>NC_138090.1:3977500-6607500 GCF_964212035.1 Myotis nattereri
ATGAAATCATATGCGTGAGGCATTTTTGAACAGTGCCTGGCCCACGGGAAGCGTTGAGTAAATGTTAGCAGCTTTTATTAACAACCACAGCTACCAGAAAACACCAAAGCCATGTATGTGTGTGTTATTGTAGAACAGTGCTCACTTGGATATAAGAACAACATAACTGAATTCCTTAGAGGTACTCCATTGAAGTACTTTATAGTGTGAGAAGTGGTTTAGTTTACCAAGTATTTGCAAAGAGTTCTGGAATTTACCAAAGCAGCCACGGATGAGGGAAGGATGTTTGAAACTCTTGTGACTGAGTAACCTGTTATAAACGACCCAGCTGGGGCTCAGCCTAGAGAGAAACTACCTATTATATTCTGCACCGAAAACACAGAATTACCGCCTCAAAAATATATATTTTACTGATGCAACAGGGATTGCAGTGATTCCTCTTAAAGACTATATTTCCTCCTTATCCTTCACAGAACTAGCAGGTTTGGGAGACAGGGTAGTGGCGTCACCATGGAGCCATCGAGCTGATACCCACTCTCTTTAAATGATTTTGAATGTTTACGTCTGCATTTTTATCGCTCGGATTTATAAAATCTACTCTTAGAAGGAACCTGACAAGTGACCTTATAGGTACAGACTAGCGATTTCCAACCTTTTTCATCTCCTGGCACACAAAAACTATTACTAAAAGTCGCAGCACACCAAAAACTATAGTTTTTGCTGATCTGACAAAAAAAAAAAAAGGTATCATTTTGATTCATTCACACTGGATGGCTATTATTGTGTTGGCTGTCATTTTTTTCTTTTTCTTTTTTTTTTGTTAATCCTCACCCGAGGATATTTTTTCCAAGGAATTTTATTTATTTATTTTTTTTTAGAAAGAGTGGAAGGGAGGCGGAGGGACCAAGAGAGAGAAACATCGATGTGAGAGAGACACATCGATAGGTTGCCTCCTGCACACGTCCCTGCTGGGGCCGGGTATTGAGCCTGCAACTGAGGTACGTGCTCCTAACCAGAATCGAATCCATGACCCTTCAGTCTGCAGGCTGATGCTCTAACCACTTAGCCACCCAACTAGGGCTGTGGTCATTTTTTTTTCATTTGGCAGTCTAAGAGAAAAGAGGCTGGTGCCCCTGAATAAAAGCCAAGTAGTGCGTGTTTTAACAATTCTTGCGGCACCCCGGTGTGCCACGGCACACTGGTTGGAAATCGCTGGTACAGACAGTCACTCAGAGTAGGAAAAGCCATCGCTGAGGCTTCTGCTTGAATGCGTGGTATCACTGAACAGTAAGCCTCCATTAACGTCCTGGCCGCTATGGAAACTGAAAGTGACAGTAGTCACATCATAAGAGAGTGAGTCCTGGGCTCCGAAGGCGGAGACACAATTATACGCACATATGACACCACCCTCCTTGTCATGGCTCACGGGGAGGCTGAACGCATGCTCCCCAGAACCTCACTCCTTGGACAAGCTCTGTGTCAGACTCAGAGGTGAAACTCCGGCCTCCGTCACATGACGGCCTTCACATCTGAAGACTACCATCATCTGCTTCCCTGTGTCTTTCGATGACTTGGTTTTCAGTCCTCATCATCAACGTTTGAGGCCACCCTCTGGGGGGCCTTTCAACTGATCGCCATTCTTCTTTAAATTGTGGGGTCCCCAAAACAGAACCAGTTCTTCAGGGGCGGGCTGATCACTACGCTGTACAATGAGACGCTGCTTCCTAATATGTGAGATCAGCATGTTAGCCCCTGTTTCACACGTGCTGCCCAGGTTGAAGGTATTCTGAACTTACACCTCGAGGACTATGGTAGCCGCCCGCCAGGTCTCTGAATGTAAATTTAGGAACCCCTTAAACCGCACCTACAAACAATATTCTAGATTGATTCTTTTAACATCCCATCTGATTGACTGTTCAGAGTCACTGAGTCCCGTTAAGTATGTATTTCTGAAGCTAGCTTCTAGCGCCCAATGTGTCACATTTAACGCTTCCCTTCTAAGCCAGCCGCAGAGTTGATGAGCGCAAGCATGGCCGCGATTTCCTTAGTGCCTTTGTGCCTTTCAGTGAGTCACTGGCTCTGGGCTGATAGCCACCTGCGGTCAGTGACTCACGCTCTGAAGCACAAAGATCACCTCTCCCTGCTTCGGGGTGAGTGCGTGCACAAATGCCCCCCTGAGCAAGTGGGTGCACATCCTTACTCACTTCCCTCCCCCTAATGGCCGTGGACCGCACTCAATTCTGAATAGCGACGGCCCACATTCAGTTGTTTTCTGCAAATGACAAATCTGAGGCCAGAACAGGTACCCTAGCTTTCTTTCTTTTTTAAATAATGATTTATTGTTAAAAGTATTACATATGTCTCCTTTTCCCCCCATTGATCCTCTCCAGCCAGTCCCCACCCCCCACCCCAGGCCTTCACCACCCTATTGTCTGTGTCCATGGGTGATGCATAGATGCATATAAGGTCTTTGGTGGCTCTCTTCCCACTCCCCCACCCTCTAATGCCTTCCCTACAAAATTCTGCACTCTGTTCCATGCTTCTGTGTCTCTGGATCCACTCCGTTCATCAGTGCATTTTGTTGCTTAGATTCCGCACAGGAGTGAGATCACGTGGGTGTCCTATCTTTTAATGTGTATCTTCCAGGAAAAAAGGTTTGGCTATTGACCTAGACTGCTTTTCCTCCTTCTAACGAAGTGGCAAGTGTCCCACCAGCTGTCCCAGGCAGGAGGACCGCTCTTGCTCTGATTCTGAGCAGCTGAGCATGGTAGATTTTAACATAAAAGGAGAGACAACTCTAAGAGAAAAAACAGGGTACACCCTTTCAAACAGCCTTGCAACCTACCACGCCTTACGGCCCCGAGTGGGACTGTAGGCAAAACCAATGACAAGAAGTGGAATCCCTGCTTGTCAGGGGACATACATCAAGATAAAAACCCTTAGCTCAATTTAATCTCCCCAAAGCCTCTCTAAATTCTAGGGAGGCTGAAGACAAAGTTAATTAAATGTTAAAATCATATAATGTAATAGCTCAGGCTCCTTTTGGATCAAGGTAATAATAATCTAGAGTGACATTTGCTTTGGGATGTGGGGGGACTTTATAATACATCAGGGTCCATTGTATACTCGGCGTATAATACATACACATGTCTTTATTTTTCAGTGCCGGGAGCGTAGTTTTACTTTAAATAACCATGAGGTTTATTTATTTATATGATATGGAACAGTTTGGTCAAAAAATGCAACCTCCCCTCTTGCAATAATGAAATCATTGGCGGACTTATGACATGATGTCCAACAATGCAAGACAGACAAGCCTCCCAGCTTAAACAGAGGACAATGACACACAGCCCCGTCTCTGACTTCAACGAAAGAATAAGAGGCCATTTCAAATTTGTCTAAATGGCTTCGCCACACATCTAGAGACCAGTTAGTCCTTTGGCAACAATTTTGATTCAGCAGCTGAAATTACTGGAATTTATCGTATTTTTCATGCCATCATGCCAGACTCCTTCATGGAAACAAATATATGTATGAGTTGTTCAAGAGGCCTTTTCGGTCAGATCTGAGGCGAGTTGCATTGATGTGTTCAATGCTGGGGGGTGGGGGGGGGGGTGCTGATTTCAACCTTGTACCTCTCAGAGACCGGCCCCCCGGCACAGGCTTACCTTAGACACGAGGCTGGCCCTGTATGCGGCCAGGGCCTTCAGGTACTCCTTTTTGGCAGCTTCCGTCTTCCTTTTATACACCTGCCGAAAGGCCACAATGAGCACCAGCCGTTCTGAACCACGAAATAACTGTTGTGCAATGTAGGTCAAAACGTGACCTAATCACATTAACTCACATAAAAAGCTGGTCTCCCTGGCTTTGATCAGTGTAAACACACACACACACACACACCTCAACACAAAAGCCAGCCACCCTCACTGGAACACAGTTTTGATGTTTACTGTGGCAAATGAGAAAAAGATTTCAGGGTGTAGCATAGACTCTTTGAGAGCAACAGAGGAGGGTCTCATGCGAAGGCAGTAACTAAGGAAGTAAGAATAACATTTGCTGCAAATGGTTGAAATTATAAAAAGTAACAAGTTTTCCCAGCCAGTGTGGCTCAGTGTTTGATAGTTGACCTATGAACCAGTAGGTCACGGTTCGATTCCTGGTCATATGCCCAGGTTGTGGGGTTTGATCCCCAGTAGGGGGCATGCAGGAAATAGCCAATCAATGATTCTTTCTCATCATTGATGTTTCTATCGCTCTCCTTCTCCCTTCCTCTCTGAAGTCAATCAATATATACATTTTTTTTAAAAGTAACGAGTTTCTCCATCACTGTCTTCTTTCCCTCACACACATTTATAAATCAGAGAATTAAAACAACAATAACCGGCCCTGGCTGGTTTGGCTCAGTGGATAGAGCGCTGGCCTGTGGACTGCAGGGCCCTGGTTCGATTCCGGTCAAGGGCACATGCCTGGGCTGCAGGCTCGTTCCCCAGTAGGGGGTGTGCAGGAGGCAGCCGATCAATGATTCTCTCTCATCATTAATGTTTCTATTTCTCTCTCCCTCTCCCTTCCTCTCTGAAATCAATAAAAGTATATTTAAAAAAAAAAACAAAAAAAAACAAAACACCAACAACGAGTAGCGTGTGTGAAGACAGAAAGGCTAGAGACCTTTGGACATTGGTTTTCTTTTGCAGAGAAGAAAAGCCGTACATAGTAAAAGTTGGGAGATTTCCATTAGTGAGATGCATGAGTTGCATAAACACTTCCCAGTATATTCCATATGATTTGGGCTTCTTTTCCTAACAATGACCTGATGGCTACGTATTAGACCAAAGCCTATCTTTCTCCCCGGAGTTGAAAAGTTGGGTGAAGCCATTAGCCAGAACCTTCAGGTTACATGTCTGGGGTAGAAAAATCAGACTGCTACACACTGCAAATGCACAGGCAACTTCTGCAGTCGCACCCTCCCAACAAAACCAGCTGGTAAAAATGATATCATGATTTTTCAAGAAAGGAAAAAAATCAAGGCTTTTCCACTCTCCAACCCTGAAACAATTATTCTATGTTTTCACGAATAGGGGTCTATTCTTCCAGTTAACTCCTATTAATGGTCATTAGAGTTTCATCACAAGGAGCCAGGGGAGGACTGACCCCCAGGGAAGCCTTTCTTTTCTGGGCTGGGTGGAGGAGTTGCAGGGAGAAGGAGGAGGGACCAGGCCCAAAGGAAGTAGCTCCCACCAGCCTGGCTAATCTCCCAATACCTCTCCCACTGCCAAGCTTTCAAATGAACCTGGCATAAAATTTCAAATGCCTGGGGAAAATAATGAGACACGCAGGGACGGCTTCAAAGTTAGGAAACCCACTAGGATAGCATGCGAGTTCAGAAAGATGATCACAGAACAGGCAAGTGGGCTGGACCTTGTGGCTTTGTGGTACCCTTTTTGAACAAAGGGGGAAAACAGTCCACATTATTTAAAATGAAGAGATTAAAATCAAAAGTGTATGCTTGGAGGGTACTGCCTAGATTTCCTCCAACTCTCCTCTGAATGGGTTCAGATCACGCATTCTTACTTATAGAAACTGAGAAATCCATATAACTGGAGCATGGGTTGTGTTCATATATTCATATATATTTGTGTGTGTGTGTGTGTGTGTGTGTTTTCCATTCCATAGTTTAGAAAGGATTTTGTGGGAAGTGATCATATTAAATGAGTAAATCATAATCACTCAGAAAAGATAATGCCCTGGAGGTGCAGCTCAGTTGGTTGGAGCATCATCGTCCGATGCACCAAAAGGTCCCTGGTTCAATTCCCGGTCAGGCCACATGCAAAGGTTACGGGCTTGGTCTCTGGTAGGGGGCATACAGGAGGCATGCAGTTGATGTTATGCAATCACAACAATGTTTCTCTCTCTCCCACTCCCTTCCTCTTTCTCTAAAAAATCCATAAAAAGTATTATTTAAAAAAAAAGATGTAAGGAGCCCTGGCTAGGTGGCTCAGTTGGTTGGAGCATCATCCTGTATGCCAATAGGTTGCAGGTTTGACTCCCTCAGGGCACATACCCAGGTTGCGGGTTCGATCTCTGCTCAGGGCATGTACAGGAGGCAACTAGTTGATGTTTGCGCTCTCTCTCTCACCCCGCCCTCTCTAAAATCAATAAAAATTAAAAATAAAAACATCCTCAGGTGAGGATTTTTCTTTAAAATTAAAGATGTAAGGAACACCCTGGCCAGATTTTAGCACTGTGGCCACCACGGAGCTCTGTCTTACCTGCTTTTGTTCCTCTCCAAGGCTGTCCCACATGGATGCCACAATTTTTGAGACCTCTCCAAAGGTGGCGTTGGGGTTCTGGCCTTTAATGGCAGCCTGTGTGTCCCTGAAAAACAGGGCATATGCGGACACTGGCTTCTGGGGCTCGTTGGGATCTTTCTTTTTCTTTTTCTTTGGAGTCTTGGGCTTCTTGCCAGAATCTGGAGCCGCTCTTTTCTCCCCGATGGCCTGCAAAGCATGAAGAAAATTCACTGCCTGGCATGTCTTTGCAGCAAGACCTACTACTTGGGTCTGCAATTGTTCTTTTAAGGTTTTGGGCAGCATCGTCCACAGACGAGCCACCAGGCAGAGTGGGGGAGGGGCAGATTTGCTTAGAGTTCCCTGGACAGCAGGGATTAGCATTTAGAACTTTGATTAATGAGATCCAGAGGTATCTCCAATCTAGTTACAACATATGCTCTAAATAGCAGTTATGAGTAATGAAAAATAACCCTCCATAACAGGCAATGCGCGCTCTCTCTCTCCCTCCCTCCCTCCTTCCCTGTGCGCGCGCGTACACACACACACACACACACACACACACACATTAAGGCTACACATATATACATAAACAAAATATCTCACTTTTTCAGGGGTTTTAAAAGTAAACCTAAGTAACATTCAGGATGTCAATCCTATTCAGATATTTTAAATGAGGTCCCTTGCCATAGTCACATGCCATATGTAGGATGGGTCTGAATTGATTTTTTTTTTTTTTGGAGGCTGATTTTTTATTTTGTCAGAGTATTACTTTATTAACGGGTCTCCGGAAACTCAACTAGAAATTAGCTACAACTCCTAAGATTGTACAATAAGGATAAGGTCATCTTTATTTTCTAAAACATTAACTTTCTAAAGAAGAGGAGAATGAGAAATGCATGTCAAAACTCCTTTAATGGGAGATAGAAAGGAAACTGATACCCTTCTCAGAATTAAAAAACTGTGATAGGGCAATAGTGGATCTTAAACTCACCACGGCTAAAAAGAAGACCAAGAAGAAGATTTTTATTATATACTAGAGGCCCGGTGCATGGATTCGTGCACCGGTGGGGTCCTTCGGCCTGGCTTGCTCCCTCTCGCAATCTGTGACCCCTCGGGGGATGTCAGAGAGCCAGTTTCAGCCCCATCCCCACAGGCCCCATCCAGACAGGAGAGAGCCCGATCCTATGCATTGATCGCCTGTCCCCTGGTGGTCAGTGCACGTCATAGCGACTGGTCAACCGGTCGTTCGGTCGCTTAGGCTTTTATATATATAGGTGGTAAATAAGCTTGCCCAGAATAATACTGCCACACAGATGCTTATACAGATTCCCAATATGAGCTCCTAGAAATGATATGGATACAGCCCGGCAACCATATAAACCACAGACTTCCAGATTCCTCTGCTACCACCACCTGATTCCAAATATTCTATACTCATCAGAGAAGCAGGCGAAATGATGGATCAACCTTGTTTCATCCCCTTAGATTATCATGTGACTACACTGGGGATCATTTTGCAGCTACTTCATCAAGAATGTGGACATGGTTGACCAAAAGCTGTCTTAAAAGCCAGCCTGGGGCAAGATCAGCAGAGATAGGTTCAAGCTACAAACAGGTTGTCTTTTCATGGCCTTGGGTCTTAAACCTTCATTCAGATTTTCCAAGAGTATCATTACTTTCTGGATGAGGGGCATTTGGAACTTAACCCAACTACTAAAATTCTTGGGGCGGAAACGGGGTACATAGAGTGTCTGTGAGAGCGTGGAATCCCCAAGTGTTGGGAAATCGCTAGCCTACTTCCAGGTGAACTTACTGTTGGCACTATTTGAGAGGTAACAACGTCCACCCTTTACGCAAGCACCGTACATACTTCAGATGGCGGTAAGCCATATTTCACCTTTCCCCCAAAAGGCCAGCTTGGATAACTCACACAATTAACCCAGCAAAGTTTATAGGCCGCATAGTCTTTTTTTTCTAAATTCTCAGAGTGAGACTTGTTTAGCTCCAGTTAATGAATCTGAACTTGCAGAGGAGTCAGATGCCTTTTAGACAGAACTTCAATTAAAGCCAAGTTTTCCTTCAATGAGAAAATATTACTTTTCTAATTGAGTCAGGCTTCTGTATTTTTTTCCTAGGGAGGAGGAGGGGGCATGTAGCACTGTTTGTGCCAACAATAATACTCTGACCAATGGCAAGATTTAATTAATTTCCAGGGCAGCTTTTTCCAAATAAGAGGCGTCCAATTTCATTCTTTGAAAAACAACATTCAAATGTTGACAATTTTTAGCATCTTTCTTGGATAAACTTGACTTGCCCTGACTGCCATTCCCTTTTAAGAACAAACGAGAAATGAAGAATCTCACCCATTTAAATAAAAGCTCAGAATGAACTCTCCTAAAGAAACTTTTCTGTAGTTGATCAAAAAGGTTGGGAAAGGTGAAGAAATAGCTTTACCCCAAAGGCATAATCCATGATAAAATTAATCTTCCTTTCCCAGCTAAATTGCTTAAAATGGAAACTGGATTTTTTTTTTCCTGGTCTTTACATAAAACACAGACGGTCGCTTAAAATGGAGCAAGCTTAGGAGTCACAGAAAAACTTCCCTGTAGACAAGACAATTTCAGCCTGGCACGGAGGTAAGTGTTAACATCAGCAGAGACAGGAGTGAGGTGAAAGGTGTCCATCGGGCTTGTGTAATGACCATCTATCTCTGAGCTGGACCTTGACACCCCTTGATTTCTTTCATCGTTATTTCTGACTTCACCTCACTGAAGTCCTTGTGTGAGCAGAGACTGTTAGAGCATTTGCCTGCCCTGTGTCCAATGGGCGCTAACAGGATGCCATCGACCAAACCCTCCCTCTTGAAATCCCTACAACAGGACTCTCCCTGCCCCTTGTTCTCATCCCCTTCGTCTTCTCTAACTTCTCTTCTTCCATTTGCTACTTAAAAATAAATGAGGCTCTGGGTACTGGCCTTGACTTGCTCCTTGGCCACTTGTAGGAATTCTTGATTACTCCCACGTCTTCATGTTTATGTGCTGAGGGTCCCAAGTCTGTAGTTGCACTTTCGATGAGCTGAGTTCTAGACTCAACGATACGCGTCTCAAGTTCAACCCATCACATGCCAAACTTTCACCTTCCCCATCAGGCAGAAAAAAAATAACACGCCTGAGTTTCTGGGGTGACCCTCCCATTTACTGACATGCATGGTGGCTCTTAAACTAAAACCCATTTTTCTCCTTCTTCCTTCAAACTCCTGTGGGTCACCAAACCCGATGACTCTCCCTCTGCAGGGTCTCACTGGTCTGGCACCTCCAGTCCACTCCTTCCTGTGCTAACATGACACACTGCATAGAAAGCGTCTTCTCATTGGTTCCCTTTTCTCAAGTCCCGCCCTCTGTGACGCATTCTATAGATAGCCAGAGTTATCTTTCCAAAGCCTAGATTTGCTTTTACCATCCCACTATGCAAATAATTAATCAGCCCTCAACTACCCACAAGAGAAAGGCTACCACATTTGAACCGTGTCTTTCTCCAACTCCTATCTTTCCTCCTTCATATCACACTGTTCATGATGGCCATAAATTCCAATGTGCTTCCATTACTCCGTCTACCGGGGGCTGGCCTCTCTCCTCTGCCTCACAAACTTTTATGTATCCTCTTAGATCTAATTCAAATATCAGCTCCCCAATAAAGTGATCCTCAGGCCAAGCAGAATGGATTACAATGTCAGGGTACCAGGTACATCCATTACAACGCTAATCACATCTGCAGCTCCTTTTCAACGTGGCTCTTCCTCCCCAGTGGGGAGTCCCGTGGGCAGTAGCTCTTACAGATCTTTATCTCACCAGAACCAGGTAAAATGCCAAGCACACAGTAGGTGTACAACCTCTAACTCTTGAATAAGGAAGGAGTAATTGTGGGCCTAAAAATAAGTCAATTTAAGGAAATGGAACACTTTTCTAGGCATTCAGAAAAACCACGCCTGCAACTAAGCTTTTACTTCAAACTATGTATATTTAAATAATACACGCTTCCCAGGACAAACGCAAAGGTGTAAGACAATTAGAACGTCATGAATGATAAACACCACCCAAGGTGTAAGGTTATCAGATGGGGTGGCAGCTCAGCCAACTAACTGGATGAAATTCCCCCACGTGAACATTACATTAGAACCAAAGCATGTTTAGCATACAAGTGGACTGCGAGCCCTCCCTTTAGCATGCGCAGAACCTCAGGCCTACCGGAGTTAAATGAACCTGCTCAATGCCCTGCCACTAGTAGGAGAAGCCAGAGCTCCCAACTTCTGGTCGAACACATGTTACACAGGAAATAAGTGAAAGAGTGAAAAAGTAATCATCATTCTTTAAATGCCAACACGAATCCATGAAGAGAAAGAAGGTGACACCATGAATGAAGTTGAAAGACATGAGGAAGCGGGGGGGGGGGGGGGGGGAGAGCCGTGTGGGGGGAGTCTCAAATTCCCTGGGTGGTCCTGTACTTAGCAGTGAACTTACCCGGCTGGAGTCATCCCCGTCCTCTTCATTGATGGAGCTGGAAGGGGAGGGGGTGGCCGATTTGCTCGCTGGAGGTGAAGGAGACGTGTGGGGCAAACTGGCTCCTCCCAAGTTCAACCCCAACTGGGCACTGAGCTGAGACTGGTTGATGGTGGTGAGTTGGGCGGGAGGCATGATCCCAGAGCGGGCGGCATCCGTCATGTGGACGATGGACCTCATGATCAAGGTTGGATCCTGGCGGTACTGGGACACCTGGGTGTGGCTCTGGTCCTGAAAAGGCAACAGCAACGGAGGAAACTCTTTTAGTTTCCCCAAATGTCAGTGCACTTCTGGGGAGCAGAAGGTGGGCGAACTGGGTGAAGGGGGGCAAAGGGTGCCGATTCCAGTAATAAAGCAAGTAAGGCATCAGGATGGGATGAACAGCATGTGGGGGCTCTAGTTAATAATACTGCATTGCACCTAATGACATATGTCAATTATACCTTGAATGTGTAATGTTTGCAATTCCCTGGACAGATTTAACCAGTTGTAATTTTGATGGGTCTGACTTATCCCGGGATGATGGTCTCTATTAATATATTAACTGTAAGGACTCATGCTAAAAAAGTTGAAAAGTCAAAAGCACAAACCCCAAATTATCCAGCCGAGTCTATGTCACTATAGAGGTGTCACTGGATGACTTAAAAGAATAATTTAAAACAGACTATTAGCACAGGAGTAATAAACTTCCAACTCGTGCTTCTTTTTTTATGTACACTTTTTATTGTTGATAGTATACAGGTATCTCCACTTTACCCTCATTGACCCCCTACCCACCCCACCCCCCAGGTCTTCACCACCCTATTGCCCGTGTCCGTGGGCTGTGCATATAAGTATATAAGTTCTTTGGTTTATCTCTTCTCGTTCCCCCGACCCCACATGGAGGTATATCAGTCTGCTCCATGCCTCCCTGCTTCGGGTCTTATTTTGTGGGTCAATTCATTTTGTTCATTAGATTCCACAAATAAGTGAGATCATGGGAAAATTGTCTTTCTCAGATTGGCTTAGACCTCTTGCTTCTTGTTGAGGAAACGGATGACACGGAAAGGGGTGAAGCCGAGGTCCCCCCACTTCGGCTCACCAGTGGGCTTGCCACCCTCCTCACATGCATGGCTCTGGTTCCATTGCACGTGACCCAGTTCCGAGAGGAGAATTCCTTCTCTGTCCAGTCCTCCCAGGAACGCAGCAGGCATGTGGAGAGCGTGGGCTGGACAAGCACCCAGCGAACATGTTTGCCTGAGGGCACCCTTTCTGCAAAAACCCCTGTGGTTGGCCAGAGGGTCACTCCCATTTGGAGTTACAATGCCCCCGGCATCTGGGAGTCATTCCACGCCTTCCGGATTGGATATCCCTTTTTCTTTTCTTTCTTCAACCTGCTTTGTTTCCTCTTGTTCCACCCGCCATGATTTCATGTACTAATGGGTGTTGAGAAGCATGTATAACAAGGAGGCACAGATCTTCAGAGTCCGCTTCTCGGAAAGTCACTGCAGTTCCTTCACAGCCAGCCTTCTGTGTTCGGCAGCCATACGGGAGGCTGTAAGAGTGCTTGCTTGCTTTCTTTTTTTCTTTTTTTTTTAATTCCAAAGAGTCAAAAAATGAAGACATGCTTTTCAAATGACTTACTTGAAAACCTGCCATTTAAAGTGGGCCTGTGATTTTATTGAAACCGAATTCTCTAGAGGCACAGTGACCAGAATCTAATTGTACACCCCAGCCTGGGAATGCTGAGCTGTGCCTCTTTGGAATCGTTTCTGCAGAAGGCTAGCTTTGTGCTCTATACAGAAACAGATGATAGTAAATAACTAAATGGGAACACTGGGTTTTGGAATATTAAGTCTATGAAAGGCCACTAAATAAGAAGCCACAGCTCTCAACAGGAAACTAGTAGAAGAAATGAGGTTTGCATGTATAGGCCTGGAGCAGAGCTCCTCAATCTTGACCCTTAACATGTTGGACCAGAGACGTCTTTGTTGCGGGGGCTGTCTTTTGCATTATCGGATGTTTATAGCCACGCTGGCCTCTACCTCCCTGATGCCAGCAGCAACCTCCCTCCCTCTCCCCACCAGTCATGACAATCAAAAACGTCTAGCCCGGCCATTGCTCAGTGGTTCAGCTTCGACCTATGAACCAGGAGGTCACAGTTTGATTCCCAGTCACAGCACATGCCCAGGTTCTGGGCTCGATCCCCAGTGTGGGGCGTGCAGGAGGCAGCCCATCAATGATTCTGTCTCATCATTGATGTTTCTCTCTCTCTCCCTCTTCCTTCCTCTCTGAAATCAATTAAAAAAAACCCCACACAGATATTTTTAAATGTCTCTAAATAGTGCCCACCCAGTGTGGAGCAAAACTGCTCTTAGTCAAAACCACTGACCTAGACTGGTATCTCAGAGATAGCCAGTGAAAAAGCAAGTTGCAAAATAATTATAGAGGACAGACCCCTTTTTTTGTTTAAAAAGCGGGGGGAAAGTGTACATCCAAATGTTTAACAATGGTTACATTACAAGGACTAGGGCCGGAGGAAGGAGGGGAGCAGTTTAACCTTTTCCATTTACAAAAACATGAAACAAAATAAATAAACTAAAATACTTTAGTGTGAAAGATCTAAAACAAACCAAAAAAAAAAAAAAAAGAGGATCTACAAGTAGTTAAAATAGTCTGTAGCTCATTGCTAAGGTTGAATAGTAAAATATTCAATTTTTCCTTTTCTTAATAATTTGAGTTATCAAGTTCCTGTGGAATCCCAGAGAAATGAGTCACATGTATCAGAGCAATCCCACGCTTCTCGGCCTCACTGACAATATTCCCTTCCACTGCTCTTAAAATACTGCCTTCTATTGGCGCGCGTCCCTCTGCAGACTGGTCTCACAGAGTGGATTCCACATCATCAGTTTGTCCGCATTTTTTCTTAGCATTCTCCTACACATCGAGCTATTTCTCTTGGAAATCATGAGCTGTCTGTCCACTCTTCCACATTCTGTTAAAGTTCTACCTTTGCTTGCTTACGCCACTTCCGTGCCCCAACTACTGGGAATGAAGGTATCTCATTCTTAATTTTACTCTCCATGTTCACCTCTTAGAACGCTTTGGAAAAGTCCTTTCCGACGGATTGCCATCTAAATGTTTTCAGATATCTACAAACAATGTCCAGAGTACATTTAAGCTAAGTAACTCAATTCTGACAGTATAATAATAAAGCAGTTTAACGGGCCTGGCATTAAACTGGACAGTATGATGTACACGCTCTCTCATTAAGAGAGGAGTTATTCTGCTCTCTAACCCCAATGCCTATGAAAATCAGCACGTACCGATACTTGATGGACTTGTCCCACACCTAGAGCACCTCGGATGGATCTCAAGGCCAAACAGAAGGCCAAGCAGTCAGCTTTCTGGGCTTCCCCAGCCAGCACTCCCTGAGGTTCACCTGCAACGTATGCCTTTCCTGTGGACCTGACTGCTTGGGAGCTGCTGTTGACCCATGGCCAGGGTGCACTGAACCAAAAAGGTACACTGACTGGATGTTACGATGTGCCAGGGTTTGTGCCAAGCCTCACATGCATGCTCCGAGTCAATCCTCTAAAAAGCCTCCAGAATTAGGCGCTATTATACCCATTCTTAGATCATTGTGATTCTCTGGGCAGCACAGCTACCCACGGACACCCACGGAGAAACTGCTCCAAGCAGTATGGTGCCTCGATGGTGGAGGCAAAGAGAGACAAATGGATCTGTGGGCTCTCCATGGCCACAACCTCCCTTTAACAAAAGGAACTCCATTGTCATTCGTTTTATACATTGAGATTGTCATAACATTTCACTACCAAAAAATGGGGTTCCTCTACAGTGGAGACAGAGTGAAAAATCACCCCTGAAAAATACTGGCGATGAGGCCAAGGCCTTGCCAAAACATAGAGATATTCATGTAGCTTTCAAATGCAAAAGAACAAAAAACACAAACAAACAAAAATATACGCGGGCCCTATCTTTCTTATTGCCCACAGGGCATCTAAAATATTTCCTAGCAACCTCTGAACCACATAATCGACGCATCACAATCTGCTAGTGTTTCGCACGGCCCACCGTTATCGGATAATAACTTCCCATGTGTGAAGATTACAGTCTAAGACAGTGGTTCTCAACCTTCCTAATGCCGCGACCCTTTAATACAGTTCCTCATGTTGTGGTGACCCCCAATTTCATTGTTACAAATTGAACATCATGAAAGCATAGTGATTCATCACAAAAACAATAGGTAATTAGATATGTGTTTTCCCATGGTCTTAGGCGAACCCTGTGAAAGGGTCGTTCGACCCCTAAAGGGTTCGCGACCCACAGGTTGAGAACCGCTGGTGTAAGAAGCTTCATGGTGAAAATGCCTCTTCAGAGATCCAAGTTCCTTTAGGGCCACGGATTATTAGCAGCAGCCTTGGGGAACTTGGCAATCCTTCAGAGCGCCAATCGTTTTCCTTAAAAAAGTAACCTTGGAGAGATGTTCCCTTTGATGTTAGGGTTTCCAGTTAAAACGAGAAAGATGTCAGCTCGGTTTAAAGATATTTATTAAGCACCTACTATGCGCCAGGCCACAGAACCCAATATATCAATCCTCCTGTCTTTGAAAATGACCTTGTCATTCGTTTCAACATGACTCTAATTAAACGTCATTTAGAACGGACTAATAAATTTACTATGACAATGTGTAGGCAAGAATAATTCATACATACTCCTTCAAAATAGCTCACCATTTTTCCTACTAGTAATGACACGATAAGGACATGGATAACCATGGATACACATTTCTTACTCATTCTTAGGATAAAACCTAAGACATGTAATGCCTTTTTGTAAATCATTACCTCTCAGTTATTAAAATTCAACCCTGAAAAAAATGACCAATGATCACGGAAAGGCAAAGCAAGTAGTGAATTATAAGAGGACACCCCTCTCCTACCCAACAACAAGGGTTGAACCCTCACAGCCTTTTTCTACTTCTTTTCACAATTAGATTTTATATGCCAGGTTCATCGCATCGTTTTCTAAATTGTATATCGTTTGGGAAAACCTCATTCTCTCTTCATGGTCTCACTCCATCCTCTGTCCTGTGATCCTATATAATAAAAGGGTAATATGCAAATTGACCCTAATGGCATTACAACTGAAATGACTGATCGCTATGATGCGCACTGACCACCAAGGGGCAGACGCTCAACGCAGGAGCTGCCCCTGGTGGCCAGTGCACTCCTACAGGGGGAGCTCTGCTCAGCCACAAGCCATGTTGACGGCTCCTCAGCAGCACTAAGGATGCCCGACTGATGGCTTAGGCCCACTCCCCACAGAAAGCAGGCCTAAGCCATCAGTCGGACATCCCCCAAGGGCTCCTGGGCTGCCAGAGGGAGGTCTGACTGCCAGGTTAGGCCTGATCCCCCGGGGGTGCGGGCCTAAGCTGGCAGGTGGACATCCCCCGAGGAGTCCCGGACTGCAAGAGGGTGCAGGCCAGGCTGAGGGACCCCCCGAGTGCACAAATTATCATGCACCAGGCCTCTAGTATTAGGTAAGAGTCTCTCAAGCTCCACACTATATTGACATTTTCATGTTGTCCATTGTCATTCTTTGGGAAGCGGCTTTGTGAGTACTTCTCCCCTCCCCCACCAGGCTGTGACAAAAACAAACTGTCCAGACATTTGGCAAATGTCTCCTGGGGGGTAGACTCCCCCTGGTTTGCAAACAACTTTCCTAGACAAAGGCAAGATATAAGCTTTCAGTTTGATTTTTAAACATTTAAATATTCCCCATTATTATTCTATTCTTTTTTTTTTTTACTCATTACAATGGTGCTTACTTCCATCTGGGTTGATTTTATCATTAAAAAATGTGTAAAATCTAATAGACAACTGTGTTTAATGTACGTTCCATCTCCTTTTACAAATAATGATCCAATGATAGGTTTTCATAATGGAAGATAATATCTAATTAAGAAGCAAATAACCCAAACATATTAGAGAGTGTGACTAAATGCATGTTCACTGTGCTAGTTTTTTAATCAATACTTGGTGAAAAATGAAGTAATTAGACAATGATCAGTAAAAAAACCATAAACAAACCTTGCATTATATTAACAAATACCAGAGAACTACAAATATGAAATTCAGGCTAGTAATTTTGTGCTCAATTACTTAGTTCTGTCTGACAGCAATTGTTAAAACTTTATTTCCAAATTAACAATCAATAGTTATGCAAAAATACTGTATTTTCTAACCCAAATAGACCTTGGAACAAATACAGTTATGCCAAAAGCACACCAATGATAATTACAGACCCTACATACCACAGAGTGTAACTTCGTCAAAATCTCTGCTCCGAAATAGATAATTTTTACTTAATAACTACTCCCAGGGTTATAATCAAACATACCGACACAGTCTTCCTAAAAGTTAATTAATAGTTTCTTAGCAAAATGGAGATTTCAAGAGTTTATCATAAAACACTTAGTGGTATTTTGTTCCTATACTCCTGTAACTCCTTTGTTTTACCAAGAAGTCAGCTCCTAAATTATTTTATTCAGTCCTAAATTAAAATTTTAAAGAGGATTTCCATTATTACAGCTGTTTCTACCTGAAACCCCTGCCCCTCCAGTTTAATTTAGTAGTCAAGGTAGGCTCCTGAAACAAATGAAATATTCTCTCATCACCCCTTCACTCATTCATATATTCAACAAATAGAATATTTATTGTGAGCCCGACAATAGTGTATTCCGACCCAGGCAATCTTCCAGGCCTGAGGATGGACAGCAGCAAATGAGACAGGTAAGGGACAGGACAGGCAAGAGAGACCATTTCAAAGGGTGGCAAGTGCTGTGAACAAAAGAAAATGGGGCAAAGGTATGGAAAATAACCCTCATCCCTGAAGAACTGTCCGAGCCACCAGGCCAGGTTCACTCGGGAATCTGCGTGACGGAAAGCAGTGCATCTACTGTCCCTGAACCAGCAGGGAGTACTGGCGATATTATAGTACTAGAGGCCTGGTGCACGAAATTCATGCACAGGTAGGTCCCTAGGCCTGGTCAGCAATCAGGGCCGATCAGGTTCCCTGCCTTCCCGCCTCCCCTTCTCCCTGTCTCCTCCTTCCCTCGCCACCAGTACGCTGCCACTGGATGGTTCACAGTTCCCCTCGCCTCCCCACCTCCTTCTTCCCTTGCTCCCTCAGCACCCCGCTGCTGCTGGTCACCATGTTCTGTGCTACCCCCTGGTGGTCAGCGCACATCATAGCAACCAATCAAACTCCCGTTCTCCTGGTTGAATTCCTGAGGGGACACTTTGCGTATTATATTAGCCTTTTATATAGACAGAGAGTAGATAACTATAGATTATCTATGTTATGAACAAGGTCCAGGGAAATGAATCACTTCCCAATAACACTTTTCCTTGCATGTTATACACCGGGCACAAATAGTCACACTTCACAACATCTAATTGGGTTTAGAAGTTCGGAGCACACTCCTCTTTTAATAGATGGACCTAATGTGACTCAACTTAAAGACAACACTTGTATGTTCAGGGTCAGTAAGTATTTATAGGCTGAGAATAAAGAATATCATATTTCTCCATGTATAGATGCTATTTTTTTCTAAAATCATTAGACTGAACATTGAGGGGCCTCTTATACACAGAAATCAGCCAAGGAGGGAGCGTAGCTGAACATACCTGGTCAAACAGGCTTCCTCCAATCACAAGCCTTATTGTTACTGATGTCAGCTGATGCCATAATTGGAGGTGGAGAGAGCACAGATGCAACAGAGACCGTAGCATTTTGAGCCCATAAAGATGTCAAAAAGTAAAAAGATAAATACTGATAAGCGATGGTCTTACTCTGCAAAATTCAAACTGAATGCAATCAGCTCTGCAAAAGAGCATCCACATAGAGCTGCAGAGAGACAATTTGGACCTCCTCCCACTGAGTGTATGATCAGACAGTGGAGAAAACAGGAAGAACAACTCCTTAAGGTGCCAAAAAAGAAGAAGGCCTTAAGAGGAAAACCAGCAAAAAAAAAAAAAAAAAAAAAAAAAAAGAGGAAAACCAGCAAAATGCTTAAAATATTGATTTCTTAATTTTGGATTAGAAAAGTGGGGGGCGTCTTATACACGGAAAAAACACGGTATTTATTTTAAGCTATGTATGGTAGAAGGTTATTTGCTCTACAAGGAAAGAAGAAAGGCCCTGGTCGGTGTGGCTCAGTTGGTTGAGTATTGTCCTGTACACCGAAAGGTCTGTGCTCCAAAAGGTCTCGAGTTGGATTCCCAGTCGGGACACATATCCAGGTTGCGGGTTCAGTCCCCAATAGGGGTGCATATGGGAGGCAACCGATGGGTGTTTCTTTCTTTATTTTTATTTTTTTATTTTTATTTTTATTTTTTTTATATTTTATTGATTTATTACAGAGAGGAAGGGAGAGAGATAGAGAGTTAGAAACATCGATGAGAGAGAAACATTGATCAGCTGCCTCCTGCACACCCCCTACTGGGGATGTGCCCGCAACCCAGGTACATGCCCTTGACCAGAATTGAACCTGGGACCTTTCAGTCCACAAGCCGACGCTCTATCCACTGAGCCAAACCGGTTTCGGCGGGTGTTTCTTTCTTACATCGATGTTTCTCTCTCTCTTTCCCTCGCCCTTCCTCTCTCTCTAAAATCAATAAAAACATACTTTTTTTAAAAAAATAAAAAGGAAGAAGAAAGGTAGCTTGTAAAAATGTCTGTGGCCTTGTCAAGGTACAGTAACAGTTGCATTCAAGTTGACTTTTGATGATAAGCATCTTTAAAGCAGGAAACAGACTGTGAATTTTTGTAGTACATGGAAGAGACACTGGTGGGTGATCAAGGAAACAATTTTTTTTAAATTTATTTTATTCATTTTTTACAGAGAGGAAGGGAGAAAGAGAGAGAGTTAGAAACATCGATGAGAGAGAAACATCGATCAGCTGCCTCCTGCATACTTTCCACTGGGGATGTGCCAGCAACCAAGGTACATGCCCTTGACTGGAATCGAACCTGGGACCTTTCCGCCCGCAGGCCGACGCTCTATCCACTGAGCCAAACCAGTTAGGGCAAGGAAACACTTTTATAAATGGTATAATCAGTCTCCAATTATTACAAACAATGGATAGCACTTAGTGGGTGCTCAGTAAATATTTTCTGGAAGTTGATACAGTTTTTCAATTTTATAATTTAGACTTTGAACAGATGGGTCCTAGTCCATTCAAACTGCGTTACTCACGTAACTCATGCGTTTGCTACTGGTAACTTATAGTAAAAATACTTTGACCACGACTTGACCAAGAATAAACGTTACTGAAACGATCATTCCATTTGTTTGAGAAATTGTTGGTCGTCCCCCCGCACCCCCATGGCTCAGTAATCACCCTGTGGAATTTCGTTCTGCAGACTCTACTGACGATGGCAACGCACATGTTCATAACAATCATCAGGGCTTGTTTTAATAGAACGTTCCACGCATTAAACACATTAATGACCCATGAAATAACTGTGTTATCTGTAACACATTAAGCAACATTGCTAAAACAAGGTATTAATTGAAAGTCTGCTATTTCTCTTCAAGGGAGAGTTTTCAGAGTCTAGAAATGGCACGCCAGAAATGAAACACAAAATAATTCGACTTCAAAATCAGAGCCTTATACCAAACGACTGTCTGAAACGTAAAAATATCTAACATAAGCCTGATCATTTCAGATGTCTTACTTTGGTGTATTTCCATTTTCTTCTGGTCGTCAAAAATGACATCTGTTTAGATTATGACTTAAGTGTCTTATGAATATTTTAAAAGCTTATCATTTTCTTCTCTGCATGCTCATCTCCTACAGGACTTTTCTCTCTCTTTCTTTCCTTAACAGACACAAAGCGACCATACTCAAATATACCCCCCCTTCACTTCCATCTTTTTCAATTTTCTAATACTATGTTTGATATTACAAGGGCACCCGCGTGGCATTTTTCTATAAACATGTGCTACCACAATTAAATCCAGGGCCCATGCCCGACAGAAAATGTCAGTCCTCCGAACAGGAACTATAATGCATGAAGAAAACGCCGGGGAATTATCAGTGTGTTTTATAAATTCTCTTTGGGGGCGGGGCCTACAAAACATCAGACAAGAGACAATTATTTTACTGTCTGTTCCTTGGCTATCAAAGGGAATTTTGAAATTCATCAAAGCTAACCTTCTGTTATGTACAACAGGCTAAGCTGAAAAGAATGTTAACAAGTTCAATTTTCATTCAATCAGCACTCCTGCTCTCTGAAATGTTTCATTGCAGGAAAGAAATAAAAATAATCTATATGGTAATTATGAGGATGAATCCCCCAGTAACTTTCAGCTACATGAAAGGTCAGTTCTATTCAAGATATTTTATCAGTTCCCTGCACATACTCCTGTCCTGTCATTTTAAATCTGAACAGCATTTTATTTTCCCATTTACAGCTACCTGCAGAATTAAGTACTTAAGCCAAATAAGGGAAAGGGGAGAAAAAAAAAGAATGTTGAATGCTGGCAAAGGCTATAATAGCATAGAGATAAATCGTTCAGCGGCTCTCTCTCAAGCCTCTAGGGCTGTAGATTTTTCTTCTCCTGGTGCACTGTGGGTATTCAAAACTTGTTCAACATGATTTCATTTCATTTCAGGCACTGCCTGAGAAAACTAAATTACAGAATCAATCATACAGAAGGTCAGAGTGAGACTTCATTACAAGTATTGCATGCTTGCATGAATATCTTTCATTTATGACTGACCCAATATGTCACAATAGCTGTCTAGTAAAAATAATCCACTTTCTGAAATTGATGTACTACTGATGTCGATGCTACTCGGCAGGCCGGCAGATTATAGAGAGGTGTTAAAAAAAAAAACCACAAAAGCCCTTTGGCGTGCTGCTTGTAGATTTTGCAGATTGCAATCTTTTGCAGATTAAAATAATTTCCAGATGATCATCTGAACTGGCAATAATGCGTAGAGGTAAGGAATTTTTTTTTTTTTAACCAAAATGTACTGTTGATGTCTACTTGTCAACCGCACGCTGCTTTGGAATACACATACCCACCGCAAGCAAATTGAGGTTTTTCTTTGAAGTCACACATGCACCGACTTTCCATTTTTTCCACAATTTGCTTTTGAATACCAGAGCATCATTTGCATATTCCGAAATGCGAATGCTGATTATTAGACTCATGGTTTGTTTGTTTTTAAGTTTTGTCCTTTTTTATTTATTTTGAATTTGTATTGAATTTATTGGGGTGACATTGGTGAATATAATTATATAGGCTTCAGGTGTACAATTCTATAATGCATCCTCTGCAAACTGTACTGTGTGTTCGTCACCCCAAGTCAAGTCTCCTGCCATGACAATTTATCCCCCCTGTACCCTCTTCTACCTCCCTCGCCCCCATCCCCCACCCCCACCCCCGTCCCCGCTGGTAATCCCCAAACTGTTGTCTGGCCTATGAGTTTTGTTGTGTATGTTGTGTTTGATTTTTGTGGGGTCTTGTTTTTTTGCTTAATGCCCTCACCTTTTCCACCCAGCCTCCAACCCCCCTCCGCTCTGCCAGCTGTCCGCCTGTCCTCTGTATCTCTGAGTCGGCTTCCTTGGAGTCATTCTCCTCGCCCCCTCTTGCTCCTGCTCTGTTTGAAAATGTAACGGCAGACATTCCAGGAAGACAAACCTGTTGTGTTTGTTGCCAACAAAAGCGCACCAATCAGTCATGTGACAAAACGTCACTCTCTTGAAAGGAAAACCAATGGTTTCCTGAAGGAAAGCTGGTGTCATGCAACATCAAGAAGCGGGCTTTGCCTCCTGCAGGATGGTCTTCCCTCACCCCCGCCATCCTCAACAGACAGCCTCTTCATGGGGACACTGACACGTCTGCGTGCACCAGGCATGAACTATCCATGCACCCAGGGACGCCGCATGTGTGATGGAGACGGTATGACGTGCCATTTTCCCGGTGACCTTCCGGGGGGAAATCTCACGGGAGCTGCCGCAGACCATGATGGTGTCACCGGCCCACTGGGTGCCCGGAGGGAGACGGGCGAACCTTGACACAACCTATTTTTTGCCATGCCTTTGGCAATTCCAGATCCGAGTTTATAGGTGAGCACGCCAAGTCATACATAGAACAAAGCCAACGACACATTGTATTCATCATCATTTTGTCTGGGTACATTTTTTTTCCACCACCACCACCCCCTCCCCCAAGATTTGTGATTTAAAACGCCATGACATTTCTTCAAGGTGAAATTCTCCTCGACTTTTCAACAAGATGAGTTTGTTTCCAGCCCAAATAAATATCACCAGGCTGCAGCAAAAACTTCAGACAGGCGCCGGCGAACGGGATGAGGTCCGTGTAAACGCCACGACAGCAGCCCGCCCTCAGCTAATGTACTTATCCTTTTAAAAATCAATGGCATAATTCAGCTGCGTCAGTGATTAGCAATACATCACGAAAGCAGCATTAAAAATTGAGTCCCCTCTCCCGACGCCAGCCCGCGAAAGCACCGCTCTCGAAGTGGATGCGAGTATCATAATTATTTTATGATTCCATCTTTAGTTCTTCCCCATACGGTAAATGCGATTGACCATGAAATGAAATTTCATAGTCAAAATGCCTCCTTTACACTTTTTTTATAGCGGCAATAACAGGCGTGTGGCTTTAAGGGAAGGTAATTCATCAGATGTTTCACGTAAAGGCAGATTCTTCGATTATTAATAATCAATATTTACCAATTTCATAGAGTACACATGGTAGCACGCACTATAGGGTCTTTTAACTATTTCCGGGGCTTGACTGAGCCTCGCTGAGCATCTATGAATAATGGGGAGCCCTGGCTAACTCCCTTGGGGACCAAACACCCTCTTTATTACTTCCCAGGCTCAACATGGCAAGCCTGACGGTGGAGGAAGAGACATCCGGGACCCTCTTCCTGGGTCAAAGGGACATAAATGTCAGGAAGTCCACAGGAAACAATTCTTTGCGATGGCGGGGAACATTTATGAATAGTTAATGACCCTTTCCAGACTGTTGGCTACGGTCTTTTCCAACAAAAAAAAAAAAGTAAAAATTAAGAAAAAAAAACACCCTGATGTTCAGCTCCAGCACAAAAGATCACAGGCAAAGAAAATTATTCGGCCGCAATGCTATTTGGGAAAGTAATCTTATATTTCCGAGAGCACGCTGATTCTCCGCACCCTAATCCACTCCGTACTTTGCAATTGTCTGTTGTTATCTGGGGAATTAACCAGGAACCCGGTAAACATCATCGGCCAGGGTCCTGACGTGCAGAGAAATATGTCAACAGGCGCGAGGATCTGTGTCTTTGTTATACCAACACATCTGTTTCATTTTATCAGGGTTTTTAAAAAAGGCCTTCTAAACGATTCATCTTGTTTGAAAATGCCTGCTTAGTACCTCACCTAGACAGACACAAATGCTTTATGTCCTATGGTGAAGAAAAAAAAAAAAATCTAAATCCCAGCCGAAGAGTTTAAAATACTTAAGGAGATTTTCCTCTGGCGATTGCCGACTATAATTGCTCACTAAGAAAAATAGAACCAAAGCGATTGCATTAGCAATCTCGGCTCTCTGGAGTGCCTTATGCCATGTTTATGACAATAAATAACACAATTAGGTATATTTCCCACAATAACCGAATCTATAATTTCCTCTGCCGGTTAGAAGCGATGATTCTTTTCCCCTTTCTCTGTATCTCGGTTGGATATTTCGTTTGAGGTAGGAGCAGACCGTGTATCATAAACGTGGTGTGATAAACCCACCGAATGCTAAAGACCCAGGCACTTGGTAAGGGCAACCATTTCTCAACTCCCGCCTGGGCAACCTTGCAACTCAAGTCCATCTCTCTGCTAAACCCAAGGCCGGGGAAGATGGCCTGCTTCCAAATCCATGAACCTGACTTTTAAAACATCCTTTCAAATCAGAAAGATCTTGTGGGAACGCCCGCTTTCCTCTGTGACGATCAACCAACCCCGTGCCCTCTTGCCAATACCAGAGATTGATCTGGTTTCGGTGTCCACAGGCGGAAGGAGAAACAATCCATGTGTCCCCCCAGAAGACAGAACATGGACCTCAGAGCTTCGCCAGGAGAACCACAGAGGATTAAAAATAAAAACGTCCAAGCAATCAGCTTGCTGCCTACCATGTGCGACCCACTGCTGTGGAGCACGCCGTCTTGTTCCACGAGATTTCTTGAGATGGTGATGGACGGAAGATCCAGGCTCTGAGGGGGGAACTGGGGTGTGAATTCGCTGCCCTGGGAGGGCAAGGTGTCGCTGAGGCCTTGAAAGGGCAGGAGCACATCGGGGATGCCCAGGGCGGGGTCCGACTCTGGGGGAGGCGTGATTGGGGGGATCTCAAACTCCTCATCCCCGAGACTTGGTGTGTGGAATGTCTGCAAAACAAAAGGAAACAAGACACAGATATTTCCACACTCCGTTCTTATATCGTTATTTCTCCCTGGAGAGAAGCAGCAAGGTTTTTGCATGAAAACGACTCCACAGCGAGGCCAAATATTTATTTCTCCAATGGAAACATCTTAAGCACAGATTTCCACATAGAAAGTTTTGCTGATCATTCTGATTAAAGATTTAAGTCTCATTATCATATGGTTTTAATGGAGTATCCGTATTAACAGTTTTTTAATGCGTACTTAATTAGCAGCATCTGTCTTTGTTGTTAGTTGGAGCAGCAGCGACATTAGGTTTGGCTATATAACAAATTGCCACTTTATTGATATGTTAGTGAAACAGCTCAAACCGCTCCCATTACACACATGCTTCGTAAAACGCTGACGATTTTGTGGTGCACACACACACACACACACACACACACACCCCCCACACACGAATCCAGCAGCGAACATTACACATACTTACTCCCTGTCACAACATATCAAACAAGTCATATTAAATTTGTGGTTTGCTTTTTCAACTTCCTTATTGATATATTCCCAAGGGCAAAAACAAACAAACAAAAAACACACACACAAAAAATGCTTCTATGGGAATTATTACTGTTTTGTCCTACAACGTTTTACATTAAGGACTTTCTTCAGATCATCTCTTAAAATGTTCCAGTGCTTTCATTTAAATAATATGAAGAGTTACTTCCTTTGCTCTGAAGACTTTGATAGGTATTTATCAGAACATTTTCTGCCAGCCTTCTACTTTTAAAAACCATCTATAGAATGAACATAGCGATATATGGATTAGAGATATACTATTTCCATTGGGGTTGCTCACTGAGATGAGTGTTAGTTCTCAAGACCTAAGAGTAAATACTGCACTGCTTTCTTCCATGCTACTTAGATTCTTAAAGATGGTGTTATAAACTACGGCCTTTTGATGTAATTCAGGACGAACCACCTTTCTTAAACTTGACCTTGGATTGGGGGTAAGGAGGGTGGTCCTGGTTAGAAGGTTATTTTGGCTAGAGTGTGAAGAGGTTGTGTGGCCACTCAGATTTTTTTTAATCCTCAACTCAGAGGGTCCAATTTACAGTCTATTTATTATTAATAACATTTTTGAAGAGTGAACTGATGCAAGATCGTTTGAATCTGCCCTAATTGGTTAAGAGAACTCATTTCGAGCTGAAAATCACCATTATTCAAAGTAGGAATTGATAATATAATTTAACAGCCACTTGAGAGAAAATAGAAACAAAATGAAGGGGGTGGGCGGGGGGAGCACCACGTTCCTTGCATACAGAACCGGTCAACTGTGGTTTTAATCTCACCAGAAACAAACAGGTCACAAGACAAGGGAGTTGCATGGCAGACCATCGCACAGCTCGAGGTCCTTTGTAGATTCAATAGACGAAAAACTTTATTGCACAGTAACACATTTGAAAGCTAGGATGAGACGATTAGATTTTCTGACATATTTGTTCGAATAATGACCCCGCAAAGAGGTTGATTGCTTACGCTGGTACCGAGTTCTCAAACACAAAGGGATGCGTTGGCCGCGAATGTGGTTGGCTGATGAATGCCGCCCTATGGCTGCCTTTGCTGTTATTTTGGCACTAATGTGGTGCAGTAACAGATGCAACTGTAATTTGTGACTCATTTGCTACCCCATTACTGCTTAATGAAATCTAACATATCACATTAACAATACGGATAAACACTCATTCTTGATATGTGGCATTTGGCTGTTTTCATTACCACTGTAATTAACACTTGAAATATTATTTCAATAAATATTTGAAGTGCTTTAAACATGGTCAGGGTAATCATGACACAGACCGAAAACGCGCAGCCAATGTGTGAATTTCACACTCAGGGCATCCTGGTCCCCACGGGGTTAGCTCTGGGGGGTTGGTTGGGGGCACAGTTTGGACTTGACTGCACCAAACCTAAAGGCTTCCTGAATTAGTCTGCGCTCACTAAAATGTAAAAAACAACAACAAAAACAAATACATTTACTTTTAATGTAGTGATGGGGAGATGAGGCACAGGCTATAATGTAGTGCATTAACATTTACTCAGGCTTTATTTTTTGGTTCCAAAAAAAAAGAAAGATGTTCTGGGAAATCGTTACTTAAGATTGCCTCCTAAACTCGAACATAAGCACATCTTACGCTAGGCAGTCAAAATTAAGGAGGTTTTCATTTTTATTTTTGCTAAGGAATATGAGATGTCATATATACTAGTATATATATAATGTCGTCACAGTATAATTTTACAAAAGACAAGATAATTTTTAGGTAGAATGTAGTATACTACTTACTATATCATAAACCTAATAAAACCATACAATGAAATTATATTACAGTGCACAACCAAGAAAATGCTAGAATCTTCCACCACTTTTAAAGAGAAGTAATACATTAGATACAGTGGTGAGCATTCCTTAGAGAAAAACATAACAAAAGCTGGTTATCTGAGATTATAAAAGTAACCATGTACCACACACACACACACACACACACACACACACACACACACACACACACAGTTACTGACTTTTAGACACTCTGCCTTCTGCCCGAGATCAGATTAGTCATATCGGAGTTTCGATGATGACTTCTTAGAGATATTGACTTTTCAGTGTTTACCTTGAACATGTTTAAGGAGTGCGTACATGGTTAAATACCATCTGTACTGAAATGCTCAAAACATTTGTTCCTTTTGATAAAAATGCAAATCTAGAGAACTGTTGTATCAACACATAACAGCCGATGTCTGACACGGTGAATTATCACAGCTGGAATTAAATTGTCTCCGCGCAGCTGCTGCCAGTGGCGCTTTCATCAATGTTTGATTCAAATGGACGGAAAAAAAATCCTGCAGAATGAAGCTTCGTGTTGTCCGTACAGATGGGGCTTGTGTTCATTATCACAAACAACCCGGCAGCCAGTGCCAAACGCTGTTCCCTCATCGGGGCTGTCTTCTGGGCGAGAGAGAGGATGGTCACCCTAAAAAGGGACTCGTCTACAATCACCCTTAAATCTGGGTTCCCCGTTTTTTTCCTAATCATTTCTCCAGGTTCACTTCTTTCATGCTGGGTGCTTCCCTGGACCAAGATTCCTGGCGAAGCCATTATGCTTTGCATCCTCCGGGGGGAAGTGGTAAAGCTCGTTCCGTTTCCTATATTTGAATATATTTGGAAGATGAAGACTTTTTATTGCAGGAACTGCCAAGTGGCTCCATTTGGACCAATTTCACTGTTTTAGCTCATTTACATGAGCTAAGATCTGGAAATCGCCCACGTGCCCATCGGTAGATGAGTGGATAAAAAGCTGTGGTACATTTATGCTGTGGAATACTATGCTGCTATGAAAAAGAAGGATCTCTCACCCTTTGAGGCAGCATGGAGGGACCTGGAGAATATGATGCTAAGCGAAATAAGCCAGTCAGAGAAAGACAAATATCACATGATCTCACTTACATGTGGAATCTAATGAAGAAAATAAACTGATACACAAAATAGATCCAGAGACATGGAAGCATGGAACAGGCTGTGGAATCTCAGAGGGAAGGGGGGCGGGGGGGCTGGCTGGCTGGGTGGGAAGAGATCAACCAAAGAACTTGTGTGCATATATGCATCACCCATGGACTCACACAATGGGGTGGTAAGGCCTGAGCTGGGGGGTGGGGTGGGGGAGGGGGCAGGCTAGAAGGGATCAATGGGGGGGGGAAAGGGGGGCATACATAATACTTTCAACGATAAAGATATAGCTAAAACAAATAAAATAAAACCTTAAATCTCACTGCCTACCATTTTTAGGAAACTATTTCCTTGACCTAATCAAGATAGAAGTTTTTCCGGAGGGCAGACCAATGGGACTAGACAGCAGCCCTAAGTCAGTAAGACAGCGATTCGATAACAACAGCAACAAAAAGGTGTGTGTTCCATTTGCACCAGTAAACCCTACGCAAACCCACAGTCCGTGTGCTGCTGCCTGTACATGCCATCCTTCAGCTTTCCCGGCTCTGGCCAAGTCTGGGAATTGGATTCTTTTAATTCACATCTAAGCCTACCCATACCATCAATATTTACTGAGCGCCTACTATGCGCCAGGCACTGTGCTAGGCGGTGGGGATCTGACAAAAAAACCAACACACTCATTTCACATCCCTCCCACCGAAGACCCAAGAAACAACCATACTGTCTGCCACATCCTTTCCCAGAACGTGGCAACTTCATGAAGTCATCCTCAGAGCTGTGTGAAGTTGAAATACTTTCATTTTAAACACGTTTTTCATTGATTTTTAGAGGAAGAGGAAGGGAGAGGGATAGAGAGGGAGAAACATCATGAGAGAGAAACATTGATCAGCTGCCTCCTGCACGCCCCCTACTGGAGATGGAGCCCTCAACCCCAGGCATGTGCCCTGACCGGGAATCAAACCAGCAACCTCTTGGCTCATAGGTCGACGTTCAACCACTGAACCACGCTGGCCAGGTAAATATATTGTCTATCAAAAGTCACTTCCATCCTAGTTTCCAAAATAACCACTTGTCTGCTTAGGTATCAACACAGGGTGCATAGCTAGCTTTCATATCCTTCCTCACATATCTCCTTTTGTCTGCCTCTGTATTTCTTTTCATCAAGAGATGTGTGTGCGTGGCGCACGTTCTCAACAGCCTTGGACGAGTGAGAGACACCTGTCAGGCTATTTTCTTCTCCGATAGGGTTTTCTCATTTCTTCTCCTACGCGGTTGCCTCGTGCCACATGAGAGAGAGATAAATTCACTACTTCCCTTTCCCCTTCCAGCCTCGTAAATGACCCAAATGGCACACACACACACCGTGGACAGACACACGAAGGCAGACACCTACCTCGCTGGCCGCAAAGAAAGCGTTGCTTGCCTCGGCCATGTTCATGTAGTTACTGTTATTCCCAAACTGGAAGAGAGCAGATTGTCTGGGGTTAGTGCACAGCCTGGCAGCGGACACTGGTGGTGCCCTAATGCTGGGCGGGATTTGGGAAGAATGCGATGCCGGGGTTCGGAGAGGACGGAGGGGGTTTCCTCGGGGCGAAGGGGAACCGGGTGGTACCCTGGCAGCTGGCTCCCGCCGGAAAATAAAGCACAGAGTTCCGCGAACTTGACCATCCCCAGAAAAGAGCGTTGTTTCTCATCGAGACTCATCACGAAGGGAGGCCATCACACACCTTCCCCCACCAGCCAGGGCCTTTGTCAGAGGTTAGAGCAGCCATGGGCCAGATCCGGCCCGTTTGAAATGAATAAAACTAAAAAAAAAAAAAAAAAAAGACCGTCCCCTTTTATGTAATGATGTTTACTTTGAATTTATATTAGTTCACACAAACACTCCATCCATGCTTTTGTTCTGGCCCTCCGGTGCAGTTTAAGAACCCATTGTGGCCCTCGAGTCAAAAAGTTTGCCCACCCCTGGGTTAGAAAGCAAAGAGTGTTTCCCCCCCCAAAAAAACACCTTGACACATGTTTAAGACACATGGGGATTTCACAGCTTTACTTTCCCAGAACAGATGTCACAAGTGTGGGTAGGCTTAGATGTGAATTAAAAGAATCCAATTCCCAGGACTCAAAATTCTATTTTCTAGCGAATGGGGTGTGGTGTGAATATCAATAAATAATCAGACCAAAGACTTTATTTTTTTTCAAATCTCCAGGGTTTCAAGCCCTATCTCCAGCCATCGGAGCTGTTGAAAAGGGTGATATTTAATCTCTCAATGTAACATTAAGTGCAAAGAGGTTTAAAAAATAAGCAGGATCCCATGAACACAGCAATTTTTCTTTAATTCCCTCACACAATGGCCCATTCAGACCATCACAAATAAGACGGTATCCGCATTTCAGACGTAAGCTCTTTACTTCTCCAGACCTGCTATCAAAATGTAAAAAAGTTGGATTTGGGCAGAAATGGGTTTTCGGGTCCGGATGGTAGAAGCGGGGCGTCTGGTGGCCTTAAACATCCTGTGAACGGCCTGGGGAGGTGGAAAGAGCCTGTGGGCATGATTCGCCGCCGTTATATTATTTTCGTGATTTTTACATGGTGAAAGGATGCCCGCCTTTTTACAAAGTGTATGATTTCCTTCCTTTCATGCATTAAATAACACGGAGGTTTGGTCTCCAAAGGGTGAGATGTGTATATTCCTTCCATTCTCTGAGGCCGTGGTTCTCCACCTCCCTATCACCGCGCCCCTTTAACACAGTTCCTCATGGTGTGGTGACCCCCAACCATAACATTATTTTCGTGGCTACTTCATCACTGTCATGTTGCTACTGTTACGAATCGTCATGTGAATATCTGATATGCAGGATGTATTTTCGTGGTTACAAATTGAACATAAGTAAAGCATAGTGATGAATCACCAAAACAATATGTAATTATATATGTGTTTTCCGATGGTCTTAGGCAACCCCTGTGAAAGAGTCGTTCGACCCCCAAAGGGGTCGCGACCCACAGGTTGAGAACCACTGCTCTAATGTAAACAGAGCTAGTAATTATTTGAAGCAGAAGGCACAATTTTCCCAAGGAGAGGGAAGGGAGAGGGAGGGAGGGGGAAGGGAGGGAGGGAGGGGATAAATAGAACACAGAAATGGAAGACCCACATAAATCCTCTCCATACACCCATAACACTTTTCTCCAGGGGGGCTCTCAGCCCCTGACTCTGAGCCTGTGACTCCTGCTCAGAAGGGACTGGCAGGCTGCACTTCATCACGTCGGGGATCCACGAACTAAGCAGGACGTATACCAAAGACCCTCATGGTTCCGGAGCGCTGCTAGGGTCCCCGGATGCACAATGCACCCTGCAAAGGGACACCTCCATACACCCTCACAAAAGGAGCCCTCGCGTCCATTTGGACAAATACCTTTACAAGGATTTTCCCGCAAGATGTATGGGTTCGCGCTTCAGAAAGGCCTTTATCCGGCCTCTCGGGAGGCTGGGGACACCAGAAATAAAGGCAGACCGGCCTTCCAACAATCAAGGTGTGTGCGTTCAGTAGGCAGGGGATTTTTGGTACGTCCATCATACCTCAATAAAACGGCTTCCAATAATTTAAAAGTTTTGGGGTAGAAAAGCACGTGAGTGGGTGCATACACACACACACACACACACACACACTTTGCCCATGTTTCTAGGATGTTAAAAATATGCAAGAAAAGGTATAGTTTCTGCACTGGAATTCTTGATGAGTCAATGATCTCAGAATTAAAATCTTGGGTCCCCATTCCGCATGTTCTTTATATAAATATTTACGAGAACTTGGGTCACGATGGGTGTATTCCACGCACCAATCCTGGCTCCCCAAACAGCCTACAGAACCCACTCTCACGTGATTTAAATGAAGGTTTTGTGGGAGCATTAGAAATCCATTTACAGCAAACAGCTCATTATCCCAGAGTATTTTTTTTTTAAGATTAAACTCACTTATTATCTAATAGCACCTAAAACAACACAGAAAAAAATAAAATGGCTATTAAACAAAGGGCCCAAACAACTCAAAAAACAAATTAAGCTCCGAGTGAAATAAGAACTGGGTTAGAAATCCTCCCCTGAACAGTTAGCGAGCGAATGTAATTACTGCAGGAACTACAGCTAATCAGCTGTGAATTGTCTCCATTAATTAGCATCTGCCCCGGAGAAAGGAGGAAGCCCAGCAGCCAGGCCAGCACCTCCAGGAGGATGAGGCAGGGGCTGGCGGCCCTGGCGCTGCCTGGAGTCGAGCAGGTGGCTCCGTGGCCCAGGTAACTGGCAAAGCTGGCACCTGAAGCACCGCCTACCACAGGGCACGCCCCGCGTAGCTTCTGCGCCTATGCAAGGCCTCCACCGGTGGCTTTTAACTTGGCAACACTTGCCCATCCGGCAGGAACACTCATCAGCCATTTCATACCGAAGCAAAGGTCTCTACGCTGTTTGGGGTAACATATCTCCTCCACAAAGATGGCTTCAAAGGCTGACAGGTGACAGGCAACGGTCTTCCTCCTGCCCAGGTGGCCGGGCCGCTGGTGCAGGGCGGGAGGGTCGTCAGACAAAACAGTGGACACCCAGCCTGGCCGGCGTGGCTCAGTGGGTGAGTGTCGACCTATTAAACCAGGAGGTCCGGGTTCGATTCCCAGTCAGGGCACATGCCCAGGTTGTGAGCTTGATCCCCAGTGTGGGGTGTGTGGGAGGCAGCCGATCCATGATTCTCTCTCATCACTGATGTTTCTCTCTCTCTCTCTCCCTCTCCCTTCCTCTCTGAAATCAATAAAAATATATTTAAAAAATAATTTTTTTAAAAAAAAAGTACAGTTTTGCTCAGTGGATAGAGCGTCGGCCTGTGGATTGAAGGGTCCCAGGTTCGATCCAGGTCAAGGGCACATGCTGGGGTTGCGGGCTCGATCCCCAGGAGGGGGCGTGCAGGAGATAGCCAGTCAATGGTTCTCTCATCATTGATGTTTCTATCTCTCTGTCCCTGTCCCTTCCTCTCAGAAATAAAAAAATATTTAAAAGTCTTTTTCTTAAAAAATGAAAAGAAAAACAAAACAAAACAGGAAACCCCGTTAAACTTGACTTTCAAATTAACAACATTTAAAAAAAAATAAAGTATAAGTATGTCCCATTCACTATTTGGGATATATTTATTTATACTAAAAACTTGATTCTCTCTTTGTAGTATCAGACTTAGCTGGGTATTGTGTATTTTTATTTGTGAAATCTGACCACCCTACTGTGGGATGGGGGTGGCCTGCTGAGGCAGGAAGGGCTGTCCTCCTCGTGTGACCTACCTGACCTAGTGATGCTAGTGTAGTCTTATTTATTTTATTTTTAAAATACGACCTATGGATCCTACTTGCCTTGTTTGTGTAAGAACAGATCTGATGCTTCAAGAAAAAGCGCCTCTGGGGGCCAGGCCTTTAATATAATGACCTCAGGAAAATTAACTTCAACTAAATTGTGTGCAATTAGATTTATGATCTAAGAGACAGTGGCAATGGTAAACACATTATATCACAAAGAATCCAGGGCCCCTGAGGGAGGACGGGCCCCTCACTGCGCTCACCACCGACACCCCCAGAACAACAATGCCTGGCATATTCAACACACCCCACGATGTACTGGAGGGAGGGAGGGAGGGAGGGAGGGAGGGAGGGAGGGAGAGAGAAACCCTACTTTCACTTCAGTGCCTCATAATGAGAGTGATGATCATGATCATGATGACCACCATCACCATCACGATGTGTTTGCCCAGTAAAGCCTTTTCTCCACACGTTACTGAACCTTCCTAAGTGCAACGAAACGTAATTTATTTCCCCCAACAACCAGTCAGATGCACATCATTCCTCTCCCCATTTTATCGATGAACAAACTGAGGCTTCTGAGGGTCAGCCTACGGGCCCCATGGGAGGCAAGCACAGAAGCGGGACGTCCATCCTGCCTCACAATCTGTCTCGCTGCGAGTCCAATATCCATAGCAACATGAGTATTTCACTCCCCGATCAAGTCCATTCTGAAACCTATCCACCTCGTCGCACCCAAAGCTAGAATTTCCCAGCGGGTATTGCAAGTACCCAAGTGCGGTAAAATGCTCGCGAAGAGGGTTCCCCTGTCCTGTGCGTGTGTGCAAGGCTGCAGACCCCTGCCCTCTCCGATGACTCCCAAGACCAGCTCCAACGTTAAAGGCCCTGAGAAGTCCTGCAGCTAATTCCTCCAGGCACCACCAGGTACTGTGCTCCGCACGGGAGACAACCTGGGGAAGATGATGAGGCTCCCACTTGGACGGAGCGCGCACGTTTCTTAAGGGTGAGACAGTAACGCCCTCCCCACCCAAAGTATTTCCCCGGTGGAACGCTTCCGCCTTTTGTTTCCCCCACAGCACCCCGTGGGAACACGCTTTGGGAAGCCTGGTTCCAAACGCTTTCCTGGCGACATGCTTTTCTTTTCCCCGAAGCCCTATGAAAGCGAGGAGTTTCATTTTGTCCAACGGTAAAAAGGTGATGCATTTTGCAAAGCAACTAAACAAGAACTTCTAGATTAAGCGCTGTGAGTCACCTGAATTTGGCCTTATTTTCCAGCCTTTGTAGATGGTAACTCCCACTGTTGTTCCTTCAGATGTCTCCTGCTCAACCATGTAAGTTGCTCTAGGAGATGTGAAGAGTCAAGACAAAATACTTCAAATAAACTAAATGACCATCAGGTAAAACGGAGAGTTAACTACTCCAAAGAGTATATGAAAACATGATGATGCCCTGGACGGTGTTGCTCAATGGTTAGAGAATCAGCCCACAGGTCGTAGGGTCATGGGTTCAATTCCCAGTCAAGGGCACATACCTGGGCTGCAGGTTTGATCCCTGGGCCCAAGTCAGGGCATGTGCAGAAGGTAACCAATGAATGTGTCCCTCTCACACTGAGGTTTCTCTCTCTCATTCTCCTCTTCCCTCTCTCCCTTCTACTCTCTCTTAAAAAAACACATTATGAAAGCAATAGGAATATATAGATAACACATATATATATGTGGGCAATGGTCACGGAGAGGCAGGGGCGTTGCTGGGGTCCTTTCCACTCTGATAGGCTCTGATGGATGCGATCCCCGCAGATACAGTCCCTGCCGATACATCACACGGCGGAGCTAAAGTGCTCGGCCTACTTCTGTATCTTCATACTTGCACAAAAGAGCATCTTCCTTGTAGTTGAAGGCAGGTTTCCTTTCTCTGGCTGACGAGTACCTACAGCTTCAGCAAATACCATGGATGAAGGGCATGAATGAAAAGGAAGTACTGTAGGATTTTCTAACGAATGCACTGAACATCCCTGTGCTCTTGGGCTGGCTAACCGTGCGAAGGGCCACAGCACATGCGTGGCTTCGGCGAAGTCTAGCCGGGCCAGCTCCAGGCGTGGGAGAGCGTGGAGCGGCACCGGCAATAACCCATCTGTAACCCGTGACGGACACTGCAGCCCGAGGAGTCCGCGCAGCATCATTCTCGCTGGAATGGTTTTGACAGCCACGTGAAGAGGTGCACAGGCTTCTAAGAAAGCAGCATGAACCACAGGGCGTCACAGCAGCTAAATGGCATACATTTAATCCTCAAAAATAAAAAAAAAGATAATCCTGCGAACTCTCTCTTCCTTCCCCCGCTAGACTTGTAAGCAGACACCCTCCAAGGGGACGCCTCGGCGGGGGCATCTGTCAGGCTGCGCACACAAATGAACGGTGCCACCCCGGGGTCAACTGTGCCAGGCGTGGTCCCGTGGCGGGGAAGGCGGTGCCGCGAAGTGCACACACCCTCCCGGGCCCTGTGAGCGACCCGTGGGAAAGAACTTCCCGCAGGTGGTCAGCTGTGGGCCACCGTCAGCAGGGATGGAATCCGTTCCACGATCTAGATCCCCAAGGCGAGCACGAGCCCAGGGTGGCCGATGAGAACACGTAACACCGAGGGTTACGAGGAGGGGACCGAGACCCCCATCAGGAAACCAAGAATGACTTCAGCGCATAAAGACCAAAGGGCAGGGAGGGGCTCCCAGGAATATCTAGAAACAAAGACACGCAAGCAGTGAACACCGAGAACACACACACACACACACACACACACACACACACAATTCTGCTGGTTACGCACATACAGTTACACAGAGAGAATGACACACGCGTATATAATGACTACAGGCCCGGTGCACGAAATTCGTGCAAGAGTGGGCCTGCCTTCCCCCGGCTGCCGGCACCGGCTTCCCTCTGGCACCTGGGACCCAGGCTTCCCTCGCAGCCCCAGCTTCGTCCGGAAGGTCGTCCAGAAGGACGTCTGGTCTAATTAGCATATTACGCTTTTATTATTACAGATACACATTCATATGCACACGTACATTAACAGGTACAGTCAAGGAAATAAATTTTCAAAACTATCATTTGCCTTTCCCACATGCTAAACGCTCCGAGATATTTATCTGCTGAGCACCGGGGTCCCGTGTAATGGCCATGGCACTTCCCCTTGGGGGTCAGTAGGCATTTCGATCACATGAGCAGAACCGAACTCATCTCCTCCACGTCTGCCCACCCACAGCCTTCCCCGTCTCCTTTATGGGGAACTGGCGCAATGCCAATGACTCGGGCCGAAGATCATGCTTGAATCCACACTTTCTCCCATCAGAAGCTTCTGTTGGTTTCTCCTTCCAATTACACCCAAAGCTGACCGCTCCTCCCCTCCTCCATGGGACTCACTCAGGCCCAGGCCATGCATGCCATCCCGCTGCAGCTGCCCTGTAGGCCACAGCCTGGCCACGCCACCCCCGTCCCACCTCCCCCCTCCCCCCTCCCCACCCAGTGCATGCTCGGCACACAGCCAAAAGCATCCTCTGAAAATCTAAGCCAGATCCCATCACTCGTCTCAAAGCTTCCCAGTGCCTTTCTATCCACTCAGGGAAGAAGCCCAAAGCCTTCCATGGGCCTTGGCGTCTTCTCTGGCCTTGGCCAATGTTCTCCCTCCTGCTCATGTTGTTCTGGCCTGCGGGTCTCCTTGCTCTTCCTCCAAGACCCTGGACACCCCCCCCCCCCCACAACACACATACACACACACACACACACACACACACACACACACACCTCAGGGCCTTTCCACTGGCTCTTTCCTCTGCCCAGAATGTCATTCCTCCAAGTGTCCCCATGGTTTGCTCACTCCCCTCCTTTTGCGTCCTTCCTCACAAGCCACCTTCTGACGCCCCTATACAATCCCTTTGCGGTCCTCCACCTCCAGCACTTTCTATCCCTCTCCCCCTCGTCGATTTGTTTCCATAACACTTTTCAATGTGTTTACTGTCCTTCTCCCCACGCCACTAGACTGCAAACCTAATGATATGAATGTCTTGTCCATTGTTTGCACAGATGTCCCAGTGCTAAGAAGGAATGTTTGATAGACAGCAGGCATTCAATACATCTCCATCGACTTAATTTATAGATGTGAACGGATGCTTCGTAGACTTGTTCTCCAGGCCAAGCAGGGCACAGTAGAAGCACCTGGAATCCACGTGAAAAGGGGAAACCCCACGCACCCATCACCCCGGGTCCCTCCACCAACCGCACCCATGGGGGGGTGGGGAAGTGGTGATAGGAATGGTTACATCTCCTAATAAAATTAACATCTTAAAGGCTAGAGATACTTACGCTTGAAAAAAAATATGCTTTGTTCTAGAAAATGAACGAACCCTTTTATAGAAAAGATATGGAGGCCAAGGCGGGTGGGGCTGGAGTGTCCAGGCTGGGTGGGGCCTTAGGTGGTTGAAAACAAGCTCTGATGAACAACACGGGTCTGGCCTGCGAGTAAGGAACTGAGGGGAGACAAGGCCACCCACCTAACATCAAGGGGCAAGAATTTGAGTATTAAAGTTGATGACTTATTTTTTTTTATTTATTTAAAATATTCTGTGTGTGTGTGTGTGTGTGTCTGTGTGTGTGGCTTGGTAGGTTATGTCAGAGTTCCTCAAAGTGTGGGGCTAGGAAGCACAGGGCCAGCACTGCCTGCAGGAAATGCAGGTTACCGTCCGCAGCCTGGATTGACCGTAGCAGAATCTCTATGCGGCGGGGCCCTAAAAATCTGTTATGTCTAACCAGCTCCTCGGGAACTCTAAAACACACTCCTACTTGAAAAGGACTAGCCTCGTCCGAACGACTGCGGCGGAGGTTTCTTTCTGTAAATAAACCTCTCCAGCTAGCTGAGGAGGCGCGCACTGGAGTGCTGAGGTCTCAGGCGCTGCTGCAGGAACACGAATCCACTTGGGGGGCGACCATCGGCCCCCTCGGCACCCTCGTGGCCAGGAGGGAGGACGGGAGCACCCTAGGCTGGACCACGGAGGGAAGGCGCGCTCCACCGTCAGATTTTCCAGCAAGTCCTGTGGGCCCACAGAAGGAGCAGCAAGGCCTAAACATAGGGGCTCTCCCCGCACAGGGCGGCCTCTGGATGGCCACGGTCTGGACACACTGGAGTCTGTGAACTGCAGGACCATCTGGACTAGTTAGAAGTGGCAAGGAGAAATTAAAAAAATAACAAACTGCACTTGTTTAATATCAGAAACAAATGTAAGTAGAGGAGAGGATTCTAAGCTCCCCAAATCACGTTTTCTTTTTAGCAAAAAAAAATAAAAAATAAAAAATAAATGGAGCAATCTTTGGGATGGGCCCAGCAACCAAGCCTTAAAACAAAATGGAAATGGAAAGTCATAGAAGACGAAACCTGAGTTATTTTCCTGGTCCTGCCAGACTTTATCGCTCATGTTGCAACCAAATGACTAAGGACCTTAGAGACTTTGGGCTCTTCGTAAGTCTCCTGGGCCTTGCCTCCTGCACAGCCACATGACGTTTCAAATGTAAAAAGGGAACAAAATCTAAGAAAAATGTCCCTCAGTATTCTTAAATACAAACATCTTAACTCATTATAACATTTCTTTCGGTTCAGAAACCAATCTCTACTAAGCAATGGCAACACAAACACGTTCTCCAATTTTGACCCCTCTAATTATGATTTCATATGAATTCCATCACAACATTAATGAGTTCCTGTATTATCTTCCATTCTTTGATTGCTAAAGTTTAAAATTGTATGCTGTTAAACCACATCGTGTTCAGGTGCCTAAAACCAATAGGCTAATATATAGATGCACATAAAGTTATAGATACACAGATATAAAAATACTAGAGGCCCAGTGCATGACATTCATGCACTTGGGGGAGGGGGAGGAAGAAGGGGGGCTATCTGCCCCCTGGTGGTCAGTGCATGTCATTCTGCTATTCGGTCAATTTGCATATTAGCCTTTTATTATATAGGATAAGTGTATATATCAGGGATTCTCAACGAGGGGCAATTTTGCTGCCCCATGGGGACATTTGAAAATGTCTAGAGGGATTTCACTGTCATGACTAGTGGGTGCTTCTGGCACCCAATGACTCAAGGCCAGGGATATTGCTAAACACCCTACAAGGCACAGAATAGCTCCCACAACAAAGAATTACCCTGCCTAAAATGTCAATAGCGCTGAGGCTGAGACACTCTAATATAGATCAATCAATCCATACATTAAACAGAAACAAAAGATAAAATGTTTTAACCAAAACATTACAGGATTATCACTTCTACACGATCCAAACACAACTGGCATTCCTTCTTCAAGTGGGCATTCTGCTGACTTTGACTAGATCTATTGGTAAGATCATTGAGTGCAATCAAGAAATATGTTAAACTAGAGGCCCAGTGAACGAAATTCGTACACAGGTAGGGTCCCTAGCAGCTGTCAACTGCCAGCTGGGGCCTCCCCTCGCCCCCGCCCCCCCCCACCCCCCAGCTGCCAGCTGCCAGCCAGGGCCTTCCTTTGTTCCACGCCACCCCCTGGTGGTCAGCAGACGTCATAGCGAGCGATCTAACTCGGGGTTGGTTGAACTCCAGGGGAAACCCTTTGCACATTAGGCTTTTATATATATAAATGAGTTTCCAACATGTATCAACTAGTTGGTGTCAGCTAGGGAGCTTCCCATTTCCATAAACAGTCAGTTGTACCTTTCCCCCCCATGCTGTGAATAACTCCAGAAATAGAAATAGATGAACATGTTTTCCTCAGGCTAACATTTTTAAAAGATCAATAAACTATAAATTCTCTCTGAAGGACTAAGTGACTTAATGTGCTTATTTTCAAGCCTCAATTATTTTTATTTAGTTGCTTTTTTTTTTCTTTTTCAATTACAGTTGACACTCAATATTATTTTATATTAGTTTCAGGTGTACAACATGGCGGTTAGACATTTATAAAATTTACACCGTGATCCCCCAATAAGTCTAGTACCTACCTGGCACCGTACCACGTTACTACAATATTATGAACTGTATTCCCTATCAGCCTCCATCATTTTGGGTAACCCAGTACTGGAAACCTGCTTAACTCAAAAACCACCCATGGTAAGAAGCTCCTAAGCATACAGAATATGTAATCATTTCAATCAAACAGGATCACACATGAGGTCTATTCATGTCTATTAAGCCATAGCTTTCAATTCCAAACGTTTACCAGCGAGTCTCTGATACTTGATAAGGAATTATGAGACTTAAGACCTGAGAATACTGGCGCTGGTCTGGCCACTGAAACATGCCAGGGCCAGAGGGCTTTTGCTCACACTGCAAGAATATCTTGATTACAGACATTTTTCTGCGATTTTATGATGGCTTGAACTCTGTAGGGACAACTTTTCACCAGATGGGTGATTGCATAGCTTTCATTACTTCTCTGTCTCTTACCCGTTTTGTTCATTTGTTTATCTAAAGTCTTTTGCTAGGAAAGGATCACAGGAGATGAAATCCCACTTCGGATAAGGTCTTGGGGCAAGAGGGAGAGAAATCACATTCCTCCCAACCCACTATTCCGAAATTTGTAACTTAAGAATTTATATCTTATATTTATTTAAAAAGAGGGTTTCCTCCCCCCACCCAGACCTATATTTTAATTAGTTTGAGTATGAGGCTAATGTTTTCTTAATCGTAACCATAAAATAAAATCTCTTCAAAGTAAGGGCCCTTGGCTTTCATTCTAAAGGCAAATGGTAGCATTCAGTTAAGATGTCAATGCTAATCTGGTGTACAACTCAAACATATCATAGCATTTTATATAAAATAACCATGAATTTAAGTATCTATAATAATAAAAGGGTAATATGCTAATTAGACTGGACATCATTCTGGATGAAGCCAGGGCCAGAGGGAAGCCCGGGTCCCAGGTGCCAGAGGGAAGCCAGTGCCGGCAGCCGGGGGAAGGAAGGCCTACTCTTGCATGAATTTTGTGCATCGGGCCTCTAGTTCCTAAATAAGAGAGGCATTTCATTCTTAGAATCCCAAACAGCCATTGTATACTAATACACTCAAGATGACCTTAGCATTCCCTGACGTGAATTTAAAAAGATGTGATTATAGACAGCCACTTGTAAGCAGCTACTCTTAAATCATGTATCGCCTTTCACACACTCCAGCAAAAAACAAATTCTACTGCAGAAGAGCGACTCAACTACATGAAGGCAGATCGTATCGAGGTGTAAATGCAAAAGTGACCGAAAAGGCAGTAAAACAGATGCAAAAACCTTAAAAGAACCACAAAAGGACATCGGTGAGGCGGCATTTTAAGCTAAAGACACAGTATGTGAATACAATCTAAAAACTCACTAACCTTCTCCACATGCCAGTTAAGGGGGGAGCTGGGGATTGGCTTAGAAACACACACACACACACACACACAAAAAGGCAAACTACTTGCCTGGCTTTAAAGTAAAATGTTAGCACCTTATTTACAAGGACTCATATAAGATGCACATATTACCAGCCTATACTGACTACATCTTTTCCTAGAAAGAGCTTTTCTTTACTCATTGCTACCAGCGGAAGAATATATATGGCACGAAGGAAAAATTTCCCCGCATTCCGCAGTGCTGGTTAATAACGGAGGGGAAAGTAAGATCCATCAGAAAGCCTATCTATAAATTACTTTGGCCATAATAAAAATACGTTCGAGGTATGAATTTTTTTAAGGACTGCAGCTGCCTTCATATCAAGATTAATATTGAAAATAAACCGGGGATAACAGGGCCCCTGGGACAAGTAACAGATTCCGTGAGGGATGGCCATCTGGCACGGGTCGCAGGCCGCTCCCTTCCCCACTGTTCCCTCTGAACACCCCCTCCCCAAACTAGGCACTCCCAGGAGACCGAGCCCTCCAACACGACCATGTCACCCAACCTCTCTCTTTCGTGTTTAACAATGTTAATCTGATCATAAAGAGGGAAACCTCAACATCTTCAGGCTCAACTGGAAAAAAAAACAAAAAATACAGGTTCATATACAAGGAACACTTGCCGTATAAAAGATCAGATTCCTCCATGAGAAAATAAATCCATGGGCGATAACAGGAGATATTTTGCCAAAGGTCTTGACCCCTAGCCACTGAACAGAAGAGAAGAGCTGAGAAATCAAGAGCTCACCTCGCCCCAGCACTGAGCAGGGACCCACTCCCCTTCTGAGGACAAGAGCTCGAAGGAACCCTCCTGTGCCTACCCATGCACCGCTGGGCGAAAATGTTGAAGGTTGACTCCCTGACCAGCCAGGGCAGTTTTTACTTTACAAAGTAAAGTAACTTTACCAACGAGAGGAGGTTCCACTTCTCAGGGCAGAGCCTGGAGTTGATGCCAGGTGTGGTCATGGGGAATATCAAGGGTCGCTGTGTGACAAATGCCGACCAAGGAATCCTCACCCTGCTCTTGGGAAATCTGAACGTGGGCAGGTCCAGGTGATCACATGGAATTTTACAAAGTAGCAGCACGAAGCAGAAGCCATCTCGGACACTAAGCACAGTGTAATATATTTTCAACAGATCCTAACGTTCATCAAACCTTGTGGACTCCAATAGTGTAGAGCAGTGGTTCCCAACCTTCCTAATGCCGTGACCCTTTAATACAGTTCCTCATGCTGTGGTGACCCCCAACCATAAAATTATTTTCGTTGCTACTTCACAACTGTAATGTTGCTACTGTTATGAATCGTCATGTAAATATCTGATATGCAGGATGTATTTTCATTGTTACAAACTGAACATAATTAAAGCATAGTGATTAATCACAAAAAACAATATGTTATTATAGATGTGTTTTCCGATGGTCTTAGGCGACCCCTGTGAAAGGGTCGTTTGACCCCCCCAAAGGGGTCGCGACCCACAGGTTGAGAACCGCTGGTGTAGAGACATGTCATTAACTAAACGAGGTCTCCCCAGGAGGCTCATCGCATCAGATACACACATTCCAGAAAGGCTGTGTGCTTCAGATTTGTCCGTTTTATTTATGAAGATTCTGAAGTGCTTTTATTGACACAGGAAAATGGTCATGGGATCATAGAAAAACCATGATTCAGAACCACGGACAGTAGGATAAATATTTTTTTAATGTTCCTATGCTTTCTAAAATTAGCACCTACTAGTTCTGCAATCAGGCAAACCAATGTTTGCAGTGGAACGTGTCTCAGCAAGTATTTCGTTAATCTCTATCAGCAAGTAAGTAAAAATCCCGAAAATAAACAAAACAGCAATAATCAATGTTTACTATTCATTCATTTACTCATTCTTACAACAAAAACATCCTGATAGCATCTATGTTCCATGCTGTATGCTAAAATACTGAGAATACGTAAAATTGGACCCTGAGCCAATGGTATTGGACCATGAGCCAGATACATATATTTCTTCATAGAGTAGATAGTCTAGAGCAGGGAAATCAGGGAGCAATCAAATGATTATAGCAACATGGTGAAACTTCACCTGCAAAGTATGCCGAGGAGAAGGGCGTAGGGCAGAGAATGAATGAGAATAAGTGCTGGTAGAGAAGGAAAACACGCAGCAGAGCAGATGAGAGATGAATGACAGGAGCATGAACGAGGGTGGCAATGGCAGGTGGGGAGAGAAGACGGGAAAGTTGAGAAGTGAGCGATTCCAGGGCGATGATGAGTTCAGAGAGATGAGGGAGCGGGGGCTGCCGAGGAGGTCGGCGAGGTCTGGGGCTTGTGCAACTGAATGGGTGTCAATGCCTTCATGGGCACGGGGGACGCTGAACAGAATCAGTCTTGAGGATGGGCGGTGGCCTGAACGTGGGGTGCATTTTAAACGTGCTGGGACTGAGGCACCAAGTGATATCTATGGTTTATGCAAAAGGTCTGGAATGGGGAGACTCTTTTTGTCAGACGCATGGGTGCGGTTGTTCAATAAAGCCATCAACGTGAAGGAGATGTGGGAAGGGAGAACCAGAAGGATGACCTAAAGTAGGACCCTGAGAAACTCCATTGTTTAATGACAGGGACACCGATCCCATCATGTAGCCTGTGAACGGCTGGCAAGAGCTTTAGAAGGGCAGCCTGGAAAGAGTGACATTCCTGGCATCAACAGGGGACCTCAATAAGAGAGAGGGATCAGGCACGGTACGTAGAGCAAAAACTTGGAAGCTGAAATACTGTCTTGGCTGGAGTTCCTGATGCCAAGACCCTCTGCCGTTCTCAAAGGCACCGCCTCCAGATACGAGGCAGGGAGGGTCCCAGCTGCCCTCAGGAGCTGTGAAGACAAGACAGACAGACAAGCCTCAACTCAGAACCACACCCAGAGAAACTCAAGTACTCAGCTCCAGTTTAGGTGGGAGGAGAGAGACGTGGAGGAGGAAGAGAGAAGGCTGCGCTAAGGGAGAACTACACACAGAAAGAAAACAGGGTGAACACCCATCCTGTGATCTTGATTAACGTGGGAGAAAAATAGTAAGCCCTCAATAGATATGCAGGGTCCGAAGATTTCCATAAAGCAGAATTCCTTAGAACACATGAAGGAAAGAGATTCTCTTCTAATAAAGCACAAGGTGCATTACTTGGAATTGGTGAGAAGGCCTCATTTGCCAATAACGGTAAGCACCAGATGCCCCACAAACTGTGGGTCTGGCGGTGATAAGCACAGGGCCAGTCCATGCCCATCACCATTAGCTCTAGAGCCAAGGAAGCAGCTGAGTCAAAAAAAAAAAAATAGATGACAAAAAAGAAAAAAAGATATCGCCTTCATCATTCGTGTGATAAAGGGGGAAAAAGTGAGCTTTGCCAATGCCCTTTCCCTGCTAGGAAATGTCATATATTTAAAGGTGCTATAGACTGATTTCACCTAAGACTTAATTTTAACATGGAAGGGGGGATAGTTCAAGATTAAACATACATGCATTGAGCAAGAAATACCTCCTGTCTCCAATTTTATTGACGCACACCCTGTAAGTGTGAGGAATTCTCCAGATGTGTTCAGAAGAAAATGACCTTGACAAGAAGAAGCGATGAGCCTGAAACTACCATGGTCGCATGTCCCTCAATACTGTTTTTAAAAACAAGAGAATCCCAGTAGATTTTATACTTCAAGGTAATGCATGAAATATGAACGGGAAAATTCTAAGAAAATCGGAAACCATTTCTCGCGAAAGCAATTTGGTCTTCATAAATGTTGGGGTTGGGGCACTTTTCAATGGGCAGATTTGTCTACGGAGTCATGGGAATTCCTACGAGTCTGCAATTTGGGGAAACAAAAATCAAATGAATGACTGATCGGCTTTTGCAGGGTTAGCTGTGTGCAATGCTTTATCCATGGAAGGAACACAGTAATCATCTGGGTTTAATTTTTCATTGTCACATGAAGTATTTTTAAAATATTTTTTAAAATATTTTTTGATTTCAGAGAGGAAGAGAGAGAAACATCAATGATGAGAGAGAATCATTGACTGGCTGCCTCCTGCACAGCCCCCACTGGGGATCAAGCCCACAACCTGGGTATGTGCCCTGACTGGGAATCAAGCCATGACCTCCTGGTTCATACGCGTCGACACTCAAATACTGAACCAGGCCGGTTGGGCTCACATGAACTTTATTTTTTGGTGGAAGAGGAAACATCCACCAAGGAAGGGGGAAAAGGTCTTACAAAAGTAAGTAAGACACAGGAAAAGGGATCCAAATCTTGACATTACATTACCTGCATCCCAGGAAATCAACGCCCCCCCAAAAACAATTGCCTGCAAAAATCTACAACTCATTTATTCAACAGATGTGCAGGAGCCTTCATTATGGAATACACATACACATGCACATATATGTAGATGCACACACACACACAAAGGATTAATAAACCTTGGATACATGAACACCAAAATATGTATATCCCAATATCTACGATTTTTTAAAATTAAAATACAACTGGCATACAACATCCTATTAATTTCAGGTGTACATCATAGTGATTGCATATTTACATTACAAACTGATCACCACAGTAAGTCTAGTTATCACCTGTCACCATACAACGTAATTATTATTGACGATATGCCCCAAGCTTAGGTATGTTGTAACTGGTAGTTTGTGCCTCTTAAGCCCCTTCCCCTATCTCACCCACCTTCCACCAATAGGCACGATGTCTTCATAATTAGGTTTCGGATCTCAGCAATCCCTTGTAACTCTTCCTATCCATTTCCCACAGCAGTTCTGTGAACCCCTGCCCCTCTCGGCAGCTCTCTGCTCCAATCCTCACCCACCCCTCCACTAAAGAAATGTGTGCCTTACCAAGAAAAAGGACCATCAGGAAGGAATTCTTCAACTGTCACCCCAAAACCAGCACCGGAAGTCACCCCTTCCCACCCTCTAGTCGAAATCCTGTTCCCATCTAGACCTGGCTCCATCAATTCACCTCTCATGGGATCTCCAACTTTTCCCACTCCACCGCTTCCTGCCTCAACTTACAAAAATGTTCAAATCCCATTCATCCTTGGGGGGAGGGGAGAGCCCAGACCACAGAGCCCCTCTCAAATTAATCTCACCCCTCATCCCACTAACCCAGTTCCCATCTCCACACCCTGATCTCTCATTCTCTCCTAACCCTCCTGCTAGCTGTCTCCCTCTATGTTATCATCTGCTGTCCCTATGCCTACCGTAGACGCGTCATTTCCAAATCCCACAGACAGTTCCCCGGAGTGTCTCTCCTCTGACACGCTCAGCCAGTCCCTGTTTTGAAAGAGTATTTTCATTTGGAAATAGTCGCTTTCAGCCCCCTGAAGACTTCTCAGTTTCTTAACATGTGCTCCGATCATTCCTCACGTGGGGTGCCTCAGCCACCACCAACGCTCTCCAGTCTAAATATCTGTCAGCTCCAAATTCCCAGCTCCTGCTGCACGCGCAGGGGTGCCTCGCCAACCGCTCACATTCCACACACCCAGCCGCAGGGCTTATCTCTACCGACCTCCAACGTGCTCCCTCCAGGAACCCGGGACTATCTGTTAGGTTTCCCACCCAAACACCCCTTTGATCCTCTCTCATCCCCCACGTGAGGTCATTCAGCTTTGCCAACTACACATACCTTTCCCATCACTTCTCAAGGCACCGCCCATCCTAGCCAACCCTCAGATTCCACTTTCTCCCCTCTCCTCCATCCTCCACGCTGTGTCTGCAGTTATTCTTCCCAGTGATCTGCTAGATAACATTTTCAGTACATTATTTTTTTAAGTCTATACATTTAACACACTTTTTAAATGGAAAAAAGATACTCCCCCGCCATTTTCCGCGCCATCACTTTCTAGGATGGGGTTTCTCATAGTCACACAGTCTGCCAAGGCGTGGAGAGCATGACTGACTTCCTCGGGCCTCAGTGGGGTCAGCCTCGCAAAACGGAAATCTGATGAAGCATGTTCCTGTCAGGCTTGAAGTCCTCCTGCGATGCCCACAGCTTAATGATCACCAAGTCCTTTCTTCAGCAGGGAAAACAGACACAAGTCCACACCCCGCATCCCTCCGGCCTCATCCCTTTCCCTTCCTCTTTCGCTGTCAACCTCGGGCCTCTGGCGTCCCCCGCCTTTCGCGCCTTGGTTCTCCCTGCCCCATGCTGCAGGGATGCCCAGGCCGTCTCACACACGCATGTGCCCGGTTCCTTCCTCCTCCTCCCTCAGTCCCCCGTGAGCCCCTCCGGGAGACACGCCACGTCGGTGCACATCGAAAGCCTCGGGATATTCCTCGGCCGTAAAAAAGTGAAGGACACCTTACCACTCGTGCAACATGGATGGACCTAGAGTGTCATCTGCTAAGTGGAACGAGGTCAGAAAAAGACAAATTCCATATGATTTCATTTCTATGTGGAATCCAAACAACAAAATAAATAAACCGAATCGAAAGAGACTCAGAGAGCAGACGGATGGTGGCAGACGGGAGGGGGGTTGGGGTACCGGGTGGAAAGGGTGAGGGGCTGAGAAGGACGCGTCGCTAGCTACAAAGCAGGCGTGGGGATCTAAAACACGGCACAGGGCATACAGTTGATAATACTGTGATAACTCTGTGTGGTGTCAGGTGGGTACTGAAAGAATCGAGGGGAACATTGTAAAATATACGACTGTCTGACCACTATGCTGTACACCTGAAGCTAATACAAATACTGAATGTCAACTGTAATGGAAAATAACATTTTTTTAAAAAGACCCAGAGCAGCCTTTCAAATTTGTGTTAAATAAATTAAAACAATGGTTTTTATGTGGATGTGTTGCCAGGTTAGGACTTACTGCATACTACTTGCAAACAAGAGCTCACATTCATTAAATACTAAGTATGTGCCACGTCTGATGCTTGAGCTTCGGTTACAAGTTTCATGTATTTGGGGAATCATTTGATTGACGTGTTTGCCAGCCCCACGGACTGTAAATGTCACAATGGAATTGCATCTCTTCTTGCTCACTATTTTGTTCTGAGTACTGAACGCGCTGTGTGGGACGGGGCAGGTGCTAAATAAGTCTCCCTGCGTAAATGAATAAATGACCCCGTGAGGTCAATGACAGTGTTAGCTCCGCCTTCTGAGAGTGGAGACTGGAGCACAAGCACTTTGGTTAGGGTTTCACATAAAAAATCAGAAGATCATGCCCTGGCTGGGTTGCTCAGTGAGTTGGAACACCATCCCATACACCAAAAGGTTGCGGTTCTATTCCCAGTCAGGGCACATGCCCAGGTTGCAGGTTTGATCCCTAGTCAGGGTGCATATTGGAGGCAACTGATAGATGTTTCTCTCTCACATCAATGCTTCTCTCTCTCTCCCTCTCCTTTTGTCTCTCTAAAAATATCAAAACATACCCTCAGGTAAGGATTTAAAAAAGTAATCAGAAGATGACATTGTCAGTATTTTTCAATGCCCTGTAATAAGTTTTATCAAGGTTTCTTGTCTCTCATGAAAAAAAAAAGGGGGCGGGGGCCGTAGCCATATGTCACACCACGCTCAGGGCCACAGGCCACGCAGCCTGGGGCGGTAGGAACTTTGGCTTTTGAAGGACTCCAGCCCCAACAGCTCTGCTAGGCCCCCCTGACATGACAAAGGCTGACTTTGAAGTGTTACTCCCTCACTCACTCCCAGCTTTGTAAGTTAGATTTAGTTCTCAAAATGGACCTGTAGGATGAATTTAGGTTTCAAATGACTTGGGCAATATTTCGAAAACTTTGGAATGGAGCGCTTGTTGTCCATCATTTTAAAACTATAAAAATCCTTCACATTAGGATGTGGGACATTCATGATCACTGAATTTCCACGTACTGTATCGGGGACCTGAGACAGACAGACGGCCAATCAAAACTAAGTCACTTTCCCCCTTCCCACCCCAGTCAGGGCCCCGTGTGTTACCAGGTGCTGTCGGGGATGACAAGAAAAATGAAAGGCCTTATCTTTGCTTCGGATTTGCAAGATGATGAAAAGCATCTTTGCTTTCCCCTCCTCCCCCTCAAGTGTAGACTCTTTCAACTCCCAATTCTGTTTTCATGAGAGGCACAAGGTACATCAGACAACCCAACTGGAAAGCAAAACACCAAAAAAACAAAATAGTCCACGCTGGCTTTTGTTCTGAGATCAAAAGAATATTTCTGAAGGCAAAACAGGTGGGGTTTCTCCCTTTCTACTCACACGTGGAACAAACATGTACTTTGTGCTTCCACTGAGCACAGAGCCAGTGGACAGAACGGCGCTTCCCTCCGCCTTCTCCATCCTCACCCCTGCTGAGGACTCCTGTCCTACAAAACAGGCATCGGAAACCAGTGACATAACTGGGGCAAAGGGAGCAGGACTCCAAAGGACTTGTGCAGCATCACGTGAGAGGGAGACATCAATGGAAGGCAGCGTTAAGAAATATCTAACCGCCGAAACCGGTTTGGCTCAGTGGATAGAGCGTCGGCCTGCGGACTGAAGGGTCCCAGGTTCGATTCCGGTCAAGGGCATGTGCCTTGGTTGCAGGCACGTCCCCAGTGGGGAGTGTGCGGGAGGCAGCTGGTCGATGTTTCTCTCTCATCGATGTTTCTAACTCTCTATCTCTCTCCTTTCCTCTCTGTGAAAACTCAATAAAATATATTTAAAAAAAAAAAAGAAATATCTAACCTTGGACACATACTCACACGCCCAGCCAGCCACACTCATATGCCCACAAGTCCACCAACCCTCTTCCTCTCAGAACCCAGCTCGTTGGACACGTGGAGAGCAACACTCTTTATTGAAGTGCAGCGTAGCCATAAATTGGACCGTAAAATGAAAGTAGTAATGGTGAGTTCCTTGGAGAGATTAAAAAAATAGATGTATAAGTAAACTCCAGGGTGATGAAAAGCCAGAAAGCACACTGCATACCAAATATCATCTGAAGAGAATTACCAGCAAGAATCAAGGCAATCGGTTATAAATATTTGACAACCCTGAATACTCTCTTTTGTCCTTCCCAACCCCTCTCATGACAAGGAAATGTCTTCAACATCTTTATTTTCATCCCCATCCATCTCCGAATCTTAGACACGGTGCCTTGTCCAGAGCTTGTGATGTGACTTCTTCATTTAAATGCCCCAGGCCTTTGCTTCCCCCTCTCGAAACCCGTTTTCCTACAAAATCCTGCCCTTTGTTTGGAAGAATGGTGGTAATTATTTCCCAAACTTCTATCTGTTTAAGCGCATAATTACCCAGACGGCTCTTCAGTCTTTGGCACACTTCTCACCCTCAATGCCAACACTTCAGATGCCTTTCCAGTGTGTATACCTCTCCCTGCCGGCCTATGCTCCACAAACATTTATCTTCGCCCATATGGAGAGACTTGAATTTTCTATCTTAGGAGAGCAGATATGTCCTGACTGATGATCCAAGACGCCCTCTAACCCTTCCACCCAGAACTCTTTAAGAAGAATTTTATAATCTGTTCTTCCAACTCCCCAAAGAATCCTCGAATATTGGCAGACAGATCTGCTCTGTCTTTTGAGGCAGCGACAGCTAATTATGTTCTGAAAGTCACACTCCTCTTTCCATGGGAGAGAGAGGGACTGGCTGTTTCTAACCCCCTTGCATCTTGGTCGGGCCATATGACTAGCTCTCACCAAGGCAACCTGAGCAGAAAAGATGTGTGTCACTGTGGGGCCAAAGCAGAAACCCAAAGTGTGGCTTCTCCACCTCCTATTCCCTGCACCCCACCTTCTAGTTGGCACGTAAAGATGGTTGTTGGCACCTCAAGATGACAACAGGGCCTCCATCAGCCTGGGTTCACCAACAAGACCAACCTGAAGCTGAACAGGTGAACAAGAAATACACCTCTATTATGGTTACTCTATTCTCCATTTTGGGTCTATTTGTTACAGATGTTGGGCTGTTCTGACCAGGCCATCATCTACCATGTATTCACTTCTGCCTCTCAGAGCTTTGGGGGCCATCTCAATGGTTCTATATTACTTAGATCCTTCTTTGTCCTTCTGACCTCCAAACTTCTGGTCAAACCCATCTCTCCAATAAAAACTTCCATCAAAAATCGTCCTCTCAATACTTACATATCTTTTCTATCACACTCACTTGCATCTGGTAACATCACTCTTTGAACCCCTCCATCAATAAATATTTATTCAGTTCTCTTCCATCAAATGCAAGGCCAACCTGATGACATGATACTAGAGGAGAGGAGGTTTTTTTAGTTTACTTACTTTCTTGTGACAAAAGCACCCACCTGTGTCATCTGTACACCAGTGGGTACAAGAGTTCATGTCCAATGGCCAACAGGGTTTCATTAGCTCACTAATGACAACCCCCTCCCCAGCACCACACAGGGACGGGTGGTTAACAGCATTTCCATGAAGAAGTTATTCTCCTAAAAATAGGAATTTTGCCTGCTGGGCAGGAAAGGGCATGGGTTTGTCGTCTGGAGGTTATGGGTTCAAATCCCACCCACCAGCTGGGGTTATATAAGCTCATTACTTAAATCAATTAAGCTCCTGTTTTATGGAAGAGAATGAGCTGGAGCTGATACTCATACTGAGTTGAGGGATTATGATTATCGATCAGCTCATAAGAGACGTGAAGAAAACTCCATTGCCTTTCAGACATCATCATATGGTCTCCCAAGGAGTCCGGAGTTCAGAAAACACATCTGAAAACAGAGAAGATCTCCCTTCCTCCCCAAAATGCAACTCCCAGATGCCTTATTTTCTCTTCAAAATCCCTTTCTTCCCCCAATCTGGAGAACAGCCTTGGGACCTTCCGTTGATAATTACCAGATAATCTGCTGATGAGAGGAAAGCATGGATGAAAGCTACCACTCTGGACCAGTGTTTCCAAATCTCATTAGATCGAAAGCAGCTACCAGACAGACCATGTTAGTGCTAACATTCATGGATGTTTCGGGACCTTTTCCTTCTCAGAAGCTCTACGGGGAATGTTCCTTTCTCCCCAAGTTGCAGCTGCAGAGGCGGATGCTCAGAGCAGTTTAGCATCTTGTTCAAAAGCCACACCGGACAGACACCTGTGGTGGACAGTGGATCTGCAGCTAGTCTGTCTGATGCCGGCTGGTGCACCCTCAACGCCCACCACGGTGTCTGGATGCGCCCCTGACCTTCCAGGGCACAGCTGGCACACAGACCATCTCCAAGTTCTTGCAGTGAGGCACCTGATCCTCACATTTCCCCCCAAATTCATCTATAAGTTCTCCAAGTTATCATGGGGGTAGGAGGGAGGGCAAAAGAGTATAAGTCTCTATTTCTGTCTAGTGAGACTTGAGTATCACATGGTCTCCCGTGGACTCTCACTAGAATGTAGGTCTGAGAAACGGTGCAAACGACCCCCAGCCCCCCATCAGCAGCGATCAGACATTCCCGTCCTGAATCCGGGGGCCAATGGGAAGAGGCTCTCTACCCAATTTTACTAGCTGCTGTACACACACACACACACACACACACACACACACACACACAGTACCAGATTCTACCTACGACTTTCTTTCATTCTCTTCCACTGAAGACTTAAAAGCCTACGTAAAATAGAAACTGGGAGCTTAAAAATACATGCAAAATACCATATAATCAAGATTGTTTAAATGTATAAAACTGTCAAGTAGAATCTCCCTCACGCAATGCAAATGAGCCTCGGGGAGGCAGCGTTCACCCAGGGCAAACAAGAGCTGAACTTGCGGAGACAAAGAGCTGGCTTCGATCAAGCTGACGCTGCCAGATCAGGTACCGCGTTCTCCCAGGTTCCACTCGCGATGGTAATTTTTGAGTGGCATATCATTCGCCACTAACTACCGCTGGGCTTCCCCCGAGCACACGCGGCACACGGTGAACTGTTATGAAAGGTGTCTTCATATCATTCAGTATTTACAGGGTGTGTTACTGTATAAGCGCTCGAGCTGGCGTAAGTGTATTTTTTTAAAAAAGGCATTAAAACGTTTTAGATCAACGCGGTCCCCTTTGCCTCGCAAAACAAGTCATTTCTAAAGGCAGGTGACAACGCTGTTCAGAAACGTACAGAGCGAGGCCACGCCAGTGTCCAGGGGACAACAGGACGGCTTTGTTCAGCGGCACAAATAGATTCCACATCGCCTCGACGTGCGTATTCCTGAATATCCTCTTTGAGATCCCACTTTTATGAAGAAGCAAAATGAATTTTCTTTTGGACTACCCACGCCCCCCCCCCTCAAAAAAAAGTGAGAACTGGTCTAAAGATGTTAATCTTTTAAATAAACATGAATGGAACTTGTGGAGCGCACGCTTTCTTTCCCTGAAAAGATCTTTGTTGTTCAAAAAGATCTTCAACTACCAACAGTTCATGCCAGTGACAATCTAACCTGGGAAAAGAAATGAAAGCCACGTATTGATACCAATGTTCTTTTAAGAGAAATAGCGAATGTTTTAAAAAATAACAAAACATACACACACACACACACACACACACACACACACACACACACACTCTTGCAACCCAATGATCCTGCCCCAAATGCAGACTGATGTTAGGTGTAATTTTTGAAGCAAATTAGGTTCCCCGATTCAATTTTAAACAAATAGAAAATGAGAAACAGAAAACTATACCATAAAACTTTTATTGCTACTTTTCTAAAAAAAAATAAAAATCACATACCCAGGTTTATGAAATAGAGTCTCCCTTAGCTTCCAAAGGGGAATTATCTGAAATTCGGCAATGCTTTAGGATCCCCACAAACACCGGCCCAGGGCAGCTTTTCCAGGCCTGTTTCAGCCCTGCTAATAGTTATTGTTTGTACAACTGTAACTAAGTACATTACCGACCAGTTGTTCAATCTATATAAATTTAAGAAACACACATTGCCAAGGAGTGACTCATATATCAGTCTATTATATGCTCCAGGGCTGACTGTATTAAACAAATCACTCTGCCTGCAGCTGAAGAATAGAAGCTATATCCCGAGCAGAGGTTATTGTCTAATTTAAATCTTGGCTCGCTTCCCAGGGCTGTACAAGATTCCAATTTGTGGAAACGTTGCTCTTTGCTACTGCCAGAAAGGCTGCAGAAAATGGCATTGGGAGCCTTCCAGAAATATGTCTGCAAAATGCCAATCAACAAGTCACTAAAGATGAACAGGATGACTGTACCGAATTAATTTAAATTATAGAAACATATGGCGAGGATGTTTGCGCTGCACTTAAGACAACACCTACCTCACCAAGAGCTAGGTGTGCTCCGCAGCGTAAGAGTAACGTCCTGACGTTTCGATTCCTGCAAAATGTGAGCATCAGCTAATAAATCGGGAGCCGCATGTCTCTGCGGGGCCAACCTTTCTGCACGTGCACGGGTCTTATCTTCGGTGCAGTCGCAATGCGGGGAAATGCTGTTTATAACAAGGCAGGTTTTTTTTTCCTCCCACAAAGATATAAAGAAAAAAGTCAACATTATTCAGCGACTGACAACAATCGGCTCTATCACGTGAAAAAAAAAAAAAAATCCTAGCTTTATGGAGATTCACCGTAGAACCCAGAGGATGATTGCACATTATTCCCAACTCTAAAATATGATGTCGGGTGAAGAATTTAATACATAGCCGTGAGAAATTCGCCAATTATATGACCACATCATGAAAATCAAAGGACAACACAATTTATACCCCGCCAGCTGCTCTCAATAGATAGCCTATTCATGCCGCCTCCCCATTATTTTCACGAGGATCTTTAATATATACAATCATGTCGTCAACCAAAAGTGGGGGGGGGGGGATCAATGGCACTTCAGGCCGTGGTTCTACAATCGTGTGCGCTGTATTTCAACTTGAATAGGAAGGGAGCTGTTTTGTGTTTCTCTCCACTGCTTTTCTATTATTGCCTAGCTAATGGAAATACATCAAACAAATGTTCTACAAGAGCCATACATATTAAAGTTGACCTATCCATCTGGGAGAAATGAGAACAAGACTGCTCACTTTTAGCCCAAATATGACACTGATAAATGAAGCGATGAGATTCCATCACACTTTCCACAACCTGGGCCGGGAGCCCCCGCGCGATCCTGGTACCAACGATGTTCTTCATTCATCTTCATTAGGCCGTCGCTTGACCTGCCTCCCCACATCCCTGTCAAATCAGAACCTTGGGGGGGTGGGGGGGAGGACGGGGGGCTTGCATTTTCCAACAATGTAGCCTCGGCGTGCTCTTTATGTACTTATTTTCTTTTCAGAAAAGCTAGAAGAAGGCCTTGATGAGCACGGAAGAGAGTTGCAAGCGATAGCTCTGGAAGCAGAGACACCCAATGCTGTTGGTGATTAAAAGGGAAACCGCGGTAGGGTGCTGGTCCAGGCGGCTCCTGCTCCCCGGCGGGTCCCTGTGGCGGTAGGTGAGGCCTCTGAGAGTGCGCCACCCCCTGAGCCATAAAAAGACAATTGCATATTCAGATGAAGGACAGGCCGGCCTTAGCACAGATGCGGCAATGCGCTTCCATCGCCTTCCTCCATCACGGCTCCCAGTGAGCTGGAACAGGAAAGGAGGACATGCCTGCCCGCCCCGGTGAGCGCGCTGCATCCCGTTCCCGTTTTTACATCCCAGCCCCATTATTTCCCGTTTCCAGGGCATCCTCGGAGAGGGGCTGATTTGATTATCCCGTAATGGTGAAAATGAATACCCAGGCAATACCCAATGGCTATTCTAACGCAAAGCGCCGAATATGACTCGCAAGGCCCTCCCCCTGGAAATGAGGCTTTACGACTATGATCACAGGGGAACATGAGAAAGCCAGCGGGCAAGGCGCGAGGAGGAGGGGCTGCCACGCCAGCCTCGGCCACGCAGACAGCTGCTCCCACCCACGAAGCCGGGCGGCGGGCACCCCAGTCCTTGGGAAGGTTTCCCGAGTCGTTCCTTTGCTGTGCGAGGCGAGTATGAACCCATGGCTTTTTCCCTACACCTGATCTTAGCCAAAGGCCGAGAAGGGATCCCGCAAGGTTTTCTGGTTGGAAAGTAAAAGTGACACGGAAATGAGAGATGTTTGGGAGAGGTTGTTGGAGGGCACCAAAAGGCGGCCGCGCTTGGAGAACTGGGTGCCCTGGGAGCGCTCCCCAGAACCGAGAAGGCTGAGGTCCCCACGCCTGCTCCACAGGTAGGGCGGGGCTCCCGACCCTCCAGCCACTGCCCTGCACGGAGCTTCCTCACTTCCTCTACAGCATGAGCGCCCTGCCCACATGTCTTAAGAATGACAGGTCATATTTATTGAGCACCTTCTGTATGCTGGGCATTCTGCAAATCCCTTCCTATTCACTAAGGTGTTCCTCACAGGTAGAAACTATCACATTTCATAAACTCTAAGGCACCGCTGATTATAAGATACAATCCAACTACCTGTAAAAAGATGGGAAAATGTGTGCCTTAGGCAGTGAAACGTGGTATTGTTATTATTTCTAGAGGCCCAGTGCACGGATTCGTGCACCAGTGGGGTCCCTCATCCTGGCCTGCGCCCTCTCCCAACCCGGAACCCCTCAGGGGATGCTGGTAAGCTTGCTGAGCGGCACACCCGCTGTGGGAGCGCACTGACCACCAGGGGGCAGCTCCTGCATTGAGCATCTGTGCTCTAGTGGTCAATGTGTATCATAGCAACCAAACGGTGGACTGGTCGAACGGTTGACTGGTCACTTAGGGTTTTATATACATAGGTTAGTAGTAGTAGTATTGCAATCACCATTTACTGCTAAGGCAACAGCTCAAAGAGGTTCAGTAACTTGGGCACAATCACACAGCCAGAATAGTGAGATTCAAACCAAGAACAGCTTGGTTCTGAAATCTTACATTCTAAGTAAGTAGGTTCCAATTATTTTCTATTCTGTGCCGCTAGAAAAGGTCATCTAAGTGAGAGCTGGTTAACACTTTCCTGTGACTCACTGTGGTGGCAAGCAGCTCAAAACCCTCTCGCACGCTGACGCATTAATTCCTCACAACAACCTACGCGGCAGGTGCACTCACTACCAAACTCTACCGAGGGCCTCGGCCCAGGATGCGGGGTGATGTAGAGAAGTGAGCTTGTGAGTCCACACTCCTGAGCCACTGTACTGTCTCTCCAAAAACACTCCCGTGTGGCCCTGGCTGGTCTGGCTCAGTGGATAGAGTGTCGGCCTGTGGACTGAAGGGTCCCAGGTTCGATTCCAGTCAAGGGCACAGGCCCGGGTTGTGGGCCTGGTCCCCAGTAGGGGGCGTGCAGGAGGCAGCCGATGCATGATTCTCTCTCATCATTGATGTTTCTGTCTCTCTCTCTCCCTTCCTCTCTGAAATCAATAAAAAGCATATTTTTAAAAAATTAAAAAATAAAAACACCTCCAGTGTGTGCAGGTTTATTTATGTATCTATTTATAAATTACATACAGTCATTTCCATTCAGATATTTCAAAAGCATATCGAAAGTTATAGTTTAAAAAGTATGATAGAAAATATAGGATTACTAATACTTTCTTCTCGAATCCTAAAACCATGTGAACCATACTGGGGAAAACTCTTGCCCTAAGCCACTAATCTGAACAGATTCCTTTTTATTAAAAAAAAATCTATATTGTGGAGAGTATTCCAGATGTCCCTTCTCCTCCTTTCCCCCTTTGCCCTCACTACCCAATTCCCACCCCTCCCCAGGCCTTCACCACCCTATGGTCTGTGTTCACGGGCAATGCATACATGCATGTAAGTCCTTTGGTTACCCTCTTCCCGCCCCCCCCCCCCCCCCGCTTCCCTCTGATTCCTTTGTCAACCAACCCTCCCATCTAGAAGAATCTATAAAAGACAACCGTGTCCCCAACCAGGACCCCTTGGCCTTCTTTCCTGGGGGGACAAGGACTCTTCTCGCCTTGTGAGAAGGAAGCAACAGAGAAGGGAAGGATATTATTGTTTCCTATAACCTGAACACCCACCCAATAGAACATGGTGTGTCCATAGAGAGAAAGTGGCCACACCTACCCGGGCAGCTTACCGATGCACCGCTTTCTGGGACACTGAAACTCCTCTCTTTTTCTGAAAGTCCCTCTCACCCCTACAATCAGACCAGCAGTTCCGCATTTCCTGAGCGCCTCCTGTTTGCCAGCCTGCGTGCAAGGCCAGGAGCCCAAACAGAAAAGCTACAGCCATCCAGGAACAAGATTTCCAAGTAAAAAAATTAGGGGGCAATCCACCCTGGGTGGACAAACACCACTCTTCCACGCTGCAGGTTTAATTCTCATTTCTAAAATGTCTTCCCTTACGTATGAGCCTGAAAGCCAGTTTCCGGCGAGATGAGCAGTAATAAATAGTATGCAAGTCCAACCTGGAATGTCTTCAAGCAAAGGAAACAACTTTCAGTCAAATGTAAAAGTCTACGCTTCACGAAAAGCACAGATGGAGACAACAGTATTTCACCAGCAAAGAAGGAAAAAGACCATTGATCCAGGCGGCCATGTCCAATGAAGAGCAGGACGACTTTGAAGAACATCTTTAGTATTAAAGTTCAACCAATAATTACATTGTACGCAGAATGAAGAATTCCGGAAAGATCTCTCAAATATAACATGTTTACACAACTAAGAGCAGAGGAAGAATTTTACAATGACTACGAAAATTTTGAGAGACTAACATAAGAATTCCATGATATTCTGATGAAGACTGAACTCCATTAACTCCATTTCTGGAAATTTCCAATGGCCCAATAATATTGCTTCTTGCATTAAGTATAATGTAGCATTGGCTTGCTGGTAGTAGAATGCTAATACTAATAACAATAGCAATGCATTGTCTCATGTTACTTTAAATCAGGGGCCAGCAAACTCTTTCTTAAAGTTCCAGAGAGTCAATATTTTGGGCTCTGTGGACCCGATGGTCTCTGTTGCCCACTCCTCAGCTCTGTCTGCTATAGCAAAAAGCAACCATAGAAGATAGCCAGTACATGAATGAGCATGGCTGTGTGCCAATAAAACTTTATTTACAAAAAACAGGCAACTGACCCACGGACCATAGTTTCTAACCCCCGACTTAAATTAATATTTGTATCTACTGTGTTTTTTTATGGTTAATGTTTATTGCAGTCTTTCCACCATAAAAAATGATGTGTGCTCATTAAAGAAATTTCATAAATTCAAAAATGCAGAATGAAGAGCCTTGAGCTTTGAAATCCAGCAGGGCTGGGCTCTAGGACAGCTGTGGGACTCTGGGCAAGTGACCTTCCACGTCCAGGTGTCAGTTTTGCCATCTGTAAAATGGAGATCAAGACAGTCTTCAACTCCTGTGGCCATTCATTGTGAGGTCCAGACAAGTGAATGGACAGAAAGGATAACCTTACCACCCGCCCTATGACAACGTCCTTCTGCCTGATCGCTAATGATATTACCAAAACACCCGGCACCGCGGCGATCTCGGTGGGTATTCAGGCAAAATTGTACATTCATTTCCAAATTCAAGTATAACCCGGATCTTCTAAGGTTTTACAAAAAAGAAAGGCAACAGAAAATAATAGTGAATATTAAAAGTATTAACTGGTTTTCTCAACAAAATTCCACAGAATTTGTTTTTCTCTAATCCCCAAAGGACAAAGAATGAGAAGAGCTCTCCTTTTCCATTACTGGAACCAAAGGATGTGTTTCTGGGAAGAACACACATATTTTACATTAACCAGCTCCAACACGATACAACAATACTCCAAAGAGCAAACGCGTCCGATAATTCCACCCTCGCTTCAAAGCCTGCTTTATTGCTGTTTTTAACATCCAGGAGTCATACGCTGGTATTTGTTCTCCAACAGAATCGCCACTTTCATATTCACGACAGCATGAGATGAGATATTTAATAAATAATAGGTCATGAAAATCCGGGGATTAAGGAGTGTCTTTCAGCCTCGCTGAAAATGAGGGCAGCATATGCCAGCCATGCCTCGTTGTGCAACGTCAGTGGCTGGGAAAGGATGCAAAGGCCCCGGTAGAGAACTCAGACTCCAAAATGAAGAGAAATGAGGGACGTCTGTGCACACAGGGCCCCACGTACACGCGCGTTGAAGACCACAGTCAGCTCTACGCTCTTGCCTGCTCACATGACATTTCAAAGCGCAGGTGAGGTTTCAAAGGGTGGAAGAGATGGGGTTTGTTGCACTGGTGGGAGGGATAAAGGAGGCTCTTAAAGACCTACTGGGCTGGACAAAGACAGGATCAAAAATGAGAGACAGAAAGGCGAGGCGTGGTACTGGATCTAGGGAAATGGAGAGTGGAGACGCCAGAAGTCCCAGAGAACAGTAGCCCCTGCTGATGTATTAAAACAAGAAACTTGCCTGGTCAGTGTGGCTCAGTTGGATGAGCACTGCCCCATGCACCAAGAGGCCTCTCTCTAATTGATGTTTCTCTCTCTCTCTCTCTCCCTCTCCCTCTCCCTTCCTTTCTGAAATCAACATGAGGAAGTACTGGGGTTTGCATCACTAGAACAATATGACTAATGAGTTTTGGGTTTGTTGCTGCCCATGTTTAATATTTGATCAAAAATATTGAGCACTTCTGATGAAGCACTGTATGCTAAGACATATTCTACCATAGCAGAACCGCTAAAAGTTTGAGAAAAGTTTCCCTCTGATTGAACTGGAGAACTAATTTATCAGACACAAAGCTGGAGACGTTATGATGACGGCTGATTTGGAGGCAACGTTCAACATGGGAACATGGGGGGTGGGAGTATAACTCAGTAGGACCATTCTGGAAAAACAGTTCACTATTACCTCGTCAAACACAAACCCCACCCTACACCCCTCTGGGATGTTACACTGGGATACAGACACAAAGATGCTTGCAGGGACACTGCGGGTAACAGGAAAATGTTGTAACAAGTGTAAATGTCCACAACAGAAGTGGCACCTTCACACAATGGAACAGTCTACAGCTGTGAAAACCAAAGCACGGCCATATGCCAGGTCGGCGTGGCTCAGAAGTTGAGCATCGACCTATGAACCAGGAGGTCATGGTTCGATTCCCGGTCAGGGCACATGCCTGGGTTGCAGGCTTAATCCCCAGTAAGGGACGTGCAGGAGGCAGTCGATCAATGGTTCTCTCTCATCATTGATGTTTCTCTCTCTCTCTTCCTCTCTGAAATAAAAAATATACTTTTTTTTTTAAAGTACAGCCCCATGCATCATCTGAGATGCCTGCTACAAAAATAACACTGAGAGGGGAAAGTAAGTCAGAAAGGAAAATGCATGATATCATTTCTTATCAGAGACCAGAAATATGCAAAACTGAACAACATTAGTGTTGAGGGGGTAACTGGATGTATGTTCAAACTGTTGAAATAAACAAGGAAATGATCAATATAAAATTCAGAGATGTGACTGCTTCTGGGGGTGTGGCTGTAGGAAGTTGCAACTGAGAAGGAGATCACCTTCAATGAAGTTGGGAGTTGGGCAAACAGGTGACTGTTTTATCTTTAGTCTTTAAATGTGCTCCTCACTTGCACTCTTGCCTATTAAGTAGATTTCACAAATTAAATCCACATGCACAGATATCTGTACATGTATATTTACAGATATGACCATTAAGAGGTTTAAAATGCAATAAAAGAGTGAACAGGCCCAAATCGCTGGCCTACTAACAGTCCAAGGGAGATCGTTATTGATAAAGTAACTGAAATGGGAGCATTAGAGTATTTGCAGAATTCCTGCGTCTTGCGCTGTTCTTTCAACCCAGGATAATGAAGTTGAGGGAAGATCCACTTTGTGTATCTTTCTTCTAAGTGGCAAACATGAATAACGGTTTACTGCGAATTACCTCTATTATGCTTGCAGCTAATGTTGCAAGTAAAGCTATTTATATAGCGTCGTCATGGGGTTCGAATGCTTATCATTGCAGTTTTATTATAAAGAACATCTCAAAGATTTCTTTCCAAGCTAAGGGGGGGGGAAAAAACCCCACACAGCACTATAATAAGGTATCTTAGAGGAGTGGGTAAAAATACTCCTTTTAGAGAACATAATATAATTAGTTTCTATTCCAAGCCTGTCGGTGTGCAGTTAACCTCTGACAGCGATGCATGAACCTTTTAATTAGTATGTTATCTTTGGTGCAATTAATAACATGTACCTCATGTTATAAGCAAATTAAAGCTTTCCCACTAAAATTAAATTCTCCAGCCTTGTTCTAAATGTGTTTTGCCATTTACATGAAATTTTAACATTTAGACCTCTTGCTCCCAGAACACACAAGTCATTTTTTCACCAAGCTAGACAGCTTTGCGCTATCTACGTTCTTGCAAATATTTTACCTAAGACAGAGAATCTCATATTAAATTCAATTTCACACTTGCCAATCACACCCACCCACTCGCAGTTCCTCCAGATCATGCAACGCGGCCTAATGTGTATGTGTGGGTACATGTGCACACACAACCACAAAGAATACCTAAGTGCATGCACACACATGAACGCCTAGCTATTGTTTAAAACGGACTTTTCACATACCATCGTATGGTATATCGAGCATAGTGGTTGACAGCAGCAGTCCTAACTATCATTACCCGTTAAATTTGAATGGGTGTTATCTCATGGTCGCTGTGATTTGCATCTCTCAGGTGATTAGTGACTTTGAGCATGTTTTCATATGTCTCGTGATTCGCCGTATGCCCACTTTGGAAAAGTGTCCACTTAGGTCCTTTGCCCATGTTTTCATTGGATTGTTTGTCTTCCTTTTGTTAAGTTGTATGAGTTCCTTCTATATTTTGGAGATTAACCCATTATCGGGTGTGTCATTGGCAAATATGTCTTCCCATAAGTGGAATCTAATGAACCAAATAAACTGATGATCAAAAATAGACCCAGACCATAGAAGCATGAATACAGTTGAACCTCAGAGGGAAGGCAGGGGAGGGGGGGTGGGAAGAGAGCCACCAGTGACTTTGTAAGCATATATGCATCACCCGTGGACACAGACAAGCTGACGCTATAATGATGGGGCCTGGTATTTGCTACATGAAACTTCCAAGCACCCCCAGTCCCATTCCTCCCAGGAACCAGAGATACTTGCTGCTGGTAATAATGAGGGCAGAGCTTCCAAGGACAACATCAGCTACCTTCCTCCCACCCTGTCCCCCTGCACCTCAAAACAGATCTGCTGCATTTCCGAGAGAGAGAGAAGCCTTACTAAACATGATGCCGCTTACAAGTTCAAATGCAAGGGCCTCTTTTACATCTTCCACTCTTCTCTTGTGACAAGCATGGACAATCTCAAAATATCTGTGCCATCAAGTAATTACAGCAAAGTGATAGATGAGTGAATTCAATAAAAATTTTTTAAAAATTTAAATAGTAAAGAAGAGAAAGGAATGAAAGTAATTCTTAGGATGAGGGCCTTAAGAATTTACAGTTGAGCAGAAATCTATATAAAAATTTTATGTTAGAAAATAAAAAATGGATTTAGTAAGGCTGGATTGATGTTGGAAATAGCTAGTTGAACCCGTGACCTTAGCAAAAAAATGACCTTTCCAGCACTCCCCCTGGCATGACCTCACAGGGAGTCATTTCCTTCCTTCCAGAGGCACTTGAATAGAACCGCATCCAAAGCTGAGCCTTTCATGCTTTTCTCTCCTGTAGGAACCAGCTCCCTGGAGAAGAGCTGACTCCACGCACTGGGCCAAGAGAGCATCAAGATGGACGGGGACCTCCTGTGGCTCCCGGAAAACCAAAGTGCCATCAGGAACGTTGGCGGTGTCACCCAGAGGACTGACGAGGAAACAGGAGGCTCCCATGGGTCATGCTGTGACCACCCGAGCATCCATAGAATCTATATATATATAAGGCTAAGTGACTGACCGACCATCCACCCATCCGTCTGACCGTCTGACCAACTGACCAGCTGGTACATATGACACACACTGGCAATTTAAAATAAACATTGACTCACACATGCGTGATACATATAAAGCTCTCACTGGCGCCAATCACACGCATGGTTTAATTTTATAATACTATATTATATAGTAGTATACTACTTTAACATGCAATTTTTTGCAGTAATCTAATTACTGCACGAATCTTTCTTCTAATTAATTTCCTTTCAATGTGCACGAATCCGTGCACTGGGCCACTAGTATGAATTATAATTCATTAAAACAAAGAGCTTCCTATAAAAAGCTCTGAATTTAGGACACTAAAATAGCAACATGAATGTCAAGTCCACCAAAAAAATAAGAAGGTTATCTGTAATACAAAAGAACTGGGAGTATAAGAAGATATTTTAAAGTAAACGTGTCCTGACCAGCATGGCTCAGTGGTTGAGCATCAACCTATGAACCGGGAGGTCACAATTCAATTCCCAGTCAGGGCACATTCCTGGGTTGTGGGCTTAATCCCCAGTGGGGGGCGTGCAGAAGGCAGCTGATCCATGATTCTCTCTCATCATTGATGTTTCTATCTCTCTCTCCCTTGCCCTTCTTCTCTGAAATCAATAAAAATATATATTTTTAAAAAGTAAATGTGAAGAGGGGGTGTCCATAGATTTGGATGCCGTTTCTCCTATCACACAATAAGAGCTGCATTTTTCAGCATGTGTGTTTGCAGGAAAGAATGAACACAAGCACTGAGAGTAACCCAAAGAGTTCCAGAAAAGTCAGGACTCTTCCGAGAAGACATGCAGGACCCCAGCAGCAGTTGAAAGAGGGAGTCTTAAGGTCTTAAGAACTTTGAAAGCTATCAGTCTGTTCTCTAATGAATAAAAAAAAAAAATTAACATACTTTAAAAAATTAGCATACTTTAAAAATTCCAGTGTAAAATTGTATTTGACTTTATAATTTCAGAGAATACTGAAAACCAAAGAAGACAGCTAATGCCAAACATTTTTTAAATGTTAACGCCTTCATACTTCCCTCCCTCCCAGAGTAAATGTGGGGATCAAATGTGAGAAAGTGACCCTCCTTGAGGCCCGTACTTCTTTGATTGTATTTGGTGACTCATCTTTAAGATGGTTTTCACAGAAAAAGAATATTTTTTATTGCCATGCCCCAGAAATCAGGACACATTCTGGAAAAAGAAACAGAAATATTGGCTCAAAATGATTTTCTTTCAAGTGAATTAAAAGGACAAAAACGTGCCTCAGAAATAGTTGTCCAACTGCCAGGAAGGTTTTTTAAGGAAAAACTCCACAACCAATGGGTTATGTTCAAAATGATTCCAGCCCCAAAATGGCCTATAACCCAGAACTTAACTCCTAAGATAGCCCAACCATCAGGAGCCTGTTTTTCTACAGACCCAAGCATAGCAACAAAGGCCATCAGCATTTTTATTCTATGCCAGGCCCTGTGCTATGTGTGTGAGAGGGGGTTGGCAACAAAAGAGACCAAGGTCCCTGCCCCTGACAAACGGGGAGAGGCCAAGATAAATGACAATAAATAAGAATTTCAGGGGAATGGCCCTGGACGGGTGACTCAGCCGGATGGAGCATTGTCCCGTACACCAAAAGGCTGTGGTTTGATGCTCGGTCAGGGCACATGCCCGGCTGCAGGCTCGATCCCCAGAAGGGGGCGGCAGGAGGCAGCCGATTGATGATGTTTCTCTCTCATGGATGTTTCTATTCTCTACCCCTCTCCCTTGCTCTCTCTCTAAAAATCAATAAAGAACATATTTTTTTAAAAAAACTATCCTGGTGAGGATTTTTTGAAAAAAAAGAATTTCAGAGGAAGAAAATAAGATTATGTTCCTTAAAATAACGGGGTGGGAAGGATGCTTTTGAGAGGGGAAGCAGGAAGGCTCCTCAGAGGAGGGGACATTTTTGAGCTGAGATGTAACCGATGAAAAGGAGCTGGCCTTCCCAGGAGCCGGGGAAAGCATTCCCTGCAGAAGAAGGAACAAGTGTCAAAGCCCCGATTCAGGAAGGGCCTGGCATGTAAGAGAAAAAAAGCAACAAGTGAAATCGAAGCTAGCTTCCGCACGTGAATGCCAGGGAGCAGGATGGCTTCAGCATGGACAGGAAGGGACTAGAGAACCCACTGCTGTGAGAAAGGTAAGCAAAAAGAATAATTAACCCCACCGTGGCCGGTTTAGCTCAGTGGTTAGAGCGTCAGCCCTGGAACTGAAGGGTCATGGGTTCAATTCCCAGTCAAGGGCATGTACCACAGTTGCAGGTTCCATCCCTGGCCCCAGTAGGGATGTGTGTGCAGGAGGCAATCAATTGATGTGTCTCTCTCACATCAATGTCAATGTCTCTGTCTCTCTCTCTCTCTCTCTCTCTCTCTCCCTCCCTTCCTCCCTCCCAGTCCCACTCCCACTCCCATGCCTCCCTACCTTTCACTCTCTCTGAAAAGCAATGGAAAAAACGTATCCTCAGGTGAGGATTTAAAAATAATAATAATTTCCCACCTAACATCAAAAGGTGTATCAATTTTCTTTTTGCAATTCCAAACACGATGCATGTTCCTAACATTGCACTGTGTGCCTGAGCAGGGAATCACAAGGAAAGACGGCTAATATGCAGACAGACAGACACTGATGCTCTGAGGGGCCTGAGTGAAAAGAATGGAGACACGAAGAGTCGGCATCCATCTCAGCCTGGCCTGCTCAGCACTAGCTGCTGAGGACACACCCGCAGAAAGGGCACGGGTTCGCCATGGCCACTCGTGCTCAGAAGAGTCATCATGACCAGTAGCACCATCTTCCAAACAACAGAAAATACATGGTTGATCCGAGCTGAGTAGCTCAGTTGGTCAGAGAATCATCCCAATACGTTGTGGGCCTGATCTCTGGTCAGGGTCCATACAAGAAGCAACCAAAGAATGCATTAATAAGTGGAACAACAAGTGTCTCTCTCTCTCTCTCTCTCTCTCTCTCTCTCTCTCTCTCTCTCTCTCTATCAATAAATAACCAAAAGAAATATTTTTGAAAAAAGAAAATACCATGTTACCTCTGTGCTCTAGAAACATTCTGTGTTCTATTCATCACAAAGATGACAAATGAGCATTTCCTCTCTGTACAGTCCATGTATAGACATACCAGGCCCATACTTCCCAAACATTCAGACACTAAAACCGTGGCAAGGGTAAAGACATGAGTGAAAACGACAGAAGTCCAGATGAGATAGAAATAATTGAAAAGACACTGAAAACAAGCTCTCTTGTGGTTAAAATGGGGTAATATATGCAAAGTACCGAGGATCCTGTAAGGGCTCAGGAAACGTGAGTTCTTTTCCAAAATAAAAGCGACAGGATGTTTCTGTGTTGCTTCTATTCTAGTTCTAGAACTAACTCCACTGAGCAAAAGCAGAGTGACCTAGAATTGAGATGGAAAAGTCAACATTGCAAAAAATCTAAAAGGTAGAACTTTTAAAACATAAGGAATTTCACTAATTTTTTTTTTTTTTTACCTTTAGTTGAATATGTATTTCTGCTTTTAAAAAATGTTTAATTAAATGTATTGGGGTGACATTGGTTACTAAAATGAAAAATGTTTCAGGGGTACAGTTCTATAATACAGCATTTTTACACTGTAGGGTGTGTTCGCCACACCAAGTCAAGTCTCCTTCCATCGCCATTTATCCCCCCTCTACCAGGATTCATTAAAAAATACTTAGAGAATTTACACCTACTTTTTCTAGATGCTTTACGTTCATTAAACCTTATATGGGCCTGAAGCAGGTATTAAACCTTATATGGGCCTGAAGATAAATACTGGTAAGCGGTGGTCTTACTCTGCAAAATTCAAACGGAACGCAATCAGCTATACAAGAGAGCATGGACGTAGAGCTGCAGAGAGACAATTTGGACCTCCTCCCACTGAGTGCATGATCAGACAGTGGAGAAAACAGGAAGAACAACTCCTTAAGGTGCCAAAAAAGAAGAAGGCCTTCAGAGGACAACCAGCAAAATGTTCAGAATATTGATTTCTTAATTTTGGATTAGAAAAGTGGGGGGCCTCTTATACATGGGGGCGTCTTATACACGGAAAAATACGGTAGCAGGTTGAGCATCTAAGAGGTATTGATGGAAGATACAATCACTTTGGAGGAGGCAAGCCCTAGAAAGAGAGAAAGAACGTATAACTTTATAAAAGAGCTAACTGTATCAAAGAACCTAAGAGAAGACAAGTCCCCTAAGAGCCGAGTTCTGGTCTGTCTTGTTTTGTCCCATGGTACATGCTCAATAGGTAATTGTTGAATGAATAAATGAAGCAAGTGGATAAATTAGAAGCACAGCTATGAAGCGTTGACACACAGAAAAGGTTTTCAGTGGGGAGAGGCAGGCCAGCGCCTCTGTCCTTGGTCCTGAATGATTGTGTTTGTCTAGTTATGACGGTTTCTTCGTCCTAGTTCATTGGTGTCCAAATGCTCCCCGTTTTTCTTTGAATTTTCATCTTTGTGAAATAAAAAGAGTCTTTTTTCCTGAGCTGCAGAACGAATCGTTCCGTGACTCCTGCTCTGAGTTTGCATAGCTGGCTGCACGGACTTTCGACAGTTCCATCATGCTTGACACTATTTTTCCCTACTCCCTTGGGGGGAGTTGGGCTTTCAGAGTTTCTCATCCTCCCCTGATGTTATACTTTAGTTTAAAAATAACAGTCATTATCACTCCATTATTCAGTGATCGAGGGAAACACCAGGTGCAAACAAAAGTTCTGACAACACTAAAAAAATGCCCGTGTTACTGCACAGCATTTAAGAGCTTGGCATGTATGAAGCTAGTGGTTCATGTTACTCTATAAATTTGAAGGAGGTAAAACAGAAGAACAGACTATGCTGATTTTTTTTTTCCTTTTGTCTTTTTCTTTGTGGTATTTTTCTTGGTATTAAGGATCCCTGTAGCAAAAATATGTTACTTAGCTTTCCACCTTCTTCACTGTTCCAACTGGCATAATCAACCTCTAGGATGTTATTTTAATTATCTTTACAATAAATATTCTGAAACAATAACTAAGATAGCAACAGCATAATCGCTTTGGATGTTTTCATTTTCTTTCCCATTTATAATTCATGTGTGTGTGTGAATCTTTATATGCACACCTGCATACATACATAACACACACACACATCAGATACACACATGCATTTGTTAAAAAGAACTCAAACATTTATATATTTTAAATTGTAAAGGACATTTGAGCTCATCTGGTCCAAAGATTTAGTATTGCAAATGACCTTAAATGTAAAATAACTTTCAAATTGCACACAGATATCCAACAGGATCATAGATGTAATACTTTGAAAAACCAACTGAAGATGAACACATTGGGATTTTAAAATCATATCATTTAATATTTTTATCTATTTTCATCTTTCCGGAACTAGGTCTATAGTACACTGTGGATCAAACCAACACTATAAAAGGCAAGTTATAATATTTTGCCCACATAAAAATAGACATGCAAATAAAAATTTTATTTGCAGGAGAAAGGGACCTGAATGCATTACTTAAAAGCTTTCAGAATAACCTTTCTCATTCACAAGCAACAATGACGGAGAAAAGTTGGCAATATAGCCAATTACACTTATTTCCTAAGTAACAAGTAATTTGGGGCATAATCCTTTTCACTATAGTTGATGTAAACTTTTTACTCAAATATCTGGCATTTCCTCTTTCTGATAATGACATCACCAAAACTGGGAGAAAGATTGAAAACCTATAAAATATATATGTTAGTCTTAAAGGTTTACTTACAGTTATATATAAACATTTACATACTTATTAGTATAATTCAGTTGCCTTAAATATAAATGCATAAACTTCACGTGGACAGAGAGCAGTGGTTGGGGGTAAGCTGGGCACAAGGAAACTTCCTGAGGTGATGAAAATGCTTCATATCGTGGCAGAGTTGTCACAACTACGTATTTGTCAGAACTTAAAATTGGCAAACCTTACTACATGTAACAATATCTCAGTAAATCTGACAACACACACACACGTGCGCGCCCTGATTACCATGACACCTAAGAATTCTTATAGAGTGCCTACCTAGAGCCGCATGTACAAACACGTTAATTATGACCCAACATAATACTACAACGAATGAATAAATAGTGATTCTCTTATAAAAACAGCACACGCACAGGAGAGCACACACATACACATGCTTACTATGTGTTAAGAAATAATAAATACAACCCCCTGGCCAGGTGGCTCAGTTGGCTGAAGTGCTGTCCCCTACACCATAAGGTGGCGGGTTTGATTCCCAGTCAGGGCACAGACCCAGGTTGTGGGTTCAATCCGCAGTTGGGAGGCAGCCAATCGATGTTTCTCTCCCACATTGGTGCTCCTCTTTCTCTCCCTCTCTCTCTCTCTCAAAAAAAAAAAATCTATTAAAAAATGTTAAAGAAACAACAAGTACAAAAATTAAGTTACATATCCTACCACAAAGCAAAAAAAAACCCAGATTCCCTCCCCCCTGCCTTGACCACCCCTTTCCAATGCTCCGTTTGGTGGAGGGCAGCCTTGGGAAATCTCCAGGAATATCTTAACTCACTTCCTCTCGGGGCCACCGCTCAAAGCCTCCCTTGATTCCATCCTTCAGGCCAGTCTCACTTGACACTCAAAGATTCTGACCAGGAGAGAGGAACAGCCCACCTCCACCTGTACCCCTGCTTCTATACAAGAACTAGGCAGAGAAAGCAATGCAGATTCTGGGGGGAGAAGGGAGTGGCAAAGCCTGGATCATTTGTTGGGGAACACCCCCCCCCCCGCCCCCCGCCTCACTGAGAACTCTCTTCTGCTTGGTGGCGGCCTGGCCAGCCCCCAGGAGTGCCTATAAATAGAGAGAAGACAAAAGCACTAATAATGACGAATGTAACATATTAAATAGTTTATGAAGGATAAAGCATTCGAACCACGGGGGCTCGAAAGAACAGAAGGGCTATGTAATCTACCTTACCTACATGTTCAGTATTTAAAATCCTAACCCTCCCTCCCCCCCAATGATGCCTTCACACCGAGAAAAATTGATAAGTTGGGGAAAAAGGCAATCTTTTCAATTAGATTCAAGACACCAAGACCGCTTTGAAGATAATGTAGGAAAACACAACATTCAGAACAAAACAGGATTTGAAAAACATAAACTACGACGAGTCTGGAAAAGGGGTTCTATTTAGTCCATCTGCAATCCTTCTCCCAAACCCCAAGCAAAGGAAACCCAAATGTCTGCTTCAAATAAAATAAAAAAACGGTTCTGCAAACTGTGTGATATGTGTGCTTTCCATTCTACTTAATAAAAAGAGAGGCAAAGTACAACACAGGTGCCTCCCCAGACGGAGTGTGCTGCAACACATGTCACATTTCTGATCATGCTGAGTCCCCACCCCCTCTCGGAATTTAAAACATCCCCCCCCCCAAAACCTGCCTTTCGAAGACGGCTAAATATTTAGAGTCTAAAAGGATGGGGCTTGTTACTTTGCTCAGTCACACATCTTCAAATAATATTTCAGGCGCGTTTCTGAAGAACTGCAATTGATATCTTTTCCATATATACTTAACCGCCTACAGATTTATTTGAGTCTCAATAATTACTATTCTCTGGTAAAAGGCATATGTTATTACAGTACACTGCGCTCCCACAAGCTGGCCGCTCAGTGTCTTTTAATAAATCTCTGCCGGAGCTGTATAAATTTGATCCTGTTTAAATTTAATAAGGATCAGAAAATATCAAAGCGCACATACCCAGGGGAGAAATAGATATTTTGCATAGTTATTGAATGGCCTATTCGGGGATACAATATGTAAGACCCAGACCATCAACCTTGAATTAAAAAGAGAGATTAATGTGTTCAAAGCTGGCTAGTTGTTAAATAACATATGAAATTAGTATTTAATAAAACATCTTCTCTACCTCGCTGCTAATGGTGTCAGTCCTAAGCCGCTTTCCTATCAATATTCCCGTACAGCAGTGGTTCTCAACCTTCTGGCCCTTTAAATACAGTTCCTCATGTTGTGACCCAACCATAACATTATTTTCATTGCTACTTCATCACTGTCATGTTGCTACTGTGATGAATCTGATATGCAGGATGGTCTTAGGCGACCCCTGTGAAAGGGTCGTTCGACCGCCCAAGGGGCCGCGACCCACAGGTTGAGAACCGCTGCCGTACAGCATTCTAATATTTACAAGAAATCGGCAGCAACATAGTTCTTAAATATCTACATTTACTTTGAAAAAAAAACACAAACTATCCAATATGGCACAGAAGGGAAGAGCAGCTTACAGTAATTTAGAATTAGGGGCTCCGTGTCCCCAATTGTTTTTATATAAATAAAAAAACAATCACTTTACTTCACAGATTCCTCAGAGATTTCAAGTGTGAAGACCAAGGAACCGCTTTTCCAAACATTCTCCACTAGGATGGGATGTCTCCGACTTGAATCCTATTCCAATGATCATTTATATTCTGTGGCTGAATAAATCATTTCCTTTTTTTTCCTACCCAAATTTACACTTGAGTGTAAACACGAAGAACAATGATGAAGGAGCCTGGGTATAGATGCTGGAAGAAAACAGACAGGACAATGTCCCCTATCAGGACATCCTCCCTCATCCTGCGGATGACTTTGGGGACCACTCTTGTCAAGAAGATCAAAGGGAAACAGTATCACTCAAAGCCCGAAAGCCAAGCTTTCCCAGCACGAACTGTCCCAGGCAGAGGCATGGGCCAAACCATCTACACATATGTCGGAGTCTACAAACTGTTGCAAGCCCAGGACACCTTCATCAGCTTGTGCGTGTGGTGTTGAAATCTACACCTCCTGCTTCCCAACCCCTTTCATCATATGCAAACGAGAAAGGTGAGAGCTAGTCCCTTCATCACACACACTGATAAAACGCAGGGTGAGTTGGGCCACCATGTGCAACCTCACCAGAAACTCAGGTCTGACTCCCAGGTCATCATCCAGGTGGCCGCTCCCTGAGCAGGGTTGGCCCCTCACGATACCTTCTGTGAGCAACTGTGTCTTTCTCCTCTGCCTCTTCTGGCTCTGTGGTGCCTCCGCTGGACGGGATTGGGGGAAAGAAGGGCGTCCTTCCTCAACAAGATAAGGAAGGGGTCTCAGAGTTGGGCAATCGGCCATTTTTCACACTGAGAAGACAGGCGTCACTAAGTAACACCAGCCATGCCTACACATACCATGTCCCCACAGACGACAGAAACTGGGATGTAAATGCAGGCATCGCATGTCAGAGACGCCCGGTTTTATGGGGTGCCAGTCTATAAAACCCAAACGTAGAAAATAGAACTGTAAGAGTAATTAGTGTATGTTTTTAAAACCCTGAGATACTATCTCTAAATCCATTTAAAAACGGGCTCTTGGGCATGGAGAGATGGAACAGACCGGCAGCTGTCAGAGGGGAGAGAGGTCGGGGGACTGGATGAAAGAAGGTGAAAGAATTAGCAAAAAATGTTTAGATTTGAGAAACGGGACGGTGGGAGACTTTGCTTGGGGAATGAGCGCACGATGCAGTGTGCAGATGGTGCCTTATTGGGTTGTACACTTGAAACCCATTTGGTTTTGGGAACTAATGTCACCCCCATAAATTCAATTAAAATAAGATTTGAAAAATCAAAACGAGCTCTTGATTGAATATCTTAATTTTTCCAATCCAAGTGTGTCCTTTCTTACACTACCACTTTCCTGCAAAGCTTTTATTTTAAGAGATCAGACTTAGCAGCAGGGCCAGCACCTTATATTACGCAAAATACAGTTATGACAGGGATGCAGCCGCTGCAGGTGTCCATTAGGTGCTACATATGCTCCCTGCGTGGCCACGCGCTCGCCTCAGATGACAGCTCTCCACCCTGGATCGCGCCTGCGACTTTCAGTGGCTTGTGCGCCACCTGGCTGAAATCTGCCAGGGAAAGAAGGTCCACAGTCTTCCTTAGCCAAGATCTTGGGACCAGGTGTGTTTTGCAGTTGAGTTTTTCAGATTTAGAGAGGTTATACGGTGCATGTTTCATCCCTTACATAACAGCTCCCGTGGCCCAGGGCAGCACCCCATAATCAAACACACGCATATTTCCACAGTGAAAAGTCTGAATGTCCCACAAAGGGAGGTACACAGAGGACAGAAAAAGCCTCGCATTGTTCAGGACGTTCAGGTTGTGCTGCAAGTGGATTGCTATCGACTTATTTAACTTTGTTTTCTAGAACTTTTAGAATTTGGGAAGTATGGATAAGGTATCGTAAACTTTTCTCTTTAAGTTTGGTCATTGAAATAAGAAAAAAAAAATTGTGCTTTCTATTAACAAAACGAACCTTTACATCATAAGTGGAAAACGCAGGATTCCTTGACATACATAGAATATAATCACCAAAAGAAATACAATAATAGCAAAATAATCTAACTAATTCTAGCAAGCTACTAGCTATAGAAGAGTTTGACATTGAGTCCTGCATTCTCTCCCTCCCTGACTCCCTCCCTCTTCCTTTCCTCTCTCCCTTTCTCAATCCCTCTGTAGAAAAGAGATAAGCAAGCATTAGGTGTTAAAGACATATTGGCACCCAACTGAGATTTTTCTCACTGATGTAGGGAGAACTGAAAGGGAAGGAGACCTGAAATGCTTTCAAGGGACTCAATGTGGTTTAATGACCTATCTTTGTAGCTAACAATCCAATCACATCCCAGAAGCCCCTCACCATTGACTTCCTCTAGTCCTACACCAACTCACCATCCTGTCTGCTCCTGCCCCTGGCCAGACCCGGTTTCTCTGTGGGTCACTTGGAAATACAGAGGTCTTCGGGATGCAACTGAAAAGACACTTAAGTTGTGTGGGACTACAGGGGTCCAGGAAGTGCTTCCTATTCCACAAAACCCATGTTATTGCTTATTAAACCCATGCGTTTGTCTACGGCTGCCCAGGCAGAAGACACTGTCATCACCAGAGTAGGCAAGTCTGACATCAGAGATCACCTGCGTGGACACAGCTCCAAGGAGGGAGGTACGTTCTACCCACTGGTTCCCATCCCCTCCAGCGGCCTTGGGATGGTGAGACTCACATTGAATCAGAAATTCTGGATGTGGGGCCCCACAACCTAGATTTTAACAAGTCCTCCGGGTGATTCAGATGCGCATTCACATCTGAGAGGCAGGCAGGCAAGGAACACAGGCCCCAGAACCAGGCTGTTGGATTTAAATCCCAGATCTACCACCTCCTGGCCTGTGACCTTGAATGAGTCAGTTAATCTAATGCGTCTTCGGTACATTGGAACACCAGCAGTACTGACCTTACAGAGCTGCTGAGGATTAAATGTATTCATACACATAAAGTGTATTCAATGTATTCACACACTTAGAATCATTCCTGGCAATATTCCACAGATATCAATACCATCCCATGTAAGTTACATAAGACCTTGACCTACAGCTAACAATAATATTTCTTGCCTCCAAACATTAAAAACATCTAATGACTATCTTCTTCATTTAGGACTTAAAATTAATGTTCATAGGCCTTGTCTCCGTAAGAGGAGGAAGCCCAGATCCACTTCAGCCAACATAGACAGCCCACAGGCCACACACAATCCTGAGACAGTTGTGAATAAGTCGCCAACATTTAAAAATTGAAAACATTACAAAACCAAAATGTCTGGTTCCCCTTGAAAATTCTGGAGCTCAGACAACACTGGTCTACAATTCCTGAGCTACAGTTGGCCCGTGAGAAATTGCAACCACCCTACAGAGAGGCCTAAGTTACATTCACCTTCCTGGTCTCTATGAACCTGGGTTTGTGAGCGTCTGTCCTCCTGCGAACTCCACAACCTTCAAGTACATTCTCTCTGCAGAGGGTGACCAATCATCCGAGTTTGTTGAGATGGAGGGGGTTCCCAGGACACGGGTCTTTCATGTTAAAACTAGAAGCTTCCCTCCTGGCCAGTGTGGCTCATTGGTTGAACTTTGACCTATGTATGATCCAGGAGGTCATGGTTTAATTCCCGGTCAGGGCACATTCCAGCATTTCAGGCTCCATCCCCAGTGTGGGGCGTGCAGGAGACAGCCCATCAATGATTCCCTCTCATCACTGATGTTTCTCTCTCTCTCTCCCTCTCTTCTTCTCTGAAATCAATAAAAACATACTTAAAAAAAAAAACTGGGAGAGTCCCAGGAAACACGGAATTAGTTGCTCACACTATTCATGCAGGTGGCTCCCAAATCTACATTCTAGGTGTCTCTCCTGATATTCTGTTCCTCATTTCCAACTACCACGGGGACCATCTCCCTTGAAAACTTCACTTTTGTCTAAAAAAAACCAACCACAAAACACTTTCTTCCATTCATTTGTGCATTCCGGAAATACTTCTCAAACTAGCCAGCACAGTTCTGGTCAACAGGGATGAAACAATGAAGAACGGAGACAAAAATCTCTGCCCTCACCAGGTTCTGTTCGAGCAAAGACAGGCAATCTGTAAAACAGTGTATCTTAAGACCAAGCGCTGGGAGAAAAACACAGCAGGGAAGGGAATGAAGACTATCAGGGAAAGGAAAAAAGGCTCCATTTTAGGTAGGAGGGTCCTAGACATCTTCCTGAGAAAAAGACATTGTGGAGAAGAGATCTTAAGAAAATGAGGAAGTGAGACAGGAAAATTTCTGAAGAAAAAGCTTGGGGTCGAGAAACCAAGGCCCTGAGGTGGGAGTATGCCTGGTGGTGACAAGGACACAGGCATGTTGTGGGAGGAGACAAGATCAAGGAGATCATGGAGGTCTCCACGCTAAGGCTCTGTGTAGGACTTCATATGGCCTTGACTTTGACTATGAATGAATCAGAGCCGCTGGAGAACAGTGGACTCACAGCACGAATAGGCCCCAGCTCAATTACTTTTCTAGAATAGCTATCGACATACACTGGTTGTTTTCTTCATATCCAAGTCAGTCAGTTCAACGAAACTGGATCCCACCCCTATCATTTTTTTAAAATATAGTTTTGATTTCAGAGAAGAAGGGAGAAGGAGAGAGAGAGAGAAACATCAATGATGAGAGATCAGAACCATGGATCAGCTGCCTCCTGCATGCCCCACACTGGCGATCCAGCCCGCAACACGGGCCTGTGCCCTGACTGGGAATGGAACCCTGACCTCCTGGTTCATAGATTGATCCTCAACCACTGAGCCACACCAATCAGGCTCCATTCCCATCATGTCAGCACCTTTCTCATTAAAGACAGGAAACACATTTCACTTCATGGGGTCCTCTGGCCACAGAGAATGACATAGAAGCTACCAGTGGAAAGAAAGACTAACTTCGGCCATCTGCTGGGATTTATGTACTGCAGGCTAATAGGCTATTTCCCCAGAATTATTTGTGTTTATGTAGACATTCTGATGAACAATACTGGTGTGTTGTTGGTTTTTTTTTTTTCAGTTCATGAAATTTTCAACCTAAAAGAACCCTGAATTCCTATTTTGAACTCCACTGTGCCATTTTTATTCTGCCTGTATTTTAATATAGCATCAATATTTAACTACTCATTAAATGAAGTGTGACTTTTATAGTGAAAATGTCAGTTTTTGCAGTTCATTAAATTCATTTAAAGTATAGCTGCTTGATTTTTTTTTCCTGGAAGAATAAAAGGACTAGGAATTGAAGGCATAAGCACTAAATTGAAACATGTGTTTTCTTCAAAATTAACATGCAGGAGCTGAAACATTATTCATAGGAGTGAGGGACCGTTGGCATCTGCCCGCATTTCACTTGGTGGCTGTGTCGCCGCAGAGTACGGAGCTGTTTATCATGTTGGTTATGACCAGTGGAATGTCACTGTGGACATTAAGATGTCACAAGCTATTATGAATCTCTGGAATTCTGCATGTAGTATTAAAAAAACATTATCTTGAACTATGGAAGAAAAAAAAACCAAAAACCCCCTGAAAGATGGGAAATTTAATAATTCACTGAATCCAATAGGGCCTACACATTTTCCATTTTAAAAAATTACTCGGGTAAGACATTAGATGGCCTGAAAGAAAGGGATGTCTTAAAGATGGAACCTGAGAAATGAATTCCAATGAAGTTTTTAGATGTTTGCAATTCTTTCTTCCTAAAATTACTATGATTTATATGGAGGGAGCAGGAAATGCAAATGGTTTCAAATCACCCCGGAGACGTGGACATGATTACAAAGTCTCTTAATGAGATTTCAGAAGACTTCGCTGCACATGACATAAAGGAAAAGAGCATCCCATGCTCTTCCAGTGACTCAACTCCCGCCCCAAGCACAGGGCCACCCTCCTCCCCGCCCAGGCAGCCCTCACACCAGTTCCAGCCACCTTCCCAACCAGCCATCCAAGCAAGACCTTTGGTGCAGGCTGAGCTTAAAAGCACCTAACAAGGTAAGGCCCAGAGCCTGCAGCGCGACAAGCCAGGCCTTTCCCAGGCCGGCCTGAGTGCTCCTGTCTGAGACCCCGTTTTCTGCCTCTCTATGGCACCTCCACCCTGATGTTCTTCTGTTGAGGTAAACATTCCCAAACAAGCTTATTTTTGGAGAGAGAATTATTTTTTTTTATCTTCTCTGTTTTATTCTGGTTTCAAAACTCTAAAAGGCAAGACATTTGAGGGGAGATAAAGGTGTGAGGGTGGTTTTAAAAAGTAAATAAAAGTTGCAGAACCTGACCACTCCATGCTTTGTAGGTGCTGACTGCATGGCCCCTGGTTGGACATAGTAAATCAGATAACGCGAGATCTTTCTGATGAATGCAAAGGTGGTTGACTGGGGGAGGGCGCTATTCATGTATTTGTAATAATGAAAGGGTCCCTCCCCTTGAAGAAGTCTACGGGTTGTTCATCTTTTTTCTTTCGTCCTTTTCCCTGAAGCCCGCCTACTGGGAAAGAAGTGGAAAGAAAACTTATGTGGAGTCCAGAGCCCCTCCCTAACTAAGACAGTAGAGCACATACGAAATAAAAATGATAAATCAAGTCCTACTTCAGGCCCCGGCCACTTGCTAAGAAACATGCCTCCTGCCAGCGGCAACTTCACCAGCATCTACCTACAGACGCAAACTCTCATTTCAACTCAGTGGCTACCCTCAAGCATTTATGAAGGTATCTCACTGCTTCTGTGCCATCCGAGATGGCGGGGGCATGAAGCACAAAGGCAGTAACTAAAGGACGGCCCTTTCTCACGCCCCCCCCCCCCCTGCTTCCCCGCTCTGGGACATCCATCTGAGTCCCAAGAGGCAGGTACACACACACACACACACACACACCCTTCCAGAACCCAAGAGAAACGGGAAAATTGCACAATGCATCCCATTGAAAGATACCCACAGTGGAACGACCGGTTCCTGTCTTTAAACAGTGAAAACATCGGTCTGGTCCGCTCACTTGCTGTCACTTAGATCTTCCAGAATTGGCTCTCTGAGAACTGCCCCTGTGGTCCAAGGGAGCGACTCTTTGCAAGCATTTCCCACTGCCTCTCAGACATCCCCCAACATTCCCATTGGCTTAAGCCGCCTCCCGCTTTCCTGCCTATAAGCGTCGTTCCTCGAGTTTAATCGCCCCCAGCACAATCCAGTCACCAACCACCAACGGGAAGAGTGTGGAATTCGCCCCCCCCCCCCAAATCTATTCATTGAGATTCCACCGAGCCTGAAACGTCCAGGGAAAGATTCAATAAACAGGAGAGAAATGAGTTGCAGAGACTCACAGAGAACAGAATGGCCAAGGCAGGAGATTATGGAGCCTGGAGATGAGGGGCTCCGTGAATTAAGCATTCTTGAGCAGACTTACATACATAATGAACCGGCCAATTCGGCCCCATGTTTCTGCAAGAGATTACCCGCCCGACAAGCCCAATGAGTGTTCAAGGATGCGCGTTCGGATGGATTCCCCAACAAAATAAGTGCTAATCACTTTATCTCCCCCCATCTCTGTGTGTGTGTGTGTGTGTGTGTGTGTGTGTGTGTGTGAAGAAGAGCAACTTTTCATTTCCATAAAGCCTTGAAATCCTTGGCCGGCAGGGGTTGGGGGGTGGGAGGGAGGGGGCAGGAGGACTGGTTAGAGGATGCAGACAATGAAGTCCCTGAAAAGAGGGATTTCCTGACAATAAAACCCAGATCACAGCCCAGAGAGGGGACATTGTTGTCCCAGGCAGTGCCCCCTCCCCTTTGGGAAGTGCAGGCGTGGCAGCGAGGGGAGGGACGGGACTCCTGACAAGCGCTTTGGGAAAGATCCGCCAGGTAGGCTTTGAGGTTTGCTGCTGGCCACCACAGTCCACTTTCTTGGAATTGCTCTTTCTAAACATGTTGCCACAGGCTTCCTTAGGCTATCCTGCCAAGCGTCCAAGAAAGTTGTCACGTAATCAACCTATGTACCGTCGTTAGGCAAAGGACACTGAATATTAGCATAAAATGGTGCAACCAGTTATGTAGGGGCTGAGATGTTCCCACACGCCAGGCTCAGGGTTGGGGACTGACCGAGCCACAAACTAAATAGACATGGCCATTTGCTCTCTGCAACTCACAGTCTGGAAAGCCAGAGCGATTCCTTCCACTTCTACACGGCAGCCGCTGCATAGAGATGTGAGGAACGCATGAATGAAGAAAGGATTTCTGAGCTTGGGGTTCACGTGACTCCAAGACTTAAAAAATATAGTAATAACTTGCAGCTATACTGAGAACAACCAAGCCCATGAAAGCATCGTGAGCGGCCCCACGGCCTCAGAAGAAAGGGAAGAGGACACACAAACCCTAACTCCCAGGTCCCCTCTATTCCTCTGACCCCAATCACTGCCCGGCACCGGTGATGTTTCAACAATTCATCCCTAACAGCTTTGTGACCGACTTGGTCCCGGCACCGAGAGACAAAGGTGGCCCCTCGCTGAGCCAGTCCCCCGGTTCACGGACAATCCTTCCCTCTAGCGAGCACAGACCTCTTCTCCTCCACCCACCAAAGTCACACCGCTTTGTACATTCTAAAAATATTTTTATGAACCCAGAGAGACCGCCCAACAGAAAGAGAGAGAAGAAGCAAAGAGTTGGCAGGTGACGAGGCAGGCGCTTCTTTCTCTTGGCCCAGAAGCCTCCTTCCTGGCGACCACCTCCTCTGAAGCGATGCTGGCCTTCTTAGCTCTTCTGAGGAACGCGACGGAGGCTCCTTTTAGCTCTGCAGCCCCAGAGAGGGAGCTGCCCTATATTTAGGCAGGTGCCCTTTGTAACAAAGGAGAACTCGTCCCCGCTAGCACTTTCTAAATGACACAACCGGAACGTTTTCCAAAATATTCCTCCAGCTCATTGGCTCTCAACCAGGGCCGATCTGCCCCCTTCTCCCCAACCAGGGAACACTTGGAGATGTCTGCAGACATTTTGGGGTGTCAGAACTGGGGGGGCCACCGGCCTCCAGTGGGTTGAAGCCAGGGATGCCCCGAAGCATCCCATCGTGTACAGGGAAGCCCCACAACAGAGCATGAGCCGCCCCAAAACCTCGATCGCGCCGAGGCTGGAAACCCCGCTCAGGGTACACGGCAAGAGCAGGGCCCCAAGCATCAGCGCTCCAGGTGTGAGGTCCTCCTGGTGGTTCTGCTAAAATATCAGGAAATCCCGAGGGAAGATTCTCCTCCCACAGTCTCCGTTCCGCAATCTATCCACGAGTGAAGAGGTTCACCTGAGCTCGGGATGGAAATCCAATGGTGACAAGAGCCAACATTAACCAAGTGCTTCGTGCAGCCAGAGCCACAGTCAATACTGACAACCACCGTGCGCTGTAAATGCTATGACTATTCCCGGCTTCTTCGTTATACACGACAATCCCACGCTGTGGTTGGGTTTGTAAGCTTTACCTGTGTCGCTCACCATGTCTACCCGGCACCCAGCAGAACAGAGTCCCCGCTGGACAGATGAGGCACAGGGACACGCCAGGAAGTGGCGGAAAGGGGTTCGCACGGGGCTCCGCCCTCCCAACTGCTGGCTACTTGGAGCCGCTGAAACCCCTGGGGCCTCTTGAGTCTACAGTCTACACCTTAGGTAAACAGCCCCAACAACCGCCTGAGTTGGAAGGAGGCAGGCTGCTTTCCAAAGTTACCATAGTCAAGTTTTCTGCCTTTCAGGGAGCCGGTGAAACAAATCAGGTCCCCTCACCCCCCACCCCGACAATGGTGAAGGACATCGGCACTGCCACGGGTCACCTCAAAGCGATCTAAAGGGGTGGCGGGCTGCGCAGGTGCTCACTGCCTCTCTCCATCAGGACAGGCTTCCCCACGTCAGAGAGCAGTGCTTTCTCAGAGGGCCACGTCCTGGGCGAGTGCAGACACTCTTCCAACCGCAGGGAGCCAACTCGCAGGTCACGGGATGCACGTGGGGACCGGGTCACGGGATGCATGTGTGGACTGGGTCATGGGATGCACGCGGGGACCGGGTCACAGGATGCATGTGTGGACTGGGTCATGGGATGCACGTGGGGACCGGGACACGGGATGCATGTGTGGACTGGGTCATGGGATGCACGTGGGGACCGGGTCACGGGATGCATGTGTGGACTGGGTCATGGGATGCACGTGGGGACCGGGACACGGGATGCATGTGTGGACTGGGTCATGGGATGCACGTGGGGACCGGGTCACGGGATGCATGTGTGGACTGGGTCATGGGATGCACGTGGGGACCGAGTCCTGGGATACACGTGTGAACCACTCAACACTGGACAACTGGTCCCGTCCATGGACCCCCAACGCCCAGTGAATCTTAGGACAGTTGTCAGGTGACATTCAAACCACATCTTCGCTAGAATAAATGCTGGCTATGGCATGATGTGAACTTTCACGAATTCCTACTATTTTAATAAATGAAGAGTTCAAACCGTATTTAAAGGCTCCGGGAGTATAGCAATTTCCCTATTTGCACTATTTCAATAGATTCCATAATTCCAGGGGAAATATCCTATAAGTGACAAATTGTAGCTAGTGATATAAATTGAGAATTATATTCATCCCTATAAAAAAGGGGGGGAGGGAGAGGTAAGAGTTTGTTTTTTAGCTTTATAATATTGACGCAACACATACACTTCAATGTGGAAATTTCTCTTGTAGAAAGATATGCAAAGTATCCTTGACACTATACAAACATATTCATTGCACTTGCAAGTACTTAAAGTATTTATTCATAAGCTGCTTTTCTCTACAGAAACTGAGGGTGACTCTTTCTCGAAAGTAAATTTGACTCTAAGAAGAGGGTAAGAATTTATAAGAATCAAAGCAAAGAACATAGAATTAAGAATAGTATACTAAAGCCAATAGGACCAGCACATAGGAATTTATATCCTAACATCTTGGACAGTTACCAAATGGCTTTTTTTGTTTCTACTTTATTTTTCAATTCCAGTTGACATTCAATACTATTTTGTATTAGTTTCAGATGTACAGAATAGTGGTTAGACAATCATATACTTTACAGCATTCCCCCCCCCCCCGATATTTCCAGTACCTACCTGGTACCCTACAGAATTATTACAATATTATTATGGACTACATTCTCTATGCTGTATTTCATTGACCTAAGGGAATAAAAGAAGCCAAGTCATCAAAATTAGTTTTTCTTCTGCATCTGGAATTGATGAAGGCACCGAGATAAATGGTAAAAATATGATGGGGAACTTTGAAGGTAGAAGCAATGCATGTTGCCATAAGGCTTATGTTGGACTTGAACTGATGGCAGACAGCAAAGTGGGGCTATGCTGTGGAGCGAGCTGCCGTAGAGGAGAGGAGAAATGCAGATCAAGTTGGAGACAAAAACTGGAGGCCGTGGGGTAGATTGCAAAAGGGCCACGATTCTCCCTAACTCCCTGCACCCAGGCCCCTTTGTAAGGTGATTTTGCAGCTCCTCTCCCTTCGAGAAATGGAACCCACTTCCTCTCCCCTTGAATCTGGGCTGGTCTTGTGACTTGCTCTGGGCAGCAGAATGTGGTAGGAGGAACGGGTGACCCTTCTTAGACTGCGCTCAAGGGCTCTTGAGCACTGCTCAGCGTGCTGCCACCACGAGAGCTCTTGCGCTCGCCTTGGCATACAGAGGTGAGGGAGGACACGCAGGAGAGAGCGGACCCAGCTGACAGCCAGCCAAGCTCCAGGAGCAAAGCCTCCTAGAGAGCTCACAACAGACTGGAAGCACACAAGGAACTTGCAGAATCAGGTGCAAATATGTTTGGATTTTTTTGTTTTAAGCCACAGAGTTTAATTTGTTACACGGCGATAGATAACTGATACAAACCCATAGGGGGGACAGCTGAAGGCAGAAAACAAGATACACATATAAAGTTGGGGGGGCCAGGGGGATACAGAGGCAAGAGCCAAGCTTTGGGAGGACATTCCCAATGGCTGGGACGAGGAAGGAAAGAGGCAGACACCATGACAGAGCGAAAGCTATCGAAGCATCCAAATACACAATGTTAGGGGACCAGGGACATGGGAGGTGGGGAGGGGAGGTGGAGGTGAAAGGGTAGAGATAGGGGGTTTCCAGGAGTCATCAGAAAAGCATGACCCTGGTGCTTAGAGCAGTACCTGGCCTAAGATAGCCATTCCAGATCCTAGGATGAATGAAGTCTCATCTGGCAAAGCAGAGCTCCCTGGAGAGGAGGAATCATATGTTCAGTGACCTAACAGGGAATAGAAATAGACCGCAAGGTGCTAAGGAGGGCCAGGGTGGGGAAGAGGTGGAACTCCAGGCGAAGATTACTTGTTCGAGAAGCTGTTCAGAAACAGGTTAGAGAAGGTCCACAGAGTCAGACAAAGGTGCAAACGTATAAATGGTCTCTCCCTGAACCCAACACCCGCAAGTGTGGCCGGGAACCAGCAGTATCAGCACCCCCTGGGACCGTGTCAGCAACGCCAAGTCTCAGGCCCACCCCAGCCTACTGAGCTGCCCTTCGTCCGGGGCCCCAGTTGGCCTGGATGCATGCCCCCCGTTGAGAAGCACTGCTCTGTGAGTTAACAGAGACTGGGAGAAAGTCATCCTGTTTTGAATCCCTTTCAAGCCCCCAGATAAAGTCAGACACAAAGTCGCAGATTGGCGCTAACCCGTCTTCAACACTTTCCTAGGGCTGGCAAAGCCCCCTTTTCAACAAACAGAGAGCAGAGCTTGGGGAAGCAAGGTCTCCATAATACTGTTTACCCCCCTGGCGTTTATTCTAAGGCTTTTCTTCTATGTATGAAAAGTGGTAGAATTTTCCATTTGTGGTCGTCTTAATTTCACATTAATATATTTAAGGACTTGGAAGAGCGAGTCAAACAAAAATGTGAAGCATATTATTATGCGGATGGAATGAGGAGATGACAAAAGTCCGACAGGGAGGTGACACTCAACAAACCAAAGACTGGAAAAATCTGAGCACATTCAAAGGAGAGAGAGAACAAGCAGGAAAGATGGGTGTTGTCTGTAGAACTCAGGATGTTCCACAATCAGAAAGGGGTAAACATTGTTGGAAGGACTGATCCCCAAGAGTAGAAGGGCTCTCTCTACCTGGGTCTAGGAAAAGAGAGAATTGGACCCTAGGCAAGTGAGGATGACAAATGAGCGATTTATATCAGACTAGAGGCCTGGTGCACAAATTCGTGCATGGGTGGGTTCCAGCCAGCCCGCCCGATGGGGGGTTGGGGGGGGCGATTGGGGGCAGGTCCAGCTGGGGAGAGGGGCTGCAGGCAGTTGGTCAGCCGGCCCCACCCCCTGGTCAAACTCCCAGTCAAGAGGACAATTTGCACATTAGCCTTTTATTATATAGGATAATATCAACATTCCTCATTAAGTGAGAGATCAAGAGTTTGATTATAAGAATGAGGGTCGGGCTGGTTTGACCCAGACTTGGAAGCCTGGAGAAGACGTGGACTAGCCATTATGGGAAACGTCTGAGAGAATAAACAGATAAATACATGGATTGTGCAGCAAAGGGCCCAGGTATAATCCAGCAGCATTAATTTTTGGTAAGGAAAGTGGACACACTTTTCAGTTACCCTAAAGTTGAGCAATGAGACTGACTTGAAGGATGTCACAAAACCCGCTTCTGAGGAGGCCGGGAGGCACGGGGTGGGGGGTGGGGGGGGATGGCTTTGCAGCTGAGCCTGCATGAAGAGTCAAAGGTGAACCAAAGGGGCCCGTGGAGCAAATGAGGGAAAAGGACAGAAAGGACTGCTGGTTCCTGGGGAAGAAGACTCGGTGGTTGTAGGGATATGACGAGTGAGAGGTAAGTGGGCTGAATCAATAAGCAAAAGCATCACTGTTAACAGAAAACCACTTTGGAAACTGTCGACAAGTGCTCCAAACTTTGACTTGAGAAATGGTAGCATAAGAATTCAAGAGGAATTCTGCAAAGAAGAGAAATGTGGGCCTACAATACAGGTACAATCAGTTAAAATTAGGACAGGACTTCAGTTCCTACGAAGAATATAAGCCATTGGGTATTCTCAGATGCCCCAAATAAAACCCCCAAACTGAAGAAAGAACTGGAAAGATATCAGTGTATCACCAAAGGAGGACCCTCCATGGAACAAATGAGGACTAAAATATTGAATGAAGTTTATCAAAATATAAGACTATAGTTTATATAGAAAAGATCAAACCCATCACTCACTCCCACACACCTGCCATAAATTACTTGTTGTCCCCATCTACCCACTCCCCGCTTCCTTCCACAGTAACTGAGTGCGTCACTGGGTACACGGCCAGCCACAGTACAGACTCCATTTCCTGGATAGCTTGTCGTCACAGATGTGGCCATGTGTCGCAGTTTTAGCCATTGAAAAAGACGCCAATGTCATGTGAGAGCCACTGGAAACCTCCCTTTACCCTTGACGTGGATGATGGATGGTGATCTACCTTGAACCATGAGCACAAGGGTCCTATGAAAGCTGGAGGTAGCTTGGCTCCCAGATGTCTACAAAGCCACCGTACCAGCCCCCGACTAATTAACCTCTCCACTTCGTTAGGGGGAAGAGGGATGAACATCCACCTCATTTAAGCCTCTGCTACTTATCAAAGTCACCGCTTCCTTGACCATTTCTTCACCAGCCTGGACACTTGGAGTAAGAGCCGTCACTTCAATGATCTCCTTCACTTATTTCCCTCCACGTCTGTTCTTCCCTCACTCCTGCCTGGGCAAGAACCACCATCGACTCATCCTTGCCTTCCGCTGCTCCATTCCCGTCACCCATCGACACATGAAACATTGATGGAGGAAATTTAAAATAAAAATTTAAGCTTAAAAACTTCTAACCGGGATCATTACAGCTGTAGGCCAAGCTCCTTCAGAACAGGACAAGGGACTCTTCAACTCTACATTCCCACTGCATAGACGTGTCTGGCGCATAGTAGGTCCAACATATGTTTATCCAATGATTAAAGAACGACCAGATCTTCTCAACAATCGTTTTATTCATCTCTAGGGCACTCCTCATCATATTTGCTTTTACGTGTCAAGCACCATTCCTGATGCTGGGCATACAGTACGTCATCAAAAGTCCCTACTCTCAAGGAGTTTGAATGGAAGGGGTTATGCCATCCCCACGCAACTGGGTCTAGAGAAGGTACTAGAACAAGTGGGAAGGAGAATCTCTCCCTCTTGGAGGGGCTGTGACTTGGAGCTGCTTTGGGACATCTGCCTGCCACCTGAGGAGAGCGTGACGGGGGGGGGGGGGGGGGAGACACCGAAAAGATGAAAGCAAAGCGAATCCAGGCAAGTCTGGAGGGGACCCCTGGAAACTCTGGATCCAGCAACACCTGAACCAAAATCGACAATCCCTTCTCTACTTAACTCCATGCAAGGACTTTTCCCCACTTGCAATCGAAAGGATTTTCACTAATAAACATACTTTTAACCACTTCCCCAGTAAATATTTTTATTAGAATTTTTAAAGTAAGCCAACCAGTAAGAGTTGAGTTTCTCATTCAAGACGTAGGCATAAAGGAGCAGCAAAACAGACCTACCGGGAATGCTTTGTAAGTGCTCAATGTTCCTAGATTTGACTCATGTTGTTTTTATTTTCAAGAAAAATCAACTTCCAACCAATTTTATATATATATATATGTGTGTGTATATATATATATATATATATATATATATATATATATATTCATAAAAGTTTTCTAGGCAGGGCATCATTTGGGACTTCTACTTTCTATATGTAGAAGCTTTTGAAAAGAACGTGTAAAATGTTGGTTATTCTACAGTACATCAAAATCCTTTGCTCATTACAAAGTAGCTGTAGAAATTGCTGAGAAAAATCTCTCAATATGAAACAGTGACTTCCACTGCATCCATTTAAAATATTAAAAAATTCATTCCCATTACCACAGCTAATACAATTCTTCTAAATAAACCATCCAGTCAGTGTAGAAAAGGCCATATTCAACTTGCAACATTTGGAATAGAAAGGCCCAGCTTGAAATCTATCTCCTCCCAAAAAAAAAAAAAATGAATTTATATCATTTAAATATGTATTTAGAGTGAAATCCAAATACTTCTTGATCCTGGCCAATTTGCTTAACTAATGGATTATCGAGACATTCAAATTATTCTTTTATAAACAAAGTCAAGATTAAAGTCAGTAAAAAAAAAAAAAAAAGATTAAAATCAGAATGTGAAACATGCAAAACGGCCATTTTTCAGTGGCCGGTATGTTTCACACAAGCATGGAACATGTTGAGGGAACAGCGCCTCCCTCAGGAAGGGATGAAGGCTACAAACCTAGGAAACAAAGAAAATAAAAGGATCCACTACCAAGGGAGAAGATAAAGCCTGTCAGGAGCTCATGCAGACCTTAAATAAAAGCTTCTAAATCATATTTTAATCAAGGGTGTGCGTGTGCGTGTGCGTGTGCGTGTGCGTGTGTGTGTGTGTGTTCTTGTTTGGGGAAAGAGCTGACTCCAACTTCAAACTTTTTTTAAAAATTTATAAGCATATTTAGCAAAAACTGCCCTTCCTTATTGACCACACGCAAAACAGATTCTCCAAATACTTGACCTCATGAACATGTCACAAAATCCAATCAGAAACTGAACCCCTTACATAAACAGAAAACAACCCATAAAGTTTTAATTCATAAATGGCCCATAGGGTCTTTAATTAGGTTATTGCAACTTATGCAACATTCCCACTGAATAGCAACCACTGAAGAATGTTTCTTTCCAGATAACTATTATGATAGAAAGGATACACTATCATGCTAACACACACACACACACACACACACTCCTTGGTATATCATTCTCCTAATGGGACAGTAGGCTTTCCAATTTTTCTGAGTCCCACACGTTACCTCCTCTCTAACTGGGAAGTTGGACTCACAAACACCAACCAACCTGCAGGCCCGAGGAGAGGACCTTAGCAACCCGTCTCCTCCCTCTTGGAGGAGCCCCGCCATTCCCGTCTCTTTACCGCTGAGCTCCTGCGCACGCACTGGTCCAAGTGCCTACTTGATATCTGGATGGGGACAGCTCAGCAAAATACCCCAAATCGGCACTTTCCTTCCTTCAAAACCAGCTGCTCCTCTGATCTCTCTGCTTCTGTTCAAGATCCTCCCATTGGTCCAGGGCCCACATGCAAACATGCAGAGTCATGTCTGCTCCTCCTCCTCTCTTCCTATGATCCAGACATGCTCTGATCAGTGACTTCTCTACTTCACATCCACATTCACATCTCCTCAGTTCCAATCCTTCCCACAGCTTTAGTTCAATGGGGTCATGGCAGCCTCCCCGACCCGTCCCCACCCCTCCATCACCTCCTGTCTGACTACAGTAATCTAGTCAAAAGGTCAGATCCATGTTCACAAGTACAACTCCAACCACACCACCGGCCCACTCAACATTCTTCCAATGTGCTCAGTAGACGACACTGTTGGTTTTCTTCCCAACTGTCTTCTTCCTTGCTGGCAGAGCAGAACATCAATTATGCTCACGTGACACTGGGCCCAGCCCCAGGTGACATGGGATTGGTCTGACCAGTGCTTCTCAACCTTCCTAAGGCCGCGACCCTTTAATACAGTTCCTCATGTTGTGGTGACCCCCAATTTCATTGTTACAAATTGAACATAGTTAAAGCATAGTGATTCATCACAAAAACAATATGTAATTATATATGTGTTTTCCGATGGTCTTAGGCGACCCCTGTGAAAGGGTCGTTCGACCCCCAAAGGGGTCGCGACCCACAGGTTGAGAACCGCGGCTAAGCCAATCACTGCATCTCCTTCCTCTTTGTCAGTGATTGGCCTAGGGCAGTGATGGCGAACCTTTTGAGCTCGGCGTGTCAGCATTTTGAAAAACCCTAACTTAACTCTGGTGCCGTGTCACATATAGAAATGTTTTGATATTTGCAACCATAGTAAAACAAAGACTTATATTTTTGATACTTATTTTATATATTTAAATGCCATTGAACAAAGAAAATAAACCAAAAAAATGAGTTCGCGTGTCACCTCTGGCACGCATGTCATAGGTTCGCCATCACTGGGCTAGGCCCTAGCAGGGGTGGGCAAACTTTTTGACTCGAGGGCCACAATGGGTTCTTAAACTGGACCGGAGGGCCGGAACAAAAGCATGGATGGAGTGTTTGTGTGAACTAATATAAATTCAAAGTAAACATCATTACATAAGAGGGTACAGTCTTTTTTTTTTTTAGTTTTATTAATTTCAAATGGGCCGAATCTGGCCCGCGGGCCGTAGTTTGCCCACGGCTGCCCTAGGGTGAACATGTGATTCATTTCTGATCAATAAGATTTAAAAAAAAGTCTAGTGGAACTGTTTCCAAGAAACCTTGCCCTTCTTGGTAAGAGATGCACAGAAAGAGAACGTGCTCTTTTGCTGTCCCCCCCACACTCCCTTGCTCCACAACTGGCATGCTATCACATAAGGATGTGATGCATCAGCTACAATAGCCAACTGTGACGCTGAAGAGACTGCTGAAACCCCAAAAATGGCAGAACAGAAAGCAAAGGGGGTCCTTGAAAACATGACTGAACCATCCCAAACAGCCCGACACTGCCTCCCTAAAGACTTCCATGTCAGTCAACACATTTCCTTAGAACTCATGCCACTGTTTGTTGAACGTTGTTTACCTGCAGCCCAACACATTCTAACTGAAAGACATGCAAAGAGCAAACTCCTTGCCTACTCCTGAAGGCCCCCTGTGCCGTGCCACTCACAGCTCATCAGCATGGCCTGGGAACCCCACCCCACACCTACCTGCAGTCTCCTCCAGGCCAAGGTCCATCACCTGTCACCGGAAGCTCTCCAGGTGATCCTTGTGCACGTTCAAGTTTGAGAAACAATGCTCTATAACAGGATCACAAAGTACTGTTTTCCATGCCTCTACTCACTGGCATACCCTAAGGAACACGTGGACTGTGTTTCTCCCATGACCATGGCCTCATTTCACCAAGTTGGAGCATCATTTGTCGTTCATTTCATTCCATCTCTCCTTAATCAAAGTTTCCAAGCTAGAAGCCTCCAGGGACCCAAGAGGAACCCAGAATGAGAAACAGGGAGTGGAGAGGACCCCGGTGAAGGAGGAAGAGCATGGGCCCTGGAGGGCGCTGAGCAGATGGTGCCACGTGAGCGAGCGGGTCCGATACTGCCAAACGCAAGAGTTTTTCCTCAAGAGAAGCTGGAGGTACGGATCTCTGTGCAAAGGTCTTTTTCCTATACAGGCGACTAATTGAAATACCTACGCCCGCTCTGAACGTTGTAGCCACATACATGCATTAGCTTCATGTAAAATGACTAAAATTAACCTGCGGTGGCTAACTGAAGGCCGGCCTCTACTGAGCACAGGATTTTTGTAAACATTTGACTGCCCCGGGTGGCAACATGGGGCGTCTGCGGGCCTCCGGTTCGTGGCAGCAGGATTATTTAACGTATTTAGTCACTATAAACAAGACTCTTAGAACTATGAGTTTCTCAAGGGCCTACATCAGCCGTGGGCAAACTACGGCCCGCGGGAATAAAACTATTGAAAGAAAAAGACCGTACCCTTTTATGTAATGATGTTGACTTTGAATTTATATGAGTTCACACAAACACTCCATCCATGCTTTTGTTCCGGCCCTCCGGTCCAGTTTAAGAACCCATTGTGGCCCTCGAGTCAGAAAGTTTGCCCACCCCTGGCCTACATAAAACATTTAAAAGTGTAAGAAAGAATCAACTAATTGGCCACACAACACACACCCAAACTACAAAACTGAAATTAACAGATGCTTAATTAAATGTCCACAAAGTGCAGCTCATCAACTCAGATAGGGAATCCTATCACATTACAGGCAGGAGCGGGTGCATGTTAATGTCTGCGACGATGTAGGGGGAGCCCCGAGCCCCAGTGCTTGGAGCCTGCCAAGGTCTGAGAAAGGCCCCGAGTGCCAACCGGGAGCCCACCTTCCTGCCAGGAGTCCTGTCCTCATCACAGCCATCAAACCCCTCGACCCGCTTCTCGGCTCCTGGGGGCTGACCACTTCCAAGCAGGACCCTCAGCCTCAATCAAGGCTCAGCAACCATGGCTGCCCATTGGAATCACCCGGGCAGCTTTCAAAACCACTGCCACCTGGGTCCCCGAGAATCTCCCTGAAGTGGTCCGGGGAAAGGCCATGTATAAGTCTTTTTAAGAAGCTTTCTCCCACTCAGCCAGGGCTCAAGAACAGCCAGGGCTGGGAACCCACTGTTCTAGAAGCATTTTTGAGAAACATTCTCAGGGACGGTAATCTTTCCGGTTATTCCATCTTGTGAACTAGTCTTTCTTTCTACCGCCCAGGCTGGGAACAAAGGCAGCTCATCAAGTGCTCTGATCAGCCAGACGGGAGTCAGCAAACTCTTCCTGGAAAGGGGCGAATGGTAAATGTTTTGTTTTTGATTTCTGTATTGATTTCAGAGAGGGAGGGGGAGAGGGGGAGAGGGAGAGAGGGGTAGAGGGGGAGGAGAGGAGAGGGGGAGAGGAGGAGAGGGGGAGAGAGGGAGAGAAATATCAATGATGAGAGAGAATCATTGATCGGCTGCCTCCTGCATGCCCCTCACTGGGGACTGAGCCCGAAACCTGGGGAATGTGCCCTGACCTGGAGTCCAACCGGTGACCTCCTGGTTCATGGGTCAACCACACCAGCCTGGCAAACTGTAACTGTTTCAGGCTCTGTAGGCCATACAGCCTCCGTCACAACAACTCAACTCTGCCCCTGCATCATGAAAGCAACACGGAAACAAATGTGCGGGGCCCTGTCCCAATAAAACTTTATTTATGGACACAATTGTGAGTTTCATGTCATCTTCACAGTCCTATAATATCATGCTTCTTTTGACTTATTTCAACCATTTAAAGATGTAAAAGCCCTTCCTACCTCACAGACCACACAAGAAGGGGCAGCAGGCCACGGGCTGCAGTTTGCCAACCCTGATCTAAAACTAGTCCGTTGACTTGAGACCAGGAAATTAACCAATGATAGAATCCAAATGATCAGACTAGAACTCCATTGGAAGTGGTTAGATTCTACTGCCTCCACTCACTTAACTAAACTGTCCACAGAGCAGGACACGGGAGTGGAACTGTCCACAGAGTTGAACGTAAACCATAAATGACTCACGAAAAAGGATTTTGAATCCTTATCTGCCTATGAGTTTGTCTAAGACAAAGTGGCAAAGCAGCAGGACCCAAGCACGTTTTGAGGGTCCCGCATCACGGTTTTAATGATTTGTTCATTTCTTACCAACCTTTAAAATTCAGAATACTGCACATAAAAACCCAGCTTATCACTCTCTTGAAAAAATAATTACAAAATGTGGACGAGACTGGGCCCAAATGTTGGCATGGCAACTATCTACTAATGCTGGACAGGCTACCCCGGGAAACAGGGCGCGTCATCCCTAGACCCCTAACCCTGTCTTCATGGAGGGTAACTGGCTGTCCCCATAGACATTTGAGCTTATGGCCCCTGGTCTAAGGTCCTTAGAAATATCTTATTTCTCTTTCACAATGTGGCTTCAATCTCTTTTTGAAGACCTGACATGGGAAAATATTGAAATCTCTCTCTCATCTGCTCTCAAGATTCAACTCCCCCAATACTCCAGACCCTAGAAATGAAATCATTAGTTCTCATGTGTCAAGTTCGCCAGGTATCAACCTAAGAAGAGTTTCGATCTAATCCCCTTCTCAGTATGGTCTCAGTTTGAACCACAGTCTCCAAGAAGGTAGACAAATGACAAATGACCCTTCAGGTCCTCTTACCCTTTGAGCTGGCCCAGACAGAGAGGCTCAGTGAGATAGCGCGAGAGCACTCACCTCCGAACGTCTTAATTAAGCAGAGTGATCAATAGCACACACCATAATGAGAAAACACGGTGTGGGACTGATGGGTAAAAACAACACTGGGCCAGTCTACAGAGGGCAAGAAGCTAATAGCCATATTTTGAAAAAAAAAGGGGGGGAACCCCAAGAATATGCAGAAAAAGCTAGTAACTAGAGTTTAGTCCAAGTTCATGATTAACCCACTGTGTAATTTCACCTTACACCCCGGTTAAATACAACAGTTTGTTTTGGACTGGCAGACTTCCGACAATTACATGCCAACTGGTATGTTGTACATGATCTTACTGGTAAAAAAGACAGATTGAACCTAGGAAAAGAAAAATTCTAGATATATGGATAATGGGTCACCAAGTCACTTGAGTAACATTAAGGCCTTTTTGTAAAATATATATATATTGTGTGTGTGTGTGTGTGTGTGTGTTTAATTTGTTGGCTACATCAGAAAAAGAACTGTTCAAACAGATTTCTCCACTTGAAAATAAAATGGAAATTAGCCCTTAGAAAAAAGAGATGACTTTAAGTTTATACATCAGTGGCTGGTTCATGAATTATTAACTGATTTTAATGATCCTGGCTATATTTTATTTGAAGTTATTCTGCTACTTGCTAGGACTTTTGAACCCTCAGCACTCTTTCATCCATTCTCCATAGACAGAGCACACTTTCATGGGCGCTGACATTTAAAAAGGACCCATATATACTCACAGAATGTAAAGATAATATACACGCAAATCATTTCTACACAGGAGTCTGGTCCTGTGTTAAAGAGAGAGATGAATGAAACCCTATTATTCACGGTGTGTAAATAAAATTTCAAGATAAGCCCTAACTTTTCCCTCCTTCGGCCTGGAGCCCAGGAGGGTTCGGTATTGCTTTTAAAGTTTCCCAGATGGTCATTAAAACAAGAAAGGGCAGAAACCTACTGTCTTTCCAATCCATCATTTCCCATCCAGGAAGATAATACATGTCACCGAGGTAAGTCTCAAAGAGAGGGAACAAGTAGAAGTACTTTCAAATAAAATAAATGTGTCTGGTATGCTGGCTTTCACATCTTCAACAGAAACCTATCCTCATAGCACCCCTTCAGACACCCACGTGAGCTGTGAAACAAATGCTATAAACCTTTCATTAGCACTTGGTGTTTTACACACATAACCTTAATACTTCCTCTTCTCCTCCATTCTTCCCATAAAGAAAAAAAGATTACAGGGAATAAAATTGGGTTTGTCACTCCTGAAATGAACCGTAGGCAAACAGAGTTTTGTGGCTCCATTTAGAGATTATTGTGTGTGTGTGTGTGTGTGTGTGTGTGTGTGGTTTTTTTTAATTTGCAAGGAGTTAAGTGCAAACATCCCGTAAAGTAAGCCTACTTTGATTTCTACCAATACCAACCGCTGTGTCTAACTTTCACAAGTTGAGTACCCACAGCACTACTGAAGATGACCGGCTGCTGAATTACCAACAGCCCGAGTTATTTCAGGCCAACCGCTGCATTCAGAAAACGTGATAATCAACCAGCAGGCCCCCCCCACTCCCCGCGTGAAGCATGCACCTCAATAAATCATGTCTGTTTTCCAGCTCTCTCTAGACACCTCCCTGAAATTAACGTTCCGCGTTTAAATGGACTCAAAACAGCCTTCCTCAAGAAAATAAATAAAAAGGGACACACACACACACACACACACACACACACACACACACAACACCCAGAATGTCCTCCGGGTGCCTTGAAGTGCCCCTGGGCTCTGAGGGGGGAACAGAGAGATCTGCATTGCAGTGACTGGATGAATACAAAAGGTTTCTATTCTGGTGTCATTCGAGTGTTGCTGATCTTAAATCGGAAAAAAAGTAGTTACATTCGGCAACGTAATGGTTTCCAAAAATAAGCGCCTGCCCAGGCGCACAGGGCCCGCACACACGCAGGCTGCGTTGCGAGGAGACAGTAACACCCGCCAGGAACAGTCAGGTGGAGCCTCAGAACGCTCCCCACTTCATTAGGCGGCCCCTGAGCGCGCATTGGGGACTTTTTAAAGCACTTAATAACCCGAGTAAACCCAAGATCAGAGGACAGGCACGGTGCAACCTTCACTCTGGCCGCGGGGCCTGCTCTCTCCCCTTGTTTCTCTTTCTCTGCTTGCAGGTCTCACTCTGGAAATTTGGAGAGCGTGAACCCCCACCCTCAGGGAAAGGTTAAAACCCGCTTGAATAAGGTCCCGCCTTCTAGGGGCGCGGGGGGGGGCCCCTGTGCCAGGCGCTGGGGACACGGGGGCCAGGAAGACAGACCCTGAAGCCCCGCACGAACTTCAGCACCGGAGTTGGGCACGAGTATAAACAAACAGCCACCGGGGCGCAGCACCGCGCTCCTCGCTCCCCACACCCCCTCCTCCGGCCATTGACTCCTCAGGCTCGCAGCGCACCTTTCTGGGGCAGGCTCTCGCTTTCCCCGACGATCCCCGCCATCGCAAACAAACTACGATTTGAAAGAAAAAGGGGGGAGAGGGGAGGCGCAGGGGCGGGGGAAGGAGAAAGAAAAAACCACATTGAAAAGGCACCAGCCATTCGGCGGGGCACAGCGCTGTCTCCGAATGTCGCTCTCGGGGGGATGTTTCCCCCCAAGGCTCGGCCCTGCGGGCTTCGGGAAGGCTAGGGACCCCGAGTCTGCGTGTCCTGGCCGGGGGGCTGGGGCTCCCGCACCCACTCGCCCTCGGAGCTGCGCTGGCCACCTTCCTGAGATCCACCTTCCGCCGCCAGAACCGCCCAGCCCTCCAAGTCGCCCGGAGGGAGGGGGGGAGGGGGAGGAGGGGGAGGAGGTTGGGGGGGGGGCGACCCAGGGCGTGGCGTGCAGGTCTCCCACCCTGCTCTCCCCAAAAGGCAAAACGGCCCCTCCCCCCAAAATATTACAGGTGAGATAAGTCCCTAGTGCTAGCGGAGGAGCGATCCAAAGCGCCCCACCGGAGGGGAGCAAAAGCCACCTGCAGGGGTCCCACCCCTGCCCCCTCCCCGCGCCGGGCTCGCTCAAAAGTTTGTTCCTTTCCTTCCCCAGCGGCCGGGGTCCGGCTCTCGGGCCCCAGGGGGAGGGATGATGGGCTGCGAGTGGGGCGGCGAGGTCCTCCGACCGCGAGACCGGGAACCCCTGCGCCCTCCCCGCCGGGGGGCTGCGACCGCGCTCACTAATAACAACAACAAAGAATCCCACGCAAGTCCCGCCTTCAGGCTCGGGCTGCGCTCAGCTTCCTCGGGGCGGCCAGGAGCGCCGGCGGGCGGGGGGCGGGCGGGGGGACAGGGGAAGGAGCGGTGGAGGGCAGAGGGGCAGGGAGAGGGGGTGCCGGCAGAGGCACAAAAAGGGGGCCAGGCGGAGGTGGGGCGGGAAGGGGCTAGAGGAGGAGAGGAGAGTTGGACAGGGACGGAGGCGCGTAGGGAAAGGAGTGGAGCGGGGAGGGGAGGGGAGGGGAGGGGAGAGGGAAGAAAGTGCGGGGCGCGCCCGGGATGGGGAGGTGGCCCCCGCCCCCCGCCCGGCCCGGTCACCTTGCTGTAGCCGTAGTACCCCAGGCACTGCGCGAAGTCCAGGCCGGCGGGGTCCCCAGCCGCCGCGGGGTAGAACCTCAGATCCATGCCGGAGCCGGGCCCGGGCCGGGGCCGAAGCTGGGGCTCGCCGGGCGGGTGCCCGCCTCCTCTACGCGGCGGGATCCACCGTCGAGGGCGCCGGGTCGGGGTGGTCCGGGGCGGCGCGCGGGACTCCGGGCCGGAGGGCCGCCGCGGTCGGAGTCCGGGGACCCGGGAGCCGCGGCCGCCGCACACAAAGGCGCGGCCACGCGAGCCGCGGGAGAGCGGGAGGCGGCCCGGGGGACCAGCCCCGCCGGGCACCGAGGCGGCGCTGCGCGCGGGCCGGGCGCGGGGACGCGGGGCCGGGGGCGGCGCGGGAGCTCAGGTGCGCCGGGCGGGCGGGCGAGGCTGGGACGGCGGCGCGGCTGCCCGCTCCTCCTCCTCCTCCTCTTCCTCCTCCTCCTCCTCCTCCCGGGCGGACTGAGCCGAAGAGCCGCGGAGACAAGGGGCCCGGCCCCTCCCCTCTCGCTCCCCCTCCTGCCGCCGCCGGTCCCCTCCCCGCGCCGCCGCCGCTCCGCCCCTCCCTCCGCGGGCAGCTGGCGCGCCGCCCGCCCCGCCGGTGCGCTCCTCCGCCCGGCCCGCCCCCGGGAGCCCGGCCCGCCCCGCCCGCCGGCCCGCGCCCCGCGCCCCGCGCCCCGCGCCGCTCACCCCGCGCCCGCCCCGCCGCGCGCGCCTCGGCCTCTCCCGCTCCGAGGCCCCCGTCCTCCCCACCGCGCCCCCTTCCCGCTCCGGTCCCCTTTGTCCCCGAGGCCTCGGAGCGCTCCCGGCTCCCTCCGCCGCCCCGGCCGCGGCCAGCCCCTCGGCCCCCGGGGCCCTCCCCGCCCTGGCAGCCGCCGATTCGGGACGCCCAGCTCCGGCCGCTCGCACCCACGTGCCGGCCGCTCCCGTCCCACCCTCTTCCCATCGCCTCCTCTCCTCGGCTCGTGCGTGCGGGTCCCCGGCTTCCTTTCCCCGACCCCCCGCCTAACCCCACTCACGCCGGTGCTTGGAGGCTCCTAACCCCGCAGCCCGCACCCGCCCACGTGCACCTGTGGCGGGTGGCGGGCCTGACCTTTCCCGGGTGGGCAGCCTCGTGGCGGTTCCCTTCGTGTTTTCTTTGCTCTTGTTTGTCTTCGGGAGGCTTTGGAGTCTCTGGGTCTGGGCTGATCGCTCGCTGCTCCGAGGGAAAACGTCCCCATTTTCCTAAAAGGTTCTGGGTGGCTAACTTGCTCGCACTGCACTCACCCACCCCCTTGTTGATTTCTTGCTGTTGCTCTAAGCTACATGCCCCCTCCTCCCCTCCCCTCCGGCCCCTCGGATTGTTTGCGCGGGTTCAGGAGAGTTTGGCCCCCAGCCGGGCAAAGGAAGGGACTTGGCTAAGAGTTGAGGAGTTGGGGAGAGGTGTTTTGAGGTTAGCCCTGGCTCTGGAATGTGCAGATTATTTTTAGCTGAAAACAATTAAACCCAACAAACCCAGGAGGAGCGTTTTCACCTCCTTCCCCTTTACCTGCCTTACGGGATTGTGTGTGGTGATGGGGGCCGGGCCGGGGGGTGGGGGGTGGCGGTGCAGGGACCGGCAAATGCTTCAGGAAGGGACCCGAAGAGTCACCCCACATATGAAATCCCTGCGGCCCCCTCACCGGGGGCACAAAATCTGGTCCGTGCCCCACTGTCCCTGGGTGGCCCTGCAAGAACTTGCCAAACGTTGGCCTGCCCCCCCCCCACCCAATGTAACATCTCTCCCGCATTCCGCCTGGCTGTCTTGGGGTTCCCCTTGCTTGTGTGAGCTCCCCGTGTGCATGCACTAACACTGGATTCTTCTCCAGTGAATCTGTTGCCTGTGGTTTGAGTTTTGCGGCCAGTCAGCCTGCAGAACGAATGGGGTCCCGGGAAAGGGTCCCCTGCCAACAGCCCCTCCTCCATCTGGTGATTGAGGAGCTACTGGAGCAGGAAGGGTGACATTTACAGACTTTTTTTCATTTTAGCTCCCACGCCCTGACACTTGGCCCCAGGGTCACACTTTGCTGGCCCAGGGCCAGAACTTTGCCAGACAAGCATCCCACAGGGGGCGTCCTTTCTTCTGTCCTGCACAGGCACTTGGGCATGGTGACACCTGTGTAAGGTCCCTTCTCCCTTTGCCCGAAGATGGTATCTTTCTGGGACCAGGCAGGGGAAAATAAACTTCAATTAGGTGACTGTTTGTGGATTGGCTCTTCTCGTAGCAGAAGCTTGTGCCTGGGGACTGCAGGGGAGAGCAGTGTGTATCCAGGAAAGGGACAACTGCCCACATTGTCCCTGGGTTGACACCGACCCTCTCCACCCTACCTGCCCTTCCCCCCTCCCCCCCCAAAAAAAAGCTTTGGTCTCCCCTCCAGAGTCTCCATTTAACACTGACAACTCGGCATGCTCCCTAATGGCCCAGCGGGTTGCACAAATTGGCAGCGAGCTGAGATATTATCAGGGCAACACCCTACTGAGCAGGTTCTTGAACCGCAGGCCTGGAGGGCCTTTCTCTGGGCCACTGGGCGCGCCTGTGGCCTCTCTGCCAATCGGAGCTGGAGGTCGCAGTGGCCACCTGTTGTCTGGCAAGAGAACAACTTTTAAGTTTCACTGTTAGCGTTTCAGCACGGTGTGGAGGGCAGCATCTGGCCGCAGCAGAGGAGCAGCCTCCTGGCCGCAGGTTCCCAAAGAGAAACGAGGCTGTGGTGGGTGATTTTTGGTTTTTTTCCCAATAGTTGTTCACAGGAGCCCAAAAGACTGGGAAGCGGGTGTTTTCCTGGCACGCTCGCATTCCTCACGAATCCGAACTTGATGACTCCAGAGGATGAAGGGAAGGGCCATCCAGGTTACAGAGAGACTAAGCTTGACCTGTCATGGCCATCAGACCCCGAGGGCCAGGAATACACATGTTCGCAGTGGCAACCCCACTAGCTGCGAGATCGGGAATTGCCTGTGGGCTCATGTGTTGTTGCCTTGAACCTTGTGCCCTGGAGCCCCGAAAGGGAAGCGAGACTCCCAGGAAGCTGGGGAGTTGAGGATACAGGGTCATGTCCGGGATGACCTCTGGGCCATTGTTTTAGGAAAGCCGTCCCCTCAAAATCCCCCTCCCTGTTCAGAGGCAAATGCCTTTGGGAAGAAACTTTCTGTGAGTGACTATTGTATGATGACTACGGTGATTTAGGAGGAGGTACCTTAAGCAAAAAGTCCGAGTGTGCGTCTTGAATGAGGAGAAGGGAAAAGGAAACTGCCATTCGTCTGAAGAGATGTAAGTCAGGCCCTTAGAATACAAAAATCACTAGAACAGAAACAGGTCATCTGGGAAGGCTGCTGCCCTCCCAGGCACTCTGACCGCTATCTGGGGTGACTGCTCTGTGCCAGACACTGTTTGAGGCACTGGTGAGTGAGAAAGAGGATCCCCAATGACACACATGGAAGTCCTCAATGAAGACTATGAATTGCACACTCCACACACACCTGTGCGCTCACATACACATACTAGTACATTCACATGCACACATGCCCTGTCCCATGCAGTCACCTGGAGATCCTGGCCTGACTTCAGCTACTGCTGTTGAGAGGGACAGTCCTGATAAACACATTCACATACAGTATTCCACTATTAAGACACTGTTTCTTCCCATTCCCTTTCTCCCCTCCCATTTTTCCTAAGTGAAGATTTATTTATTGCAAACCCCCTATTGGTAAATACCAAGCCTGGTCCAAGGTTCTTAGGAGACAGTCATGAGGGGGTGGGGGTGAGGTCTTGAACAGCCTGCCCTGCCCCCTCCCCTCCCTGGGGCTTCCTTTCAGAAATACCAGGGAGGCACAGAGCTTGGCGTCCCTCACGCTGAGAATCCAGGCAGTCCTCGGGTAACGTCGGACTCGACGTACATCGTTTCGTGGTCACGTCGCCATCTCCCATTTACAGTATTTATAAATAAATAAAAAAGTTCCGTCATTTCAACGTATGCACATATGTGCTTTATGTTTTCCATTATTTATTTACCACAAGTAAAGGTCAGGAATTGTTATCTTTCTTTAAATATTTTTTTTCTGTTTCACTTCATTACCACTGTGTATGTGCTCCATGTGAGTGACGTAGGTGCTTCTGTAGGTGGGTTCCGACTTACGGGGAAAATCGCGTTACATCGCGCCGTGGAAACAGATCTCCAACGTAACCTGAGGACCTACTGTATCTTTTCCAGGGAACCTGGTTAAAGTAAGATTTGAGGAGAGAGAAAGAACCCAGGACCTCTGATTCAGATATTCACAGACAATCAGGGTGGGGAAGGGGGGAGGGGACCTCTTGCACTCCGCCCTTTCAGCTCCTTTGTATGCATTCAAAGCAGAATTCCTTTAGAACCGATCTGATGAAACTCTCCATTGCATTCAGAAGACCAAAACGTTACAAGGATGCTTTTTAAAAAGGTCAGGCAACTGTAAGTGTCATGCTATGTGTCATCGTAAGGGTATCGCCTTTTTCAGCCTGTCAGCAATTTTGTCTCTGAAACACCATAGACCAGCTGTGGAGGGCTGGTCTGGCCCGTTTGAAATGAATAAAACTATTGAAGAAAAAGACTGTACCCTTTTATGTAATGATGTTTACTTTGAATTTATATTAGTTCACACAAACACTCCATCCATGCTTTTGTTCCGGCCCTCCGGTCCAGTTTAAGAACCCATTGTGGCCCTCGAGTCAAAAAGTTTGCCCACCCCTGCCATAGACAAAGGTTTCCTTTGTACTAGGTTAGCCCTGAATTTGAAGACACTCCTCCAAGAGAATATCTGAAACACGCGTTCGATGTATCCTGAGCAGTGCGAACAGCCATTGGTTAGGAGAGCGGCACGAGAATCGGTTATGCAGCCAAAATATAACTCCTGGGAATAAGAAAACTCCTGTTGGGTGTTTATATGATTTGGGTTAAAACTCTATCTTATTATCTTGATGTTTCTAACGGAATAGGCCGTATCTTCCAAGAATCTCTAAAATATGAGAGAGAGAAATACACAAGCTGTAATGGGAAAGCTATTTTACCTCTTGACAGAACTCTGAAAACTTTATTTCTTTATTTTATCTGGCTCCAAATTAAACAAGAAAGTCCCCCCTGAGAAACGCTGAGTCATAGAATCAAAGATCTTACTGGGACCCCCGCATTTAGGGACCTACGAGCAGTCATTGAACTCCCGTGTCCAGCTTTCCCAGATGCAATGAGGATACTACTGAGCATTAGATACGGTTTAATCTTCTTGAGTTTTTCGGTGATGAAAAGTCCTATCCAAATATTATGATCCCTGCTTGCAATTTGTAATGTAGCCAAATTAACAGCAACTCCAAATGGAGATTAACCAGGCCAGCACTACTCAAGTTTCCTCTCATCTATTCCCATAGTAACAGCTAACGCACGATGTTGGGAAAATGTCTTATGCTTGGTTTTACATCTGAATTTGACTCCATGTCATTAAGCCTCGAGTTTCTAGCCAGCACGGATTCTTAGCATCTGCACAACTCCTCCCTATGAAACTTAACAGAGTTCCGTGTGAGAAACTTACCCCTTCACATTCATAGTCTAAATCCCATGCAGATAAAATGAAGAGACCAAGGCTCTCACCCATCTGGCATGGCTCAGTAGTTGAGTGTTGACCTATGAACCAGAAAGTCATGGTTCTATTCCCAGTCAGAGCACCTGCCTGGGTTGTGGGCTCAATCCCCGTGTGGGGGCGCGTGCAGGAGGCAGCCAATCAATGATTCTCTCATCATTGATGTTTCTATCTCTCTCTCCCTCTCCCTTCCTCTCTGAAATCAATAAAAAGAAATATTAAAAAAAAAAAGACCAAGGCTCTCATAATAGTGAACATCCACGTGGCCCTCATGGTAAGTCTCCAGCGCAGGCTCAAAAAACAAATCGCCAGGAGAGAGTACCTTACAGGCGTTACCGTGGGAGGAAAAATCCCCAAACATTGTCATTGTTAGTTTTCATTTCCAAATGGATGCCAACTTTTCTGGCTTGGAAATGTGGACTGTTTTTGATATTTTTACTTAGGGGAGAACATGCAGACACATGAGCAAATTGGGGGCGGGTCGGGGGATAAGAAAACTCTCCATACGCGATAATAAATATCTATTTAGTTATGGGCATGAGGTTGAATCTCCTATTACTGCCACTCACTTGGGCCATGTTGGTCTCTGGGCTACCAGGCACGAGGAATGCTCTAGAAAACAAATCATTTTCCCAGCTGACTATTATGTTCACTCAGAATAGATACGCCCATCGGTTCTGACAGATATACAGTAATTATGGAATGGTAGCTCCCCAAAAATCCTCGTCACATCCCTTCCCAGGAAAAGGAAGAGCAGCAAGCACCTGCCCCTGACCTGAGCGGCTCTCCAATAAAGCGATTATGAAAACCAATACACTCCACACTGTCGGGAGGTGTGCAATTTTCAATGTGTTTATGCCCTGCCTTCAAAACATATAGATCCTGTATTCAGAGACGTCCTGAGCTGTGGTCCTGCCCGTCTTCGGCAACACATTCTATTTCTCTTAAAGGGGGAGAATGACCTCTTTTGCAGGAACAATTTTCAGAGAGAGAGAGCATTTATCAAATGGTTTCTCCGCTTCCATAAAAACAATTTATTTTCACGGAACTCTCTTCAAGATAAGCATCAAAGCCAGGGGCCGTGTACAATGCCGTTTATAATTACACTCCAGAACACACAAATGCCGGCTAGTTCTTATTTTGCTCAAGTGGAAAAGATTTTCTTTTTCTTCTCCCGGAGGAGAAAAAGGTAGTGATGAGAGGGGAGGTTTATACCGAGTGAACATCAGGAAGCTCAGAGGGTTTCCAGAAAGAGGGGCCCTGCGGTGTTGCCCACAAGGTCCACGGGCTGCGCAATGAAAGCTGAGGGCCCACGGGCTCTCTTAGGGGTGGGGGAGGGGGGAGTTCATTTTTAAAAAATATATTTTTATTGATTTCAGAGAGGAAGGGAGAGGGAGAGAGAGCAACATCAGTGATGGGAGAGAATCATGGATCGGCTGCCTCCTGCACGCTCTACACTGGGGATCAAGCCCGCCACCCGGGCCTGTGCCCTCGACCGGGAATCGAACCGTGACCTCCTGGTTCATAAGTTGACGCTCAACCACTGAGCTACCCGGCTGGGCCATTTTTTATTTTTCACCAAGGGACAGCTATAGGAGCATGAAGGAGAGAGATCACCAGGCAGAACCTCATTAAACCCTTCTCTGACAGGTCTCCGTACCTTGCACATAAATATCTCTCCCCGTTAGAGCCTCTCTGATAAGCACTGCGCTCCCAGACTTCATTTACACAGCCTGTTATTTTTAATAACCGTAGGACAATTCACTTGTAACAATAATGGAGAAAAAGAACCGAGTCTCATAAAGATGGTGTTTCTTAAGAAATGGGAAACAATTGCATTTAATCACACCACCGCCGAGGATGAGCAGCTACATAATCTCCCCTAATTTACATAGATCTGTGCTCGCCAAACAGATGAGTGTTTGCTTTGCGAGTCATCGGCCAGGTGCGCATCCCGCGGTGACGAAATCTCTCCCTCATCCAACTCTCTCGCAGGAGCGGGGCCTGGCCTGTTCCCTGGACCTGGTTCAAGCTCTCTCCCCAGCATCCCAGCCACCTGTTCACGGAGTTCATCCCCGGGAGTAGATGCGTGCAATTAGAAACACGAAAATGAAAATGAATGACCTTGTGCGTTATTTACAACAAAGCAACTCAGCAAAATTCATGTGGCGGGGCTTGACCTCTTGACCCAGGAGGAAGAGCCACCTCCTGGCTCTGTGGCCAGTGAGCATTGGTCCGGCGTTTCCCATTGTCCCCGCGGCCTGACTTTTTTGGAGGGTCCTGAAAGCCACATATCTGAACTATTCAATGTGTGAGCAGTTCGATGAGAGGATTTGTGCTTTTCTACAAAGAACATGAGTTAGTTAGCCAAGAGCTTTGTTCTTTAAGGCCAGCAGGTAAAATCATCTCATTTTATTTATGCAGTATGTCCTGTGTCAACAACATGATAAAGGAAAGAATATTAAAAATTTCAGCCGGGTCAGTGTGGCTCAGTGGTTGAGCATCGACCTCTGAACCAGGAGGTCACAGTTTGATTCCCGGTCAGGGCACATGTCCGGGTTGCGGGCTTGATCCCCAGTGGGGGGCATGCAGGAGGCAGCTGATCAATGAGTCTTTCTCATCATTGATGTTTTTATCTCTCTCCCTTCCTCTCTGAAATCAATAAATATATATATTTTTAAAAAAGAATATTAAAAATTTCAAACTAGGGCTCTGGGGGCATTGAAAAATCTATAATAATAAAAGCGTAATATGCTTATTAGACGGGACAGCCGAATGACCTTCTGGACGACCTTCCGGACGAAGCCAGAGGCTGCCAGCGAGTGGGGGCCACCTCAGGGCTTCCTGCCCTGGTACCTAGCCTGGCACATTTGGTTCCCTTCCTGTTCCTGGCTCCAGGCAGCCCTCCATCTCTCTGGAGAGTTCACCTAAGCACTGAGATCTTTGACTCATATCTGACTGAGCTATTTCAATGGTTAAATCTGAAATTTTAATTGTAATGTAAGTGGGAGGGTGGCCGAGATGGGTGGCCTATCCTTTTTGACCGTCATTCATTCACTGCAGGCCAAAATGAGAGCTAGAAAGCAAGCTCTCTGAGGCTGGAGCCCCCTGCTCAATCCCTGGTTAATTTACAGCTAGCCACTAAGCACTCGGCTTCCTTGCCCTCGTATGCACATGTGAGGGTGGTGCTGAGCCCCGCTAAGCTCTCCCCTCGCTCCCAGAGGCTGCCTGCACATGGCCCCGGCCTCTGCACGTGGCCCCCAACCTCCACACGCAGCCCCTGACCTCCACATGCAGACCCCCCATCTCTGCACACAGATGACCTTCTGGGCTTCGAGGGCCAAGCCCCCTGCACAAATTTCATGCATCAGGCCTCTAGTGGTAAATATATTACCGACATCCAATCGAAAGGTGGTCTTGAGTAGTTCAGGGAAAACATGTTGCCTCTTGATCAAGGCCACTGGTAGGAAAGGAGAACACAACTTCCTTCTATTAGGTAAACGCAGTGTGGACGGTGCCCCCTAGAGTTTTGCAACAGCACTGCCATTCTCTTCCTCCATAGACCCCCAACCCACACCCCCCAGAAACTCAGAGCAGGCGCAGCATGAAGACCACCATGGCGGGAGACCCTTCAGAGCCGGTGCCTCATTGAAACATCGTGAGGCAGAATCTAGTGAAAAGTGACACCCTCCTAACTTGTGTCCCTGGCCCTTAGGCTCTGGCCTCTGCTACCAGCTACCGCCTTTCTTTCCCTGCTTCTGGCGCATATGAAAAATAATACAAAAATAAACTCAGTGTTTGCATACACACAATTATAAACCTACTTTTGCCACACCTTGTACATATGCACACAGGATGTCCCCCAAAACTGTATACACACTTTGAATAATTATTAATTTCAATGGCTTAAATCTGAAAAGAAAGAAACATCAATTGAGCTATCAATGTGTAGACCTTTTGGGGACACCCTATACATATATATATATTTAAATTTTAATCCTCATGACATCTGTCTAACGTAGATGCTATTTCTTTTTTGAGGTGGAAGCAGTGGGCTCTCAGAGGTTAAAGAACTTGCTTAAGAACACAGAAGTAGCACAGAGGAGAGCTGGGATGTAAATGGAGATCTCTTCTTTCTACTGCATCACTGCAGGGCAAAGAAATAAAAGTGTCACCTTTCTTTAGTATTGACTTGTTATTCTTTATCGCCTCCTTATCCTCGCCATCTGAATGCAAGCTTAATATGATACTTTTTCTCCTCCAGCGGAAGCTGTCATTAAAATGATGCTTCTATAACCACTCCTCAAAGAGTAGAACTTTATATGTGAATAAAGAAACAAATCTTTGTCGGGGGTATTTATTATAAAATCCTGTGGCTGTCCATGTGCTGTCCCACCCCCACCATGTCTTTCTTAACCTTTCTTGCCAGTAGGCAAAGGAGTCATGTGACACATGTCATGTCCATGGCACTGAGACAATTGAGAGCTGGTATCCTCCATACACACACACACACACACATTAGTGTCCCGGTGCACAGATTCGTGCACATTGAAAGGAAATTAATTAGAAGAAATATTTTAATATCACTATGCATCCTTTCTCTATAATAGAAGTGTCAACCAAATTCACAATCGACAATGACAGATCAAAATACACGCATACGACTGGTGCCAGCGAGAGCTTTATATGTATCGCACATGTGCAAGTCAACTTAGCCTTTTACAGATATAGAATAAACTTGCTTAATTAGACCTGCTTTCTGATTTAGCTAAACTTTTTCCAGCCCAACGAAGCACCCCAACTTCTCTTTCAGGTAATTGTCAGCAACACAGCAGTAAATATCAACACGAAGCAGATTATTATTGTAGATCACGCAGGGAGAACAAAGGGTAAAATATTTAACTGCAGCAGTGTTTGACGATATTTTGCGCAGGGAGAAAACCTGGAGTCATTTTCAAGTTTCACCATTTCTTACTTCTTTTCAGTCGGGTCAAGTTTCTAAACTTTCTAAATCTCCGTTTTCTAGCTAATGAAAAGATAATAGGATTCTACCGAGTCTCCTATCTACCTACTCCAGGACTTCTGTGAGGATCAAATGAGATGAGGCATGTGAAAACGCTTCACAAACATGTGTTTAAAGTGTACAATGTTTGCACCCGACTATAAAGCAAGTCGTGTTACTGGGCTAAAGAAGCTCCAAGGAGGCTAGTCACTAGGGAGAGGGAGCTGAGCATTGCTACATGACATCATTAACCGGCACCCACAGCGACCATTTCCGGGCTGGGCTGGGCTGGGCTGTGGGCCACATTTTGCGCCATGGGGTCTTGGCAGCATTGGCTGTGATTTGGTGGGGTGTCGCTCTGGGGTGGTGCTGAGGCCTGTGTCCTACTTGGGGGGAGCTGAGTGTTGTTTTGTTGGCGCCAGGTCAGTGATGCCGGTATTGTTAAATGGCCAGCGCGCATCATGGCAGCTCCTGCATTGAGCATCTGCCCCCTGATGGTCAGTGTGTGTCATAGCGACCGATCAGACAGACACTTAGACTTTTATATATATAGATATATATGATGCACTTAAAAAGAACTTTGGTTACTTACTCCAGGTTCATTCTCCCTTCTTTCTGCCTAGCCCATCTCCATTTTATGTAAACCCCACCCTCTTCCATGGGGCCATAGCTCTCCAGGATAGATCCTATCATAATGGCCCTATTTCCATGGCCAGAGATTAGTTTAGTCGTTGGCTATGATGCATTTCTGGCCAATGAGACATGTGCAAAAGAGTGCAGGAGGGCTCTCTTTGAAGTGTTTCCTCGTTTGTTGGAAATAAACTCTCAGGCATAAATAATAATCTCGTCTTCTGGACAATGTTATGCCTGCAAAGGTTGCAACCATCTCGTCAGCATGAACGGATCTAGCCTGAAGCAGAGCTGACATGCAGAGATGAGAATGGTGGGGCAGAAACGCGGGAAGAATCGACCCTGGACCATGTCATGGGTCGCTGGATTTACCAGCCCTGGAGCTCTCTCCCTCCTGATTTCTAGGTATGTGAACAACACGCAGTCTTATCCTTTGGTACAATGAAGTCTAAGTTCTGTTACTCGCCCTGAAAGCCACGGAACCACATACACTTGCTGGGCTAGTTCGCCTAGGCTGCCATACGAAATACCAGGGCCTGCGCGGCTTGAACAACAGAAGCATAATTTCTCCTCGTTCTGGAGGCTGGAAGCCCCAGGTCAAGGTGCCGGCAGGGCTGGTTCCCCCAGAGACCGCTCTCCTGGGCTTGCACATGGCCCCCTTCTCACTGCCTCTCCTCGGGTCACCCCTCTGTGCCCGCACATTCTCAGGGTCCCTGTCTCTGTCCTAATATCCTCATAAGGACACCAGTCAGATCAGGTCCGGGCCCATCCTCCCGGCCTCACCTGTACTTAATCACCCCGTTAAAGGCCCTATCTCCAAACACAGTCCAATTCTGAGGTCCCAAAGGTTAGGGTTTCAATCTATACAGTTTGGAGGAAACCTAGCTCAGCCCATTAGTTGCTCAAGCCAAAAAAAAAAAAAAGGAGTTTTATTTTAAAAACTACAAAAAGTTCACAAAATCAAAGTGCAGGTTCTAAAGTTAGACCTCACGGGAAGTGAGAAGCCAACAGGCGGTGACTCCCTTCATTTTTTCCTCTCTCTCTGGGCTCAGCGTTCTGTTTCTCTCAGCATGTATGTCTTGGTTCTTCCTTTCTCCCTACAGGCCAGCCCCCACTCGTCCGCTGTACAAGGCCCAACACAGGTGGGCTCAGCCTCTAAGCCTCATGACCCTCCTTTTTGGCTCCCTACAGCTAATAGACTCAGTCTCCATACCTATTTTGTTTTGTTTTATTTCTGGATTTAACCTATCTATATATAAAGCCAGCAACTGTAACGCCATAATGACCAGAACAACTGATTGACCAGTCACTATGAGGTGCATTGACCACCTCTCGGTCCCTCCCTCCAGCCTGCAGGTTCCCATCACTGGATGGCCAACAGGGAACCACGGGGAACTGGGGTGTGTGGCTGGCAGCGCGGGAATGGGGACTGGGCACCTCTTGGTCCCTCCCCCTGGCCCGCAGGCTCAGACAGATCGCGCCCGGCCAACGGGGAAACCGTGGTGGGTGGAGGCGGTGGGGCAGGACTGGGGACTGGCGAGCAGGGGGACGATAGTCCTGATCGAAGGCTAGGCCTAGGGACCCCACCCACACACGATTTCGTGTGCTGGGCCTCTAGTGAGATATAATTAACATACAACATCGCATACCTTTTAGGTGTACAACATAATGACATGATACATGGATATATTGTGAAATGATTTCCACAGTAAGTTTAGTTGACATGCATCACTTCACACAGTTACAATTTTTTTTTTCTTGTGATGAGAAATGTTAAGACCTACTCTCATATGAACTCTTTACCAAATTCTTGAGATAGAAAATCCAATTGGTCCAGTTTCTCTATCCTCAGTCCAGTCTAATGCGGTCAGGTACATGGCGCTTGTGGTCTATGACTATGTTAGTTCACCCGGAAAAAGATCTGAATGGGAGTAAAATATTTGGCAGCCCTCGAGGAATGGGGCAGATGTGGATAAATTTACACTGCTGTCAGGTGGATTTAAAGTAGATTGAATGATCAGACACGAACGTTGTTGTTGATTTATAATGGACAACCTGCAGAGGGGCCTGTAGGAAAGCCTCATTTTATTCTGCCCTTGCTTCCGATTATTTTTTTTATTTTTCCAATATTTTAATAAATAACTGCTGAGGACCTGGAAGACATGCCGTCTGAATTTTCAGCCGACCAAAGGATGGAAATGTTAGCTAATGTAGTTGGAGAGAAATTCAGACTCAAAATGACCATAAAGGTCTAGAAACCTAAGTAGAACGAATACGATGAAAATCAGCTCAGAGATGTATTAACTACCAAATTTGGATTTCAGGTCTCACTTGCAAAGCAATGGAATGCAGTTTTCAGAATGAGCCTTTATGCAAATTGGAGCACGCTGTGGGTCTGTGTGTGTGTCTCTCTCTAAGAACTTGTTGTTGTTGTTTTTCAATTAGTTGCCTGCTACAGTTAGTTTGGCTAAGTAAATGCTTTCTTAAAAGTTGGAAGATTCCTATAATTCTGGTTTCCCTTTTATGTACAGATCAAGTACATAATAAGAAACAGTAAGTAGCTTTGGGTCGCCACGGGTAACTCACCAACCTGTGGCTTAGCCAGGGAGCTACTGTAAAACAGCATGAGGGTGTGTGACCAGGAGACACCCTCTCCCTCCCCATCCAGGTGGCCATTCTGGAAGCGTGGCTCTCCCAAATTATGAAACAGAGACCTATAAAACAGCTCACCTTTCAGCTGCTTTATCTACTATGCCATTTTTATTTCTTTAATTTTTTTAAATGACCCTATGATTTTTCTCTTACTGAAGTCAAATTCTCCCTTTATGTCTGTTAATATTTGCTTTATATATTTACGAGTGACCCAGCGTGCGAAATTGCGTGAGACCCAGGCCGCCAGACCCCGCCGCACTGTGGGACTCCCCCAAGTCCCGCCGCACCACTCTGGGAGACCCAGAGTCAAGTCCCTGCCCACCCGCGTGCGCCTCACCGTGCACGAAGCCTCCTGGTGACCCGTCTTTGGTCGTTACGGTGTTAGGGCAACTGGGTTTTTATAACATAGATGTGCACCTATATTTAACAAATGCCATAGCTTCCTCTTGAGTTGACCCCTTTATCGGTATGCAATGCCCTTCTTTGGCTCTTTTCAGTCTTTGTTTCCAAACCTATTTGCCTAATGTGAGTTTTGCTACTCCAGCTTTTTTTTTTTTTTTCCTTCCTTTCTATTGGCATGGCATATCTTTTTCCATCCCTTCACTTCTCATCTCAGTTTGAAATGAATCTCCTTTAGACATCCTATAGATGGGCCACGTCTTTCATCCACTCAGCCACCCCAGGTCTTTTGATGGTCGCATTTAGTCCATTTACATTTAAAGTCATGATTGATAGGCAGGCACTTACTGCCATATTGTTCATTATTTCTTGGTTGTTTTTGTAGTTCTTCTCTGTTTTTCATTTTCTTGGTCTCTTTGTGGTCTCATGGTTTTCTTTGGTGTTGCGTTCAGGTGGCTTTCTCTTGGTTTTTGTGTGTGTATAATTTTGTAGGTTTTTACTGTGGCTCTCATGAGGTTTATATATATATGTGTGTATATATATCAATACAGATAGCAGTCTATTTTAAGCGGACAGGCGTTTAAGTTCTCATGCATTCTTCAAGTGGTACAGGGTTACTTCCCCTCTCCCATGCTCTGTGTTGGACGTCACATTTTAGATCTTTTTTTGTTTTGTGTTTCCCCTAACTACTTGCTATAGTTATAGCTGACTTTGCTACTTCTGTCTTTTCATCTCCATACCAGCTTTTGAAGTAGCTGCTCCACTGCCTTTACTAGAGACCTACCCAGGCAGGTCAGAAAAAACAAAACCGGTTCCCACTCCAGGAGAGCCCGGGGACATGCAGAAGGACAAGCTGGGGTTTCTGGGCCATTGCCGCGAGGAGAGGAATCGATGTGTATTCTCTCTCCCCCCCCGCGTGGCTCCTCGGGACACCTGGCTACACGGCTGTTTACATAGGCACATCACCCAGCCGCTCCCTCGAAGGTAAACAGCTGCTTCCTGCCTTTCCCACCAGCACGGATTAGGGCCCCGACACACTGTGTACCAGGGGAGAGAGGGGGTGCCCCTCACGCGTGCTTTCATGACTTCGTTCCAGCAAGAGCCGCTGAAGTACCCAGCACTGTGGGAGATACCGTAGAGAAAGCAAAGGACACACATCTGACACCTCCCAGGAAAGGCAGAGGACACAGGGGGCAGTGCCGGGCGGGACGTCCAGGTGGCTCAACGGTAGCCAGACTGCCGGGAAGAGGAGAGTGGAGAGGCTGGGACCAGCCCTTCTGTTAGGATTAGAACAGAGGCTCCATACTGGTGGATCCTGGGACAATATTCCTTAAGAGGTGTGTAGGCTGGGCCAGGCAATAGATTAAAATAATTTTTGAATCTGTTGCTCCACATCTTAAGATTGGGAAATTCTATGCAAAAATCTGGATTACCAGCTTCTCTCTTAAGAAAAAAGAAAAAAAATCAGATCTAGCAATCCCAGGCCCATATGTCTGCCTGTAACATGGCAGTTGATTAATAAATATTTACTGAACGAGGGAATCAATGAATGAGATTACACAGACCTGTAGTCGGCATGGAGTCCCTCTCAGCCTGACAGAGAACGTGACTTAAGACTAAGCCCAGTGTGTGCTGGTGACTGTTGAAACCAACTCTTCAGGAGATAAAAAATAATGCCAGTAATCCTTGTTGGCAGTGTTTGCCCGTTTTTGTGCTGTGACTATCCCCACCAACGCCATTTTCAAGCTGCCAACATGATGGCACAGAGCGTGGATTTGGAGTTGAGCATGAGCAGGTTCATGAGATGTCTCAGGCTAGCTCCAGGACACCATTAGCGTATGTGAGCCTAGGACAGTGATGGTGAATCTATGACACGCGTGTCAGAGGTGACACGTGATCTTATTTTTTTGGTTGATTTTTCTTTGTTAAATGGCATTTAAATATATGAAATAAATGTCAAAAATATAAGTCTTGCCGAAACCGGTTTGGCTCAGTGGATAGAGCGTCAGCCTGCGGACTGAAAGGTCCCAGGTTCGATTCCGGTCAAGGGCATGTACCTGGGTTGTGGGCACATCCCCGGTGGGAGATGTGCAGGAGGCAGCTGATCGATGTTTCTCTCTCATCAATGTTTCTAACTCTCTATCTCTCTCCCTTTCTCTCTGTAAAAAATCAATAAAATATATTTAAAAAATATATATATATAAGTCTTTGTTTTACTATGGTTGCAAATGTCAAAAAATTTCTATATGTGACACGGCACCAGAGTTAAGTTAGGGTTTTTCAAAATGCTGACCCGCCCGGCTCAAAAGGTTCACCATCACTGGCCTAGGATGACTGCGTTGCTGAAATAATGACCTTCTGGCACAGTGCCTGGAACACAGGAGGTGCTCAATAAATATTCAGTAAACCAGGAACTGAATGGGTTGAAGCCCACCGAGGGGGCATCCGTGGGAAACAGGAAAGGATAAGAAGGGGCATAAATATGGGGGTGCTGACCCTGGAACCATGAGTCAGGGGGGATGTTGTAATTCTTTTGACCATTAGTCTTTCTGATTTTCAGATCTCTCGTTGGTCAAATGAAGGGGGAGGGTTGGATGGTCTCTCTACATCCTCTTACAGCTCCATGACATAAATTAGTGATTTTCAACCATTAAAATGTAAAATTATCTTTTCTTTTTTTCAAAATATATTTTTACTGATTTTAGAGAGGGAGAAAGGGATAGAAACATCAATGATGAGAGAGAATCATGGATCAGCTGCCTCCTGCGCACCTTCTACTGGGGATAGGCCAGAATTCAGGCATGTGCCCTGACTGGGAATCAAACCATGACCTCCTGGTTCATAGGTTGACGTTCAACCACTGAGCTACACTGACTGGGAATGAAATTATCTTTTCAAACAAAATACCTCAAATCCAATACGAGGGGATGGGCATCCGCTGGGAGCCCTGATCCCTTAACTAGTTCATTTCCCCGAAAGTCCCTTGTAGTAGTTGATCTGATTGGTGACCCAGTGACCACCTCTTCCTACAGTCACACCTTGTGAGGTCACTTCCTCTTGAATCTGAGCGGAGCCTGTGACCTGGTCCAACCAGTAGAATAAAAGATAGCAGAGGTGATGACAAGCTGGTCTCTGGCCTCAGCGCTAAGGAGGCCCAGTGGTTTCCAGAGCTCTGAGCTGCTGGGGAGGCTGCAGAGTGAGGCTCTGATGGGCTCAGGAGGAACGAGAGAAGCCCTGAGACGACATGGAGTGAGAGCAAGAGGCCCAGCCAGCCCATCGCCACAACTAAGCCCGCCCCACATGCACCTGCCAGCCGAACGCAGCTCAGGCAGTGACTGCCAACCTTTCTCACCTCATGGCACACATAAACTAGTTGCTAAAATTCTGCAGCACGCCAAAAAACGTATTATATTTTTGGCCAAAATTTTTTTAAAAAGGTATAATTTTGATTCATTCACATTGGATGGCTATTGTTGTGTTGGCTTTTGTCTTTTTTTTTTTTTTTAACAATCTAAGGGAAAAGGGGTCAGTGTCCCTGACTAAGTAGCCAGGTATTGCATGTTTTCAAAAATCTCACAGCACATCCAATCTCACGAAACATCACTGATCTACAGGAATGACTACAGGCAAGAGAGACCAGGACAATTCCTCAGCCAAACCCCATTCAGACTGCAGACTTGTGAACAAATAGAACAGTTGTTGTTTTAAGGTTTTATGATATATTAGAGTTTAGATTCTGTCAAAGAAGTGATATCACCTAAGCAGCCATCGGCATAAAATCGATCCATACAGTAGAGAACTGTGCACAGCTATTACAAGAATAAAGCAAGTGTAGGGCTGCCGATATCAATGGTCACCAAGATTTACGGCCACATGTGAAAGCAACATGCAGAATAGTGTGTAGAATACACGCCACTGCCTGTACGTTAGGAAGACAGCGTGTGTGCTTGTGTGTGTGTTGGTGTGTATGTGCATGAGTGCCTATAAATGCATAGAATATAGAATATTTCTGGAAAGATATTTAAGAGACTAAGTATCTTAAGTATCAGATACAGAAGGCTAGACTTGCGAAGGGGAGACCTACTTTCACTATCTATCCTTTTGCACATAATTTTTTTAACAATGTTTCCTTTTATTAACTATTGAAGTCATAGAACTAACATTTTGACAAAAAAACAAAACAAAATAGAAACGTGAGTTCTATGAACATGTGGCCGATAATGAGCTGAACACCATGGTCACACACTACTGTATGAACCTTGATGATTTAAGTCTTGAATTAAATTTTACTCCGGAATGGTATAGAAGAATAGAGGAACGAACCAGGAAAGAAGGAGGTAATGACCAGGCCCCAGGACAGGTTCTCCAAGAGCAGACCGTGCTGCCCCAACAGATTTCCATTTTTTATTAAGTTTCTTCATGAATCAACATGGATCTAAGCAAGGCGTCTGGCCATGTCACTCCTCGTGTTCTTGTGGACAACATTCCAAAACACAGATGAGGTGATGTACAATCAAAAAGGGCTTGTTGCCCATTTCAACCAACCACCTGGGTACTCAACGTCCAAGTCTCTAGAGACAGGCCCTAAGGGTCTATTGTTACCCCTGTCTTGTTCAATAGTCTTTCTTCTGTGATTTGAATGAAGACACAGCAGGCGTGCTCACCAAATTTATGGTGGGCGAGGCCATAAAGACAGAAGAAATAGTTGCTATTTTTGGTGTCAGAATAAGGATTCAGATGGTATTCACAGTCCAGGTTAGTAGGTCAAAACCAACCCCATACGATTGAAGGGTAACAGTATCTGTTTTTAACATCAGAAAAAGTCAGCTATGCCAGTGCAGGGCCAGGGAGCCCGGCTGACGGCAATTGAATCAGAAAAGAACGGAGGGTGTTCATGAACCCGAAGCTCAATGTGATCCGACGACGGAGCTGCTTTTTTAAAATTATTATTTAAAGCGAGTTTAAGCCACAGTAAAAAGTATTCTTTTCAGTGGAAGGGCTGTGATGATCTTAGTAGGCCCTGCGAGGGGCATATTCCCCCTGGAGGATGGTGTGCTCAGCGCTGGGTGAAAGAGTGAGCAATTACGCACAGGGCGGCGGAGGGGGGCGGGGGCTGGGATGCATGTCACACACGGAATGGTTATTAGCACTGGACATAAATGGGAACAAGATGATAATGTTTTCAGGAAATAATAGGGACCACTATCTCTTTGAAGAGCATTCAGATGTAAAAGGGAAGAGACCTATTCTTTGTCGCTGTACATTTTAGTGGGCTATAGCCACGTTAACACTGGTTAACGCTGTGTTGGCTTCTCATCCCATCTCTTTACCTCCTAGGTCTTGGCAGGTGACCTAGAGTGGGTCAGATCTGGCCTGGGCTGGGCTGGGCTGGGCTATGCGTTGCTCCCTATGTTTCATTTTCCTTGGGAATCAGGAGGTGCCCCCGGGAGTATGTTTTCCATAGGGATGGAGGAAGCACACAAGGGGGTTCTAAAGGGGCTCACCCATAGCATCACAACCACCAACACCCCAACTGCCCAAACCAAGCCACCCCGAAGTCAAGGGTGAGGGACGTATACCTCCTCCACTCCGATATTTCTCGGGTTTCTTTTCCCTTTTCTCCCACTACCCGAGGCCACCCCCACCTCCTCAGCAGGGTGGCTGCCTGCAGGCTCTCCTTGTGTGAATCCTGTAACACAGTGTCCTCCAGTCTCGGTTCCGCTCCCAGGGAAATGCTCCGTCTTGTTTAAATGCCCGTACAGGATCCGCCCGCGTCTGCAGACAATTCTCTTGCACCGCCCTGCCTCTCGCCTGGGTTTCGGGGAAGCGGACAGAAGGGGAGAGCGGGCGTGAGGCCTGGAGAAAGGCCCACAGACTCAACCGCCTTGCCAGCTTCTCTTCTGTTCTCACTTGGGAGTCCCCTGTAGCTCACTGACTCCCCTCCCTCAACCTCCCCTCTGCTGGGGAAGGCCAGCCTGGTTTCAGTCCCCTCCTCCCCTCCCAGCCCCTGCTCACTTTGCTGGCCCTGCACCCCTGCACCGGGTGTCATGAATGGCACAATCTCCTCTTCATGGGAAGGCCTCCCAAATGGCACAGTAGACATCTGTGCCCGGCCAGAATTGGGCATTCATGGCAGGCCGCGCGCACCGTCCCCTCGGATCCCCCCATTTTCTCTTTTCAGGAAGGACTGGTGTCAGCTGTCACCTGCCTCGTAGGAACCCAGAGCGGATTTTCTCTGAGTCTTATGGCCACTGTGTCCCTATCTCTGCCACTTTCCATTTCTGCGTGACATCAGCTGACGGGCTGTCCCTACCCAGGACTGGGATTTGGGTTAATCGATGGTTGGCATTTTCCCCAGAGTCCATTTTGCATATATATATATATATATATATATATATATATATATATATTTAATTTAATAAGTTTTTATTGATTTCAGAGAGAGGAAGGGAGAGAAAGAGAGAGAAACATCAATGAGAGCGCATCATTGATGGGCTGCCTCCTGCATGCCCCCTACTGGGGATCCAGCCGAAACCTGGGCATGTGCCCTGACTGGGAATGGAACCGTGACCCCCTGGTTCATGGGTCGATACTCAACCATTGAGCCACACCAGCCAGGCCATTCTGCATATATTTCTAAGCTCTGTTGGAGTCCTGTTCACCTTCTTCCCTCCACACATGGTGTCCAGTGGCCACATGCGTCTCTGTCTTTGGAGCTTCGATAGTCTCCCTTGCTCATCCTACAGGGGCCATTCTCATTGCGAGGGGTGATAGGCTCGCACGGTAGGCAGGCAATGTCGCCCGATGTCGTGGCCACAGAGCAGGCTCTAGACGAGCAAAGGGATCCCATCCTAAAAACCCCGAGGCGACCCCTTTTCTTGACATGTGAGCATAGCGAAGGCATTTGAGAGGAGAGAGCCTGAGCCGAGGTTCATGGCCGTTTAATTGTATGTAATGCAGCTATCAGCCACGGAGCCCATAATCACACCGGGCACTCGCTGGGCATGCTCTGTACACGCTATTATTTAACACGACCGGCACTCTATGATTAACCCCCCCCGATGTCCAGAGGAAATTCAGGCTGAAAACAGTTCAGCACTGCCCTAACCGCACGCAGCTAGGAAGTATCAGAGAAGGGATTTGAACCAAGACCTTGGCTGATCTCCAAGTCCGTGAGCTTAGCTACTGTTGCCCGGCCCCACTGGCTTTTCCCTCCGCACAGGGCCTCCCTGGCGTTTCCGTGTTTGCCTTCTGGTTAATGTTTACCCCTCCTCCCTGGTCCACATGGCCAGGGCGTGGCGGGGGCTTCTGCTTCCTGCCTGCTCCTCGCTCCGTCTAAACCAGCTTTGCTTCCTTCCCAAGGGTCCCTGAGCGTGACAGCCGTCAGTTGAAGGGAGAACCAAGAGCTGACCCTGGGGGGTGCCTGGCTGCGGTGTAGGATGAGGTCTTTCCTTTCATAAAGCTGAAGATTCTGTGATGGCAACATGGCCCAAATATTATCCGACCGTCAGGCAATCCCAGGGTACCTGTAGGCAACTCCCAAACACCCAGGAGGGGTCCCTGGGAATAAATGGATTAAGGAAAGAGCCTGATGTACAATTATTGGTGAATGGGGGAGTATTATGGACTTTTTTTTCTTTTCTTTTTTTAAATGTCTTTATTGATTTCAGAGAGGAAGGGAGAGGGAGCAAGAGAGAGAAACATCAATGGTGAGAAAGAGTCATTGATCGGCTGCTGCCTGCATGCCCCCCCCCCAAGGAATTGAACCCCAAACCCAGGCAAGTGCCCTGACTGGGAATATGCCCTGACCGTGACCTCCTGGTTCATAGGTCGACGCTCAACCACTGAGCCACGCCGGCCGGGCAGGACTTTTGTTTCCTTCTATGGCAGAATCAATCTGGGGGAGCGAGGTGGGCCGTGGAGTCAGACCCGACCTTGTGGGATGAGCGTGGGCAGCATTCCGGGCGCCCTAAACCTGTGTCCACTTTCTCAGTGCTCACCTGACAGGGGGTAGCAGCATGCCCTCCCAGCAATCGTTTGTGGGTGGTGAGATTTTCTATGTAAAGGACCAGGAGAGACCTGGCACCTGGCCGATGCTCCCCAATTCTCCGGAGAGGTTCAGGGTGACTCCCACTGGAATCCCAGGAAGTCTGGGGCTCACGCTCAGCTGCGTTTCTGAGCCCTGTCAGCGGGCTTGTTGGTCCCGCTGCTGGTGCGGGGTCTCACCCTGGGGGGCAAGACCCCGCTATCCCGCCCTGCCTGTCCTGTATTCTGAGATATTCTGAGAAGAGTAACTGAGAAGTCCATGCAATAATTTGAAAACCTAAGGTATTCTTTGCTTTCATAGTGAAAAGTGGGGGGTGGGAGGTGGCGGGGGGCAGAAAGGAATTTGGGACTGATGTTTCCAAATTGGCAAAGTGAGCAAGATTGGGGTTTAATGCTCTTGGCTCTCTCCTTTCCCTGTCCCTTTGTTTTTCCTTAAAAAACGAGGGGAGTCACCCGCTGGTGTGGCTCAGGGGTTGAACGTCGACCTATGAACCAGGAGGTCACGGTTCGATTCCCGGTCAGGGCACATGCCCAGGTTGTAGGCTCCATCCCAAGTAGGGGGCGTGCAGGAGGCAGCCGATCAAGGATTCTCTCCCATCATTGATGTTTCTCTCTCTCCCTCTCCCTTCCTCTCTGAAATCAATTTTTAAAAAAATTTTTTTTTAAAAAAAGAGGGGAGTATATTCGAGTGTGCTCCCTCATGAAAAATGGAAAGAGAGAGGGGTTGAGGCACACTCCTTCCCCTGCCTTATGCCCATTGATGTCCCCTCCTCAGTTTCCTCGTGTCACAATGTCTTTAATAACAGCTGCCTTCCACACCTGCCGAGCTGTGAGAGGAGCCAAATGGCTGAGGCGACAGGGAAACATCAGGCAGGACTCAAACAGAGGCGGAGACACGTCCTGGTCCAGGGGCAGACGCGCTGGGCCAGAGGGAGCAGAGCTGAGTGTTGGGACCGGGGCAGGTCACCCCACCCGCCTGGGCCTCGGGTTCCACGTCGTGCGATGAGCAAGACAGCCCTGGCTCTCGGGGTTGGAGGGCCCAGGAGCGCCCACATGGGAAGGCACCTGGCGAATCACGTGTACAGGACACACCGTTCCTGCTGTTGTCGGCGGTCACTCCGGGGTCCTGCTGCCTTTCCGTGTGTTCGCTTTCCATCCTTCTCCCACAGTAAACGCACAGACATGGCCATTCCCTACTCACAGGCATTCCTAGGAGCATCTGAGGCCCCTTTGGCGGCCATAGCTTCCCAGCCTCTTACAAACCCAGAGGCAGGATGCGTGTGGGCCAGAGAGAGTGTGGGCTCTGTGGGGGGAATGCACACCCCACCCACAGGGGACAACAGACCTCGGTGCCAACCAGCAGTTGGCATGGGGGTGGGGGTGGATCCAGTGTGGCCATATCTGGATTTTTCAAGCAACGCCAATGATCTTGAATGTTTTCAATGTAACAGACCATCTAGGTAGGCACAGATACCCCTGTGAGTCGCATAGGAAAAGCTCTACTGACTTCAAAACCCGAATCCGGGGTGTCTGCCCATGTTCCAGGGAGGAGACGGCTGCTCATCTGGTCCGTCACCAAGTGGAGCTGGAACGGGGGTCCCAGGGGTCCCCGAGCTGGGGCGGGTGAGCTTGAACACAGCAGCCGCCGTCCTGTGCTAGCCACACGGGCCTCCTGACTTGCTGGGCAGTGCGCGGCCTAGTGCACGGGGCTTCCTTTTCTGGCAAGAAAAGGGTAGGAGCCAGAGACAAAGAAGCAAAGGGGAGACTCGTTGACGTGGCTCAGTGGATCAGCATCAACCTATGAGCCAGGAGGTCAGGGTTCGATTCCCGGTCAGGGAACAGGCCTGGGTTGCAGGCTCGATTGCCAGTAGGGGGCGTGAGGAGGCAGCCGATCCAGAATTATCTCTCATCATTGATGTTTCTCTCTCTCTCTCTCTCCTTCTTCCTTCCCCTCTGAAATCAATTAAAAAAAATACTTTTATTAAAAGAAGCAGCAGCAGCAGCAGCAGCAAAGGGGAGAAGGGGCTAGTGAAGGAAAGAGAAGAGAGAAGAAGGTTCCTGATGAGTACCACCTAAGGAATGCCCAGCAGGCCTCTTAGGCAGGTTCCCCTTCCTCCCCTGCCCCGGCACCCCCCAAATGAAGGTGCACCCTGGGCAGGGTTTGGCTGTTGCTCTCTCTTCCCCACTCCACCCCGTGCTGGGGACGCTGGGGACGAGAGTGCATGCAACCCCAGATGCCACCTGCGGGGCCCTGCGGGGCTGTGCTGTTAGCCTCCCGCACTTTGACGACTTTTCAGAGCAGTGCTGGCCGAAGGGCCCCTGACGGCCTGGCGGGGCCGGCTGTGCCCGGGAGCCCTGCCACCGCGCCAGGTGAAGGGGAAGGAGACTGTAATGCGCTCTGGGCCTTATCAAGGGCTAGTGCAGAGCAGCCACCACCTGCCCGGATTGGGCCACATCCTGAGAGGAAGCAGAGCGGAGGGTGGGGAGTCTGTGGTGTCCTCAGGGGCCCTGGCTCCTGGCCTGACCCTTGCCCCCCTCCACCCCACCCCCACCCCCCACACACACACACCTCCGCTTTCACCAGGGCAGGTGAGGGGACGCAGCTGTCTTTCTGGGTTTCCTTCCCCACCGGCCTGCCCCCTACTGTGGAGGACCAGGGGGAAGACTGGGCCCTCGGAGCCCTGGCCTTGGTGTCTGCTGGGCACCTCCGCCTGCACCCTGACCCCTCCCCTCACCAGCTGTGCACTGAGCTCTCTGAGCCCCACTGTCCTTAGCTCTCAGATGGGATGACAACGCACACCATGTGACCTCTGAGAGTAAAACAAGAGCATGGGGGCCAAGCAGTGACCCCGAGGAGGCCATGAGAGGAAGTCACCGAATGCAGGTGGAGCTGGGGGAGCAGGGGTCCCCCGAGCTTCCAGACTGTGATTCTCACCAGAAAGCTGGGAGAGGCCGCCCAGCACATGCCCCGAAGGGTGCGCCCAGGGCCAGGCGGCCTGCGCGTGGATATCCTGACTCCCACGGAGGCAGATTGCCTGCGTCACCGCCTCACCTGTGGCCTGTGGGGCCGCTGGGAGGACGGAGGGAGCTCCCCGTGCTGGGCGTGGCATTACAGTCACCGTGAGTGCCTGATGCCTGAGCAGCAATATCACCTAGGCCCGTGGTCGGCAAACTGCGGCTCTCAAGCCACATGCAGCTCTTTGGCCCCTTGGGTGTGGCTCTTCCTAAGCCTTAGGAGTCCCCTCATTAAGTTAATAACAATGTACCTACCTATATAGTTTAAGTTTAAAAAATTTGGCTCTCAAAAGAAATTTCATTCGTTGTACTGTTGTTATTTGGCTCTGTTGACTAATGAGTTTGCCGACCACTGACCTAGGTGAACACGGGAATGCGGACGGCCCGTGAGCTCAGCTCTGGTCCTCACAGGGCTGACCATCTCAGGAGGAACAGACGCACGTGAGGATTTTCATACAGAAGCTGAGGCAGATGCTACAGCGCCTGCCGTGGCCTCTCGGGGCTTGGTTGTGTGGCTCGTGGGCATTGCCAGCCTGAGCGCCTCCTCTGGTGGCCTGAGCCTGCTCTGCCCTTGTGTTCAGCAGGACAGACGCGTCAGAGGGTTAGTGATGGGCAGGAGCTGCTGTTGAAACACCCCAGCTGCCTCCCACCGCAGGGAGACAGCCTGAGGGGCACTGCCCACGTGCATCCTGGGAAGGATGATGCTCCCATGGCCATGGCTTTGATGATGTCACCCTCTGGCTGACTCTCTGCCTTGTCCCAACCCCTCGGCCCCTCTGGTCTTCACTGGAATCACCTCCAAATACATCACATGCACTTGAATCCTTGTCTTAGGAACCAGGTTATGACGGATACAAACAGGGTGCCACCCTGACCCTCCCAAGGGGCTGGGATGCGTGTACAGGCGGCAGGCGCCGGGAGTCCCTGACCGGGTCCGGGAGAGAGAGGCCCTTTGCGTGGCTCCCCTGGGTGGGAAGCTGCTGGCCGCTGCATACGGTCCCTGTGCCCTGAGCCACCCTCCGGCCTCGTTGGGAGCAGGCTTCCTTCGCAAGGTCCCTGGAGGCAGGGAGCCAGGGGTGGGTGACGCAAGAGGCTGCCATCCGTGTCTCTAGGCTGGGGCCACGTCTCCAGCTTCAACACGGCATCTGTGGGCAGGAGTCGGCAAACTCCATCCTGGCAAATTGGCGTTTGGTGTGATTGTGTGTCTGTGTGTGCGTATCTGTGTGTCTATGTGTATCTTTTTAAACGGAGGGAAAATGTCAAAGCACAAGTCTCTGTGCCCTTTTCCAGTAAAATAAATTAATAATAATAATAATAGGAGGAGGAGGAGGAGGAGGAGGAGGAGGAGGAAGAAGAAGAAGAGGAAGAAGGGTAACCCCTCTGCGAGAAGTGCGTCTCATAGCAATGAGTCACCCAGTGAGATAAAAAGTAAAACGTAGATGTGCTGCTTCTGACCTTGGTAACTGGTGTGTGGCTAAGTCAAGTTCTAGCTTCATTTTCTGTGAAAAATCGAGATGGGGGGGGGGGATGGGGGGACGAGACCCTCAGAGCCAGCGCTGACACATCCGCTCCCGGGAGAAAATGACCACATGGCAGAGGCATTTGGGGCGCAGCCCTCCCCCGCCCGCCCGCCGACGGGAGTTGGAAAACCTCACTGCAGACCAGCATGTGGGCGCCCCGGCCTTAGAAACAGCCAAGGGATGAAGACGCAGGCTCTTCTCCAAAGAAGTGAGATTTCCGCCACAAACGCGGCGCCTGGGCCGTTTGGAGGAGGACAAAGTACAGCCAGGCCCTCCCCTCGGGCTCTTCCAAGACAAACACAGTCGTTGCCAACCACTCACAGGTGCTTTCCCTCCCAAAACAAACACGGAAACCGACTTATGGAAATTCAACCGAAGGCACCTGGGCGCGAGGTGGCCCCCACCTGTGCCCGAGATCTGCAGCCGGGAGTGTCAACAGGAGGTCACACCTCGCGTCCACGGTGGGCCACGAACCCCGTGGGCCAAAGAGAATTGGTCCCAGGATGTATTCATCAGGATAAAGGCCACATCTTTGCAAGAAGGCGTTTGCGGCTGCCAGGGAAGAAGGGAATTTAGACAAAGACAATGAAGGCAACTCTTTCCTCATCTGCCCAGATTTGCAGAAATGCCCGCCAAGAGCTCATGACCGACGGCCTTGGGAATGGATCCATCACGTTGACCCACAGCGCTCGGCGTGGTGCGGGCGGGGCGCTGACCACCTGGAGTGACCTCTCGTTTGGTCGTTTGGGGGAAAGGCCCTTGGTTGCTTTTGCCCCCAGTGTCCCGGATGGGAACAGGTCTGAACATTGGGAACTGCAGCTGGGGAGTGATGGATGTCAACACTTCCGGCTTCCTCCTCTGCCTCCGTCTATGGATCCAGAGAAGCAGCAAGAAAAGAAAGTGAGCGTGGCCCAGCGGCGTGGCTCTGTGGTTGAGCACCGACCTGTGAACCAGGAGGTTCGATTCCCAGTCCGGGCACAGGCCCGGGTTGTGGGCTCCATCCCCAGTGTGGGGCGCACAGGAGGCAGCTGATCCATGATTCCCTCTCATCATTGATGATTTTATCTCTCTCTCCCTTCCTCTCTGAAATCAAGAAAAATATATACATTTAAAAGAGAAAGAAAGTGACATGGTTGTGGAAGGACAGAAGAAAGGAAAGAGAGAGAGGGAGGGAAAGAAGACAGAAAAGAAAGGACGGGAGGGAGGGAAGGATGGACAAAATGTGGGAAAGAGGAGGATGGACAGGAGGGAGGAAGGGAACAAAAAGGAGAGAGGAGGGAGGGAGAGAGGAGGGAGGGAGAGAGGCAGAGAGAGAGAGAGAGAGAGAGAGAGAGAGAGAGAAGAGGACAGGGAGAGATCTAAGGCTATCAGACCCTCACTGGTTTCCACGGAGGAGCCAGATAATCGCCTCTCAGTGAAACACTGAGATTAAGCTCACAACATAATTTCCATTATGTTAATGTTGCTTTAAAATATATTGCACGGAGTGCCGCAACAATCAAATTATCAATTATAATGTCTACTCCGCGTAGAAAAGTGTTGCAAACAGAGGGCTGATTACTGCTTCAGTACATCCAATCTGCATACTCATTGTTCAGTGCAGGGAAAACAAATTATCTCGTGTTGGCCCCGGTTCAAATTTAATTAAATGAGTGCAAAGCAATTATAATAAAGTACAATAGCTTAGTAATGAAAGGAAAATAACTCATTAACCTATTAATCTTTATTTATGTTCCTCTCAAATAACGATGTAATTTCTTTATCACCGCATCCCCTAAGAAGGAGGGTCTCCCGGCGAGCGGCCTGGTTTAACAGGTTCTATTGGTGCAGGCGCCATCCGCCTGGGCCTTTAAAACCAATTGGCCTTGGTTTGGGGCCACACCCCAGCCCTCCCACCTAGTTCCCTGCCCACACCATCCTGTGTGGGGTTGAGACTGAGCGCCCCTCTCCCACATTTTTTGGACACTTGTCATTACAGGAGGTGAATGTCTCTGGAAGCGGGAATGTGCTTACGAAGCCGATGGGAGAGGCGCCCTGCCACATGGGCTACGGGAGGCTAAGCGAGAGGGACAGCCCGGGGCTGGGAACGGGAAGAGATGCCGATAGCTCACACTTCCCAGTGCTTTCCCGTGACAAAGGCTTCCCCTGTGTGATCTCATTGGAGCCTCACAACATCGCCCCGAGGTGGTGTGATGACCGTGGCCTGCTTCACGGAGGAGGACATGGAGTCCGGGACCAGGCAAGTGTTGTACCCAAGCCTCGAAGTTCACCAGCAGCAGATCCCAGGTTCTAATTTAGGGCCACAGCCCCTACTTCTTCATTTCTGTCCCCCGGAAGCTCACTATTCAAAGTCCGGTGGAGAGATCAGCAGCTTGGGAATCCTCTGGAAGCCCGTCAGAAATACAGAGTCCCCAGTGGTTCAGGTGCACGTAGAAGGGTGCGAAGCTTTCAGGTGTGCCTTTCCTGGAGGGAACAGCGACTCACGCAAGTCTCCCAGGGAGATCATTTCCTGAAGCTGTCATAGCAACTATTTTGGGAAGCATTTCCTGGAAACTCTCAACACCTTGAGATGGCCTTGAGATGGCCTTGAGATGGCCTTGAGATGGCCTTGAGTGACCCGGGTTGGCTCTGGCTTCCACGGGCATATCATCTGAAGACATGGCTGGAGGTAGAGGATGTAATAAAAGCGGAAATGGTTTCTCTCTCCAGCCCCACACCTGACCCTCAAACCCTCACTCCTCCCTTCAAGGAGAATTTTTTTTTTAATGGAGAGGAAAAAGAAAGACCTTGATGAACTGAAGAAGGAAACCAACATTTGTTAAGTTTCTGCTTTGTCCATGTATTATTTTATCTTCACAATGGACACCTTTAAGGATGAGGTGACTGACAATGGGTTTAAGTGATGTGCCCAGAGTCGCCTACACAGCTGGTTAGTAAGAGATGAGATTTTGCTTGGCTTTGAAGATTATAACTTCACTGTACTACATTTTATCTAAGAACAAAGGGGGGGGAGGGAAAGAAGGAAGGAAGGAAGGAAGGAAGGAAGGAAGGAAGGAAGGAAGGAAGGAAGGGAGGAAGGGAGAAAGGAGTACAGGAAAACAAGATGAAGCAAAAGGGTGGTATAGTAATTATTAGTGCTTTTCACCAAATATCCTTACTTCTTACTCTCTGAGGTATAGGGAGGATTGTATTCCTGCCTCCTTGGGAGTAGGTGGGGGCCACATGAATAGCGTTAACTAAAGACTAGCCACCAGAAGTTTCATATTTCCTTTTCAGGTCAAATATTTCAATGCTGCTGGAGACCTTATAGAGCTCCCTCTCTCCAAGCCCTTGTTTTTCTGAGCCCTAGAGCTCGAGGTTGTTTGTTACTGCAGCATAACATAGCCTAACCCTTACAACTGCTGATCTGGAAGAAGAGGGGAATATTTAACACGTGTACACTGCTCATATAAACCTCTAGAAAGGACCAGATAATCAATACTTTAGGGGTTGCAGGCTCTCCAGTCTGGAGAGGCTACTCAGCTCTGCTTTGAAATGGGAAAGCAGTCCTGGACAATACAGGGTGGGGCAAAAGTAGGTTTGTGGTTGTTCATATGGAAAATAATACAATAATTAGTAAAGAATAATACAAGAATCAACCTGGTTTCATGTACTCACAACTACAAACCTGTTCTTGCCCCACCCTGTACGTAAGCAAGTGGGCATGGCTGTGTTTCAATAAAACTTTATTTTCAGGGGCAAGATGTGGCCCAGGGACCACGGTTTGCCAGCCTGGTTCTAAGTGAGTGAGTCCTCCACAGCTGCTGACCCTGGGGTCCAACACAGACCCATGGGGTGGGCTCCCTTTAAGCCTGCTCACGTCTCTGCAAACAATCTCTTTACCAAGCTCCCCTCGAATTATCCAAATGGAGTGTGCCATCTGCTTCCTGCTAGGACCCTAATTGATGTACTTGGCTTTGCATTTCTCCAACACGGGCTTTAATTGCAAAGTAACAGCCACAACAACAACAAAAACCAACAACAAAATGGAGACAGTGAACAATGGCGATGGGCGAGGACACGGCGCTTGACATGCATTCATGCAGCTCAGAATATGATGGACTCTTTCACAAAGTTGCCCTCTGCTCTGAAAGTTGGCCGGAGCTGAAATAAACAAGCCTTTCTTTCTTGGGGCCCGGAGTCTCCGTCCTGCTGCCCTACTTGTCCTCTTCTAATGGAACAGAGGTCTGTTCTAATTAAACAAGAAAACACATCTTTTCACCAGGGGAGAACGGGGGGCATTGTACTCCGTGCCTGAAAGAAAGCATGCTTTAATAAGAACCCTCTTTATAATCCCTGCTTTTATTTGTTGCTTCCCAAAGCTTTTGCTGGCAATAAAAGGATTGTAAAGTTGACAAATATAAGCAGGGACAAAGAAGTTCGGGGAGATAATGCCTCGGTGAATGGGCAAGTCTTTGAAAGTGTATTGATCCCACAACACGTAGAAGATGATCGCAAAAAAAGCCAAAGCTGCCATCAAGGGTGATATTTCTATTACAAAATAAAAGCCCCGCCAGGCAGGGCCATCTATTCCTCATATTGTGTGGAGTTATGCCCAGTGTTGAGAAAGATAATGCGGGCCAAAATGCAGGAGGTGGTATCTGAGGATCTGGATTCGAATCCCGATGCACTGCCCTCCACCTAACGTAATGCACTATCTATGGGTCCAGCAAATGGAGGCTTGGCAAATAAATCGTGTTCTGTTACGGGGATGCTCTGGGTGTCTGCCGACCTCCCACCATCATCACTGTCACCAGCAGAGCCTATTACTCTGCCTGGAAAGAGCCACCAATTTTCACCTGAGGTCCCATCACCCCTCTAAGCAAAGTCTTGATACTTCTCCTGGGGCTCCACCCCCACTGCATCCCTCAGTGAATGAGCAAGTGTTTGATGGGTGGAGTATGTGGCCAGCCTGAACCAATCAAGGCACTGCACCCTCCTGGCCCCAGAGACTGGTTTAGTATAGTCACATGATCCATGAGGCTACAATGCAATGTGATCAGATGGGCTGTCCTTTCCGGAGACTTGAATGTGGGCATTGGAAATCCCTGTAGCAGTGGTTCTCAACCTTCTGGCCCTTTAAATACAGTTCCTCATGTTGTGACCCAACCATAAAATTATTTTCGTTGCTACTTCATAACTGTCATGTTGCTACTGTGATGAATCGTCATGTAAATATCTGATATGCAGCATGGTCTTAGGCGACCCCTGTGAAAGGGTCATTCAACCGCCAAAGGGGTCACGACCCACAGGTTAAAAACCGCTGCGGCCTGTAGCCATGGTGCCAATAGTCAACCGAGGCTGAAGTCAACAGAGAAGAATGATGACAATATTCCAACACCGAATACAGCCTTGCTGGAAGCTGGCCTCAAAGCAATCGGTGGGGGGAATACAGACAGCTTTTCACCCTTCCCTGTATCCACACCCTTTGAATGTGAGTGTGCAGATTCTCTCGCTGAGAGTGTCAAGAGATGGAAACAATTTCCTAGCACTTGATTAAGGACTGGTCTCGTGACTTGCTTTGGCCAATGCGATACCATGGAAGGGATGGCATGCCCCTTTCGCTCTTTCTCAGAGTCCTGCCAGCTAGCAGCCAAGCCTAGGCCAGCCTGCTGGAGGAGGAGCGACGATGCTGGGGAGAGCCAGGTATCCCAGCCCACGACCAGAAGCCACGCTACCTAACCCATCCACAGCGGCAGAAGAATGAATGAGGGAGCCCTGTGGAGACGGAAGGACCCTCCCACCAAACCCAGCTTAGAGTGCTGACCCACAGATTTTGAGCTAAATAAGTACTTGTTTTAAACTACAATACGCTGAGGTGACCTATTATTTATCAATAGCCAACTGACACACAAGCCCGATTCTGAATTTTTCATTTCTATGAATCAATAATTTATCTTTTCTGTTTTAGTCTGGGAGTTCGACGGCTCGAGGTGAGAAGAATCCTAATACAATAGAGATGGGCCTTCGTCCCCCCACCAGAGAGCATTGTCACGGGTCCTGTCTGCCTGATCTGGAACCAAAGGTGAGATAGTCATCAATAAGTCCATAATGATTGTGTAATACTGGCAGGTTCTCAAGTCCCATTTTGAAAAGCAAAGCATATATTTATGTTTCAGTCCCCAAAGTCATCTCTATGGGGATCATGGCTTGCTTGGCTTAACTTATCCACAGGAATCTGGAAGATTTAAGGGGCTTCTCTGACCATTACAACAGGTGAAAACAGGTCAGCTTGCATGTCTAATGCATCCTCGGGGTCTGAGGAACTACACTGAGCCATTTTCCTCAAGGGACTCCAGAAAAAAAACCAGGCTCAATTCTGCCCTCCTTGCTATAGAAGCATGGAACCACCATCATTTCTAAAATGAAGGACACGTACTTTTTCTAGGCAAGAAGCCAAGACCCACCTGCGCTTGGTTTCCATCCATTCGTTGCCAGACTTGCCACATAATTCTGATCATTTATTTTCCTTTAAAAAAAAAAGATATTAAAGCAGAGTCTCCATAAAAGTCATATTCCAACCGAGTAAAAAGATAGAACCCACCTGACCTGTGTCAAAGCAGAATCTAGCAACCAGTGCTGATCAACCAATGACAGGTTGTGCGACCGTGTGCGTGTGTGTGTGTGTGTGTGTGTGTGTGTGTGTGTGTGTGTGTAGAGGGAGAGAGAGAGAGCGAGAGAGAACACCATTATTTTTATTCTTCAGAGAATAACCAGACTTTCTCCACCCAAAATGAGCTTCTATTTTAAGTTCTTAAATGGTTGTGTCTCCCCCTCAAATCCACAGACAAAGGTCAGAAGGAAGCAGACCTCGTTGAAGACTGAAAAAGAGAAATAGACTTAGAGAGTGGACAGAGAGAACTTCTCGCAGCCCAGCGGCCAGGCCAGGGAATCGCCGGCTGCCTTTCCCCTTTTCTCTAAACTCTCCCAGGCCTCCACAGCTCCTACCCTTTCCTTCTTCCTCCTCACGCCTCACTCAGAAACTCATCTCCTTGCCCAAGAGAGCTCAATGGGAAGTCCAAGGTAATCAATGCCACTCAGGGGAGGAGGGAGGCCTGGGCCCAGCTGGTTGAACTCCAACCTAGACAACGGGTAGTGTTTCTGATTATCGGCCATGGTCAGGATGAGGCCTGGGGGCATTCAGACCTTCCTTCTCACCACATTGCCAGTCGGCAGGACGGAGAGAACAGTGCCCAGGGAAACTGGGTGCCAAGGAGAAGACATTCCGAAGGCAAATGCATGAGCAGAGTGAAGGGAGGGCGGGCGGGTAAGCTCTGAGGAGAGGGGGAAGCTGTGGTGTGTGAGGGAGGTCTGTTGAAGCTACTAAACGTAAATGTGGCAAAGCCAGAAAAATTAAGGGACAAGGGAGACAGTAGCAAAGAGCTTCAGTTAAATTCTCATCACTCACCCCCTTGCTTGTATTATCAAATGCAAACTCCACAATAAGGTTTTAGGGGCCTACATGGCTGACCACCCCCCATCTCTTTAGCTTCTTCCCTAAATAGGCCCCCCCTTATTCCTCACTGCACAGGCCTTCTTTCATTTTCCCCCAACATGCCAGATGTGTTCCTGCCTCTGAATCTTGCACTCACTGTTGGTGTGTGTGTGTGTGTGTGTGTGTGTGTGTTTGTTTGTTTTTTGTGGGGTTTTTTTTTTTCCCTGCCATGGCAGGCTCCTTCCCATTTTCAATTCTCGGTTCAAATGTCACCTCCTCTGAGAGGTCAACCTTGATCACCGTATCCAATACAGACCTGCCCCTGCCCATCACTTTCTACCTCATTACTCTAGAATGTTCCCCTTCATTGCATGTCATGCTAGCTAAAACCATCTTGTTTATGTTACTTCCTTCCTTCTGCTAACTTTGGGCTTAGCTTGTTCTTCTTTTTTCCAGCTCTCTGGGGCATAAAGTTAAGTTGTTTATTTTTAGGTCTTTCTTCTTCTTTTTTGATGTAAGCATTTGTTGCAAAAAGCGTCCCTCTTATTCCTGCTTTTGCTGCATCCCATAAGTCTCGGTATGTTGTGTTTTCATTTTCATTCGCTTCGAGGTATTTTCTCATTTCCTTTTGGATTTCTTTGTTGATCCAGTGGTTGTTCAAGATTGTGCTGTTTAATTTCCACATATTTTCAAATTTTCCCCCTGCTATTGATTTCTGGTTTCATTCTACTGTGGTCAGAAAAGATAACTTGATATGATTGCAGTCTTCTTAACTTGGTTAAGATGTGTTTGGGGACCTCCCACGTGACCCATCCTGGAGAAAGTTCTGTGTGTGCTGGAGGAGATGCGTGTTCTGACGCTGTTGGGTGGACTGTGCATGTCTGTTAGGTTCACTGGGTCTAAGTGTTGTTCAAGTCCCCTGTTTCCTCATTGATCTTGAGTGTGGGTGGTTTATCCATTATTGATTGTGGGGTATTAAAGTCTCCTATTATTATTGTACGAGAGGCCCGATGCACGAAATTCATGCAAGGAGCTCGGTCCTTGCAGCCCCGGCTGCCTCGGTCCTCGCAACCCCAGCTTCATCCAAAAGGTCGTCCAGAAGGTCGTCCGGAGGGTCGTTCTGCTGTTCGGTCTAATTAGTATATTAGCTCTTTATTATATAGGATTGCTCTCTATTTCTCCCTTCAGCTCTGCCTAGGTTTGCTTTGTAATTTTAGGTTCTCTGATGTTGGGCACATGTATATAGTACTCAGAGCTATTTTATCCTCTTGATGAATTGGCCCTTTTACCAGTATACAAGGTCTTTCTTTGTTTCTTGTGACAGTTTTTTACTTAAAGTTTGTTTTGTCTGATATACTGTAGATCTAGCCATACCTGCGCTCTTTATTTGTTTGTTTTCTTTTGTTAATCCTCACCCGAGGATTTTTTTCCCCCATTGATTATTTTTAGAGAGAGCGGAAGAGAGGGAAAGGAGGGAGAGAAAGAGAGAAACAGCGATATGAGAGAGACACATTGATTGGTTGCCTCCTGCACCTGTATCCCAGCTATATGTCCTTGACCGGGAATCAAACCCGAGCCTCTTTGATGCACAGATCGATTCTCTAACCGCTTGGCACACTAGCCAGGGTTACCTGCTCTCTCTCTTCTTTTTTTTTTTAATATATTTTATTGATTTTTTACAGAGAGGAAGGGAGAGAGATAGAGAGTTAGAAACATCGATGAGAGAGAATCATCGACCAGCTGCCTCCTGCACATCTCCTACTGGGGATATGCCCGCAACACAGGTACATGCCCTTGACCGGAATCGAACCTGGGACCTCTCAGTCCGCAGGCCGACGCTCTATCCACTGAGCCAAACCAGTTTCGGCTCTCTCTCTTCTTAAAAAATACTTTTAAAATATTTTTTTTCTTGACTTCAGAGAGGAAGGGAGAAGAAGAGAGATAGAAACATCAATGATGAGAGTCATCCATTGGCTGCCTCCTGCACACCCCCTACTGGGGATCAAGCCTGCAGCCCAGGCATGTGCCCCCGACTAGAATTGAACTGGGGATCGATCCTTTACTCTGCAGGCCAACGCTCTATTCACTGAGCCAGACCAGCTAGGGCTACCTGCTCTTCTAGACGGCATGGAGATGGATTTTTAAAAATCTACTCAGTGACTATGAAAACCATTCCGCGTGTGTATTTCTCCACTTGCTCGCTGTGTGTTCTGTTCTAGAATGTTAGCTCCAGGTCATTGTCTGGCCTACTGTGTTGTACCCCCTCACGCCCAGCACCTGGCCTGACACAGAGAAAAAACTCCGTAAATACTTTTCAAATGAGAGAGAAACGAATAAGCACAGCCGTGGGAGAGAAAACAATCATTAAATAATTGCTTAATAAAATAAAATATTAATTGACTGTACAACAAATGGAACCTTACTAGGTCTTTGTAGTTTGTGCCTCATAAACCTTCACGTCCCATGGGGCTAGTTATGGGTGAGGCCGGGAGGGGCAGTGTGAGAAAGGGGGCCGGAAACCAATCTCAACCACACGGGTTAATTGCCCCAAGGGACCCTTTAGGCGTCAAATGTGCTGTTCCGTGGCATAGCGGTGGGGGTGAGGACAGGGCTTTAGAGCTGCTGGAGGAAGGTTATGTAATAAAAGGTAAGACAACATTTAGCCGATGTTGCCATTGTTTGTAACTCCCTATAGACTCTGCACCCTTTGCTGCCCCTGCCCTGGGTGACCCTCTCCCGTCTCCACCCCACCCCTGCCTGCACACCACCCATGTTTTCTCTGTTCCTGACTAAACACCTTTCCTGGGAGGGCAGGTGTCCTTGAAGTCACCTGTAGGGACAGTCCCATGGCAGTCCACGTGTCCGCACAGACACACGCAGAAGTGAGCATGGTGAGAACTAGAATCCTTATCGGGCCACTGGGAATCCTTGCTCTCGGACCACTAACCCATCCTGATAGTAGTTCTTCGCCCGCTGACTCCACCTGCCCCTGCCCCTGGCAGAAACCCCTCCGCCCATGCCAGCCACTCCCTAGAGGGCAAGCAGATCTCTGTCTACCCAAGTCCATGAGCCATGCCAGACCATGACTCACGCCTCCCCATCTCCATAAGGGCCGCATGGACAAAGATACAAATGGGTGGGGTGTGGGGAGGAGGAGGAGGTCTGTTCTGGCAATATGAGCCTCATGGTGGCAAGAGGCCTAAAATAGAGTCACATCAACTTCTCATCTCTGTGCCGGCCCTTCCCCCAGTCCACAGAGTGTGGCTCTCAGGACATGCACAGTGCGAGCAGAGGGACCTGCCACCTCAGCTTCTGGCCATTGGACTCATGCTCCCACTCCCGTGGGGCTCTCCTGTCACAACAAGGACCTATTCTTTGTGTCACCTCCTCCCCGACTCTTTCCTTGAGCTCTCTTCTCCATCCCAGTTAGCAATTTCATACTATTTTGCACTTAGTTCAAATATCTATTTTTTGTGCACAAAAAGCATCACCCGGATACAAATATGTTAAATACCATTGCGTGTCCATATTTAAAGACAGTTGGCATAGCCCAGCCGGCGGGGCTCAGTAGTTGAGCGTCAACCTATGAACCCGGAAGTCACAATTCAATTCCTGGTCAGGGCATGTGCCTAGGTTGCAGGCTCAGTCCCCTATGGGGAGCATGCAGGAGGCAGCTGATCAATGATTCTCTGTCATCATTGATGTTTCTATCTGCCTCTCCCTCACCCTTCCTCTCTGAAATCAATAAAAGTATATTTTTAAAAATTACAAAAATAAAAACAGTTGGTATACAGCATTCTAGGGGTGGCCAATGGGTTCCTCACCGATGCAATTTCAATGGTTTAGTAGGAGCACTGTGTTGGCAAAGATTTGAAGGTTGCATGGAGTTCTGTGGCAAAGTGTGCTGCAATCGACTAGCGATGCCTGCCACTGGCTTGGACTAGAAGGGGGCAGGCCTTGTGCCATGTACTGGTCGCCCCTGCAGCAAACCCTAGGCACTTACGAATGTAAAAGGCATGGGTTTCATTATTGCCGGGGAGCCCCCAATGTTCCAAAACACGCAGTTAGCTCCATTTCGTGCACGGCTTGGATGTGACGCCCACGTGCCTGGTATCTGGGAAGCAGTCCCTTTGCTGGAGAGCTTAGCAGAATTTCCTCACACCCACACTGTGAAGCGACTCTGAGATTCTCGCCCTTCTTCGTGTGAACCATGTTTTTCGAGAAATCACGATTTTTATCTTGCTGCGGAAAAATAAGGTAAGCACCACGAAGGGAGAAACGCGGACTGTCTTGGTTCCTATTCTGTATCTGGTGACAAGCAGGCACGTAGAAAATATTTATTTACTCAATGACAGGAAGGCAGAGGGGGAGGGAGGGAACTTGGAGGATGGGGTCACCAGATCCAGGAAAGGTCGGGGGGGGGGGGCAGGAAAAGAGGGGAAGAAAAGGGAGATAAAGAGAGTGAGGGAGGGAAAAGGTAATTAAGTTGGTCCAGAAAGCATAACTTTGGGATAAAACACAGAATAAAAAGGCCCACATGTTTAGAATCATTGGGGGCTTGAGGAGTCATCCACCTGTTTTTTTTAAACTTCTCTGCTTGCAAAGGGGAAGATTATAACCAAAGTGATATTTGGGATGAAAACCTCAGTGGCACCAGCCTTACCCACGCCCCAGCCCAGGTCAGGGAGTCTGCGTTGTTTATGCCTGAAGGCCCAGCAGTGTCTCGCCCTGCCTGGGGTTCACTGCGTGTTCATGGCAATGAGAGGGGGTTCAATCAGGATGCTTTATTCCTAGGTCTCCGATAGGAGGAGGCACTACTGCAGCCCAGGGCAAGAGGAAAGGAAGGGAACAGGGTGGCCCAAGGCCAGCCAGAGGCGTGTGAAGATGTGGTTGAGGAGAACAGAAGAACTGAGATCACATGACCTGAAGTCAGACATACTCACAGTCATGTGACTCAGGAAATTACTTCCGCTCCCTCAACCTCAGTTTACTCGCCTATTGAATGGGAAGAACAACATTAAACAAGACAATGCACAAAAGCTCAGGGTTTGGCACATATTCAACAATCCAGAAGCGTTAGCTATTCCAACTATCATTTTCGTTGCTGTTATTCTCCTTAGGGCTCAGATGCCCATAAGACTAAGTGTGCGCCAAAGGTTTGGGCTCACAGCTGGACTGTATTTTCCCATTTACCTGCCAGTTAGATACAGTCATGCCACTGGGTTCCGGCCAGCGGCCCCTGCCAGGCCAGGCTTATGAAAATCTCCCTCCTCGCTGACTTCCCTCACCTTCCAGGAGATGGAGGACGCCAAAGCCCTAGGGGACAGCAGAGCCTGACCCTTGAATAAGTGGAGCAAAGCCCCCCCAACCCCCGCCCCAACACACACACCCCCCTGCTGACCGGCATTGCACAGGAATGCTAACTAAAACGCATTTTCACACACTTGCGTTGAAATTGGTGGACTTCTGCCCAGCAGGTGTGGCTCAGTGGCTGAGCATCGACCTATGAACCAGGACGTCATGGTTCAGTTCCCAGTTGGAGCACATGCCTGGGTGTTGGGCTCGAGCCCCAGTAGGGGGCGTGCAGGAGGCAATTATTCTCTCTCATCATGGATGTTTCTATTTCTCCCTCCCTCTTCCTTCCTCTCTGAAACCAATAAAAATATATTTAAAAAAAAAAAAAGGAAATGGATGGACTCTTTGTTATAGTAGCTAGCGCTGCTTATCCTCACTAACACACCGAGGAAGTCTTCCCATAGACACAGGTCACCACGGCTTCCCTGAAGGTCCTCTTTCCCACCATTCACGTCCCCAGGGCCTTGGAACATGGATTTCGGCTGCTGGGTCAACCCGTGGCTGGAACCATCTTCTGGGCTGAGCAGAAACTCTTCCCTCATGTGGGGTGCCTTCCAAACACTCACTCCCCAGTGCTAGCTTCCTGGCCTGGATGCGAGCGAGGAGCAGGTCACCTGGATGCATACGCTCTAGGCCTGCATCAGTGAGAAGGCCAGGCCAGCTGGCATCATCCACCAGCCCCCCAGGTAGAAGGATTCACTCTGGACTTAGAGATGGAAGTCGAGTGAGTATCGTTTTCACGGAGGGATCGGCACGTTGAGAGCTTTATGGCAGAAAGCGGCACAAATGACCCCACGTCCATGCTTACCAGGAGGAGGACACATCATCCCTTCCCGGAATTACCCGCTGGCCGGACAGATAAATAACACAGACCCCTGCCATCCATAATCCAAAATATTAGCAATTAATTTCTTTTTTAAAAAAAACAAACAAACATTTTTATTGCCTTCAGAGAGGAAGGGAGAGGGAAAGAGAGAAATGTCAGTGAGAGAGAAACATTGATCAGCTGCCTCCTGCACGCCACACACTGGGGATCAAGCAATCAACCTGGGCATGTGCCCTGACCGGGAATCGAACCGTGACCTCCTGGTTCCTAGGTCAATGCTCAACCACTGAGCCACGCCGGCCGGGCTTAACAATTCATTTCTGCAATCAGTCCTGAAGGGGGCTGGACGCCTAGGCCCAGATTGCTTGGTGGATTTCTCACGAGTCATAATTTAAACCTCAAACTTGTCAGGAGGTGTTGTCAAGCCGCAGCTGACGTAGGCGATCCCCACCACGTGACAGAGCCATCACCTGGGCGAAGCATTTTCCGAGTGTGAATTGATGAGTCGGCCGCCACCAGGCTGCAGATGTTTTTCACTCCGGCAACATGACCGACATGATGATAAGCAGATTTACATACTCAACTAATATGTTTATTTAAAGGAAATTTCCAAATCCCAAATACCCTCCAGATTTCTTCTTTGGCTGCTGATCAAAAGACAACCTATCCATAGAGACGGCATCCAGGCTAAGCCCTTTCAACATCTGCTTAACACCAAACAACAGATTTGAGGGTTTGTGGGTAAAAACTTAATTGCAGGCAAGGTGTACCGCCTCTTACAGAAATGTGCATTTCCGCGTCCCCGCGGTGGCTCTGACCTCACCAGTGCCCGTGTTCACAATACACAGCCTTGTTCTGTGGCTGGCGCTCCCAGCTCACCGTTTTCTTCCTGACTGAAGGATGGACGGGTTTGCTCCCAAAAGTCAGGGGCCTGAGCTGGAGCCCGGAATGTTGTAGAAAAAAAAAAAAAAAATCTGTCCCTCTACCAACCAGCAAGTGCTCTGTTTTTCTCATAATTAGTAAAAAGCCTTGATTGGGTCTCACCCTCCCTTCATTTCAGGAGATTCTAGAAATGGCGATGCTCCTTGAATATTGATAGTGTTCTTGTGTTTTCTGTAAGCCTCACTGGAGGATATTTTTCCCGTTAGGTTTTTAGAGAGAGTGGAAGGGAGGGAGGAAGGAAGAGGAGGAGAAGAAGGAGGAGAGAGAGAGTGTGAGAAATACCGATGTGAGAGAGACACATCAAGTGGTCGCCTCCCGCCCTGAGCAGGGCTGGGATCGAGCCTACAACCAAGGTATGTGTCCTGGACGGGATATCAAACCTGAACCCCTTTGGTCCACAGGCTGACGCTGTAACCACTTAGCAACTGGCCAGGCCAATATTTTTCTTTTTTATTTTGTTGTTGATTCCCCAAGAGAGAGCTCAGTGCCTGGATCAGAGCATTCACAGGTCTCGATGCTGGGGAAGGAGATGATAATAGGGTGGGCATTGGCCATAATGGTTCAGGTGCCTGTCCTGTGAGTTAGTTTTCTTTCCCTAGGTGTTCACTGCTTGAAACTGGACCAGACAAATTTTACTGCCAGGCACTGAGGCATTTTCCCCACCCCTAGGCCCAGGCTGTACTTGAACTTGGGATCTGCTTTGCCTAGGAATCTGTTAGTTGTCAGGACCAATATTAGCCGCTTGACCCTGAGGCAGGGAGACTTAGGGTCAGGAGTCATCCTCTTTGCCCCTGCTCCATCCTTTGAATGTAGTCATGTTCACCTTCTGGGCCCAATCGCCTCACAGCCAAGGTTGGAGGAATAGGTTGGTGGAACCAATTAAAAATACGCAAACTAAAACAACAATGAAATATCATTGTTCTCTTCGCCACTGGCAAACATATTTCTAAATACCCCATTGGATTATAATTCAAATGTCTTCAAGTATAGGTGATACATATAGAGCAATTATATCTGTATAAAATATAGATATCAAAGCCTTATCATTCATCTAACCTTTGACCCGGAAATATCAGATATACCAAGCACACCAAAGTACGACCACAAAGGCTTGAAATTACACTGTCGTTGAACATGTTCATCCTGGGATCATACCTCAGTGTCACCTCTTGCCAGCCCACAAAAGCATGCCAGGCCCAGTGTGCAGAAGCTATATGGCCTGCTAAAGTAAAAGGTTTAAATAGGACCCAGTGCCTCTCTTCTACCAATAATAGCCAATTATGTCCCGGACACTATTAAACCCATCAGACCAAGAACCAAGAAAATCACAACCTGAGTGAGAAGAGACAGTCAACCAACACCAGCAACTGAGATGAATAAGACACTGGAAATATCTGACAAGAATGTTAAAGCAGCCATCATAGCAATGCTTCAACATCAACTATAAAGTCTCTTGAAACAAATGAAGAAAAAAAAAGAAAGAAAATATCAGTTAAAGTAATATCAGGGTTGTTTTTTTTTTTTTTTAATAAAAGAACCAAACGGAAATCATAGACTGAAAAGTATAGTAACAGAAAATAGAAAGAGCGTATCTCCCAGCTGGGTCAGCTCCTTCAAAGGACCCCAGAAAAAAAAAACCCAAAAACACTAAATCTCATTGGCCACTACCTAGTTGCAAGGGAGGCTGGGAAATGTAGTCTTTCAGCAAGTCCACCAGAGGTAGATTGGAGTATTGTTTATTGGGGAAAATGAAAAACTAAGTATTGAGTTATTAACTAGTATGTCCACCACTGACACACAAAAGACTCATACAGTGAGAGTGAGATCAAGGTGCTAGAAGTTTGTGTTGGAATATGGACTTATTCTGGATGGGACCAGAGAAATCGTGTGCCCCCTGTGAGGAAGATCCGTCACTTTGGGTTCCGTCTGGCATGATTCACAGTTAGCATAATTCCTAAAAGCCCACATAAGACAACTGCTGTGACCTAACGCCGTTAACACCTCCACAGGCTCACCTTCTCCGGGAAGGCCACTTAATTACCTGATTAATTTGCTCATCTTAATTAACTTGTCCCTACTGTGGATAACCTTGTATTGATTGCTCTGCTGGTAGTAATTAGAAAGCTGGTAGGGAAGTAAATGGAGAAGCCCCAGGAAGGAAAAACAGAGCATGCATTTCTGTTCCCCTGGAGTCTACCCTCTAGGCTTCGAGCTCAACGCTTTTGCTTCTCCTTCTGGGTAAATAAATATATTAGAGACCCAAATCATTTTCCCTGCTAATCATTTCTATCTACTCCACATTCCTTCATAGAGGCCCTGACTTTTTTCTTTAAAAAAAAAATGTTTTACTGATTTGTTTTAGAGAGAAAGGAGGGGAGAGGGATAGAGGGATAGAAACATCAATGACAGAGAAACATCACTGATGAGAGAGGAGCATCATCCATCAGCTACCTCCTGCACGCCCTCTATTGGGGATCAAGCCTGCAACCCGGGCGTGTGCCCTGACTGGGACTCAGACCAGCGCCCTCTTGGTTCCTGGGTTAATGCTCAACCACTGAGCCATACCAGCCAGGTGGACCTGCCTTTTTTCTTTTCTCAAAGACTGTTTCTGTAACCCACATGGCCTCGCCCCTCATCCACGGCTGAATGAACAGGTAACCCAAGCTGGACCAATCACAATCTATTTTTCTCAGCCCTTTGAATTGAGCCATGAAGCAACAGTATCCGTTAACTTTGGGTGTGAAGCTGGAGCGTGATGCAGCCTTGGAGGGCGGCCAGAGGAGCTGCGCTGTGGCAGTCCTCTTGGGCCTTGTACTCCCCCACCCCCATCCCCACCCCCAGAGCGAGCTGGTCCATTGCGCTCACCAGGCTTCAGATGGCTCTACAATTCTTGGCCCCAGTCTTTTGTCCCCTCGCCATACTTCTCACTCTGGGGTTTATAGGACACCTCTGATTCTTGTATAAAAGTTTCCTTGTATGTGTTGGTTGCCATTTCTTGCAGCCCAATGAGCCTTTAATATGAGAAATCATTCTCATAACCTCTTTTTATGTTTGTTTTAAACACCTCTGAAAATGCCAATTTAAGGGACCTCTACAAAGTCAGTAAAATGGGAGTTGCTATAAAAAAAGTATAAACTGTGAACAGATTGATGGTTGGCAGAGCTGGAAGGAGGAGGGCGGTAGGAGAAATGGGGGAAAATGGTCTAAAGATGCAAACTTCCAGTTCTAAGATAAGTAAGTTCTGGGGATGCGTTGTTCAGCGTGGGGACTAGAGTTAATGATGCTGCATGGTGTATGTGAAAGTAACTAAGGGAGTAGATCTTAAAAGTCTGCATCACAGAAGTCAATGAGCCGACAGAATTCCTAAAAATGCGTGGCTCAGTGGTTGAGTGTTGACGCATGAACCAGGAGGTCACGGTTGGATTCCTGGTCAGGGCACAGGCCCGGGTTGAGTGCTCCATCCCTAGTAAGGGGCATGCAGGAGGCAGCCGATCTATGATTATCTCTCACCATTGATGTTTCTATCTCTCTCTCCCTCTTCCTTTCTCTCTCTGAAAGAAAAAAAAAGTTTGCATCGCGAGAAAAAATTGGTAACTGTGAGGTGATGGGGGTGAATTAAGCTTATTGCAGGAGTCATTTTGCAATGTGCACATATATCGAATCATTGTGTGGTACGCCTGAAACGAATACAGCGCTACCTGCGCATTATATCTCAATAAAATTGGGGGAAATGCAGAGGCTGATCAAGTGCTCTGGCCTCCACCAGGACTGGTGCTATGGCTAACCCTTTCCTTCCCAGTAAACCAGGCTCTGCCTGCCATTAACCTGTCACCACCTCCCCCACTGACTTCAGTCCTTTTGGGACCCCCTCGTTCTCAGACCCCCCGCAGATTCCCAGAACCCTACCGCCTCCCGGAAGTGATCACCGTCAACACTGAGTGCCAGTTATTTGGCGTGGGGCCATCGCCTTGCAAAGCTGGTGCTGAAGTGATGCGCTCCCATCTGATTTGATTGAACTGAGGGTTCCAATAAGACTGGTGATCTTCTCCCTGCTTCGGGGCCCACCCTCCCGGGCAGATGCTGCCTTGCTTGCACAGCAGGCCGCCAACGGGGGCTTGAAAAGAAGACAATCTTCACAAACATGTCTTGGTGTCTCAGAGACCCCGCACCACCATCACACCTTGGGACATGCTGGGAAATACGCAAAGAGACCCGACTGACTCCCCACACAGGCATTTCATCGACGAAGTTCAAGAAGAAATGTGTTTCTCCAAACTTTGTTAATTGATTGAGGGTGTAATGGAAGCGAAAGAGCCAACACAAATGAGAAGCAGCATCCTCAGGGAGACAGTCACGATCACCTGGACCACCGTGTCCCCTTTGCCTGCATCTGGGGTCTGCGCACCCACTGCCGAGTTTGCACACAAGTCACACTGACAAGAACAACCCCACACGAGGTTGAGAAGAATGGGGGCATCTTCACAAGAAGGACCAGCGCAGAGGGAACCCGTGTGCTACTTACATCTCCCCCATGGCTACCCCACCCAAGGTTTTCACCAGTCCTGTCAGGGCAGAAATCTGCAGGCCCCATCACCGCCCAAAGGTCCACTTTAGGAAGGAACTCGCTCCTCTTTTGATAAAGCAACACTTTTCTTCCTCTTTGTTCCCTGGAGCTTAACTTCATCCTCGTGAATACACAGCTTGTGTGCTGACAAATACATTTCTACAACATCATTTCGACGGCAGCATGGTCTCCCAGGATACTGCGATTTACTCAGTCAAGCCCACCAAATTGTGCTTCTAGAAAACTTGCCAGAAGTGGTACATTTCCTGGTACTCTTAACCCACTGGTGATGATTTTTTACTTTTGATAACTTAATCTTTACTGGGCTTTTGCAACCAGCACCAGGATAGTGTGTTATCGCTTAGTCTAATAATAAGTACCCTCTCACCATCACCATCATCACCATGATCACCACCATCACCACCAACAGCACCACAGTTTCTCTGTATCAGTTATATTCCTACCACACTTACTTGATTTGGGGGAAGAGAAAAGCACAACATTCATTCATCCATTCATTCACTCACTCATTCATCCAATCTCATTGAGTGCCTGCTTTGTACCAACATTGTTGTAGGGGCTGATGGTAGAGTGATGGACAAGACGGATAAGATCCCTACCTATGGAGCAGATGGCCCCCGTCACCATCCACAAAGCAGACTGCCTGGGACACAGGGTCTGTCCCATCTCAGCACATTGGGAGCAGCCCCCAGTCCAGCTCCTCCTCTCTCTCCATGGGCCCTCACTCGCCAGCCATGGGGTGCTTCACAGACATTGTCTTCTTAATCCCGCTGGTCATCATTGGAGATTGTAACCATGGCAACACACTAACAGGCTACGTATGTGCTGTGATTTGGGTATTAGACATATCAGAGTGGTCTAAACATGCTAGAGAGGAGTCTTGGTCTTCATCTCATAGGATATTACATTTACCTGAGTGCAGTCCTTCAACCATAGACAGTGTTCTCTCTCTGACACCCAAGTGACTCCAACCAAGTGGACAAACTAGAATTCCCACCCCCCCTTCAACTCCTGAGTCCATGGAGGTCAGAGCTCTGGAATGTTCCAGGAATCACAGAATCTCTTAGGTAGATGAGATCTTAGAGAATGTAGAGTACAACCCACCTCCCATTCTAGAATCTCGCCAATGCCCAGCTTTCACGTACCCTGCTTCTAACGTGACCATCCGTTATCTCTGTAGTTTTCTAGGTTGGGTATAGAGGGTGACATGACCCAGCAGCCATGACACTTTCCCAGAGGCAGCCAGAGGCAGTCACTGGTTTGAGGACTGCAGAGAAATGCTCAGATGTTCTGTTTTGAGGTACTGTGACCAGGCAATGGCTCCAAACAAATTGAGATCTCTCTGGATCCTTGATCCCAGTCAGATCACATGGGTCTTTCTCTTGTAGATTTTCTAAAAAAAATAAATAGAGTATATTCCAGGAAAATTCCAAGTCTAGGAGGATGGTGTATGTATGTATGTGTGTGTGTGTATGTTTATACACATGAGCATGTGTCTCTGTAGGGTGAGGTTCCTTGGAAACCACCCAACAAACATGTAAATGTACCTTACTGTATGTGTGCTTGCAAGCCTTCTCCATGTTGCTACTTTCCTTAGAACCAAAAGAAGGGATCAAAGGTTATTGAGCCCTGCAGTTTTCATTGTGCATTCATTTGTTTGCTTTTGTCTGTGCCCTGATGGAAGATAAGCTCTATTGGACGAGGGCTCTTGTCTCTCTTGCCGGTCGCTGTCTCCCAATAGCCTACAATGGTGCCCGGCATAAAATGGGTGCTCAACAACCCGTGTAAGCAATTGCACCATCATATTTCACCGACACAGCGACTCTGCGAGGGAACCTCTATTAGTCATTCATTCCTTCAACAGCTTTGTCTGAGTGTCTACTCGGTGCCTGACATCATGCCTTCCACAAACCACAGTTAATCATCTCCCTCCTTCCTGCCAGGCACCTCTTGGGGTCTCAGAGCATCACAGGAGATGAGAATGTGCCCTTGTTAGCAGGTTGCACAGACACTTGGCATTTTCTCTGTCCCTTCAAACCCATTTTGGAACAAGGAAAGGGAATACAGACATTTTATTTATCACTGATGATGTGGATTAATTTAGTCCTTTTGGGGCACACGCACATACACGCATACACACATACACACACGCACGCACACTCACCCACACATATGAGATTCAGTTGAAGGAACGTGGTTCTAATTACATTTACGTCCCCCTCTGCCCCTCGTGCAGGCAGGCAGGCCCCTTCCCAATCCATGCACACCCCAATGTCCCCACCTCTCCCCTTGCCCAGACACAGACTCGGCTTACACTGGGCCTCGTCCTCCTGAGGACAAGTCTTCTTCATCCCAAGTGGGGATCAGCCGGGAAGCAGGTGAGAAAGTCAGAGGCATGCCTGGGGTCTCAGGGAGAGGGGAGGGGAGGAGGAGGGTCCCCAGAGGGTGACGTCTCCTGCAGCAGGCTGGCTGGTGATTGGCACTAGGTTTGATGGAGCTGGCTTTGGGGCCCAGGATCAGGCACCCTGCCATCTCAGCAGATGGGCACAGGGGGAGATAGCCAACAGATAACACCTGAGCAACAAATGTGTTTGTCCAGGGCAGTTTTCCCAGGCAGGAGCATCAACGTGCTCCGCCTGAGTGTCCACACCTGTGCTTCTCTTCTGCTGGGGGCTGAGGTCCCAAAGGCGGGAGGGGCCGCACAACTGCTGTCTAAGTCCCACCGGAGGGAGAAAGAAGTGGCTCTAGGGAGCACAGGGGAGACAAAAAGGATGCCACCCCCCTTTTCAATGACGGCAACAGGAGGGAGTGAGGTCAGGCACAAAGACCATCCCCTTGGGTTTGTCTGGAGTTCTCCCTCTTAAAATAGAGAAGCTATGAAAACCCGTTTGCTGACCCTCAAGTAGCCATGATGCATGTTGAGGAAGATGAGACATGTGCAAACATTGACAGCTTGCCCTGGGACCTTCTCCCTGAAAAGTAAGACGCTGCCTCTTCATGAGGTATGAATTATGAATATCATGACTGGTGCCCAGAGAACCCACAGCCCCCGTGCAGGCAGACTCTGCCTCAGCCGGTGCCCCGAGCAGAGCCCACGAACTGATTACAATGTAGTTAGCATTTTCTCATGAACTCACGGTAGGGCCTCAGACCTTTTCTTAAAAAATAATATTTCAATAGCTAGTACCTTCACAGGGTGCCAGTTACAAATGGATATGCTTGGAAAATCACCTCCCTTCCCCTGAACCTCAGATAGCCAGTTCCCTTCCTCCAGACAGGGACCAAGGTGCCCAGACACAGACTATTTTGTGAGATAACATTCCAGGGGCACCTCCGGGTGCAGCAGAGACTGGGGCCCCAGAGAGCATGTTCCTCTCTCACAGAGATATAATTGCAAAATTCATTCTATTACCTTTGGAGTTTATGGCTGGCAGCAATAGCATGTTGAAAAGTTTCAAATAACTTAGTAGCCAGTTGTCATCGTAGTATTGGCATAAAAATAGGTAGTTAATGCCTCAGTATACTCCCTTTACTATCTACTGCCACCTTTGAAAGTCGTCATAAAATAATAACAGCGAACACTTATCGAGTGCTTACCATGTGCTAGGCATTATGTCACACAGTTTAAATGTGTTGTGAGCCCATTTCATCTTTGCCATTGCCCCATAAGGTAAGGACTATTACTGTAGTCACTTTGCTTTGGGGACACGAAGGCTAGGAGAGCTGACGTGCCTCACATGGGCGGTTCCATATTCCATTACATCTAAGAGGACCTCGACGGTAAGATGCAACATTACTGTGTTCCCCTAAGAGAGAAAAAGGAACTGCTCGTTCAACTCTGACCTGATGATAATGGAGAGATGCATCCCAACCCAGAAATGTGAAACTGTGGGAGAAAAAAATGTGTGTCCTAGATGCAGTGAAATGCGGTCAATGTTACGATAACTATGACCTCCATGCAGAGTTCTATTCTTGGATCTATATCCTGACCCCTGTGAAGACCAACACAGAAGTTCCAGGGCGGACCTTGGGCATGGATCCAAGTCAGTGAAGGTTCTGGAGTGGAGAGAGAAGAGAGAGGGGGCCAGGACCAGTGGGTCAGGACCAATGTGTCTAACCAGGAACATTGCGGCCATTTCTGAGGAGCATGAGAGCATCGCTACACGTCAGAAGCCAGCATAAACTCACGTGGCCTACTGAATTTCACAACTTGTCTTGGGATAGCCTACAACACACTCTCCCAGGGATTCTCACCTCTCCTTCCACCTTCCAACAACCCTCGAAGGCAGGCAGGTGAGGAAACTGAGGTTTAGGAAAGTCAAACGCCTTGCCAAGTTCACATGGGTAATGAGCGCGAGAGCCGGGACTTAAACACCTTCTCCTAATGCTAAGTCCAGGCCTTGCTCCCCACCCAGTTGACTCTGGTGCCTAAACCCAAGCTAATTACAGACCTTGCTAATTCCTAATGAACCACTGTTATAAAAAAAAAATAGAATTGAAATGAATTCCGCAGGTGAACATTCGGGAAGATTCCAGAAAAGTCTGAACAAGTGTCTGCATGCCTTTGAGAGGACTGTCTAACCTCTGGGCTCCTGACTTACCCATTGGAGGGCCCCCATTTTTTATTTCAAAGAGCTTTTCATGTAAATGAATGATGGAGCCAGTGGGAGAAAAACGCCGGGCGCCTCTGGGGTTGTGTTTTAGAGCAGTTTGCTGTTTTCTTAAAGCGGGGGGAAGAGTAAGCAGTAATCAATAGTGAGATCTGCCTGAATCTCGGAGGCTCGATGGAGGTGCTTTTGAAGCACATCACAGAGCTTGATTTTCTGTTATTTAGTGCCAGAAGTTATTACCTCAGCAGCGGCGCGATGTCTAATTTATAGCAAATTGTTAGCTGAAATCTATTAAAGTTTATTAGCACCATCTCAGAATACAGTAACATCTCACTGGTTCTGCTCCTGTTTAAATTGGCCAGCTGGTTTAACTCTATTAGCTTTGAGGCTGAGATAACTCGAGTCCGCAGGAGCCATCCACGGCACCGGGGGCGATGAATACAGATGAAGCTTGGGGTGTTCGGGGTGGTAGCGGCTACCAAATTGATGCAGCCATGACCCCCGTTATTTCATTACCAATGGAATGGGGAGCCCCTCTCGGAATTGGGGAGGCAGTTGTCCGTGTGATGAGTTTCCCGCAGAGAGGGAGGTGTGCCTGGCATGGTGAGGCTGACAGCCCACGACAGTGACTGGGATGAACTCGTTGGAAAGGAGGCAGACTTTTCAAGATATCTCCCCATGGCCAGCCATCCGGGACTTCTAGGGGGCACTTCGGGCTGATGGAGGGAGGACAACAGATCTAACGTCATCCGTAGGAAGGTGCTCTGACCTTGGGTCCGTCCCTCCTGTCCCCAGGGGTCAGGACCTCAGAGAAATAAGGCCACGAACATATGAAAGCATTTAAGTCAAGGCCGAATGATCCTCTACAATGGTGCACAGTGTTGGGTGGTTTGGCACTGCCTGGGCAGGGAGCATATTGGCCTGAAAAGTAGCCCACATCTGATTCTCATTGCTTCCTGTTGGCACAATCTGGAAAGAGTGACCTCCGTCTCCATTTCCTCTTCCGTGACATGGTTTTTTGTGAGGGTTCAGCTCCAGCACAGCCTCAGGCACCAGTAAATACGCAGTTAACATCCGTGTCCTTATCTTTACCTCAGCATAGCATTGCGCCGCCATTCGGTTCATTATATTTTCATTTGCTCTATAGTTCATCTAAGCTCCCTCATAGTCATTATCGTTAGCTTTCTTTTAAAAAAAAACATATATTTTATTGATTTCAGAAAGGAAGGTAGTGAGAGATAGACACATCAATGATGAGAGATGATTGATCGGCTGCCTCCTGCACGCCCCCTACTGGGGATCCAGCCCACAACTCAGGCATGACTGGGAATGGAACCGTGACCTTCTGGTTCATAGGTCCACGCTCAACCACTGAGCCATACAGGCGGCCGGGCATCTTTTTCAGATCTGTAAAGGACTCAAAAGAGTAGGCGGAGCAGAAATGTAGAGTCCTGTTTGACGCAACAGGAAGTCCTTGATTGTGAGCGGTAAAGAGACCCACACAACGTCACACTCACTATTAATGTGGACTCAGGTAAGAAGGCGAGGTTCCTAAGTCCTGCTCCAGAGTCCTCTGCACCTCACCCTGTGGTCATTGTGTCACGGAGTTCTGTAAGGGAGACAGGCTCAGGAAAGAGACTCGCACACCCAACCCCGAGCCTAGGTGAGGGCCAGAACAGCACTGTCTCATAGGCAGCGGAAACAAAATCCTCAACCACTTAGATTAGAAGCACCTAGAACAGTGCTGGACACGTTGTAGGTGCTCATTATGTGTTGAATGAATGAATGAATGAATGAACCAAGTTACATTATCTCCATCGGGATCTCCAGAATGAAAGTGGGAAGAAGAGGTACAAGAAGCTGTGTTAAATGAGAGGCAAGGTGGGAAGACAATAGAAACACTCAGGGATTCCTAGTGCATGACGTCAATCACTGAGCGAGCGCCGGTGAAGGACACTCCGTTCTGAATCAAAGGCAGCAGACCATCAGGAGTGGGAAGAGAGGCACCTGGGGCTGTTTGTCCCTGAGCAGGCAGTCCCGAGGGGTCCACCCCCACTCCACACACCCCCTACCCAGCTCTTGACACCAAGCCTCCAGCACTTGACTCTCCTCGAGACGCCTTGAACTTTTTCAAGACACTCTGTGTCCCTGGGGCACAGGGCACGGCCTGGGAAACTGGCTTTTCTGTGTTGAGAGAATGACATTGAGTAAAGCAGATGTCAGTCGCTTTGTCTTACAGCTCAGGAAAACGATGCCCAGAAAATGAGCCCAAGGGAAGGTTTCCATTCCTTCACAAATATTAATTACATAATTTAAAAATGGCCTCTATGCCAGCACTGCTCAAAGGTGGGGGGATTCCAAGATAAAGAGGACACCCAGTGTGTTTGCCCTCCCAGTGGAGGAAGACAGACCCAAAGAGGAGAGGATGGGAGAGAGAGAAAGAAACATCAGTGATGAGAGTCTGTAAAGGACCCAAAAGAGTAGGCGGAGCAGAAATGTAGAGCCCTGTTTGATGAAACAGGAAGTCCTTGATTGAGAGCGGCAAAGAGGCCCACACAATGTCACACTCACTATTAATGTGGACTCAGGTAAGAAGGCGAGGTTCACACCCCTATATTGTGGTGTCATGAAGCTTAAGAAATGACGGAGACAAAGAGCAATGTTTAGGGGGAACTTAACCTTGGTAGGTCAGCAGAGAAGGCCTATCTGGAAAAGTGGGGATACAAGCCGAGACCTAAGGGATGACGAGCAACCAGAGAGAGACGAGCTGACTGGTGGAAGCAGTGAGAGTGCTTGGGGTGGAGGGAAAGCCTGATTTAGAGAAGAGCTGGGGCAGTTGGAAGGACTAAAATGGCAACTCTGGGGCTGGAGCCTGAGGAGTGAGAGGGAGGGAGGTGGAGCAGGGACACAGAAGCTTGGTAGGTCCTGGGTCTCATGGCAAGTAAAACTGGAGTCAGAGAAAGACAAGTATCGCAGGATCCCACTCATGTGTAGACTCTAATGAACAAAATAAACGGTTGAACAAAGTACATCCAGAGACATAGAAGCATAACAGGCTGTCGAATCTCAGAGGGGCTGGGTGGGTGGGTGGTAAGAGATCAACCAAAGAACTTGTATGCATATATGCATCACCCATGGACACAGACAATAGGGTGATGATGGCCTGGGGTGGGGGGTGGGCCAGAAGGGGTCAATAGGGGAAAAATGGGACATATGTAATACTTTCAACAATAAAGATTTTTTTTAAAAAACTGAAACCCTTACAGAAGGGTCATAAACAAGGAAGTGACATGATTGATTTACAATTTAAGAAGACCACCCTCTGCTGCAAGGTGAAGAATGGATGGGGAGGGCGTCAAGAGGGCAGGCGGGTTGGCAAGTTAGGAGGCCATTGTAGCCAGGACAAGAGATGACGGTGGCTTATCTTGGGCTGGTTAGAGATGGCGACACCTGCGAGGATACTTGGCCGGAGTTGGACTACAGCCCAGGTCTCCTGATGGTCTGGATGAGTCCTTCGCACAGCTCAGGCGCCGATGGCGCATAGGGCAAAGCGACGTGACAGGCAGGAACAGGAAAGGGGCATCTGGAGAGTCATTCATTCATTCTAGAACACTGCACTCAAACTAGAGTCCACAGCCCCTGGGGGTCCACGCACATTATTCTCCCAAAGGAAACTGTTATTGTCACATGCAATTTCAATGGCAAGCAAAACAAGAAAAATCAATAGAAGCATCGTGTGGGTCACTTGGGTGACAACGTTCTAATTGAGTTCAGCCACACTACTTCAGAAAGGGCCTTTGCATTTTTTATTGACCATCCTGCAGGCCCCAAGTGCTGCTCCCTTTGTTCTGTGCAGAACAGAATAGAGACGACCCAGTGCACACATTCACAGGAGATGATAAATTCATGCCAAGTGATGAGCCAGAGAAGAGGGACAGGAGTATTATTGGGCACCTAGGTCTCCTGCCCCGGGAGAACTTGCACCAAAGCTCAAAGCACGACAGTCATGTTCAGAGAGGATTTCATTTCAGCCAAAGCACAGGATCCATCGTATGCATTTAACAGTTTCATCTGAATTGTAATGGATCTTTAGTGATGTTTGTATTTCATTCCTAATTTGTTTTGGTTTCCTAATTGACGAAAATAATAAGCATAAAGAGTTTATATCTGCGTTTACATTTATATATTATCATTTTAATAAAAATAATTTAGATCCTCATTGGGGTCCATGATGGTTATTGTCCTCTAAAAAGAGTCTCTATATTACTCCAGCTTGAGAAATCCTTGTCTCAACCGAATGAAAATTAAGCAGTGGGCTACCTACCCTATTGTAGACTACAGGGAAAATCTTATTCATGAAGGTCTGAGGGAGAAGGAACGTGAAGACGTGGAATCATTTGTTCTTCCTCATACAAATCCCAGAAGATGCAAAGTCTGATGAAAGTTAGGTTTCAAAGAATGAGCCCAAATGCTGTTCATGTAAAACTGGATTCCCCCATCACAGTGGGGTATAGGATCTGCCTCTTGAGATTAAAAGCAAGTCATTATTCTCACAATCCTTATGAAGAAGGCAGGGGCCATGGTCTCTGAACACTGTACGCCTGTAACTGTACGCCTACACCTTCCATTTGGTAGAGAGACCTGTGTGTGTTATTGAGAGGCCAGTGGGAACAGAGACCATCAGACCCTCATTTCCTGTCCCAGCCTCACATCATGTAGAAGTGAGCTCATCGGCAGGCACTCTGTCTTTCTGTTCCTCCTCCTTTGTGTTGCCTCCTTCTAGTGCAGCGGTTCTCAACCTGTGGGTCGCGACCCCTTTGGTGGTCGAAGGACCCTTTCACAGGGGTCGCCTAAGACCATCCTGCCTATCAGATATTTACATGACGATTCATAACAGTAGCAACATGACAGTTATGAAGTAGCAACGAAAATAATGTTATGGTTGGGTCACAACATGAGTAACTGTATTTAGAGGGCCAGAAGGTTGAGCACCACTGCTCTAGTGGGAGTCTCCTAAGAGACATGTGCTTCCTATAATACGAACAAGCTATGTACATAGTGTTAGGACCCTAAGGAGATGGTACATGGGAATGTGAGGTCTTGATGAAGGAGAGAAGGTCAGTGACACTCGGTGCTATAGTCCATGTGGCATCCACGGTGGGTATGAGGACCCTGGGATTCTGGGTTGGATGTTTTTTGGGGGAAACTAGATATTTTTTAAAAGACATGCATCAGGCTAGGGGACTGTCTAGGGCGGGGGGATAAAATGGACACATATGTAATACCCTTTGTAATACTTTAAGCAATAAATAAATTAAAAAATAAAAAATAAGAAATAAAAAAAAAGACATGCATCATTTTTTACCCAAGACTTGCCCTCATGGAAAGCACCATCCCTTAGCTGTCTGAGTAGGCCTAGAGCACCTCAAAAAGTAGAGGTTGCTCCTGGGAGGAATGGGACCAGAAAAGTGAGGCCCGGGGGAGAGAATTGATGAGTGCCAAGATCTTGACGGTGTCCCTTTGCTCCCAGCTCCAGGATGGGCTAGTCTGTCCAAATTCAAGAGGATGAAAGCCAGGTGCGTTAGCCCAGGGAGCGAGGTGGCTACTAAAATAGATGTCCTTTGCTTCGCTTCCTGCATCACCACGGGCCTCTGCCACCCCCTATTCGCAAGGCACACAGAGCCCATCGCTGCCCCATTGCCTTTTAGGTGAACATTAAACAGGGCCGCACCTGGAGAAGAGCCAGAGCGTTGGATGAGTCATCAGCAGTGGCCGACCTGAGCGTTGCCATGCGATGCAAATTGCTTTGGCTTCCACGCTGCTCCTGTCGCGTCGCGTGCCGGCGGTAAATGGCCTTCCTTGGGACTCCTATCGAGGATTCATTTCAACAACATTAATTTACGACGTGTTATCCCACTTCACGTTGTGCTACATGGCTCCTTCACAGCGCCGGCCCTTCGGTGACTGATGTTATTCATTCTAATCACTGCGCTTGCCTGAGATCCTTTAGGTTCCCGGGACCTGGGCTGGGAAAAGATGGTGTGCCGCATTGTGGGTGCGGGACTCCTTTGTGGCAAACGCAGCGACAACCCCAGAAGAATCTGTGTCTCTCTGGTTGGGTGGTGGAGAGGGAGAAGGCCACGGGTGAGGGCTGAGTCTGATCCATGTCCTCACCAGGGACTTCATGAGACCAGAGGAAGCAGCCATAGCAACAACGGTACTAACACTCCCCATGGTAATTTGGCAAGACCCTTCGTGTCTATCATTCTCACAATAAGCCTGTAAGGAAAATACAGTAGGAGGTTTAAGAGGATGGGATCTGAAGACTGACAGAACTCAGACACACACAACAGCGTGGTGAGGCCCAGAGGGAAAGAGGAGTGGGCGGAGGTAATGAGAGTAAAAGGAGGATGAATGGTGACGGGAGATTTGACGTGGGGTGGTGAACACCACTAGAATGTACAGATGAAGTATTATAGAATTGTATGCCTGAAACCTCTATAATTTTATTAACCAATGTCACCCCAATAAATTCAATTTAAAAAGAAAAGAAAAGTGTTTTACGACTTCAGAGAATCACACGAATCACGGATAACGGGCTCCCCACCTGGGTTGAAACCCTACAAGGTTAGTGCTTTTGCACACTCTCTCCTCCCCGCAACCCAGCATCTAAGGAAGGGGCGCCTTCTCAAAGAAATCTTCATCAAAAGTGACTTTTAAGGAAGGAAATCATGCGGAGTTTATAGGTACAAGGACTTCTCTCCACCCCCATTCCCTGTCCACCTGCAACCACTAGGATACTCATAGGCCCTGCTTTGGAAGGCTTCTGTAAGAAGGAGATAATGTACATAATGAGGGGTCAGCAGACTTCCCATAAAGGGCCCGATGGTAAATATTTGAGGCTTTCTGGGTCATATAATTGCTGCTGCAACCGCTTAACACGGCCATTGTGGTCCCAAAGCCGCCATAGATCATGCGCAAACGAATAGACATGGCTGTGTGCCAATAAAACTTTACTTAGGAACATTGCAATTTGATTTTCATATAATTTTTATGAGTCATGAAATAGTCTTCTTTTGATTTTTTTTTTTAACCATGTAAAAATGTCAAAACCATTCCGAGCTCAAAAGCTGTACAAAAGGAGGCGGTAGGGTGGACTTGGTCCATGGGCCATGGTTTGCTGACTCCATCCATAAATATTCACCACAATGCCTGGCACAAAGTAAGTGCCCAGTAGCTGTTGTTATTAGTGAGAGCATCAAGTAGTGGCTTCCTAGTCCCTATCATCCCGCAAATACCTGAAAAACAGTCTTAGTCAGGGACTATTACTTTTCCTTCTTGTCTTTTCAGTAAATATATTTGTTATTGGTTTCAGAGAGGGGGAGAGAGGGAGAGAGAGGTAGAAACATCAATGATGAGAGAGAGTCGTTGATCGGCTGCCTCCTGCACGCCCCCTACTCGGGATCAAGTCAGCAACCGGGGCAGGAATGCAACCGTGACCTCCTGGCTCATAGGTGGATGCTCAACCACTGCACCACACCAGCCAGGCTTCCTTCTTGCCTTTTAAGCAGCTGAACTTGACCTCTAGGTCCAGTCTGAGAGGAGGGGGTCTGGGAGGAGGGGCAGGGGTTGGGGAGGAGCATTGCATGGCATCAGTCAGTGCCTTGGTTCAACAGCTCCCTAAACAGCCTGACTGCTTGGACCACAAACTGCCAACTTGAAAGGGGCTTTATAAATAACGAGGCTGTAAAGCAATTCAGAATCTGATTTTGCTGCAAAAGCATGATTTTAACAGATCTGTAGCTGTTCCCAACCTTTTAACACTGTCTCCTGTGAGTGAAGAGATTTTGATCTTGTAACTAAATTGACTCTGCCGCAGGTTTGCCATCCTCCTGGGTAAATTCTCTGACATGCATGGCTTCAGTCCTAACCCCTCTCCAAGAGAGAGAAAAAGAGAGAGCGCAAGAGAGAAAGAAAGGGGCGGGGGGAGGGGGGAGAGAGAGAAGAAAAAACAGTTCTCTTCTGTACCCTGTTATCCGCTATCTCATTTTCTCCAAATTGAAATATTTTTTTAAATGTGTTGTAATAAACATCAGAATCAACTCTCTCTGGCCCCAGACCTAGTATTCTTTGGGGGTGGGGAGGCCCCCACAGGAGACATTTCTGTTTGATCCTGATGCTAATATTTAGAAAAATGGCAGCAGATTTAAAACAGGGATCTACATCCTGCCGGGGAACTATGGTGCTCCCGGGGCCAGTCCATCAGTGCTGGGCGATCTGGCCTTTTTGTTTGTTTGTTGTTTGAAGGGAGATCGTTGCCGAATCCAACAAGAAATGGTTTCAAAAGCAAGCGCTCCAAGAGTGTCTTGACTGGGGCCGAGCGCAGCGGCCCTGGGAGCGCTGGCTTTTCTGGATGGAGCAACACTGTCCACCCTCCTCCAGCGCGAGGCCAGGCCGGGTGCTGTGCTCCGCCGCCAGGCCCCCGGGCTGTGCCTGGCCGCATAGGCGCTGTTCATGCGTGATGAACACCGCCCTGGGGCTGCTATTGTGGAGCTGGAACTGTGTCTCGTCTCCGAGAACTGAGAACAGAATATGACCCGGAATGAATACGCTCCTAGGATTGGGGGTGGGGGGTGGGGGTGGGGGTGGGAGAGAAGGCTGTAGAAGGAGGGAGGGAAAGAGAAAAAGAGAGAGGGGGGCCTTGTGCTTCAGCCCAAAGAGCTTGGACGTCCCAGGGCCTTGGTGGACCCACCCGGTTGGAAGCACCGTATGCACACAGCGATCTCTGAGGCGGGATGAGAAGCCTGGAGGAAGACGAAGTGACTAAGAGCAGGTGAAGCAGACGTGCACGTGCTGTAGAAATGACCCTGAGATGGCCAAGGTGTGACTTCATGAAGGAGATGAGGTTTCTGGCACTGCTTTTTTGGAGGATGGCATCTAAAATCAGTACTGCTCTGCCTGGCCGGTGTGGCTCAGTGGTTGAGTGTGGACCTAGGAACCAGGAGGTCATGGTTTGATTCCCCGTCAGGGCACAGGCCCAGGTTGTGGGCTCGATCCCCAGTGTGGGATGTGCAGGAGGCAGCCAGTCCATGATTCTCTCGTCATTGATGTTTCTATCTCTCTCTCCTTCTCCCTTCCTCTCTGAAATCAATAAAAACATTAAGGAAAAAAAAGTATTCCAAGAAAGCCGGGCAGAGGCAATAAAAAAAATAAGATGTCATTCTTCAGTCTCCAGCAGCCCAGGAGGAAAGATGAGAACCAGAGAGAGGCCTGAAGCCCAGACAAGCGGTGGGAGGAAGGTGCCTACGCTGCAGTAAGAACAGCCAGGCCCCCTGGCCAGCTTCCCCAGAGCGCCACTCCCTGAGAGGGGAACCCTCAGAAGGCAGAGCCTGGTGGGTCTTCTGGAATGCCACCCCCCAAGACACAGACAGCCAACGCCCAGCCGCCTCCAGCTCTGCCTTGAGTTGACTGCCACCTCTACTGCGTGGCGATGCCAAGTGGACGGCTGAGCGCGTCGCTGATCTTCGTCACTGGAGGGAGAATGCGGGGCTGGTGCTTTTGTTTCCATCCTGAATTGGCACACTGGTCTCTTTCCTTCCGTCTGGCTGCCCAGCCACCACCCTAATAATCTGTGGGCCCAGGTGTGCTTGGAGGACCCGGGCCTGTCGTTGGGAAGGTGGAGCCATCATCTGGAGCAGGTGTCTCCTCAGCTCCGAACCTTCTAGAACTGATATCCATTGGATCAAGGGAGCAGTTGAGTTGACCTTGAGGCAAGAGGGTGTGGACACCCTACTCCTGAGCTGCCCGGCTGGAAGAACCCATTTCTGTCATCAGAGTCTCAAGGGAAGGTCAAGATCAGAGAAGCAGGCCATCATAGGGCATGCTTTTCCCTGCCCCCCTCCCCTCCTGACCCACTTCTCCACATTCCACCTGCTTCAGCCACCTCGCGCCCCATCCCAGCTGCCATGTTCTTACTGAGGCAGTGCCTCCGGTTGCCAGGAGATTGCTATCCAAACTGTCATCCCCCTGATCAGCAAAGAAGGAGTTATGGCAAGTAACTGACAGCACCTGAGCGATCTCTCATTTGGATTAAATCAAGATCTTTAAATATTTATACAGTTCTGGGATCTGAAAGAGCCAGCCTTTGCCTTGCACGCAGGCTGTTGAAATATGGGCTAGCGCACCCTAAACGGAATACTTGTCGGAACAGCCGTATTTTTTGTTTGTGTGTGAGAGTGTAACCGTGTGTGCGAGTCAGTGTGTGAGTGTGAGTGTGTGTGAGTGTGAGTGTGTGTGTGTGTGTGTGTGTTGAAAAACCTATTGCATTATGTTAAATATCCCCAGGGCTCCATATAGAACATGACTGGAATGAATATAGGACAAGAATAACTTTTTTCTATCTCATTAGATGGTCTGAGTTTTGAAATCTGCTCTGAAAGTGTGGCAAAGGGTGCCGCGCTGTAGATTAACGCACTGAATACATTTCTACAGTTCTTGATGTGTTTCATAAAAGGTCCATTTCAAAAGTGTGCTGTATTATAGGTGAACACTCGCAGTAAATAATCTTGTTACAGAAACCTAAGCAATTTTTACAAGGCGTATTTCTGGCTGACTGAACAATTTATTCTCCAGATGTCACATTGTATTTTTCCAATATAAAATGAAACAGCTTTTTTTTTTTTTCTTTTAAGGCCGACTGTGCTGCTTTGTCTGAGTCTAGAACAAAGGATCTCCCCTTAAGGAAGCTGATGTGATGTTAAAGCCCATCACTTTAGCATGAACGCCATGCCTGGGATGGGCAGGCAGGCCCATGGCGGGCTCTACTTCTCAGGAATGGCACTGGACCATCAGGCAGGACATGCCCCTGGGGCATCTGGCCAGAGAAAAGCCCACTAGCCTCCTGAAAAGCCAGCGAGAGAGCGAGAGGGAAGGGGTGAGGAGAGTGAACAGGAGAGGGGAGGAGAGCCAGGCACAGGGGGGTCTGGAGAGGGACAGAAGAGCAGAGGAGACAAAGGCCAGGGAGATGACAACAGTGACAAGGAGAGATGGCTGCAGGAGATGGGAGGGATGGGAGAAATGGGCAACTTCTGCTGCCACCAGAGGCAGCATTTGCCGAGATCCTTGCAGAATGTGAAGCCATAAAATGCTCAATGAAAAAGAAGAGTCCTATGAGCAAACTATTTGGGAAACAGTGAATTTTATATACGCCCCCTTCCCTTAGAGATTCACCCTCGCATATTAAGAGCTCTGAGAGGTCTTGCTGGAAAGAAGCCTGCTTAACTTCATTTAACCCAAACGTATTTCCAAAGCTATTTGAACACCATTCTTTTCTCTCTCTTTCTCACAAAGGGTCTGTGATCACGTGGTTTGGACCCATTCTCCTAAAGGTGGCTGGTACATCCATTGTCTATTGGATCCAGGAAAGCTGGATGGTCTCATACTATCCGCACACGCGAGTGCATATAAACCAAAACACTCCACAGAGCTCTGAGCTTACACAACGCTTACCCACCGCGAGTCCCTTGGAACGTTATCTCTTAACATAGTATCTGATGCTAACAAGGTATGTTAGTCAGTGCTGGCTAGGGATGGCTTCAGTAACAAATAATCCCCAACATGTCCGTGCCTTACAAAGGTTTAGTTCCCTAACTCCCTAGGTTGCTGTAGCCAAAATAAGCTTATACCCTTCTGTTCCACACATCTTCCACAACCTGAGATCCCGGTCTCGTGGCAGAAGGAAAAGAACACTATGAGTGAACCATACAATGTCCTAAAGCTTCCGCCCAGAGGGTCATACATCCCATTTTGTTGGCCAAAGCAAGTTACAGGACCAAGCCTGCTGTCAAGGGGGCAGGAAGTACCCTTCTCCCACAGTGAGGCCCTGCAAGTCACTCGGCAGTGCGCGGGGAAGTCTAAATCCCTTACAGGGAGGAGAGTGAATGAATGAGAGCAAGAGCATAGCTACTACACAGAGGTTGAAAGGAAAAGCTAGGGCTTACTGGCACGTCTTATGGGGGCTCCTTGTTTTAGCTTGGGCCTCCTCGCGGTCTGAGAAGGTGAAGAAATTAGACAAGGGCTGGAAAAAATTAGACAAGGCCCAGTGCCAAGGTAGACATGTTAGGATAAGAATAAATATAGGTTGGGTCCCACTTTAAGAATATCTGATATGTGGACAGGAGAGTGTATATTAGGGTTCAAGTGTTCACAGAAGACAGGATCGAATTTAATTCGATAGATTAGACTGGACCATAGGATATTGTCTTTTTAATGTTAAAAAAAAAGAGTTACCTATCAGCAATTGCATATAATTGGACCTAATCAAAAATCAATTTGCATGCATATTATCAGAAACCATCATCAAGGATGACTAAAAGATTTCAGCCCCAGGAGCCAGACAGCCTGGGTTTGAAACCTAGCTCTGCCATTCACTAGCTGTGTGACTTTTTGAAAGTTAAGTAACGTCTCTGAGCCCATTTCCCTTATCAGAAAAGCAATCATAACAGCCACCTCACAGGGTTCCTGCAAGGGTTAAATAAGTTGAGACACATAAACTCCTTAGCAAGCACATAGGAAGCACCCAATAGAAATGGGATTGCATTAGTTCTCCAGCCCTGAGCAAGCCCTGGCCCAGCACCCCCGCCCCCACACCTTCCTCCTCCCAGACCCCTGCCTCAGGCACTGCTGGCCTGCAGATGCTGCTCCAGAGAAGGGATTCTGCCCCCTGTTTAACTGGTTTCTCGCCAACACCACTTGCCACCCTTCCGAGTGGGCACAGCACACCCCGTGCCGCCTGGCTCCCTCCTGGGGCCTTTGGCCTGGTCTCTCCCCGCTTCCCACCATTGAGTCAATGCCATTAATCAAAATCCTATAGCAGCAAACGCATGCATAAGTCCGACACAGTTATTGCTATGGCAACAACTCAGGCACTTGTCCCAGTGTCAAGCTATATCAGTGGAGATAAATTCCATTGTTTTCACACTGACAGTTTTCTCTGTGTTGGACTTAATCCATGGAAAAATATAGCCTTTCTCCTTATTTAAGGGAGTGAGAGAGAGCTGCAGAGAAAGAGAAAGGACCCCTGGGCTCCTTACCCTGCACATTCTGAACTGAAGCAAGTCTCCCTCTTTCTTTTACACGAAGGGAGATTCAATGAATCAATGAATCGCAGCAGCGTCATCCTGATCAATTGATCGGCAGGAACCCGATAACCAAGGTTCTGCTCTTTGGAACCTGCAGTTCTGGGCGGGCCCAAAGACACCCAGAAAATGTGCAAAATCCCGCTCTGGGCTGGCCTTCCCTATCACACCCACCCCAGGCCCGGCTCTCTGAGTACACTGCGTGGATTCCGCCCCGAGCCTCGGCAAACAGCCTGGGCACATAGAAACGGACTTGCTCCATAAAGGACGCTTCCCCTGGTGAATAGCATCTCTCACCCCGAGAAACGGCCTCTGTTGCATCTGGGAGATGCGTTAGCAGCCCTGTCCCCCATCTCCTCCTGCATCTCCGCCTGGAGCCCGACGGCACTGAAACCTGGCCTGGGTGTGATGTACACGGGGCACCCTGCACTCGCCACACCTGCGCTTCAGCAAGGAGTCAACTTGCCTTTTCTGAGCCCCTATCTCTTCTTGTAGGCTGAGTCTTTGTCCCACGCCCCACCCCCTGAGGCATTCAGTGATCCGTTCCCAAAGGTGCTAGAGATCTGGAATGAGAGAGGAAGGGAAGACAACGAACCCAAAGGACTGGCCGCAAAGAAGGGAGGGGAGGACTCAGTGGAATTGTGGGAATTTCTAGATTAAATGGGGTCCGGGAGACGTGAGCTGGCCGGAAGGAGGGCTTGAAGATGTCCTTCCAGAAGTAGTTAGAAGACTAAGATGCCAGCAATTACCATCTCAAAACCTGGGGGCAACTGAGATTATGGGGGCATAATGGCATCCCTTGGTGCCAACTCTGGGTGTCATACACTGGAAGGAAAATGAAGATCACAGGTCTTGCAAGCTTTCAGTGACACAGATACATACAATCTGGAGGCCTAATGTAAACACAGTGCCGCTGGCCAACAATACTGGTGTAGGACATTGCATACTTGAAAGTTGTTAAAGGGGTAAATCGTATGTGAAGTGTTCTTACCATAATAATTAATGATGATGATGATGATGATGATGATGATGATGATGATGATGGAGGTGGAAGGAAACTTTGGCAGTGATGGATATGATGTCAATGGCGGTGATGTTCCCATGAGTGTACACTCATACCCAAACTGACTTTTATAAATTAAATATGTACAGCTTTTCAAGTGTCAGTCATCTATAATAATAAAAGCATAATATGCTAATTAGACTGGACAGCCAAACAACCTTTCAGACGTCCTTCCAGACGACCTTCCAGACGAAGCTGGGACTGCAAGGGCCGAGGCAAGCCACCGTGGCTGCGAGGGCCCAGTCCCTTGCACGAATTTTGTGCATCGGGCCTCTAGTACTTCAATAAAATTATTTGAACCAGAAAGGAGCAATGAGGAACAGCAAAAGTGGACTATTATTTAGGGAGAAATAAACGTATCCTCTTAAGCCACCTAACAGTACTAGGGGTATATCTTAGAGCAGCTGGCTTGACCTTCACTCACATCACTTTTGGAAATTACCTCTCCCATTGGGTCACCTGGATGACATAGCAAATCAGGTGCCTATTTCCCACTATGGAAGCCAAAGAGATGACCTTTCCTCTCCCGCACTTGGTACCACCAGGGAGCAGAAATAGGACGTAAGCTCAAGGAGTCCGGTGTTCCTTCCGAGGGGAGAGTGGAATAAAGGAGAGGTACTGTCATGGTCGGCGGCAGCAGCAGCAGCAGCAGCGTTCTGGCCACATTGTTCTTCTAGGAGAACCTTCCTGGAAGTCCTATTTTCCATCCCCTGAGCGCTCTGGTTGCTGTTCATTCTTATTCAAACTCAAGGCTCTCAACAATGCTGCAAGCTCCTAATAGCCTGCTGATAAATTTCATCTTCTTCGATTAGTTAGAGTCCATTTCCATTGCCTCTAATCAAGGAACCCTAACTAATACCACCCTTTCAAAAAAACAAACATAGAAAATAAAATTTAAAAGGGCCCACATTCCAATAGCTATTCTAAAGACCAGTTTTGGTCATCAATACGGAAAGCAATTATAGATCTCTTAAAATATAAATATGCGTTTCCTAGCTATCTCCCTGAGTTTTGCAGAGCGTAGGGGGAGAGTGAGAAGAATTAACAGTGCCCTTTTCCGTAAGCGGCCATAAATATGAAGACAGTGCAGTGGAGTCAGAGGGGCTGTGATGGATTTATTACATTATAGTTTCTTGAAAGTGTTTCATTGCCTTTTTCAAAACCATTCAGTTATTGAAAATAAAAATAAAAATCTTTGGGAATTCCGTTTCCAACATCGCTATTAGGGATTCTTTGACAGGCCTTCATGTTGAATGGCACCATAATGGCTCCATAATGGTTCTGTTTAGTCAGAGGCTGGTTTGGGGGCCAATGACTAAAGGGGTCCAGGCCTGCGCGGCAGCCAGGTGCGAAGACGAAGTCGGAAGTCCATCTGTGTGGCCTGGCTGAAGAGCTTTGGTTTGGCCCTGGGATGAGGATGGCGTTCTCTAAGGGGCCCGAATACCAACTGGGTTTTCTCTTTTAAAGCTGAAAGATGAGGAGGCACAACTGAAGTGTCGGATTGTCCTTAAACATCCAACAGGAAGAAGTGGGACTGATATGCAATTCAAATGGGAAGGGAGAGATGTGTGTGCCTCGGGCCAACTGAAGGGAAAATGCCGGTTTTCTAATTTGTTGCAAATGGAGATGAGCTCTCAGCTGGATTGGCCAGCATCCCCAAGAGACCAGGCAGCGGGAAAGAGATTTGGCAGTGGGAGTTGGGCTGCCGCAGGGGTGGGGGTGGGGGTGGGGGCAGCGCTGCTCCCCTCTCCTCTGCCCACCACCCACCAAAGGGAAAGGACAAGAAATCCAGTCTGCACCTCCAGGATATCAAACACGCCCATTGAGCTCTAGCAATAAATGGATAACGCAAGTGCTTGCACCTCAACGCAATTCCACGCACATTTACTGAGTGCCGACCGGGACCCCATTCCATGCCAAACATTGTCGGACTATCCTATATCATAAAAGGTTAATATGCAAATTGACCAAACGGTGGACCAACCGGTTGCTATGATGCTCAGACGCTCAATGCAGGAGCTGCCCCCTGGTGGTCAGTGCGCTCCCACAGGGGGAGTGTCGCTCAGCCAGAAGCCCTGAGCCGGGTTCACAGCTGGCGAGCACAGGGGCGGTGACAGGAGCCTCTCCCATCTCTGAGGCAGTGTTATGTCTGACTGCCACCTTGGACATCCCCCGAGGGCTCCCGAACTGCGAGAGGGCGCAGGCCAGGCTGAGGGATCTCCCCGAGTGCACAAATTTCGTGCACCGGGCCTCTAGTAGAGATGAATAAGGCATAATATTTGCCTGACTAGTTGGGGCCACAGGGAACTAGAAACCAGGGAGGTAATAAGTGTGCTGGAAGGATTAGAGGAGGCATCTATCGCGTGGACCTGCCCAGCATTCCCTCTTCCCAGGGACAAGCACCTTCATTTTCTTTATGTGAATTGTCCTTCCACCCAGGTGAGGCTGACTCCTGCCCCACCCACTTCATGCCCTGCCTCTAGGGAGGGGCCCACAAGCCGAGTCTGAACAACCCTCACATTCCACTCCCTGGGTCCGGGTGCTCAGGGCAGGCGTGGACACGTGACCCAAGCCACCGCCATCACCACCACCATCACCCCCTGCCTTTGGAGTCTGGCAGTAGCTGAAGTTCCAGCTCTCACCAGGCGTCCCCACGATGGCTCCCGCTCTGGGGAGGTGCCTTGCTGCTCTCTTTGTCCCTCCCATCCTATGAGCAGAAGCGACTTCCTGCCATTGTCACTCTGGGTGGCTTCACCATCTCATCAGCCCTTTGAGTGCCCTGCCAACATTTTTCGAACCAGCTCCCCACGTTAATGGCCCTCCATTGAATTATCTGGCCTGGGTCCCGTCCCCATTATCTATCACCGTGGAACACATCACCCCTAAGCGCCAATGGCTTTAAACCACAACATTTTTTAAAAATATGTGTCTCATGGTTTCTATGGGTCAGAATGAGGGCACTGGAAACGTAAGATCACCTGCGATAAAAGAAGGCGACCTGAAATTAAAGGCAAGATAATATTACTACATCCCAGCCACATCGTGTTGCTGGCTGGAGGCTCTTAGCCAAAGCCCGTCCTCTCTTTGTTGAAATAGGACATCAGCAAGTCTCAGGTGTTCGCCACAAGCCCCGAATGAGTCCATCCAAAGGACGGGAAGGGCATTTCCTTCTCAGGATGGAGCTCGGTGGTGACGCTTTCAAACAGAAAACCAGCCGTGTGCCGCATGCAGTCACTCTCCTGCTGCCTCAGCATCCGCTCGTGCGCCCCGAGGTACACAGCCCAGATGTGGGGAGCAGTTTGGGTTCGGGCAGGGCTGCTTTCAGAGAAAAGAAGTTCCCCCACCCTCGTTAAGCTCGCTGAAATTAAAGGGTCCTATTCTGTCTGACCAGCGTGGCTCAGTGGATGAGCATCGACCAATGAACCGGGAGGTCACAGTTCCATTCCTGCTCAGGGCACAGGCCCGGGTCGTGGGCTCAAACCCCAGCCGCTCAATGATTCTCTCTCATCATTGATGTCTCTCTCTCTCTCTCTCTCTCTCTCTCTCTCTCTCTCCCCGTCTCCCTCTCCCTCTCCCTTCCTCTCTGAAATCAATCAAAACATAAAAATTAAAACAAAGGGTTCTGTTGTAAGATGGCAGAGCCAACCCTCCCCACCCGCTCTGCAAGAGAGCACCCCTGCCCTGTCTGCAGGCAGCCCGTGCCACCTGCCCTGAACTCTTCTCCCCTCTCCTCTAGGGCTGCTAGGCCCGATGACACCTACTGGAGACGAGTATTTAGTTCTCAATTCAGGGAGAGAACATCCCATTGGTCCAGCTTGAGCGAGGAATCCAGCTCTGACTCAGCCAGCCAGCGCCTGCCCAGGTCGGGGTGGAAGCTGGGGGGTGGGGGAGAGTAAGTGTCTCGAAGGCACTGAGCCCACGCCTCAGGGGGAGTCTCTGGTGGCCTATGAGCCACTGTGGAAGGTAGGAAATTAGCTCTGGCCGGTGTGCCCTGCAAATCCACTGGCAAGATGGAGAGAGCCCGAGGCAGAGCAGCCGCTATGGGTTTTGCATTAGGATTTTTCTAGAGCCTCAGGTCCCTGTCTGGAGGCCACTTGAGTCCTCTCATCAGTGGCTGATGGAGTTACCATTTTGCATGTGGTTGCTCACTTCTGGGTGCACATACCAATGGGTATGCAAATGCGCGCATCTACAGCTATTCAAAACGTATATTTACGTGAATTGTTTTTCATATGTTTCATTTCCCTCTGCAGCGGGGTGTGCTTATATGCTCGCTTTCTTCGATTCCCAGGAGCAGAGAGCGATAATGACTTGACTTAAGGCTGTGTGCTGTTTTGACTTGTCAGACTGTTCGGGTCTAGGCTCACAGCCTGGAGCGAAGCAATTAGAGTGATTCCCGCTAACCTCTCTGCTCTCTGTTATTCATGATAACAAAGATGTTTAAGGAGCTAACATGGCAATCCCTTTTCTCCTAACCCCGAAATGCCTGTTTAGGTTTCCCTCACGGGCACAACACTTTGTCTTTTTCAAAATGGTGGCGACGCATCATTCTACCTTTACGCCTCCCCCATGATGAATTGGGAAATTGACCCCCAGACGACAACCCTCACCCCAACCATTCAAGAACCTAGACCAGGGACCACAAAAGAGTTTCATGCTGTGATCAGTGGTGGAGGCTGCATGGAGCGTTGTGTGGAAAACACTAGAAGGCCACATTCGGGCTGAAGCAGAGAAAGTGCTAGGACCCACTGAGAACGTCCATCACAGGTAAGCAAGGAGAACATGACATCATTCACGCATAGATTTGCCATCGTGGACCAAGACACATCAGCACGGGTCCAGATGCAGCTCCTTGGGGGATGTGCATGACACCGAATTTGAGAGATTCCATTAGGTCCTCCCGCCACCTCAGTGAACTGGTAGGGCTGAGATTACGATGACCATTTCATACATGGAGGAGACCGAGAACACAGGCTCCGTGAAGGAAAAAGCATGGAAACAGTTCTTGTGACAGCAGAACCAGCTAACGAGGTGCTGAGCTATTTTTCAGAGGCAAACGCACAGGCCATAGTGTAGAAGCATGTGCGGAGGAGAGAGCTTTGACCTCCAGCTGCACGAGGAAGGAAAGTCTCCCCTCCCCCACCTTGCACACACACACACACACACACACACACACACACACACCCCACCCCCCGCCAAAAATCACATGGAACTAAAGGATCAGGACACACCCAGAACTTGCAGCCCAGAACCCCTTTCAGGAGAAGAGGAAGAAGATGGTTTTCTCAACATTTCATCGTCATTTGAAAACTGCCCCGGAGCACATTGGAAGCCAGCACAATGCCCAGGTGTTCACGTGTTAGACCTGGAAGCGTGTGCACACACATGGCATTTTTTATTCTTACATGTTTACACAAACATACATGCAGAAGGCCCCCTCCCCCCGCTCCGTCCTTCCACTGCCTGCCATGGTAACATTTACTGGAGATTTTATGACAAAAGCCACGAAATGAAATTCTAATCAATAATAGTTTGCAGGATGGTGGGGGGGTGGGGGGGTGGGGAAGGGACTGAATACATTCATAGGTAAAAAGATGTTATTATCTCAGTTCAGTAACTATGAAAGAGAAATAGATGAAAAAAAAAAATCTGGGTTTTATATTAAAAACCGGCACAGCTGTAGAGTTACATAATAAAGTATTGCCTGTATCCATGGAAATGGAGAGTAATTGATGCACCACAAGTTATTTTTATAAACCCAAACAAAAAAATTCAATCAGAAATGTCTCTCCCGTTTTGGGGGCATTGTATATTTTGTATCTGTACATAATGCACACAGTTAGACTGTGAATGCACTCATTATTGATCAGCCGTGTTGAATAGGACACGCTGCTTTCCCTGAATATTCAAGATTAGAATCCTGTGGCCTGGCTCCCACTCCTCCTTGAAAGACTTCCTCTGAATAAATTGTGCAGTGCTTTAAAATTCAGGCAGCTTCAACTTGGGGGAATAAAGGAGCCCCACTTCTGGTTTCAGAGGTGTCAGAGGGGGCAAGATTGGAACATGGGAACTCAAATGCATACACTTGATTTCCTCCACAATACCCTCAGCCCCCCTGCCATGAACCCACACATAGGCACACAGTACTAAGCACAGAGCAGGTCCTCCAAAAATGCCAGGATGCACAGCACATTGCAATTTCCCCAATGTGCCGGCACAGCCAAGGGTCTGGTGAGCCTGAGGAGGGGTGGTGAAGGATTAAAGAAAACACAGACAAAGAGAATATAGCTGGGGCTCGGTGGGTCTCCTGTGCCTGGATGAGGCCACAGAGAGGGATCCAGCCAGCAAGCTGAGGCTTTATTTTATAGTCAGAGAAAAACAAGGTAGTGGTCAACATAGTTACAATGTTCTTGTGAGTTTCACTTGTTTTGGCAGACTTGCTGCATCTCCCACAGCCCATTAGCTACCTAGGAAGGAGCTAGGGGGCAGCCATAAGGTCAAGCTTACATATGCTAAGAGGGCTCTGCCCTCTAAGCTGGGACTTACTTGTAGCTCTGCAACAGGTCAGTCCGAGGCTTAACTCTAGAGCTGCTCCCTACACTTGGCAGTCAAAAATCATCTAAAGGACCTGTTAGAAATACAAATTTCAGGGCTCCACCCCCACCCCCTCTATTGGGTTCACCAGGGGAGTGACTGGAGACCTAGGGATCTGTAAAATCTGTGTACCTCTCCAAAGTAATTGTTGTCATCAGGAAAATGGGAGGAACAGATGCAGGATGGCTTCCTAGGTGTGTGACATGTGCAGTCGAACAGAGCCCTGCCCTGAGAAGGTCCTCACTCTTTGTTTAATGCTCTGCTGTCTCCCTCTTGAAATCCTGCATAATTTTTTAACAAAGGGCCCTGCATTTTCATTTTGCACTGGGTGCTGCAAATGATGTAGGTAGTCCTGCAAAAAGACAATGGTTAAGAGCATAAACTTAGCAAGTAGACAGACTTGGATCGAAATTCCGACTCCATTCAACTGGTTAGGAGATATCTTTAGCAAGATATTTACACCCTCTGAGCTTCTATGTACTCATCTATAAAGCTGGAATAAGCACGATATTGATCTGACAGGCTGCTATAAAGATTAAATAACACAATGACTGTTACCTGCTCACTGTTTTTTAGCAAAACAAAGCCTCCATTAGTGAACACCACTAACATTACTTGAGTTAAGTTGAGCTGAACTGAGTTGAGTTGAGCAGAATTGAATTGTGTCGAGTTGAGTTGAGGAGTTGAATTGTGTTGAGCTGAGCTGAGTTGAGCATAATTGAATTGAATTGTGTTGAGTTGAGTTGAGTTGAGTTGAGCTAAGTGAAATAAGGACCTAATTGTTCTGACTAGAACCAGTACAATGTTAAATAGAAGTGGCAAGAGTAGATATCTCAGTCTCAATCATAAAGCATTAGTTTAGGATTTTTTGTCATTGCTGTTATTTTCCCCAGAGTAGAACCTCCCAAATTCTGATGAGCAAACATTCCCTGGGTGCTGGATTTTATGCAGTAGTGTGTTGAAAAACCAAAACTCAGAAAAACAAAACAAAATGTAAAAATCCTTATTTATAATGTTTGCCAATTTCTGTGGAGTAAATAGTCCCACTATCACCAATTTCAAGCTGCCACGGGTGTTCCAATTGGCTTGCAAAATTCCTGCAGCTTGCATCAACCAGCTCGAGTCAGCTCCAGCACCCCAGTAAGCAGGTCACTACGCCTGTTGCTATGCAAGATACAAAGCTTTGCTTCCTGTTCTCGGTGTGCCTGCTATGTAGTGGAGACGCAGACATACTCACTTTGATCCATTGCTTTGTGTGTGTTTTTCCAAAAGAAATCTGCATCAGCCTTGGTATTTATTGTTCTTTGGATCCCATCAAGGTAAATACAATGAGGTTCCCAAAGGTTTAATTCCCAAAGATGGATAGACTGCCAATTTGTAATAATGGAGCTATAATGCCTTCTATTATAAATGGTCTACCTTATTACATTTTCAAGACCCACGCTCTAATAGAGTTCTCTGGAAAAAAATTTTTTTTCAACATGAAGGCATTTGTAGCTAGTCACAGCCAGTCTTTTAAGATATTTAAAGACCATTAGCAGGGAAAAAAAATTCCCTCTCCAACAGAAATCCTTTTGATGGAACAAGATAAAATTCCTCCATTTGCTCTCAGATTTTATATTATTTATGAACAAATCACAAGTCACAGGGGGGAGGGAGCAGAAAATAGAGATGAAAGCATGTTGCGGGAACATATGCTGATGTTATGTACAGCATGTACTGAAAATATCCTCCCCCCCTCCTTAGTCGGACATGTAACGTGATCTCTATGGAATTACAGTCCACTCAGTACTGAGGCCGCTAAAGAACATGCAGAGATCTCTGCTCTGGCTAATGGGTACAGTCTTGGAGCTTTGAGTTTGTTCTGCACGCACATTTTCGGAGAACACCAAGACAAGATGTATGAAGGAGAAGATGCTTCCATTCATATAAGGTTACCTTAAGAGGGAGCCATTCTCTGAGGACAAGCCCTGGAAGGACTCAAAAGTCTCAACAACTACAGGGAGAGAACACCATGCTCCATGCACCGCACTTTGAATCTGGTGACTACATTTTTCTTCTTTCACGTTGTGCTAAGCTTTCCTGCCATGGCCGCCATATTCTTGTTCTCTAGCCCAGCTACAGCAACTCTTTCCCACGGGGATTATTGGGGGAGCCTAGAATCCTGGGACCAGAAGAGGTCAGACATCTGCTCTTGTGCCTCCTTCTTACAGATGCTTTTCTGCAGATGGTTGCTACTATTGTTTCCTCACACTTCTATAGCTTCTATCTGTCTCCCTCAGATAAATTCCCCCAAATACCCTTTAGTGCACAAGTCCATGGGGCTTTGGTGCCACATAGATATGTACAGATTCAGGTTCCTTCTCCCACCTTCCCTCTGTCTATCACATTCCACTAGCTAAGGAACCTTGGACAACTGCCTCAGCCTTCTGAAGTGTTCCCATCTCTAAAGGTACACAATAACATTTAACCAATGGCGTTCCTAATTATCCAGTTCAAATGCATTTGCGCAGGTTTGTGTAATCTCCCCAGCTGGGGGGATTCTCTCCCACTCCTTGTCTTCCAATAATCTCAATTAGGTATGTGCTTCATGGTCTACATTAAATTGGAGCCTACTTGAGGCAGCCTCCATTTATCATGTCCCTATTCATCCATCATAGTCACCTCTGAGTGCCTAACAATGCCTAACAGAGTGCCTTGCACGCTGGAACCTCCTTAGAGACAGGTAGCATGTCTGTCTTGCTCGCTGCCTCTGCGTCAGCACAGCGCTAACAAAAACCAGACATACGAGAAATATTTGTTAGATGAAGAATGGGCACATAAGTAATAGCTTAATTACTGTGTTTTGCAAGAGATGATGTACAAATCAATAGTGGCTGACGGCGAGTTCTTGAAAATTCTTGTTCAGCCTTGTATGAGCAGTACATACCTGCTCAGTAAATGATTAGTAAACGAAGTAATCAATAAATCAATCGATTGATCCGGTGGTTTAATGTCTCCTATGGAAGGCAACAGGCAGCCTACGCGTATTACTGGGTAGAGCTGGAAAAGCGTTTTCCTATTGGAACCAGTGGAAGAGCCCGGCCACGGTGGCTCCGTAGTTGAGCATCAACCTATGAACCGGGAGGTCACGGTTCAATTCCTAGTCATATGCCCCGGTTGAGGGCTTGATCCCCAATCATGCAGGAGGCAGCCAATCAATGATTCTCTCATCATTGATGTTTCTATCTCTCTCTCTCCCTCTCTCTGAAACCAATAAAAATATATTAGAGAAAGGAAGGAAGGAAGGAAGGAAGGAAGGAAGGAAGGAAGGGAGGGAGGGAGGGAGGGAGGGAGGGAGGGAGGGAGGGAGGGAGGAAGGAAGGAAGGAAGGAAGGAAGGAAGGAAGGAAGGGAGATGTAATAATAACTGATCATGTCAACCCCTGGTATCAAAGTCACACAGGCAGAAAGCGGCAAGCCTTCTTTCCTTGCTCATGCCAACTCCAACCTGCACCCACCTACGTGGCTCAAAGCCTCTGAGATGGAACACCTCCCTGTGGCCGCCTCCGATGTATGCAAGGCCCGGGCAGGACTGCAAATAGAAGCCCACATACCATATGTCTGGATACTTACAAGTTACAAAGCAAGCTAAAAGCTGTTAAATAAAAGAAGTTCTATCCTCCCACTCTGGCATAACTCTTTGACAAAAATTTTTTTAATGTTTTTAAAAGATTGGCTTATGCTGCCTTGTCTTGATTTGGGATGATTCTGCAGGGCGGCCCAGCTCCAGAGCGCCTTCCCCCAGACGGTGGGCAGAGGCCGCCGTTGTAACAGTACAGAGGATCCCCTTATCCCTTAGCCTGATCTGGCCTTCCCACTTCTTTTTTTAAAAAATTTATTTTTATTGATTTCAGAGAAGAAGGGAGAGGGAGAGATAGAAACATCAATGATGAGAGAGAATCATCGATCAGCTACCTCCTGCATGCCTCCTACTAGGGATCGAGCCCACAACCCAGGCATGTGCCCTTGACTGGAATCGAACCCGGGACCCTTCAGTCCACAGGCTGATGCTCTATCCACTGAGCCAGACCAGCCAGGGCCCGTTACCTCTTTATTACAGCGAAGCCACGCCTCCCCCCTGGCCGTGTGCCACGTGAACGCCTGCCCTGGGGAGATCTGCGCTGCCTGCCCATCACAGTCAGCATTTAAAACAACACTTAATCATGTGCCAAGAGGGAGTCCCTGTGTCCCTGGCTGGCCAGGTTTGCTGGGGACTTTATTATCACACATATCGCCGTAGTCTATTTTATTCCCGGCAGATTGGACAAGTTTCAAGGTTAATAAAACTGTTCTGGCAAATGGTTATTTGGAAAGGGATGGACGGAAAGGTCCCACTCGAAGCAGATGTGTGACCCTTGGGGGCGGGGGGGGGGGGATGCTCGTGCCCTTTGGTTCCTTTGACAGCCCTGCCTTGTTGGGCACGTGTCGCGCTGCTCTCCGCCCCGCAGAGCCGGGCATTTCCTCCCGAGTCTCCTTCCCTCGCACGGACCTGTCGCGTGAGATACTCATGATAAGAATCAGTCAGTAACAGGAAGGTGCTTTTTCCTTTTTTTTTTTGGTTGGGCCCAGCTCTGGGCCCCCCGTGTGACCGCATTCAGTGCGCCAACACCCCTGCCCCGTGGGGGCTCTGCTCGCCCCCGCTGTGCGGGAGAGGGGACGGAGGGTTAGAGGGATGAAATGACTCATCCAAGGTCACAACGTGAGTGGTGGCGCCCGAGGAACAGCCGGGTCTGCCCATCTTTAAACCACCAGGTGCTGCTGGCGCGCAGCCACCGCCGAAGGCCGCCATGCGCGGGGCACTGGCCATGCCCGGCCGCCCCCAGCTCCTTCTTAGCTGGCCTCCGGCTGCAGTGCCTCTGTCCCTGAGCCTCTATGCACCCCCCCCCCCCCAGTGTTGTTGAGGTGTAACTGACAAATTAAACGGTGACAGCCATAGGTGTGCAAGGTGAGGATTTGATATACGTGTACGTTGTGGAATGATTACCACAGTCAAGCTAATGAACACATCCATCACCCCACATCCGTGTGTGTGTGTGTGGGGGGGGGGGGATGGGGGCATGTTCCAACACAATTTCTCTCTCTCTCTCTCTCTCTCTCTCTCTCTCTCTCTCTCTCTCTTTTGTTTTTTACAAAAACAGGCCAAGGGCCTTAGCTTGCTGACTTCCATTTTAGAGTCTCTCAGAGGCTCCCCGGAGAATGGGCCTAGTTGCCGGCAGCTGGAAGTCACTTGTTAGCACATTACTTGTCTCCTCTCCCTTCCCTGCCTCCCTGCCGCTCCCCACGGTTGCTGGAATCACCTCCCCCCCACGGTTGCTGGAATCACCTCCCAGGTCATTTTTGGGGGGAAACCCAAATGGAGCCCAAGGGCCATGAAGGACACCTGTAAGGAGTCGCGAGACTGTATAATGGGGAGGCGGTCCGTCTCATGGGGTCAGAGGGTGCGTTCCAGGCAAAGGGAACAGCATGTGCAGAGCCCTGCTAAGGAGGGATCAGGGCTGCTTTGAAAAACTGGGAGAAGACCAGGTGTGCTTGGCGCCCTCTACAGGAGGGGGTGGGAATAACAGAACCGAGTGATCAGAGAGAGGCGGGGGGCCTGGTCCTGCGGGACCACAGGGGCTGCACTAAGACCCAGATCCTGGGCCGTGGGGAGGCCCTGAGACTGGGAGGCAGCCAGGGGCATGAGGCAGGTGGACAGGGCCGAGCTCAGAGGGGCCGCCAGAAGCTCGGGCCCCGTCCCCCCTGGCACCCGCCCCTCTCATCCATTTAGAATTCCAGTCAGGAAATCAAACGCATCCCCCTCCAACAGGACTCATGAGCAGTTAAGCGCCCTCTATCAACAGGGGAGCGAGGAGAACATAAGCAATAAAAATACATAATAAAACAACGACCGAGCAAACAGAGCTGCCACACGCGGGCCCCGCCAGGTTATTGCTCAGACTTGGGGAAGGATTTTGCAGGAAGATTATTTGATTTTGCTGGCTCCCTGCCAATTGCTTCCAAACGGCCTTTCCTTCTTCCTACTTTTGTATCTTTGTCGAAGAAGGCATGCTCTAGAGCAGCGGTTCTCAACCTGTGGGTCGCGACCCCTTTGGGGGTCGAACGACCCTTTCACAGGGGTCGCCTGAGACCATCGGAAAACACATATCTAATTACATATTGTTTTGGTGATTAATCACTATGCCTTTATGATGTTCAATTTGTAACCATGAAAATACATCCTGCATATCAGATATTCACATGACGATTCATCACAGTAGCAACATGACAGTGATGAAGTAGCCACAAAAATAATTTTATGGTTGGGGGTCACCACACCATGAGGAACTGTATTTAAAGGGTCGCGGCATTAGGAAGGTTGAGAAACACTGCTCTAGAGTCTTCTGTGGGGAATCCTGGGACAATCGCTCCCCTCCGCCCCCCCACTCCCTTACACAGACAAGAAAGAAGAAGTGGCCCCTGCATTTCCTGTGCATCTGTACATCCCCCAGACACCCCCTTCTGTCAGGCGTGTGGGCACTTCTGAACCCCGCATCCTTTCTGCAGGGTGACCCTGTTCTGCTAAGAGCCGCTCCCCCACCCTCCCCACAAGAACCCACCTGCTATTTGGAGCCTGAGGGCCGACTAAACGTGGAGACCGAGGGAACCCTTAGAAGACTCTGGGCGCAGTGGCCAGGTTGGGAGGTGACCCCCTCCCAGGAGAGGCGTGAGGGGCAGCCGCCGGGTCCACGTGGATGGACTCAGACGATAACATCAGCCGTGCCCGTCAACTGCAGATTCCAGGACCCATCACCGCGCTTCTCTGGGACTAAAGTCACCCACCACCAGCCGCAGACCTGCTTCCCAAGCACAGCAGAGGCTGCTTTCAATCCCTCAGCCTTCCCCCATGTGTTGCCCAAACATAGGAACACGCATGGGTTTGTGCCCGTGAGCACAAACTGCTCCTCCAAGTGACACTGGGGCCGGCATGCGTGTGGAGCCCACAGAGAAGCCAGCCCTCCATCTCCACCAGCGGCATCGCCGGCATCCTGAAGTTGGAGAGACCTCTCCGCATCTTCCTGTCATTTCTCCCGCTGCTCTTTCGACAGTGCTGCATGGAATGCATTCCTAGGCCAAGTAGTTGGGGAGTCACGGGTCCCCACTAAGGAAGGAGCACTTCTTTTGCTAATGGTTCAGTTAGATTTCTTTGGGGTGCAACGGATAGAACCTCCAGCTCAGGAGTTTGCTTCAGCAAAAAGGCGAGCCCAGCTGGAAAGACCCGGAGGAAGGCTGGCTACAGGTGCAGCTGGGTTCTATTTTTTTTGTTTTTGTTTTTAATGGAAAATATGCGATGTACGATCCCTCTTGTTCATCACCAGATATGGCCAATCTCCGTCACAGGTTATTTTTAAAATATTTTATTGATTTTTTTTTTTTACAGAGAGGAAGGGGGAGAGAGAGAGAGAGAGAGAGAGAGAGAGTTAGAAACATTGATGAGAGAGGAACATTGATCAGCTGCCTCCTGCACACCCCCTACTGGGGATGTGCCCACAACCAAGGTACATGCCCTTGACCTGAATCGAACCTGGGACCCTTCAGTCCACAGTCCAACGCTCTATCCACTGAGCCAAACCAGTCAGGGCCACAAGTTATTTTTAAACTCAACAGATAATCACACAAATTAAAGCATAGGCTGTCCTACATGATAGCCATACAAAGCTCTGTAAGTGTGCACTGTTTGAGCTGACACCTATACATGTGTTGAGTGTGTATCTATATTGTGCATAAGTGTGAGCAAACCCCTCCATGCAACAGCCCACATGCACGCATCTGGGAAGCCCTGTGCAAAACTGAGCTGCTCTCGAGCTCATCGGTCTCAGCCAGGGAACAAGCCGGTTCCTGAGATGTGTTTGCTCGCAGTTGAGATTACACCTTCCACTTGAGAAGAGAAGCTGGGACAGATGCCAAACCCACTGCAAGCCCCCGGGGTCCTTACAATGGCACTTAGAGGGGCCGTGCAAAGTATCAACTGGATCAGTCACTCAAGGTAGAAGAGCAATCCCGTAACTGTCAGGTTCTCACTCCGCTCAATCCAACCAACAGCGACAGGGGGACTCATCTGTGCCTATTCTGCCATCAACCAATTTTAAAAAGTTAAGTGCAATACAGGCATAGACATAGAAATAGATATCATAGATAGATAGATAGATAGATAGATAGATAGATAAAAGTCATAAATATGCAGTTCAATAAATTATCACAAACTGAGCACGTCTGTGTAAGCAGCACCCAGATTTTAAAAAGGGGGGGCGGGGAACAGGTCATTACCAGCATCACAGAAGGGCCTTCTCTCTGTCACTCCCCCAAGGGCAACCACTATCTTTATTTCAACACCACAGATTCGTTTTGCTGTTTTTTTATTCTATAGAAAAGGATCATACTCATATGTGCTTTTGTGTGGTGCCTTCAATTAATCTCTATGCTTGTGAGATTCGCTCAGACTGTTGCATATGTTTGCATATTATTCATATTCGATGCACAGCATTCCACTGTGTGACTACGCTGCCATTTATTTATCTGTTACTGTTGATGGCACTTGGGTGATTTCCTCTTTATGGCTATTATAAATTGTGCTCCTATAAACACATTACTACATAACTCTTTTTAAAGTATGGTTTTATTGATTTTTTTTTGCGGGGGGTGGGGGGGAGAGGAAGGAGAAGAAGAGAGAGAGAAACATCGATGTGAAAGAAGCATTGATGGTTGCCTCCCCGACTGGGGATTGATGCTACAACCTGGTATGTGCCCTGAGTGGGCATCATCTATATGAAAACTCAGATCTATACGTTGGCATGAACACCGGAAATGGTAAAGATGAGGGTAATTATGAAAAATTAGAATTTTTCTTTCCTTCATTTCCTTAAAAAGGAGAGAGGAACAGAGAATCAAGTAATAACATAAAACTACATAAAATCAGAGAAGCTTAGAATCAAATCCCAGCTCTGCCACTTACAAACTATATCATCGTGAATAAGTCGCTTAACTTCTCTGAGCCATTTCTTTCATCCATTACTGGGTAGTCACACATCCCTTCATACGGTTGTCAAGAAATTGGGGAGAATGTAAGTATTTTTCTACTTAGATTAATTTCAAAAGGCGACTTGTGGTACTACTATAGATGAACTACCATCACTGACCATAAATAGAACATATGCATTAAAAATAGAATTAAAGAAAAACAATGTTACAATTGAGCCACAAACGATTGCTTTCCAGGGTCTTGGAACCTGGGGCTAGTCTACCTTTGCTGAGAGTGAGAGAGAGATGAGAGAAATTGATTAGCAAATGCTGCAGAGGTGTTAAAAAACATGTTAGCTTCTGAGACTTCCTCTTCCTCAAAATCACAAGGAATGAAACAATTTAAAAGGGAATAACTTTCTCAGAGTGCAATTCAGTTTTATGAATGGTCTGTTCCTAAGCTTTTGTTCCATCATACATAAGCGGGGGGGAGAGAGGGGGAGGAGGAGATGATGATAATAACAGCACCTACTTCACAGGTTTGGGGTAAATGATGGGCAAAATAATCTATAAGGCTCTTGGCGCAGTGCCAGGCACATAGATAGACTCAAGAACTATGAGCTATATTTCAAAATATTATGTACACACTCATCATTCACACCCTTCTTATGTATGGGGAAGACACAGATGGGCTCCATATTTACCTTTTCTGTTTGCATGTTTGAAGAGTCAATTTTAACTTGATAATAGATTTTTATTAATTTTAAATTTTCTCAACTAAATATAGAAATAAGATCTATTGCTAAAACATTAGCATTTCCTGCCCCGTGGCTCTCTGCCTCCATTATTCTACTCTGTCACTCTCCTTGGGGAGAGACACTGTGTATTTTTTCAGCTTCTCTTCCATTCTCTCTCTCTCTCTCTCTCTCTCTCTCTCTCTCTCACACACACACACACACACACACACACACACACTCAGAGCCGTCCACCATAATGAGCCCTTAATTAATACTTGTACACTGTGGATCTTGTACACTTGTCTGAAGAGGAAAGCGTATTTTCAAAATTCCTTATCAGAAGGAAAGCATAAATATGTAACACTAGCCATTTCTCTAGTCCTATATAATAAAAGCCTATATGTTAAGTGTCCAGTTGTCCGGTCATCGGTTCAACCAATCAAAGGGTAATATGCTAATGATATGCTAACGCTGCTCAAACACTCGCTATGACTTGAGCAGTCGACCAGTTGACCAGTTGCTATGACATGCATTGACCACCAGGGGGAAGACGCTCTTACTGGTAGGTTAGCTTGCTGCTGGGGTCCGGCCAGTCAGGACTGAGCTAGACAGGCCGGACACGCCCTGGAACCCTCCAGTGGTCCCTCCCCGGCTGGCCAATCTCCCGTGTCCCTCCCCAGCCCCGATTGTGCACCAGTGTGGTCCCTTGTCCTGGCCTGCGCCCTCTCGCAATCAAGGACCCTTTGGGTGATGTCAGAAAGCCAGTTTTGGCCTGATCTCTCAGGCCAGGCCGAAGGACCCCACTGGTGCACGAATTCATGCACAGGGCCTCTAGTTTAATAATAAGAGCTTTGATTCTATTGAAAATAATTTCTAGTAGCAAATTAAAGAAAACTTCTTAGTGAAGTTGAACTTAGGACAACTTCAAAGATGAGACCATAAACTTCTAGAAGTAATGATGTATTTACTCCTGGCAGAAGAATCTAAAACTCACTGCATTAATTCTGTACCGTTTTCTTCCACTGACATGAACTATTAATTAATTGCACATTTTTCTGTCAAAAAACAATGAAGAGCAAACAACATAAACAGAGAATGTTATCAAGTCGCCACCATCCATCAGATAGTGTTTTTTCACTTTCATCAGATATTTAGAATCCAACAGATTGGTTAATATTTATTGAGTGTTTATAGAAAAAAATCTGTTAGAATTAATAAATAATAAAGCTAATATCTTTTTTAAAAAGTAAATCAAGAGTCCCATCATAAAGTTGCCCACGATTTACTGCAGCAATATAACACCAGAAAAGGACTACGCAGGCAGAATTATTTCCCATAACTCAGAATGTCTAACTACCCCAAAGTGGTTGGGGTGGTTTATTGTTTTTTACAATGAAATAAAATTGTTTGGCAACTCTAACTTGTAGGACTCTTCTTATTAACCTGTGTGGGGCCATAAGTGATTATATAGACATAGCAATTTATGCGAAGAGATTTTCTTTCCCCCTGATTTGAGTCTGAGATATTATCTTTGCTGATATATTATTCAGGATTATGTTCTCTAAATACCAAACTGAGACTATCAGTTTTTAGTATTAAGATTAGGCAAACTTCTTGATTATGCAGACTCTATTCCTAGTCTTAAGTGGCATGATGATTAAATATTCCCTGGCATTATCCAAGTGATACAAATCTTTCTCTGCAGCACCCCAACCCCCACCCCCCTCCCCAGGCCCTGCTCTGTGTGTGACGGGGTAGAGCCATAACCTCCCCAATTTCTGGAAGAGGAAGGGACCTATAATATCTAAAAATTTGTTTCCACATCAAGAGATAAATGAAGTAAAAATATTAAAAGTTGTTGATGCGAGCGTTGTTGTTTTATTTCTGTAGTACAGTAGTGAAAAAGAATCAAAACATTTCACTATACGACAGTAGACCTGAACACTGATTAACTTCAGTTCTTCTCTTCCTTGTTTCAAAAGTATATTTTCTTTTTCTCTAGATTACTGAAATCTTGTTTCAGTGCATGCTCCTGGGAATCAGGGAGTTAGATTTCTGTTCAAAACAACATTTTCAAACCTCTGTCTTAATAACTGGACCGATTGCAGAGCCGATGTGGACTAAATGTCCGTGAGTTTCTGAGTCAGATGGGTGGACAAAAGATCACGATTTGGTACAAAATACTCACTTAGTGAACATATTACCTACAAGTTGATGAGGGGAGGGGAGAAGCAATTTCGGTACTAGCCAGTGTTTATATTGTTTTTATTTTTATTTGTGCTTTGAATTTAGCCTTCAATAAGCAACTTGCCAAATAACTTTTCCGATGGATTGGACAAATTTTTATTGATGAATATAATATAAACTTAACAAATTTTTGTTGTTTCAAATTTTCACTAGTATTTAGTATTTGAAATGAGCTTCTTTTCATATTTTCAATGTTAGAATAAAATTGAAATGAGTTTGTTATAGACAGCATCTAGTGGATGGTATATTTTAATCCACTGTCAATCTCTTCCTTTTAATTGGTTTGTTTAAATGTAAATCATTTACATTTAAGGTAATTATTGCTATGTCAGGAGTTAGGTATGTTCCAAGTATGTTCAAGAATGTCATTTCAAGATATTAATGTAAGATTAAGGGTTGGGGCCGAAACCGGTTTGGCTCAGTGGATGGAGCGTTGGCCTGCAGACTGAAGGGTCCCAGGTTCAATTCCGGTCAAGGGCATGTACCTTGGTTGTGGGCACATCCCTAGTGGGAGATGTGCAGGAGGCAGCTGATCGATGTTTCTCTCTCATCGATGTTTCTAGCTCTCTATCCCTCTCCCTTCCTCTCTGTAAAAAATCAATAAAATATATTTAAAAAAAAAAAGATTAAAGGTTGTGGCTGAGTTATAAATCACATTGTACATGCCCTGATGTGACGTGCTTGGTTTATATTGTGAGATGCTTTAAGAAACGTCTAAACAAACCCACTACTTCATTGATTATAGGGGGGTTTTAGAGTGTGTCATCCACTACATTCAGTGCCCCCTCTATGAACAGCAAAGTAAAATTTTACTTTAGGTCTCACAGGAAAGTTTTATTTCTCCTAAGAAATAAGAATGCATATTTTTATGAACAAAAATATTTTTGAAATAGTAATATTTTACTTTTTGCTTTGGCTTCCAGGAAGCTCGGCACTAATATTTTTAATCTTACAATTGATTTACCACCCCCATCCTTTTCAGTATTGTGGTTTTTATATTTTACTTCAAATGTTATAAAACACCAGAAGACAGTCTTATTGTTGCTTTAAGCAATAATAACCTTTTACATACGCTCACATATGTGCTTTATCAAGAGCTCTTTGTTCCTTCTTGTAGTTCTGTCTGTTCAACTGGAAATATCTCCCTCCAGCCTAAATAATTTATCCTTTCATCTTCTGCACATTCAGATTGTTTCTAGGCATTCGTTCTTAGGAACAAAGCTGCTAGAAGCATTTGTGACTTCTCTTGAGACATATGTTTTGTTTTATCTTGGATAAATACCTGAGCGTGGAACTTGTGGGCCTTATGGTAAGTAAGTGTGCAGTTAACTATAGAAGAAAGTACCAGCTGTGTTCCAGCGTTGTCCCATCGTACAGTTCCACCAGCAATGCAGGAGCGCTATAAGAGTGGGTCTGTCTACTGGCTATTTTTTCTCTTGATTATGGGTCACATTTTTTCCTTCCCACATGTTATATTTTTATTATATATCAGACACTCATATAAAAGAAGTGAGACTGTAGTTGATATTCACTTTTTATTGTCAGAGGGACTGGGGGGCGGGGGTTGATCACCTTGCCTCACTCAGGGAGTCAGATGAGTGGTGGCTGGGTTGTGCGCTAGGTCAGTATTATTCCACCACTGGTTTCAATTGTCTGGAGGCTAGAGACCCATTTTGTGGTTACTGTTGGCTTCTTTCTCTAGCAGAATGTTTATATCTGGGCACTCTGGGGCTGAGCGGCTTCATTTTCCTTTCCCCGTCCAGTTTCTGGGCTGTCATTGCTGTGCAGGGAACAGATGGAAACCTCATGGACATAGAAAACGAATTCCTTGATCCAGACCACTTTTGATAACTCTGCCATGTTAATATGCATTTTAATTTTCCCCTGGTCGTATAATCTATTCTGTATCTCAAGGCCCAGATTCCTTAAAATATTTTATTTCTTGGTTTCTTGTGTTATTTGAAATGTTTGTCAACCAAGAGAGCCAGGGCCAAATCGCAGAAGTAAATAAAGTTAAATGTAAAATTACTGCGTTAATTGAACCACATCTCTGTGTGTCTTAAAGTTGTTCTTTAAGGCTTTCAATCTTCTCTAAGAAACCACAAAAGAATAAATGTTTTTCAATCAGCTTCGGTTTTCAAGACCTTTGTTGCAGTCTCAAGAGTTCTGTAAGAGCCACCATGTAATTTATTAGTAGAATCTACAATGTGATGGGCAGTGGTTGGCTACTGAATTGAATTCATTTTTCTGAGCCAGTCTTTTTTAATGAGAAAAATGAAGGAAATAAGATGGGACAGTCAAAAACTAATAGAAATCTTGACTATAATAACTACTGACCAAGGCAATTAAAGAGCACTTGAAACATTTTTAATAGACATAAATGAGAATGTTCAAATGACAGGCACCCGAAGGAAAGAAGGAAATTTGTGAAATTTAACTCTTTCATTACTCCTAATTATTTTCCCTAAATCAAATAAAAAGATTTACAATTTTCAGAAAGCACTATAAACAATGATCCCTGAGTTTATCGATGAATAGATATGGCTTAACATTCCTTCCTGTGTGTTCCTAATAAAGCATCTATTTACCATCAAAGAGCCCCAAACCCACATTTCCAGGACACTTCTTTACAACCATTTTGTTTGTGTACAGTATGTAAAAACATACTCTGATTATATGCCTAACATTTTCAAATTTCACCTACTAAGAGGGTGAAAACTACCCTAAACTCCATTTGGAGTCTATTTAAAGACAAAGAAACTTGGCCATATATTTCCAGTTATATGCAACCGTCCCCTACACTAGCCAAGTAAATTTGGGGCAGATTTCTGTTCCAGAATAAAAGCGGGGCTGTGTTGGGAGGTGGAGTGTAGGGGGCGGTGATCTTGAAGAAGGTCACTTCACGAGGGTCTTCATGTTTGACGACCTTTTTACCTACTTGGGATTCAAACACACTAACAGTCATCGCTTTCCTTTGCCAACTAAGTGCTCGTCTGCTAAGCTTACAGCACATCTCACAGGATGGAGCTTGTAGCCATCGGTCAATAAAAAAAAGAGAAATAAAGTGAATCTTGCTGACAAATGTTAGAGGCACAACAAATGCTGCGGCAGCAACTGCACAGGGCAGCGCATCAATTTGGGTTTGTTTCCAAGGATGTCAAAGGGCCTCGCCGCGACTTTCTTTGAACTAAAGTTCACCATATCATCGAAGCTGACTTCCCAGGCCTGATGAGTTTGTGTGCATAAAGGTCACCCAAATAGTCCCCACCAGGCAGGGTCCGCTGCTGGGAGGAGGCCGCAAGACCCTAGGTTCTGATTTAAACCCTCATCCCACCAAAACTATCCATGGCACTCACCATACTTTGTTCTCTTGGCCTCTTCTCATTTTCTACAGAGAGCCGGTAACTGTACACAGTACATACCAATGAGATTTACATATGATTCTAGCATATCTCTGAGGCTCTCCTGCTACTGAGTCATACGTGTTAAAAGCATGTTTAAGGACCTATGCGACTTGAACCAACCACAGATAAGAAAGCCCAAAATGGCCTTGGTCTCCAAGACTATATCCAATAAGGGCTGGGTGATGCTTTGTTTAGGTGGCAGAGGGTTGTTTTTTTTTGTTTTCCTTTTTATTGATTTCAGAGAGGAAGGGAGAGGAAAAAAGAGATAGAAACATCAATGATGAGAGAGAACCATCTATCAGCTGCCTCCTGCCCGCCCCACACTGGGGATCGAGCCTGTAACCCCGGGCATGTGCCCTGACGGGGAATCAAACCAGTGACCTCCTGGCTCAAGGGCAGATGCTCAACCACTGAGCCACACCAGCTGGGCTAGGCAGCAAAGATCTTAATGTCCATTGATCAAGAATTATTTGAGAATTGCCTAAATAGAAATGGAAAGTAAAATCAACATTTAATTGATTCACTTCCTTTTTGAGTCAGTGACTGGCAGGGTGAGAGACTGAGATAAACCAAAGGCTGAAGCCAAACGTATGCCAGTGGGCCGCTCCATGTCCACTCCCCGCTTTAGAATGAAAATTGGCACAACTCGAGGTCTTTGGTTGACAGAGCCATCGACTCCCTCCTCCTCTGTTCCAATCCACTGCTCACGGAGCCACTGAACATAGGGGGGCTCTGCTCTGCACCCTGCATCTGAGGCAGAGCTGTGCAGGCGGAACCCACGGGGAGGAGAGGACGAGACTTCAACATTACCCAGTGGGAAACATTATTAGGAAGTCCATGGACTCGGAAGGAGGAGAGGAAAACACAGTGTCCCCGGGAAGGGTTAAGAGTCCATTCTCAAGACAGGACATTAGCAGAGACACAACACTTTCTCTGACTTACACTTTTCTTACTGCTTATATTATGATTATACTCTATTTTCTATTTCATTTGATTATCAAAACAACATGAGAATTATTATATCTATATCTATATCTATTACAGGCCCGATGCACGAAGATTCGTGCAAGAATGGGCCTTCCATCCCCTGGCTGCTGGCACCACCTTCGCTCTGGCTGGAGCTGCCTTTCCACCTTCCCTTGCTGCCCAGAGGCCTGGAGCAGCTGGGGCATTGCGGAACACCCCAGCCACTCAGCACTGGTGTATGCAAATTAACCCACCATCTTTGTTGGGTTAATTTGCATACGCACTCCTGATTGGCCAGTGGGTGTCGCAAAGGTATGGTCAATTTGCATCTTTCTCTTTTATTAGTGTAGATATCTATATCTATATCTATATATCTATGTCTATGTCTATGTCTATGTCTATATCTATATCTATATCTATTTTGCTGATGAGAAGCTGTCCCAGGAAAGATAAATGATGACAATGGGATTGTTGAGTTGGAAAAGTCCTTAAATATCATTCATCCAATCCCTTTTATACATGTGGAAACTGAGGCCCAAATGGGAGTAAATGGATTGCCTGATTCCAATATTATTAGCAGAGACCAGATGAGAACCCACACTTTCAAACCTGCAGCGCCCCATTCCTGCTAAATAGCCAAAAAGCTGTCCACACAAGCTTTCTTCTCCCACCCTGGGGCCAACAATACTCGGAACCATGTTCTACACGTTATTCTTTCTAGCTGCTCAACCCTAAAGGCTTAGAAATAAAGGGAATAGACAGGGCCCAAGGAATATTTGTTAGGAGGTCTTTAAAGTCTTAAAATCTGAAATAAATTATGAAAGGAGAGGCCATGGAAACCCAACTGAAATATGAACTCTTAAGCACTCCCTGCTTGTTCCATTTCCTTCTTCTAATGCTGACAACATTTTGCTAAATATGGATACCCAGTGATGAGTGAATGGGCCAGGATTACTTATAATTGACCTACTCATTGTGCCTTTGCAGATGGTTCTTGCTAAGTATGTGAAAACAATTTGTTCCCTTAAATAGGTTATATATTCCCTACCCTCCCTCTTGTTTACACTACTAATTTGCTTAGCAAACCCTCTCCTTTTTTTTCATATCTAGTACAAAGGTAAACTTCAGCCCAGCCAGAGGGTCTGAATTATTCATGCATTCTAAATTAGCAGGGTCCAGATTAATGAGGTTTTACTCTACTTTTTATCTTCCACTACCTCCCCTTGGGGCATAGAGTCATTGCTATTCTCTCCCTCCTTCCCTATTATCAGAAGCTATAGCCCCCAAGTGAGAACCCCCTTCAAGGGGTGCCTGGTTACAGGCTCTGAAGACACAATGAGAGAGAGGCAGTGGGCCTGGTCCCGCCAACGTCCTATCGCCCCATCTGGGTTCAAATTCTTCACAGCAAGTAGCTGCCGAAAGCCAAGAACTAGCTGAGCTTCCTTCCTCCTCCCCCTCCTCCCTCCGACATGTAATATTCTTAGAAGGATATGGGCACCGTGAGGCCACTAGCTGGGGACACAGAAGCAGAGAAACCCTTGGGGGCCTCCTCCAATGGACCCCTGGGTGGTCATGTACTTACTTAGTGAGAATGGGAACTCTCACAGGAGAGCACAGCGGGCTGGCCGGTGTCTGATCATACCCTGCTCTTTGGTGTTAGATAGAGATGTACATTTTATATGTTCATTCTCCACGAACCACAGCACGCTCCCTCCAAATAAAATAACTGCAGGAAAGCATCTCTCTCTCTCTCTCTCTCTCTCTCTCTCTCTCTCTCTCTCTCTTTCTCTCTCTCTCTCTCTCTCCCCAACCCCCCCCCCCGCCCCCTCTGCCGATGTCGTCTTTATGATGTGAAAATAACTATTTTGAGATGGATGCCATCTGTGAAAACTGCAAGCAAAGAAATGATGGGTGCAGATCCCAGGTAAGTATGTCAAGCACCAGGAACACAAGAGCGTGGACATTGCCGGGGATTAGCGGGAAGCCAGTCGCCGTATGCACGCTCATTTCCTCTGTTGCTGCTTAATTCCCCCGTGATGCCATCTGATCAGTTCTCGAACGTCCCCTGTGTCTTTGCCTTAACAATCGAGCCTGGTAGGCCATTGCACACATTTGTGATTCTCCGCGTGATGAAAAAAAAAGAAAAGAAAAAAGCTTCCTGACATCTGTTCTGAATTTGTTTCTCTTTAATTTCCATTTATGCTCCCTTATCCTAACATCTGTGTCATCCTGAAAACAGTAACTCAGACTGACGTGATCGCTGCCATTTACAGTGTTATATCCCCAGCCAGCAGCTCCTCACCGTGTCGTGGATGTGGGGTTCTGGTGGATGGATGCTCAAGCTGCCGAGTGGGGCTCAGCTGTGATTTCGGAGGGTTCAGCAGATGTGCCGGCCCCCAGTCCTTCCTCAATATCTTTTTTGAAAGAGAAGCCGTGGCTCACCAAGCATCAAAGGGCCTTCCATTTGGAAAAATTACAGTCACTCGAGCAACTTTTTCTCTGTTGCACAACTGCCGACGTACCAGGCGCTGTGCTGCCTGCTCAGAACTCACTGAGGAGAAACAGGCACGGTGTCCACCCCAGCGGCACCTCCAGGCTAGTGGTGGAGGCAGAAAAAGGCGCAAATAGCAAACAAATCAAATTAAGCTCCAAGGGCACACCGTGGTCAATGAGGAGAGGAGCAGGGCGCTGTGGGAGAGCCTGAGGGGCAGCTGTCCTCAGACTGAGTGATCGAGGAGCAATCACGACGCATAATGTCCCAAGAAATACGGGGCACGAGTAGCCAATGGCATCCTGAGCAACGATGAGGTCAAGTGCAGAGTTGGCTACAAGCCATGTGTCGGTGGAAGACAGATACAGGCTCAGAGAAGTTAGAAAGCCAGTCTCTTTTCAGTATGATGCAGTGGGGATGGATACACCTGCACCTGCGTACACCTGCACCGGGGTAAACCTGCACCTGCGTACACCTGCACCCGCGTACACCTGCATCTGGGTACACCTGCACCCGTGTACACCTGCATCTGGGTACACCTGCATCTGGGTACACCTGCACCTGGGTACACCTGTACCTGCGTACAACTGCACCTGGGTACACCTGCACCTGCATATGCCTGCACCTGGGTATGCCTGCACCTAGATATGCCTGCACCTGCATACACCTGTACCTGCGTACAACTGCACCTGGGTACACCTGCACCTGCATATGCCTGCACCTGGGTATGCCTGCACCTGCATACACCTGCACTCGCACACACCTGCACCCGCATACAGCTGTACCTGTGTTCATGGGAGCAGCGAAGCAAAGTCGTTGCTTGTTTTTGAATATGAATCAACCTGTAAAACATTGCTCTTAAAGGTTACGGAAGGGAGAGCCTGTTGGAGCCTGGAGATGTCAGGAAAGGCTTTGAGAGACAGAAGAGACTGAGGCAGGGCTGACAGTGATGACAAGGTGAAAACAGCCCCATCTCTCCTCAGGCCCAGGATGCCGCCATCTCTGGCTTCAACCACAGCTCCAGCCTCTAACTGCTCTCCTTGGCGAAGCCAGGGTGACATTCCTAAAACCCAAACCTGACCCTGTCACCTCAACACTTAAACTCTCCAGTGGCCCTCCCCCCCGAAGGCGGGCCCCTTTCATAGGGTGCAGAGAGCCCCTGCACATCTATCTGGCCACAAGTCTTCACAACCCCTGTGCCCCCTGAAGCTGACCTTCCGCTCGCACCAGCTTCCCTCAATTCCAGGAGAAGGGGGTGCACTGATTGCCGATGCTGTTCCCGCCACCTGGGTCACTCTTCGCCCGGCACTTGACTCCCTCCTGCTCCCCCTGCAGATGCTGCCTGTGAATTCCCTACCCCGGGAAGCCTTCTCCGCAGGTCTGAGTTGGGGGCCCTTGCTGTGTGTTCTGACAGCCATAGCCTGACCGGAATCCAGGGGTGGGGAACCTTTTTTCTGCCAAGGGCCATTTGGATATTTAGAACATCATTTGCGGGCCATACAAGATTATCACCTTAAACATTAGCCTGCTACATTTGGTCAAACATGTCATTAGCTCACCCCGAAGGCCTTGGCAGGGCCGGACCAAATGGTTTCATGGGCCCGACGTTCCCCACCCCTGCTAATCACACTATATTGTAGCCGTCTGCTTCATGGTCTCCGCCACATCCTAAGCTCTGTGAGGGCAGAGACCATATGAGTCTGGTCCCCTTCTGGCTCCCCAAGAGCTAGCACAGTTCTTCTTGGAAACAAGGAATGAGTGGGCGCCCATGAAATTGCTGAACCACGTCGTCGAACGAAAGGGATCTCTGGCCAGTGGAGTTAGATCTTCCCCAAGAAAGCAGATGATCACTGGCGTCCCATTGACCGACCCAAGTCTGATCACTGGCATTGTCCCCACTCCGAGAGGAATCGGCCTCCCACGTACAAATGGAGCCCAGATAGAGCCCTGAAGAGACAGAGCCCAGAGTCCCTCCTGTTGGTCCCCAGGAAGGAATGGAAGGGGGCGAGGCCTGGTGGGAGCAGGAAGTGGCGTTTCTGCACTTCCCCACGGGACACCAGCCTTGGCATCCAAATGCCCAAGGGAAGCACAGAGGCCTTCTCCCCCCATCCCTGCCCCCCACGTTATGGCCAACTCCCCACGTCAGGGTTCCATTTCCCCCTTTCGGAATTATTTATGGGACAATGAGCTGAAATAAAGAATCCACTCTTTTGGAGGAAACCACGATATGTTCCCAAAGCATTTTCTTAAACATTTGGTATATGGATCCTGTTTTTCACTAAGCTCCTGTGTGTGAGTAATAGGTAAGTTTTCTTTCCTGGTTCTATCAGACTAAAAGCTTATTCAGCTGATAACGTTTTTGCTGCTGTATCTTGGCAACATGATTTATTCTGCAAATGCTCAGTGTTACCGTCTCACAAAGCTGTGCCATCTGGGTTGAATTAATAGGCTACCCAGAGAAATAAATGAGAATGGTCTCCCATAATTAACATGTAGGTAAAGTATATTTAACAGATTATTATAATTAATATGTCAGTTACTGATTTCATGCTAAATAGAATTGTGAACACAAGATATTAAGATTAGGTACCCTCTCTGGGTGCGCCTCAAAAAAAAAATGCAATGGGGAAAGAAATGAGGGCGCGGAGTTCAGTATCAATAAAATTGACCTGAACATTAAGAACATCAGATACCAAAACTCTAAGCAAACAGTGACAATGTCAGGCATTATAAGCTGGGAGCAGCAAATTACTGGTTTCATAAATTCAGAGCTTGTCCCGGAGATGTCCAGAATATCCCAGATGTGACCTGCAAAAGCATGAGAATGTGCTTAATTTATACACAGCTGAAGGCGGCCATCTAAAGGAGAGGGGTTGGGGGTGGGGAGGGAAGACAAAGGAAGAAACCAGCTTTGCTCCCAATGCCAGCCTGCATCCCCGGATGCTCAGTACTGCATGCAGGAAGCCAGCCTGAGTGAGAAACCCCACAGGGGCATAGGCGTCCACAGTGGGTTCCCATGGGCAGTGGATAGAGTTTTTGTCAACTGGCATGGGTAGCAATGGACAGGTCACAGGAAGCAAGGCCATGGGGAGCAGGGGAGGAGAGAGAAAGTGACTCACAGACCTTGAACGTGTTTTTTCACAACAAATTCCTCTGTCAAGATGATTAAGTTCTACCCTAACCAGTTTAGCTCAGTGGATAGAGCATCGGCCTGCGAACCGAAGCGTCCCGGGTTCGATTCTGGTCAAGGGGACATGCCCGGGTTGCTGGCTCGATCCCCATTGTGGGGCATGCAGGAGGCAGCCGATCCATGATTCTCTCTCATCGTTGATGTTTCTGTCTCTCTCTCCCTCTCCCTTCCTCTCTGAAATCAATAAAAACATTTAAAAAAAAAAAAAGTTATGAAGTTCCATTCTTTGAAAGCTTCTGGGGGGGGGGGGGAGGAGAGGTTCATCTTGGCAGAGATTCCCATGGGGATGCAGAACGGAAATCGTTAACTCGCCCAGCCACAAAAGCCGCCCTTCTTCAGACGGGTTCTTCTGGTTTTTCAGTAATAGATGTGGACAAGCACTGTGCCACAGGGATTCAACAATAAACAATTTTAATGTGTGTGTGTGCGTGTGCTTTTGTGCACAACGGAAGTGAGAATATGAACTTGCTCTCATCATTCTGCATTTTTCTAGTCGCTGAGAGGAGTGTTTTTCCGGCAGGTTCATCGTCCCCTGCTCCTTTACTACCCAGGGACCAGAACTCTTCAGCAATTACCTTACTTTCTCATGGACTTGGCACTTCTAGGCCTGGATCAAGGTTGTAAACCTGGTTTGGACTGCCATGTCCAAGTTGTCCGTTCCCCAAGGAGGGGCCACGTTTCTGGAGACTCTTCCCCAGGGGTTGTGCCCTGTCTCCCAGTCCCTCCAGCAGAAGGCAGTGCAAAGCGCCCCACCCATAGAGCGCCTGCTGCCAGGGCCCCCTAACTGATGGACAAATGGATTCCTGAATCCTCCGAGCTGAGCCGTCTTTAGGCCGCCCCTAAGGATGGAGTTCAGCATATTTCCAAAATCAGCAGATCATCAGAGAAATGGCAGGTCGAGTCAAAGGGAATACACCTCCCAGGAAAGTCTCCATTTAGCCTTCACGAAGAGAATGTAAAGAAGCTCCTCCATCACCGTTTTTCTCAACAGCACGAAGGAGGGAGCAGATTCCGTCTTGGCCTGAGGAGTGTGTGGCGTGGGAGGGGTGGCGATTAGAACGAGAAACCATCAGGTTATTTCAAAAACTAAAAAATAAGTCAGGGACGCATTGGGATGGTTCAGGGAGTCAAAGATAGGACGTGCTCTTGATCTCAGGAGAGAATCCCGACATAAAGGGAGCCACCCTCTGTAGCTCTCTGTCCCTTTGGGAAATTTGTCAACCAGTGATCATTGGAGCCAAGTGGATGCCAACAGGAATCCCCCATGTGGCCTGCAGTGAAGAAGGAAACTTTACTCGGTGCAAACAGCTCAATTGTGAAACAGCTCAAAACTGTCAGCACAGCTGCCAGGCAGCCCTCGGGCAAGGTGGCTCCACTCTGTTCAGGTCCTCTGCACACACTTGAGTCCCAGGAGGCACCTTCAGCTGTTTCCGCTCCCAGCAAGATGTCTCCAGTGCGTCAGCTTCCATTGAGAGATCTTACAGCTGTTCCCAGGGAGATCGCTTCAGCGGTTTAGGGCATGGCAGATAGCAGCCCTTGGTGAGAAGGAAAAGCACACTCCACAAGCCAGAGGGGAGCCGGATTGGTTTGTCCTCATTCAAACGAGGACCCCAAGTCATTGCAGTTTGATTGGTCCAAAAAGCTCTGTCCTGATTGGTTGGAGTAGAGCCACTCTGATTGGTTAGTAGGATACTAATGGGGGGGCGGGGAGAGGTGGAATAGATCTTGCCCTTCTCTGATTGGATAGGGAAAGTCTCAGTCCTGCTGGTTGAAATATGATTCCAGGAACTCCTTTATAAGTAATAGATCAATATGTACCACAGGCATGGAAAGGTACAAAGATATGTGATTTTATTTTTGTTTAAAAATAAACTCTATACATGTGATGTGGAAAGACTGTCAATTCATAGAAAAGAGTTGAGAGAATACACACCCAACTTTAAAACTGATTAAAGTTGGGGCGAGAAATGGTAGGAGCCATTGAGAGGGATTTTCATGCTGCACCTATTTCTGCATTGGCTTTTTATAAGCACATTTCCGTTTTGTATTTCTCTATCACTTAGTAAGGAAAATGGAAAAATATTAAAATGTACCAATCACATTCCCCATAAAAAGAACTGTCTTAGACACGAAGTAATATACTTGACACAAGTCACTTGTCTAATTTGAGATTGGGACCTATGTAATCTCATTTAACCTCCATGAAGCAATGGGCTTAAACTGTGTCATGATGCATTTAAGTTACATGTAAGGATTCAAACCATTAAGGACTGGCATGCATTGGGACCCATTTGTAGAGTACTTTGTAATGTTAATGAAGTGACGTAGAATGTGGCCTCTTGTGTCTTCTAGACGGATGTTTGGATTTTGCTCACTTACACGCTATGGGACCTTGAGCAAGCTACATAACTTTTTGGTGTTTTGAAATATGCATTTGTAAAATCAGTATAATAAGAGCACCCAACCCATCGTGTCAAGTCTAAAAATATAAGTAATCACTAATGTTAAATGCAATGCCTGGGACAAGCCCTCAGATATTTTAACCAGCAAAAATATATCATTCAGAAGAGATCCTATAAAATATAAGCCACCTGCCCAGATTCTTAATGTGTGATCTGGAATCCTCAAAAGGCCCATAACTGGGTTTCTGTGATTCTGTGAGCCACCCAAAGTTACGTGGAAAACTTTGTAGGAAAGAGCACAGGTGAACCTTTCTAGGGAGAAGGTGTATAATCTTGTCACATCCGCAAAGCTACTCCCGAAGGCTAAGGATTCTTGGTTGGAGTCTACTTCTTGTAGCAGCGGCAGTTCTAAACAATCTCCCATCAAGACAGCATCGTCCCAGCTGTGGTCCTGGCACCAGCCTTCATCCCAGTTTCTCAGGACCACCCTTCATCTGCTGGCCGTCCTGCGACCACCTTACTTCACTAGAGTTGGGTCTGCCCTGGGCTGTCAAACAGGTCACTCCCATAAGTTAGAGTAAATCTAATCTCACAACAGGTTGATCCATGAATACATTTTGTCATTTCATTCACCGGTTTGGCTGAATTAATCAGTTGGGTCACTTAATTAGGACTATTTCTATTTCAAGTGACAGAAATCCAACTCTCTCAAAGGAAAGAATTTGTTCACATAGACGAGTCCAGGAACGCATCTAATTCCAAGCAGGACTGTATCCAAGTTTCTCCATCTCTTATCTCTGCTTTATCTGAGTTGGCTTCACTCTCAGGTGATCAGATGGCGATGGTGAAACTCAGCAGCCCCAAACTAGTAACCCCAGGAGGGGGGACAAAAAACTACTCCTTTTCTCTAACAGTTCCAACCAAGCTCCAAGATTTGCTCCAATTGGCCTACCTAGAGGATTGACTCACCTCTGAACCAATTGCCATAGCCAAGGAGATGAACAGCTCTAGCCCTGGTCCCACCTCTGGAGCTGGAGGCTAGAATCACCTACACAGAACCACATGGATCGAGAGTGCTCAAGGGATGGTTTCCCAGAGAAAATGGGGGTGTTGTTGCCAAAGAAAGGAGAATGAACAGCCGTTCGTCATCTCAACGACACAGCCTCTGTATTGGTGTATTCAAAACACCACAACCAAGACTGGTCTGATGAAAACCACCAGGCCAGTCCCGATTCCGCATCGCCATGCCACACGTTCAGGCAAAAGATTTCCAAAAGGAGGGATGGCTGCTGTCCGCACCAGCAGATAAGCCACGTAGACACAGCTTCTGCTTCTTGCCCGCCTCTTCGTTGTCCTCCACTGCGATTTTCCAGGCCCGCAGTAGCCTGTCAGAAGGGAAGGATTAGCATACATTTTGATTTCTGCTGAAAACATGTTGTCTCAGAAATAAAGTTGGCATGGCAGGCATCTTGGTTGATTTAATCTCTGACACAGGAAGCTTATTTATAGCATCACAGCCTTTTGAATGTTTCAAAACTCTGGCATTCTAAGCTGCTGTGCTTTTCCTGCGGAGGATGGGGTGGCACTAAGCAAATGGTGGCACCTGAGACAGAAGCACAGGCATCCTCCAGAACCCAACACTGCTTTTATCTGCTCCCTTCTGTGGAGGCTGGCTCCATCCTGCGGAGGGTTCCTGGGCCACCAGTCCATGTCCTGGGAAGGGAAGGCTTGGCGGCACCAGGCTGGTCGCAGCCCCCCACCCCCCTTTCCCAGTCTGCTCTCCCTCCTTCCCGATTCTCTCCTGGATGGCTGGAGACACCTCTGAATCAGATGGGCTTCTCTGTGCTGAATGTCCCCCCCTCCTCCCCCAAGATAACCCTTTGTGCTAGCAGTCCTATCCCATGAGGTATGTGTCAGAAATGTTTTTGAGAAGTGGTATTAAAGCAATATGAGTCCAGCCACGGTGGCTCAGTGGTTGAGCGTCAACCCTTGAACTAAGAGGTCACCAGCTCGATTCTCCGTCAGGGCACATGCCCGGAGTTTGGGGCCCAATCCCCAGTAGGGGGCATGCAGGAGGCAGCCGATCTATGTTGCTCTCTCATCTATATTTCTATCTCTCCTGCTCCCTTTCTCACTCTCTCAAATAAATAAAAACATATTTTTTTTTTTAAAAAAAGGCAACATAAGCCACGATCCTCATTTTCCAGGTCAGAAGGAGTCTCTCACACAGTACATTTTCCCCCCAACAACTAAATCTCACTAGGATTAGATATCGGCCACAGGGACACCAGTTAATTTAGGAATTTAATTCTGCCTTCCTGTCACAGACAGAAATTGATTCTACTCAAGTGAGAAGGTAAGTCATTCTGGGTGGATTTAAAATAGCCAGGCCATGGCATTCTCTGGGGCACAGGATCCCAAAGTGGAACTACCACAAGTGTAAACATTTTCTGTTGATTTACAGGCAAGCACCGAGAGCCTCAATGCTATCGTCCGAAAGCAGTGTACTTCCACAGGTCAAAGAATCAGAGACTTTTTTTTAAAATCTCAGTGTCAGAGGTTATGACTTTGATGTTTAGACAGAAAACAGACTGCATGCATGTTAGATCAAGCCAATACTACCTCTTTCTAGAACCTGGCTGCAGAGAGATATATTCCATACCACAGGTAAGACATACGACACAAAACGGCTAGAACATTACTCTCCATTCCTTATCATGAGCTTGCTTACAGGAAAGTTCTCATCAGGGGATGAGAGTTCTCAAAGCCAGCCCAGGGATCTCTGGAAGAGTCACGTGACAACCCTTGTGTGTTACTAATGTTGGATATTATTGCAACGGCTGCAGTATTGAACCAAAATCGGGGGCAAGTGATCTGAGAAGCACAGCATTTCTTCTGGGGGGTAAACTTTGAAGTGAGGGCCATCAAAGAAAGCGTACCCCTGTGCTGAGAGAACGCAGAGTCATATCGTGGCCCTGGTTTGAAAACTGGGTTTGACTTGCAAAGGCACCCATTCTATGGCCACGAGCAAGCCATTCTTTCCCAGGAAACCTCCGTTTCCTCGCCGGTGCAATGGCGGGGCCTCAGGTTGTCATGAGGGTTAAAGGAGATGAAATAAATGTCAAATCAAGTTCCTCTTGCCATGAAAACACTTAAAGTCAAAGACAATAAAGTAGATGCCAAATCCTCCCTGTAGGACTTGCTGAGAAGTTGTAAAACCATTTTTTTTTACTCGTGGCTCATCAATAATCTTGAGAGAAGGCAAGAGGTTGAAAACGCCAGTATTGAGGGTTTCTCATAAACCTCTGGTGCTCACTGACGGCGCCCAGCATGAGAAGCCATGGTCCCAGCAATTTCCACCGGGAAGACGAACCCGTGGAAGACGTACAAGCCATGGGTGACTTCGGAGGGCGTTGCCAGCACGGCACCATCTGGGTCATCCGTGGGAACCATGGGACATGCATAAAGCATCGTACCAGTAAGACACAGCAGAGGAGGAAACGGAACATTAAGATACCCACAGGAATGAGTCCTGGGATTTCACAGAACCCTCCCAGGTAGCTCCCCGGCTGTTTAGGGGAATATGATGGAGCTGGATATACCACAAGGCAGATATAGTTAAAGCCAGAGAAATGCTGTTGGGATCGGATTTTTGCTCCATGAGCCGTGGTCAGCAAACCGTGGCTCGTGAGCCACATGCAACTCTTTGGCCCCTTGAGTGTGGCTCTTCCACAAAATACCACGTGTGGCCGTGCACGTACAGTGCGATTAAAACGTCGTGGCCCATGCGCAGAAGTCAGTATTTTGTGGAAGAGCTGGTATTTTGTGGAAGAGCCACACTGAAGGGGCCAAAGAGTCCCATGTGGCTCGCGAGCCATGGTTTGCCTAGCTGCAGTTTGCCGACCACTGGTTTAGGGAATGCAGATAGAAATAGACGTGAAAATGCATGGCCTGTAGAAAATACATTATGATGAAAGGAAGCAACTCATAAAAGTACCCAGCTGACGAAGGCTGTGCATGCAGTGCTGGTGACCGAAGATAGGGCCCCCCAAACCTGGGAGGGAGAGAATGGAGACAGAGCCCCAAAAAGGAATCCATAACACTTGGAAAATTGTAGCTACAATCAAAACAGAAATCGGCCATGCAAATGGTGTTATCATACCAAGGCAACCTGAAATTACTGTTACCCAGCTCCATCGCCCAAATCAGGGGTTGGGAGATCAAATTCAGCTGCCATCTCTTTTGGCAAATAAAGTTTTATTGAAACACAGTCATGTGAATTTGTTTACATATTTTCTATAGCAGAGGTGAGTAATTCTGGCAGCGACCATATGGCCCGCAAAGCCCAAAATGCATATTCTCTAGCTCTTTACCAAAACAGTTTGCCGAACCCTGTCCTAAATCATGTATTTTAAATAGAGTTCTTTGACGGTCAGATTTGCTCACTCAATAATGTGGAACGTGATGCAGCGGGGAAAATTATAAATGTGGGAGGCAGTCCTTACTGCTGGTCCTATTCCTGGCAGTGGTAAGTGTTTAATATGCATAACCTTACTTAATTGTCATAAAACTCGTGTGCAGCAGAATCATCCCCACTTTACTGATGAAGAAACTGAGGTTCAGAGAGGTTCCATAACTGGCTTAAGGTCACACAGCTGGAAAATGGGGGAGCCGGAACGCAAGCGCAGATCCAGAGCTCCTGCTCCTAAGCCTTCCCCCGTCCCCACTGCCTCCAGTTCTGGATCCAGCTTGGTCCCTTTGCAGCCAAGCAAGGAAGCACAATTCAAGAGCAATTCGGGCTCAAGGTAATTTCAGGCGCAAATAAGTACTAATGGGTGTCTTTGTTAACTTCAAAGCATTTCCTATTATCTTTTGCCCTTCCCTTTCCCCCCACTCTTCCTTTCTTTCCAAAGAAAAAGAGCAAGTCATCCCTCCAACACACACACACACACACACACACACACACACACACACTCCTGGTGTTGTGTGCCAACTAGTGATGGATTAAAGGAATGGAACAGATAGGAAATCAATATGTAGATGGTGGGATTTTTATTTTTCAAGTTTGCACATCAAAGTCACTTCGGCCAATTTTCAAAATGTCAAGTGTGCGTTTTCTCTCCTTTCTTCTCTCTGCCTTGTTCCCGGCTCCCTCGCTTTTCATGGTGCGCCCTGTTTTTGTTGGCCCTGCTCCTGAGAAGGGAGAAATCCATCGGTTTCATTAGCTCTTTGAAAAACGAGGTGGGACCAAGTTGGCGAGGTGATGAGGTCACCAAGAGTCATTTATCATTTTCAACGAGGCATAATGAACTCCTGGAAGCTGGACTCCGATTTAATTGTCTCCTACTTAATTGAGGGGAAGGAAGGCAGTTCCAAAGTACTGACTGAAGATGGTTTTATTGAAACATGGACAGCTCTGATTTGTACCCTGTAGGCGATAGAAAACACTGCTTCTGCTTAAACTGTCTCACTCAACACAGCCTTTATTTTGTGTTTAGTGGAATCTAGACGTTCCTCTCCAAACTCTCAGTAAATAGAACCACTATCTACCCAGACACCCACGCCAAAAATAAGGAGCCAACTTGATTCACTAAACCCCATAACCTCATCAGGGAGCCCATCTGCAAATCACATCACCTTCCGACCAAAGCTGACCATTGCTCACCATCCCTGGCGAGAAGCTCCCTGATTCAGGCCACCACCATCCCTCACCTGAAAACCTACAAACCTTCTCAGTGTTTTCCTGGTTCTCACTCTTCACCTCCAAAGTTCTTTGTCCACCCAGCAGCTCAAGTGGGAAGTCTAAATCCAATGATACCACTTGATTTATCTATTGATAATTGAATTACCCATTGCTGCAGAAAAAAAAAAATTACTCAAAAGCTGACCAGTTTAAAATGAAAAATAATGATCTCATACAGTTTCTGAGTGAGGACCAGGAGTTTGAGAGTGGCTCAGCTAAGTACTGATTCAGAGTCTCTTGTAAGGTGTCAGTCAAGATGTCAGCCTGGGCTGCAGTCATCTGAGGGCTGGACTGGGGCCGTCACTTCCAAGGCGGCTCACTCACATGGCTGTTGGCTGGAGGGCTCAGTTCCTCAGCACACAGACCTCCCCTCCAGCTGTATGAGTGTCCCCCTGGTGTGACAGCTGACTCCCTCCAGCGTGAGTGAGCTGAGAGGGAACAATGCTGAAGCTGCAATGTCTCTTTGCAACGCCTAGCCTCAGGAGTCACCTGGCATCTCCATGCCGCCTGTTAGTTGCCGGTCAGTCTTATTCCATGTGTGAATACCAAGGAGCAAGAACCATTGGGGGCCACCTTGGACACTGGCTATCAGATGACTCCCTTGCTCAAAACCCTGCAATGGCTTCCTACTAAAATTAGAATAAAACCCCAGGCTGTTGTTACGATTGACTAAACCCTGTGCGATCTGGCCTCTACTTACCTCTCCTGTACCCACTCGGCTCCAGCTCTGATGGCCTTCTTTCTGTTCCTCAAGCATTTTCCTTTTCTCTTACAGTTCCCTCTGCCTGAACTGTTCTTCTTCGCAACTTTCACATGGCTGGTTCCCTGTCATTCAAGTCTAAAGGCAATGTCACCTCCCGAGGAGCCTGCCCCATCTGCCGTATCTAACCAGAGTTACCTTCCTTCTACTCAACCCACACTGAGGATTTAAGAAGGAGACCAACTACATGTCAAATTTGGCTTAAAGTTTACCCTGATCTGATCATTGGATTGGAAGGTACTCTTGTAGGTAGAGCTCAGATGCTTGGATATCCTCCCCTTCCCCCATGCCTCCATGCCTCACACCAGACTCTCAAATGAGTCAATGCCCCAAACAGATAAACAACCCCGGGACCCAAGTGGAGACAGCCAGAGGCAAGCCCCTTACCCGCCATTTTTATGAATCCCATGAATCAAGCTCTTCACAACTCCATAAACTACATCTCATGTCATTCTCAATCATGTATTTTGGGACCATATAAATAGGGTTTAATTGCTTTCTTTTCTAGGACAGTTCAAGAGAACTGAATTTTTCCTACATACTCAAAACTATGAGCAGAGTCCAACAGAGCTGATTTCTACACCTGGTTGAATGACCTGATCAAGGTAAATAGCTTTCTTACACTCACCTGTAAAATATGGATAAGATACTATATTTATAGGGCACTTGTGGGAATTAGTTTAGATAACATTCATATGATATAGGCACTGAAATATTAGCTTCCTCTCCCTACCCCATACCTTTCATTCTATAAGGCAGATGGTTCAGCTCGGGATGGGAAGGGAGAAGGAACATAGGCATAGCAGCTGGTGACAATCTCATAAACAGGCACTGAGGTGGACAGCAATTACTTTGGCTCCAGAAAAGCAACACCCCTCCTTTCCTGGCTCTGTTCCATGTTCCTGATCTAACGGTGTTGCAGATCCCACCTTCTTGACCAGAATTATTGTGAGAGGACCTTATCTTAAAGCAAATGGAGGCGATGACATGGCCCAACCTCAGCTACAACCATCATGCCAGAGATGAGCACATGACACAAACGGGCCAATCAGAGCTCTTCCCTGGAATTTTTGAACCTAGAACCAGGAAGACCAAATGTGTTTCAGTTCCTCTCCTCCGATATTCCCTACCCTAAAAACAAAGTCATTCGCTGTAATAGAAAGCATTAGTAGTCACATCTAGAGTAGATACTGAGAGAGACCATTGGAGAAATATTTCGGTGCCAGGTCCACCTGTGCCAGGTACCCAGCCACCCCTGACTTCCTCAGTTTGTGAGCTGAGACACATCTCCATTGTGCCTAAAAAAATGTAAGTTGGGTTTCTGTCACTTGCAACCCAATGGACCCTACACCAGAATAGAGAAGGGACCGAGTTTGTCCTGTCTGAAGAAGAATGAACTGGATTTCACTGGTATATGGGACTTACTTTAAGGAATTGTAAGATCAGAGATGAATTAACAGGGTGGTGAATGCCACACAATGGGGAGCGACTGAGGCTTTTGAGCACCGAAGCACCCTGATGAACACAGCCACTCGAGATGAGTAATGTGGGGAGGGGCACACAGAATGACCCACAAGTGGTAGAGGCTAGAGGCAGGGAGGCCGCCTGGGAGGCTGTTGGAGGTGGCGCCGAGCAGATGCCACAGCATCAACCTTCAGCAAGCCATGGAGCGTGGCCGGGGCTTTACCTTCTTGGCACCTGAGCACTGAAAGCTGCCTTCACCTTTGGAATTTCACTTGCCAATGGCCTCATTAGGGGAAAGCTCTATCGACAGTCCCATCAATAACTAGATGTGTAATTAACTTAGATCCCCGCCCTCCCCCCTCCTCCCCCTCAGGGAGCACAGGAGGGGAGGACTGAGAACAGAAGAGGTCAATATCATCGTCAAAGCTTTTGGGGATGTCTTCCTCCAGCGGGTGCCACACCAACAGTGTGGCTAAATGAGGCTCAATTCGACAATCCCAACAACCCATTGTTAACAACACGCCACCGTTGTCATTTACATTTGGTAAATGCAATTTGGGGGCTCTTGCTCTCCCCTAGCTTTCTCTCGTCTGGGTTCCTGGACCCCGGTGTTCCTGCGGGGGACAGTGGGGGGTGGGGGGGGGCGAGTTTCCTTTTCATCTCTGCCATTGGGACCCAACAGTTAAATAATGTGAAATTGCACTGATGCCAGTGAAATAAAAGTGAGTTTTACAAAACCGAGTTCCTTCCCTGAACATAATAACAGTAAATTTCTAGGGTCCTATAGTGTAATATCCATTAGATTTATTATGTTGCAATTCCCAGTCCCACTAGTTCTGCCTGAGGGTGAGTATATTACATTTCATCACGGTTTCATTTTCTCCTACAGATGAGAAATGGGAATGTGATTGCAGTTATGTAGCATGCATGTGTTAAATCTGATCTCTAATAAAATCAAACACATCACAACTCAAAGCACTTTAGCACAGTGTCGGCAAAATGAAACGCCATCTGTCATCGTGCAGAGATTGCCTTATTATAACACAAAATCAAACTGCTCAGCGTGAGCATTGTTACTTAATAAATGGGTAAATGAAAACTGATAATTATGATCTTATTTATTTTAAATGATTGCTTAAAGCCACCAAAAGCACAACATAATTTGTCAATTAGACACTCCGGACCCCGTTAACAGCGCAGAGAGCAAACACCCCTCAGTCAACATGGTAAGTAGGCTTGGAGCGAAACAAAGGAGAACTTTCCAGAACCGCCCGAAGTGGCGGCGAGGAAAAGAGCTCAAGACTTGAGAAATCATGTCAGTCCCGATCAGGTGATTTGCAGCTTCCACACCAGCCTCGCCCAGTTTTTTCACTTGAAAAAAAAAAAAAATCCTCCGTTTCCAGTTTGCTGGGAGAGGTGGCGACGGCCGGAAGGCCCCAAGGACAGCTGGGGGCACTGCCTTGGTGCCCAGGGGATATGTGTCCACTCATGATGCTGTTCCCAACTGTTGGAGGCAGGAAGCTTTTAACGTGCTCGTCCTCTTCCATGTGAATAGAACTCTATTAGTCTAGGGCAGGGGTGGGGAACGTCCGGCCCTCGGGTCATACAAGGCTTGCAAAATCATTTGGTCTGGCCCTGACCAAATACAGCCGGCTAATTTTTTTAAAATATATTTCTTTATTGGTTTCAGAGAGGGAGAGAGAGATAGAAACATCAATGATGAGAGAGAATCCTTGATCGGCTGCCTCCTGCACGCCCCACACTGGGGATGGAGCCTGCAACCCAGGCATGTGCCCTGACCGGCATCAAACCGTGACCTCCTGGTTCATAGGTTGACGCACAACCACTGAGCCACGCTGGCCGGGCATACAGCAGGCTAATATTTAAGCTGATAACTTTGTGTGGCCCGTGAATGATGTTTTAAATAGCCACATGGCCCTTGGCAGAAGAAAGGTTCCCCACCCCTGGTCTGGGGTTAGTCATTTCTGAAAACGGATGTGAAGGTAGGTAGGAAATCCACCGTTTGGGAGAGAACAGGGTGAACACTGAAGAGAACTAAGGACTCTGACTGCTAGGAGTCTACCACAGTCTGGAGGAGAGATTTGCTCATCCCTGGGAAAAAGGAAAGGGAACACCTCAAGGACGCTCCGTGGAAAGGGAACACCTCAAGGACGCTCCGTGGCCGTAGACTGGCGGTGATGTCTCTTCCTAAAGCTTCTACCTCTAATCCTGACTCTCAGCCCTGCTGACATCACAACCGTTCCTTGGGTCCCACAAGATGTGGCCAGCACCTGCAAGCCCAAGAAGATAGAGACACTTCCTGTCCCCATGCCAAGCAGTCGGATGTCGGTGTGCTACACAGAGGTTAACAATCCAGTGTTTCAGAGTCTTACAACTTCTACAAATTCTCTTAGTCCCAAGAAAATTGATGGAAGAGTTTACAGATTTCCCCCCCACCCCACCCCGCCCCACATCCTGGATTTCACAGACTACCCCTAAGACCTTAAAATTACCTCCTTTCAAAAAATATATGTTTATTGATTTCAGCGGGGAAGGAAGAGGGAGAGAGAGACAGAAACATCAATGATGAGAGCGATTCATTGATCAGCTGCCTCCTGCACACTCCCTACTGGGGATGGAGCTGGCAACTTGGGCGTGTGCCCTGACTGGGAATCAAATTCTGACCTCCTGGTTCATGGGTCGATGCTCAACCACTAAGCCACACTGGCCAGGCTGAGAGGATATCTTAAAGGCAGGAAAATAAATTGAGTCTGAAAAAAATATAATCTTACCACACCCCTCCCCCAACACTCTAATGGGTGGTTTCAGGGAGGGGTTGTCTTAAGCTGCGTTGCAAATGATGTCGTTTTCTAATTTCAAGAAAATGTAGGACGATGTGGTTTCCTCTGTACTGTTCCGTTCAATTAGGTAAATATTTCTGGAGCTCTTGCTGTATTTAAATCAATGAGGAGGTTTAAATAAACATTTTGGGTCCCTGTGTAAAGTGCAGGCCCGTTAGACAGAGAACAGCGGTAACACTGATTGGAATTCGTGACAAATGGAAGCAACGTTACATTCAAAGAAAATCAATCTCTGCAGCAGTTTAGAGGGTGAAAAGCGGAGGGACTTCAGATCTTTGGGGGGGCTTTTCTTCCTTCTACTTCCCTCACCAGGCCCCAAAAACCGGACTGCAGACACTTCTCCTGGACTCCCCAGTCAGTAGACGAGTTAGCCAACATCTCCCTTCCACCTGGGAGATGTCTACGAAGGCCCAGGAGAAGTTACAGTTTTAGAGTGAAAGGAAATACTGGGCATTTGGGGGACACTCGGCATTTCCGGCCTCCTACTCATTTTCCCTGGGAATGCAAATGAACATGCAACAATAATGAAAGAATGAATGCAATAGCACTTTTCCTGCTGCAACTGCTTGAGAAACAAAATTCAAATTGTCCGTCAGCAAAAGGGAAAGAAAGGGGCGCAAGGAGGTTTGGCTGCATTAAGGCGTCACCACCCTGACCCCGAACCCCAGCAAGGCTTCAGGACATGGCTCTCCGTCCCTCGGCTCTGCTGTATTAAGATGAATAGTAAGGTTAATAACTACCTTCAGGCAGCAGTTGATACCATGTTCCCCCGATGCCCACCACCACTGGTTTCCTTCCCGGTGACCATGCCTTGGTGCGGCTATGAGTTCGCCACGTGCTCTGACACACCTGGACAGTTTGGGGACCACAGCCCAGGGCCTAGGGAGCACTCGCCCCCTTCGGTAGCAGAAGGGAGCCGTGGAGAGGAATGAGGGTGTGGCGGCAACTGCCAAGCCACCTGAGCTGAGAAGAAATCCCCTAATCCTCTGTGAGACCCTAGCTCATCAGGGAAAAGGGGCATCTTGCCACCACCAATTCTAAGGAATTGGGGGAACCAACCTCCTTTGGGCTCTTCCAAAAGGCAGTGGGGCGAGATGTCACTGCCCCCCAAGGACCCCAGGTGGCTCTATTTACTGCATTTCAGATGTTTGCTTCTCTCTGATTTATTCCTTTTTTCTTTTTCTTTCATCTCTGGCCTATAATCTCATGACAAACAAAGTGCTCACATTATGAATGCCTTCAGAAGCTGAAGCAAAAGCCTATTTAAAAATTATAACTTCCCCTAAAATAAAAATCGATACTATTGATTTTCCCTTTCCCACGTCGTCCACTGAAAGCACAGAGACAGACCAGATTGAAGAGGGTGCAGGCTGGGCTGAGGGACACCCTGCCCCAGTGCATGAATTTCGTGCACCAGGCCTCTAGTTTTATAATATATCAAGGTCATTTTAGTATCAAAAAAGAGGAAAAAAAATCCCCCCAATAATTTTTATTTGTGGGGCTTGGGGGGGGGGGGCGGGCATTGCTTGGTTTGTTTTTTGTTTGTTTGATTTTGCTTTATTAGAAAAAATCCATTGTTTGTCCTTTTTTTTCAGATTAGTGAAAAGTTCATTATAGGTCAGCACAAGTTACAAACAAGCATTGCTCCTGGCCCTGACTTTGCTGATATTCACTGCTATGATTTAACTTCCTGAGCCTCAGTACTGCCCATCTGAAAAATGGGCACAGTCAAACCTGCTCTATGCACTTCCCAGGGTTGTTATGAATGAGAAACAGAAAAGTGGATGAAGCCGTGCTTCAGAAAAAAAATAAAAATAAATCAAGGCCCGGGGGGCCCCATCCTTTGGAGACTTTTATGTTCTACCCCGAACCAAGGGTGCAATTATGGATCACCAACTTTTTCTCGAACCCTCCAGCCCTGACTGGTTTAATTTAGACCCTGGACATGCATTTAACAAAGTGCTTTCGTGTTGATTACATCGGATTAGCAAAGTATAAGCTATCGGACGAGGCTTTTGAGAAGCCCCCGACAAATGCCTTGCACACAGGGAGCCCTCCTGGAGTCACCAGATGGGCCTCATTTATTAAAGCTTTGGGCCCGGAGCTTGGGGAGAGCCAACCTCTTTACAGAGGGACCCCTGAGAATTGGTTGCTAGGAAGCTACAAAAGCTAGTGTTTTTAATGAGATTTAAAGTATCATAAATTATATATTATTTTCTGCACTTAGGACATTCATAGCCCTTTGGTTTATTTTGTATTTCCTTTGGCATTGGTGACAACTAATCCCTTTATGTACGAACTGCCTTGCATAAGAATTCCCTCGGAAACCAAAGCAAAATTACATTTTAAAATTATTTTCTTCCTCCCTAAAATAAAAGTTCCCATTTCTTTGTCTCCTCTTGCGTGTCCAAGGCAGGCAATTGCGAAGAATTTATTTGCTCCAGCTTAAAATAAAATTAATCCCAGCCTTTACCAATAATAATTACTCAAGTGAACACTGTGAGTGGAGTCTGGAGCTGCTGTTAATAAGAATTCTCATAATTCCATTTTCTGGGGAGAGTTACTGTGGGTTCTGCAGGCTTAATTCCACAGATAATTACGGAGACAGTATTTAAAAAGCCTGTTTAGTCAGTACCCTCCCTCGACTCCCTTCAGCTTCCAGCATTAAATAAAGAGGCAGCCATTCCACAAAAGAAATTCAAAAACTATTTGGCTTAACTGCCCATCTTGCGGGAGGCAGGTCATTACGCAGATGTGATACCCAGCCTTTGCTGGGGGAGGCGGCGCTTCTGATCTGCATAAAAAAGGCGGCCTCTGGTGGGTTGCAAAGGTCCTGTTTCTGCTGAAAGCGGCCACTGATCAGACAAATGAAGACAGTGGTTTTCAAGACTAAGAAATTGTTTTGCTGGCCATGGCCCGGTAGCCCAGTTGGTTAGAGCATTGTCCCCATAGACCAAGGTTTCGGGTTCGATCCCCAGTCAGGGCATATACAAGAACCAAAGAATGAATGCATAAATAAGTGAACAACAACCTCTCTCTCTCTCTCTCTCAAATAAATAAATAAATAAATAAATAAATAAATAAATAAATAAATAGTTTTGATCAGGGACCTTCTATGAAATAAGATTGTAACAGCTTTGGAAAACATGTTTTCTTTTTTTTGCTTCCCCTTTGTAATTTTTTCCCTCCTTCACCCCAAACTTTTCACTCTAGGGTCCACAAAGTGTTCTACAGATGTTAATCTGCTTTCAGAAACATCTCTGTGATTTCATTTAATGAACTCCGTTTTTCACTTTAAAAAAAATAATCAACAGCTCTGCCCTAACCGGTTTGGCTCAGTGGATAGAGCGTCGGCCTGCGGACTGAAGGGTTCCGGGTTCGATTCCGGTCAAGGGCATGTACCTTGGTTGTGGGCACATCCCCAGTAGGGAGTGTGCAGGAGGCAGCTGATCGATGTTTCTCTCTCATCGATGTTTCTAGCTCTCTATCCCTCTCCATTCCTCTCTGTAAAAAATCAATAAAATATATTTTAAAAAGAATCAACGGCTCTTACAATAGCTAAGATCTGGAAACCGCCCAAGTGCCCATCAGTAGATGATTGAATAAAAAAGCTGTGGGACATTCACATGGAATACTGTGCAGCGATACAAAAGAAGAATCTCTGCCTGGCCAACGTGGCTCAGTGGTTGAGCGTCAACCTATGAACCAGGAGGTCAGGGTTCAATTCCCAGTCAGGGCACATGCCTGGGTTGTGGGCTCCATCCCCAGTGTGGGGCGTGCAGGAGGCGGCCAATCGATGATTCTCTCTCATCATTGATGTTTCTATCTCTCTCTCCTTCTCCCTTCTTCTCTGAAAGCAATAAAAAATATGTATATTTTTTTAAAAATGAAGAAGGATCTCTTACCCTTTGAGACAGTGTGAGGGGCCTGGAGAGCATTATGCTAAGCAAAATAAGCCAGTCAGAGAAAGACAAGTATCGCATGATCTCACTCTTATGTGGAACCTAATGAACAAAATAGATCCACAGACATAGAAGCATGGAACAGACTGATGAATCTCAGAAGGAAGGTGGGAGTGGTGGGTAGGTGGGGAGAGATTAACCAGGGAACTTATATGCATATATGCACAGCCCATGGATACAGACAATAGTGTAGGGAAGGCCTGGGAGGGGCAGGTGCAGGGTGAAGGGGGATCAATGAGAAAAGGGGTGGGGGGTCCTTTTGCAATACCTTCAACAATAAAGATAATTTTTTTAAAAAAATCAAGGATTCTAATAAGGTACAATTAACAGTTCCAGCCAACATTTTAGGAACATGTATGAGTTGAGACCTGGGGAAATCTGTGAGGAATGACATATGCATGTGGCCCACCAACCATTGGATGTGGGACTATGTAGGGGACCCAGGCCTCCTGGAAACCTTGAAGGTCACCTTTGTCTTCCCTTCACACTGGTGGATGCCCACGGTTGGCCAGGGCCTTCCTGGAGCGCAGGGGCTTGGAGAGAGCCAGCTCTATCGGTTTCTGATCTTCGTTTTTAATTGCTTGGCTGGTAGCTGACCAATCAGAAAACCAGGCTTCCCTTGGCACCCAGGTCCCGGGTTCCTTGTGCCCCCACTCCGCTTGCATGTTGCTTCAAGGGGCTGCATTCGAGTGAGAGTGTTCAGAGACTTGTCAACTTACGAACTATGTCTTTCAGCTGTAATGTCAAGAAAACCATGAGAGGGTGGGAGGATGATATGGACGACGGGAATAAGTAGCAAAATGGAGAAAATAAGAACTTGTTGGCAGGCCGAAAAGAGCACTGGAAATAGGGGGGAAAGGTGTCTGAAAAGAGAGACGTGCACCGGAATGGTTATCACGGTTGTAGTGAGCGAGTGTTGATGGTTGATTTATATTATGTTGGGTTTGTTTGGTTGGTTGGTTTTATTCTCTTGTTTTGGGGGGGCCTGCTTGTCTTTCCTATATTTTCTACAATGATCATGACTACGAGTACAAATAGTTTAAAGTTCTTATGTTTTTTAAGCATGTTCTGGGGTCCTGTGTTAATATGATTTCCTGTGTCCTAGGCTGCATGGCCTTGGACATATTTCACCCTCTTGAACTTCAGTGTCCTAACTGGTAAATGAAGGAGCTGATTCTGAGCTCTCTTTCATATGCTGAGTCATCTATGAATATCTGCTCATCCTGAGGATAAAATAAAAATGAGGAAGGATAAGGAAACAACATCAATCTCATTCCTACCACTCAGCACTCCTAAAGCTATGAGAGTGCTTGGAGATCTTCCAAAATGGTCTGGTGGAAGAATGATTGAAAAAAAATATTCCACTAAGGGGGGGAAAATGGTTGGGAACTGCTGATCTATTTGAATGCCCAAGATAAGAAATAAGGGGCTCAAAAGTGACAAGCTGGAGGGAGGAAAAGCTAAAATGAGAACTTCGATACCTTAGATCTGGGCAGAGCTTCTTCTAACCAATCATGGGCTATCTTTAATTTGTAATACGTCCCTATTTGACCCTTAAATAGGGTGACTGCTCATTGCTATTTGCCTGTTATCCTCCGGGTGTATGGCTACTGTCCCCGGGTAATGGTTAATCGCATCTCTTTTGCTCTCAAAAAAAAAAAAGTGTCCTGAATTAGACAAGAACTTTTATGGCCATGTCACTCACCCCTTAGTCCCGCCTTGGCCCCTCTCCCAGCCTGACATTTCACCTGTGACACCGGTTGGCCTGGCCATTCCCCCCTGACATCTGTCTTCACCGGAGAGAGAACTGACCCTAATATCTCAGAGTCTATATTCTTTCACGGGTCAACTTATATGGTCTGAATGACAAAGAGATCCCAGGAGACCCAAGCTGAGGTTTGGCCTCTTAGCTCAGGAACCAAACTCTTCAACAAATCATGGGACACCACACAGCGGAAGCCAGCCCTGCTGGAAAGGAGCCCACAGAGCCTGCCTGGTACAAGAGCCCCTCTCTTTCTGAAAAGGAGGACACTGTATGCAAAATGCCACGCGATATATGCCCATGAGGCCGCCTTCCCCCGTCATTCTCTTTCATTCGTTTGACAACTATTATGTGTCAGGTTCCATGTTAGTTCTTGAGGAGAGATGACCAAGGTATAGTCTGTGTTCTCAAGAAGTTCGCAGTACATTTAGGGGACAGAGGGTAGGGAGGTGGGTTATACATATCACTCACTTATTTTGTCAGGTTTAATTTCCTACAAACAGTGTGCCACATCGAAGGCACTCAGAAAGATTTGTTGAATACATGAATGAATGAATGGATGAACGCATGCATTAATACTGCCTCATTCTCTAATGCAGGGGTCCTCAAACTTTTTAAACAGGGGGCCAGTTCACTGTCCCTCAGACGGTTGGAGGGCCAGACTATAGTTTTAAAAAAAACTACGAACAAATTCCTATGCACACTGCACATATCTTATTTTGAAGTAAAAAAACAAAACGGGAACAAATACAGTATTTGTATTTGCATGTGGCCCGTGGGCCGTAGTTTGAGGACCCCTGCTCTAATGCATTGTGTATCTACTGCTCATCTCCCAAGAGATAGAAACCATGTGATGATAGGGCGGTAGGTGTGGAGAGACAGTCAGCTGTGGCGGGTAAGAGTTTGGGTCTACAGGCAGAGTTCCTGGGCTTGAATCTGGGCTCTGCCTCTTGCTAGTTGCACAGTTTTTGGCAATTTACTTTGCTTTTCTGGGCCTTGGTTTCCTATTATAAAAATAAGGATAATAGTAGCTGTTTCACAGTGTTGCTGAAAGGATTGTGTTAATGTATAGTGACAGTATTGTGCTGGAAAATGTTTAACAATCAGCTCTGTAGTGGGGGGGGGGGGGAAGCTGGGATTTGTACAGTGTACTGATTTCAGGGGTGTAAATGCTCCTACCAGCCAACATAAAGAATACAGAGGTGGGAACGGCTGTGTCCGGCTGGTTCAGTGAGCCAGCACTCCATTGATTTACATTAGACATGATGTACTTGGAAGGATTTCTTAAACGTTATTTATGTAAGTTTTCTCTGTTAATCCTTTTTCTGCTTTTGGTTTCCATTGAGCTTAACAGACCGATAACGTCATGAGATCAACATTCTAACTAATTACACAGACAAGCCAACCACACTCGCCAAGTCTGGCTGAGTACCCAGGACTGAGGGAGGTCCCCTCCATAGCTGTCTGCTGGGCACAATGTTGTCCCGTCTCTTTAGAAAGAGGCCATGATCATAACAGCCACCATTATAAAGGAACGACTACATTCTAAGAGCGGCAACATTCCATTTTGTCCTCACAACAACATGTGCGATTGGAAGTGTAACCACCCCCCCCCCCCCAATTTACAGATGAGGAAACTGTGGCCCAGAGAGGTGAATAACATGCTCTTATCCCACCACCAAGTGACCAAGCCAGGGTTCAACTCTGGTCTGTGTGATGCCCTTTTTCTCAGGACCCCTCAAGAGATGAACGTCCTGAAGAGCATTTTGGGGGACACACCGCTTTATCTGACACCCTTCCTTGGAGTTTCTATTCTGGCTGTTGGGATTTATCTTAAAACTAGAGGCCTGACAAGAACAGACATATAGATCAATGGAATAGAATAGAGACCCCAGAAATTGACCCAATCCACTATGCCCAATTAATATTCGACAAAGGAGGCAAGAGCATACAATGGAGTCAAGACAGTCTTTTCAATAAATGGTGTTGGGAAAATTGGACAGATACATGCAAAAGGATGAAACTAGATCACCAACTCACACCATACACAAAAATAAACTCAAAATGGATAAAAGATTTAAACGTAAGACGGGAAACCATAAAAATACTAGAGGAATCCACAGGCAGCGAAATCGCAAACATATGCCGAAGAAATTTCTTCTCTGATAATGCTCCTAGGGCAATGGAAACTAAAGAGAAAATAAACAAATGGGACTACATCAAAATAAAAAGCTTTTGCACAGCAAAGGAAACCATCAAAAAAACAACAAGAAGACCCACTACATGGGAGAACATATTTACCAATGATACCACCGATAAGGGTTTAATTTCCAACATATACAGGGATCTCATGAAACTTAACAAAAGGAAGATAAACAATCCAATAAAAAAATGGGCAACGGACCTAGATAGACACTTTTCGAAAGAGGACATACAGAAGGCAGAAAGACATATGAAAACCTGCTCAAAGTCACTAATTATACAAGAGATGCAAATCAAAACGACAATGCGTTATCATCTCACACCTGTCAGAATGGCTATCATCAACAAATCAACAAACAACAAGTGTTGGAGAGGATGTGGAGAAAAAGGAACCCTTCTGCACTGCTGGTGGGAATGCAGACTGGTGCAGCCACTGTGGAGAACAGTATGGAGCTACCTCAGAAGACTAAAAATGGAACTCCCATTTGACCCTGTGATCCCACTCCTAGGAATATATCCCAAGAAACCAGAAACGCCAATTAGAAAGGATATATGCACCCCTATGTTCATAGCAGCACAATTCACCATAGCTAAGATTTGGAAACAGCCTAAGTGCCCATCAGCAGATGAGTGGATTAGAAAACTGTGGTACATATACACAATGGAATACTATGCTGCGGTAAAAAAAAAGGAACTCTTGCCTTTTGCAACAGCATGGATGGAACTGGAGAGCATTATGCTAAGTGAAATAAGCCAGTCAGAGAAAGATAAATACCACATGATCTCACTCATTTGTGGATTATAGAGAACAACATAGATTGATGAAAAAGGATAGACCCAAAGACTGAGAAACAGCGATCAGGCTATCAGTCCCTAGAAGGAAAGTAGGGGAGGGCGGGGGTAAGGGGAAGAGATCAACAGAAGGACTTGTATACATGTATATAAGCCAAACCAATGGACATGGACAACGGGGGGATGGGAGCACGAGTTTGTGTGTGTGGGGGAGGTTGGGGGTTAAAGGGGGGGATGAGGACACATTTGTAATTCCTTAACTAATAATAAAAAAAAAAATCAATTATACTTACAACAAAGTTTAAGAAATGATTAAAACTTGCCACTTCCCAATTATTTTTCTATTTTATTATGAAAGTTCTTGAGCATGTTTATACCTATTGTAACAATCGGTTGGAAATAAAATATAATAATTTACTACTGAAAAAAAAAAAAAAAAAAAAAAAAAAAAAAAACTAGAGGCCTGGGGGGCAGGGGTGTCCCTCAGCCCGGCCTGCGCCCTCTCACAGTCCAGGACCCAGGGAGCGAGCCTAAGCTGGCAGGCGGACATCCCCTGAAGGGTCCTTAGCACTGCCAGGGAGGCGGAAGACGCTCCCGCCACCACTGCTGCGCTCGCTAGCCGTGAACCCAGCTTCTGGCTGAGCAGCGCTCCCCTTGTGGGAGTGCACTGACCACCAGGGGTCAGCTCCTGCGTTAAGCGTCTGCCCCCTGGTGGTCAGTGCGCATCATAGTGACCGGTCTTTCCACTGTTCAGTCAATTTGCATATTAGCCTTTTATTATATAGGATAAGGTAATACAGCCCTGGGCAGGTGGCTCAGTTGGTCAGGGTATCATCCCACACTCCAATAGGTTGTTGGTTTGATTCCCCCGTCAGGAATGATAGGGGACCCAACCCATTGATGTTTCCCTTTCTCTCTCTCCCTCTAAAAATCAATAAAAACATACCCTGGGATGAGGATTAAAAATAATAACAACACGGCAATACAACAGGGCTGTTGCCGCAGTCGCTGTGCAACAGCAGGAAGGCACTGGAGCGCTCCATTCCCATGACTCCGCAGGTCTGTTAAACGGTGGTCAGAGCGCATGGCATGACTGCGTGAGCAGCGTGGGAAGTACTGAACACGGAGCGGGTAGAGTCATTTCATTGTGGCAGGGTGTTATCATCACTCTTTCCCAGCTTTCTCTCTTTGTCTTTATTTCTCAATCCACACAGTAAAGGCAGCAGTGCCTTCGCCACGGAGAAAATGGCATATCCATCAACGCTTGTTAAAACAGACGTGCAGAAATGGAAACCTCTAAGGACAGAGATCAGTAGCTGCTCAGGCTGCCTCCAGATCTGCGGGAAATTAAATAAGAGGAGACAACACGCCATGTGGGAGAAGAGAGTTTTCCTTGAACACCGCGGTTTACCTTATTTTCGAAAACATGAAGAATGCAATACAATCCACGCGAAGGTGTGATTTGACACACATATGAATACCCATCTCACACTAGTGCGCGAGAAAGGGAAATTGACGAGCGTCTCTTTCCCGTCTGTGTCTTTGTAGTTTAAATGACAACTAATCTTACCGATTAAATCTGATCACTGGATTATTGATATTAATTCTTTCTTTGTCTTGACAGCTGTAGGATGGAAATGTCATAGGAGACACATGGAAATTGACTGAGCCCAATTAAACAGGCAGGACCTGAGCGGACACATAAAAAATACATCAATCATGGCTCACGGTTTTATTTTAAAGTCAGAAGATGTCTGTCAGCAGAGAAAGTAAACTTACCAACACTATATTAACAACATTATTTTTACATGATGACCTATCTGACGATGTAAGCTTTACTCCATTGTTTTAGGCCTGATCTCTCAACAAAAAATGAACATGCTCTTAAACTCTTTTAAAGCACAGTTTGACCAAGACATGTTCAATCATGGAGGAGGCTTTACTGTCTTCAGTATTTTAAGCCCTGCTTTTAGTTAAAGCTTTTAGTTAAACAAGGACAAATCTAATCTGGCAATTTGCAAATAGGCTCATTTCTGCACCCATTCATTAATGTTCTGATTAGAATCATAATGTCGAGTTGGGGGCATCTTCAAGTCAACTCATTTATGGAAATGCTGATAAATTTAGCAAGCCGTTGTTCAAATAGAAGCACCCCGTGATTGTAGAGACCAAAAACGAGTAGATTGTAAGCAATCAAGAAAGGAGGAGCAGACAAGTTTCTTAGTACAAAGTTATCCAGACTGAAGTGATAAAAGCTAAAATCAAAGAAATGAAAGTCACCCAGTAAATGGTAGAACTGACAGATTCCAGCAAGGCTGGTCCCTATCCAAGTACAGAATGCAGTGGGAAAGGAGGAAATGGAGGAGATATGAAACATCCATAATGAGAGAGAAACATGGATCGGCTGCCTCCTGCACGCCCCCAACTGGGGATCGAGCCTGCAACCTGGGCATGTGCCCTGACCTGGAATTGAACCATGACCTCCTGGTTCATAAGTCGACGCTCAACCACTGAGCTATGACAGCTGGGTGAGGTCACAGGCTTTTATAACATTTATCAGATCATCTGAGAATTATTAGTTGATGGTCTGTTTTTTCCCACTAAGCAATGAGCTCCGATGGCAAATATTGATTCTTCTTCTGTTCTCAGCATCTCCCATGCCCAGCAGGCACCTGACAGCTAGTAGGCATTCACTACATGTATGTTGTATCAACATAATTTACATTTGAAAATAAGGTTAAGGACAGAGAAGAGAGTGACCTAAGATGGAGCCAAAGAATGCTATAAAAAAATCTACAAGTTTTGTGTGTTTTTTTAAGAACGTCAAGGAGGATATATGAACTGAACACAGCAAGTCTCTAAATTAGCTGATGTCGGGGATGTAGCAAGCTTTCAGGCCAACTATTACTCCACCATGAGGAAAAATGAGAGCAGCTATTTCCGTTTTCCTACTGTGTAATATCATTCTATCCCAAAATAATGTTTTTCCTCATCTGGGAAAAGGAAAAAAAAAAGATCCAAGAGGAAGATCATGCCTCAGTTTTGAGACCCAAGTTAGAAAGAAAAAAGGAAGGAAAGAAGGAAGGAAGGAAGAAGGAAGACAAGGAAGATCTAAGAAGATAAATTCAATGGGCCAGTTATATCAGTAACTTTATTTATCACGTTTTTGGAACCTAGGATTTTTCATGGCCCGCCCTGCTAATAATTAAAATCACCCAAGAACATGGACACCAAATTGCAGTGACATGATCTTTCCTCTAGTCTTGCTTCCTTCTCGGCTAAAATGTCCTTGATAACCACCCGCCCCCCCCCCCCACCCCGCCTCCCCATTAATTGCACTCCAGTTTTCTAACGCACAGAATACCTTCTAAATTACCTGCTGGTGTGAGTGATAATGTAGTGTGTGAGATGAATGAAACACTCAGCTCTTCAAAGCTCCCCAAATACTTTCTTTCAGAAATGATCCACTGTTTCTTGGCTTGAAAAGTCTTTTCATACCAACCTCAGCGACTACCCAAAGAGTTCAATGTTATTAGAATATCATCCAGTTTCATTATGTTTAATAAGAGATGGTGACAAGAGATCGTTTTAAGTACATTTGCACCAAAATTAAAATCACAAGTTGTTAAGATTAATCCTAGATGTGTCAGTTCTAATGTGATGTCATTTCAGTCTTCTTAAACTTATTCTCGTTAACCGCTCTGGTATGGGGCTGTAGCACTAAAATTATAAATATGGCAAAGAAGCTAAGATCTCAAAGACCCCTCATCATTCTCCATAATGAAAATTGTGGTGTGCCTTATTTTATTTGCTACTTTAAATTGATTTTTAAAAGGAAATTGATTCACACGACCAAATATTCCCTTGTCTATTCATCATTCACTGTATAGGCATCAAGTATTTATACGTAGTTCATTATTGGGAGGCCCAGTGTAAACTAACATGAAAGGTAAAAGACTGTAAAGTCACTTTCCCGCATTCTCTGTAACTAATTCAGACAATAACCTTGAAAAGTATAAAATTAAATGTAATTTGTATTTTTTTCAAATCCAGCCCATTTGTTTTTGTATAGTCATCACCTAAAGATAATTTTTACATTTTTTCCTTAGTTGGGAAGAAATAAAACTAAACACTTCGTGGCACATGAAAATGATGTAAATGTAAGCATCCATAAACAGAAATGTACTGAAACCTGGCTACACCCATTGCCTTACGTATACTCTGTGGTTGCTTTCACCCACCAGCAGCAGGTGAATTAACTGAAAGACCACATGGCACTTAAAGCCGAAGGTACTTACTATGTACCTGGTCCTTTACAGAAAAAGTTTGCCAACCCTTGAACTAGACTATGAGCTTCCTAAGGTTCATTCATTTATTCAACCAATATTCCTTGAGGGCCCTTGGTGCCAGGCATTCTGTTGGCTTGTGGGGAAACATGGAGGGTTAAATCATACCATGGATGATTCTGAATCCCAATAAAGCTTCATTACATACCAGGCGAGAAGATCGAGTCCTTTGAGTTCAAGGATTAACACAACTCTTTGTATATATACATATATATGTAGATCTCAGAGAAGAAGTGAGAGGGAGAGAGAGATAGAAACATCGATGATGAGAGAGGGTCATTGATCAGCTGCCTCCTGCACACCCTCTACTGAGGATCGAGCCCGAAACCCAGGCATGTGCCCTTGACCGGAATCGAACCCAGGACCCATTCAGTCCACAGGCTGACTCTCTCTCCACTGAGCCACACCAGCCAGGGCAACAAGACTCTTCTGATCCATGTCTTCCCCCACTGAACAAAGGCACCTGCCCCATTGTTATCAACCCCGAAGAAGAGAGAAACCGGATCCTGAATGGTGACCGGCTTCTTCTAGAGACATGGCGAATCAGCAACATAGAAAGCTCTGAAATATGTTGAGTCAACCCCTTTTTTTTCAGAGCAAACATAAAAAGAAGATGAAGTCCTCAGAAACAGAATATCGTTTAGCAAGCGACGGAAAGTGTTCTTGCTGCACTAGTGAGTCATGAGGTGAGGCGCTGGGGAGCTGGGGAGGAGCTATCATTGGGTTATCTGTATTTTTAACGCGAGAAAAATAAGCCAGGCGGCACTCACCCACGCAGCTGTCCTGGAAAGGGGACAGCCCTCTGCAAGTGGCCTGACACAGGGGCATCAGCTTCAACAACTCGGAGCTCATCTGAGCCAATTTCACAAAACGCTCAAGAACAAGCCCTCGGCCGTCGGGAGCCCACCTTCACTGTGTTACCCTCACTGGAAAGCGACACCCCATTCCAAGACACCAGGCCTGAACAGAGAGCAGTGCCGATGGAGTGGAAGCAGCAGATCTGATCACGACAAAAGCGAAGAGAAATGAATTGAGTGACGGGTTAGGGATCTCACCTAATTAAATTGTCACAGGCCACAAAGGGGATGTGAAAATTAGGGGATATCACCATCGTGGGGGGACGAGGGAGGAGGATTTAGTTATCAATACATTTCTGAGGAGGAGGATGAAGAAAAAAATAGATGTCCAGATTGCTCATTTGGGGCTAATGAATAAATCATCGTGCCCCCTCCCGCCCCATCCTCCCACCCCTCACCCCCAGCCCGAACGAAACACCTGCTGCTTTGAAAAGTCCTCCCACACCAACCCAACGGGTAAGTGCCTCACAATGGCTCCAACGAGGCTGGAGGCCCGCCAGTGAAAATTACCACTCTCCAACCAGGATAAACATCATATTACTTCATTACCCTTTTAAAACATATGCAAATGAGAGCCATTATTCTCTTTTCACCCAGAAATGAAGTTCGTTTGGCTGGAATTCAGCGATTCCCTTTGTGGCAGTTGACCATGAATGGATGAACTTGGTGTAGATGGTGCCCACTCCCCATCTTTGAATCGAACATTAATACCGTTTGACAATCATAAATAACACTTATCACAATAGGGGTGGAATAATGACCTGCCCACTCAGCTGGCTCATCAGGGCCGATCAGCTGACAACTGCATAAATGAGATTAGCATAACAGCTGCCTATGACAAATGTATCTAAATCCTCCTAATGCCAGCGAGCACTTTGATCTCCCTATCAAGTCCATGCCAAAGCCCAAATCCGTTGCTGCAAAATACATCTTGTTTATGATAGATACATATGTATGGCCCGGCGCCGTCTGCACTCCCAAGACATCCTTAATTAAAAGAACTTGGAAGCGTGATTGAACATTGCCACCTCTGGCTCTGGACTTCCTTCCATGGCTTTCCTGGCTAGTTTAAGACACTTATTTATCTATTTTTTTCAAAATGGAGTTCTATCCTTGGCCTTCCCCGCCTTCCTCTTGAGTCACTCACTGGAAATGTCATGAGGTCCCATTCTGATGTTTTCAAAATGAAAATAATTACCGCGGTTTCATTTTGATTATTGCCTTTCAGAGGGATCGGGTTCATAAAAATTTAAATCAACTCCAAGTAACGTAAGCCACAGAGCTCCCCATCCTATTATGCAACCCCAGTGCAACACAGATCGCGCTTTGTCTGGGAATGCAGATGGGGTTTGAGATCAAACCTGAACTAGAATGTCTTCATTTATGCTCCTCGACAATCCCCGTCGCCAAGGAGGGTAATGTGAGGAGCCGTAAATGCACATTTGGGTCCCAGGCCCCTCGCAAGTCTCAATTTGTGTCTCCTGCTGAACTGAAAGTTGCAGCAAGACAGTCCAGTGCCCAGGGAATAGCACGCTGGATATTAGGGAGATTAGGATGTGAGGAGTGAGAGATCGCCGCAGCGGTCGGCAAACCGCGGCTCGCGAGCCACATGCGGCTCTTTGGCCCCTTGAGTGTAGTTCTTCCACAAAATACCACCTGTGGGCACGCACGTACAGTGTGATTGAAACTTCGTGGCCCATGCGCAGAAGTCGGTATTTTGTGGAAGAGCCACACTCAAGGGGCCAAAGAGCCGCGTGTGGCTCGCGAGCCGCGGTTTGCCGACCACTGCCATAGTGAAAAGGGGCTGTTTGGGAAGCAAGGCTGACATATACATTGGATATGGCTCTTACTCCATCTTGGGATACTTAAACTAAACGTGAAGGGCAGTAGAAGCTAATTTACTTTTCCCCCTCCGCATGACTCATGTTAATCATATCCATATCAAGGACAGTCCCCCAAACAATTAAATTAGTCATCAGTCAACAGTCACTTCCTCATACAATCACTAGGTAGCCGGGGCCTGCTGTGGACTCCTGTGGGTGCCGGGAATATCACAGAAACCTGATAGACAAGATCCCTGTCCTCCTGGGACTCACGTTACAAGAGGCAGAAGTGAAAGACGATTGAAAAACAACTGCGTGGCAGGGAAGAGAGGCAGGACGCACATGAGAGGTGACTTAGATTTCAACATGTGTGCAAACACGGGCTGCCATACAAAATAAGAACAGCCCGGCCGGCGCGGCTCAGTGGTTGAGCGTCAACCTATGAACCAGGAGGTCATGGTTTGATTCCTGGTCAGGGCACATGCCTGGGTTACAGGCTTGATCCCCAGTAGGGGGCGTGCAGGAGGCTGCCCATCCATGATTCTCCCTCATCATCGATGTTTCTCTCTCTCCCTCTCCATTCCTCTCTGAAATAAATAAATATTTGTTATATATGTTTAAAGACTAATGTGGAAAGCACGACCTTGGATTACCTTATAAAAAAATAAAAATAAGAACCGACATAGGTGGTGTCGGCAAATACAATTGATGGGGACCACATTTTAGGTCTGACTCTTGAATTTTGAGACTGAGGTTGAGCTCGCTCTACAGTTCATTAATCAGCCCCATAGAGAGAGCTCAGTATGACAGAGCAGGGAATACTCCGTCATTTATTCCGCAAACGTGTACTGGCCAGTCACTATTGCTGGCATACCATCTCGGTGATGGAATTCTGAGCACAGTCATAAACGTTACAAAAGCAGCAGTCTCCTGGGCTGAGGGGGAAGCAGGCAAGGCCTCCACCGAGTAGCCTTGAAACTGACGAGTAAAGGATGAGAGTTGGTACAATATACAGCCGAGACTCAGTATGACAAAAGTAGGTATCTGTCGCTGAACACCAAAAAAAGCGAGCAATCCAATTTAAAAAAAAAAAAAAAATGGACAGAGGATCTGAATAGACATCTCTCCAAAGAGGACATACAGATGGCCAATAGACGCTCAGCGTCACTCATCATCCAAGAAATGCACATAAAAACCATAAAGAGATAGCACCTCCTACCTGTCAGCATGGCAGGGGAGGGCTGTGGGGCAGACACGGGGAGAAGCAACGAGAGCCCCGCTTCTGCAAGAGGGTGAGGAGGTTACGGAGAGAAAGGCAGAGATGAGAGACGCCACAGAGAAAGCAAAAGAATCATCCCTAGTTCTGGGTGGTTTCCTCGATCCTACTCCCAGCGCCTTGCGGATTCTGCCACATACCCCTGTGTATGTCTAACATGCTCCCTCTCCTGTTTCAGCTGGTTTCCCGTGGGTTTCCACTCCTTACAGCTAAGGCACCTTCGCTGGGATGGTGACATAGAACATCTCCTGGGATCGATGATAAAGGGATTTCCATGCATCAAAGCGGTATTTCAACCGGTCCATGGTCAAATAAGTGCGCTCGCCTCTTCTGCCCTTTGTCGCTTCATTTAGAATCACTTGGAGCAGGATTCACCCCGCGGTGTGAGGACAGCCTCTTTCTGCGGCTTTTTCCTAGGATGATGTGGAGTGTATTTCCAGCCCAGCCCGCAATCAAATGGGCATGGTGTAAAGGAGATAGTAATTATGGCATCTAGTTTGCTGGCTCTTAACTGAAGACAAAGCAAACAGTGTGCGAAGACATTACATTCAAGGATGAGCCTCAGAACAAGGCGGGTAGGAGGGTCAGGCACCTAGAGGAGCTGCACGCTCCCATCTGCGACACGGTCTCCTCAGAGGACCTCCCTGAACCGAAGGGATCCGGGGTTGGTAGGGATTTTTCCTTGGATGGACGGATTGTGGCTCTTTAATAGGCAGTGAAATCATGGATGCTGGCATATCCAACAAATCCAAACAAAAGAGGGAGAATAGCCTTAATTGCCAGGGAATCCTATTCAATCCTATTCAATAATAACCACTTAAACCAGTGGTTCTCAACCTTCCTAACGCCGCGACCCTTTCATACAGTTCCTCACGTTGTGGTGACCCCCAACCATAACATTATTTTCGTTGCTACTTCATGACTGTCATGTTGCTACTGTGATGAATCGTCATGTCAATATCTGATATGCAGGGTGTATTTTCATTGTCACAAATTGAACATCATGAAAGCAGTGATTAATCACAAAAACAATATGTAATTATATATGTGTTTTCCGATGGTCTCAGGCGGCCCCTGTGAAAGGGTCGTTCGACCCCCAAAGGGGTCGCGACCCACAGGTTGAGAACCGCTACTTAAGCCCACTGACAACATTTAGATAATGCAGTCAGTGGTTTTTCTGCTTTGTTTTGAATCTAATATTAACCGTTTGAGCTCACACAGGAAATTTCCATCTTCCCGTGACTATGTAGTGTTTCACGAACCTTGACATTGTTTTATGGTTTAAAATTGCACCAATGTTAAAACTCTGTAAAAAAGGATTAGCAATGGTGCTGTCTTCTCTCTCGATGCCCCAGACAATCAGCGATTGAAATATAATTAGTGAACAGTTGGTTTGTAGCCCAATAATTTAGTCATCTCTGTTTGCTAAGAGAGAACTTTGAGTTGGTCGATCAGAAAACTGACCAAACCGCATTGCACATCTTCTGTTGTGAAATGGTTTGAAATAATTGCATCTCAGACATACAGCAAATAATATGTTTGAAAGTGGGGGGATAAGAGAAAATAATTTCAAGAAACACAAGAGATATGTGCTCGTGCAAAGCTTTCTAATTCTTTTTTTTTTCTCAAACATTTCATAAGGTTCACGCCGACAACTGGGTTTGTGTGTAAACATATCCAACTGGTTCTCATTGAAAAGAGCCCTTTCCCGCTCTTCAACTACAATTTCCCTTTTGTTCCACCTCATTACTTCCAGCTTTCCTCCACTGCTCTAAGCTAAGTCATTTCTCTCCCTCCCCACTGTCTGCACCTCTACAAATATTTGCAAGCGGTTATCATGCCCGATCCTGATACCACGAAGCAAAACCCTTCAGTGTCTTCCGTCCTTAATAGCTGGGCCAATGTCTTCACCGTGAGTCTCCCCTGCAATTTCAGCTGTCTGACGTGATGTGGTAATTAGCGAATGCCGTCCTCCCCCGCACAATGCTGCCATCAAAACCCATGTTCCTTTGCTTAGCAAATGTTGTCTTAGATGACGAGCTCTAAGAGGTTATCAGAGCCAAAAGCCAGCCCTGAGTCCCACACGGGCAGGAGACTGGTCTTGAGACCTAACTTAGTCTTCTCTCTCTCTCTACCACCGTGTGGCTCTGGGCAAGTCCCTACTGCTATGGCTCTCACTTTCTCTGCCTAAAAGGGAGGGCTCAAATACATTGTCTCTAAGATGTCTTCTAAATCCATGATTCTAAGGCCAACTTACATTTAAGAGTGTCCTTCCTAAAACCTAAAGCTAATCAAGTCCCTGTCTTCTTAAGAGCCTTCAGTGGCTTCCTGTTGCAATTATTTTTTATAATCTTTATTGCTGCAAGTATTACATGGGTCTCCCTTTCCCACCTCCCCCATTGATCCCTTCTAGCCTGCCCCCACCCCCAGCCCCAGGCCTCCAACTCCCTGTTGTCTATGTCCATGGGTTATGCATATATGCAGACAAGTTCTTTGGTTGATCTCTTCCCACCCACCCACCCACCCACCCACTCCCACCTTCCCTCTGGGATTCGACATGCTTCTATGTCTCTGGATCTATTTTGTTCAACAGTTTATTTGTCCATTAGAACGAATGCAAACGTCTTTACAAAGCCTGCAAGGTGCTGCGCGGCCTACATCTCCAGCCTCAGCTTGTATCCCCCTGCCCGCTGATCTTCAGCTGGTTCCTCCAAATGAGGCCTGACATAAGGATGAGTTTGAGTAGCTTCTGTGGAAGGGGTTGATAAAGGATTGGGGATGGAAGGCAGCGAAGGGAAGGAAGCCAACGAAAGGCACGTTATCAAGCAGCTCACCACAGTGGGTAACTGAGGCTCAATCCCCCCCCCCCCCCCGAGGAATCCTGGGAGCACCAAATATACCTTCCAACAACCCCACCAACACCCACTCATTGTGAGTTGAGAACAGCTCCTGGGACATCAACTCTCTGGCACCTCTAGCCTGCCCCATATGGACCCAACATGCCAGAGAAAGCCGGCACTGTACTCCGGACCACTAAGGGCCGAGGGGATAGGGGTAGGTCTGACATCTCAGCTGCTCCATGGTTGATTAAAATGCAGCCTTGCAGACCTTATTTCCAGCTCCTCAGACTTGTCATCCCGTCCTCTCTTTCAGGGCCTCTGTGCCCACAAACCACTCCGACATGTTCTCAGGCAAACGTCTCCCCTGGACATTCCAATTAGCTTCCCCTCCCTTTCTTCTGTCAACACCCCATTGTGCTTCCTTCCTAGCACTCTTCGTACTTTGTGCTTGTTATGATTTTATTTTATGTCTGTATATTCTGCTAGAATAGAAGGTGTCCATTTTATTCACCAAGGTAAAGCCAGCATCTAGCTCAGTACTGGAAAAATGGCTGGAACTCAATAAATTGTTCTCCCATGAGTAAATTTTTTGAAAGGCCACCGTTATTTGTCAAAAATTATTCCATTTATACTCAACAACCAAAAATGTGTCAGTGAGCTAGAGAGAAAATGTTCTGATGTGTCATTCTCCGACACAATGAAAGGTGCTGATGTTCCGTGGTCCCCTAGAAGTTCCTATGTACATTTATGGTAACTGATATCAGCGCTGTAGCAGCTATAACAGGGATAGAACAACAAAACCAGTCAGAAGGTGAGATTCCAGGCAATAACTGTGACTTTCTGAGCCTCTGGTGTATTTGCTCCCTTTTCAAATTTTTTAATTTCTTTTGAATTAAAAAGAATAATAATGAGGGAATTGGGTTATTTCTTAAGTCTCTCCTAAAAGCTTCATTCTCTCAGCCTATTATATGAGAAACCTAAAATGGCCCTTGCATATTGTAAACTAGAGGCCCGGTGCACGGATTTGTGTACCGGTGGGGTCGCTCGGCCTGGCCTGTGCCCTCTCACAATCCAGGAACCCTCAGGAGATGTCAGTGAGCCATTTTAAGCCCGATTCCCGCAGGTCAGGCTGAGGACCCCACCGGTGCATGAATCCGAGCACTGGGCCTCCAGTGTGCATATAAGATCTTTGGTTAATCTCTTCCTGCTTTCCCCCCTCTCCCCTTCCCTCTGAGATTCATCAGTCTGTTCCATGTTTCCATGCCTGTGCATTGAGCTTCTGCCCCCTGGTGGTCATTGCGTGTCATAGCTACTGGTCGAACGGTCGAATGGTTGGATGGTTGCTTAGGCTTTTATATACAGTCTATACATGTTCAACAAATGTGTGTTGTTTTAATGCTTGGAATATGGACAGCTGAGCCACAAGTACAATAACATGAAATTCTGCTAACTGAACCCAGTTTCTTCATCCACACCAAATGCTATCGCACAGCTAATCCTGTGCTTGTGGCAGACATCACTAATCAATTGCCACACTCTTTAGCACTGATCCAAACTGTAGCCCCAGAAATAGGACAGATGCTATGTTAACCAGGAGATCAAGGTTAACATTGCTGGTGGTAAGTCATGTTGGAAGCAGGATAGCATGATACGATGTGATGAGAAAAGTACTTCACTGCTGTGGTGCTCTTCCCCCAAATCCCAAAACCCCAGTCTAATCATGAGGAAAAGCATGAAGACAAATCCCAATTGAGGGCATTCTACAAAATACCTGACCAGTGCTCCCCAAAAATGTCAAGGTCATGCAAAACAAGGAAAGACTGAGAAACTGTCCTGGGCGAGAAGAGGCTAGGACATCTGACAGCTCATGCAACATGCGGTCTTCAATGGGATCCTGGATAAAAAATAAAAACATTAGTGAGCCCGGCCTGCATGGCTCAGTGGTTGAGCATTGACCTATGAACCAGGAAGTCACAGTTTGATTCCCAGTCAGGGCACATGCCCAGGTTGCAGGCTCCATTCCCAGTAGGGGGCATGTGGAAGGCAGCCAATGATTCTCCCTCATCATGGATGTTTCTATCTCTCTCTCCCTCTCCCTTCTTCTCTGAAATCAACTTTAAAAATTTTTACATATTTTTTAAAATAAAAGAAGCAATAGTGGGGAAAAAACTTGAATAAAGTCTGGCGTTTAGTTAATAGTAATGCACCAGTGTTCATTTCTTAGTTTGGACAAATATGCCATGGTTATGTAAGATGTTTACAGTAGGTAAAATTGGGTAACAGGCTTACAGGAACTCTCTGTATTGTCTTGGTGACTTTTTGTATATCTAAAATGGTTCCAAAATAAAAAGCTTATTTAAAAACTCAGTGAGCCAGGTCCCCTGACTAACAATGTGTTTTAACCTCTTTTAGCTTCACCTTTCTCATCAGACTATCTTTCATCTTTTCAGTGCTCTTACTACAGACAGAGAAGACTGAAATTAAATACTTTCTCTGAGATACTTGCAGTTAGAACAGCTTGCTCGGGGCACATCGGGAGAGATAAATAAATGATCCCACTACACCGAGTGTTGCTTTTTCCCCACTTTGAAGTAATTCGAGTTCCCAGCAGCCATCGACTTTCCTAAAATTAAATGCATCTTAAAATTAATTTTCCAAGGCATCTTTTACTTACACCCAAATTTAATTGCAAAATCTGAGGTCTGGGCACAGGGAGAATTTATGGAGTACTTTGATGCTAAGGAATGGCTGCCCCTGACACTAACAATCAGCTAAATTGCTACAAATCTTCTCTTAATACCCTCCAGATGACATCCGGGCTGTGGCTAGTCTTTGTTCGATGCCTAGAGCTGTTCCCTTGAAGACACACGCCAAGTGCAGGGTTCAGGCTTTCTATGGACTTATGGATCCCATAATTCATTGCCTAGGTGAAACGGGCTGCCTCTGAAAACTTGGAGACTACAGCCTTCACTTTTCAAATTGTGCAGCTAGCAGATTTCATTTACAGAATATTGCAACAAGTCCCGGGAGTCTCCACCGAAAGCCATAAATCAGAATCAGTTAAGAAAAATGTGTGAGACAATTTCCCATTTCTGCAGATAGACAAGGCTGAGAAATATCAGAGGTAGAGTTATACAGTGTGAAATGACACTTTCTAAAGGGCTCTTTTGAGCAATTTACGAAGAATTTGTCAAAGACATGCCAAGTGCTCATCAGTGAATTAGGCATGTATCACAATGCTTATTGTAGCATTTAAAGATCATGATACTTATCACTGAGATTGTACTTAACACGCTCAAAACATTTCCAATTCTAATTAAATACTCTCCCATGTGTATCTATGTAGAGAAATAACCATTTATAGGAGAAAGAAATACCCAGACTCACAAATAAAAAAATCCATCAGAGGCGCCTTGGGAACTTGAGTACAGTATTAAATATGTAGGCAAATGTATAACATTTTGAGTTTTGGCCAGAAATCTAAGTTGGTTCCCCCAAACAACCATCTGGAGTTCAGTCTTCTCATCAAAATGAGCCTTTACACTACCTCCCGCCACCACCACCACCACCCCCGCCCCCCCCCCCCCCCCCCCCCGCCAAAATTTTAGCTGCCCTAGACCATCTTTGGAGGTTTAAACTAATAACATGCAGCCAAACAGGGAAATCAAGAGATCCCTTGTTCTCAAATGTGAGGTTTGTCTTTTCAGAAATCAAGTTCAATGAACATGGGTTCAACATATCCCAGCTTCACAATTTCCCTCATTTTTGTTCAAGTTTTTTTAAAAGGCATCATTATTTCCCAATTGAATGGACATTTTGGTAGAGGGAACAACCAAGAGGAGTCCATCCTCACAGGTAATAATTTTGATATTTGAAAATATGGAGTTTCATGGCTGGTTTGGCTCTGTGGATAGAGCATCGGCCTGCGGACTAAAGGGTCCCGGGTTTGATTCTGGTCAAGGGCACATGCCCGGGTTGTGGGCTCGATCCCCAGTAGGGGGCGTGCAGGAGGCAGCCAATCAATGACTCTCTCTGCATTGATGTTTCTAGCTCTCTCTCCCTCTCCCTTCCTCTCTGTAATAAATAAAAATACATTTTTTAAAAAAAATTGGGTGAGGATTTTGGCTGAGAGAAGTTTGGGATTCAAAATTCAAATTTGGCCACTCAGTGAAGAGCTTTAATTTTCAAACCATGAGCCTCAAAGGCAGGCAAGATGGCAGTATGTATCCAAATGGAAGAAAGCATATCGTTTGGTCCAGCATAGGACTTGTGGAAATCCACCCCAAGGTCACACCACGTACAAAGTGGATAGACAAGTGTGTTTACTGAAACACATTTCATAACAGGAGAAAACTGGGACTCTTCAAGATGCCCTGATAGTGAAATGTATAATTCATTCATCTAATATGATATGACCCTGGGAAAACATGAGTTAGAATGAGTGTCATGTCAACTGGCTATGTGAGAATCCTGCTCCTCCATAGAGAATCAGCCACAACTTCACCCAGAAAGGTAAACAAACAAGAGTTAGAGCAGTGGCTCTCAACCTTCTGGCCCTTTAAATACAGTTCCTCATGTTGTGACCCAACCACAAAATTATTTTCGTTGCTACTTCATAACTGTCATGTTGCTACGGTGACGAATCGTCATGTAAATATCTGATATGCAGGATGGTCTTAGGCGACCCCTGCGAAAGGGTCGTTCGACCGCCAAAGGGGTCGCGACCCACAGGTTGAGAACCGCTGAGTTAGAGTTTTTCCAAAGCTAAATTCCTTGGGAGGCAATAGAGCGTTGTCATTAAGCATATGAGCAACAGAGCCAGGCAGACGGTCCAAGTTCAAATCCCACCTGTGCTCTTCATGTGACCTTGGTCTAGCTGGCAATATCCATGAGCCTCAGTTTCATTACCTATAAAATGTGGACAATATTAACAATATCCCCTCTGCAGAGTCCTTGTGGGAATTAAATGAGACAATACGTGTACTGTATGTAGCACAATGCCCTGCCTACAGGAAGCACCCAATAAATGGCACCTACTGTGGCAATATCCCGCTAGAAGGGATGTGAGGGCCTCACTACTCAACGTGTGGTTGATGCAGCAGCAACACCTGGGAGCACGTTGAAATGCAGAATCCCAGGCAGATACAGCCAATCAGAATCTTCATTTTAACATAATCCCCAGATGATTCACATGCACAATATAGTTTGAAACCAGTAAATCTGGGCTAGGGACGGAAATTCTGCTTTTCCAGCAAGCTTCTGGTCCATGGGCCCCAATCAGAGTAGCGCCTTAGACTGGAGAAGCACATTAGGTTGGAGAAACCTTGAGGCGTGCGCAGTTCTGCCCCCTCGTTTGATGAGCGGGGGAACTGAGTTCCGAAAAGGCCAACTGACTTGTTCAAGGCGAACACCCGTCCGCAGTAAACCTGGGACGCAGCCCAGCCTTCCTTAGCCCGAACCTCATATAACTTCGAACAAACGTTTTGGGTGGCGCATCGTCAGACCAGGTGAGTTCTCCAAGAGCACGAACGAGCTCCCGACTGAATGCTGAGAACCCGGACGCGTGTCAAGGTAAGTGAGACCCTGAATGGTTGCCGTAATGAACGCGACGTTGTAATTCACGCAGTGTCACTGTTGTGCCTCGCAAAGTCCTAATTAGAGGTAATCTTGCACCTGCTGGCAGGAGAAGGTGCCATTTCCTTTCATTTAGTTTGATGCCATGATTACACCGTGGGAGCGGCGGGAGACAAGGCAATCTCACTAGACGCCTGGAGGACGCACAGCCTTCGGTGTGTGGTTATGATTAATAAAGGCGCTTGGCACCCTTGGAATCACCTGCCGCCGCTCCTCCTCCCACCGGGACAGCATCTTCCATGAGGCGGGAGCGCCCCTCACCCTCCAGCCTGTTGCAGAGGCTGCGAGGGGGTGCTGGGTTCTTTTGAGGGTGCACCATCCCAAGAGTTCCAAGCAAACTAACTTAGAAACGGCCATCATTGAATTTGGGGTCCCTCAATCAGGGTCGTAAGAAACATAATGTTATTTTTCTATAAATCAACTTACTTTCTAGTTCAAGACCTTGAGCCAGGAGATTGGAAGTCCTTTCCTTCTTTTATGGGCTGCTGTCCATTTGGGGAACTTGTCTAGGGCCAAGTCATGAGGGGTGTGCTGGTTCTTTTTAATGGTCAACGTGACTGGTCTAAGCTGGTAAACCATTATTTCTAGGTTGTCTGGGAGGATGCTTCTGGATGAGATTAGCATTTGAATGGGTGAACTGAGTAAAGCACATGGCTCTCCCCAATGTGGGGGGGGGGGGCGGGCGGCATCATCCAATCCGCTGAGGGCTGGAGTAGAACAAAAAGGAGAAGGAAGGGTGACTTTGCTCTCAATCTGCTTGAGCTGAGAGAGCCACCTTCTGCCCTTGCACACCAGCGCTCTGCTTCGTGGACTTTCAGCCTCAGATCAGGGCTTATACCATCAGCCCCCCAATTCTCAGGCCTTTGGACTGCCCAGCAGCCGTCCTGGATCTCCAGCTTGCTAACGTGGGACTCCTTGGCCTCCGTAACTGTGCGAGCCAATTCCTGTAACAAATCTCCTCTTATATATGAGAACATCTCTGTCTAGATATCCTATTGTTTCTCTAGAGAATGCTGGTTAATACAAAGGGGGGGACATCTAGACATGCTGTCGCCCACTGAGAGGTCCCCACCTGGTACTAGTCATCAGCCCGCTGTGGTCTCTGCTGTGTCCCCACAGCAGGATCCGGCTGGTCCAGTGCTCGCTTGGTGGCTCTCAGGCACACCCGGGTTTCTTTCTGAGCCAGCCAGAGGAGGAGGAGGGCGAGGAGAAGCCTACCCTCTAACCCACTACAAAGCCTCACATCTGCTCCTGAGCCATCCTGGGAGAGTGCAGAGAGCTATGGAGTCTTGCCAGCTCAAGATTCAGATCCAGTTGCTGCTGAGGTCAAATCCCTCTTTAACCACCACCCTGCCGAGCCTCTCGTCTTCCCCGTAGTGCTGGTCGCAGTCGGGGAATGCCAGGGTTTGGGCTGTCTCACTGTATGATACTTGAAACCTGCCAAGCATTCTAGGGAGGAAGGAAGAAGATCAAGGTTGGGAGCCAGGGGAAGGCACCAGTGTGATCTGGGACAAATCCCTTAACCTATCTGACTGTCCCTCTTCTGTGTGGATATTCTCAATGGTTTGGCGGGGGGGGGGGGCGGGGGGGTTATGCCACTGTGGGCAGGCACCATCATCCATTGCTCTAATCTGTTGCTGGTGACAAATGAGGTCATTTGACTTTAATCCCCATTTTATACAAAGCTGCAGGAGACGTTCTTCAGAAAGCATCTGCTCAGGCTGTTGCTTGATCACCAGACTTTGGGACAGAGAGTGAGTTTACAGAACTAAAGAGCTGAAACCACCGTTGACTCCATTCCACACCCGTACAACCCATGCCCCCCTGGCTGTCTCTTTCGAAGGCATAAACCACAGTGGTCAAGAGAGTGCATAACTGAGCCAGTTTCTTGACTTTCCCTAGGCTCAGTCTCCTCGCCCATAAAAACAATGCCTTCTTCACAGGGGGCTGCAAGACCCCTGTGAGATAGGGTAAGTAAAATACACATAAAGTGTTCAGCGCTGTGCCTCACCATTGGCAAACACTCAAAACATGGGTGGTTGTTGGTGGTGTTGTTACCATTATTATCATTATTATTTTGACTTGGATGGGGGGAAGAAGAGGATGAGCAGCAAAGAATTAGGAAGAATTTATCATTTATGGACACTCTCACCAGGGGATGGTCTACACCTGCTCAAAAGGAAATGCCAAAGAAGATGAAGGGCCCTGAAGAAGAGCCGATGAACCTTCACCTCCCTGACTGGATTCCCAATTCCTGACCCTATCTCCTCACCTTCAGGGAAAAAAGGAGTTCATCTGGGGTGATTTAAGAAGACTCTGCAGTGCTCAGAAAAGGGAAATTACTACTCAGGTGTGTTACATTCCTAATAACTTGCAAACGTAGACACGTAGAGTCAAGAGGAGTTCTCAGCGTGATGCAGTTAACTGCACGCTTTAGTAAATGCGAGATTTTGTTAGACATGAAAAAAATTCATGATGACTGTTGAAGCCAAACTACATTCCAGAAAGGTGTATGTTTTGGGGGGTTAGGGTTTGCTTTTTAAGTTCAAGCAGTAATGGGATATGCAAAATGATAGGGAACATAAACACAGGGCAAATTTGTGTTTTGGATCGTTTTTTGGTAGGTTTTTGTTTGTTTCCATTTTAAAAAAGATTTTCTTGTTTTTCTTCTATTTGCCTCTCATGAGGTTCAAACTACAATTGAGACTGGTATTAAAAGACACTCATTACCCCCAGCCCAGAGGATGGGAGTCTCAGCGTGTTGCATATGAGTCCCTTCATTTCAAGTGATGTTAAGAGGGTTTGTAATTACTTAGCCTTGGACTCGGGTATCACCTTCCCTAACAAAACAGCAAGAGAGGAGCAGCTTCCTAAGTGGATTAGCTCACTTCCCCCACCAGCAGCCCTGTGGCTGGGAGCCATTTTGCCCCACGGGAGAAGCTATTTTAAACTAGCTCATTGGAGGAGGCAGGAGAGGTGCTATTTTGAGTTTCCCAAGGCCTATGGGGAGGAAAGGGGGAAATTAGACAATTCTCATCAGTAGCCATCGTCTCACCATTCTCCCCACCAAAGGTCTGCCTCTTCCAGGGCCTTCCTCAAGCTACAAGGGATAAAAAAGAAGAACACGGAAGAGCAAGGGCTTTGGAGCTGATCACAAAGATCTGAGCTCCAATCCCCGCTTAGGCACGTGCAAGCTTAGGCTAGTTCTTTGGGGGTTTTAGACTCCCTTTCCTCACCTGTGAACAGGACATATTACTATTAAATGCTCCATAGGATTTTTGTGAAAATTAAAATGTTTAAACACTATATAAAGATCTTTGGAACAGTGCTTGGCATGCAGTAAATGTCTATAGGTAGCAAATATCATCACTGTTATGATGAAGGCCCTTCTCTCCTCAGTCTACCAAACCCAACATCATACAGCTTCATTCTTGTCATGTCCTCAATCATCCCTCAACTGAGCGTGTCTCCCAACATACTCAATGTCACATTGGCATCTGGGAGGAGGCACCCCCCGCCCCAGTCACACAAGCCCTGATCGCTCTGCTTTTCAGCTCTACTATCTCATACCCCACCTCAAACCCACCGAGAAGACTGCCTTCCTAACTCTTGCCCACCCTTCAAGTCCTATACCTGGACTACAAAAGGCACCAATGGGTTCAAAGGATTGAAAGTCACAGAGATGGTACATCCCAGAAATCCTGAGAGAGGCAAAGTCAAGGTCGGATGGAGAGCTGTGCTCATCTTCATGGATAAAGGAAGCAGTGACCAAAGAGGCAGGGCCAGGTGCGTAGTCTGAGGGATCAGTAGTTAGGATTTCAACTTATAAATAGGAGGGGGGAGCACAACCCATAATATTATCTGTAATCTAATGATTCCTCTTTGTATTTCTGAAATGCCCAGTACAAAAAAAAAGGGGGTTCAGTGATTTCCTGTGAATCAAATGGGTGTATTTGCCCAGCACCATAGTTGTCAGCCCTGGTCCAGAGATCTGCCCACAGAACAAAGCAGGCACTAGGCCAGAGCCCTGAGTTAGAATGCCAACTCTGCCACTCAATAGCTCTGTGACCTCCAGCCAGTTGCCCAACCTCTCTGAGCCTATTTCATCACGTATAGTCATGATAACAGCATTCATTCACTTCGAAGAATTATTAAGGAGGCTAGATGAAAATGCCACGGGAATATGCTCAGCAGAGAGCGAAGTATGGCTTACAGACCAGAGGCAGTGCATCCCCTGCCTCTGCTTCTCCCATCACCATGTTCATAAACCCCCGCCCCACTTGGCTCCTTCCATTTACTTGCCCCAAGAAGAGGCCTGTTTCCTGCTCAAACAGTCCCCAAAGGCAATTACCACTCACCCTCCCCCCCACCTCCCCCGACAGGGCCTGTGAAACTCGAGGCGGCTCATGCTTCTAGGAATAGTCCCCATGACTGGGTGACACTGGACCCATTGGCTTTGGGACAGCGGACGATGACTTCATTGGGAAGGCCGTTAATCATAATTATGAAATAATGAAACAGCTGTCCATTTGCCCAGGCCCAATCACACCTAGTTAATAAGAGGGTCTTTTTATTTCTCACAGTGGAGATGGACGGCGGCGGATCCTGTTTCTAGAAGAACATTCCCTGTCTGGGATGGCTGAGATGGCGTGGCCAGGGGAAGTCATCGGCTCTTGGCTGGATGCCTCAGCAGCACTCCATGAGCCGTGCAATAACCTCCCCGAAATGCACCGCTGCTCCTGTCTTATTGCTCAATTAATCCACGTCTAATTGATATGGTTATGCATTACCATGGCTGCTTTCCCGCTGGGAGAGCTCAGAAGAACATATTTGGCTTTTTTAACAGGATTCTTGAAACACCACAGGGAACATGAACTCCTCAATGACATCATACTTGATTGAGAAAGGCGAGTCCTGTGACTTTGGCCAAATAGGATCTTCACGTCTCATAAAAATGCCCAGGTCCACTGACAGCATTATTACATTTCAAAGAATTTATATTGCTGATGGGGGTGGGGAGATGGATGGAAAGAAATAGGAACTAATTGGAGAGTGGGGTTTGATATTACCTTTTGTACCTTCCCCTCGTGGTTGTCCTTCTAATTCCTTTTTCCTAATCATATCATTATCGTCGCCAAAAAAACCCTCTATCAGGTACCTAACCTCTAATAGGCTGTAGGATGCACTGTCCTGAAAGATCAGGCATTTCTAGATCAGTCCATTCTACATGTTTGGAAGAGGCAGTTCCAACCAGAATGAAAGAGTTCAAATCCCAGCTTCAGGGCTCCCTGGCTGGGTGCCCTTGGACAAGTTACCGAACCTTCCTGGTACCCAACTCCATCAGACATATTTTAAAAGTCACATGTAACAGTATGCAAGGCTAGGTTTGGGATCAAAGTCTTTGCAAATGACAATCACAATCGTCTTTAGAAAATTCTTTAAGCCACTGTTGTCTCTATAAATCTGTCCCCAGTAATCTTCGGGCACGTTCAACGTTGAGACCTCCAAAAGGTACGTCCAGATCAAAGGTTGACAACTCTAGCCACTGGGCCAAATCCAGCCCATCACCTGATTTTGTAAATAAAGTTTTATTGGAACACACCATGCTCATTCCGTGATGTATTGTCTCTGGCTGCTTTCATGCTATCCCAGCAAAATTGAATGGTTGCAACAGAGACCACATGGCGCATAAAGCCTAAAATATTTACTAGCCAGCCTTTCACAGAAGTTTGCAGACTCCTGTCCATTCTATCCCCTCTGCCTTCAAGATAACTATCAAATCCCCCCTCGGTGAATGGGGGGCCATGGAGAATTCTAATGCATACCCTTTGCCTATAGGGTTGTGATATGAACATTCTACAGCTTTCATTTGGCTTAATGAAGGTGCTCCTTGCCACAAGAATTAAAAACAAACTTGGTGTACATCTCGTGTACGGCTCTAACTGTACTTGGGATATGACTTCTCTAAAACACAGCGCCCTCTTTCCCAAATGGGACGTATAAGTGAGGGGAGAGGGGTGTCCATCCAGAAGCAAGGCTTTGGGGAAAGTTCTGGGGTTAGGCCCCGTGTCCTGGGGAGCCGGCAGGGTGAGAAGCTCTGAAGGATTCTCTGTGAAGAAGCAAACTAGGAGTTCTCACCTGCCGGGTTCACAGGAGCCTTGGACACTCAGGCTTTGCCCTCCAGGCCGACAGTTCACTGTCAGTTCCTGACTTCCGCCCCATGACTTTGCCCACCTTCTGTACCGAGAGACTGCTCAAAGCCCAGGCGATTCCAGCTCCCTCCTTCCCTCCTGCTCGGCTTGGAGACACTTCACAACATTAATCATGCTGATTGGGCATGACCTCCCCTTTTCTAAACTCATGTCGATGGCCTCAAACCAATCAGTAGCTGTTGCCATGTTTATGGTCCCTAAATGAGGGTGGGAGGCGGCGAGGAGAGAGAGTTTGGTATGAGAAGTAGGAGTCCCTTCAGGCCCAGTCTCCTGGTGGCAGCTCAGGCTTCTGGGAGTAAGTGGTTTTCAAAAATTTCCTCATTGCATTGGTCTCTTTTTTTGTCTTTCTCTCTCCCCATCTCCAGCTTTATTGAGGTATGATTGACAAATAAAAACTGTATTTATTTAGGTTATACAATGTGATTTTTTTAAAGGGGTACAATGTGATGATTTAATATACATATACATTGCAAAATGATTACCACAATCAAGTTCATTAACATATCCATCACCTCACATAATTACCTGTGTGTGTGTATATGTGTGGTGTGAACACTTATATCTACCCTCTTAACAAATTCAAAGTGTACAGTTCAGTATAATGAACTCGCATCACCATGCTGTACATTAGAACTCCGAACTTATCCAGCTTACAACTCATATATATATATATATATATATATATATATATATATATTTTATTGGTTTCAGAGAAGAAGGGAGAGAGAGATAGAAACATCAATGATGAGAGAGAATCATTGATCAGCTGCCTCCTGCATGCCCCCCCACTGGGGATGGAGCCCACAATCCAGGCATGTGCCCTGACCGGGAACCAAACCATGACCTCCTGGTTCATAGGTCAACGCTCAAACTCTGAGCCACACCGGCAGAGCCATCTTACAACTCTTTTATGGCCTTCACTCATCAGGCTTCCCCTGTTGGTGGGAAAATAATAACAACACTCTATACTTAGGCAGCACTATTTTCTGCATGTGTTGTCTCCTGAGAAAGATGTTACAGACTAGTGGCCACAGACCTGGGCTCTTGAGTCCAACTGCCAGGATCTGAATCCTGTGTGTTTCTTAATAGTCTTTGACCTTGTGGGAGTGTGAACTCCTTATACCTCAGTTAAATCAATGGCAAGTGGCAGACAGCAGGCAGGGTCAACTTCATGGACAGGTGCTTAGCAGGGCCTTGCACTTGGTTTACTCCTCTGCTGTCACTGTCAAGAAATGCTGAGTAATTTTTGAACAAAGACCTTTGCATTTTCATGTTGCACTAGGCCCTGGGAATGTGGCTGGTGTCCTGGGTCGGTACCTCCCCGGTAGCGATAATTGGGGTATACAGGTGTGTGGAAAGTTCTTCGATGTAGTATCTGGCACATAGCAAGTGCTCAGAAAATAAGCTACTATTCTCAATGCTGTTTATTTGCTCTCACAATAGTTTGCTATGAGGTCAACCGAAATGAGTGTAGGATTTAGCCAACAGTATGACTTGACTTTAAAAATGAAAACTTTGAGACTCAAAGAGGTGAAAAATCTTCTCAATATCATCTAACTCAGCTCGTTCAAGAAATGTTATTCATTCATTCATTCACTCATTCATTCAGAAAATGCTTACTGGGCTCCACCTATGCACCCATAGTCTTGGGGAGACAGGTGAGCAAGATGAGCCCGTGTCTGCCCTCATGTAGCTGATCACCCAGCACCTGCTCATCAAAGCCATGAGCTGGTCCATGAAGATAATCAAATTCTGAAAAACCCAGGGTCACTAACCTCTAAGGTCAGCAGACTCCGCTGATGTGTCCTCCTGGCTATAGCTGGGGCCAGCACACCCTATAAACACCATTGGTCTCATTTCAAGGTCTTTGGGGAATTTTCCAATCCTGGTCTTGGAGAACCAGGACCATCGCCCTATGTTTGATCCCAGCATTAACATCCAATGTCATCTGTCATTCCCAGGGTCCCCTTCTGGAATGGTCTACTGATGCTTCATTTTAGGTTCCTGCCCCTGGGGAGGAAGTCCATGCACAAACTCTGCTGTGCCCAGCCCAATGCTCTGGGCTGTCACTGATCTGAGAGTGGAATGAGGCAACAGGCACCTAGGACCTTGTCAGCTGCTTGTCAATCATAGCAGAGCCCCAGCTGGAAAGGCGGTTGCACCCTCTAGTTTGTCTGGTCCCCATGCTGAATCATTTTACTCCCTATGCCCTCTCCAGTTGTTCTCAGCACACATCATTGGCCAATTAGTCAATAAATCAATGCCAAGAACCAACGACCTTATTCTGCCTCACGCACCCCCATTACAGGGCCTTCCCACCTATTCATGAAATAAGATAGGCTGTGACGCCCAGCCGGTGTGGCTCAATGGTTGAGCAACAAACCATGAACCAGGAGATCCCAATCAGGGTCCATGCCCAGGTTGGAGGCTCGGTCCCAAGTAGGGGGCGTGTAGGAGGCAGGCAATCCATGATTCTCTCTCCTCACTGATGCTTCTCTCTCTCTCTCTCTCCCTCTCCCTTCCTCTCTCTGAAATCAATACAAACATTTTTTTGAAAAAGATATGCTGTGAAATCAGTGTTCCCAAAACTTAGAGAATCGCCCGGGTTATTTTCCATATGCATGCACACCTATCCTGTCATATACTTGGTGTTTTTCCTCACATTGCCTTTTAAAAAATTTAAAAGCTCATTTAAGAGAAATGTTGTATCTCCAGCATCCATCAGCAGGCCCATTTGCCTTAAATAGAAAGTAACTGCACGCATAAAACTATAAAATAAAAAGGAGCTCTGGATTGGATTGTGTGGGCACCACCTACAACCATCTTCCGTACCACAGGGGGGTACGCAGAGCCCGGGGAGACACTCAGGGTTTAACGGGCTCCTAGCACTGCAGGCACAGCCGGCAACACCTGGGTGTACCCCCTATTCGAGGGCGTTTGCATTGTTACAGGGGACACCTGGAAACACAATGCCGAGCCCACAGACATAACTTGGAGTTCTAGGCAGCTGGTGAGAGAGAAGATAATTTTGCTCAGAGCAGAGCCTTCCAGTGAGACTGAAAGCCCCCCACCTGGGCAGCCACCTTGCTCCTCTCTGAGTAGTGCAGGCCCTGGACATTCAAGGGTGGGGTTGGGACTCCCCAGGGATTGGAGGAAGAAAGGTGACCCACTTTCCCAACGAGCTCCATTTGCTTTGTGCTTCGCTCCGTTCCCCCGTGAAACCAGATAAGGAGCTGCTGCCAGGTTCCCCTGTCACCACAATGACGGGTGGCGGTGTGAGTTACGGACAAATAATCTAACAGGTATCCACCGAACAGACGCTCGAGGGCTTATCTGCTGGTTGCCGGGCCGGCCTGCGGCGGGATGGAGAAGACCGTCCTGCTTGTCAGCCTGGCCTTTCTCGTCCATCTCGCCTTCCACCCCTCAGAGTCAGGATTCGCCTCAGCTTCTCAGGGCTCCACGCTCTCTCAACGCACCGGCTGGCTTTGTCCTCCTCTCTCCCCATCTACATTTCACTGCCTGGGTCCATTTCCAGTAGGACCTGCCCCAGGCAACACCACCAGAACACAGTGCCTCTGCCGAGCGCTGTCACTGTGCAGGGAGAGTTACCAGCGTGGCACACAAGGCTGTCTCACTCTCTGCGTCACGACTCATCATTTCCCTCCATGGCTGACAGTGGAGGCATTCATTTCCTTCAGGGAAAACACCACTTCCACCCACTGGGTGTCATCTTGTCACCAGGGTCTCAGAAGAGCCACGAGAGAGGAAGGATTGGTACATTTCACAATGCCCAGTCTTATCCATGACTAATTTGTTATGCAGATGCATAGACCCTTCCAGAGACCATAGATTCCTCCTGTTGAAATGAGATGAGCTCGAGGACAGAAGACATAGGAATGAGTGCTGGACCTGCTAGAGGCCTAGGGAAAAAGGTAGAAGCAGCTGATAGGGGTCCAAATTACATTTCTCTTAATATTCAAATTATAGTGACTTAGAGCCAACCATATGCTTAGGCCGCCCAAAGTCCAGGCTTTCCTGGGAGTTTCTCCTCAGATATTAGGAGGGATCCCCGAGGTTGCTTACCCAACCTGTGAATCAGCCTCCTCGTGTTTCCCGCTGCCACCCTCCAGCTGGGACTGACTCAAGTGTAGCCCTGAAGGTCGGACAGCCTCATCTTCTGCTCTTGGTGACCCGGAAGCACTTCTCCTCACCATGGCCAAGGTAAGGCCTACAGCTACAACCCACACAGCTCAAGAAGTCCAAAGCACAGCCTGGAGATTGTCTACCATCTCCAATGCTCTGCCTGTGCCCAACCCTGGCTAGAGGGCTGGTCTCTCCTGATTGGTTGGCTCAGGCCTTGGTGGTTCATCACATGTGAGAAAGGACAGTTGCATTAAAGGAAGCCCTGCAGCAAAACTGACCAAAAAAAGAGAAAAAAAAACAAAACAAAACAAAAAGAAACCCTGCAAGACAGTTTGTAGGGAAGTAAAAGATGAGCTGGATGAGATACATTTTTCCCACACAGTTTGCAAATGGAGGCTGTTACTCCAACAAAGATAGTGTGAGCAAGCGGCGGCCTGTGCATTCCTCTGAGTCAGTGCAGGCTCAGGTGTCAGACCTCTTCTCCTGGTAGCACGACAGCACACCAGGACAGAAGGACCCACCTGGATGAGGGAGTGTGATTTGGGCCAGTTGGTCTACCAGAATGTGCGCCTCCCACGACCACAGTCCTTACGAGGCTGATAAACTGAAATGTGTGAACCCACGTTGCCTCTGTCTTTCCTGAGGTGTTACTGCGGAGAGGGACAAGCCATCCACAACAGACAGGCAGGCAGGGAGGGAGTGTCGCCCAGCCCCCCAACAAATGAGAGCACAGATGAAACAAGAGACGCTGAAAGAATAATTCCGAATGCCTCAGATTCTTAACAAAACCTCCAAACCAGACTCTCCTAGGAGAGGCTAGAAAAATGCAACTGAAATGAAGCCTTTTGGAAACAAAAAAGAAATGGCACATTTGACAAGGGTCAGCTGGCCAGGCTCCTGCGATGACAGCATTCTGGGAGTATTAATATGTACCGCGAGCTGGAAATGGTTGCAAAAATGCCCATGGATTCCTTGACATAATGTACTAGCTCACACCATCTGCCACTTTCAGCAGTCGCAGGCTGCATGCTTGAAATTCTTTTTAATCACTTTCACTTAGCAAGAAGTTGAGCTCCAAGCTAAATTGTGAAAAGCTGCCCCTGGAGTGGTTTCTTGGGGTTGTTGTTCTAGTGACCTTTAGGGATATCTAAGATGGGCAGAAGCCTACCAGGGAATGCCAAGAATTCCAAAACTGTGTGTGCTAATCCACATTGGGTACTAAAGGGAGCTTCTCTCATGCTAATGTGGCCGTACACCGCAGGCAGGGCGGTAGAATCCCCACATATACAAACACGTCGTTTCCACAAAGTCAACTGCATGTGCTCAGGGGACAAAAAGAATTTTTAATATAATAGAGTCTGACACATAAGCCAACTGCTCTTTCTTAAGAAACTCAAGATCCATTCAACTCAAGAAGCCATGGTTGCAACACGCCAGGAGAAGACGGCAGTGCTGGACTTATTAAGGTCTGATGCTGTATCCCCCAAACCATGTTTGCTATATTTCCTAGTGAATATAAAATGTTTACAAATAAAATGCTTCATTATACACAGTTCTGGCCTTATATGGTGAGAGCCTACCCTCAATCTTTAGAGCGAAGCCTTCTTTGGACACTCTCTCCTCGTCCACAGAAATCTGGCCTCTCTTTGGAGACCAGTGGGCATCCATGGAAGGAAACTTAGAATAACCATAGCTAGTGGGTATAGGGTACCTGAGGGAGACTCCAACTTACAGTGGGTTTTCTTTTTGTTTTTCCCAGGGAGTGTCCTCTTGGCAACATTTTACCAAAAAGCCATCTATGAAACCCAAGTAACAGGACTTTCTAAGAGAGAGAAAAACCTTTCCCATAAAAAAAAACAGGGAATCTGAGGTCAGAGCTGTATGCACTCCATATATCCCAGAGGAGAGACACGCAGGAACCATACACTGGTGCCTAAACAGGGCAGTTATGGAATGAGACTTTTATGTAAGGGATGTTTCTCCCTCCCACTGTGGAATCATCTTAGGGGCCTCATTAGCCAAATAAACTAATGTTAATGCCAGATTCCTTTATTCTCTGCTGGTTCTTCGATTTTTTTCTTCTTCACCATTGAATGAACTTGTTTTCCCACCAGGCCTCAAATGCATCTCATGATGGCTAGTTTTATATCGTAATCTGGCTGGACCACAGGGTGTCCAAATGTTTGGTTGAATACTATTCTGGGTGTGTCTATAAAGGCCTTTTTGGATGAGATTAACATTTGAGTCTAGACTGAGTAAAGCAGATTGCCCACCCCGATGTGGGTGGGCCTCATCCAATCAGTTGAAAGCCTGGATAGAACAAAAAGGCTGAATAAGAGGGAACTCCTGCCTGAGAGCTAGAGCTGGGGCGTGGATCTTTTTCTACTTTCAAACTTGAACTAAAACATTGATTCTTCTTGGGTCTCGAGCCCACAAGCTTTTATTGGAACGGACGCCACAGGAATTCCTTAGGCCTTTGGACTCAGACCGCAAATACTCCTGTCGCTTTCCTGACTATAACTTTTGAGGACTTCACAGCCTCCATGGTCATGTGAGCCAGTTCCTTGTAATAAATCTCTTGACACACACACACACACACACACAGAGCCTATTGATCAGTTTCTCTAGAAAACCCGAACTAAGACATGCCTCTGTAGCCGGACTAAGACAGTGTCTGCTGTTCATGCGTCAAACTAGGTCTCCAACTGACGACATCGGAATAGAAAAAGCTCAGGGGCTTACAAAACAGCAGTCATAACTCACAATACATACGCATCCCAGTTCAAGGAGGAGCTCGTGCTGTGGTACATTTACACAGTGGAATACTATGCAGCCATAAAAAGGAAGGAAAGCTTACCTTTTGTGACACATGGAAGGACCTGGGGAGTAATATGCTGAGTGAAATAAACCAGTCAGAGAAAGGCAAATACCAGAGGATTTTCGAACAAAAATGAACAAACAAAATAGAAACAGACTCATAGATACAGGAAACAGACTCATAGATACAGGAAACAGATTCATATATACAGGAAACAGACTCATAGATACAGGAAACAGACTCATAGATACAGGAAACAGACTCATAGATACAGGAAACAGACTCATAGATACAGGAAACAGACTCATAGATACAGAAAACAGACTGACAGCTGTTACAGGGGAAGGGGGGGAGGCTGGATGAAAAAGCTGAAGGGCTTAAACAAACAAAAAAACTCAAAGACACAGACAACAGTATGGTGATTACCAGAGAGAAAGGGGGGTGGGGATTAGGCAGAAGAGGGTAAGTGGGGGAATAAATGGTGACGGAAGATGATTTGACTTTGGGTGGCAAACACACAATACAATACACAGATGATGTATCATAGAACTGTACACCTGAAACCTACATAACATTATTCATCAATGCCACCCAATAAATTCAATAACGAAAGAAAATGCAGGGGTTCCTACAGCATCAAGCTCATGCTTACTATTGACTTTTCCCCTCTGAGCAGTGTTTTCCCACAGAATCATGTTCTTATTTATATTCATAGAGACTAGTGCAGAAATCAGAAGATAAATAATATCGCTGGCCTTAGCCACCCACCTCTTCATAAGCACAAATTGCATTCTAACCTCTCGCCTGGCTCTTTGATATTTGATATATATTTAAAGTAAATATCAGTCCTATGGAACAGCTGCATGTTCTTGGGGGAGGGCTAGAGTCATGCAAATAATAACACGCCATCGGGGCCAGGGGGGTACAGGCAGTGTTAACGCCAGGTCTTCATTTGAAAGCCTAGATCTGTAACCCGTCGCTCTAATTGCATTAGTCCTCTGTCCTCCCTGGGCCCCCTGATTACACCTGCCTGTGCTGCGGCTTTTGATGGAAGGGACAAAGCGTTTTAGAGGCGCAATGAGATGGCTTTTGTCAATTACAGCAGCCATTCAGACTAACTGTGCTTTAGAATTCTCACGAACAGCCACGTTAGAGACTCTCACATACCCCAGCTCACAGAGATACGGTGAAACCGGAGGTGTTACTGACACCAGACTCATCAACCAGCCCGGCTGTGGTGTGAACCGGCCCGGATTATGAATTTGAAGCACCACGCAGAGGAGAAATGAATGTTCTCCCGTCTCCTGCCGTCATGGGAGGAGGAGGAGTTGGCCCAGGCCGCAGAGCTATGGCTGGAAGCACATAAGGCCCCAAAAGGGGAGTCATACTCTCCAAACTTTTTGAGAAATGGAAGGGCTCTTTCCCAGGGTCGCCCATCCGGGTGAACACATGCATCTGGATGGGACACAGCTGTGGGGCTCAGCCTGGGAATGTCCACCTTCACGGTCAAACACCAAACAGAGAGTCACCGAGTATCTTCTCCTTGTGAAGAGGAATCTGAGCACAGACACCCAAGGAGAAGGGAGCACCTCCTCCTTTTGTGGAGAGAATGAAGAGCTTGCCCTTGTGACAGGTGCTTACTGTTCATGCCTGTGAACACACACACACACACACACACACACACACACACCTTTCCTTAGCTGTGCTCTACTGAGTGACATGGCCCCATTTTACAGGATTTCCTCCCTCTCCCTTCCACGGGTACAGCCCCTCCTCTGACGTAGTTCAGAGGACCAAGAGATTGTTCCAGATGGAAAATCTCCCTTCATTAAACTTGAATCTGTAGCAAGAGTTTTGTGCACAGAGGCGATCGAGGAACGAGATTTTTTTTCTCTCTCCACCTGTATCCCTTTCAGATCCCTGCTCTTCTTTGGCCTCGCCCCTCTGCACCCCAACTGTGCAGAATGTCCCTGCGCAGACATGACCATCGGGGACGCGCTACAGAAACCCACTGAAACATGCACACATCCTCTTCGCAGGCAGGAGGGATCTCTCTGTCTTGGCCAGTGATAAAGCACAGTGACTGTTCTCAATGGCTTGGACCCGTCACTTCACTGCTCTGGGTCACTGTTTTCTCAACTGTTAAAGGGGGTACCACTGGTTACTGCCCCCCATTCCTCCTAAGGATGGAATGATAGGAATTGATATGAATTCCCTTGTGGAAAAGGTCTTATACAGGAACTGGGTGTGATCACCTAAGGGAGAAGCATTAAAAGAAACAGTTGAGAAGGGAAGACGAGAGAAAAGGGAAAGAAAGTACAGCATATTCACAGACAGGACCATCCGCCCTCAGAGTTGTTGCTGGAAATATTGCCCGCTCCATGAGCTGTCAATAGGTGTCACGTGGTAAAAGCATCTTAGCATTCCCATCCCTGGGCCCAAGCCAGAGAGCCTGGAGTCACAGAGGCCCAGCTCTGGACTCCCTGGCTGTGCCCTTCAGTGCGAGGAGTCCACAGGCCCAAGGAGACACGTCTACTCATACCCCTCCTTCTAGCCCGCATTCTGCGAACCCAGTCAGCCCAAGCTCCTATGGGGAGAAGCTCCGATGCGGACATGCACCTGGAGTGCCCATTCATAGACACTAGACGCTTCTTGTAGGATGGGATCAAGCAGGGATGGTCCATAAGCTAGGGACCAAGGAGCAGCTCTCTCAATGCAGATGTCTAAGGAGTCCAGGGATTCTACATTCAAACCTGGATTTCCAGGTAAATAGGAAAGTGTATTTGTCAAGAGAGAAGGATATGGCATATTTTATGTAACAGTTGGTTGGCTTAATTTATAACTTTTAAATATTTAGACACATGGTATGTGGGCCTCCACTGACACTCCTGTCAGGGCCCTGAAATATTAGGAGTCAGCCTCAATTCCAGGATCAATTAAGTTTGGGAAACATTGGGATAAACACAGTTAAACACACTTTTGTGTGTGTGTGTGTGTGTGTGTGTGTGCAGGGTATCTCAGAGCCTTAATTATGTATCATGCATAATGCATATCCAAGGAGGGATTATAGCATAGTTCCTTCATTCCAAAATGCACATTTCCCCCCCACACACATTTTAACATTTTCAAAATCAGAGTGTATCTGACAATGGTAGTCAGCCAGAAAACAGCTGCAGCTGAACATATGCATGGAAATTTGCATCGTGGGTGCCAGTGGCTTGGAAGACTCTTGATGACACTGAAGAAGACACCTTGTGGAAAAACACAAACATCAGTGACTCTAAGTAAAAAAAAAAAAAATGCAAAAGAGTCTAACTCAACCTGAAGTTTGCAGGAACCTAAGCGCTTTGATTTGCTTAAAATTTCTTCTTTAGATCAACACAAGAGTGGTTACAATAAAAAATCCATATCTAAATAAATATGATGCAATTCTTTCAATACATACAAAATAAAAATCCCAAATGCTAAGAAAGTTGCTTCGCAGCTTACTTGAGAGACACTTGTCTTTCTTTATTAAACATAAAGTAATGGGGTGTATTCATTTATGGCGTTTTAGAGTCTACGAACTACAACAACATGTAAAGTTGCTCAGATGTCTTTGAACAGGGAGGCCCTTTCCTTCTCATCATGATATGAGACTTGTGTTTTCTGGAGCATGTTTTGAAAGGGCTGCAATTAAATCATGAAATACTGAGAGGCAGGGGTAGAAAGGGGGTGAAGCAGACCCCAATCCTCATTTTCAAGATCGGAAACTGAGGTGGTACAGGGAACGTGTCCTGCCCACATTCACGCAGCGCATAAACGACACACGTAGAACAAGAGACAGCTGTCCTGGCCCTGATAGGAAATCTTTAATCCCTACATTGATGGACTCTTCCTGGATTATGCCAAACTGGTTGTTTCTGACCCAACCAGAATGAGTCAATTAATATTTTGCTCTTTGGTGTCTTGGCATAGTCAAAACTTGTTTATGACTTGTTTGTTGATCTTCAATTAAAAAAACAACAACTACCTAACTGGTTTGGCTCAGTGGATAGAGCATCGGCCTGCGGACTGAAGGGTCCCAGGTTCGATTCCGGTCAAGGGCACGTGCCTTGGTTGTGGGCACATCCCTAGTAGGAGGTGTGCAGGAGGCAGCTGATCAAAGTTTCTCTCTCATCTATGTTTCTAACTCTCTATCCCTCTCCCTTCCTCTCTGTAAAAAAAATCAATAAAATATATTTTTCAAAAAACAACAACTTAAATAGTTGACAAAGAAAAAAAATTCATCCAGAGGCCTATAAACCCACAGAGTCAAGATGCTCAATGAACCAGAAGCAGAATGAACTTGAAGAAAACTACACCAAGATGTTAGCCAAATTGCTGAAAGCCAAGGATTTTTTTAAAATCTGAAAGCAGCCAGAGAAAATGAATACAGAGAAATTAAAAGTAAAAGAGCAGGAAAAAGATATCATGCAAATGTTAATCAAACGAAAGCTCAAGTGACTTTACTGACAGTAGAAAAGTAGACTTCATAACAGGGATACTACTTGGCATCTTCTAACGATATCACGGTTATTATAATATCTAATACCCCAGGATGAAAAGGTAAGATATCAAGACGATCAAACAATCCTAACTATATATGCACAGCAACACAGTTTCAAAATATATACAGTAAAAACTGAGAGAGCTAACACAAGGAAAAGACAAATTCACAATTATCTTTGGAGATTTCAACAACCCTCTCTCGTTAACTGGGAGAGTAAATAGCAAGAAAAACCTGTAGATGCACAGCCTTGTGCACAGAAGTGCATGCACACGACCCTCTGGGGGAGGATCGCTTGAATGTGGGCTCTGCCCTGTGGAGCAGTGATGACACAGACCCCTGAGGTGCTGCTCAGTGTAGGGTCCTGTTAAGTGAAACGGGTGTTACATGCATTTCAGCCTATGATAAGAATTAAAGAATCCATGGCCCTTGCCGGTTTGGCTCAGTAAATAGAGCATCAGCCTTCGAACAGAAAGGTTCTGGGTTCAAAATTCCAGTCAAGGGCACATGCCGGTGTTGTGGGCTCAATCCCCAGTAGGGGGGGGGGTGCAGGTGGCAGTTGATCAATGATTCTCTCTCATCATTGATGTTTCTATCTCTCTCTCCCTCTCCCTTCCTCTCTGAAGTCAATAAAAGAATATATTTATAAAAAAGAACTCATGAGTCATTAACCTTGGGCTCTCCAGCTCTGCCCATAGCACCTGAGAAGCTAACAGGAACTTTGACAGGGAGCGTGTTATTGAATGACTGAACTATGCATGGCTTCTTTCTTGGGGAAACAACCCCAATAGACACGGGGGTATAAAGCATTCTTCCTCCCTTCCCTGTATCCTTTATCCCTGGGGAACGCTCAGTGTGTGCCAGGTGAGTCTCCATGTGGTTGATGGAAACGGTCATGGCCACAGTGAACCACGCCTCCTGTGTCAGTGATACGTGTAGATCCCACCCACATAACCGTTGTGTTGGTCAAGTGAGTGCCTATGGCCATGTCCAGCAAACATGCCACAGGCAGAGCTGGGGTTTCCTCTCCCTCTTCCTGTTCTTGGAGCCCAGCCACCGTGTGGAGAAGCCTAGGCTAGCCTCCTGGAGACGTGTGGCCCAGCTGACAGCCCAGCCTCCCCCCCCCCACCCCCCACCAGCTGTGACTTAGGCCATCCTAGGCAGCCAGCCCCAGCCAGCAGCCAGAAGCGACCCAAGATGAGACCAGCAGAAGCCCAGCCAAAATGCCAACCTACAGAACTGTGCCCAGTACAAGGATTATTTTACGTTGTGGGGTGGTTCACCAGGCAGCCAGTGAGAAATTGCTACCCCCCACGCAACAGCCAGCTCTGCACCAAGAAGGACAAGAGTAATAACCAGTCCTCTGGTTACTCAAGGAAGAGGCAGAAAACGTCTCATTAGCATTGCCTAGGGATTCAGGCTTCCCCTCTTCTGACACCTTCCCTCTCTCAACCCAGTAACTCCACGTCAATAGAACACATGTTCTGGAAATCCCCTGACGCCCTTTGAGGCAGACCATTTTGGTGAGGAAAAAAAAAGAAAAACTTAATTTGAAGCTTTAATAACCTCCCAATTAGGTTGTGTCTGTCCATATTAATATTTAATCGTGACATTACCGTGACTGTTTCAGCATCGAACTGAAATGAGGTAAAAATGTTTGATCATAAATAATTTCATTATTAAAGATAACCTGTGTTACCTGCGTTCCTGTGCCCATCTTTTATTAAGCTTACTTTTCATGTTGACGTTTTTAAGGCCGTGAATGTGTGTTTTTGTTCTTAGCAAGATCGTGACCATCTATTAATGATGGCACCGTGCCAGGAACATGAGGCGTAAAATGCTTTGGGTTTTCTACTTGAAGAGCCGGCAATAGGCTCTCTCTCCTCCACAACTAACAAACAGATGATCCGCTCTGAGCTCTCCCGGATCCCCTGAATCGGTGTCTGCTGAATGTGTGCGTAAACACCACTGGTCTGGATGTACGGGAAACGGTGTGAACAAGGGCGGGAGGGTAGTTATCTCTGCCCCTTTTTCAGGCGTTCTGGGAGGCCACATGTCGCACCGAAGGAAAGATGACATGGTAGGCTGAATAATGGCCCCCCAAACATGTCCACATCCTAATTCCTGGAACCTGTGACTATGCTACCCTCCGGGCCAAAGGGACTTGGCAGAGGTAACGGAGGACCCGAGATGGAGAGATTACCCTGGACTGCCTGCAGGGCTCCGTGTCATCGCAGGGGTCCTTCAAAGCAGAAGAGGGGGGGGGAGAGGGGGTCAGAGAAGAAGAGTTGACATGGCAGCCGGTCAGAGTGATGCCAGGGGAGAAGGACTCCGCCCCCCAGCGCTGACTTTGCGGATGGAGGAAGCACATCAAGGAATGGGAAATCCTCTGGCCGCTGGAGCAGGCAAGGGAACGGATTCCTCCCTGGAGCCTCCAGCTCTGCTGACACCTTGGTTTTAGCCCAGCAAGCCCCCCGTGAGGCTTGGGACCCGCAGATGTATCAGAGACTGTCTTGTTCAAGGCGGCGAGTTTGCGGAGATTGGTTACGGCAGCCGCGGGGAGCTGATGCAGGCGGATTTCCCGAGCAGCTCGCTGTGGATCCGGGCAGGCCCGCTTAGGGGCAGTGGAACGGGGGCAAGTTGTTTAACCTCTCCCAGCTCCCATTTCCCCCTCCGCACAGTGAGGAGAAGAGCAGCGATTCCGTGAGGTTATTGGGATAATTAAATGAGGCAATTTGCATAACGCTCTTAGCGCAGTGTCTAGCGCCTTTGAAGCACTTGTTAAAGGTCAATTATGGCTGCCTTTATTAGAACCTGTTGCGCTGGCTGTGTTATTGTTCACACTTTCTGGTGCCCTGGTAGAGGACCCCGCAGCCTGCCCGTCAGCCAGCAACCTGCAGAGCCTTCCTGGAGGTAGTGTGTGCCCCCTGCTCCCCGGCCGGGCTTGGCCAGGGGGCGTTTGGGCCCACTGTGCACAGACCCGAGCCAAGCCACGTCCAAGGGGAAGCTTTCAGAGCAGGTGCGCCATTTGGCTCGGCCTCTTCTTTTCTCTTTGTGACAAGAAAGACATTTCCTAAACCAGGGCTGTTCCTTCCCCCCGAGTCCTGGCTGCGAAGACACGTGGCAGAGAGCCACAGCTCACGCTAAGTGAGAGGCAAGTGTTTATTGTTGTAAGTCATTGCGATTTGGGGGGCGGTTTTCACAGTCATGTTGACAAACACACCTTTCACAGGTACCGTCATAGAATCTGTTAGCACACACACTCAGCCAAGCTATCTGCAAGAACCACACTTTGCTCACAGCTACTCTGACACTCACATTAGTATTCTCTGGCCCTGGAGTCCCTAAACATAGTCAACCCAAGCACAGATGGACTCTTGGCCTTACTTGGGCCAAATAAATTCCCTTTCCAAGAAAGAGGGAATTGTGACTTAGAGGAAGCTAGAGACAGCGCCACCTAAGCCTAGAACTAAGGGGTTTGGGAAGAGGGGGAACCCTTAGGAATTGTGGCCTGATCGTCTTGGACTTGCTGTTGGAGAAGCAGAGAATGTATATCTTCGCGGGGGAAAAGGATAGGGATGTAAAATGAGAAGAAATGGCTGCCTGGCTCCCTGATGGTTTTCTAACTCCTGGACTTGGCCCGCCCTGGGGCCCTTGGGCTCCATGAGATATTGTAGTTTCCTTTCAATACAACCCCCCCCCCCCTTCCTACTTAGGTAAGCTCAAGTCGGTTTCTATAACCTTAAACGAAAAGCATCTTGGCCAACGTGAAGTTCTAGGCCGAGGTCTTGCCACCGGTTGGCACCAAGGAAAAGTTGTAATCAATTAGAATCCCCAGAGCCTCGAGGAGTCATTCTGCATGTAACAGAGGACTCACCCTCCCCTTTCCCACCCTCATGAGCCCCCTTTGGGGCAGAACATGCAAGTTTCCTCTTGCCACAAAACGGAGCTCCTCTGGACTTGGAAGTCAGAAACGATGTTTCTCTCATTCTCTCTCTCTCTCTCTCTCTCTCTCTCTCTCTCTCTCTCTCTCTGCTTAAAATCAATAAATTTTTTTAAAAATGAGTATAATCAGCCCCTCTCGTGTGAGGCAGAACTATTGGCCTAGAATACAGAGAGGAGACGGTCTGGTGGCGGGGCAGCCAGTGGTGACAGTCCCAGCTTAGGTTGCCAGTCAGAAATGGAATCGGACTAACACAGTCAGAGAAGGAAAGTGTCAGGAGAACATGAGGAGGGGTTAGTGACACTGACGGGAAGGCTGGAGAGCCACGCTCAGAAAACGCCAGAAGGCCGGGCAGCTTCAGGGGTCTGGAGAGCAGGGGCCCACCTTTTGATCAGGAAAGAAGAGGGAAGGGCAACCTGATTTAAGTCCAACAAAGCAAGCCCACACTGGGCTGGGCCAGACCATTCCTCAAAAGGAAGTGACAGCATTGCTCCTTAAAAGCTAGCAGTGCATGCTGGGAGGGCAGAGAAACTAAACCCCTGCCCTGGGGGCAGCAGGGCCGTGGGTGCAGAAATCAAACAAACGGGGCTTCCTGACAGCTCTTGGAGGGTATCCCATGTCCAGAGGAGAGGTCCTCGGGGCCGAGCTGCCCACACTTTCCATTCTAACCGCCCCCCAACACACACACACACACACACACACACACACACAGACCCCTCTTCGTACAATACTTCATTCCCCAATATCCCTTCAGGAATCATTTCCCAATCTCTTCATCTAGTCCAGTGGTTCTCAACCTTCTGGCCCTTTAAATACAGTTCCTCATGTTGTGACCCAACCATAAAATTATTTTCGTTGCTACTTCATCACTGTAATGTTGCTCCTGTTATGAATCGTCATGTAAATATCTGATATGCAGGATGGTCTTAGGCGACCCCTGTGAAAGGGTCGTTCGACCGCCAAAGGGGTCGCGACCCACAGGTTGAGAACCGCTGATCTAGAGCCTCCCTATCCCTTTGGATCTTAAGTCCTCAATGGACCAAATTAAAAGGCAAACACAAAAGTGATGGTTTCGATTCACCAGGACCACCCAATGTCTTCCCACTCAGTACTTTTCCCCATGAAAATCACAAAGAAAAAACTAAATCACTTGAGTCTGTGTCCACAAGGTACCAAAACATTTAGTCCATTGGATCAAGTGGGCAAACAGGCTTGTCCCTGTGGCCGGGGGCAGGGAGGTTCCACCACATGAGTTGTGTGACTGAATTGACGGGCCATCATGGTCAAAATAAGTACTTTCTATCAAGTGTTGACAGATCATAGTATATCAAAAAGGAAATCGATAAAAGCCACTTTTCATCTCTGTAAACAGTAAAATCCAGGTGGCATATTGGAAATCTCTAAATAACACTTTGTCTGCATAAAGGGTGTAATTCTTCAGATCAGAATGAATTAGGAAGGAAAGCTCCCTTTCCAAGTAGAAAAAGACTGAGAGGCTAAATTACCTGGAGCGAGTGTGTCACCGAAATCAATCTGATCCCTCACGACCTCCACCAGTTCACACTTCATGCCTAGTGACAGCCCCATGTACTGAGTGAGCACCATGCTATCTTCTATTGATGATCTGATTGAATCTGACCAACAGTTCTGCAAGGTAAGGAATGCTATCCCCAGGGAAGAGAGAGGAAATGGTGGTTTGTGTGATCTAAGTAGCGCCCCCATTACACAGAGACTACATTTTCAGAGCAGAGATTTAAACTTGTGCCTGACTTCAAAGCCCTAGGTTTTGCCCTAGCTGGTTTGGCTCAGTGGATAGAACATCAGACTGAAGGGTCCCAAGTTAGATTCCAGTCAAGGGCACATGACTGGTTTGTGAGCTTCAACCCCAGGGAGGGGGGGGCACTGAGGGATGATGTGCAGGAGGCAGCCAATCAATGATTCTCTCTCATCATTGATGTGTCTATCTCTTCCTCTCCCTTCCTCTCTGAAATCAATAAAAATAAATTAATTTTTTAAAAGCCTTTAGTTTTGACCACCCATGCTGGTGGCTGCCTTCTAAGAGGATTTAAATATTCCTTTCCAGTCAATTACTGGAATTTTTCTCCTTGGGCTGATTCAAAATTTCTAGAACATCCTTTTCCGGTTGCTCCTGGGTCAAAGAGTGTCTGCTTCCATCAGTTCCCATAAACGCAAAGATGGCCTCTCTACAGTCCTGACTTCAAAGTCCCTTCCCCCAGCGCGCCCTTGCCTTTGTTCTGGGCTCAAAGCCACGGAGTCCAATAGGGCTTCCCCTGCCCTTTCTAATGTTCTGTTTTCCAGGTGCAAGTGGGTGTCCTGCTCCCGCTCTGCAGCCTGTGTTCTGGGGAAGGAACTTTCACACAAGACTGTCTGCCCCAGGATGCCTACCACTGTCTTGTTTCATTTACCTCAGGCAGCAGGGGTCTCTTTCTCTGAGCACAATGCTAAGATTTTCATTGCATTGTCCTTGACTCTTGTCTTATATGTATGACCATGTCTTCCATTTCTCCTTTAACTCGGAGAACAAGAGCTGCATGAGAGGCACCAAGGTCGGCAGCCACTGGGCAGACTCTCTCTGGCCACTTTCCAATCGCTTCTTGCCTTTTATTCATCCCAACGCCAGCGTCTTCTCTGGGCAGTGTGACCGGAGCCCAAAGAGAATCACAGAACATGAAGAAATGGCTTCTAGCCTGGCCGGTGTGGCTCAGTGGTTGAGGTCAATCATGAATTCAAGGTAAGGCCCTTTGGGACATCCCAGACCACCGTGTTGCACAATTCCATGGGCACCATGCGCACTGCACACGCGTGAACGGCAGCCCTGCAGTCCCGATGCATAGCATGACTATGTAGACAGCGCCTCCTACACTTGTCAGGCCTGGAATAGTCTCCCTCCTTGATCTTAGTGAGAGGAAGCAGACAACAGGCCCCCAAGATCCTCTCAAACGCGGCTCAGTGCTATGAAGAAAAGACACTCTCAACTCCGCAGATCCGGACCCCTCGTGTGGCTGGGACGCCCTGACTACACGGCGGGGGCATCCTGGCGCTGCCTTCCCGGAGCCCACTCGGTTAAAGAAGACGCGCAGAGAATGGGAACTTGCAGGTAACAACAGTAGCGAACAGTGACTGGCATGTAGGATGTGCTAAGCACCATACGCTCTTTCCATGTATCATTTCCAGCGATGATTCTGTGAGACGCGTGGCATGATTATCCCATTTCTCAAATGGGAACGTTGAGGCGCAGAGAGGTTTTGGTCGTTTGCCAGAGCTAGGGAGGGACAAAGCTGGGGTTCAAGACCAGAGAGGCGAATTACAGAGCTGGCTCTTGCACCCAGCCAGCTACACTGGTCCTCCGTTATTGCTGGCAGGGCCTGGCTGAAGGAGTCTGCTTCCCCCAGGTCCCCCGGCCAGGCTCCGGCATCACCAAAGAGAAAAGCCCAGCCTTGCCAAAGCCTCTAGTCCAGCGGTTCTCAACCTGTGGGTCGCGACCCCTCTGGCGGTCGAACGGCCCTTTCACAGGGGTCACCTCAGACCATCCTGCACATCAGATATTTTACATGATGATGCATCACAGTAGCAACATGACAGTGATGAAGTAGCAACGACAATAATTTTATGGTTGGGTCACAACATGAGGAACTGTATTTAAAGGGCCAGAAGGTTGAGAACCACTGCGTCTAGTCTTTGCCAATAAGTAGCTAGAACCATCAGAGGAGCATTAGGAAAACCCCATGCCTGAATCTACGTGCCAGACCTTTTACACGGATAAAATATAGACATTTTCGTTTAATAATGCTACAGAGAAATAATGAAATGGTAGCATTACAGAAACATAATTAGGTCTTCAAATAAAATAAAAAAAAAACTCCACTGGAGGCCCATAAAAAGACCACAGGTGTTCGTCATTATTTCTTATTTAGCAGACAGTTCTAGCCATTGTTTGTTTTCCCCCCATTTATTACGTTCTGGTGTTTTAAGATGATTTGCGCATAATAATAACAATAATTTCCTGTTGGCCTGTCAGTGGCGAGCCGCTTTAATTACAGATATTCATTTTCACACGTTAACGTGGTAAACACTCGTTCGTTACGTTCCCCGCTCATTAAATCAGTTAGCACAGCTAGTGACTGTGTTAAGTGGCTTGCTGTCTGTGTTCTAGTGACGGATCTTCATCAGTTTCTAATACTGTTTCTCCCAGAGACAGGACCAGCCTTGCCGAGAGCCCCCTCCCTTTGGATTGGAGATGCCGCCTTCGACCTCTGCACGGCCAGGTGCCTTAGGCCCAAGGGAGGCATCCATTCCAGGCCTGTGTATCTCCATCCAAATCATTAGACTCCTCAGCGGTCGCCAACCTTTCGGATCTCATGGCCCACCAGTGGTCCACGGACAACCGGCTGGCAACCACTAGGCTAGAATGCAGTACTTGGTGACCAAACGCAAGATGTGGGGTAAAGACAAGAGGGACCCTCTGATGGAGGAGGAGGTGAGCAGATGTGTGTAGAGTATGCCTGACCACAGCCCTGTCCTGGCATCGCTCGCACCACCCACCCTGCGAAAGGAGAGGGCCTACATGATGACCATGACCTTCCCAGATGACCCTGAACTCTGGCAACAGAGGGTGGATGTCAGAGATCAACAGTCGTCTCACTCAAGCACTTGAAGGAGAGATGTCATGCTGGAGATATAAAATTCAGATAGAGCCTGGGCTGAGTCACTGAGCCATAACAACTCCGAACCACGCACGAGCTGCCGTGATGAAAAGGTACGAAGAGGTTAATAGCTCAGCTGGGGTATCTCAGTGGTTGAGTGTCGACCTATGAACCAGGAGGTCACAGTTTGATTCCTTGTGGGTTCGATCCACAGTGGGGGTGTGAGAAATGGCTCGCCTGTCTGAATTTCAAATGACGGACTGGGAAACAGAAGCATGGCGCAGATGAGATTTTTAATAACCATCTCGAGAGCGGGTGCCCATTGTACAGGAACACACGTGGGGCAGGGAACACAGCCTATTTAGTTAGTCCCTCGTCTGTGTCCTCATTGGCTGAGTACTATTTGGTCATCTATTTCCTAATAGGTCACCTAGGCCTTGCTGTCTCCCAGGGGGTTATTTTAAAAAATGGGCTGGGACCTTTCTAGCTGTCTCCATCTCCCTTTGTTTAGGGCAGGGTTTCTCAACCTGTGGGTCGCGACCCCTTTGGCGGTCGAACGACCCTTTCACAGGGGTCACCTAAGACCATCCTGCATATCAGATATTTACATGACGATTCATAACAGGAGCAACATTACAGTGATGAAGTAGCAACGAAAATAATTTTATGGTTGGGTCACAACATGAGGAACTGTATTTAAAGGGCCAGAAGGTTGAGAACCACTGGTTTAGGGGAACCTTCCTGAAAAAAATGTGCTATCGGCCACGTGCACAGCTCTCACCCTCTCCCCGCCCTCCACATCCTGTTTGCTCCGGGGAAATCAGTAACGGCCTGGCCACATGCCGTTTCTTTTCTCTGAAGATGAAGCGGGGTATGCAGGAGGTAGCCTCTCTGTGGTTCTTTCTCACGGATGTTTCTCTCTCTCTCTCTCTCTCTCTCTCTCTCTCTCTCTCCTCCTCCTCCTCTCCCCTCCTCTCTCTGAAATCAATATAAATATTTTTTAAAAAGAGGTTAACAAAGCATATGCACCTCAGCAATGAGCCAGCAACCAGAAAAGCAGACAAAGAGGAGGTCGCCTGAAGACCTCGCAGCTTCTGAGAAGCCAGGCTATTGGTTTCGTTGCGACTTCTGTGCATCTTTACAATAAAGCAGTCACCTAATTTAGTGGGTCTCTGTTACTTACAAAAATACACACACACACACAGAAACGCCCTCTGTTCAATACGTTTTTAATCATGGTGACTGGGATAATGGTGGCTCCACTAAAAGTGTCACATCTGGTCAATTCCAATTCTTCTCAGAAAGAGACACAGTTACCAGCGCCTCGGTCATTAGTCACCTGCTGATTAGATGTTTCATTCCAAGCTTTCCTTTCGGCACGCGGGGACTGCGAGTGTGCTGACACGCCAGATCAGGGCCACGGGAAAGACAAGGCTAGAAGTCACGCGGCGCAAGAGGAAGCAGCTCATGTGGGGTGGGAGCCAGGATGGAAACACCTGTGTCAGGTGCTCACAAGCGGTTATTTAAAACAGAATGACATTTCAATGAGCTGACCGCCTTCAAGTCCCTTTCATCCCTCTGCCCTGTTTCCTTGGTGGCTTCGCTGAGCTTTCCTGAATGAGAAAAAAAAAGGCCCATTGGTTGTAGCTGGATGGTGATGAGAAACAGTGAGAAGAAGGTGCGATGGAAGCAGGGGGCAATTAGAGAGCATAGCCGTCCTTTGTTTGTTTGTTTGTTGTTTAAATTGCTCGGAACCAGGTTATGTTGCCTATAACTTAAAAACCCCAACCAAGGCATGAGTAGTATTACCCGTATTAGGTACAAAGTAAGTCCTGGAGGAAAGAATTAGGAATAACAAAGCCAGGATTTCACTCTCAGTGTTGCCACGGCCACTAAGATACTGGGCAAGTGTGAGCAAGTCACCCCAGCTCACTAAGCTTCATTTCTCACAGCTGTTGAAGAGGCTGACTGGAAGCTGCTAAGATCCTTTTCTATCTTTTACAGAAATCGTTTTCTGCACATCTCGAGTGCTTTGAACAGTCGCTAATTCTCTGCCATCCAGTATCGCTTGCCTCAACCATCGGGCTTAAAGAACGTTAAGCAAAGGAAAGAACAGAAACCTCCTATCCCATCCCACGACCTTCATAAAAATATTTCAAAATCTCGTGTGATAAGCCGATCTCATTAAGCAATGTAAGTTTAACCTGACTTCCTTTTTTTTCATTCTCTCATTTAGCATCTACTAAGCCAGTGGTTCTCAACCTTCCTAATGCCACGACCCTTTAATACAGTTCCTCATGTTGTGGTGACCCCAATTTCATTGTTACACATTGAACATAATGAAAGCATAGTGATTCATCACAAAAACAATATGTAATTATATATGTGTTTTCTGATGGTCTTAGGCGACCCCTGTGAAAGGGTCGTTCGACCCCCAAAGGGGTTGCGACCCACAGGTTGAGAGCCGCTGTACTAAGCACTTCTTGCTTAGATTTTACTTATTCAGAAGCTAAAGGGGAAAGTCAAGACATAATCTCTGCCCTTAAGAAGCTTGGAATTTCATTGAGGGGCTACATGAAATCTCTAGAGAATATTTGCAGGAGGGCTGGACTCATGGACCCAGCGCATAACAGGGACTAAGTATGTAGTAAGTACTTAATAAATACCCATTGATTGGATGAGAAGGAACACATACTGCTTTGTAGACCATAACCTTAAAAATTCAGAGTGATGAAGAGAAAATGAGTATTTATTTTTACAGTTACTCTGCACTCCTCTAGAGAAGTTGACCATGGGTTCCAGTTGTGAAAATAATTGCTCAAACTAAAATCCATGGGGGGGGGGGGTGTAAATTGCCTTTCTAACTTGAGAAAAATTATAGAGTCTAATATGATTAAAATAGCTTTTCCTCGGTGTGAAAGTCTCAGGACATTTCTATAGGAAACGTGGGTAAACCTGAACTTGACATGCCCAAATATAACTCTACCCAAAACTTCCGGCCTGTCCCTCTGATGCCAAGGTGATACAACAGTGGTTCTCAACCTTCTGGCCCTTTAAATACAGTGCCTCATGTTGTGACCCAACCATAAGATTATTTTCGTTGATACTTCATCACTGTCATGTTGCTACTGTGATGAATCGTCATGTAAATATCTGATATGCAGGATGGTCTTAGGCGACCCCTGTGAAAGGGTCGTTCGACCGCCAAGGGGGTCGCGACCCACAGGTTGAGAACCGCTGCGATAGAACGTGCCATGCAGCTCGGTAAGCAATGGAGTGGTTACAGCCCCCGGCCCCTCCCAGGCCTGTCAGCGCTTAGAGGCCTGAGAAACACGGGGGACTCCTGTTTCAAGAGGCAGCGTTCGCGCTGAGGATCGCAATCCATTAGGGAGTGAGAGAGCCGCCTGCCCGGCCACGTGGCTGAGGCTGGGAAACCTGAATGGGGGCCGCAGCCAAATTAGAAGGCCACGGGGGCGAGCGGCCGTGGCAGCGGGCGCGGCCTTCTTGGTGTCTTTCTCGGTGTTAATGGATCTACTTATGGCACAGACGGTGGTTTTCAGAAAAGTCATTTCTCCTCTAACAAATTCATGACTAAGCTAAAAAGACCACTATCAACCTCGTTATGCTTTCCAATTGACTTGCTTTAAGGGTTATTCTTTTATTATAGCTCTTAAGCTCCCATTTCTTTTTTTTTTTTTTTTTTTGGAAAAGCACTTCTTTTAATACCAATTTTCACAGCACTAAGAAATGTGACCCTCTCCAGTGGCTATATTCACGGCAAGGCAGCGTGGCAGGCTGGAGAGAAGCCTGAAAAGACCCTGCCGGGGACCCGGCCATTCGGTATCTCCTCTACCACAAGGCAGGGACCCGGGTCCCAGGGGGGGACGGTCCCATTGCCACTGGGGGTCATGGAAATGAGAGCTGGTGCCATACCTCCTCAGGGGAAAACATCCCTCCTCCCTCCAGCCGGAGAGTCTAACTCACCGAATATTCCAGATTTCTCTTTGCAAACACTATTCTATACAAGGCCCTCCTACCCCACGGCGCCCACTTATAATTTTCAAGTGACTGGCAGACCTACTTTGGGGTTGATTGCACAAACAAATCCACAAGCATTTCCCAAACATCATCGCGAGTCGCTGTAAACACAAAGATAACAAGGAGTTTGTATAACATGGGATCAGCCAGGGTTCCATAGCCTGAGCCAACCAAACCCTTTTTTTTTTTTTTTTGCAAAGTCAGATGGACTTGGAGAGAGACCCAGTTTTCATAGGAGTGAAGATATTTATCGTCGTATTATTTGTAAGAGTACAACTTGGAATGCATTTCCCGGCAACAGGGAAACAATTAAACATATCCGCTCGGCTATTTAATAGACCAAGAAGACTATGCACAAATAAGGAAAATCATTATCATGGTTAAGACAAGGTACAAAATATCTAGAAACAAGGTAATGCCATTACATAGGACACCTGAAATACGGGAAAAGTCCCGGTAGAAATGCATTAACCAGCCACCAAGAACTGTTCTCTAGCGGTAGAATTACACAGATGACCTCACCCAGTTCCATTTTCCTAGTTTCCACCTTATTACAATGGGCTGATTTACATTCACAATGAGGACATTTTGATATTTTATCGCACATGGAAAATGGAACCCTGGCCATTCACCCAGAGATTTTAGTGAGAGACGACTTGCTCCCAGTGGCTTGAATTGTGTTTAAAGAGCCCCTACCCCATGGCTTTTCAACTGTTTATAGCATCGCTCCCAGAAATCACCTTCAGCATCAAAGGCATCAGAGCAAGGCCCCATGCTCCTACCCTCCCGCGTGACAGGTGGAGAAAGTGGGGTACAGAAGTCCCTTACCTGAGACTCGGACACACTCCTTCCTCCGGCCTCCTCGCCTCTCAACCAGATCATGGCTTTCGAGGAAAATCCTTGCCTGTGGTAGAAATCTGTGAGACTCAAAGGAAACAAAAATTAAAACTGAGACCCTGTGCAATCAGGCAAAATCAAACCTATTTCACTGTATTTTGTCATGGGTTCCAAAACAGTCTCAAACTCTGCTGCTAGGCTAGCTTCAAGGGCAAGCATTTTATTTTAGTTTTAATATATTTTTAATGTATTTTAATACCATGTCCCACAATTCTTAGTATAAACTAACTGAATTTATACTCTTAACCAACATGGCCTCCAGAGCCCTTTTGTTTCGAGGCCCACTCCTGAGTATAGGGTGCTGTGTGACGGTGTGTGCAAGTGACTGCCATTGTGAGCCTTAAATCCCTGTTGACTGAGGAAACTTTGGAATTTGCCTCTGCCATATTTCACAATGACAAGGCCTGGGCACAGGACGAGTAGAGAAACACAGAGTGGGCTGCCTTATCTGGAACACAAAAGTGGAGCAGAACTCTAAAATGTTTGCTTGTGCCCGGCCGGCATAGCTCAGTGGTTGAGCATCTACCTATGAACCAGGAGGTCACAGTTTGATTCCCAGTCAGGGCACATGCCTGGGTTGTGGGTTCCATCCCCAGTGGGGGGCGTGCAGGAGGCAGCCGATCCATGATTCTCTCTCATCACTGGTGTTTCCCTCTCTCTCTCCCTCTGCCTTCCTCTCTGAAATCAATAAGAATATATTAAAAATAAAATAAAATGTTTGCTTGCTCACCTGAGGACCGCCGGGCCGTGAGGTTCCACAGCTGTGCTACATCACAATCGAGCTGTTTGCACTGACAAGTTTCCTTCTTCCCCACACCCCAGATTGGGGATTCCTGTTGGCATTGAATCGGGCCAATGACCTTTGGTTCACCACCCCTATGTCAATCTGGAAGTCCATGGAAAGAAAGTAAAACCTTCCGAGAAGGTACATGATGCTCCATTCTACCCCAGACCCTCTCCAGCTAGACCCTTTCTGCTCTAATCTCCTGCTCGAGATGAGCCAGAGAGACACAGACTTCATTTTTTCGGGAAATTGCCATCTCAGAACCACAGGGCAGCTGACTTATATAGAATGAAGTCCCCGCCCTTCATCCCTGATTGGTCCATCCTCATGCAAATGAGGACTCCAGATTCTCACAGTTTCCATCCAGAAAGTACTGTCTTGATTGGTCAGAGTAGGGCCACTCTGATTGGTTGGTGAAAATGCTAATAGGGATACAGCTACACAACTCTGATTGGACAAGTCTCCGTCCTATTGGTTGAAACACAATTCCAGGAACTCTTTTATAAGGGCTGGCTCAGCCGGCAGAAACACAGGACAGGCAGCAAGTCAGTTTGGTGCAGGCTTCTCCTTAGACTCTTTGTTACTAATGTTGTGGCCCCACCCCATAACGAAGAAACAGAATTTCTGGAGGATGAGGCCCAGAAATCAGGATTTTAAAAAGATTCCCAGGTGAGTCTAATGTGCAGCCACGGTTGAGAACCACTGCCTTAGAGTGTGGCTTGCTGGAGGGGGCCCCTGTTTAGAAACAGCTGCCAGACTTTTTTTTTTTTTTTCCACATTTGAGACCAGTTAGCCACCAGGAGCCCTTATTAGTGGGTATCTTCTTTCTCGGGATTGACAGGGTTAACTCCAAGCTTCCCAATAAATTACTCACAGACACACAAAAGGTCTAGCTTGTTTACAACCCTGTAAACCGAAGATTGGAGAAAAGAAAAAAGATAGAGGGACTTGATTCTTGCTGTATCATTAAGTGAGATTGATTTAGAAACAGGTACATATTCTCTGAACCAAAAGAGTGTAGTTAGCGCCAAAGAAAGCAAGATAAATGAACTCTCCTTCACTGTCTATGGCCCAATGCTATCATCCAAGGGTTGCACTGAGAGAAAAACAATCAAGCATTCTTCTTCTCCCACCACTCCTTCATCCTTCACCTCGCCTCCTTCCGCTTCTCTCTCCCCGTCTATTCAGAGATATCAAAGCCCAACATCTGACATGACACGGCAGAGAGTAGAAGAGGTTGAGCAGAGGTGTTTTTGAAGCTGGAGCTGTACTGTCTTCACAAGAATCGCATCAGAAAGGGGCATGGAAAACAAGAAGTGCTGGGAGCCAGGGAAGGTACTGTAAAGAAAGTCATTTTCACTTCACACGCTGCTCAAAATATTGACTACCATCTGTAACTCTTGAACTGTTTAGATCAGATGGCAACACACTTTGCAAAACAGTCAAAAAAATAGTATAGAGCCCAGGTAATGTGAAACTGATTTGTTTTAAAAATTCACATAACATACATGCAAGCACACAGACGCGTGCATGTATACCTACACATATGTACCTCTCTTCCAATCGAACCTTGATCACAATGAATGTGAGGGCAAAATCTGAGATGTGGAAGCATGAGATAGGGTGTTGGAGTCTTGGGAAATACAAAAGCTCAAAGAAACAGCAGAAGCATCCATCAGAACTCGGTGCTTAGACATGATTTGAAGCATTTCTCCCATCTGAACTGCTAAAAATTAAATCCTAGATAGTGTTGGGGATTTCAGTATTTATCTTTAAATACTTGTTTAGGGCCCTATCTGGTTTGGCTCAGTGGATAGAGCATCAACCTGCAGACCAAAGGCTTCAATTCTGGTCAAGGGCACATGCCCGGGTTGCAGGCTCGACCCCCAGTGGGGGGCATGCAGGAGGCAGCTGATAAATGATTCTCTCTCATCATTGATGTTTCTATCTCTCTCTCTCTCTTCCTCTCCCTTCCTCTCTGAACTCAATACAAATATATTTAAAAATAAATAAATAAGTAGTTGTTTAGGAACCCACTTTGGCTACTTCCACAACAGTTGTCCAAAGGGACACATTGCTCTTAACAACTCACTATCCATTTGGCTCCACTTCCTCATATGAAGACTGGAATGTGATGACATTTCTTAAAAGACTGCATTAAAGAGAAGATATTAAAATAGCTCCAATGGTCTGCCTGGAACATTCTCTCAGGCCAAGAGGAAGTCACATGGATCTATTATACAGCAGAAGTGGCAAATTTGATAGGGGTGGGGGAAGAGTCCTGTTCAATGAACCCCTTTACTTCTATGATATTAATATTTCCCTACATGACCTAAACAAACTTTCAGGCTTGGGGAGAGAAGTCCTCCCTCAAATCTCATTTTGCGCGTAGACACCCAAAGAAAGGCAACTTTGCCCAGCCGGCGTGGCTCAGTGGTTGAGTGTCAACCTATGAACCAGGAGGTGATGGTTCAATTCCCAGTCAGGACACAGGCCCGGGTTGCGGGCTTGATCCCCAGTAGGGGGGCATGCAGAAGGCAAGCCAATCCATGATTCTCTCTCATCACTGATGTTTCTATCTCTCTCTCTCTCTTTCTCTCCCTCTCCCTTCCTCTCTGAAGTCAATAAAAATGTTTTTTAAGAAATAAAATAAAGAAAGGCAACTTCGTGTACATGTCTCAATTCGGGGGAGTCTGAGGGGCCTGATATTTGTGACTCTGTGCTTTTAAAACATAAGAGTACAGACGTTCTTAGGAGGAGCCCTGCCTTGATGGAACAGACCTGTTTAAGAAACCGAAGTCATTTCTTATTCTTTGGGAGACTTTTTACACAAGAACTATCTTGGCAATACGAGTTCTGGGATAGCCATTGTGACGAGTATTACACAGGAAGACATGTTTTCCAGAACTAAGCTGGTACCAGAAATCTCCAAGGTACAAGGGAGGCATTTGGCTGGGACGTCTTCTTCTCCCGTGCCCCACTGAGGATCTCGGCTGGGCATTCCCTCTGCCCACAGATCACTCCCAGACGGACCCTTTGTTGTTCCTGTCTCCGCTCCAATGGCCCCTTTTCAGAGATGTCCCCCGATACTGAGTCTCTAGGAGCCATCTCCTCTCTCTAACAGCGCCTGAAATCCTTACTCCTTTCCTGGCTTTTGTCTGTCTTCCTACCTCAGAATGGAAGCTTTTGTCTGCCATGGGCACCGCGGTAACCTCAGCCTTTGGAACAATGCCAGGCACGCAGCAGCTGCTCAGCAATCCTTCTTGAATGAGTGCACACTCCACGCGAAGCACCACGCGAGGTGGTTTACGGCGATGAGGAGAGCACTGCTATCGACATTTTCCACCCCTACCTCCCATTTTCCATCTATAAAGCGGCTTGCCGAAGATCACTCGGCTAATTAGGGAGATCACTGCCTACTCAGGGATGCTGAAGAGTTAGGAGTGAGGGCTTGCTGCTAATTGTTTCCGTGGAAACAGCTAAAGTCATGAACAGCTGCCACCTCCAGAAACTCAAATAATGAGGTCACCCATTTGGCCTAAATTTCCTACCTGCCTATAGTCACCTTCAAAGATACTAAACTTGAGGCCAGCAGGAGCCAGGTTCATAAAAAAAAAAAAGACATCTAGCACAAAATTGTGAATGGAAGCCTTCTCCTTGAAATCCTAAAAATGCACACATATGGTCCTTACACCCCAGAGATAAACTTAATCAGAAAATTCAAAAGGTAGATTTCATTGATATAGAAGTTAGCAAATGACAGCAGAGTCTTGTGACCGTGTTTTCATCAGAAGCCACACCGCAGAAGCTCTTTGTGGGGGAGGCTATTTTTAGCATCCTTTTGATAGGGTAGGCTTGCTGGCTGTTCAAGGCCCAGTAGGAGGCATATATATATATATATATTAGTACATATAATTCTATATTACTTTTAGCTTGTTTTACTGTGACAAAGTGCAGTTACCAACCCCCCAAAGGACTTTCAGAATGTAGAACTCCAGGCACCATCCACACAAAGCCATTGTATTGTTTCCTACTCACCACGTTAATTAGGAATTCAAACATTGTTTGGCTAGCATCACGGTTTGGTTTCAGAAGATTCCGTTTTGATAACTTCTCAGCCAAACCCATGTTCTATGGAATGTTTGGGGATGAGGAAGATTATCTCAAAAGAAGCAACATCAAAACTGGTGGGGGGTGGGGGGCGGGGGGGGGGGAGCCTTTTAACAGATTCGTAGCACTTTTAACAAATTCGTAGCACTAATTTGTGTAGCTCTTCCCCAGCAGGCCTTCTATGAATAAGAGTTAGAGGAGAAAAAGTGAAAGGGAGATTATGCCCATGTAACTACGAGGCATATTAGATCTAGAAGCTGGAAATGAATCAGATATTAGAATAGTGGGCATTCCTTAGGTCGGTGGTCGGCAAACTGCGGCTCGCGAGCCACGTGCGGCTCTTTGACTCCTTCAGCGTGGCTCTTCCACAAAATACCACGTGCGGGTGTGCACGTACAGTGCGACTGAAACTTCGTGGCCCATGAGCAGAAGTCGGTATTTTGTGGAAGAGCCACACTCAAGGGGCCAAAGAGCCGCAGTTTGCCCAGCCACAGTTTGCTGACCACTGCCTTCGGTGATTGTGTCTTTTGCCCATGGTCATCTAGACAGGCCCTGAAGTAGAGGGACAGGAATTGATAATAGAAAAAAATGAAATGAAATAAGCATTGCTAAGAGCGTCACTTAAGATAGAGTCAGGAGGTGCTCAGGGAAGGGGGGGGTCTCGGCACGTCTTCTGCCTCGGTTCTCAGAGCTGCTCTCAAGTTGCTGGTCCTGTTGCTAACCACCCTAGAACAAGCTACATGGGCATCCACGGACTTGACTTCCTTCCTCGTAGTTTTCGCCTCCCTCATTTGCATACTGGAACCAACCAATCCCTGTTAAGCTGGCCGGCAAGGCTTCATTTGCATGAAGCAATTACATTTTGTGGGTTTTGCCTTTATACACCCTGCCTTCCTTTGTTCTCTCCAGAGCCCAGTTTGGGTTGCTTAGAACCCCGTGTGCATCATCGCATTTAATTCCCCCAGCAACCCTGAACATACAGAATTATTGGTTCCATACTACAAATAAAGAAACAGGCCTACGGAGGTTAGTGATGTATTCACCGAGGCCCAGCCATACGCTACGAAACGAGAAGCTGCACCTGTGGAGCCTGGCTCTGAGGCCTCCAGGATTCACCTCTTGCAATCCTTTGCAGTATTGTTGCGAGGCTATGATAAACGCATAGCTAAGAAGGAAACACTTCTGTAAAGTCGGGGATGTCTTTTTAAATCATTTTTTACCTGTCTGTCTCCTTGATGGCCAACCTCTAATGGTCAAAACCTGAGAGGTTTTAGAAAGAACCTGGGAAAATTCTAAGCCGTCTGTACAAATTCCCATTTTATAACGTGAACATCAACTCTAAGAGAGAAACAATAAATCCCAGCCATGACTGATGCTCCTTATCAATAGTGATAAATATACAGTGGGGCCTTGACTTACGAGTTTAATTCGTTCCAAGACAGAGCTGGTTAAGGAGCTCGTTATCTCAAATTACTCTATCAACTCATTGCAAAAAATCTGCCGAGAGACAGCTGGTGTCTCAAAAAACTCGTTAGTCGGGACACTCGTAAGTCAAGGCTCCACTGTAGAACACCTCAGAGCAAAGAGGAGGAGGAGCTAGAAGCTGCTGAATGGAGAGTCACAGCATTTCCTTCCTTTAATAAAGGCCTGGAGAATGCGTTGGGGAAATCTTCAAAGGCACCAGCTCAGCGGCAGCCCAGCTGCTGGAGGTGATGTATTCCCAGGGTCCCCGGCTGGAAACACCCAGTTTCCCTCCGAGCTGAGCATGAGTGGGTCCACGATGCCCTGTCTCCACGGAGAACACTCTTTCTCGGCCGTCAGCATGCACCCTGAGTACATGAGCGCCTTTATCAATCTGCAGAGGTGGCTTTTAAACAGGAGGCAGGGTAGATGTTGAATATTTTCCTAAACCCCGCAGAGAATCTATCCAAAGACGCATGCGGAAAGTTGGTTTTGTCCGCTAGTCTCAAGCTTACAGCGCAAAAGATAAAACACGCAGTAGCACTTCAAGAGCCACAGATTTCAGAAAATGGAGAATTCCGTAAGCCTTTTTCACATGACCGACGTTCACCCCCTCCCGGGGTCAGAATTCCTTTTTTATTTACATCACTTTGGCATCCCTCTCACCAATGTGTTCTCTAACGCACTGGCTTTGTCATCAGAATATACAGGCTGTATTTTAATAGCTCCTGGAGGCCGTGAGGTCATCATTATAAAGCTCAGTGATCACGTCTGAAATCATATCATCCATCTTGTTATTATGCTCCCGGAACCATTTCTCCCTGTGGAAGGAGCGTGGCTAGCAGCACTTTCTAGAAGGTTCTGCCTCCCTTGAAGGTATCATTTTCCCCTTCCGTCTGCTCAGCAGCCATGCCTCCTTGCTGTCCCTCTCTGCCCTGCTGCTTCTAATCTGCCACCATAGTTGAGGTCAGGTGTGGGCAAACGACAGCCACTTGGCCAGTTCAGCTCACCACTTGTTTGTCAATAAAGTTTTATTGGAGCACAGCCATGCTCATGCTTTTCCGTATTGTCCATAGCCGCTTGGCTTTCTCTCGACAACAGGCCACATGGTCGAGCAGTTGTGACTGCGACTGTATGGCCTGCAAAGCCTAAAATACTGGTATTGACTACCTGCTCTTCCCAGGAAGAGTTTGCCAGCCCCAGGGTGTTGGTGTTTCCCATTACAGCTGACGTTCAATACTATTTTGTATTCGTTTCAGGTGGCCAGCCCAGTGGTTAGGTAACCATAGGCTTACAGTGTCCCCCCGATATTCCAGTACCCACCTGCCACCATCCATGGTCATTACACTATTATGGAGTCTACTCCCTGTGCTGTACTTTGCATCCCGTGACTATTCTGTAACTACCAATCTGTGCTTCTCAGTCCCTTCACCTTTCTCACCCAGCCCCCCAAACCCTCCTCCCTTTGGCAACCATCAGTCTGTTCTCCGTGTCTATGAATCTACCAGCCGTGTTTCAGATTCATGAATAATTCAGCGTCTTTTAGAAAAACCTTGCCCTTCCCTCGGAATACAGTCCTATGCTTGGCAACACGATTGTGTACTTAGCAGCTGAAGTGCCTTTTTTGCGTACACCTATTTGGCAGGTGTGTCTTGGGTGGTTGAGGAGGCTCAACAGCTGACCTCCAAATAGGGAGCATTTCCCAGATTTTTCAAAGTTACAAAACCCCACGATATGGGGTAGCATTTCACGATGCCCTACAAGCAGTCTCTGTCGATGACAGAGCTGTATCTGTAGCCGTCAGACATAAACATGGCTGCCATTCTGAGTTCTGCTGCCTTCGAATACCTAGCCCCACTCTCAAAGCTCAGCTGGAATCACTGACCTAAACGATCATGGAAAAACGAGATGGGACAGAGCGGATGAGGAAGCCATCCAATTAAAGAATAAAACGAGAAGGAACAACAACTGAATCCAACTTCTCCCCGAGACTCACAGAGGAGAAGTCAACCAGAGACGCTGTTTAAAATCTAACATGGCATCGTAACCCAGAGCAGATTCCCAGCGAGCGGAATGGCAGCATCTGGCATTTCACACACAAAACGTAATTAAGAATTGCCTTGGAAAAGAGCTTTGGTGGCCACCTCATCAGTGACCTAGCAGGCTGGCTGGTATCAGTTACTATTCATTACTGTCAGTAAGAACAAAACAGGGTATGATTAATGTAGTCCACTGCAATGAATTGCAACAGAGAATGACACCTCAAAAAAAAAAAAAAAAAAAGAAGCAGCTCAGGGAAAAAATACCATCATTTAACCAAGCCTGGTGATTCTATCTGCAATTTATACCAACAGCATTATTGTAATTAGCATTATTACTAACAAAGTAATGAGCATTTAAACATTGCCTAATACTAGTCTATGTACTATAGAGCAGTGGTCGGCAAACTGCGGCTCGCGAGCCACATGCGGCTCTTTGGCCCCTTGAGTGTGGCTCTTCCACAAAATACCACGTGTGGGCGCCCACGTACAGTGCGATTGAAACTTCATGGCCCATGCGCAGAAGTCGGTATTTTGTGGAAGAGCCACATTCAAGGGGCCAAAGAACCGCATGTGGCTCGGGAGCCACAGTTTGCCAACCACTGCTATAGAGGCATTAGCTTATTGAATCCTCAAAAAAAAAAAAAGATGTTAACATAATCCCTAATCTACAAATAAGGAGACGGGCTCCCTCCAAGAGATCAAGCAGACCGAGCAGCATACATGGTCACTAAGGGAAGGAAAGGACTAGAAAAGCAATCATGGGGGTATTGCAAGCTTCACATACGAGGATCTCTAGGTTATTACCTCCTTATGGTTGGGGGCTTTCAAAAAGTGACTCCACAAACATTAGTCGAGTTCATGAATAAATAATGCAATGAATGAATAAACATGGAAGCCAATCTGCCTGGGTTAAATATCAGGTTCATCCTAATTTGGTTACCTAGCCATCAAAATGTGTGTCTAAAATACTTCAGTTTTGCCCTGAATGGTTTGGCTCAGTGGATAGAGCATCAGCCTGCAGACTGAAGGATCCCAGGTTTGATTCCAGTCAAGGGCACATGCCCGTGTTGCAGGCTCAATCCCCAGTAGGGGGTGTGCAGAAGGCAGCTGGTCGATGATTCTCTCTCATCATTGATGTTTCTCTCTCTCCCTCTCCCTCTCCCTTCCTCTCTGAAATCAATAAAATAAAATACTTCCATTTTCCCCATCAGGCACATAATGTCTATTTAGACAGATGGCTTCTCATGGATGGTTCTTTACAAGGTGACAATACATACACACTCCCCAGCGACCTCAGATAGAAGTGGCCCCAATCTGATCACTGAAACATGGGGGAATTCCTTCCTAGGCAGAAGCCTGCAAAGTGTGTCCCACAGTAGAATAATAGATGTTAGCAAAACACAAACAGCCCAGCCCGTGTGGCTCAGCTGGTTGAGCGTTATCCCACACACCAAGAGGTTGCTGGTTCAATTCCCGGTGTGGCCATGCAGGCTAGATCCCCAGTATGGGGCGTGCAGGAGGCAGCTGATCGATGTTTCTATCTCCCTCTCCCTTCCTATATTAAAAAAAAAATTTTTTTTTAACAAACAGGCAGTGCTATGGCCAAGGAAGTCTTGGGAAAAAAAAAAACACAGAGCTAATCAAATGTCTTAACTCAAGAAATTCTGAGAGCTTTCAATGGGCTAAAGTACATTGAGAATCACCATGTGAAGGAATGTATAGTCTACACAATTTATCAAATTCATTTGACCATGGAAGCACTTTTTCTTAAAGCATCTTATAGGACTATTAACCTGAGAAGTCCACACTGGGAAATGTTGTTAGAGAGAAAGATGACTATGTCAAAATGGAAATATATATATGTATACACTAGAAATTCATTAACAGAAATGGTGCCAGGATAGAGAAAGCTGGGAGATTTAGTCTTGTCAAGAGTAGATCTCTGGTTTCAAGCACAGCTGAGTTCTGGAGCTGAAACGCGATCCTCAGGATTCAGTTCCTCTTTGGGCCGCAGCATGTTCACTCACTGTGTGGGCTTCATTCCCAGGCTTCAGAGGATGGCCTGGCCGCTCCACGACACATCCTTCTAGGCTCACGCTCAGGGAAACAGGTGCCTCTTCGGACCTGCTACAGCCCCAAGGTGTCTCTGACTGAGCCCGCTTGGCGAGGCTTACGTATGCCCACCCTTGATCCAATCACTGTGGCCAGGGCACCAATGGATATGTAGCATGAGCAAGAAACGGACCTTTACGTGTTAAACCCGAGATTTTTTTAAATTAAATCTTTACTGTTGAAAGTATTACAGATGTCCCCCTTTTCCCACCATAGACCCCTCTGGCCCCCACTTCCCCGAGCCCCAGCCTTCGCCACCCTATTGTCAGTGTCCATGGGTGATGCATATAGGTTCTTCGGTTGATCTCTTCCCACCCACGCTCCCCTGCCCTCCCGCTGAGATTCCGCACTCTGTTCCATGCTTCTAAGTCTCTGGATCTACTTTGCTCATCATTTTCTTTTGTTCATTAGATTCCACATATGAGTACGCTCAGGTGATAATTGTCTTTCTCGCAATAGCTTATTTCGCTTAGCATAATGCTCTCCAGGTCCCTCCATACTTTCTCAGAGGGTAAGAGATCCTACTTTTTTACTGCTGCATAGTATTCCACGGTGTAAAAGTACCTCAGCTTTTTTATCCACTCATCTACTGATGGGCACTTGGGCTGTTTCCAGATCTTAGCTATTGTAAATTGTGCTGCTATGAACATAGGGGTACATACATTATTTCTGATTCAGGTTTCTTAGGATGTATTCCTAGAAGTAGGATCACCGGGTCAAATGGCAGTTCCATATTTAATTTTTTGAGGAAACTCCACACTGTTTTCCATAGTGGCTGCACCAGCCTGCATTCCCACCAGCCGTGGACTAGGGTTCCCTTTTCTCCACATCCTCAAGCCCCTGAGATTTTGGACCTGTTCATTTCTGCGACAGAACCAGGCGTACCCTCACCCATGGGCCATGGGGGGAGGGAGGCGGCCTGCCACTTGTACTTGTAACCAATTTCTGGGAAGAATCTTGTGCACAGAGAAGTGTAAGCCCCACAGCAGGCATGTGCTAGGCTCTCTTGGCTTAGCGAGGGCAAAAGAGAAAGAACTGCCTGCCCAGGGTACACATTTGACCCCCATAGAAATGCTTTGCTGTGTAGTACTGAGCCATTGGCCTTCAGGGAGGTACACAGATAAGGAAAAGTTCAGCCGATGGTTGTGTGTCTGAAGGATGCAATTGAAGACTCTTGTCCTTGAGAATGTCCTCTGGGTGAGGACCCACAGGGGACCCGTCTCTGGCGTCAGCACCAAGCACAGTGAGGCATCCCCTGAGTCACTAATGTGTTTCTAATCTAACGTTTACTGGGAATGAGAGCATTCATCCCACCAGGAGCCTCCAAGCCAACTGCGTGGCCCCCCCTCCAGCAACGGCACCCACCGAGGGGGTCAGTCTCCTGCCTTTATTTTCTTCTTCAGAACGGGTCCCCCCTTTCCACCAATTTTTCTGACTCACTCGCTTCCCTTTTACTTTGAATTACATATGTTTGCAAGCTCCATTCTTTTCAGGGAGAAAGGGAGGACATAAATAAAAATATATATGACATGCAAGCATACAGGCATACATAACAAGCCCTTATTTCCAGAGCCACAATAATAGACCTCAACTTCTTGTTGTTGTTATTGTTGTTTTATTTTTTTTTATTAAATTTATTGCAGTGACATTGGTGAATAATCAACTTGTTGTTTTTTTCCCCCATGATGCAAGGAGGAGAGGAAAGAAAAGAGAAGGAAGAGTGTGAGGAGGGGGAGGGGGTGTAATGCCCTGAACATTCCACACTATTCGAATTCTGGTTCCTAGTTAATAGGCAGCAGAGAAAGGCAACTTCATCTTCAAGATAAATGTTATAAATTGCATGTAATGAAATAAGGTCTTATTTTCCCACCTTTTGGTTTCTTATTTTTAAGATATACAGCCCTGTGTCAACCCAAATATCTAGACTTATAGCACACAATTCTATTCAGCTTGTAGGACAAATTCACTGGCACAGTCGATTTTTATTTTAATTATTTGTATGGAGTGCGAAGGAATGGCCTGATTTATTACCGAGTTGGGCTCCAATGGCAATATTATTATAGTTGCAACAGATGAATAAACCAATATATTTCTTACAGCCATAAAACACCCAGCTACATGTCAGAGAAAATTGTCCTCCAAAACAACTGCAAAAAAATAAAATAAAATAAAAAATAAGGAGCCAGGGAAATAGGCCCTTCCTTCGCCTCCCAGAGCCATTCCAAAGAAAACAGGACTCCCCCTGATCAACCGGGGGACACTCATTCCAACACACTTCCTCCCCCTCTGGCCACTGAAATTAGAAGTTCGCTGCAGTCATTTACACCATTGTCTCTGGCAATGATGTGTTGATTCCAAGTGACTGTGTCTTAAAAATCAAACAAACTGGTAGCCACAAAAGATCATTGTTCTCTCACAACCCAAAGTTGGACTTGCAGTCTCAGCAGCAAGCTGCTGGATTCAGGTTTTTTTGTTTGGTTGGTTTTTAATATTTTTATTGATATCAGAAAGGAAGGCAAAGGGAGGGAAACATCAATGATGAGAGAGAATCATGGATCAGCCGCCTCCTGCACACCCCTCACACTGGGGATCGAGCCTGCAACCCAGGCATGTGCCCTGAACGGGAATCCAGCCGTGACCCCCTGGTTCATCGGTCGCCAACCAGTGTTCTGAGGACCACTGGTGCTCCGTGAGGTCCGAAAGGTTGGCGACCACTGTCCTGGTTCCTAGGTCGAGGCTCAACCACTGAGCCACGCGGACTGGGCAGGATTCCGTTTTCATCAGAATGACCTCCGATGACATTCTGATGCCCCATCAGGACAGAGCTGTTCTTTGCCACGTGCTTAGAAGGGGGAATGAGGAGGGAGGGGCAGCATGGGGAGGAGGGCTTTTCAGTCCATCTTTGCTTCTCTGCCCCAGGCATGCCCTCCCTGCCTGGGCTGAGGACAAGGAGAAGTGGCCACAGGGGGTGTCAAAAGTCAAGTGTGGCGGTGAGCGCCCCTCCTTGGAAGGCTCCGGTGGGTTAGGCGAACCCGCCTGTGCTCACCGACAGGCCACAGGGTCACCAGGGCTCCCCGATGCTCTGCTCTTCAGGGAGATGCTGAGGGTGATTCTGCTGGTGCATGCTTCCCATCTGTATCTCTCGCAAGGAATGCCTCCAGGGATGCCACACACCTCCAACCGCTGCAGAACTACCCTGTGGACGTGTTTTCCAGAAACGTGGAGGTGTGTAGGCCTCAGGCCGTCGAATCAGAAACATCTGGATGCGATCCTGGTTCTGTGTGTTTCTGGTGGTGGGTCCTGGGGCGTGTCCCCTGACCTCTTCGGGCCACACTTGTCTCATCTTAGTCCCCAGGCGTGGTACGAGGGGAGGCCCTCTCCATGCAGCAGCTCATGCACTCACCACAGCCAGGCAGTTACAGCTGCATCCCCACGTTCCAGATGAAACAGATGGGCTCAGAGAGGTCAGGCAACTCGGCCACGCTAGGCAGGGACAGATAAGAGTTCCAGCCCAAGTCAATCTGGTTCCACAGCCTGAAGCTTTAACCTGTCTTTTCAAAACCCCAGATGCTGGTCACCCACGTTCTGTGTCTCTCCCTACGGTTCCTTTGCGCTCCTGCCGGTGGTGGGCGTCCATGCAACACCTCTCACCCCCTCGCCCCCACAATTCCACTCCCAGAAGCCCATTCAGAGGGCAGTGCCGTGATGCAGAGGAATGACTCCACGGTGGGAACTTCCGGTGTTGGAGAAGCACGGCCTTTTCTCCATCGCTAAGCAATCCATACACATGCTCAGGCACTGCGGTGATAAACCAAGTTACTTTTTAAAATGATCTCTGCTCTCGCCCGGCCAGTGTGGCTCAGTGGTTGAGCATGGACCTCTGAACCAGGAGGTCATGGTTCGATTCCCGGTCAGGGCACATGCCTGGGTTGTGGGCTCAATCCCAGTGGCGGGTGTATGGGAAGCAGCCGATCCATGATTCTCTCTCATCATTGATGTTTCTATCTCTCTCTCCCTCTCCCTTCCTCTCTGAAATCAATAAAAATATAAAATAAAATAAAATAAAATAAAATAAAATAAAATAAAATAAAATAAAATAAAATGTCTCTGCTCTCAGTGGGTTCCCATTTCAAAGCAAATGCACAAATAGAAATGTTTTCCATTTACAAATTACCCAGCCCACCCCCACCCCCGACTTAAAAGGAAACCTAGCTGATCTTCCTTCGGCCCAGGTAATTAATTGTGTAACTAGGAAACCCATTGGGCCTAAAGACCTTGTCTCTAGCTCAAACCAGATAACCCTAAAGGGATCATAAGAAGACGGAGAATATACGATTTAGACCTCTCCCCGGTGAAAGAAGAACACTCATATTTATTTATTCCTTATTCAAAAAATAAAAAAAATAAGATTTCATTTCTAACTCCGTAAGAATTCACCGTTTCTTTGGGCCATTGTTCTGATCCGGAGCCATGCATCACAGGGCGATCACCCGCTGCCGATGTCTTGCACTAATACATCCTTACATTGGTAATGCTCTAATGATCCGGCAGCCTCCTAACTCACCAGAGCTGTCACTCCCGTGATGTGTTACTCGGAGATACGGCTCCGACCCGAGCGCGGCATCCGGGAGCTCCACACAGGGAGAATTATATTATTTTGACTTCGGAATTTCTCGACGATAAATAACCACCTCTTTCATAGCAAATGGAAAACTCAGCCTGAAATCAAAAACAGCGGCGACATTTCTTATATTATTTTGAAGATGCCAGAGAGACGGAGATGCGTAGGTAGATCGGTGGGAGCCATGGCGGTGGGTGGGGGAGGCCGGTTAAGAAAATGATGCCTGAAGTATCAGTGGGGTCGCTGAGTCTCTTTCTGAAAGGTAATCGGTTGGGGGCCTACAGATCCGTTTATCATGGATGTGGATTTCATCGACGCCCTAAAATAAACAGCGTTAAAACAGGAGTCAAGAGGAAAAAAAATGACAGACTGGGGAGAAAGGTCCCCTCTTCAACGCCCTTGACAGGAGAGTAAATTGATATAACCTTTCAGAAGGCAATTTGGCAATATTTATCAAAATTTAAAGCACCCATCTTCCGGACACAGCAATTTCATTTCTAAAAAATAAAATCTATGTGTCCCTTGCTGGTTTGGCTCAGTGGATAGAGCGTCAGCCTGCAGACTGAAGGGTCCTGGGTTCGATTCTGATCAAAGGCACATGCCCGGGTTGCGGGCTCGATCCCTAGTAGTGGGTGTGCAGGAGGCAGCCAATCCATGATTCTCTCTCGTCACTGATGTGTCTCTCTCTCCCCCTCTCCCTTCCTCTCTGAAATCAATACAAATGTATATTTTTTAAATCTACTCGGCAGACATTCACACCGTCCAGAAGGATATCTACGTGTAAGAACATTTACTGCAGCAACTGCTAAACCTGGAAGAAGAAAGGGAAGCAACCTACAGAGCCACCATGGTGGAGGGCTTCCAGACATCCGTGTGTGTTCGCCCCACAAAGTGTACGTGGCCATCAAATATGACCATGTGGCTCCATGGCTTTGAACGTGTTGCGGAGAATTGGAGAGCTGTGGTCAACCTTCTGTGTGCACCCGAATCACGTGGGCAGGCAACAAAGCACACAGGCCTGCGCTCCTTGGGGTAGAATAAGGCCTGGGCCTCTGCACCAGCATCAGGTTCTCCAGGTGGGAGCGAGACTCTGAATCTAACAGTCTCTTTTCTAGAAAACCTAGGAGGGGCATCAGACACTCTGGGTCCTCACTCCAGAGACTCATCCAGAGAAGCTCCACTGTGTGTGTGTGTGTAGTGTGTGTGTGTGTAGTGTGTGTGTGTGTAGTGTGTGTGTGTAGTGTGTGTGTGTGTGTGTAGTGTGTGTGTGTAGTGTGTGTAGTGTGTGTGTGTAGTGTGTGTGTGTAGTGTGTGTGCGTGTAGTGTGTGTGTAGTGTGTGTGTGTAGTGTATAGTGTGTGTAGTGTGTGTAGTGTGTGTAGTGTGTGTGTAGTATGTGTGTGTGTGTAGTATGTGTAGTGTGTGTGTAGTGTGTGTGTAGTGTGTGTGTTTGTGTGTGTGGTGTGTGTGTAGTGTGTGTGTAGTGTGTGCAGTGTGTGTAGTGTGTGTGTGTAGTGTGTGTAGTGTGTGTGTACTGTGTATGTAGTGTGTGTAGTATGTGTGTAGTGTGTGTCGTGTGTGTGTAGTGTGTGTGTAGTGTGTGTAGTGTGTGTGTAGTGTGTGTGTAGTGTGTGTGTAGTGTGTGTTTAGTGTGTGTGTGTTTGTGTGTGTGTGTATTTTATTTTTCAATTACAGTTGACATTCAATATTATTCCTTATGAGTTTCAGGTGTACAGCACAGTCATTCGACAATTATATAGTTTATGAAGTGATCCCCCAATCATTCTGGTACCCAGCTGGCAGCGCACATAGTTATTACAATATTATTGACTTTCTTCCCTATGAATTATCCATCAATGGAGTAGCTTTTTTATATAGACAACAGAATACTTCTCTGCCCTAAAAAAGAAAACTTACCATTGGCAACCACCTGGGTGGACCTCGAGGGTGTTATACTAAGTGAAATAAGTCCATCAGAGAAAGATAAATACCATGTGATTTCACTTGTAAGTGGAATCTAACTAACAAAAGAAGCGAACAAACAAAACAGAAATAGACTGGCGGATACTGAGAACAAACTGAGGGTTGCCGGAGGGGAGGGGAGGGGAGGGGAGGTGGAGAGGAAGGTGAAAAAAAAAAAGGTGAAATACAAAGTGGTAGCTACCAAGGAGTCACAGGGCTGTAAATCTCGTTCACAAAGCCGAACTGGCTTAAATGAAACTCGTCGGAAAACACTTGATATAGAAAGAGAGCTGACATGATTGAGTTCTCATGGTCATTCTCACTTGATCCCGTGGCAACACAATGCAGTCGGTCCTGGAATGACTGCTCACTCGGCTAATTGCTAAGTTGAGGCACACAGAAGGGCAATCCCTCCAGAGCAGCGCAGCTAGGCATTCTGGCGCTGGGATGGGAGCCCAGGCAGTGCGGGTTGAGAGCCCGAGCACCCCGCTTTCTGACCTTGATGTGCGTGATCCCACATATTTGTTGACTTGGAAACCAGTCCACCCTATATCAGGGTTTTATTTTATTCTAAATATATTTTTATTGATTTCAGAGAGGAAGGGAAAGGGAGAGAGAGAAACATCAATGATGAGAGAGAATCATGGCTCGGCTGCCTCCTGCACACCCCACACGGGGGATCGAGCCCGAAACCCGGGCATGTGCCCTGACCGGGAATCAAACCGTCACCTCCTGGTTTATAAGTCGATGCTCAATTACAGAGCCACACCGGCCGGGCTATGTCAGGTTTTTAAAAAGAACGTTAATAAATGGCATGTGTAATTGGGTGCCATTTAATGATATATCCAAAGAAAGGGATGACTGTATTACTTCTGTGAAGAAAAAGAAAATGGACGCTATACCCCAAATGCAGAGAAGGCGAGGCATGGGAAGCCCGCTGGAGACTGTGCTCTGAAGACTCTGAACTCAGTACACTTTATGGTCCCAGGCACAGTCACGGTCCTTCCTCAAGTCAGACATGGGTGGGCGGCCTTTTGGGGGGCCCTTGTGTGTGGCCCACCCATTTCCTCAAGACGGAGTTGCGTTGGGTTACCACTGAGGAAGAAGACCCTGTATAAGCTCCGTGCAGGCAAGGGCCCTCCTGTCTTTTTTTTCTTTTAATTTATTGATTGCAGAGAGGAAGGAGAGGGAGAGAGAGAGAGAAACATCAATGATGAGAGAGAATCATTGATCCACTGCCTCCTGTATGCCCCCTACTGGGGATTTAGCCTGCAACCCAGGCATGTGCCCTTGACTGGAATCAAACTCAGGACCCTTCCATCTGCAGGCCGACACTCTATCCACTGAGCCAAACCAGCTTGGGCAACCCCACCTGTCTTGCTCCCCTTGTATCCTCAGAGCCTACCCAACAGCAGGCACATAACACATGACCCACACAGAGTTACTGAAAGAAGAAGGGAATATTGTAAATATAGAATGTTTTTCTTGAAGGATTATGTGACTGTATTGACCAGAATTATTATGTTTTTGCATTTTAAGACTTTTTGAGGTAACATTGGTTAATAACATTATATCAGTTTTAGGTGTACAACATTATAATTTGATATCAGTATACATTTTAGCATGCTCACCACTGAAAGTCTAGTTTCCATCCATCACCATATATTTGACTCCCTTTATCCGTTTTGCCCTTCCCTTACCCACCACCCCTTCTGGGAACCATCTACCTGCTGTCTGTATCTTCTTTATCCATCCATCCATCCATGCACACTTAGGTATTTCCCATAGCTCAGTTATTATACATAATGCTGCAATGAACATAAGATACATATGTGTTTGTGAATTCGTCTTTTCATATCCGTCAGATAAATAACCAGAAGTGGAATTGCTGAATCACATGGTAGTTCTAGCCTTAATTTTTTGATGAACCTCCATCCTGTTTTCCATAGTAGCTGCACCAATTGACAACCCCACCAGAAATAACAAGCATTGGAGAGGATGTGGAGAAAAGGGAGCCCTCATCCACTGCTGGTGGGATTGCTAAGACACTCGTTTTTGGAATTCATTTAGGTTCCCAGCAACACTGAGAAGAAGGTGGAGTTATTCCCCATATACCTTCTGCCCCTTCTTTCATTGTCAACATCTTCCACCAGGGTTAGGGCTCATTCTTGGTGTTACATGCTCCACAGCTTTGGACACACATACAATGCACTGTGTCCACCATTATAGCATCATACAGAGGGTTTTCACTGCCCTAAACATTGTCTATGTTCTGCTATTTATCCCTCTCTCCTCCCTACCCCCTGACAACCACTGTTCTTTTTACTGTCTCCATAGTTTTGACTTTTCCAAAATGTCATATGATTGGAATAATATAGTAAGTGGTCTTTGCAGATCATCTTCTTTCACTTCGTAATATGCATTCAAGTATTTTCATAGCTTCCTAGGTCCTTTCTTTTTAGCATTTAATAATATACCAGTTTACTCATCCATTCGCTTACTGAAGGACATCTTGGTTATTTCCAAGTGTTTGGCAATTATGAATAAAGCTGCCGTAAACATCGTGTTCAGGTTTTGGTGCGGACATACGTTTCAACTCTTTTGGATAGACCCCAAGGAGTTCGATTGCTGGATCGTCTGGTTATAGTATGTTTAGTTTTGTAAGAAATTGCCAAACTGTCTTGCAAAGTGGCTGTACCATTTTTGCATTCCCACAGGCAATGAATGAGAGATCTGTGTTCCACATTTTCACCAGCATTTGGTGGTGTCGGTGTTCCAGACTTCGGCCATTCCAATAGATGTGTAGCGGCGCCTCGTTGTTGTTTTAACTTGCGGTTCCCCGATGACCAGAGGATGTGGAGCATTGCTTTGTGTGCATTTTACATCTGTCTATCCTCTTTGGCGAGGTGTCTATTCCAGTCTTGGACCCATTTTTTAATTGGGTTGTTTGTTTTCTCCTTATTGAGTGTTAAGAGTTCTCTGTGTGTTTTGGATAACCATCCTCTATCAGATATAACTTTTGCCAATATTTTCTCCCATTCTGTAGCTCATCTTTTCATTCTCTTGACAGTCCCTTTTGCGTGGCAGTTGGCAAAATTTTTCAATCACAAGTTCAACATAGGCATGATTAAAGTTTTCTCACCTTTGTTTAAACCATCTAACCTAGATAAGTCAACCTAATGGATATTTTCCGAATCTACAGATAGAAGGGAATTGAACTCACTCAGGTGATCAAAAAAAGAAGTAGCAGGTGGCTCTCCTATAGTCATGGAACTTATCTTTCTAGAATGAGAAAACATGCATTTAAAGAAGAATTACAGAATGACACAGAGATTGACCAATCCCATGTTAGAATACTTGGTGTAGGCTGAGTTAAAGGAAGAGGAGGAAGGTCAGAAGAGTCTAAAACAGTGGTTCTCAACCTTCTGGCCCTTTAAATACAGCTCCTCATGTTGTGACCCAACCATAAAATTATTTTCGTGGCTACTTCCTAACTGTCATGTTGCTACTGTGATGAATCGTCATGTAAATATCTGATACGCAGGATGGTCTTAGGCGACCCCTGTGAAAGGGCCGTTCGACCCCCAAAGGGGTCGCGACCCACAGGTTGAGAACCGCTGGTCTAAAATATCCCAAAAAGAGACATATGGTTCTAACCGGGCTTTATAAAAATCACCTGCATTCGCCAAGAACATAAGTAAATTTTCCATCTATCATATCTGGACGAGTAGTTCTCAACCCTTGAGCTGTCACCTACTAATGAACCACTAGCCTGGCACAGGGCTATAACCGAATTTTGCCCAATGTGGCTATTTTTTAAGTGGGGCAGCATCTGTCTGAAGGGTGGTTTCGTTGAACAGGCAGGGGAATGTAAAGGATGGTCCAACCTCCTATGAACAATAGTAAAATGGAGGTCAAATGAGCAAGCGATTTTGAGTATTTAAGAGAGGACAGGCAAGGCAACAAGCAATCCCCCTCACAGAGCAGGCCAGCGCACAGAGGGTGACCACTGACTGCTTTGTACACACTGCGAGACATTGTTCCACTGTGGTAATGACTGCATTACACTGCAAATGATTCCTCAGTCATTTAAATGTTGTTTTCGCTCTACTAATCACTCCAAGGGGGCTGCCAAAATTCTAATATTCAAGAGTGTGCCGCGAATCCACAAGGTCTGGGAACCGCCGAGCGCTGTCCTCTCCCACTCTGACATTTTGCTTCTTTTCATAGTCTTGCCTTCAGGAGACAGCAGCTAGACGTACAAGCAAAAGCATCCGTGGGCTATGGAATTCTGTGACTCCCGACAATTGTTTAGGTTGCAAAGACACTTCTTTAAAATCACGTTTTATTTTGAAATAGTTCAAAACTCGCATGAAGTGACAAAAAATAGTGTAGTGTTATCCCATGTGGGGGGGCTGGGGGGCGGGGGGAGAGGAAGAAGGGTATGGAAGGGACACATGTAATACTTTCAACAATAAAGATTTTTTTACACAGTATAGTGTTCCCATGTACCCTTCACCCAGTCTCCCCCAATGGTTATAGTTTGTATTAACTGTAGTATGTTGTCCCAACCAGAAACCTAACATTGACACAATATTGACTCGGGTTGTACAGTTTATTTTTAAATAGTATTCGCCAAATAGATAGGTAGCCTACAGGATATGAGTTGACTGGTTTCATAAAACATCAACTAGAGTTTCTGAGTTTCTAACTTTGAAAAATTTGAGACATTTGACACCCCATGCTAACTCAGCAAAAGTGAGTAGTAGAGGTTTGTTTTGGTATCTGGGAATCAGAAATGAATGCTTAGTTGAGCATCCAGGGTGTATGCTATCGATCTGCTTGGCTGACAGCAGGATCCCTTGCTTGTCACTGGATTGGCCAGTGGCTGGAACTGGTGGACAGGACTGGGAAGTCACTCCCAATCCTCATTCTTGGGTCTCTGAGATAAATCCCCTAAAGCAGTGGTTCTCAACCTTCCTAATGCTGCGACCCTTTAATACAGCTCCTCATGTTGTGGTGACCCCCAACCATAAAATTATTTTCGTTGCTACTTCATAACTGTAATGTTGCTACTGTTATGAATCGTCATGTAAATATCTGATAGGCAGGATGTATTTTCATTGTTACAAATTGAACATCATTAAAGCATAGGGATTAATCACAAAAACAATATGTAATTCTATATGTGTTTTCCGGTGGTCTTAGGTGACCCCTGTGAAAGGGTCGTTGGACCCCCAAAGGGGTCGAGACCCACAGGTTGAGAACCACTGCCCTAGAGGGAGGATGGAGGTGCCAATGGGACATGGGAACGTTGGGATGCAAAAACTAAGTTGATAAATGCCCCCTTTGAGATGTCCAAGTGGGAAAATTCTCCTGGACTGAGGTGCGAGATTCTGCTGGAATCTCAACTCTGCCCATCGTTTAGCACGTAACACAACAGATACTACATGGGAACAGGCAACATCTTTCCTGGGAGTAGGTTTCCTAGTACAACTAATGGCAAAGTAGCCAAATTGGAAGGTCAAACAGGACTAGAACATGTGAAACCTTGGACATGGTAGGTCATGTTGAAAAAAAAGTCAGCCAGAGATCAGTCCATTGCTCTCTTTTTGCTTTTACTAACACTGTAATACTGATACCAAGCTAGACCAGGGTAGTAATCTATTTAAGATGGGACCGTCAGGGCCAGGTGTGCCTCACCCACCCCATACAGAAGCGTGAGACAGGATGGCCACCAACTGTGCAAACCCAGAAAAACCTCCTTCTTCTCAACACTTGCCACAAGACAGGACAATGTTCAAATGAATGAACCCTGTTTACGCAGATGGACCCGCTGCAGCGGAGGGCCCTGAGTATTTTGATCTTCTCCGCTTATTCTCTACAGGACAGCTTTGTCCCACACGTTATCAGAGAATTCTTTAGTCAAATTTCATTTTTAATTTCCCATGAAAACCCGAAATAAGAGATTCCCTCACATGTTTCCAAATTCTACAGCAAACAGTGAAAATCAACTTACCTGGGATGCAGAAAATATAAAGGAATCACTCTTCCTCCCACACACTGATTTGTAAGGAAAGAGGTAATGTATAAATTCCAATTTCCAAATCAGTAGCTGCAATTATTTACCCATACTTTCAATTTGCGGCTACACAGATAAACCAGCTTTAGAGATTTCTGAAAGAATTCCCTTGGTCTTAGGAGATGCTTGGATGAGATGAATCAGTTAGTGCCCTGGGTCTAGGATCCTGTTTCATGACAGTAAATTCAAACAGCTGTGGTTTTAAAAATAACTAATTAGCACTACTATAGCTGGCTATTAACGTTGGGGGGGGGGTGGCAGGGGAGCGAGGGGCGCAGTCCAGCAATGAAGCAATGGATTATTTCAACCTGTGGGATAATTTCACTATTATGTATTACTAGAGGCCCAATGCACGAAATTCGTGCATGGGGGTGGGTCCCTCAGCCAAACCTACACCCTTTCCAATCTGGGAGCCCTCAGGGGAGCCCTCTCATACCCACTCCTCATGGTTCTCTGCTCTCTGTGGGGCCTGGCCACTCCACACCTGCTGCCCAGAGGCTCTCTGCAGCCCAGAGGCCCTCCAAAGCCAGGGCGGGACACTTGCCTCGTTGCCGCGATGATGAAGCAAGCATTCCGCCAGGCCGCTCACGCTGCCTGCTCTCAGTAGCCACCCTCCAGGACTGGGGGACTCCAGTCGGGCTGAGGGGACTGGGCACTGCCATCTTTGTGATGGAGTGATGGTTAATTTGCATATTACCCTTTTAGATGCAATTGTTTTATTATAAAAATGACAATATCCTATGTACTGGGTGGGTTTTTTGTTTGTTTGTTTGTTTGTTTGTTTGTATCACCGAGGATATTTTTTCCATTGATTTTTAGAGAGAGTAGAAGGGAGTGGGGGAAGGGGAGATAAAGACAGAGAGAAAGAGAGAGAGAGAGAGAAACATCAATGTGAGAGAGACATTGATTGGTTGCCTCCTGCACACACCCTGACTGGGGCTGGGGATTGAACCTACAACCCAGGTACGTGCCCTTGACCCTCTGATGTAACTAATGACTGAGCCACGCTAGTCATTAGTTACAGGGCTGTCCTGGGTGTTTTATGTGCCAGATGCTGTACTTGTGCGGCCTTCTTAATCTTGGCATCAATCCTATTAAGGAGATACCATCCTTTTTCCCACTTTACATATTAGGAAACTAAGTCTCGAGGCATTCAACGACTTTCCCAAGGTTGTGGCAATAAGAAACGGTGGGGACAGGATTCAAATCCAGATTGATATTAAGGCAATACTTTTGCTCTGATTCATTATACCATAAAGTCTCCAGACTTAAGGATAAGCTTTTCTATCACAACAAACCAATTTTAACCCATCCCTTGGATGAATCAACTTAGTGATAGGCCAAATAACCTCTATAACAAGACTCCAATAGGGTAACAGGAGCCAATATTCCCACACCATTGTCCATTCTGCATATTTTAACATAGGCTTATATTTTCCTATAGGTATGATGTTCATGTAAAAGAAATCAGAGATCCAGAATTATTTTCATCAAGTCTCCAACACAATCCACTTTGAAGAGGATTCTGAGAAATATGTGTCTGAGGTACCCCACCCACTCCCCATATATTGCTTTATTACTGGACTGTCAGCATAGTTCCTTTGACAAAGAGTGTGCCGCCTTCATAGCCAATAGCTAAATAGGATTGATATGATACCAAACAAATGCCTTTCCATCCGGGAGAATTTATACTGGAGAAAACATGTTTCCCGTGGTAGCCTCCATTTATCCATCAGGATGAATCATGGGGATGGGTCACAAGGCGGTCCCCAAAGAGAGGATCTGTTCCCCTGCTTTGATTTGTTGGGCTTTCGACTCTGAAAAGTACACCTATCGATTAAGCGCGCAGGCCATCTCCTCCACGTCTTCTCGGATTTGTTCGTTTCAGTGGGAGGAGAGGAAGGCAGTGTTTTAGACCCAAAGCATTTTCCAAGTGGAACGTGCAAGTCAGATCCCACACATTTACCAAAAAGGCATACTCCAAGGCCAGTCAGATTACCTAAAACAGAAACACTGTTTGGCCAGCAATTACTTCGGGATAAAATTCCAACACTTACGATGGCTACAGAAAGATTCTATGTTGGCCAGCAAATACGTCTCCAAAAGCATTCCTCACCATCCATGGGAAAGGAGTGAGTGCCCCCTGGTGAAAATGTGGGAAACGTTTCCATATGCTCTTTTTGGCTGGCAAGAAGGTGCAGCTGTCTTCACAATAAAATTACACTTGCTACGAGTGCTCGTCTCCTTGAGAAGAATTGGCACCGTTTGGAGCGCTAAGACCTACCATGTGGGGAAGACGCACCAAAAGAGGAAAGCCGAAGCAACTGCCAAGACACAGTGAGGAGCATGAGTGACTTTTGTTTTTTTATACCTGTGTTGGATCACCTCTTTCTGTCCCCTCCAAACCCACTCTCCACCCATCTCCCATCCTACTCTGTGTCCTGGGAAGCTGAGGTTTCAGGACTCCAGTGACACACTCACTCACCCTCTGGCTTCAACCAAAGGAAGGCACCAGCAGGTGATCAAAGGATGGGAGGAGAATGACATTGGATATCTATTCCCAGGATTTGCTCCTCACCAGTTCAGGATGGGAGGGGATTGTGTCCCTCAACCTATAGTTTCAGCTCTGTTGGACAGCTCTCTCCTTTATCTACAACTCTGTCTAGGGCAGTGGTTCTCAACCTTCCTAATGCAGCGACCCTTTAATACAGTTCCTCATGTTGTGGTGACCCCCAATTTCATTGTTACAAATTGAACATAATTAAAGCATGGTGATTAATGACAAAAACAATATGTAATTATATATGTGTTTTCTGATGGTCTTAGGCGACCCTGTGAAAGGGTCGTTCGACCCCCAAAGGGGTCGCGACCCACAGGTTGAGAACCGCTGGTCTAGGGTCTGGTGAGCCCTCGCTCCCAAGGCTCCTTCAGGCTTTGGGATGATAACAGCTCCTCACTGGTACTAACCTGGGGGGCTTCACCATTCTTTGTTGGGTTCCCTTCATCCTACCCACACCTTTGTTAAAAAAAAAAAAATTCATGCATGGCTCAGTGGTTGAGCATTGACCTATGAACCAGGAGGTCATTGCTTGATACCTGGTCAGGGCACATGCCCGGGTTGCGGGCTCGAACACCAGTGGGGGGCGTGCAGGAGGAAGCCAACAGATGATTCTCTCTCATCGTTGATGTTTCTATCTCTCTCTCCCTCTCCCCTCCTCTCTGAAATCAATACAAAATATATATATTTTTTTAAATTCACGCAGTGAGCATGTCCTCTTAGCTTTTGTGACTGTGTCCTCTCTTCCCTGCGTGCACTCTCATACAGTACCTTTCCATCCATGCCACTATTTCTACAGTTAGCATCAGTCTCCATGGAACTAAAAGCACAGGGATGCCTAAGGTTCCTGGCAGTCCTCAATTCCAATCCCACCAGTTCGGACCATGTGGACTTGGATGATGCGAGAAGAATCACAATACGGGACTCGTCTTTTCAGGGTCTCGCTTCACCACCCCACGTGCCAATGGCTTATCCAGCCCACTGCCACCGTGCTCACTCAAGCTGCTGGCTTCCGCTGCACGTCTCCATTTTGAACAGGAAAAAGAAAGGCTCTGTTGAGGCGCAGCCTTCACTTATCTCTCCAGGAGAGGGAAAGTACAAGTTGTTCTGGCAGGGGGGAGCTGGAAGGTTAAACAAGCAGCAGACTGGTTCTGTGAGTCTGGAGTTGGCAAGACTGGGCACTCGGCAAACCACAAGAACAGAAGGGCAGCCCTCTGGGTCAGCTTCCAGGGCATCCAGCCCAGGCCCTGGTTTTCACAAGAGAACACAGGCATCGTTCGGGGGACCTTGCCAGGTACACCTGTTCTCCAAACATCCAGGCTTCCTTCATTTAATCTATTATGAAACTCATCTAAGATCTCCCCTATAGACTTTTGGATGCTGTGAATGACGAATTACGAGGGCGGAACATGGACGTAGACCCCAAAGCTGGGCTCGATTCCCAGATCCACTCCTCTTATTGCATGACAAGGGTCAACTTAGCTTAACTTAGCTTAACTGAGATCAACTGTCCTCAGTGAGCAAATGGAGATCATTATACTTATAGTATAGGGTGGTCTTCGATGAAATCAAGTATATGAAATGCACCATCCTGGACACAGAGTTGTCACTCAGTGAATATAATTTCGCTTCTTGCCTTCTACTTCCTGAGGTATTGTAGGGTTCCACATCTTCACTGCAATTTAACAAATTAGATCAGCATGAAGGAAATTGCTGAGAATGAACACAGAGATTGAATTGTTCTGCATCGAGGATGTTTTTTCTTGCTTCCTTTCATATCTGCCTGGGATTGAGTGCACTAGGGATAATAAAATTAATGGTAAGTGCCCTGGCTGAGTAGTCCAGTTGGTTAGAACATCATCCTGATATGCCAAGGATATGGGTTCGATCCTGGGTCATGGCATATACAGGAATCAACCAATGACCACATAAATAAATGGAACAACAAATCAATGTTTCCCTCTCCCTTCCTCTCTCTCTCTTCCTAAAATAAATCAATAAAAAAACTAATGAGAAGAGTAAATTATTGAGGACTCATAATTATTGAAAAGTCATAAATTATTGAGGACACAGCAGACACTCTACTGAGACTCCTTTTTAAGTTATGTTTATCAAAGATATAAATGTATATTTAAAGAGTAGCCAGTTTGTCTCAGTAGATAGAGCCTTGGCCTGCAGACTGAAGGGTCCCAGGTTTGATTCATGCCTGGGTTGCAGACTCGCTCCCTGGGTTGCAGACTTGCAGGAGGCAGCCGATCAATGATTCTCTCTCATCATTGATGTTTCTATCTCTCTTTCCCTTTCCCTTCATCTCTGAAATCAATAAAAATATTTTTAATTAAAAAAAAAAGAGTCAAAGCCCTAACTGGTTTGACTCAATGGATAGAGCGTTGGCCTGCGGACTCAAGGGTCCCAGGTTCGATTCCGGTCAAGGGCATGTACCTTGGTTGCGGGCACATCCCCAGTAGGGAGTGTGCAGGAGGCAGCTGATCGATGTTTCTCTCTCATCAATGTTTCTAACTCTCTATCCCTCTCCCTTCCTCTCTGTAAAAAATCAATAAAATATATATATTTTTAAAAAGAGTCAAAGCACTACACACATTTATACAGAACTAATATTCAACTCTGTCTTCCCAGAGCCACTACTTTCAATGCTCTGAAGAGATTATTTGAGTATTTTCAGTCACATCTCTAAACAACCTACTTATGATCACTTCGTTGATGACAATTTAGGTTTCACTCATTCCCCTACCCTTCACTGCACCTTTCCCAATACAATTGTCCTTCCCCCAACTTCCCTATAACTATTGTGTAATTTTGCTAGGTCAAATTCAGTGTTGACATTATGATTAGGTAAACACTGTTCCAACTGAGTCATGAGCAAACAAATGAATATTTTCTTTCCTGTACACATTTCCGTTTCCTTAGAGATAATTGTCTTGTTTTCTTATTTGCTTTTTTTTTTTGGGGGGGGGGGGTGTTTTTTTGTGTGTGTGTGAACTTATCACCAACTCAACTTCAAAGTCTCTATCTTTTGTTAGGCCTCTTTTTGAAATATTTAGTTGATCAGATATTCTATCACTTTCCTGTTCTTAAAGAAATCGCTGCTATGCTCCAACGGAATTGGCTGCCCCTGAGGCCTGGTGCACAGCTACTATCCTGGGATCCCTCTTGAACATCTTCCTGTGGATTTCCTCTCCTGGTGTTGGATCGCTTCTTTCCAGAATCCCATGCCTTCCTCTTTATTGGTTTATTCCCTCTTTTGAATGGAGGATAGCCTTCAGTAGCTTCCTGAGAAAGGACATGTGGGAGACAGAAAAAGGCGTAACTATTGCTTACCAAAAAATCAGGTTCTTGATTGATAGTTTGGCTGTTGTATAGAATTCCAAGTGGGAATAAATATTCTTCAAATTCTGGAGGCATTTCTCCATTGTCCTCCAGCATCCATTGTGGCTGTTAAGTTTGAAATCATTCTGACTCAGGCCCTTTGTATGTGACTAGTTCCCTTTCTCTCTCCTCCCTCTCTCCCCTCTCCCCTCTCCCCTCTCTCCTCTCTCTCTCTTACACCATATACAGGAATAAACTCAAAATGGATTAAAGACTTAAATATAAGACTTGAAACCATAAAATTCCCAGAATAAAACATAGGCAATAAACTCTCTGACATTTCTGTTAAGCAATATTTTTTCTAATATATCTCCGCAGGCAAGGGAAACAAAAGACAAAATAAACAAAAGGACTACATCAAACTAAAGTTTTTCCACCGCAAAGGAAACCATCAACAAATCAAAAAGATAGCCTACTCAATGGAAGAAGATATTCTCCAATGATAGATCCAATAAGGAGTTAATATCCAGAATTTATAAAGAATTTATACAACTCAACACCAAAAACAAAAATCCAATTAAAAAATGGGCAGAGGACCTGAATACTAGTAGACACTTCTCCAAAGAGGACATACAGATGGCCAATAGACATATGAGAAGATGTTGAACATCACTAATCATCAGAGAATTGCAAATCAAAATCACAATGAGATACTACCTCTCACATCAGAATGGCTAACATTAATAAATCAACAAGTATTGGTAAGAATGTGTAGAAAAGGAACCCTCATGCACTGTTGGTGAGAATGCTGATTGTTACAGCCACTATGGAAAGCAGTATAGAGGTTCCTCAAGAAATTAAATTGAACTACCTTATGACTCACGAATTCCACTTCTGGGTATATATCTGAAGTAACCCAAAATACCAATTTGAAAAGATATATGCACCCCCACATTCATCGCAGTGTTATTTACCATAGCCACGATATGGAAGAACCCAAGTGTTCATCGATGGATGAATGGATAAAAAAGTTGTGATACAGCCCTAGCTGGTTTGGCTCAGTAGATAGAGCATTGGCCTGTGGGCTGAAGGGTCCCAGGTTCAATTCTGATCAAGGGCACGTACCTCGGTTGCAGGTTCAATCCCCGGCCTCAGTCGGGGCAGACAACCAATCAATGATTCTCTCTTCCTCTGTCTCTCCCCCTCCCACTCTCTCTAAATTAAAAAAAAAAAATCAATGGAAAAATATCCTCTGGTGAAGATTAATAACAACAACAACAACAAAAAGCTGTGATACATACATACAATGGAATATTAATTACTTGGCCATAAAAATGGAATGAAATCATTTGTGACCACATGAATGGACCTAAAGAGTATTATGCTAAGTGAAATAAGTCAGACAGCGAAAGACAAATAACCATATGATTTCACTCACATGTAGAATCTAAAGAACCAAATAAATGAACAAGCAGAACAGAACCAGTCTCACAGATACAGAAAACAGTCTGATAATTGCCTGAAAGAGGGTTGGGGGACTGGGTGCAAAGGGCGAAGGGATTAAGAAGTACAAATTGGCAGTTACAAAATAGCCATGCGGATGTAAGTACAGCGTAGGGAATAGAGTCAATAATATTGTAATAACTCTGTACGATGCCAGGTGGGGACTAGACATTGGGGGATCAACTCATAAATTATGTAGCTGTCTCCACTATGCTGTACACCTGAAACTAATATAAACCAATATTGAATGTCAACTATGATTGAAAAATAAAATTTTAGGAAAAATAAAGCTATAGTTAAACCATAAAAAGAAAATGTATCCAGACATCGCCCAATGTCCCCTGGGAAGCAGATTTCCCGTCTGGACTTTCCCTGTCTCCCCGTAAAGCCACCAAGTTGCCGATCTTGCACAGACATCCCGGGAACTAACTGTAAGTCTGTTCTTCCTTGCTCTCAATGACCTCGCCCAAAATAAATGCACACTTACATGAAATGACGCGGACTAAAAAGGCAATCACCCAGAGAAAAAACAACATTGCCTTGTGCCCCCCACGAAATGGAAACTCTCTCTGGTGTCCTGCAAAACAAAGTCAACTTTATTCTACATCCATGTCTCTTTCAGGAAAGAACAGTCGGAGTAGAATTCAACAGACAACACTGAGTCTCCGCGAAAGGGAAGCAGGGTCCAGAAGCAAAGTCTGTATGCATTTCATTAGCCTCCAACCCCATCCCGCATCCCATTCTGAATGTCATCCCGTTATGGTGGGGCAGGGAAAACAGGGGTCGATGGGAAGGAGAGGGATCCAGTAGAGTCCCAGCGATGGCGAACCTTCCAGCATTTTGAAAAACACTAACTTAACTCTGGTGCCGTGTCACATATAGAATTTTTTTGATATTTGCAACCATACTAAAACAAAGACTTATATTTTTGATATTTATTTTATATACTTAAATGCCATTTAACAAAGAAAAATCAACCAAAAAAATGAGTTCGCGTGTCACCTCTGACACGCGTGTCAGAGGTTCACCATCACTGCAGTAGACCATCAGGCTCTTAGAATCCTCGGGAGGCCTGCGAGTGAAAATCAAAAATCTGGTCTTTCCCCTCCGCTTCCTAAGCAGATCTTGTAACTGAGCGAGTTCCAGCCCAGCGTGTGAAAAGCAAACATGGGCACAGGAGGCAGGGAGGGTGGTTTCTCCCCTGAACCCAAGGAGGACCGGGGGGCGTGGAGTGGAGCCGGTGGGCTTTGGAAATGGGTCACCGATTAGATCTTGGTTACTTTGTAAACTATAGAAGTTCAAGTTTGTGGCTGGTGTTAGCTGAACACGTAGCTGTTAGTACAGACTCCAATTCTCTTTATAGAATGAGATCAGCTTGCCGCCAAATTACACTTCCGGGAACAGGGCGATGCAAGCACTTAGCACAAGAAGGTAAACAAAGTAATCTCTTTTCTTTTTCTGCCTATAGTAAACACACTTTGAGTTCTCCTGCCAAACTTGGGGGGGAGGGGGGAGCAGGGACACCTTATTTTACTTCTGGTGTGCATAACCAGAGGAATTCCTTAAAGCGTGGGGTGGGAAGCGGGCAGTGAACGGCTGGTGGTTGATTCTTTTGTTGGGTCTTGACTGTGCATGACTAAATGTATTAGGCATGTTGGATCTCAGAGGATATGTGTGTGTGAATCACGGCGCTGTTGAACTTGGATGTGTCTTGCCCACTAATACCTGACCTCTCCAGCTACAAAAGGCCTCCCTACTAACATGATATCTGAATTACTTCAATAAAATTAGAGACAGAGCATGCTCTATGAGTCTCCTGTAAGGAAAAGAAAAGAAAAGCCATCTTTCCCAAAGCCTTGCTATAGAATCATTTTCTGTGATTTGTGTTCTCCTTAAAAACAAAATAGGAAACGAGCAGGGGTGGGGAGATCGGAAGCGTGGCACCGGAAAGGGAGTGGTGAACATATGGGTTTTGGAAACAACTCTATAGTCTCCAATAAGCCACAAGCACATTTTTTAAATGTAATCTTCTCAACAAAAATGCATTGACCCTCTTCAACGTGAAGGGGAGTTGACTTGACTGGGTCATGCTCCACATGTTCGCTGGAAAGCTACTGACTCAAAGGACGGGCCTCTTTTTTTTTAATATATGGGTTGGTTTTTATTCTTTTGTGGAGGGAGGAATCATAAACCATTGCACTGGGCCACTGCTGGCCACCAGGGGAGAAATCTGAATGGCCTCAGGTCTTCATCAGCTTTATTATCACTCCTGGTGAGGAGAAAAATGAGATTTAATGTCCTCGCAGAGACACGACCACTTGCCTTCTTCAAATCTCAACATGTTTTCATCAGTGAAGATTTCCAATGGAGAGAGATGATCGTTGAGAGGGAAAATCCTTGAAAACGTCTTTGCCCCATGTTCGAAAATCACTCTCCAGGAGGGGTCCCAAGCCAGGTGCTCTGTGTTTCAACACCAAGGTGATGTGGAACATTCCGGAAAGACCACTGGCCGGGAGTGAGGCATGGGATTGGGAGCCTGGCCCCCTTCTACCGGGTGGCCTGGAATAAGTCATTTTCTTTCTCTAGGCCAGCGGTTCTCAACCTGTGGGTCGCGACCCCTTTGGGGGTCGAACAACCCTTTCACAGGGGTTGCCTAAGACCATCGGAAAACACATATATAATTACATGGGTTTTTTTTGATTAATCACTATGCTCTAATCATGTTCAATTTGTAACAATGAAATTGAGGGTCACCACAACATGAGGAACTGTATTAAAGGGTCGTGGCATTAGGAAGGTTGAGAACCACTGCTCTATGCCTTGGTTTCCCCGTTTGCCAAAGGACGGCTTTGGACTGGATTCTCTTTATGGCCCCCAACAGCCCACAGAAAACTGAAGATTAAATGTGTTCCTGCCTGCCAGCCAGATCTCCCCCCGAGCCAAGATGTTCACTCCATGGAATGGCTGTGTTTCCCCAAATACAGAATTGAAGACAGTTTATACCTGAAGTTACCATTTCAACACTTACCTACCCCAGATCATGGAAGGTCCCTTCATCCTGCTTTGAAGTTCAAAGCAAGAGAAGACTGTGTCTAATAAGAACGGCCCCTTTGAAATGTTCCCTGAGCAGCTGCAAGCTCTCAGATCCTCCCCTGTACAGGCGAGGAGGCTATTGTGATGCAGATGTACCCAAAGAGCGGCTGCAGTGAGCACATTTCCCCCGTCTTTACTGTATTTCTTCTATTATTCATAGAACACAATGTAAATGAAGCCATAAATTTCCCCCCCCCTCCCCGCTCCCCTCCATACACACACACACTAGATGTAGAAAGAAGATAATGGAAATTGTGAATTATAAATGAATCACTGTTATTGTAATTCCTTAAGGATTCTGATGGCAGTGATTAAATTCATGCAAAGACACAGATTCTAAACTTGGAAGCCTGAGTCCTTAGTAACGCGGCCTGGAATCGCGCAAGGAATGGCATAGAGCTGACCTTGGCCTCCGCGTGGGCCTGCCCACTTCTCTCGCAGGTGGGTCTACCCAGGGCTGGACAGATCACCCGATGAAAGAGGGAGAATTCGCCCCTTGGGGAGGGGAGGGCATTACAAAATGTGCCTCCAACTATTCAGACAGATTGCTCATGATCCTAACCATGAGACCACTGCAACCTTCCACACTGAGTTCTTGGAATTTATGCTTTCTTTCAACAAAACTCAAGGGTTTGGGGCGGGGGGAGAGGGGGGGTTGCGGGGCGGGGGCGGGGAGAGCAAAATAATTAGGAGTCACTCTCTTTCTTTAAAAATAAATGATCTGGGGATCTAATAAAGTCAAGGATGCAGATATCTTCCTGTCTAAATTTGTTTTGGTAACAAGGATTCTGGTCAACCATTATTCTCTCAACCGTCGTACGCAATTCTTCAAAATCATGATGGTGGACTCTGAGACTCAGCAGCTGTTTTGGTTTTGATAATGATAGGACGTGATTAGAAGTACTTGGCTGACCTGAGAGAAACCCTCTGGAAAATGTCAACCCTCCTCCACCTGGGTCTTACAGGAGGCTTTTAGGAGGTGACAGCCCACAGGATGAGATGGCATTTCACAGTTCAGGGGTCATTCTGGAGAGTTGGCTTTCGCAGAACCCCAAGAAGCATCCTTTATATGTTTCTGCTACCACATCTGCACGCGCGGTTAAAGATGTGGGCGCGGGCAGACTTCTGCTCAGCAGCTGCTTTCTACTCGCAAACGCAAAAATAATTTCAGAATTAGAATGTCTGTGATTATGTAGGTGTGAAAGGTCTGAGTGGAGATTCTCCATTAAAAAAAAAAAAAAAAACTAATATTCACCACCATGTAGTAGATGCGAGATGAGCTAGGAGTTCCCGAGCAGCCAAAACCCCCTGCCTGGCCCTCAGCACCCTTACCTGGGAAACAAACATTTGGATGAGGCGGTCTCTGATTTCCAGTTCTAACTTCCTCAGCTCTTGAATAGGAAGCAAAATGAGATGCAAATTCCCTCCTCTCTGAGGCTGGGGCTATGAGGTATATCAGAGACTAGGACCCTGATGGAGATGTTCTGCCACCCCAAAAGTGTGCCTCTGGGGATATTGATGTTAAGCTGGTAATTAAGAAACAAAAGACTCCGAAAGAACCTTGGACTCCCCTGCCTCCCCCTTTCCTGCCTAAGAGATTCCGTGGAAAGGCCTGCTCCAGGTAGGAAATCGGAATCTTCGCAGTAGATACAAAGGTTCCAAGCAGGGGCCTGTGAGCTAGGCTCCCCCATGCCACCCCGTGTTTCATCGTTTCTGGGTTGCCGAGCCAAGGAATTCGCCCGCCATGTGTGTTTTGCAATGCCTCAGCTGCCTGTAAACTGTCAATGACTTATCCCTCAAAACAACCTAGGCATCCCGGCTGGCGTGGCTCAGTGGTTGAGCATCAACCTATGAACCAGGACGTCAGGGTACATGCCCGGGTTGCAGGCTTGATCCCCAGTGTGGGGCGTGCAGGAGGCAGCCGCTCAATGATTCTCTCTCATCACTGATGTTTCCATCTCTCTCTCCCTCTCCCTTCCTCTCTGAAATCAATAAAAATATGTATATATATTAAATCTAGACAGAAGTCCTTTCCACCCTCATTTCTTACACCTGGGTCACCCTCCCATAGCACCCACTGCTTTTCCTTTCGTTAACATGATTCACACCTGTCATTACCCGTACAAAGTTGGTCTTTCCCTGCAATTTTAAGCTCAAACTCTGTAGGGACTGCGTCAGTATGATTCATCAAAATACCCCTCGTTCCATAGTGCCTGGCACATCACAGGCATTTCATAAATATGTGTGGAATGAATGGGTAAATGAATGAATGAATGAGTGAATGAAGCCAACTCATAGGACCGTCTTCAAGGATGCTGGGGAGACGTGTTCCTCTTTGGAAAGACAGCCTTGCGCATGGACAAAGAAGGAAGTGCGCAAGATCTCATGGGCCCCACATTATCGCCCGCCAGCCTGTGCTAATGCCCAGGATTTCTGCACAGATTCACCTCTTGGGGTTCACAGAAATAGTCCCCCGGGAGCTCCCATCAGTGGTTTTTACTTGAGTTCTTACTTAGGCCATCGCAGAGGAGAAATTGTTGACAAGGATGAACCGAACAGCCGGAGGTTATTGGAGGGTTCGGGATGTAGGCCTGGGAATAGCTACCTCAATTAAAATAGCTCTCTCCAAGTACAATTTGCAACATGTAATTTTTACATCTAACTCTCTCTCTTCAAAAACCTTTCACCTTTTATGGCATTTCCATAATTACTTTTTTAAGAGGAAAATTCCCTTTTCCAAAGACGATGGATTTCTGCAAAAAAAAAATCAATGATTCCTTGCTTGGTCCCACAGTTTTTAAACTTAGATGAGACAAAGGTCCAGTGAGTTCCCATCAATGGGCGCGTATGTAGGTGTGACAAACGCACTAAAGTATGAAAATATAAGCAGGCAAGGAAGAGCTCCCAGGCATGACGGCTCCTCCACACACCTGGGATTTTTCCGTGTATCTTTCCCAGCCTCTCCCTGGAGGCTCAGATCGGCAGCAGCGCCCACCGTGGAGCAGGAACCTGCCTCCTGCGGTTCCCCAGGTGAGACAATGCTCAGACGCTGGGAGTCTCTAAGCTCCCTTCCAGCTCTGACCTTCTAAGAGCCTTAGTCTTTTTATCAGCAAGAAGTTAACATGTCACCCTAGCCGGTTTGGCTCCGTGGATAGAGCGTCCGCCTGTGGACTGAAGGGTCCCGGCTTCGATTCTGGTCATCGGGCACCTACCTAGGTTGCAGGCTCAATTCCTGGCCCTGGTCAGGGCGCGTGTGGGAGGCAAGCAATCCATGTGTCTCTCCCCATCGATGTTTCTCCCTCTCTGTCTTTCCCCCTCCCTTCCAGTCTCTAAAAAGGCAATGGAAAAATATCCTCGGGTGAGGATTGACAAAAAAGTGCCGTAAACAATTAAAGAAGCGCATGTCCCAGCAGCCCCTGCTTTGTGAGCCCCGCACAGTGCTCACTGGATGGCTCTCATCAGCGACGTCACAGCCAAGCCGTGGACAGGCTGGGGCGCTGCCCAAAGTCCCCTGGCCTGAGCGGTGAGAGCAGGGTTTGAACTCAGAGCTGATCCCAAAACCACAGGTGTAAGCATTGGCTATGACAAAGGGCAAAGGATTACCATTCCGACAAAGGCGCTGGAGAGGGGACAAGATTCAAATCTCAACCACTCCTCTCGACAAAACACACACACACACACACACACACACACACACACACCCAAAAAAATACGGCACCACAAAGTGAGCAAAGACATACAGACGGCAAGCGCACGCATTTCTTTCCTAAGCAAACATTCCCGCTGCTGGCGTTATTCACAACAGCCCAAAGGTGGAAATTAGCCCAATGTCCATGGATGAATGGATAAACAACATGTACAATGGAATGTTATACAGCCTTTAAAAAGAATGAGATTCTGCCCTAGCTGGTGTTGCTCAGTGGATAGAGCATTGGTCTGCAGACTGAAGGCTCCTGGGTTTGATTCCGGTCAAGGGCACAATGCCTGGGTTGCAGGCTCGATCCCCAGTGGGGGACGTGCAGGAGGCAGCCGATCAATGATTCTCTCTCATCATTGATGTTTCTATCTCTCTCCCTCTCTCTTTCTCTCTGAAATCAATAAAAATATATTTTTTTAAAAGAATGAGATTCTGACCCACACTACAACATGGGTAAACCTAGAAAAAACATCATGTGAAGTGAAATAGGCTAAACACAAAAGGACAAAAGATGGTAGGAGTTCAATTATATGCGACTAGAGGCCCGATGCACGAAATTATGAAAGGGGCTCGGTCCTCACAGCCACAGCAGTTGCTTCAGGCCTCGCAGCCCCAGCTTCATTCGGAAGGTCATCCAGAAGGACGTCCGGAAGGTCGTTCGGCTATCCAGTCTAATTAGCATATTGCCCTTTTATTATTATAGATACTTAGAACAGGCAAATTCCTACGGAGCCAGAAAGAACATAGGTGACTAGGGGCTGCAGGAGGAGGGGTAGGGAGTTATTGATAATGGATACAGAGTTTTGTCTGGGATGATGAAACAGTTCTGGAAATGGTTGTACGACATTGGGAATGTACCGAATGCCACTGAGTTTTACACTTAAATGTGGTTAAAATGGTCAAAAAAAAAAAAAAAAAAAAACCACAACCCCAAACTGGATCAGTCCCAGAAGTACAGGAATGATTTAATATTAGAAAATCCATAAATGTAACTTGCTTTAATAGACTAAAAGGGATTAAGCCTTTTTTTTTAAATCCCTGCTACTGTCACTGAGCCCAAAGTTATTTCCTATGCTAATGACTCCCAGTGAAGTCTGCGTGAAATTTCTAAGCAGGCCATAAAATGGGGTGTTGACAGGAGACCAGTGCAAAAACAGCACCAGATGAGGGTTGTTTGCAGAGTTTTCTGTCCTTTTATTTGACATTTTTCTTCGGTTTGCCCAGAGAAATCAATTCAGTAGACATATGGACTGTTATTTAAAAGCTGACATGGGCCCAGCTGGTGTGGCTCAGTGGTTGATCATCGACCCATGAACCAGGAGGTTGAGGCTCATTTCCCTGTCATGGCACATGCCCAGGTTGCAGGCTCACCCCCAGTAGGGGGCAGGCAGGAGAGACATCATTCTCATCATTGATGTCTCTCTCCCTCTCCCTTCCTGTCTGAAATCAATAAAACATATTTTTTTCAATGTGGCTATTAAGTGCTCATTGATGGAGGTTCTTTTTTCCCAAGCATGTGGGCTTGGCAATTGCACTGGTCACATGCTCACGAAGCTGGCTCTGGTCTTTACTGTTCACCAACTGTATCGCCAGATCTTAATACGTAATAGGTGCCCAATAAATATTTGTTTACTTAAACACAAGCAGCAGGTGAAGTGCAGGAATTCTGGGGTATTATCCTTTTTCTTTTTAAAAATATATATTCTTATTAATTTCAGAGAGGAAGGGAGAGGCAGAGATAGAAACATCAATGATGAGAGAGAATCATTTATCAGCTGCTTCCTGTACATCCCCTACTGGTAATCGAGCCTGCAACCCAGGCATGTGCCATGACCGGGAATTGAACCCTGAACTCTTGGTCAACACCCAACCACTGAGCCACACCGGCCGGGCTCCTTTTCCTTTGTTCCATCCATCTCCCAAAACTCAGGCCAAGAAGAGGATTCTTTCTGCGGATCATTCCTTTGTAGCCGGCTCTGCACAGCTTTCTCTGAAGGCTAGAGACTTCTCCAGCAGCCTCATCCAGAGCCTCAAGAGAGACTCCTACGAAGTTGACGCTGAGAAATGTACTTTCTGTTTCCTGAAAGGAGACTCCGCTGCATCGTTCAGGGGACAGTTCTGGAAGAGGAGGGGGATGCAAAGCTTTCAGGTAGCAGGCCCTGGCCGCGAGTCACCCTGAGGCTGCCTGTGACTTACTGGAGAAAGTATAATTGCAGGGAGGATAAACTGTGCACCATTTCCAGGTCTCCTAAATTGAAACCGTTCTCTCTGTTGACATATGCTTGGGAAGCTGGAGATGATGTGATTTAAAATAAATACCCTGGCCGGGCATACATATACAATTGAGATAAAGAGGGAATGACCCATGGCATCCAAAGGCAGGTGGGTAAGTTAACCCACAGCATCCCAGGTGGCACAGCACCTGCACAAGAAGGAGAACAGGGCACTGAGTGGGTTTGGGGGGGGGAAGGGGGCTCACACCTGCAAATGAGGGCACCCGACTCCAATGTTGAGTTTTTAAGAGTCTTGGCCTGAGTTTGCATAGAACAATCCTGACAAGTGGTGGATCCTCAATTGACTCTCCCACCATGCAATTCTGTGGAGTCAATAGTTAAGGGCTCCTGACACCCCCGGGCAACAGCTGCCTTGGATCTTAGAAAGGGGAGAAGGAGAGAGAGAACAAAGACTCTGTTTTCTTTCAGAGGATGGTTCCCAGGGAACAAGAAGGGCAAAGCACCTACAGCTACATCGACATGCTTTTATCAGAGTCCTTCTGAGCAAGGTGTTCAGGCTGCACCTGAAGATCCAAGGGCGTGTGCACCTGTCAGGTAGGTTTCCATGTGAGAAGCAGAGCCGCCGCAAGTGCCAGGACAGGTCTGTGCCAGGGCTTAGGTCAGCGGTGACCACAGGAGCCGGTCAGTAGTCTCTGGAGGGCGGTTGCCCTGAGTCGGGCCCTGAGGCCAGCGGGCTCGGCCATGGCGAAAGGAAGACAGATGCGAAGTGAGGGTAGATGCAGCCCAAAGGGCGCCAAGTGGTGGGAGGGGAAAGACCATCAACTCAACCGTGGGAAGTAGCAGAAGAGGGTAAGTAACCTAAAGCTCAACAGAATTAAGTCGTAGAGAACAAATGGGGCCTGGAGAGGCCCCTGGAGCCGGGGTGGTGGGGAAAGAAGGTCATATGTGAGCTGCGATCGGAAAGATGACGAGCCTGCCATATTCTCTGGGGAAAAAGAATCCCCAACCGAGGGAAGAGTAAATGCAAAGGTCCCAAGTCAGGAAACCGGCGTGGCTCATGAAGTGTGGCCCCACCTCAATCGTCAAGGGGAGAGGGAGCAGTCAGAGACGCGGCTGGAGAAGTAGGTAGATGCCAGGTGGTGTCAAGCCAACTCCCAGGGGGAGTGGGGGTTTTACTGACAGAAGAGGATTTTTAAGCAGGGGGTTAATCCAATTAAATTCACATTTTTCACCCAGGCCAGTGTGCCACAGTGGTTGAGCATTGACCTATGAACCAGGAGGTCACAGTTCAATTCCTGGTCAAGGGCACATGCCCAGGTTGCGGGCTGGATCCCCAGTGTGGGGCGTGCAGGAGGCAGCCGGTCCATGATTCTCTCTCATCACTGATGTTTCTCTCTCTCCCTCTCCCTTCCTCTCTGAAATCAATAAAAATAGATTGTTTTAAAAATAAAATCACACTTTTTAAAGACTGCTCCTAGAGACTGTGTAGAGAATGGCCTAGGCAGGGAGTTGGACGGGGCCGGAAGGAAAGCGGGGAGGTTAGTTATAGACGGAGAAACTGATGACCTCGGAGAGGAATGCACGTGTTCAAGGTCGAGGCAGCAAGAAAGTGGCGCAATGGACCCACTTCCGTCCTTCCAGGCGGGAGCTTGCTGCTCTCCCGGGAGCGAGGATGCCCGTGGGAGCCCTCATCCCTGGCAAATAACCAGCCCCTCCAGGCGCCACATAGCCCCTGGGGCTGCCAACAAACAGTCATTGTTGGGTTTTTAAATATTTTGCTAAATGTGTCACCAAAAAACCCACCTCATTTATTCAAAGCAGCATTTGCAGTCACTTTACAGCTGGTGGCTGCTAATTGTCATCTGTTAGGTTGGGCATCGGAATGTGGCATCAGAAAGTCTGTCCATCTGTCCTGGGCTCCCTCAGGCTTCCTCAGGCTTCCCATCCACAACCTGCCTCCCTCCCCCTCTCCAGAGCCTGCCTGGCCCCGTGTCTCTCGGCGCCTACGCCAGCAGCCCTCCCTAGGAGGGGAAGACAAATTCTCACTCATGAAGCTTCATTGGTTGGAATAGTGAAAACAGCCGCACGAATTCAAGATCTGAGTCTGAAGATAATAAAGGGTATATACCATTAGCTAATCTAATAAAGACAGACAGAAGAAAACAGAATGCTGTAGATACGAAATATCAAGTGTTGATGGGAAAATAATAAAAGAGATCTTTCAAAGAATCATAATCCAGACTTTAATTTCTTGTGAAGTTGGAAAGTGGGGTGACATAGGTAACTTCCTGGAGAAATACAATCACAGCTGACACAGGGGGAAGTAAGAATCTAAATACTAATAATGTTTTTGATCCTCACCCAAGGATATGTTTTTATTGATTTTTAAAGAGAGAAGAGAAAGAGAGAGAGAGAGAGAGAGAGAGAGAGAGAGAGAGAGAGAGAGATCGGTTGCCTCCCATAAGCACCCCAATCAGGTATCGAGCCTGCAACCTAGATATGTACCCTGATTGAGAATCAAACCCACAACCTTTTTGTGTACCAGATGATGCTACAACCAACTGGGCCACTCAGCCAGGTCTAACTACACTAATTTTTCATAAACATTAATTTATCATAATGCTTTTACATCACAGTGGAACCACATGCAGCTACATTTAAAAAAACACACAGTGATTTTAGGAGAAGTTCAGAAAGGAATCAAAGAGCTCGCCACCCAACATGTACAACACCCAGATGGCCTCACGGAGGCAAATGACCAACCTTTACAGAAAAGATATCTCTGGTGCGACATCAGATCATCATAAACAGTTATTTCCAACTTCTTCTGCAAAACCAGCAAAACTTTGATACCAAAATCTGACGAAGATGGCATAACAAAACAGAGAGAGAGAGAGTAAATCTCACTTATGAATAGTAATGCAAAAATCCTGAATAAAATATCAGCACTTAGAGCCTGGCGGCACACTAAATGAATAATCTACCAGGGTTTAAAATGCAAAGATCGCTCAGCATTGGGGACTCACTAGAGTCACACAGCCACAAGGCAAAATAAAACACTAAACATCTCCAAAGACACTGGTGAAGGCATTGGATAAAAATATCATTCAGTCTTGGTTGGGAAAAAAAATAAACTCTATTAAAACTATAATAGATGCATCTTTAATATGATTTTTAAACATAGATATAAAGAATAAATCATCACAGATTGTAGCAAATGTCCAATCATTATCATCAAAGTCTGGAACAAAATAAGGTACCTACTACCACCACCACCACTTTTTACCACTGTTCTGGATGCTTTTAGCAAGTCACAAAATTGAAAAGGGGAAGGCGAGATAATGATTATCTGGATATTAGGTGGTTGTATATACCTAGGAAATCCTAGAGGATCAACTGAAATGCTATTAGAAAAAGAGAACTCAATAAAGTACTTACATTTTAGATACAGATAATGTACAAATTGCACAATCAGAATACATAATGGAAGGGAAAAAATCTCACCTATAAATGGGAGTTTAAAAAGATAAAGTATCTTGGAATAAACTTTGAAAGCTGCGGATCTATAAAAAGAAAACGTTAAGGCACGATGGGGGGACATGAAAGAACACAAGTGAATGGAAAGACAGCCCCTGTTTTTGAAAGGAGGGTTGAGTATCGTAAAGATGTCACTTCGCCCTAAATCAACCTACAGATTTTATGTAATCTCAATAACATGTCAATAGACTATTTCTTGAATGAGTAAAGCTCATTCTGGGGAACCATAAAGCTGCATTAATTGAAGTAATTTGGTCCCGGTGCATAAAACAGACAGAAAAGAGTAGTTAACTCTAGAAATGGATCTAAATACCTATGAAAATGTATTCCATGACAGGTTTCAATCAGTGGAGAAAAATACATTATTTTCAATAAAAAGTATATATAAATGCCTTCTCCATTTGCAATGGCCCAACTGCACCTTAACCCTGCGCATCCATGGGAGGCTTCCGGTGAATTAAATCCGACAGGTGTGGCAGCCCCAGAGGACTAGACGGAGGCCTTATTGTATTAGTCACTTTTCCTGTCGCCTTGAATTAGTGTCATATTAGTGTAATGCAATACTAACACGATACAGAAATGTTAGCATATTACAGAGTACTCGGCGTGTCAAGTAAGAGCTTGATCATATTACTCCGCCACTGATATTTCAAAGAAGAGGGACCTAGGTGAGGGTGCCCACAAGGCAGAGCCCGTCCATGAAAACCCAAGCAAAACCCCCAAATTAGACCTTGACCTGGAGGAAAAGGTAAGAGGATGGGTTAAAATATCTGACTCTAAAACCTTTAATCACGTAGCTACTAAGGGGAAAGCAGACATGGGTGCCTCCCACTAATGTAGCAAAGAGGATGAATGCCTTGTGAGAAGAGAATGCCTTCTCGCTTCTCTCATGGGAGTAAGTCCTTGGGTTTCTCCCCCTGTGGGAACGCAGAGACTTCACTGAACCAGCTTGTGATTCGTGATGAGTACACTAGTCCCGTGGTCGGCAAACTGCAGCTTGCGAGCCACATGCGGCTCTTTGGCCCCTTGACTGTGGCTCTTCCTAAGCATAGGAGTATCCTAATTAAGTTAATAACAATGTACCTACCTACATAGTTTAAGTTTAAAAAATTTGGCTCTCAAAAGAAATTTCAATCGTTGCACTGTTGATATTCGGCTCTGTTGACTAATGAGTTTGCTGACCACTGCCCTAGTCTATGAACAAAACACACACACACACACACACACACACACACATGCAACTTTGGCCAAGAGAGATCAAGCCAATCTCTCAATGTCTCTATGTGAGTCCGAGGCTCCACAGCCAACCCAGGGAAAGGGCCTTGAAGTCAAGGCAGCACAGCTCTCCTACAAATGCGCAGTTCCCTTTAATTAAAAACCTATTAGCAAATTTCCTGATAGGCCGATGGTGTTTACAAATATAAACTAATAGCTATTTATTAGAATGTTTATTCTAAGGCCCTAAAATGAGTTTTCCCTTGTCGTGTGATCATTGTTCAAATGGCTTCCTGCTGATTTAATTACTTCAATTAACAAGGATTCTCGGAGACAAGCTTCCCTCGGCTTTGATTTCCTGTTGTTATCACTAGGGCCTTATTTTTATTCATTTATTTATTTAATTTGGGGAGGGTGGTGGTGAGTTTTTTGGGGGGTTTTTTTGTTTGTTTGTTTGTAGCTTGAAGGCCGAGCTAGTATCTGTACCACCCACCAACCAACACCAGCGCTGCCGGAAGTGCAGTCAGTCGGGAGCGGAAGCCTGTGTGTGTGTGCCCCAGGCTCTCATTCATTGACAAAGAGGACGCTGCTGATCCCATCCTGCTAGGCGGGCTCTTTCAGTTCAGAGGGTGGGGATAGTTGGGTTTAACCATCCCTGTTTCTGCCTCTTGCTACCTTGTCACCAATGACATACGTTAAAGGGTTAGATGAAGCCCGGTGGAGAGGTATTACAGCTCAGGAAAGAGCACGAGGCTTCGGATCTGATGGCCTGGGTATGGTGGTTTTAAAATATGTCCACCGATTCGTCAACACTCCTTGCTCTAGAAGGCGGCTCCTGATAGCCTCACCTTGAGTGTGGGCTGAGCTTAGCGACTCTCTTCTAACAAAAAGGATCTGGCAAAAGTGACAGTGGGTGATGAGGTCCCCTTTTCTCTCTCTCTCTCTCCCTCTCTCTTTCTCTCTCTCTCTCTCTCTCCCCCCTTCTCTCTCTTTCTCTCACTCTCTCTCTCATGTTGCTGGTTCAATGTCATAAGCAAGTCTGTGGAGAAACCCATGTTGAAAGGAACTGAGGCCCCTGGCCAATAGCCAGGTGGGTGAGCCATTCTGGAAACACATCCTCCAGCCCCAGGCAAGCCTTCGGATGATGCAGCCTGGTCAACAGCAAAACTGCAATCCCATGAGAAACCCTGAGCCAGAACTACCCTTGTGTTCATCAGCAGACAACTCCTAACGCTCTGGCTCCGTGCGAGGCAGTGTTCTAGACTTTCTAGATTCTAGGAATCCAGCCGGGACAAGTCAGAGAGAGCGCCTGCTCGCGTGGCAGTCACATTCTAACAGAGTAAACGAACAAGCAGATAAACACAAGTGAGATCCATTCAGAGGGTGACACACACTGTAAACGAAACCAAACAGGATCATAGGATAGAAAATGCCCAGTGGGCCTGGTCGACATAAGGAGCCAGCGGAAGGTTCTCTGAGGAAGGACATCTGAACTGAGTGTTGAAGACATAAAAGACCTGGAAGAGAGTGTTCTGGACAGAGGGAACAGACCAGGCGAAATCCCCGAGGCGAGAAATAGTTTGGTAGTTTGGAAATTGGAAAGAACGTCGGTTCACTGTGGTGAGCATGGAGACCCTGTTATGCCACAGGGTTCTTTTAAAGAAGAGCCCTAGCTGGTTTGGTTCGGTGGATAGAGTGTCAGCCTGCGGACTAAAGGGTCCCGGTTCGATTCTGGTCAAGGGCACATGCCTGGGTTGTGGGCTTCAGCCCCAGTAGGGGATGTGCAAGAGGTACCCGATCAATGATTCTCATCATTGATGTTTCAACCTCTCTCTCCTCTCCCTTTCTCTCTGAAATCACTAATATATATATATATATATATATATATATATATATATATATATATATATATATATATTTTAAAAAGGTGTTAGAAGAGATCAGAGCATGCAAAGCCTTGTAATTCAATGAAAGGTGTGGCTGTAATTCCAAAGGAGGTGGGAAGTCAATGGAGGGTTTTAAACTGGGAAATGACATAATCGGATGGGCATCTTTAGAAGGTCACTCTGGCTGCCGTAGAGAGGGCAAGAGTGGAAGCCCTGTGGCCCGCTGTCCTCGTTGGTTCACTGGGCATCAGAGGTCAGAGCTGGCTGGGGCGGAAGTAGGAAAGACGAAGAGACAGATTTGAGCTAAGTGGTTAAGGCAGAATAGAGATGGATGCTGAGAGATTGGATTTGGAGGGGATAAAAGAAAAGACAGAATCAAAGACGACTCCGATTGGGGGCTTGAGCAGCTGAGGGGAGAGTGGAGCTGGTGAAGACTCAGGTAGGAACAGGTGTGAGTCCTACCTGTGTGACTCAGGCCCCAGCTGGTTGCAGCTCCGTGGGCAACGAGGCCCAGGTTAGGGATGAAACTTCCCTGTGGACGGAGAAGGTTGCTATATCGTCTAGTGCTGTATAACTTGTAAAAGTCACGTACATTACTTACTTGAAGCCCGTGATTCCATGAGGCATCCCAGCTAAATGTGTATGCCTCCGTTTTACAGATGAGGACAACTGAGTCCCAGAGACGTCACAAAGCTCGAGAAAGATCACCAGCTAGAAAGATGCCACACGGGACAACGTAAAGGGGGAGCAAATGGCATTTTGGACAAGAGAATTCTTCGTGCTGAACTGCTTCCTGCGGGTGCGGCATCCTTGGATCCTGCCTACTGCATGTCAGTGGGGTCCCCCTCTCACCCATCCACCCATCCAATCATTGTAACAACAGGATGCATTTCCAAACTCTCCATGGGGGGCAGTACACACACATCAGGTAAATAGATGATTATAACTGTTAACACCTCCCTTGTACACATATGTGCATATGTGCATATATGTTAAGATGGGTGCACACACATCTTTTTTTTTAAAAGTGACGTTATCCAGCTGCCTCTTCCTGGATTCATTTGGTCCTGGAGGTTTCCTCCCTGCCAGGCACTTTCTGGGCGCTGAGGATACAGAGATGGATCTAACTTGTGCCTCACCTCACTGACTTCCCAGTCGGGTAAGGAGCGCCTGATCCCTGCAACACCTAAGAAAAAACATTCAGGGAGGTTTCCCAGGCCCGATCTCCTGCACAATCTCCACTACATAACATGCATTCCTTCCTGCCGACGACAAACAAGTATACAGCACGCCACGCGGAAGAGAATTCTGGAACCTCAGGCAAAATATTATAAGATTTTCACGGGCTGCCCAAATTCTAAGCATTAGGTTTGATGAAGAGCTTTATTGAATTTTGTGGATAAATATTTAAAGCCTTCAAGGGCTTGTGTAAATCGCACCTAGGCAGACGCTCTTGCTCACAGCGCCATCTGCTGGTGGCTGGCTGGCGTTGTGCAGGGAAATGAACGGGTGGCGGAGAGAGAGGCGGGTCCCAGGTCCGGGAGACCCAGGCCCCCGCGGCCGGCCCCAGAGCCCCGATCCTGTGCAGACCAAGCCCAAGCCACCAGTTCGCAGGAGCCCCAAGGTGTCCACGAACAAAAATTTTCAAAAGCAACAGAAGGTGAAGGAAGGAGGCTATAAAGGAGATGCAAGGATGTCTTGTGTTCAGGAGAATTTTGGAAACATAGCGCCCTCCAGAGGTGGTACAGCCCTTCCCCCTGTTCCAGGCGGAAATGCACCATCAGGAGAGGCAAGAGAGTGCCAATCCTCCCCCCAGCCCCACCCCCCCCACCACCACCCTTAACACACACACACACACACACACACACACACACCGGGCCCTTCGCTCCATTACTTACCATCTAAGGGTTACTGCACAATTCTTAGAAAACCATGCCTGGAAGCACATTTAATAGCACAGGACGTGTTTCGTACAGTCAGATTGTGTAAGAGGGGAAAAATTACAAAATAGACTGTGTGTACGTGATATACACCCAAGTACGAGCGATGGTTTTCACAAACAGTAAAACGAAGGTGCTGGCTTCTTTTTCTTTGTGCTTTTCTGTATTTTCCAAATTTTCTCTAATGAACACGTATCTCTTTTGTTTGTTTGTTTGTTTTTAAAAAAAAATGGGGGGGGGGGGAATCTTCATTTAAAAGATCCTACACTAAGAGAAAGGAATTCTCTCTTTTCTCTCTCCAGCGATATTGCAAGTTCGTTTCCTCTGGTTTTATCCTCGGGGTAAGTCGGTTAAGGTAATTAATGATGAAGGTGATAACAGCGCAGGACTGAGCGTTCGGTACTAAAGGTAGTGCATCTACAGCACCTAGCCCAGTGCCTGGCACGCAAAAAGCTGAGTTCATGGGAACTAGTAGTACTATTATTAGTACTGTTGCTGTTATCTAAAATATACAGAACATATTTCCCTAAAATATACAGAACACTGAGCTCGAACAGCTCCCAGTCTAAACGGAGAGGTAAAAACAACGCATCGGGCCCCAGCTGGTTGCAGCTCCGTGGGCAACGAGGCTCGGCTTAGGGGTGAGACTTCCCTGTGCAAGAGGTCCCCGATCAATGATTCTCATCATTGATGTTTCTCTCTCTCTCCCTCTCCCTTCCTCTCTGAAATCAATTAAAACATATTTTTAAGTAAATAAATAAATAAAAATCATCCTAGTAGAGGGTCCGTGTCATCACCGGAGTCACCGCATCGCCCCTGTCAGCTTCTCAACAATTCCATCACCTGGGTACCGACTTTCTGCCTTAAATTCCCTCTTTTTAAGTACTTAGAGCAGCGGTTCTCAACCTGTGGGTCGCGACCCCTTTGGCGGTCAAACGACCCTTTCACAGGGGTCGCCTAAGACCATCCTGCACATCAGATATTTACATGACGATTCATAACAGTAGCAACATGACAGTGATGAAGTAGCAACGAAAATAATTTTATGGTTGGGTCACAACATGAGGAACTATATTTAAAGGGCCAGGGGGTTGAGAACCACTGACTTAGAGGTATTTCTGTTTCCTGGTTAGACCTGAGCTATCGTCCATCCCACCCCGCCAGATTAAAAGCCCCTGAGGGAAGGGACCATCTGTTCTCCATCTTTGGAGCATCCAATAAGCACCTGATATTTATCAGTTTTCCCTCGAAGTTTGATTAATTTACTAGGCAGTATTTACTGAGAGGATCGTTTCTCCAGTTACAAATGGCTGCCATGTGTGTCGTGAAAAGTAAGCTTCTTAACATATTGCAAAGCATCAACCTTTTTGGAAAAAAAGAATTAGAAATACGTCTGCCTGCTGGTGAAAGGAACCTTTTCAATTCCTTTTTCAGAGAGCATGAACTGGTAGGCCCTCCTTCCATTACAGCTGGGTTTATATGTCTGTTCCAGTCATTAGCATCTCTTCAGAAAGTCCAAACTCCTGGAAATCAATTTCCAAAACTCACCCCACCATAAAGCACATCTGCCCTTCACTTCTCCCCCTGTTGCTGCTTCACGTCTTCCCTTGAACTACAGAAAAGGCTAGCCATGTCCTAATCCAGTCCCTTTATTCGGTAAGTGAAGACTTAACCAAAAGAAGATAAATGACTTGTCCAAAGCCACAAAGCTATGACAAAGCCAGGACTAGAACTTAGGTCTCCTGCCTCCTTGAAATTATCTCTCTACCTGCCCTCCCCCACATCCAACACACACACACACACACACACACACACACACACCTTCCTGGACTCACCCTGAACTGTCGCTCAGTGATACACCAAAGAGGACCATTGTCTTTTCCTCCAAGCCTCTGGAAGTCCAACCTTTGTCAGCGGGGCTTTGAGAAATAGCTCTCATCTATTCAATATAAACTTGCTGAGTGACTTCAATTACCAGACATTGTGTTAGACACTGGATCACTATATCCTATCTAATAACAGACAAACGTGGTAATTGACCGTACCTTCACTATGCCTCCCATTGGCTAATCAGCGAGATATGCAAATTAACTGCCAACAAAGATGGCGGTTAATTTGCATACGTAGGCACAAAGCGGCCGAGCAAAGACTGAAGGTAGCTCCAGCCGGAGCAGCGAAGGCTTGAAGGCGGCTCGGGCTGGAGCAGTGAAGACTGAAGGCGGCTCTGGCCGGAGTGAAGGCCTGGGTCCTGGGTGCTGGAGGAAAACCAGTGCCGGCAGCCAGGGGAAGGGAAGGCCTATTGCACGAATCTTTTCGTGCAACAGGCCTCTAGTATATGTATAAAAGCCTAAGCGACCGGAATGACCAGAACGACCAGTTGCTATGATGTGCACTGACCACCAGAGGGCAGACACTCAATGCAGGAACTGCCCCCTCATGGTCAGTGCACTCCCACAACCAACCTCCCCTGGCCGGCCAACCTTGCATGGTCCCTGCCCCTGGCCAGTAGGCCCCAATCACCCAACTGGGGCCAGGCCCTGGGCTGAGATGAGGAACCGGGGGTGGGTAGTGGCAGACACAGCCCCTTTCCCAGGGGGGCCGAGGGCCAGCCCCACCTCGGGGCCTGGCAGCCAACCTCCAATACGATGTCTCTCCCCTGGGCTGGCAGGCCCCAATCGGCCTGCCACCTGCCCACCACAGTGGCAGTACAGCGGTGAGGGAAGGAGGAGGGGGGGAGGCGGGGAACTGCGTGGTGGCAGAATGCCGACAATGGCAGTTTCGGTGCCCGGCGTCCGTTCCTTCCACACCCGACCTGGTGAACATCGCCTCCTCTCCGGCCTGGCCCTGATCGGCCTGGTCCCAATTGGCCCTGATCGCTGGCCAGGCCTAGGGACCTCACCCATGCATGGATTTCATGCACTGGGCCTCTAGTACAGTAATAAAAGAGAGCATGATAAAAAATATTAGTAGCCTTGGCCAGTGCGGCTCAGTTGGTTGGGCATCCTCCCATGTATCAAAAGGTCGCCAGTTCGATTTCAGTTTAGGGCACATACCCCAGATTGCAGGCTCCATCCCCAGTAGAGGGTGTGCAGGAGGCAGCCAATCAATGATGTTCCTCTCATTGATGTTTCTATCTCTATATCCCTCTCTCTATTAAAAAAAAATCAATAAAAATGTATTTTTTTAAACTATTTTATCAATATAAAATACAAGAAAGGAGATAAAAAATAAACACAGAACATGTCAAACAAATAAAAGAGATGTAGTAAGATTGTAGATTTAAACTCAGATATATCAGTAATTAGATTAAATGTAAATGGGCCAAAATGTCATATGAGGATGTTATAAACAGCTTTATGCCAATAAGTTTGAAATAAACTTGTTTGACTGGATCGAGTCCAGCAAAAAAAAAAAAAAACTGAAACAGAGCTGGAAGTAGAACATTTGAATAGTTTTGTTCATTTCCAACAAATGACTGATTTGCAACTGGAGCCTCCCGCCCATGTTACAGAGAGGAGGCAAACTGGTGGCCCCAGGCAAGCTCCTGCTGCCACTTTCTTTGTCGTCCTTCTAGTGTTTGAAACTTCTTGTTAAGTCAGAATGCCCTTAGATTAGGTATATGTTCCTCAGTTCACCATAGATCTCACCTAGGGGCTTCACTTAGTTAGGTTACCTGGACCCTGAAGGTATTTACATTTGCCACTTCTGAAATCATTCAGAATCATTAAGATTGTTCCAATTCCAAATGGTGGCATGAAGAGAGGCCCATTTATGCTGTTTTCCTCAACTCGCCACATTTAGACTATTTTACAAGTCCCTCCAATGAATTTTCTTGCTTGGGGAGGAGTTTTGAGGCCTGATATCATGGCTACGTGGAACTTGACACATTTGCATGTCAATAGACACCTTGGTTGGCACTGAACCATAGTTAGCCAAATGGCAATAAAAGAAGGAAAAGCCAGGCCGGTGTTACTCGGTAGTTTATCGTTGACCTATGAACCAGGAGGTCATAGTTTGATTCCTATCTGGGTTGCAGGCTCGATTCCTGGTATGGGGTGTGCAGGAGGCAGCCGATCAATGATTCTCTCTCATCATTGGTGTTTCTATCTCTCTCTCCCTCCCTCTCCCTTCCTCTCTAAAATCAATAAAAATATATTTTTTAAAAGAAGAGGGAACAGTCCCCAAGACTCCCTTCACTTATGACACCAATTACAAGTTTGGAAGGGTTCCCAAAACCACCCTAGGGGAACTGACTGAACACACCGAACACGATTCTAATCACAGTTATGATTTGTGACAAGGAAAGGATAAAGATCAGCCCAAAGAGATGATGAGGGCAGAGTCAGAAAGGGTTACAAGTCTCCCATGGGATCCGGGCACATAACCCTCCCAGGATTCACGTGGGACAATAGGCCCAAATATTGCCAACAGGGGAGCTCACCCACGCTTAGATTTCCCCAAGTTTTTACATAAGCATACTTGCCCGAGTTGTTCAACTCAGTCTCCTAGTCAGAGGACAGCATGTGACTCAAACCCCCACCATAAATCACACGGTTGGCCTTCCTGGCATGGCCAGGTTCCCCCTAAATGAAAACACTCCGATCGTGTCTGACAAACGTTACCTCCCAGAAGCGGAGGGCAGAACCAGACCACTCTTTGGGCAAAGCCAAATTCCTCCCTCCACAGTCCTGACAGATAAACGATGGTCCTAATTCAAGCTCCCTGGAGTCAGATCCATCAGCCCATTTAGATACGGACAGGAACATCTGCAAGGAGACCGGTCTCCGTGAAGGGACCATAAAAAACGAGTCACTGAATGCAAAGTAACATCATCTGACTATATTCTTTCCACGGGAGATACTGTCTCATGATTCTTCATGCCATTCCCCTGGATAACTCACTTCAGATCCCAGCCAGCTTTCTAAGGCAATTTCAGCAAAATCAAAAGACGAAGACACACAGGAAGCTCCCCGGGCCTCTTGCTATTAAAGATAGCTTTAGTATCTCCTCTTTTCCCCAGCTATCCCTGCGAGGAACAGAAGAGATCTTTACCACGGGCTAAGCAGCTCTCTGCCTTTGTTTTGTGGCTGACACCTTTCAGGAGGAAAAAATAATAATAATGTAATACATCTCCTCTATTTAAGTTGCTTAACAACCAGGCTACCCAACCCAGAGATCGTGGCTGTCATAGAAACAAGCCTTGAGGTTTTTCGTAGTCATCATCCCATCATAGCCTACATAATAAAAGGCTAATATGCAAATTGTCCCCTCGAACGGGAGTTTGACCAGGAGGCGGGCCGGCCGGACCCCACCTGTGCACGAATTCGTGCACCAGGCCTCTAGTCCCTCAATAAATAAGTGGTCCTTCACCTTTTAAACATCTAACTTGAAGAGCCTTATTTGGCAGTGATGATATATGATCCGGAAACGTTATTACAAAATTCTCTGAACAGCAAGCTCTCCTTGTGCATTTCAGTTCTGATTTACCTACGGGTTTTCAGGAACTTGCTATCCTATAGAGTAAGATTTACCTTGCTGACTTGCTTAGCTGACTTTTTCTTTCCATAAATGGTATAATGGTAACATGTAGCTCCGGCTGCGTCTGAGTGATCACCGATGGTGAAGTAAGGGCATCTGGGTTTGGCATTAATATCTCAGGCGCAGTGAGTGCTAAACAAATATGTGTTGTATTGAGTTGGATTTGTGTATGTGTTTCTTATACATCCCTGTTAAAGCTCTAAGAACTTGAGATAAGAGGTTAATGGGGATAAGGGTAAGATGAGTTCAATCGTTGCGTAACCAGGAATCTACACGAAAGAACATCAGTTCCTCCGCCATGAGTTTTCTTGCGGGAAAACACATTTGATCAGCACTGATAAGACAATGGAATGAATCGCAGGGCCCGTGTCACTTTTTTCCCCCAAATCCTCAGTCACATATATATTCATCTTGTCAGACCGCTATATCAATAAATGAGGTAAAACAACATGGCACTGGTTGTTCTTCAATTACTTTCTTGTATAATGTCAAGAAGTAAAAGCTAACAAACCATAACTTTTCTTGACATTTCCTCCCTCAAGTGACCAATGATGGATTTGCCTTAAAACTGCATTCATCATTTTAAAGAAGGGTAGAGACAGTGGATTTCTTTGTGTTATGTTTCCCCCCCACATTTTTTTAAGCCAGTGGTGAAATTGAAAAGTCCAGCTCTCCTATAGACGGGAGCCAAGCCCGCTTGATAAGATGACATGTTTCTCATCCTGAGGGATGTTTGAAGCCATCCGAGGAGAAAAGGCATTTGCTGTCCTAAATGGTCCAGAGATGAAACTGAATTCCCAAAGAAGCCAAGAGGCTAGCCTCACCATCACAACCCCCTTCGTGCTCCCCCCACCCCCCGCCTCCAACCCTGCATTCTCATTAAACAGCATACACTTTGCCAGGCAAATCGTTGTACGTGGCCAGATCTGACAGCCCAGCATGACTGTTAAGACCACTGGCTTTTGAGTGGGAGGGATATCATTTCAAATACCATCTCTTTCATCTTTCATTCACCAGCTTTGTGACCTTGCTCAAATTACTTGTTCTCTGAGCCTCTTACCTCGTCTGTAAAATAAAGATAATACTATCTAATTTCATAGAGTTATCGCAAAGGATAAAAGTAGATAATGTGTTAAAAGGGCTCACTGCAGGGACTGATCCATAGCGAAATATCTATTAGCAAACTCATTGTAAGCTCAATGAAGACGGGAATCGTGTCAGGCTTATTCACCATCGATGTCCTCAGAGCCTGGCACAGAATTTGGGCCTTACGTGTTCAATATATGCTAAATGAATTAATGAATGGGTGTTACCAGGTAATGATTTGTATTATTAGCAGCCCCTTTGGATACCAGGGATCAGTGTATCAAAATAATAATGAGAGATGCCCTATTGAGCAGTAAGTTTAGGCACCTATAATTTCATATATGTTCGATCATTTCATCATCATAGCAACCCTAGGTAGATACTCTTATTGTCACATAATTTTGTAAGTGAAGAAATTGAGGCACAGAGAGGTTAAATCATTTCTCCAAGATTACACAGCTAGTTAGCCGTGGATCAGGGATTTCAGCCCAGCAGCAAAGCGCTAAATCCTGCTCTACCTGGAAGTAGGGTAAGTCCTTGTGGAAACAATAGGATAATAGTGACTATTTATTGAACATGTATGAAGTGATAGTCACCATTTTTTTGACATTCAGAAGGACCCGATGAGTCATAACTACTCTCATTTTTCGGGTGAGGACTGAGACACAGATTGGCTAAAGAAACGCCCCGAGGGTACATAGCAAGAAAGCGGCTTCGCTAGGATTCAAACCCACATATGTCTGACAACAAACCCGTGCTTTCGAGCCTTATGTTTGAGAATGTGATAGGATAGTTGAGGATGGACCTTGCAGTGTCAGACTTTCTATCTTACTGGATGCGGTAAAGATCACCACCTGTTCACCGATGTTTCCTCTTCCTGGCACACAGCTAGCCCATGTTTCCCAAACTCCTTGGCACTTGGGTGTTACCATAAACCTGATTTCTAGCCAATGGAACTTGAGGGGAAATGATGTGTTTGCTTCCAGGCCTTCCCACACTTGTTTCTCCGCGTTCCTGTCCTTTCTCTGCTGGAGCAGGAGAGAATGACCAGGCTTTGGGGCCAGGTCCACCCTGCCACTTCTTTTTGTAAACAATGTTTATTGCAGTGTTTTTCAACCTGTGGGTCGCGACTCCTTTGGGGGTCGAACGACCTTTTCACAGGGGTCGCCTAAGACCATCGGAAAACACATATATAATTACATATTGTTTTTGTGATGAATCACTATGCTTTCATTATGTTCAATTTGTAACAATGAAATTGGGGGTCGCCACAACATGAGGAACTGTATTAAAGGGTCGCGGCATTAGGAAGGTTGAGAACCACTGTTTTATTGGGACACAGCCACGCCCATTCAGGTATGTATGTCTGTGGCTGCTCGCATGGTACTACAGAAGTGTTGAGCAATGGGGACAGGGACCGTAGAGCATGCAATGCCTGAAATATTTACTATCTGGTTCTTTACCCAAACAACAACAAGGAATTGCTAATCCCTGCTCTAGAGCCACAAGATGGAAGGAGCCTGGGTTGCTGAGTGAATCCGTTTGAGAGCCGCCCTGGCAACATGAACACCCATTCCAGACAGTTACTGAGCAAGACATAAGCTTCTGTGGTGAACCGTTACATTCCCAGGTCATTGCTTACAGCAGCTATCCTTCCGTCGCTTACTCACAGGATACTCTAATTGGGGAAAATAGTCACTTATTTACACACCCAGAAAGAATAACCTCTCTGGGTTTCCCAAAATGACCCACGTAGCATCTCATTGCTTCTCCGTGTCACTCCCCCGGCCTGTTTGGTAGTGTTTTTCATTGTTGCTGAGTTTTAAATGTTTTCCAATTTCCATTGTAATTTTTTTATATTCAGTGGCCGCGCTCAGCAACGGAAGTACCTCCCCCCTTTGTGAGCGAGACTACAACACTCAGGCACCCCACGGCCCCCAGGAGAGACGTGCCAATGTCAGCGTTCTATCTGGTATCCCTACTTATTGGCAATTTTGTGTGTGTTGCTTTTTTTTTCTTTTCTTTTTTTTTTAATTTGAGGTTTCAGCATTCCAAAGAGAAACAGAATTACAGCACTTATCCAATAATCCTGTCTATGTTGAGAAATAGGATTCTGGCAAGCGTAGAAAAAAAATATATTTTTTATTAGTATGTCCAAAACTGGAATGTAATAAAACACAGACCTTTCAGCAGAGAAGGGGGGGGGGGACCCTCAGTAAAGGGAAGGCAAGCCAAGAGCAGATTACTTACTGCTACAGAATCCAATATTGTAAAGTGCTTTTTTTTCCCTTTCCCTATGCCACATTTTTAATGTCTCTGTGAGCTCTGTGTGCTGTGACTATCAATCACAGGAAACTACTGACATTATGAAACCGCTTTCAAGATATACAGAGTTTTCAAAGCCAAAGTTGTCTGAAGAATAAAAATCCTCAGAGCTTGTATATTTTCAAAAATATCTGTTTGATACACCACGCTGAGTAATGGCCAGCTGTCTGTGCTCTGTAGCTGCCTGACAGAATGCATTAGGATGGTTTTGTTGGGGACATTAACTATGGGAGACAAAACCATTTTATGGGGATTGCCAGTTCTGCTCTGGTCAACCTCTTTCCTCTGCGGGCAGCTGAGGTCACACCAATACCTGGTGCTGAGCGTGGGCAGATAAGAATCAAATTAATTCTGAGGTGGCCATAGTCCCCTAAGGTCTACTCTTTTCAACAAATAAAAATTCTATACATTTAAATTATCTAATGCGATGTTTGACATCTGTATATGTTGTGAAATGATGACCTCCCATAGTTATCATTTATTGATGTATGGTCAAAACACTTGGAATCTACTGTCTTAGCAAATCTCAAGTTATGATACAGTATCATTAACTATTGGAGGCCCGGTGCACAAATTCATGCACGGGTGGGGTCCGGCCAGCCCGCCCCTATGGGGGTCCATTGGGCCAGGCTGGCTGGGAGGAGGGGCCACAGGCTGTTTAGGGGTGGGGGCCGCGATCGGGGCCTGATCAGGACTGTTGGCTGCCGCAATGTGTGTCGTAGCCACTGGTCGTTCCAGTTGTTCTGGTCATTCCGTCGTTCCAGTCACTGGGCTTTTATATATAGACTAGAGGCCCAGTGCACAAAAATTTGTGCACTCGGGGGGGGGGCCCTCAGCCCGGCCTGTGCCCTCTCGCAGTCTGGGACCCCTCGGGAGATAACGACCTGCTGGCTTAGGCCTGCTCCCGGGTGGCAGAGGGCAGGCCCAATCCCTAGGTGCAGCCCCTGGTCGGGCTCAGGGTAGGGCCAATTGGGGGGTTGGGGCACCGTCCCCTGTCACACTCAAGGCAGGGTCGATGGGAAGGTTGCGGCGCCACCCCCTGTCACACACAGAGCAGGGCCAATCAAGGGGTTGGGGCACCGCCCCCTGTCACACACAGAGCAGGGCCCATCAGGGGGTGGGGCACCGCCCTCTATTACCCACAGAGCAGGGCCGATCAGGGGGTTGGGGCACCGCCCCCTGTCACACACAGAGCAGGGCCCATCAGGGGGTGGGGCACCGCCCTCTATTACCCACAGAGCAGGGCCGATCAGGGGGTTGGGGCGCCGCCACTCTCACACTCAGGGCAGGGCCGATGGGGAGGTTATGGCTCTACCCCGTCACACACAGAGCAGGGCCCGTGGGGGGGGGGGGGGGGTTGGGGAGCTCCCCCCTATCAGGCACAGAGCAGGGCTGCTCAGGGGGTTGGGGCCCCGCCCCCTGTCACACACAGAGCCGCAGGGCGATCAGGGGGTTTGGGCACTGCCCCCTGTCACGCCGATCCCGGTGCCGGGAGGCATATTACCCTTTTACTATATAGGGTAGAGGCCTGGTGCATGGGTGGGGCCGGCTGGTTTTCCCTGAAGGGTGTCCCGGATCAGGGTGGGGGTCCCCACTGGGGTGCCTGGCCAGCCTGGATGAGGGGATGATGGCTGTTTGCAGCTGGTCACATACCCTTCAGGGTGGGGGTCCCCACTGCGGTCCCTGGCCAATCTGGGTGAGGGGCTGAGGGCTGTTTTCAGGCTGGGGGTGACTGAAGTTCCCAACAGCTCCTTTTTTTTTTTTTTTTTTTTTTTTTATTCTGGGCCAGCTTTACCTTGAGGCTTGGCTCCAGCTCTTAGGCCTCCGCGCTGAAAGTAGGTTTCTGGCCTTTGCTTACAATGTTGCGAATCTGCTGGCTGAAGTCCAGCGGTATTTGTTACAATGTTTCTTAAACTGCCTGCTCAGAGGCCTGCAGCCGCAGGCGGGGAACATTGGTTTCCTCCAACAATCCTCCGTCATTGAGGCAAGCAAGCCTCATGTTAGTTTCAAGCTGCCTGGCTGCCGGCCGCCATCTTGGCTGACAGTTAATTTGCATATCTCGCTGATTAGCCAATGAAAAGGGTAGCGGTCGTACGCCAATTACCATGTTTCTCTTTTATTAGTGTAGATGGCCAGTGCACATCATGTCATGGCAGTTCCTGCATTGAGCATCTGCCCCCTGGTGGTCAGTGTGCATCATAGCTAACGGTCGGACAGATGGACACTTAGCCTTTTATATATATAGATAGTCACTGTGCTATATATTAGGGCCCCAGAACTTTGATGCTCAGGAGCTTTTGATCTTTTTTGGGGGGGCACATATGTGAGTCAATCTGTGGGTGTGGACGGCAGCCTATGGGAATTTGTATCTCCTTCTAAACGGCCAAAAGAGAGCACCTAGAAAAATAGACTCTGGTCACCGAACATTACTAACTGCATCAATCATTGTTTTATTCAACAAGTGTTGAGTTATTGGTCTGTGCCAAAGACCATTTTAGATGCTGGGAACATGATAGTGAACTAAACAAAATACATTCCTTTCTCCGTGGGGATTACACGCCAGAGGGAGATTACAGGAAATAATTACATGTGTTATGGATATTGAAACAGGATGATATTATACAGAGCACAGTCTCTGGAGACAACACAATACAATTAAAATTCAATAACAAAAAAATCTATAGAAATCTTATATGTTTGGAAATGTTTAATTAATAAATATAATGAATTTAAGGGTCTCAAGTAAAAAATTACAATGGAAATTGGAAAACGTTTAAAACTCAGTAACAATTAAAACCACTACCAACCAGGCCTGGGGGAGTGCGATTAAAGTGTGATTATATGAGCCCAGCCAGTGTGGCTCAGTGGTTGAGTGTTGACCTATGAACCAGGAGGTCACAGTGGGATTCCTGGTCAGGGTACTTGCCCAGGTTGCAGGCTCGATCAGGGGGCAGCCGATCAATGATTCTCTCTCATCATTAATGTTTAAAACTCTCTCTCCCTCTCCCTTTACATGAAATCAACAAAAAATTTATTTTATTAAAGTATGGTTATATAAAATCGATAATTTACTTTTTTAATTAAAAAAGAAATCTATAATTTAATGAGCTAAGCATTCAACACCTTCAAAAAGTGATATCAGAAATAAAAAAGGAGACATAAATACAGAGAAGACAATAACTAAACATTCATAAAATTCTGCTATAAATATTAGGTCAATACGCTTGAAAATTTAGATGAAATTTTTGGTGCTAAGTTGATATTTGGGCACTATGCTAATAGTGATCTCTCAAAGGAAGACTAGAGATAGACTTTATCCTTAAAATATGTGCTCTGGTCCGCGTGGCTCATTTGGTTGGAGCAATGTCTGATTACAGGCAAGGTGGTGGGTTTGATTCCAGGTCAGGGCCATACCCAGGTTGTGGGTTCGATCCCTGGTCAGGGCGCATTTGGGAGGCAACCAGTCAATGTTTCTCTCTCACATCTCTCTCTATCTCCCTTTCTCTCTCTAAAATCAATTTTCCTTTTTCTAAAAATCTTTGAAATTTTCAGATCTTCTCTTTTTTTAATGTATTTTTATTGATTTCAGAGAGGAAGGGAGAAGGAGAGATAAAAACATCAATGAGAAAGAATCACTGATCGGCTGCCTCTTGCACACCCCCCACTGGGGATCGAGCCCACAACCTGGGGCATGTACCCTTGACTGGAATCGAATCCAGGACCCTTCAGTCCACAGGCTGACGCTCAATCCACTGAGCCAAACCGGCTCAGGGCTAAAATCAATTTTTAAATATTGTTAGAAAAAAAAACATATCCTCAGCTGAAGATTTTTTTTAAAAAAAGATGCTTTCAGCATGAAGGCAAATGGCGACATGGCGAACTACAGGGAGAAAGTTCCACAGTAGTTAGGATGGAGACACGCTACGTGAGAACTGAGTCATCGCTCAGCCCACGAGGATGAAAGAATCCCCCCCTGAAAAAGATCGCGACCCCAGCAGCGTGGCCCGAGTTCATTCTACGTGTGACGGCATGGTGTCTGCAAGACTGTGCTTCCTATCACCTCAAATTAATGTTGCTAAGGACACGTCCTTTCATTTGCAGCTTTCTTTTCCATGAATGTGCACATTTATATTGGCTTTTATATGAACCGAAGTCATAGAACTTCAGGAGCATGCGAAACATTTCCTGTTGGCACTTGTTTATACCTGGGTGGGTAACATCATAAGAAAGCCATTTTAAGTTTGAAAAATGTGTTCAACGAAGGGGGGGGGGGGACCTATGAAGAAGTTGTAACTTGCATGCAGATCAGGGAGCAGTTAGTGATTCAGGTGCAAGATGTATAACTGCGCCATTAGATTTGAAACTGCCTTCAGTTTGGAGAGTCTAGACTTAACGGACAAGGAAACAGGTGAGAGGCGATGGAAATGGATTGTAAATGTCAGCATCACGTTGGATCATACCAAGGTGACCTTAAAATGCCATCGTATCCACTTTAATTTAACAAGGCTGATTTCCTAAAATATCAAATATTTGATATCACCGAGAATATATATTGAACTTGTGGAACAAACAGCTAGAAGACATTTCAGTTGTCCCACTTGAAAAAAGCAAGATGTAGGCAAACTCTTCTCCACGTGGATAGTGGGGAGGGGGGCAGGCCGCCTTAACTGGAAAGTTTTATCCTTCCTCTTCATTGAGAACTGGGAGAGTCAGCCCGGCCTGTGTGGCTCAGTGGTTGAGCGTCGACCCAGGAACCAAGAGGTCACAGGTTCCATTCCTGGTCAAAGCACATATTAAAAAATTGTTTCTTTAAAAAAAAAGAAAGAAAGCTGGGGGAGTCAGTCAACCTTACCCAGACACGAAGAACATTTTCCTTTACAGGATTTATTCTAGGGGCCCCTGTCACCCCAAGTGGCTCCCATCCAGACAGGCATCACAGCTCCTCCTTTTTTAATTTTTTTAAATATATTTGTATTGATTTCAGAGAGGAAGGGCGAGGGAGAGAGAGAGAGAAATGTCAATGATGAGAGAGAATCATTGATCGGCTGCCTCGTGCACGCCCCCAACTGGAGATGGAGCCCGCAACCCGGGCATGTGCCCTGACCGGGAATGCAACCGTGACCTCCTGGTTCATAGGTCGATGCTCATCCACTGAGCCAGGTCAGCTGGGTACAACTTCTCCTGTTTTTAAAAATGCAATTTCCCTGGGAAGAACGGACACATTAAATCCCTAAAGTCTTAGTGAACAAGCATTAATCAAACTGCTTTCTTCCCTGAAAAGACAGGCTGAACATATCAAAATGGAAGTCAGTTGCTCAAATAAATAAATTTTTTAAATTGGCATTTATTGACAGCTAATTCCTTAGCAGGCACTATAGGGGCTGTATGTAGTCTCTAATTCCCACAGCTCCTTAAAGATGGTTGTATTTGCCCATTTCACACAGGAGGCAACTGAACAGAAAATGAAAGTAACTGGCCCAGTCAGTCTCCCAGCTACGATGGGGAGGAGTCAGGGTTTGAACACTGATACCCATCATCTCCCTCCTCCGCTGTTCTAGAGTCTGGGTTACCCTCCCCCTCCAAGTCTACCTGTGCTGGTCTCAGTGGCCCACCTGGGGCAGGACACAGACCCTCATCACCGAGGGGGTCTGAGCTCCTGGCACCGCGCCCTTCTCCGGCCAGGGTCGCCCCACTTGTCCCTTGAATGTCACAGCTGAGCAAGGGATAGCAGGAGGCACCCAAGGGGATCACCTCCCATGGGGGCTAAACTTACTCCCTAACCACCAGGCTACATAGCCTCCCTTCCACTGTGGTGCCACCAGGTAGGAGGGGTCATGGATCTCAGGGAACTAGAGCTGCCTTTTTACATGTTTGCCTGGGATATTTTCATGTATAAGGCCCTCCTCCAAGTGTCTTATTTTTCCAAAAGCCCTCAGATTTGCTCTCTCTGGACTATTTTAGAAGATTTGGGTTAAAACAGATAGGCAGGGGCTGGGAGTGCATACATATATACATTTCTCCTCGTTTGTGAAAATGATTATATCCCTTAGAATCCCATCATTTGACTCAATTTGCTGATCTGATTACCCAATTACTTCCTAGTTAGCTTTACACCAGGCACCCACTGGTACAAACCTTCTTTCCAAGCAGGGATATCTCTCTCTCTCTCTCTCTCTCTCTCTCTCTCTCTCTCTCCCCCCCACACCCCCCCCCACCCCGTGCCTTTCCCCTCTCCACACACACCCCCAGCACTCAAAGGGAGGGTTTACTTCCATCTACCTACTTTTCCCCCGAAACAACAATTTTCCTACCTATTTTTTTTCAATTATTACAAGGGAAGCTTTCACGTTAAAGAAAACAATGATGTTTTCTTCCCAAAGCCAGCCATTCCCTGACACAAAGCCACAGTGATGCTAAACACTGCAGCAATTGTTATGAAAATGCATGTCTCTGTATCCTGTTGTCATGGCAGCTGAAGCTCAAGACAAGCCCGCTCCATAGCAGCAATTTATACCGATTTGAAAGACTGTTTGGGGAGAAACATTAAAATGTATAATCGAATGCATTTGAAACCGTCGCCCCCGACAAAGTACAATATCAGTGATTCAGACAACATTTCTAGAAGCAAAGTACAGCATCTATTTCAATCAATGCTGGGTTCGTTATTTATTCTCTCGTGGAGTTACTTTAATTTCCAACACACTGGCAATTTTCTTCTTTTTCCCAGCACTCAGATCTCCACACAACCTTTGTTCAGGCACTAACCAACCTAACACAGGCAGCAACACCCACATCTTCCCATGTTTACATGTTCACACAGACCAGAGCTGAGAAGGGATGGTCTCCCTTGCTTCTTTGTTAGCTGGGCTGGGGCCATCCCTTAGGTGAGTTTCTTCTCTTCCTGGGACAGCAACTGTTTGAAATGTCACAGCATGGCAACCCGCCTTCATCCAGATTGTCATTTCACTGCGAGATACTGAACCACAGCCCTAACCCGTTTGGCTCAGTGAACAGAGCACCAGCCTGCGGACCGAAGGGTCCCCGGTTCGATTCCCGGTCAAGGGCACAGGCCCAAGTTGCAGGCTCTATCCCCAGTGGGGGGTGTGCAGGAGGCAGCCGATCCATGATCCTCTCTCATCATTGATGTTTCTTTCTATCTCTCTCCCTCTCCCTTCCTCTCTTAAATCAATTTTAAAAAATAATAAATAAAAATTTTTAAGCCGAAACCAGTTTGGCTCAGTGGATAGAGCGTCGGCCTGCGGACTGAGGGGTCCCAGGTTCGATTCCGGTCAAGGGCATGTACCTGGGTTGCGGGCACATCCCCAGTGGGAGGTGTGCAGGAGGCAGCTGATCGATGTTTCTCTCTCATCGATGTTTCTAACTCTCTATCTCTCTCCCTTCCTCTCTGTAAAAAATCAATAAAATATATTTTAAAAAAAAATTTTAAAGATGCTGAACCAGATATGTCTTGTGTTTGCTTCTCCAGGGGGGAAGTAGGGAGGGAAGTCCAAGAATGAGAAAGACAGAGGGTAGGGGATGCCCAACAGAGAATATAAAGGGTTGAGGTGCAAATAATGGAGTACAAAATGCCACTTTTATTAACAATTTGGAGGGTGATTCTGGTCCCTAATCCTTTTTATTGGTTATTCCTTAAAATCTCCCAGGGAGACCGCTGACATGTGGCCGGAGGGAAGTAGAGGTGTTGGGGGGGGGGGGGGGACGGGGCGAGGGGATTAAGAGCCTGCGATCAGTGGCGATAGGATGAGAACTCAGAATTCTGACATTCCTGGACCATTGGGATTTTATTCAGACCGGCTAATGCTTAGCCGACTGCCACTCCTCAAGGGTAATTAGTTACACAGCCTTTCCCACAGCTGGCTCCGCCCACTAGCATCGTGGCCTTGACCCTCTGGAACTGATTTTCACCCCCTTCACATTGATCACTGGCTTCATCCTCCCAAATCCTGCCCCTTCCAGATTGGCATTGGCATGTCCAAGGCCGCTGGCAGCCTCCACCAAGGTCCCCCTTTCCTTCTGTTTTTTAATATTTTGTATTGATTTCAGAGAGAAAGGGAGAGGGAGAGAAGAGAGAAACATCAGTGATGAGAGAGAAGCATGGACCGGCTGCCTCCTGCACGCCCCACACTGGGGATCGAGCCTGCAACCCGGGCCTGTGCCCTGACCGGGAATCGAACCGTGACCTCCTGGCTATAGGTCAATGCTCAACCACTGAGCCACGCTGGCCGGGCAACAGAGGAAACTTTTCAAGAGAGAAGAGGCTGGCTGTGTTTGGGACAAATTAAGATAGAGAAGGAGCAACACAAGACTTGCTCTGGGAATGAGAGAGATTGCACTAAGAAGCTAGTTTTAGGTAGTGGTTCCCCAGGTTGAATTAAACACTCTCTGCACCCGAGCAACTAGGCTAAATGACCTTCACTTACCAAGCCTCTCATTGCCCGAATGCAGCAATGCCCCGGTGCAGGGTGGCCATTTTCCCTCTCTGTCTATATCGACTCCAAGCTGGAAGAGTTCAGATTTCTCTCTCAGGAAATCACGGGAGCAAAATAAAGACCCATCTTCTACGTGGCCAATTTCCCAACACTGAGAATCTAGGGATCAACATCTACTAGTATTGCAAATTCTACTGGCGTCCACTCGTCCAAGATGAGTATCTCACAAGGCCACCATGATCTGGAAATTGTCCTGTGGTTCTAGCCCAGCCGTGGGCAAACTACAGCCCCGCGAGCCGGATCTGGCCCGTTTGAAATGAATAAAACTAAAAAAAAAAAAAAAAAAAAAAAAAAAGACCGTACCCTTTTATGTAATGATGTTTACTTTGAATTTATATTAGTTCACACAAACACTCCATCCATGCTTTTGTTCCGGCCCTCCGGTCCAGTTTAAGAACCCATTGTGGCCCTCGAGTCAAAAAGTTTGCCCACCCCTGTTCTAGCCTCTGCTGACTTTGCCATCTGTCTGTTCTCCTAGAGTTCTGTACTCTATGGCACTGGAGTCCGGCTGGTGTGGCTCAGAGGTTGAGCGTCGACCCAGGAACCAAGAAGTCACCAGCTCGATTCTTGGTCAGGGCACATGCCCGGGTTGCAGGCTTGAGGCCCAGTGGGGGCCGTGCAGGAGGCAGCCAATCAATGACTTCCTCTCTCATGGATGTTTCTATCTCTCTCTCCTCTCCCTTCCTCTCTCTCTAAAAATCAATAAAAATATATTTTTTTTAAAAGAAAGACAGTGGAGAGGCATGGGCACTGAAGCCTTGTCAAGGAATCAAAGATATAAAGGCCAAGAGTCAGAAAGCGGGGTGAGGCCAGCTCATGGCATGGCCTTGGGCAAGTCATGTCCCTCCCTTCAGGTCTGCTTGTTCGTCTGCAAAATGAAAGCCCTCTATCTGCTTCAGGATTCTATGATTTTCGTGAACTCATCCTAAGAGGAAGATAGTCTTTGATCAACAGATACCATCCATAGCATGATTTATTATTGGGGGGGGGGGGAGCATCATTTCCATGGCTGGCGGTTTTATATGATAATCACCTGTCCCTAGGGACTGGGAATAATTTCACCATCGACATTTTCCATTATACAAGCCTTGTAGCTCTGTTTCAACAAGCTTGCTTAAGTAACTTTTCCATTGCAAAGTCACAGGATAATAGCATTATAAATGGCATCTCCAAAGATGTCAATTAAAATTGATTTGTCATTGTAATCTCAGCTAATAATGGTATGGTAATGGCATTCTAATGAGGCGATCAAAGACTTGCACTGGAATTATGTTGGCATCGTTCTGCTACTAGTATATTCTGAAGGGCTGCTCTATACATAGCTTGGAAACGGTTGTGTCATAGCCATATTGAAAGCTAAGAGTGCAAGTAATGGAATTATCCACTCCTCCCCGCCCTCAAAAGGCCAGCTTGGAATGTCTCCTAGCCTTTCCATTTCCCATAAAGATGAAGTTCAAACACAGCTTCAATTCTAAGCCCCCTACTCAGGCTCAGGGATGGGGGGAGTAGGGGGGTGGGGGGGGGGAGAGATTGCAAGAATGTGAATAACTGCCTAGAAATGCTTCGCTCGGTGAGGCTGGAGCAAGCCCGGACACCCTCCGTCAGCAGGGGCCGGGGACTGCGTGTTCTGCTCGTGGCTGGGCCTGGGGCATGCTGACCCAAGAGACAGAACCCGGACCTGAGCTCAGGGGTCCTGTGAGTGGAGACGGTGCTCTTGCGCCTTCCAGGGGGTCACACTGCAGAGCCAGAATGGGCAGCCTCTCTCTCCTGTCCCTTGTGGCTTTGCAGTTGTCACCCTGGAGGGCTCTGAGTGGAGCTGATGAACCTGAGTTCATCAGAGCAATGCCACGTCCCTCACCAGGCTGGTGTAGGCAGGGGCATACGTTGGAAGTAGCGAGTGAGATTGAGGGGAGATACACTGCCCCGGGACAGGGACGGGTCTTCGTTTCGGTGAACAGACGGCCAAGGAGGAGGAATGCCTTCTGCCTCCGCCCGTCCCGAGGGCGGGCCTGTTACGGGGAACCTCTGCAGCCACCCTGGGACCACGAGGAGACCCACGCGGGGAAGGGTAGAGCTCAATGATATTGCTCAGGCCCAGAAGCAAACATTCCTGAAGCCACACTCCCTCCAGCCCCTTTGCCAGCTGAGAGAATGCGCCCCTGTGCAGCTAAGCTGCTTTTAATTGGGTTTGGATTCGTAGAGACTGAGCGAGTCCTAACAGATTCAGGAATTTTGCTGGGGAATCCATTATCGTGGAGAACCAGGAGACAGTAAATACAGAAATTATACAGACAGCAACACACAGAGGTCGAACCCTCTTTAAGAAGCACAATGTACTGGTTGCTAAGAGATGCTGAGAGGATCTACACGGCCAGGGAAATGTCCCCGACGCGGAGACGGCTTATAATCTAGTTAGTTGAGAAAACCAAACACAGCCGGTTCAAGAATTCTTGTGCAAAGAAACAGTCAATTCCTTGTCATTCTGGCAGCACGGATTCTGAAATACATGTGGTAAGGGGTCTGTGGATGAATCAGACCTACCCCCCGTCCTGGACAATCGAGTAAAGAAATCTAGACGGAGGGGCGTTTAATTCAGGGAATATTGTGGGAAGATGTTCGGGGAGAAAGTTCAGTGAGAGATTCATTTCTTTCGCAGACCCACGAAAGCCTCATGTCCCTCCGGCTTAAAATTCCGCCATGGTTTTGTTACACGTCCCTCACTCAACAAGTATTTATTGAGCAATTACTCTGGGCCCGCTCGATTCTAGGTGTTAGGACACGGCAGGGAACAAAGCAGAGGCGCTGCTCTCGTGACCTGACGTTCTAATAAAAGGGAGACAATACAACGAACACACGAGTCAATATATCTATGTCAGAGGCGGTATTACCGAGAAGAAAAAAAAACACGGTGCAGAGGGTAGAAGTGCTGGAATTTCGAGGTGCTGTTTTATATGGGACTAGAGGCCCAGTGCACGGATTCGCGCACCGGTGGGGTTCCTTGGCCTGACCTGCGCCCTCGGGCAATGATGGGAAAGCCAGGGAGGTCATAGAGGCAGTGAAGGGTGGAGCCAAATTTACCACAACATCAATGAAACCACGATAATGTGTTCAGAAAGTCTTACGTTTGGGCATAATCTGAAAAAGTGAGCTATCTTAACCACCATCATTTGAGACTGCTGTTTCCACTCTGACTTCTCCATCAGTGTTGCCTTCACAATAGATCTTCAGAGAGGCTACAGGTATTGGGGGGCGTGGCTAAGAAGAAATTATCTCGGGGACGTATCTAGTCTGGGGTTCATGGAACGTATTTATGTGATCACAGTCACGTCCACGGCTAGGTGTCCCTGAGGAGGAGTGGCTTCCAAGAGTCGCCCAGCACGGTGACCCAGAGATGCAGGGCCAGAGGTCCGAGGCCAGTGATGGCGAACCTTTTGAGCTCGGCGTGCCAGCATTTTATTTTATTTTTTTATTTTATTTTTTTTTCCAGGACTACAGGCTTTATTAGAGGAGAAGGACCTGCCGGGCTGTCTCAGGCGTGTCAGCATTTTAAAAAACCCTAACTTTGGTGCCGTGTTACATACAGAAATTTTTTTTAATTTTGTTCTATTGCTTAAAGTATTACAAAGAGTATTGCATATCTATAGAAATTTTTTTGATATTTGCAACCATAGTAAAACAAAGATTTATATTTTTGATATTTATTTTATATATTTAAATGCCATTGAACAAAGAAAAATCAACCAAAAAAAATGAGTTCGCGTGTCACCTCTGACACGCGTGTCATAGGTTCGCCATCACTGGCCTATGGGAACATCAATATGTCCTACAGAGCCTGTTCAGGGCGAGAACGCCGTGTTAACTAAACAGAACCAGAGGCTCGTCTTGAGAAAATTCTCCCAGCGTCTGACGTGTAAAAGTCGTCAGCGGAGGTTGCCATTTCCACCGACACCTAATCACAATGGACGCATGCTCCCATCAGTACATTCAAGAGGAAGAAGCCACAGTGATAAATGTCCTTCGCCGATGGAATCTCGAGACACGGAGTTTATCAGACAAGGGCGCAAACCCGACGCAGTACCGCAGTCAGTCCATCTGTGTGCGACATCCCACCATCAATAAGAAACAACGAATTTCAAAGTCATCCTGGGGGAACACGGAATTATCTCTCCGTTCTCTCTGTCGAACATGACATTATAATATCCTTGTCCTATGGAGAGGCAATCAAACATGCAGACATAGAATTTAGGGGGCGGGGGGGGGGGGATGTGACAGAGGCAATTCAGTCAGTTTCTTAATAAAAACATATTCCTTTTCTGATTTTGTGATGTTTGTGGTAAAGGTCAGCTTTTTGATTTGTAATGTGAGCTCTTCTTCTCCTACTAAAAATATATTCACTTTCACATGTGTCTTTGTGGTCCTAATTGTGTATTATTTATCTTAATGGGAGCCCCATAGTTGCATCAGTTTCCGGTCTCAAAAAGCCCAGGCAGCTAATTTGGGGGGCCCGAGGTATGCTGAAAGAAGCCCGGAGAAGGTTCTGAAAGGTCAGGAGTGGTCCCCAGACAGGGGTATTTCATTGGCCAGTAATATTCCCCCCTGCCAAAAAAAAGATGTTTTGAAGAGAACTATATTTTGATTGCTTACTTTGGAAATAAAAAGCCATATAAGTGTTTAGAACACCAATATCTATTATGGTCATGTAAAAAAGAATAAGTTGTTATACAGAAACATACTGAAGCCCTTATGGATAAAACAAATAGATGCTTCATTTTAAACTAATGCAACAGGATGTGGGGGGAGCGATAAGGGGTTTGAAAAACAAGGTTGGGTGCTAGGTATGTGGGGTTCATGACCCTAGCCTGCTTTTGTACATGCTGGCAGTTTTCATAATCAAGGTGTAAAAGTTAACCAGATCTAACATACCCATAATTCTATAGAAGAAAAGGCATATGGACACTCCATGAGTACCAGCCTTAATATTAAATAAAATTTAATCGTATGAAAAACTTACAATACTGGGCTTCTTTTTGTTATTGCTGTTTCATAGTCAATCAGTGCGATTTGTCCCCAGGTGTGCAAGGACCACCTATCCATGCAGAAGTGGAGTCAGGTTGGCAGCTCACTCTCAAGTGGTTCAGAAAAAAAAATTATTTGAATTGTATAACCCAATTTTTTTGTAAGTTTATGGTGTGTGCGTGTGTGTGACTGTGTATGTGTAAGAACTTGGTTTAAATCCTGGGCTTTGCCCCCACACATACACATTACTGTGTTTGTCACATAACCTGACTGCACCCTGTTTCTTTGCCTGAAAAATGGGCATAATCATATGGTTTTCGCACAGGTTTAAGAATTAAATAAGACAATGTGTACATCTTGATGGTGGGAGCATGCATTGGCACAATCCCTATAGGGGACAATTTGGCAATGTCATCTCAAATCTTACCATGCCTTTACCTAATGGCCCAGAAATTCTACTCCTGGGAATCTATCCTGCAAGGCCCTTTGCATGCCTGTGAAATGACACGTGTATGAGACCTTCGTGGCAACACTGCTCAGCGATGTCAGCAAGACCTGGTTTCCTCCTGCCTCCCAGTTCTGCCTTCTTTGGCTCAACTTCCTCTTAAGATTGACTTCCCACCCTGACCGGTTTGGCTCAGTGGATAGAGCGTCAGCCTGCGGACTCAAGGGTCCCGGGTTCGATTCTGGTCAGGGGCATGTACCTTGGTTGCGGGCACATCCCCAGTAGGGGTTGTGCAGGAGGTAGCTGATCGATGTTTCTCTCTCATCGATGTTTCTAACTCTCTATCCCTCTCCCTTCCTCTCTGTAAAAAATCAATAAAATATATTTAAAAAAAAAAAAAAGATTGACTTCCCCACGTGGGCCCCAAACAGCTTCCGGTCTGCTTCTTCATTGATTGCCAAAGGAAAAAATAATCTTGTCCCCAGGTCCCCTGAAATGGTCCCAAGGTTCTTTCTGATTGGATGGCTTTAGGTCACGTGCCCACCACCTTCGCACCAATCACTGTGGCCAGAAGGATGAAATGCAGTCATTGACTCAGTATAACAGATGCTGTACTCCTGGAGCCTGAGAAAGAGTCTTCCCTCAAAGGGAATAGGGCTTCCCAACGAGAAATTAGGAGCTGTCAGAAAGGGAAAAAGGAAAAGAGGCTAGAAAAGCATTCAACATATACCTCCTATGGGCGGCCTTTTCGCCCTGGCTATCCCATAATGCTTGATTTGACCACTGGCTTGGAGCTCCCTGAACACCCGTTGATCCAGGCCCTAATGAGCTGGATTGCTCCCGATTTCCCATCCACGGTCCTGCTCACGGAGCGCATCAATCCTCCGCTTACTCATTTTATGATTAAAATTAGTAAGACCCTTTCCATAGCTTAACTCTCTCCACTGAACAAGCCTGTCTGTTATCTGGATATATATGAGCCCAGGAACTTATTCGAAACACAACATTGTCTCATTATAATGAGACATGATTATTAATGGCAGAGTGCCCATCAGAAATGAAACCAATCCTTCATTTTGTGCAAAATAAATGTGCTCTAAAAAAGTACAGGGATGGTAAAACCAATTTGAGAGAGTAATCAATTCCTGCATTTTAAATGAACATAATTATGTAATCATTAAATTATTTAATGGACTTCATTAGGCTTATTTCTGGCTTGGGTGTCACTTTTTTTTTTTATCCCAATTAGCTCAAGTGCTAAAATTAATTTTTTATTACTCAGTAAGAGTCCTTCGCCAAGTCAGGAGGAACATAGCCAAGGTCTCCCAGCCCTACCTGGGGCTAAGCTGGGCCATCTTTCCCCAACGGTGGGATTCGCTGCATCAGTATAAATGCAGCCAATTCAAGTTCAAAGCCCAGGCAGGTGCACGGCCAATGTGTGGCCTGCTTCCAACCAGACAGGACACCCATCGGATTCAACTGGGTGCTCCATAGAACGCCTTGCGAGAGAGACACCTCCCAGAGGAAAGCTACATGGCAGCCCGTGGCAACGCCGTATCGTTACCAAGAATGGGCCTGAGCATCTTCTACAACAGCAGCGACGGGGGCCTCTCACAGACCTGGGTTCCAATCCCAGTATCGCTCGTGGTAGGCTTTGTGACCCAAAGCCATTTCCATAACCTCTATGCGCCTCCGTTTATCCATCTAGAAACGGGGGGAATGATGCAACCATTTTTCAGAGTTGCTTTGGGGGGATTGGCAATAATGTGCACAAGTGTCTGGAAGATAGTATTCACTCAGTACATGGCAGCTCTGATGCTTGTTATCACAATCAGACATCCACGGATTTAATCTTCAGGGAGACTAAGGGTAAGACACGGACTTGCTTTTGCCATCTGAACACTGATGATTAAACCCACAATGGCAAGGGATTCTGAGTGGCCATGTTGCAAAAAGAGAGATACTTCAGAAATAGATTCTTCTTTTAAGAAGACATCCTATATAATAAAAGGCTAATATGCAAATAGACTGAACAGCAGAACGACCGGTCACTATGATGCACACTGACCACCAGGGGGCAGACGCTCAACACAGGAGCTGCCTCCTGGTGGTCAATGTGCTCCCACAGGGGGAGCGCACTTCAGCCAGAAGCTGAGCTCAAGCTGGAGAGCGCAGCGGCAGTGGCAGGAGCCTCTCCCGCCTCTGCTGCAGCGCTAAGGATGTCCGACTGATGGCTTAGGCCCGCTCTCCTAAGCCAGCAGTCAGACATCCCCCGAGGGATCCCAGACTGCAAGAGGGCGCAGGCCAGGCTGAGGGACCCCCCCCCCAAGTGCACAAATTTTGTGCAATGGGCCTCTAGTTATACAATAAACGTGTATAATGCATACACCTTACAACAAATAATGCATAATAATACAAAAAAGAGAGAGGTGATCTGGCTTCAGGGAAAAGAGCAGGAGATATGGGGCCAGACTGCCAAGATACTTAACCTCTTGAAATCTTAGTTCCCTCCTCTAAACTCAAGGGTGATAATAGAGTTGCGTTGTTGTCAGGGTTGAGTTATATAGTGTATAGAAAGTCGAGTGCCTGGACACAGTAAACACTCAATATCTGTTACCTATTGCCATTGTCATTCATTAGTAATAGCAGTTGTATAGAAATACAGGACATCGTCAAGTATGTTTTCTAGACTTCAAGAAAACGAGTATTTTAAATTCCAACCAAAACACAGATTTGACCCATGAAAGCTCAAAAACAAATGGTATTCCTTCATTGAACAAACGTTTGTTGGCACTCGCTCTGTGTCAGACACTGCACTTCAATGTGCCAACAGGAGAAATAGTGTAACATTGTTCTGGCTTATTCCTCTAATCTGGCCTTTTATACCAGCCATGTTAGAACACTTTTCCTAACATCTTCTCAGGAGGAGGTGACAGGACAAGGTCATGGGTATGTCAGTCCGAAAGCTGCCTTTCCCGTTCATACATCAGACAAGCCCTTGGGTCACTCACAAACGCAAATGAGGGACTCAGTGTCACAGCCAGCAAGGCCTTGTGGTCATGTGACAGCCACACGGGGGGCCAGGCGCTCCTGGGCTCATAGCTCTCTTTGTTTGTCCTGCCTTATGACATCCCACCAAAATGTAAATTACACACAGAAGCCTAAAAAGGAGTCAAATGTCTCCCGTCTCTCTCCTTTTTCTTTTCGTTTTTAAAGTTTAATTTTTTTTTTTTAATTGACTTCAGAAAGGTAGGGAGAGGAAGAGAGAGAAATAGAAACATCAATGATGAGAGAGAATCATGGCTTGGCGGCCTCCTGCACGCCCCCTACTGGGGACCGAGCCCGCAACCCACACGTGTGCCCCAACCGGGAATTGAACCCTGACCTCTTGGTTCATTGGTCAACACTCCACCACTGAGCCACACCAGACAGGCTCTATTTTTAAGTTTAAAGAACCAGGACTTACTCTCAGAACTCAGATGAGTTTCCTTAAATCAAATCAGATGCAGATCTCGGACAGCTGGCCGGCCATGATATTTGGGAGGAAGGGACAGACCAGCCTCAAGCAAGCTGACCCCGCCCTGGCTCCCCTGTGACCCCTGACTCAGCAGGAGAAAAGCAGAAATGCTGTGTCATTGACCTGGGATGCCAACAGCCACAGTCCCCGACATTAATTAAATACACATTCATTAGCAAAGCAGGCGCTGGGCAGTCCCTGTCGTCAACTCTGGGGCTTAATGAAGTCCCAGATTTCTGACCTTCCAGGGGCTCATAATTTCCTTGTATGAAAAGTTGACTGAAAGCCTGGCTTCGGGCAGGATTCTGCAACCACCGGCTAGAAACAGTGATGGCGAGCCTCTGACACGCGAACTCATTTTTTTTGGTTGATCTTTCTTTGTTAAATGGCATTTAAATATATAAAATAAATATCAAAAATATAAGTCTTTGTTTTACTATGGTTGCAAATATCAAAAAATTTCTATATGTGACACGGCACCAGAGTTAAGTTAGGGTTTTTCAAAATGCTGACACGCCGAGCTCAAAAGGTTCGCCATCCCTGGTCTAGAATCATGTTATCAGAAAATCCTCCTCACCCCGCGGCTGACGTGGGACTGATGCGGGGGACACCCCTACACGTCCAGGCTACACACCTTCCTAGGTTCGTACAAGGAAGGGGGACGTCTCAAAAGTACAGGTTTCAGCCCAAGCTCCACAGCCCAAGCTCATTGCGAAGCTCATGGCGAACATTCATCAAACTAATTAACAGTCACTAGATGTGCCAATAAAAATCCATTTGTTAGAGCGGTGTGCTAATGAGCAAATCCGATGCTGGCCATCTAGAAAAGCTGGACGGAGGACTGGGAGTAGCCACCTCGGGAACCCGGCTCCCTGCGACAGGAGCCGTCCCCCTCGGGCTGTGCACGCTGATAGCATGTCTCCTGCCCACCAGGCAAGTTCACCGGCACATGCCCACTATCCCATTCATCATAGTATGTGTTTTATTTTATATATATTTAATATACTTTTATTGATTTCAGAGATGAAGGGAGGGAGAGAGAGAGAGAGAGAGAGAGAGAGAGAGAGAGAGAGAGAGAGAGAAACATCAATGATGAGAGAGAATCATTGATCGGCTGCCTCCTGCATGCCCCCCCACCAACTGGGGAATCAGGGTCATGTGCCCTGACCTGGAATCAAACCAGCGCCCTTCTGGTTCTGAGGTCGACACTCAGCCACTGACCACACCTGCTGGGCCTTAGCCCTGTTCCTATTTCTGCAGCCTTTATGTTCCAGGGAAAATTTTTCTATTGGAGATGCTAGAATAGTCCATTAGTTTGAAAGTTATGTACGTTGTCACATTTTAAAGCACGAGAGCCTAGTAAATTACATATGGCACTAGAACTCTAACATTGTACCCAAGAATGAACAATATTTTAATTAAGATTTAGTGAGACGAAGATGCTAACAGAACGGAAGTGTGAATGCTATAAACTGGACGGGAGTGTCAAATGGTGTCAACTTTTGGGGAGATACTTTGGAAATGTGTATCAGGAGCTTCTGGGGGGAAGAAAGTTGATATCCTTTGTTTCAGTGAATTTTTGCCTTTGAATCCAGCCTAAGAAACATTTAGAGAGGTAAGTAAAGATGTGCCGATGGACATGTTTCTCACAACCTAACTAATAATTATGACAAATTAAAAACATTTAAGATGTCCAATAATAGGGAAACCAGTAAAGAAATTATGGCATATCTGTATTATACTAGAGTCATATGTAGTCATTAAAGTTGTGGTTTTTTATTTTTATTATATTTTATTTTTTGCTAATCCTCACCTGAGGATATTTTCATTGATTTTTAGAGAGATTGGAAGGGACACGGGAGAGACAAAAATAGAAGTATCAATGTGAGAGAGACACATTGACTGGTTGCCTCCCGTATATGCCCCCAACCAGGCCAGGGATCGAGCTTGCAACTGAGGCGTATGCTCTTGACCAGAATCAAACCAGGGACCCTTCAGTCTACAAACTGAGCAACACTGGCTAAGGCAAAGTCATAGGTGTGGTTTTTTTTAATTTAAAACATGAGAAAAATGCTCATGAAATAATATTTTATGAAAAAAGTCAACATATAAGACTAAAGACATTGCATGATCCCTATTTTTAAAATATTTGTGTATACACTGTACACAATGTTTTCTAAATATTAGAAGAAAACATTAACAGTGATCAATCCAAAATTACTGGTATTCTCATCTCTATTTTCTTCTTATATTGCTCTGTATTTTCCAAATTCTCTCCCATCACCGTGTATTTTATCATTACATCCTATATAATAACAGGCTAATATCAAATCGACCAAACGGCGGAACAACCGGTCACTATGATGCACACTGACCACCAGGGGGCAGACGCTCAATGCAGGAGCTGCCCCCTGGTGGTCAGTGCACAGCGGGAGCGCCGCTCAGCCAGAAGCCCTGAGCTGGGCTCATAGCTGGTGAGTGCAGCGGCGGTGGCAGGAGCCTCTCCCACCTCCGCAGCGGCGCTAAGGATGTCCAACTGCCAGCTTAGGCCCTCTTGGGCCTAAGCCATCAGTCAGACATCCCCCAAGGGCTCCTGGACTGCGAGAGGGTCACAGGCCAGGCTAAGGGACCTCCCCCCCCTCCCCTGAGTGCATGAATTTCATGCACTGGGCCTCTAGTATTTAAATATTTCTGCATCCTTTATGTTTCAGGGGAGATTTATATACATGAACACTTAAGCATGATGGAATACACGCACTCTCCATATGTGTGCATTCCACTGTTTTAAATGTCCGTCTCCCTGATGAAATAATTCTAGGTCTAAGAACACAACATGAAAAGAGAGATGCAGACCAAAATTTTATGCTTCCCCGGGTCATCTACAGCATTGCTGAGAGTCAGGATGAGTGTGACGTAGATACATTGCGTAGATACTTTTATTAGCAGGGGATTCTGGCTCGATAGAAAGCCAGATTATGGATAATAAGTGACTCCTTCATAAAGCTGCTGAATTAGCTGAAAAGTACAAACACTATGCTCCTCAGAACTGACGGAGGCCCTGGAGGTCATCTACTCCGGTGGTTTCCAATATTCTTAACTGTGGAATCCCTTTAAATAAAGCCCTAGGAGAATCTGCCATGCATAAACCCAGCGTGCGAGCGATCGCTTGGGTTGAAGTGAGCAGGCCGGCGTAGAATCCCGCCCACTGGGTCTCAGCTCTGAGGAAGCCTGAGGCTCTGTGAACAGCATCTGAAGACCACTTGGGGAGGATGATTTATGGATCCATTAACTTGCACTTGTCCAACTTATATTTTTTTCCAGGCCGGCCTAAGTGTTTTCTGTATATTAACTGGTGGAGTCCTCACAACAACACTCTCAGGATGGCCCCATTTCCCAGGTGAGGAGACTGAGGCAATGAGATCCTGAGACGCTCGAGCAGCAAGTAGGTGGCAGAGCCAGGCTCAAAACCAAGCAGTTTGGCTCCAGTTTATACCATGGCTTCGTGCTGCCTCTGGACTGCAGGCAGAGGGAGGAAGGGAAAGGGGGGAGGAGGTAAGAGAAATGGAAAGACAGAGTCTTTTATCATCCAGGGTTTCCCAGTGCCCTCCTGGCTGCACAGGCCGTCTCCACGTCGGGCCCTATCCACACAGCAGGTCGTGGAGTGCCTGAAGCGGGCCACTCAGCTCCAGGGGGTCTGCCAGCCGGCCTGCTGGGACATCCTGCCCCTGTCCAGCTGCCGGGGAAGGCCTGGGGAGACCCCGCACCCCACTCTAACAAGCAGGTGGAAATGGATGGGTCACATATAAGCCAATTACAGCCGGCAGCCAGGTCCGGGGAAATCACTCTCCCTGGAACCAATGGGGGGCCCGTTTTGGAGATGAAAGGGACAGCACATCCGCCTCTGTGGTCAGAAGCAGCTTCCGTGCATTTCACGGAGCAAAGGGGACCTGCAACGTTTTGAAAGGAGGAAAGGGGGTACGTCCAAATTGCTCCGTCATGGCATTTAAAGGGTCTTTAGCGTGACATCCCACACAGGACCTCGTCGCTGGTTCAGGCCCGCAGGTAGACACTAACATTTGTCCATCTAGGACAGTGGTTCTCAACCGTGGCTGCACATCAGAATCACCTGGGAATCTTTTTCAAATCCTGATTTCTGGGCCTCATCCTCCGGAAATTCTGTTTCTTTGTTACTAATGTTGTGGCCCCACCCCATAACAAAGAAACAGAATTTCTGGAGGATGAGGCCCAGAAATCAGGATTTGAAAAAGATTCCCAGGTGATTCTAATGTGCAGCCAAAGTTGAGAACCACTGCTGTAGGGCATAAATTCATTTTTAAAATCTCTATGTTATTTATTGCTATCAAAATATTACATATCAATAAACATAGATTCATCTATATGTGTAGTGGTTATCTCTGGGTGGGAAAAGGACACAATGATTTAAATATATATATATATATATATAATGTTCTTTCATATTTATGTTCTTTGTTTTTCAAATTTTGTAAATCGCTTAAGTGTTACTTTAAAAATAACTTTTAAAAATTAATCTATACAAAAGATTAAGTGACCACCCCGGCCGTCCAACTGGTAGCTATGACGCTCAATGACCACCAGGGGGCAGACACTCCAACCAGTAGCTATGATGCACAATGACCACCAGAGGGCAGATGCTCAATGCAGCCACTGCCAAGCTGCAGTGACTTGGCAGTGGCAGTTCTCGGATGACACACCCCAGAAACAGAGAGGAGGGAGCCCAATTCCAGGGTGCTTCACCCGAGAACTGCCCTCTTGCAATCCGGGACTCCTCGGGGGATGTCAGAGAGCCAGTTTCGGCCCGATCCCCACAGGCCAGGCCGAGGGACCCCACTGCCAGAGGGACCCTGCTCACTCCACAAATGCCCTTCAAGCCATGGTGCCCTAGGTCCAGCTGGCCAGGAAGGGACCAAGGGAGGTTGGCTCCAGGACGTGTCCAGCCCGTCTCACCCAGTCCCGCCCTGTCGGCCACCTTCTAATTAATTTCCTTTAAATGTGCACGAATCCGTGCACTGGGGCACCAGTTTTAAAATAAAACCTAACACTCATTCAGTCCTGAACGGAAACATGCTGGACTCCTAGTCCATTGGCTAACATGCTTCTAAAATGGGAAATGGGCCCTGGCCAGGTAGCTCAGTTGGTGAGAGCGTCGCCCTGATATGCCGAGGTTGTGGGTTCCATCCCGCATCAGGGCGCCTGCAAGAGCCAACCGATGATGCACAAGCCACTGGAACAGCAAATCTTTCCCAGTCCCGACCTTCAGAACCACCTCGGTCATCCTCGGCCTCCAAGACCAGCCAACACCGTTTTTTAACCTTCATTCCTCATCGCCGAATAAGCTCCCGATTACTCAGCATCATCCCACCAGGTGGAGGCCCCGCCGCCGCCTGCCCGCCCTGCCCTGCGCCTCCGCACCCACCTCTCTGCCCGCCCTGCCCTGCGCCTCCGCACCCACCCCTCTGCCCGCCCTGCCCTGCGCCTCCGCACCCACCCCTCTGCCCGCCCTGCCCTGCGCCTCCGCACCCACCTCTCTGCCCGCCCTGCCCTGCGCCTCCGCACCCACCTCTCTGCCCGCCCTGCCCTGCGCCTCCGCACCCACCTCTCTCTGGGCTTCGGGTCCAGCGACGGGTGGCTCTGGAGACGGGCCGCCTCTGCCCCGAGCTGGCCCAGGAGAAGCTCGAGGGTCCCCAGCGGCTCTTGAAGAGGCAACACCGGCCTGGCAGCCGTGCCCTCTCCCAGGACGCGCAGAGCCGCCCCCGATGAGTGGGTGGCATCAGGGCACCAGGGAGGCCGCGTGGGCCTGGAGAAGAGCCTGCCCCAGGCCCTGGAGGACCCGCAGGCCCCGGTTCTGCCCGCACAGACCCCAGCTCGGTGATTCCGGGAGAACCCCTTCCGGGTGAGGAGGTGAACCTCGTCAGGAAGATGGGGGACACCTGACCCCCTCCGCTCACCTCCGCAGGCTGCGGCCCAGGTGGGCCCAGCGAGCGTCTCTTCGAAAGGCTCACCCTCCAGCACCACCAGGAGCCCGTGGCGCCCAGAGGCCTTCGAGGGGCCCCTATGCGTCCCCCGGGGTCTGGCTTCTGCCTCAGCCTCTCCCTTTCAGCCTTTGGAGTCCTCTCCCGCGCAGTGGACCAAATGGAAGCAAAAAAGCTTTTTTGCAGCATAAATAGATCATTAGCAATAGAACACGTTGAGCCTATCAGTCAGTGATATCTGCGTGAATTCCTTTCTCCCAAGGTTGCTCAGCTGTTTGCTAGGGGAAAGGGAAGGGCACGGCGACCTTGAGGGTGCGGGGTTTGGGGTGTGCGTCCGAGAGAACATCTCAAGGCAGAGAATGAGCCCAGAAAGGAAAAACATAGGAGATAGCAGAGCGACGTCACCTGTTTTGCAGTAGTTCTGTCCAATTACCCTGAGAGTGAGACAGACATGAGGCCGAGCGCTGAGGACAGTCAGGATTTGAACTGTGGAAGTGTCAGACTTCAGAATCAAACCCAAATAGCTGTCTTTTTCAATTAAAAAAAACAACCCTGGCCCGGCTGGCGTGGCTCAGTGGTTGAACGGTTGAGTGTCGACCTATGAACCAGGAAGTCACGGTTCAATTCCCGGTCAGGGCACAGGCCCGGGTTGCAGGGTGGATCCCCAGTGTGGGGCGTGCAGGAGGCAGCCGATCCGTGATTCTCTCTCATCACCAATGTTTCTATCTCTCCTCCCCCTTTCTTCCTCTCTCTGAAATCAATAAAAATATATTTAAAAATAAAACCTGATGATTCCGATGTTTCTTCCATAGAACAGGTCCCCCTGCTTCTAGACATGTCACTTCGTTCCCATTTCTCCGCAGCCCAAAGAGCTAGAGGAATGGTTGCAGATTCCACCCGTCCCAAGTTTTGGACTTCTCATGTGTGTTCGTCCCCTCCACTGACCTCATTTAGCAGGGCGGCCGGCAGCTTTGCCTGGTCTATTAAGACTTCAATAAAATCGTCCGCTTCTAGTTAGCTGGAATAGTATTCACATTTAGGCCTGCATATTAATTGGCTGATAACGAGATGATAAAGCTGCTTTTCTCTGCAGGTGTACCAATCAATTTCAATGAAACTGGGAAAAAAGAGTCGTGTTGCATCTGAAATTAAAAAGTGATTTATATTTTCTAATAAAGTGCTTTTCATTGATCTCCCTCTGAGAACGTATGGTTTCATTTGCACCCTTTTAAATTATAATAGTTTCCGTTTGTTAAAAAAAAATGATTTTCCAATATCATTTCTGGCTTTCCATTGGTGATTAACTTTACTATAGATTTGAAGGAGAATGGGGGGGAGGGGAGTAGGTCATTGAGAGCCTCCATCCCTCCCCCTCCAAAAATAACAAAAAAAAAACTTGCTACTTTTAATGACCTTAATATCCTCAGACTCCAGAATCCTTTTCCCAAATACAGTGTTGTCAGAAGAAGTTATGTTCCGCCCCCCCCCCCAAAAAAAATCCATTTTTCTATTCCACACCTTTTCTTTTGTCATAGAATTTTATGCCTGTGCGACTGTTTTCCATTTCTGTAGTGTCAGCCTGGCCGCAGGGCAAATGTGGAGAGAAGAGGGTTTGTTTTGTTGTTGTTTTCTTTCTTTCTTTCTTTCCCCAACACCCACAGCAAATTCTGACCTGGAGACATTCCTGGAACCCTGCTGCTACTGGCTGAATTCTGGCAGATGTGAACACGGGCATAGCGACAGCATTTCCCTTGAATTTAGGATTAGGGTCTTCGGAGTCCTCATAATTAAGCAGCCACGGAAGGAAGCTATATTTTGAACATGTGGTAGGAACATCGCAGCGTCCAGTGCTGGGCTCTGTGGAGGAATCAGGACCAATGTCACTTCTCTGTCACGTAAGGTACCCGGATTCATATTTAGGCTGGAGAGTCTTTGCAAACAGGTGTGGGGGCAAGAGACCACATGGGCATGAGATCTCATTTCAAACAGATTCCATGGGCTTCGTCTGCTTACCTACATGGGAGATAAGCATTGGCTGATCAATGAATAAATGGATGGACGGATGGATGGATAATGGGTGGACGGATGGAGGAATTTATGGAAAGACGATTATCTTTGCAGCGCTCAGGCAAAGATCACCTTTGTGATGTGATTTGAGTGCCCCCTTCACAAGAATATTTCCAAGTCTTGCCCTAGCTGGTTTGGCTCAGTGGCTAGAGCATCAGCCTGCGGACTCAAGGGTCCCAGGTTCAATTCCGGTCAAGGGCATGTACCTTGGTTGCGGGCACATCCCCAGTAGGGAGATGTGCAGGAGGCAGCAGATCGATGTTTCTAGCTCTCTATCCCTCTCCCTTCCTCTCTGTAGAAAATCAACAAAATATTTTCTTTTTAAAAAAAAAAAAGAATATTTCCAAATCTCACGGTGCCTGCATATTCCCCATTAGTCCCAGGTGTTGTTGTCGGGATTAACTATTACCCTCCTCTAAATTGTTGTGTGTGTTGTTGTGTGTGTTTTTTAATTTTCCTTGAATGGACAAGATTTGGATGGCTATTCCTACAGTATGGGTTAGTTCATTATTAGCTTACATATCAGGAAGCTGTGGACTGCCTGATGACAATGGGCATGTCAGCGGGGCCAGTAACCTGGTACAAGGTTAGAAAAAGTGGTGCAGTGCCCTAGGCGGTTTGGCTCAGTGGATAGAGCATCGACTTGCAGACTAAAGGGTCCCAGGTTCAATTCCAGTCAAGGGCACATGCCCAGGTTTCGGGCTCGATCCCCAGTGGGGAGTGTGCAGGGGGCAGCTAATCAATGATTCTCTCTCGTCATTGATGTTTCTGTCTCTCTCTCCCTCTCCCTTCCTCCCTGAAATCAATATATATATTTTTAATGATTAATAATTTTTGTTTCATAGTTACATTCTTATATTCTTAAACAACAGAGGCATATTGTACTATCAGCAGTTGAAATGATACGCTATCTGAGACTGGCTCACCATCGCCCAGTGGGGCGGGAGACCAGCTGGTTTCATAATTGCCGAAGCTGGGTGTCGAGTCCCGGAAGCTTCACTTACTACAGTTCACGTAGAAGTTTGAAATTTTCTGGAATGGAAAGCTTGTCAAATAAATAAATAAGCCAACACAATGAAAACAAGAAAGGAAAAAAATGGCACTGTTTTTTTTTTTTCCCAATGGATGGCTGCACAACTCTATGAATACACTAAAAACCACTGAAGGGAACACTTTAAAAGAGTGAACTTGATGGTGTGTGAATTATATCGTTTGGTCGCGTTTCTTTTTTTTTCTTCAGTGACACAGACAAAAGAAACTAACGCAGGTTCAAGTGCAGCCAAGCCCATGCTTCTCCTCATTTTCCCTCTACTGTCTCTTAGCAGATGATTTCTCCTAAGTGAGCAGCACGCATGCCTGGGGAAAGACAACCATGCTGCCTGTGCTGGCGCCTCCCGGGGCACCCACTGATACTCAGGTGCTTTGGGGCACACGGCCCCCCGCCCCCTCTCCCTGCCGCAGATGTCTTCGGGAGCTGCCAGCAAATCCTAAAGCCACAAAGGCAAGGACAGCCGCTAAAAGCTCATTCTCTTCTCAGGCCTCTTTGAGAGGGCAGCCGCTGGTGAGCATTCACTGTGGACATCCTAAGATGCTGCAAAGAAAGAGTGGGTGCCCTAGCTGGTTTGGCTCGGTGGATAGAGCGTCAGCCTGCGGACGGAAGGGTCCCGGGTTCGATTCCGGTCAAGGACACGCACCTGGGTTGCCGGCTCTTCCCTGGCCTGGGCCCTGGTCGGGGTTCCTGTAGGAGGCAACCAATCAGTGTGTTTCTCTCTGTCTTGCCCTCTCTCTTCCACTCTCCCTAAAAATGAATGAAAAAATATCCTCAGGTGAGGATTAACAAGACAACAAAAAAATGATGCATGCTGGGAAGAAGCTTGGTCAAGGAGGGGACACTGTTCAGTGTCTATGGGCGAGGAGCTAACTGCCAAGGTGCCCCCTGCCTGTGCCAAGAAGGGAATCGGCTTCTGTTTGGACCAGCCTCCCTTGAGGTCCCATCTCCTGCCCAAGGACAGTAATAACCTCCTAACTCAGTGGTTCTCAACCTCCTGGCCCTTTAAATACAGTTCCTCATGTTGTGACCCAACCATAAAATTATTTTCATTGCTACTTCATCACTGTCATGTTGCTACTGTGATGAATCGTCATGTCAATATCTGATATGCAGGATGGTCTTAGGCGACCCCTGGGAAAGGGTTGTTTGACCGCCAAAGGGGTCGCGACCCACAGGTTGAGAACCGCTGTCCTAACTGGTCTTGCCTCATTGTGGCCAGGGTACCCACATCCCCCTCGATCGCATCCCACGCTAATCAAAGCCACATCAGAGGGTCCTTATTGCTCTCGAGATAAAGACCGACAGCACATCTGCGGCCTAAAATGTTCCTCGGTGCGACCTCTCACTCCGAAGCCGCGTCTCACACCCTTGCCTGTCTCTCTCTGAGCTCCGCAAAACATTGGGCCTCCCCATCGTCAACCGTCCTTCCACCCCAGGGCCTTTGCACATGCTGACCCCTCAGCAGAGTGAACCCCTTGGGATCTTGAGGTCCCAGCACACACACAAAGGCTTTCTCAAAACAAGCTCCGCTGACATCTGGCAGTCACATGTCCCCATGGTGGGTTCCACGCACCTGTCACAGCTGGAATTTCATATTTTTTCATTTGATCGTTTAATTCGTGTCCGAAAAGGCTATAGCTGCCTGAAGAAGGAAACTGCATCTCCTTACACTCACCATTGGATCGCCAAGACCTGGCATATGGTAAGCACAGAATGTGCGTTAAATTTTTAAAAAGAATTGATAGAAGATTGACAGTCAGACAGATCAATGAAGTCTCCCAAGCGCTGACTCCTGCAATCCCTGTTTGTTCAGAACTCACACAAGCTTCGTGAAGGTGTCTCCTCTTGCAAATTTCAAAGTGTTTTTCAAAAAATCCTAAAAAAAAAAAAAAGGATTCCACCTGCAAACACCCCACTTGAGAAGCAGGCATGGGTGGCCCTCTCTCTGGCACAAATCCACTTCGTGGGAAGAATTTTCAGCGCTTTAAATGACGCCTCGCTGCCCTCGAGCGTGTGGCAATATGGAGGAATTAGCTCTACAACTATAATATGAAAAAGGTTGGAATGCATTCAAATTGGGATTGATTCTTGTTTAATCTGTGTTTCCACGGGCAGAAACCGGGTTTTTCTGAGCCAGCTCGTGAGAAAGGACATGTGGGCGGGGCCTGGGGAAGGGTGAAGCTCTTCCTTTCTAAGGCAAGAAGAGCCAGAACCCACCTTCCTTCTGGCTCCGCTTTCCCTGGAGTTAGTGTTCTCTCCCCAGGTCCGCCCTGAACTCGGACCTCCGCCCCCCTGCGATGCAAATGTCTCAGGTGAGAGAGAGAGGCTTGTTGCTCCACTTATTTAGGCATTCATTGATTCATTGGTTGATTCTTGTACGCGTCCTGACCAGAGAGACCAAACCCACAACCTTGGCATATCAGGATGGCACCCTAACCAACTGAGCTACCTGGCCAGGCTACAATTGAGGACTCAAATACAAGCTAGTTTCTACCAAGAAGGATGACCAGGGCGTAACTGCGTGGGTGGGACTCATGGCCTCAGCTCTTCGGTCGTTCTGGATAATAAAAATACCATCCATCTTTAGTGACGTGCCCAGTTTCTTAACTCAGCATGTGTAATTGAATTACTTGTGCAGTATTTTAGACGTGCAGTGGGATCACTTGTGCAGTATTTTAGACGTGCAGTGGGATCACTTGTGCAGTATTTTAGACGTGCAGTGGGATCACTTGTGCAGTATTTTAGACGTGCAATGGAATCACTTGTGCAGATTTTAAACGTGCAGTGGGATCACTTGTGCAGCATTGTAGACATGCCACCAAAGTTTCAAATCAGGCCTCATATGTCAGCCTTCCCAGCGGGGACAACTGGACACATTAAGCTTGTGACGCACCACAGTGGTTCCGATGTCCGGCCGAGGTTGAGAGTCACTGACCCAGTGGCCTACAGCCTGCAAGGAGCTCTCACTCTGATGCTCCAGGGTTAGCCAAGGAAAGTAATGCTCACCCCCATTGTACAGATGCAGAAACTGAGGCACAGAGGGGTTCCGTGACTTACCCAAGGATACACAATTTGCAAGTGGCCGCATCTAGACTCAGACAAAGGTTTAGCCTCAAAGTTCTTTAGTTCAGAATGAACAGAGGATGGTATACTCAGCAACTAATAAAAAAAAAAAAAAGATGATTGAACACGATGTAGCTGGAGACTGCTTCGCTGGGTTGGTAAGGGGATGGTAGTGTTTTTAATGTATTTTGGAGAATAATCCAGTGCTGGTCATTCTTCTAAGGAAAGAGTTCTGTGGTTACTGTCATGTGGCCTTCCTGCCCTGAACACACCACTGACTGCAGCAGGCCGGAAAGAAGGCCACTTCCAACCAGATGGATGGTGGATGATGACTTGGTCACTCCCCCATCACTACCAATCAGCGGTTCAGAACAGACTTGGGTGTAAGGTACTTGGGGGTGGAGGGCTGGAAAAGGGCGGTTGAAGTGGACAGGCAGTCACTGGAGGTCAACCATAGAGGAGAGCCACTAACAGAGAAGCAGAGCCCGGCTGGTGTGGCTCAGGGGTTGAGCGTCAACCTATGAACCAGGAGGTCACGGTTCGATTCCCGGTCAAGGCACATGCCCAGGTTGCAGGCTCCATCCCCAGTGTGAGGTGTGCAGGAGGCAGCTGATCGATGATTCTCTCTCATCACTGATGTTTCTCTCTCTCTCTCTCTCTCTCTACCTCTCCCTTCCTCTCTGAAAACAATAAAAATATTTATAAAAAATAAAGAAGCAGAGACGGACGGAAAAGCCACAAGGTTAAGGAGTCGCTGATGCCACTTTAAAGGAACAAGATAGCCAGGTCCTTACTGCTGCTGCTGCAGCCTGAACCCGCTCCCGTTCTCGGAGACTTTGTGCGACTGCTGGAACAGATTTCTGTCTCCTTCACATCTCTGCCTCTGCGAATTCCTCCGGTGATCCACACAGGCTGTCTGCCTTGCACCTGGAAGAACTGGCCAGCACAGTTAGGGAATGGCCGTAGCAAGGCACCTGCCTGCTTGCTGAGCACGGCAAGGAGGCTGCTGTTGGCCAGGGAGTTTCCCAGAATCCTTTGCATCCCGGAGACCCTGCAGGGCATCCTCTGTCCTGGACCACTGACTGATGGCGCTGGCTCCTTATTCCTTTGCCTGTATTGCCCTCTAGTGCTCACTTCCTATAACTAACTTTAGCCACCACTTCTCTTTAGCTAAGTTTATGAATCCAAACTCTGAAAAGAAACTTCTTACAAGTCTCTCCATTGCTTCCTGGAAGTTCATTGAACGAACTGGATACATTCACTTTTTCATGTGTGTATTAAAACTCAAAGGTATTGCCAGAACCGGTTTGGCTCAGTGGATAGAGTGTCGGCCTGCGGACTCAAGGGTCCTGGGTTCGATTCTGGTCAAGGGCATGTACCTTGGTTGCGGGCACATCCCCAGTGGGGAGTGTGCAGGAGGCAGCTGATCGGTGTTTCTCTCTCATCGATGTTTCTAACTTTCTATCCCTCTCCCTTCCTCTCTGTAGAAAATCAATAAAACATTTTTTAAAAACTCAAAAGTATTTTTTAAATATATTTTTATTGACTTTGTGGAGGAAGGGAGAGGGAGAGAGAGAGATAGAAACATCAATGATGAGAGAGAATCATTGATCGGCTGCCTCCTGCACACTCCACACTGGGGACAGAGCCCACAACCTGGGCATGTGCCCTGACTGGGAATCAAACTGTAACCTCTTGGTCCATAGGTCAACTCTCAACCACTGAGCCACACCAGCTGGGCAAAACTCAAAAATATTTTAAAACATCATATAGCCCTAGCTGGTTTGGCTCAGGGGATAGAGTGTCGGCCTGTGGACTAAAGGGTCCCAGGTTTGATTCCGGTCAAGGGCACAGGCCAGATAGATAGATAGATAGATGATAGATAGATAGATAAATAATAAATAGATAGATTATAGATGATTGATAGAGAGATAGAGAGAAAGAGAGATAGAGAGATAGAGAGATAGAGAGATAGAGAGATAGATAGATAGATAGATGATAGATACAGATGGGAAGATGTCTGGATGAACAGAGAGAGGACAGCTGCACAGATGCACTCACTAATAAGCCAGCCTCCTCACCGGGACTTTGGGACGGGGGCTAGAGCACTGACTTCCCAGCGATGAGCAGCGTCTGTACACGCCTTGCCTGTGGAGAGGTGAAAGCCGCATTCGAGTGGACACCGTTCTGACCCCTTTCACCGGGCTGACGGGTGAGCCTCAGAGGGAGACAGATGAGTGACAGGGGCCCGTGGACATGGGAACTTCCTCAGAAAGAAACGGGGTGCTCGTTCCTGCTACAGATTAACTTCCTGGCAGATTCCAGCAAGCCTGCCGCCCTGGGGGTGGAGGAAGAATCTGTTTTTTAAAAACCCTTGGCGGAGATCTTGAATTTAATTAAATACGCCTTTTGCATCGTCCCAGATGGAAGCAAAAAGAAAACCACCCGGTTTCTGAACTTCTAAGGACCCGGAGCCTCCTCCACTCGATGTGCTAAGAAGCCCAGTGCATTCTGGCCCTCGGGGGGAAGGGGGGGGCGCTTATGAAATACGCACCACCCAGCCTCCGAGACACCCCCCCCCCGCCCCCCACCCCTCCCACCCCGCCCAGAGCTTTCTCCTGAAGTCCTGAGCGGACAGGATGAGCAGCTCCCACCAGATGCTGCCCAGTTTTGCAGGGTGCGTTTCCATTAGGAGGGAGGAGGGAGAAAAACAGAATTGTCTACACACACACACACACATACACACTCACACACACACACACACTCACACTCACACACACACATACACACTCACACACATACAAACACACACACATACACACACACACTCACACACACTCACACACACACAAACACACATGCACATACACACATGCACATACACACACATGCACTCACACATACACACACACACACACACATTTGAAAGCAGTTAGCAGAGCTTGGCCTCGCCCCAGGAAGCTGTAGAAAGAGGCCCCAAACTTCCTGGTCCCCAGCTGCAAGCCCAGGCCCGTCTCCTGGCCTGCGGAGAGGGCGCCACCCATGGGAACCGCCGGGCTCAGGGCCAGCGGAGGGGGCTCCCACGGCGGCAGATTCTGCCGGGGGAGCGGGGAGCCCTGCGGGGAGGCTCTGCTGAAGCCAAAGGACCCTTTCCAGTCCATGCTCGGGCTGCACCGCTCACAACCGGTCCTCCAACCTCCCCCCTTCACCCCAGTGCTGCTGTCATCGCCAAGCAATCCTAGTCACTTTCTAGGGCTTTTATGGCAAAAAGAGGAGGGTCCTGGCCAGGAGTTCGCTGCCTCCCTTAGTCTCTCTCTCGCTCTTCCTCCCCCTCTCATCCCCCCCTCCCTCCTCCCCCCACCCACCGCCAGAGTGTAAATAAAAGGTCCCCAGCGCATCACCCCAGCTTGCAGTGGGGTGACTCCCAGCTGACCAGCTGCCTGCTTCTCTCTGCAGGCAGTAGAGTCACATGAGCAAAGAGGTAGCATCCTCGCAAAGGGGCCCCAGCTTCACCCCCACGCCCCCCACCCCCCCACCCCCTCCCCGCCCCAAGCCGCCTTTCTGAGACATTGGTTTTAAGCTCTTTACTAAGAAACAAGACTTGGGACTTTTCATCTCCCGCTGACTTGCCCAGTAGATTCCAACCGAGAAACCTACTTCAGGAAGGAGACCTGAGGAGGCCCCCCCAGCCTCATAGGAACTGAGCGTGATGGCTAGAGAGCCTCGGACAGCGGCCCTGAGCTCCATGCCCCCGTGTCCCTTCGTTTCCGAATCCCCTCGCAAGAACTGTGCTGCGATGCATGCTCCCCTCTCCCTCAACCACCTGTCCGTCACCCATTCTCACCTCTGAATCCAATACCCCACCTCCCCCCACCCACCTTCTCTTTTGTCCAAAAACATATACTTAATGTTGCCTCACTGTCTTTAGACTTCTCATGGGATAGTCATGCCTATGTAAACTTTCCATGCATATGTATTCAATTTTGATTTTTCGCCTGTGAATTTGGTTATCAGCCCAGCCTAGAATACATTAGGAGGTGGGAGGAAAAATATTAATATTTTTACCTCCACCCCGCCTCCAGTTCCCACTACACACAGGCTGTCCTGGGAGTTGGATATCCCTTTATTCATGGGAAAGGCACACACACACACACACACACACACTTGACACAGGACTGGGCAGTGGCGAACAGCATGCGTCCAGGAGCCCATGGGGCTGGCCATACTCACGCAAGTCCCTTCACCTCTCCGTCCCTCGACTTCCCCATCTGTACAATGGGAACGTGGTGGCGGTTCCCAGCACGAGGCCTGGCACCGAGGAAAGCGGCCCCTTTCCTCCCTTCTCTTCTACGGAATCACACCCCTCGCCCCTGCCCATCCTCCGCGCTCAGATCCCCAGGCCGCCTCCGACGGGTGGTGTCATCATTTATTTGCAAACACGTCGACTGGATTTCAAATTAAAACGCTTCTGAGTCGAATTAAAAACAAAACACACGCAGGGGAGGGGGGTGGGGAGAAAGGCTGACAGACGTGTTCGACAACAGCGGAATACTGTGGGAGGCTGGGCACAGCGCTCAGATGCATCAGGGTTCAAAGTGACAGGTTCTTGATATGAGGAGACACGAATACTAGCAGAGGGACATTTTCCTGGGGATTAAAAAAACAACAACAACAGGAACCAGAGTCTCTCCTCCTTCCTCCCCTCCAGCCCTCAATGCGGCTCCACTCACAGGATGGCCGAGGCCTGTTCCCCGACGCCTACGTGGTCACAGCGGACCTGATGGCTCCCATAGCCACTCACAATTCTCCACGTGAAACATTACATTATTCAGACACACAGCGGGGAGCGGGCTACACGCAGAACCTTCCAGCTGCGGACACTGCGCAGCCAGCGTCTGGGAAAGAGCGAGAGGAAGCCACCCACCCCCATGGACCGCCCCACCGAGCTCTCAGGGTTCAGAGGGAGGCGGGTGGGGCGCCTGGACAGGCACAGCTCAGCGGCCGAGTCCCTGGGCCCGGGACGGTCTTCGCTGGGGCTCGTCCGCTTGCAGACGCTGCGGGCAATCCATGACGGGAGGGCTTCCCTGGTCCCCTCACTCGGAGAGCTGGGCAGCCAGGCTTCCTCTCGGCCTCACCGTCCTCAAAAGTCCCCAGAGCAGAGCCTGCTGGACGGAGGGGACTTCTGGAGCCTCCGTCCCCCCGACGACAGCGATGTCTCACTCCTCCCTCTCTTCGGGGCCTCTCAGGAGGGGGCTGGTCACAGGTTTCCGGGGCCAGAGGGAGCTCCAGAAATGAGGCGAGGGTCCGACGCCAGAGAGAAGCGTCTCAGCTCTGAGGCTCCGGGGCACCGTCCTTCAGTGGGGTGCCCTTGCCATCCACGGCCTCGGGGCCGGCCTCCAGTCCGGGCTCTTCTCCTGAGGGCTGTTCTCCAGGTGTCTGGGGCTCCCCCACCACCTGGGTGGTCTTGCTAGCGTGGCATCCCATCTCAGGAGGATGTAGGGCACCCCGGGATGGTCCCCAAAGGGTCTGTGCGGCTGATGGGCAGGGACCAGAGTTATATAACCTCCTAGGAGCGCTGTTGAAAGAGAACTGGCTTGGTTCCTATGGTCACCGGGGGACGCCAAGTCCAATTTGCATAAAGAACACACACACACACACACACACACCATCTGTGGGGTGGGCAGGGCCTGGAGGGCTGCCCTTCCTGGTTAACCTGGCCAGCCCCAAGAACCAAGCTCCGCTCCTTGCACAGAAGGAATTCCCCTCTGCAGATGGCAATCCCCCCCGCTAGCTACCTGTAAACACCGGCCCTTTTCTTCACACGGAACGAGAGCCCTGTTACCACGCAACCAGCTGTGGCTGCCTTTCCCTGTCCAGGCAGAGTCACTCTCAGTGCCGGGACTCACAGACCCCCAGCGTGGAGGTCACCCCCCACCCTGGGGTGTCAGCTCCACCCAGGGAGTCCTAAGGCCGCGGACGCCAGGGGTTACCAAACATGCAGGTAATTGAAAGGACCGGTAGGCGTTGCACGCTGCTCTGTGCCAAGCGCAACTTATAGTCGCCATCTTTATATGTATATATATGTTATTGATTTCAGAGAGAAAGGGAGAGGGAGAGAGAGAGAGAAACATCAGCGATGAGGATCATTGATCAGCTGCCTCCTGCACGCCCCACACTGGGGATTGAGCCCGCAACCAGGCATGTGCCCTGACCGGGAATCGAACCGTGATGCTGAACCACCGAGCCAAGCCAGCTGGGCTATATTTACGATCCTGTTTCATCCTCACAACCCTAGTTAATCCTCGTTTAGCAGATGGAGACACTGAGGCACAGCAGTTGAGTAATTTTTTTAAGCTAGCTACTAACAGCCAGGACATGGCCGAGCTTGGACTCAAACCCACGTCCTGTGGATTTCACTCTCTGACTCTGCTAACCTATTGCCTTTAAAAGACTCCGTCAGGCCGCCCTCACACACCATCGCAGATGGAATCGGCAGGTTGCTCTTTTCACCTGAGACGCGTGGGTGGAGGTTTTCAGAGCTGGAATGAGTGCAAATGCTTCCTGCGGGAGGCCTGCAGGCTGTGCTCGCAGCCCAGGCGACATCAGCTCCCGTCCACGCCCGGTGGGTGGTGCGTGCCAGCCTCCTGCACTGGACAAAGGTCCTCTTGTTGCCTCCTCACAGCCCAACAGTCCCCAAGGAGGTGCCTTTTGTTAATCCCCCTGCAAAGCTGAGGTCGCTGAGCCCACAGGGCTCAGGTCAGCTGCATGGGGTCATGTGCCTGGAGAGCGGTCAGCTCAGGATGCTGCCCCAGGCCCCTCCCACCCCCCCCCCAAACTGCCTCCGGTTAAAGTGGCTCCTCCCCCTGGACCCCCCGTGTGCTCGGTGGTCTGCAGGAAGGTGGCACAACTCCCCTATAAATCTCCTGTCTTCCAATATACTTCTTGCCAACCGGCCGGCAAAGCAACAATTAGACGTTATGAGGCTGTTAACTTAGCTCTCCCGTATAAACCCCAAAGGACAATTGGTGGGTGTCGGGGTACCTTCCAATTCAGAGGCCCTCAGTGAGGCAAATCCTCATTTGGCTATTGGGATTTTAGGACAACAATCCTATTTTGTGAGGCTTCCAGCTTTTCTTTTAATATATATATATATATTTGATGTTGAATTTTTTATTTTTTTGTTAATATATTTTTATTGATTTCAGAGAGGAAGGGAGAGTGAGAGAGAGAGAGAAACATCAATAATGAGAGGGAATCATTGATTGGCTGCCTCCCACACACCCCACACTGGGGTTCGAGCCCGCAACCCAGGCATGTGCCCCTGACCAGCATCGAATCCGGGACCCTTCAGTTCACAGGGACCCAACGTTCTATTCACTGAGCCAAACCAGCCGGGGCGATTTTTATTTTTTTAGAGGGAGAGGAAGGGAGAAGGAGAGAGATAGAAACATCAATGAGAGAGGAGCATCATCGATCAGCTGCCTCCTGCATGCCCCCCACTGGGGATCAAGCCTGCAACCCGGGCACGTGCCCCGACCAGGAATCAAAGCAGCGACCTTCTGGTTCTTGGGCCAATGCTCAGCCGCTGAGCCACACCAGCCGGGCAAGCTTCCAACTTAATCATGCTTAACCCAAGTCAGCACAGGAGGCAGGCGGCAGGAGCCCCGGAGCCAGGTGAAACCCCGGGTGGGCGTGGGTCCCTTTAGAGGTGCGGTCAATGGGAACAGATGCGGGCCCTTTGCTAAGCGAAGATGGCGAGAAGCCTGGCCCTGCCTGCGACCCGTTACAGGACTTGTGGGGCCCGGGGCAAGATGAAAACGTGAGCCCCTTCCTCCAGCATTACTAAGAATTCTAGAAGACACCATCAGGCGGTTCAGTGAATCACAGGGCCCATGAGGCCAGCCCTGCCCGCACCCCACCTCTTCCTCGACTGTCTCATCAGAAGTAGATTGGCTTCTGCTGAGGGATCTTATTTGCCGGTCATGAGCTGGCCCTGCCCTGGAGACGTTGCCCTGGGAATAGAATCAGACCAGAAAAATAAAAGACAAGGGAAGAGAAATGGGGGAAGGACAACCCCCAAAGGATGGCACCTCACCATACTTGCAGCTTGAAACTGCGTCCTTCACCCTGACTACCTACAAAGCATGGCCCACAAAAACATGCTCACATCAAACCACGCACACAAACACGGCGGACAGGACCGCATGTTGGGACGGTGGCAGAGCTCCGGGAATTCGCACATGCTGCTCGCGGGAATGCGAAATGGCGCAGCCTCTTGAGAGAAAGCGTTCGGCGGGATCTTGTCAGGCTACACGTCCACCTGCCGTAGAATACCTGCCTGTATGCGTCAGCTCAGGCTGCCACAGGGGCATACCGCTGGCTGGATGGCTTAAACCACAGGCATTTCTTTTCTCCCAAGTTCTGAGGCTGGAGGTCCAAGGTCAAGGTGCTGGGTAATTGGGTTCCTGCCTAGCGGTCTCTTCCCGGTTTGCAGATGCCTGCGCCCCTGGGTGCCTTTCCTCTGTGCTCCCACAGAAAGGGGGCGCTGGGCTCCCTTCCTCTTCTTATAAGGACACCAGTGCGATAAGGTTAGGGCCCCTCCTTATGACCTCATTTACCCTAAACTACCTCCTTGAAGGCCCTGTCTCCAAGCGCAGTCACACTGGGGATCGAGGCTTCAACTTGTCAATTGGGGCCGGAAGGAAGTCGGGGTGGGGGGGGTGGGGAGAGGGGGAACACCTTCAGTCCATAACTTCATCCACGGGAAAGGAAAACCTAGGCTTGCACAACAGCCTGTGCGTGAATACCTAGAGCAGCTTTGCTGATCATCAAAAACTGGGAGCAACATGCCCCTGCTGGTTTGGCTCAGTGGATGGAGCGTCAACCTGCAGACTCAAGGGTCCTGGGTTCGATTCCGGTCAAGGGCACATACATGCCCAGGTTGCAGGCTCGATCCCCAGTGTGAGGGTGCAGGAGGCAGCCTATCAATGGTTCCCTCTCATTATCGATGTCTCTCTCTCTCTATCTCCCCCTCCCTTCCTCTTTGAAATCAATAAAAATGTGTGAAAAAAATTAAAGAAGAAAACAAAAAGCAAAAACTGGCTCTAGCTGGTTTGGCTCAGTGGATGGAGTTGTTGGCCTATGGACTGCAGCGTCCTGGGTTCGATTTCAGTCAAGGGCATGTACCTTGGTTGCAGGTGGCAAGCAATCGATGTGTTTCTCTCACATCAATATTTCTCTCTGTCTTCCCCTCTCTCTTCCACTCTCTCTAAAAAATCAATGAAAAAATATCCTCGGGCCGAAACCGGTTTGGCTCAGTGGATAGAGCGTCGGCTTGCAGACTGAAAGGTCCCAGGTTCGATTCCGGTCAAGGGCATGTACCTGGGCTGCGGGCACATCCCCAGTAGGAGATGTGTAGGAGGCAGCTGATCGATGTTCCTCTCTCATCGATGTTTCTAACTCTCTATCTCTCTCCCTTCCTCTCTGTAAAAAATCAATAAAATATATTTTAAAAAAAATATCCTCGGATGTTAAATAAATAAATAAGTGCCTAAAAAAAATAAACCGGGGGACAACTCAAATGTGAGTGAAGAAACAAACTCTGATCCAGTCACACATCAGAATACTACTCGGCAATAAACAGGAACGAGCCATCAATACATGTAACAGGTGCGATGACTTTCAAAGACATCATGTGGAGTGAAAAGAAGCCAGTCTCCAAAGGTTACCTACTGTTTGATTTCATGTATGTAACATTCTCCAAAAGACAAAAGCCATGAGGATGGAGAACAAAATGATGGCAAAAGGGGTGTTTTGGTTTCGGTTTTTATTGGCTGTTCTGTAGCCTCATTCTGGTGGCAGTTACACAAATCTGTACGTGTGCTAAAATCCAGGGAACTGAACACCAACATTTTAAAGAGTCAGATTTACTGTATACTCATTTAAGAAAAAAAATTAATTATAAAGATCATTCGAACGAAAATATAAATAAAACCTGTTTGCCAGGAGCCTGGGGGCTTATTTGCCATCTGGTCCTAGTTTTTAAGATCATTTAAAACCCTTTCTCTCCTGCTTCTCATGCAAACAAACAAAGACGCACACCTGCCCCTCATTTAGCTCAGCAGCTGTGTTTTGAGCCACATGGTACAAGGTTCCATTTTGGGTGTCGTGCTGAAATAGGAATTTTGGGGGATGAAATAGACAGGTTTAGGGCATTTTTGAAATTAAGGGGGGTCCATGGAAAAAAACACAGGGCTACAGAGTTACAAAAGGGTACATTTCCATAAGACAAGGGAGTTGGGAGAGGCAACAGTTACATTTCCACAAGATAAGGGAACTGGGAGTAGCCAAAAGTCTATATTTACAAAACAAAGAAGGAAGGCCTCATGTGTCCCATGTGAGGTATGACCTTTGAGCTCAAGAGTTGCTATAGTGACCAAATCAAAGGGGAATGGTGGCCAATCAGAGGGAATATTGAGGCCTTTATAAACCAGGAAAAAGGAACTCGGTGGGACTCTGTGCCCCTCCCCACGTGGGAGTCTGTACTTGTTCTTCAGTAAATTTCCACCTTTGCTATACCATCTTCTGTCCGTGGATTCATTCTTCGACTCTGACAAAGAATCTGGGGAAGCCATCCTGCCCAGGGGAACAAAATCCCGTATCAGTGTAGTTTCTAGAAACTTCCTGAATTGCACTTAAGTAGGCCAGAATGTGGAGGCAGAGAGGGCTGTGGGCAGAGGGTCGCCTTATAGCTATGATGATAGGGCAGGAGAGTACTCAGCCCCAAGCACCTTACAGTAAGACATCGAGTGGCCCCCATTTCTAGCTCCAGCCACTTTGGATGATAGAATATTCTCAGGCTTCTTAACAGAGCATCACCCTGGAACAGTGCTTCTCAACCTTGGCTGCACATTAGAATCACCTGGGAATCTTTTTAAAATCCTGATTTCTGGGCCTCATCCTCCAGAAATTCTGTTTCTTTGTTACTAAGGTTGTGGCCCCACCCCGTAACAAAGAAACAGAATTTCTGGAGGATGAGGCCCAAAAATCAAGATTTTAAAAAGATTCCCAGGTGATTCTAATGTGCAGCCAAGGTTGAGAACCACTGCTCTAGAAGATCAATAATAAGCCCTTTCCTACTAAAAATAGGTTACACCTCCTAACATACATATGAACTTATCTTTAAAAATGCCCCCTTGAAAACAAAAGGTCCTGAAAGCCAGATGATGAAAGTATTTTGGAAGAGAGAGTTTCCCGTGGGCTCAAATAATAATAATAATACTAATCTAGACAGAATCTAAGGAATTCTGTCTAGACTAGTATTATTATTATGAATGACCCTACTTCGACCCGTCAGACCCCATGCTGCCCCTCACGGAGATCGCGGATGGAGAACACTGTGTTGGTGAAATAAGAAAAATGCTCAGAGAACTCCGAGGAGAAAGTCATTAGGAAGCCTTGAGCCTCATCAGGTGACTGCTGACGTCAGAATCCCAGAGGCCATCGTCCAGGACTTTGCCGGGTGTGCTTTGGGGCATAGAGTGTGGGGGTGCGGGAGGGAGTTCTTGTTGGGGCCAGGACCAGAGCGTCTGAAAGTGACTCAGAGACACTTGAAGGTGACAGAATGGGAATCATACCCGTCAGCTGGTGCGCGTCTTGGACCGTCAGCATTTCTCTGACCGATTCACCTTCACCGTGAGTAGGCTGGGACTGGCCCGTCACACACACACACACACACACACACACACACACACACACACCCCGTCCTTTGCCCTGCCAGGCTCTGCCCACAGGTGTTCCCTTCTCTGCCCTTGATGGTCACTTTGACCAGATTACACCAGTACAGAGAGACCAAAAACTAAATAGGCACACACACAGGCTGGGGGAGGGAGGGAGGGAGGGAGGGTTGGCACAGGCCTGGTTTTCACAAAGTGTCAGTAATCTTCCCACTGGCCAAGTTATCCCCAATGTCGCCACAGAGACAACGCTGCTGGGATTAAAAGAGGACGGTCCCCATATAACTCTGCAAACCTTGTATCCCATCACCAGGCCTCTCTGATTTTTTTTAAAAAATATGTATCTTGCCGAAACCGGTTTGGCTCAGTGGATAGAGCGTCGGCCTGCGGACTGAAGGGTCCCAGGTTCGATTCCGGTCAAGGGCATGTACCTGGGTTGCGGGCACATCCCCAGTAGGAGATGTGCAGGAGGCAGCTGATCGATGTTTCTAACTATCTCTCTCCCTTCCTCTCTGTAAAAAATCAATAAAATATATTTTAAAAAATATATATATCTTGTATTTATCCCGTGAAGAGCTCCATTCCCTGGCATTGCGTTAATTTGCAATGTTAATTTGTTGCATTAAAATGCGCATACAACAAAAGCGGACATTTGGGGGTGTTTTGCTCTTCATTGTAGCCCTTGCTTGTAGAAAAGCGTCTGGGTCCCAGTAGCTACTCAGGTAACATTCGTGAAACAAAGAAATAAATGAAATGTAAGTACTTCAGAGTCCACCATTTTGGTAATCCTGTTTTGGAAAGTCTTAAACACACACACACACACACACACACACACACACACACAAATAAAAACCAAACTGGAAGTCTCAGGAGGGGGCCGAGGGTTCCCACGCCAGCGAGACCCCCTGGACACTGCATTCATTGTCACCTGAACGTTTATTAGCTGACAGGTTCTCAGCCCAAGGCAGGTCGGACACCCCTCCCCCACCCACCTCCCACAGTGACCAAGGGGGTGGCTGCTGACATTGGGTGGCAGACAGCCGGGGCTGCTAAAGGTCGGGCTGTGCCAGGGCCGCCCCAGCCCAAGAACTGTCCGTGCTGCCCCGGTGGGAAGCAGTACCTGGGTTGCCAGATCCTAAAGGACCTGGCTGTGCCTCCCGACTCTACACAGGGTCTGACTGGGTGTGTCATCAAGTTCAGCCACAGAGACTGGAGGGCACTGGCTAGGAGGGCAAGGGGGGAGGGAAGGGGAGGGAAGGGGGGAGGGGTGGGGGCGTGTCAAGGGGGAAAGGGTTGCCCATAGGGGAAAGGCCTCCCTAACTTGAGAGAATCCCAGCCCCTTGCATCTTTTTAAAAAAATCTATTTTTATTGATTTCAGAGAGGAGAGGAGAGGGAGAAAGAGAAACATCAAGGATGAGAGAGAATCATTGATCGGCTGCCTCCTGCACGCCCCCCACTGGGGATGGGCATGGGCCCTGACTGGGAGTCTAACCATGACCTCCTGGTTCATAGGTCGACGCTCAACCACTGAGCCACGTGGGCCCGGCTCCTGGCGTCTTCTAATGTGTCCTGCCTATTTCAAAGGAAGGCTCTGCCAAATCGGGGTGTCCTGAAAACTTCTGGATGAAAGAGAAGGTCCCAGAGACCAGGCAGGAAAATCCCAGGATGGATCCCAGGCCAGGACCGCGGCCTGGCTGCCCCTCCGTGCCCCCTAAAGGAAGCAGCAAGTCCAGGCCCCGGCGCTCTCTGGACGGGGAAGGCGTCCCCACCCCGCCCGCCCGGCTCTGCGCCCGGGATTCCTAGCTTCTTGGAAAACCACCCACGTGGGAAGCGGAGGCAGCATTTCCGCCGGGGACCGAGCGCTCACCTCCCAGGCCCCGTCCCCGCACGGCCGCCCCGGGGCCACTAGGTGGCGCTGCGCTCCAGCGGGCGCTTCTCGGCGCCCCGGAGAGAGGACAGCGGAGCCGCGACAGACAGACAGACAGACAGACAGACAGACAGATCGAACCTGCGCCTCCGGATCCAAGGGAAGGGCGGGCAGCGCCGGCGGCCAAGGTAGGATCCCCGCGCCCCCGGCGTTTCCCTTGAACTTGGTTGGGGTGGGAGCGTGGCGCCGCCGAGCCCTGCGTGCGGTGGGGGCCGAGGGAACCAGGGAAGTCGGAGCGGCCTCGCGCGCGTGTGGTCGCCGACCGGGACCTGGAGACACGCCGTCTCCCAGCCCAGCCGGGCCCAGGGGCGGAGAGAGCCAGGGCGCTGGCGCACACACCTCCCCTGCAAAGCGTGCCCGAGGCCCGGGACAGCACGTCCTGCATGGAGAGCAGCGCGGCTGCTGACTTCAGCGGAGTGCTGGCTGGCGAGGTCCGAGGCACCGTTCCTCAAACTTGGCTGCACATTGGCATCGCTGGGGGATTCGTTTTTTTTAAAAAAAAAAAAGTCTGGTGCCTTAGAGACTCCGGTGTGAGTGGTCTGGGTCCAGGCCTGGGCATCTGGATATTGAAAAGCTTCCAAGCATGCCTGGCCGGTGTGGCTCAGTGATTGAGCGAGGACCTATGAATCAGGAGGTCAGGGTTCGATTCCTGGTCAGGGCACAGGCCGATCCCCAATGTGGGGTGTGCAGGAGGCAGCCGGTCCATGATTCTCTCATCTGATGTTTTTATCTCTCTCTCCCTCTCCCTTCCTCTGTGAAGTCAATAAAAATATTTTAAATGAATAATAATTAATAATAATAATAATAATAAAAGCTTCCAAGCGATTCCATGTAGCAGCCAAGTTTGAGGACCCTTGATGTAAAGGGTTGGAAAAAAACCCAGGACGTGTGTGGCAGCCCAGACTGCTGATTCTTCTTCTTGTTCTATGTGCCTTTTAAGCAGGAAATACCTCCGTCGCTGCCTTTGAGCTGTCAACCCAAGATAACCAACCCACACCCTCCCTCCCAACAGGGCTGCTTTTGAAAGGGTTGAACTTGAACGTGGGCAGAGAGCAGACAGACACTGATGTGGGATATGAGGGAAGACTTGTGGGGAAGTGTGTTTGTGTGTGTGTGGTGGGGGGAGGAGATGTTCTCCTTACCCTGATCCCACAGAAGTTCTGGGGCCGGCTGGAGCTGCCCTCCTCCTTGTGGCAAATGTAGCTGAGTAGTCAGAGTAAGCTTATTGCTAATAAAAGGGACCCCTTATATTTACATGACAGCAAAGTGGGAAGCAGCATGGGCTTTGAGTCCCCAGAACCGGCCCTCCCTTATAGGACCCTCCAGAAGTCACTGAGCCACCCTAGCCTCATTTTCCTCATCTGCAAAATGGGTATGATAGCATAAAACTCGTAAGAGTTGGCGTGGGAATGATTCACAATAAAAGGTAATAATGTTAACTGCCCTGGCCTGTTTGGCTCAGTGGATAGAGCGTCAGCCTGTGGACCAAAAGATCCTGGGTTCGATTCTAGTCAAGGGCACATACCTAGGTTGCAGGCTCCTCCCTGGCCAGGGCCCTGGTGAGGGCGCGTGCAGGAGGCAACGCATCGTATTTCTCTCACATCAATATTTCTTTCTGTCTTTCTCTCTCTCTTCTACGCTCTCTAAAAATCAATGGAGAAAATATCCTCGGGTGAGGATTTAAACTTTTTTTTAAAAAGGTAATGTTTACTAAGGGCTAAATGCTTTCTGTGGGTTGCCACCTTGCCTCCCCACCATAACCTACAAGGCAGGGCCATCATGACTGCATTGGGGCTCAGAGAGGCCAAGGAACGTGCTCAGGGTTTGCATGATGATAAGAGGCAGATCCTGAACTTGAGCCCTGGCAGTCTGACTCCAGAGCCAAGTACAAAAGTACCACAGTCTGCGGTTCCCCTGGCTGATGCACGGAGCACCCTGCAGGCCCGTGCGTGGTGCGTCCTCCTGGAACCCCGCGCTCGTGGCTGCCAGCGAGGCGCTGTCCCTGAATTGACTCATTTGTTCGTTCAGAATGTACTGGTCGTTGCGGGCCTACTGTGTGCCAGGCAGTCTGGAAGACGCTAGAGCAGCCGTGGGCAAACTACGGCCCACGGGCCGGATCTGGCCCGATTGAAATGAATAAAACTAAAAAAAAAAAAAAAAAGACCGTACCCTTTTATGTAATGATGTTTACTTTGAATTTATATCAGTTCACACAAACACTCCATCCATGCTTTTGTTCCGGCCCTCCGGTCCAGTTTAAGAACCCATTGTGGCCCTCGAGTCAGAAAGTTTGCCCACCCCTGGGCTAGAGATAAAATGGTAAAAAGAACCAAAGGTGAGCCAGCCCTCAATGGACTCACACTCCAGCGAATGAGAAAAACACCCGCTAAGTGCCAGGTACGATGCTCGCTTGCCCACCTATGGAGCAACTAGGTCTCCCTCTGCCTCCTGCCCCTGCAGGACAGTGATCTGAACACTTTCTGGAAGGGCCGGATAGGAAATATTTTGAGCTTCGTGGACCATAGGGTTTCAGCGACAACTCCTCAACGCTGCCATCGTAGGTTAGAAACAGCCGTGGTCATATGGAGACAAATGAGTGTATGAGTGTCGCTGTGTTCCAATAAAACTTTATTTAGGGACTCTGAAATTTGGATTTCATGTCACTTTCCTGGGTCACAAGATGTTATTCTTCTTTCCATTTTTTTCCAACCATTGAAAAGTATAAAAACCATTCTTAGCTCAGAGACTGTATTTAAAAATAAAATAGGCATTGCCCAGCCGGTGTGGCTCAGTGGTTGAGCGTCGACCCAGGAGCCAAGAGGTTGCTGGTTTGATTCCCAGTCAGAGCAGATGCCTGGGTTGCAGTCTTGATCCCCAGTAGGAGGTATGCAGGAAGCAGCCAATTGATGTTTCTAACTCTCTACCCTTCTCCCTTCCTCTCTCTCTAAATTAAAAAAAAAAAATAAAAACACTATTTTTTAAATAGGCGTCAGGCTGGCTGTGCACTGTGGTTTGCTGACTTGAGCTAGAATCATGGGACCCAAGGGTCAGGAAGTGTGAACCGTCCGTCTAGTTGAATACCTGAGCCTTGAAGCTCTATGGAGCAAGCTCAGCCATGTGTTGAATGTCCCCCGAAAATGGAACTTTCTCACTGCGCAGCTCATGCCGTCGTCAGAAATCCAAACTGTGCCATAGTTGGGGTTTCCCCAAAAGCAGATCCTGAGGCAAGGATTTGGGTGCCAGGAACTTATTTGGGAGGGGATCCCGGAAAACCCAGGGAGCGGGAAGTGAGCCCAGGAAGGAAGGAAAGCCCATAAAGGATATGATGACTGGGTTACCCCCAGGGCAACTGGGCTTGGTCCCTCCCAGGACCCTTGGAGAGATTGTCCCCCAAAGAGGCAGGAAGCAGGGGTATTTTCCCACCTCCCCACCCCTCATTGATGGAGCGTTGCTACACAATGCACTTCTTTTTTCTTTTTCCTCTTTTTTAATATATCTTTTTATTGATTTCAGAGAGGAAGGGAAAGGGAGAGAGAGAGAAACATCAATGATGAGAGAGAATCATGGATCAGTTGCCTCCTGCACGTCCCACACTGGGGATGGAGCCTGCAACCTGGGCGTGTGCCCTGACCAGGAATCGAACCGTGACCTCCTGGTTCATAGGTCGACGCTCAACCACTGAGCCACACTGCCGGGCTCACATGCACTTCCTGTCCATTCTGCACACTGCCTGCTGACCTTCCTGGGGCCAGAAAATGCCTCCAGGCAGAAAGAAGGGAGAGGCAGCCGAGCATCTGGAACCTGTAGGTGACCTCGGGGCGTCGCTGAGGAGTCCCAGTGGGCTACAGAGTATTTCTGACTGTTGTCTAGTGTGCTGCCACCCCCCTGGGGGCTCTCTGGGGTGAGTTGCTGGGGCATAGAGCCTTGGCACTAAAGCCCACGACGTCTCAGCCCGGGTTAGGGCCTCCCTCTCCAGCCCTCTGCTGCTCTCTGCCCGGAGCAGGGGCTCCAGCCACACTGGCCTTTCACTTCCTTGAATTTGGCAGACTCTTCCTTCTGACCACAGTCAACAGAAGACGTCTCAGGGAAGTACCAGAATGTTCCCGTCACACTTGCTCATCTTCCTCTTTGTAGAGAAGACTGCAGGCCTCGAACTCAGGGCATCGGGCAGGCAGCAGGCGCCAAGATTTAGTAGCATCGTGGTGTTTTATATGTATCTTTAGTTTCCATGTATATGTGGTCAGTGTTGCTGGCTTCGCACTTAGAATAACGATATAAAGTGTTTTTTAAAAAATAAATGTATGTAAATAATGTGTCTACTTAAAATACCGTATGATTTCACTTATACGTGGAACCTAAAGATCCATATAGATCAGTGGTTCTCAACCTCCCTCATGCCGCGCCCCTTTATACAGTTCCTCATGTTGTGGTGACCCCCAATTTCATGGTTACAAATTGAACATAATGAAAGCATCGTGATTCATCACAAAAACAATATGTAATTATATATGTGTTTTCCGATGGTCTTAGGCGACCCCGGTGAAAGGGTCGTTCGACCCCCAAAGAGGTCGCGACCCACAGGTATAGAACCGCTGATATAGATGCACAAACAAAACAGAAACAGACTCAGATACAAAGAGCAGATTGATGGTTCCCTGAGAGAGACTGGGCGGAAAAGGTGCAGGGATTAAGAAGGACAGATTCAGCCCTGGCGGGTTTGGCTCAGTGGATGGAGCATTGACCTGAGAACGGAAGGGTCCCGGGTTCGATTCCAGTCAAGGGCACATGCCCGGGTTGTGGGCTTGATCCCAGTAGGGGGCATGCAGGAGGCAGCCGAGCAATGATTCTCTCTCATTATTGATGTTTCTATTTCTCTCTTCCTCTCCGGAATCAATAAAAAAAGTGTGTTTTTTTAAAAAAGTACAAATTCATAGTTACAAAATAGTCACAGGGCTGTAGAGTACAGCAGAGAGAATATACTGAATAAAATTGTAATAACCAAGTGTGGGTGGGGGGCTGGAAACGTTGGGGAGACCACTCTGTGAAGTATCTGATTGTCTACCCACTATGCTGTCCACCTGAAACTAACACAGAATAATACTGAATATAAACTGTAATTGAAAAGTTAAATTAAGCCGAAACCGGTTTGGCTCAGTGGATAGAGCGTCAGCCTGCAGACTGAAAGGTCCCAGGTTCGATTCCGGTCAAGGGCATGTACCTGGGTTGCGGGCACATCCCCAGTAGGAGATGTGCAGGAGGCAGCTGATCGATGTTTCTAACTCTCTATCTCTCTCCCTTCCTCTCTGTAAAACATCAATAAAAAAATATATTTAAAAAAAATTAAATTAAATTAAAAAATGTGTCTACCGTCCAGCCGCCGTGGCTCAGTGGTTGAGCATTGACTATGAACCAGGAAGTCACATTCAGTTCCCGGTCAGGGCATATGCCTGGGTTGCAGGCTCAGTCCCCAGTAGGAGGCAGCTGATCAATGATTCTCTCGCATCACTGAAGTGTCTATCACTCTCTCCCTCTCCCTCCTTCTCTGAAATCAATAAAAATGTATAAAAAGAAAAAGAAAAAGCCCGGCCGGCGTAGTTCAGTGGTTGAGCATCAACCTATGAACCAGGAGGTTACAGTTCGATTCCCAGTCAGGACACATGCCCAGGTTGTGGCCCCATCCCCAGTGTGGGGTGTGCAGGAGGCAGCCGATCAATGATTCTCTCTCTCCCTCTCCCTTCCTCTCTGAAATCAATTAAAAAATATATTTTTTAAAATGTGTCTACTTAAAGAAAAATATTAAATAGTAAAGATGGTATGAGAACATAATAAAAGATAAGCATCACCACCCTTATTGAGCACTTCCTATGTGCCGGGCGCTCCTCTAAGCACGTTACGTGTCTACGTGTCTGACATCATTACTCCTCACACAACCACGGGGTCAAGCACTCTTTGAGGGAGGGACTATTATTAGCTGAGAACACAGGCCGAGGGAAGTTCAGGAACTCGCCCATCCTTATGCAGCGAGAACCGGAAAGGGAACCCAGACGGCCCATGCCAGAGTTCATGCTCTAAGTCGCTTTTCTCACACACTGTTCCGCGTGCCCTTGAAAAAGAGGAGAGAAAGACGTGAAGATGCTATTTGAATGAGAGGAGACCTGCTTTCCACGGGTCCTCTCTGGGATCTAGCCAAATCCCACCTCCTGGCTCTCCTGGCCCTTGGTCGGTCCGTCTCCCATCACTGCCATCCGTCCGTCAGCTGCCCCTCGGGGGTCTCCCCTGCCCTGGAATAAACCTTGCCAGTTCCTTCTGCTTTTTCTCTGTGTGTTCTCCACATCATCCCCCAAACACAGGGTTTCTTTCTTCCCTATTTTTTAAGTTATTTTTGTTGCTGTAGCATTTGGGGGGCGGGGGCGGGGGGATGGAGGAGGCCTCCCACCGCTCATTCCGGCTGTGGTTGGAGTGATGGACATGGCAAAGAGCGGCTGGATGGTGATGTCCAGAGGGAGGCTGGGCACCCAGAGAGAGCCCTTCCCAGCCAGCACCCCGGGGTGCTGGAGGCTGCCGGGGCTCGTTCCTGGCAGGCCGGAGGCCAGCGCCTTCAGTGCCCATGTTGCTCATCAGGCTGAGAGGGACAGACTCAGCAAATTCACAGGAGCCGGGCGAGGAAGCCAGACCACAAATACACGCACTCACAAAGGGACAGGCGCTGGGAAGAGGCCTGGAAACTCCATGTCGGCTTGTCAGCACGTTCTTCTCCCTGCAGGGAAAGCCCGCTTCCAGTTAGAAGGCTGGTATTTGTGGAATCAGAGCCAGGGGAGCGCGAGGAATGGCGTTAGGAGCCAGGGCAGGCTCCGATTTCTGCATCCTCCCAGGGATCCGAGGGTCCAGAAGGGCATCAGCAGCCCAGCCCTGGGCTCATGGTAGATGTGACTAATCAATGATCGCACCTTCCCGCTGTTCTGTGAACCGACCTGGAGATCCTCATCAAGAGAGTATTGAGCGTCCACCTCTGAACCAGGAGGTCATGGCTTGATTCCTGGTCAGGGCACAGGCCCAGGTTTCGGGCTCCATCCCCAGTGTGGGGCGTGCAGGAGGCGGCCGGTCACTGATTCTCTCCCATCACTGATGTTTCTCTCTCTCTCTCTCCCCCTCTCCCTTTCTCTCTGAGGTCAATAAAACAAAATAAAAAGAGACTATTCCAGACCCTGGTCCGTGGGGTTCAGTTGAGCTTAGTCCCATGAACTGAGAGTCACAGGTTCTATTCCCCGGCAAGGCACATGCCTGGATTGCAGGCTCAATCCCCAGTAGGGGGTGTGCAGAAAGCAACAAATCCATGTTTCTCTCTCTCTCTCTCTCTCTCTCTCTCTCTCTCTCTCTCTCAATAAAAACATATTTAAAATAAAATAATACTCCTCTATCACAGTTGCCCTCAATAAAAAAGAGAGCGAGAGGGAGTATTCCAGGGCACTCCGGCCAGCCCTCTGGGCTGCCTGTGATGCTCAGGTTTCCCGAGCTCCCACCGCTCTGGACAGCATGGGACGCAAGACAGACTCTCAAAGACTTGCTCTCTCATTCTGCTTTTTCCTGAGCTCCTGGGACATCACTATCTCTCTCTACCTAATATCCCGTTCGCCTCTGTTAATACAATTGGCCGGGCTTTTTTTTTTTAAATTCATTGTCAAGTCTTGATTTGATTTCCAGGCCTTCCTCTTCCTGCTTTGACCAGAGGCACATCCTGTCCTGTCTTTAAGAACTTTTGCAGATCAATAATCATAGATGTTGTGTGTGCATCCCACTGAGGTGGTCTCCCCCACATTCCCAGGTGACTTGCTCTGTCCCTCCCAGTAACGACTTCTTGCAACCAAGAAGCAGAGTGCTGGGATGTTGGGCTTCCTTCCTTTATAGAATTGGCTGCATGCACAAAAGCTTTAAAATTTTGATGAAGTTCAATTTATCTAGTTTTTTTTTCATAAATATATATATATATGAATTTTTTCATAAATATATTTATATATTAGAGGCCCGGTGAACAGATTCGTGCACTGGTGGGGTTCCTCGGCCTGGCCTGAGCTCTCTCCCAATCCAGGACCTCTCGGGATGTTGGACTGCTGGTTTTGGTCAGATCCCTGCAGGCCAGGCCGAGGGACCCCATCGGTGCATGAATCCGTGCACCAAGCCTCTAGTATGCATATAAGATCTTTGGTTAATCTCTTCCCACCTTCTCCCCTCCCCCTTCCCTCTGAGATTCATCAGTCTGTTCCATGTTTCCATGCCTGTGCATTGAGCATCTGTCCCCTGGTGATCAGTACACGTCATAGCTAACAGTCTAATGGTCGCTTAGGCTTTTAGATAGATAGATAGATGATAGATAGATAGATAGATAGATAGATAGATAGATTTTTTCTTTTATTGATTTCAGAGAGGGAGAGAGAGATACCAGTAAAAACATCAAAGATGAGAGAAAATTACTAATGGGCTGCCTCCTGCACACCCCCATGGGGGGTAAGCCCACAACCAGGGCATGTGCCCTGACCAGGAATCCAACCATGACCTCCTGGTTCATAGGCCGAAGCTCAAACCCTAAGTCACACCAGCCTGGCTCTAGTTCCCTCTTTTGTTACTTATTCTTTTGGTGTCTCATCCAAGAAATCATTGCCAAATCTAGTTTCATGAGAATTTGTTTCTTTTTTGTTTTCTCATAAGAGTTTATAGTTTTAGACCTTATGTTTAGATCTTTGATATAATTTTGGTAATTTTTTATATGGTATAACGTAAGGGACCAGCTTCATTCTTTTGCATGTGAATATCCGGTTTTCCCAGCACCATTTGTTGAAAAGACTGTCCTTTCCCTATTGAATGATTTTGGGACCCTGTTGAAAATCATTTGACAATATCTGCAATGGTTTCTTCCTGGGCTTTCTATTCTGTTCCATTGGTCTCTATGTCTGTCTGTATGCCGATAGCATGCTGTTTTGATAACTCTACCTTTGGAGTAAGTTTTGAAATCAGAAAGTTTGGATCTTCCCACTTTGTTCCTCTTTTTCAAGATTGGGGGTGGAATATCATCGGGATAGAGATTGCATTGAATCCATAGTTTACTTTGAATAGTATTGACATCTTAATAATAAGGCTTCTACCCTAGCCAGTTTGGCTCAGTGGATAGAGCGTCAGTCTGTGGGCTGAAAGGTCCCAGGTTCGATTCCGGTCAAGGGCACATGCCCAGGTTGTGGGCTCGATCCCCAGGAGGGGGCATGCAGGAGGCAGCCGATCAATGATTCTCACTCATCATTGATGTTTCTATCTCTCTCTCCCTCTCTCTTCCTCTCTGAAATCAATAAATATACATTTTTAAAAAATCACTCTTCCATCAATAAAGATATAATTATAAAATTAATAATAATAACAATAAGTCTTCCAGTCCATGAACATGGGATGTCTTTCCATTTATTTGTATCTTTTAAATATTTTTTCATCAATGTTTTGCAATTTTCAGTGTCCTTGTTTAAATTTATTCTTAAGTATTTTATTATTTTTTATCCCACTTCCACTTTTTGAGACTTCTGATATACTGAAATATATAGATGAATATATGACAACATATATATAACAAGACAAAAGAAATTCACAATGAGACACCAGAATGTTGGTCAGTTTCAACCCTCTCAGTGTTTCTTGGGGACAACATATATAGACATTAATAGGATTATATGGTGTGAAAAACCCAAATTTTAGTCCCTTCATGAATGTGAGGTTCCCCCTGTCCACTCACCCCTGCTAGGATGGGAGGAAAGGGCCTGGCGGTTTCTGTTACGGGGTGTAGGAGTGGGAAAAGCATAATATTCCCTCTGGCGGGCCCTGCTAAGGTTTCCAGCAAAAGCCAGAAATCACCATAGGCCTACTCAAAGCATCTCCCCAGGATGCGATGTTGAGAGCATGAGACCCCTTTAAAGCCTCAAGTGAAAAGATCTCAGAGCCTGAGGTCACGGAGACGTTCCACCTTGCCCAGAAACAGCCACCAGAGGTGCAGATGAAACTGAACAGCCAGCTTACTCTCCCCCCGTCTTCCCAACCCTGTGGGGGTTTCGGGGGCTGTGTTGCTGGCCCACATCAGCTTCAGCTGGAGGAGATGTGTGAGGATAATATTGGGGTGAGGGAGCATGGCGTATGAGGTCCCAGCCATGCTCAGCCATGTCCCCCACCCCCAGGATGGCTCATGAATGGCAGGCCTCACCCCTTCTGTCGTCCAACAAACTTAGGGTTTTCTAGACCTACCAGTGAAACTTTGCTCTTCTGCTGGCATTGGATTTATTTTGCTTCTTGGTGGTTATTTTTTGGCCTGTGGGGTTACACATCACACACACACACACACACACACACACACACCTCATTCTGTAACACTCCAAATACCTGCAGAATGCATGGGCTGCAGAGTCTGGTGACACAGCCTGCCTCCTTTTCTCTCCCCTTCCCTCCTCCTCCTCCCTGCTAAAGCCCACTGCTCTCGATCCCCCCCCACCCCCCCAGCCCCGGAAGCCCCGTCTGTCACAGGGCCACTCCAGCTGCTGCTCCTGCAGGCCCCAGCCAACTCCTATTTCCATAGCAACTGAAACTCATTTTTCCATCCCTGCATTTCCACTTTGGAAAGGAAACCCAGAATAGTTTTTTAAAAGAAAAGTGGGGGTGGGGGGGGAGGAGCTACACCTGGCATGGTCCACTTGGACTGTAGAGAATTCCTGGCTCCCCGGCTCCCCTGAGCCCCTGGAGACCCTCTCTTGCTCCCCTCTGCCCATGGCATTCCTCCACCTCCCCAAGGCTCCTGGCTCAGAAGCAGGTTGGAGGAGAAGCCAGTGTGGCCCCTCTCTCTCTCTCTTTAAATGAAGGCAAGCCCTAACCAGTTTGGCTCGGTGGATAGAGCAACGGCCTGCAGACTGAAGGGTCCCAGGTTTGATTCCGGTCAAGGGCATGTACCTTGGTTGCGGGCGCATCCCCAGTGGGGAGTGTGCAGGAGGCAGCTGATCGATGTTTCTCTCTCATCAATGTTTCTAACTCTCTATCCCTCTCCCTTCCTCTCTGCAAAAAAAAACAATAAAATATGAAAAAAATAAAAATAAATAAATAAATGGAGGCAAGATGACCTGCGCTTTGCCAACCCAAGAAGAGGCGGAGGTCAGAGGCTCTGTTCTGTTGCATTGGGCGAGGCTACCCTATGTCCCCTGGGGTATCCGTGTATTTACTCTCCTGCTGCCCGGAGAGGGCAGAGGTGGCCTGAATCGGTCATTACGTCATCTCTGAAGATGAGCCTCCCACCCTACCACCCCCCCCCCAGCCCCTCCTCGAATTCTGAGGTTGTTTGAGTGAGATTTGATGACTGAAATTCAGGGTGGTGGTTTGACTGGCATTACACGCACAGGAACCAAGGAGTCTGACATGAAGGGACCCGAGAAAGCTCTCCCCTCTCCCGTCCCCACAAGACTTTTCTCACTGACCTGACTCATCCCTGCTGACTGCAATGCCACCATTGGCCCTTGGGTTCACAGGCCACTTTCTATTAAAAATGGAAAGTGCAGCATTCGCCGGTGTGGCTCAATGGTCAGAGCGTCTGCTTCCCCCACACACCCCAGGGTCGCAGGTTCGATCCCCAGCCCTGGTTGGGGCGCATGTGGGAAGCAACCAATTGATGTGTCTCCCACATCAATGTTTCTCATTCTCTCTCTCTCTCTCTCTCTCTCTCTCTCTCGCTCTCTCTCTCTCTCTCTCTTTTTCCCTCTCTTCCTCCCTTCCACTCCCTCTAAAAATCAATGTAAAAAATACCCTCAGGTGAGGATTTAAAAAAAAAAAAAGGAATGCCCATGGTAAGTTGGGTGAGCTTGTACATCTCCACCCCTAGCACTGTGCCTTGCGCATAGTAAGTGCTCAGTTAATGTCTGTTGGGTTGACTTAATATCCTAGCATACAGGGCTTTAACACATAGCTTCCTATTCTGACATCTGGCCAGAAACACTTCTAGATCTGAACTCTGGATAGACACATTTCGGCAAGAAGGGATTTTAAAAAAATTATTATTAAGCACTTTTATTTCATTTTTTTAAATATGTCTTTATTCCCGGGTTGCGGGTTCGATCCCCAGCGTGAGGCGTGCAGGAGGCAGCCGATCAATGATTCCCTCTCATCACTGATGTTTCTATCTCTCGCTCCCTCTCCCTCCTCTCCGAAAGCAATAAACATACATATGTACTAATATATATATATATCTTTATTGATTTCAGAGTTCTGAAATCAGAGGGAGAGAGAAATAGAAACATCAATGATGAGAGAGAATCATTGATTGGCTGCCTCCTGCACACCCCACACTAGGGATCGAGCCCTCAACCCGGGCATATACCCTGACCAGGAATCGAACCAGGGACCTCTTCGTTTCTGGGTTGAAGCTCAACCGCTGAGCCACACCAGCCAGGCTTATTAAGCACTTTAAAAAAATCCTCCTCCTCCCCCAAACCTGCCCCACACCACCATCACTAGAGATAACCCAGAGTCTCGTACAGGCCGCGGGAGGCGGTTTCTACGCGAGCAGTCGCTTCTCAGGGCTGCTCAGGAAACAGTGCGTGCTGGGAAAGCGAGGGGTGTCATTAAACACTTCCACGGAGCAGACACGGTTTGTCTGAACATGGGTTTTCCGCTGCAACATGCTCCCCTCCACCCACCCACACCTGCTGCCCATGTGAGCCGGGCTTTGGGAGTTCCTGGTGATGTGTGTGTGTTTTAACACAAGGTAGGGGGGCGGGGGGAGGTGGGGTGGGGAGCCCCCACGGTCTGCTGGGCTCTGGCTATGAAAAAATACAAGCTGCGTCTGACGGAATGACAGAAGGAAATCTGTTGAGCCAGGAAGCGTAGTAAATACCGTGACTCTCTGCAAATGTGCGCAGCCCGCACAGCTTTTTTCCAGTCTGGAAAAATGAAGAGATGTGTCTGTGCAAAGCCAGCCAAGTCTCCACCCCTCCTCCCTTCCCACCGCTCCACCCCCACCTCCTGGCCAGGCCTCCCACCCGGCCCCAGACATTCAGTCATCCGCTTTCATCCTTTGTGACTTGCTCTGCCCCAGGAAATAGCATGGCCCAGGCTCCGGGGAGCTGGGCCACCAGCCTCTCCCCAGCGTCTTTGGTCTTTGGTCTTTGAGGGATGTCTGTCTGGTGGGTTTGCCGGCCTGTGGGCAGAGTTGGCTCACAGCTGAACTGTGCAGGGGGCAAAGCAAGGACCCGGTGTCTTCACTTCCCTTGCTCACTCCCCGCTCGCCCCCTCCTCCCCTCCCATCACCCCCCTTTTGCTTTGAAAGAAGGTTGAGCCCATCCCTCCGTGGTCATCAGTCAGTGTTCAGAGGGGAGACTCGCAAAAGGTGAGGGTTTCCCAGCATTCGCTTCAGGCTAGAACAGCGGGTGGAGGCGGACTGGGAAATCTCCCTGTGACTCAAAGAAACCAGGCCCAGGACCACCTTGGGTGGGTCCGGTTTCTAAGTGGGAGGGAAGAGCTGGGTCTGCATCTTGTCTTGGAGATACACGGCAGAGCAACTATGCTGCTGTTTCCTCCGGGAGTTCGTCTGGGGGTTGTGCTGACAAGGCTCTGGGGCAGTGAACAGCCGCCGCTGGGGCCAGCACCTCCAATCTGCAGGGCCGGGGACTGGACAGGGCGCGGGGACTGGAGTGGAAGCAGTGGCTCTGAACCCTGGCTCCCGTGTAGGGAGAACTGCGTCGGTGTTTACTCATCACCATCCCATATCCGCAGTGCCTAGCACCAGCCCGCCAGCAGCAGGTGCTCTATGCGTGTTTTCTGAGCCGGTGAATGAATGAATGAATGAATGAGCCAATAACCTTAGATGCTTTTCCTCTTTGAGCCTCAGTTTCCTACTCTGTGAAAAAAAATATATAATACTCTGCTTAGTTCACTAGGCCAGTGTGTGTGTGTGTGTGTGTGTGAGAGAGAGAGAGAGAGAGAGAGAGAGAGAGAGAGAGAGAGAGAGAGAATGGGTGTTCTTTGCCCTCTGTAAGTTATCATTTAAAAGCCAGTTCGGCCCTGGCTGGTTTGGCTCAGTGGATAGAGCATCAGCCTGCGGACTGAATGGTCGTGGGTTCGATTCCGGTCAAGGGTACATGCCTGGGTTGCAGGCTCCATCCCCAGTGTGGGGCGTGCAGGAGGCAGCCGACCCATGATTCTCTCTCATCATCAATGTTTCTATCTCTCCCTCTCCCTTCCTCTCTGAAATCAATAATAATATATTTTTTTTAATTTTTAAAAGCCAGTGCGTCTCAGGTTCTGTGCCTCACCCCAGTGTGCATGTCCTTGCTCAGAAGGAAGGACTGTGTCGCACCGTGTTCCACCTCGTTCTCCACCCCGCATGCGGCGTTCCCCAAGGACAGGAGAGCACGCTCAATGCTTTGAGCAGTGTAAGTCTGAGAGCAATGATTTTCAAGGTTCCCAGCCTTGGCTGATGGCGACGGCCATGTCAGTCCTGTTTTAAAAAAAAAAAAATCCAACTCAGGAAATTCGAAGATCTAATTGGCTTGATTCACTGATTCCTGCATCGGGCAGCGTCCCAGCTGGGGAGCAGGAGGGAGCTCCCAGGAGCTGTGGAAAGTGGGAGGCTTTTCTAGGCAGGAGAGGGAGCAGCGAGGAGGCTTCTAACAAAGAATGGATTGTTGGGGGCGAGGCCACCTCCCTTCGGGGGGAGGGCCGGGGTCTGTCCTGCCGATGACCTCACTGGTGTTGGCCAGGCAAGTCCAGATGGACAGGACAAAGGTCACATTCCTGAGATAGGCTGCAGCGAAGCCTCGATTGGCCGATGGGGGGCTTAGCACAAGTGACTCCATTTTGGGCTGGTTGTCTCTTTAGGAACAGTTCCATGCTTGGCTCCAGAGCTCCCCCCAAGCCCTCCCCAGGGTGGAACGTGCCTTCCTTCCTTAGCTCAACCAGCAGCTTTTCAACAATCGCCAGAGGCAGGCCCACCTCCAGGTCCCTGTCCATGCGATGTCCTCTGCCAGAAACATTCACGTGTCCGTGTTCCTGGTCCAATTCCCAATCCGCCCTCCAATCTGAGACCTCATTGCTTGCAGAATCTGTCCCCCCCGCCACACACTCCTCCCGCCCGCCTTTCAGCTTGAGGGCCCCCTCGCCCGCTCCATGTCCACTTCCCCTATCCGCGTGCCTACCCCGTGGAATTGCAGTCTCCCGGGCTCTTGTCTGCCTCGCTCTTAAACTGCGGGCCCCCTGAGGGCCAGGACGGGGTCTTCCTTGTTCCTTTGCTGTTGGTTTTCGTAGTGAACATAGCAAGATTTTATTGTCAGATAATAAAACAAAATCCGAAGCTTAGAACTGGAGCACCTGACCGTTTCTCTTATCTCCTCCCAGTTCACTATGCTCACATCTCTTCACAGCCCGCAGTTCTCTTAGATCGGCAGCTGGGCTCAACGCATTCAAGCCTCAGCACAATCTTTGTAATTTTAGCCTTGTTTCGGAAAATCGGCTTGGTCTGCCCACCATGGCCACTCTGCTTCCTGTCGCCACGCTGCTGGCCCTGCGCACACAGAGCATCCTGGCCCTTCTTGTCCTGCGTTACTTGGCGGGGTCGATGCCTGCCACACTTCTTACAGGAAGTTTGGCGGGTTTTAGGAACGCTCACCACGTTTGCGAGAGCGCTATCGGCAGGGATGCTCTTTCTCATTCCTCAGTGGAAACTCCATGCATGTCACAGTGCCGGGTACCGAGAAGGGGCCCAATAAACATGCTGATTCCTTGGAGAGCGACAATGTGTTAGGGAGACGGGAGAGAGAGAGAAACCGGAGTCACACAGGGTTTCTTAGGAGCGTGTTATAGACGGAAGTATAAACAGAAGACTTCCCACCAGCGGGTGTGGCTCAGGGGTTGAGTGTCCACCCAGGAACCAGGAGGTCACGTATTCGATTCCCAGTCAGGGCCCTGCCTGGGTTGCAGGGATCCCTAGTAGGGGGCGTGCAGGAGGCAGCTGATCAGTGATTCTCTCCCATCATTGATGTTTCTATCTCTCTCTCCCTCTCCTTCCCCTCTGAAGTCAATACAAATATATAATATACTAGAGGCCCAGTGCACAAAATTCGTGCATGGGGGAGGGAGGGGCCCTCAGCCCATCCTGCAATGATGCCAGCATCCCCTGTCCCGGCCAGCCTCTGGCCAGAGGCCTACCCATCTGCCCTCCCTTCCTTCCTGCTTCTGCAGGCCGGGGCACGTGGGATGCTGGGGCCCGTCGCCAGGGCAATGCTGCCAGTGTCCTGTGCGCCCTGGCCACGATGGGCGCCGCCAGCTTTTGTGATGGACTGATGGTTAATTTGCATATTGCCCTTTTATTAGATGGGATATGTTAAAGTAGCTCTCATTTAAAAACAATACTTCTCCTTCTACCAAAATGGCTTGCAACAAACCAAGCATACAGGTAACACACGCCCAAAGGTTCACGCACACACCCTCCTGGAGGCCCTGGCTTGTGCAGTGCCCTTTCCCTTCCTCTGCAGGGTCTCTTCCCGTCATCCCCTCCCACTCGCCTTTCTCGCTCCCCGTCTACAGGGAATTGCAAGAAAAAAAAGGCTCTAGCCCGGCCACCATGGCTCAGTGGTTTGAGCGTCGACCTAGGAACCAGGAGGTCATGGTTAGATTCCCAGTCAGGGCACAGGCCCGGGTTGCGGGCTCAGTCCCCAGTGTGGGGCGTGCAGGAGGCAGACGGTCAATGATGCTCTCTCTTCACTGATGTTTCTCTCTCTTCCTCTCTGAAATTAATAAAAATAATTTTTTTTTTAAAGAAAGAAAAAGACGACTCTAACTGGAAGGTTCTAGTCAAGGTTGCCTAGAACCTCCCCTCGCCCCTCGGTGCACTCCACGGCACCACTGGAAGGAAACTCCACTTGTCTTTATTATGTACAATTCGGGAAGGCACCCGGACTCTTAAAAATAGCCTCGCGCGTGGTTCTGCCAGCTCGCCCGAGCCCTGCCAAGGGAATGTGTCTTTTGGCAAATCGCTCCCCACTCTATGCCTCTGTTTCCCTCTTATCTCTCCTCTTTCTCTCACAGAGATGAGGTCCAGAAGCGGACCTTGAAGCACAATATGTTTGGGGGGGGTTGTTATTTTGGGGGGGCTAGCAAAAAAAGAAGCTTCTTCAAGGACACGGAGTTACTGGTCATGATTTTGTTGAGTATGAAAGAAAGGAAGGAGCCCTAGCTGGTCTGGCTCGGTGGATTATGCGTCGGTCTGCACACTGAAAGGTCCCAGGTTCTGCCGAAACCGGTTTGGCTCAGTGGATAGAGCGTCGGTCTGCGGACTGAAAGGTCCCAGGTTCGATTCCGGTCAAGGGCATGTACCTGGGTTGCGGGCACATCCCCAGTAGGGAGTGTGCAGGAGGCAGCGCTGATCGATGTTTCTCTCTCATCGATGTTTCTAACTCTCTATCCCTCTCCCTTCCTCTCTGTAAAAAATCAATAAAATATATATATATATATATATATATATATATATATATATATATATATATATATATATAGGTTCCAGGTTCGACTCCTGTCAAGGGCACGTGCCTGGTTGCGGGCTAGGTCCCCAGTCGGGGGTGTGTAGGAGGCAGCTGATCAATGAATCTCTTATCATTGATGTTCCTCTCTCTCTCTCGTTCCCTCTCCCTTTCTCTCTGAAATCAATAAAAATATGTTTTTTAAAAATTCCCAATAACAAAAAGAAAGAAAGAAAAGAAGAGAAGGGGTCCCTCGATTCTTCCATGGGCAGAGGAAGTGCACGCTGTCTGGAAGGTGGCCAGAGGCTGACATGACACCTTGGCCTCCTCCAAAGAGAAAGTTCTCCAGGGCCCCATGAAGTGGCCTGAGAGAAGAGGGGCATTTCTGCAGGGGATGGGAGGGGTGTTGGGATGGGCCCAGCTGGCCGCAGACACGGCGTGATTAAGTGACAGAAGCCTGGAAGTGTTTTATGAGCCTGGGAATGGCAAGCGGCCCGACCTCCTTGAAGGCCTTTCACGCTAGGCCTTCCTCTGACCCCCTCCGGCCTCCTGTCCCAGCACTGCCCGCCCCGCTGGAGATGCAGGGACCCGCTTCCTCGGTCTGGGCGGTCGGAATGCAGGGGTTGGAAGACCCGGGTCCAACTCTCAGATCCCCCCTGGCGTAAAGGACTTCGCCTCTCTGGGCCTCAGTTTTACCATCTTTAAAATGGGGACAAACATTTGCGAGGTGCATCCAATGTGAGGTGCTCGGGTGAACTCGGACTGCCAGGCAGATCCGACTGAGCCCAGAAGGTCGTGACTTTACGGTAGTTTTCTGTAGCCTTTGCGGTAGTTTTCACTGAAATCCCTTCCCAAATCAGGAGATTTGGTGTCAAGGCCAGACCTCGGCTGCTTTGGAAGAATGGACCATCTGGCAGCTCAGGGTCTCCTTTTCCACGGCCGCAGCCAGCCAGCCAGCCGTGCATGGCTGCCGCCAGTCCCCACCGGGACCACCGACCTTCGCTCCACAGGCTGAGCCCAGTGTCAGCTGCCTTGTGTCAACGTAGCCACCCCCTCGGGCCGTTTGTGTCACCTGCTGGGCCCCTGGAGGCACCTGCAGGCCTATGGCCTCTGCCTGGGGGGGAGGGGGGGACCCTCCCTGCACCAGGCCCTGATGATGCATGAAACCGCAGTCCCTCCCTGCCCCCAGGTAACGCTGGCGTGTCCAGCATTTCAGGGCCGAGGGCTGGCCCTTTCTGCCTCTGAGGGGTACCTTGGTACCATCCTGAAGAAATGCAAGGCCGCGGGCTGAGGAGCAGGCTCGGACCTATTCCACCCTCCCCGGATAATGCACTCCCACCTCAGTGGGAACCTCCTGGGAATCGTGCCCGTGGCTGTCCTTTTCTTTCTGTTCCACGAGTGACTTTCACCAAGGACATTGCAGCTAACGGGCGCAGAAGGCACTGCCTCAGGCCTCCTGCAGGATGCGGATTTGGGGGGGAGTTGGGGCTTTCCTGCGATTTGTTCGCGTACCTGGCAGGCTTTGATCTCCCAGGTTCCCGAGGTGCCTTCTCCTAAGGGAGGAACCGGGCCATGCTTAACCTTGATCATGGAAATCACGGTTCTCCTTGCCCTTCTTTCGTAAACAAGGAAATTGGAACGGAGCTCGGGGAGGCTTTTGTGTGCACTTTAGGAAAGAATGAGCAATGGAAAAAGGAAATGGAGAGCTTTGGGGAGTTTATAGCCGAAGGAGCAATTGAGTTTGAAATAGGAGCCGGGAATCCATATGTTGGGGAGGAAAGAAAAGACAAGCACACGCACACGCACAGAGCTTCAAGGGGACGGGAGGAAGTCGTTATGGGAAAGGGGGCAGGGAGGCCCACGTGGGTCTCCCTTGATCAGACCCACATGTTTAGGCTCCCGTCCCAGGATGCCCGGGAAAGGTCCAGAGCATGCGGAGCTAGACGCGGGGTTTCTGAACTACCGAGCAGCTCCCCGCTGTGCACTCAGTGGCTGAGGCCCTGCTGGGCTCTGGGCCACACCAGTCAGGCTCGGCAGCCTCCAGGCAAGACTTGGAAGTGGGCAGGACGGACTCATCTGGGACCTATCCCAGCCGGTCAGCCCGGCCGGTCAGCCCGGCCGGTCAGCCCAGCCTGCTCCTGCTGCCCCTTGACCCAGACGAACCTGAGAAGGCAGGTGTTGGAAGACCCGGGTCCAGCTCTCAATTCCCTCTGGCATAAAGGACGTCGCCTCTCTCTGAGCCTCAGTTTTACCATCTTTAAAATGGGGACAAACATCTGTGAGGTGCATGCCAGATGCGCCCCAAGGGCTTTGCAACGAACAAGGCACGGGAAGCATGGTTTTTGAATTATTCGTCATAGCTTTTTAAAATCATGATGGGAAATTTCAAAGGGCGGACAGGATAACCTGGCTTCAACAGTGATCGACTCACGGCCAATCTTATTTCATCTATATCTCCACCCACTCTCCCCTCCCCGTGTACTTTTGAAGCAAGTCCCAGATCATGGTATTGTTTTATCCTATTTCAAACTTGTATGGCTGACGTGCTCGCTCAACCCGTTGGAACTTCCCTGGTGCTCAGATGTCCCTTTTCCCCTTCCATAGCTTCATGCCCACCATCCCCACCTTGGGCCTGCTGCCCTGAAGCCATGCTTCCTACAAGCCAGTCATGACTGATAGCGGGGCCTGAGATGTATTTGCATCCTTGCCAGAGCCCAGTATCTTCAGAGAGAAGAGTGGACTTCTAACAGGCGGACGCCAAAACATCAGTCCCGGGAAGGAGAGGATATTGGACCATTCAGAGCCCCTCAGGCCCTTGACATCAAGCTTACGCCCTTCGAGAGTTTACAGAGCTCCTCCTCCTCCGAATGGTGTTATTCTTCTAGGAAAAGGGCACGTGGGGCAGAGGACACCAGAGAAGGATGTCCTCCACCAACCCCTGGCTGGAGGGGAGTCAGGTCTTCCCTCCCAGGAGATGCTCTACTGCAGACTGAGGTGTGTGGTGGACCTATGAGTGTGAGACTCAAGTTCACTCCTAAATCCTTGTAGAGTGAATTCAATTCCACCTCCACCTCCGACATCACATAGCTCCTCGTGCCTCTGTTTCTCTTCCTCCTTTGTAACGTGGGGGCTACAATTTGTGCCTCATGGTTGTTGGAAAGATTATACGAGGCAATGCTGTATCCAGTAGGATTTTCTTTATAGCAAGGGACAGAAGGTCCAACCTAAGATGCCTTTGATTAAAAAGGGCATTTGTGGTCTCACCATCAGCTGGAGATCTCAGGGGTGGCTGGTAAGAGGGTTCTGCACTCAGATTCCAATGTGAGTGAGAAGGGGAGGGACTCTCTGACACACCCGCGGGGTGTCCTACAAGTCAACCCAATTCTGACACTATCTACCAGGAGAAGGTGTCAGATCTGGCAGGTTAAGGGCCCAGTCCTACAAGATTGCCGCCCCCCCACCCCCAACCCCCTGCCTCCAGCCCTGGCCACACACACACACACACACACATTCTTCAGATGCCAATTACAAGTCCAGGTTGTCACCTGTGCATCTGAGACCCATCAGCTAGAAATCAGAGGTTCCATGACCCCCACCTTGGGTTTGATGAATTCGGAGAAGGGCTCACCGAGCTCAGAACTGTTTCACTGGCTACATTACTGGTTTTATTACAAAAGGATGTGCCTCTGGAACAGCCAGATGGAAGCGATGCTCAGGGTGGGGGTTGGGGAAAGGGGGCGGAGCTCCCACGCCTTCCCAAATCTCCAGGTGTTCACCCACCTGGACGCTCCCCAAAGCCCTTTGTTTGGGGCTTTTAAGGAGGCTCCATTACACAGCGTGATTGATTACATCATTGGCCATTGGCGATTGAACTTCATCTCCAGTCCCTCTCCCCTCCCTGGAGATGGGGGTGGGGGGCAGGTGGGGACTGAAATTCCAGTCCTTTAATGACATGATCAGTTCTCCCGACAACCAGCCCCCATCCTTAGGAGCTTTCCAAAAGTAACCACATTCACATAACTCAGATTTGGGGAGCTTGCACCAGGAACCTTGGATGACCACCACATGTTTATTTCTTACGAGGAGGCCCGGTGCACAAAAATTTGTGCACTCGGTGGTGGGGGTCCCTCAGCCCAGCCTGTGCCCTCTCGCAGTCTGGGACCCCTCGGGGGATGTCCACTTGCCAGCGGGGAGCAGACCCAAGCTGCAGTTGGACATCCACTACCACCGCTGTACTGGCAGCCATCAGCCTGGCTTGTGGCTGAGCAGAGCTCCCCCTGTGGGAGCGCACTGACCACCAGGGGGCAGCTTCTGCATTGAGCATCTGCCCCTGGTGGTCAGTGTGTGTCATAGTGACCAGTCATTCCTAGTTGTTCTGCTGTTAGGGTCAATTTGCATATTACCCTTTTATTATATAGGAGTGCCTGGCCAGCCTGGGTGAGGGGCTGATGGCTGTTTGCAGGCTGGCCACAGCCCCTTCAGGATGGAGGTCCCCTCTGGGGTGCCTGGCCAGCCTGGGTGAGGGGCTGATGGCTGTTTGCAGTCTGGCCACAGCCCCTTCAGGGTGGGGGGTCCCCCTGGGGTGCCTGGCCAGCCTGGGTGAGGGGCTGAGGGCCATTTGCAGGCTGGCCACAGCCCCTTCAGAGTAGGGGTCCTGCTGGGGTGCCTGGCCAGTCTAGGTGAGAGGCTGAGGGCCATTTTCAAGCTGGCTAAGCACCCCAGCAGGGACCCTCACCCCATGAGGGTGCGGCCAGCCTGGGTGAGAGGCTGATAGCTGTTTGCAGGCTGGCTACAGCCCCTTCAGGGTGGAGGTCCCCACTGGGGTGCCTGGCCATCCTGGGTGAGGGGCTGATGGCTGTTTGCAGGCTGGCCACAACCCCCAGCCACCCAAGCTCCCAGTGGAGGCTGGCTGGAAGCAGGTATCTAGGATTTATTTATCTACTATAATTGAAACTTTGTTGCCTTTAGCGGAGGCCACAGCTGGCTCAGGGCTGGCAGGAAGCTTGGCTTTCTCCATCGCCCAGGCAACCAAGCCTACTGATTGCTCCAGTTCCGTGGCTGCCGGCCGCCATCTTGGTTGGGTTAATTTGCATATAGTCACTCTGATTGGCTGGTGGGTGTGGCTCGGGGTGTGGCGAATGTACAGTCAATTAGCATATTTGTCTTTTATTAGTGTAGATTATAAATATCACCAATGGATGTGGCTGGGTTCAGGGTTCAGATGTCAAAGTCAGGACTTGGTTTCTCTCTATCTTTTGGGTTTCAACTTTTGGGTTCATGTGGTCATAAGACAACAGCATCTGTTTTAGCCCCTGGATCTCCCAATAGACGGATGTCATTCTCAGAAAGCCTGGCAGACATCTCATGGACCCTGCCTGGGTCCCAGGACCATCCCCGAAGCCATCACTGTGGTCAAGAAGGATGAGAGGCACCCTTTTGCTTCCGCTGGTGTCCCTTCCTCTATCTGGACGGACGGGGTCACCCGGGGGTGGGCTGGTTCCTAAGAGGGAAACTGCAGATGGGGGTGGGCATGGTCACTAAAATGAAGGTGAAATCGTGCTGGTGACAAAACTGCAGATGCTCGCTCCAGTTGCTTAGTATGTCTTTGGGTACATTCTTGAAGCTCATAAAATGAGCATTCCCTTCCTCTCGTGGCAGATTTTTTATTCCTTTTCAAATAAGTTTTTTAAATATATATTTTTATCGATTTCAGAGAGGAAGGGAGAGGGAGAGAGAGATAGAAACATCAATGATGAGAGAGAATCATTGATCGGCTGCCTCCTGCACACCCCACATTGGGGATCAAGCCCGCATCCCAGGCATGTGCACGTGCATGTGCCCTTGACCAGAATTGAACCTGGGACCCTTCAGTCCGCAGGCTGACGCTCTATTCAGTGAGCCACCAGCCAGGGCTCAACTTAGTTTTACATATTTGATCTCCTAACAGATCTGTAAGACACAGTACAGGCCTTATGTCCCCATTGTATCGATGAAGAAATCAAAGCACAGAGCAGGTAAAGGCTTTGCGCACAGTCACACAGCACAGGCATGTGGATTTGGGCCCTGATCCCCCAGAGACACGCTGGTCCTGAACCCGCCGGGGGAATATGCCGGAACTGGAAACGGGCTATACCTACAGGGTATGGGTTCAGGGCTTGACGCGGCGTTTGGGTCCACTGCCCGGGTTTGTTCCGGGGTAAGCTGCCTAGCCTGGCAGCCGTCTGGGTGGATCAAGTCCTCAGCGTGGATGCCCTGGCAGGTGGCAAGGAAAAGAGCCGGCACGTAGGCCAAGACACTGCCACCCCGAGAACACCCATGACGATGGTTCCCTTTGCCCAGAGAGGCTGGGTACGTGACTTGGTTTTTCTTGCTGCAGAAAAAACTGCCAGTCCCCCCGCAAAAAAGGGGCGGGGCGGGGGGGGCGGGAGACCGGAGGAGGAGTGTTAGCTGCAGGGCTGACTTCTCCCCAGAGAGACTGGTCCAGGAGCCAAGAGTGTCCTTTGCCAAGACAGAGTGGGAGGGCACTCCTTGGGTCAGATGGGGGTGGCATGGCCAGGGCTTTCAGGAGCCTCCCCAGTGGGGGTGTTGGGATCTCCAAAGATCTTTAAAAAAAGCGCCCCCCCCCCCACCCACCCCAGCATCCAGGTTCTGAACACGTTGCTAAAAAGACAAAGGAATGGCAGAGGGCTGACTCCCCACTGCAGCCAGCCTGGAGGACGAGGCTCCGTGTGGGAGCGGACTGCCTTCCGACCTGCGCCCGCCTGGAAGGCTGCGGGGAGCCAGTCCCCACGGACAGCCTTCCCACGGTCTCCGATCAGATAGTCATCCACCGCCAGGGCAGTGAGAGTGAAGGCAAAGGGCGGGTTTAGGGAAAGTCCCTCCTGTAGGGAGCCAGAAGCTGGGAGAACATGTGACCTGGGCCAGTCCCTCATCTCTCTGGGCAGCAGCCTCTTCTTGGGTAAAAAACGGGCAAAGACCAGTAGCTCCCTCCCAAGGAGTCCGTGGGGTTCCAGGGGATCATGTGTGCGACAGCTCTGGCACGTAGTCGCCGCTCAGCCAACGCTGGCTGGCTCCCCGTCCAAGTTCATGGCAGGTGGCCTTGCGTCTCTGCTCCAGCCCCAAAGACCAGGCCCTGGTTCGTGCCGTGTGTGTGTGTGTGTGTGTGTGTGTGTGTGTGTGTGTGTGTCCATTGCTCTTTCTCTCCAGCTGTAAATATTCCTGGGGATGGGGTGGGGGGGGTGCCCTGGCTTTTCAGTGCGTGGCTTCTTCCCAGGATGTGTTCTCCCACTTGGGGGCAGGGGTTGGTAGACATCCTCTTTCTGGTGAGTGCCAACCACCACCGCCCCCAAACCTCCCCCCGCCCCCCTCACCTCCCTCACCTCCCCACCCCCTTACCCCCCACCCTCCACCCAGTGCGCTGTTCCAGCCAAGCCTGGCTCCAACTTCAAAGCCGAGGTGGCTTTGTTGAGTAATTCGGTGACACCGCCCGCCCGCCTGCCATCTGAGGGTACAGTCTCCCTCCCACACACCCATTTGCTGGGCATCTGCTGCCCTGTGTTTTGTGGTGTGGAGGCTGGAAACAGGCATGCCGCCCCAACTGAGCTTCCTCCCCTCCCCTCCCCTCCCCACCCCTCCCCTCATCCTCTTTTCCCTTCCCTCCCCTCCCCTCCCCTCATCTCCTCTCCTCCCCTCCCCTCCTTTCCTCTTCTCTCCTCTCCCTTCCCCTCCCCTCCCTCCCTTCTCCCCTCTCCTCCCTCCCTCCTCCCCTCCCCTGCTCTCCCCTCCTCCCCTCCCCTCATTCCCTCTTCCCTCCCCTCTTCTCTCCCTTCCCTTCCCCTTCTTCTCTCCTCTCTCTCCTCTTCTCTCCTCTCCTCTCCTCTCCTCTCCTCTCCTCTCCTCTCCTCTCCTCTCCTCTCCTCTCCTCTCCTCTCCTTTCCTCTCTCTCCTGCTGCCCTTGGGCTCTGGCTCACACACGGCCCCCCTCAGTGAGGTTTCAGATCCGCTCCCAGGCTGCTTGGCCCAGACTCGGTCTGGATTCACACCAACCTCTTCCTCCTGGGGGTTCAGAGTGTTCTTGGAAGGCAGCCTGGGAAGGGAAAGGCCTTCCCCAGCATTCCCCGGCCAGGGGTTGGCTGACAGCAGCGCACTGAACTGCCAAGAGCTGCGGAGTCAGGCAGCTCCGAGTTCAAATCCCTGGGTGACCTTGGGCGGGCTGCGCTCTCTGCGTCCGTTTCCTCTTCTGCGGAAAACGGGGCAGCCCAGGCTCTGCCCCAGGGGGTGGTTGCCAGGATCCCATGAGATGCTAACTGGGGAACACTCCCCCCAGGGCTGCACACGGGGCTGAGGCTGAACGTGGGGCGTGTGCTTGAGAGATGGCAGGCCTTGAGTCACATCCTCACCTCGGTGGGGAATCCCACCTTCCGCTGGTGTGCTCACAGCGCGGGGTGGGGGGGGGGGGGGGGGCGGGGGGGCACCATCTCCTTTGCCCCCCTCCCAAATCCCACCCCTATTGTAGTTACTCTAATGGGCACACCAATGGGGTTCTGTGCAGACTCCTTGTGGGCAAGGACTCTTGTCGCATTTGCCTTGGATGCCATGCTCCGTGTGGTGCCTGGCTCGCGGAAGCACTCCGTGTTTGGAGTAAATAACTGAGGAGCAAAGGAGCAAGGGTGTGTCTGGCAGGTAGCGTCTGTTCCAGAACTTTCTCAACTCCAAGCTGTTCTTTCGTCCCCTTTTCTTCTCCCCCCTCCCTCCCTCTCTCCTTCCTTCCTTTGACCTTCCTGCTTCTTTCTAAATGGAAATAGCTTCCCTCTTTCCTTCCCGTGTACTCGCCAGGCTGCCAGAGCATCCCCAGAGAGCCCTTCGCCCAGCCTGGAGCTGCAATTCCTCTTTCCGATTGAGCCTGCCCCCTGACTCATTCATTAAAATGCAGAGGGCATGTGACCACACTGCATAATGAGCCTCTCCCAGCCAGAGCAAGCCAGCAAGCGAGGCTCCCAGGCCTGGAGATGCTGCCAACTGCAAAGCCAAATACCCCTCCCTCCCTCCCTCCCTCCCTCACCCCCCAACCCCCAGCCTGTGTGGCTCAGGCTCATTGGCCTGCACGCCCTGGGAAGGCTGGGGCCCCGTTCATTCCCAGTAAATCAGCTGAGCCCTGAGCCCCGAGAGCTGCAGCCTGGCGCAGGCTGCGCAGTCTTGGAAGCTGCGTGGCTTTGGAGAGTCCAACCCGTGACCTTTGTGCAACCTCCCCCAGCCCTGCTCCCCCTGGTTTTCCATGGACTGAAATCCACTTTTAACTGCACAGATAAAATATCGGAGGTATTTTTCCCCCTAAAGATGCAAGCATAAAAGCGAGCCCCCGTTGGTAACCTCAGTACGGCCATCCCCGCCCCTCTTGTCGCAGAGCTCTTGACCTTTTGACCTTCCGGGGGCCTTTGGCTGCTGCAGAACCCGCTCTGCCTCCCCACCCCCCGTGAAGGTGATTTGAGGACCCACACGCCCTTTGCCCTTCTGAAGGCCTAGGCCAGTGCTCAACAGAACAGTCAACATGCATCTCGCTTGAACCCTTTCTCAGCCCCCTTCCTGGCAACCTCCCTCCCCGCATCTGCCATGTGTAACCCCGACTCACCCAGCCACATCCCCCCCCAACTTCATCCCCAACAAAAGTGCCCTCCTGCCCACACCTAGGAAGCAACCAGATAACCCAGGTTGTTCCCTGATTAGAAATGTAGGTTGAAATGTTTCCCAGAGGCACCCGCGTTTTAATGTCGGAGTCCTGAAGGGGGAAAAGGGTGTCAACATCTAGCGCCTCTCACGGTGGCCTCTGACACACAGAGGTCCCCGTGCCCCACATCGGGGTGGCGAGCCGCTCTGAACCCCCCTGATTCACATCTCGCTCTGCTCGCTGTGTGGCCCTGGGGGAATGAATCACTGAGTTGCCCGAGTCACAGTGACTTCCCTGTCACCTTCAGGATGGGGACAGTACGAGAACCTCCGTCTCTGGGCTGCTGTGAAGCTTACATGGAATTATCAGTGAAGATGCAATTAATGCTCATCATCATCATCATCATTGTTACTCTACTCCGTAATGCTCCATTCACTCAAGAAATAATGTTATTGCCCTAGCCAGTGTGGCTCAGTGGACAGAACGTTGGCCTGCAGACTGCAGGGTCTTGGGTTCGATTCTGGCCAAGGGCACATGCCGGGTTTTCGGGCTCAGTCCCCAGTAGGGGGAGTGCAGAAGACCGTTGATCAATGATTCTCTCTCGTCGCTGATGTTTCTATCTCTCTCTCTCTCTCCCTTCCTCTCTGAAATCAATAAAAATGTTTTTTTTAAAAAAAAAAAAAGAAATAATTTTATTGAGCACCTGCTATGAGCCAGGCCCTGGCCTTGATCGTGGGAGTGCAGCAGAGAAGGCATCGCACACGGTTCCTGCCCTCTGGGGGCTTATACGCTTTTTATAAATATATTTTTATTGATTACAGAGAGAAAGGGAGAGGGAGAAAGAGGTGGAAACATCAGTGATGAGAGAGAATCGTTCATTGGCTGCCTCCTGCACGCCCCACACTGGGGATGGAGCCCGCCACCCAGGCGTGTGCCCTGACCTGGAGTCGAAATGTGACCTCCTGGGTCGTAGGTTGTTACTCAACCTCTGGAGCCACGCCGGCCAGGGTGCACCTTTCTGTTGGAGAAGCATTTGGGTCCCTGTTATGGCATGCGGTCCCCTCGAGTGCCTGTAGTCAGGCAAAGGCCATAGGATTGTCCCAACTCTGAGGTTTAGAGGATTGAGCTAGAAACTGCCCAGCTACGACCTGATCTGGAGTCTGTCAGACTCTAGTTTCTGGAGGCACCAGTGACTGTCCTGGGCGTCGGGGTGAGGGTGAGATGAGGGCCATGTCAGCAGCTCCCAGAACCCTGAAAGCCCCGACCCCACTGGCAGGAGCACAGACAGGTGGGACCGCCCTTCAGGTGCCTCTGAGAGGCCCACTTCGTTCTGTCCGTGATGTCAGTCCCTGAACGGGGCCTGACCAAGCGTTCCTCTGCCTGCTGCCAGCCTCAGGGGCCCCAGCCTGTGGTCCATGGCCTGTGGCCACCTCCATAAGCAGCTCAGCTGTCCCAGAGCACACCCCCTAGGCCCCACCCAGAGCAGGAGAGAGGAAGCCCTAAGACTACGGGCTCAGTGACCAGACATCTCTGGGCGGTGCCCAGAACTCCCAGCTAGGACAGGATTGTCTGCACACACCCGGGATCAGCCTGGTCAGGGCCAGCTGGGCGGGGCAGGCTGATCCTGTCTGACAGTACCACGCACAGCACTGGAGGTCTGTCCTGGGGAAATGGCAGAAGCAGGCCTGGCAAGACCCAGGGAGAGAGCCCTGAGGGCCAGCCAGCCGCCGCACAGAGAGACCAGGATCTGAACAGGGCAAGACCCCGACCCCCACCCTCTGACCCCAGGTTCTGAGCCTACAGGATAGCAGGTGACCCATGAAGGGGTCTCCACGTGCAGGGTCACCTCTGCCCAGTCCTCATGGGGACACACCCCCCCCCTCGCCCTCTCCCGCACCTTCTCTCCACCCTCTCTCCTGACATGCCCACACCCTTCCGAGGTGTGTTTCCTGCCAGTCCCAAGGGGAGAGTTTTGTTTTCCTTTTTCTCGCATCCAAGGACACAGGATGACTCATCATCTTTGATTCATGACATTCTTTCCCCTTCAGCTGGACCTTGCTCAGCGTGCATCTGGCTGTTCTGTTGTTGTTACCACTCAATTCTTCCCACGTGGCTCTGCCTTTCCCATCCATTGGCATCCCTTACTGCATCTTTTTTTTATGATTATTATTGATTTTAGAGAGGAAGGGAAAGAGAGAGAGAGAGAAGGTGGGAGGGAGATGGAAATATCACTGATGAGAGAGAATCATTGATTGGCTGCCTCCTCCCACTGGGGATCGAGTCCACAACCCGGGCATGTGCCCTAGACCAGAATTGAACCTGGGACCCTTCAGTCTGCAGGCCGGCGCTCTGTCCACTGAGCAAAACCAGCTAGGGCGTCCCTCGCTCCATCGTGAAAATCTAGTTAACATGCTTTTGCTTTTCTAAAAAATATAATAATAATTGTATTTAACATATTTTCCTGAAAGGCATAGTGTTTAGATTTTGTTATTTTTACCTTAAGAGAATGTTCTGCTGTCTGTCGCCTTCTGGAATATACCTTTTTCTTATACTCTTATATTGGTGACCTTAATCCATTCCGTAGCATAGCGTTCTGGTCCATTTGTTTTCACCGTGATATCCTAGTTCTCTCTAGTATGTTCCACAAGTGTTTACTTATTCTCCTGGCAATGCACATTTGAGTCGTGATCAGCTTTCCACCATTTTGGATGTGCTGAGCTGAGCATTCTTGCATGGGTCTCCTGGAGGACAATGTGGATGTAGGAATTTATAATCCCACCACCAACAAACATATACAGGTCCTGGCATAGACAACACCTAGCATTATCAGATTTCTTAATTTTTTTCCAACTGTGAGGTTACTAAATAGTGCCTCATTGTCTCATGGTGGTCTGTTCCTTTTTAAAAAATTTGATTCTTTTAAAAAAAAAAGAGAGAGAGAGAGAAACATGGATTTGTTGTTCCCCCTTTTTATGGGTTCATTGGTTGATTCTGGTATGTGCCCTGACTGGGGATGGAACCTGCAATCCTGGCCTATGGGAATGACACTCTAACCAACTGAGCTACCCAGCCAGCGCTGGTCTGTTCCTTTTTAGTGGCTATCCAAGTGGGTTGTCAGTGGTCGCTGGGGCTGTGGGGAGCACCCTGCAAGGAAGGGGGCCCTGAGGATGTAGTGAAGCACAGGATTGCAAAGCCTCTCCCAAGTGGGACCAGGTCCCGGTCTTGTTCAGCTCTGGGTCCCCAGTACCCAACACAGTGCTTGATACCTCATCATTGTCATCATTGTCATCATCATAACAACAATCACAACAGGTAACATTTATTGAGTGCTTACTAAGTGCCCGGTCCTAGGCTAACTACCATCATTACTTTTATTAGCTCATGTAATCATTCCAGAAACCCTACAAGGAAGCTCTATATCACCCCCATATAAAAGATGGGGAGCCCTGGCTGGTGTGGCTCAGTTGGTTGGGTGTCATCCCATGCACCGAAGGTTTGCTGATTCAATTCCCGGACAAAACAACAAAAAAATGATGGGGAACTGAAATTAAGTATCTTTCCCAGAATCACACACGTGGTAAACGAGGCAGCCAGGATCTGAACCCTGGCACCTGACCCCCAAGCCCTTACCAATCTTTTTTAGGTGCCTTTACCTGCCCATCATTGGGGGGCAAGGTCAAAGGCCACAGCACTTTCACTTCCCATTGTCTATCAAATATGTTTAAAATGCACCTACATTTTGGTTGTAAACAAAGCTTAGAGGGTTTTTATAATTTTACTCCAGTCAAATGTAACTCATTTCACTTATGATTGCTTAGAATGTGCTAGTAATCATTATACAGACTTTTCTGAGCTCCCACTGTGGGAGAAATCTTACCTACAAATTGCTCTCCAGTGTCGGGAGATGTTGATGCATTCCTTCTTTACCGACAATTCCCTTAACCCGGCTCTATTTTTTCTCTGATCACACTTATTTCTAACATACCATATCATTTACTTATCATTGTGTCTATTAATGACTCAGGAGGCAGGAATATTTGCCTGCTTCGTTCTGTCTGTGTCTTTAATTGGTTTAGCACTTATGTACTCCTAGTGCCTAAAACTGTGGCTGACACAAAGAAGCAGCTCAACAAGTATTTGTTGAATGAATGGAATAAATGTATGCTGGAAGGAAGGAAGGAAGGAAGGAAGGAAGGAAGGAAGGAAGGAAGGAAGGAAGAAAGGGAGGGAGGGAGGGAGGAAGGAAGGAAGGAAGGGAGGAAGGAAGGAAGGGAGAAAATGAACCAGTGAATATGAAATTGAACAGTTAATGAAGACCGACTGTATGATTTTCATTTTGTGGTTTTATTTTTCATTTTGAAGCCAACTATTTTTTTCAAGTTTCAGGTTTCAAACATGTCTGCGGGAAGCGAGGTTTTGTGTCTGTATGCCTAAAGTGTGAAACAGTTTAGATCCAGGACAATTTTTTTTTGCCTTTTCCTTTATCTCTTCAATACCAACGTCAACAATGAGCAGCCTGCCTCTGATAAGACGGGCCATGAGGCAGGAGGCATTTCAAAACAAAACAGAGCAAACACTCCTGGCAGCTGTGTTCATAGAGCAGTTTTATTAGGATCTACATCGGTGTCCGGGTCCAACACACCCCATGACCTAGGCAAAACATCTGACGTGCGTAACAGGCCTGAATCCCTGGATGTTATTATTCTTATTATTATTTTGGTAATAAATATATTTTTATTGATTCCAGAGAAAAAGGGAGAGGGCGAGAGAGAAGCATCAATGATGAGAGAGAATCATGGGTCAGCTGCCTCCTGTACGCCCCCCTCTCCCCCTCTGGGGATCAAGCCTGCAGCCGGGTCTGTGTGCCCTGACCTGGAATCTAACCATGACCTCCTAGTTCACAGGTCGACGCTCAACCACTGAGCCGCGCAACCAGGCCCTGGCTGTTATTCCGGGGTGCACTGGGTAGAGGCAGGAATCAGGTACCCATGCCTCCAGTCAAGCGTCTGTCTGGCTCGGTTCTCAGAGCCAGGCCAAATGAGTAATTATAGCTTCCCTCTGTGGTGAGCGGGGCAGGAGGCTGGGTTAATAAAGGCAGCCTGCTGTCTGTCTCCAGCCTGGCTCTGACTCATGGAACCAGGGAGTCCCAGAAGCGCTACCCACAGGGGCTGGTGAGCAGCGGGGAGGTGGGGAGCCAGGCCCGGAGGTTCAGGGAAACTCCCCGCTTGGCCTGGAAAAGACCCTGCAGCTGGAGCCAGAGGAAGTGAGGCTCAGCCCGAGCAGCTGCCGTTCCAGCCACTGCAGCCGCTGCCGCACCCTGGAGAGGAGGCCCCACCGTGCGGAGACGTAGAATAAAATGGGTTAGTCATTTTCATCTTCGAAATTAACTGGGGGTGGGGGCTGGGGGTGGGGTAGGAGGAGCCGAATTGTCTCGACGATTGGGGAGGGCTGTGTTTGTAGGATACACCAGTGGCTTCGCTTTCTTTTTTTTTGGGGGGGGGGGGGGTCGGGGACCTGGGTGGATGGGGTGATGAGCGATCTGTCCATCGGATGTCCCCCTGTGGCCCGGGAGGCGGCTAATGAGGTCTCTCCAGCCTCAGAGACAGTGTGACCTGGGCGTGGCTCCAGCCGCCCTGGGGTGCCTGTGTGCGCCACCTGAGCGAGGTCACCCGAGGTCACTGCCTCCTTCCTTCCGTCTCCAGCAGCTCCTTCCCTTGACCTCCTCCTCCTCCTCCTCCAGGCGCTGTGGGCCGGGAGATTCCGGCTCCCACCCCTTCCCTTCCCGCTGACTCACCAACCTCCCGGTCAGGTGATCCTCCCCTGGGCCCTGCCGAGAGCACCTTGACCTACATTCCGAACTCTCCATTACCGCCCGGCCGGCCGGCTGAATGGTCCCGAGAGCCAGGGCCCGCCAGGCCAGCGGGCACCGTGCCCAAGTGGCGCTGCCGGCCGCCCCGGGCTGCAGACCTGGCACCCCGGGAGGTGGGAGGAGGCGCTCCCTTTCCGAGAACCACCCCAGACAGGCCTGGAAATGGAAAGTTGGGAGGCTGGAGGCTGTGTGCGGGGGCGGGGGGGAGAGGGAGGGAGGGGCGGCGAGTGGAGTCAGCTGGGAAGGCTGACAGCCACTGGGAGCCACGCGCTCCCCGCCCCCCCCACCCTCCCCCTCCTGCTCCGGGCTCAGCGGCTCCGTGCCAGGCCCTGACAGAGCAGAGCAGGCTGCCGGGGACACTGGTGAAGGGCAGATGCAGCCCTGGCTCCCGGCTGGGGGAGGTTGCTGCCAGGGGCAGGGGAGAGGCGAGAGACCGCGGTGCAAATCCTGGCAGAAAGCTAGATCAGCTCGTCCCTTCCCCCGCCCCAAGAAGCAAGTCCCCATCCCCACAGTAGCCCCAGCATGGCCTCTGCCTGTGCTTCTGTGAGTTCTCTGCACTGGCTGCCCGTGCAGCCTGTGCCCTCTGGATGTGCTGTGGGAAAGAGAATCAAAAGGGAGAATCTGTTTGCAGTCAGAGGCTCAGCCTCATCCTTGGGCTCCCAGCCTGTAAGCCGCACTGTTACCTGAAGATCGCGTTCCGTTCATGACGCTGGGCTCCGAACTCGGCCTCCGCCTTCCAGGCCTCGCTTTACCAGTTAGTAGCTGTGTCCTTGGCAGGTCACTAGAAGCTTCGGTCCCCAGGCTGTCTCTGGGATTTCCATAAAGCCACCCTACACCAGATGGCCTGTGCATTCCATCCGGCGATGTGTGTAAAGGTCTTACATGCAGCCCGGCCGGCCTGGCTCAGTGGTTGAGTGTCGACCCATGAACCAGGAGGTCACGGTTCGATTCCTGTTGAAGGCTGGATGCCCAGTCAGGGGCATGTAGGAGGCAGCCGATCCATGATTCCCTCTCATCATTGATGTTTCTATCTCTCTCCTCTCTTCCTTTCTGAAATCAATAAAAAATATATTTTTTAAAAATGCAAGTGTTATATTCATTATATATCATTAGGCATGACTCTGAGACAGTGATGGCGAACCTATGACACGCGTGTTAGAGGTGACACGCGAACTCATTTTTTTTTTTGGTTGATTTTTCTTTGTTCAATGGCATTTAAATATATAAAATAAATGTCAAAAATATAAGTCTTTGTTTTACTGTGGTTGCAAAGACCAAAAAATTTCTATATGTGACACGGCACCAGAGTTCAGTTAGGGTTTTTCAAAATGCTGACACGCCGAGCTCAAAGGGTTCGCCATCCCTGATCTAAGATATCCTTTTCTGTAGATTGTTAGGTCCCGCTTCCTTCCCACCTGAGATTATTTTATTGGTTGAAAGTCCCACACATAGAGGAGGCTGCCTCTGGGGGTGTGTATTCATGCACGCCCTCAGCCCAGGAGGGTAGGTGAGGCCGCATTTATGGTTCTGTTGTATAGTGGAGGCGACTCGGGCTTCAAAAAAAAAAGAAGAAGATGATTTGATAAGTGTTGAGGGAGCGTCCGGACTGACACACACAGGCTGCTTTTCTGTCTTCTCACGCAAGCATCCATCCTCGCTAAACCACCTGGCTGACCTTTGACTCCTGCCGGGCCCACGCAGAGGAAACACTTGGTGATGAGTCCTCCAGGAGCTGCCCCTCTTCCCAGGGGTTGGCCAAGAGAATTTTTTCCAACATCTAAATCACGCCCGCATTTAAGTCCTTTCCTCCATGGTTAGCATTTTACCGGCTCGGTCGCCGGAGCCGGGAGGAAACGGTGAACTGGGACATTTTCTTTGCTCCCCGTGTATGTAAGGAGCACGAGGGAGAGCTGGCCACTTCCTGTTGGAGAAGGCTGTGCCTGCTCTGATGGCGCCCCAGCTGGTTTGGCTCAGTGGATAGAGCGGCCTTCGGGCTAAAGGGTCCCAGGTTCTATTCCAGTCCAGGGCACATGGTTGGGTTGTGGGCTCGATCCCCAGTAGGGGGCGTGCAGGAGGCAAATGATCAATGATTCTCTTATCATTGATGTTTCTGTCTCCCCCTTCCTATCTGAAGTCAATAAAAATAAAAAAGAAAAGAAACTGCATTGCCAACATCGGAAACCCATTTTGTGATGGGAGCGAAGAAAGGATTTCCACTCCCCCTCAGCTCTCAAGGCAGCATTAGGCTTCATCCGAAGCAAGCAAATTGCCTTTGGCGTTTCCTCTTCCTGCACAGCCTCTACTGGAGGCATCCAACTCATTAGCCCAGAGCAGAAGTTTCTTGTTTTTAAGTTGATTTTTAGAAAGAGAAGGAGAGCCCTGGCCGGTTTGGCTCAGTGGATAGAGCATCGGCCTGGGGACTGGAAGGTTCTGGGTTCGATTCCGGTCAAGGGCATGTACCTTGGTTGCACACACATCCCCAGTGGGGGGTGTGCAGGAGGCAGCTGATCGATGCTTCTCTCTCATCGATGTTTCTAACTCTCTATCCCTCTCCCTTCCTCTCTGTAAAAAATCAATAAAATATTAATAAAAAAAAAAAAAGAAAGAGAAGGAGAGAGAGAGGGGGGGAGAGGAACATTGATGTAAGAGGGAAACACGGATGGGCTGCCTCGTGCATGCCCCCTTCTGGGGATCGAGCCGGAAACCTGGGCGTGTGCCCTGACCTGGAATTGAACTGGCAACCTTTTGGTGTACGGGATGACACCCAACCGACTGAGCCACACCGGCCAGGGCTCTTTCTTTTTTTTAAATGATCTTCTTGTTTTGAAAATTTTTTTCAAAATTACAGAAATGGTGCAAGAACGTCCCAAGGGACTCTCTTTTCTATACCCCCTAGATGGCGAAGGGCTTAATTAATTTTTTAAAAACTCTCATTTAATTTTGTTTCTCTTTAAAAATATTATTTGTATTTATTTGAATAGGAATTACAGTTGTTTAGTTCAAAATTCCAAAGGATATACAGTGAGGCGTTCCCCCCCCCCCAAAAAACCTCATTCCCCATTATCAAGTGCCCTTTGTTTTTTAGAATAAGCCAGTGATTCAATTTCACATGCTACCTTTCAGGGATATTTCACATGTATACAAGAAAAGGTAGTTGTATGTGTGTGTGCTTATTTTGCTTCCTCTTCCCCCACCCCCCCTTTATGGTAGCATACTCTATCATTTCGCACCTTGGTTTTTTCATGTGACATCATTGTAATTTAGATCTTTAAAAATTATGTTATTGTATTTCGTAGTATGTGTGTTCCATAATTTGATTAACCAGGCCTCCAAGATGGTCACTTAGGTTGTTGCTCAACTTTTGTCATGACTGACAGAACTCTAGGGAATAAGCTTGTTATGTGTGTTATTCGATAGGAGAGTTGGCAGCTTTTAACAGAGACCAGCATTGAGATTCTACTATTCAGGTGCTAAGAAGGTGGGTCATTCCTTGTCTCTGTGACACAGTCCTTCGCTCTGGGGGCTGGTCGCCGAAGCCTCCATGCCCTGGGTCCGACGGTTTGCACTGGTGATATTTCTGGTCACGATGGTGAAGAGCACTTTCCTGAACAGGTTACTTTTTGGTGCTGAAATGGTCTGGCTGTTTCTCGGCGTTCTCCTGTTCTCTGCTCGGCGGGTTGGCCAGTCAGTTCAGGGCACGTTGGCACCACGAATCTAAACCGATCCGGGACCCATTAGTCAATGTGTGTGTTCTGACCTTGGTGCCAGGTGAGACAACCGTTGAGTGTTTGCCTTTGGGAAATAAAGCAGAGTTCCCCTGGGGTCCTGTTTGAGGAATTCAAAGAACCCTAGTAGAAAGGTGTAAATACCACCAGCAGCAACACAAACACACAATGAACAGCTGTCTGGAAGGACAGGGCAAGGCAGAGCCAGGCACAGCCTCCGCTTCTCTTTCAAAGGTGGTCGTGGGGCAGGTCTTCACCGGGACACATCGCAGATGAAGACCTCAACTCCAGCACTGTTAGCTCAGAGGGAAAGCAGAAAGGTTTTTAATCTAAAGATGCAACAGGCACACTACACACACACACACACACAGTAGTGGACACAGCTGGTGGGAGCTGGTGGGGACTGTGATAAACTGGAGGGTGCCTGCCTCTCCTCCTCTCCTGGGATTGGTACGTATTGCGTATGAGAGTTCAATGTTGCTAGAATTTCTCACTTTCCAACCGGAGCTAGAAATCCAAATTTTTAAAGCAAAATCTTCTGGTTTTTAAATTTTGCAACTACTTCAAGACAGTCGGATCCATGGTGAAGGCCAGTTTATGATTTCCGATATGAGCAGGTAATCAGTTCCTCGTGGAACAAGACAGGAAAGGTAGGCCGAGGACGGACATCTGGTCAACCTGTCAGTTTGAGGAGGTGAATATTTTAGGGAGTTGGCCGCTGCCAAGTTGACCCCTTTGCCAAGGTTCTGCCTCCTGTATTTAACCCATGGGTTATTCTGGAAAAAAAATAGCAACATGTGTGTAGTCCTGGGGGAGTGGGAGAAAATGCTGAGCGGAGAAATCACAGGCCTGGTTGTCTCACATGCTCACTGGGCAAGCTCATGTCCATCCCTCAGCCCTTCAGGATTTAACTTCCTCATCTGCAGAATGAGGGACTGGACTTCAGGTTTTCAAATTTCCCAAATAATTTCGAGGGGTGAGGCAGGGTGGGATCCAGGGCTTACAGAAAGGGAGCTCAGCCTTTCATCCTGTTTTTTTCTTTGGGGCTTCTGCTTTTTTTGTTTGTTTTAGATCTTGAACTTCTGCAAAAAAAAACCCCCAACAATGCAAAAACATCTCTATATATATAATCTATATATATAAAAGCCTAAGCAACCGTTTGACCGGTAGCTATGATGTGCACTGACCACAGGGGGCAGATGCTCAATGCACAGACATGGAAACATGGAACAGACTGATGAGTCTCAGAGGGAAGGGAGGAGGGGAGGAATAGATTAACCAAAGATCTCATATGCATACTAGAGGCCCAGTGCATGGATTCGTGCACCGGCGGGGTCCCTCAGCCTGGCCTGCAGGAACCGGGCTGAAACCAGCAGTCCGACATCCCCCAAGGGGTCCCGATTGTGTGCAGGCCAGGGGCAAATTCTTTCTTAAAACAAATATATATATATATATATATATATATATATATATATTTACATATATATGTAAATATATATATATTTACAAATATATATGTAAATATTTTATTCTTTGCATATATATATGTATATATATATTTTTTTTAAGAAAGAATTTGCCCACTTCAAAAAAGTTTCCAAATTATTGCATTCGTTTATCAGCTCTAGCATTATTGTAAAGGTTTGCAGATGCTAGGAAACCAGCAACTAATCTGAATAGTAGTTCTTTTCTGTCCTGGCCTATGGATGCTTGTCTGGTTAGAATGGCAGCTGGTTCCAACCTCAGACATAAATCAAATCAACAAGTAGCCAGCAAATATTATGGGAAGATTCCGACACATGAACCAGTTCAATAGCTTATTGCAGGGGGGTGGGGGGGGGGCAGTGTTCTTTCTTTGTTTTGGTGAACAGATGTGTTCTTTTTGTGATATCATAGTGCTCGTATACAATACACTGTAGTCATATTCGATACTTAAAAACCTTTCCTGGTCCATATGCTTTGAGAAATTGTATTCACATTTTGCTGTGATCTGCAACTTCTCACACGAACAAATCTGAAAATTGCTCAACTGACTTTTTCAAATTAGTTATAATTTATTGATAACCTCACATGTGCTGACTTTATATTTTTCATGTGTAAACCTCAGACTATTAACCCCGGAAAGGAGATCCTTTTGTCTTTATTTTACTAATAAGTAAGGAAAGTAAGGCGAGGCGAGGTTGAAGACTTACCCGGACCACATCGGATTCTAACCCTGTCCCAGCCTTTCCCCTACCAGGCCGCCTCTGAGCTTGCTTCTAGCCTTGAGACGTGAGGAGGCCTCAATTCTCCTGTTGGTAGTTGTCCTACCATCCACTGCAAAACCGCTTTCAACTCGCAACTTTCCAGACCCTCTTCACTATTGACAACCTTGAGTAGTTATTCAAGTTGGTTGCCCTGATCTGGACGGATTAGGGTCTCCGCATTTAAGTAGTCCCTTTCCTGGCCTGGACATCGCCAGCGGGAAATGAAAGAACGCTAGGTCTAGGGAGGAAACAGACTTTGCGGCATGAATAAGTGGGCTTTTCCATGTTACTTAGGCACGTGGCTGAGCGGAGCTTCCCCTGCCACAAAGGAAATTGCTTTCCCTGTTTGCGGAGCCACACCATCCTGGCTGAGCAAAGGTGATTTTTTAAGTCTCCCAGGTGATTCTAATACGCAGTCAGGTTTGAGAACCTGTGATAGAGGCTCCAAGTGTCTTGTACGAAACCCGATGGGGTAACCCCAAATGACCGCAGTTCTTTCTGCCAGAACATTGCAGGTGTGGGGGGTGAACAGCGCAGTCGGTGTAAGATACACCTGTTGGGAGCACCTGTGTGCTGGGGGCTGGGGGTACTTCCAGGATCAAGGCTGAGCCTGTCCGTGCCTCCAGATGTTTTCTTCCCAGTGGGTGGAGACAAATAATGACACACAAACAAGACCGTGATACGTGTGAAGAAGGAAATAAACAGTAATTATGGGTCAAGGAAGGCCTCTCTGAGCAGCCATTTCTGCAAGATCCGCAGAAGCCAACGACAAGGCAGCAAGCACGGAAGGTGAACAGGTCTGCAGACAAGACGGTGGTGTGCGTTTGAGGAACAGAAAACCCTGCCGTCGCTTTCGTTTGTCTAGAAATAGGAGGGGCAGAGGGTGAGCGGGCGGGAGCCTGCCATCTCGTAGAGTTGACACAAATTGCTCAGCGTGGTCTTGCCAGACAGCGTTCACTCTGAAAAGGGAAGACAGGGAAGTAGCCACCCCGCACAGGACCAAGAGGGCCCACAAGATTAGCCAAAATTGCTGGCCACAAGGAAAGGTGAGGAGGTCCTACAGGAGGTCCTACATGACACTGAGATAAACCACGTTAAGGTGGGGGAATCAATTACATATTTGATAGGCAGAGGATTTGGCCCAATTCTCGAGTCTTTTATCTTGTTACCAACCTTCACTTGAACACAGCCTATGGGTGTGGCAGAGCTGACGTCAGGGTGGACGACATTCAGGTCTCTGACATGCTATTTTTGAGGTCCCTGCCAAGCCAAACTTTCTGGAAGGTGGATGTTCATCAAATATCCATAACGTTGGAGAAATCAGATCTGTGCCAGTCGGAGACCTAAATATTTCTATGATTTTCTTGTTTTCAGAAACGTAGACCCAGCTCCTTCCCTTCCTTGTTTTCACAAAAGGCTTCTACTTAAATTGTGCAAAGTTACTAACTGCTTATCATCGAATGGTAACCAGAGAAGCAAAGCTATGCTGACTTATTTGCAGCAAAACTTCCTAAGGTCCATCTACTCTTAAATTTTAAAAACCTTTTTTTTTTTTTCCAATCCTATAGCCTGGAATTAATTTTCCTGGTTTGGCACATTGTTACGCATCCCCTATGAAACAAACCAGGGAATTCATGCAAAGAAAAAAACTATAATTAGTGTGCTTTCTCAGCCCAATTGTCCAAGCACTCCAATAATCCCCAAATGCTTTTATTTTATTTATTTATTTTTAAAGTCTTCTACCACGATTATGGTTATTCTTTTGTTGTTGTTGTTAACCCTCACCCCAGGATATTTTTTTCCATTGATTTTTAGAGAGAGTGGAAGGGAGGGGGAGAGAGAGAGAGAAAGAGAGAAAGATCGATGTGAGAGAGACACACATCGATCAATTCAATCAGTTGCCTCCCACACTGGCCCCTACCCAGGCCGGGATTGAACCTGTGACCTTTCGGTGTGCCGGCCAATGCTTTAATCACTGGGCAACACCAGCCAGGGCAATTCCCAAATGCTTTTAAATAAGAGATGATATCTATAATAATAAAAGCATAATATGCTAATTAGACCGGATGTCCTTCCGGGCAACCTTCCAGACGAAGCCACAGCTGCAGGGGCCAAGCCCCTTGCACGAATTTCATGCATTGGGCCTCTAGTGTCCTAATAAAATTGAAGTGCTTTAAAAGATGATCTCCAGCCCACTGGTGTGGCTTAGTGGTTGCGCATCCACCCATGAAACCAGGAGGTCATGGTGTGATTCCCAGTCAAGAGCACATGCCTGGGTTTCAGGCTCAATTCCCAGTATGGGGTGTGCAGGAGGCAGCTGATCAATGATTCCCTCTCATCATTGGTGTTTCTATCTCTCTCCCCCTCTCCCTTCCTCTCTCTGAAATAAAAACATTAAAAATTCAAACATGATCTCCGTAAGAAAGATAGTCCTTCTTAAGCAGTCCATATCAAGCAAGACAAATACTCACCCCGTTATTATATATACTAGTTGCTAAAGGATTTGTTTTACTCCTAACAATAATCTGTGAGTTTTACAAGGTCTTCCCAAGACATAAGTAGGAGTGTGAAACCTGGGCAGTGGAGTCATGGAAAGATGGTGACCAAATTATAGTCATGCCTATAACTAATGAGGAAAAAAACAAGTCAAGAAACATTCAGGGGAAACCTGGTGCAATTTTCTCCTTTTTGAAGCTTAAACAAGACAAGATGGATTTAAATTGCACCAGGATGGGTTTCTTCTTGAAATAAGAGGCCTATAATGCCTATAAAACAAACCAGTTGGTTAGAAAGTACACGTCTATAGTTTCCATCAGTTCCTAGGCTATATAGTGTAGATGTTTTTAAAAATTCATTTATTTAATCCTCCCCCGAGGATATGTTTATGGATTTGAGAGAGAGAGAGAGAGAGAGAAACATAGATATGAGAGAGAAACATCAATCGCTTGCCTCTAGTACTCACCTAGACCAGGGATCAAACCTGTAACCTAGGTATGTGCCCTGACTGGGAATTGAACCTGAAACCTTTTGGTGTACAGGATGACACTCCAACCAACTGAGCCAGCCGGGCAGTGCAGTATAGATGGTTTTTTAAAAGCACAATTACAATACCTGCAAATTAAGGTTGTTTTTAAAGCTTATTTTTAAAAATTGATTTCAGAGAAGAAGGGAAAGGAAGGGAGAGATAGAAACATCAATGATGAGATAGAATCATGGATCGGCTATCTCCTGCACACCCCGCACTGGGGATCGAGTCCGTAACCTGGGCATGTGCCCTTGACCAGAATAGAACCTGGGACCCTTCAGTCCACAGGCCGACACTCTATCCACTGAGCCAAACCAGTCAGGGCCAAATTAAGGTTGTTAATCAAAGTTAATAAAAGTAATTAATTAGTGGGTGCTTATTTCACAAAATAATTTGCCATGAGGCCAAAGGACCCTGTCTATCTTGTTCATTGTTGTAGTCCCAGAACCTCGCACTTTACCTAATGCATCACAGACACCCTTTAAATATTTGTGAATGAATGTATTCTTTAAATACCAGCTGCCTTTCATACATTTGATCCCTCCAGACTGGATTGAGATGGGACTTCCCCAGGAGTGCTTGCGGGACGCAAAGAGAAGCAGAGAGGCACACAGAGAGGGAACGAGATGCTCAAGGATGTCTGTCTTTATCACGGTGAACAGCAAAACCTCTTTTTCTCCCCAAGACCTTTTAAGATTAGGACACGCCACTGTTTACAAAAGCGGACCCGTGGGAGATTTGAACTGTCAAGGGGGATCGTGCTTTGAAGTACATTCCTGACTAAAAACAGGGGATACAACTAGATAACACTTCCAGGCTCGAGGTCCGGTCCCTGATGAGACAGGCCTAAGAGGAAGCGTCTGAGCAAGGGCTGCCCGGCTGAGCACACCCTCCGGCGGTTGTTATCGTCGCAGCCTCTAGGTCTGAAACAGTGCTTGCACGTGCTTTTAAATGATCTTGGAGATGCTTTAAGATGAAAGCGTCCCCAGCTCTCTTTACTATTTGCTTGAACAAGAGCCTGAAAAGAAAGGCTAAAGAGCTTTCTAGTGACACCCTTCTCTCCTGTTCTAAACAAGACCCATGTGCTCCACTGACTTCCCAGGCCCTTAGCAAATGCAGGATTGGCCACTATTGCCTGTCATTCTGTGGGTGTCTTTCTTTGCACTTTTTTTAAAAAAATATATTTTATTGATTTTTCACAGAGAGGAAGGGAGAGAGATAGAAAGTCAGAAACATCGATGAGAGAGAAACATCGATCAGCTGCCTCCTGCACATCTCCTACTGGGGATGTGCCCGCAACCCAGGTACATGCCCTTGACCGGAATCAAACCTGGGACCCTTCAGTCCGCAGGCCGACGCTCTATCCACTGAGCCAAACCGGTTTCGGCCTTTGCACTTTTTTAAAAAATTTTTTGTTAATCTTCACTCGAGGATATTTTCCCATTGATTTTTGGAGAGAATGGAAGGGAGGGGGAGAGACAGAGAGAAACATCGAGGTGAGAGAGGTGCGTCGATTGGTTGTCTCCTGCATGTGCCCTGACCAGGGCCGGGGATGGAGCCTGCAGCCTACTTGGCAGAATCAAATCTGGGACCCTTCAGTCCATGGGTCAACACTCTATCCACTGAGCCAAACCAGCCAGGGCCTTTGCACTTTTTTAATGGTGTCTTTCGAAGCACAAAAGGTTTCCTGTTTTGATGTTCAATGTATCTGGGTTTGTTTTTTTTTCCTTTGGTTGCTTGAGTAAAAGTTTTTAATTTTAACAAAGTCCACTTCATTCACATTTTCTTATATGGTGTCACACATAAGAAACCGTTGCCTACCCCAAGATCCTGAAGATTTACTCCTATTTTTTTTTTCCTTAGAGTTTTGTTGTACTTTTACCTCTTATGCTTAAGTGTATGATCCCTTTTGATTTATGGTGTATGTTGTGTGGTAGAAATCCAACTTCATTCTCCAGCATTTGTATATCTAGTTGTCTTTCTCGATTTAAATGCCTTGGCACACTTGCTGAAAGTCAGTTGACCATAAATTAAAGGTTTATTTCTGGACTCTCAATGCTATTCCAGTGATCTGTATGTCTAACCTTATGCCAGTACCACACTCTCTTGGTTACTGTACTGTTGTAGTAAGTTTTGAAGTTAAGAAGTGTGCGTCCGCCAACATTCTCCTTTTTTAAGGTTATTTTGACCATTATGTGGGCATCACTTCTGCAGGTCTCACCGAGGGTCTAATCCTTTGTTTTATAGTTTTAGGATCTTGAAGATACCAGTTTTCCCCCCAAAGTAAACAAGTAACAATATTCCTCAAACTGGCAAAATGCTATTCCTTTTTTTGGTGACCTCAATCAAAACGCCTATACAGGGAGTTTCCTTTACAAGGTGCCAAATCAATTACTAACAGGTTCCTTGATAAACTTGGAATTGGAAGCTAAGGTTCAAGGGAAGATTTTGGTATAACGGTTAAGAATTACAGGCTTTAGGTCCCAGCAGTTCCAAGTTTGAATCCCCATGTCTGCCACTGAATGGTTGTGTAACCAGGGCACAGTGTGGGACAACTCTTCATCTATGAAATGGGGAAAAAATATCCCTTTCTCCGGCTTCCTGGGGACCTGGAGAGCATTGCCACTGCCTGGCTGTGGACATTCCATTGCCTGATGGGAAATTAGGTCAGTGGTGCTAGATTTTGATGTTGATGGGGTTGATTCTTATCAGTTTATATGTCAAATCCCTGTGAATTCTGGGATTTAGAGCCATCCTTTGCAATAGCTTCCCAAGAGAGTGCATATCCAGACACCTCAGTTACCAGGAGTACCATGAAGATTTAAGAAATAAGTGAAAACCAGTCGCTGAGCAGTCAAAATAGGTCTCACAAAAACTCTAGTACCTAACCCATAGGAGAACCCAACAGAAAACCTTTAGTTAAAACCTGAGAGTCTAATCTAATAAAAGTTTATCTGGCCGAAACCGGTTTGGCTCAGTAAATAGAGCGTCGGCTTGTGGACTGAAGGGTCCCAGGTTCGATTCCGGTCAAGGGCATGTACCTGGGTTGCGGGCATATCCCCAGTGGGCGATGTGCAGGAGGCAGCTGATCGATGTTTCTCTCTCATCGATGTTTCTAACTCTCTATCTCTCTCTCCCTTCCTCTCTGTAAAAAATCAATAAAATAGCCGAAACCGGTTTGGCTCAGTGGATAGAGCGTCGGCCTGCGGACTGAAGGGTCCCAGGTTCGATTCCGGTCAAGGGCATGTACCTGGGTTGCGGGCATATCCCCAGTAGGAGATGTGCAGGAGGCAGCTGATCGATGTTTCTCTCTCATCGATGTTTCTAGCTCTCTATCTCTCTCCCTTCCTCTCTGTAAAAAATCAATAAAATATTTTTTAAAAAATCAATAAAATATATTAAAAAAAGTTTATCTGTATCTAAGTTCATAGAATAGAAAAAATACATACATATATATATATATATGATTGTTAGTAGAAAAATGGAGAAGTGTCAGCCCAGTAGTGATGAAAAAGCCACACGCAAAACAAAACAACAAAACAAAAAACAACCCAAAAAACACCAGACATAAGTTGAAAATGATGAAGATACAGCATCCTCGAGGACACTTATTACGGGGGACAGATAGACCTACATACTGTCGAGCAGCTAAGAGATTTCATTTCTGCAGGACAGCTTCTGCTCTTCGTGGGGGAAGGCAAAGGAGATGTGGCTGGTCTTCCATTTGACCCAACGGGTTCCATCTGCAAAGGGAAGCGGTATTTAAATCAGTGGTGTAGGGAGCTGTGTTTCTGTGCATTCTTACCCTGGATTGTGGTTGTTACTAAGTACGCTCGAGGGGAGATCAGAGCTGTAATTGTGACTTCTCTCCCAGCCCTTTACTCTTGTCTCCGGGACAGAGAGTTTTGTGTCGAATCCTCTGGAAGGGCCTTTATGGGGAATAGGAAGAATGAAGGGACTTGGCAACTCACACTGTAGACGGCAGCCATCCCATGCGGGTCCGGCATAAACCAGCAGTGAACCTGCTGTGGGCTCTCGGTGGAGACTGAAATTCAGGAGATTTCGGTCCCCTGCAGGGCGCGTGTTCAATATCCAACCGGTCAACAGCTGCAAACAAACTTCAGGTGGGCTGATGGCAGTCCTCCACCTTCCATTATTGTTGTGTGTGTGTCTCTCTCTCATGCTAATATGGACTTTCAAGTTTTAATTGGGTGTAAAAGCCAGCTCCGGGGCCTGAACGACAGCCCCAAAGCATTTCAGGGCTGGAAGGCTTTTAGAAAAATTGCCTGGCCTCTTCCTTTCACGGAAGGAAAAGCCCGAGGCCCTGAGACACGTTGTGATTGGATGTGGGTCACGCAGCTGATGAGGGACAGAGGGGGAAGGAGCTCAGGTGTCCCCACGCCTGGATAGGAAAGTGACTTTCCAGTGCGCCCCCTACTCCTAGAGTGCCGCCCTTTCCTTTTTTTTTTTTTTCCTTTTCTTTCCCCCTTTTCGTTCGATCTTTCTCTGCCTTCGGAGCAGTGCAATTTAATTTAATTTAATTCCCGGAAGGTCGGGAAGACGAGGTGTGGGCGCCGCCTCTGCAGCACTTGAGCTGCACGCCGTCTCCAGGTCGGGACCGGGGGCTGCGCTCCCCGCAGCCTGGCGCCTGCAGCCCGTGCACGGCAGGTGCTGGGCACGCGGGCTGAACGCGGCACGGTCGCGGCGGCACCGTCCTCACTCCCCGTTGCACGGCCCGGGCGTGTCGCTGGGGATCCCGGGGCGAAAGGACAGCGTGGGGCCGGATCCACGGCCGCCGGATCAAGAGAGGCTCTGGGCTCCCTCGTGGCTCCCCGGCGGGCACGGCCGGCGCGGAGATGCGCAGCGTGTGAGTGACCTCGGCGCCGACCCCGCCACTGGCCGGGGCGTGCCCGCCGGGCCTGACGTGGCGGCGGGGCCGCGGGCAAGGGGAGAGGCCGCCGCGAGGGCGCGGCCTGACGTGGCGGCCACGGCGGGGCGGCGAGGGGAGCCCGGGCCGCTGCACTGCCCCGCGCTCCGGCCAGAGGGCGCCCGGCCCCCACGCTTCCCCGCCCCGAGGCCGCCGGGGCTCCGGGAGTAACCGCTCCGGCGATTGGGTCGGCGGCGCAGCGGGGCCATGTTGGAGCGGGGCGGCGACCCCGCCTCCCGCCGCCCTCCGCCCCAGGTCCGGCCGCGCCGGGGCAGGAGGGGAGCAGCGGAGGGGATCCTCCCCGCCGGGGCGCCCGACGCGACTGGAGCGCCGGCGGCCGCCGCAGCGGTCACGGCCGCCCCTCGGAGCGCCGGCCAATCAGCGGCGCGGGCACAAATATGCAAATGAGGCCGGTGCTGCCGGAGCGCCGCTCGCAGGGGCTGGTGGGGTCGCGCTGGGGGAGTGCACCGGGCCAATCAGGAGGGCGCGTGGCGGCGCGGGGGAGGCGGCGCCCTCACTCCTCCCTCCGCTCCCTCCCGGCCCCGCGCTGACAGGGGGGCCTGGCCGCGCCGCCGGTAAGTGCCGCCGCCGCCCGCCGCTGCCACCCGCCGCCCCGGGCGAGGGGAAGGAGCCGGGGGGCTCCGCGGGGCAGCGGCCGCCGCTCAACTGGTGGGGAGAGGCGGGGGCGGGTTCTGTCAGCCGGGTGGTCGCCGGAGGCCGCCCCCGCCCGGCCAGCCGCGCGTGTCAGTCTCGGTCGAGGCGGGGGGCGGCGGGGGCGCCTCCGTCATGGCGAAGCCCGAGAGCCGGCGGGCGGCGGAGAGGACGTGCCGCCGCCGCTCGGCCGGGCCGGGAGGGCGGTGGGTCGGGGCCGCGCCGCCGGCGCGGAGGGGCCCGCGCCCGGGGACGGGCGGGCGCGCCGGGAGGCCGGGGAGGGGGCGCTGCCCGCACGTGCGGCCCAGCCCGCCCGCGGCCCGCCCCGCGCCTGTCATGGCTGCGGGCTGCTGCCCCCGCCCCGCCGCCGCCCGCAGCCCCCGGGGTCGGGACCCGGCCGCCGCCGCCGCGCCTGTTGCGTGGGGAGGAGGCGAGGGCCGGGTGGGCAGGGCTCCCCTTCCCCGCCCCGCGTGCGGTCGGGGCCTCCCCGGCGGCCCGCGCCCCTCCCGAGCGCCGCGCCGGGCTTCCCTCCATCCTGCAGCCTCCGCCCTCCCCCGCCCGCCGGCCTCCTCGCCTCCGTGACTCATGACAGGGCGTCCCGCGCGAGCGCCCGGTGTCCCCGCGCCCGGGGCGCCCCCCGCGCGCTCCCAGGCCCGGCCTCCGGGGGATCGACCTCCCGGTGCTCCCTGCGGTCCTCCGCCCCGGGGGCCCCCGCACGTCCGCCAAGGGGCCCGCACCCCGCCGCGCCCTGGGGCTCCGGGTCGGGCCGGGCCGGGCGGCTCCGGGCCCGCCTCGCGGACACCCCTTCCCGGAGCCGCGCACGACCCGGAGCGCCCGGGTGTCTGTCTAGCGGGCATGTCGCCGTCGCCAGCTCAGTGGTGTCTGTTCCTTTTTTTTTTTTTTTCGGTTTTGTTTTGCCTTTTTTTTTTTTCCCTTTTAGAGAAAAATAAAACTTTTCAGAACAAAGTACACAAGAACTTTTTTTTTTTTAAAAAAAGGCTGATATTGAACAGTGTTACACAGTTACTTCCATGGAAGTCTGGGATTTGACACTCATGTGACTTTGATCCATCCCCCCCCCCACCCCACCCCCCCACCCCCGTATGGAATAAAGTTTCTCTTCGTTAATAAAAATCACGGCCACAAATGTAGTTTTTCCAAGTTTTGCATGCCACTTTCCATCTTTTCCTCCCGATTTCAGGTCGCCAGTTCTGCCTAAGCAGCTCTGATCTTGCATAGGAAAGAGGGTTTGTCTTGTATGATGTTACTCAACGCTGTGCGTGGTTGGTTGTTGGGAGTATTTTTCAAAAAGAACCACTAGTTCTGCAAACACATGAATGTGTAGAAGGTGAACTTCAGGAGGATTCCACATTGCGGAGGGAGGGGTGTGTGTGTGTGTGTGTGTGTGTGTGTGTGTGTGTGTGTGTGTGTGTTTGCGACACAGAAGGCTGAACATACTGTTTCTCTTATGTTGGATTTGCAGAACTTGAATTTAAATGGGACTTTTTGCTAATAGCAAGCAGGAGGCGCCTTCCATGGGATGGATCACTGATAAATATTTGTTGAATGAGAAATACCTATTGCTCCAAGCAAGTTAAGCCTGTGTGTTTCTGTCTTCCAAGACTTTTTTTTTTTTTTTTCCTGCTTCTATGGCTTTGACACTTCACATTAAATTGCTATATAGTGGACTACAAAGTATTGGTGAGTCTTAGTTTTGGGACGTTTCCTATAAAACACAGACCATGTGATATCGACAAGTGATGCGGGGGTGGGGGGGTGGGGGGGTGGGGGGGAGGTAGCTTCCCAGATTTGATTCTGGTAATTTTGTCGTTCTTGAAAAGTTTTAGGGGAGTGGCTGTTGGTAGAATCAAACAAACAAAAAAACACCTTGTGATTGATTAACTAGAAAAAGATGATGTCCTAAGGACCGAGGAAAAATAGCATTGGGGGGAGGAACATTGCTGGTGTAACCAGTCAAGCCTTCTTGGCTTGGAAGGAGGTCTGATCCGAGAGAATTAGGACTTTGTCACTTGACGAGCTTTTGTCCGGGCTGGGGAAAACTTTCCCCTTACCCCCTGAGTTCTTGTGCCTGGTCAAATAATTCAAACCAAAGACAGCAGGTTAACATCAGAAAATCAGGTGTGAGTGAGAGCCCCTGAGAAAGTCACATAAGCATGAATGTTTCCAAAGACAGTGAGGCAAGTAAGATGGGTAGTCATTTTGGACAAAGGAGCAAGGGGGGAAGCGGCTGGGAATTTCAAAGAGGAAATGGGCAATTCACAGGTAGCCCGGAAAGTGGCAAACACATTCTTTCTAGGCAACTCAAGACAATGGGACAGAGGGGATTCCAGTGAACAGATTTTGGCCTGCCTCTTTCCTATCTACTTAATTCATACGTGCTAAAGGGCTTTACGTTAAGGTTCCCTTCCTGGAGGTTTTCCTGTCTGACTCTTACAAGAAAGAAAGGAGGAAGTAAAAACTCTTACCTGAATGTGTTGCGTTTGTTTTCAGCTCTAAATAATGTGCATACCAGGGTGGTGCACCCTCAGCCCCCACACTGCAGCTGTAGTCAAGTTTCTTAACCTCTGTGAACCTTTGCTTTCCTCCAGTTTTGCAATTCTCTGATTCTAAGTATTCCATGACACCAGCCCTGTGAAATACAAAAGTTACATTTGGATTGAAGTGTAAGAAAAGGCAGAGGTTTTGAAACACATAGTAGTATATGTAGTTGGCTTTACCTGAAAAGAACATTTCAAAAAGAATCACAAGTCAGTAGGTAGGAGTAAAGACAGAAAACAGTGTTGTCAGAGGACAAAGCCCATGACAAGATGAGATGAATGAAATCTTAAGTATCTGTAGAAACTTTAAAATCCAAACCCCCTATCTAAGGTAACTGAATGCCTTCTATAAGGCTTGAACTAGACTTTGGCACTTCACCTATGGAAACAGATAGAACTGAAGGGAGGGGCTTAATGTACACACTGAAAGGGCATGACAGATTTAGAAGAATCTATTAAAGCTTCTATCTGTTGTAAAATAAAAACTTTGGCACATGTGAACTCTAGGTTTTCTAAAGGGTTAGATGTGTTAATCACCGATGTAAATGTAATAGAAGAAGAAGTCAACTAAATACTTTGACAGAGAAGAAAAGGTGAAATCCTGGAGAGGTCAGACTCTATAAAGGAAAAATATGACTGAAATTAATAGATCTACTGGGAGTATTTCATCAGGTATCAGTGTAGAGAATAAAGAACATAGGTAAGAATGTGGAAACTTGACATGGCCAGAGTGAACATGAATTATGAAAACTAATTTATTAGAGCATATTGTCATAAGTGTTTGAAAAACTTTAAAAGCCAGAGATTGAAATCCAAAGAGATTTATGAACACTGGGGAGATAGAATGATTGTATTGCAACCTTTTAAATGTTTTGTAGCTGTTGTGGTCTTAACATGATTAACATGTCTTAACACAATTCAGATTTCTTACTTGATAGATGTTTTACTTTGTAAATGCAAGTTGTCACATTCCAGATTTAGAGTTATTATCTCACACTTTGTATTTCTGTTTACTTTCTTGTTTGGACTTCACTCTCCTACATTTCACCTCACCTGGGAATACTCAGGTCAAATTCTACTTTATAAATAAAATCATCTCTTGTCATTGCAACCCATAGGATTTCTCCTTCCCATGAGATTATAGCATATTATTTGTCTCATTTATTTGACATGTACAACTTTCTGACATTCCCTCTATTCTATTGCTGTAAAAGGTTATAATAAAAATCACTTTATCTCCCCAGTGTCCATATATCTCTTCAGATGCCAGTCTTTGGCTTTTAACGTTTTCGCTCCCTTAAAAAGCTGATCAAGTGACAAACTGGAGACTTAGAGGAGCGGAAGCTACTTTCAGCTGTAATTCCTTCTCTGAGCTCCAGGTCATTCATATCCCTGCCCCTTTAGTAATCAATTTACTATTACATAATGTAGCATTTATTTTCAGCGAACCCTACCTGTGTAGAATCTACAGTGTAATGGTGGAAATATATAATGAACAAGTAAATTAAGGTAGCCCTGGCCAGTTTGACTCAGTGGTTAGAGCGTCGTGGGCCCTGGCACTGAAGGGTCATGGGTCCATTTCGGTCAAGGGCACTTACCGTTTTGGTCAGCTGCAGGGTCTTTCCCCACCCAGGAGACAACCAGTTGATGTGTCTCTCCCACATTGGTGTTTCGCTCTCTCTCCCTCTTCCTTCCCTTCCACTCTCTAAAAATCAATGGAAAAATATCCTCGGGTGAGGATTTTTTAAAAAAGTGTAAAATTACAACTTGTGTGATTCAATAAAGGAAGAGAATAGGGTGCCATGAGAGAAAATGGGCAGGATTATAGATTCTGTGGGCACGAAAGGCCTCTGGTCAGGTGGTGCTATTTATGTCAAGACAAAGAAGAAGAAGCCAGACAAGGAGAGTTTTCTCGAAGAGAAAATATGTATGAAGACAAGAAAAGCTTGTTAATGTTGGAAGAAATGATAGAAGTTCATGGTAGCAGGAACATAATAATAGAGGAAAACCATGGAAGATGTCATGAGATAAGCAGAGAATGGACCATCCAGGGCATTGCAGGACCTGTTTTGGTTTTACTAAGGGCATTGCAATCAAAAGAGTAATATGCTTTAATTTGGATTTTAAAGGTTTCACTTTGAGAATGGATTGGGAAAAGGAAGAGCAAAAGCAATGACATTGTACTACTACAATTACTGAAGTAAGACATGGTGCTAGCTTGAAGTAGGAGTTGCATTTGCAGAGATGAAGGAAAGGGTTACGTGCGTAAGTATGTATAAGTGTAATTTGATTTGTTATAGAGGGAAAGAGGAGATAGGTAGGGAAATGACAGCTTCATGATGGATTGGACATTAAAGGAAAGGTGTCAAAAGTGACCTTCAAGTTCCTGGCTTGAGGAACTAGATAGGTGGTGATGAGATATACTGAGATGAAGAAATGATAGAAGAAAAGGGAAAATAAGGTTTGGCAAGAAAGGAAGTTTGGCCAAAACCGGTTTGGCTCAGTGGATAGAGCGTCAGCCTGCGGACTGAAGGGTCCCAGGTTCGATTCCGGTCAGGGGCATGTACCTGGGTGGCGGGCACATCCCCAGTGGGAGATGTGCAGGAGGCAGCTGATCGATGTTTCTCTCTCATCGATGTTTCTAACTCTCTCTCTCCCTTCCTCTCTGTAAAAAATCAATAAAATATATTAAAAAAAAAAAAAGAAAGGAAGTTTTGAACACCATTCCCAGACAAGTTCTTTTGAAAGTGGGGACTGTCTTTATCTGAGTGATAGGTGCCCCAGTTAAGCTTAGCTATATGTATGATACCACACTGTCACATTCATAGTGTGTGTGTTTTGAGAGGAAGAAGCAAGCTTCTTCTTTATGTTAGAATAATTGATAACTGAAATGGTGTTACCTTTTCACAATGCATTTCCGTTTTTGAAAGTTTGTGAATATTAATATAGATTATTATCAGGCATGAAGGTTTGAGTAAAAATTAACTTGAAAGTAGTATTAGATGGTTTGCATATTATTTGGGTGATAATGTAGAATTCAAAAAGTCTTGATGTTCTCAGGAAAGTAGCACTGTTTAAAGTCATCAGCTTATAGGCACTTATTTATTATCAGCTGATAATAAATTTATCATTTTTAATGAGACTTCTGATGCTTATGAGTGAAAATTATAGCTCAGTTCATTAGTAGCTATTATTTATCAATTAGCTACAACTATCAATGTTTGTTATAATTTGGCATTATTAGCTGAAGTTAACTGACTATTAAGAGTTTCAAAAAATTATACTTAAAGACTTTTTTTAGACCAACCTTTTAAAACATTGTTATTGTAACAAAGGGACATGGTTTGAAATCTGAAAAAAAAAAAAAAAAAAAAAAAAAGATTATTTTTCTTGTCCAGTGGTCATTTTAGTTTAGTTTATCTGATTAAGCAGCAGCAGTATAAAGTATATTTCTATTGGAAATCAATGGCTGAAAGATAACTGCTAACATATCTTGTTAGTTTCTTTTATAAGATGAAGTAAATAATGATTGGAATAATAATTAGGTGTCAGATCTTGCATAAAATTTGTTTTATTTTAAAATTTTGTGCTTTGTCGCAGTTAGAGAAAATTAAAAATTCCCCCCACCACTATGCAGTTAATGGACTAGAATTCAGTCTATTCCTATATTTTTCAGTTATGTTATCTTTACAGTGTTTGTTTTTAAAAAGGCAGTTAAATATCTATTCATTAACATTTTTTTCGTCTATTCCTGGAACTGAGCAGCTTTACCTAAAACAAATCTAGGAATGTAAGATTATAGACTTGGTGCACTTATTGTAGTCTGGTTTACAGATGAAGAAATGTACAGAAAAACAGTTGCCCGAGGTTTCTAGTATTAGGGAATATTTTGTTTCAGAGGTTGCATAATTTAATGAATTCACTGCATGTACAAATATAAGATTGCTTATTACTTTTGCTTTAGTAAGTGTGTTGAAATCAATAATATGTAGAGTTTACTTATGTACTTTCAGAGACCATTCTTTGTTTGTCAATGTTTTTATGAGTGACATATACTCTAAATGGTGATTTATAAATATTTACTTATTTATATGCTTAATCTTGTTCCAGTTAGATTTTTTAAAAATTTAAGTTATAATGGACATTCAGAAACATATATAAATCATAGGAATATGCTATCTGACATACTACAAAGTAAACACGTCTCTGAAATAGCCACCCGTGTCAAGGAATAGAATGTTACAGTTATTGGCACCCCAGAGGACCCCCTCAGACTCCTTTCCAGTTATCACACCCTTTCAGCCTTTCAGAGGTAAGCATTATGCTAACTCCTAAAACCATAGAGTAGTTTCCCTGTTTTTGAACTTTATGTAAATGGCATTATGTATATGCTCTTTTTTTAAAAAAAAAGTTTTTATCGATTTCAGAGAGAGAGGAAAGGCGAGGGAGAGATAGAAACATCATGAAAGAGAAACATCAGGTGGCTGCCTCCTGCACACCCCAACCAGGGATCGAGCCCCCAATCTGAGCCCATGTGCCCTGACCAGGAATAGAGCTGGTGACCTCTTGGTGCATGAGTCAACACTCAGCCACTGAGCCACACTGATCAAGCTACATACGCTCTTTTGCTTTATATTGTATTTGATACTAATATGTGTTTTTCCATTCAGGAGTAATTCATTCTCATTGCTGTTAACTCTATGGTATTATGGACATGGTTTCAGTTTTGGACTATTGTGAATACTAAAATGAACCTTCCTGTACTTATCAATTGGTGCACACATCTTATGGAGTATATTTTACTGCAAGTGGAAAAGCTGGCCATAGGTTTGCATATGTTTAACTTTAGCAATAACGCCAAATAAATTTCCAAATTTGTTCCAGTATACACCCCTTTTAGTAGTGTTTGAGAATGCTGGTTCGTCCATATTCAGTTATGTGGTTTTATTAAAATACTAGAGGCCCAGTGCATGAAATTTGTGCACTGGTAGGGTCCCTAGTGGCTACCGGCTGCCAGCTGGGTACTCCCTCCCGTACCCTGCCAGCCCTGCCCCCTAGTTGAACTCTAGGACAACTCCCGGTTGAGGGAATAATTTGCATACTACACTTTTATTATATAGGATCACTATCTTTAAAAAATCTTGTGCTCTCATTTTTAATTTTAAAAGGATATTTGATGATGGATAACATATTTTTACAGGGATGAGAGACATAATAAAAAGGAATGTGCAATAGCACATACAAAGATTTTCAGTCCAAAAATGTTGTTTTTGCTTGTTGGATTATAACAGGTTATAATAAAACATTTTGTATTCTCAAAGTTATAGTCACTGTATATAAGAGACACTGTATTTTCTTGATCCTTAAAAATGTGTGGTTTTAAAAATAGAGTGAATAGTTCACTATTTTAGGGGAATGGTTTGGGAAGAACGAAAAAATACATACCAATAACTTCATCAAAGACATCTTCCTGAACTAGGTGGATGCTGTTGATCAGAAACTTCCAGGAGGGCAATTGGGTTTTATATCTTTATTTTATACCAGTAGTAAGACAAAAATAAAGGAGTAATTAATAGAAAAGTGGAATTGGGTTTCTCAAGGATTTGAATATTAAGTCACATTTTAGAGAGTAGTATGTTGAAGATGTGTCAACATTTGACTGAATTTGAAGTGCTAAGTCAGTGGATTTGATAGAAATGAAATCACTGCATAGAAACTGGTATCTATCAAACGTCAATAATAAAAGCATAATATGCTAATTAGACCAGACAGCTAGACGAACTTCTCGATGAAGCTGGGGCAAACCATTGCAGCTTTGAGGGCAGAGCCCCTTGCACGAATTTCGTGCATCAGGCCTCTAGTTTTAAATAAGCAGGAAAAGCCATAGGAAAGCAAGTCAAAGACAGTGAAGTGTCATAGAAGCTAAGAGAATATCCAGAAGGCAGAGTGGTTAATAAAACTGAGTTCAGAAAACATTTAAACAGCTTTAATATGGACCAGGCACAGAGGTAGGTGGTACCTGAGTTGAAGTCATAGGCCTTGTTCTTTTAAGCTCTCAAAACCTAAATTGTATATGGGGTGGGGGTGCATGGACGATTGGAAGCTTTATATAGAAGATAGCATTTGAGTTTAGCTTCTGCTTGGCTTAATGATGGTAAGTGTTTCTTAGTGGTCAAAGACAGGAATTGAAGGAGATGAAGGGGACAACGTTGGAGATTATTAGCAAAAGAACCTGAGGAGGCCTGGAGAAGCTCAGTGATGGGAGGGCTTGAACGAATAACTAGGCTCTTGGGGTGTCAGAAAAGAGGTAAATCAGAGAGGGAGAGCCACATTAATTAGCATCTAACTATAGTTTAGGAACCATGAATGGATTTCTAAACCCTGCAAGTTGGATGGTGATCATCAAGCTGCGTCTCAGTTTTTCGTGTATTTCAAACTTTGGAAAATTCTGCGTTTAAGTCAATTTCCTGTTTTCTGTATATATATTTATACTTAATTTGGTGATGTGTATAAATGATGTTCAGGACTATTTCAATTAAACAACTTGACCTGACTCAGCAACTAGGAAACTTCTAATCTGTTTTCAGTATCAGCCCCAAATTAATTGACCTCAAACATTTTTTTACCAAGAATAGAGATGACATTGTGTTTTAAAGATTTTCCTTTCTGTTAGATTCAAAGTAAAACTAAATTAAGTGTGAATGCCAACAATATGTAAGTAATTGAATTTAGTAAATGGTTATCTGCATAGGGGGGATGTTAATAGTATAAGCATTAGATGTTTTCAGTTCCTTTAGCCAAGGAATCCTTTGCTTTTTAAAAATCCTGTGTGAAAGCTCAGATTGTAAAATAAGAATACTCGTGTTTGGAATCTTTTTTATTGGGGAGGAAATGGGGGTAGGGGAGGTCTAAAGCCCCCTCTTCCTTCCCAGCAATCCAAGAAGTACAATTTGAAAACAGTGTTTACACAGTGCTTGATATTGATTATTTACAAAAGCCCTATAAGATCAGTACAGTACTATTATAATCTCCATTTCACAGGTGAAAAAACTGAGCTTCAAAATGATTAAGTGATTTGTGTAAGATTACATAGTGAATCAATGCTAAAACCAGGATTCCAGCCTAACCAGAATATTTGCAGAGCCTATACTTTTAACTGCTATGCTTTTAAGGCCCCTTGTAGAATGAATTATCAATGAAAGTAGGATTCTTTGACTGAGAGATAATGGAATTAAACTTTAAATTGTATAACTGAGTTACTTGTGCTTGCGTGTGTGAAATATATATAACATAAAATTTACGATTTACATTTTAAAGTATACAGTTTAGTGAGGGCATTCTTAGAATAATAAAAATGAAATATTGCTTAAAAGAACTGCTTTCGAATCTTAACTTTTGTAGTATCTATTAAGGATCAAGAGGTTTTGTTTTACATTATAACATTTTAAAAATTGATTTGATAGAGAAACATCAATTTGAGGATCTCATGTCAGCTTTCTTAAAAGACATAACTTTGAAGTATAATACATATATATTTATTTAGGGAATGATGGCCATTTCATGGTTTGGGAGAGAGTCTGACATACCATTCTCAAGTTTACATTCTCTTATAATATACTAGTAGCCCTGTGCACAAATCCATGCGCCAGTAGCTCGCTGCTGTCCTCCTGTAGCTCCCGCTGCCCTCCCCCCATGCCTTCCTCATAGCTTGCTGCCCTGCCCCCTCCTATAGCTCTCCACCGCCCACTTGTAGCTTGCTGCCCCACCCTTCTGCTGATCTGTGATCCAGTCGTTATGTGGTTGGTCATTATACTTCACCATGTAATGACCATTTGCATATTACATCTTTATTATATAGGATAATTTATTATATGTTTTTAAATCATGTTTTTATTTGGTGATGTGTATAAATGATATTCTATATAAATTTTATAGAACTTTAATGAGTACTCATTATTAAACTTTAATTGCTTTTGTTCTTATTTTTCTAGGATTCTGACACTTCATGACATGTCGTTACCTAGAGCAGTAATGAACATGGACCTGTCTCGGATTAGTTGATGACTTTTGGAAATGATCCAATAATTTCTACTACAGAGAAGTGGATACTTCCTTTGGAACGAATAACCCAGATTGTTAGTGAATTTTTCAAGATGACAGATCCAATGATGGACTTTTTTGATGATGCCAATCTTTTTAGTGAGACCTTAGAAGGTTTGTCAGATGATGCATTTGTACAACCAGGACCTGTTTCACTAGTTGATGAATTGAACTTGGGTGCAGAATTTGAACCTTTGCACATAGACTCATTGAATCATGTTCAAGGTACTCCAACGCATCAGAAGATGACTGATTATGAACAGTTAAATCAGTTTGATTCAGTGAAATTCCATCAGGTTAATCAGTCTTTTGGTAGCCCAGCTGAACATGTGTTATCTCCACACTCTCAGTTTAATTGTTCTCCAATCCACCCCCAAAACCAACCCAATGGTTTATTTCCAGATGTAGCAGATGGCAGTCCAATGTGGGGCCATCAGACAGCTACTAGCATTTCAAGTCAGAATGGGTCTCCTTTCCACCAACAAGGGCGTTCTCACTCTCTGCCTCAAAACAAAAGCTTCGTGGGACACCATGACTTTGCCTTATTTCAGGCCAATGAACAACACACACAGTGCGCTTCGCTGCGCTCGCAACAAAGCAGGAGTAATCTTAACCCAGGGCAAAATTCTGTCAGCCAGTCTAAACATTTTATGGATGTTAATGTTTCTGGCCCACACAGAGTCAGCGTCAGCGTCAGCCACCCGCCACAGATCACCGGTGCATCCACTTCACAGCAGTCTCTTTTGATGCAGCAGTTTTCTCAAACATCCAACCCTCCAGTACACTTTCTCAAGTGTAGCAACCGGCAGGAAGGAAATTTTAATGGACCTTCTTCAAATATGACATCTTGTTCTGTCAGTAACTCACAGCAGTTTTCTTCACATTATTCCTTTTCTAGTAATCACGTATCACCAAATAGTCTTCTCCAGTCCTCTGCTGTTCTTGCACCCAGTCATACAAATCAGACTTTATCTGATTTCTCTGGAAGTAATTCCTTTTCACCTCATCGGGGAATCAAGCAAGAATCTACTCAGCATATGCTCAATCCCAATACATCACTGAATTCAAGTAATTTCCAAATGTTGCATTCAACACATCCTCAGGGTAATTACAGCAATTCAAAATTATCTCCTGTGCACGTGAACTTCCAGGATCCTGTTGACTCAGGAACACAAATGGGCCATTTCAATGATCATGTAGAAACGAATGGCTTTTCATCTTTAGAAGAGAATTTACTTCATCAAGTGGAGTCTCAGACTGAGCCATTCACAGGACTTGATCCAGAAGACCTCCTCCAGGAGGGTCTCCTTCCCCAGTTTGATGAGTCAGCGTTTGGGCAAGATAATTCAAGTCATGTTTTAGATCATGACCTTGATCGGCACTTTACTTCACATCTTGTAACGCGGCCTTCTGATGTGGCTCAAACTCAGTTTCATTCTCAGGCTCGGAGCTGGCATTCATCAATTTCTAATCATCAGCATTTACATGACAGAAATCGCCTATGTTTACAGCGACAGGTATGAAGCTTTTATTTTGGTAATTTGGGGAAGGGTGGGCTTTTACTACGTTAATTTTATATGAGACATAATCAAAATTGGTTAAACTCAGTAGTTCTATTAAATGAATATGCAGATTTTGACAGTTTTCTATTTAACAGAGTTACATTTGAAAATAATTTCATTGATGTACTCAATGCAATGGACTCTTACATTTAAAAAAGTAGAAGGTTTTAAGGTCTCTTTTGTAACTTTCAACTGTGATTGCCTTTAAAGGATTTATTATAAAAAAGTAAAAATGTAATAACCATTAAAAAGGAAAACAATATATTGGGAACATTTTATTGCATATGATGGACATAGGGTTAATATTCTTATAAAAAGTTCATGTGAATTGATAAGCAAACTTTAATAGTTTTTATTGATTTTAGAGAGGAAGGGAGAGAGAGATAAGAAACGTCAATGAGCGAGAGACATTGATCATCTGCCTCCTGCACACCCTCCTCTGGGGATCGAGCCTGCAGTCCAGGCATGTGCCCTGACAGAGAATCAAACCGGTAAACTCTTGGTTCATGGGTCAGTGCTTCACTATTGAGCCACACTAGCTGGGCCATAAGCAAACTTTTAAGTTGATAACTAGATAAAGCATATAAGTTGAAATTCACAAAAGAAGAAATTGAATTAGCAAATAACATTCAGAATAATATGCACCTTTAATAATTCAGTTTGCAGCATGGTTTTGTTTTCACCTATTAGAAAAATATTTTTAATGTTAATGCTGAATGTTGGCAAATTTATGGTGAAATTGGAACTTACGTAGTTTTGTTAATTGATACAAATATTTTGGAAAGAAATTGGATGGCATAATTGAGTATCAAAATACTTTGTTACAATCATCCAAACATAGCAAAAAGTAATATGTTCACAAAGTAATTTATTTTACTATATCTATAAGGGACAACTAATGGCAGCATAGTGTTTTATTATCTCCATATTAGCTTTTAATTAGGCATTAAAAATATGACTTTGAAGACTGACACTGAGAATTTGTTAATAGCAGGGGAAAAGCATAATTCAAAATTACAATTACTGTGAAGTGGTTAATGTTAGAATTGTAGGCTCTGGCCTTACCTGGTTTGGCTCAGTGGATAGAGCATCGGCCTGTGGACTGAAGGGTCCCGGGTTGGATTCCGGTCAAGGGCACATGCCCAGGTTGCAGGCTCAATCCCCGGGGGTGTGCAGGAGGCAGCCGATCAATGATTCTCTCTCATCATTGATGTTTCTCTCTTCCTCTCTGAAATTAATAAAATTAATAAAAATATATATATTTTTAAAAGTGTAGGCTCTGGTACCAGACAATTTGGGTTAGAATCTTGGCTCCTGTTGCTTAGTAACTTGTGACTTTTAGCCATTTATATAATTTCGATGTGTTTCACATGCTTCTTCTTATAAAAAGTATAAATGAGGAATAAGAATAGGATCTAATAGGGCTTTGGTAAGGTCTATCCTATCTAATAAAAGAGAAATATGGTAATTGGCATACAACTGCTACCCTTCCCATTGGCTAATCAGCGAGATATGCAAATTAACTGCCAGCCAAGATGGCGGCTGGCAGCCAGGCAGCTTGAAACTAACATGAGGCTTGCTTGCTTCAGTGACGGAGGACTCCAACGTTCCCCACCTGCCTTGCCGGCCCCTGAGCCTGCAGTTTCAAACATTGTAACAAATATAGATGCTAAACAAAACCCCAGAAACCAGCTTTCAGCCGGCTGGGATCTCAGAGCTGGAGTTGATACAGAGTTTCGATTATAGAACTGAAACAAACCAGATACCTGCTTTCAGGAGCGGAGGCCTAAGAGCTGGAGCCAGAGCTAAAGCTGGCCCAGAATTAAAAAACAACAAAAGTAAAAAGCAGTTGGGAGCTTCAGTCCCAGCCTGAAAACAGCCCTCAGCCCCTCACCCAGACTGGCCAGGCACCCCATTGGGGACCCCCACCCTGAAGGGTGTGTGACCAGCTGCAAACAGCCATCATCCCCTCACCCAGGCTGGCCAGGCACCCCAGTGGGGACCCCCACCCTGATCCAGGACACCCTTCAAGGCAAACCAGCCGGCACCCACCCATGCACCAGGCCTCTACCCTATTTAGTAAAAGGGTAATATGCCTCTCAGCACTGGGATCAGCGGAGCCGCGAGGCCTCCCGGCACCGGGATCAGCGTGACAGGGGGCAGCACCCAAACCCCCTGATCGCCCTGCGGCTCTGTGTGTGACAGGGGGCGGGGCCACAACCTCCCTATCGGCCCTGCTCTGTGCCTGATAGGGGGGAGCTCCCCAACCCCTTGATCACCCTGCGGCTGTGTGTGTGACAGGGTGCGGCGCCCCAACCCCCTCACCTCAGGGGCCCTGCTCTGTGTGTGATGGGGTAGAGCCATAACCTCCCCATCGGCCCTGCCCTGAGTGTGAGAGTGGCGGCGCCCCAACCCCCTGATTGACCCTGCTCAGTGGGTGATAAAGGGCGGTGCCCCAACCCCCTGATCCGCCCTGCTCTGTGTGTGACGGGGCGGTGCGCCAACTCCCCTATCGGCCCTACTCTGTGAGTGACAGGGGGGAGCTCCTCAACCCCCTGATCGGCCCTACTCTGTGAGTGACAGGGGAGAGCTCCCCAACCCCCTGTTGGGCCCTGCTCTGTGTGTGACAGGGGGGAGCTCCCCAACCCCCTGATCGGCCCTGCTCTGTGCATGACAGGGGGTGGCACCACAACCTCCCCATCGACTCTGCCTTGAGTGTGACAGGGGGTGGTGCCCCAACCCCCCAATCGGCCCTACCCTGAGCGTGACTGAGGGTGGCATCGCAACCTCCCAATCCACCCTGCTCTGTGCATGACAGGTGGCGGCGCCCCAACTCCCCAATCGGCCCTGCTCTGAGCCCGACCAGGGGCTGCACCTAGGGATTGGGCCTGCCCTCTGCCACCTGGGAGCAGGCCTAAGCCAGCAGGTCATTATCTCCCGAGGGGTCCCAGACTGCGAGAGGGCACAGGCCGGGCTGAGGGACCCCCCCACCCCCCCGAGTGCACAAATTTTTGTGCACCGGGCCTCTAGTAAGAGATATAACATGTAACAGTACTTAGAAGTATGCCTAGTATGTAGTAAGTACTTAATAAAATGTTTTTATCACAGTATGAAAATATACTGTTTAATATGTTGTTTAATTTTCACAGAATGTGAAAAAATATTAGAAGGAATAGATTGTTTTAGGTTAGTGAAATACACTTTTCTTTGTTTCATATAGTTCTTGTCATGTGACTATATATACTGTAAAGATGTATTTAATGCAATATTTTATCATTTTCTGTAATCTTTTAAAAATAAGGATTCTTAGTATTTCAGTACCTTGGTTACCTGTGAGATTTGGTGAACAATGAAATATGCCATCGTTCTTGAAATTAAGTATCGAGGAACCATTTTCTCATTTCAAAGCCTTGAAGTGTTTGAAGAAGATAAAACCTTTATCTTTTCCTTTAGGTTGATTTTAGTTCTGTTTCAAATAGTATTTTTATTACAATTTTTAAAATGTCTAGGTAGATTTTAAGATACTTAAAGGGTACTTGTAAACCTTCCCCTGCCCTTCTTTCTGTGGCCTGAGTGGAATATTATGATTTTGCTCCCTCTACTGGAAGAGAATCAGGCATCTTTGTTGGACCTTGGGAAAAACCTCTGCTGATTTGAATCTGGTGTCATCTATTCACTATGTATGTAGATTTCTGACTAGTTTGACTAATCAATGTGTATAGCATATAGTTAATGTTAAGAAGCCTGAAATTTATAAACTTTTCTTAATTTTATTATTCTAAGACCTTGTCATCATTTAAATTTTCCTTAATTCATGTTTTCTAAACATGTTCTGCTTTTACAAAGAAGTAAAGACTCGACTCCCTTAGAGTTGGAATAAATGGAGGATAATTATAAGTAACTGAAGTAGCCCCTAATACGAGCATATCTTAAGAGAAATTCTTTTCATACCCATCATAAGAAGCCTTTCATAAGTCTCGCCTTTTTGTTTCAAAGTTTATTACATGTTCAAATATTGATAAAGGGTGGTCAGTTGGAATCTTTTTTTGACTTACTGAAAGTCTGTTCTCAAGTTTCCTGTTATTTGTATTAAAAGTATATTTGGGCCCTGGCCGGTGTGGTTCAGTTGATTGGTGTACTGTTTCGTGGACCAAAAGGTGACGGGTTCTATTCCTGATCAGGGCATATATCCAGTTGTGGTTTGATCCCCGGTGGGAGGCAGCCAATCAATGTATGTCTGTCTCGCTTTAAAAATCAATTAAAAATTTTTTTTAAAGAGTGATATTTGGGAGTTGCTGTGATTATGGGAGTGAAGAGCAGAGGTGGATTGGTAGAGAAGGTAGGGGATTATTATGATGATTATGGATTGCATATAGGTTTAATGCAGTGGTTCTCAACCTGTGGGTCGCGACCCCTTTGGCAGTCGAACGACCCTTTTACGGGGTCGCCTAAGACCATCCTGCATATCAGATATTTACATGACAATTCATCACAGTAGCAACATTACAGTTATGAAGTAGCAATGAAAATAATTTTATGGTTGGGTCACAACATGAGGAACTGTATTTAAAGGGCCAGAAGGTTGAGAACCACTGGTTTAATGTGTACTGAATTATAGTTCACATTCCCTAAATATGTGAAATTCAAATGGTTTAATATGTGTAGTGTGTGACAATTTTGGTAGAGCATGTAAGTTTTATTCTATGTAATATTTGACATGTTCTGAATGGTAATGGTTACTAATAGCCCAAATGTTATATTAGTAAGGAGTTCTTATTTATTATGGTGTTTCCCCAGTTTCTATGGGAAAAAACCTTTTTTTTAAGTTTAAAAAAATTCTCTTATTTGCAGTAATTTCATTTCAGACTAAATTAACTTTATTAAATGTGTATAGAAGTTAAAAGATTAAAAAATAATAGAGTGGCAGAATTTTTGGTTTATCAAAATTGAAAAAAGGCCCTGGCTGGTTTTGTTCAGTGGTTAGAGTGTTGGCCCATGCACCAAAGGGTCTCGGGTTCGATTTCCGGTCAGGACCATGTACCTGTTTTGCAAGTTCAATCCCTAGTCCTGTTCAGGGCACATGTGGGAGACAGTCAATCAATGTGTTTCTCTCACATCGATATTTCTCTTTCTCTCTTTCTCTTTCTTCCTCTCTCTCTCTCTCTCTCTCTGTACCCCTCCCTTCCATTCTCTGAAAATCAATGGAAAAAATATTCTTGGGTGAGAATTAACAACAAAAAATTTTTTTAAGTTAAAAAATGAGATATATTTGTTATAGCCAAAATAATATACAGGGTGTGGCAAAAGTAGGTTTACAGTTGTTTGTATGAAAAATAGTACAATAATTAATAAATAATAATAATACAAGAATAAACTGTTTCGTGTACTCACAACTGTAAACTTACTTTTGCCTTATCGTGTATTCTTTAGTCTGTTTGAAAATTAATGGGGAGCCCTCTATTTAAAATTCTAAAATACTTCAAAGAAATTTTGGATATGCAAAGAATATTTCTAAATCTTGATTTTTCTTATTCCCCAGCTGAGGTGGGGAAGTTGTGGATATAATTTCAAATGTCTTAGAGTACCCTGAATTCAATCATAATAACAATGAAGATTGCTGAGAACATCCTATCTAAGAATAGACAAACATGGTAATTGACCATACCTTCGCTACGTCTCCCATTGGCTAATCAGCAAGATATGCAAATTACCCACCAACAAAGATGGCGGTTAATTTGCATACATAGGCGCAAAGCAGCAGAACGAAGACTGAAGGCGGCTCCAGCCGGAGCAGCAAAGGCTTGAAGGTGGCTCCGGCCAGAGCAGCGAAGACTGAAGGCAGCTCGGCCGGAGCGAAGGCCTGGGTCCCGGGTGCGGGTGCCGGAGGAAAACCGGTGCCGGCAGCCAGAGGAAGGGAAGGCCTATTGCACGAATCTTTTCGTGCAACAGGCCTCTAATTTCTTATATAATTGACTCTAGAATTTTGCCACTTAAAAAAGAGAAAGGAAAAAAAGGTGACATGCTATAACAAGTGTATCTAAATGTAAGTACTTAGAAAACATAATAGAGAAAATATTAACTTATTTACTTATTTTTTAATGTTTTTATTGATTAAGGTATTACATTTGTGTCCTTATCCTCCCATTACCCCCTATCCCATACTCATGCCCTCACCCCCCTGTTGTATGTGTCCATTGGTTAGGCTTATATGCATGCATACAAGTCCTTTGGTTGATCTCTCCCCCTTACCCCCACCATCCCCTACCTTCCCTCTGAGGTTTGACGGTCTGATTGATGCTTCTCTGTCTCTGGGTCTGTTTTTGTTCATCAGTTTATGTTGTTCATTATATTCCATAAAGAGTGAGTTCATGTGATATTTATCTTTCTCTGACTGGCTTATTTCGCCTAGCATAATGCTCTCCAGTTCCATCCATGCTGTTGCAAATGGTAAGAGCGCCTCCTTTTTTACCGCAGGGTAGTATTCCATTGTGTAGATGTACCATAGTTTTTAATCCACTCATCTGCTGATGGGCACATAGGTTTTTTCCAAATCTTAGCTATTGTAAATTGTGCTGCTATGAACATAGGGGTGCATATATCCTTCCTAATTGGTGTTTCTAATTTCTTGGGATATATTCCTAGAAGTGGGATCACTGAGTGAAATGGGAGTTCCATTTTTTAACTTTTTTTTTAAAAATATATTTTATTGATTTTTTACAGAGAGGAAGGGAGAGAGATAGAGAGTTAGAAACATCGATGAGAGAGAAACATTGATCAGCTGCCTCCTGCACATCTCCCACTGGGGATGTGCCCGCAACCCAGGTACATGCCCCTGACCGGAATCGAACCCGGGACCCTTGAGTCCGCAGGCCGACGCTCTATCCACTGAGCCAAACCGGCTTCGGCCATTTTTTAACTTTTTGAGGAAACTCCATACTGTGCTCCACAGTGGCTGCACCAGTCTGCATTCCCACCAGCAGTGCAGGAAGGTTCCTTTTTCTCCGCATCCTCGCCAGCACTTGTCCTTTGTTGATTTGTTGATGATAGCCATTCTGACAGGTGTGAGATGGTATGGCATTGTCGTTTTGATTTGCATCTCTCAGATGATTAGTGACCTTGAGCGTTTTCATATGTCTCTTGGCCTTCCTTCTGTCTTCTTTTGAAAAGTATCTATTTAGGTCCGTTGCCCATTTTTTGATTGGGTTGTTTATCTTCCTTTTAAGTTGTATGAGTCCCATATAAATGTTGGAGATTAAACCCTTATCGGATATAACATTGGCAAATATGTTCTCCCATGCAGTGGGCTTTCTTGTTTTGTTGATGGTTTCTTTTGCTGTGCAAAAGCTTTTTATTTTGATGTAGTCCCATTTGTTTATATTCGCTTTAGTTTCCATTGCCCTAGGAGCAGTATCAGTGAAGAAATTGCTTCGGCATATGTCTGAGATTTTGTTGCCTTTGGATTCCTCTAGTATTTTTATGATTTCCTGTCTTATGTTTAAGTCCTTCATCCATTTTGAGTTTATCTTTGTGTATGGTGTAAGTTGGTGGTCTAGTTTCATATATTCACTTACTTTTATCTCTTTTTAGAGCAAAGGAATTTTGAGAGACTAATACTATAAACTTTTCATTGTTCTCTTATTAAAATACTTTCTACTATTTTGTAATGCAAAAATCTTTTCATTTGTATCTTGTTTGGGAAGTGGAAATTACATGAATCACTGTGATCTCAATGTAAATTATAATTAATGTACAAGTTCTATAGCAGTGAAAAGTATTATGTGGGATAGCTGAAATAGCAATCAAAACAGGAAATAGAATTTTGGGATATACATAATTATTTGTAATTTCTTGTTGGCGTTTTTTCTCTGAATTTTACTTTAAAATACTACTTGAAAAAAAATTAAATACTACTTGAAGCACATTTAAAATATTGGGTTTTTTTCTGATTAAGAAATTTAATATGTTTATTATTTTAAAAATTGGACCACATAGAAAACAAACAGATGAAAAATAAGTTATTTGTAATATCACTACCAAAAGATAACACTCTTGACATTTTAGTGTGTACTTTTCCAATGAGATTTGTTGTCTGTCTCGCTTCTCCCCTGTACCTACATATTTTGTTCATTTTTAAGAAACAAAGTTAGAATCCTAGAGTTCATGCTGTTTGGAAATGTGTGGAATATTAACTAGTTCTAATGATCTTTATGAAACTCTGTACTGCTGTTTTGTAGAAGAGTTGAGCTCTGCATTGCCTTCCAGGAAACAGAGTAACAGAAAGTAGTTGTTCGCAATAGCTTTAAGGCTGTTAGTCTGTGGCGTGCATACTTAGGGTGAGAGGTGAACAGGAAGGAACTTCCAAGGGTGAGGAAGAGGCATCTGTTGGTGAGAAATTAGTGGATTAGTACAGTATGCAAAGAGCATGAGATTCAAGTCAAACTTCACAGTGGTTCTTTAAATACAAATTTTGTTATATTTAATTTGATTGGTGAGGTGTACTTCCAGATCCCTTAGTATTACATAGTTATTTACTTATTATAATGTCTGAAATTGAAAATAATGTGTTAGGGGCCACTGAGCCATTAACTTTATTCCTATAATAACATGAGCATAAAGTTTCTTTGAAATACTTACATGGGTGATCAGGTTTCTTTGGGTAATAGGACTGAAATGATTTTGAATTATGGAATTATTTTAATACAAGATGGTGTGGGTAATATATGGACAGATGTAGTAAGCACACAGTTAGGAGGAGGCTTGGACTGTACTTTTCAGTTTAATAAAATCTGGTAATTTGCTATAGTCAACTATGCAAATATTACCTTGCACATTTATTATGCAAGTAATACCTTACAAATTATGCAAGGAGTGTATAGGTGTGAATTTTATTATATATCTGTGTTTTGGAAATGTTGCATTTTTACTGCTTTTATTTGTTCATTACTTACTAAATATCTACCGGATGTAAGAGATTATGCTGGGCACTGAGGTTCGAAAATGAATAAGACGATCCTTAGCCTTTGAACTCAAATTAAAAATTGTCCTACTTCCCCATTGGTCTGTATTAGAATTTCAGAGCTGTTCTCTGCATTTCTGATTCAATTTCAGTTGTCAGTTTCTAGCACTTTCACTTAACCCTCCAGCTTAGTGTTTTGGAATGAGTGATTTGACCCATCTATTTAAAAGTAGGTTTTCTTATAAGTTTCTAGATTAGCTTTTTGTTTCATAATGTTTTGATAGTCTCTAATTATTTGATTATTCAGATACATATTATATCATGTACATAAAATATACAACTAAGGTCCAATTGCTTTTGTAAATGGCAGAGCCAAGAAAGCAGGGCCTTTTCTTTTGAGCTACTTAAATTAATTATAAACTAAATCTATTCTCTGTGTCATTTCCGAGTCTGATTCTGTTGGTTGATTCCTACCCCCTCTCATCCCCAATGTAGGTTGGTATATTCCTGCTTTTTTTGAATGCTAGAAAATTTTTGAATGGATGGTACAAATTGTGAGTTTTTTCGTTGTTGAGTGATGCAACATTTTACATTCCAGACATATTCTTGAGTTTTGTTTTGGAACACAGTTTCTTGGAAATTGGTTTATCTTGATAAGATCTGTTTTTGAAACTTCATTAGGCTGGACTAGACCAGTGTATAGCCTAAGGCTAATTTCCTCCCACTGCTGCCACCATAGCCATGTTTTCTGTCCAGTGCCCTGTGAAATAGAAGGTTTTTCACTATGGCTGATGGAAAGATGTACTATTCCTGGCCCTAGTGAGGTCTCAGCTCCTTTCAGGCGGTTTGTTTCCTGGGCCTTGGGTAGTCTCTTTACAAACTGGTAGTGCTGATTAGTTACTTATCTGAAGCCTCAAGAGGGGACCTTCTGAAGATCTCTGGAGGTCTTTCCTGTGAAGCTCTCTCCCCTCCAGACCTTGCCCGGAAACTAGCCTCCTTGGCTTCCCTGGACTTCAAGTCTGTCTCTTCTACTCAGGGGTGCTGTGACATTTCACCTGGGGTTCTGCTCTCCTTGTTCTGCAGCTGAAAAACACGCTCCTTGTCAGCCCTGCTCATTTGCATCCATTCTCTTAGGGATCACTGTCATGGGTTGCCTGATGTCCAGTGTCTAAAAGCTATTGTTTTATATGTTTTGTTTGATTTTTCAGTTGTTTCAAGACTGAAGGTAAATCCAGTTTCTGTTAATCCATCTTGGCCCATATTAATGATTGTATAATCCTATCTAATAAAGAGGGAATATGCTAATTGACCCTCACACCATTGCAAAGATGATGGCGCCCACAGCCAATAAGAAGGGAATATGCTAATTGACTGCCCCGCCCCCAAAAATGACAGCACCCACAGCCAATAAGGAGGGAATATGCTAATTGACTGTCCTGCCCTCAAAGATGGCGGCACCCACAGCCACAGATGGCGGTGCCCAGAACCCTCAGCCCCGCTGGGGCGGCAGGCGCACAGCCTGCCTCCAGAAACACCTAGTCCTTTCAGCGCCCCCAGCTGCCCCGGGTTGGCCTGAGGCACAGGTAAGCCTCGGATGGCGATACCCAGCCTCCCAGGGCCACCCGAGGCTCAGGTAACCAGATCCGGCCGAGGCTTGCGCTGCTGGCAGTGGCAGGAGGAGAGGTGTGATGGGGGCATCCCTTCCCCTGATCGCCAGGTCGCCTCCTGCCCCTGAGGGCAGGCCGGGCTGAGAGACCCTCCTCCAGTGCATAAATTTTCATGCACTGGGACTCTAGTCTATATATATAAAAGCCTAAGCTACCGTTTGTTAGCTATGATGCACACTGATCACCAGGGGGCAGACATTCAATGCACAGGCATGGAAACATGGAACAGACTGATGAGTCTCAGAGGGAAGGGGGGAGGGAGGGGGACGGGAAGAGATAAACCAAAGATCTTATATGCATACTAGAGGCGTCATGCAGCGGGGTCCCTCAGCCTGGCCTATGGGGATCAGGCCGAAACCAGCAGTCTGACATCCCCCAAGGGGTCCCGGATTGTGAGAGGGGGCAGGTCAGGCTGAGGGACCCCACCGGTGCACAAATCCATAATTTATTATGTAGAATACCATAATTTATTTAACCAGCTTATTTTGGAGGATGAATATCTTTCCAGATAAAGTATGCTTCTATGATTAGACAGATTCTTAGAAAATCAAGGTAAATGTACAGACTTTCCTTTGAAAATTTGTACAATTATGAATAACTAGAGGCTTAGTGCACAAATTTGTAAACTGGCAGGGTCCCTCTGCCTGGCCTGCAGGGATCGGGCTGAAACCAGATCTCCAACATCCCCTGGGGGGTCCTGGATTGCGAGAGGGCGGTTCTCAGGTGATGCACCCTGGAATCGGGCTCCCTCCTCATCTGAAAACCACTGCTGCCAAGTGACTGCAGCTTGGCAGCTCCTGCGTTGAGTGTCTGCCCCCTGGTGGTTATTGTGTATTATAGCTACTGGCCAGTTGGCCAGTTAACCAGTTGGCGGGTTGGCTGATTGCTTAGGCTTTTATATATATAGATAAGTACAAATAAATCATGAATATTCAGCAGCTATACTCATGTTTATGGCTTTACATATATTTTCTCATTTAATCTTCAGAACAAGTCGGAGGTAGATATTATCATCTAATGTTTTTACAGATAAAGGCTTGAAGGATAGGATGGTTAAATGCTTGCTCAGGGTCAGACACCTGGTAAATGGCACACCAAGGATTCAGATGTAAGCAGTAGGACTCTGGAGCCTACATCACCCTCTGTTGCCTTAGAGCAGTGGTTCTCAACCTGTGGGTTGCGACCCCTTTGGGGCCAAAAGACCCTTTCACAGGGGTTGCCTAAGACCATCGGAAAACACATATATAATGACATATTGTTTTTGTGATTAATCACTATGCTTTAATTATGTTCAATTTGTAACAATGAAAATACATCCTGCATATCAGATATTTACATTACGATTCATAACAGTAGCAAAATTACAGTTATGAATTAGCAATGAAAATAATTTTATGGTTGGGGGTCACCACAACATGAGGAACTGTATTAAAGGGTCGTGGCATTAGGAAGGTTGAGAACCACTGCCTTAGAGTGTGTGAATATTGAAGCTGGACATGATCTACAGCCAGATATCAGTTACTTAATACTGTTGCAACAAATTATCACAAATTTGGTGTCTTTAAAGAACACAAACTTATCTTACAGCCCTAGAAGTCAGAAGTCTGAAATGGATCTCACAATGATGCGTTGGCAGGGCTACGTTACTTTCTGGAAGTCTAGGAGAGAACTCATTTTCTTGCTTTTGCCAGTTTATGGAGACTGCCCACATTCTGCACTTGTGGCTCCCTTCTGTCTTCAACTCCAGCATGGCTGATAGAGTCATCCTCTCATTACATGACTCTCTTCCGCCTTTTTCTTCCACCTACCCTTGAGATAATCTAGGATAAGCTTCCTCCATTTTAAGGTCAGCTGATTAACAACCTTAATTCTATCTGCAATCTGAATTCCCCTTTGCTGTGTAATTTAACATTCACGGATTTGGGGGATTAGGCATTTGATATCTTTGGGGGCCATTATTCTGCCTATAAGCCATGAGGCCAATTAGAAAATTTTTAACTAAAGAATTAACAAGGGACTGTTTTATGATTTTATGACTTCACATTATAAAAAAACATGTTTGAGTATCTTATCTTTTAGCAGAAAAATAATTTCTGCTCAGTCTTTCCTCTCTGCTTCTCATACTAGGATTTGTCTAGTGGTCTAGAGTGAAATGATTGGAGTTGGACTATTTGGACCTTATGGTTTCAGATTTCTCAATAATGTATACTTAAGTGATTTAAATAAAAACAATTTTTTGGAGGATAAAACTCCCACAAAATTTTCATTTATTCAACAATTGTTTGGTAAACCCCAGCCCTATGCCAGGCATTGTGCTAGGTACTTTCTAAAATATATTTTTATTGACTTCAGAGAGGAAGGGAGAGGGAGAGAGAGATAGAAACATCAATGATGAGAGAGAATCACTGATTGGCTGCCTTCTGCATGCCCCCCCCCGGGAATGTGCCCTTGACTGGAATCGAACCTGGGACCCTTTGGTCCAAAGGCCGACGCTCTATCCACTGAGCCAAACCAGCTAGGGCTGCTAGGTACTTTTTATATGTCAACACATTTTATCCTCACAATAATCTTACGATGTTACTGGTGACATCTTAATTTATAAATAAAGAAACCAGATTCAAGGTACAATAGCTTATAAGTCACAGACCCAAGACTTGAACACAGATTTGAGAAAAGCAGGTATTGAGAAAAGATAACAAAGTTATGATTTTGTAATACATAATTTAGTATTTTTACTTAATTGTTTAAATAATTATTTATATAATGTTATAAAATAATTTTATAATTTCAAGTTAAATCAGTCATCTTAGATATTGAAGTATTTCAGGAATCATCACTATTTTTTTAAATCAGGTAATCTGATTTCCAAAGTGTTAACTGTATTTTATTTTAAAAAATGCTATCAACTCTGTTAAATTATATCATATGCTTTCAGCACTTTCTTCATGTTACTCATGTGGTTGTATCGCTTACTGAATTGAGCCATAATGACTAAGAAGTTGAATGCATGAGTTTTTGTCATCAGACAAATAAGCTGTTTGTGAAAGAGAGGAATTAGGTCGTTTTCATCTTTGTTTTTGGCATCAGCCATTTGTTTCTCAGTTCCAGTGTTGGACAGTTAACCTTTTGAAAGTGGGCTTTCATGTGTAAGTCTCTTTGATAAAGTGGAACAAACACTGAATTTAGAGTCAGGTGAACTGGGTTCAAGTCTCGACCCTGCCACTAAGACCATGATAGTGGTCTTAGGCAAGGTACCGTCTCTGCAGTTTTCTCATCTGTAACGTGTATTTCTATATTGCTGGCATTTCTGATTAGTAAATGTGATAATGAACAATGAATTTGAAAGTGCTTTATAAATTATAAAGTCAGCTTGTTGTTTAATAATGATTTCTTGCTCTAAGGGTTTTTAAACGTTTATTTTTAGAAATAGAAGGAACTTTAATCATTAATCAAGTTTTAAATAGTTTACAGTTGTAGAGGCCCAGATATCTGTGTAGTCTATGTAGCTTTTTAGTGACATAGCATAAAAGAGATTCCCTAATCCTAGTTCCTTTTTATCCTTTTTCTTACATAACTGTTTCTTAACTCATTTTTGTGCAGGCTTGTCCTAATATTTCTGAGCCACAGGAAAAGAGTACAAATGGAACCTCTCATACTGTATGTCAAAATATTTAAATGTTGTATATAAAGCCAGTAAACTCTTAAATATGTTCTATCCTTCTTTCTTGACAAACAGAAGTGCTGGTTTGGATTTAGAATTATTGGACTCTCTGGAGTCCCACATCCAGTGTGTGGCAGAAGTGGGCCATTTACATTCCATTTCTACCCCAGTTCCATCCTGCACCTCCAGGGGCCTCTGACCACATGTGGACTCCTCCGCCTACATAGCCAAGCTCCACCTTTCTCTCACTATCTCTCTGGCCTACGCATGTGCATACGAGCAATACATATTCCTTGCCAAACAAGGAATTCCTTGAGAGAACAAATCTAGGGAGTAGATATAGACCCAGGCAGCCTCTGCAAGTGGGTGTGAGACTGTGTCAGGCAGAGAATTCCCGTGCTCCTGGAGCATGTTCTAGGAGAGCGAGGAGTAGTACATTCTTTTGGCACTGGGGAAGGGTCATTTTTTAAAAATCAGTAATTAACCTTGGCATACAATTTTTTGCCTATTCTCTTATTGTCAGGATGTCCTTTGAAGAGCATTGATCTATCTGTAAACAGCTATGAGTTCCCCCTCTGTCATTCTTAGAATCTGTTACCTTACCTTTGTTTTAATGTGCTTTCTAAACTTATTTTTTCTTCAGGGAAAATGTTGGCTAAGACTGGGGTAAGTTAAAGGGATTTTGCATAATTTGAGAAAGACAAGTGAGTTGCTAAGGATCTTTTAGATTTTTTTTACCCTAGCCGGTTTGGCTCTGTGGATGGAGCATTGGCCTGTGGACTGAAGGGTCCCAAGTTCAATTATAGTCAAAGGCATGTACCTCGGTTGCAGGCTCTTCCCTCGCCCAGGCCCTGGTCAGGGTGTGTGCAGTAGGCAACCAGTCGATGTGTTTCTCTCATATTGATATTTCTCTCTGTCTTTCCCTCTCTCTTCCACTCTATCTAAAAATCAATGGAAAAATATCCTCAGGTGAGGATTTTAAAAAAAAAAAGATTTTTTTTTTTTATCTTGAAGTGAAAGAAGAATGAGAAAGATTATAAATATTTGAAAGCTATTTTAGTAATAAACATTTAAATGTACATAGTAATTTGAACTATAAAGAAAAATATCTACCCTAATTAAATGAAAAAATGAATTTATTTTTATAATTATTTTAAATGAAATGTTATACATACATATCCTTAATTCTATTAATAAAACATTAAATGTATTAAAATACCACTAAGTCCATCCTGCATATCAGATATTTACATTACGATTCATAACAGTAGCAACATTACAGTTATGAAGTAGCAACGAAAATAATTTTATGGTTGGGTCACAACATGAGGAACTGTATTTAAAGGGCCAGAAGGTTGAGAACCACTGATCTTAGAGGCATAGTTCATAAACACTGAGGAAGGAAGGGGGCACAATGGAATAGTTATAGTATACATGTTTGTTTATTTTTAATTTTTTTTAAAAAAATATATTTTATTGAATTTTTACAGAGAGGAAGGGAGAGGGATAGAGAGTTAGAAACATCGATGAGAGAGAAGCATCGATCAGCTGCCTCCTGCACACCCCCAACTGGGGATGTGCCCGCAACCAAGGTACATGCCCTTGACCGGAATCGAACCTGGGACCCTTGAGTCCGCAGGCCGACGCTCTATCCACTGAGCCAAACCGATTAGGGCTATTTTTAAATATTTTTATTGAATTCAGAAAGGAAGGGAGGGAGAGAGAGAGAAACAGCAATGAATGAGAATCATTGATTGACTGCCTCTTGCACACCCCCTACTGGGGATCGAGCCTGCAATCTGGGCATGTGCCCTCGACTAGAATCAAACCTGGGACCCTTCAGTCCTCAGGCTCTATCCACTGAGCCAAATCAGCTAGGACTATCCCTGTTTATTTAAATGACAGATTTAAAATAAAAAGCAAATACTATATCTATTTAATCTTGTTTCATGGGTCTTAATTTTCTCTATTAAAATATTGCATAATTAAACTTTAATAATAAAATAAAATAGTAACTTTGGTTAAGCAGCCTTGGGTTTAAAACTCCTTTCTGCTACTTACCAACCATGTAACCTTAATGGCTATTCACTGAATTGATGGCTCACAGTTTAAAAACATTCTTAGATAATCAGACCATCAAGAATAATGATGGCCTATTACTAGATGGAATCACCTTGAAAATATTGCACCTGAACAGATATAATCTGAGAGGTGCAGAGTACTCATTTACATGGGATGATGAACAGACTGGGTCATATAGTCTAACTGGTGCAAATGTTTTCCAGTAGGGAAACTTATTAAGCCATAGTAGGTAGGTAGGTTATTTCCTCAGAGGAAGCTGAGGCCCAAGTAAATGATGAAACTGGGATTAGAACCCAGGGCAAGCTGACTCAGAAACTTCCCTTAATCATAATATGTTTTGAACTAGAGGCCTGGTGCATGACATCGTGCACGGGTAGGGTCCCTAGGCCTGGTGGGTGATCAGGGCCAATCAGGTTCCCCACCTTCTGGCTTCCTCCTTTCCTCGATCCCTCAGTGCCCCCCACACCCCAGGGAGACTTTGCATATTAGCCTTTTATATTTGTTTTGAATAGCTTTCAGTGTCACGGGTAATTTAGGGACTGATGAATTCAATATATTTACTAATAGTATTGTCAGTCAATAGTGAACTGGGTGAGGTTTGTGGTTTTAAAAACATACTTGCGTTTGGATGCAATGGATGAACTTTTGAACAATACAGCATTAAAAAAGCAACACAAACTGATATACAATAATAGATGGTTGAATATTACATGTTTTTATTTCATGTATGACCTTTTCATAAATAAATTTGTCATCCAGTATTCAGGTATATTTATTGGAATCACTTTGCAAACTTTGATATAAAAATCTGATCCTGTTACTTCTCTATATGTGATTATTTACTAATTCCTTAATTCTTTCAGCATAAAGTCCAGATATTTTAGTACTAGAGGCCTGATGCATGAAATTCATGCAAGAGTAGGCCTTCCTTCTCCCGGCTGCTGGTACTGGCTTCCCTCTGGCACCCGGGTCCTGGGCTTCCCTCTGGCATCTGGGACCCAGGCTTCCCTCACAGCCCCGGCTTCATCCGGAAGGACATCTGGTCTAATTAGCATATTACACTTTTATTATTATAGATGATTTATGACACTTGATAATCTAACCCATTGCTTTTCAGTCTTCATTGCTTATCATTCTTCCATCATGCATCTAGCTTTCTTGTCCAGCTAATCACCACTTAATCTGTAAATATTTCAATTTATATATCTAATAACACAAAGAATTTTGTATTTAAGACAACACAAAATCAGTTTCACACCGAAAAAATAACTATACTTCCTTCATAATCAAATAGCCAAAGTTGAAATTTCCCTTGTAGTTTAGTAAATGTATTTTTACAGTTAACGTGTTCAGGTTGAAATTAAAAGAAGGGCCACATTGTATTTTTTAAAGCTTTTATTTGTTTTGTAAAAAAAAAGGGGGGGGGGCACATACTATAGTTGGTTGATATGTATTTTAAGTGGCCCTTTTTTTCTTCTCTTTGTTATTATTTTGGCATTACATTTAATCTTAAGTATCTTTTAATCTATAGTTCTGAACACTTCTTTGTTTTGTTTTTTACAATTTCTTTGCTGAAGAAACAGAGCCACTTACAGAGTTTCCCACATTCTGGATATTGTGGATTACAACACATTCCTTTCTCTCTCTGTGTTTCCTGTAAGTCATGTAATAAATTTTATTTTAAAAAAATACAGAACTTTTATGAGACTCTACTATTTGCCTAACCTGCTCTGTAGATGATTAAGATAAAGCAATACTTTTCGTAGTATTACCTTTTTAATGTAAGATTCAAGATTTACGATACTAAAAAAATTAATGTTGTGATTAGCTACAAGTAGAAACCTGTGTACTACACAAGTCACAAGATGAAAATAAGCTGTTTATTGTGAACATGGCAGTTTACAGATGTGAAGAAAGTGAAGTAAAATAATTGCTTCACTTCCATCAAAAACTCTGAAAGCAAATCTAAGAGTAAAACTCAGAAGAAGACTGACAGATTTATAATACACTCTTGAATCAAATTTTGCCCCTTTTCTCTTTAAAAGCAAGTCTTTATTGGTAGCTTGTGGGGGGAAATCATGTGCAATAAATAAAAAACAAAAGAAGTCACCACACTAATGTTTGACACATTACTGAGATTAACTACAAATTTATTGTTTTTGGAAGACTGGTTTAATATGAATTTTTAACTAGATAATTATGATGGTTCTTCTTTAGGAGATTAAAAGCTAGCACACGGGCTTGCCATAAACAGTTTAAGGGAACTAAAATGCCTTGTAAGTTAGCTTTATAATCTCACATTACTTTGAGATATTTACTTTGCTTTTGACTGCAGAGTGCTTAACCCCTTCCTGTCACCACTTTTTCCTGACCCTCATCTTCCCAGTCTTGGAGTTTCTGTTTTCCTCGTTAGCGCCTCTTCATCTGCTAGCTCCTTCAACTTTCGGTTGTGGGGTTTCACTAGTGTTTTTCTTCGGTTACTTTCTCTGCATTGTGTGTTCAAGGCTGGCTGTGTCTTTCCTGTTTTACATTCTCTTCTAATGGAACCTCCATCCGCCTGGTCCTCCAGGCCTGACGCCTGAGAGGCCTGTCTCCTGAGAAAGCTTGGAAGATGTTTAGCTACAGTGCAGTTTTATCCATGTTGTTGAAACCTCCTTGTTCTGTGTTTTATTCTTATTAAGGAATTATACCTTTAAATTATTTGAGACCTTTTATTCCTTCATATTTTAAAATATGTGAAGTAGAACTTCTTTTTTTCCTATCTGCTTTTTCCCCAAGAGAGGAAGCTGTGCTCTCCATAGATGTGTAGCAGCCATGTAATCATTCTCCTTTTTTGAGTTTGTAATTTCCACTTAAAGTCCACACACTGGTAACTTAATAATTTTTAGTATTTGTATACAACTAAAATATTTAAAATTGATGAATTCCCCAGTGTGGGGGGAGAGTACGTGGGAAAATTATTCCACCATGAGGGAAGAGACCTGAGTCCTCACTCAGATTTTAACACCTCTGGTTTCTTGCCAAAATCTCTTTGCTTTGTTCTTTCATGAAGGGAAAGAAGATAACAGGTGGTATGAAAACTTTCTGGTTTTGTAAGAGTTAACATTCATAAAGGTTAGATGGCATCCTTTTTCATTCCCTTCTATTTCATTTTTTAATGTTATTCTAACCGCACTAAATTTATATCATGTCTTGCTTTTAGGTCATAACCTGTGGTTTGAAAAACACTCATACCATAAATCCTTGAGTGTCTCCAATATTGTAATGTGTCCAGGTCTTTCATATGTTCCTCCCGGTTGCTTTCAAAATAATTAATATATCACAAGATATCACCTTATGTTTTGCTATAATTTCTTTTTCTTAGAAATTTTGGAGATGATATTAATAGATGTGTCTTCACCTTCTTTTTTACTTTTTCTTAACTTAGCATATAGGTTCTTTGGGACAATGGCCTTTGCCTTAATTTTAAATTTTAAAAAACTGACATTTTGAGACTGACAACTTTACAGAAAAAAATCACAAGTGAAATACAAAGAAATTCTTTCATTTTGTAAATAATTGTAAAGTACGAGGGTGATGTTCCATCACCCTCAAAGACTTTAGTGTATATTTTCTGTGGATAAGAGAATATTTTCTAAGTAACTACAATGGAATCTTAGTAAGTGGAAACTTAATACAGCAGGACTGTTGGGACTAAGAAGAAAACAAAACTAAATACAATTAAGTAGTTTGACAGAATATTTTTTTATTATTTTTTAAAATATATTTTATTGATTTTACAGAGAGAGAGGGAGAGGGATAGAGAGTTAGAAACATCGATGAGAGAGAAACATCGATGAGAGAGAAACATCGATGAGAGAGAAACATTGATCAGCTGCCTCCTGCACACCTCCTACTGGGGATGTGCCTGCAACCGAGGTCCATGCCCTTGACCGGAATCGAACCCGGGACCCTTCAGTCCGCAGGCCGACGCTCTATCCACTGAGCCAAACCAGTTAGGGCAGAATTTTTTTTTAAACTATATTTTATTGATTTTTTTTACAGAGAGGAAGGGAGAGGGATAGAGAGTTAGAAACATGGATGAAAGAGAAACATCGATCAGCTGCCTCCTGCACACCCCCTACTGGGGATGTGCCCACAACCAAGGGATTCTGCCCCTTGACAAGAATCGAACCTGGGACCCCTCAGTCCACAGGCTGACGCTCTATCCACTGAGCCACACCGGTCAGGGCATTTGACAGAATTTGAGTAGTGCTTATGTAGGGTAAAGGGAGAAAAAATATAACATTGAAACAAGTCTAGCAGCTACCCTTTTGTATGTTGAACGTATGTGTGAATGGAAAATGTTAACACCTCAGTGTTGATCTGTAGGAATATAGTTTTAAAATATTGTATTCTAATAGAAGAATATTTAATCATAGATTCCCTGTTGTCTACTATTAAGATTTAATGTTAAGTCATTTAGATTTTGAGTAAAATAATAGAATCTATTGGGAATCTTTACAGAAATGAGAAAACAGCAGATGATTCCCTGTCTGGTATTCTAGACCTGTCCTCTCTGAGAATCCAGTTCTAAATTTCCAGTTACTGGAGCTCTCCATTTCAAATTCAGTGTAAAAATAATTAAACTTGCCACACACACATACACACCCTTTATCAACTATATTTTCTATTTCTTTTGCCTTCTGTACCAGTTACTTATTCTAGAAACCAAATATTGACTCTCCCTGCTCTTTAGCCATACCCCTCCATATGTAGTTGCTTTCTACATCTTGGAAAGGGCAGTGATAAGACCTAAATTTCATCCTAGCTTTATTGCTAGTTTCTTTGCAATTTTGAGAAAGTCACTTACTTTTTTCTGTGTTCAAATTAGTCCCTCTAAATTATGGTATTTGAACCAAATATGACATAGTGGTTAAGAGCATGCTTTTCATAATGAGGCTCTCTCTGCCTTTTAATCCCTGCTCAATCATTCAGTAGCTTGTGATCTTGGGCATGTCACTTCTCTATGCCTAAGTATCCTCAGCTATCAAATGAGGTTAATAGTAGTACATCTCCCACAGGATTGTTTCGAAGATTAATTGACCTACTATATATGTAATATTAGTAATAGTGCCTGGCACAAAGTAAGGTATAAACAAGTGTTATCTCTTGTTATTGTTACGATTTTTTAAATTCTTTGCTCTTAGTTTCTATCATTTTGCAATTCTGCTCTAGAAGTATGTCTCCCATTTGCTACTGTATTGTCACTATAACCCTATTATCACTCAGGATTAAATTAGTTATTACATGCAAAATGCTTAGAATAGTGCCTGGCACTTGATAAAATAAGCACCTGGTAAGCATTCGCCCTTATTATTGGTCATTGTGATTTTTACATAGATGACCTCTCGGGTCATTCAGAACCTGTCCTTGCCATTAGTAGTCAGTCCTCTGTCTTTAATGTTCTCTCCTGCTGTCCAGATTGGTCTTTCTAGGACACTGTTCATATAGTATTACTTGGTTTTGAGACTTTCCGATGCCTAAAATGAAAAAAAAAAAATTAAAAAGGATTCTTTGATAGAGATAACAGATGACTTGCCACGACCAAATGAGAAATTAGTATCAATGAAAGAGGTGAACTTAAATTTTAAGCAGTGAAAATTATGTTTCAGATATTTAAGGACACCGCTTACTAAAATAGTCTCAAATTTTTATGGAAGGAAAAGTTGTACTGATGAACAAGTTCAGGTGGACTTGCCTACTTACTTATTTTTAGCAAGGAACTAAAATTAAAAATTTATCTGAAAAACTCAGCAATGCAATTAAAATGGAATATGAGGGGCAAAGGTTAGGAAGATTTTTATATTTTTATTTTAGGAAAATTAATGTGTTCACATTTAAGGAAAAATTTAAGTGTGGTTAGTAATTTTTTATAGACAACTCTGGTGAGTTCACTTTAAAATTCTGTTTAGAATTTAAATGAAAATAGCTTAATTTCTCTATTTTGAAAATAGCATTGTTAGCTTATTGTTAGAAGACTCATAAGAGACCTTATCTAATTTCTTAAAGAGAAGTCACTTGCTATGTGTTCATTTGCATGACCTGCTCTTTAACCCTTTGTTTGCCTTTAGCTATTTTTATATTTGAAGTATTTTAGGGTATCATGAGGAAAAGTATTTTTCTCCAGTAAAAATTGCATTGGGTTTTGTTTTTTAATACCAATAGCTACATAAAGAAAGCTATTTCACCATCGTTTTAGTTTTCAGATGATTTTTAAAAGTCAGGTTTTTAATGTATATTTTTAAAAACTTGGCTGCAGGAAATGGCAGATTGAGAGTTAATGTGTTACATGGAGGGAAGAACAGTCCATTGGGGGTTAAATTGCAGAGTCTAATGGAATAATAACTGGTAGCACCATCTGCTGGCCTACTTCCGCAGAAGGAGTCAGTATTTTTAACGACATCTCTAATATTCATGCTGATGCATTTTGATGCTTTGTGCATGCATTTCTTTCTGTGCTTTGTTGGAATCTGGCTATCTGCTTATAGCTATTGAGGGAACTCAGCTTTTCAGGAGGACTTTACAGCCTTTTTCATATCTAAATAGGATGAACAGTGGAGATAAACTTGCTAAGGCAGAAATGTGTTGATCAATCACAATGTGTATTTGTGGAGGGGTTGTGCATCTCTTGGTTGCAGCTTGCTAAATAGGCCATTTAGGAATCTTTCAATGCTTTTTTCTTGAGCACTGCCTGGGGTGGTGAAAAAGCAGAGGGCAAGCCTTTGTCTGACGCCAAAAATGTCTTCAGTGAAGAGGCCAAGAGGAAGGGTAAGTGAAAGCCTGAATGAGTGGGAGGAGGAGGGGTTCTTTGGGCTAAAAGGCTAATGGGATTGAATAACCTTCCTTATTACTGGCTGCTGCTGCGGGAGTCGTACTGCATCGCCATCTTGAGCTTGTTGCTGTTTTCTCGAGTCTTGGTTATTTGTTATAGCCTGTAGGCCTTAAGGTGGCATTTTAGTGAGCGATTCTAAGCCTTCCTTCCTCTTCCAGTGCTGCAGCACTGAGATGAAACCTTTGATGAGGCAGGTATAGAAAAGATATCCAGTGAAGCCCACTGGAATCAGCATGAAAATGTGTTTGGAAATTCCTGGTGGTTTTTTCCTTTGCTATAGTCAGAGGCATGTTTACGGGTAAGAACATAACAAAACTGTGATCTATATGTGGATGAATGTGTGTTTAAAAAGGATATTCTTTTAAAAATGCTGTTGATCTGCTTCCTGTGATATTGCTAAATATTAATAATTTTAACATAAAACTATAAAACTTGTTTTTTTTCCTCCCAGAATTGCTTGAGCAAAATAATTGTGATATAGAAAGGGGGGGAGGGACACATTTTAACTCTTTCACGGAAAAACTAAAACTTTCTCTAATTTTAAGTATGGGAATGTTTACTAACTAGCTATGTTGCTGCCTAGATTGCACATTAAAATTATTTCAATGTTTCAGGTTCTAGTTCTATTTTCTTGTAAACCAGAGGCTTTATTTTTCTAACAATTATAATAGGAGTAGCCATTCTGTGTTAAAATTGCTAATTTAAATGTATTAATAATTTTCAGAGTTCTGGAATGAAGAAGAAAGAAAAGACTGTTTAAAAAATTCCAAATGTATAACATATTTACAGGATAAAATTTGAGTCAACTAATCAAGAATACTATGAAAAATTCAGTGAATCTGTATTATACTTTTTTAACCTTCATTTTTAAAAGAACTAGTTGAGCTTTTTATTTCATACCTACACTAATTTCTACACTAGCAAAATGTTTTAATTTTCAATTTGTAACACTCACATATTTGCTCATGTTTGTTACTTCTTTAAGCCTAATTTAAAATATTCAGATATTTATGTTCATTTTTTTTATGTACCCTGGTATGTTGTATAAATAATATTTTGGTTTCTTTAGCCTCCGTCTTCCAAGAAGAATGATGGTTCTGGGACATACACTAAGTTGCAGAATACCCAGGTGAGGATCATGTCCGAGAAGAAGCAGAGAAAAAAGGTGGAATCAGAAAGCAAGCAAGAAAAGGCCAATCGTATAATATCAGAGGCCATAGCCAAAGCAAAGGAGCGTGGGGAGCGCAATATCCCACGAGTCATGAGCCCTGAGAACTTTCCTAGCGCTTCAGTTGAAGGAAGAGAGGAAAAGAGAGGCAGAAGGATGAAAGCCAAGCCAAAGGACAAAGAGAGCAAAAAAGCAAGAACTTGTTCTAAGTTAAAAGAGAAGTCAAAAATTGGGTAAGTTGGTTAAGAATCAAATTTAATTCCTTTGATGTGCGTGTGATGAGTTTTCTCCCACTTTGGAGTTTTCAGTTGTTAGAGACTATGTGTACTGTTTCTTTTTTGACTGAATTAGGTAATAGTCCAGGATCTACTAAATTTTATCATTCTGTGAACATAGCTTTCTTTTTTAAGTTAATATTAGTAAAAGGAATTTTAAAAGAAAATATTTGTATATCAAACAAAAAGAAAAACAAACAAAACTAAATTCATATTGCTGTTCCAGTTTCAAATTTACTTTCTTTACAGAACATGCATTGAAATTCTTTATAAGATCTTTTAAGCTCTGAGTCATACTCCATTGGGCACCTTATACTTTGGAAACATGAAATACAAAATTTTCTCATAACCTTTCACTAAATGAAATGGCATGAAAACTAAGACTATTTTAATCAACAGTAAGCAGCCCTCTGGCTCTTACGGTCTTTCTTATTTAATTCATGTAATCAAGAGGCCAGGTGAGGATTAATGCTCCAAGAGAAATACAAGGACAAAGAATTGCTCTAGGAGGATATATTAATCCTAAGCATTTTTATTTACAAATTAGCTAATACATATTTAAAAAATAAAATGTAGTAAGTATTATTTGTTCTATATGTATGTATGTTTTATATGCAAGGGTAAAAACAACCTAAGGTCAATATAGTTTAGAATTGTTTTTGCAGAATATTTGGTCATTTTTGCAGGCTTTATATGAAAAGTATTTACTGTTTTCCTTTTTTCCCCATGCAAGAAAGTACCAGTAAATAATTCTCTTATTATGGAAATCTTCATTTGCTTAAGAAGTTATTGATACATTATGTAGATATTTTGAACTATCACAGTTTTTTAAAACAAATTAATTCTCAGCATTTTAAATGCAACCACCAAACTGAATTATATTGTTAGGTCCTGATGCCTTTCAGTCCAAACAATTAAATAATATGTGCTCTCTTGCAATAATAGAGTAATAATGAATATTATTGATTTTGTATTTTATTTGCAGATAGCTTAAATAAAATTTTAAAGATAACTTTCCACTACTTGCATACTTAAAGGTTTTGGTACGAAAGTATCTTATTTTTCCAATATTATGTCTAGTTTTAATTTGCGAAACCTCATATTTTAATCCTTTAATGTATTGAAAGTTAACATAATTGAAGTCATAGATCTGGACAAAGTTGTGTACCTTTGAAAGGATATTTAAAAACAACACATAAAATGAGGGCATTTTTAGAGAAACTTGAAAAGTTACAGTAAGTTTAAATGGGGGTGGGAGGTAGAGGAAGGGTAGCTATCAGCAAAAGATACCAGAAGTGAACTGGGCTCAAGAAAAAACAATGTACGTTAGAGGAAATTAGAAACAATTAAATTATAATAGAGAAATGTGGATTTTTTTGAAAGATGTGAAATGATATGGTAGGGAACAATAATTTATTGCAGTTGAGTGTCTGATTCATTCTGTGGTGTTTATATTTTTGTTCGAAATAGTTTAACAATAAATTATTTTAATATTGCACAGTATTGATCAATTTAGTACTTGTTTTTATAGATAACATTCTTGAAAACATAAGCTGATAATTGTACTGGATAGATACTGAGTAGTTGCTAAAAAGTACTGTTGATAGTATAAGACTTTTTTAAAAAACAACATGATTATATTTAATACACAAGTTTAATAACAAAAACATGGTATTTCATTTGCAATGCATGAGAAATGGTTAACATCTTTAGTCATAAACAAGCTCTTAAAAGCCAGTAACGGACACTATAATGCAAGGAAAATGGAAAAAATAAAATGAAATAATACAAGTGATCATGAGAGTACAGAACTTTTTGATAGAGGAATTTCTAAATTGTAGGCAGGTAAGTAAAATTGAAGCTTGCGTATATATTGTTATTAAGCTGTTAGAGTAAAAATTTATCAAAGCCAATGATTATTTTCATTTTAGAGGAAATGTATAGTTGGAAATGAAATTCATATACCATCTAGAGTTGCTATAATAGTCAATTGAAGTATATCATTTCTGTGCTTTCCAATAAACCATTATATTTTATAATTTTGAACTTGCTAAGTTTTAAATTTTTGTGTGAAGAGTCATTTATATAGCTTGGTTACATATTTTAATTCATAGCATTTTATGCTATTTTAAACATTTTCTTATAAAATGTTGTTTTCCCATTAGTTTTGAATGAATTGAGCTGTTGCTAATATCAAATGATTGATATCAGATAAAATTGAAGGGAATACATTTTAGAATAACCATCAATAATGTGAAATATAAATTTTAAAAGTAAATTAGTAAGCAGTAAGTGTGGTTGATGCATAGTCAGTGTTGGTGTTTATATAACCCATATGTTTGATTTTATGTACTCTAGGAAGACTCAACTGAAGAAAACCAATACTGCCTGTGCTTACTAGTGTGCTTGAACCTTTTTATTATTTCTGTCACTTATAGATTAATGTTTTAACCATACAAGGAGTAGAGTGTCCTTTTCAGAGCACTTTGATTTAGTGTCATTTAATCTTGACAGCAGTTCTGTGAGTTAGATTGGGCATGCAATATGATAATGTGCTCAAATTCTTTGGCTTTGGAACCAGTTGCATTTGTTCAAATTCCAGTTTTGTCACTTACAAGCAGCATGACTTAACAAGTACTTAATCTCTTCAACCTTTAGTTTTCTTACACATAAAATGGGGATGATGATAGTACTTGCCTTGTTGTATTATTTTGAGGATAAAATGATTTAATAACATTTAAAGCAAACAGAACAGTACCTGGGATTTATGTAATAGATGTTAGCTATTGTTATTTCCTGAAAACATACATAGCAGATAGCTGTTGAAGGAAAACAGGGTCAGGAGCCACACCCTTCATTCCAACCTAAACTCTCACTCACCTGCCTAGGTTTTCTTTCCATTAAAGCTCTGTTCCTAAATAAGACCAGTTAAAAAAAATCAGACAAAAACGAAAACAGTTGCTAGGAGAATAGGTTAACTTTTTAATGGCTTTTTCCATATGAGCACGTCTCTGTTCGTCAGGTTAGCTAGAATAGCATGTAGGACAGGTAAATGTTTTGTTTTTTTAGTGATTTCAGAGAGGAAGGGAAAGGGAGAGAGAGCTAGAAACATCAATGATGAGAGAGAATCATTGAATGGCTGCCTCCTGCACACCCCCCACACTGGGGATCGAGCCTAGGACAGGTAAATTTTGTTTGAAATACGCTTGAGTTTGAAAGAGTTGCCCATGGTTATGTGGAAGGGTGTAGGTTGAAATAGAAGTGGCAGGTAGGACCTGAAAGAGGTAGGACCAGAAACAACCCTTTTCTATTTTAATGTCTTCATATCTTGGCACTCAGGTTCTAACAAGCTGCCTTTCAAGTAGATTAACAGCAAAATAGCAGGAACTTCTTAAGTAATAGTAGGTACATAATAGATGGGGATGGAATGAATTTTATGGGATGAATGCATGAGTGAAGGAATAAAAGTTGAAATATTAAAAGATAACAAATGGTTGAGTTTGATTTGTTAAATCAAAAACAAATGGCAGGCTAATCCTTCTTGAAACCACAAGGATATAACTATGGTTTAGGAATAGTAGAAACTTAAATTCTAAAATAAAATTCATTCTAAGACTTCCAGTATAATTTTCCTAAGGCTCTATTCAGTTTTAAATTATATATTATAATATCACATGATGAACCATTTATAACTTTGACATTTAAATTGTTTCCATGTTGTCAGTTAGAATTTACTTATTTGTGTTATAGATTATCAGACTGACATAGATAGAATGCCTTTGATACTTAATGTTCTTGTGGCCCTATATATTTAGTCTGTAATAGTCCTTCATGACTAAACTTTTTTTGAATTTGATAATTATTGTTTTAGGCATGCTAGTTATCAGATGCTAGAAGTAGCTTTTTAGTTAAAGCAGAAACATCTAAATTAGGAAATGTTTATCAAGCTCAAGTATAAGGAAAATAACATGTATTAATTAGCTACCATCATATGTATACACATATGTATGTGTGTGTTTATTAAAAAAAACTAACCTGTGTTCACATGCATACTAGTATCTCTAGAGGGGCATTTACGTCTAAATAAAATGTAAGGGGAAAATAATAGAAATAAAATCTGAGGGGAAAATCAGATGAATTCAGAAATTGGGAATGATCACTTTGTAGTTTATGTTAATAAAGTGATTAATGAGATCCTGATTGCAAGTTGTCAAGATGATAGGAATTTAGTATTTGTTTAGATAAGCTATAAATGTAGAACTTACTTCATTGTTTTTTGGCATGTGATAAAACAATTTGAAAATGTATGTATAGCCGAGACTGGTTTGGCTCAGTGGATAGAGCGTCGGCCTGCGGACTGAGGGGTCCCGGGTTCGGTTCCGGTCAGGGGCATGTACCTGGGTTGTGGGCATATCCCCGGTGGGGGATGTGTGGGAGGCAGCTGATCGATGTTTCTGGCTCTCTATCTCTCTCCCTTCCTCTCTGTAAAAAATCAATAAAATATATTTAAAAAAAAAAAAAGAAAAGAAAATGTATGTATAAATTTATTATGTATTTTTAATAAATCATATGCCATTAGTAGTCTCTATACGTTCTATAATTTTTAAATTCCCAGCAGATAAAATGTTTCATTGATTTCATTATCCCTAATACCTAAACTTAAAACTCAGCGAAAATCTGAAACATTCATCTATAGAAAGTATTGGTATATACATTACTATTATGAACTTAATTAAAGTTTACAGTACCATTTTTAAGAAGTATACTTTTATATAAATTGTATTAGTAAGGTTTATCATTAGCAAACTGTGTGCTTTATTTCATTACATCTAAGATGTCATTGATTATAAGACACAATAATTTTGTATTAATAATAAAGATAAAAATATTGCCAACTAAAACTGGCATATTGTTGATGATTAGGTGAATCTTGATTTCATAGATGTTAATATGTGGGAAAATGTGTATCTTAGAAGCACTGATGTAAAGTATTTGATTTTAATGTCCCTATTTGTCAATAATTTTAAACATAAACACCATTTTATTTTTTTAAGAAGAAATGTTTATTAGGAGTAAAAATTAAACTGTGCTAATATTGAATGTCAACTGTAATTGAAAAGTAAAATGTTAAAAAGGATTAAACTGTGCTGATAAATATATTGACTATGATTAATCCTTAGCAACTTTGTATGAAATAACTAAGTAATTTCAACTTCTTGAGAAAAATTATGTCCAGCCTTAAATAGGAAGTAATTTATAGTCCAAGTTACCCAAAACTTAAAATACAATGTTAACCTCACAAATTTAAGGTTAACTAAAATACAAAACCCCTTTAAACCTTGTTTTGTCCAGATGAGTTTAAGCTGGAGTCTTAAAATGAACCTGTAGCAGGAGCAATCTCACCAAATTAAGTGTTCATTAAAAAAAAAGTTTATGTTTAATAACTTTAAAAATAGCCCCAGTGTTTTTCACTTGGCTTGCAAAGAAAAATTAAAATGTGCATGTATTTTTGCTTGTTTCTTTCACTTATGTTTAATTGGATGCATTAATTACAACAAATTGACTAATTGGATAAAATTCAGTGTTTGTCCAAGACTTGCAAAGAATCAACAGGGTGCAATTACAGATTGATACTGTATAGACTGCAGCTTGTTATGCAGACTCTACTAATATGTGGGCAGGATATAAATGAGTGCATAAATTACATCTGAAAATCAAATATAGATGTCAAGTATAAAGAGGTTTTCTAGTGCTTTAGACTTCTCACATAAGTTAACATTTCAAATGTAAACTTAGTTTGCAATTGCTCTTTGCTTCCTGAACCAAGCTATGTTTTGATATATAATTATTATATGTTACTGAAGTTTGCTAACAGATCCCTTTAATGTTTTAACAAAACAAAACTTGCACAAAGCCTTTATTATTAATATAGTCTGTATTACTTTTTTGCTTTACTTTGGTGATATTTCTGGAAATAGCAAACTAATCAGTTTATCTGAAGAATGTATCCGAAATTTTAGTTTCGTTTATAATGATGTTTTATTAGAATTAAAATAGTAAACTCTGTGATTCATGATGGAAGAATCAATTGTTCTTTGGTAATTTGGTATTTTACTTCTCTATTTGTTTTGTTTTGTTTTGTTTTACTTTTGGATCATCTGATTTCCTTCAGATACATTTATCGCTATCATTTGTCATTGTACGGTCAGTGGAGATTTTTGGTTCAAAAGTCAGATAAACTTTAATAATTTACTAAAAGATAACATAGTTTCATATTTTTCTTTATTCATTAAAACTATGTTTACTGATGTCAATATCTATCAACTGAGCTGTAGTGTTGTTTTAAAATCAGTAAGATTTTAAATCCAATATACAGATCATGTGTCAGAAATGTATACTTGAAACCTATATAATCGTATTAACCAGTGTCACCCAATAAATTTCATTAAAATAAAATCTACTTAAATATAAAATCAGTAGGATATGTTGGAAATAGTAGACTAGGAATAATAAAGAGACCCTACTGTCTTTTACTGAATTTCTAACTGTCTAGTTCATCTTTTGGAGCTGAAGTTTTGCTACTAGTTTAGTGTTGCCAATTCCTGCGCCTTGCCTAGTTCAGACTTTCTCAGGATTAATTGAGATGATGTAGGTAACAGCACATTGATATTTTTAAATGTTCTATAAATAGTTTTATTATCCCGAACGTTTGTTTCTAGAGTATTCTGCATTAACTGTCCTGGGTAAGTGGTTCCCAAATCTGGTGGAGCATCAGAGAATCCATTAAAAATTTTTTAGAATTATGCTTGGGTCCCACCTACTAGATCAGTATCCTGAGGCTGAGACCTACAACTCTACTTCTTTTATTATTATTGTTAATCCTCACCTGAGGACATTTTCCATTGATTTTTATAGAGAGTGGGAGGGAGTGGGAAAGACAGAAACATCAATGTGAGAGAGACATCAATTGGTTGCCTACCGCATTTACCCGACAGGGGCCAGAGATGGAGTCTGCAAACGAGATACCTGCCTTTGACCCAGAATCCACCCTTCGACCCTTGAGTCTGCTGGCCAGTGCTCTATCCACTGAGCTAAACTGGCTAGGGCAACTTTACCTTTTACTTTTAGCTAATTTCAGACTTGCAAAGACAGATCCGAGCTCCCCTAGGCTCTTTCCAACTAGCTTCCTCAAATGCTGACATTATATGTAACCAAGGCACAATTATCAAAACCTGGCGATAAACACTTACGCAATCCTATTAATTTATTTATAGACCTCATGCAAATTTTCTCAGTTCTGGTATTTTTTGGTCACCATCCAATTCAGAATCCTACATTTTATTTTGTTGTCATGTCTCCTTACACTACTCAAATTTGGGATAATTCTTCCATCTTTTTTGACATTTTTTATTTTTGAAGCAATTATTTTGTAGGATGTCTCACAATTTAAGCCTTTCTGATGTTTTCTCATTAGGAATCTGTATTTTTAATAGACACCCTTCTAATAAAGCCTGCCTCACACATTTAGGAATTACTGATCAATAACAACCTAATTTTTGTTCTCCTTTGAGGTATCATCAATATGCCATTTTAGAACTCACAATAAATCGATACTACTTCATTGTTTTCAAAAATCAATGTTCTATGTAAGTAATCCTTGTTTTGAAATCTTAAGATGTCTGTATTTGACTCAATTATGTCAGTCAATAATGACTTCAAATTTTAGAATCAACTTTTTCTACCATAGAAATGTACAATTTTGAACAGAAAGGGCATATGTAAAAATTTTAGACTTTGACACATTTAGTAGGAAACTACTGTAATCTGACTGATCTCTTGTAAAGTTAGGATTTGAAAAAGATTTTTTTCATGGGTTAAGAATGACTATTGAGTTTATAAAATAATATACTATTTAAAACCTATATAATAATATTGAAAGAAAATGCAGTATATAGAAAACAAAATTATCTTTATTTGTTTAAAGTACATTTTTAAGATAATTCATATAGTGAAGGCTTATCTAAGATATGGGAAACAATTGCATCTAACCTACCACTTTCTACCAAATAAATGGGTATTCAGGATTGATTTTGCAGCACTTATTGGTAATTTTCATTTAATTATTCCATACCACTAGAAACAGTGTAACCTCTTCATAGTCATTTATAAATACAAAAAATGCAAATATCTCTGCTTCTGATTTCATTAAGGTTTTTATTCACTGGGATGTGAGTTCTAACGAAGCCACATAGATACTGTATCAGAATATGTATTTTACATAATTCCTTTAGCATACCCAACACTGAGAAAATACTGTAAAGCAGCGGTTCTCAACCTGTGGGTCACGACCCCTTTGGGGGTTGAACGATCCTTTCACAGGGGTCGCCTAAATACATCCTGCATATCAGATATTTACATTATGATTCATAACAGTGGCAAAATTACAGTTATGAAGTAGCAACAAAAATAATTTTATGGTTGGGGGTCACCACAAAATGAGGAGCTGTATTAAAGGGTCATGGCATTAGGAAGGTTGAGAACTACTGCCTTAGACATTAGGAGTCTTAGGCTTTGGAGTGAGGTATTTCTATCTCTGTTCTTACTATCAGTGTGACTTTGAAAAAATTATTTGACTTTTCTAAGCCTCAATTTTCTCTTCTTATAAAATAACTAGAGGCCCAGTGCATGGATTTGTGCACTGGTGGGGTCTCTCAGCCTGGCCTGCCCCCTCTCACAACCCGGGACCCCTTGGGGGATGTCGGACTGCTGGTTTCAGCCCAATCCCCACAGGCCAGGCTGAGGGACCCCACCAGTGCATGAATCCATGCACGGGGCCTCTAGTATGCATATAAGATCTTTGGTTAATCTCTTCCTGACCTCCCTCTTCCCTCCTTTCCTATGAGATTCATCAGTCTGTTCCATGTTTCCATGTCTGCGGGTTGAGCATCTGCCCCCTGGTGGTCAGTGCGCATCATAGCTAACAGCCAAATGGTCACTTTAGGCTTTTACTAGAGGCCCGGTGCACAAAAATTTGTGCACTCGGGGGGGAAGGGGGAGTCCCTCAGCCTGGCCTGTGTCCTCTTGCAGTCTGGGACCCCTCGGGAGATAACGACCTGCTGGCTTAGGCCTGCTCCCGAGTGGCAGAGGGCAGGCCTAATCCCTAGGTGCAGCCCCTGGTCAGGCTCAGAGCAGGGCCGATTGGGGAATTGGGGCGCTGCCCTCTGTCATGCACAGAGAAGGGCCGATCAGGGGGTTGGGGAAGCTCCCCCCTGTCATGCACAGAGCAGGGTCAATCAGGGGGTTGGGGAGCTCCCCCCTGTCACACACAGAGCAGGGCCAATCAGGGGGTTGGGGAGCTCCCCCCGTCACGCACAGAGCAGGGCCCATCAGGGGGTTGGGGAGCTCCCCCCTGTCATGCACAGAGCAGGGCCCATCAGGGGGTTGAGGAGCTCCCCCCTGTCACACACAGAGCAGGGCGGATCAGGGGGTTAGGGCGCCACCCTCTATCACCCACAGAGCCGGGCTGATCAGGGGGTTGGGGCCCCGCCACTGTCACACTCAGGGCAGGGCCGATGGGGATGTTATGGCTCTACCCCATCACACACAGAGCAGGGCCTGTGTGTGTGTGGGGGAGGGGGGTTGGGGCGCCGCCCTCTATCACCCACAGAGCAGGGCCGATCAGGGGGTTGGGGCGCTGCCACTCTCACACTCAGGGCAGGGCCGATGGGGAGGTTATGGCTCTACCCCGTCACACACAGAGCAGGGCCCGTGGGTGGGGGGGTTGGGGCGCCGCACCCTGTCACACACAGAGCTGCAGGGCGATCAGGAGGTGGGGGAGCTCCCCCCTATCAGGCACAGAGCAGGGCCGATCAGGGGGTTGGGGTGCCGCACCCTGTCAGGAACAGAGCAGGGCCGATAGGGAGGTTGTGGCCCCGCCCCCTGTCACACACAGAGCCACAGGGCAGTCGGTTTGGGCGCTGCCCCCTGTCATGCTGATCCCGGTGCCGGGAGACCTCACGGCTCTGCTGATCCTGGTGCTGGGAGGCATATTACCCTTTTACTATATAGGGTAGAGGCCTGGTGCATGGGTGGGGACTGGCTGGTTTGCCCTGAAGGGTGCCCCGGATCAGGGTGGGGGTCCCCACTGGGGTGCCTGGCCAGTCTGGGTGAGGGGCTGAGGGCTGTTTTCAGGCTGGGACTGAAGCTCCCAACTGCTCCTTTTTTTCTTTCTTTTTTTTTTTTTAATTCTGAGCCAGCTTTAGCTCTGAGGCTCCAGCTCTTAGGCCTCCGCTCCTGAAAGCAGGTACTGGTTTGTTTCGATTCTACAATCGAAACTCTGTATCAACTCCATGTCTGAGATCCCAGCTAGCTGAAAGCTGGTTTCTGGGGTTTTGTTTAGCTTCTATTTTTGTAACTATGTTTCAAACTGCCAGCTCAGAGGTCTGCAGCAGCAGGCGGGGAACGTTGGAGTCCTCCATCACTGAAGCAAGCAAGCCTCATGTTAGTTTCAAGCTGCCTGGCTGCCGGCTGCCATCTTGGCTGACAGTTAATTTGCCTATCTTGCTGATTAGCCAATGGGAAGGGTAGCGGTCGTACGCCAATTACCATGTTTCTCTTTTATTAGATAGGATATATATAGCTAGTATTTACCTTTACCTCTCAGAGTTGTAGGAACATCAAGTGAGATAATGTCTGTAAGGTTTAGATTATAGTGGTGTGAGACATGAAACTGAAACAGTCAGTATAGGCAACTTTTTTGAGAACTGGATCAGAAGAAGGAAGAACAAGATCATGTGCTATCTAATAATAGATATAACTGCAAGGGAGATTTTTATTTTAAAAAGGAAACCAGAGTAGGAAAAGGGACCTGAAGAGGGAGGAAAAGCCCAATGAAAGTGTGAGAGGGAATGCAGTATAACAGTGATTGGTTCCTTAATGTTTTGTTTTTTTTATATAGTATCTTTTTGGTTCCAACATGAATTGTGTTTTTGCTCTTATTTACCAGAAGAGTGCAGGTGAGCTACCAACTAAGAATTAATCATTATCCTGTTGAAGGTAATCATTATACCAATACAACAATAACCTGCAAATATATCATTCTAGAATCTTTTCTCGCTTCACATCTAGTCAGTAATCAAATCCTATCAGTTCTGCTTCCAAAATTTAAAATTGTGTCTTTTTCACCACATCACCATGACCCTATCTTGCACTCTTCATCACTCACTTGAATTGTCATTTGCCTTATCACTGGTTTCCGTGCCTTGCATTTCACTTCCTTCTGGTTGCATTGCTCTCTTATTTAAAATTCTTTCCTTCCCCCAATTTTATTGAAATATAATTGGCATATAACTTCGTATTAGTTTAAGATGTACAACATGATTTGATATATGTGTATATTCTGAAATTATTATTATACTAAGTTTAGGTAACATATCACAGTCATGAATTTTTTTGTAACTTGTGATGAAAACTTTTAAGCTTTACTGTCTTAGCAAGTTTCAAATACACAATACAGAATTATTGACTATAGTTTCATCCCCAGAACTTACCCATTTGAAATCTCATATTTTTCACTTTCTCTTTTTTTGCATTAATTTGTAGCTATCTTAGTGTCATTTTGTTAGTGGTGAACATGACATTATTTTTATTATTATGTTTTTATTGATTTTAGAGGGAGAGGGAGAGAGAGATAGAAATGTCAATGAGAGAGAAATACCCATGGGCTGCCTCCTGCACCTCCCTACCCCCCTATACTGGGGATCAAGCCCGAAACCCTGGCATGTGCCCTAACCAGAATTGAACTAGTGACCTCGGTGCACGGAATGATATTCAACCAAATGAGCCACACCAGCCAGGCAGTGACACATTGTTTTTAAATTCCTGCCCTATAAAAGCTGGCCTCCAAGTAAAATGTTGACTCCTTGCATGTCATACAAGGCCTCCTGTGTCCTTTGTAGATGACCATCTCTCTGGTTCTTCCCCAGACATCATGTATTCCAGACATGGTCTTATCACTGCATATTCTCATTCTTCTGTGGTATCCCCCTACCTAGACTGTACCCTACTGCCTTTTTTACTACCTGTTGAACTCCCTTTCATCATTTAAATCTAAGACTTCACGTTTTCTCTAAAGTATCCTTTACTCTTCAATAAACATAAGTAGTTCTTTCTTTCTATTCACATGGTATCCAGTGCTAAGTTCTATATTAGCATTTTAACTGTGATCATATTCCAACAATATTTTAAGGTTAGGAACTGTGTCCACTTTCTCTTCAAATCCTAGAACCTAGGAAAATGCCTGGACTGTAATAATTTCATGTAGTCATCATTAGTTGAGAAATAACTATGTGTCAAGAGGTAACATGCAAGAGGTAACATCCACTTAATTCTCAACAATAGAGGTAGCTGTTATAATATCCCTATTTTCTAGGCAAGGAAACGAAGGCCAAACAAGATCAAATAATTTTCCCAGTCTAATAGGTAAATGGTGGAATCACATTTAAAGTCTTTGGTCGTATGATTTCAAACTTCATGCTTTTAACCTCCAAGTTGTCCCACATTAGTAAATAATCTTTGAAAAATTCTGGGTTATGTTTTATCTAAAATAGAATTTTCCTGATTAGCAGTTAGCATGGTTTGTGAGTAGCATGGTACTTTAGGATCATGTCCTTCCATCTGTTGAACCAGCTTAAGAAATTAGGAAGGAAATGTGGGAGGTCTGTACTTCTACCTTTGATCAGGGTCAGGAAATGAAAAAATCATTTTCATTTTAGACAGTTGTATTTCATGTGCATGTGTAAACATCAGTATACATACACACACATATATATACAAGATAACAAAATAAATGAATTATTTTAAGTACTAAATACAGGTATATGAACTGACATTTTCCCGTGAAAAATAATTTTGAGCCTAAGTAACAAGTGATACAACTTGCTTTGAAGCACATTAACTAAATATTAATTTGTGTTTGCTCCAGTAGAATTCAGTTTTTGTGTTGAAAATGTTGTGGATTTCGTGATAATTAGTATCTTTGGTTGAACATTCAAGTGATATAAAACGGCATAAAGCTTATCATGGCAATCTTAACTTGACCCAAAATGAAAAAATATAAAAAGATCTTACTGTGTACTCTTTTCCTGTTGAAACAGCAAACTCATTATTACATTGGGTAAGAAACAAAAAAGAAAGAATGAGTCTTCAGATGAATTATCTGATGCAGAGCAGATGCCACAGCGTGCATGCAAAGAGGAAGACTCTCAAGTGAGTATTAAATTGTTTTCTGAGACATGAAGCACTGGTAGAATTATGTAGATAGCATAATATTACTTTGCAGATATTTATACTGTAGCTTAGTAGTAAAAATACATTTTATTGTATAGCAGAACTTATCTGACAGCATGACTACAGTATGCTTCTACCAGTATTACCGTAGAATGTTAGGCCCGGGGGGGAAACTTACATGTCCACTCAAACCCCTCATTTTTCAGATAATGAAATTGAAGCCCAGAGATGTTAAGTAATAATCCAAAATCCCCGCTGGTTTTGAGCCTGGAGAAGTATCTAGTGATATTCTGTACTTCCAGAGTCCTTTTGAATGAACTTAATGATGGAGATATTAATTTTTAAAATCACCTACAAATGATAAAGCAAATGGATGGAATCATTCCTAGATATAATTTCTTTGCTCTGCTTCTGTCAAAGAAAAAGATAAACATTTATATTAAAAATCCCCTGATGTAGACAAAAATACTGTGCTTTTTGCCCTTTTTTGGGGGAATAGGTGGATATTTAAAATAACCTTGTGAAGTTAACAAATATATAGTGAAGGTCATAATAATTCAGGCCACCCTCTGCTCTCTAATAATTAAAGTATAACTATAGGCCGTAGGGGTGGTGGCAGTTGTTGAATTATGGGGCCAGAAAGCCCCTGAATGGCCTTTCTTCTTCCTTATGCAGCTTCTTATCCAATGGGAGAGTAGTGGCTCAAGGCTCCTGGGCTGCTGCAAGAGTTGAGGTAAGGGCAGTGACTGAAGCTCCTAATATTACATGGCCTGGCTTTTTCTTCATATGTTATCTTTAACTTAGGTAAACTTATAATTAACTTAGTCAACATGAGAAAATTTACTTTAATTTTTACTAGAATAATGCTGGCCATTTTTCCATTATGTAATTACCAAGCATTGAAATGGTAGAATAGGTTTACATACACATTTCTTCCATACCTTTCACTATAGTGTTAGTTTGCTTTGATACGTGTTACTTTAACACACACATAAAAAAATTAAGTGGGAAAGGAAGGAAATATTTTCTAATAAACACTTACAAATCTATATTATTGACATATGTAAAGGTATCATTATATAAATGATGGAGAGGTCCATGTAGCTTTCAACCACAGTGGATTTGAAGGCTTGAAAAATAACTTAAGTTTACAGTTTGGGGTCAGGTGGAAATCTAAAAATATAAATATGATATTTAATTTAGTATCTTTAATCTCAATAGAGAGTACGTCAGTAGGCTGACTATATTTAGATTTAACTTTTTAAAAAGCCCTGAGTAGATTTTATTAGGATTATGATAGGAAACAAGTAATATGTTGTCATAATAAACTATTTATTAGTCATTTAAAAGCATAATGTCCCTGACCTCTTTTGTCAATACTAGACTGATCTGTTGTAGCCCTTAAGACATAAGAAGAAAAAAGCTTGGAAAAATATCTAAAAAAAGAATTTGTCACTTTTTCAAATTATGGTTTGAAAACCATTATGGAGGAAGAAAGCCAGAAAAATCACATTAGCAAAAAATGTAGACATCAAATTAGTATTTATATTTTAAAAGTAGTACAGATAGTGTATGACAGAGAAAGATAATTGATGAGAGTGAGACATTGTTTGGATTTGCCTAATGTGTAACTATATAACCTAGTATAATTTATGATAAAATCAGCTATAATCTTATAACTCACACAAAATCTTTTAGACTAACAAAGTCTTCATAGGATTAGAGAGCACTTGACAATAAGTGACCCTCATTCTGTCTTGGGAAGAATTACCTGAATGTGCACTTTCGTTAGTTCAAAGGATTCTTTCATGTCACTCATTTACTGTTTACTAAAGACTAAAAGTGAGGCATTTCAAAGTACTAAGAGATGCATAAGTGACTAGAAAGGAAACTAATGCTGAAAATACCTAACAGAACCTTCTAAAAGTATACTGAATTATTCTCAAACTTTGTTATTTAGAAGATTTGTGCCTAGTGAGACATAACATTGATGGTACATGTTATTGTTAGAATAATAGATGTCGCTGTTGGTTATTAATTTAAACTATTCTTGAACATTAAGAACTGTGTGATGCCCATAATAGAAATCGAAACATTCCTTTAGCCTGCTATTAAATTAGAGATCCTTAGGATTTCCCCCCGCCAGGGGATAATATTTCATATCTTTCACAACAGCATGTGGGAAAATTGGGTTTGTAGAAGTTCTTTTATAATTTTTATGTGCCACCTTCCTGTCTCTAATATTAACAAAAGAGGCACCCTGAGTTTTGAAATGTAAATGTCCTCTTGGCCAGGAGATGGTGGCCTGGAATTGTCTACTGCATTTGGCTGAGCTAAATCAACATGTTGGTTGCTCTTTCTCTAAATATAGCACTAGTCTCAGGAGAAAGAGGCAGAGGCACGTTCAAGGCCACTGCAGCCTTCTGGATGTAGATAAGTTTGTCCCTGCACTGCTCATGATCCAGCCATTTTTGCCATGGCTCTGGGAATATGAAAGACCTACCAAATTGAAGACATTGTCAAAAATCAAAAGGAAAACACATGAGTTATTTGCTGGTTAGATTTTAGGAGGAGTATCATGGGAGTTACTCAATATGCAAAAGAACATGGAATAGAAAAAGGAAGAATGGATAGATTTACCAAATATTAAGCCCTAGAACAGTTAGCTGAGATACCTCCACCCATGAGATTTTAGGGAGGTGAAAAAAAAAACTAAGTCCTTTGGGATTTTCTTGTCATTGTGAGTTTGTTTTTATAGTGGGAACACCAAATATTAGATATTTAGGGAGGTAAGTAAAGCCATGTGTATTTGATATCTAATTTAAAATTATTTAGGCTACTTAAAAATTATGTTACTACATGTAATACTTTTTTGTAGGTTTATTTCGGTTTTTATGCTAGTGATGTTCTTTATTTTTAAGGAAAGGTAATAAAATTAGTAAAACACTGGTTCCTCTTTCATTTATACATTTAATTATTTCATTAATTTACTACTTTATTTTGCATATTTCTTATCAAATATTTTATATTATTTTGTTCTGTTTTAAATGCAACTTCATTAGTTTCATGGCAAATATTATTTAGTTTCTTCTTCTAGTTTTATGTCCCTGATTAGTTATTTAATTTAATATTCATCTGATGCAATTTTTAGGTTTTGGGCAAGTCTACGAAGGTATTAGTAGTTTAAAATATGTGTTGCCCGAGGTACGAAATAGTTAAATAAATCAGATACCTTTTACTCCTCTTAATAGTTTCTAAAGAAAAGTAATAACATAATTACTAATTACTAATAAAATATATTTTGCCCAAGCTGTGACAGCTAACTAAAACAAAATCTTTTCATTCTTAACAGTCTCTAAAGAAAAGAAATAAAGGTCTTACTAATCTTTGTTATTTGAAACTTTAGGAAATAAATCTGAAGATTGTAAGCCTGTGGCAAAGGGCAAATGATAAAAAAGGAGAAATGAGGGAAAATTAATGTAGCATACAATTTTGAAAATTCAATGTACAAAACTGCCACACTGAAGTAATTATTTTAAAAGCTTTTCTTTAAAATAAGTCATATAAATATGACCCTTATGGTTCATTACAGAAAAGAAGATCAAATCGACAAATTAAAAGGAAAAAGTACGCAGAAGATGGAGAGGGGAAACAATCTGAGGAAGAGGTTAAAGGTTCTATGAAAATAAAAAAGAATTCAGCTCCTTTACCTGGGGAACAGCCTTTACAGTTATTTGTGGTAAGATACATTTAGGGTTATGATTACAAGACACTTTAAACCAACATAAATTCTTTAAAATACGTATTATGTTTTCTCCTAAAAGCTGCTCCAACTTCTCCTCCTGGATTCTTTATTGTACTTAATAGAACCTTTAATCGTTCAAATTTGGGACTCATGCACCTCCCAAATATATAATCTTTTTTTATTTTATTTTTTATTTTTATTGAATTCAGAGAGGACAGGAGAGGGAGAGATAGAAACATCAATAAAGAGAGAGAATCATTGATTGGCTGCGTCTTGCATGCCCCCTACTGGGGATCGAGGCCACAACGCTGGCATGTGCCCAACTGGAATGGAACCTGGGACTCTTCAGTCTGCAGGCTGACGCGCTATCCACCGAGCCAAACCAGTTAGGACCCAAATATATATTCTTGAAACTTCTCTAAACTCTTGTCTTTTCTGAAGACTATTTCTAAGTTAGAAGCCTGGTTATAGTACATTTCTACTGAAAATTCTAGCAGTTTCCCAGTCTTAAAAAAATAACTTCCTTCTCAACACAGCATGTGAAATGCTTTGTATGGCTGTTTTGGCCTTACCTTTTGCCACTTCTTTAAAAGCAGTCTATCCACTGGATGTATGAACACAGTGCCCAAAGACTCTGTTTGACATCTCTGTGATTGCATATGGATTTTCCTTTCGGTTTAATTTTTTAATCTCTGCTCTGGATTGTGAGCAACCACGATCTGCTAGCTCACTGATCTGGCACCGTGGGCAAGTACTCACCTTCTCTCTGCCCGAGTTTCCCAACCTGTAAAGCAGAGATGATAATAGTGTCTACCTCACAGTGTAGTTGCAAGAATTAAATTAATATATGCAGAGTGCTCAAAATAATGCCTATTACAGAAAAAAAGCATAATATGTTCACTTTGATATTATAGATGAGGTTGAGGACAGTAACAACAACGATTCACTTTTCTGTTTTTTCAGTTCTAATACTTGATGCCTGGCACAGGTGTTGCATATATATTTGTTGAACTTTCATATTTTCATAAACATACAAGGTAAAACCTAAAGGAATTTGCAGAATGTGCAATTATATTTTTCATCCTTTCTACAGGAAAATCCAAGTGAAGAAGATGCAGCAATTGTGGACAAAATATTATCTTCGAGAATTGTGAAAAAGGAAGTAAGTGATGGCACATTACATTTTATACTTTATATTCAGTGGTCTGGTAATAAAAGTTATAATTACTGATTTTATTTTCTTAGATATCACCTGGAGTGATGATTGATACAGAAGAATTTTTTGTAAAATACAAGAATTAGTAAGTATTTCAGTTAGAAAAATAATGGAAAGATGTTGATTAATATATTTAACTATATTAAGTTCAATTTATTTTATCTGCATGTTAAATGTTTTATTATTTATTATTTCATGAAGTTGAACATCATTAAAAATGAGAAGACAACCTTTCTTGTTAAGATTGAATTTTTTTCCGAATATCAAAACGCAGGAATCTATAAAATACACTTTTACAAATTATAGAACATTATTTATTATATTTGTATTTTTTAACTTTTCAAAATTTTATTCAGCTTTTTCTATACTTTGGTGAAAGAAAATGATTTAAATAAGGTTACATTAACTTCAAAACAAATTAGCTTTCTGATCATGCCAAAACTTTTACAATGAAGAAATAAACAATAAATCATATCTTGTTACCCTATGATGTAATGTACCATTCTGTTAATTAGCAAATTGCAAACCTTAGACTACAATCTTTTTAGGATATTGTGATCTCATGGTTCTTGACATTAAATGAAATGAATGAACTACCTATTTGAAAAGTGGAAGATAATATTTTGCATTGAATACTATGATTAAAAATAAGTTTAAAACAAAACAAAGCAAGGTTTTCTATATTGTTCTAATATGTTGCTTTTATAAATATTGTAGCTCCTATCTTCACTGTGAATGGGCCACAGAACAGCAGCTTTTGAAAGATAAAAGGATCCAGCAGAAAATCAAACGATTCAAATTGAGACAAGCACAAAGAGCACATTTTTTTGCAGATGTAAGAAAAAATAAATAAATGAGACTATTATGTGTTGAACTCTGAACATGTAGTATTTTTAATCAAAATTTTAAGTATTATTCATATTATTTCTTAGGTCTTAAACTTTGATGTTGACTACAAATGCTATCTATATGTACTATTTTTCTTTTCCCAAATTTAGCTTGGAAACTATTTGAAGCAGGAACACTGATAATTCAGAATATAAATACATCCTGTATTGTTAAATTAGCATGTATTTCAATACTTAGAGTTGAAAGTGAGTGTGTTAACATTTCAGAATTTAACAAGTTAGTCATGTAATGGAACTGGTGTTATAGCAAATAAGTGGAAAATAAGATTTTTCCTGAAATATATTTCATATATTTTATACCAGCTTTTTATGTGTGAACAGATAATTGGAAAAATTCACTTACCTTTCTAGGCTTTACTAAATAGTCTAATGTCCTTTCCTGCTCTAAATTATTTTTCTTTTAATAGACTTTTTTTCAGAACAGTTTTAAATTCATCTAATTTTTTTAGGCCCTCCAAGTAGCTCAGATGTTCATACCACTATGCCAAGGCAGGACACATACAAGAAGCATTCAATGAACGCATAAATAAGTGGAACAACAAATCCATGTTTCTCTCTCTCTCTCTTTCTCTCTCAGATCAAGAAATAAATTTAAAACTTTTTAATTTGAAATTTTTTTTGACTTTATTTTGAGCAATGAAAATGAAGTTGCAAAAATTATACAATGAATTCCCACATATACTTAAAAAATATTTTTATTGATTTCAGAGAAGAAGGGTGGGAGGAGAGAGAGAGATGAATGATGAGGTTCACTGATTGGCTGCCTCCTACACGCTCTCCACAGGGGTGGTCTTAACTGTTGGAGCTGAGGAAAGTGGCAAAAAGAGGTAACAGAAGTTGCTTTAAGGGAATTTTTAAGGAAGTTTTCTGGAGTAACTTCCTAGTCTGGAATACCTTTATTTATTAATGCTATTTGGTTAGTTTTATGATATAGAGTATGATGATTCATAATATAGACAAATTTTCCAGATATCTGTTGGAAATTAAAATGGAAGTATTCCAGTAATTGGGAATTTAATTGAAATCAAACTTATGTGTTTGTTTTATAAAAAACTTATGTGTTTTTATCCCCCCAAAAAACATTGTTACTTTTAAATTTTAGATGGAAGAAGAACCATTTAACCCAGACTACGTTGAAGTAGACAGAGTGTTAGAAGTCTCTTTTTGTGAGGATAAAGATACTGGTGAGGTAAATATTTGGCAAAAAGTTTTTTAACTAAGTAAAAAGTCCTAAAACTTTTCAGTGTTAAAGTTAACCATTTAAAAACACAAAAAATGTTTCATCAGTTTTTATTGATGTTGGTTAATATATTAAGCTATTTATTCTTTTTCAAAATGGTAAAATAGAAAAATGTTTCTTCCAGCCCGTCATTTACTACTTAGTAAAGTGGTGCTCATTACCATATGAAGATAGCACCTGGGAACTAAAAGAAGATGTAGATCTTGCAAAAATAGTAGAGTTTGAACAATTGCAATCTTCAAGACCTGACACAAGACATTTGGTAAGAACATACATTACACAACTTAGTATTATTCATAAACTCTTAGCACATCTTTATTTAGGTGGTTTAATGTTATCTTTGAATTTTTAATTTAGTCTTGGGTATACAATTAATACTGTATTTAAAAATGCTACATAGTACTACATATGTATGTTAATTTAGTTACTCTTCCATTAGTGGATATTTGAGTGTTTGCTATTATAAACAGTGCTACATTGAACAGTGAGCTCCTGTACAAGTTCATGTAAGACAAACCAAAATTGTAATTCTTTGGCCAGAGCAAATGTGTATCTAACATTTTGGTGAGTATTTCCTTCCGCAGTTCTCTCTTGAAGAATTTTGACTGTGTCTACCTCATCTGTGAATTTTAAATCTTCATACTAATCTTTCTCTCAGGTCATTTATAAAAATATTATGAATACCAGTTTCAGCTCTAAGTGGAGTTATTGATTTTCTACTATTGTCTATGAGATGTAGGGAAATGAAAAAATCTGAGATATATCATTCATTCTTTGTTTTTCCACTCAGGAACGTCCTCCCTCTAATATTTGGAAAAAAATAGATCAATCCAGGGACTATAAAAATGGTAATCAACTCAGGGAATATCAACTGGAAGGACTCAACTGGCTTTTGTTCAATTGGTACAATAGGTATGTAGTATATCTTAGCAGAAAAAATTTAAATTTTTTTATATGTGTGAAAATATGTTAAGTAAAATTGGTATTGATGTTTTATTATTATTATTATTATTATTATTATTATTGAGTCTTCATTATTGAAAGTAAAGTTACCTCAAGAAGATAATTTAGTTTATAATTTAGGATTTTGACTACAATTGCTTTCTTTAAATATATATCAATCAGAGTAGAGTACAGTTGATATGTTGATTAGTAATCAAATTTAAAATATGTTTCTTAACATAAAACATCTGTTAGGGAATGTTTTTCAACTTATTAGCCTATACTACTGTTGAAGTTGTTCAAAATGCTTTATTGAACATTATCTCACTTTTTAAATTGTGATGAAAAGATAATTACAAAGAAGTAAAAATTGTATCGTGATTGAGAGAAATGTATAATAGTGTATACAAAGGAGCAGATGAAAGCATTATTAGTAGTAACAGTATCAAAATTTGATTCAGAATTATCTTTTTGGCTTTTACTTCTCACATGATTCTTCTGAGAGGTTACACTTGGTAATGGTGAGTCATAAGACTCAGTTGATGAAGATCATGCAATGCTCTTTTCCCCCTGGTTTATATTTTCTACATATTTATCATATTCCTCAAGAGAACCTTCCAGATAAAATAGTAAAATGTTTTTTACTATTCTTCCCTTTTCCATACCCTTGCCCATGATCTAAATTGCTTGTTTTAAACACAAACCACTTCAGAGTTTTATCACAACCCTGCCCCCTTTACTCTCTGTATGTGAGTGCTTCATAGAGAAGTGTAGGGCCAGCCAGTAAGTAAACTCATTCAAATCCTCCTTTGCCACGCAAGCCTACAAATGTATCTCCATCCATGGCTATTCTTACTTCTACCTGCATGTATCAGAAGTTACCAGGTCCTGCCCCAGGACCAAGACTAATGCTACCACCTCAATTCTTGACATGCATCTCATCCAGGCTTCTCAGACCTCCCTTCACTCTTCTATTTTCAAGCCATCGCTGAAACCAGTGTCAGTCCTTCAGTCTGTGAGCCAGTTTGGGTTTAACCTATATAAAAATGCTAAAGGAAAGGATAAAACATCTCTTGGCTCTGTTTCTCCTGTTAGCTACCTTGAGTGAATTTCTAGGAAGAGGAGCTGTGCAAGCTCTTCCCATGTCTTCCTCTCCGGTTCTCCTGAAACCTGCTCTCTGGGTTTTGATTCTGTATCATCTCTGAAACTCTTTTCCAATCCACAACATACATCTCAGCCTTAATTTGCTGCCTTTGCTGCATTGGATAGTAGTTGCTGCTTTTCCTCCATTCTCACTGCCAAAAGCTTCCACATTATGACTCTCTGCTAGACCCCCAGCACCTCTGTGACTGTCCCTTTCAGTAGTTTTTGCTGGTTTTTTTTTTTATTTTTTTCATCTGTCTGCCCTTTTAGTGTTGATTTTTCTTGCCCAAAACTCTGTCTTTTTCTTCTCTTCTTCCATATTTGTTCCCCCTAAGCCATATTCTGCACCCCTCTCTGCCTTCACATATCAGTAACACTAATGATCTCACACTTACCTCTAAGTAAGGCTTGAACTTCAAATCCATATTTCTTTTTACTCCTTGCTACCTTAATGTCTCTCTCAATGAGCCTTTAAACTCAACAGATTCAAAATTAATCTTGTCATTTCCTGTTTCCTCCATACCAAATTTATTCTCCCATATTTTATATCTCAGTTAAGAATAATGCAATTCATTTAGTCACCCAAACTGAAAGAAATCTGACTGTCATTCTACACCCTGTATACTTGGTTGGTCACTAGGTCCAAATCATTCTAACTCATAATTAATGTTGGAATCAATTCTCTTCTGAGTCCCGCTTCCCTTAGTCCAAGTGCCCTCCCATTCTTTGCTGCATTATTGCAGGACTTTTTTAGTTAGCTTCCAAACTTCTAGTCATCTCATCTCTAATATCCGCAGTGGCTTTGGAGCAAACTTCAAAATAAAAACCTGACCTCATCAGGTTTTTAAATTTTTTTCAAATTATTGGAATAATGTCTAACTTTCTTTATATATGCCTCCTGCTTATCTTAATATCCGCTACCTTTACCCTTCTCTCAAAACCGCAGTTATATAACTTGTGGTCCCATAGTGGATCATGTTCTTTCCACTGTGCTCTCTGGCAAAACGCTGACCTCCCCTCTCAAAGCAGTCTTCTCGTCTCTGATGTCTTCTAGCCAGAAGTGGACATTTACTTCTCTGAGCTTTCATAATAAGCTTAATACTGACGATTCTTAACCAGTCACGTATCGTAATCAATCATCTGTGGAGTTTATTTAAAAATTATAGCTGCTTGTATTCTGTTCCATACACCTTGACTCACAGAATGTATAGGGGAGGGCCCTGGGTGTCTGGGTTTCTTTCAGGCATTGTAGGCTCTCTTAATGTACAGCCAGCGTTGAAAACCGGTGCTGTATTTGTTCTTCTGTGATAGCACATTGCATGACTACTTATTTGTTTATTTGCATGTCTGCTTCTCTAATAGATACAAGCCCCTGGAAGGCAGAGAACATGTTCTATTTCTTTTGTATCCCATCTTCTCATACTGTCCCTGAGATATAGAAGGTATTTAAAAAATGCTTCCTGAATAAAATATTTAGTCTGCCTTGCGCTTGCCATTTCACTCTTTAAAAAAAAACATCTATCGGGTGGTATCTTTATTTTGGAGCTGCAAAAATGTTTTCTCATTGCAGGGTTATAATAAAATTGTAATCTTTAACCTACTCTGCACTTCAGCAACTTTTACATTTTTATAAATGCGAGCGTTTTAACTTGATCATTGATTACTTTTATGTATTTATCTTTAAAACCGTTGTAGTATACAGAAAAACCCAATGTCTACTTGGATAATATATTTGTTTATTTCAGACGAAACTGCATTTTAGCAGATGAAATGGGTCTTGGCAAAACAATTCAATCAATTACATTCCTCTACGAAATCCTTCTGACTGGTATAAGAGGACCTTTCCTGATTATTGCTCCACTTTCTACTATTGCAAACTGGGAGAGAGAATTTCGTACGTGGACTGATATTAATGTTGTGGTTTATCATGGGAGCCTGATTAGCAGACAGATGATACAGCGGTATGAGATGTACTTCAGGGACTCACAGGTGTGTTACCGGTCATTTGGTTTATTGTTTGAATGCTCAGGTTGGAACATGATAAGCACTGCATATTCATTACATTCAAATTTAGGATGGATTTTAATTGCCTATTTAGATCTTCAGTCTCTTTATTCATCATATATTTTATAATAAGTATTAGTAGCAAAAGAGAACAATGACTAAAGTAGTTCCGTTTATGCTCTAATTTATTATGAAGAAGTATTCTTATTTATACAAATGTATAAATCTATATCTCTAATTTTTAAACTAAATAATGGTTTTACTAAATGTTTAAAATATACATTAAATTTAGAATTATAAAGGTCTCTTTGATAATCCTCCAGTGTGTTTTTTTCTTCTCATTTTAAAAATTTAAATCTTCAGTGAATACCATGAATTTAAAAGCCTATTGATGTGAAATCTCAAATAGGTTCTTTTTTTGTTCATTGGATTTTGATTTAGACATTTTTTAAAATTTGGGTTGTTGACCCTGGCCAGGTAGATCATTTGGTTTGAGTGTCATCCCAATATGCCAAGGTTTGTTGGTTTGATCTCTGGTCAGGGTACATACAAGAATTAACCAATGAATGCATAAGTAGTGGAACAACAAATCGATGTTTCTCTCTCTCTCTCTTTTTCACTCTCTACCTCCCTTCCTTTCTTTTTTCCGCTTCCCCTCTCCTCTCTCCCAAATCAAGTTTTAACAATTTTGGTTTTATATACAGTTTAAGCATACCTCTATAAGTTTTGCCCCTTTGGATTGGTTATTCTAATACTCTGGGGATTTTATGGCTTTCTTCTCCGGTCTATCTTATGGGCACATTTTCCATTTTATTTATTTTTTTGGCTACATACATAGGTCATAAAATTTAAGAGATGACATTATAAGAAAGAATTTGCTACCAGAGCCCTAACTGGTTTGGCTCAGTGGATAGAGCGTCAGCCTGCGGACTGAAGGGTCCCAGGTTCGATTCCAGTCAAGGGCATGTACCTTGGTTGCAGGCACATCCCCAGTAGGGGGTGTGCAGGAGGCAGCTGATCGATGTTTCTCTCTCATCGATGTTTCTAACTCTCTATCCCTCTCCCTTCCTCTCTGTAAAAAATCAATAAAATATATATTTTTTAAATTTCCTAGCAGAAAATTAATACTTGAAAATATAAAGTGCCAAGTTGAAGTTTTGAGTAGTAATACAACTATTTTTAGATAAAAACTTTATTAAGAAATAAGAAACAAAATGAAAAAACAACAGCACACATTTCAAATGAAATTGTACTTTTTAATTGGAATTTGGCACTCTAGCTCTACTTCAACAGCATCATGATGTTTTATTTTTCTTTCACTGATTCTTCTTTTTATAAGGATCATTATAATTTATGGCCAGATCATGTGATGTAATTTATGTTAAAATAAAGTAATATATATAACATTGTATTTTTACCTCCCAATTTTAACTGATTTTCTACTTTTTGAGGCTGAAAATTAATGAATTGATTAATTCCTTTAACCTCATTTTCCCTTCTACTTTATATTTCTATGAAATTAAGCATCTGCAAAATCCTTTATTATTCAGTTCTATGGAAAACTTACCTTTGTACCTTTGGAGCCTATGCCATTTTAGTTAGGTTATAGTTTGATTTTATTCTGTCATGTTTTATAATTCTTAATCATACATTTGTAGAATTTTAGTGCTGTATGACATCATAGAAATAAGTTCAATTGAATTTTTTTAGAGAAGGTGCAATTAACATATTTTGACTATTAGAGATTTTTAACAACGTCACAATTTTAATGTGTCATGAGTTTGGTATTAATATGATAGCCAAAGAACTGAAAGATTCTTCATGCATTATAAACGTGATTTTATGTATTGTTATATTTTTATGATAATTTTATACATTCTAGAAAAATATTAAGGGTTTTAAATTTCAAAAGATAAAGATTTCTCATGTAATGAGATAAATAGATCTTTAAATATAGAAACAACTTTTGTTACCACTTTTAAATATATTTTAGTATAAATTAATTGAATATTTAATGTCTGCTTTTTTCAAATTATTAAATAGCTTGAAATCACAGTAGTAATAAAATTAAGCTCAAATTTTCCGAATTGCCATGAGAAGAATAATCACAGACATTTATTGAGTATTTACCATGTGCCAGGCATTATGTTAAACCATTTATATATAGTATCTTACTTAATCCTTGCATTGCCAACCTTTAAATATGTAATAATATTATTGTTCCCATTTACAAATGAGCAAACTGAAGTATAAATAAGTTACTTAGTTTCCCCCCAAAGTCATAGAGCATACTGGGAATAACATACCCAGTGAATTATACTTGAGGGCCCTTACTCTTAAGCATATTTCAGGTTTTTGAGCCTTATAAATACCATAGACTTATAGTTTTACTTATTTTCTACTGGAGCTATTGTTCAACTTAATGGCCAGTGAATGTAGTCAATATGAATTCATCTAAGTTAATAGGAATTAAAATTCTGTCAGAACACATGTTTCTTAAGCCTTCATTTCTCTCTAATTCCTAAGAGTTTATAGTTTTCAATTCCACTTAAACATTATCTTCACTTGGATTCTACTCCTATAGCACCATCTGTTCCTTCAGAAGTCCCCTTTACTGGTTTCTTCTCATCTTCTCTGTCTCAACGTGAGGCAACCCACGGCTCCGTCTTCACATGCTTTTATGCCTATACTCCATCAGATTTCATTTAGCCGCACAATTTATGCCGTCTATACAACTGGAAACTTCAAAAACGATGTCACTAATTCTAACCTCTTTTCTAAATCCCAGAGTCATATCCAAATGCCTATTCAACTATTCTGCTTGGATATCGACTAGGTGTCTCAAGCATAACATATCCAAAACCATAATCCTGAATTTCCTCATTGTAGTAAATAGCAATACCAACTTCTGTGCTCAAGCTAAGAATTTTTAGAGTCAAACTTGAATCCTTTAAGTCATTGCACAACTGCCCATTGGCATATCCTATAGCTCTGTTTTCAAAACACATCTAAAATTGAGCACTTCTCATGACTTCTAATGAGTATCTCTTACCTCAATTATATCACAGCCTCTTAACTGGTCTATATAATCCTCTCCTTGGGTTGTTTTACTCTTTTTACCATGGCAGCCAAAAGCGAGTCTTTTAAAATTATGTCAAATCATGAAATTTCTTGTCTCAAAATCCTCCAGCAGCTCTTTGCTCACGATAAGAGCCAAAGCCCTTACTGCAGAATTCAAGTCCCTGTGTATCCTTATTCCCTCCACATTGGATGTCAACCACTACGGCTTTCTTGCTATTCTATTGTTTGAATACTGCCACAGTTCCTCCTGCATCAGGGCCTTCACACTTGCTACTTCCGACAAAAATGCTTTTTCCTCTAGACCTCTAGGTATCAACATGGCTTCCGCCCTCATCTTCAGGACTTTGCTCAAATGTCACTTCTCAGTAATGGCCTCTCAGGCACACTATTTTAAAAATTACAATGGTCACCTCTCACCCTCAGCCCTTATCATATTCTAACTTAGTATTTTTAGCTTATTTTTTTATTGTTGTGTTCTGTTGTTTCTTTGTTCCTTAGTGGCTATGGCCTCTATTTGAAAACTAAAATGTTAAATTCCACGGGGACAATTATATTTATGTGTTTTGTTTACTGCCATATCTCTAGCAACTAGAACAGGGTCTGGCACATAGACACTCAATAAATACTTGCTGACTAAATGACTTGGTAATTTTGATATTAACTACCTTTTTACCATCCTATGTGTGGACTCATGGATGTAAGTAATCCACATTAATACTGAAGTTTCAGTGGCTAGGTTGTGTACAGGTCTCTTCACACATGTCCTGAAATCATTATTATAACTCTTAAAAATTATAAAACATTTTTTCAAGGAATGCTTATTTGGGTGTAATTATAAATTATGTAATTGTGTTGGCATAATTTTTAACATCATTCTTAAAAACATAGCAATCTATTAACAGTTTTTTTAAAATATATTTTTATTGATTTCAGAAAGGAAGGGAGAGCGAGAGATAAATAGAAACAGCCAATGATGAAAGAAAATCATAGATAGGCTGCCTCCTGCATGCCCCCTACTGGGGATTGAGCCTGCAATCTGGGCATGTGCCCTTGACCATAATTGAACCTGGATTCCTTCAGTCTGCAGGCCAACACTTTATCCACTAAGCCAAACCAGCTAGGACTATTAACAGTTTTAATACTAAAACTCCTCATTTAAGGGAATGTCTATGAATATATGTATATAAAAATTTCAGTGGAAAATAGTTTATACCAGATGTCATTAGATGTATTTTTATGCTATGTCATGGGAATTAAAATTTATGGTCAAGATATTCTAGCAGATTACTGTATTTGATAATAAATTTCTAGGGGCGTATCATTCGAGGAGCTTACAGATTCCAAGCCATCATCACCACTTTTGAAATGATTCTTGGAGGATGTGCAGAGCTTAATGCAATTGAATGGCGATGTGTGATCATTGATGAAGCACATAGGTTAAAAAACAAAAATTGTAAACTTCTAGAAGGTCTGAAACTCATGAATCTGGTAAGTAGCATCTTTATTATGACTTAATTCAGTTTCTTGGCTACATAGCAAAAGGTCAGATAGAGTCAGAGAACTAATCCTATAAACTTACATTTTAGAGCACAGTAATATCTGATTTCTATCTGTGCTGATTTGTTGCTTTATATTAGTAAGGGAAAAAATCTCATCTGTTTCCTAAGACTTAAAATATTTTAGCTTTTTCATTCAAAATGCTTTAGAAATTAACTTCTAGAATTAAAAAAAAAAGAAACCTCTGTAGAATGTACTATTGAAAAGAAAATACTATCATAGTTTCAAGTCATAAATTTCTTTTAAAGCCCCTTATCCAACGTTATAATATTATACAGGGATAAAGTGCCTACATGACTCTACATGCTTAGTATATATAGATATTAGTTAATAAATAGGATTTTTAATAAGTTTTCTTAGTGTGTATGCTTCTTTCAAATCAAAGTGGTTTGCTTTTAAAAAATTTTTTATTTAATTAAGATCACATAATTAGTACGTGAGCACTTAAAGAAATAATATATACAGAACTGCATACAGTAAACAAAGTTCCCCATTATACTCCTCCCTCCATGCCCACTCCCACTCCTCACCCAGGATTTAAAGTTGGATGTGTATCTTTTTAGGCTATTTACTAGTACATATGCACAGATACATAAATGCATATGTACAGATGCATATACAAGTATTTAGCTAAGGAATTTAGAGGTATTGTCAAATAGAATTTTAAATAATTTGTACTATTACCATTAAAACTGTTTCCTTCCGTTACTGTTGTGTTTAATTTATAATGCATTTCCAATTTAGAATCATATTCCAAATAGTACTTCGCACTGTTGGGGTGCAGCCTTAATTATTTGAGAATCTGTTCTTTTGTTAAGGCAAATAAATGACCAGCCAAATCTCAAGAATGTGCACAGTTTTGTATACAAATTGCTATAGCAAGAATGGTTCAGTACAAAAGAAACAAATACTCTCTTTGTTCTTAAAAAACCTGTTTCATTGAGAAAAATCTAAAATGTGTTTCTTAATTGTTTAGAACTTTTCTTTTAGAGGCATGAATAAGTAAAAACAGTGTGCGAAGTGAGGTATTATGAGAATGATAGAGTTTTTAAAAAGTGATTGAGAAGTTAATTAATGGAGATTTATAAGTAGAGATGTATTTTGATAATGTTAGTCAAAAAAAATTTGCTTTTCAATCACTGAATATTTGATAACCTATGTCAACTTTTATATAATTTTTGTATTGTGGTAGTTGATGTGAATTATTCTTGTTTTATATAGGAACACAAGGTGCTTTTGACAGGCACACCTCTCCAAAACACAGTTGAAGAACTATTCAGTCTTCTTCACTTTCTAGAACCTTTAAGGTTTCCTTCTGAACCAACATTTATGCAAGAATTTGGGGATCTGAAAACAGAGGAACAGGTAAACGTTTGGTCTTTGTGAATAAGTACATCAGATCTTTTATCATTGCAGTTAGGTGTGCATATGTGTAATTGACTGTACACATATGTTTTATATCTTGTCTTCTTTTTTTTATGCAGGTGCAGAAACTTCAGGCTATACTGAAACCGATGATGTTGAGACGATTGAAGGAAGATGTGGAGAAGAAGTTGGCACCAAAAGAAGAAACCATCATTGAAGTGGAACTTACTAACATTCAAAAGAAATACTACCGGGCTATTTTGGAGAAGAACTTTTCATTTTTATCCAAAGGAGCAGGACAGACTAATGTACCTAACTTGGTCAATACCATGATGGAGCTCAGGAAGTGCTGTAACCATCCATATCTTATCAAAGGTAGCTAAAAAGAATGACACACAAGTCCTTGTTTCTTCCAAGAAATGCTCGTGAATAAAAACAGCGTGCTGCAGCTGTCCTGACAGATACAAGAAAAGACATTGATCCTGTAATTGCACTCTGTGGGATTATGGGTGGTTCAGAATCAGGGTCCCATGTTACCACGTCAGATTCTAATAGCAGATCTTGTGTTCAGTTTCACGTGGACTGGAATTTCTCCTTCAATTTAATCATTCTCAGGCACAAACACAGCAACACCCATCTTGGCCTCCACATTTATATTTTTTTCTGGTATCTTTCCAGTCCAGGTAATGTGTAAATTTTGGTGCTCTCATGTTACTTTTCAAGGTCTTGCATATTATCTGTACAAGGTTTGGGTCTTTACACTTGCAGTACTTCTGGGAATATACTCCCTATCTTTCTTTATCCAAGACAAGTCATTTCTTAGCCTACTAAGGAACTCACTCGCAATCCCCATACTCGATTGATGATTACACAGGCTGAGGGAAGGCAGTGAGCCTTTAATGCAGATACAGACTCTCTGGAGAAAGTATTCATCAATGACCTATACTTTTCCTTGTTTCTTTATTTTGATGGCCATCAGAATCCCATAGATATAACCAGATTAATCTGATTACCTTTCAGTGGTGGATCCCTGCTACATTGGTGTTTAACTATTAGAAGTGTGTTTGAAAAGATGTGATTTTCACCTAGGTCAGGACTACATTTTCATTAATTCTTTCCCTATTTCACATTATTAAGCATAATGAGCATAAATTTATATAAGACATTTTGCCAGGTGTCCGGGGAGATAAAAAGACTTCATAAATTGTCCGTATCCTCAATACAATTTTAGTCCTGTGTGGGTCGGGGATTTAGCTACAAACAAATAATTCTAATAAATGTACTGGTAATTCACCTCCCATCCAAGAAGTCTTAGTGTGTGACAGAAACACAGAGGAGCACTGATTCAGATTTTTGTAACAATGAAAGCAATTGGGTCTTACCTTCATTTGTGCATTGATGCTCTCATATTTCTCTAACAGGTGCTGAGGAGAAAATACTTGGAGAATTTAGAGATACATATAATCCAGCTGCTTCTGATTTTCATCTCCAAGCAATGATCCAGTCTGCTGGTAAACTGGTCCTTATTGATAAATTGCTTCCCAAAATGAAAGCAGGAGGTCATAAAGTGCTCATCTTCTCTCAGATGGTACGCTGCCTCGACATCCTGGAGGACTATCTTATACATAAAAGGTAAAGCATAGAATTATCCTCTGAATTATTTTATGAATTATGCTGAATATATATGTCATTAAGATTTTTTCAGCACTGTACTATAACCCACCTTTACTCACATCTAGATAATATATCTATTCCTATGAGTACAGATTGCTTAGGGTTATGTATCAGGTGTTTTCCTAACCTATTTATTTGTAATAGTAGGCAGAGCTAAGGAGACTAAGAAAACTTTGCAAACTGACAGGTATTTGTCAACCTAGGAATGGGTTTACTAGTATACATTTTATTTAATTTGTAAAATTTGCAGTAATGACATTTCAAACAGACTTGTAACTGTCTTCAGAATGGGGGAAAAATGACTCAAGCTCCTTTTCCAAACTCTTTAATTGTTAGAATTAGAGCCTGAACTTGCTGCACTTTGACTTCTATCATACAAGTCTAAACTTTGTTCGTGCTTTAATCTTTTCTGATTTGTTTAATGTGGGGTTTTGTTTTGTGTTCTGTTTGTTTGTTTGTTTTTTTGGTGTCTGACAGTTAGTCTTAAATATTGACTAGGCACTACCTAATTATATAGGACTAGAGGCCTGGTGCACAAAATTCATTCACTCAAGGGGGGGGGGGACTCCTCAGCCCAGCCTGCACCCTCTCGCAGTCCAGGAGCCCTCAGGGGATGTCTGACTGATGGCTTAGGCCCCCTCCCCACCTAAGCTGTCAGTTGGACATCCTTAGCACTGCAGTGGAGGTGGGAGAGGCTCCCGCCACCACCGCTGCACTCACTAGCCGTGAGCCCAGTTTCTGTCTGAGTGGTGCTCCCGCTGTGGGAGCGCAGTGACCACCAGGGGGCAGCTCCTACATTGAGCGTCTACCTCTTGGTTGTCAGTGCACATCATAGCAACTGGTCGTTCTGCAGTTCGGTCAATTTGCATTTTGGCCTTTTATTATATGGAATATCAGTGCATTGGTGGTCTAATCAGGTATCAGCATCTATATATGTAAAAGCCTAAGTGACCGAACGACTGGTTGACCAGTCGCTATGACACACACTGACCACCAGCGGGCAGATGCTCAACACAGGAGCTGCCCACCGGTGGTCAGTGCGCTCCCACAGCCAGCCTCCCGCGGTCCCTACCCCCCGGCCAGCCGAACATCCTGAGGCCACTCTCCCCAGCCGGCTGGCCCTGATGACCCTGATCTGAACCTCCCACCAGCTGCCCCAATTGGGGCCAGCTGGCCAACCTCCCGTGGCCCCTCTCCCCAGCTGACCAACCACCCTTGGCCCCTCCTCCCCTACCAGCCCTGCCCCTGATCGCCCCCCCTACCCACTCCAATCTTGCACGAAATTTGTGCAAGAGTAGGCTTTCCTTCCCCAGGCTGCCTGCACCAGCTTCCCTCTGGCACCTGGGACCTGGGCTTCCCTTGCAGCCCCAGCTTTGTCTGGAAAGTCATCCGGAAGGATGTCTGGTCTAATTAGCATATTATGCTTTTATTATTATAGATGAAGGATAAAGGAAGTTAAAAGTCAATAGCTTGTAAATACTGCCTATGAGAAAACAGCATTCTAGGTTGTGCTTGCTAGATGTATAGTATAGAGACTAACATGATTGACACAGAGAAATGTCTGTAGGCTTCTTCTATAAAGTTATATGAAAGTATTTGCTTCGTATACAAAAAAGTCATTTATTATAATGAGATCAGCAAAGTAGGCTTCATGGACTATTTTTCCATTCCAGCTTCTAAAAATGATATTCATTATAATAGTATGTTACCTATAAATCAGGAAAGCAGATATTTTTCTATCTTTATATTACTTTGTATTTCATTCTTAGTTTCAATACAGAGAATGTAAAACTCCAACTAGGGTAATAATTGCTTGTTAAGTTGCAGGAAAACAGACTTGACATGTGTCTTCATTTTCATTATATCCCTCTATTTAAATTTATTGCCTTTCATTTGATAGATATTTATATGAGCGAATTGATGGCAGAGTTAGAGGAAATCTTCGACAAGCTGCTATAGATCGATTTAGTAAGCCTGACTCAGATCGATTTGTTTTCCTGCTGTGTACCCGAGCTGGTGGGCTGGGCATCAACTTAACTGCTGCTGATACATGTATAATTTTTGACTCTGATTGGAATCCTCAAAATGACCTTCAGGTAAATAAATTCTTCTCCTAAGAGAATTAAATTTATTTAAAATGTTTTCTAGCTATTATACTTTTATCTAGACAAGCTAACATGTATGTTTCCATAAGTAATATTCATGCTAAATTAAAAAGATTATTTAAGCCGAAACCGGTTTGGCTCAGTGGATAGAGCGTCGGCCTGCGGACTGAAGGGTCCCGGGTTCGATTCCGGTCAAGGGCATGTACCTGGGTTGCGGGCATATCCCCAGTAGGAGATGTGCAGGAGGCAGCTGATCGATGTTTCTCTCTCATCGATGTTTCTAACTCTCTATCTCTCTCCCTTCCTCTCTGTAAAAAATCAATAAAATATATTAAAAAAAAAAAAGATTATTTAATTTAAATTTAATGACAATAAAATATACTACATATCTTACTTCTTAAAAGCTTTTCCTACTTGAATAGAGTATTTAATTGTTTGAAATATGTAAATTGAAAGACACCTAAGATTTTACAATAACATTTATAACAAAATGTTCACAATTTTATTTTCTTAAAAATAAATACTTGCTTATCCTAATTTCAACTTCTCAGTCATTATGTAATAAAGTATGTTTTTATGAAATATTATAGAAAATTAAAGTATTCATATAAGTTTAAGACTGCTTGGATTTTGTAGAAACAGGAATATCAGTTAGAGTGATGAAAGGGTCAAAGGTTGCAGTGATAACCTATCTAGGAAAGATGGCAAGATAAACTATAAGAAAAATTACTTTTATTGTCCTTGATAGTCAATTGTGTTGTAATTAATATTACTTTAAATATAAACATCAAATAAAAGTAAATTGTTACAAAAAGTTATACCTGGCTCAATAAAAAGTATCGTTTGAACCTCTCATTTGTGTGACTTTATGTAATCTAGTTCCAAATATTGAAGGTTTATCCAAAATTAATAGATTAAATCAGGGATAAACTATAGAAAGTCAATTAGTAAATATTTTAGGTATTGTGGGCCACATAAAGTAAGTCTATGTCCCACATTTTGTGTTTATTTGTTTTTAACATCACTTTAAAAATGTAAAACTTATTCTTAGAAGCAGGCCAGATATGGGTAACAACCTATAGTTTTCCAGTCCCTAGGTTAAACCCATATCATAATAATTTGCCTTTGGAATGCTTATTTATACTTAAAACTGACCACAGTTCATGTGATGTTCTCCAAGTTAATCTAAAATAAAATAATCAAATTGTGTTTGAGAACCGGGAAAACTTTCCAATTCCTAAGTTCTCCCTCTCACTTGGTTTTTCCTACTTACTTACTTCTAATGTGGATCTATTATAGACTTATAAAAAAAATTGACCTTTTATACTTTTCGCTAGACCTGGAGCAAAGTTGTTCATTCGCAGTTTTGACTTCCTGTGGGCACAAAGTATATATGGATAGACTAAACAAAAGATGTTTACAAAGGGTATAGCATCAGTGCCACCTAAAAATTGTAAAGCCATGCCCTAACCACTTTGGCTCAGTGGATAGAGCGTCAGCCTGCAGACTCAGGGGTCCCAGGTTTGATTCCAGTCAAGGGCATGTACCTTGGTTGCGGGCACATCCCTAGTAGGGAGTGTGCAGGAAGCAGCTGATCAATGTTTCTCTCTCATCGATGTTTCTAACTCTCTATCCCTCTCGCTTCCTCTCTATTAAAAATCAATAAAATATATTTAAAAAAATTGTAAAGCCACAGTTTATATTTTAATTTTCGGAATAATAATTTGGGAGAAAGACCATTGGTACTATAGAAACTTTAGAGTCAAAATTTATCAGTAAATTTTAAGTATAGCAAGAACTAAAGGTAAAACTTTCAATATTTCTACACAGATAATTAGTTCTCTTTGTTTAAATAAGATTTAGTTTTCCATAGTTACTCACCTTAGTTTCTTGTACCTTAGTTATCCAGTTTAACTAAAATATGCTGAAAAGATTGTTGATCGATTTAAAGGTTGAGTTGCCAACAGCCAAAAAAAAAATTCATAGAGTTGACGTTACTGTCTAAAATTATATTGATGACACCCTCTTTTAAAAACAATAATTCTTCAATGATTTATATTCTCTGAAATATAAGATTAAATTTATCTTGTCGCTGATTTCGTATTTTAGTAAGCTCTACCTTCATTATTAGAAAATGCTTATAACTAATTCAGTAGCAAAAGGGTCTAAAAATTCTTACATACTTTTATATTCCATCAAGATATTTTACTCTTAAATGCCTTTTATGTGCTGTCTTTTGTGCTATTTTGTAAAATAAATTGAATCTATGACTTTTCATTTTTTAAAAATTTTGTTTTATTGCTTAAAGTATTACAAAGAGTATTACATATGTCTCCTCCCACCCCCCCGCCCCCCACTTTTCATTTTTTATAGGCCCAAGCTCGTTGTCACAGAATTGGTCAGAATAAAGCAGTTAAAGTCTACCGATTAGTAACTCGTAACTCATACGAGAGGGAGATGTTTGACCGAGCCAGTCTGAAACTGGGTCTAGACAAGGCTGTGTTACAGAGCATGAGTGGAAGAGAAAGTAATGTTGGTGGTGTATGTATATTTTCTTTTTCACTTGGAGTTTTTATTTGCATTTACTTTTAACCTCAAGTAGGGTATTATTTAATTTTGATCCATACTGAGCACTAAATAGCTGATTTTATGTATGGAGGCACTTCAGAAGGGGGTGTAACATTTAGTTAATACTTTTTATCTTGTTCTCTTTGTATAGCTCCAGAGCTTGTGAATTCTAAGAATTTGTATTCAAGGTAGAAATGTTTTGTTCTGCCTTTAGAACGATTGTATCATGGTATAGAAAAATAGAATTTGTGAGATTTTCTGCAGTTTTCTATGCATAGTTTTTCAGAATTGTTTTTAGTGTTAAACTACTGGCATTGACTTAGTCTTGTAGTACATAATTTTTTTTGTCATTACCTCCATCGAGATTCTTTTCTTATATATTGTGCTTGTAACAACTATAGAATCCTGGAACTAAAATATACTTTGATAGCTCACCTGCCCCCACATGCTTTGTTTTAACTTCAGATATTTTAGGCAAATGGCAAGTCACATTTTAAAGATAGTAAAGAAGAGTCAACAAGTTTAATGTATTCTTTCAGAGAATCATCTTTTATGTACATATTTAAATATGCCCTCTGTGTTTGGCATTCTTTAGGGATACTTTCTCCCTTTAGGAACCTAAAAAAATTTTGTTACCGAAGTTATTTTCTCTTTAGATTCAACAGCTTTCCAAAAAGGAAATAGAAGATCTGCTTCGAAGAGGAGCTTATGGTGCCATTATGGAAGAAGAAGATGAAGGTTCTAAATTCTGTGAAGAGGACATTGATCAGATTTTACTACGACGTACAAAAACTATTACAATTGAGTCAGAAGGACGTGGGTCAACATTTGCTAAGGTAACAGGGAGTGCTGTTTTATATATATGCCAGTAACATTCACTACTAAAAAAATTTAAGTCTCTCTTACTTTGCTGACTATTTGCAGAGCACCTACCTAATATTTAAGTAAACTAAATTAGCTCAAAAGAAGTAGGAAATATACGTTTTTCTTTTTCTGATTTTTTAAAACATGTATTTTTTATTAATTTCAGAGAGGAAGGGAGAGGGAGAGAGAGAGAGAGAAACATCAATGATGAGAGGGAATCATTGATTGACTGCCTCTTGCATGCCCCCTATTGGGGAATCGAGCTCACAACCTGAGTATGTGCCCTTGATCAGAATCGAACCCGAGGCCCTTCAGTCCATAAGCCAATGCTCTATCCACTGAGCCAAACCGGCTAGGGCTTTTTCTGATTTTTTTTTATATCACATTTCATACGTACTTGTTTGATCCTAGTGAAATGGAATAACTAAACATATATTTAATACTAATCAGAGTAGAACATTTGAAATTTTAGAAGTAAAAGGATATATGCCAAAGTGAAAGGAAAATATACATAATAGTATATAGGAGGTTAAGTCATCTTACTGTAACTGATGATGCCGTAGTTCCCACTTATCCACGCCTTTACTCTCCAGTATCAGTCAACTGTTGTCTAGAAATATTAAAGTCCAGAAATAAACAATTCAGAACATACTTTGAGAGATAGAAATCATATAATTTTTATTACAGTATATTGTTATAATTGTTATAATTTATTAGTTATTGTTGTTAATCTCTTAATGTGTCTAATTTATAAGTGAAACTTTATCGTGGGTACGTATAGCACAGTGGTTCTCAACCGCCTTTCACAGGGGTCGCCTAAGACCATCGGAAAACACATATATAATTACATATTGTTTTTTGTGATTAATCACTATGCTTTAATTATGTTCAATTTGTAACAATGAAAATACATCCTGCATATCAGATATTTACATTACGATTCATAACAGTAGCAAAATTACAGTTGTGAAGTAGCAACGAAAATAATTTTATGGTTGGGGGTCACCACAACATGAGGAACTGTATTAAAGGGTCGCGGCATTAGGAAGTTTGAGAACCACTGGTATAGAAGAAGATATAGTATGTGTAGGTTTTAATAGCATCCACAGTTTCAGGCATCCACTGGGTGTCTTAGAACATATCTCCTGTGGATAAGGCAGGGCTTCTATAATTTAAAATATTTAAAAGAGAGAAAGGACTTCTAATTTTCTTTTAAATATTTAAGTACAATTTGGGGAGGGTAAAATAAAATTTGTGTCTTGACAGGAATTGCTAATAACTATCAATCTACTCTATTTTGAGAAAATAATTTAAAACTTTACTAACTGCCTTTGTATTCCTTTTTTTTTCCTGTCAACAAAAACATGGTAAATTTATATCTTGTATTCATCTGAAGAGGTTTTCTTGCAGTATTATCTCCCGCCTGCACTGATTCATACATGTTTTTCCTTTCCACTTCCTTTCTACCCACATTTTCTTTCTTCTCCATCCCCCTCTCTGCTTTCAACCATGAAATCTTCTTTATCTTTGTGGATCACTGGTTTTGTCAGGTAGTTCAGGTGTTACACCAAGTAATGATATTATTCTTTAAATGAAATTTTTTATCTTGCATTCATTAAGCATACTAATAAAATCTTGTGTCGGGGACTTTACTCATTTGTCAGAAATACTAAAATGAAAGGATTCCAGTTGCTAAAATAATAATAATAGTAAAGGAGGAAATGGTTAATTCTGTAGAAAAAGGGAGAACAGGGAATCAGGAAAGCGTTTGCAGAGAAAATTGGAGCTAATTCTTAAAAGAAGTTTATATTTCATTATATTTCAAAAAGAGAGGAGGTCACCTAAATGAATCATATGTTGCTAAAACTACAAGGAAGACTTCAAGGAATATGATATAGGCATGCATGGATGCACAGGATGAATTGAAGTCCAAATGAGAGGGTTAGAGAGGTTGGTCTCAACTTGTGAGGGATTCACAAAAATTCCATTTGAGGAATTTGCAATTGATCATGAGGCTGTTAAAAAGCTTTTAAGTCCTGGCTGGTTTGGCTCAGGGCTAGAGCGTTAGCCTGCAGACTGAAGGTTTCTGGGTTCAATTCCAGCCAAGGGCACATACCTTGGTTGCAGGCTCAATCCCGGAGGCATGTGTGGAGACAACCAATCAATGTGTCTCTCTCCGATGAAGTTTCTGTCTCTCCCCCTCCCTTCCACTCTCTCTAAAATGGAAAAATTATCTTCTGGTGGGGTTTAACAACAATAACAAAAAAGCTTTTAAATCCCTTCAAGCAGAAAGTGGACATAATGCAATCTAGTTTAGCAGTTTAACCCTAATATCAGAGTAGTGAACAAGTTTGAAAAGAAAAAGACTACAGGCAGGGAGATCAGATAAGAGGCTTATGTAGAAAATGATGATGGGTGAGTTAGGGTAGTGGAGAACCACCTGGATCAACAAGAGTTGATGACCAGTTAAAAACAAAGGGAAGAAGCCCTAGCCAGTATGACTCAGTGGATTGAGCATCAGCCTGTGGACTGAAGGGTCCCGGGTTCGATTCGGTCAAAGGTACGTACGTATGTACCTCAGTTGCAGGCTCCCGGCCCTGGTCAGAGGCATGCGGGAGGCAACCAATTGATGTGTCTCTCTCACGCTGGAGTTTCTGTCTCCCCTCGCCCTTCCACTCTCTCTAAAAATCAATGGAAAAATTATCCTTGGGTGAAGATTAAAAAAAACCAAAACATAGGGAAGGAATAGACAAAATTACTTAAATTTTGGCTGAAGTAGCTAGGAGAATCCTTGTGTCATGTAGTAAAGTAGAGAATGCCAAAGAAGGAAATTCATTTGGAGAAAAAAAATAATTGGAGCTGTGGTATTTGTAGCATTTTCAGGGCATATAAGTGGAGATGTCCAGGAGAGTTGCCTAGGATAAAGATGTAGATTTGGAAGTTAACAGAGAATAAATAAGAGTCAAGTATTATTGGGGAAACAAAAGAATTACTGCCGAAGTATATAGCCAAGAACTAAAATTAGTCATGATTGGGTAGATATACCCTGTCTGTAGCCTTTTCCGTGAGAAATCTTGTTTACTTCGTATTCTTTGGCGCTATGCAAGTAACCAAAACACTGTGTACAGGTATTTTCCCCTTGTGCTGGAAATTGCTTGAAATCTGATTAATTTAAACAACATGTATTAGTCATGAAAATTACCTTTGTTGCCTTAGCAAGTGCTATATTTCAGACCATTGCATTTGAAACATTGTAAATGTGAGGAGATAATGTTTTAAATGTGCTTTGATAGATTTTTCTCTAGCTTCAAAACATTTTGTAAAACTGCCATTCTGTATTTCAGGCGAGTTTTGTGGCATCTGGAAATCGGACAGATATTTCCTTAGATGATCCCAACTTCTGGCAAAAATGGGCTAAAAAGGCAGAAATAGATATAGATACCATCAGTGGTAGAGTAAGTATTTCTTTTTAAAAATATTGTCTCTTGGGATGATTTGATAATATTGTTATATTTTAAGGTATTGAACTATGTGCTTACCAAAATAAATTTATCTGCATCAATGAATTGATGTGGGGTAGTAGAAGGATGACATTTTGAGTCAGACACTGCTTCAGTTTCATACTTTGGCTATTCATGATAGGTTGTAAAGCAAGGAAAGTTTAATTTAGGGTATTATTTATATCCTTTAAAATTATAATGTGTTTTTTAAAATTGTTTGTCTTTAAATCATATGTTCTTTTTATGTATCTTTGTTGACTTGGTGTTAGATGCCATTAATGATGATCCATTCAGTTGTACCCTTCTTATGTCATAAGATATTCCATGCTGAGTAGCACTTGTTTCCACATTAGTCTGACCCAGGTATATATCTATGTCCATAGCCCATAACATAGTGCTTAACTTAGAGAGATTTCTCAGTAAAAGTAAAAAGCATGTAAACTTAGATTGTTTTGAATTAATTAAACCAAACTGAACATAGTGAATTCACACACTTCTTGCCTTGCTTTTTGTGTTAGGGTAAATTTTGGAAAGCACTGAAACCTGTTTCTAGGCCTATAAATATTTATATCCTTTGATCAATATTTCTATTCTTAATTATTTCCCTTATTTTGAGTTTATTTTTAGGATAAACTTAGGTCACAAAAACTTATTTTAGCATTATTTATGTTAAAATTTTAAAACAGTCTACATTAAATTGTGAATTAGGTCAAGAAAATCAGGATTCATAAATTTAGCTTAAATTTATTTTTTATGGTTATTGCAGATGCAAAATACAATAACCTTCATATTATTTACAAAGTGAAATACCAAATTCTTTTTAATTCTATTACTATACTATCATAAAATTATGAATGTATGCTAATAAGGATTTTAAAGGAGTATAAAAGTTTTTGGTATGTTGGTGAAATTGCTAGTAATTTTTTTTCTCGCTTTCTGTAATTATTTTTTATACCATTTGAAAGGTGATCATGTAAGACAGTGTTATAAGCCAAATAGAAAAAGGACCTATAAGTAATGGCTGTTAAATCTTACAGAACAGCTTGGTTATTGACACTCCAAGAATTAGGAAGCAAACAAGACCCTTTAGTGCCACAAAAGATGAATTGGCTGAATTATCTGAAGCCGAAAGTGAAGGAGAAGAAAAGCCCAAACTCCGGAGACCCTGTGACCGTTCTAATGGATATGGAAGAACTGAATGCTTTAGAGTAGAGAAAAATCTGCTGGTTTATGGGTAAATATTGTTTTTAACATTTACTGTTAGTAGCCTGCTCTGTAAAGTTACAGAGAACCAACACTATATTCTAGTATATTTTTTACCTTGTTAAAATCAATAGAATATATTTTAAAAGTACCTTGAATTTATATGTTTAACATATATTTAACAACAGAATGATGGGACCTTCTTACGTTTGAAATTATAAATGTATCACTAAAGTCAAACCCCTTGTTCTCAGATTTATATATTTAGTAATACAAAATGAATAATGTTATCCATTGATTAAGGAATAAAATATACTAGAAATTACTATACCATGGCTCTGCCTTTTTCTCATGGGGGAAACACTTTATTAGGTAAATCCTATTCATGACAAAATGTGTTTTTTTGCAGTTTTCATGCCATTTATCCATAAGCTATGGTTTTTCTTTAAAATTTGACTGAGGAATAATGTAAATATGTATTTTTTTACCAGATGGGGCCGATGGAGAGAGATTCTATCTCATGGTCGTTTTAAAAGACAGCTAAATGAGCATGATGTAGAAATAATTTGCCGAGCCCTCTTAGCATATTGCCTTGTTCACTACCGAGGAGATGAGAAGATAAAAGGCTTCATATGGGACCTCATTACTCCAACCGAAGATGGACAAACTCGGGAGCTTCAGAATCATCTAGGCAAGAACATTCTTTCGTTTTCTTTTTAGATTTATTTTTACTTCTGTAATTAGTCATTACTTACCATAGTTCCCTCTAAAATATTATAGCATTACAGTGTTAAAGAACCTCTAGCTTTCACCCTCAATTCAAGTTTCAGCTTAGAAAAATACCAATGTTATACGTTTTTTTGGGTTTTACATATTGTTGTCAAACCTGTATATAGGTTTGCAAACTGTTGACCCCTTAGTATGTCTATGAGTCTTCCCCATTTGTATTCATGTAGAACAATTTTTGTTGTTGTTGTTAATCTCACCTGAAGATATTTTCCATTGATTTTTAGAGAGAGTGGAGGGGAGCGTGGGAGAGAGGGAGACGTCCGTTGGTTGCCTCCTGCACAGGCCCTGATTGGGGCTAGGAACCAAACGCGAGACCCTTCAGTGCTTGGGCCAATGCTTTAACCACCGAGAACACTGACCTGGGCAGAACTATCTTATTTTTAACCCTCCTCCTTAGTAGCTTAAAGTGTGGGGATTCCATAATTTATTTTGTTCCCCTTTAATGTTGAACATTTATAACATTGTATAAAATTTTCAATTTCAGACGATTGCAAAACAAGTTTTAGTGTAGGTCCTTGTACATTTCTCCTTTTGGACATTCCACCTTTTGCACATGAATAAATCTTTCACTAAAGTAAATGTTGAGAAATAGAATTGTTCAAGTATATGTAAATAGCTTTAGTACCTAAAATCTCCTGTGAGCTGCTTAGAAATGCAGAATCTCAGGCCTTCGTCTTATTGAATCATAACCTGCATTTTAACAAGTTCCTCAGCAGTTTATATGTAATTAAAGTTTGGGAAACATAGATACACATTTTAAATTTTCATAAATACTTCCATTTGCTGTCAAATGCAGCTTTTCCAATTTGCAGTCCAATCTGAGGTACACACAAGTATCTTTTTCTCCAGAGCATTGCTAACAGAACATTTATTTATGTATAAAATAATTACTTTATAAAGTAATTGAATTTTCTATCAAGATTACTGTGCCCTTAAGTTTGAGTTAAATTGTGTTTTACTTAATCAACAAATACCTGTTAAAAAGCCCAGTACTTGCTTCTTGTCCTCTATACTGGAAAGATAAGAAACAAGATAGACAAGATCCCTGAGCTCATTCTGGCCAGATAGATAGAATAAGAAAATAGGTCAAGTAACTAAATAATTACAGATTGTGACAAGTATTGTGAAGTAAATAAACTAAGTGCCAAGTTGGAGAACAGTGGAAAGCAACTATTTTAGAATAGGCTGGTCTTTGGAGGCCTGTCTTAATAAGAGTCAATGAAATTATTAATGTGAAGATCTAACTTCCAGTAATGACAAGAGTCTCACAAATATAATTTCACTCTTCTTTGAAACCCTACTTATATGTCAATAAAAAGAAAAAATTTAAGGCATTAAGCAAGACTTTACGATGGTGCAAAAATTATATGCATTCAGTAGAGACCATACTTGGAATTTTGAATGTAGATCTTTTTCCAGGCCAGCGATATGCATCACAATACTGTTTCATAATGCTGGATAGTGGCAGGACCCACAGCTCTCAGTCAGCTACATGATCATGAGGACTAACCAATACTCTGTAGTGTATTCATTATGTTAAGATGATTTTGCCCAAATGGAAGCTAATGTAAGTGTTCTGAGCTAATGTAAGGTAGGCCAGGCTGAGCTATGATGTTCAGTGGGTTAGGTGTATTACATGCATTTTTGTTTTGTTTTGAAATATGTTTTTATTGATTGCAGAGAGGAAGGAAGAGGGAGAGACAGATAGAAACTTCAGTGATGAGAGAATCATCTATCGGCTGCCTCCTTCATGCCCCACACTGGGGATTGAGCCCACAACCCGGGCATGTGCCCTGATCAAGAATCAAACCTAGACCTCCAGGTTCATAGGTCGATGCTTAACCACTGAACCACACCAGCTGGGCTATTACATGCACTTTTTACTTGACATTTTCAACTTAAAAAGGATGAAAGATATAACCCCATAGTAAGTTCAGGAGCATATGCAGTACTGAGATAGAAAAGCCCAGCTGTGACCTAAAAGAAATTTAAGGGGATGAGGACACATTTGTAATACCTTAACCAATAAAGAAATTAAAGATTAAAAAAAAAAGAAATTTAAGAGTCCTCAGCCAGTTGTACTGTGTGGCTCATATTTGGATCCTGATTAAAACAAATAACCCAGCAGAAATTTTAAAATTATTTTTGTTAGATAATTCTAAATTTGAATACTAAATGTTAAGGAAATAGTATTGCATTTCTTGTTTTTTTTTTTAATATATTGATTTTTTACAGAGAGGAAGGGAGAGAGATAGTTAGAAACATCGATGAGAGAGAAACATCGATCAGCTGCCTCCTGCACATCTCCTACTGGGGATGTGCCCGCAACCCAGGTACATGCCCCCGACCGGAATCGAACCTGGGACCCTTCAGTCCACAGGCCAACGCTCTATCCACTGAGCCAAACCGGTTTCGGCAGTATTGCATTTCTTAAGGCTGATAGGGGTTGTAGTTGTTTTTTCTGGAGAAAGCCTTCTCATATATATGACTAAAAGAAACAGTTATTTTATTAATAAAATGTCTTAGATTTACTTTAAAATAATTTAGGAATTTAGGGAGTGAACAGGGTGTGGTTGAAACAGTATAAGCCATGAGCTGATAATTTTTGAAGTTGGATGATGGGACATATGATCCATCATATTATTTCAACTATTTGTGTATATATTTAATTCCATAATTAAAAATAAATAGTCATAAACACTTAAAAGTGGAGAGAATGGGAACAGAAATAGCAACAAAATTTTGGAACCTAGAAGCAAATAGATTAGTGGTAACTAACTTAATCAACCAGAGAGACTGAATCTTAGGTCAGCAGTATGTGTTGCACAGATAATCCAAAAGGTTCTGGAGTTTGTGACATCAGGAACCTCTGAAAGTGGGTGTTAAAGACAAGGACTTTGGTTACAGTTGTTTAAAAGGGGTTCAGATCCCTAAATGTCCTCTTCAAGTTCAGGTAGCCAGGATGAAGACAGATTGAAAGTTTATTTTCCGGGAAGAACAAAATAGAGTATGTCTGGGTTGCATTGATAGTTGAGGTATGGAAATACTAAGTGGGAATTAAATGAAAATCTCTGTGTATTGGACAATACCATACTCAAGGAAGAAAACTAAGGATTTTTAAAAAAATTTTTTTTAATATGAATCTGACCAGGCCAAAATCTAAATATAATGACAGGATAAAACCAGCAAGATTACCCCTCAGTGAATCCAAAGCAGTAAGCTCCGCCCATTCAGGTTACCTGTAAACTTTTTGGTCTGTCATTCTTAAATATGGGCAAACAACTAGGATTAGGAAAGTCTCCAATATGAGAGACAGAGTGTAAAAAGAAACTCATAAATTGAACTTGAAGTCAAAGACTATAAAGGAGAACACAACTTACAAAAATCCATCATTAATATCTTCAAAGATATTTCAAATAGATTTTGATTTTGAAAGATGAGTAAGGTGTTATAGAAACATTCAAAGCACAAGCAGACCTCTTTTAAATTATAAGTTACATTATAAGCATCAAAAATGAAACAGTAAATAGGGTTAAATGATGAATGTGAGATAATTTTGTTAGGGAAAAGTTCAAAAATATAGAACATCTGGTTTTATTAGGAAAATTTAAGTATGTGTCTTTAAATATGCACTGTTTAGTTTCCAAATCAACAAAGGTGAAGAGGACTGAATGCAAAGCAATGTTAACATAGAGCAAAATACAATTTGAGGTGGAAAGCATTGATTGGTATTTAAGAAAGGACACTACATAATAGAAAAGACCAATCCATAAAAGAAGTATGAACTTGTATGCACCGAACAAAATAGTCTCAAAATATAAAGACAACACCCGCCAATTTTAAGGAGAAATGGACAAATCTGCATAGTGCTTGTATTCACAATTGTGATGGAACTTCTAGCTGGTAGAATACAGCAAGGAAAAGATCACTGAGGTAAGAATTGAAAGGAGAGGGGACAGGGGACATATGTAATACTTTAAACAATAAAGACATAAAAAAAATTTAAAAAGAGTTGAAAGGAGGAATCCAAACTGCTCTAGTAGTAATTTTGAAAAATTATAAGTGAAACAACTCAAGCATCATTGAAGATTAATACAAGGTGTATAATCTTACAATAGATTTTTACACAGCAATTAAAGTGGATGAATTAGAGTCTCATGAATCACCAAGTATAAATCTCAAAAAAAATCAAGAGTAGTCAATATGTTGCCAAATTACATGTATAATATAATGTCTGAATACTTAAATACTAAATATTTCTTCAACATATGAATATAAATATGCATGTAATGCAAAAGCAAATTCAGGGTAGTGATTCTCTCTGGAGAGGAAGGAGTGAAGTGGACTTTAGCCATGTATTATTTCCTTCAATAAAAACGTCCAAAGAGCAGATATTTTGACATTAAGAGTGGGAATCTTTTATTGTATTTTTGAAATATTTCACAACAAAAATGACAAAGAAATAAAATGAATTTAGCTCTCTTGAACAGGAAGCCAGCATGGCTACGCCTAATCCATGTTATTAGTAAAATCAGTTTTGAAAATCCAGGCCAAAACTTAACTATTTTATAACTAGGGGAGCAAAAGTAAAGCAAAGGGGAAGGTGTGATCTTACAGTTTTTACATTTGAAAAACAAAATGTGTCTTGGAACAAACAGGAAATGAGACTCATTCATTTGAGATAGAAGAATTATTGGCGGAAGTTGTCTTAATGTGTGTAATGTTGTCCCATCATCTTGTGATTGAATCAGTATTGTTACCATTGATATTTTAAAGATCTTGGTATAGCCTGTACAGACCTCTAAAAGTCTCCAGAAGTTCATTACGTTGAAAAAAATCTTTCAAATTGCAGATTTGTATACAGATTATCCCTGAATTCCCATGTCCTCATTTTAACAGGCCTATCCGCCCCAGTACCCAGGGGCCGAAAAGGGAAGAAAGTCAAGACCCAGACAAGCTCATTTGATATACAGAAAGCAGAATGGCTTCGCAAATACAATCCTGAGCAGCTACTTCAAGATGAAGGCTACAAAAAGCATATAAAGCACCACTGTAATAAGTATGTCATGGGGTTTTTTAACACAGCTCATTATAAGTTCATTTTTCTGAATTTTTTAACAACCTTAAAGAATGCTGATTTTGAGTACAGAGACAGTGTGGCCTAGGACTAGTCCTAATCTTAATCTTTCAGAGTATACATCCGCAAATCATGGTCCCTCTTCTGTCACTTTCCATCAACAGAGAAATAAAACTGGCCATTGTATCTTTCTTGGATATTAACTAATGTTGATTGTGAAGATTTTGGAGAAATCTATTATCTAGATATGGTAGTAACGAGATTTAATTAAAACTAATTATTATTTCATTATAAAAATTCCACATACAAATTCTTTTCTAATTAAAACCCCATGGATGGCTTTTCTTTAGTGATTATATTTTTGTATCTTTTGACTTTTTTCTCATCATTAGGGTTTTGCTTCGTGTAAGAATGCTTTATTATCTAAAGCAAGAAGTCATTGGAAATGAGTGCCAGAAAGTATTTGATGGAGTTGATGCAAGGTAAATGAAATAACTTGTTTATATTTTTCAGTAACAAGATTAGGCAAAAAAACTGTAACTGTCTGTATAAGTGGCTCATTTGTCAATGAAATTCACAAGAAGAAAAATTCACCAAACTTAGAGAATTAACCCTTGCTAATTTGTTACCTTCTATTTATTTATTATTTTTAAGTGACATTGATGTTTGGGTCCCAGAACCAGACCACTCAGAAGTTCCTGCTGAATGGTGGGATTTTGATGCTGATAAGTCACTCCTTATTGGAGTTTTTAAACATGGTAAGTGAAGAGTAAGGTTGGTGGGCTCTTTTTCTATGTATAGTGCTACTCGGCTAGTTCTGTTCATTCATTTCCACTGGCAGCTTTATTCCAGTCACATTCATGTTTCTGTATCTGTCATATAAAGCATTCACTTCCAAACTGTGTCTCATCACTGCATTTCCTCGTGAAGAATCAGGGGCTTATGTCCACTGTGCCCCTGGACGTAGCCTCACACAGCTCCCCCTCTCAGGAAGACTTCTTATGTTAAGCGTGCTGTGTATGTGTGGTCAGTTTTTCCTCTTTTTCATTTTAACAGATAAATTTAATCTAAACTTTCAAATATACATAATACCAGGTCATGTACTATTTGTGGTAATTTCTAGAAAACATGTATGTATCATTTTAATATCCAGTCCCTTTAGTCCAGGAATGTCGTCCCCCATACATATGAGGGAGGGGTGCTTCTATGCACACATCTTTCTTTCAACTTGTTGACTTTGACCATTGGTGACCTCTCCAGGCTATGAGAAATATAACACTATCCGAGCAGACCCGGCATTATGCTTCTTGGAAAGAGTGGGGAAGCCCGACGAAAAAGCAGTGGCTGCAGAACAGAGGGCAAATGATTACATGGACGGGTATGTGCACCTCCAAGTCACGAATTCCCTATATCTCTGCCAACGTCAGCATATTCTGCGTCACAAATAATGTAGTCACAACAGAATTGGAGTTACAGTCTAGAAAAGCTAATGTTCAGAGCTCTAGTAAGTTAGCACTTGTTCAACAGGGTAGGATCAAGGAGGAAATGGACCTGCCCACTCCCTTTTTCTTTTATGAGTCCTTTAATTTTTCATTCCTAATAGTCATGGTCATTAAGGCCATAAAATTTCAGGGGTATAGAAGTGAAGAAAGCTACAACTGAAGAGAAATAAAATGTTGTTCATTATACCAGTTATAAGGCCCTTTTATTATCTTACCAAAAGAGGAAAGTAAGAGACTGTGTTAAGGTTAATAATTCCACATTTAAAAGTGAACGTGGGAGTATGAGTTAATTAAAACTAGGTTTCTTCTGACTTGACATATAACAGTGTTTATGCTATGGCTTGGTTTCCCCTGGCCAAAGAACAGAGACTTCAGTCTGTGACTTTTAAAACACACTAAAAAGTCCTTCCCACAAGATTCCACTTGTCTTGTCAAGAGAAATTTAAGTCCAGTCAAATTATTATTGAATTTGTTGGTATTTTAATAGGGATGTGGAAGATCCAGAATACAAACCTGCCCCGGCTTTCTTTAAAGATGACATAGAGGTATGCTTTAGATCATACTTTTAAATCCTCAGTTTTTGTTGTTCTGTGGTTTCTTTTGAGTGCTTTTCTTTTGTGTGCTTTTTCTAACACATAATCTGTGGAGTGGGGGAGGCAATGGTAAAAGATGAGAAATTTCCATATTATATATGAGAGCATGCTGAAAGACCAGATGATGTTATAGCTGTCAGGTAGGATTTGCTGGTTGTGGGAGCCACAGGGCTACCAACAGGGAGGTTTCTAGGGCAGGCTGCTGGCCAGCAAGTGCTAAAGGAGCCGCCTGAACTACAGGAAGTGGCGCTGGGGGAGCCGTGTGTGCCATGGGAGCTGAGCAGTGGGGAGACGTTCCGAAACCAGGAAGTCAAATAATTGTTCTACAGTGTCTCTCAAGTTCCCACTACTAACAGAACTTATCATGCTGGCTAAGAAAAAAATATTTAAAGAGCCCACATCCGTTTTCTTAGAGCTAACAAGAGGCATTGAGAGAGGCAATAAATTTAGAGTTGAGGCAATACATCAATAACCAGCACAGTGGAATACATAAGGAAATTTTTAGAGACAAAGAATAGCATAATATCTTTACAGTATGCAAAATAAGCATTCCAGGAGAGACCAGAAAGCATAAGGGAGAAGAATTTTTCCAGATTTGATGAAAGACATGAATTCTCAGATTCAAGCAATAATGTGAATCTTGTCAAGATAAATAAAATTAAATCCACTCTATTCCTGCTGGAACTATAGATATACCAAATGAAGAGAAGATGTTAAAAATTAACCAGACAAAAACAATACAAACGGTAGCCGTTGGAATGAAACCAAAGTTATAAATATGTTAAGTTTATAATAAAGTTACAATGCCTAATTGAAGATGTTCTGTTGACAGATAAAAGTTAGGTATACAGCACAAGCAAATTGTTCAGGATTAAACAGAAAAGATTTGAAGGTTTTCTAATAACCAAATATGAGAATGAGTAAATTATGTGAGAGTTGGTATAAAAAAACCAGTTGTAAATAAAACCTGAAGCATTTTTACAATTAGAGAAAGGGTAGAGGAAAAGAAACCCATTTAAATGTAATCATAGAAAAGAAAATAATTTTAGTAATGATTGCTCTCAATATCAAAGTCAATAGAAAAATACAAAGGGGTGAGAATTAATAACGGATTATAGTTTTTATTTTTGCTAAATTTATTATTTAAAGAAGTTTGATTCACTTTTCTTCTTATCTGTATTTTGACCCAATGACCCTGTGACAATTTCTATTTTCTTTTGAAAGGATGATGTTTCCTCACCAGGAGATCTTGTTATAGCAGATGGAGGTAAATTGCATTTAATTATTTAATATTATTGTAAATTAATATTCTCATAATACCATGAGATCAAAAACTAATAAATTTTTGTGATGCTTCAGATGTATGTGAAATTTTTGTTGAAGACAGTCGTAATGACTACTGGACATACTAGTTGACTGAGAATTTAACAATATTTTTACCTGCAAATCTTTACTCAGTCCTCAGTGAGTTGTTAAGCACAGAAGCTGATTTTTTTATGTCTTGATTATTAAACTTATATGTGAGATTTTATCATTGAAGTGTTAATTCAATAATTCATTCATTGTTATTAGTTCCATATGCACATTAGGGAACATTCTACACAGCTTTGCTGTGCAGGGTCTTCTTCTTTGTGATATCCAGACAGGAAAGCACTGTCCCTAGAGTACACTCATTACCTCCTTTGAACCAAGAGGAGCCGTGCCTCACCCTTGCGTAATTTCACTCAGAACTAAAGAGGAGATTTGCTTAGCACGAATGATTCCTACTTGGTGGTGGTATATTTAAGTATAATAATCACACCCCGGAAATGGACAGTAAGATCCTGCACTGTATTGGGTATATACAAGCTTAAAGATTGTAGCATAATCCTATTGAAATATAAGTTCCCCTCATCCTATTGTAAAATGTTTTGATTCCAGTTAAGTGGAGATTAATTTAATACAGAATAGATCAATTAGAAAAGTTTACAGTGTTCAATTTCTCATGGATTTCAATTTGACTTTTCATTGAAGGCATTGAGTACTAACCAGCCAGTAAGATATATTAGACCTGTTGATGCAAGAGTTGTATTTTCTGTGCAAGTAGAGTTCTCTTTATATATAACGTGGTTCTTTATTCTACTGTGATTACTTATTTTGAGTTGCTCTTAAAGCTTGTTATAATGTTTTTAGAGCTATAGTTAAAACTATTTAATGATGAGAGATTTGGTTTGATTTTTCACATAATCAGATTGAAAGAAAAATTTTTTGAGTAGGGAACTTTTGCTACTTTTGTAAACATCATAGTGTTTGGTTTGGTTTTTAATTTTGTTTTTTAGTCTTTTTCAATTGACATAAGTTTCTTTAAATATAGATGGTCAACTGATGGAGGGTGATAAAGTTTATTGGCCTACTCAGTCAGCTTTAACCACACGTTTGAGGCGTCTCATCACTGCATATCAGCGCACTAATAAAAATAGACAAATCCAGCAAATCCAACCTACTTTCTCAGTGCCTGCCAGCATTGTGCAGCCTCTTTATGAAGAAGCCACTCTTAATCCTAAAATGGCAGCCAAGATAGAAAGACAGCAAAGGTAAGACAATAAATCACACTGTACTATATAGTACCTAAATACAATTGGTCATTCTGAAGGCTGTTAGGGTGTGATTAGTCACTTTTTGAAAAGCATATATGGGTAGAGAAATTGGTCAAAACAAAACATATACACATATGCATAAATACATACCCAAATATGGCAAAACTAGTAAAGATTATTGCAGCTTGTGGTTACTAGCCATACTTGTCAGTTCTTCATTCCTTTGTCATGTTTATGACCAGTTTGATGTGAAAAAAATGAAAATGCAGAGCAAGCTCAAGAATTATCAATGAAACTTTTAAATTACGTAAGATAAATTCCATTCTCTCTTTAAATTATGACTTATATGAAATATTAGAATCTATGAAAGACAAATCCATCTATGCTTTATACGCAGGAAGAACCCTTGGAACTATTATGTCAAAGGGGAACAAATGGTCGTAGAACTTCTTACAAGGACCCTGTGAAGAACACAGGCAAACTCTCCTGTCCCCAAAACTTCACTTCTTAAGAATGATAGAGTACACAGAAAAGAATAGGAATGTTTAGCAATAACCTGGCCCCTTATTCAACCAGATCCTTGGATATTCTCTGGGAGTTGAATCAGGGGTTGTTGGGGTTCTTTTGATGGTGTTTTTTGTTTTGTTTTGTCTTTTGGTGTATGTTTTTTCCCCCATTTGCAGTTCATCATTGTAACCAGAGTTTACTTAGTCTGAAACTTTAGATTTTAGCAATTCTAGACATAATTTTCAAATACTACTAACTCTATTTCTGTTATCTATCACCATATCACAACCCAGCCCAAAACATGATGACTTAAAACAACATCAGCTTTTTATTTCTCACATTTAATTGTGTTGACCAGGTGTTGTGCTTCTCCTGGTATTGGCTAGAAAGTCTGAAGTGGCCTCATTCCCGTGGCTGACTGGCTGCCAGCTGGGAGCTCAAATCTAAGAGGGAACCTTCCTAGTGGCAGAGGCAGAAGCTGCAGATTTCTTTCGGGCCAGCCTCCGCATTACAAAGTGTCACTTCTGCCACCTTCTGTTGGTCAAAAAAACGTCACAGGGCCAACCAAGATTTAAGGGAAAGAGAAATAGATTATACCTCTCAATGAGATTAGCAGATAATTTGTGGCCATCTTTACTCTACCACATACATTTTCCTCAGTCTGTGGAGTCTGGATTAATCTTCCTAAGATACTAGTTTTATTATGATACTCAGTGACTCCTTATTTATTATAGGTGTAAAGTCTTAAGTTCTTGAGCCTTAGTTAAATTTAGGCATCATTGTGCATTTCTAATTTTATCCATGATTGTTCTCTCAGCTAAAATGACCTCCTCATTATTGATTCAACACCCTATCACCTGTAATAATACTCTTTTTCCTACTCTGTAGTCCATACCTACTCCATCCTTCCAGAGCTCAATACATATCCAAGCCTTTATGGTACTAATTTTTTTCTCAACCAGTTCAGCTTACAGTACTCTCTCTGTTTTCTGCACTCTTATAGCACTCATTTAAATAAATGACTCATTTGCCACAATAATATAAGATGTTGTAATGACATTTATTTTTCCCTTTCTCTGTCTGCCTAAGTCGTAAATTCTTTGAAGATAGGCACTGTGGTGTGTTTTGTTTTCTCTCTGTGCACTCTTCCAATTCATCCTTTTTTTCCATTCCTACTTTTGTCACTCTTTTGCAAGATTCATATGACTTGATTGGTTTCCCAGACTGACATTTTTTCCAACATTACATTAGTCTTCTTAATGCATCACTATGAAAAAAAAGGTCACCTGTTAATGCTCTTCAAAGGACTTTCTCATGTTCTTTTTCTAATTTACACAGCAGTTGTGTGAGTTAAATATTACCCTCTTAAGTATCTCTATTGAATAGAGACTATTTTTAGGCAGGCATTTAGAATATTTCCTAATCTGTCCCTAGTATGAGCCATCTCCTTGTCAATCTGGAATATTATCCCTGCTCTCCCCACCACACCGACCCCCCCAATGTAGATTTCTCCCTACATGGCTTATTTGGTGCCCTCTTTTTTACATGCCCTGCTAATCTTAGCTTGTTCCAACTTAAATACCACTCTGTAACACTTTATCTCATCATGCAAGTCTGAGTTGATCCTTCTTTCTCCTGTGCTCTACTAATAGTCTTGGTTTCTACCTTATACAGTAAACATGTTTTAAATGTTTTATCTTTTTCCTGAAGGTAGAGTCATCATACCTTACCTAATCTTGTATCTTGTGCATATTTTCTCACATAAATGTGCAAAAAACTATTGTCTGAAGGAAAAGAAGCATAGTTGGAGGGATGAATCAACTAGTATTTTTAAATGTATTTACAAGAAAGTATCCCTGGATTTAACCCTTTAAAGTGTTAGGTACTTGCAGTGTTTTAAGTGTTTATCCTGGTCATTATATTCAGCATTAATAAATGTTTATTTCGGTAACCAGTATGACTTTTTCTTCCATCTGATTCAAAATAGATGGACAAGAAGAGAAGAAGCTGACTTTTACAGAGTGGTGTCTACATTTGGAGTGGTATTTGATCCAGACAGAGGTCAATTTGATTGGACAAAATTTAGAGCTATGGCTAGGCTACATAAGAAAACTGACGATAGCTTGGAGAAATATTTGTATGCATTCATGTCTATGTGTCGGAGGGTTTGCCGTCTTCCTTCCAAAGAAGGTATGTATAAAATTCCTTTCTTTCCCCTTGTTTTGGTCAAAGAAGCAAAATCATTAACATGAAATTTTCTTTTATTATTTTTTATTCACCATATTGGGGTGACATTAGTTGGGGTGACATTAGTTAATAAAATCAGAAATTTTCAATATTGTCTAATACAACAAGTAAGCACTTTTCCAGAATTGTAAATAAAGTATGCCAAAAGATCCCCAATTCCTTCTTCCTATTAAAATGAGATCTAAAGAGAATAAAGGTGCACATGGTGTTTGAGAAAATAGCTAGTGTTTTATTAGGTTTATGATTGGGGGAGGTAGCAGATGAAGGATAGCTTTTAGTAAAGAGCACTGACTTACATTGTAGCCCATAGGAACTGATCGGAACTACGCTAGAGGGCGGATTTACATGCATTATTTTGCAGGGAATGAGGCCGTCATGCAAAGGACATTTTAAAGAGTTTTAGTAAGATGAAATCACCCAGGGCCTTCAAAAAAGACAACTAATCCCAGGTGCTGATGCTCATCTAAGGGACGGTTCCGGGGTAAACTTCATGGTTTTTGAAGCTGTCAGCAGTTCCACTTAGTAGTGCTATGTTGTGAGCTGCTGTCTTCATTTTTTGTTGAATAAGATTTCTGCCTCTTAAAGCATTGGCTTCCTACTCCTATTTCATAGTAAGTGTATTATAAAAGGACTTAAATTCCATGACTTGGTTTCCTTTTTTTCCCCCCTAACAGATTTATTGTCAGTCCGCTAAATAGGGTAGCCAATCACTTGATTCCCCAAATAACAGGTAATTCGAGTAGGTGTTAGTCTGAGTCAAGGTCTGTTGTAACCATAAGTGGGTTTTAAAAGCTGGACAGTGAATAGTGCTTCGTCTCCCATTAGTGATGGGTGCCAAGAGGCCTCGTTTCCTTTTTGCCTTCTTCATTCTGACAGCAGTGTAAAGCTATGTCGATAAGTTCACCACATTTGATTCCAGGTTTAAAAGAGCAGGGGAGGGTTAGTTACTAAATGATGATTGAAAAGGTAGCTCTTTTTTGTTAGACTTGTGAGTGAGGTTTCATTTACTTAGCTCAGTTTCCCAAACTTCCTCAGTTCACGGTGCCCTTAATGTCTCTGAATTTTTCACAGCACCTGAGGCCTAATAGTTCTGTTTAATAAATAATTAGGTTGGCCCTAACCGGTGTGGCTCAGTGGATAGAGGGTCAGCCTGTGGACTGAAAGGTCCCAGGTTCAGTTCCGGCCAAGGGCATGTACCTTGGTTGCGGGCACATCTCTAATAGGAGGTGTGCAGGAGGCAGCTGATTGATGTTTCTCTCTCATCAATGTTTCTAACTATCCCTCTCCTTTCCTCTCTGTGAAAAATCAATAAAATATATTTTTAAAAAATAATAATTAGGTTCAAACGACTTAAAAAGTTTCTGTGTCCTGCCGTAACTGGTTTGGCTCAATGGATAGAACATCGGCCTACAGACTGAAGGGTCCCAGGTTCGATTCCGGTCAAGGGCATGTACCTTGGTTGCAGGCACATCCCCAGTAGAGGGTGTGCAGGAGGCAGCTGATCAATGTTTCTAACTCTCTATCCCTCTCCCTTCTTCTCTGTAAAAAATCAATAAAATATAAGAAATAAAAAAGTTTCTGTGTCCTAACAGTCTAGTACAGGGGTGGGCAAACTTTTTGACTCGAGGGCCACAATGGGTTCTTAAACTGGACCGGAGAGCCGGAACAAAAGCGTGGATGGAGTGTTTGTGTGAACTAATATAAATTCAAAGTAAACATCATTACAAAAAAGGGTACGGTCTTTTATTTCAATAGTTTTATTCATTTCAAATGGGCCGGATCCGGCCCGCGGGCCATAGTTTGCCCACGGCTGGTCTAGTAATTGCTTAAAAACATAGCATAAATTGAGTGAAAAAAAATAATGTTATTTCTTATATAACCCTAGTTACTTACTAATGAATAGGATGTGTGCACCTGTTGGACACTGTACACCTTCTCAGATCTTGGAAGTAGAATAGATACTTCCACACTCTTGTTTGCTGTTCCATATTGATTTTTGCATAGTCCATGGTTTGTTTTTACCTTTTTATTTTGAATGACTTTCAGAAAAGTTGCAAAAACCAGAGAGTTCTTTAGATCCTTGCTTTGCCAGTATCTCTGCTGACAAAGATATGACCTCATCAAAAGGAATAAATATAGCCTGTTAAAACTGAATTAATTATCTGAAACTAGTAGTTCATACAGTGTTTGACGAATGTCCCGTGTTTCCTTCAAATTGTAAGAAAGCCTTTGGTGAATTCTCTGTATTGCCTGAGTTTCCTCATGTAGTTAGGGATATGTGGACTTAAGTTTGTTTATGGGGCATTTAACAGTTTTAATTTATATATTTATAAGTGAGGTCAACTAAGTCTTGCTCTTTGATTAAGGCACAGAATAGTAAGACATGATTCATGAGGAATTTCTTAAAAGTAAATTCCTATTTATATTAACGTACTTCCAAAAATTCATAATGTTTTACTTACTTTGTGTAGATCCAGTATTCGTATATTTTATGTTATATGACTTTCGGTACTTCTTTTTAAACTATATTCTCATTTTGAAAAGAAATTATGGAAACTATACAGTGATATGAGGTAACGGTACATTTTAGAAGTTGCATTATTTGTTTTAAATCTATACTAAACTATTTTTGAGGTTAATATCTTTGCTCTGTTTTAATGTAGAATTGGTGGATCCAAATATTTTTATTCAGCCCATCACAGAAGAACGTGCTTCTAGGACTTTGTATCGCATTGAACTTCTAAGGAAAGTAAGGGAACAGGCGCTCCGCCATCCGCAATTGTGTGAACGCTTGAAGCTTTGCCATCCAAATCCAGACTTGCCAGTCTGGTGGGAATGTGGCCCTCATGATAGGGACTTGCTTATTGGAGCCGCTAAGCATGGGGTGAGCCGAACAGACTATCACATCCTTCGTGATCCTGAACTCTCATTCATGGCAGCACAGAGGAACTACAGTCAGAATAGGATGGCTCAGTCACGGACCTCCACGCCGCTTTTACAGCAGTATCACGTCGCACTTTCTGCTTCTCCTCTTACCTCCCTACCTAGGGTCCTGGATGCTAAAGGCACTGCTCCAGAGGACCTGAAAGTGAAAAACGAAAACCTTAAAGAGGAGCCTCAGTCTTCTGAAGAATCCATGTCTTCTGAGGAAACCAGGACACTCATGAAGTCTGAGCCTGTCAGTCCGAAGAACGGTGTTTTACCACAGGCTGCTGGAGACCAGAAACCTGGCGGGAAAGGGGAAGGAGATAGACGCATGGTTGCCGCCAGAACAGAGCCCCTGACTCCAAACCCTGCCTCTAACAAACAGCGCGTCCACAAAAGAGGGTCAGCATCTAGTTCAGATTCTGACTCTGATTCCGAGAGGTCCTCCTGTTCTTCCAGATCGTCGTCTTCCTCGTCTTCCTCCTCCTCTTGTTCCCACTCTCGTTCAGGCTCCAGTTCTTCTTCTTCCTCCTCTTGTTCTTCAGCATCGTCTTCATCCTCATCGTCTTCCTCCTCCTCCTCCTCCTCTTCATCGTCATCAGAAGAAAGTGACAGTGAAGAAGAGGAAGTCCAAAAGCGAGGTATATGCATAAAGTGCTGTTGCTATTTTAAGACAGGATTACAGGTGAAAAGGAAAAAAATTGGTTTGATAACTTAAGGGTGTTTAAAATTGTTAGCTTACATGTTATGTCTACAGATTTTCTTAGAGAAGCACTATTGAAAAGGAAACGAGAATTACTTTAGTTTTCAGGGCATTGAAAACTGAGTTTGTCAAACAGGTATTAACACAGTAATTTTATTTCCTTGTGATTGCCTTAAATTTAGTATTATAGTTTTACTGGAACAAGTTGATCAGTGAACAAATGAAGATAATGTTCTATAACAGCCACCAGGATTCTTTGATTAAGCAGTCAGACCAGTAAGAGTGTCCTAGGCCCTACTTGGCAGCTGTCTACTCAGGAAGATGCAGGATAGGAACTCTCAGCAGAGGAGTGGGCAGTGGTCCTCTTGTGCAGGCACCCTGGCAGCAGTCCAGTTCGGCTACAAGTAAGTGAGTTAACATCACGTGGGCACAGTGGACACTCGGGCTTAAAGAACCTCCAAACAGAGGCTGGAATCTCCCAGAGCAGCTGCATAGGCATACATTTCAGGGCTGCTCATGGGGCACGCCCAATTTACAACAGTCCTTTCCTCGAGAGTTACAGTAACCCCATCTGATACTTGGGGTTCTCTCAGTCCAGAGATAGGCTATCAACCTGCTGCTTACCTGTATTGGGGAAACAGATCTAGAGAGTTAAATGAGGGTCAGATTCTTATGCATTACAGGATGTTCTGTTAACCCTTTGTCCTCAAACTTCTTAGTGTCATTTATTTTACTTTTGTGCTAATTTTTAAAATGATGAGTATTGTATTCTACTTGAATTTCCCCCCCCCTTTTTTGTTTTTTACCATTTTTTTGCTTCTAACTTTTTCAGATGTATCTGAATAATTATATGAGATTTGAAGTTTATAGTCTGATTAGACAGTTTCAATTGTTGTTAGCAGGAGGTACCCCTCACATGAAAGCCTACGATGAAGAAAGCGTTGCGTCACTGAGCACTACCCAGGATGAGACCCAGGACAGCTTCCAGATGAACAATGGGACACCAGAGTCTGCCTACATCTTACACAGTGGATACATGCTGGCAGCTTCCTATTGGCCAAAGGCAAATTAATATTTCCTTGTTGAAATAGTTCTCTTTTTTTAGTATTTTTCTATATTGCCTTATTATGTAGAAAAACAGGTCACTCAAAATGTAGGATAACGTTTTAGTGTTGGCATTAAAAATATCAAGTACTACTATTAAATAAATTAGATTTACTTAAATGTGTATGTTTCTAAATATAACCTTAGAATGTCTAGAGTAAAAGAAAATGAATTATTTTGTTCATAAAGAAATTAATATTCAAGTGCTTCTTTACTAAATGAGTGCTTTCAACTGAGCCTCCTTGGAGAAATTAATCATAGCAAGTTCTGACCCAAGGGGGAAAAAGGGAAAAGGTCATTTAAGTGTACGTATATTCAGTGGCAAGAGTTTTGATTGGATTAATACAATTCTTCCAGTATATGAGTAGTCTAGTATAAGACTATTTACCTTTGGAAGTGATGTTGGGACATGGAGGAATAGAGAATTCTCTACTCTTTTATGTACTCCTGGGTTGTTTGAATTTGTTTTTACAGGGAACCTGTATTATTTTTGTCATTATAAAAACAAAACTATAGAAAAGTATCTTTATAATATATTTTTTAACTTCACCAGTGGGAATTTGTGTTTGAATAATTTCATACAGAATTGTGATATGTGTCTGAGAATATGCATACCAAATACACATCTATTGTTAGCGTTAGATGCAGCAAGGCTTGGAGCCATTTGGTATCCAAAGGTCTGGCCTAATTATTAAAATTAAACTTGGATATGGTATGCTCTTCCAGGATCGTGTGATGATCAACCGGTTGGACAGTATTTGTCAAACAGTTCTGAAAGGGAAGTGGCCTTCAGCTCGAAGAAATTACGATGCCAACACAGTGGCTTCTTTCTATACCACAAAGCTGCTGGACAGCCCTGGCGCAGCCACAGAGCTTCGCGAGCCCAGTGTGCCCACTCCTCCCCGTGCCGGTGTGAAGGAAGAACATGATCAGTCAGCACAGATGTCAAAGGTGAAGAAGCATGTACGAGAAAAGGAGTTTACAGTGAAAATCAAAGACGTATGTGTATTTTTATTGCCCTAGGGCCTGGTTGCGATTGTGGTGTGCAGCATGCTTTTCCTGCAAATGGCTGCCTGCTCTTACTCTCACTTCCTTCACAGACTTGTTTTCTGGTGTTTGGATTATTTTCCTTTTGATATCCAGGTTATTAAACTTGAATGCTCTACTAGAGGGATCATCATTAAATATGTTCCTCTACCTATGCTTCTGAAAGTAGTCCTTCTGCTGATCAAGATGCTTTCTTAAACAGTCTGACAGTTTCTAATGTTTCGGTTCTTCTATATAATCTTTCAATGGTATGTCAGTGCACTTTCTGTTTTAAACATTTAGCATGCCCTGTTTTCAGTAACCTTTCATTTTTTTCTATGTGGTTTTTGAAGCAAAATTTACTACTCAGTGTCTTACACTCTCTAAAATGTCATTTGAATAACGTATATAGAGATGTATGTCCATAGCTGAAAGTTACAGTGTATATTGGTCATGTGAAAAACTTTGTTTTGCTCATAAAAGTGTGTATAGTGCCTGGATTTTTTTTTCCCCACTTGAGATAGACATTGATTTAATGTTTTCTTCAATTGATTTATGAGCAAAAGAGAGATAACTTAATATTTCAGGGTTACTTCACTTTTTCTAAGTAAAACATTTCTCTAGGAATCCTGCAGTGAGATTATGTAAATTGTTCCTTACTTAATAGTGGTGATTGTTTCCCAGGAAGGTGGTTTGAAGCTGACATTTCAGAAGCAAGGGTTTGCTCAGAAAAGGCCCCCCGACACTGACGACTGTGGGCCGGGCCAGCAGCCCCCCCCTCGGCTGCGGGAGCTCCAGGGTGCATCCGAGACCAGCCTCGCCAGTGTCGCCAAGTGTGCGCCCGTGTCAGGTGAGTGTCCTGGTAGTGACCGCCTTAGCATGAAGTACTGCCTCCATTTCCAAAGCCTCTTTTATCTGCTCTCATAATAAAAAATCACTTGTCCTTCAATGTTAAAGCATAGAGGCCAGTGTAGTTTTGGGAGCTTATATATTTGGGTGAAAATATCATTTTATCAAGTAACTTTTTTCAGATAAGAGTTCGGATAGTATTTCAACATGAGAATAATTATAAATTTAAAGAAAAACACTTAAGTCACTCGTGAATGGTGTTTGGTAGAGGAAGTTAAAGTGAGAAGCTTTGGAAAGATAGAGACGGTATAGTGAAGGTAGCCACAAGATACAGGAATAACATGTCTCATCCCTGAAAGAATGGTCTTTTATTCTGATTGGACACGTGCAGGAACAAGATTGTTATTGGAGAGAGATTCGTGTAAGATCAGAGCCTACTTAGGAAGGTGAATCTTGGTTATGGGCAACATAAAAAACTGAGCTGGGGCCCTAGCTGGTTTGGCTCCGTGGATAGGGCACATTCCCAGGTTGCAGGCTCAATCCCCAGTGGGGGGCGTGCAGGAGGCAGCCGATCAATGATTCTCTCTCATCACCAATGTTTCTATCTCTCACTCTGCCTTCCTCTCTGAAATCAATAAAAATATATTTAAAAAAAAAAAAAAAGCTGAGCTGGGGAGGTATTGGTGTTAGTGTTCATGCAGGAATGGGGATTAATATAAGACATTTAATTTACATTAGAATAGGAGGCCCTGAGAAGTTTTTAAAGTGGTACATTAAATTAAGAAAGCTTATTACAGTTAAAATATACGATAGTGAAAGAATTTTCAAATCCTTAATTTGAATTGGATAATAATTTGTTAATTTGATTATAATAAAATTTACTGTGTGGGCATAATGAAAGCATTTATATGCAAAAATGATGTTTAATCGTTGCAATTAGTTATTTGTTACTGTATGATTTGAATTTAGGCACTTTTTTGAAACTGAGAAGTAGGAAGATAGGTAACTTTTATATGGTTGTACAGTCAGCCAAAGGGTATGCTCATTTCAGGGATTCACAGGACTTGCTCAAAAAATTCTCCCTGAATGATTGAAAATATATTTCACACTGTGAACCATTTAAAACAAAGATCTGATCCTTAATTGTATTTTCTCTTAGTAAGAGTGCTCTAGATTCTATAACACTCTTTAAGGAAAGGCACTGCGTTCTTACTCTTCTTTGAACTGTCAGAGTACCTTGTACGTAGGTATTTGATAAATATTTACTTATTGGAATGACTGAATGCATGGAACTGTTTCATTCATATGTCTTTCAAACATTTTTTATTTGATCAAGTGCCTAATGAAATAAGCAATGAGAAAGGTCAGTTTAATTTTGTAACTAAACAGTTAGTGGTGATGTTAAAGAAAATACCTTAAGTAGGCTGGGGCAGAATGGACTACGGGAAATTCAGGAATGAGTTCATTGCAATAAAGAGGAACACAATAGAGACAAACCTTTTAAACATTTTAAAAGTTGTAAAAAAGGCAGAAGTTGTTCATTTTTCATTTTTTTGAGTTAGGCCATGTTTTTAAGTTTAGAAGAATTTAATGTAGAACAAGACATTTTGGCACAAGGAAGCAAAGATAAGTTATAAAACAAGCTGCTTGCAAAAGTAGGAATAAATGGATTCAAAGAAAAGGGAAAGGTTTATCTTGTACACAAGAAGGGCATGCTTCTACCTCTAAAAGGGGAACTACAGGAAGATAAGTGAATATCTGGGGAGGATATTAGTAAATAAATCAAAGGTTAAAAGAGGCCTAAAATTACAATCCTCCAAATTTTTAAATGACAAATTGTTGGTGTTTTTAGTCATAAAAATTGCTTGATTTAAGACATATAAACTAGAACTAACACTTCCATGTATTTAAAAAAGTGATTGCTTTTAATATGTTTAAGAACAAGATTTTTATCACTATTTTTCATTTTAAATTTGATTAGGTACTTCCAATCAATCTGCTGCTGGTGCCAATGGAGTTATATTAGACAACCAGCCTATAGTCAAAAAAAGGCGGGGAAGGAGGAAGAATGTAGAAGGTGTTGACGTCCTCTTTTTTAACAAAAATAAACCACCCAATCATGTAAGTAAAAATATACATAAAAACTAGTGATCCTTGAGGGCAAAATTCAACCAACGAAACTTATATATTACTGTTTCGCGAATGTTTTGTAGACTAATAATTAGGAAATTAGAAGTACACTACATAGTTTTAGATTGTATGTCAGTAGAATTCCACACTGGCCAAGATTCATGAAAATCTTAAATTTGAAAGATTTTGCAGATGTTTAAACAACTGATTTTTTTATTGTTCAAAAGGAAATCTTTTATTAGAACAAAATTAGAATAATAAGCATGGAAATAACATTTTCATTTGGTGTTTTCTCCAGGTTACTTTGGGCTTAACCACCTCCCAAATTACTCCAGGGATAAACCCGGCACTGTCCTATCCTCAGCCTCAAGGCATTCCTGACACAGAAAGTCCAGTCCCAGTCATTCACCTGAAAGATGGAACAAGACTTGCTGGTGATGACGCACCGAAGAGAAAGGATTTGGAAAAATGGCTTAAGGAGCACCCAGGTTATGTGGAAGATTTAGGAGCTTTTATTCCTGTAGGTGATCCTTTACAAATCTTGGTATATGTTATTTCTATGATTTACCAAACCTGTAATTGAAGCTTAAATTCTCACCCACTTATATTAAATATGTATTCTGCCCAAGACTTAGAGGAAAATTCACAGAAAAAAATAATTACGACCTTCCCCATGATACAATCCAGTGTCATTTTTCATTTTTCCATTCTGCGTTCCACAAGTATTTAACAAGAAAAATCACCTTTGATAACACAGAGTACTGCTAGACTCAGTACAGGTTGTAGAGACATAAAACTTCCTGTCCTTTCCCTCAAGGGGCTTGTTTTAAAATAATAATAATGGTCATTGCTAACATTTATTGAGATTTAGCTGTGCTTGTCTTTACACTTAGCACTTAACATGTATTATATCATTTAACACAATTTTATCAAAATGGCATTGTTATGACTATTTTATAGATAAAGAAATTTCAAGTACATTGTCTAAGGCCTCATAACTAATAAAGTCTTAAATTCAGTATCTAAACTAGTACTTTTGGGCGGGCTACAAGGGGTCAATGAAAGAAAAAGGATATATGTAATACTTTCAACATAAAGATCTAATAAAAAATAAACAAGTAAACTACTATTCTTAAGCTCTTCTTCAAGTTATAAGGATACAGCTGTGTCTCTCCAGATGCACAATTAGTTACATTAATCAAAGATGAAAATCATATTTCTTTTTTTATTTGCCCGCAACCTGGGCATGTGCCCTTGACCAGAATTGAGCCCAAGACCCTTCAGTCTGCAGGCCGATGCTCTATCCACTGAGCCAAACCGGCTAAGGCAGAATCGTTATATTTCATTTCCTTTTCCATATCCCTGAAATGCTACTCACTACTTTATGAGCATTTGGCTCTTCTCACTCATAGAAACATTATTTCATTTTGCAATATGTTACTTACAGATACTGATGTACCAAATTTTGTGCCCATCCCCCTTGACATTTCTCTGTACTTTATTAAGAAAAAGAGTAAAGCATGTCCTTCATACAGTGACCCTAGCAGGCCTGCTCCATCTGCCTCCATTATGAATAGTAAATGGATAAGCCATTGAGGCTCTCTACTACCCTGTGAGCTTCTTAAGGACTGTGTCCTATTCACCTTTGTATCCCAAGCACTTAGCACATCATTCCTGATACATAGAAGCGTGTCTGGCTCCCTGTATATATTTATTGAGTCAATGATTAAGAAATAAAAATCTGAAGTCTATATGCACGGTGATTATTATTTCATTAAGAAAAAGAAAATTAATTACCTTGTTTTTTTGTTTAATGAAAAGGAAGTATAAAAACTCCAGTGCCAAGAATGGGGCTGTGTCTGTAATGCATATTTTAGTGTATTTGTATCTGTAATATATATGTAGTTCAGTATTTTACATTTCTATTACTGTCACCATGAAATGACCTACTAGTGTGGAACAGAGGCCCTCGGTCTTAGTTGTTGAATTTCTGTCAGATCTCTAGTTTTTCTCAAAGGATACCACAGATTCTTGAGCTTTCATTTAATTCCTTTTTTTAAAAAAAAATATATATTTTTTTATTGATTTTTTACAGAGAGGAAGGGAGAGGGATAGAGAGTTAGAAACATCGATGAGAGAGAAACATCGACCAGCTGCCTCCTGCACACCTCCCACTGGGGATGTGCCCGCAACCAAGGTACATGCCCTTGACCGGAATCGAACCTGGGACCCTTCAGTCCGCAGGCCGACGCTCTATCCACCGAGCTAAACCGGTTTTGGCAATTCCTTTTGATTTTAAATAAAAGGCCAGATAAAGCTCTTATAGTTCTGAGGATAGGGGTTTTCACTGATCTGATGAGCAGCCATGGAATGAACATTTCAATTAAAAAAAAAATAATGAGAATTGTTAGTTCAGCGCTGTAACTTTGCAGGCTACAAAATAATATGTATTGTCAGTAAATTTTTATTAAAACCATTGTGTGCTGGTTGCTATTTTAAAAGATTCTTATACCTTTCTCTTATTGCGGCAAAGGAATCTTTATTAATTGTTTAAACTTGTATCCATTTATTATTTTTTCACTGCAAATGAACTTTATATTATAATGTTTTGTATAATTTTGTTAAGATTTTGACACTTTTAAAAGCAGCTTTTATTACAATAAGGAATATGAAATAATAAGTAGTTTAACTTTCCTAGGATACTTTAAAGATTTAATGATCACATGTGCTATTATGATATATCTATAGCTAAATAATTATAACGTGGTATGTGTATACTGTAACGGGTATGTATAAAATGCCAGGGAAGCAGATAAAAGAATGATTACTCTGTATAGGCAAAGTAAAGGATCTGGGGAAAGACAGAAGGAAAATAGAGTTGACATGTCACTGACGGATCATAAACGAATTACTGGGCATTTGACCATGTTATTACAGAGGAGCATATTCTAGGCATTATCAAACAATTATGAAGAGAGTTAATGTATTTGTATCTGTAATATATATTTAGGAGGATAGGAGTGTAAGGCATATACATAAAATAATGACCAGTTTGATATTCTGAATTTGTGAGGGAATTTGTGGGGGAATAGTAACTGGATGAAAAGGTTGAATTAGATTCTGGCTGTGATGGGATTGGTATGCCACGCTAAAGAGTTTGAGCATTAGTCCCTTTAAGTGTTCTGATTGGCCGGAAGGAGCTATAAACATCCAGCCCTGTTTTGTTGACAGTTGCAAAACTAAGCAGCATGGTTTGGTGGAAAGAGTTGTTTTGTTTTTTTATAGCAAAGGTGGAGATTTATTGAAGAACAAGTACAGACTCCCTTATGGGAGAAGGGGGAAAGAGTCCCTCAGAACGGACTCACACGTGGGAAGGGGGAAAGGGTCTCCAAAAACATTTTTATTGCAAGATATTGCCACTCACAGGCTGCAGGACCTTGAGGGAGATGAACTCTGAGCCAGAAGTCTCATTTGTAAAATAAGAGTAATGTCTTTGAGTATTGTAACAATTATATGAAAAGAGATAAGAAAGTCTGTCGGTGAGATGATGAGAAATGAAAGCCACTAGCCCACCTGGTAGTGTCTAGAGACACATATAAATTGAGTCAGAGCCCAGAGAAAATCTGTTTAAGGTGAAATTTGCCAGGAAAAGAAGTGAAGAACTCTACAATTTAGAGGAAGCTGTCCCAGCATTATTGGTAACTTCTTTAAGCAGTGCTCTAAGGACACAGTGGTCTTTGAAGGCATTAAAGAAGGAACTAGCAATGTCTTTATGTCGGGAGCCTCCTCTCATCCAGAATGATCATGATGCATTAACCTTTATGATGGCCTAGAATAATGTTTAAATTTATCATTGGAGGAAAAGATTCGTGCAATAATTTTTAAAGTCGTATTTAATATTGTTATATTAAATATAAGAATATTTAAAGGTTACATATTTTTAGAGTTTAACTAATGGGTAAATTCTCCTATATGAAATATTGAAGATATAACCTGTAAGATATGTTACAATAAGTGACATATCTTCATTATTACCGGATTAAATTACTTAATCAGCTCATTGTACTGTTGGCACAAGTGAAGATTTTAAGGCTCTTTCTGCGTCTTTTGTTTTAGAGAATGCAGCTCCATGAAGGGAGGCCCAAACAAAAAAGGCATCGCTGTAGAAACCCCAATAAACTAGATGTCAACAGTCTCACTGGGGAAGAACGTGTCCAGCTGATTAACAGAAGAAATGCCAGAAAGGTATTTATATATCTTTGCTGTTCTTTTTTATGGATTCAATATTTAAGCGATCTCTAAAACACTGTTCATTAATGCAGTATTTTCTAACAGGTCTGGAAATGGGTTGAACCTAGCAGATTTGTGGGGAAAGGCATGGCCTGTAATTTTGTATCTTTGGTTTAGCTGTTGAATGAAATAAAAAAGGCACTTGACTAGCTGTGCCTGAGCATTGGCACTGCCCAGAACACTACATCCATGGCAGTGGTTCCCCACGGGGCGGTGTTGTCCTCCAGGGTACTTGGTAGTGTCTGGAGACATTTTTGATGGCCACTCGGGTAGTGAGGTGGGTGTTGGGGCAGTAGCGGGAGAGGGCAGAGGGAGGGTGCTGCTGACCTCTAGTGGGTGGAGGCTGAGGATGCTGATTAACTGTGTACAGTACACAGGACCACCCTCCACACCACAATTCCAAAAATGTCTGTAGTGCAAAGGTGGAGAAACCATAATGAAATGAGATAACTCTCTCTTCACAACCATGACAGATTTATAATATTTATCACTGTGAGTCCTTTTGTTTACAGGTTGGAGGTGCATTTGCTCCTCCTCTGAAAGATTTGTGTAGGTTCCTGAAAGAAAATTCAGAATATGGAGTCGCTCCTGAATGGGGAGATGTTGTTAAACAATCTGTGAGTATTTCATAAACACTAACTCAGATATCATTTAAAAAGTTAGATGCCATTTCATTATATCTCTGAACAATGCCACAAAGAATAATCACAGATGTGGTGAAAGAATTACATAAAAGTCATAGTATAGTATTATAAAATTGGGAATATGCTAATAGTTTACCCATATGTTAGAAAACCACGCAAATATTTGAAAAATTGTATCTTAGAGGCACATCTAATGAGAAGGCAGAGAAAGTTCACAGTCTGTTAAATGAGATAGTAGTTCATCTCTTAGAATAGCCAGGCCTAACCACGAGGTCAGTGCTGAGTGAATAACAGCTATTGTTTCTGTAGGTGTCCAAACGAAAAGTACAGGGTAGACCACTATGCTCAGTGTGATTCCATTTTATTTTAGAGAAGGAGGCGGGGAGAATTGTAGAGTTTGTATTTATGTACAAAAGAAAAACGGAAGCACACATCCTGGCCCATTTGCAGTGGCTAGCTCTGAATGGTGGAGTTGCAGATGCGATGTTCTTTTTCTTTGCATACTTTTGTTGTCTTGTTTTCTGTTGTGGATCCTAGTGCTTATATAAAGAGGACAAATAAGTTGTTCCATTCAAAACAAAATTTAAAAACAATCCCATGAGATTACTTCAAACCATTGTCTGGAACTGAACTGTCACAGATGGTAGCCTCTAGGCCTGTGTGGCTATGGAGCATTTGAAATATGACGAGTCTGAATTAAAATGTGTTGTAAGAGTAAAACACTGGCTTTGGATTTTGAAGACTTGGTTTAGAAAAAAGAAAAGATATCTCATAATTCTCACAGATTACATATTAAACTGATATTTTGTTTATATTATGTTAAATAGACTATATTACTAAAACTAATGTCACCTATTTCTATTTTACCTTTTAATGTTGCTACCAGAAAATTTAAAATTGCTTATGTAACTTAAATTATCTTTCTGTTGGACAATGCTGGTCTGGAGGTACTAAACTCCTAAAACTTCTAGGATTTTTGAGTCCGAGAAAGTCAGGGAGAATAATAAGAAAGTAGTATAGATTATTCTCCATTGTCCTGGACTTGACGCTTCCCAGTCTGCAGGTGCTGCTGCAGTTTTGAGCCAAGGGGTTTTCCCCCTATTGAGTATCTTTTTCAGCTTTGCTGTGTCCCTAATTCCCAAAGAGATAGTAAACAAATTCATATGAAGCATCTCTTTTTAACCTTGACCTCCCACTCACTTCCTCTGTCCTTTCCTTTTTGTTATTCTAGATTAGAAGAAGGGCACTGTAGTCTTCCAGAACAGTTCCTGATATAACACATGGAAGGGTGTAGGGAGTAACCATCAAGAAACAGTTTCTTTGGACTTTCCATTTTCTGGAATTATTCTACAAATGAATGTGTCCCCATATGGAGGAAAGCTAGAAACCTCTCCGCTCTCTTATGATAAATGAGAGGTGGAAGAGCTGTTTCAAACCACTAAAAATAGTAAGAAATTAGGGGATCTCTTGCATGATTGATTATGCTATGCATACAAAGTTTATTAATAATTATTTTTAATAGGTTACTTATATCACAAGATAATAGCTATTGATTTTAATATAGCTGTTATTAATGGTTTTCTTTTTCAGGGATTTCTTCCAGAAAGTATGTACGAACGTATTCTCACTGGCCCTGTTGTGAGAGAGGAAGTAAGCAGGCGAGGGAGACGGCCTAAAAGTGGAATTGCGAAGGCCACGGCCGCGGCGGCGGCTGCCAATGCCACCAGTGCTGCAGGCAGTCCTTTGTTAGCCAATGGATTACTTCCAGGTATGGATCTCACAACTCTTCAGGCCTTACAACAAAACCTACAAAACTTGCAGTCACTGCAAGTAACTGCAGGGCTGATGGGAATGCCTGCCGGCCTTTCTTCTGGAGGAGAAGCTAAAAACGTGGCCGCCATGTTCCCCATGCTGCTGTCAGGAATGCCTGGATTACCAAATCTGTTGGGCATGGGCGGACTCTTGACAAAGCCTGCAGAATCTGGAACAGAAGAGAAAAAGGGAAATGACTGTAAGGAGCTAGAAGGAAAAAAAGAAAGGACAGAGAGCCAAAATTCAGAGAATGGTGGAGAAAACTCTGTGTCAAGTTCTCCTTCAACATCCTCTACTGCTGCATTAAATGCAGCTGCAGCTGCCAACTCCCTAGCTCTTAACCCACTGCTACTATCTAACATACTCTATCCAGGGCTTCTCACTCCAGGCCTTAATCTTCAGATTCCAGCTTTGTCCCAGTCCAATACTTTTGATGTACAGAAAAGCAAGAGCAGTGACTTAGGCTCGTCTAAGTCTGTGGAAGTAAAGGAAGAAGATTCCCGAGTTAGCGATCAGGAAGACAAAGGGGGAACCCAGCCGAGTCCTCTCAATGAAAACAGCACAGATGAGGGTTCAGAGAAAGCCGATGCTTCCTCTGGATCTGACAGTACCTCGTCATCATCCGAGGACTCAGATTCTAGTAACGAAGACTGATTCCTAGACGATGCTTAAATTATGAACTGGTTTTGGATTTTTTTTTCTTTAATCATTCATTGTAAATACCCCAGTGTGGAGTGCATCCATAACTTACTGACCGAACATTTCAGTTGTTTAGAAGTGCAAACTGCTATCAGAGACATTTTGCATGTAATATTTCTTAAGGTTCATAAGTTTTTGAACTCGTATGTACTATCAACTACATAAAGGTGTAAAATTACAACAAAAGGCATTATAATTTTGTTGGGGGTTAATTTTATGAAAATTATGCTCAATAAGAGTTGTATATTTAATATATTTGCAGTGAACACAGAATACTTTATGCATATTACTGATTTAATTTGAATATAGTTTTACAGCCTCCTTGACACCTATAATTTACAGATCAAAACTCAGCAATAATTTGGGCAGCTAATGAATGTCATGAACGCTGTAGAATCTACATCACCATTCATTGCTTTAATTACATGAAAATGCTCTCGTGTTTTGATGCACTGCTGATGTTTCCAATTCAGGTACAAGTGTGTTTGGAAAAAGAAATAAGTTTCCCAATCAGCCAATTTAACTGGCTACCTGTTACCTCAGCTGAGTTAGTTTAGGAAGTTTACATTCGTTTCTAATTCTATACTTGTTTTCAGGGGTTTTTTAAACACATCCTCTATATCATGTTAATCTGGCAAGAAATATGACTTGCTTTTCGCTGAACTTAACTCTGATATTAGTAAAGTCAAGTCATAAAATAATCATGTGTCATGTGACTTTGGCACCCTCTAGACATACTTAGTTTTAACTTCACAAAGTCTGGCCTCCCGTTAGAAATAATTATATTTCAGATGAGTAATGTCTGCTTCCCAGGGTTCTGAAAAGGCAAACTCATGAAATGCCACTGAAAAGAACTTTCAGCACAGCATACTTCATGTAAAAGGATTGTTCGTTTGCTTTATTTGTGTAGATTCCTAGTTGTGTTTTACGTTATGGTAATATTTCAAAATGAACAGATAACATATGCAAACAGTCTAAATTCATCTTGAGTTTCTTCTAGGTGTAAGCAGACGAAATGTTGCCCAGAATCAGTGTTGGGTGTTCAGTTTATATTAAATATACTGAGTCACCCATTTTGAAAATGCACTTTGAATAATCTCAAAAAAATACACGAGCTATACCTGTAAACCACAAAATGAAGCCCAAGGCTTCTGCTCAGTTTCTTGGAGCCCTTTATTTACCATGTAAAATTTGTCTGATATTTGATTTGTGATACAATTTCTCCTTCTAAAGCTGCTATTATTCTGACAAGGTAGAGGTCCAGGTTTATCTGCAAATACATATAAAACAAAGAACTGAATTGGATGTAAAATACCACTTATATCCTAAGAGAGGTAAATGTTAGCATTTTTCTGGTACTTGAATAAGTCAGTGATAAAGTTTGCAAGGGGATACAGTTAGGGTGGAAAATGTACTCCACTTTCACTGGAAAAAAAACTTTCAGTATGTTTTGATGATAGAAATCTATTGCTTTGTCATGAATTAAGCAATTATATTGGATTTTACAAGACATTTAACAGTAAATTGTTTCTGTATGTAAAATAACTAGCCCCTTATTAGAGAGACAGTGTTATATGTACTTACAAAAGTTATGTAAGTTCCATTGGGATGGTATTGATCTTTGTATTTTTCCAAAGTAGTACTTTGAATTGCTAGTCCTTTATGCAATGTCTTAGCAATAGTCACTCTAATTGCCCCTCCAGGAGAAGTGGGCAGTAATTTTTCATCATGAAAACGATATATTATACATTTAGTCTCTTCCCTTTGCAGTATTGCACTTTTGTTTAACCAGAGTACACCTTTGAGATAGCCAAAGTTTTTCAAACACAGTACACTTAGGTTGCCAGTGGAGTATTTCATCACCATCCATAGCTCCCTTCCCTCACTCTACTTCTACCCACATGATCTTTATTCTTTTCCCCAATTAAAAAAAAGAAAGAAAGATAAGAAAAAGGGGGGGGGGAAGCCCTAGATCTTGTCACTAAAATCTAATTTATATCAAATTTATGAGATAAAGTATTTTCCTAATTAATGCTCAAGTGAATTTGGTTAACATCTTAGTGATTCCCTTTCTATGTAATAAGGTAATTGCAGTTTTAAAAACATTAAGGCTGATATTAACTTTAAACATTCTCTTGGGTTTCGAGACACTTCTATTTATTATTGATTGGGGGAAAGTTATCCAGCTATCAGGTTTTTTAAAAAAAACAAACAAAAAACATGCAAATATGGTTGTAGAGAGTTAAGGGTTATAAGGAAAAATATCAGTAGAATTACATAATACTAAAGTTGCCGTTGAAAGAATATCCAAGTATGTGTTGGTAGTTACTAAAAGAATTATAGCTGTTATTGCCTTGTATTTATAGTCCTTGTTTCAGGTTTCATGATACAAGTCTTAGTCCAACTTTTCTTTTGGACATTTGCAATATTTACCAGTTGTGTTTTGTGTAGTCTGAATTTGCTTTCTGTAGTTGAGCAAACGTCTTAAAAAGTCATTTGTAATTTATTAAATTACTTTCTATGATGTTCTATAGAGCAAATGGAAGTTTAATTATTTTTTATTAAACATATTCTTTGACTACCCACGATGTCAGCCTCTGTACATGACAAGACTTCTTTTTTTGATTGAATTTTATATTGCTCACTTATCTTCAAAGTTATGAAAGCAACCACAGTCCTAAATCTTTAAAAAGAAAGTATACTTGGGAAGAATTTTTAAAGGACAGAATTTGGCAATAATTATATCCACAACATTATTATTTCCTTAAGTTTTCTTCTCCTGGATCTTTAATCCAGAAAGACTCAGATAGGAGCTCCAGTGGTGCAATCGGTTAGCGCGCGGTACTTATAAGACAGAAGGACTCAGATATACCTAACCTTGTAAAGGGGTTCATTTGGAAATCAGTAATTATTTTTTATGTAGTCTTATGACTCTCAATTTATTGCCGTTGTTGGTAGTGTTTTTTGTAAAGATGAAAAAATTCAACAGTGGAATCTCATGATACACTCATTTAACTTGAACACTTTCAACTATACTTTTATGCTTAGCAAACCTCTTTTTCTTTTTTCGTACAATATAGCATGTAAACACAAGCCAACTACTTCATCTAGTGCTCACCCAGAAGACCAGTAATCCACTCCGATGCTGGAGGAAGAAGTGGCCGTGTTGGATGTTTTTGAGAGAAGATACACTATACACTTATGTGTTCTGTATTTTGTGAGCTCTAGGAGGGAAAAGAGTGAAATTTGACTACAGGTAATCTTCACCTTATACAATAAATTGAGACCTTAATCCCTACATAAATGTAACTACAGTACATAAGCTATTTATTTTTAAGTGCAGGAAAACACAAAGAAAAATATTTATGTCATTCATTAAACCCGCCCTGGGATAAAAATACTGTGGGTATAGACTTTCAGTCTTTTTTATATGTATGTTCTATACATGTAGTGGGCTGATTGGTGCCCTACAAAAATTTATGTCAACGAAAAACCTCAGAACGTGACCTTCTTTGAAAATAGTCTTGAGAGATGTAATTAGTTAAGATACTATCATGATAGATTAGGATGGGCCCTTAATCCAGTGACTGGCATTCTCCTAAGAGAAGACACACAGACTCACAGTGACGAAGGCTATGAGACAACCAAGAGAGATTGGAGTGCTGCGGCTACAAGCCAAGAAACACCGAGGCTTGCCAGCAACCACGAGATGCTGGGAGAGGCGTGGAACAGATCCTCTTCCGGAGCCTCCAGAAGCAGCCACCCTACCAGCTGGCCTCCATAACTGTGAGAGACTAACTTTCTGTTTTAAGCCACCCAGTGTGTGGGCCTGTGTCATGGCAGCCCTAGGAAACTAATACATTTTCATATTACATCAGTATTATATGGGGCATAATATTTACTCTTCTGCCCTTGATAATACTGACCTATGTCAATGAGTATCCTGCAATGTGATTTTTAATATTAATAATTTAGGATTGGCTCATACTGATGTAGTAACTTATTTAACCATGTACTTAAAAATAGACATTTGGGTTTATATATGCATTTTTTTTTGCATTTATCCCTAATGATTTTCTTAATCCCTAGAAGTGAAAATACTTCCTGTGTTTTTAAGGATTTTGTTTTGCCGAGTTTATAATGATGCCGTTAGTAGCAAATGATACTACCATTAGCAGGGTACATTTTGTGAATGTTGATTTACCCCAAATCCTTACCAATACTGTGTATTGTCCTTTGAAATAACATTTGCCAAATTATTCGGCAAAAATAACATCTTGATGAATTTTTAAATTCTTTTTCTTAGTGAAAAGCAAGATGTGTGTATTACAGAAAATCTGGGGGAGGGGAAGGGAAGTAGGGAAAGCACAAACACCCCCTCCCCCCTCTTAATGCTGTACACTCAGATAATTGTTAACTGTTAGGTCATTTTTCTTTGCAGATACATATTATATATTAATAAGAATGGAGTTATACTGTACATACCATTTTGTAACCTTTTTTTTTTTTTTCATTTACTATACCATGATTCTCTTTCATGTCATTAAAGAATCTTCCAAAACATTTTTAAGGCCTTTCTTATTCTAACATATCGATGCAGTATAATTTATTTAGGACCAAATTATTGAGCCCCTAAACACACACACCACAGAGGTTTAAGGTCTCTTGTGATGCGCTCGTATAGCTCCCTGAGTTTATTTTCACTAGTATTTGCACTTGACAGTTACTTGTTCTGGGTCTGCTTTTCCCGCGGGATCGTGAGCTCGGAGGGCGGAGACCATGCTTGTCTTCTTCATGACTGTGCACTCAGTGCTGTTCACAGCACGTGACGTACAGTAGACACAGACTAACATTTGTCGGGTATTTGAATGGATGGATAGATGGCAGACCTTGGCTAAATGAATGAGTGAGTGTGTGATTGTATAATCAGAACCCAAGAACCAAACCTCTTAATGACCAACATTGAGTTTTAATTGATATATAATTGACATTGTACAACATCTTCTATAATAAAAGCTTAATACGCAAATCAACCGAATGGCAGAACGACTGGTCGCTATGAGGCACACTGACCACCAGGGGGCAGATGCTCAACGTAGAAGCAGCCCCCTGGTAGTCAGTGCGCTCCCACAGAGAGAACACTGCTCAGCCAGAAGGCGGTCTCAAAGCTGGCGAGTGCAGGGCAGTGGCTGGAGCTAATCCATCTGCTAAGGATGTCTGACTGACAGTTTAGGCCTGCTTGGCCTAAGCCATCAGACATCCCCCAAGGGCTCCCGGACTGCGAGAGGGGGGCTGAGCCGCCAACCCCCGTGCAGAATTTCATGCACCTGGCTATATATATATATATACTGAGTGGCCAGATTATGATGACACCTGACGTTTGTAGGCAAATTAGCTATAATTTTGCGCTGAAGTTGCTAGAGGGCCAGACCATTATAAATAGGGAAGCAGGTTGTTTACCGCAATGGTAGAAGTGATTTTTTTTTTTTTTTTTGGAGAAATGGGTAAACAATGCGATTTAACAGCTTTTGAACGTGAGTGGCCAGATTATTATGACCACCCCATCAGTACTTCATTGGGCCACATTTTGCCTTCAATACTGCGGCGATTCTTCTTAGCATCGACTCCACGAGATGTTGAAAGGTGATGGGGGGAATCTGACACCATGCCTGATGAATAGCACTGTCCAGTTCTCTGAGATTTGATGGTTGTGGCACCAGCTGCCTGATGGCTCTTTTAACTTCGTCCCACAAATGCTCAGTTGGATTGAGATCTGGTGATTGTGGGGGCCACCTAAGCAAGGTAAAGTCTCCCTCATGTTCTTGAAGCCACTCCAGCACAATACCAGCACCGTGGCATGGCACATCGTCTTGTTGGAAGAAGCCATCTCCATTGGGATATGTATCAATATGGTAAGATGAACCTGATCAGCAGTGATACTTAGGTATGTTGTGCTATTCAGACATTGTTCCACACGAATTAAAGGGCCCAAATCATGCAGGAAAACATGCCCCAAACCATAACACTGCCCCCACCAGCTTGAAGGTTGTACTCATGCATGTGGGGTACATGCTTTCATGCTGTTTCTGCCAAATTCTCACTCTGCCATCTGCATGATACAACTGGAAACGTGATTCATCGGACCACATGACTTTTTTTCCAATGCTCGACTATCCAGTCCTTGTGTACCTGTGTGAACTGGTAATGTTTTATCTTGGTAACTGCAGACAGCAAAGGTGTTCGAACAGGCCTTCGGCTTCCATATCCCATACGTTGCAGTTTTACAGCTAATTTGCCTACAAATGTCAGGTGGTCATAATAATCTGGCCACTCGGTGTGTATATACATATATACATACATATATATATAGCAAATCATTATGTGTGTGTGTATAGTGAGACGATTACCCTAAGTTTAGTTAACATCCATTACCACACAGCTACAAAATTTCTTTTGTGATGAGAATTTTTAAGATCTACTCTCTTAGCAACTTTCAGATATACAATACAGCCCTGTTTCGTATAGTCAGTATGCTGTCCATTACATCCCCAGGACATATAAGTTGGGAAGTTTGTATCTTTTGACCATCTTCACCTATTCCTCTCCCCCTCCCCCAATCTCCCGACTCTGAGAACCACCAATCTGTTCTCTGTACCTATGAGTTTGTTGTTCTTTTATTTTTAGGTTCCACAAGTGAGGTCATACAGTACTAGTATTTGTCTTTCTCTGTTTGAATTATTTCACGTATATATAATGCATGCAAGGTCCATGCAAGTCTTAAATGGCAGGATTTTCGTTTGTATGGCTAAGTAATATTCCATTGTGTATGTATATTTTTTTATCCATCATCTGTTGACGAACACAGGTTTGCATGTCTTTGCTATTGTAAGTAATGGCTCCATGAACATACAAGTGCAGACATTTTTTCAAGATAGTGACTTTGTTTCCTCCGGATAAGTACCCAGGAGTGGAATTGCTGGATCATATGAAAACTTGTGTCACCCAAAAAACATACACATGCAAGTGAGTAGCAGCTTTTCTCATAATCACCAAAGGAAACAACCTGGATGTTTTCAGCTGGTGAATGGATAAATAAATGTTGGGAGATACATGCAATAGATGTGACTTGGCAACAAAAAGGAACAAATGACTGCCACATGCAACAACATGGGTGAATCTGAAAGGCATTATGCTAAGTTGAGAGAAGCCCAGTCAAGGTTACATAATGTATGATTACATTTATATGACAGTTTGGAAAATACGGAACTATGGGACAGAAAACTGACCAGTGGTGCCCGGGGCTGTGTGAGGAGGGATCACTACACAGAGGTACTAGGAATACTTTTGAGTGATGGGAATGGTTAGTGTCTTGATTATGGTGGACATGACGATTTTTCACAATTCATAGAACTGTATACTTGAAAGTGAATTTTACTACATGCAAATTATACCTCAATGAATCTGACATAAAAGAATAAACAGAAGGATACCTAAAAGTTAATTTGCACATACATACTTTTATTTTTTTTATCCTCACCCAAGGGTATGCTTTTATTAATTGTCTATGAGAGAGAGAGAGAGAGAGAGAGAGAGAGAGAGAGAGAGAAAGAGACTGGCTAGTTATGTGCACTAACCAGGAATTGAACCCTCAGCCTTTTGGCCTACAGATTGATGCTCTAACCAACTGAGCCGAGCCACCCAGCCAGGTCAGTACATACATTTTTGATGACAGGAAATATGAAAGATTCAAGAATGGACTTTCAAGAACAAAACATTAAAATTTTGTTGGTATAGTAGGATGGGAATATTAGGTAAAGGAGAAATAGGGATGATATAAAACGTCCAATAGTTAAAAGTTCTGTAAATGTACTTTTAAAATGGATGATATTATCAAGTTACTATGGTATTTAGAGTCCATTGGCTTTGAAAATATTGGTATTCACAAGCAAAGCATATTTTTACAAAACATATTTGATGGCCGAGAGCTTATGGAAATAAAATTTACCATAAATTTTATTTCAATTACATTAAACTTGACTGAAAATGGTAAACAAATCTTACCTCTAAACAAATCTAATTTTTGTTCTAGTAAAACTGTGTTGCTGGTGTCCAAAATAAGCAATATCGTTTTTCTAAAATTTAGTATCCCCAGCCTAAATATAAGGAAACTACTAGAATTTCTTATGAACTTAGAAATGCTTATAAAGCAGTTGTATTTGACCTCTGCTCTTGCCTTTGATCACCTTATCTCAACACTGAGAAAGCAAATCCAAGAATTGTCCCTGAGCGTCCTGTTATCTTTCCCCAGATCCTCCTCTCCGCAGGCATCCTGCTCAAGTTTCCTGAAACGGGTTTTTGCACCAGTATTTCTTTTCCTCAGTTCACATTGCTGTCAGGCTCCTCAAGCATGAAAATGTACACTATACTCATTTATAAACCAAAGAGGACTGGAAATAAAGAGATTCGAGTCTATAGATAGGAAAAGAGAGCAAAATAAAAAGGGATCAAATTATTGGGTGGCTGAGGGTAGTACAAATGCGTCACAGTGAACATATATTGGCCCTATGGGGACAGGGGAAGGAATTACTGCTTTTTAAAAATCCAATAATTAAGAGGCTCAAATAAAATGTAAACTTAGGAAAAAGCTAGAAATTAGGAGCGAGGCCGAAAACGAACGTTGGCAGACAGGCCTTCGCTATTCCTACTTTTCAAAGAAGGACACCGAGCTGTCGAGTCTTCTTTCTGGGAACAGTTTGGATATTAAACCTTCACATGTCGGTGTTCCTTGGATGTTTTCTTTTCGAGAGCGCCCCGCTGGATGCTCTTGCGACGGGGACGCACCTACAATGTACAGACAGCAGCCGCTTGCATTTCAGCCCGGGTGAGAGTGCGCGAACTGATTAGTTTGAAATGCTTTTTGACCCGCGCGGGCCCCCGGCCCGGACTACATTTCCCGGCAGGCCATCCTCAGAACTACGGGTGCCTACGTGAGGTCACGCGCCGTCAGCGGCGGCGCAGTCGCCTTATAAGCGGCGGACGGGCGGGCGCTTCGCGGTTTGAATGGCTACGGGCCCGGGCCCGCAGCTCACCTGAGGACTGGCCGCCCAAGGGTGCGCCATGCCATCTGGAGGCGACCAGTCGCCCCCGCCCTCGCCGCCCCCTCCGGCGGCGGCAGGCTCCGAGGAAGAGGAGGAGGAGGACGATGACGACGGGGAGGCGGAGGACTCCGCGCAGCCGACGCGGACACCGACTCCGCAGACCCAGCAGCGGTTCGACGAGCTGTGCTGCCGCCTCAACATGGACGAGGCGGCGCGGGCGGAGGCCTGGGACAGCTACCGGAGCATGAGCGAGAGCTACACGCTGGAGGTGCGCCCCGAGGGAGGGCGCGGCGAGGTCTTCCCGGGCCTAGTGGTCACGCCCGCCGCGGGGAGGGGACCCTCCTGCCCCCCTGGGTCGGGCGCCCCGCAGAGATCCCCCCCCCCGACCCCCGACAGGCCCCGGGGTGGGAACCCTCGCTGCGCGCCTTAGACCTGAAAACCGGGCTTTTGAAAAGCTCTCGGCGGCTCCGAAGGCGAACCCCGTCTCGCTGCTCTTCCCTTTGGGGTTCCGAATGGGGAACACCTGTTGCCCTAATGCAGCCCCCGCGAGGCCGAGGTCGCGCTGGGGTCCTGGCTACAAATTGACAGCCACTAGGTCGGCAGAAGGAACAGGTGCGGGTGCGGGGACCGCACGGCGCAGGGGAGGGGCTTGCCCGTGGGGGCGCCGCGAGTCGCCCGATGTTGGGGTTTCTGGTCCCCTCCTTCGGCTCCTTTTACGCGGAACCTCATCGCCTCTGCCCAGCTATTCGAATCCGCGCGTGAGGTGTGGGGCCGCGCGCTCATGTTCGTGGGGACGAGGGGGGGTTCCCGCCACCGTCCATGGGATGAAACGGGCGACCCGCCCGCCGGGATGTGGACACACGCCGGGCCGCCGCCCCCGGTGTCACTCGGAAGGCAGGGCCGCGACGACCTTGAACCCCTTTGGGCCGCCCCCCGACACGGCCCCGGGCTCTGACAGTCCCGGTGATTTAGGTTGGTGGTTGTGCCCCTTTCTTCGGACGGGGCCCTCGGAGGAGAAAAAAAAAAAAAAAAAGCTCTTTGTAGCCAGTGAGGCTCGAGGCTCGCAAGTCCCGCCCCGCGGCGGGCCAATGGGAAGGGACGCGGAAGTGCGGGTTGTTTATCAGCTGTTTCCCCGCCCGAACGGGCAGCCGTCAAACAGGAAGCCACGTGACGTTCACAGGTTGTGTGACAGGTTTTGGAAAGAGGGAGGCGGGCTGGTAGGCCCTGGAGGGAAAGGCCATCCCGGTGTCTGAGCGCACCGAGGGTGTTTTTGCGTATGTGCCTCTAAGGTGATTTTTGTAGTTGTTTTTTAAAATATATTTTATTGATTTTTTTTTTTTTTTTTTACAGAGAGGAGGGGGGAGGGATAGAGAGTTAGAAACATCAATGAGAGAGAAACATCGATCAGCTGCCTCCTGCACACTCCCTACTGGGGATGTACCCGCAACCCAGGTACATGCCCCTTGACCGGAATCGAACCTGGGACCCTTCAGTCCTCAGGCCGACGCTCTATCCACTGAGCCAAGCCGGTCAGGGTAGTTTTTGCATGGATAGGATTTTAATTCCGTTTTTTGTTTTTTTCCTCCTCATTGTTATATGCCCAGGAAGAAAGAAACGCTAGTACTATAGTGGCTCTAAGTATTTGACAGATCTGGGTGCTTTTGGACAAATTACTTAACCACTCCAGTTTTGTGATAGGTACAATTGAGATGTATGCATCTAAGTCACAGAGCTGTTCTGGGGGCTGAGTCAGGTAGTAATGTGCAGTTCCTAGCACACACTCGCATGGTTAGTGCTGTAGAGTCGTCGAGGATACTTAGGTGACCCGGCTGTACAGGCCGTGTTCCTGTTGACTTCCCAGTGGTTCCTGGGGTCAGGCAAAGAGAAGGACTCTTTTTGGTGATGCGCACAAATGCCTCCAAATAAGCTCTTATTTTACCCTCTTGATAATCCTGTAAATTATAGAGAATGAACATTATCACCATGCAGTTGGGGCATTTCAATCCATAGAGGTGAAGTCCAGTGCTATATAAGCACGTGACAAATAATAGATGGTTAGTAAGTCATTTTTGAAAATGTGTGATTACTTCATTTTTTATGACGTTAGTCTCAGAGTCTTAGCGCAGCTTACGCAATAAATTAATATTTATTCATGTATTAAATATTTTTTGACCAACTAATTCTTTGCCAGGCACTATTGTAGGTGCGGGGAATAGACCGGGCTACAAAACTTAAAAACCCCTGCCTTGAACTTGTAGCCAGGTATGCTGTAAGAGAATGTGATACTTAATACAGAATACTGGTTACAGAGTTTATCTTTTGATTCCTTGAATTTTCCTGTACTTCATGTTTGTAGCTCATTCCGTTCTCACAGCCCGCAGATAAGAAAATTGAGCCTCTGTGATGGTTAAGTAATTTGCCGGAGGTGTTCTACTCCCAGGTTGGGCCTCCCAAGGCACAGGTCCTGACAGAGCTGGTGGAATCTGTATTGCCTTTTATGCCCTTGAAAGTTACATAGGAACCCTTTGACCTGTGCTGTTGGTGAGCCAGTTCGAAGGGAGGGAACACAGACCGCTCCTCTCAGTGGAAGAATGCCATCATAAGGAGCGCACATGGCCTGGCCAGTTTCCCCAGTGGTTAGAGCGTTGGCCCACACTCCAAAGGGTCATGGGTTCGATTCCCAGTCAAGGGCACGTACCTTGGTTGCAGACTCGATCCACATCCTGGTCTGGGTGGGAGCCAGAGGCAACCAATTGATGTGTCTCTCTCACATGGATGTCCCCCGTCCCCTCTCTTCCCTCCATTCTCTCTAAGAAAGTCAATGGAAAAAATATCCTCAGGTGAGGATAAAAAAAAGATGAGCGCCAAAACCAGTTTGCCTCAGTGGACAGAGCGTCGGCCTGCGGACTGAAGGGTCCCAGGTTCGATTCCGGTCAAGGGCATGTACCTGGGTTGCGGGCACATCCCCAGTGGGAGATGTGCAGGAGGCAGCTGATCGATGTCTCTCTCTAATCGATGTTTCTGACTCTGTCTTTCTCCCTTCCTCTCTGTAAAAAGTCAATAAAATATATTTTAAAAAAAAAAAAGATGAGCACATAGAATAGGGCCATCACTGAAAATACAGTTCCCCAAACATATAAATATCACTTTCAGTTTAAACATAAGGATTTTATATTGAAATATACATATATATATATATATATAACTCATTAAGTAACAGTTTTCGTTTGTTTTTGTAGGGAAATGATCTTCACTGGTTGGCATGTGCCTTATATGTGGCTTGCAGAAAATCTGTGCCAACTGTAAGCAAAGGGACAGCTGAAGGAAACTACGTGTCTTTAACCAGACTCCTGCGATGCTCAGAGCAGAGGTAACTGTTTGAATAGAAAAATAGTGTCACTACTGTAGCAGGCACGAGTATGAAGAGTTTGCTATTAGAAGGTTTTCTCGTTCTGTAATATTGAAGAATTCTAAATAAGGATATTGAGAAACCTTAGGAAATACTCTAGATTGAAAAGTTAATAAAATATTGCATGCTGTTACACTCCAAACTGCATGCGCAGGACTTGTATCGTGATATGTATGGAATGTGTAAATGCTTTTAAGTTTTCTAGTTGGGAGATAAGCAGCAGTATTATAATCAGTTATAAAAAGGGTCAGATAATGCTTTCAAGAAGAGGCAGAAATGCTTTTTCTGTTGGTTGTGTAATTATGACATTTATTATTTGTGCCTTGGGGTGAATTTTTTCTATAGCTTATTGAAGATTGGTGGAAAGGGGATGTTTTGCATTTTGGAAGGTAAATAATTTACGGACCTAGTGGTTTAAAAAAAATCACTATTAAAATAATTATCAAGAAATGTAATATTTAGTTGTAGTCTATTTATTGACTTTGAACTAACTTCATTCTGAGTAATGTTTAGGCCTAAGAACAAGAGGCAGTGCATAAAGAGCTGAAGTCACAGTAAAAAACAAACCCAAAAACAAACCAAGCATTTTATACTCATTAGATTGGAGAAATTTGAAGTCTGATAAATCCAATATTGGTTGTTATGTAGGGAAAGAGAAACTATATTACTGGTGTGCATTGCTGAGAGAATAAATTGACAGACCACTTCAGTGGGAAATTTGGCACATTTCTGGTAAAGTTGAGAATGCATATTTCTCTGACTCAGTTCTACTTCTGGGCTAGTTGGTAAAGAAATTCTTAGGTACAAGAATGTATTCATTACAATATTTTTGGTTATAATAAAAGTTAGAAACCTCAATTTCAATTGGTTGGTGAATGCAAAAATTCATGGTAGTTCATATGAAGGAATACTTAAAATGAATGAATTAGATCTACATGTATCAACATTAACTTGGCAACATTATTGAATGAAAAAGCAAGCTGCAAAATGCTACTTATTATATAGAACTAGAAGCCCAGTACATGAATCCCGTGCACTCGGGGGTCCCTCAGCCCGGCCTGCGCCCTCTTGCAATCCAGGAGCACTACTCCTAACCGTTTGCCTGCCTGATCGCCCCTAACCACTCTCCTGCCTTCCCTGATCGTTCCTAACCAACTCTGCCTCGGCCCCTGCCACCACAGCTTCATCCAGAAGGACATCCGGAAGGTCTTCCGGCTGCTTGGTCTAATTAGCATATTACGCTTTTATTATTATAGATTACAATCATTCATACAAAAGGTTTGCATACTGTTTATGGATACAAGTATATCCATATAGTAACTCTAGTAAGTACGGATGGGAAAGATTTAGACTAACTTTAGAATGATGTTTAGGGAGAGAAGAGTGGGGAATGAGATTGAGGGAGAGTACAAATGGGAACTTTGGCTGTTTCTACAGAACAAGCAGACATGGCAAAATGTATTCACTACGTTAATATTTGTGAAATCTGGCAGTCAGATACATGAATGTTGGTTGCGTTACTCTGGTTAATTATTTGGTTTTTAATCAATTTTGTAAATAAAACCTAGGGTACTGTGAGAATGAGAGTTGATTCGGAAGATCAGAGAAATCACTCAGGAGATTAAGCTAGTCAGGCAGGAGTTGTGATTTTTCTGTCTGAAAGTAATACAACTCAATGGCTTAATCTTTATTTACTTTTAACTGCATTTGTACACTTGTGTTAATTTAGAAAATATCTTTTTTATTTTTAATATTAGCTTGATTGAATTTTTTAACAAGATGAAGAAGTGGGAAGAGATGGCAAATCTACCCCAAGATTTCAGAGAACGGACTGAGAGATTAGAAAGAAACTTCACCGTGTCTGCTGTAATTTTTAAGAAATACGAGCCCATTTTTCAGGACATTTTCAAATATCCTCAGGAGGAGCAGCCTCGGCAACAAAGAGGAAGAAAGCAACGGTACGCGTCTCTCTGCTGGATAGGGATATACGTGTGTCTGTCTGTGCCACAGTTTTGAACCTTTGAATTTTGTCCTATAGTTTATTCTGCTTAGTCTTGAAAAACAAATGATTCATAAACAATATTTTTCTCCTGTAATTTTCTTTTGATAATAATTTCTTGCTTTTCATGACATGTTAGCCATGAATACTTTGGCTTCTTTCATATTGCAAAATGTATGAAACCCCTGTTCATACAGACTTTCACTTTTCAGTTAAGCAACCAAATATGCAAAAATCAGAACACAGATATTTTCACCAAAATATTTAACTTGGGTATAGAATTTGACTACTTGATTTTCTATTACTGACAATATTGACTATCTCTGTCATTTTCTCTATTATAATATATACTGACAATTTCTGTTATTTGACTTTTATGTCAAATTGAGTACTAAGTAATCCCCATGAAGTGGATTCTCTGTGTATTTTGATATTTACAACCAATCAAGAGTCCAGAAGTTGGATTGGGGGTGGGGGTGGAAATGGTCAGTGGGGAGCAGAAATTGTTATGAACTTGTGCTTTCTGATCATGTCTGAAAGCCGGCAAACTTAACTTTGACCCAGTATTTTCCATGTTTCCAGATAGATAAGCACAATTATGGGATGCAAATCCTCTGCTTTTACCACAAAAGTTTTTTTATAAAGTAGAAATGGAAATTTGTTCCTAAAATAGAACTAGAGAAATGCTGACAAGAAAAGTAGGGGAAAGGAGTTAATGTTGTAAGTGAATGAATAGCGTTTGCTTCTCTTTTGACATAAAAATTTCCCCAAAGTGTGAAGGATGTTTGCAGTAAGTAAGTAGCTTTTAAAAATAAAACAAGCTGTACATTTTTATAGTTGACCCCACTGAGATGGAAGCAGCTCACCTAGTTTCCTTGAAGTTTTTAGAGAATTGACTATTTACAATTAAGTATTCTAAAATTTGGATAGGGATCTGTTCTGAGTCTGAGCAACACTGATGTGATCATTCATAGAAAGATACAGATTATTTTCTTTCTTTGCAGTGTTGCAGAAAATGTACTTTCTTTGATATTTATTAGGGTATATATATACCAACTAATCCTAAGAAAATTGTAAGACACTTTATTTTAAAATTTTACATATATATTTACCCGGTATACGTTTTATTAATACTTTCGGCTAATAATAATAATGCATACCATTTAGTGAGTATTATGAGATAGGGACTCTTCTAAGCCTTAAACGTATATTACTGTAATGAATCCCCATGGCGCGTTTATGAGGTTGACACTCTTGGTAGAGGTGAGAGAATAAGCCCTGGAGGAGTGAAGTAAATTGGCCGAGGTCACACGGTGAGGAAGTGCGGGCCTGTTACTGCGACTCACATAGTCTGCCTGTCCTGACTCTGCAGTGTGTGTCACCCACAACAGCCTTCGGAAGTTTGCCACTGCGTGCTTATTGAGAATTTACTGTGTGGCGCCCAACGTAGGACACAAGTATTAAAAAACAAACGCGGTCACTGTCTTTTGAGGGCCTACTGCACAGGGGAGAAGAGGTGTACAGAGATGCAAAAGGTAATAGACATGTAGGACGTCGGAGGCCCAGGTAAACCGCTGGGGATGGGCCAGTCAGCTAAGGTTCCGTGGGATAAGTAAGGTCTTCAATGGTGGGAAGGATTTCGGTAGGTGAATTGGGAGATAAAACAGTCCGCTCCTTATCTGAAGTTTCCCTTTCCGTGGTTTCAGTTACCCACAGTCAAAATATTAAAGTTTCTAGAAAATTCCGGAAATAAAGAATTCCTAAGTTCTGAACTGTGCCATTTTGAGTAGCACGATGAAGTCACCTCTGTCCCATGGGATGTGAGTCATCCCTGTGGCTAGCTCACCCAGGCTGTCACGCTCCCCACCCTGCCTCGTTGCAGCCTCTGGTTATCAGGTGACTGACGTCGTATCACTTTACCCCTATTTTACATCAGTAATGGCCCCAAAGAACAAGGTTAGTGATGCAGGCAATTCAGATATGCCAAAGAGAAGCCGTAAAAATGGTTTTCATTAAGTGAAAAGGCATGTGTGGATATGTAAGAAAAAAGCATAGAATATGTAGGGTTCTGTACTATGGCAGTTTTAAGACTCCCCCAGAGGTTTTGGAGGAACCCTGTGCGGAGAAGGGGACCACTGCAGTGAGGATCAAGCCTTCTCAGCAATTGGCTCTTGGGTCCTCACCTTATAGAGCCAGTTTTTAGAGTGGCTTGTGTGTTAAGCTAAAAGTTTGGCTTTTCTCTTGGCAGCCATCCAAACTAGATAGTTTATCACCGCCTGTGGCCAGGGAGCTGCTTTTTAAGGCAGGACCCTGGCATTGAGTGCTTGTCCGGAGTGACAGTGCGGGGTTAAGCCTCAGACGCTGGCTCTTCTCATCGGAGCACTGTATTACAATGCGTTTATTGGGATGTGGAGGCAACAGATGTCTTATCTACACCTCAGCAGGGTTTTAGCAGAAAAGCCAAGCTCAAAACAGGTCTGAACCTCTGAGCAGACAACGTGGCAAAATACAACAGATGCTTAATAATGGAAGTGCAAGGAATGATAGGAAGCCCAGAATTTACATTAAGAAGTCCCGTGGGACTTGATATAAATAATCTGGAATGTTTTTAGCGGCAAGGTTTACATTTCAGCAGCAATGATGGAGGGAAAACATTGGGGGGATATCTGACTGCGTACGCGGGTCTTAAAGCAGCGGTAGCCTTGCTGGTGTCTCTGATAGAACTGCCGCTACTCATTTGTTTCCTGCCCGACCTTCTTGACCTCCAAAAGCCTTTGTGGCTGTTTAGAACCTTCTTTCTGAGCTGAGCTCTATCCCTGGCTCCCAGCTCATCCTTACCGACATGGGTTGGAGTAGAGCTGCTTACACCTTTTCCCTGTGGAGCGAGTCTGCTCTCACTGCGTCTGACTGGGGGTTTGGTTTCTCCCCTAAGTTACAGGCATTTGTGGTGCCTCTCACGAATTCGTCTGTTACCTTCTGACTTCTTTCTCCCCACAGGCGACAGCCCTGTACCGTGTCTGAAATTTTCCACTTTTGTTGGGTGCTTTTTATATATGCGAAAGGTAAGAAAAGAATAGTTTTTATCGAGGTGTTAGTTTATTTAAATGTTTGGGTACTACTTTTGTCATCCTATAATGTGTATCAGGAAAAGATTCTCACTGAAAAATTTCTCAATGGTTTTAGTCACAGGTTCTCTTTTCAAGTATTGTCTTTTCATAAAAGTCTTTTGGATTTCTTTATAAGATCCAAAACTTCTCTTATTAAATGGAAAAGTTTTAAATTCTGTTCTTATACAGTATCTTTTCTATCCAAACCGATTCTTCTGAATTATGGACTGAAAACACGTTAGTGCCGTGGGTCTCAACCTTGGCTGCACATTAGAATCACTTGAGAATCTTTTTAAAATCCTGATTTCTGGGCCTCATCCTCTGGAAATTCTGTTTCTTTGTTACTAACATTGTGGCCCCACCCCATAACAAAGAAACAGAATTTCCAGAGGATGAGGCCCAAAAATCAGGATTTTAAAAAGATTCCCAGGTGATTCTGATGTGCAGCCAAGGTTGAGAACCACTGCATTAGTGTGGCTCTGCTTTTCTCTGGAGCTGTATTTTCCATGAGACATGTTTTACTCAGTTGGGTGGGACTGAGCATCCTCAGCAGCTCAGATTGTTTTCTGCATCTTGTTCAGATAAATAGGCCTGATCCGTACCTTTAGATGCTATTTATTTTCTCTCCCTTTTTTCTCATCTCACTTAAACTACCCAAGGTCTGCATTCAGTAAGAAAAGATTTTTTTTTGTCCTGTCTGTATTTCTCTATAGAAATGATGCTTATTAATCTAAAGAAGAAAAGGAAGTACAGTTACATAAGTCACATATTTTTTTTTCTGGACTATATAGAATGCCTTTGCCATGAAGATAGCCCAATAAAATGCAAAGTCAAAATAAAAATCATAAAGCTGCAGGAGTTTCATAAATAAAAGAGATTCTCATTATTAGATCAACTACCCCAACGTACTTGCTTTCTAGAGTAGGTAAGTGAGGCCCAGAAACAAAGCTGGGATTTGAACACAGATCTCCCAGCTCTTGGTTTCATGCTGGAAGTGAAGGCCCTCCAGCAAGGACCGGCACCCATTGTCTTGCTGTTTGACCCGTCGGATTATACTGGTCCCTCCTGGCTAGCTAGTTGAAAGCTCTCCCTTCCTCCCCTGGGCTGCGTGCTTCATTGAAAAGAAGAATCTTCTGTCAAAAATAAGCTGTTCGATATGTTGCTTTCCATCACACTGAATGTTTCTTCAGAGGAGGCAAAGGTGATGTGATCACAGCAGGAAGTGCAGAAAGGCTTGGAGCCTGCAAACGGCTGTCCTGGCTGCGGCCCTGGCTGTGGCATCATACGTGTGATGCTAATTTTGTCACTTGCTCGTGGGCAGGTATGTCTGCCTTCCAGGATTTTGGGTTTGTTTATGCCTTTTATGGCATATGTGTAATTGAGAGTAAATGTACTATCTGAATTATTTATGAAGAATTGTATCGCCCTTGTGTGGATTTTGGTCTCACTTGATCAACTAGGGTGTCCTAGTTTTTCTCTGCAGTTAACTTTCATCTTAGTCAGTAAGTGCGTGGTCTGAACAGCCTTTGCTCCCTCACAACCCAGGACTGTGGTCTTTTTTGATTCTCTAGGGCAGGGGTCCTCACACTTTTTAAACGGGGCCAGTTCACTGTCCCTCAGACCGTTGGAGGGCCGGACTATAGTTTTAAAAAAAACTATGAACAAATTCCTATGCACACTGCACGTACCTTATTTTGAAGTAAAAAAACAAAACAGGAACAAATACAATATTTGTATTTGCATGTGGCCCGCAGGCTGTAGTTTGAGGACCCCTGCTCTAGGGTCTTTCCTATGAGAGCAGTTTATACCAGTTCTTGAGGTCCTTAACTGGGGGGAGAGGCACTCTCCTCTAGCCACCTTTCTCATGGCTTTCTCTCCACTGTGTGGTGTGGGCACCCCAGATGGTCTCCTTCTTGATAAATAAGCCCACTTTGTGCCTTGGCCTTGGTCGGCTTCCTGTGGCGAGCACACGCCAGGGACACGCCTGGGCTGGTCCTCCCGAGGGCAGTGCGGTCTGAAGACTGCAGGTGCCGCGCCCTGTTTTGTAGGCGAACCCACATCTTTCCTGTAAATAAGCCAGGGCTGAGGGTTCAGCAGGTTGCTTTGTTGATTGAAGATGAACTATCTCAGTGAGATTTACTCTGAAGTTGGGATATGAAATGTGAAGTATGTCACCTAGGGACAGCCCTGGAGTTTAACTTGGATTCTAACCTTCAAGGGCATGTCAGGGCTTCTTAGAGGTCGCAGTGCGGGGTTTTCCGCCTGCGGCAAGTGCACACCAGCGACAAGTCCAGGCTCGCAGGGTGATAGCTCTGTCGCTTGAAACCATAGATGCTACCACTTCCTGTTTCCATCTGAGGAACTGAGTACATTTAGTGTTAAACTTATCCATAGCAGAACCAAGCAAGTTACTGTGGTTATAGCAGTGTGATATGTAACCTATTAATCATCATTTGCCTTTCTAGCAACTGAAAAATATTTTTTTCCTCATTAATTTATTTAAGTTGATTTGTTGAATGTTTCCATTGGTACAAAATAGAATTCCTCATCGTCATATGGGGCGGTAAGTGGTAAGTTTTCTGGGTGGGAAGGAGAGAAAAAGCCTGAAACAAAGCAGAGTGGAGTGAGTGAGTGAGTGTGTGTGTGTGTGTGTGTGTGAGTGTGTGTGTGTGTGAGTGTGTGTGTGTCAGTGTGTGTGTGTGTCAGTGTGTGTGTGTGAGTGTGTGTGTGTGTGTGAGTGTGTGTGTGTGAGTGTGTGAGTGTGTGTGTGTGTGTATGCATGCACACGCACGTGCGCATTGGGTAGGCGTGAAGTGGGAAACTGTTGAGGTTTAGAAATATTTCGGATGTCTGCCAGGTATTTAAATTGAATTCATTTGATGTTATAAGAATGTAAAGCCAACATGAAGCATATATATGAAAAAGCAGAGTTTAATGCAAAAAGGGATATGCTCGAGTTAACAAAAGTAGAACTACTCCTTAATTTCTAAGAATAACGAAGCTGGTTACTGCCTGTAAAAATTGTTTTCGATGCCAGACTTAATCCAGCGCTGTAGAAATGACATGGTTACAGTTTTTTTTCCTCCGTTATCTGGCATCAACAATTTTGTGGGATATTAGCTCTAGATCTTAAATATCTTGCATTGTGATCCTGTTGCATTCATTTGTATGAGTTTGTGTTCATATGTAGAAAAGTATTTTAAATGTTACTGTTAGGAGTCTGATTATAGCTTATGGTCGTTTAAAGTACATACATGAAAAAATAATTACATGAATAATTTTTTTAGCTGTTCACATGTAAGTGATTCTGTTGATTTTCTTGACAGAAAAATATTTTCATATAAAACAATTTCTTACAGTTTGAGATAATTTATAAAGTTGTTGGTGTTCTGAATTTTCAAAAGACAGACCGGTGATTATAAAATTTTGGTCAGCTAGTAGGCATTAAATAAGTGCTAGTTTAACGAATACTGAGTGAACAAATGGCATTTTTAGTAAAGTTTTAGTTTTCATTAAACTCTAAGAAAATTATTAAACTATAAGTAATATTTCAAGATGTAAATTTGCCAAAACATTTTATGTACCACTTGATTCTGTTTTGTACAGTGTTGTATAACGTCATTTTAACTAGAGGAAGAAATTATTTTTAGCAGACTGTAAAGTTGATGCACTTTTAACTCTCTCTTTATAATTGTATAGGCAATTTCCCAATGATTAGTGATGACTTGGTCAACTCTTACCATCTGCTGCTGTGTGCTTTGGACTTAGTTTATGGAAATGCCCTGCAATGTTCCAATCGTAAAGAACTTGTGAACCCTAATTTTAAAGGTAAGATTGTCCATCAAAGACTATTGGGCAGCCCACATTTCTCCATCATGTGCACTCGGGGGAGTGTATACACAGTGCAGGTTCCTCGCAGGAGAGCCCATGGCGCTCTGAAAGCTCCGCCACCCCGCTCTCCGGGGGACTGGGAACCAGGGTCGAGTCCCTGCAGCAGCATTTATGGGAAAAGCAATTGCAAGTATCACAGAGTTTAAGCCTTGGGTGACACTAGAGCGCTCTGAAGTACATGCTCCACGAGAAGCAGGACTAGGAATCTGGAGTGGGGAAGACGACTTGAAAGCGGGCATTTTCCTACGTTGGCAGGCTTGGTGCTGGGACTCTGTAGGAGGTCAGAACGTACTCACTGAAAGAACCTTCATTTTAGGTTTTTGCTAAAGAGGAGTAGTTATGGTTCTAAAATAAGGAAAAATGATTTTTAGCTCTTAAAGTAAAAGCTGTATGGAAACCGCCAGGTCTGGGCAGCGCACTGCCAGGCAGCCCAAGCAGTGGCTGGCGCTCGGGTCCCGCCTGTCTGGCTCGTTCGCTCGCCCGCTGGGGATGGCTGGTTCCCTGCAGGTCAAACTCTGATTCGGCAGAGACTCGGGCTCTGGGCCAGCCTGGGCGACAGGCCCCAACTTGCAGGACCAGCCGTGGCGCCACTCTGCCGACGACAAGGTCAAGATGGCTAAGCCGGTGCTGGAGATGGACAGCAATGAGATGACCCATCGTATCTGGCAGTTCATCAAAGAGAAGCTCGTCCTGCCCCACGTGGATGTCCAGCTCAAGTACGTATTTCGACCTGGGCCCAAACCTTGACCAGACTGATGACCAGGACCCATCGGGTCTGCCTTGGCCACCCAGAAGTTACAGTGTGGCTGTCAGTGTGCCATCGTCGCCCCTGACGAGGCCCCTTAGAAGAGTTCCAGTGGGACCAGCTGGAGCATCCTCCACGGCCTGTCTCCCATCCTCTGCAAAAGCATCCCTGCCTTGTCCTTGGCTGGACCAAGCCCATCGCCATTGGAAGGCCTGCCCATGCGACCGATAGAAGGCCACCGACTTTGTGGCCGAACGGGCTGGCACTTCAAGATGGTCCTCACCCCAAAGGAGGCAGCAGGGCCGAGGAGTGGGAGCCGTGCAGCTTCTCCCGTTGGCCTGGGCACGGCCATGCACAGCACCCACACGTCCTCCGTGGGCTCTGCACACAGGCTTCCCGTATGCCGTCCGGAAGTGGTCACTGTACATGGGCACCAGAGCACCGTTCTGAAAGCCTAGGACGGGCGCTCCAGGGACGCCTCCAGGAGACCTCTGAGAAGCACAGCGTCCGGGTTAGGCGAGACCATGAGCTGGTACGAGCACCAGCTCTGATGACAGGTGGCTCAGGTTCCCAGGTCTTCAGGTGGCTTTGTGTGGGCTGTGAACTAGGATGGAGATGGGCAGTCGGACATCCTGCCCAAGGCTCCCTTGGCCCGATGGCATCTGTGCTGCTCTGCCTGGACGGGAAGACGACCGAGGCCGCTCATGGGATGGTTCCCTACCCCTCTCAGCAGCATCGGAAGGGCCACCCTACCAGCACCAACCCCATCGCCAGCGTCTTTGCCTGACGCCTAGCCTGGAGCACCAGGGGAAGCTGGACGGGAACAGAGCTCATCAGGTTTTCCCAGACCCTGGAGAGGGTGGGTGGAGACGGGAGCAGAGCCCTGCCCAGGGGCCTGGTGGCTGCATCCCTGGTCTCAGCAGCCTGAAGCTGAACGAGCACTTCCTGAACACCTCCAACTTCCTGGGCGCCATCAGAGCCACCTGGACAAGGCCTGGGGCACACTGCGTGGTGCTGTGGGGTCACCCAGCCTTCCACATGGGGCGCAGGGCAGGCCTTTCTAGGGCCAAGATGATTTAAAAGTATCTGCGGTTCACCTCGGGGTGACGTGAGCAGGAGCAGTGTTTTCCCTCAGCCAGGCAGGCTGTTTCGCAGACTGTCATTCATATCCCCTTGGAGCACATGGCGCCGTATTTAGCTACTAAAATCACACACACACACACACCCCGCTGTGTGGAAATGCTAATTATTTCGGCTATGCATTTAGTAGGCTTTAAGGTATGTAATTTCTATGAATGATAGACAGTAACAGACCAAATCATGATATACAAAGCAAGTACTAGAAAGTATTTGTTGAGCTGGTAGTGTATATGATGCTGCTATTTGAAGAATACCATGGTAGGATTGAGGGACTGTCCGTTTGGGGGTGGTTACAATGAAAATTCCAGCTTGTCTGACTGTCAGGGTAGATATTTAAAGCGAGTGGCGTTAGTTACTGCAGTGGCTTCTGGATTGGTAAATTTCATGTTCTTTGTATTCTGTCTTTTCTCCCATTTCCTTCCTAACTCCATTATAATTCTATAGAGCTGCTTCCCTTCATTTTCCCCCTTTCATTTTTTTCCCACTAAGACTAGGCCAAGATTAGCTATAAATTAGTTATGATAAACAAACATATAATTCAGTTAAAGTACACACTTTGGACAGTAATTTTTAAGTGGTATTTTTATTTGAATATGAAGCTTATTTGTAAAGTTATGTATTTGTGTTTTTTAGTTATAGCATAATACTAAAATTATTTTTTTAGGTTTTTTTAACCATCTCTAGATACGTGATTGAATAACGAAATCTTTTGAGGATTGGTACACTTTACCTCTACTTACTATTCTTGGGGTGTATTTAGAGTTAAATTAGGTCTTATACACCGTTTCCTATATCCGCATATGGTAACTCACTTGCTGATTAGCCTCTGCAGCTGTGTGTCTTAATTGACTACAGTTTGGTGTGGTAAGCGCCACCTGGTACCTCTGTTCTGTCCGTCACAGGCCTGTCGGAAGATGGCCATGCTAAGGACTTCAAGCCTTCCTCCGACCCACCCTGTGTCATCGAGAAGCTCTGCTCCTTGCACGACGGCCTCGTGCTGGAAGCAAAGGGCATAAAGGAGCACTTCTGGAAACCCTACGTAAGGAGGCTCTACGAAAAGAAGGTTGGTGAGCAGCCGCAGAAGTATTTTCTGGGAAAGAGCTTACTTAATGGGATGACTTCAGGACCTTTTCTTTCTTCGTAGCTCCTTAAGGGAAAAGAAGAAAACCTTACAGGGTTTCTAGAGCCTGGGAACTTTGGAGAGAATTTGTGAGTACTTCTGTTATAAAACTATCTGAATTATATTTAAAGCTGTGTGCTTAGGAAACCTCAGAGTTTAGTGGTCAGCTGGTACTCCAAGAACGTTTTTGAATTTGTTAAAAATTGTACTGCTGTGCCTGAAAGCTGTCATAGTTAAACTTTTGGGTCATAATTTTTGAAATAAATTCCTTTGGAACGGTACAGGTGACACGTGGGGGTGCTGAGGTCTAGAAGGGTGCGGGAGCAGCGGGAGAGGTCGTTCAGCTGCTCACCGGAAGCCGCACTGACCAGGCAGGGGGTGTGGTGCGCCCGCCCTGACACTCTCAGCAGATGTGCTGTGTGCGATGAGCACAGTGTAGATACTCCTCGGCTCTTATAGTGAGAGCTTGTAGTAAATAAAAATAGAAAGGCATTGAGTGGACTGAAGCATGGACTGAAATGGCAGTTCTGAGAGTGTGCATTCCCCCCCCCCCCCCCCCCAGGAAAGCCATCAATAAGGCCTATGAGGAGTATGTCCTGACCGTTGGGAACTTAGATGAGCGGGTGTTTCTTGGAGAGGACGCGGAGGAGGAAATGGGGGCGCTCTCCAGGTCTCTGGGTGCCGGGCCGGGCGCGGAGCCTGCCGAGAGGGTGCCGATGAAGACCATCTTGCAGCAGCACTTGGACAAGGTGAGCGGAGCCGAGGAGAGGGGCCGGCACACGCTCAGGTCCTGGTCTGTTGTGATAATCGTGTGTGCGTTCTGCTTGCATCCATTGTGAAAAAGAACATTCCCCTCATGTTTACCTTAACTAAGAGTTATCTCCATTTTGAAAAATGTTTTTTTATTGATTTTTAGAAAGAGAGGAAGCGAGAGGGACAGAGAGATAGAAACATGGATGAGAGGGGGGAAATATACTTTATCTTGAATATTAAAAAACACTCTTAGGCTATCTAAACCTTTAAGCGTTTGTTGGAAAAATTAGAAGAGGTGTTTTATTAGCATATGCATTCATGCTTAAATTTTTTGACATGAGGTCATGCCTTTTTCATGTGTATGTTCAAGAACGTTGACTTGCTCTGTGTGAAGCTCTGTGTCCGCTGGGGCAGCTGTGCTGGAGCACAGGGACCCAGGTGAAGGCGGGCAGGAGGGCTCCCCGCGCCAGGCGCTGCCCGCACCTCGCAGCGGTGGTTCCCTCTCTCGGAAGCAGACGTGATCGTTAGGGGACTTCTGTGAAATCTGGATTTCACTGGGCCAAATTGATTTCACAGTTTCCTTTTGTCAGTCTTTAAGTATTTACAAAAATAGCAGTAGGTGCTAGCTGTTTCTCAAAGACATTCTACATTTCCTAATGCTTGTTTTTGCCTTCAAGCTTACGTTTTAAAGGAGGGGTCATAGGGAAATACGCGTTGTCTTAAAGATTTAACTTCTAAGAGGCGAAATTTTAGTTAGCTGAAATGCAGACTGTTCTTTCACACGTCTTCACTGGATCATGGTGGCTGTAGAGGTGCCATGTCTAAATTCCAAGAATGGGGATATGCGAATCACTAGAATTTGTTAATAATACAAAGTCTGATTGCCTTCAGTTCCCGTTTGTGAAGTAATTGAGTCTTTCCGAGCTAAAATGGTGTTCTTTCTTCCCCTTAGTCTAAAGCACTTAGAATCTCCACGCCGCTCACTGCGGTGAGGTACATTAAGGATAATAGCAGCCCTTGTGTGACTCCGGTTTCTGCAGCCACACACAGCCTGAGCCGTCTCCACACCATGCTGGCGGGCCTCCGAAACGCACCCAGTGAGAGACTGGCACAGATCCTGAGGTCAGTGTGAGCCCTTCCTGCCTTGTACATTTGGCTGTTGACTATTTTTCTAATTTTTTACTTTAATTTTTGACTACTTGTGCCTTAATTTACTCATTACTAATTTTATAGCTGTTCTCTGCAGAAGACAAAGCACTAGAAGATGTACAGTTAGAAGATCATTTTTCCTCAGGGTCGTAGTCTGTTCACGCTGCCCTCACAGAGCACACAGACTGGGTGGCTTATAACCAACAGAAAGACCAGCACTAGACCCTGTAGAAAAAGGCACCAGACTACGCCGCCAGCTGTTCTAGCTTCAGATGTCAGGGAAGGGGATCAGTGAAGATGGTAGTTGTCAAAGGACTTCATGGAGAGGATGGGTCCTGGGCACATTTCCGAAGGGTGGGTCCCTGCTAGAAAAGGTAGACAGGTACATGCACAGCCGGTGTAAAAGCACTGTAACTTCTGTAACTCTGCAAGCACCCTTCGCCTGAAAAGGACGTTAGTCCTGAACGTTTATCACTTGATGACATAGGCCCTCTCGGACCCATTTTATTTCAGGTGATCTGATAGAAGAAGGCCCTGTATACACATATTAGTAACTCCCCACTCGTATCTGGACTCATTACATACCTAAGCTGACTGAGTTCCCTTCACATTTTCATGAAGTCTCCTTTTTTCATAAACTTGATTGTAATTAACACCCAACAGGCTCTGTCTGTATGGCCTCTTCCTAAGTCACGTTTTTAAAATGGACCTTGTTTGCCTGGAATTCAGAAGTATTTCATAAACACATTTTAGAAGCCTGATTGAATCTCTATCTTCCAAATCTTTGTACGATCTCTGACAAGAAATAGCAGCTTCTTTAATCGTAAATACCATCCATACCAGCAGGTACTAGGTAAAGCCGAAGGGCTTTGTTGTTGTAGAAGGTACCTGTGTGTGTTCATAAATAAAATTCTGTTTGTATAGCATATCCAGTAGCTACCTCTAGCAAGATTATAAAGAAACAAAAATCGGTTATAATTTTCTAAACTTGTTACATTTTTACAGTGAATATGTATATTTATGATCAAGATAAAAACTTAGTTGTTACAAAAGCACACATGGTGATACTCTGTATGCTTCTGCATTGGACATACATTGTCTTTCTAGTAAAATAAATAAGTAAAAAATGAGATAATTTGGTTTTCAGGGAATGATGTAGAATACCAGTAAGGGTGTATCTGAGTCTGTGGTAGAGATTCCATACCCGTCAGCTGTTTTCTGCAGGAGTTTCCTGGGTGTTGTGTGCCCTCTAGAGGAACAGTTGAGGGCAGTTAGTTGGTCAGCAGTGATTGCAGACGTGGGGTCCTGTCACGGACATCAAACAGGCACAGAGGTTAAGGTTGCTAAACTTACTGCAGAGAAGATACAACTATACACAGTACTTTTTTTTTTCACTGAAAATGGTAATACCAACACCTTTATCAAAGAAGTATGGGTGAGTGTATAGTTTGTGTTCAGAGTATTTTATATTTACAGGTTAGTACAAATACAGAGTTGTAAACAGTTTATCACTTTGTAACTCGGCAAGACCTTTAAATTAGATAATTTCTTTTTATTTTTAGGACATGTTCTAGAGATCCAACCCAGGCTATTGCCAACAGATTGAAAGAAATGTATGAAATATATTCTCAGCATTCCCAGCCAGATGAGGAATTCAGTAATTGTGCTAAAGGTGAAGCTTAATATTGTCTTTATTGTTCTCATCTTGATGTTTAACTACATGGAGTCCTTTCTTGGTAACTGAGTCAGAAACATGAAGATTTATGCGTTTAGATTGAAGGCCAATTTTATGTCAGCCCGGTGATTTCTGGGCCCTTCTCAGTAAGAAATTTTATTTTATTTACTTATTTTTTGTTAATCCTCACCCAAGGATATTTTTCCCATTGCTTTTTAGAGAGTAGAAACGAGGGAGAGAGAGAGAGAAACATGAATGTGAGAGAGAACCATGGCTGCCTCCTGCACATCCCACACTGGAGATCGAGCCCGCAACCTGGGCATGTGCCCTTAACTGGAATCGAACCCAAGACCCTTTTGTCTGCAGGCCAATGCTCTATCCACTGAGCCAAACCAGCTAGGGCTATTCTGATGTCTTTATTATGTTGACCTTCTGGTACTTTTTCATTTGGGAAATTTTCGTTTTCATTTGTAGACTGGATATTAAATATAGAAATATTGTGATTCTTCAGAATTTTAAAAATAAGAACAGAAGACATAGCTGTTTTCAAGCCCAGATCTGTGCTAGGTGTTTTTGAGGTCTTCAATTAAAACCAAGTATGAGTGGAATAGTAACCAACTATATGCCTCCCAGCATAGAGCTGCTCTGCTCAAACCTCCCAGCAGAATAAAAATGATGTGAATCTTCATGGAATGCCATCAGAGCTGGACTCATTAAATACCATACTCATTAAATTCCAGTTATTTATGTGAAAATTTCATTTCACGGTTTTAGAAAAATTTAAGTGTTACCATGAAAAAAATTAAGGAGTCTTAGGGATGATTGAAATAGCAACTGTAGGAAGTGTATGGGTTTGTTAATTTTATATTGTGGGCAGGGGATGGGATGGCCCTCATTTTTCTCGTTTCTTTTCTTTGCATGTGATTGTTGTGTTTTTTATTTATGCAGAAATTGCCAGCAGACACTTTCGTTTTGCAGAGATGCTTTACTATAAAGTATTAGAATCCATTAGTGAGCAGGAGCAAAAGAGACTGGGAGACACGGATTTATCTGTGAGTAAATATCCAATGTATTGAATCAGAACAGTAAAATGTGCTTTCCTGTCCGCCCTAGCCACCAAAAGAAAACACACCGTTACTGAACAAGAGAAATGATATGTGGCTTTGAGGGAATAACATTGGCACCTAAGGAAACTGGCTATTATGAATAATGGTTCTGAGTTCTTTTCTTTTTTTTAAAATATATTATTGATTTCAGAGAGGAAGGGAGAGGGAGAGAGAGATAGAAACGTCAATGATGAGAGAGAATCATTGATTGTCTGCCTTCTGCATGCCCCGTACTGGGGATCGAGCCCGCAACCTGGGCACGTGCCCTTTACCAGAATGGAACCTGGAACCCTTCAGTCCACAGGCCGACACTCTATCCACTGAGCCAAACCGGCTATGGCTGGTTCTGAGTTCTTTGACCTGCAGCCCCCATTCAGTGCCTTGCTGCAGCAGGCCATGTATTACAGCTTCCAGCTTCTGTGGGCAGTAAAACTAGCTCAGGGTTAAAACACTCAGACTTAATCTTAACTGAGTTTTTAAATAACATAGGGTTTTTTATCAAGCCTTCTTTGTATAGCAAGAATAAATTGAGTATTGACTCAGTAGGACTTTTAATAAATATTCAGCCATTTCTCTTGACTAAGATAATTCTTTTTTATTGATTTTAGAGAGGAAGGGAGAGGGATAGAGAGAAATGTCAATGAGAGAGAAAAATCACATCAATCAGTTGCCTCCTGCACGCCCCCTACTGGGGATCAAGCCTGCAACCTGGGCTTGTGCCTGACAGGGAATAGAATCAGGGACCTAAGAGTCTTAGTTCATGGGCCACACTGGTAGGGTTAGCTGAAATAATTCTTTCTCCTAGATTTTACTAATAAAAAAAATGTAAATTGATTTTAACCAAGTGATACTTACTTTCAATTGTACCAAAAAAAAATTTTAATTTTTTAAATAACATTTTAAAGAAAATCAAAATTGACCTATAATTGCTCTAATTCTTTATACTTAGTTCCTTTTTTATATATAAAAATATGGTGGGCCCTGGCCAGTTTGGCTCAGTGGATAGACCATCAGCCTGCGGACTGAAGGGTCCCAGGTTCGATTCCAGTCAAGGGCATGTACCTTGGTTGCAGGCACATCCCCAATGGGAGATGTGCAGGAGGCAGCTGGTCGATGTTTCTCTCTCATCGATGTTTTTGACTCTCTATTCCCTCTCCCTTCCTCTCTGTAAAAAAATCAATAAAATATATTAAAAAAAATATGGTGGTAGGAATTTAAAAGACTGTCTTATGACAAATTTTTAAACTTTGAAACACATACAGAAGAATTACAGTAGTTTTAGCGGTTGATAGTAAGTAGATACCTGTATACTCACCTAAGGAACGTATTTTTTAAAAAAATTTTATTGTAGTAAAAAATACATAAAATATGCTATCTTAGCATTTTTCAGTGTGCAGTTCACTGGCATTAACTATTCACAATGTTGTGCATCCCCCTCAGCACTAGCCATCTTCACAATTTTTTATCATCCCAAACTGGTAGTTTATACCTATAAATAATGACTTCCCACTCACTCCTCCTTTTAGCCCCTGGTGACTTCTGTTCTTCTTTCTCTGTGCATTTACCTATTTTAGGTACCTTAGATAGTCATACAATATTTGTTCTTTTGTGTCTGGCCTATGTTACTCAGCATTATGTTTTCAAGTTTCATCCATGTTGTCGCATGTGTCAGATTCTTATTCCTTTTTAATGATGAATAATATTGTATGCATGTACACCACATATATGTGAATGTTACATTTTGTTTACCATTAATCTGTTGATGGACATTGAGTTGTTTCCAGCTTTTGGCTATTATGAATATAATGCTGTTATAAACATTGGTGTACAAGCATTTATTTGAGTCTCTGCTTTCAATTCTTTTTGGTATATACTCTGAGTATAAATTATATCAGATATCTGATTTACAATTATTTGCCCCCATTCTTTGGGTTGTCTTTTCACATCATTGATGGTGTTTTTTGATACACAAAGGTTTTAATTTTAATGAAGTCTAATTTACCTATTTTTTGCTCTTGTTGGCTATGCTTTTTGTGTCTATATAACTTTTTAGTTTTAAAAAATATATAATTTTAGGAAATAAATAAGCAAAGAAAAAGTACATGTGAAAATCATCTGTGATTATATCACCCTGAATAAGCATGTTGACCATCTAGCCAAGTCACCTGTCCTCCTTCCAGCCATCTTTTTATGACAGTGGCCTCTGACTGTAATGCTCGTGTGTAATATCTTTCCAGATCATTAGTCTTCTAAGCATCAGAGTGTATGTATATTTTAATTAGGGATGTAATTTTTTGTATTAGCTATATTTCATGATATATAAGAATTTTGAAAGTTGCTAAAAAATGGACTTATTTATAAAGTTAATAGTTTTGTAAGAAAAGAAGCACATACTACTCACTAATTCAGAGAATAAGACTTTTTGGTATTTTTATTTAACTTGATTGGGTATAAAATGTCTTATCAGAGTAGACTAATGTTTCTGCATGTTAATAACTGTTTTACAGGGCATTCTGGAACAAGATGCATTCCACAGATCACTCTTGGCCTGCTGCCTCGAGGTTGTCACTTTTTCTTATAAGCCTCCTGGGAATTTTCCATTCATTACCGAGATATTTGATGTGCCACCTTATCACTTTTATAAGGTATTTTTAAAGATCTGATAATAATGAGAAAATTATAGATGAGACCAACTTCCTATTGTTAGCCATCTAGTGCATTTTAATATCTAAGTACGTTTATTTTTAATTACATTTATTAATAATTTCTACTGTATTTGGGGAGCAGAGAAGAAATAGAGTCCTAAGAACTATATAAATTCTTTTACTGTACAATAAAGACCTATGCTTAGCAAGTTTCATTTTATTCCTTACATTTCATAAAGGCTTTTAAGATACTTTCATTTTATGAGCTTAAGGTTTTAAAAAAAATAGCAAACCTATCACTCGCTTATCTTACAGAGCAATCTTTTTTATGGAATTTAAATAATATTGAATGTGTCTTTCAGAAACAAAAATCCTCTTTGACATGATTATAGAGGCACAGTGGAAGGGTATTGACTAGTTGTTTCCTTCTTGATATTAACTGAGTATATGAATTTATTTAATTCAGCTACAGCAGTCAAAACGTTTTTATAGTGGCAGAGATTGAATGTTTAGAGTTTTTAAGTACAAAATTTAAAGAGTAATGTTTCACTCTCAATAGATAAGACATTCTTTCATTTAAATGTTGAAATACAGCACTATGAAAAGATTTTGCATAACTCATAAATGCAATTTAAATATTAATTATTTATAAAGGCAGAAGGGAAGAGCAGCTGTTTCAAAATAGTACTGTTCTTTAAACTTACAATTTTTTATAAATTGTCTTTGTTATATCTATAAATATGTAAAAAAAGTTATCCTTTTTTTATACATATATATATATATTTTTTATTATTATTATTATTTTTAATTATTAAACCAGGGCCTTTTCTTCACTTCAGGTGATAGAAGTATTCATCCGAGCAGAAGATGGCCTTTGCAGAGAGGTGGTGAAACACCTCAATCAGATTGAAGAACAGATCTTGGATCATCTGGCCTGGAAGCCAGATTCTCCGCTCTGGGACAGGATTAGAGAGAATGACAACCGAGTCCCCACCTGTGAAGAGGTTTGTGAGAGACCGTAACGTCTTTCCATAAGGAAAGTGTAGCAGTATCTAGTCTGCTCACCGCCCTTCTTCCCAGGGCGCAGTTACACTTCATGTCCTCCTTGTGCAGAGTGAGCGGGTACAGCACCTGCATCAAATAGGAGACAAGAATCAGAATGACTGTGCCCTCGCCCCAGGTTTTCAGTGACAGGGGAAGAATTCAGTGTTCTGCCGTGATCTCTTAATCAAGTTTCTCTACCTTAGATGCTTGATATCTAATTCTCCACATCAGTAAGGACTGCTAATTCATATTTAATATCTAGTTACCAGGTTTTGAAATGTTTAAGCCTGCCAGTGGAAAAGACAGCTGATAGATGGAATAAGCGATGAGCCAAGACAGTTTAATTTTACCTTAGGTGATGATTGTATTTTTAATAAAGCTTTTTGGATAATGGCATTCTGTGTGAACATTCTCTGTAGGTCATGCCACCGCAGAACCTGGAAAGAGCAGATGACATGTGTACGGCTGGCACCCCTTTGGCTCCCAGAAGAGTGAGTGAAGTTCGTGCCGAGACTGGAGGGCTTGGAAGAAGTAAGTTTAAATACTAAGGCACATAGATGGAGTCTAATATCTGGGGATTTGACTTCCGTCTAAACCTGCAAGTGAAGTTCATAGGGCATATACAGGGTGTCCCCAAAAAATGTGTGATAGCTGATTCTATTACATTTTGAAAATGAACAGTATTTTAATAAACATCACCTTTATAATTATTCTACACGTGTAGACATTTTTTTGGGACACACTGTATTTCTCAATAAAGTTGTTTTAAAAAATTAAACTAAGCTTAATTGAATAAAAAACATGCATGTCCATTCTTTCTAAAGGACATTATTGAGTTTTAGCAATTTTCTGTATTTGGACAAAAATGAAGATTCATAAAACGGGGGGAAAATGCTCCCAGATGGGGATATCAAATCCATCAGGTCCCCTTATCAAGTAGTGGGTTTATGTCAAAATCACATTTTACATAAGCATCAGGTAGAAATTGAATATGGTTATAAATATCGTGGAAAAATAGAACAATTCTTTAAATTGCCCCTCGCTCATCAAGGCCCTGAAGTAGTGGAGGGCAAAGCCTCATTTGATTTAGCAGAAGGTGAAGTGAAGAAGGGAGTCCTGAGAGACAAATAGAGAAAAATCTGTCTTTAAATTTTGCTCATAATAGTGTTCAGTGGAATTATTACTATGATGTGACTCCTGTAATTTTTGTTGGCTTTTAAATTAGTTTTTGTGCACTAATAACAGCTTGGATGAGTCCTCTCCTTCTCCCTGAGTGAAGTGGTTTGATTTTTTTTGGCTCTAGGCATCGCCTCTCCAACCACATTATATGAGAGGTACAGCTCCCCAACCGCCAGCTCCACCCGAAGACGGCTCTTCGTCGAGAACGACAGCCCCTCCGACAGAGGAGCACCCGGGCGCGGGCCCCCACAGCCCCTGGTCAGTGCTGTCCCCGTGCAGAATGTGCCTGGGGAGGCGGTTCCTGTCACACCAGTTCCTGGACAGACTTTGGTCACCATGGCAACAGCCACAGTCACAGCCAACAATGGACAAACTGTGACCATTCCTGTACAAGGTAAGGCAGGCTGAGTTGGATATCGCGTTCTTTCTCTGTGGCGTTCATTGGAAAGTTACCTGAGGTTCGGCTGGAATGATGATGCAACAGGCATTTAGAGGGGAGGGCTAGGAGGGGGAGGAATTGGGAACGCTGCCTGGGGAACCTTGTATTATCAGCATTTCCTTTGTGCTTTTCTTTGTAACAAACGCCAGGTATTGCCAATGAAAATGGAGGGATAACTTTCTTCCCGGTCCAAGTCAATGTTGGGGGGCAGGCATCAGCCGTGACGGGCTCCATGCAGCCCCTCAGTGCCCAGGCCCTGGCTGGGAACTTGAGCTCTCAACAGGTGACAGGAACCAGCTTGCAAGTGCCGGGGCAGGTGGCCATTCAGCAGCTCTCCCCAGGGGCACAGCAGAAGCAAGGCCCCCCCTTACCCAGCGGCAGCGGCAGGCCCAGGAAGACCAGCTCTTTGTCGCTGTTCTTTAGAAAGGTAACTTTTCATGGCTTCTCACTGGTCATGCGTTTGGGGAATGTGTTAGATAAACAGGTTCTGAGATGGCTTTTTTATCTACCAGGTTTACCACTTAGCAGGCGTCCGCCTTCGGGATCTTTGTGCTAAGCTGGATATTTCAGATGAGCTAAGGAAAAAAATCTGGACCTGCTTTGAATTCTCCATAGTTCAGTGTCCTGAACTTATGATGGACAGACACCTGGACCAGTTGTTAATGTGTGCCATTTATGTGATGGCAAAGGTGAGTACTTCGGACTATAAAAGGAAAAAGGTAATTCCCTACTCTCAGGAAAAAAAAAATTCTTTATCCTCACCTGAGGATTTTTTCCTTTGATTTTTTTTGAGAGAGGAAGGGATAGAGACACAGACACATCAATTGGTTGTCTCCCATACTCACCCAGACGGGCTGGGTATCGAACCCATGACATTTGGTACATGGGCTGGTGCTCTAACCACTGTACACATTGGCCCAGACATCTGTGATTATATATTCATTTCTTTTAATTTTTGAAAGATCACTGTTGGATACTGGAATCTTTAGATTTTTTACTTTGAGCAATTTTAATATGTTGTTTGACTTCCTCTTTGCCTGCATAGTTTCTGAGCAGAAGTTGTCTATTATTTTACTGGGATTCTGTAGTAAGTGAAATGCCGTTTTCTCGCTCTCGTGAAATGTTATGCCAGGTCTTGGTTTAGGTACCATTTACCACCTCTAATGTTGCTGAATTTTAAGTTTTCTTTCATAGATATTTCTTCACTTGTTGTGTGCCTTAGGACCATTTGCAGATTTTAAGTGACTAATTTTAATAGACTTTTCACCAGTTTCACTGTGGAGCAAGTGTATAGTGCTCATAGTATGTTGCTGGAAGTCCATCGCTCTCACAAAATACTCTTATTCTTTTCCAGGTCACAAAAGAGGACAAGTCCTTCCAGAACATTATGCGTTGTTACAGGACTCAGCCACAGGCCCGGAGCCAGGTAACTTACTCCTCTTGGGGTTGAAAATAAAGCTTCACATCTTTGAGAAACACAAAAAGTCAACCCGAGTTGTTTCTGTAGCCTCTTCCCCAGCCTTTACTTTAAAGGAAGTCTTTAGTTTCATCAGCAGTTCTCAACCTGTGGGTCGCGACCCCTTTGGCGGTCAAACAACCCTTTCACAGGGGTCGCCTAAGACCATCCTGCAGATCAGATATTTACATTACGATTCATAACAGTAGCAACATTACAGTTATGAAGTAGCAACGAAAATAATTTTATGGTTGGGTCACAACATGAGGAACTGTATTTAAAGGGTCAGAAGGTTGAGAACCACTGGTTTAAGTTCTCTCCTCTCCTAAAGGCAATGACATGAAATAACAGACGCCTTAATTTAGCTAATCACAGGAAAGATGTAAACGAGAAGGTTGTTTGGTTTCTGTGCCACCTATCAGTCTGATTTAGGAAATATGGTACATTTAACCAAGACAACATCTAATGAAGATTTAAGACTCATTTTACCTGTAATATTATTCATCTACCTTAAAGGGGCAGGGGTGCGTGACATCTGTGGTTGGCTTAGAACAGCTGTGGGTAAACTATGGCCTGCGGGCCGGATCTGGCCGTTTGAAATGAATAACACTAAAAAAAAAAGACCGTAGTACCCTTTTATGTAATGATGTTTACTTTGAATTTATATTAGTTCACACAAACACTCCATCCATGCTTTTGTTCCAGCCCTCCGGTCCAGTTTAAGAACCCATTGTGGCCCTCGAGTCAAAAAGTTTGCCCACCCCTGGCTTAGAATGCCTTGGCTTTATGGTTGGGGCCTATCCTGCTCTGTCGCATTGTAGGCTGTACTTGGAATTTCAAGCAGCAGGCCCTGGTGTCCCCCTGGATCTGTTACATAACAGACATATGACCTTGGCTGCATTGATTAACTTCCCCTGAGGAGGAGAACTATTATTTCACAGGATTGTTGTGAGAATTAAATCACATGTCAAGGCCATGTGATCTAGGCTGTATTCCATAAATTGTCATTTCTGTCCCCTTCTCATGGTCTCCCTAAAGGTGTATAGAAGTGTTTTGATAAAAGGGAGAAGGAAAAGAAGAAATTCTGGCAGCAGTGAAAGCAGAAGCCATCAGAATTCTCCAACAGAACTAAACAAAGACAGAAGTAAGTGGGATCTTTGTGAACGCGTACAAAATAAAATTTAGGCCTAGAAGATTAAACAATTCCTAAAAGAAATTACTTCTAAGGAAACTAAGAATAAACTATATTATTGGGAAAGGATTTGTTGGAAGAAGAAATGATTCTGAATTTAGTGGCAAAGTTGTTTGTCCTTTATCCCATAGTTTTGAGGCACATCATGCAAAACATTTTTCTCCAGGGGACTCAGGCAGGAATTTGCTGGCCTGCGTTTCAGGGAAGTCTGGCATGCCAGCCGAAACCGTGCTGTGGAAATGCCCTCCCTAATTGTTTTCACCCCTTGCTGCAGGGGCAGGTTCTGGAGACTTGGTGAAACTTACCAGTGAGACCGTCTCCTTGTGCCCTGCATTTATGGCCTGGGGGGAATGTTAGTGCTTCATGTCTTACCTGCCTGCGCTTTGCTCCCTGGTAAAAGCATTAATGCCCATTTGCTGCCATTGTACAAGTAGAGCGGGTAGCTGTTTGTTTTTAAAAGCAAATGCAGTGGGATAAAGGCAGTCTCTCTGTTTAACCCCTTGCTCTACCTGCCACAGCCAGTAGAGACTCCAGTCCTGTCATGAGGTCCAGCAGCACCTTGCCTGTCCCACAGCCCAGCAGCGCCCCTCCTACTCCCACCCGCCTCACAGGCGCCAACAGTGACCTGGAGGAGGAGGAGCGGGGAGACCTCATCCAGTTCTACAACAGTGTCTACGTCACACAGATTAAAACGTTTGCCCTGCAGTACTCACAGGCCAACATGGTAGGTTTGACGGGGATTATTTCATACTTTGTTTCACTTTGGAGGGGTGAGGAATCACTTCTGTGTGAGCAGTTCCACATGTAAACCGGTTTCATTAATGATCCTCTTGTTAAGTAAAGGGGAGAGAGTCTAACAGAAAAGTGTGACTCATAGTTTGTAGTGTTGTGTCGCATTAAACAAGAGAAGGTGCCTGGATTCCCTGTGGGGGGCAGCAGTACAGAGAATGCATGGGCTCCCGGCGTCCAGAACGCAGCAGCTGTGGCAGCCGTGCTAGTTAGCTTTCCCCAGGCCTCTCGTGTCCTCCTCTAAGAAATGGGCATGAGTGTCCCCAGCTGACAAGGTCGGTGTGGGATTGAATGACATAATGCACTAAAAGTGCTTAAAACAGGGACTGGCACAAGCAAGCCCTTACATGGTTGCTGTTTGTATGCTTTGCTTTAGGTTTATTAGTTGGTGTCATTCATAAACCTAATGGTTTATTATCTTTTCACTCTTACAACAAAAATAACCACTTTCAAAAAGACCTGGTGAGAAACTGTGCTTAGCTGAGAAATGCTTTTTTTTTCCACAGACGGAGGCCCCTCCGCTGTCTCCCTACCCATTTGTAAGAGCAGGCTCCCCGCGCCGCGTGCAGCTGTCTCAGAACCATCCCATCTACATTTCCCCGCATAAACACGAAATCGTGCTTTCTCCTCGAGAAAAGATTTTCTACTACTTCAGCAACAGTCCTTCCAAGGTGAGCCTGGCCCCTCTCGGCTTCTCCCACCCACAACCTGCTTAGGAGTCTAGAAACGGTGGATGGGAGCTTCCAGGGAAAAGTGGCCAGTTAGGTCCCAGTGGAGCGAAAACCAGGGGTTTCGGGGGGAGAATTTCAGAGTTGGAAATCAAGTTAAGGGACTTGGATTTATTTTCATTCTTTCCTTTTCCTGTTTGTGCATTTTTAACATTCTACTGTAAATCTGGGATTTTGTGGTTTTTATTCCATCTGTAAAATTTTTAAATTCCAAATTTTTTTCGGGAAAGAAAATCGGTTTCTCTAAACTGATGACCGAGTACCTGTTTCTGCGACTGGCAGTGTCTGTCCCCTGGCTCTGTCTTTGCCGGGGATGGACATTCTGCACAGCGCGGTGCTGGCCACGGAGCCTGGACTTGTGAGCCGCCTCGGCCTCAGTCTGAGGCGGGGACGGGGTGGGAAGCTTGCGTCAGGCTGGTGGTGAAAGTCAGCAGGCGGCCGAGTGTGCAAGGAAAGGGGCTCAGGCAGCAGCAGCCGCTGGGAATCATGCTGGGGTGAGGAGTGCGGCTGGTCCCAAAGGCTGATGTGACATTGTATTTACAGGTTGCACTCTCACAAATGTAAATATGATGAGAAATGGCAGATGGGGGAGGGCCTGTTAGAGAGTGAAGGAAACTGAACAGACATGACAGCCACACGCAGTAGGTCCTACATGGGAAACTTGGCTGTAAAGCTCATTTTTGTGGGGAAACATGATGTGGACTTTAATGTTGATATTTACCTTTAAAGTTTCTGTTAAATTTCTTTGGTTTTGATGGTGGTACTGGATTATGTAGGAGAATATGCTTGAGGTAGTCAGAGATGCCCTGTTCCAGTGTCAGTAACTTACTTTCAGATGGTTCAACTATAAGATTATAGAGAGGACAAATGAGGTGTTAATCGGTAATGGGTACTCAGTACTATTCTTCCAACTTTTCTGTAAGATTGAAATCTTTAAAAATAGAAAGGAAAATAAGTAAAAAAAATGTTCAAAAATATAATGGAAAAACTTCTATAAATAGCAGCAAAGTATCACATAGCTTGGAATAAATGTATCAAATTATTTAACTTGAATTAGCGGTTTTAAAAAATTGGAATTATACTAATGTTTCTGAATAGGAAGACCAAATATGAAAAAGATTTATAATTTCCTCAAACCATTTCATAGGTTTAATCTAATGCCAATAATATTCACAGTACAATTATGTACTGTGAACAAAAATGGCAATAGCCCCTAAAAAAACAATTGGAGTTCGATGAAATGACTCTGACATTTCCTCTATTAGATTTTCCTCTTATAACTATAACCATATTAATCCAGTTGGAATTTAAGAGTTAAATGGGGGGAAAAATCAGAATATTCATTTCAAAAGAAGGGCTAAAAAATGGAAGAACGTATGGAAAAATAGCAATTAAATGTAAATGGTCTAAGAATACCAATTAAAAGGCAGAATTGTAACACTGGGTGAAAAAGCAAGACCCAACTATTTATTGCTTATGTGTAACACACTTTAAAGACACAGCTAGTTTAAAGGATTATAACCCCAAACTCCCATTAACTAATAAATAAAATGTAGATCCATACGATGGAACATTACTCCAATAAAAAAGTACTGACACAGGCTACAACATTGGTGGACCTTGAACACATCCAGCTCAGGGAAGAAGCCAGTCCCAAGAGGATACGCATGCATGATCCCTTTATATGGAATGTCCAGAGGGCAGACTCACTGAAGCAGAAGTAGATTAGTGAGTGCTGACTGCTGGGGAAGTGGAAGGCACAGAGTTTCTGAGCTGACGAAAGAGTGATGATTGCACAACTCCAGAGAAATACTAAAAGCCATGGGTTTGTACACTTCAAATAGATGAATTATATGGTATGTGAGTTATATCTCTATAAAGCTGTGTTTTTAAAAAAGTAAAAGGATAGAAAAAGTTATACTCTATTGACACTTATCAAAAGAAAGCTTGGATTGCTATATTAATATCTGAAGAGCAAAAAATATTACCAGTGCTAAGAAGGTCATTTCCTAATGATAAGGACATACAATCCTAAATAGAAAAAAAAGAACAAGTAGAGAAAATCAGTAAGGATATTCAGGATTCATTAATGTTGTTGACTAACTGGTGTTTACGGAACATTCCAGTGGCACCAAGTACACATGGGACATTTACCAAGATAGAACACATTCTGGATCACAAAACAAGTCTCAATAAATTGTAAAGGATTCAGATAATGTATTTTCTCTAGAAAATCCCCAAATTTTTGGAAACTAAATTGTGTATTTCTGAATCAACATATCTAAATTTGTGAAATGCATAAAAACAGTGCTAAGAGGAAAAACTATAGTTCTAAATACCTATATAGGAAGAAAAAAGGTCTCAAGTTAGTGACTAAGCAACTTGAGAAAGAGCAGGAATCAATGAAATAAACAACTGAAAGTAGAGAAAATACAAGCCATTTAAAGTTAAAGGTTTTGGTTTTTTTGAGAAGATAAAAACGATACATCTCTTTATAGACTAAGTAGGAAGGATAAAAAAACAACTTTGTGCCAATAAATGTGATAATACAGATGAAATGAACTAACTCCCTGAAAGACAAACTTCTAAAACAGTAAAAAGGAAGTAGTTTTAATAGCCCTATCCAACATTCATTCATGATAAAACTCTCAGGGGACTTCCTCAACCTGATAAAGAAGATATATATATTTGAAATTATCTCTAACCTCATACTTAATGGTAAAGACTGGATGCCTTCCCTCTGAGATCAGGAAGAAGGCAAGGATCTCTGCTCTTACCGCTCCTATTCAACATTGTAGCTGTAGGTCCTGTCAGACACAATAAGGCAAAATAGAGAAGACGTACATGATGAAAAGGAAGAAAACTGTCTCCGTTCACAACATAGTTTTCTACACGGAAAAATCATAACCTACAAAAAGTTACTGGAACTAAAGATTAGGCAAGTTCCATAATTAACATACAAAAATCAAATATATGTATTTCTATATACCAGCAATGAGTGAGTAGAAGTAAAAGAATTTTAAATACTATACACAGCATTAAAAACTTAACACTTACAGTCAAGTCTGATAAAAGATGTGCAAGATTCGTATCCTGAAAACCACAGAATCTTGGTGAGAGAAGTTAAAGATTGAGAAAATGGAGAGGTATATATCATGTCCAGGAACTGGAAACATCAAGATCTGTTTTCTCCCACTTGATCTACAAATTCAACCTCAATTCGTGTCAAAATCCTGGCAGAATTATTTATATAAGTTAAACTGGTTCCAAAACTTACATGAAAATGGAAAGGGACTAGAATAATTAAAACCATTTTGGAAAAATGAAACACACAAGCTGTCTGATTTCAAGACTTACTATAAAGCCACAGTAATCAAAACGGTGTAGTACTGGTGAAAGTAGAGTAACAGATCAATAGAACAGAATCCGGAAACAGACCACACATTCAGGTGGGGCGAGTGTAGGTTTACAGTTGTGAGTATGCAGTTTATGCTTATTATTTATTGTATTATTTTCTATATGACCAATTGTAAACCTCTTTTGCCCCACCGTGTAAAAGGCCAACCAATTTTCAACAAAGGTGCAAAAGCAATTCAGTGGAGAAAGATAGCCTTTTCAATAGTTGGTGCTGAAACAATTGGATACCTATATTCAAAAATAGTAAAGTTGCACCCAGACACTGTACCATATACAAAAAATTAACTCAAAATGAACCACAGACCTAAACTGTGAAATTTAAAAGTTAAACCATAGAAGCAAATCTTGGTGAACATGGGTTTAGATACAGCATCAATAGCACAATCTATAAAAGACTGACACATTAGATGATCAAAATTAAATAGACAAGCCACAGACTGGAAGAAAATTTTACAGATCTCATAGCTGATAAAGGATTTGTACCTACAGTATGTAAAGGATTATCAAAACTCAAAAGGAAAACCAGATTTAAAAATGGGCAAAAGATTTTAACACACTTCACCTATTATCTGCCTATGAAAATGACTAAAATCTTAATCACAGCAAACGCTGGCAGTGATGTAGAGCGACTGGAACTTATATTGCTGGTCAGAATACAGAATGGTATAGCAGAGACATTCTATCTGGAAAGTAGAGTTAAACATACCTTTACCATATAGCCAGTAAGCCTCACTCCTAGGGATTTACCCGTTAAGGATCCAGAGTTGTGACTTTCAATCCTGCTTGTCCATGATCACCAACTGGAAGGTGCTAGAAAAAGCTGTAGCACAGAATTGGGAGCTTCTCCAATAGAAAGCAATATTAGACTGTTGGTTGGAGAAATATTTGTCATCATGACTTACTAGGTGATAACTGAGATCAAGGACGAATATTACAAAGTGGTATCAAGTGAGATGACTGGTCATGAGGGACACCGGTCAGGGCAGGTGCAGCTTGTTGAACAGTCAGCATGGCAGCATTGCTTACAGCACCAAACAGCTGGGAGGAGTAACATGTCCAGAGGGGGTTAAACCACGCCACATACCGGAGAGTACTGCATGCGGTGATCCACACAGACACGGAAGGCCTAAGCCCGTTTCCTCTAGGAAGTGCATGTGAACATGTATGCTCATGTGCTTCCCAACAGGAAACAAGGGCAAGGAGGCAGCACATGAAAAAACCCTTTAACCAAACACGACCAGAAAAGAGTGGGGTGCACTGGATTTGGGGCTTTGGAGGAACTGCTCACTGAAGGCGCTGAGAACCAATCTGGTCTCCAGCACCAGGCAGTGTTTCCTCAGGAGGCGTTCCTCGCAGAGAATTTGCCCAACTGTTCTCAATCTTCCAAGGATAACAAGTAACTATGACATTCCAGATCATACCAATAAGTTACTTACAAAGGATGCTTTAGGGAATTAAGGCTTACTTCTCTTGTGAAATTCCTGTTGAAAATGGCTGCTAGACTTAAAAAAAAAAAATCGGCACAATACAATGCAAAATCATGCTTTTTTTAAAAAGAGAATGGGGATGTATGGAATTGATTAAATAAGTTATTAGCAATGTCATGATCTATAACTACCGTAGAAATCACAGATGTGTCCGCTCTTGCATTTGGAAAAGTGTCCGTCCACTCCATCTGCGGAGCTCATTAAGCCCTCCTTCTCCGCCCAGTCATCAGCTCAGCCAGCAGAGAGGTTGACATGGGGAGGCTGGGTAGCTCAGTAGTTCTTTTCTCCATGGAGATGTTCGAACTCCTCAAGGTAAACCACTTAACTCACTTGAGGTTCTTTGCCTTAACAACGCATTGTGTGTATTCGGGTTTTCAAGTTTTTCTATCTGTTTTTCCCTCGCTCTAGAGACTAAGAGAAATTAACAGTATGATACGGACAGGAGAAACTCCAACCAAAAAGAGAGGGATTCTTTTGGAAGATGGAAGTGAATCTCCTGCCAAAAGAATTTGCCCAGAAAATCATACCGCCTTAATACGCCGTCTCCAAGATGTAGCTAATGACCGAGGTTCCCACTGAGGTTAGTCTGTTGTGTTGAAACTCCTTTCACAAACTGTTTAACAGCATCATTTCATGCATGCTAGACTATGGGGCTCTTTTCCTTCCTCTTTCCAGTACCCTTATTTTTCCTCATCCCGTCTGCCTTCTTCCTACCCCTCAGTGCTTGCCGTCAAGGCTGCTTAGAAGCCAGTCTGGGGTTTGTTAACTCTCTGGCAAAGCTTTTACAGGTATTGTAGAGAACAAAGCATGTGAAACGCGTGCGGTCTCTGCTGACCCTCCAGCAGAGGGTGTTTCAGTCCATTCCTACCTGTTTGTGGTCTGCTCTGGCGCTCCTGAAAAGCAACACAAAAACTAGGTATCCTGTCCTAAAACACTTGGTAGGAGTGTGAGAGTTTTGCATTTTTGAAACTTAACAAGGGAGAGGGCCCAAGCTCAGATGGCCCGCGTCTCCCGGTCCCTGTGTGTATCCTTCCGTCCTGTAGGTGTGGTGCAGCGTGGCAGGTGCTTGCGTGTTTGGTGTGTGGTGTGCGTGAGTTGTGTAATAAGTGGCACTTTTGGGCTGTAAAAAGCATGATTTCGTAATCCAGGTTTTGCTGTATATTGTGATGGCACTTTCTACAATGTGAACTTTATTAAGTACAAAACTGCTAGGCTAAACACTCAACGTCCTCTTTCATGCTTTTGTACGTTTTTAGAACTGTTAAAGCCCCAGTAGCCACCTTTGGGGCACGTATTTTAAATTTTCCAGGTTCCCCCCCCCTCCACCCCCCCATTAATAGGGATCGGCTGGCTAAGTGAAGATTTTTAAATCAAGTTGAATTAAGGAAATTAATATGAAAAATTATGGCCACTTCCTTTAGGAGGTAGTTTTCCAAAAGACATGTGTCTACTAAGGTGATACATTTTAAACTATCTTTTGGTATGTTCCTGGCAGTTTAAAAAAAGAGTTTAAAACCTAGAGTACATAGTACCAGTCATACAAATTAGAAAAGGTTATTTAACAGCTATTGAAGTATCTATATATAGCTTTATTAATCAGTATTGTTCCAGCAGTTTTTAAGTTGACTGAATAATATTAGGGAGAAAATTCAATTGTAAATTGAATCAGTATAAACAAAGTTACTAGGTAACTTCATATTGCTCTGAAAGAAATATGGAACTTTAATTACACTGTTCAGTTAGAATAGTGTTCTGCAAAAATATTTATAAAACCTCCAGATACTTACTGCTACTGTAATTTTATATGAAAATAAGTGTATTTTTCAATAAAGCATTTATAAATTAATCTTTGTTCAGTTATACTGAGAAAAGGGTATTTAGTTTCCTGCATAAATGACAAAGAACCATCATTTATTGGTTTATTTTGTCTCTACAAAACACATTAGTCATTCATCACTTAAATATTTGACTTCATTAGAAACTGTTCTAACACTTTTTCTCCCTCCTGCCATAAAAATACAGTAAGTAATTTGCTTTAAAAAAAACAAAAACTATGACCCAGTGTTCTGGCCTCCTCACTCCCCTAACGTGCACCTGGTAGTGATTCGTAAATCAGTAAGACAGTGGGCTGAAGACGGGGTCAGGCGGTCTCCTGCTGAAAGTGCTAGCACGCTAAAGAACCTGCCTTCTCTACACCTTTCCTCTCCGCTTCTAACGTATGTACAACGGAGACACCGATTTGAAAATCATTACGTAGTGCTAAACTCTGTCTACTCTAGTAGTTCCAAATGAATGCCACTTACCTTTAGCATTATATTCAGAAAAATACTTAAGCCTCAAGGTCCCCAATAATCTGGAGTACTGAACTAGATAACCACCCTAAAGACACTTCTGACAGAAGTAATAACGCGTTCCTTAGAGAGAGGCTTCCAGAACTTGCTGTAAGAACCTAGCGTGTACGGACACCACTGACGCCAGTCCCCGTTCGCACAGTTTACTTGCAGCAGCCCTGGCCGCCGTCAGCCTGGCCGCGGCCCGCGTCCGCAGGAAAGTGCCTGGTGCACCCGTCACCACAGTCCCGCTCCTAGGTGGTTCCCGTTCTCTCTTCTTTACTGAAGGGCTGGACGGAGCCAGGCTTTACCCAGGACAGGCCGGCCACGGGAACACTTTTATTGTGCAGTTCTTCAGGCTTCTTCTAGGCACAATCAAAACAGACACCAGAAAGCGACTGATGAGATGCCAGCGCTGCAGACCCGTCTCCCCACAGGTGTCTGTGCAGAATGAGCTTGGAAAGGGGTTAGCAAGTGGCCACCTCAGACGGCCAGCTACGCACCTTCTGAGTCAGCATCTTCTCTCTGGCTTCGTCGTGTATAGCAGGGTTCCATGGGGAAAAGCTTAAGGAAGAGAAAAGGATTTAAAAACTGCTTGGCTTACTAAATCTGCGGAACGTCTGTTTTTTAATACTTAAGCCAGTTGCTATAACAAAACCTAATAAGGATTTAAAGAAAAGTCTTTAATCAGTTGTCAACGTGTAAGTTTTAGGCCTTATCTAAATTATTTTCTCACATGATAACCATGCTTTACAGAGTACTTTCCCTGGGTTAGCTCATTTAAGCCTCGAAACAACCCCTGAGGTACTATTATTGAGGCACCGGGAAAGCAAGTAATTGTTCCAGTCACAAAGCCAACCACTCCGTCTGCAGAGCCCAAGCCTTTACCCACTGCGCTACGCTGCGTCCCCAGCACCAGTGTGCGGAGCGATAAACCACCCATCCTTCAGGTCTGTTCTCCCCACTCGGCCCCAAGGTCAAGTGTCAGAGCTCCAGCACCCACTGCCCCACTCTAGTCACTCTCCCCTACGCAGCTTCCCGCCCTCTCCACATCTGAACGTAGACGGCTGTGGCTGTTTCAGAAACAGCACATGACAGGGTCCTCAGGCACCCAGTCACTAAACAGCTCACCACTGGCACAACGTGCCTGTCGATGGAAAGCCTTGTGTTTAAGGAGCCGAAGGGGTGTCTGAAATCTGTTACAAGTAATCAGGGTTGTCGGCGAACAGGTGATATATCTTCCCTTTCACTCCCCATTTTAGTGTAAGTCCCCCTGGACCAGGGAGCACAGGGCTGCAGGGTGCGGTCTGTCTAGGTAGGAATCACTTACCTGATGGCATAGGGGTCTTCTATTTTAGGCTGGTCAAACAGGCGGGCCGTGCACAGCTTCACACTGTCAACCACTTTACTTTTAAACAGATGCACATCTTTCTCATACCTGTGTTAAAAGTGTAAGTCAGAAAGTTACCCACGCACTCTCCGTGGCTGCATTCTCAGACGTAGCTGAAATAAAGCAGTGACCTACAGGACCGCAGCCTCGGGGTGCAGGGGGCTCGCCGTGTCGATCTTGTAGAACACTCTCCTCGCGTACATCAGCACCTGCCAGATGTGGTTGTGGTTCCGCCTAAGGGAGACGGGCGCATGACTGAGGCGTCCTACTGACTCCGTCACTAAAGGAAACACGTAGTCACTCACCTCCACTTGGCAAATGCTCTCTTCACATCCAGTTCACCTGAGGAGGGGTCCACTAGCGGGTGGAAGACGGGGATATCAAACACCAAGCGCTATATGGGGGGAGACGTAGCTTTCAGTGGGGGCCATGGAGGCAACGGGCCCACAGACGGTGGTAGGAAGAGTGTCTGGACAAGGCAGTCGTGCCAGGAGCTGCACTTAACTCCTCTCCCCGCTGTCCTGCGCCATGAAGTTTTGCTGGGAGGGGTGCTCTACCCAGCACCGCGGCCCCGAGTGCAGTCAGCCTCGGCGTGGCTGCGAGAGCACAGGCGCAGCTCCAGGTGGAGGCTGACGTGGCAGAGGACACAGCGAGGCACAGGCCCGCCCCCCAGAGCCCGAGGAGCAGACAGACACCTTAGGAACCATCATCAAAGTGGCTGGTCAGGAAAGGAACCCAGACACCTTCAGCGCCCTGTGGGCCTCCTCATTGGCCAGTGCACGGAGCCAGGCTGTAGCTCCCACTTACTGGACAGTCGCCGTCCGGGTAGTTATCAGGGATGTACACTGTGAACTTAAATACTCCGTCTTGGTACAGTCCATGCCGAATGAAGATCACTCCAAACCACACTGCGGGAGAAGCAGGCGCGGTTAAGGCCGAGCGTCAGAGGACCAAACGTGCTGCCGCGGTAGAGAACGTGCTTACCTAGCGCTGAGCGGTAAGACGGCTGCACGTAGACTCCCGGCAGCTTCTGCTTCACCAGCAGGGTGCTACAACAGAGCAGAGCAGGGCCGGACGGAGGTCAGTGACCCACCAGCCACCCACGGTCCTGTTCTGGGAGAAACAGTCCCTCCAGGGGCAGCTGAGGCCCTAACCCGCCAGGCCCAGTCATCCCAGCCCCGCACCTGGCCCGGGCGGCTGCCCTCGATTGGCTTCCACCAAGAGCCCAGATAAAGAAATTCAAGCCAAACACAGGGACACACTAAGAATCAAGTTTTCCTCCCAGAAACCCACCTCCCCCGAACATCATCCCAGAAACTGAGCTGGAGGTAGACGAGAGGACCGGTCAAGGTGCTGCTTCTGTGGCTGCTCAGCAGAGCTCCCCACACACCCCAAAGCCACTGACCCAGCACGAGGACAGGAAGAATAAGGTCCCATGCCAGTGCCCTCACGGGGGTGATGCCCTCGGTGTGACCCCGTCCCTGGGCAGAGGGCCGTGTGTAGTTTGTCCGCGGTGTGCTTCTGCTCTCAGCTGACCCGCGGCGCAGGCACACCCTCTGGGACCGGGGTGGGACGCGGTGGGTGCCCAGACAGGGCGGACACGGGCTGCTCGGGCTCTTTGGGACCTCGTCCCACCCCAGCCATGCCAGGCTGTTCCTTGCCACGGAGCCATGAGCCCCAAAATGAGCTATGAGCCCAAACAAGTCCGGCTGTGAGCTGTACGTGTGAAGTAGCAAGTGGACCTTGGCTGACAGTTTTATTACCTGTTTGTCTAACTTGAAGGCAGTCACTCCTTTTAAGTCACCACCACTGAGCGCGCCCACAGCAGCGTGGCTGACATGCAGCTGCCGCAGCAGTCTGCCAGAGGGCCGCTGTGTGTGCTGCGCAGACGGAGGGCTCGGTGCCACAATGGAAGCCTGTCCAGGCACTGCCAGCCTCCCGCACAAGGCCCCTTCCACAGCCTGCGGGGCCCCTGCCCCCACATCACTCGGCCCTCGGACAGCGGCTCAGCCCCTCTGCCCTTACAACGCTGGCGCTGGGACGGAGGGCTCAGGGGTGCCTTTAAAATAACTGCATGTACAAAGGGATTTTATTGTCTCTTTTCCAGGTGTGCCACCGATTTATAACTCGGTGTCGTACACACTGGGCTTAGAGACTCGGGGCTCTGCTTTACGACGGCACTTGTTCAACCTAGTTATCTATCGGCACCCAGCGCACGCCTGCGACACAAGGCTAGGACACAGGCGGCTCAGTATCAAGTGCTGTGTGCAAAGGAATTGCTAAATAATTGAAACTAAGAATTGTCCACACTTTCGCCCCTGGGACAGATTATTTAATCAAGTGCCACCTGCTCAGTCACTGGCAGCCCCGAGGTATCCAGGCGCTGCACCATCACCTCCTCGCACCCGCGCACGTGCAACCGCAGTCCAGCCTTGGTTTCTGTGACCAGTCAGAGCCCACACCTTTATGACGTCCCTGTGTCGCCTCCTTCAGCTTTGGGAGGTCACAGGAGAAGTCAGATCCCTTTCTAGTGACAGGCCTTCTCTGGACTGACAGTTCCAGTTCCTTCATTGCTGCCTCCCAGGGCCTGGCTTCCCACCTCCGCCTGCTGGGACCGCCTTCTCAGGGGTCGGGGGCCTCTCACAAGGTGACCCCCAGAACACAGCACAAAGCCTCCAGCGGAGCCTGCCCCGGGGAGGGCTGGATGGCCACCCTCCCACTGTCCCATCCTCCATGACCTCTCAGGAGGTGAATGCCTCACTTCCTGGGAAGGAAGACAAAATTAAGTCCCTGACCTGCTATCCGTACTTACTAAAGCTTCCTTTGTCCCCCTTCGTGCTCTCCAAACAGGCGTGGAAATCAAAGCACACATTTGCCTTCAAATCCTATTTACCCAAGATCTGAATGAGCCATTACATTTGCGCAAACATATGACAGTCCTTAGGCCTTGGTTAGAAAGCCTATACTGCCTGCCATAGCCTCCCTCTCTGTAAATATCAAGGCTGACACTGCAGAGGTGTGAGTGTGAGCTCAGATTAAATGGCTACTGAGTGAGCCCAGTCCATCAGAGTACATTTCACTCTTTACCTTCAAAACGTAACCAAACGGCTATAAGAACTTACAATTCTGCAAGGAGGGAGTACTCCAGGTAGAAGGGGCCGTAGGAAGCGTGCGTGCCATTGGTTGACTGTGCTGCGGGGGCAGGAGACGTGGGCTTCGTGATGGGCAAAGCGTTCTTGGGAATAGAAGGCAGCTGTTTCTTTGGAGCTGTGCGTGGAGGGCTGGTCTTCCCGTCCCCCGTCACTGTCTTCTCCTCACCGTCAGATCGCTATTCAGGACGAAGTGGGGAGAGCATCTGTTAGGTTGATTCTTAAACCACAGGAGTGTGTGTGCTGGACTCAGTCGCTGACCTAAAAGCTGGAACTGCTCTTTTGCAAGGACATCCTGGCACCAGGGCCGAGATGACTCGAAAGGCCTTTGTGCAGGGCCCTTAGCCAGAGCAGAACAGAGCTGAAGCAAGACCAACACATTAGGAAACTCCTGTTGGCTGCGTCCTATAGAGACCAGGAAGCCAATATTCACGAGATTTAAGTGAAACAAAGAAATGATTTTTCCTGGGGGCCCCCAAAAGAGGGCCAGGGGTTACTAAACAGTTAGACAACTCTGCACGACCAGCCCCGCCCCTGAGCAGCTCGATGCTGCAGGTCAGGCGCTCAGCAGCTCAGAAACCAGCGATGAGTGAAGTGAGCCGCTGCCTGACATTAGCGCTCGGGCTAGAAACAAGGAAGGAAGCTGTTCTCTCACTTGCCCTGGGTCCGACTGTGATCCTGTCCCTAATGCACACGTTGCCACAGTTGGACTCTCCCCCGCATAAACCATCGTCCACAGTAGAGAGAGAGGCCTAGGGGAGTCAAGAGAAACTACCGTCTGGCCGTTTAATTACTGCCTTAAAAGTATGTCACGTGCCTAGAAAAAAGACGTGCAGCGGTGCCCGCAGAGCGGTGGGATTATGCATTATATGTGTTCTGTCTTTGCGTACATTCGGCTTTCCTAAAATGTATTATTTTTTGCCACTAAAAACAGACATTTTATTTAGAAAAATTAAACCAGTGGCCTCGAGCCGGACTTGACCACACTGGGCTAGCCTTTCCCAAGGCTTTCCTACCCACGGCATCTCGAGGTTCAGGGAGATAGGCAACTGCAGGGATGTGTGACAGTCATCACATGTCAGCAACGCCTACCCACACAGTCCTACTCAGTGCTACCCGAGTCATTTCTATTGGAGACGCGACCTCCGTCTCAGAAACTAACTTTAATCCACAAAATAATTGGTTCTCAAAAGTAAAGCCTGAACTAGAAAAACCAGATGATCTTGCTAAGATTACAGGGCAACCCGAGTATGAATTCTTTTGGCCCCTGTTCTTACGCAAACGGTGTCCTCGCCACATGTACCAGCTGTACCTACTTTGCGTCCAGAGTTTGCAGACATGCTCCAGAAAGGGTTCATAACGTGCGCTCCACAGAGAGGTGCAGCGCCTGCGTCATCCAACGCCCGTCCCCAAAGTCGCGTTACCTGCCAATGAGAGGGGAAATGGCCAACACCCAAAGTTAAGACTTCTGAAATGAGAACTCAGTGTGCCACTCTCCATAGAAATACACACACACATTATATAACACAGTCACAAAAACCCAGGGGAAACGCAGAAGCTCCGGGCTGTGACCGTCGCTGCTAGGGTGCTCGCGGGCATCTGACTGGGAAGGCCAGCTTCAGAATGCACTGTACCCGCGCGACTCCGAGTCTGGCACTGGGCTCGGGGGTGTGGGACATTAAAGGCCCAAAGGGGCCAATTTAAGCGTGTCCCCAATGAGTTGTCTTAAGCACAAAATGATTCTCTCTAGCGAAAGTAGCAGCCAAAGAAATAAGAAAAAACAGGAGGGCGAGCGTGTGGGGCAGAGAGGGCGACCGGGGTCTTGTCAGCACCCTTCCCGAGAAACGACCTTTGCCAGCTGCTTCAAGTACGGAGACGGCAGGCCCAGCGTCCAAGGGTGCAGGTGCAGAGGGGTGCAAAAGCTTCCCCGAAGCTGTACGGCCACAGGCAGGGGTCGCTGACTGAAAACAAAGGGAGAGGCCTAGGAGACCAGCAAGCCGAGCTCAGCCGGCACCTTCCGCTGGGGCGGGGCCCAGGGAGACCCAGCCCCTGCTCTCAACTGTTGCCGGAGCAGACGGCCGCAGGTGGAGAGGGTCAGCATTAGACTGAGCAGCGTCTTACTAAACTCCTGAGAAGCAGATCAGAGAGACCCAGGTCCCAGATGTCCCTATTCAGCAAAAGTGTGTTCTCTGCACGCCTGTGACACCCACAGAGGTGCCAGTTAATGAGGTCTGCTTTCCACGACACCGTGCCACCCGGTAATTAAGTCATAGGAATGAGGGTGCTGGCTGTTCCACCAACCTGTTGACTTGTGGCCAGTAAATACCAACTTATTGCCAAGAACTGCAAACCTGCCTTTAAAGATGACTAAGATGAAAATCGTTGGGAGATAAAAAAAAAAAAAAATGTGGGGGCACCAGCACCCCACCGTCGTCTAGGACAGACCTGACGGAAGAGGGACCGTCCCTCTGGGACACTGATCACAGCCCTGGGAATTCACGGGGTGGGTCACCCCGCAAGGTCCCCTCCGAGTGTAGCCCCAGTGCCTCTGCCTGGAAGAATCCTCCCTCCTCGGAAGGCCCACTGCCCACTGCCCACTGCCCCCTGCCCGTGCCTCCAGCAGCAACAGCCCCTGGAGAAGCTGTAGCCCCTTTCGGGAACGAGACACCAGTTCTGGGGGCTGTCTCCCCCGACTACACCCTCTCCAGCAGGGGTGACAGATGGGACATAAGGTCCGCCCTGGCGGTTAGGGCACCGCCTGCATGTCTTTCCATCGGGCTAAGGAGGGGGTCTCGGCCCGTCCCAGGGAAGCGGACAGGGCGGTGGGTCCCGCGTCCTCGTGCGCCAGGGTCCCGCACGGGCTCCCGTTGGCACATCGCCGCCAGCAGCCTCACGTTCCACGTTAGGGGCGCGGGGCAGGGCCCCGGGAGGAGACGGGGCAGCCTGGTCGGGCGGCTCGCTGGGGGCAGGCGAGATGGGCACGGGCACAGGGCGGAAACCTCCGCCTGGCGCGGGGAATCCGGACAAACCTGTCTCGGCTGATGCGACGCGGGCCGGCCTCACGGCTACCTCTCGGGGCGCCGGCCGCGAGCCCGTGCCAGGCTGAGGGTCTCGGAGGCTGGGCGCGCCCGCCCCGCCCGACCCCACTCCCCCGCCCCCCACCCCAGGGAGGGCTGAGGGCCGAGGGCCGCGGCCATGGGAACGGGCCGGGCAGGGCGGGACCTGGATGGGGCAGCTAAGCCGGTCGCTACCTTCTCCCCGCTGCCCGCTGCCCGCTGCCCCTGCCCGCTCCCCGCTCCCGGACAGACCCAGCGCCCTGGCAGCAGGTGCCGGCCAACAGGGGCAGGTCCCAGCCCCGCCCCATCGCTGGGGAGCCCGGGGCTCCCAGCCCAGCGGGCAGACCGCCGGCCGAGGACGCTGGCAGCGGGTGAAGGACAACGCACAGCCCCCTCATGGCCGCCGGTCGGCCTGGCGGCGCCTCACCTCACGGCCTCAGAGCAGGGCTCCCGCCGCTGCGCCCTCGCGTCCCGACAGCATCCCTGGTCGCGGCGCCAGCCGCCCCTGCCCGCTCCGCCCGCCCCGCCCTAGTCACCGCGCCCCCGAAGCTTCCGCCCAGCCGCCGAGCGCCCACTGGCTCCCAGACCTGTCTGTCAAGCACGTTCTTCCGGGAGCGTGGGGCGGGGCGGGTCGAGGGGGACTCCACTCCGTCTACTCGCTCCGCCTGGCACCTCCTGGCACCTTGAAGGACTGACTGGTCACATCCCGGAAGTGTCGGCCGGGGAGATGGAGGGGCGCTGGTACACAATTGGGCCCGGCGTCAGCCAGTCACCATAGAGACCCGCCCACCTGTTTATGCGTAACCTCGGCGGCCATTCAGAAAGGCCGGCTGCGGCTTTCCCGGGGGACCAGGGCGGGGGCGGCCATGGACGCTCACCTGCCCCTGGGGGCCGGCCAGCCCTGACCGCCGCGTGGGCCGGGAAGCGGGGGTCTGCGGCGGGGGAGGGACCTGGAAGGAGCCTTATGTAATAGAGAGGGACGCCGCTTTCCATGCCAGAGAGGAGGAAGCTAATGGGTACTGACGATGCCAACCAAACGCCCCTTGAGGGTAGCCTGCGAGGGGCTTTGGAAAATGTATGTGTGGATCCCGAGAAAGGAGGTACCCCCTAAATGGCTCCTGCTGCCTCGCTGGGCTCAAAGGAAAAGCAGAGCAGAGCAGCCATTCCCCAACGGGACCCTCCGCAAACGGCACCCCTGGGAGACGCCTGCGCGGAACCCTGTGTTCCTGCATCCGAGCCAGGCCTTTTAAAGGAATGCCTGGAATCCTATTTCAACCAATAAGACAGATACTTTCCCTGTTGAATCCACTGCACAGCTCCACTAATTAATCCAAGTGACTCATTCTGACCAATCAGGACAGTAGTTTTTGGACCAATCATATTGCAAGGATTTGGAGTCTTCATTTGCATAAGGGGAGGCCAATCAGGGACCAGGGGCGGGGATTTCTATGTATATAAGTCAGCTCCCCTCTGGGCGAGGGCATGGTCCACATTCCAGCGTGCACAGACCCCCTGGGGCTGCCTCCCTCCCAGGGCCGCCTCACCGCCCTGCTCTCTATCATAATTGAACTGTTTCCTTCATCACCACCACCTCCCAAATCGGGGATTCCTGTTGGCACTGACCATTAGGTGACTAACATATGCGACTGAAAATATGGGGGGACGAGTAGCAGGAATTTACATTTGTCACAAGTTCCTCTGTGATTCTGGTGCTGAAGTTTGAGAATCTCTCCCGAAGCCCTGTAGCTTCTGGTCCTCTGATCCTTCATTTTTATTTTCACTTCCCAAGCCTTCCCTTTGGTCTGGAACACCTTGACCAACCCTAGCGCTGCTCAAAAGCTTTCCGTTGAATCAGAAGTCATTGCTGACTGAATACAGTCTGCACTCAGCTCCTTCCCATCTCATTTCCCCCGCCGGTCCCCAGACCAGTTCTGTGACTGCTGCCATTAGCTTTCACACCTCGGAGCCTTTGCTCACTCATGGGATGCTCACCCCGTCTCCGCCTCACTCAAAAGAGGAGAAATATTCTCTAACTGGGTTATTGTTCAACTGTGGTCGCCTTTGAAATGCTGGTAAAAGGGCCTCTGGTTGAATGGCAGGCGGCCAGAGTCTCCTAATGTTAATCCCCAGGGTAGGTCCTGAAGTCCAACTCCCCCCCCCCCCCGCCCCCCACCCGTTGAAAACACTCCTAACTGCTTCCCTTTGTCCAGTGTGAATACACTCGGAATGCTGTCATGCCCTTAGTGTCTCCGTCAGCATAAACAGGCAAGCAGGACGCACTTTCTGGCTGCAGGTGGTCTCCCTGGGCACCTCTCCCACGTTTTTTCTCCAATCTCACTCTCTACTCTCTTCTTGGCAATCTCATCCCTCCCCCAAGCTACACCCAGGGCTCACATATATTTCTCCCGCTCAGACCTTGCCAGTGGGCCTCAGTGGAGTGTATCCGACGGCCCACTTGGCCCTGATGCCTCAGACACACATCAGTTAGCATCCCTAGGCCTGCGCACACCAGGAAACCTAACATACACTGGCTTACATGGTGTGGCACCCCCAGCTCCGGGCACTGCTTTCCTTGCATTCCCGGGAATGGCATTTCCGGGCAGGTAGCAAGATGGCTGCTGCCCTTCTAGGCACGCCCAGATGAGGCGGCGTCCAACAACACAAGATCTTTTTCTCCCCACGGTCTCTCGAAGAAGAGCAAGAGGACCTTCTCTAGAAGCAGGGACCAGAAATGAGTCTCTGGGTCTCTGCCCACAATCAGTCAAGGGCACGTGGAGTGAATCTGCGAGGACTGGCACGGGCTGATCAATGTACCAGGTCCCTGGACTTTGGGCGAAGGGCTGGCATCAGATCTGTATCTGGGAATGGCCACTGTCCGGAGGACAGATCGTACGGAGGCCCGCGAGCGTAGGCGCGAGTTTAGGAAACCATTGCAATCGCTCAGCAAGAGGCGGATTTGACGGGGGCCAGGGAGAAATGAATGACTTCAGAGACAGTTGAGCGGCGGAGTGGACAGGACTTGGCCGTGGATGAGCTACGGGGACTCGGGGATGAAAACGCGAGGGGGGTACCATGGAGGGCACCTAGAGTTCTGGCTTGAGCTCCTGGATGAATGGCCAGGCCATTCACGGAGATGAGACACAGTGACCGCCCCGCTGGTGGGAGCGGGAACCAGCGGTTTTGAAGAGGCGACGTTCGGGGTGTTTCTGTCGGCGCCGTGGCTGGTGTTCCCACACCACTGACCGCTCCTTCACCGCTGACAGAGCCTCAGCTTTGTTGAGGAGTCCCACCCTCCAATGGTTCCCCATCATTTACATCAGAGACCGAACTCCTTGTGGCATCTGTGGGCCCAGCAAGGCAGGACCAACACAGTGGAGCCCCACCCATCCCAAGCTCCAGCCTCTCCCACTCAACTGCCCGGAGGCATGACGCTCCCCTGCCCCACCCCTGCCCCGCCCCTGCAGGGGGTCTTTGCACTGGATGTTTCCTTTGCCTGAAAGGCCCCCCCCCCCCATCTCAGCTCAAACACCACCTCCTGCGCGCCATTTTATGTGGGGGATGGCTAAGCGTCTCTCCCACAGCGTCCTGTACGCTCCCCGGGGCAGGAACCCTGTGTGTTTTGCTCTTCGTGGCTCGCCCCCTCTTTCTGCGCTGGCTCAGTGCCTGGAGGTAGTCGGTTGTGATGGATATTTGACAAAGGAAAGGCAGAGGCCATCTGAATACACGTAAGACGCCTCCTAACCTGCATGCCCCAAGCCCTGCAGCACGAAGTAGCTCATCAGGAAAATGAGGGCGATCTGCTCTAAGGGAAGTGCGGAGGCAGCCTGGGGTACCGCTGACTGTAAGACTGAACTCTGAGTCCTGGGAGGGAGCCAGCTGAGCCTACCCCTGCCTGTGAAGCTGTCAGTCCCTTCGCGGCACTTTCAGCCCTCTGCATTTTGGGGGCATACGTGATATTTGCGTCTAGAGATGAATTCTTCTTGCGTCAGGACTTCATAACTATGTGATCTCTGAGTCATCAGGAAACCAGCTCATGTTCTAATCCCCCAAACAGCCACTGAGTCCACTCGTCTCTCGGTTTCTGGGAAATGGATTATATGGAGCAGATCACCGATTCACTCCTAAAGGGAGGAGGATGGGGCTACGTAACGGTCAGGTGGAATGTGTATGCACTCAGATGCACACACACACAGAAGCCGGGACCTTCCCCTCAATCCATCTGCCCCCAAACCCTGTCGTGAAAGGATTCCTAGTTCGCGTGGTACCTGTGTCCCCGACGACACGTATGTTCAAGATACATTCGGTGATCACGTGGCTGTGATTTATTTTAACATGTCAGAAAAAAGTAATGTATCAAAAGCATAACTTTATGGTTAGCAATGTTGAGCCAAAGCAGGCGTTTACGTTGTTCTAAGTGACTAGACTTAAGGGAGGATCTCAAACAAGCAATGCTGGTAATCCTCAGACGTGGCAGGAATCACGGTTTTTGACGACGACTGGCGCCTGAGGAACACGGTGCGGAATGACATGGCTTCTGCCTCCGTCCTCACCGGCCATGGCAATGCCTGCCTATCAGCATCCACTGTGCTCCCACTTTCTGGCTGCACCTCTGTCCCCTGTTCGGGTCCCGGTGACCCGGCCCTGAGTGACCGAGTGAGCGGAGAGTGCCCGAGCGGAGGGACGGAGGGATGCATTTCGCAGAGCACCGCCTGTCCCCCCTAAGTCAGAGTGGCCGGTGGGCTACCGTGAGTCCTGACGCCGCCAGGAAAAGCAACCGGCACACAACCTGGCGGCTCCCAGAGCGCCAAAGAGAACCCCTGATTTCCTCTGGTAGCCAAACAGTAGCGCCCACCCCCTTAGCTCGCAGATAACTACCCACCAGGAGCAATCGTCTCTTTGATTGGCCTTATCTTTGCCGAACCGCCTCACTCTGCGGTTCCAAAGCATTTGGAAAGATAAAGGCATAAGGTTAGTTAGAGCTAGAGGGACAGATTCAGAGAAAGGCAACGAGAGAGAGAGAGAGAGAGAGAGAGAGAGAGAGAGAGAGAGAGAGAGAAAGAGAGAGATTCGTCCATTGATAAATATGGTAGGGTTCGCCATGGGCGAGGCACTGTCCAGCCATAGACGCCTCTGTCCTTACAATAGGCCAGTGGTCAGCAAACCGCGGCTCGCGAGCCACATGTGGCTCTTTGGCCCCTTGAGTGTGGCTCTTCCACAAAATACCATGTGCGGGCGTGCATGCACAGTGCGAAGTTGACTTAAAACTTTAAAATTTATTAAGTTAATTTTAGGGAACGTTGTGGAGTGAAAGAAGATGTAGTGTTGAGGATTGAGAAAGGTATGTTGAGATGGTTTGGACATAGAGAGAGGATGAACGAAAGGAGATAGACATGTGGATGGGAGAGTTGGAAGGGGTCAACCTCAGCGAACGTACCTCCATCAGATTGAGGACTTTTTTAGCAAAGGCCAGCTTAGGAGTCCCCTAATTAAGCTATAACAATGCACCTACCTATATAGTTTAAGTTTAAAAAATTTGGCTCTAAAAAGAAATTTCAATCGTTGTCCTGTTGATATTTGGCTCTGTTGACTAATGAGTTTGCCGACCACTGCAATAGGCAAACAGTGATTGTGAGACAGTGAGGGCGTCTCAGCGACCTTGAGAGTCTGCCCCCCGGGGAGGACAGGTCCCTGTCCCTTATCCCAACTTGTCCCCATGGACGGTCAGTCCCACGGGAAAGTAGAGCACAAGGACCATCCATCCTTACACCCACCACCCGGCCTCAGCAATGCCCATGGCGTTGCCATTGTTCCTTTTCCTAATGTTTTCCTCCCGAATCATTTAAACTAACTTGCAGTCATCATGACCTTCACGCCCATCACCCCAGCGTGCATCTCCTAAGGGCGGGGGCCTTCCGGGAACCAGCCACTGGCACCCCGGAGAAATCTAACTTCCCAGCCCCGCCGCGGGCCACACCTGTTCGAACCGTCCACATGGTCACACATCATAAAAGGCTTTTACAGTCCTCATTCTCCTAAGGCAGGATCCAAGCAAGACCCACTGTGCATTTGGTGTCTCTTTAATCCACTGCTTCTAGATCATCCCTCCCGCACCCTTCCCCAGGACTTTCTGAGCAGGGCAGGATGCCGTCTAGCTTGATTCCCCACCCCTGCATCTCTCCAAGCTGTGGGGCCTGAGGACCTGGGGGGGGAGGTGGGGGGCGCGTGGGTGAGGAGCATATATGCAGAACTGCCTCCTGGTGATGGCGCGTCCTCATCAGACACAAAGGCGCCCTCTGCTGGCGCGAGTGAGTTCCACGCCTGCGCCTGTAACTACCAGGGACGTGCGAGTGCTCAGGGGGGGACGCGGCCAGTCTACCCCCCTCCCCACCCCCACCCCTTAAAGGCGGACTTACTGTGGATGACTGTCCAGCCCACTTGCTCTCCTGGCCCGCCCGCTGGGTGCCCACCCGCCAAGCGGTTCGGAGACACTAGGGGGCGGGCGGCGGCTGCAGCAAACGCGCGTGCGGGAGGCGGCGGGAGCTTGCGCGGTGCGCCGCGCACCTGCTCCATCCACCTGCGCCAGGCCCGGCTCCTGGCCCGCGCACGGGAGCAATGCCAAGTGCAAGAACGTTCACCTTTTCTCCTTCCGATGTGACAAAGCGCCGAACATCCCTAACGTGCGGAGGACAGAAAAGAAAGGCTCCGGCGACGAGAAGGAGTGTTGCGGGCAGGGGCGCGGGGACCCTGTCGGGAATGTGACCGCAGAGACCTTACGGGTATCCTCACGGGTTCAAATGAGTGGGTTTCCCCATAACGGCAGCAGTCTCTCCGACACCGTTTATCTGGCCCTTCCCTTTCCAGTGATTCTCGGGACCCCCCACCCCGACCCCTGCCCCGGGAGGCTGCGGGAGGGAGGGCGCCGGGTGGTCGAACAGCTCCAGGGGAGTCTGGCGGGTGGCCGAGCGCCCTCTGGCGGGAAGTGGGGAGAATGCAGGCGGCGAAGCAGAAATGTCCCTGTTTCTCTGAGAACACTGGACTGTGTGCACTCTTTTTAAAAAATATATATTTTATTTCAGAGAGGAAGGAGAGGGAGAGACAGAAATATCAGTGATGAGAGAGAATCTTTGATTGACTGGCTCCTGCACGCCCAGCACGCCCCCTACTGGGGATCAAGCCCGCAGCCCAGGCATGTGCCCTTGGCCGGAATCGAACCCCGGACCCTTCAGTCCGCAGACCGATGCTCTATCCACTGGGCCACACCAGCTAGGGCTGCACTCTCTACTGGTAAACACGTCCACGCTCTTACAACAGCCCGACCTCCACCTGCATTCCCGGGAACATGCACCTAAAAGACTGCTGTTTCCTTTAGACAAAGTGCCTCACAGACGCCGGCAGGGGGCGGGCCGCCGGGCCCCGGTGCACAGAGAGGCGGGAACATCGTCCCTGACCCTCCATCTAAGATGCCTCAGACACCCGCCCAGTCCCAGGTCCCCCTCCCGGCCTCAGATATGCCCACGACTAGGCCGAGGTTGGCGGAGCCTGTGTTTAGGGAGAAATGCGGAGGTGGGGGCGTCACTAGGGAGGTAGCACTCCTGGTGTGTGTGTGTGTGTGTGTGTGTGTGTGTGTTGGGGGCGGGGTGGGTACCGAGGAATCAAACTTTGAGAACGTGTCCTTTCCACACTCGGGATACAGAGTGGGTGTGGCATTGCACTTCCAAAAGCTGGCCATCGGGTGGAAGAGACGGGACAGACCGAGAGGAAGGGGCTCATGCGTGGGCCGCTCCCCTGGATGGCCCCGCTGGGCGCTGTCAAGGGGACAGGAGCTGCAGGGGGGGACGGCTTTCCCCCCCCCCCCCCCCCCGGGCCCTGAAGCCACCTGCCGGGAGGATTTGCGGTGGAAGAAGAGGCACCCCTTCCATCAGGAAACCCGCTCCCCACAGCCCTCGTGGATGGGCGGCTTCTCCCCTTCACACCCCCCCCCCCGCCCCCTCGGCCTCGTTGATGATTCCGGAGCCCTGCAGCCCCCATCGGGGAGGGTGGGTGCCGGCGGGGATCGGGTGCCCCCGAGGCCAGGCCGCCTGCTCAGGAGCAGGGCCTCTGTGCACCGGCACGCACCGATCCACCGGGAGAGTCTCCGTTACTGACTCCCGGGCGGCTGCGGAGGCCCGAGCACTGGCAGCCCCGGGCGCCTGGCCGCTGGGCGGCTCCGCTCACACCCGAGGCCGCACAGGAGGCGGATTCACACACCGAACAGGCGCAGCCCCTCGGCCATGCGTCTGGCTGGACACGTGGGACAGCGTGACGGTCCCCCCTTTGCAAACTACACGCCAAGGAACCCCCAGGCAGGGCCGCCCCTCTGAGCAGGACGGATGTAACCGCAGGGCTAAGACCATCCCCCCCTCCCCCGCCCCAAACCTGACCTGACCTCAGTCTCACCCTGACCCCGACCAGCCTGCGGGCCGGGACTAAGGTCACAAGGCCGACCCCAGCTGAGATAACATCTTATCTGAACTGTTTCAGCTCCGGAGCCTGCGGGGCAGGACACGCCCTTGGCCACCGGTCCCCCACACCGGTCCTGGATCTGGTTCTGGACCTGGTTCCGGCCGGGGAGCTTGGAGTTGCCCTCAAGACCAGAAGAAATGATTTATTCCCCACCTCTGACCAATCAGCGCCCAGCACAACCCCACCCCCCACCCCCCACTGCCATGTGATTCGCCCCCCACACTCTGTACCCCTCCAGCCCCAATAAACGAATCAGCGCCTTTCTGGACTGCAGACCCTGCCCGCGGTCCTCTGGCCAGAGCATGGGGGATGGGGGCGCGTGGGGGGAGGGGGAGTGTGATGGGAAGGGGGGGCGGGGCGGGCGGTGCATGGAGGGTGGTGGGTCTGAGTGGGTGTGTGCCCTGTGCGCCTTGTGGCTGCGGGTGGTCAGCGGGGAAGAGGTCGAGGGGATGAGGGGGTGCGGGGACAGCGAGGCCCAGAGACCATCCCTCCTTTCACAGATCACCCCAGCCTCGCCCCCAGCCTCGCCCCCAGCCTCGCCCCTTTGCCTGAAGAGGAGGAGTAGCAGGGAAGCCGCCTGTCAAACACTTTCTGGGAAGTAGCCCAGAGCAGCTTTGGGCAGAGGACTGCCTCGCTCCTCACCCGCCCTCGTAAGACACGGACCCGCCTGGAAATGAAAGGGGACGGGCCTGCGCCCACCCCACCCCCCTCGGCATTCGGGGCGCAGAGGCCACGGGCTCATGTTTGCAGGAGCCGCGTCCCAGCCGCTGAATCCGCAGGAGCAGAGGGAGGAGGCAGCAGAGGGCCTTCTTCCCCCTCTTTCTGCATTCCCCCCACCCTGGGATCGAGCCCGACACCTGGCATGCACATGCCCTGATGGGGAATCAACTGCGACCCCTGAGCCGCCCCGGCCGGGCACGTGCAGATCTTAACCCTCCGGTTTCCCGAGCCCAGCCCAGCCCTGCGAGAAGGTTGCGTGAGAAAGTAGCTGCGGATCCGGACGAGAGCGGCGGAGACAGATGCCGCATGTCCCTCCGTGACCACGTCAGCGGCCTTCCCATCCGCCCTCCTCAGGGACGCCTGACCCCGAGGGACACATGTCCACCCAGGTTGCCTGCGCTGCTGTCCCCGCGCTGCCTTCTCCCGTCCCCGCCCTCAGCCCGCGGGCCTCCTCTCTCTCGGGGCCCCGTCCAGTCTACGCCCGATGGCTCCCGCCCCGAGCCTGACGCCTGGGCCTCTCCCCGGAGTCCAGGCTCCTGCCCCCACTGCTCACTCACCATCCTCACAGGGACGCGGTCGCCTCGAACCCCTCGGCCACCCGCTGTGCCACCAGGCCCTCCGTGGGCCCCCGCCGTGGATGGTCAGACCCTGAGCGTCACCCTCCTCTTGCCGGTCAGCAGGCCTGGGCCCTGCGTCACCCATATCCCCATCCGGCCGCCTCTCAGCACCCAGGCTGCTCCCAGGTGCCCGCGGGCCCACGCACCCGACCGCCCTCAAACCTCCCGTCGCCTCCCGCCCTTTGCCCTGCAACCCCCGCGGCCTGATCCTGTTAAAGTCTAACCCGGGCCACGTCTCTCTTCCGTTCAGAAGGCCAACGTTTCCTCTGAGTCAAACCCAAAGTCTCTGCGTGTCCTTCCCGCGAGACCCACCTCCCCCCCGGCCTGCGGCCTCATGGCCACGGCCCTCCCCTCTCTCCCGTGGCTCCCTCTAACCAGCCGCGTGTCTTACTCGTATCTTGTATGTCCTCAGTGTCCCTCCCGGACTGTCCGCCCCCAGGAGGCAGGATGCTGGTCTGTCCTCTACGGCGGGTCCGGCGGGTCCCCAGCACCTAGGACAGCGCCCGGCACCAGGATGCCTGATGCGGTGGCTGGAGGAAGGACTCGCTGCCGGCTGGCTCCCGTCAGCGCTGCCCCCCGGGGGCTCTCAGAGGCACTTTGATGGACATAACCTGCCTTCTGCTCACCAGGCTGTTTGCCTGGGCATCACCTCCAGGAGTTACAACACACCAGGTGTGCGACTCAGTGAGAAAGTAGCTGCGGTGGGGAGGGGAGGCGGGGACAGGACATGCCTTAAGTGACAGGACACCCCACCGCGCCCAGCGCAGGCCTGGGATCTGTGAAAGAACAGCCTTTCTGCCGTGGCAGAGGCAGGGAGGGACGGGGACAGAGGGGTCCCAGCACCCTGCCCGGCCAGAGACAGCCCCTCCGGCTCACACAGCACCCCGCCCGCCCCGCCCTCGGAACGCACTGTCTCATCAACTCATGTCGGCACCCGAGACACAGTGTGCGTCAGTCCTCGGGGTCAGGGGTCAATAAGAGGAGGGGGGATGCCAACGCTCCCCTTCAGCGGACCCTGGGCCGGGCCTGTCTGGGACACAGCTTCCCAGGGACAGATGGGGGGGGGGCTGCTCTCCCAGGTCTTTCCAAGCGTGTGGGGAGCACGCGGGGTCCTGGGCTTGGCCGCAAAGTGCCGCTGCCGAGTGGGGGGCCGGGCTCCCCCGGGGCTGGCCTGCAGCCGGCTCCTGGACACTGGTCCTCGAGGGGCCTGGCCACCTGGGCACGGCGCTGTGGCCCCAGGGCCGGGGGGGGGGGGTGATGCCCCTCCATCCCAGCACCACTTGCCCCTGGCCTCCTGGCAGAGCCTCCTTCTGCCCCTCAGGCTGGACCGGTGCTCGCAGAGCGCACCTCCCAGCCCCCGGTCTCAGCACCTCTCTTCCTCCCCAGGCCCAGCCTCAGCGGGCACATGGGCGTCAGTGTCGGGGACCCGCTCCCTGTGCACCGCTGCCCGCAGGACGGAACCGCCAGTGCCCGTCTGCCCCCCACACACGCTCCTCTGTGGCGAGACCAGAGCACAACACCATCCACTTGGACGTTAACCGTGGCTCCTCCCCCCTCTCCCCCGTGCCCGCCCCCCCCCCCAGCCCCCAGCGGTCCCTGCCTCCCAAGGCCCAGCAACAGCCCCAGGCCGAGGCCGAGGCACCCAGGACGCCTTCCCTGCGGGCCTGCCCCAGCGCCCTTGGCCCCCCACACCCGTCCCAGGGCAGCGCACTCAGGGCCGGGCTGGCCGCGGGGCCTGTCCGCTCGCCCACCTGCCTGTCGGGCCACGGTCAGGGTGATGGTGAGGCGCGAAGGCTGCGGCTTCCCTCCCCACAGCAATCACCGGCCCCTTTGATCTGTGGGGGAACCCGGGCTCTGCCCCCCCCCCAGCCCCCCAACCAAGCCGGCCTTTGAAGAAGCTCACTCCATAATTCAGGGTTTGAATCGCGTTCTAAATGGCAGTTAGAAATTGCACGTGGCAGTTCACAATGAAATTTAGCCTGACAGCTTGGACATAAAACTAAAAATAAATGACTTCACATCCAAATAATAAGTAATAACAATGTTAGCCTGCATGAGGACGGCGGGGCTGGATTCAAATGCAATATTAATTTTCGGGATATGAGTGACTGGGGAGAGACAGAGGCAAAGAAGCCAGCCCTTCATATACCCATCGTCTCCTCTTATCCCCCAGGCAACCGGCTGCCTTCCCGCCACCGCGCGGCAATTATGTGGTGTAATGGAGGCAGCGCAAATAAGCAGGAAGATTTCATTAAACCAAATGAGCAAATCATCTGCGTATTATTGCGGTTTGATTGACACTGACAAGTGTCCCGCCGACACCGCGGTGCATAGGATAGAGAAGCTGCCGGGAAAGCTCTTGATAATGTTGCTCTTGATAAAGTTGCCGGCCACCCTCTCTAAGTAAATAACGGCGAGAGCGGGGTGACGCATATTAATTTCCCCCGCCTGCGGCCGCCCCGACGGAGGGGGAGAGCAGTAGCCGCGGCATTTCCTATGAATACCGAGATTGCATCCACGATTCGCACCGACTTTACGATAATATATTAATATTAAAACTAAAGGTCATTCCGCAGAACAGCTAAGCTGCCTGAGCTCCAACCTTTACACCAATAACACTCCGGGAAGTCAGCGAGAAGTATTTGAATACTTGCTGGGGGGGGCGGGGGGAGATTTTTTTTTTTAATTTTATTTGGGAGGTTGGCTGGCGAAGGCGTGCTCTGCTGGCCCCTCACCGCCTGCCTGCTCCTGGGGCGGTGAAAGGGCTACCCCGAGGAAGGCTGCGTCTGGGCGCAGGGAGGCAGGTGATTAGCTGCCACAGGCCTGGGGCCCTCGCTCCGCTAATGATTCCCTCCTGAGCGCGATGCCAGCCCGCACTCCACTCGCGGAGTCAGCACAAAACTGTCCTGGCTGCTGGGGCGCTCACAGCCGAGGACCGGACCAGGCGGCTCTGTCTCGGCCCATTTGCGGGGAGGGGCTGGCCACTGACCTCTGCGGTCAGCGGGGCTGGCTCCCACCACGGAGGGCCTGGCTGGGTGGACAGGGCCTGGCTGGGTGGACAGGGCCTGAAGTTGTGGGGGAAGGTGGGTCGGCTACGTGGAGGGGCTGTCCACGTGGGGGAGAGCGCCGTTCCCACGTGAAGCAAGTTAAACGGGTCCGTCCGGAGCAGGGAGCTTTCCTGGCTGGAAGGGTACCCAGCCCTGGTCCACGGCAGGCTCCCGTGACGCCCCGCTGGCTTGGCGTTGGCCAGGGCGGGCGTGTTTACACCATGGCCATCGGCAAACACTGCGGATGCGGCTCCCCCTCCGCCAGCCGGCGTGTGAACATTTTACCAGCACCACACTGGCTGACACAGGGCAACATATGGGCAATTTCGCTTCCCACGTAGCTGGGCTGTTGCTATGGTTACCAGCACTCCCTTAGGTGGGCACAGGACTTAGTAAGTTCTAGATAACATCAACTACCTGCATGAACCCCCATGTGGTGCCAAGCAAGGCGCCGAGGAGACTGGATTTGGGTCTGACTAACTGGCATTCTAACAGCCTCTCTAGGCGATCCCCTGCCTCTTTCGAGAGAATTCGGGCTGGATTCCTCGGTGTCCCCTGCCCCGAGGCAGCACGCAGGGGACGGCGTGGGCGCGGGCAGGTGTCTTGGGTGCCTGGGTCTCGCTGAAGGTGCCACCTTCCGGAGGAGCCTGGGACCTGGTCTCCCTGACTGGCTCAGCCTTGACTTCGGCAGGTAGGACCCCCCACCCCCACCCCCCGGTCTTCTGCTGTGGGGTCTCCCCACCCCTCCAGGAAAGGGTGCTCCTGGTTGCCTGCACACCACGGCCCCCCTCATGGTGCAGGGGCCCCCCAGGTGGGTGCAGAGACTGACCTAGTTCCAGGGCCCTGGAGACTTGGGCAGGAATACCTCCTGCTTTGGCCTCCCCCATGCCACTGTATTAAACGTCAGAACCCTTCTTGAGAGTTATTTCATAGACTTGCTACCAGGCAGAGACCTCAGAGAGAAATGAAGCGATTTCTGGCTTGTCTATTAATCTTCTAATAAATCATTAGCACTTTTGTTTGTTGTCCTAGAAGAGTCTATTGTAAGAGCTCATCATTTAAAATAAATTTATAGCTTACGGGGTGATTGATACGGCACAGTATTGAATTTGTGCAGACACATACACCATTACCGCCAGGAAAAGTGAGATAGGTGCCCATCTGGGCATCTTCTGCCTTCTGTCCATGGCTGCCCACAATGATAACACCATTCCCTATTTCATTCTGAATTCTGGTCTCGGGGGAAGATAAACAAGGCTCACACGCGTGTCTCTGGGGGAGAGGGGAACCGAGTCCCCGGGGAACCCACAGACACGGGAGAACACGCCAGCCCCACGAGGGGGCCCCGTGGGAACTGACTCTGTTCTCAGCGATGCCGTGACCGGCGCTGCCCGAGGACCCGCGGACACGCGTGCACGTGCTCCCAGCAGCCTTGCGGGCAGAGCCCTCCCCACGCCCCACAGTGGCAGCCACGCCAGTGGCCACAGGCACCGTCAGGGCCGGGCCCTTTCGGAGCACAGAACCAGGCCCTCGGGGCACCCTGAGCTGCAGATCCAAGGCCAAGATTCAGGCTCACTGACCCCCCACCCAGTCTCCCCAGGCCCCCCAGTCACACCTTCCTCCTGCAGCTCCCATGGTCTCCTGGCTGGAGGCGCCCTCCCTGGGGGCTGACGGGCGGGCGAGGAGGACGGCCACTCAGCAGCTCCCGGCTGGGTTTCCCACCCGGGCTTTGAGGAGCTGAGGGGAGGGAGGGGCCCGCACGGCGTGGGGGGCGGGCACACCGCAGGGGCAGCACCTGCTCCGAGGGCCACGCTGCCCGGGCCCAGCAGCTGCGGGGCGGCCTGCACACCCGCAGGGAAGCGTTTCCACCTGGAGACGGGCGGCACCGGCCATCGCAACATGCGTGTGGGGTGTCAGGGACCCCGAGGCCCGGGGAAAGGGATCCAGCGGAAAATGATGCCGACAGGGACCAGGCCGATGTGATGGTGCCCAGTTAGGAGAGACGCGCTTCCAGTGGCTCAGGAAAGCCTCTGAACGCGCCTGGGGCACCGGGCCTGGCGGTTGATCAGCCCTCATATTCCTCTGAAACGGGAGGAAAGGGCAGGGGTAGCCACATCGAAGGGCTGAGGCTCACGGGGCTCAGGGGACCTGCTGGGGGATGGCCGGAGCCCGGCCTCCGACTACAGTCCCCCCAGAAGCTTCCACAAAGACTGACGGGCCCTTAGTTGGCTGGACAGCGGGGACATGTGGGGGGAAATGACGGGGAGTGTCAGGGGAGGGATCTGCCGCTACTCACTGTGTGGCTCTGACCGGCTGGCCTCTCTCTGGGCCTGTTTCCTCATCTGTAAAATGGGGCCAGGGAGGAGGATCTCGAGGACCCCTCTTTGCTCTGGGAACCCAGCGGTGAGTGGAGAGCAGTTTCTCTAATTTCAAAAGCAACGGAGCCTCTCCTTCCCACCCGAGTCCTGGCAAGAAAGTCTCCATGAGTTCCCCGAGCTAAGCAGCACTTTCCCCTTCAAAATGTAATTTTAAAAAAATATATATTTTTATTGACTTCAGAGAGGAAGGGAGAGGGAGGGAGAGAAACATAAACAATGAGAGAGAATCACTGATTGGCTGCCTCCTGCACGGCCCGAAACCTGGGCCTGTGCCTTGACCGGGAATCGGACTGTGACCTCCTGGTTCATAGGTCGACGCTCAACCACTGAGCCACCCCGGCCGGGCTCTAAATGTAATTTCAACTCTGCTCTGCAATCAGCTTCCCAAATTCCTTACCCAGGACCTAGAAGTTGTGCTTTTAAGTCTTTGTGCATTTGAGTGTGAGCGAATTCTATTTATAGGGATCAAAGCATGTTTTTTAGCTTTAAGACGGAAATATCTGGTGGATTTTTTCTTTTTAGAGAAAAATGACAGTTATCAGCCCTTAGAAAAATCAGCTCACTTGCAGGCCTCCGTGGCATTATTGCCTCCTTTAATATCGCTGACAGCCTCTCGCAAATGTATCACAAGTTGGCATTTATTAGTGCGAGGCACAAGTAAGGGGCATGTTATTTGATTTGAATAACAGCTCGGAGCTACAGTTTGAGTCCAGAAATATATTAGTCAGAAACAATCTCATTTAATAACACAGAAACTAATAAAAGAAAAGCATTCCAACTGGTGCAGGATTGAATTTATGAATATTGCTTTAGCAGGATTAATGATCAGAACCCCCCAACCTGTTTGTCACGTTATAACTGACTTTTTTCCCCCCATTTAAATGCAAAACCAGGAGTCAATGAGTCCGAGGGAGTGTAGGGCGTCTTGAAGAAAACCAGCTCATCTTACATGCAAGCCTCCAAATTGGCAATAAACTTTAATTACAGGGTCAGATGATCGGATTATAATCAGATAGCCGCACACGGAAATCCATGTTGGAAATTAATGAGACACGAGCCGGCCACGCGGCACTGCCGCACCTCTGTCACTTACTAACAGACATTTCATTTTCATTTAAAAGTCACCTGACGGACTCCCTCCTCCGCCTCCACGTGGAGCTTAACCTGACGGAGGAGGCGGCTCCGTCTTAGACCACAGGCCCTCCGCCTCGCACCTCCACCTGGGCGCGGCCTCCGCCTCTCCCTCGGGGAGGTGTGTGTGGTCGCTGACAATGGCGTTTGCAAACTGGCGCTTCTGTAAACCTGTCCGCCTTCAAAGTGACCCTTGACCCGGCGTCAGGTGGCCTCGGACGGAGGCAGCGTCCGCACCGCGTGCTGAGCGCCCCGGAGGCTTAGCCAGAGGAAAACTGGGCCTGGCTTAGAAATGCTGAGGTTCCTGTGAGATCAGCGGCTACGCGGGCAGGTGCCTGGTGTTGGCCCTTCTCACCTGAGTCCTGGCAAGAAGGTCTCTCTGAGTTCCCCCAGCTGAGCAGCACTTTCCCCTTCAAAATGTAATTTTTAAAAATATTTTTATTGATTTTTTACAGAGAGGAAGGGAGAGGGATAGAGAGTTAGAAACATCGATGAGAGAGAGAGAGAAACATTGATCAGCTGCCTCCTGCACACCTCCCACTGGGGATGTGCCCACAGCCAAGTTACATGCCCTTGACCGGAATCGAATCTGGGACCTTTCAGTCTGCAGGCCGATGCTCTATCCACTGAGCCACACTGGTCAGGGCCAAAATGTAATTTTTAAAAAATATATTCTTTTATTGACTTCAGAGAGGAAGGGAGAGGGAGAGAAAGGAACGCCAACAATGAGAGAGAATCACTGATCGGCTGCCTCCTGCCTGGCCCGCAACCCGGGCCGGTGCCCTGACCGGGACCTCCTGGTTCATAGGTCGACGCTCAACCACGGAGCCACGGCGGCCGGGCCCTGAGGGTAATTTCGATTGTGCTCTGCCATCGGCGTCCCCAATGCCTTACTCAGGACCCAGAAGCGGTGCTTTTAAGTCTCCGTGCGCGTAAGTGTGAGCGAATTCTACTCACGGGGATCCAAGCCGGCTCCACCGCGCACTGGCTGTGGCAGGCCGAGCTCTAAGTCCCGCTCTGCAGCTTGTCTCTGGAAGGGGTTCCTCTCTCTTCGGCAACAGCGGCATTTGGAACAATAGCTTTTCTCCTGGGAATGACGAGCCGGCTGCTGGGGCTCCCCCTTCCCGGCAGCGGGGAGCCGGGAGCAAGGAAGAAGGCTGCCAGCGAGAGGCTCAGAGGGGAGCGGAAAACGGCCGCTCTTCCATCCTGGATGCGCTTTCTTTTTCTAAAAATTAGATTTTTTTGCCCGGCCGGCGTGGCTCAGTGATTGAGCAGTGAGCCACGGAAATGTCAGCCTCAAAACACTCATTTCCTGTTGCCTGAAGCCAAAGGCCCTTTGGCTTAGAGCTGGGCAGGAGGAAGGCCGGACTCTGAATGGTATTTCTGTCAGTGTCCTTAGAATCTTTGCTGTTTTGTCCGCCTGCTCGGGGGTCCTACTGTGTGCTCAGGGGTCCTACTGTGAGCCACTGAGGAGTGAGGTGCTGATCAGCCTCGGGTATGTCCTCTCTAGTAAGGAGCTCTCCCTGCCTCAGCCTCCCCCACGGTTTCACCACTGAGACAAAAACAGATGGACTGAAGGCCTGGGAGAACTTCCACCATCAGGGCAGCCCCCTCCCACCCGCCCCCCCGACATGAGGGCATGGGGGGGGCACACCACGCACGGAGCGGCTGCCCTCCCAGGGGCCCCTGGACCTTCCACCAGGTGGAAGAGGCTGCAGATCCATCAATCGAGGGGCAGGGGGAACCCCATCCCGTGGGAGCCTCCGGCGCTCTCAGCGTGGCTCGCGGGCCTTAAGGAGACCTGCAAGGGTGTCAGGTGGGAACCTGCCCTAAAGCAGGCGGCCTCGGCGGTGCCCACACCTGCTCTGCGCGGGGACCTGCCACTCAGCTCCTGCCCCCGCCAGGCCCTCCTGCGATCACGGTTCAGGGTTCAGGCCGCCAAGCTGAGCGCAGCGGGCAGCCTGCGGGAACTGCCTCTTCACAGCAGACTCCGCTTCTAGAAGGTCCGAGACCTACGCCGGGAGCACTCTGGGTCTGCCGCGCCCAGTAACTGAGGGGCCACGTTTCTCCTCCGACGGTGATGGCCGGGCAGCAGTCAGGACGGGGGTCTCCACCCCGGCGCCCGCCCTGCCTGTGGCCTTGCGCGACCTTGTCTCCGAGTCCCCTTCCTCTCAGGTTCCATCGGGCTCTGACCTTCTGGGTTCCCTTTCCCTGTGACTGATGAGCCACAGTCACCCCCAGAGAGCAAAGAACATCATTTAAATTTCCCTTTTCACCCGAAGTCGGTTATTTCTGTCCCTTCTCTCAACAAGGTTAACCCCCGAGTGATGTCTGCTGTGCAGCCTCACGTAACATCCGCTTTTCTCTCCCCGAGTTGTTTCCACCCTAAGAGGGGGCCCGGAGGCAGAAGACGGAAACGCCCGTCCCCAGGCCCCCGCCGAGCCGGCTGAGTCTCAGACGCAGGGCCAGGCCCAGCCGCTGCGAGCCCAGCTGTGCCTGACGCGAGGATACATTTGCCATTGATTTTTAGAGAGAGTGGAAGGGAGGAGAGAGACAGAGAGAGAAAATGGGTGTGAGAGAGGCACGTCGATTGGTTGCCTCCCACACAAACCCGGACCAGGGCCGGGGATGGAGCCTGCAACCGAGGGACGTGCCCTTGACCGCACTCGAACCCGGGACCCTTCAGTCCACAGGCAGACACTCTATCCACTGAGCCAAACCGGCCAGGGCTCTATTACTTTTTAAAATTAGGAACAAGTGATTACACTTTGGGGGGGCAGCTGGGGGGAGAATAGAATAGGACACACGTCTCGCTGACCGTCACGGAACGGACGAGGCTGCCCTTTGTCACGATGCCCACCGAGGCCGGAAGCTGTGCCTGGCGCTCTGTGCCCCGGGGCCGCCGGCCTTCCGCCTTCCCTTCCTCTGGGCCCGGGTGGGCCCGTCCTGGCCAACAAGCAGCAGCAGCAGCAGCTCTCGGTGAGTCGGTGAGTCGGTGAGTCGACGGTGCGGACCTGACTTCCCGCGCTTCTCACAGCCTGGGGCGCCGAGGAGAAAGAAGAGGGGGAGCCGACCCCCGGGGGAGACCCAGCCGCCAGTGGAAGGTGCTGCTCAGTGTGCGTCCGACGCGTGAGAGGAAACGCGGTCGTGCTGTTCTGAGGGCTTTTGCTGGTTCTGCTGTTAAAATAGGAAAGAGCCGTGGGAAAAGCCCCATTGAACCCAGCGTATGACAAGCCGGTTTAGGATAGACATGCCAAACCGACGTGGCCGCAGGGTTCGGTCTGGATACGGAGCCCGCGCCCGCCTGCGTGGGGAGACCTGCGGGGCCGGAGGGCTTCCTGGGCGTCGCTGCCCAGGATCCTAGAAGCTCCAGGCCAGGCCGGCCGCCTTCCTCGGGCTGCAGGTGGAGCCATAACCTTACTAACGGCGGCCGCGGGCGGTGGGGGTTTGGGCCGTGAAGCCAGATGTTGGGAACTTTGGGGCTGCAGTTCCTGGGTGTGAACACCGGAGCGTCTCACTTTCCCCCAAGCCCGGGGGCTGGCAGGGCCGGATGCTGCTGCTGGCGGTTCGCTTTCCTTCCCTCCCCTCCCCTCGCCTCCTCTGCCCACCCCTCTGCTTCAGGGCATCCCGGGCTGTGCGTCCCCTGGGCTGGCGGATCCATTTAGGAAATCAGGGCGGCTTCGCACCCCAGGACGGGCCTCCGTGGGCTGGGCGGGCGCCACCTCCCTCCCCACAGGGAGGCCTAAGGGACCCCGAACCCGCCAGGCTCAGCAGGCTCCCCGAGGGGCTGGCTCCCCCTCTTCTTTCGCTTCTCACTCGGTCCTCTCTCTTCACTCCAGGGAGTCGGGCCGGGCCATGGCCTGGCTTTCCAGCGCTGGGTCCCCTCCCGGAGTGCAGGCCAGGCCAGGAGAGGCCCGGAAGCTCTGTGCCTCCGCCCCTGGCTGAGGCCCCCTCACCCCTCCGGCCCGGGCACTCGCTCGCCTCCTCCAGGCAGCCTGCTTGGCTTGCCGATAATTTGTTAAGCGGTTTTGGCATTTTGGTTTTTAAAATATTGCATTAAAATAGGGTTCATCGGGGTGGCCCAGTTCGGGGCCCACCCCGAAATGTACTGCCGGCGAGTGCCTCACTCTCCGCATCCCAGTCCTGGGCCTGAGTGGGCGCGTGAGACTTTTTATTTGGCTTAAAAAAAAAAGGTGCTCCCCGACCCCGTGGTTTGGGGGTTCTTGCAGAATACTTTCGCAGACTGGCTCCCCCGCGACACGGCTCCTCCAGCAGCAGTGCTGTCAGTGACAAAATAAAACGAGAGAAAACACCCATGGGGTGGGCGAGCGAGTTGGACAATAGGGAACCTTCTAGAACAGTGGTTCTCAACCTCGGCTGCACATTAGAATCACCTGGGAATCTTTTTAAAATCCTGATTTCTGGGCCCCATCCTCCGGAAATTCTGTTTCTTTGTTGCTCATGTTGTGGCCCCGCCCCATAACAAAGAAACAGAATTTCCAGAGGATGAGGCCCAGACATCAGGATTTTAAAAAGATTCCCAGGTGATTCTAACGTGCAGCCGAGGTTGAGAACCACTGCCCTAGAAGGTCAGGAGAGGAAACTCGGGAAGAGGGCAGGATTGGTGGGAGCCCTATCCTCTAGCCCCATGGTCGGCAAACTGCGGCTCGCGAGCCACATGCGGCTCTTTGGCCCCTTGAGCGTGGCTCTTCCACAAAATACCACGTGCGGGCACACACGTACAGTGCGACTGAAACTTCGTGGCCCATGCGCAGAAGTCGGTATTTTGTGGAAGAAACACACTCAAGGGGCCAAAGAGCCGCACGTGGCTCGCGAGCCACAGTTTGCCGACCACGGACTGGCACCCCACATGCACCCCATCTGTGTGGGCTCTGTCTCCCAGACTGACTTTGACTCTCTGGCCCCGGCTCTGTCTGCTTTTGGAGGGAACACAATGACCACACGGGGAAGCAAAGCCGGAGGCCCGGGGATCTGCAGCCTCCGAGAGCCGGGACCCCTATGCATCCCTCTGTTAAAGCCCCCCCCCCAGCCCCGCCAGGGCCGCAGGCTGCGGAGGGGGCAGGTGTGGCCCATCTTCCTGATGGGTTCCACCTCCTCACCCCGGAAGTGGTTCTCCCGGAGTCACTGAGAAGGCGGCAGAACCAGGGCCTGCAGGTCCACCAGGGCCTGGGCCGGCTTCCTCTCCAGGACCACGCGGCCTCCCTGGCGCCCTGAGTGTCACCCACTCATCTTGGGAAGAGGACGGGGCCACCACCTGGTGTTGCGTCTGTGATAGATGTTGGTGCCCTGGCTGCTCCTCGGCCAGCTCCGGGCAGAGGCGGCCGCGCCTCCAGAGCCACCCGTCGCTGGACCCGGAGCCCAGAGAGAGGTGGGTGCGGAGGCGCAGGGCAGGGCGGGCAGAGAGGTGGGTGCGGAGGCGCAGGGCAGGGCGGGCAGAGAGGTGGGTGCGGAGGCGCAGGGCAGGGCGGGCAGAGAGGTGGGTGCGGAGGCGCAGGGCAGGGCGGGCAGAGAGGTGGGTGCGGAGGCGCAGGGCAGGGCGGGCAGAGAGGTGGGTGCGGAGGCGCAGGGCAGGGCGGGCAGAGAGGTGGGTGCGGAGGGCAGGGCAGGGCAGGGCGGGCAGGTGGCGGGGCCTCCACCTGGGGGGATGGTGCTGCGAAGCTGGGAGCTCCTGGTTGCTGGGCAATGAGGAGTTAAGGTTAAAAAACGGTGTTGGCTGGTCTCGGAGGCCGAGGGTGGCCGAGCTGGTTCTGACGTTGGCGACTGGGAAGAGGTCGGAGGGTGGTCGGGGGCTGGGAGAAGGGGGTCGCTGGGTCGGTTCCGTCCAAACACCGTTGAAGCAAGAGGCCGATCCGGGGGACCGCGGAGGGCACTGCCTTTCGGTTCGTTCTTTACATGTAAATAGTTATAGAATGTTTTTATGGTGTAAGTAGGAACCCAATTAATATTTTTAGTCGTTGGGTCTGTTTCTAGACACTGTGAGCCGCGTTGCGTGCCCGAAATAAGCACCTCTCGCGCATGGCGCGTGGTATTTTTATGTGGTACCCGTTGTGTGTGCTAATGCTTTACCTAGAATATTTGCTTCAGAATTCATAGGGGAAATTAGGCGAGTTTTCCTGTGTGTCTGCGTGTGCGGTATTGGCTGGGTGTGCCGGTCAATCGTGTACCCACTTCTTTAGAAGACGATGCAAGTTGTTCTCCTCTTCAGTCTGGGACAGTCTGAGTAGCTTACAATGGGCCAGTCTTTGAAGGCCTCTGAGAACCCCCTTGGGCCCTTCTGGGTCAGATGCATTTGGGGGACTCGCTCTTTAACAGCTTACTTGCGTGGAACTGGCCTTTTAAATTTTCCTTATCTACTAGTCCAGGGGTCCTCAAACTTTTTAAACAGGGGGCCAGTTCACTGTCCCTCAGACCGTTGGAGGGCCGGACTATAGTTTAAAAAAAAACTATGAACAAATTCCTATGCACACTGCACATATCTTATTTTGAAGTAAAAAAACAAAACGGGAACAAATACAATATTTGTATTTGCATGTGGCCTGCGGGCCGTAGTTTGAGGACCCCTGTACTAGGGTCAAGATAGGTGAGCTGTACTTTCTAGAAAATCATCCATTTGGCCTAGGTTTTCAACTGTATTTGTGTAGAATTGCACGCCATAGTGTCGGGATGTTGTAGAACAGCCTCTGATTTTTATTTATTCCTGCTTTTTATTAATTATTTCCTTCTCTCTACTTTCACTCATTTTACTTTTTGCTCCTTTTCCAACTTTTGAGATAGATATTTAATTTATGGTTACATGTTCCTTTTCATTCTTATAAATATTTAATCTATGCCCTTTCTTTTAACCTTTTCTTTAACGGTATCTCCAAGATTCTGATATGTAGTGTTCTTCATAATCATTTTTCTTAAAAAGAATTGCTCAGTGTCAATTTTCAGTTCCTTGTTGGCTAAGAATTGTTTGATTAAGAAATGTTTAACAATTTTCTAAATTTCCAGATGGAAAAGATCTCATGTCTTTTGATTTTTATTTATTTTCCATATTATTGAATTGTAATAAGACAATGTTGTTGGTTTGCATTATTTTTACTTAAAAGGACTTATTGAAGTTTTCTTGGTGACCTCACATATGGTCAATTTTCATGAATGTTCCATGTGTATTTGAAAAGAAGAAACATTCTCTTTGATAAGGGTCAAGAGTTCAATATGTATCCTACCGTGGAATTATATTGTTTAGGTTTCATATATAAATATATTCATCTTGTCGGATAGCAAAGTCACAACCCCCGCTCTCTTTATGTGCGTTTGCAGGTACAGTTTTGCCTTCCTTTAGTTTTATTGTAGCTTGTTTTAGGAGCGGCTCTTACAACATAAGAGTTTTGCCGTGAAAGAAAATCTGGAAATATTTTTTTACATGAGTGAGCAAGACCGTGTACACTTATTGTTCCGACTGAAATACTCAGTTTTAGCTCTGCCCTGTTATTTTATGTAATATTTATTGTGCATCTTTACCACGTGTTCTTCATTCCTTGGTCTGTTTTCTTTGCTTTTTAGTTTTTAAAAATGTTGGTGCTTAGAATGAAGTGTTTTTTTGTGTGTGTGGTTGTTGTTGTAGAGATTATCTTCCCACTATCTTTTTTTTTTTTAAATATATTTTATCGATCCTTTACAGAGAGGAAGGGAGAGGGATAGTTAGAAACATCGATGAGAGAGAAACATCGACCAGCCGCCTCCTGCACACCCCCTACTGGGGAGGAGCCCGCAACCGAGGTACATGCCCTTGACCGGAATCGAACCTGGGACCTTTCAGTCCGCAGGCCGATGCTCTATCCACTGAGCCAAGCCAGTTAGGGCTTCCCACTATCTTTATATGATGTCTATGATTTCTTTATTTAGGCTTCTGGTGTGCTATCTGGTCTGTCTGCTTTAAGTGACATATTTGTCACCTATAATCTATGGGAAACCCATACCTTTATTCTCCTTCCCCATTTCTTTCCCCGCTTTCCCTATAATAAAACCATCTGTGTTAGGGCTACCTGGTCAGAGCACACAATAGCTACCTACGAGCCTCCCACTTTGTCCGGCCCTCCGGTTGCCATCGATCGTTACGTGTGGCCGGTGCTCACCGGCAGCTCCCTGGACAGTTTCCATCCATTGCTGGGTCGGGCGGAGGTGGCCGTCCGGGAGCCTCCGCAGGAAGGACGCGGGGCCCGACATTCCCTGAATTCTTGCATGTCTAAACTCGCGTTTCTACAAACAAGCACATGGAAGATGCTCCACACCATGAGTCACCAGAGAAACACAAATCAAAACCATAGCGCGACACCAGTTCACACTCAAGAATGGCTGTTGCCAATTAAAGAAGGAGAATAACAAATGTCGCAAATATGTGGAGAAGTTGGAACCCCTGTACAGTGCTCGCGGGACTGGAAAATGGCTCTGCTGTTGTGGGAAGCAGCTTGGCGGGGCCTCAGAAAGTGAAATACAGAGCTGTCATGGGACCCGGCAATGCCGCTTCTAGACGTAACCCCAGGAGACTCGAGAACGGGCACTCAAATAAACCCCAGTACGGAAACGTTCACAGCAGCACTGGCACAGTCGCCCAGAGGCAGAACAGCCCCGATGCCCGCCCATCAATGGATGGATGAATGGACGAGCAAATTGTAGTTACTCACACAGTGGAATATTACTTAGCCATGAAAAGGAGTGAAATAACGATACACGCTATGACACGGATGGCCCTCGAGACCACCATGCTAAGTGAGAGAAGGCAGACTTGAAGGTCGTGTATCCTGTGATTCTGTTTCTATGAAATATCCAAACGAGGTGAGCCCTCAGAGACAGACAGCGGGATGGTGGCTGCCCAGGGCTGGGGAGGGGGGCATGGGGTATAACGGCTCCGTGTTTACATGGCTGTTTTGGGGTGAAGACAGTGTCTGGAACTAGATAGAAGTGGGGGTTGTGCAACATTGTGAATGTACGAAATGCCCCGGAATTGCTTCCTTTACAGCAGTTACTTTTATGTTATGTGAATTTCACCGTAATAAAAATTGGTTCTCTATAGCCGTATTTGAGGGAAAGTTGAGTGGGATAAAAGAGAAACCCTCCATTCCCACGGTGAGTTTTTGAGAGGAGTGTTTCACTGTAAGCTGCCTATTAGAAATCTAACGTCAAGCGGACTTTCGATATAAATGGCGGGTTCTCTTTGCTTGGAGGGCCAGGGAATTATTTTTCCTTTGACTTTAATATCTAGTTGTTGTATCAGAATTTGTCTAAAAAGCTGACTGCTTAAAATCAATTTTCCTACGTGGTGGGCCCTTTCCATATGCAGAGCCGGGTCTTGTACTTCAGAAACGCTTCCTTGAATTATCGGCTTATAGATTAGCTCTGCTCCATTGTTTGGTGCTTCTCTTCAGAGCCTCTAATTATACTCAGTGTGCCTGTCTATCATTTTCTCACTGACCCTTTCTGCCTCTTCATTTTGTTTTCTTTTTTTTTTTTTAAATATATTTTATTGATTTTTTACAGAGAGGAAGGGAGAGAGATAGAGAGCTAGAAACATCGATGAGAGAGAAACATCGATCAGCTGCCTCCTGCACATCTCCTACTGGGGAAGTGCCCGCAACCCAGGTACATGCCCTTGACCGGAATCGAACCTGGGACCTTTCAGTCCGCAGGCCGACGCTCTATCCACTGAGCCAAACCGGTTTCGGCTTCATTTTGTTTTCTTGGCTTTCATTTCTATCCACTACTTTCCTTAGTCCACTCTCAGTAATATTTCTTTTCTCTTAGGTACCTAAAATAATCTCTCTCCTAACATCACTTCCCATTTCATAAGTTCCAGTTTGTCAATTTCTATTTTGAGTTTTACATTTCTGATCTGTTCCCCACCCTCCCCCGCCCACCCATCTGCAATTGCTTATTTAATTATATTTAACTAGAGGCCCAGTGCATGAAATTTGTGTAAGGGGTTCGGCCCTTGCAGCCTGGCTTCGTCTGGAAGGACGTCTGGAAGGTCGTTCGGCTGTCCGGTCTAATTAGCATATCACGCTTTATTATTGTAGATTCCTATTGAAATATTGTATTTCGTTTTCTTTTTGCATTAGGGCTGGTTTTCTTGATTACTTCTGGAGTTTTTTTCATCTGCTGAAAAGTTTTTCTTAACTTTTACAAAAGTGAAGTGTATCATCAATTTAGAAAAGTAAACAGCTGGTAACCCAATGCTTCGCTCCCCCCCCTCTGCCCCCCATCTTAAAACACCACCATTCAGGCTCTATCACCTGCCAGGCTTTATCCCAATGCCACTCACCATAAAGGGTGGCATCCTTTCTGCCACCTCGTTAGGGAGCAGCCCAGTTTCAAAGTCCCATCCTGAAGTCCTGCTTCCTAGGGCCTCTCCTGGCATCTGCTCTGAGCCTGGGTCCCCCGGGCTTGGCCAGCCTGAAACAGGATCAGCAGGTTGATCTGGGAGGGATGGGCTCACTTCTGCTGGAACCCTAGTGACGGTGCTGGGGTTGTCCATCTGGGGGGTGGGAAGGGGAAGTGTTAACCCGCTGGCTCCTGGCTCCCAGCGGCCAAGAGCTCCCCGGGTGCTCACGTCCATGCTTGTGAATAAACCCTAAAGTGGGAGGATGCAGGCTGGCCCCCCCCCCCCCGCCCCAGAGCACCTCCTGCTGTTCTCCAATGGCTCCTCCGCTGTTTCAGCTGTTTCCGCCAGGCAGCCGGCACTCGGGGTTGTGGGGGGCGGGGGTCTGATGCTTTAGGGTTTCCTCTTTGCCTGTGGTTTTCAGGAGCTTTTCTGTGCTGGGTCCTCCGTGATTTTCGTTGTGTGGACCCCGCTTGGCCACACTGGACTGAGTCGTTCTTACATCTGTGCCTCATGAGTGTTCTGGGAAAGTCTTTGCCATTGTCTCTTGGAACAGTGATTCCAATTCTCTTGTTCCTCTCCTGGGACTCCAATGATCTGTGTAGCTTTCCACACAGTCCCATGGCTATGAACTACCCCCTCCCCACTTCAGAAAATGTTTTTTTATTTTCTTTCCTTGCATCATCATTTGTTTTCCTGTTCCCTCTTCTGTTGTGTCTGATTTGCTGGTAGGCCCACTTGGTGAATTCTTTATGTCAGTCACACTTATACAATTTCCACTGGTTTTTTTTTTTTAAATAACATGCAATTCCGTGTCAAGCTTCTCAAGGTTTCTAACTGCGTGGACACACTGAGCAGCTGTTTGGAGGTTCACAGGTGATGACTGCACGGTCTGAACTCCTTGTCTCCCCGTCTGTCTGTGGTCATGTGGCCTCGCCTCCTCGTGTGCCCGGCTCGTTTCCTGGGCACCAAACACCGTGCGTAACAACGAAGCGGAGGGCATCCGCGGGGGTAACTGGAGCCTGAGGGTTCACCGAGGCACCTCGGTCCCTGCTGGACCCGAAGCTTCAGTCTGGGCCTCAGAGCCCCACGTCTGCTGGAGCTCTGGCCGCCTCCCGCCCCGCCCCGCGTGCCTTTCCAGACCCGGTGCCCGCCTCTCCCAGCCCCGCAGCGGGTGGCGCTCGGACTGTTTCAAACACTTTGGATATTTATAGTCTCTGTGTGTGTGCGTGCGAGTGTGTGTGCATGTGTGTGTATATATATATGTGTGCGCGCGTGTGTGATGTGTATGTGCGTGTATGTGTGTATACGTGTGTATATACATTTGATGTGTGTGTGATGTGCGTATGTGTGTGATGTGGGTGTATGTGTGCATGTGCATGCATGTGTGTATGTGTATACATGTGTATGCGTGTGATGTATGTGCGTGCATACATGTGTGCATGTGCACACGTATATATGTATGTGTGTATGCGTGTGATGTATGTTGTGCATGTGTGTGTGTGTGTGTGTGCATGTAAGATCAGCTTTCCCAGTTGTTCTTCACACACAGGGTGGGCCAACCCACCCAGCCCGCCATCACTGGAGCACAACTCCTTCCTGCTGAAAAGCTTTGATTCCCATTTTTATTTCTGATGGAAATGGATGGGGGCTTCTTTCTCTTTTTAATGGAAACTTGCTTTACATTTCCCTGGACTAGCGAGGGCAGATCATCAATCCTGCGGGGAGGGGGTGGTACAGGGTTTCTTAGCTCAAGCATCCTCTTCTTGGGCGGGAATGCGTTCCTGGCTGACCTGGAGGCTGTCTTGTTCTGAGCGACGGGGAGGGAAGCTGTGCTGGCTCCATTCATGGGCCTGCTAAGGCGTGAGGCCCAGTTCCTCTGACTTCAGGTGGTCGGGGGCCTGCAGGCAGGAGTGACCTGTTAGAATGTGCGCTCATGGCTGGGGGTGAGCTATCGCCAGGACACTGTCAATCACTTGATACTTGTCTATGCTCCACGCGCTCCCTTGGTCGTTTTATACGACATCAAGATGACATTTTATGGTCAAATTTGTTCACAGACATGCTTCACATTTTGCTCGCGAGTGCATAAGGAAATCATTCCAAATTCAGCAATAGTGCCAGTTTGACTAAAAAAGTTAGTTTCCATATCCACAAAAATGTTAATCGGATCCTTGTTAGAACATGTGTAAGAAGTGGTCCGCGTTGTCGCAGCGCTTGATGTCAGATTACTAAAATAATTTACGTTTTATCGTGGGAACGGGGGTGCACGCAGAACCTCCCAAGTCACATGACCACGCCTCAGCCCCCACTTCTTCCTAACACATAGAAACTGTTTGTGTTTTGTGGTAACAAATGAATGGCAGGAAGAGCAGAATTTCAATGTGCCTGTTCTTTATTTGATTAAATATATTCTCTATTTATTCTTTAAAAAAACTAACTTAAGTTAAAGAGCAATAAACCATGATAATTTAGAAAACATGTTGAAACTGAGAGTGAAGAAATATGTTCTCTACGTAAACCACACTGCAAACCATAAAACTTATTTTCGTCAGCTCCTCTCCTGACAGTGGCTGGGAATCTGACATTTCTACTGCAGTAGGCAAAACCATGTGAACACGCTCTCCCACACCACGCCACGTCTATTTATATTCCAATCTAAAGCAGCAGTCGCCAATCTTTTGGACCTCACGGACTACCAGTGGCCCACGGACCACAGGCTGGCGACCACTGATCTAAAGCACTGAGCCCCAAGCACTGAGTGTGCCATATGCATTCACACTGGGACCTGCGGGTTCACACTGGGACCTGCGGGTTCACACTGGGACCTGCACATTCACATCAGGACCTGTGGGTTCACACCAGAAGCTGCACATTCACACTGGGACCTGTGCATTTACACCGGGACCTGCGTGTTCACATCGGGACCTGCAGGTTCTCACCGGCACCTGTGTGTTCACACGAGGACCCGCGTGTTCACACTGAGAGCTGGGCACTCACACCGGGACCTGAGCGTTCACACCGGGACCTGCGCGCTCACACTGGGACCTGCACGTTCACACCGGGACCTGTGGGTCTACTCAGCATTACCCTGACGGGGTGAGTGTGCGTGGCGAGGCCACTGCTGACCCCCTGCCCCTGAACCACTGGAATGGATGGGGCTTGGCTCCCATGGAAGCCCACTGCTCTGTGATCCAACAGGTGAGCTTTTCAATGAACGCTGGTTGACATGAGATGAGACACCGATCTCAGGCAGATGAGACTGAGTGCCGCGCCCACAGGGGAGCAGCGAGGCCTCTCGCCCACTCAGCTGTCAGCACCCACCAGCCAGGTGTGAACAGCTCTGTGAGTGCTGACGTATCGAGGCGAGCATTTTAACAGTAGGAAGTGACCTTTAATAATCCATATGGCAAAAGCGAACAACAGGACCATGGCTGAATCTCGGGTCTCATCTGCGCACACAGTCCACACAGCTGACCAGGTCGCAGAGGGTTTCGGATAAACACCCTTCTCTCCTCTCACAGATAAGAAGTCGGCGCCATCCGCTCCTTCCCCCACAGAAAGGGCATTTCGTGTGGGATGTCATGTTTTAAACAATAACACACAATAAATGTCTCCAAAGCCACGCGGCTAATCCCAGGCCCCGCTGTTCGGGATTACGGTGGGGGGCGGGGGGGGGGGGTTGCGGGCCTCATGGCCCCGGCTGCGAGAGCCACAAGCGCTCTGAGAGGCGGGAGGAGGATCGGCCAGCTGAAGTGACAACAGACCTGTGGCCGTTTACGAGGGCTGGAGAGGCTCAGCTGCAGAGGCTGCGGTCTCCAGAAGGTTCCAGAGGAATGAGTGACCGCGGAGATCCAGAGTTTGATGAGAGCGAGTCTCCCTGGAGGTGGCAGGCCCCAGGCAGGAGGCCCCGGGGCAGACACAGCACCCACGGCCGGCGTGGCCAGGCGCACGCTCCTGGGCCCACAGCGCACATCGACAAGTTAATGTCGTACGGATGTCATTTCAAAGCCCCCTGAAGAGGAGAGTCATGACAGAGGCCAGGAGAGCACAGATGGTTCAAACTATATGCAGATACTCAGACTTGCATTTCTGCATTATAGCTGCTTTTTTCCTCTGTTGAACTGTAATGAATTGTCTCATAATCTATTCCATCTTCTTGCCATTAGCGGGCTTTGAATGTTCACAAATAGGAGCAAAGAACTCATTTTCCAGAGCTTTAATCACACAAAGAGGGAATGCCTAATTCTCTAAATGAAATGGCCTGTGAGCACCGGAGCAGAGATTTAATATAGCACGGCAAATTAGGTAGATTTTAATAAATTACTTATCTCCCTGAATACTTTACATATGCTTAGGAAGGAACCTAGCCTGTTTGCAAACAGTGGAAACCCGCAGCCTATAAAAATCCTTTGAAGAAAATGACAAATAAAAGAGTAAATTAAAAAATGAACTGCATTATAGCCTGGACCTCTAGAGACAATTCCTTTGCAGCGCTGATTCACAGCACCATTAAAATATCAATTAAATCCTTCAGTGAGACCGGGTAAAAGCGAGAAAATCACCGTGCGGAGCCGCTTCCGGAGGCCCGCCGCCCCGGCCCCCCCCCCCCCCCCCCCCCCGCATTGTACGGGCCCATGTCCGGCCAAGACGCGCCCGCGGGGTACCCTTCCAGGGCTGCTGCGCGTATCCCCGGGCCGTGCTTTCTCGTCATTCCTCTCTCTGTCACGAGCTAAGTTTCCAAAGTGTAAATTGCATATACATCTGTCTCCGCCTCCTCTCTCCACACACATGTTCCTGGATCCCATCACCAAAACCGCCGTCGCAAAATCCTTGAAAACAGGACAAACAGGAAGGAATGTCATTTTTAAGAGAGAAAAACAAACAACTTGCAGGAACTTAGTAAGTGGGTGCCAAGCCTTGTTCTTCATATTTAATTGATAGGAACTGCAGGCATCAAAGGAAGTGCTCACTGAGCGTTAATGTGCGTAAAATGGGTATTAGCATTTTAAAGAGGAGGATTAACACATTAATCCGAGTAATTTTCATATATTGCTTCTAATAAAATCTTCACAGTATAAAACTCTTAATGAGGCCAATCATGGGCATTCCACTTAGTGGGACGATTAGGGATAACATGAAAGTACTTCTTTTTCATAGGTTTTCTATGATTTATGCTTTTTGCTTATTAAAAATGAAAATGGGACTTGCATTTCAGTTCTTCATAAGGAAATGTTGAAAATGCAAATAGTCTTTCTTATACTATCCTTTGGGTATGTATTGAGGTGCTGCCCCTTAGGGAGATCTGAAGTCCGGACAGATGGCAGCCATGGGAAGAGGGGAAAGAAACATAAACAAATGGCCAAGCCCACGTGGCTCAGTGGTTGAGCACTGACCTATGAACCAGGAGGTCACGGTTCGATTCCCGGTCAGGGCACATGCCCGGGTTGCTAGCTCAATCCCCAGTGTGGGACGTGCAGGAGGCAGCTGATCCATGATTCTCTCTCAACATTGATGTTTCTCTCTCTCCCACTCTCCGTCTCCCTTCCTCTCTGAAATAAATACATATATTTGAAAAAGAACCAAATGAAAGAGTATACAAAACTTGAACCCTTCACCCCAGCCTCCCGTGAGTGAGAGATGACAGGCACAGAGTACTGCAGACAGTTCAGCTCCGAGCTCTGAGCGTGAGCATCCGCTCTGGACGAGGCGGCGTCTCCGGGGCCGCTCCTCTCAGGCCTCCCAGCCCGCGCCATCCTGCTCGCGGACCGACCGCAGGGCCTGGAGCGCTTCCACCGTCACCCGGAGCTGGCCGATTCTTCTGCCACCCGCTCGGGCGTCCCACACTAGGGAGAGAAGAGCAGACAGACATTAGGATCACCCCACAGATGTCCTTCAGGTGGGGCAGCTGGTACCCTGGCTGTAAGGATGGAGATGCCGCTATGAAAGTCCAAAGTTCACTGGCATCTCAGAAAGCTAACACAGCTGCCACGCGTGCAGGGAGATACACGTCTGACACATCCTAGATGCACTGGAAGGAGCGACCCGTCATGTGTACCTAGCGGACAGGCTGCGGGATGATAATTCCAAAAGAGTCAGGATTTCCAAGCCAGTGAAACCAAGTGTGAAAGGGGTCAGGCGACTACGAAGAAGGACCTGTTCTAACCACTGTGCAGAAGTCACACGATCGGGATTTGGGTTGGTAGTTACAACATTCCGTTGTAATGGAGTGGGTGTGGAATTAGACATGTGAAAATGGCAGGTCAGGAATATCCAGGTCTGTGGACTGAGGGGTTGTACCACAGGCAGCCGCTGGGCAAAGCACTGGTCTCCTCGGAGCTCGGGGAGTGGGGGGGGGGCAGGAGGGATGCTGGGCAGGCACCGGGGCACCGCCCTCTGTGCACACTGATGCCTGTAGGGCCTCCAGGCCGGAACCCTGACCTTTCCAAGCTCGACAGCACTTGAGTCCATGTAGGTTCCTGTTTCTATCCCGTGTGGTTTTACTTGAACTTTATGGTGTGTGTGTGTTTCATTCCAAGGAAACGGGTGAGAAAACCTTCGCATAGAACTTGGTGCAGAGACTCAGGTGGAGAAGGGGCAGGCAGGGGACTGACGGGCACAGGGGGCCGCTCGTGCCCCTGAGGGTTCTCTCTTTGGGCCGTTTCGCCTCTGGGCTGGCACAGAACACATTAGAACCCTAAACTGACTCCCCCGAGCACGGCCGCAGTCGCTGTCTGCGCCAGGCCAGGGTGGCCACACGTGGCCTTGCAGAATGAGGACACGGCTGCTAAGCAGAACCGACTGGAAGAAAGATCCAGAATAGGAAGCGTATGTAATTTGGTTATTTCTGTCAGGCTCTCTTGCCGCTGGGTGTCTTATCAGGTGGTATGGGTTAATATTTTAATTCTCTCATCTTTCTCTTCTGTGACCCACTGCCTTGTAGTCGGATGTGTCTGGTTTATCAGAATTCCCAGAGCAGGCTGCTACTGTGGTTATTTGATCTAATCTGCTCATACGTGGCTTGACCCTGCCCTGGGAGCACCTGACATGCCTCCAGGACACGCAGCTGCCGCGTGACCGGGTGGACGGTGGTGCCCGCACAGCGCCCGGCCCTTCGGTGTCAGGGAAGTGTTCGCTTAGTGCACGAGTGAAGGCTGAGCAGACCACGTGCATCCCCGGAGATGGCTCTGCCCACGTAACGCCTGAGACTAGGGCTCGGCTCATTCTCCACACCCCGTGGACGGCCCGCCACATTCCTCCGTGGGTTCGGGCGCCCTGCGAGGACAGGGGGACAGGAAGCCCTGCTGGGATGCACACCTGCAGAGGTGAAGCCCACAGGTCACATCTGCTCAGACCCTCTGTCCCCCGAGTCCTGCAGGGCACGAGTCCTGTATGACCATCACTGGACTGTGACCCCGAATGAGAGAGAAGGCTTGCAAAAGGCGTGGTTCAATGGTTGAGTGTCGACCTATGAACCCGGAGGTCATGGTTTGATTCCAGGTCAGAGCACAGGCCTGGACTGCAGGCTTGATCCCCAATGGGGGGTGTGCAGGAGGCAGCCGATCCATGATTCTCTCTCATCATTGATGTTTCTCTCTCTCTCCCTCTACCTTCCTCTCTAAAATCAATAAAAATATATAAAAAACAAACAAACAAAGAACAAAAGACTAAAACCATCTCCCAGAATATCACGCCACAGCGGAAACAAGCCTGACAGCACAGGGCCTCCGTAAACACCCAATAGGAACAAACTGAATAATTCCCTGTGAAACACAACTAATTATCTTTAAATTTCCTCCAAAGGAGGCAGGGGGAGGGCGGGAGGGGCCGGATGGAGGACGGGAAGGCGAGGCTGTCAGTCCAGCACAGTGAGGCCTGAGCTGCACAGGGTTCAGCCAGCCTGCGACTCGCTGTCCTCGCAGCCAGCCAAAGGGAGGTTTTAGTCCAGACCCTGCAGCTGAGCAGCACGCCGCCCGTACCGTCGATATTCTGCTGGACGAGGTCCCTCCCTTCCCGAAGCAGGTCAGCGAGGTCGACGTGGGCGAGGCCGATGTCCTCACACTCCAGGTCCTGCTCCTCCTCCGGGGGGTCGCTGACCACAGTGAAGCGGATGCTGGGAGGGAGAAGCAGACAGTCACCGCCCCGTGAGAAAACCACCAAACAGAACGCCGAGAGGGCTGGTCGCCATGGATGACATCTCGAAATTTGCAAATAAAAGAGTATTATATGAAGTCAGACAAGCTAGTAGGAGAACTCCTAGCACTCTCACAGCACACCAGCCTGCAGATGGACAGCAATCCGCCTTCCCAAGCTCCGAGGGACAGACATTCGTCTCTAGAATCTGAAGAGCCGGATGCTCACTGTGACAGACAATCTGATCTTTTATTTTTAAACTAGAGGCCCAGTGCACAAAATTCGTGCGTGGGGACGGTCCCTGGGCCTGGCCTGCAATCAGGGCCATCTTCCCTGGCTGCCAGCAGCCAGCCCCAACCCCTGCCACCACCCACCCTGGTTCCCCTTTCGCCATCGGGCGATAGGTGCCTGATGGTCAGGGGAAGGGACCGAGAGGTTGGTTGTTCCCACCCTCTTGCCAGCCCCACCCGGGGGCCTTGGCCTGGCACCACCCACATCTCCCACCACCCACCCCTGGTTCCCCATTCGCCATTAGGCGATCGGAGCCTGCCAGCCTGGGAAAGGGACCAAGAGGTGGTCAGTGTGACCGGTCCAGTGGGCATTCTAGTTGTTCCACCTTTAGGGTCAATTTGCATATTACCCTTTTATTATATAGGATTTTATTAAATTTTTTTTTCCCATCATGCTATATCCCCTCTATATATCTGACCCTATTTTGATACATCTAGTTTTTTAAAAAAATATTTATTAAACTGTTGGGGTGACATTGGTCAACATGGACACACAGCCTTCAGGTGCGGGTTCTAGGTTACAAGATCTGTCTATTGCACCGTGTGCCCATCACCCAGAGTCAAGCCTTCTCCTGTCACCTCGCATTAGGCCTGATACATCTACTTCTAAGGCTAACAGGATCAAGTGACTACAGACCACGGAGCTAGGGTAGCACTGCCAGCAGGAATGCAGTATTTCCTATGGAAATGCACACTTTGGGAGATGCTCTAGCCCTTGAACCCCATGTGGGTCCTATAAAACACAGGGATCTGCTCCCTGAATCATGTCAGATGGAATGTTTGTGTTACTCCAGCAGGCTCTTAACTTATGATCAGAGCACCAAGTTTTGTTTCACTTTAGACACATAATTGTGGGGTTCTGATGGGACTGATTTGAATTAGTGACATGTGTTGAGGCCAAACACACTTGGACGAACCAAAGGACAGGAATTTGCAGCTGAGGACTCCTTTGATATGTGTTGGCACCACAGCTGAAACCACGCTGCTTGTAAACGACCACTTTAACCATTTTCAAAACGTATCCAGCCCAAGTCTGAAGTGAAACAAGAAGCTTGTGTCTTAGTTAACATTCTCAGATAAACATCTAAGCCTCTGGAAAACGGGGTCTTGAAAAATAATCAAATCCTTTCCAAAATCAGGTAAACATGACAAGAGTTTAAACGAACTTGCTGGAAGTAAGTCTCCAACATTTCACTCCGTCACTGAGCCCATGCCTGCTAGCACTGGGCTTTGGCTAGAAGCTAGAAACCCTCACGCTCACACTCACACGGTAGCTGTGAGGAGGCAGAGCCTGGTGTGTGGCAGGTGGAGAAGATGAGTATTTTGAACGACCCAGAAAATACCGGGATTGAGATGGCCTGGTTAAGGCCACCCTTTCTGAGTCCAAATTTCTGCCTTCCTGCTTATCAGCGGTGTGACCTTGGACAAGTGTATCATTTCTCTACTGAACCAGAACTGGAAAATGTCCTGTTCAAATTTGCCCCCATGCACGAAAAACCATGAAACAGTGAATTATGACCAGTGATAGCAAGATAAGAATTAGTCGGAAAGGCTGATGAACTGTTAAAATAGTAATATTGATATCACTGCTGATAGCAACCCACACTTATTGCTTAACTGCCTGTCAGGCGCTCGTCTCTCCATTGAACGTACGTTATCTCCATTTCACAGCTGAAGGAATGAGGCACAGGGTGGTTAAGTCACTTGTCTGCGGTCACACAGCTGGTAAGCGAGGGAACAAGAAGTTATACTCAAGCCAGTGGTGGCACAGGGCCCGTCCTTGCCAGCACCACTGGCTCCTGACAGTTACACCGCAGCGGCCATGGATGCCTCACGCACGGTGCAGGCTTGGTCTTCCCAGCGCCACAGGCAGGGCGCTTTCCAGGGAGAGACCCAGAGACCCCCACGTGCTCTCTGTCCTCACCCCGTGCCGTCCGCACCCCACAGAGCTCCCGAGAGTCCCTCTGTGCAAACCACCCGCCCCTCAGAACGCGTCCTGTACCTCCTGTTAGGCATCTCTTCTTGGCGCAGGATGGCTTTTAAGACGTCTCTCTTTGCTTGGTTGTTTTCTTTATCCACGTAGATCACTGTACAAAAATAAATAAATAAATAACCCCCCCCAAAAAACACACCGTCCACACAGGAAGTCACTCGGAATCTCGCCACACTAGGCCCAGCCTGTGCTGCCTAAGCGCCTGTTTCCCTAGACGAGCCAAGGCGCCTCCCGGTGCGCCTGGGAAGTGTGAGCAGCTCTGGAAGCCAGAGGCAACCCTGAACAGCCAGGTGCGGCGATGGCAGGCCCCGCAGGTTCGTGCGCCCTGTCAATTCCTGGTCAGGGCACGGTCCGGCTGTGGGCTCGATGCCCAGTGTGGGGCGTGCAAGAGGCAGCCAATCAGTGATTCTCTCTCATCATTCATCTTTCTATCTTTCTCTCTCTCCTTCGCCCTTCCTCTCTGAAATCAATGAAAAAATATATTTTTAAAAGGTCTAAAATTTCCAAAATTCAAATGCATCCTTTAGAAAGAAATGCTGGCACTTATGAAAAATATCAGAACTCCTACAAGTTAAGCTATTTACCTTTCATTTCCACCGGAAATCACCTTTGTTTAGGACTGGCTAGATTGGACATAAACATACTAAAAGCATATGCCTCAGAAAGATACAACCCAGCAGTCCAAACACTTGGGTGGGTTCTGAACGCTCCACCATCAAAAGCAACCCTCCTTCTGCGGGCAGGAGCGGTCCTTGCATCCTCCCTCGTGTCACGTGGCAGCAGTAAGAGATGCAGATGGCTTAACGACCTTGAATCTCAACAATCACTGTGTGCGAGAGTCATCGCCCCCAATCCTTCCTTTGCCAAGTCTCCCCTCCCGTCAGCAACAAAATCTGAAGCTCTGCGTCCTTTCCATGTTCTGAATTAACCTTCCTGTCCCACCAGGTAGACTGTTCAATGCTCAGAGACCGGGGACCTCGATGATCTGTACACGTCTCAGAAAAACGGGGGGCGCTTTCATTCTCTTCTCCCCCACTGTCAATTCCCTGGAAGGCTTTATCCGGCCCAGAGAGCATTCTTCCGACCTACGTTACTCTCACCTTCTTCCAAACGATTTTCTTGCTTTCTCAGCAACGTTTCCAAGGGCAACGCCATCCGATCGCTTTGTTCTTGCTCCCTTGGTCTAGCAATGTTTTCTCCGTGTCGGTAGCCCAAAGAAGACAGATTTGTGTGTGGGGGGGAAACCGCTACTAACCCCGCTCAAAAAAGACGGAATTAGGCTCCGGATAATCCTGGGGCTCACCAGTCCAGCCTTCTCACTTTGTGTACTGACGCAGGCCTCAGCGCACAGCTCCCTCTGGAGTGCGCTCAGGCCACAGTGCAGGGAACGTCGCTGCGAGGTTCCGTCCGCTGCTGCACTGTGTGTGTTCCGACGGGACAGCAGTTCCGGCTCCCGGCAGCCTGGCGTGACGTTTCTCACACCTCTCCACTTGTACACCGCCATACCATTTTAAAAACACCTTCAAGTTGGTGGACAGAAGAATTTACACGTTGCCTATTGGGTCTGCACTGGTTCAGTAGACTTACATGTCAACTAGCAGATAGATAAAGCCCTGAATTAAGAGAAAACCTGCCTGCTTCTAAACATGGATGTGTGGGCTAAATGAGGAAAGGTCATGTAGGAATTTATGCCATTCGATTAAAATCCCGAACACCTAGACACTGGGAGAGACACATGCACGGGAGAGACATACACAGATATTGTAACAACATCTACGTGGTCACATTCATCAGGAAGGTTGAAGAAATGAGGCCACGGAACCACTCAAATCCGTATGATTAAAAAACGACTACATTGAAATACAGTATTTTTCTATGAAATTCAATTTTAGACCTAGGTGGCATTTTTTAAATGATACTGCGAGATAGCAGGAACATCTAGCAACACTGTTTTCCCACTGCTTTCATTTTAACTTTAGTATTACTTCAACATTTTCTTCAATTCTACTGCAACTTTTTTCTCCTTATGCTACCGATCTGTCTTAAAAAAATTTCTTTTAATCCTCACCCAAGGATACGTTTTGACAAAGGAAGGGCAAGAGGAAGAGAGAAATGTCAGTCGGTTGCCTCCCATACACGCCGATTGGGGATCGAATCCGCAACCTGGGTCAGTGCCCTGACCTGCAGTCAAACCCGCAACCTGTTGGTGGAGGGGACTATGCTCCAACCAACCGAGCCGCCCGGCCAGGGCAGCAGACGCGACTTTCATGAAGTCACTCTGCCAAGACGGCTGGGGTTTGTATGAGTGGGAACGGGCGTCCTCCTGGCTCCCGCTCCGTGGCCCCCGAGCCGCACCCACCGTGGCTGTAGTTGTAGTGGACCCAGTGCCCTCTCCGGGGCTTGGGCAGCGACACGGGCGTCTCCTCGGCGGGGAGGCCGCAGAGCCGGAACTCCACGAAGAGCCGCTGCACCGTGCCATCCGCAGTCACCCGAGCGTCACTGAGGCTCAGAGCGATGATCTCGATGCGGATCGTCTCTGACGTCTGTTTAAAGAGGGGAGAGAAACAAAGAAGCAAATAAAACAGACGAGTCAAAAACCCTGTCCTCCCTTCTGCTATCGATTTGAAATCAAACACGAAGGCCGACGGGCTGCCTTTTGGAAGGCACTGCGCACTAGTATTTAGTCACACGTGGTAGATTCTTCCCGACAGAGAGACGGGGTGAGACTCTGTCCGGGGTTGGACGTGAACAGTGTCCCCGCAGCCCCCGGTTCCCACGTGCGGCTGGAAGCACCCGCCAGGCGCCTCTCGGGAGGGGCGCGGTGAGGTCTTCATCTCTGACTGCTTTCCGGATGACAAGCGTCGCTGGCCTGGCTTCAAGCCTGCCATGAAGCGCATGCTTATCACTGCTCAGCTCACCTCAGGACCCGGGGAAGCTCCGGCTGCTCGGATCAAAGCCTGTTGAATACTTTATAGCTCTGATGCTAATGCACGCAGCTCTATGAGCCCATATTCACTAGAGCGGGGCCCAGCGCTCACTCTCTCATAGACTCTGCCGTAATAGATTTCACTCAATAAGTAGTTTTCAAACAAAGGAACATTTCTTCCCAGTCTAACACATTTTCTCACAATTTATTGTATGCCATTTTTACAGAATTAACAAGTAAAATACGTATTTGTTTGATAGTGTAATTCGCACATCAATTCTTATTGAACAGATTTTGGTGCCACAGCCATTATTATGGGAGTCACACGAGTTCCCCGGAGTAATGATTTAGAACAAATAATAGACGAGGACTTAAAAATGAGATCATGCCAAGATAATGCCTCAGTCAAATGTTTGTTGTAGTTTTACATTTGCTCCCGATTCCCCTTCACTAAACCCAAAGACATGCTCCCAAAAATGATAGAACTTCGGGTTGTAATTAGAAACTCCCGAAGATAAGACCTGTTTATGGGACCAACGTGTAGAAATTCATTGTTAAATATGTCAGTGGGTAAATTTACCACCGTGATGACTGAGGTATTGCAAAGCATACAATATAATTAACCAAACTGAAACGCTATTGTAAAAATATCCTCATAAAGAACAATTCCCATTGCTGTGCAACCCCCTCGATATTTGATGAAGTAATTTTACCCCCTTCTTTCAAAGGACATTTTCTTTTATGATGTATTCTAAGGCACTTTAACTAAAAACCCAAATCTGAATATTTCACTGAGGTTATTTTATTATTCAGTAGATTCACGGCAATTGTACCCGGATGCCGGGGAGCGCTCCGCCCGTTCTGTGCCCGCTAATGCAGGGACAGGCTGCAGCTGGCAATATCGCCAGGATTAGCACAGGGTGATGAAATATTTAAAGGGAAATTTCTTCTAAAACCTAATAAATCAAATGACTGCCCAGTGTCATTAGAGTGATGGTCTTTGACTTGAATATGCTTTTCATATTCAAATCTGGGGACAGGGAGATGAATGCCCGGGAAGGCTACTCGGTTCCCACTAATCACCGAGCCGCTGCATTCACGGGCATGAGAAATGAAGGTGGCTCTATTGTCTCATCGCACTCGAGGACAGCCTTCTCTGCTTGCTGGAGACGAACATGGTAAAGAACCTATTTTAAATGATGTTATTTTCTCCTTAAAAGGTACCGGGCGGTCAACATACCGCACACGAACACATGCTACAATTCTGGTTAAGCCTTTTACATAACCTGCAAGGGGACCAACTTAGAATTGTTATAATAACCTGTCTTATAAAACCTTCCTGCCTCTGCACAAAAGAATTAAAAACAAAACCCAGCCATAACAAAAGCGAAAGAGGTACACATGGTTATTTCCACACTGTGAAGATAGGAATTTAAAACTTCATCACAGAACCCAATGAAGAGGTGAATGAACTTTAAGTAGCAGAGGACTCAAATTTACGTAAGTGCTTATTTTGTTAATAACATATCAACTGTGCAACCTCCGTATGAAAACCGGCAGTATTATAACAATGAGTTAAGGCGAAACACAAAAATAATTCCAAGTGAGAGGTGATACTTGGATCACAGTCAAACACACAAACAGCAAAGCAAGAGCCCTCCCCCCCCCCCCCCCGTATTATCCAAAGGGATAAAAGAGCTTACAAGTTCTTTATATGATGCCGACCTTCTTTCTGGTTCTGTTTTTTTTGTTTGTTTTTTTTTACCCCCTCCCCTCGCCAGCCTGATTACTTCGATCATATGTCCTTTTTAATTCTCTAATGTTACTGACAGGAGTTATTAGTTACCATTTCTTTGTTCCTTTGACGCTACATGAATCAACTTAAAATAAATCCAAAACGGATAAGTTCCAAACAGTATGTATCTAGGGAGGCATGCTCTGAGCGGAGAATTTTCCAAATATTAGAAGTTTTGGCCACGGGGCGAGCCAGCTTATTTTTCAACATTGGAACAATTCTGGTCACATCCTGCCGCTGTGAACCAACGTGCGAGTGGATTATAGATGAAGGTTTCGAAGAGCAAGCAGCACGCCCAGCAGCTAACAGACAACTCCAACTTCGAGTCAGAAACGAGCTCTCTCCTCTCCTCTCCTCTCCTCTCCTCTCCTCTCCTCTCCTCTCCTCTCCTCTCCGCCTCATTCACCCTCTATTCCTGTCTTAGGTGAGCTCGCCATCCATCCACCTGGTCAGGGCAGCCAGAAGGTCCCGGAGCCATACCTGCCCCCTCCTTTTCCCACACCCACCGCATCCTCCAGCTCACCCACTCCCGTCCGTTTTACTGCCCAAGTATCTCGGTGACCTATTCACTGAATTATCAAAAGCTCAAGATACTGGAAACACTGTGTCAGCTACTGGGGATATAAAGGCAAAAGGTGCAATTTCTTCTCTGTTTTCTCTCTAAGCTTCTTTAGGTTCTCATCTGATCGGAGAGAGGCGCCAACCCAGCAGCTTCTAGTATTAGAACCTTGAAATCCCAGAGAACAAGGAGGGGAGACAGACGAGAGGGGCGGTTAGCTCTATGAGCAGACAGGCGGGCAGCGCGAGACGGGGAGCTCAGTGACGCGGTGAACCTGCTCCGCACGGTGTCACTGGCGCGGCCCGCAGTGCACACTCAGTGAATGAGCGGACCCGCGCGGGGCAGGCTGCGAGCAAGGCGGGCACTCCTGCTCCTAATCCCCTGCCCACAGCCTCAACTCTCCTCTCTCTCAAAAGAAACCAGACATCGCCCTCTGCTTGCAAACCTTTCTACCACCCTACACTCTAGCCCCTCCCCCAGCCTGTGTGCTGTTTACAGTGCTCAGCTCTCGCACCTGGAATCTTCTCCATCCCACTCACCGGAGGCCTGGACCGCAGGCTCTCCTCTGAGAGAGACAGCTGACCTCCGAGGGCCGGCTGCTCCTGCGGGGCCCTCACCGCACGTCCGGTCACCATGTCCTGCACGGAATCGTTTACACACTGGCCTCTCTCTATACTGTGAGCTCTCGGAGGCCGGGACCATCTTATTCATCTGCTGTTCAACATCCTCCCCGGGATCCGGCACATAGTAGGCTCTCAATAAAGACTTAAAGGGATAGAGTCAAGAAAGGTTGAGTATCTTCCACACATTCAAAGTGTCTTTCATATAGTGCCAGAAATTCGTGAAGCTGCGGGGATTAGTGAGTATTAAGTGCTTCAAAATAAGCAGTTGTCTGCATTTCTAGATCATAACCAAATAAAAGTATCTCAAAGGCAGGTCCACACGGTAAAATCTAGGTGGTAGGGTACTATTATTTCAACTTTTCTGTATGTTTGAATTTTTTCATAATAAAAAAATGAAAAAACAACATTCAAGCAGCAGAATTGGGAGGGGGAACAATACACCGACTCGAATGACAGTGACGGAAGCTAAGCCCTCTCAGGCAGACGCACAGTAACACGGGCTCAGCTACGAGGGCCGCACGACGGGCCAGAGCTCCACGCGGCCCGCACCTCCGACACAGAGGGGGCGGGCTCCAGGCGGTTCCCGTTGTGTTTCGTTCCTGTGCGTGCGAAGGCCTGCGGCCAGGTAACGAGGCCACTCGGGGGGTCTGTTGCTCACCACCGCCCCGCTAGCCCCCTGGTTAGCAGGATGTCAGCATCGGCACGTGCGAAGCGTTCCGGAATTCTGGGCGTGATGAACGGCAGTCACCGAAGTCGCTCAAATAAGAACTGCATGCGACGTGCTCCGAGTTGTCTGTGTAGGTGGACTCCACGTCACGTGACTGGACGATGGGGAATGTGATGACAGCTGGTATTCCTCGCAGGGAAGAGAGCTGTGGTTCTCGGCATTCTGGCTCAGGGCCCTCTGCTTCCTGCCGGATGCGAGTGCACATTGTAGGCGTGTTTTTCCGTAGGGCTCACTTGGGCGTTTAGACGTGCTCAGACTTTTATGTTGTACTTAGAGGATCGTGCCGAAGCCTTCCTGTCACGGCAGCCACGGAGCTGGATGGGTAGGGCTCTAAAAACTAGCTCCACGGGACAGCCTTAGGCACGGGTGCTTAGCGGGGAACGGCCCAGGTAAAGGGCTTGCAATCTGTTTCCGTCAGTTAGATTTAGGCCTCACTATGGTGAGACTGTGTGTGAGTTTTATTTCATTCTAAATTTCTACGAGGAATAAATATTCCTGTAACTGTTTAAATTATGAAGCATAGAAGATAGTGTGGCATATTCAAGTTCTCGGCATCTTAAGCAGATGTTACCATTTTGCTGCAGCTGACTGAAACCTTTTCGTTGCTGTTGTTGGAGAATAAAATATTTCCGACACAGATAAGAGTCCTCACCTCCCAATTCCTTTCCCCGCCCTTCCTCATTCCCCCAGAGCTAACCCCAGCCTGGCGCTGGTGTGCATCATTCCCAAACGTGCTTTCATGTTTCCCACTGCATGTGTGTATACACAGAGGCAACATACAGTATTGCTTCGTTTCTAGATTTTAAGTTCGTGGTACCATCCTCTATTCATCATTCTGTAATTTTGTTCCCCCCCCCCAATACCATATTTTTTTGAGATGTATGCATGTTTATAATTAAAATCTAACTCATATAACTTTTGTATAGAGTTCCATTTATATTGCATATATAGTCTATTGTCCATTTATTTCTCTACTGAGGAGCGATTAAGTCACAGTTTTTTGCTATTACAAACAAGGTTGCATTGAACATTCTTTTGTTTTCTTGTGTATGTGAGTGATTCTCTAGAAGAACTGCTGGGTGATGGGTATAAGATTCAGTTTTATAGAATCAGCAAAGTCACATGAATTTACACGGCACTACTTCTATCACCTTAACAATGGTTTATGTACGTGTACGCGCATAAATAAATGCAACACAGCCGGCCGACAGGAGCTGCTGTGTGTGGGACGTGGCACCGGTAACAGCCACAGAGACAACTGGGCACGGAAGGTGATGCTCAACGTCCTGCTGCAGCGAAATGGTGCCACCTGTTTCCGATGCCGAGGACTGGGTAGCACGTGGCTTTCTACACGTCACGGCCACGGTGGCTCTCAGTCAAGCTCACACAGCTGGTCCAATCCCCCTCCCCGAGGCCCTGGCAGAGCTTCAGGCGGGGTGTGCGGAGTCACTGCAGAGACCCAAAGGCCCCTGGACGTTACTCCAGGCTGCGAAGCTTCCTCTTATTAGGAATCAGGCTGACTCTTCAGAAGTTTTGCTAGAAAAGTCTTTGTTTTTTTCTCTCAAAATAATAGCTCTTTGGGAGAAATAAGAGTAAACAAAAATGCCAACTGTCGAGGTAATACTGTTTTTACAAACAAAACAAGCCCCGTGTTCATCAGTGGCAGTGGCCTACGTTTTCTTGTGCGCTCTCTTAAAGGATACTATATTGATCAAATAAATACCGAAACACCCGCGAGGAGATCGACATGGTGCTGGTGCAGAGAGCTGCTTTCCGGGGACAGTGTGACTGTCTCCTGACACCCCGGCAGCGTTTCCGAAGCTCTCACCGCCGGCCTAACGCAATGGCGGGGATGTGTGCTCTGTCCTCACGCACCTGAGGGATACGCCACGCGCCCCTCGCTGACGGCTCCTGCGGCAGCGCCACGTGCAGGAAGGGGCATCTACATCCTGCCCCCATTTCAGACGAGTGCTGTGCTGCCCACTCCCGGTCACCGAGGAAGGTGCCACGGTGCCCGGCTCTGGCTGCACATGGTGCCACTTGGCGAGCTTTAAGCAAAAGTCTGACTCGACTCATCTAGTGGAGATGGGGCCCTGGCATTTAAAGATGCTCCCTAGCCCGGCCGGCGTGGCTCAGTGGTTCAGCACCAACCTATGAACCAGGAGGTCCTGGGTTTGATTCCTGGCCAAGGGCACATGCCTGGGTTGTGGGCTCAAGCCCCAGTGTGGGGCGTGCAGGAGGCAGCCGATTGATGATTCTCTCTCATCACTGATGTTTCTCTCTCTCCTTCTCCCTTCCTCTCTGAAATCAATGAAAACATATTTAAGGAAATAACATAAAATGCTCCCTTGGTCACTGTGGTGTGCAGCTACCGCGGGCGGCACCGCTGCCCCCTCGAGGGGTGCTTCTCACTGTTACCCACAGTGGCCTGACAGGGGAGGAAACATAGACTGCTGGTCCCCGGCTCACGGTCTCTCATTCATTAGGTCAGGGGGCCGGGGAGACCAAGAAGCGACAGCCCCCACAAATTCTCAGGTGATACCTGTCAAATGTTACCTATAAACAACATTTTAACCAGAAATGTCTGTATTTGCAAAAACGGACAGAAACCTAAGGGTCCATCAAACGGGGCTCATTTAAATGACTGGCAGAGCTATGCAATGGAGTATCATGCATGTGTTAAAGGATTAGAGTATATAACTACGGAGAGAAGTCCATGGTTCATTAGTAAAAGATAGCAAAGTTGCAAAACATAAAAAAATGTCTTTAAAAAAATACATTTTTATTGATTTCAGAGAGGAAGGGAGAGATAGAAGCATCACTGATGAGAGAGAATCATGGACGGGCTGCCTCCTGCACGCCCCCCACTGGGGATCGAGCCCGCAACCCGGGCCTGTGCCCTGACCGGGAATCGAACCTCCACCTCCTGGTTCACAGGTCGATGTTCAACCACTGAGACACACCAGCCAGGCAATAAAAAATAGTTTTGAAAGTAATTACTATCAGGAAGGTAACTGGACACTTCATTTACTTAAACTATATTTTGAAACCTATTCTATCTAGCTTAGGACATGTCACACATGGGACGGGGCTTATTCTACCCACCGATGGGATGTCATAATTGATTCTGAAAAGATTGAGTCATTTTTAATACATGAATTCTCCAAGTGAGTGACGGTGTGCATTCTGCCTTTCAAAGCTTTAGAGCACACTTTGCTGACCAGCCTTGCTGCTTGGATTGTTCGGGACAACCTGCTGTCCGGGGAGGGGGCGCGGATTGCAACTTACCCAACTGCACGCGGCAGCTTTTACAAAACCACTCTGGCGGAAGCGGAGAGAGAGAAATCTGTAAACACACGGCACAGAAGAGCCCGCTGGCTTCAGCCGCGACTGCCCGCCCTCACCTGCGGGCTCCCTGTACGAGCCTGTGAGCCGATGGCAGCACCTTTAGCTGTGAGAACGGGAAGCTGCCTGGATTACATGTAAAACCGGAAGTCGTGTGAAAGAAGGAGTGTTCATTTTTTCTCAAATGCAATGACAGACGCAAAGTTTCAGTTTTGATATCTATTGTGAGGATCTAAAGCGAGGCTTTTAATCAATGTATTATACATCAAATTGATCCTGTTAACTTCTGGTTATTCAAATTAATAAAATATTGATGGAGAAATGTCCAAAGTTTCACATTTCTCAGACACCCTGCCAGCCCCCAATTAACGATCATGCCTCGAAGCCTTTTAGCAGCAGCGGCGGCCGTGAGGCTGACAGGACCTGACAGGCCAGCACGACCCAATTACACTGGTATCTGTGCCACTTTGATGTCCTGGAAATGAAGAGATGGGGCAAACTGGGTGGCACATTATGCTAATGACGTGATTTAATCCAGCACCAGACTACGCAGCTGCTGGAAAAGATGCTCCCACTCATTACGCCCCGTTGGAAAGGAAGGGAGGGGACAGGCGTTTCATTCTGACAAAGTGAAGCTCATAAATGTTGTAAATGAAATGAAACAAAATGAAGTAATCTATGATTAATTATACATCACAGACACGAAGAGAGAGGAAGAAGCAAGTCATGTGTCCAAGTCCTGGGAAATCTGTTAGATTCCTTTTAAGGATCAACATTTCTAAGAGATAACTATGGGCGGTCAGATTCTATAACATGAAAAAAACACCCTGAAGGATCTTAAATTGCTTACACAGGGTAGTAGGTAATTCCAGTTCACAGTTGAATTGGCGTGGATGACATTTATCTAGAACACTACCTCTAGTCTCAACGTTGTGATATTATTAGGGTACAGGCAATTAAAAAAATCTATAAAGTGGGGTTAACCACAGAGCAGGGCTATCTAATTACTCCTAACTAGTCTTGTGCCTCTAGTCTATTCTTTACATTACTGATAGCCGGATCTTTTTAAATGCAATTCAAGAGTGTAAACTCCACAAGATCAAAAAACGGACTTCTCTTATTCACCGCGTTATTCCTGGTCTGGAGAGCAAGGCTTGGCACCGAGTAAATGCTCATTAGATGTCATTTAGTCAACGAGGGATCCTCCTCCTCCCTTAGGAATCCCAGAGCAGGCCTCGCCCCGGAGAGCCCCATGCTCTGCTCGGGCCTGCCTGTGGGTACACTCCAGGGCGCCCCACGTGAGCGCGGGCCCAGCCCCTCCTGAGACCACACTGACTTCCCAGGAGCCCTGCTCCGCGCTCTCTCAAATCTCCAGCTTCTGATCCTTCAGCCTCCAATGACCCTCCTCGGCTTTCACCAACTGCTCATCACCGTCCACACTTGGGCCAAGCTTCCCGGCCTCGAGGAAGTCACCCATGAGGGTCCCCGTGCTGAGTGAGGCCCCGAGTGCTCCCCCAGCACCTCATCCACGCTCCTAGCGCGGCCACCATGCGCTTGCCACTATGCTTCCCCGCAGACTGTAAATCCTTTGAGGCCAGAGATGGCTTCTTTTATGACACAGGGGATGCTGGCGAGTGAAGAATCGTGAGCATGAAAGGACATACGACACAGGATGTGCTTAGCCCTGGTAGCCATCCTTCCGAGGAGAGATCCACGCTGTCCTGCGATTTCTGCCTGACACAGTTCTTAAAGAGGAGACTTCAGAAGCGGCTGAGCCACAAATACTGTTAAGCTGAAGAAGGTTTTATGACACAATACCTCAACCAACTGACAGCCTCAAGAATCAAACCACACCCACCCTGTGCCTGTGGACACGCTGCCTGAAAGGACTCAGCATGGCTTCCGACGTGTTCCTACCATAGCACAACCTGAACCGACCGGGGGAAACGCCACCCACACCCAGACTGAGGGACGCTCTACAACATGAACGGCCTGTGCCCTTAGCCATGTCGGTGCTGGGAAAGACCAGCAGGAAAGGCTGAGGAACCCTTATGGACTGAGGGGGCGAACGGGGCAGGAGGCTAAATGTGCTGTGTGGTCGGGACTGGCCCCTGACCAGGCCAGGAAACGCCGTGAGCGACGCCACTGGGACAGCCGCAGCCGTCCAAGGAGAAGTGTAGGTTGCTAACAGTATTACGTTACTGCTCTGAAGTACTTAGGGGCCAAGAGGAATGATTCCTGCACCTATTGCATCTATGGATGTAAGAATGTGTGTACATATGTACACACATACACACATACGTACATACGTATACATGTAGTCGGTGATACTGAGTGAATGTACAGCAGGACTTCTCCGCACCACTTTGGCAATCTTTAAAGAAAAAAGTTCCATGACTCATTAAATGATTGGCTAAAGCAGCACACAGAAACCCTGGTATAATCACTAGAAAATGCTACATTTCTCCATTACGATGACCTCGTGAGTTCCATTCCTCTGTATGTAGAGTATCTTATTTTATTATATTTGCTATGAACTTGAAAAATACTAAATTTCACCTTTTAACGTAAGATACTGGTCAGGACCTTCTACTAAAGGTGGAATTTTTAAATGCACACGGGAGCTGATTAATGGCTTCTGAGCATAAATCACTGCGTAGAGCAGATGCTGGCTTTAAATGATGTCCACACATTTGAGATATAAAACCATGATGTGAAACCACATTTTAGGATGGTAGTGAAGCTGTGGGAAGCTGTAGCAAAGTAATACAAGTTACTTTACCAGAAATAATAAGAAAAAACAGTTTACATACTACTTTTTAGCAGAAATGAAATAACTTTAACAGTTTATCAATAGACATTCTTAGATATGAAGAGTCTATAAATTCACATTTTCACATGATTTTAGTTTTAAAAGCCATCTCACATTTTGAATTCTTTCAAGTTCAGGTTTGATTTAATGCATCCTTGTACAATGGTTCTGAAAAGAAGGCAGGAAAGTCAACTGTTTTTACGAAGTACCTTTTGAAGCTACTGGATTTAGGTGCTCTTAACATGGAAGCAAAAATAATGCTTGGATGCTATAGCATTACATAATGAAACTGTAAGTGAAGTTTTCTTAATATGAGATGAGCCTCGAATAAGATTATGATGATGCAGTGTTTTTGCCTCAAGGTGTTCACATAGGAAGACTGGAATACTATGAAGGAAGAGAACTTCATTTCGGCACATTTCTAATTGGCATCAGTTACTGACCTGCGGGATATTCTTGGAGACAGGTTCTGGAATGATACACTCATCACTGTCAGAAGCTGATCTGTCTTCCTCGTCTGTTACAAAATAAAATTTCAGCGGTTTAAATCTGTTAAACCAGCTACCTTTATACCTTTGAAATGGAGAGAAGTGAGCACACATTATAAGGACAACCTTAAAAGAACAATATGATAATCATATCTGAACCTCTTTTAGCAGCAAAGATATTTACATTACATTTTAGAAAAAGGAAAAAAGGATCGAAAATTCCATGTTTAGTTCTAGTGGAAACAAAGGAAATAAAAATATAGCTTGTTCTAATATGAACTTAAAAAATAATTTTTTAAAGAGGACAGTGTAATAGATGTTTTCCAACCAATAATATTGTGTAAGAATCAAGTTATTCTTACTACTTAAAAACATTTTAAAATGTTTTACAGCTTTATTATGGTAAAATTGACATCTAATAAACCACACCCATTTAAAGTGCAAAGTCTGATATTTTTACAGATATAATTCTGTGAAAGCATCAGCACAATGAAGATCACACACAGAGCCATCCCCCCAAATTTCCCTCATGCCTTTCTGCAATCTCTGCCCTTCCTCATCTCTTCCCACTGGCCCTTCCCCAGGCAACAGCTTGAACATTTCTGTCATTATAGATTAATTTGCCTTTTCGACATATTTATAGAAGTTAAATCACATTATAAGCTGTCTTTTTTTTGGTCTGAGTTCCTACTTTTAATTTTTAAAAAAGTCAAGTCCTCCAGAATGACCCAGATGACAGCCCGGAACCCAAAGAGAATCTAAAGCCACCAAATATGCCAATTGGGGGCATGGCCAGCAATGACACTTGCATCTGCCGGGCCCCCAGTGCAAGTGAGAGAGATGCCATGACACCTGGCACGGCTGACGAGACTGACCCACAGCCATCGCTTCTGTCGAGAAACAGGTGTCATGAAGTAGCTCCACTGTGCAGTGAAGAAGTCTACGAGGCACACTGTTAACTCAAGCTAAGAGCTCAACAAATACTGTCAATTCAAACACCAGTCACCTTCTGGCTCCAGTTCCTCGGTGATTTCTGTTTCGTCTTCGGAAGAAGTCGTACTTGGCTGTGCGATCTGGCCCTGGGACAGCAGGGACACGTCCCCCCCGTTCTCTGGCTGCGCGTTCCCAGTGTGTTCTCTCCCCTGACTGACGCGGCTTTCTGGAGGCGCCTGGAGAAAGGAGAGCACGCTGATATTTTTATCACTGATTAGATCATAGTTGCAGCATTTCTACTGAAGCACTTGAATAATAACTTGAGACTTAAATATACAGACATGCTATATATATGCATTTGAAAATAATTGCTTAAGTTGTTCAAATAAAAATATACGGATAAATGAAAATCTAATTATAAACTAAGAATGAAAAATACATCAATTTCAAAATAAATTTTACATTACTTCACATGTCTATTTCACATTATGCTAAGAGTATAATGGTAGCCGTTACACTTGTCATGTTTCTTTATCTTTGCTTTCCAAGGAAGAATATATAAAGATAAGATCAATGCTATAATTTCCTGACCATGTCACTACAAAGACAAAGTCTTTAAGAACCAAATTCAGCCTTTTGAAATAATTTTAATACAATGACATACCTGGAAAACATGCGAAGAAGCCGTTGGCGCACTAACATCCGTTTCTGGTGTGACCTCCATTTCTGGCGAAAGGTCCCTCCTGTCCTCGGGAGGAGGGGACGTCTCCCTCTCCTATGTTCATGTGAACACATGACTGTGTTATTTAGGATTACTACTAAATCCCAGATCACCCTAAGACTTTTACATACAAATGTACATGTGTTATATGTATAAGAACACTAATAAAATGGGGAGCACATATAGTAGCTCCCATTAGGGCAATGAAATAGTGCATTTCAGTAACATGACTGATATTCTTCATGGTATATATACGTATATACAATTTAAGAACTAGCCGCTGGTGTGGCTCAGTGGTTGAGTGTCGGTTCATGAACCAGGAGGTCATGGTTTGATTCCCAGTCAAGGCACAGGCCTGGATTGTGAGCTGGATCCCCAGTAGGGGGCGTGCAAGAGGCAGCCGATCAATGATTCTCTCTCATCATTGATGTTTCTCTCTCTCTCTCCCTCTCCCTTCCTCTCTGAAATCAGTAAAAACATTAAAAAAACAAAAACAAACTACAAGTGTATTTCATCGAAGCATTGATTATAATCTCAAAAAAGTGAAAACAATGCAAATGTTCAATAGGCATTAATGACATCACATGCGGTACATCCAAACGCCAGTTTTTTGTGACCATGAAAGACCTACTCATCTAGACCTGTACTTACTGACAGTAAAGAGAGTGCACCACATAGTGTTGAGTGAAAAAGGTAGTTAACTACAACTATATATATATATACGTGAACGCTGTTTTGTTAAACAATAAATTTGCAAACAAACAAATGTGTGTATATATTTCCATGGAAAAAAGTATGAAAAAAACTTCATCAAAATTCTATCTCTGATATGCAGATTTGGGAAAACTGTATAGTGCTGTTTTTATTTTGTTATATTTTTATTTTCTAACATTTCTAAGATAATTATACATTACTCATGTAATTAAAAGTTGTATATGCTGGATTAGGTATGTACCGTCTATCAATTTATAGTCAACCATTTTTCCATGGTTCATAAACTGATGTCTATTGTTAAAATATAGTTTATAATTAACAAAATTTTTTTTTATTGATTTAAGAGAGAGAGAGAGAGAGAGAGAGAGAGAGAGAGAGAGAGGGAGAAAGAGAGAGAGAGAGAGAAAAAGAGAAAGAGAGAGAGAATACCAACCAGTTATTCCACTTATGTACGCATTCCTTGGTTGATCTTGTATGTGCTTTGACTGGGGATCAAACCCACAACCTTGCGGTATGGGGATGATGCTCTAAGCCACTGAGCTACCCTGCCAGGGCTATCATTTTGGCTATTTTAAAGGGAAACATGCCCAGTATAGAAATTGTGAAAGTTAAACAAGAAGACATAAAAGAAATTAATATAAACCCACATTCCCATTATTCAATGATAATATCTATTAACTAGAGGCCTGGTGAACGAATTCATGCACCAGTGGGGTCCGTCGGCCTGGCCTGCGGGATCAGGCCAAAACCAGCTCTCTGAGATCCCCTGAGGGGTCCCGGATTGCGAGAGGGTGCAGGCCAGGCCGAGGGACCCCACTGGTGTATGATTGGGGCCAGGAAGGGACACAGGAGGTTGGCCAGCCAGGGAGGGACCATAGGAGGGCTCCAGGGCGTGTCCGGCCCATCTCGCTCAGTAGCAATCAGCCAGACACCAGCATCAAGCTCACCTACTGGTCAGAGCGTCTTCCCCCTGGTCGTCAGTGCATGTCATAGCCACTGGCCGACTGGTGGACTGTCTGCTCCCTGATGGTCAGTGCACATCATAGCTAGCAGTTGAGTGGCCTTACCATATCATTAGCATATTATGCTTTGGCTGGTTGAATGGCCGATCAGACACTTAGCATATTAGGCTTTTATTATATAGGATAACCAGTTAGATTTCTATTTCTTTATAATTGATTTTTAATGCAAATAAAAGTTTTGGTTATATGGTGATAATTATATTGTAAATATAACATATCCTGCTACATTAAAAAAATTAACATTGTAACATAAAATTTTCTACAAATATGAAACTTTGGGTAAGCATTATTTTTTTTAAGCAGGAAAAAGAAAAATAGACTGAATTAAGTCAATGGAATATAGAGTAGAAATAATCCTTTAAAATATATAATATCCAGAGCCACAGGAGTTGTAATTATTTGCTGACTGGTTTTTGCCCTGATACATACTATAATAATCTAGGTAGTGCCTCTTTTACAGATAGGATACTGAGCTATGGTAATCAGTACATAAAGTATTCTCCAATGTATTACCTTAATTCAACCTCACAACTATGCAATAGTTATCATCACCATTTAAAAAATTGTTTTTATTGATTTCAGAGTGGAAGGGAGAGGGAGAGAGATAGAAATCTTAATGATGAGAGAGAATCATGGATTGGCTGCCTCCTGCATGCCCCTCATTGGGGATCAAGCCCGCAACCCGGGCATGTGCCCTGACCGGGAATCTAACCATGACCTCCTGGTTCATAGGTTGATGCTCAACCACTGAGCCACACCAGATGGGCCACATCAACCATTTTTTTTAAAGAAAAAGCAAACTCAGTGACAACATAATATTACATTGAGTGGATGTATCATGATTCAGATCAAGGAGTAAGAACAGTTAATACTTATACACAATGCCAAGTTACAAACCTAACATTTTAAAGGAAAAAAGAAGCTTTTTATTCACCCAATTTTCCTTTAAATCAGGTAGGGTATACTACATCTATAGTGTTTATTTCCCATGCTCAGGTTTACTACTTACAGAATTCTTTTTTTTTTTTTAAATATATTTTATTGATTTTTTTACAGAGAGGAAGGAAGAGAGATAGAGAGTTAGAAACATCGATGTGAGAGATACACCGATCAGCTGCCTCCTGCACATCTCCTACTGGGGATGTGCCCGCAACCCAGGTACATGCCCTTGACCGGAATCGAACCTGGGACCTTTCAGTCCACAGGCCAACGCTCTATCCACTGAGCCAAACCGGTTTCGGCTACTACTTACAGAATTCTGATGTGGTGTGATATCGGCCAGGAAAGACACCTTCTTCCCTACAGCTGTTAAACGCTGTCTTGGTTTGGGTGTTGGTGCCTAAGATTGAACAGTATGGCAAACTGAGTATGAGGAACGTCCACCTTAGATAAGGCTTCAGCTATATGTTCTGCTTCTGTGTCTATTAAGTTTTGTAAGAAATTCAAAGTCACTGTTACTCACTACAGACAAGGTGCTCACAGAGGAGGCTGGAGGTAGTCTCTGAACAGCTTCGGACTCTTCTTTGTGTATGACAGTTCCTAGGTGTTCGGATGTTATGCATTCACTTGGTGGGAGGTAGGCAAATTTCCATTTCAATATGACATGAATGGTCCCTGCAGGATGCTTTTTATGATCTGTTAGCTCAAATATTCCTGTCAAATCACAAAATAAATAATTTTAATTAATGCTAAAGTAAAGTTTTACTACCAGAATAATTAAAGTGAACTACCCACAACTTAAAAAAAATAATTTTGGCTTTTACTCACAACCCAAATTACTTAGAGAATAAAATAAAGACAAAAGGACATGTGATAGGTTCACTTCTTGAGTAGACTGCATTCAGAAGTTAAGGCCTCAAAGGAATACTGATTCAAAGTTGAGAAAATTAACTTATGAATATTTTAATCCACTGAAATGAAATTCAGAAATTATTCAAAATTCTTAGCATTCCTCCAAGACATTATCTGGGTTATAGCTCATGTATGAAACTTCATTTTGATTTGAATATTCCTGCAAAAGACTTGTCTCTATAGAAAAATATATTAAAGCTTCAAAATTCCAAATAATTGATATATCTAGAGAAATCTTTATATTACTATGTAGTTTTATTATAATTTTAAATATTTTATTGGGATTTGTTAAATTACTCCAAGTTAATAGTACCACAGCAAAAAAAAAAAGTCCATAAGATAAGCCATCTAAAACATATAGCAGTAATTACCTATATCTGTAATATTGAGTCCAAATTTTAATCATTATACTAAATTGTTCAGTAGGAAAAATCCCTGACTTGAAGAAAATAAACCTATATTTCAAGCATAACTTTTGTTTAGAGGTATCCTTTACTTTGTCAGCAAGTGTACGGCATGTCTTTTAATGGCTGGCTGGGAGGAAAAAACTAAACAACTCTAGACTTTAGATAGAACAGAAGGATACAGGTAGGATATAGGGAGGTGATAAACTTCTATTGTAGGTACAGGTGAGACTTCTAGAATGGCTGAGTGAAAAGCTCAGTAAATAAATCTTTTCCATAAAAATCAGTAATAAAACTGGACAAAAGGATGAAAAACAACCATTTAAGGCCCATCAGAATTGATCAAAGGTATACAACAAATTGAGAAGCACTTATTCAAAGAAATCTATTGAACCTCAGTAAGAACAGGAAGAGTCAGACCAGGCTGGCCAAACAAACAAACAGCAATGGCAATCACCCCAGAGAGTGGGAAAGTTGGAATCCAGAGTTGCTACAAGATAGTATCCTCAATGTCCAGTTTTAGGGGCGGGGAAAAAGAGAGACAGACAAAGAAGCTGGAGAGTGTGATGTTAACTTGGGGGGCGGGGGGTGGGGGGCGGGGGGGGGGGAGGCAGAAAGCCATCAGTAGAGGCTTTCTGAGGGTGTCCAGATGTTAGACTTAGCAGACAGAGACCTCAGAGCAGCTATTATAACTATGTTCCAAGAACTGAAAGAAACCATATTTAAAGAATTAAAGTGTGGTTACAATGATCTATAAAATAGAGAATATAATAAAGACATAGACGTTATTTTTAAAAAGGGAACTAAGGAGAAATGCTGGAGCTGAAGAGTACAATTACTGAAGTGAAAAAATTCAGTAGATGGGCTCAGTAGGAGATCTGAGCTGGCAGAAGAAAGAATCAGTGAACCCGAAGGTTGACCAGCAGCGATTACCCAATCTGAAGGGGAAAAATGAAGAGAAATGAACAGAGCCTCAGAGACCTGCGGGGCACCATTAAACATATGAACAGATATGTAATGGGAGTCCAAGAAGAAGAAAAAAAAGGGGCAAAAAATAATTCAAGAAGTCATGACAAAAAACTCCCCAAATTAGGTACATAACAATACCCTGCACATAAAGAAGCTCAACAAATTCCACGCAGGGTAAGCACAAAGGGATCAATACCTGGAGACATCATAGTTGAAATGCTGAGAGCCAAAAAAAAAAAAAAAAAAAAAAAAAAAGACATTCCCACATGTCAATGATTGAGAGAATTCGTTTCCAGCAGACCGGACTTACAAGGCATATTAAAAGAAGTTCTTTAGGCTGAAAGGAAGTGAGACCAAATAGCAACTCAAATCAACACAAAGGAATAGACCAATCAAGGTAATTATATAGGTAATTATAAAAGTATAGATATATTTTTTTCTAATTTCTTCTCTTAACTGATTTAAAAGACAACTGCATAAAACAATAATTGTAAAATTATATTGTTGGACTTGTATAAAGACAAAAAGTAAAAATAATAGCTCAAAGGACTGGGAGAAGTGAAGGTATACTGGAGAAAGGAAGTGACACCAGACAGTTGAGGAAGAAATAGAGAATATAAGAAATGGTAAAAAACATAGCTTAATATAAAAAAGTCTCCTATAATTATGTATATTCTCTCTTCTCTCAATTTCTTTAAACAATATAAGGTTATGTAAAGCAGTAATTATCCTATATAATAAAAGCGTAGTATGCAAATTGTCCCCTCAACCCGGAGGTCGTCCAGGAGTTTGACCAGGAGGCGGGGCTGGCCGGGGGAAGGGCAGGAGGGGCTAGCCGGTGGCCAGCAGCCGCTAGGGCCCCTGCCAGTGCACAAATTTCGTGTACTGGGCCTCTAGTAACATTATATTATTGGTGTTTTTTTTTTTTTTAACAGATATAGGCATACTATATATATAAGTATGACAACCAGCACAAGAAGGGGGGAGGGAATGAAATTATATTGGAGCAGACCTTCTATATTTTAATGGAATTGTTAGTATTAATTTTTAGTAGATTGTGATAAGCTAAAATAAACATTGTAATTCTTGGAATAACTACTAAAAAAAGTCACTCAAACAATATAATGTTATAGGCCCAAAGATGATTTGAGACAGTTAGGAAGATTAATTAAACAGAACAACATATCTAAAACACTAACGTATAGTTTAGGTTTGTTTTTACAGTTTCACAGATTAAGAAATGGGCTTACCTGAGATGCACCTGTCATGTGCCAATGAAATCAGGGGCACACTGACCTTCCCTATGTACATATCCTCCTGGGTATCACTATCATCAAACACATAAAAGCCCAGAGACTCTGACTTAAGGTATCGATCCAAGTCCACACTCATCGGCACTGGGAAACACATATGATCATCAAACTGTGGATCATTGCTACTGGGAATGATGGCCGTGTCATGGTCTGCAAAATCAAAAAACTTGTACACAACGTATGGGTGTGGCTGACGGTGGCTTGCTCGGGCCTGCAGCTGGTTGCAACATCTCACTGTAATATGAAGTTCATTTAAGTTGCCATCTGCGCAATCAGTAGAACTGAGCTGAGCCGTTGTGGGTGCTTGTTGACTGAGCTGGAAAAACATACATGTTTACATTACAGTAAATATACAATAAACTGACACACAGCAGCTGCCAACCCCCAAACCAAATGATTTTGTAAATGGACAAAAACCTGCATATTTTCACTTCATATTGAATTTCTCAGTAAAAGATTCCCGATTCTTATTTAAAACCAATATTCACTGGAATATGTGTGAACAGATGATCCTATGCTATTAGCAACTAACATAGAAGACTGAACATACCTGCAGAGATTGCTGTTAAAATCAAGAAAAAGTTAATCTGATGTTCTTTAATTCTATTTGATAACTGAGTCAAGTGAGCAGATGGGTCCAAAGACCAACGTTCTCTATTTCACAATTTTATTAAGAGCTAATCCTTCGATCATGCCAGCCACTTGTTTATATCCCAGTCTTAAGTGAGAATCCAATGAACTTGATGGGCACCACCAAGAAAGGTAATTTTGTTGTATTTGGGTTGGCCCTCATCCTGAACCAATGGGGTTTGGGAAGCAGATACCTGAGGTCAAGATTAGCCAGTATATCCAAGTATAACTGCTATTAAGAACTAGAGAGCAGGATCAGAGATATGCTTTGGAGAGAATGAAAAGCTAGGATTGGGGGGCCATTACAGAAGACAGATGAGCAAAAGGACTTACTAGGCAGAGCTAGAAACCGCTCTCCGGCCCCTTTTGCTCAGGCAGCCAGCACCCAGGCGCGTTAGCAAACAACTGCACTGACTGCTAACCCAGCACAGCTGCTGTGATCTGGGACAAAGAAATGCTAGCGTTGTTTCTGCTCGTGTTGGGGAATCTCTACTGAGCTTCTGGGACCCCGACTAGAGAACTGACTGGAGAAGAGAACAGAACGGTCCCCATCGCCTCCGTGGAGATGCCTGGCGGTGTGGAGAGGGGCACCGAGAAGGGACTCGCAATGCGGCTTTCCCCGAGTTTGCCGAGTGGAACGATTGACAAAGCTCCCCCTCCACATCTTTCCCAAGTCCACCCACAAAAGCCGCATTCCAATTGTAAATGACACATTCACGCCAGCAACGGGGAGTCTGAAAACCTTTAAACTATAAAACTAAATAAGCAATCTGGTCTTTCCACTTCTAGTTCCCTTTTCCACAGCAGCACTTCCCAAAGTGTCCAGCAAGATGATCTCTGGGAAAGGGTGCCATTCTTTCTTAAGTTTGGGAATCAGTGTTATATTAGTAATGGTTCTTTAATTGAAAGTTACAGGAACTAATTCCAAATAGCAAATATGACAATTAAAAAAGACTTTCCCATAAGGCTAAAGGGCTATTTCATGGACCACTGTTGTAGCAGGAAGGCGGCTGGGCCTTAGGAAGGAAACAGGACGGAAGCCACCGGAATGGACTCTCCGTCCAATTTCCATTTCTCAGTGTGCTTGTTCATTCCTCTCCAGACCCTTTTTCTTTCCTTTGCTGGCTCACATGGTAGAAGCTCCTAATTTTGCATGTTCCGGGCATGGCGAGTCTTGCTTTCTCTTGATCTCAGGAAGCAGAATCTGACTGGATGAACCGGAGTCAGGTGGATATTCCTAAATCAACTATACTGATAATAGAGGAATATGCAAATTGTCGGGGACGCTGTCACAGTAACAGTAATGACCAAACAGCAGGCTGCGAGGAGCAACGAGGCTGGCAGGGGGGTTAATGAGGGACGACCAAATGACTGAACAGCAGGCTGCGTGGGGCGACCAGGCTGGCAGGGGGGTTAGTGAGGGGAGACCAAATGACTGAACAGCAGGCTGTGTGGGCGGCCAGGCCAGCAGGGGCAGTTGGGGGCAGCCAGGCCAGCAGGGGCAGTTGGGGGTGACCAGGCCTGCAGGGGGGGGCTGTTGGGGGAGACCAGGCTGGCAAGGGGGGCAGTTAGGGGTGATCAGGCAGGCAGGCAGGTGAGCAGTTAGGAGCCAGTGGTCCCAGATTGTGAGGGATGTCCGACTGCCGGTTTAGGCCCGATCCTGGGGATCGGGCCTAAACCGGCAGTCGGACATCCCCGGAGGGGTCCATAATTGGAGAGGGTGCAGGTTGGGCTGAGGGGACCCCCTGTGCACAAACTTCGTGCAGTGGGCCTCTAGTTAGTTATAATTGGATGTTGAGTAGGAGAGAACAGGATCACCAAACATAAAGCTTGACACTGGGAGCCCAACCTATGGACTGGGAGTGAGGGCAGTTCCAAATGAAGAAAGATAGTTAAGACCTGAGCAGACATTCTACAGTGTTTCTATGACATTCTATCCCTTTGTAACTCCACATAACTCATACTTTATGCTTCCTCTTGAGACTCAAATTACACATGAGAAGTCCTAAAGTCAAACATTCTACTTAACTTTGCTCAATTCAGCACTTTCTGCATTCATTGGATCGTGACATTCTTTCTTTTGGAAATATGGCCGTTAAGGCTCCATGAAACAGTTTGAACCTAAGGGACTGCATTTAAATGTCCAGTTCTCAGTGAGCATACTCATTTTGTAGCCCAATAATAGGCATGTATTTCCTTCGTGGGGAGTGTAAGGACAGTCACTCGATGTGTGATGACCGGAAGGCTGTTCTGTTTCTCCAGTGCCCTGGGCAGCACAGGGATGGGCTCCTATGAGGTGATGGAAGGACTGTGTCTTGCTTGTGGTGGTAGTTACATGAACATATACACATGATAAACTGCACAGAACTCCTCCTCCCCCACACATGTAAAAACGGGTAAAATCTGCATGAGGTCTGTAGCCTAGTTAATAGTGTTGTACAATGTCCACTTCCTGGTTTTGATATTGTCCTGTAGCTCTGCAGGATCTTACAACTGGGACCAGCTGTGTGAAGGGTACACAGGACTTCTCTGTTCTATTTTTTGCTGCTTCCTGCAAGTCTATGATTATTTCAAAATAAAAAGTTAGAAAAAGCCACTTGATGGCTGTGAAAGGAAATAATTTCAGTTTAAAGCATGACATAGAAAGAATATGATACAATTTCTGTGTCATAAAAGTGTCCTAAAGTCAAACAAGCTTACCCACGGCCTTTGCGCTGGCCCCTTAAAATTTGATGTCATATATCCCAAAGCCTTTGCCCGCTCTCGATAAAGGCGAATCGCTTGGTCCACGGGAACTCTTAATTGGAACCAGTATTCCACGGTGCCAAAGTTTGGGACGTCTTCTTTAGTTCCTACAGATCAATATATAAACTTGCTGTTAAAACAGCCCCATAAATCAAAATATATACCAGTAAAAAATACATCAATGGTACTATACATTGAAACTATAAATTTTATACTGAGTAAAATAGTATGTGACATGCACAAATGACGTGTGATTGGCAAATAGCAGAGATGAAGAAAATAAAGTTACTTCTGCACGTATGAGTTTCACTGTATGTTAAATATTATTAAAGAACTGTCAAACTATGTTTGAGATCTTCCAATTTATATTATTCCACTCCTCGTGAAATAGAAAAAAATGGAACCAAACACCCCACAGACCTTTTGATGCTGTAGTACTTTTTGAACAAGTTGTGCTCTATGCAGACTGACAGAAACAATATGAAACCTCAAAATTATAAATATGAACTCCACGTTGTAATGCAGCTTGAAGGAATCTTTGGCACCTCCCCACTCGGCCCAGTCTCAGGTACAGGGGAAAAGCCATGCGGTGCCGAGCACGCACCGTGTGTAACAGGCCCTTGTATGGCTTTGCCGGGCGGGCACACCCCAATATTGGTTCAGCTCTCTAGCTCTCTTCCTGGAAAAGGTCTCCCGTAGGGCTCCTGGGAGGGGAACACGTCCTCATCAGGGCGCCAACCGCTGAGGCAGAGCTGTCTGCCCGCCAGCCTGTTCCTCCGCCACACTGTTTGCTGAGGGCCAGGGCTGTGGTTTCCATGGATACATTCCTACCAGAGGGACTGGTGCAAGATGGGTGCTCAAAAACCGGTGGAGTAGATAATACTGTGCTTACCAACCAAGCTTGCTGTGCCAAATATCCGACCGCTTTTTTCTAGAATTTCATGGAATCTCATCTGACATGCTGCGATTGTTTCGTAATCTGTGCTGTACGCCTGGTGGACCTCAAGGGTGACCGTGTTCTTGTGAATATAGTGCAAAAATAAGTCGTTAACGTGGACGAGGTACTGAGAGGTGAAGTTGTACTCCGGGTGGAGGCCCCGCACGATGGGCGTTGTCTGTAGCTCAAAGTCGTAGAAGGCGTAGGTACAGAAGGTGAGCGGCTCTTTGTCCCCAGACGCCTGCGACACTTCCGGAGAAAAGGTGACTTTGTGGATGTGGATTTCAAATAGGTTCTCGCCCCGTTCTAAGTGAATGGTGTCATCAAATTCATCCACAGAGTCGTCTGGCAGGATTTCTGGTTTAAATTTGTACTGCTTGGTGCCATACGCAATATCCTTTAACTGGGCTGCAGGAGAAGACACACGGTTTAGAGATTTCAAACACGGACATATGAAGACACAGAGCAGCTTTTGAAGTGGTAGGAAGGCTGAGTGCTTGGGGGGACTAGCCTCCATCTTAAATTCTAGGACTACCCTGTTTTTCTGTAAATATTATATTATGCAGAAATTCATCACTTGTTTTGACATCGTTTATTAAACAAGGAAATTACAGCCTAGGCTGTAACACAGGCTCTCCCATGGGAAGGAGGAAGGGCAAGGCCTCTGAACGAACAGCCGAGGGAAATACTTGGGGTGCCCCTGCTCCCGGGCCTGTGCTCTGGGACCTTCTCTCCTACGGAGCCAGCTTCTCCTCCCACGGCTCCCGCCCTTCAGTCTATAAAATACAGGTGGGGCAAAGGTAGGTTTGTAGTTGTGAGCACTCGAAACAGTTTATTCTTGTATTATTACGTATTAATTATTGTATTATTTTTCCATTCAAACAACTATAAACCTACTTTTGCCCCATCCTGTCTGTACTTTTCTTCTGTGTTTGAGGGGGTGATGAATATGTTTGTTACCTTAATTTCGGTGATGGTTTCACAGGTGTATACATAGGCCAAAACTCACCAAATTGTCTACTTTAAGTGATGTGGTTTAATGTTATGTCAACTACACTTCTCTAAAAGAGATACCGTTTTTTTCTAGATGCACATCCCCTCCCCATGTCATATCCACATGTCTAGAAAGAGTGATTTACACTGTCTCCCCTCCTCCTCTAACACTCTTCACCCTCCGCAAGCAGCAGCTGCTCACTTTTCTTGTGAAACTACTCAAGAAAAGTCACCGGTAACCAGATCATTGCCGGAGCGAGTGGACTGTGGTCCAGGCATGACTTGGTTCTTTGCCTGACTGACAAGGATGGCCACGCCCTCTTCTTTGGGCTCCGCCCAGCAGGGCTTCCATGGTAGCATCACCCTGCTTCTCTTCCTGCCTCTCTTCTCACTTTTTTAGGGTTTCCTTTTCTGCTAGCTTGCTGGGGTTCTGTGTTATCCTCCTCTTCGTCTAGGTCAGCGGTTCTCAACCTTCCTAATGCCGCGACCCTTTAATACAGTTCCTCATGTTGTGGTGACCCCCAACCATAAAATTATTTTCGTTGCTGCTTCATAACTGTCATGTCGCTACTGTTATGAATCGTCATGTAAATATCTGATATGCAGGATGTATTTTCATTGTTACAAATTGAACATCATTAAAGCATAGTGATTAATCACAAAAACAGCATGTAATTATATATGTGTTTTCCGATGGTCTTAGGCGACCCCTGTGAAAGGGTCGTTCGACTCCCAAGGGGGTCACGACCCACAGGTTGGCGACCCACAGGTTGAGAACCGCTGGTCTAGGTCTTCCCCTGGGTAAGCTCACCCCGCTTTTGGGATTTCTGCTACTATCAATAGGCTCCGGTTTCTATTTTTTCATTCAGGTTTCTTTCCTGAACTCCAGAGCCCTCTACCCAGACATCCCGAGGCACAGCAGTTATTTCTGCACTTGCATCTTGGGTGGAGGTGTCAGCACTCACCACGTTGCCTACGGCAGCACGTTCTCGTTTCTGGTGGGGTCATGGTCGCCGCCGCTTCCTAAGGCTTGATCGAACCTGCCCATCCTCTCTCCACCGAGGCTGCCTCATTACAGCCCAGTGCTTCCTGCCCAGGCCAGCAGGAACCCCTGGCTTCCTTCACACCTGACTCGCCCTCCCCCATCCCTACAGCCATCCCCACAAGGCAGGTCTGGTGTTACCCCGACTTCAAAACCCCCCAGGGCTCTCCAGGTGCCTAAGGTCCCCGCTCTTCAAGATGGCAACCAGGGCCCTCATGGTTCCTGATTCGGGGTTCCTAGTCGGTGGCTCCACACCGTTTCCCGAGTGACCAGCATGCTTCCCCCACCCCCTTCCACTTGCCTCACCTCCCCCATGAACCTCCCATGCTTTTACTTAGTGGGGAGCTCTGTAGCAAACACTCCCGACCTGGAGTGCGGAGTCTCCCCTGAATCTGCAGTCTTTCCTCAGCTGCTTCTCCCAGCGCCACACTCTGCCCAGAACCGGTCCGCTTACTTGTTCACATCCTGTGCGCTCCTGCGGGGGGCGCCGGAGCTGTTCCCTAGCTGTACTCGCACTGCCTAGCACAGCCGTGGGCAAACTACGGCCCGCGGGCCGCATCCGGCCCGTTTGAAAAAAAATAAAACTAAAAAAAAAAAAGACCGTATCCTTTTATGTAATGATGTTTACTTTGAATTTATATTAGTTCACACAAACACTCCATCCATGCTTTTGTTCCGGCCCTCCGGTCCAGTTTAAGAACCCATTGTGGCCCTCGAGTCAGAAAGTTTGCCCACCCCTGGCTAGCACTTTGCGTAGGATGCATGAAGCCTGACCATGTTTATGAACTGAATCAATGAATTCAGGGAACACATAAAATCTACTGATAAAAGTCTCAAACTCTGTGACCGCCTTGGTATTTGGGAAAATGCCATTAAGCAAATTCTATTGAGCATTCCTTGAGATAAAAGGTACACACTGCTCTGTGACTTCTGGAAAACCCTGCCCAGTTGGATAAAGATATTTATTGAGCCCTTCTACTTAGAGCAGTGGTTCTCAAAGTGGGGTCTGGGAACCCTGAAACTGTTTTGAAGGTTTGTGCGATCAGAAGTATTTAAGAAATAGTATGAAGATGTTATTTGCTTTTTTCATTCTAATTGTCTCACAAGTGTACAATGAAATTTTCCAGAACCTACATGCTATGTGATATCATAACAGATTCAATGCAGAAGCAGATATAACATATGTTTTCTATTAAGCCAGACACTAAGAAGATTTGCAAAAATGTTCAACAATTAAAAAATTAAAGCAATGTCACTCTTCTCACTACTTTTTGGTATAGAAAATACTGCTTTTTTTTTTTTTTTATAAAAAACATGCATATGGGAGAAAACTGATTGGTTTCTCTCTCATATTGATGTTCCTCTCTCTCCCCACCTCCCTTCCTCACTCTCTAAAATCCATAAAAACATATCCTTGAGTGAGGATTTTAAAAAAGTGCTGTAATTTATGTTAACATGTAATGGTTTATTATTTTAACATGACTTAACTATTTTTTACATTTCTCACTTTTAATTTCTCATATAATAAATATCATAAGAGTAACCCATTAAACAAAAGGCCTTGGGGATTCTCAGTAGTTTTTAAGTGTAAAATTATTGCTGGCATCAACCACTGAATTAAGCATGGTAATCATGGGACATGAGAGATAAAGTACTTCTGATTAGAGAAGTCACAGACACTATGCAATGCTCTAACAGTGAAGAAACCAAATAAAAGAATCCCCAGACACAGTTTCTGAGTGCGTGAGAGTGAAAGCTGTAAGTGCTGAGGTAGTATTTTTTCAAAGCATAGTTTTGCACCTGCATCTGAATTGCTTGGAGTTGTTATTAACATTTTTTAAATCTATTTTTTTTATTGATTTCAGAGAGGAAGGGAGAGGGAGAAAGAGTTAGAACCATCTATGATGAGAGAGAATCATTGATCGGTCGCCTCCTGCACATCCCACACTGGGGATTGAGCCCGCAACCTGGGCATGTGTCCTGACCAGGAATTGAACTGTGACCTCCTGGTTCACAGGTTGACACTCAACCACTGAGCCATACCAGCCAGCTGCTTGGAGTTATTTTTAAAAATACAGTGTCATGGGTCCCCGGTCTGGAGGGGGGCCCAGGAAGCTGCACGGGAAACAAGTTCCGCTGTGGTTCTCACACTTGGCCAAGTCTGAAAACCACCGCAAGGGCATTTCCAGTGGAGGAATGGCGAGTGGCGGGAGCAGCTCCGGGCCGGGCCTGCACTTAGATTTTGAAGCAGGGAAGGGTGCATCTGCAGTCAGGAGAAAGGAGGCGCACATGGAGTGGCACGGTGATGGGGCTGCGCAAGAGGAATCAGACAAAGGGCAAGCAGGCTTGTCTGTCTGAGATGCGCAGCTTCCTTAGAAGAAAACTCAGACACGAGGCGGTAAGTTTAGTCTGAGATGCTGCATGCAGAACTCTGCATCTCGCCTGCAAGCAACACTGAGTTCAAAAAGTAGTGGGAAGTGACTACAAATTCCCGAGTAGAGACGAATCAGATAAAAACTGCCTTGCTGGTGAATTATTATTGTGGTTATAAATTGAAAAAAAGGTAGAAAGAAACTGTGAGTGTTGCTGAGGAGGACATTTCAACGATTATAAACCATTCCCGTGCGAGCAAGGAACTGTGCCCACTACCTTCTAGTTTCTGGATGCGCGCAGCCCTGACGTCCAGAAGGTGGACATACTGTTCCACTTTGAGCTCGTAATCTTGCTGCAAATTCTCCATCTTCTGGGTCACTGCCTCAACTTCCATCTAAAACATAAGAGAGAACACGTTTCAACATGTGTGATTAGTTCCATCTTCATTTTTTAAAGCAAGTAGGATTCAAGCGTTTTCTAGATCCTGCACGTGCCAGGAACTGTAGCCGTTTCCTGGCCTCAAATAGCTTACGGCTTCACAATCCACCCTTAGGGCTGTTCATAAAACCAGAAGTGAGGTCCACAAAAGCCGGGCCTGTTTGGTGGAGGTGTTTCTCCGTGGCTGCGGCTGTGTATAAGGGGCTGTGGGAAGCACCTTGTTTGCAGAATGTGGTGACTCTAGTCCAGGCGAGTGCAGTGCCACCACTTGCGCTCTAAAATTAGGGTCTTAGCCCGGCCCGTGTGGCTCAGTGGTTGAGCATCTACCTATGAACCAGGAGGTCACGGTTTGATTCCCAATTAGGGCACATGTCCGGGTTGCAGGCTCTATCCCCAGTAGGGGGCGTGCTGGAGGCAGCTGATCGATTCTCTCTCATCATTGATGTTTCTATCTCTCTCCCCGCTACCTTCCTGTCTGCAATCAATAAAAAAACATTTATACAAAAATCAAATCAAATCAGGGACTTAAAATTTTGTACTTGTCTTAAAACAATTTCTTCTAATTACTTAGTTATATTTATGAGAACTTCCAGGCATGTGGTAACACATGGCCACAGATTATGACAAAGTACCACGTGACACTGCTTAGGAAGGTGAACCGCACGTAGAACATGACAGGACGCGTCCTCTCCCAAGCCGTTCCGTTACCTGGTAATCCTTATTGATTTTATGCTGCATGATTAGCATGTTCCTGGTCTTCTCAAGTTCTTGCACTGTCTCTGCATGAGTTGCCTGCAGCTCCCGCATGGAACGTTCTAGATCTTTATGACTGGTATTGTCTACTTTCTCTAAAAAGGAAAGCTCTCCATTTCTTTGTGATTTCTGAGCCTAAAACGAAAACATGTTTTATTATTGAAAACAAGAGCTTCTAAAATGTAATCATGTGATTTAATATAGATATAGCAAGGAAAAATCATTAATTGAAAACAGATATATTTCCATTTTCCACCAGGAAAAAAGTAGTCCTGGCATAGGAAATATATTTGGACAGACATTTGGAACAATTATAGAGAATTCGAAAAACAGTTTATTTCTTCATGACATAAAAAAGAAATCATGTACATTTATTTCAATTTCTATTTCTTCATTTGATTAAAATCTACACTGTGATGATCTCAAAGGAAAGAAATGCATTTTCTCATGTTTTCCTGTAAACAACAGAATATCCTAGAGCTGGAAAGTATCTTCTGGTAACACTTATGATTCAGTATTTTACTTAAAATAATAGTGTCGGCCCTAGCCGGTTTAGCTCAATGGATAGAGCATCTGCCTGAGGACTGAAGGGTCCTGGGTTCGATTCTGATCAAGGGCACATGATCCTCGGTTACAGGCTCGATCCCCAGCCCTGGCCGGGGGTGTGTAGGAGGCAACCAATCGATGTATCTCCTTCCCGTCGATATCTCTCCCCCTCCCTCCCCCTCTCCCCAAAGATCCACGGAAAAGTATCCTGGGTGAGGATTAACAACAACAATAAAAACAGTGTACACCCAGGTCTCTCAGGAGAGAAAATTGTCGATTAGTTTTATCGTCAGGCATGTAAAAATGTTGGTTACCGTTGGACAAAGGGCTGTAGACAAGCGTCTTTAAGGTCTATTTTAATGTGATTTTGATGTCCTTATGACTTTGCATATGCCGTCACTAAATGTCAGCGGACCCCTTTCCTGCGTCATTCCCTCGCCCCGTGTGAGGGTTACAGACGGGTCTGCACTCTGCCGGGGCGGTTCCACGTAGACATGACACTCACGGGGAGGCGCAGAAAGTTACCTTTATGAGCAGAAGGGCTTCACTCAGCTCCTCGGCGTTAACATCAGTCTCCTGCAGAAGACAGAAGAGTCAGAGCTCACAGGGGGCTCTGAAGGGAAAGCGCAGGAGACATTCCAACTACGCAGATCGGCCCCACGGATGGAGCATGAGCTGCCTGATACCGTGACGTGATCAGTGAAGTCACATATTTGCATCCCCTTTCTCTCTAGAATAGTGCTTTCTCTGCGCCTAAGGCATGTAGAGAAAAACGTGGATTTACATCCTACAGAAGAGAAGGGTTCACCTGGTTGTAAAACTTCATGCGGTTTTTAAGGTCATCGAGCTGTTGCTTTCCTTCCAGACATCGTAACTGCAGCTCTCTGTTCTCTTGCACGAGTTTCTCATTGTGGTCTTGAAAAGAAAGTCGACACAATTGGAAAGATATGAGAGAACACGGCAGAGGAACACGTTTTACACTGACACGGCAAGCTCCATCCAGCGCGCTCTGGGCAGAGAGGAAATGAGCTAGCACCCAGCGAGGCAGCGGGAGCCGGACGCACGCACACGCTCAGATGTCGGCCATATGATTCACTGCTTATCAAAAACGTAAGACGTAACTTCGCAGTATTAATAGAAGGAAATTGTGGCCTCCGGGACTTCAAAGGAACATTCTATCTAAAATACTTAAGAAAATATGTTCCTAAATCTGCGATTTTTACTTACTTAGTAAGGGTCCTGAAAGGCATGCAAAAAAAAAAAAATTATCTTTTGGTTTTTGGAGTTCCTTGAATTTTCTTTTCCTAATTTAACAAAGTATTTTTTATTCAAACAAGATAATGTCTCTGATAATAACTAAAGCCATCATTTTAATCAACTACCTTTTAACTAATCTGTTAAAGATAGGAGCAGTGGATTCCCAACCAGGGCAGGGGAGTGTCAGCCATAACTCGTGTGTGTTCTCTATGAGCTCATGCTGTTAACGAGAAGGACATGGACGCAGAGCCATCATTACGGGATGGAGGTCCGTTATGTTCCCCTAGGCAGTCATTGGCCATGACCCACAAACAGGGGCTTAGGGTAGCGCTACTGAGGACAGTAAATCCATAGACTAATTTTTCACTCCCTGCATTAAGCATAAAAAAAAAAGGCACAGTAGCTCGTTAACAAATGTGTTCTCTCGTCTCATGTTCTTAAGTGCGCTCGCCAGTCGCCCTCATGGTGGGGGTCAGGCATCCTCCTCCTGGGCCCCCTGTGGACTGACCCTAAACCACGTCATCCAAAGTGTCTCCACTAATTCCATCCTGCTCTCCAAGATTTATGTTTGTCATAAGTCCTCAATTCAAGTTGTACATTTCTGTTCCCTTTCCTTAAAAAAAAGGCAAGTCAACACATTTGCCAAGAATTCTTTACATAAGTACATTTGCACACTGACTGCATTTTATACAAAAATATGTTTCTGACATTTATAATGCTTTGTTTCCAAGCTAGAAATTCTGCATGTAAGTGAAAATGGTAAAATACACAGTTAAGGAGAAATGGAAAAAATTCAGATATTTCCTTGAAATTGAAAAATCACACACACACACACACAACCTGTGACTCTAGGCAGGGTATGAAGAGGCCTTTTAATATCAAATATATAAAGTTTTTCTTATTGATAAAAGGTTAAAGGTTATCCTAGAGCAGTGATGGCGAACCTTTTGAGCTCAGCGTGTCAGCATTTTGAAAAACCCTAACTTAACTCTGGTGCCGTGTCACATATAGAAATTTTTTGATATTTGCAACCATAGTAAAACAAAGACTCATATTTTTGATATTTATTTTATATATTTAAATGCCATTTAACAAAGAAAAATCAACCAAAAAATGAGTTCGCGTGTCACCTCTGACACACGTCATAGGTTCACCATCACTGTCCTAGAGTATAAGTTGCTAATATTTAGTGAACAAAATGAAAAAAATTTAAAAGCATGGACAATACTTGGAAAATCTGAAGGTGAAGGTGAAGGTGAAATGCTTGGCTTTAAACTAAAAATTAGGATGAATAATAACTATGAGTTCTCAGGAGACAGACTTGCTTTTTGTTTAGAGAGCAGGGTAGGATGTGGAATGCTTTATTTTATGTTGCGGAGGCTAAAACAACATCTAGACTGAGTGAGCAGGTAGCAGAAAGGAGGTAACACAGTCAGGAGGACGGAAAGGGCAAGGTGCGGAGGCTATTTCTGTGGCTAGCGGAGCTTAGGGCCTCTGAGGGCGAGCCGGCGTGGGAAGGACAGGGCTGCTCCGTGCTCATCTGGATGACGATTTCTGAGCTCGAGTTTCTTAACTGTTTCAATTTTTCAGACGAGGGCCCTAAGAATGGCATTCTAATAGGCATAAATAAACTTGTTCCAATATTTCTTCTTTTACTGATTTTTGTTTCAACAACTATGTCCTCATGTGTTCACTGATATTTAAAAAAACACTATGGCATTATTAGTAAGAAAATACCTTAGTGGGAAAAGATATTATGATATACCAGTAACTTTTTCCCTGTTGAATTTTATGTAGAATTATCCACTATATTTTTCCTTTCTTAAACTGTTTATTGGGAGACGATATAGTTCAAAGAGGAAATAGACTTGCTGAATTACAATATGAAAAATCAAAGCACCCTGTACAAGATGAAAAATAACCTCCTTTATGTTAGGATTTTGACAAAAAGCATGTTAAACCAAACGGCATTTTATTCAAATGAGGTAACATTTCGCTCTTTAAAAATGATGCTCTTCAAGCACACCACTAATAAGCAGAGTGCAGAGAACAATTCAACTAAACAATTTTCAAACTCCTTTGTGTTAATATCTTCAGCTGTGATCAATATAAGCTCACGTATTATGCCGAATTATGCATTTCAGCTAAAGATAGAAAGGAACTTTCGAAGCAGGCCCTTACACACATGCAGTTAATTTAAGCATTAACCAAATGCAAGCTGCATTTACATATCCTTCCCCCACATATTCACACAATCTGAAACTAATTTGTACCTCGAATAAAGAGGTGAGTATTCTTAAAAATAATCTGCCAGTTAGATGAATGACTACAAGGGCCAGAGAAACATCTTCTGGCAAAGAACACTGGGTACATGAAAAGGTAAGTGTGTGAAGAGACTTCAAAGCAAAATGAAACAATTTCAAAATCTGTTATACAAAAAGGAACTTTCTAAACATTAAAAGATTTCCTTAAATAGACAATTTCAATTTTTTGGTTTAGTGTCTCCCTGGAAAAAATGGTTAAAGGCTGTAATATTTTTCTTATAGTCTATTGTAACTTTTCACATAAAACCACACACACTTAAAATCATTAGATCTATAAATTTCAGGTGTTCAAGCTAAAATAAAATAACACTTGCATTAAAAATAAAGATTTAGTTGCAGTAATTTTTCTTTAGAAAATAAATGAATAACTGTACAAAGATTTGTTTAGGATCTTTTTATACTTAAAAAACTAAAGAGATTTAAAAATTCATCAATAGAAGATTGTTAAACAATCATGGTACATCCTCACCCTCAAAAACTATGACAACCATTATAAATGATGATGATGTGAATGTATATTCAGACTTAAGGGATGGTTTCAAAATATGATAAATAAAAAAGCATGTTATAAAACTGTATACATATAGGAAACTCTGCAAGGACATACAAAAATATTAAAAGAGATTATTTTCAAGGTTGTGAAATTGAGAGATTTAAAAAAAAACCTTTTTATTTTGTTTACTGGAATTTTTTACAGCGTACCTGAGTTATTTTTATTATTCAAAAATCTAAAAGAAATAAGAACCAGTTTAAAAAAAAAAGATGAGACATGGACTAGTTTAAATAAAATAACTTAGCAATTGTGGCTTTAATAATTTATAAGAACCCTCAGAATTGCTTCAGGAACAATATACAGGTTTTTAAAAAAGGCCACAGATTCTAAACCCCTTACGAAGAGTTTCTTTCCAGAGATCAATATGGATGTCTGGAGACAAGAGCTCTGGAATTCTTAATATCTAGGGAAGTACGAAAAGCACATAAGTAAGCAAACTTTACTTCGTTTCTGCTTTCTTTAAGAATGAGAAGTGTACATGTTTTTGGAAAAGAGAAAGGGAATATAGAGTACTTGCACTTCCCTCAGTGAGCAAGAATTTACTGAGCAGCTCCTAAAACATGCGCTCTGTTAGGGACTCAGTTCTGAGCTGTAAAATCTGCAGCTCAATCTTTGAAAACTTTAAATATTCCCCTGGTCGGAAATCATGTCACCATTTTATTCCACTCACAATCTTCCAGAGAAACATTCATAAGTCATCTTTCATCAGATTTAATTACTGGGTAAATAGAAGTGTTTTCCTGAAATTAAGACTACATCAGTGATTAAGTGTGTTCTGTTTCAACCTTCTTAAAATGCTAAAAATAAGTCGGAACATAATTTTTAAATGTTATGATTTATAAAGTGCCAATTTCAGAAATATTAAAATTGGAAAGAAAATCTTTCCTATAGTTAATAAAATATGGCATTGTGATCTAAATCAATATATAGAGTACTGACTAGATATGTAATTTTTTTTTTTTTTTTTTACTGAGCCTGCATTAAACTTTTAAATGTTCTCATGCAACAAAACTGCAAATGTTCCAAAGGAACAGCTAGTGGGTGAGCACCAGCTACAACATTTGAAGCAAATAATTCCATTTCCCTGTTGTGCATTCGTGTGTAACGTATAGGTGTAGAATTCAGAAGTCAAACCTCTACAGTTAATTATAGTTATTTTACTTCTATGAGACAAGAAGAGTGAGATGAGACTCATAACATGAATCTTATTCATGATTATTACTCAGCAAGGACACCTTTTTTTTTTCTTTTTCATCATCAGTCCTTGTTTTTTCTTCTCAATATGAAAAACAAGATAAAGCAAACACATACCCATGTGACCTCCCTTCCGTACTCCTGTTCTTTGCCCACCTCTCCCCACACTGACTCGAATTTTCACAGTAGGGACATCTTGACAAGGCTTCTGGTGTGTAAGTTCAGGGTCAAGGTGAAGAATTAGATAGCTCATTATCAGAGACCCTCCCTGCCGGACCTATAGCAAACAGCGAGCTCCTGCCACTGTCTCTCACACTGCTTGCTCTTACTCCCAAGGCGCCGGCCACTGCTGCACATACTACACTCACTTAACTGCCACGCTCCTCCCTGCTGAGTGGATGCTGCCTGCGGACAGCGCCTCACTCACTGCTGGGTCCCAGCGCCGAGCAAATACTGGTGCTCAGTAAACACTTGTGAACTGCTGAAGAAAGGCTCAAAATTTAGGAGAATTAATGACGATCTGAGTAAGAATGACTCTGAGAAAAGGCAATTCCTTTGGCCCAAAGGCTAGGATGAGTAAAAGGAAGGTCTGAGCCACCAGCACACTCGGGGAGCGGACGGCTGCAGACACAGGCCGTGTCTCCCATCCACGGCCGGGGGCCTGGCCAACAGAAGGCCCCCAGGGAGCCCGGATGGGGCCAGTGAGTAGCGGGGTCAACACAGGCCTGAATGCGCACGCGGCGCCGTTTCGCAGGTACCTCTTTCGGTTTTCAGCCTGTCAAGGATTTCCGCTTTGTCGGTCAGGTCGGACTTTAAGGCCGCCTCGAGCTGCGCAATCTGTACTTTCAGCTGCTGCTCCTTCACCTTCCATTGCTCCTCCTGGGCAGCACCGAAGGCACTGCAAGACACAGGACACGCGAGGCAGCTCAGAAAGCAGCCGCGACCGGAAATACGGGAGAAAAGCGTTTAGTGGCACAGGGACCACTGTCATCATGTCTCAGGAATTAAGTAAACATGTGCCGGTCTGCTGCTGGTGAGACCCAGGCGCCTTCCTCAGGCTGCGGTTAGGGAACATGAAAGGGTTTGTGGGATGAGCAAAGGAACTGGCCTTAATTTAGAACTCTCAAGTCAGAGGAGTTGGCAGCGAGCGGCTTTTGTGGGACCAGGGCAGGAATGCCGATACTGTACGTGCTCCAGAGGAATCCGCATGGCCAGACCTCAGCCTCGCCGTCGGACCGGGCCCTGCTCCCCGCCACAAACCCTCTTCCTACAGGGAATCTAGAATCTGGAACATTTAACGAGCCTGTGATAATGACAGTCACAAAATACTGGCTGTAAAGTGATAGCACAGTGAACCGCAAGGCAGCGGTTCTGATGGTAAGTAGTGATAAGGCAGTTTTTGTCCTAAAAAAACAAAAAGCAATGGGCTGAAGAACAAGTCTTGCTTGTAACACATGATTGGGGTGAAAACCCAGAAGCACAGCCCGATAAGAATGACAAAGGTGGAATGATTGTCCCTCAAGGAAAGTGCAGCAGTTTCATCTGTTGTTAAAATCTACCAAGGACCAGGGTTGGAAGAACTGGCTGCAATATAACTAAATGGTAAACAGAAGGCATACACTACACATTCGTTTAGGCCAGCGGTTCCCAAATGCTACTCATGCTAGACCAGCTCCACACAGAACACTTGGAGAGATTTAGAGATGAAGATCCCAGGGCCCAGGAATTCCTACTTTCACAAAGCGCCCAGGTGACGGCCAGGTTTGGAAAAACCCATCTTGATCTGTATTTCAGCAGAAAACTATTATCTGTGAAGCTTGATATGACTGAATAATTATCAGCAGCTTTGACCTTTCTACTTACTTGAAATCCAGTAAATGAAACAAAAATTTATAAAATCTGCTTTTGTACTGACGATGAAGAAAATGAAAGCTGTTACTGAAAATTGCCCTTAATGTTGCTCCCAGCTATAGCCTTGAGGTTTTTGTACCAAAAGAGATACTTTTCTGGGAGGCATAGCTTTCAAAGGAAAAACTGTGCATTCACTTTACATTTTGAATGCTTTTACTGCATTTAAACTAACATGACCTTAGAAATGAATGGAATTCTAGAAGTTTTTCTAAATAGGACATCTGTTTCATCTAGCAGTGTTCTCCTTTCACATATGGAACCTGAAAAAACAACAACGCATGGATCTGATATACCAATATTTTTAATTAATTTTAAAAAGATACAATTACCCAGACTTAAATGAAATCCAAGCACAATATGTACTTTACCTATTAATGTAAAGAATATTCCTTTACATTTTCATTTTTAAATAAAGAACAAATATGATTTCTTTGTCTGGTGTAATTATATATCTCAAATGCATACATATATATATACATGCATGTCAGTGTGTGTGTGTGTGTGTGTGTGTGTGTGTGTTTATTAAAAACATGTACTACTCGGAAAAAAATTAGCATGATGAAATAGGCACAAGTATACATTATATCAGATGCCAAAAATTAGAAACAGTAGTGTTCCAATAGCATTAGTACCAGCAAAGAGATCACCAACAGTTAATCTGGCAGAAACATCAGAAGCTGTGTGTGTTTAAATTAAGAACAATTTAGCAGCCTGGTTTTTCCAAACCCACAAAATACTAGTGTAAATCAGCGTAAGTCAATCTGAATTTAGTCCACTGCTATCTTCCCTCTAAATTTAGGATTACATTCCACTGGAGTTTCATGAGGGATTCCTTTTGAATTTACTGTATTCCTCTGCGCTCGGAGCCATCTGTGCAGCTATAAATGGTGAGCCACATCTGGCTCCATTTTCTCGCTGAAGGCTGTGTACATGATTAGATCTGCATATGAGCGCAGCCTTTGCGAGCCTTTTACTCATGAAAATGTCTTTGTACATTGCCTACAGTGACAGCTGAGGGGATTCACAGTTGGTCGTGGTGCACATTTCACTGTTACATTGCGTTGCAGGAGTGACAGAGTGTCAACCTGCAGTGCAATGCCCACTGGAGCTTTGGGTCAGCACAGCAGAAACACACACCCTGACCAACCACAGGGCCGGATGGAAACAGAGCTGAGCAGTTCATCTCCACCCTAGGATTGTGGTTCTTGGAGGAAAATTCCACTTATTCCAATCTCCCAGGGCCTCCTAAGGAGACGGAAGTCTAAGCTCTACATCACCCCGAAAGAAGCCCACAGGTACTGTAGTTGGGGCCTCCTGGAATTAAATCCATATCTACATCAGGGATATTTCACTTGTTGAAGGAGAAATGATGGCCCAGACGCACTCGGTTTGGTTTCTGGGAGGCGTACAGTGCTCATACATGATCACACGAGCGTTCACGATTCCTGGCAGGCTGCAGGGACAGCTCACTTCACAGAGACGGAGCACAGAGTCGGTGGGGGTCAGCCTTGCTCCTTTAAGTTTTGAATATTAGGTGACCATCACATTGCAAAAACTTGATTCACCCAATTCTTAAAACAGTTAACGTCATCTTCAAAAATTAGACCAACTCTTTTTTAAACTATCGGCATTAGATTAGTCTCTCAGGGAGTTCATACCTTACAATCAGTCACCTTTACAGATTCTCTGGATCTGATCTCAAATGGACTGACTCTGAATTGGATGGTAGTGGGTGCAGAGGTCCCAAAGGGGCAGGGAAACCTATGTCTTCTGTTTTCCAGGTTATTCACATACAGGATTGCTGCAGGGCTCTTGCATTCATTAATCACATCACCCTAAAGCTACGCTAACCTCAAAAATGGGACGCAGCTTTACTATTTTATTGTGTTGAGTTTCTCTTTAACCAAATAAAAAGATGTAATTGCAAAAAATTTATTCTGGATTTTTAAACTGACATTTCTTAAAGCTATGCTTATGTCTTGGCATTGTATCCAAAATGTTTTAACATATTAAAAAAAGGCTCATTCCCAATACTAACATGAGGGTTTTATCTTACCAGATGATTCTCTAATATGTCATCTGTCAAGTAATAAACACATTCAAAATTTCATTTGAAAATGGAAGATGAGAATGCAATCTGCAAATCACATTTTTCTCCTGACAACGGGCCAATTTTGGATAACAAACAAATGCTCCCCTTTTACAAACATGCTATCACTATGACTAACCAAACCGAGAGTGTATGTAGTTTTGGATGAGCGCTAGTTGTTGGCAATGATGAATAACAGTGCCACAAAACACAAGAGCTGTAAAGAATCTTAGGAATGATGCTGATATCTGCAGTTTATGGAGTTTTTGTTGAGTTTTGTAGTTTCTCCGACTTCTGAAAACATATATTTTAAAAAAACTGTATTACAGAATGTTATAGTTCTATTTACTATTATGCGTGTGCTCGCGGGGTTTTGTGCTTAAGTGGCAGGATTATTTTTTTGGACACAATGTTATGACACTCATTACACACATTTACTTCCATGTGCCTGACACAACATTCAAGTGTAAGCAGCATAATGAAGTCTGTTTAACGTAACAGAAAAAAAAATGTAGCTCAACCATAAAACATAAAAGAAAAAAAGACATTCAAAGTTATATTTACACTCTCAGATCATCTTCTAATACGAAAAGTTAAAGTTTCATGGTGATAAAGTAAAATGAGAAAAACATGTCTTTCTCAAAATTCCACTTATGCATTATTCCCATATAAGTTTTTTACTCCAAAAGGTATGTTCAGTAAATCCCCTAATTGGGAAGAAGTAGAGAATGTATAGGTAATGGCCAAATGGCACTTATTTTCTTGTTTGGAGACTATGTTAAAATATTTGAAATGATAAGGTATTGAAGATAAAATCAATACAAAGTTCTGAATCTGACAGTTTTGTTACTCCACGAATGTTTCCCTTTCTCATACACAATTTTCCAATCCAATTAAAATCAGAGCGATAGTGAGGCATGGGGGGGGGGTAGGGGCGGGGCGGGCAGAGAATCAAGTTTTAGAATCAAAAGAACTGGGTTTCAGTCCTGCACCGGCGTCTCAGCAAAGCCCTGTGACTCTGTAATTTCCTCACTTATAAAACGTGAGGATAACATTCTCTCCACCATAGAATATGGTGGCTGTGTGATCTGTATACTGAAACTTGGATTTCTCAAACACACTTGGGTATAAAATATTTGGGTATAAAAAATATAAACCTACATATGGTTTCATAGAGCTGGAAATATGAAACAAGAGGTAGGAGAAATGCTTCCGGTGAAATGAATTAGGGGTCAGGAGAGGGACCAGAACAAACACGAGGCCAGATGACCTGGATGAGGGTTTCAGGCAAATCCCACCAGAGATGCCGGGCCAGGCTGTCCTTGCTGGGGAGCCTCGGCTATTATGTGACTGATGTTTGCACCTGCTCTGTGTAACCCTCACTATAACGGGCCACTGTGCAAAGATAAACACCGCAGTCAGGCAACAGAGATGCTACATACCGTTGGAATGATGCCTAACATTAAGTTGCATTTCTTTTCAAAGTAAAAACTAATAAGAACCTATCACTACACTCCTTAGATAGGATTTGTTTAATTTTAAAAATATACATTTAGTTTACAAAACATAAAACATAGTTAAAAAGTTAAAGATGTATCTGTAGATCATCTATTTTCTGATATTACAAAATATGATCAATAGAAGCAACTGCTGATATCAGCTCTAACATGTATATTTCAATGTATTTAAATTTAATTTCAGGGGGGGGGATGAGGACACATTTGTAATACCTTAACTAATAAAGAATTTAAAATATCAAAAAAAAATTTAATTTCATGTACAGGTGCATTTATAATTTATTAGAATCACATACTAAACACACACACACACACACACACACACACACACACACACCTGTGTCACTTAACTAAACTTAGCTGCAGAGTAGAAATCTGTTTCTAACATTACAAGAGATTTTTTTAAATACCTGAATTAGGAAGCAGATAAACAAAACTGAAACAGTTCTTTCAAATTTATCTTGAGATAGAAATGCTGTGCTACTCTTTGTAAGGCACAGAGACAACTGTAAGTGAACACTTTCTTTTCTTTTTCTTATTATTTTATTTTTCTTTATTGATTAAGGTATTACATATGTGTCCTTAACCCTCACCCCCCCTGGTGTCTGTGTCCATTGGTTAGGCTTATATGCATGCATACAGTCCTTTGGTTGATCTCTCCCCCTTACCCCCACCCTCGCCTACCTTCCCTCTGAGGTTTGCCTCCACCAAGAGGCTCACTCTCAGCTTGCAGGCTGGGTGGCCCATTGGAAGAAGCAGGGGCTTGGAGAGACCTACAGAGGTTCAAGCACAAGCTCTGCTACCTCAGAGCTTTAAGGGCGAGGGCAAGGTCTTAATTCTGTTTTAGTTTCACTGTCTCCAAAATGGGCATTTACAAAGCCTACATTTCCAGGCTGTTGTGGGCAATTTACAATAGTGTAGGTAGAGCGCTTAGCACAGGGCCTACTCGCTTATCGTCTGTGTTCAATAAACAGCAGCAGTTGTTACTGGTAACAAAGCAATCGTTTTCTAAGTTAACACATTGCCACTCAGGTTCAAGGACTTATTACCAATGCCCCCAAAAGCTTACTGACTTTTATAACATATATATTTCTTGCAATCATCTGTAGCTAATTTTTAAATAAATATTAGATGGCCTGATACCCAAGGCTTTGACAGACAAGGTCTCAAGACAAGTGAATGAGAGAACACATGGAATTCTGACTTACCTGTTATAAAGTTTATCGTAGTTTTCCTTTAAAAGTTCCCGTTCCTTTTCCAAGTCATTAATTCTATCTTGCAGCTAAAATGAAAAGAAAATTACACATGAGGAGATTCTCATATAAAACCGCAGGGGGTAGAAACACAGGAGAGGCTGCTAACATGGCTCAGTCTTGATTTCTAAATTGCAGCTGCTAACTAGGCCACTTCTATTGTCTGTATTTAATTTAGAACTGATTTTTTCCCCAGTTGTTAAGTAAACATGAAATTAATATCTCTGTTTTAATTTAGTAGAAACGCATGCACTACTTTATGGCAACCTGTGCCAAAACTCAATAAAGAATGCGTTAAGAGCTTGCTGTTAATCTGGAGAAACACTCTTTTCGTTCCTCCCCAGTGAATCCCATTGTTATATTCACTTTGTATTAATTTCCAATTGGCCCATAAAAAAAGTAAAAGGATTAACTTTTCTTTTGGTTCGTGGTTCACAGAAATGTGTCAATCACTATTGACTCTGAAGACACACTTTCTCATGTCACCTGGAACTTACACAAAGCCAGCAGCACATCTTTTAGATATATGAATGAAAAAATAAAATTGCAGCCCTAGCCAGCTTGGCTCAGTGGATAGAGCGTCGGCCTGCGGACTGAAGGGTCCCAGGTTCAATTCCAGTCAAGGGCACGTGCCCGGGTTGTGGGCTTGATCCCCAGTTGGGGGTGTGCAAGGGGGGGAAAAAATTTCACAAAATTGCTGACGTTGCAAAATACAACACCCTTCTCTTCAGAACCAAATATATTCCTATAACTTTGTTTTGGTTTTGCAAATGACTAATAAGCTTACAACCGAGGAGGCCGAGTTCCACAGGTAACCCGTTTCCAAGCGTTTTCTTTCTCCTCAACGACCTTTAATTCTCACGTAAACAGTGGCTCTCAGCACATGTGCAAGTATGTTTAGGCCCTGACTTGCCATGCCCATGACATGTTAACTACGCTCTGCTGTGCTCACAGTGCCATGCATGTAGTTTAGATTTTTAAATGAATAGAATATTTGAAATGTCTCTATTTTACCTTCCCAAGCTGTCAGTTACAGAGCGGTTTTACGCAGCGGATGCGAGTGCTCTGGAGGCTTACCTCTTCGATCCTTCTCTCGGAAATCGTCACGGAGTGCAACTGTTTCTCCAGACGGCTGCACTTCACACGCTGCTCTTTAAGCTGCTGGTTCAGCTCATCTCCATTCGCCATCAAGGCATCGTGGCTGATCCGGAGAGATTTTTGCTTCTAAAAACCAGAAGGAAACTTTTAAAAAGTATTTTTGGACTATGATTTGAATAAGTGATTACAATTCTACAAATAAATTTACTCCTGAAGCTCATGTTACACTTCAAAAAAAGCAGAGTATCACCCCCTTGTCCCTGGGGACATGTTCCAAGACCCCCAGTGAATGCCTGAAACTGGGACAATAAACTGCAATAAAAGTTATGTGACTATGCTCTCTCTCTCTCTGATAACCAAGATGGCGCTTCAGTGACTAACAGGCAGGTGACATACACAGGGTAGGTTTGCTAGACAAAGGGATGATCCATGTCCCAGGCAGGGCAGAGCTCGAGGGCCCAAGATTTCATCACACGACTCAGAACGGTATGCAACTCAAAACGTATGAATTATTTCTGGGATTGTCCATTTAATATTTCTGGACTGCAGTTCACCATGGATAACGGAAACCGCGGGAAGCAAAGCCGCAGATCAGGGAGGACTACAAGACTGCTTCCTGTGAATTCTGCCCATCTGGAATGTTGGGAGTTAATTAATCCCAGAACCTAGGTTAATGATGCAGCGCAATACATCCCTCCGATGGCACTTTCCTGGGGGCCACAGTCTTTATTAAAACGATTATGGGGATGAATAGTCCCAAGTACTGTCAACCTAAATAGTTAAAGTTTAAATAAACACACTGATAGTTGACTTGATGGGTACTCAAATATTCTTCTGATAATGGTAGTGACAAAACAAAGCAAAACACCACATCAAAGAGAGACTTCATAAAACCTGACTATTGGACTATTCATAACTTTGGTCTATCATGGTATATCATAAATGCTTAGAATTGAAGATATATGCAGACACCTGTAAACCTTCAGTGCTATGTGCCACGTAAATGCAGATAAAAGGAGTTAAAAATAATTTTTCTTGGCATGAGATTATTTATGATAAATGTACTTGTTATTTTAAGATGACACAGATATTTATAAAAAGTCCAACCAGTTGGTTATTCCTTTAGGTATTAAGTTATAATAACACATAATATATAGAGTGAAATTACATAAAATTGGGAATAAAAATAGTAATCTTTTAAAATTACGTTTTAGTATTATGACTATTCTACTTAAAAATATACACCTTGAGCACTATTTTTGGAGCTTTGTGCATATGTATCACCATAATAAAATAACTGATCACAGTACCTCTTGAAGCTGAATAAATTTTCCTTCCATTACTGAAAGAGCATTGCTTTTCTCCACCAGCTGCTTATGAAGCTTAATCATCTCTACATTGTCCCGAATGTTTGACCTTCAAGGATGCGTTTAAGAAAAAGAGAGACAGCGAAAAAATTCAAGGCAAGAGAAAAAACAATCTGTGACGCAATCACAATGTTCCGTGGGATGTTCCCTGGGAGAAACGTACACACTTGCAGACCCGTCCCCAAGGTTCTCCGTGTGTCACGCACCCAGGATTAGGTTTATTATTTAAAACCAACCAATCATCATTTCTGAACTTTATAAACTCACAGACTCTCAGAAGGTGGAGGAAGCCCCAGCTGTGATGACTTCTGTCACCTACACCACGACAGATAACGTGGATTGAAGGGCATTTTACAGTGTCTGACGACGGTGCTAAAGGACACCAGTGTTAGCACAGAAATGGTTCCACCAGCCTTGAGGCTTATCCTCCCACTTCCCCCAAATGAAAAACGTGCGTACAGCACCCATCTTCCCACACGCCCTCCAACAAATGGTATCATAAGATTACAATTGATTGGAGTTTCCTCCTGGAGTTTGAACTTTTCAAACTATTTCCAAAAAAAGTGACTTAGCGTTTTATACTAATAATGCCTAACGCTGGCATTTAAATACGTTGCAGATGTGCCGTTCGCTGTGAGAGATCATTTAACGTCCACAGGGTATGTAGAAATTCTATATGTGCCAGACTAGTTTGTATTTTTCCTGCCGAGATTAAAGCAAATGTAGAATTTAACAGGAAGATCTTATTAAAGGTTAATCATAGATCTCAATGAATACCTGTTTCAAAAGGCATTTCTTTTCCTGACAGAGAAAGGTTCCTTAATTTAATGCATTTTATATTCAAAAGTTTAAGAATTGTGAAGCTGGGTTTTACACTTCATTTTTAAAGGAAAATAAACGTTAAAAGTTTCAATTCAGAAAACGTTTTCAGTATTTAGAGTAAGTAATTTTGCTTCCAGAACTTATCTAGTGTACACATATTGGAAAAATTGTCACAACGCCCTACTGGAACCAGAGACTGGACTACAAAGCTCACACATCTGTAAACCAGCTGAGGACTTGAAATACTTAATTTTCCTCTTTGATATTTGAAAGTTCATTGCATTTTGGCATTGGACAGTCAGTTGTCCTCACACAGAAGATAAACAAGTCCAAGAGGCTGGCTCTTGCTCAGGGTACAGTCTTAACACAATGTTAAATCGTTACGTGTCTAAACATGTTATCTAGTAGTTCTGAGCACACACTCAACAGTGCCTTCATTACTCTTCCCTTGGGCATTATCTTCACTCTCAAAAGAGATAATATTAAAACATTAAATATGGAGAAAAAATATATTTTGTTAGAAAAATTCACATTTTTTCATATTTAGAAGTCAAAATAAGATTTATCTTTTTCCCCCCAAAATTACTTGGTTTGACCACTCAACAGTGAGTGCCATGTACTGATATGGGAGAACAGAATACTATTCAAATCTTTCCCTATGTTTTCAGTTGTCCCTGATACGTCATTTTTCTTAGTTTTGAGTATGATAATATTTTCAAGAAGATATGCAGGTTGGGGGAAAAGTAGGTTTACACTTGTTTGTATAGAAAATAATACAGTAATTAATAAATTGTAATACAAGAATAAACTCTGTGTTTTGTGTACTCAAAACTATATACTTTTGCTACAACCTGTGTATGTCAAATACCTATATCATAAGAGGCCTGTGGTCATCAGGCCGTAACGGCAGAATGACCAAACAGCTGGCGAGGCGGGGCTCGTGTGGGGCTGGCAGGGTTTGTGTGGGGCTGGCAGGGCTCGTGTGGGGCTGGCGGGGTTTGTGCGGGGCTGGCGGGGTTTGTGTGGGGCTGGCGGGGCTCGTGTGGGGCTGGCGGGGCTCGTGTGGCGGAGGCAGGGCCCACGGTGCGTGCCAGGTGGGTCTGGGACTCGCGTGATTTCACGCGCTGGGCCTCTAGTATTTAAATAATAACGATTGCTTCATGATGTTAATAAAGAATTAAACCCCAATAACCCATTAAGGCACACAGGACCATAGAAATCACAGGTTAATGTTGAATTTTCTTTGTATGGCAAAGGCCTGTAAGTATAGCCAGAACTTTCAGTGGCTTAATTGGTGGTTTCTCGAATATTTCCCTCAACTCTTTGGAGTTTAGACTTTTCAAAGTATTGCCAAAAGGGACTTAGTATTTTCTGCTAATAATGCCCAACAAGTGGGCACCAATGACAACATGAGTAGCAGTTCCCGCCCAGCAACAATACGCGGTGCTTTAGATAAAAGCCAGCTCGCCAGGAAGGACCCTGATCTGAGCACCTGCCAGTGGTGAACAATGACTTTTAAGTGTGAGTTTGAGGGCTGTCGACATAACAGTTGTTGTGACTGGATGTTCTGAGGGCTAACAGTGAGAAGGACGACTCCCTGACTCGCTGAGTCAATGATATAATAAATAAAAGATGAAATCAACCATTTAATTAATGTTGCCTGGCCTTAAGAAGGTGGACAGTGAAAAATAATCTCAAACCTGATAATCAACTCAACGCTCTTACACAGATGAAATATGGTAAAAAAATAAGGGTGGGCGCTGACTGGCGTGGCTCAGTGGTTGCAGTGTCAGCCCATGCATGGGAGGGTCTCCGGTTTGATTCCCGGTCAAGGGCATGTACCTGGGTTGCAGGTTCGATCCCAGGCTCTGGTTGGGCATGTGCGGGAGGTGGCCAAGCAGTGTGTCTCTCACACCGATGTCTCTCTCTCTCTCCTCTCTTTCTCTTTCTCTTCTCCTACCCCCTCCTTTGTATTTTCTCTAAAAATCAATGGAAGAAATATCCTCAGGTGAGGAGTAACAACAACAAAAAGAAGCGAGAGAGGGGAGGTGGCAGGCCAGGTCGCAGAAAGCTGATGCACAAGGAATGCGAACCAGCCATTGGTAAGGGCGGTCCTAGGCCTCTGCGCGGGAGCCAGGCCCCAGGCCGGTGCCTCTGCAGAGCGGAGACCTCCCCCGCTGCATGCCCTGGGGTGGGAGCATCAGGTCTTCAGGATGCTGACATTATAACGCAGCGGTTCTCAACCTGTGGGTCGCGACCCCTTTGGGAGTCAAACGACCCTTTCACAGGGGTCGCCTAAGACCATCGGAAAACACATACATAATTACATATTGTTTTTGTGATTAATCACTGTGCTTTATGTTCAATTTGTCACAATGAAAATACATCCTGCATATCAGATATTTACACGACGATTCATCACAGTAGCAAAATGACAGTTATGAAGTAGCCACGAAAATAATTTGATGGTTGGGGTCACCACAACATGAGGAACTGTATGAAAGGGCCGCGGATTAGGAAGGTTGAGAACCACTGCTCTGACGGGAGGAACAGTGCACAGTAAAAACAGCCGGCTGAACTCTGACAGCCCTGCACCGGCTCATACATGCTGCCTTACACACGGTGAAACAGATAGCAAGCATGTCAATTAAATTCTCTGTAAAAATAAACTTCTCAACAAACAGTTTCAACTCCCACTCTGAACAACTAAGTTGGAAAAATACAGGTTCGTTTCTCTTTCTTTTGAACAGACACGTTATTTAGAACGATGATAAAATCTTCTAAAACTATGAAGAGAGTTGTTGGCCCATCTCTAGATTGAAAACAAACTGAAATAAATTAGATTTTATGTTGAAAAAAGTAACACAGCTCAACAACCTATGTGCCAAGTTTCGCTCCTAATTTGAAACAGTCGAGCAATAAACTCTGCAAAGGAACCTCTGATGGAAGCCCCGAGAACACTTGCCTGCAGCCCTGCTACCGGTGCCACAATCAATCCAGAGACCAGAGCTCGGATTCGAGGGGGAGGAGAAACTCCACATACTGTCGCTTCTAATATGCCATCTTACGGAGAAAAAAATCCCTGCTCTGCTGAGTTTCTGACACTTCCTCTCCCCGTCCCTCCCTCCTCCCCTCCCCACCCCCACTGACATTCCCTTCTGGCTGCAGTGAGGACAGGGAATGCTTAAAACACGGCGCTTGATTTTTGGAGGTAACAAAGTTATGATCTGGTAGTTACCACCGTTTAGAAGTGAAGGCTCTGGAGCACAGAAGCGAGGCTATGAGAGTCTGGGAAGTGGTGGCCTAAAATCTGTGTGAGAGAGAATAGAGAGGCTCTTTTTTGAGTAACAGTTTCAGGCTAAGTTTGGGGGATAAAGTTGAAAATAACCTTAGGATGAAAAAAACTTTTTTTTTTTTTTAAACACTGGCAGACATTCTGCAAGTGGCTTGCTGAAAGAAACGCAGGTCACTCCCAGCTCCTGTTAGGACCACAGAGAGAACCATCGCTACCCGGGCATCCCTTGTGAATAGGAGTACGGGGGTTGCTAGGAAGTTACGGTTCCACTCTCCCTGCTACTTGAGTTCACAGCGAACAGAAAGCCCTGATGGAAGACTGCCCACAGGCAAACATGTCTGTGCAGGTTTACCCGGATCACATCCTCCTTGTGGCGCTGGGTCACAATGTGAATCAGAACTCGGTCTTTTCTTCCTCGCACACCCACGGAGGATGGACGGGACAGGCACGTAGCCAAACTTTCCTGACCGCGGGGCGCACTCCGAGCGGCTGGCAGGGGCAGCAAGCAGTCAGCCCTGGCTCATCTGTTACAGGGGACTGTTTTGAGGCTCAAGCTTAATGGATTCCAACTAGTAATGGGAATCTGAGAATTAGATCCAATACATCAAAAAGCCCAACGGGAAATGTAGGTTAATTGCCACTTTAGTTGCAAAAGTGAACCAAAGATTTTGTATCGTTTTTATTTCCTGATGGAATTTTACCTAGACAGCGATACAGGTTATTTCACCATTATTAGAAGCAATAGTTGATATGATACAGTCTTTGATGAATTAAAAAAAGAATTAAATTAATACCACCTATTTAGAAAAAAAAATCTGTCATAAACACAAGGTCCCTAGGAGTTAAAGTGGCTGTTGTCTTAAAGGTAGAAGAGACCTCGTACCCAGTTCAGTCTCCATCTCAGGGTTGAGGGGTTACCTGAGGCTACGAGACATAATGAATTCCAGAGTCCCTAAGCGAGGGAGCCAGCGCTCACGTCCAGTTCCGAGAGGAGCCTGCCCCATCTTCTAGGTGCTCCTTCCTGAGGTTCCTGAGGTTGGCTTGCCCTCCACTCTCATGGACGCACGCACGAATACGTGACTATGAATCGTGACAACTTCTGTGGTTTGTATAAAGTGCTGAGAAAATATGTCAAGTTACTATCACCTAAAAGATCTTACATCGTATTAATAATAAAAAACACAGGATAAAAGAAAAAGGAATCTGAGTGATACTTTTCATTGGGCGAATTCTAAAGTATTCAAAATAGTAAGAGCTTGGTGAATGTGTTTTTAAAAAAGTGACAGATCACCGCCCCGTATAATAATAATGTTTGCATGGTTACCCCGGCCCTCGTTACCCTCCCATCCCAGGGCCAGATGTGCCCTCTCAATTAGGGGGTGGGGCAATCAGACCAATCCAAATTGAGGGACATTTTGCAAACAGCTATGAATGGGCTCCAGAAGACTGGGCAACCACTCTAGAAGCCAGGAAACCTAAGACATGACAGTTAAATACAATAGATGAGCCTTGATTGGACACTAGATTAAAAGAAAGCAAAACAAAAAAAAAACACCCACTATTTATTTATAAATCCTCACCTGAGGATATGTTTTTTTATTGCAGCCTAATGGGAATCGAACCCACTACCTTTTGGTGTATGGGATGATGCTCCAACCAACTGAACAACCCAGCCAGGACAAAAAAATAAATAAATAAAACCCCAACAACAAAACACAAAAAACCCAGCTATTTAAACAAAACAGCTATTTAGGACATTCTTGGGCCAACGGGAAGTCTGAAGATGGACTGAGTGTTAGATGATGCTACTCCGTCACTCACTGTTCAGTGCCCGGATGTGACAGCTGCCCTGTAGTTACGTGAAGACACTGAGGAGTGCGCAGAAGGTGAAGTGATACCCGCGCTGGACTCAGGCCTGAGAGGGGTGAGGGGCGGGGGCAGGTTCATGTAGGAGCAGGCAGAGTGCCGGGCAGGCTCATGTAGGAGCAGGCAGAGTGCCGGGCAGGCTGTGTCATTCACAAATATGCAAAGGGGCGAAGGGATGTGAGTCTTCCCACAGCTGTCCTCACAACTTCTCTATAGGTTTGCACTTTTCAGAAAGAAAGAGGGGGAAGAACTTAAGAGGGAAGTCACCCTGTGCCGGTGCCCAGGGGGGGATGGAGCCCAAAGCCACGCTGTGTCTTTGCGGCTCGGCTGCAGAGGCTGCTTCAGGGCCTGAGAGTTTGCTCTCAGCCAAAGGGCAGAGGCAAGCCAGAATGTCTGAGACGTTTATGGGGTAAATTCCCTCCACTGGGACGTTATGGCACTTCCATGATTTTAATTAAGAAGATAAACACCCTCACATGTGCTTGAAAAAGGAACACAGTACGAACTAGTTACACAATCAGTAGGAGTATAAATAGTTTTGGAGTTGAAAAAGTCAATAAAAGGTAAAACCATCCTGATTTTAATGTTCACGTACATGTGCTCACTGGTTACTGCTGTGCATTTAATCTAAGACGGCCTTTTTAATAAGCAGAAAATGTGCATTTTTATATTGTTTAAATTTTAATATGGACTTTTGTTCAAAACAACACAGACATTCAGGCTACTTGTAAATGATACAAGATTTTCTGCTAATGAGGCATTATGTAGAACATATGCAAAAATCACAGCTCAGTCTTCCAAAATAGACCACAGTAACAAGAAAAAACACGATTTTAATAAAAAGGAGCAGCACTGGGCTTTTACTTCAAAGCAATTAAGGGCTTTGGATAACCAAAAGTTTATGTCAAGCCGATGCCAAACCAAACTGGTCTATTAAACCCAGACTGTGAAGAGTTTCTATAATATTCTGTGAGAGGGCTCTTTGCCATGATACCCGCCCGCGCGCTGCAGATTACAGCTATGTTGGGTTCATGTTTGAGAACAAGGAGTCCAACATCCAGATCAGACTTCTAGAATTTCAAATCTGAAATAATGTATCCGTGAAAGACAAGTTCAAATATGTTTTCCATTTTGTAATTTTTCTCTACAGTAAATTATACCAAGTTTTATATTCTCCCCAACATTTTTTTCAACAGTTTTCCATTAGTCTAAAAAAAACCCAACCCCAAACTGCTGTTACACATAAAACTTTGAGCTATGTGTAAACATATAAGAAAAAAAGAAGACCTGAAGCCCCTTATTTGAAGTCATTTCTTTAGTTTTCAACAACTGTATTTCAAGAAACGACATGCCGTTCACTTCAGGTACCTTTCCTATTCTAAGGAAATAATATGTAATTTTCAATTCTATAAAATCAGTGAGGTAGGGTACAAATTGGCTTATCACTTTGGCTTTGGCAAACAAAAGTACCTTTACCTGTAATTCTTATTTTGTCTTACTTATTATTTATTTACTAGAGGCCCAGTGCACGAAATTCATGTATGGGAGGGAGGGTCCCTCAGCCCGGCCTGCATCCTCTTGGAATCTGGGACCCCTCGGGGGATGTCGGGCTTAAACCGGCAGTCGGACATCCCTCTCGCAATCTGAGACACTGCATGCACCAGTGACCATACTTTCCATTTTCCCCATCTTATGGGTGGAAAAACTGAAGCAGAGAGATAGACAGATAGACAGATAGATAGAGAAACATCAATGTGAGAGAAACAATTGGTTGCCTGCTGTATGCGCCCCAACCAGGGATTGAATCTCCAACCTTTTGTGTGTGTGTGTGCGTGTGTGTGTGTGTGTGTGTGTGAGTCCTCACCCAAGGATATTTTTCATTGATTTTTAGAGTGGAAGGAAGGGGGAGAGACAGAGAGAGAAACATCGATGTGAAAGACACATTGATTGGTTGCCTTCCACACACTCCCCCCGACCAGGGCTGGGAATTGAGCCTACAACCGAGGTATGTGTCCTTGACTGGACTTGAACTCAGGATCCTTCAGTCCGAGGGACGATGCTCAAGCAACAGAGCCACACTGGCCAGGGCAGCAGTTCAGTTTTTAAGGTAAACGGATCTTGTACATGTAGGTGTCTCCTGCTGACAATATTTAGAGAAAATGTGTGTACTGTGTGTTACTGTTTCTTGTGCTGATCTAGTCCAGCACGAGTGACTGTGGGATCTCCCTTTCATTTGCTACTGAACACTAGTCTGGACGGTCAGATCCCTTTGGAAGGGGGAAAAGCAAACAGTGTGTGTGGGTGCTACCCCTTGGGAATTTAAGAACTATGACAGAAAGCGAAGCTCTGGGGATGGGCTCCAAGCCTGGGTGTGGCCTAAGTGCAGACGGTGGTCTTCAGATAATATCCTAAACACGGCTGTGGGCAGCGAGGGTCACCGCACTGGCGCTGGCGTCGGGCCCTTCAGCCTGCTCCAGACAAGGAAGCTTGGCTTGCTCTTCCGAGAAGGCCAAGCCTGACTCGGTTCTTCGCAGGAGCGTGAGTACGTCCTACGCATTCAGCTGGTTCACAGCCAGGGTTCAAATGATACCCCTAATATATATTGATTTCTCAACACTATTCATGTTTCTTTTGCTCTGCACTTAGAAGAATATACAATATCACAAAACATAGAGAATTTTATGATATAATTTAATTTTACACATGACTTTTTAGAAACAGAAATTATTGGAGATAGTACTAATCTGTTAAATCTCTAAAACTTACAAGTTTTTCATATATTTTTAATCCCACTTTATTTTTTTAAAACAAGTTTCCCAGTATGTATCATTTCTTAGCTCTTTCAAATAGTTCCATGTAGGTTAGTTTGCTAAAGGAACTGAAATTCTGAACCTGAAATGAAAAGTGGAAAATCGCCCTTGGTTTGTGTAACTAAGATCCCAGCCATAAAAGCGTGGTGTCACACAAATCGGAAAGGGGAAAACTAGGGTCTAGGTCTGGTTTACAGAAAACATTAAGAGAGGAATAAAACAGATGCAGCGGATGCCACGTGTAGGCCTCATCTGGACTCCAACACACAGCAAAAAGACACCTTCAGGGACGTTCGACTATAAACTGGTTATTGACTAATATCAGGGAATCGCTGTTTTTGTCAGGTGTACATGCATGTGGTTTGTCAGGTGTGATATGGCATGGTGGTTTGTCAGGTGTATATGCATGTGGTTTGTCAGGTGTGATATGGCATGGTGGTTTGTCAGGTGTACATGCATGTGGTTTGTCAGGTATGATATGGCATGGTGGTTTGTCAGGTGTACATGCATGTGGTTTGTCAGGTGTGATATGGCATGGTGGTTTGTCAGGTGTACATGCATGTGGTTTGTCAGGTATGATATGGCATTGTGGTCTGTCAGGTGTATATGCATGGTGGTTTGTCAGATGTGATATGCATGGTGGTTATGCTAAAAGAAAATTCCTTATCAGACAGAGATATATACTACAGTATTTACAGGTAAGATGGCAAGATGTCTGGCGAGGGCTAATAATTGAAGAAAATAAAGGTGAAGGGATGAAACATGAGTGACAACACGCTGATAACTGTTAAACCTGAGTGATGGGTACTTGGGGGTTTAATATACTAATTTATTTTTGGGTATGCTTGGTCAAAAAAAAAAAAGAGAGAGAGGAAAAAAATAAAGAAAAGAAACAGAGAGAAAAGCCGTAAAGGGAAAAAAATAATTCAAGGAAGAATACATAAAGCCTTTTTGGAAGCACAACGTGAAAGCAAAAATGAGAGGACCGATGTTGGAAGCAAAAACATCGCATATGAGGATGGTAGGGAAAATGCTGCGATTAGCAAACGTCGAAGATGAAGAGGCCGCAAGGAGACCGCTGAGGGAACCCCATCATCTCAAACATCAACAGAGTCTGATGCAAACTTTGAAGATGAGGAAAGGTAACACGTTTTGGGGATAAAAATAATTGGTACCATGATATGGAATTTACTGCCTTTTAAGGTTGAAGAAAACCATTAGGTATGCCAGCCAGCCACACATGCCCAGTGGTGTCAGACCTACAGTCCTGGTGAATGGGGCAAAGCATGGAGTCAACAAGGCGAGGCTGAGCAGTTAGGGAGAACTGCCCTCCGACTAGAGCTGTTGATGATCTAGAGCAGGCTTATATGAAGAAGTGAAGTAAAAACATGACTTTTAAATAGACCTGACTTATCCTTCTATGGCACATGATATTTTATTTTTTCCATCACCATTAAGCCGCCCCCCGCCCCCTGCAAACACTGTTGTCCATGAGCTCTCTCTCTCTCTTTTTTTTCAATCCCTCCACCCCCACCCTCCCATCAGAGCTGTCTGCCTGCTCTCTATCTATGAGTCTGTCTCTATTTTGCTTGGTAGTGCAGCTTGTTCTTAAAGCATTCTAAATGAATTGTGACTTTATCAAAGCGGTGTTTCTGTTTTAACCTACCTTTGATCTGTAGCCTGCTGTTCCCGAAGCTGAAGAAGCGATACCTCAATTTCGTTTTCTTTTCTCCGCAGCTGAGTTTTCAGGATCTCCGTCAACTGCTCTAACTCTTCTATCTGGCCTCTCTGTGTCTGAATAACATCTTCTCTGAAATAAAGAGCCTTGGTGTGAATGTGCAGTTTGAGGAAATACCCGCAGTATTTAAGATCAGTACAAAGACAGTTAGTTCTTCCTAACAAAAGCAAGCAAAAGTTTGAAATGTTAGCTTAAGGGCCTCTGAACCCCAGGAAAATAGGGGCAGTTTATGGGTGATGATCTGGAGGTACACAGGGAGCAATTCAAGACAACCTTTATATAAGATAACGCCCTAGGCAATGAATGGGTGGTTAGATTCAGTTGTTAAGTATTTATTGTTCACCTATTAAGTAGTCCACAGTCTATTCATCTTCAGCTAATTTCTATGCCTTTGTTCTTTCACATGTAGATTTCCCTTTATCACCTAAATTAACAATTCAGAGAGACATGGCAAAAATTTGCAAAACGTAATTAAGTGGTCCCTAGCATAGGTTGATCTCTATGGCATCTGGCAGCATCCCAGTGTAATGACCTCTGGAAACTGCTGTGAACCTGGCTCTTTAGCTAACAGGTTAACAAGATTAGCCCTAGTCTTTTAGTGTCTATTCTTTCACAATATAATCATCACCGTCTCTGGTATTTGGAATATTCAGAAGAAAAAATCATAAGCCCATATGATTCTTAAGCAACTATCTGAAAGTATGGTCCCCTGCCTCATTCAGAACCGGTACTTCCTGATGATCCAGGTGAGGGGCGTGATGAGGTGGAGCCTTATCTTCATTTGTGTGACTCACAGACACCAAAACCATGAGGCTTTGATTAACTGGAAAGTAAGCTCAACATGGCAGGGGTAACTTTCTTGAAACCATAGTATGATGAAGAATGCAGGACCGTGGAATCGTAGTGAAACAAAATCTGAAATCCATATGTATTTGATAACTTCAAACTTTTAAGCCACACCCTCCAATTTTTTTTTTAACCACAAAAAAGGCTAATTAATTCAGGGTTTTAAAAAATTGCCTGGGATTTTTTTAAGAATGAAAATGCTGCCCCTAAATGAATGGACTTTATGCCATTCCTTTGGGGGGAAATTACAATAAAGCGGACTATTCTACGAACACTTCCATCGCGTAGGTGTTCATTTTCCTCATTTCAATGGGAACGTGTTTAATAATATGCTCTTATCCCACAGATCTAGCTGCAATTTGGTGAAGCAAATTATTTGTACATAAGCCAATTTTATTTAAAATAAGGGAAAGAGAGGGATTAAAAAAACACCCCAAAGAATGATTAATAAACAAAGTTCTAAAATGACCACAAAAAGAATACATACAAATTTCTTATTTCTCCTCTGGCTTCTTCAAGTAAATTGTTGCCATATTTTGTCAGCATGGGTTGATCTACATCTACATCTTGGAATCTAATACCTAAAAATAAATTAATAAGATTATAGATGTTAGAAAAGAGGACCCTGGCTTTGATGTCACGAGGAAATGTGTGATGTAACAGAATTGCTTCAGTGCTGAGAGATAGGTGCTCTGCAGAACAGAGAATCAGAAATACGCTGCCAAAGGGACTATTAGCTCTGAGCCACCAGTTGGCATTGGATCAAACACAGCAGCAAGTATAGCCCATTACACAAATTCTACTAAGAAAAACAAATTACCTAGAAATAACTCGATTCAACCTAGATTTAAAACTCCTGAAATAGCCCTAGCCAGTTTGGCTCAGTGGATAGAGTGTCGGCCTGCGGACTGAAGGGTCCCAGGTTCGATTCCGGTCAGGGGCATGTGCCTTGGTTGTGGGCGCATACCCAGTGGGGGGTGTGCAGGAGGCAGCTGATTGGTGTTTCTCTCTCATCGATGTTTCTAGCTCTCTATCCCTATACCTTCCTCTCTGTAAAAAATCCATAAAATATATTTAAAAAAAATAAAAATAAAAATAAAACTCCTGAAATAATTTCTGAAAGACCCAAAGTCTTCAATTCAGGTCTATGCAATTAAACTGAAGTATGAAAGCAAAGGTTTCAAAAACGTATTTTTGATTTAGTATTTTTGATAAATGTTTCCTGTACTTTGGTTTATTCCAACCCAATGATAAAGTCCATTTATAAACAAAGGTATTTGGAGGGGAGATAATCAATAGGATTCCTCTAAATAAAACATTTTGCCGATGCACTTTAAATACAACTGCACAATAGTTATATGCAATTTTATAAGCCTGTTAAAAGTGAAACATACTTTTAATTACATGAATTAGTTTACACTTAGAGAATAATTAAATTATTAGAGTTTAAGGTAATAAAATATGACACAGAATTAAATTATTAGAGTTTAAGGTGGATAAAATACGACATGGAATTAAATTATAAGAGTTTAAGGTAGATAAATTATGACAATTTAGCTTTTAATGGCGCATAGTCCCAGGTACAATGGTACAGAAAAAATTCTGTCTCTTTAGAAATGTTTACTTTTAAAACTGAGAATTTTAATTGGAAAAAAATGGCACTATTATTTGCTATTTCCAAAATTTTCACCACCTTTTGCTGTAGTCTAGACTAAAAAACAGAAAAGGCTCTGCCTAAAACATTAAAATAGTTTACTGTGTTAAAATTCGCCAAATATGTTATTTTGGCAGTGATGCTAATTCTTAAGCATTTCCTAAATCAATCATGGAAAAACTAAACATCACTAGAATTAAAACACACACACAATTTTGCCCATTTGGTGTGGCTCAATGGTTGAGCATTGGTCTATGAACCAGGAAGTCACACACCATTCGAATCCCGGTCAGGGCACATGCCAGGGTTTGGGTGTTGATCCTCAGTAGGGGACGTGCAGGAGGCAGCCGATCTATGATTTGCTCTCATCATTGATGTTTCTATCTCTCTGTCCCTCTCTCTTCCTCTCTCTGAAATCAATTAAAAAAAATATTTAAAAACAAAAAAAGCCTATTTATACTCAAACTATTTCTTAAAAGTATGATTTCATGGCGAGTTGCCAATGGTTATCTTTTAAAACACATACACTTCATAAAAATCTTTGTTCTTCACAATACGAATTGTTTCTACATCACAGTGATCACACTTGAAGCGGTATTTTCATCCTTTATCCTGACCTGGCATAAATAGAAAATAATATTTGTACAGCAGCTTGGGGGTGAGGCCCGTGGGGCCAGGGAGGGTCTGGGGTTCTCACCCCGCCACCCCAGGCTGCACTGTTTCTGACAAGTCTGGCCTGATCCCAGACTCAAAGGTGGTCTTCAAGAGTCTGATAAGGTTACCATGGTATCAATCTCGATAATGATGCTTCATGTATACTCAGGAAGGCAGTGGTTAAGAAAGTATTCACCACTATGTAATGCTCTGTGCAGCTTCTATGTCTTGGAGTCTATAACAAACAGTGAAAAAGATCTGAATTACTGAGTACAAACACAAGGGGAAATCCAAGCGATGTAGTCATATTTCCAAAAGACTGCTGCTCTGTGGCTTTTTTTTCCCTTTGGGGAGAAACTCCCACCAAATTCTTCCATGTGAACAGCCCGCAGAGCACTGGATGAGCCTGTGGAGTTAATCTAAGCTTTGGGCGTCACGTGAGTTGGAAAGGCCTTGCGGACCTCGGAGATCAGCTTGCCCAGCTACTGGCCACAGGTTCAGAGAGGATAAGTGACTTAAAAAAAAAATTTTTTTTTTATTGATTTCAGAGAGTCAGGAAGAGGGAGAGAGAAACATTGATGATGAGAATCATTGATTGGCTGCCCCCTGACCTGACCAGGAATTGAACCATGACCTCCTGGTTCACAGGCCAATGCTCAACCACTGAGCCACACCGTCAGGGAAGGATAAGTGACTTTTCAAAGGTGAAATCTGTGTGTCAGGATGGCCGAGTGGTCTAAGGCGCCAGACTCAAAGGTGAAATCTATTATTGCAGGGACATATTTTTTAATGTCCCTACCACCTCCTAGCCCTACCTCTTCTAATCGGGTGTTACCGCCCCATTTTACAGATGGGGACAATGAGGCCCCGAGAGGCCGAGCGCGCTCTTCCACGTAGGAAGTGAAGGAGTGGCAGGGTGTGTTTCTGGCCTATGATTCATCATGGCCACTTGGTTGTATTGAGTTTACTGCCAATCCCACAGAGCAAGGGGCAGGCTTGCTCTTTCATCCTGCAGCTGCCTCCTGCCTGAGAGGAGCCTTCCCCACTTCAAAGGCACCGTCTAGGGAACAGAGTGTTAACATTTCGGCTGGAAGAAAAAACAGAACAAACTTTTCGCCCATTCTGTTCACATGGTGTTTTTTTCTTTCCCAATGAATTGAAATGCAAGTTTCACATCATTTTCTATGTCCCGAAAAATGTTTGGTCTTTCTGTGAAGTGTCTTCCAAACGAAGATCAATTAGAGCTAACTTTTTATTTCCTTTCCGGGGAGCTGAAATTAAAAATGTGTCACCGAAAATAGTTACTGACTTTTTGCTTCATCATAAATACATTTGTCTGTGGGTGGAGAGAATTGGGATTTCATGAGAAATGTTTAGTTTTTTTTCTATCATGAGTCTTGTCTATGCAATTGAATTGCTTTGTAACCTGGGTAGGGTTTAGGTGGTTTATTTTCAAAATTAAAAAAGCGATTGTCCTATGATCTTTTTTGGAGATGGAAGAGACCCTTATCGGTCACTTGCTTATATCCTTTTATTTGACAGGTAAAGACAACTCAAGTTCAGGATAATCAGAGGACTCGTCCAAAGCCACCAGATAAAAAGTGGAGGAGCAAGAACCCAACTTTCAAAACTCCCAGGTACGTGCACGTGCCAGTGCCATGCTACCTCCACACCACGAGGAAGCTTTACACAATTCTGCAAATGTTATAAAAGGCCTTTTGATAAAGAATTTAACTGTGATCAGATATAGGCAAACTAGCTGGTTTTCCCATTTGCATGTGTCAATGTGATGTGCTCCTGTAATTAAAAAAAACACGAAAACTAAACTGAACTCATATTTCATATAGTTTCACACATGTGTCGTACCAGTAAGAATGAATAGTTATGTTCCATGTTTACTAAACAAATTTGAGTGTGATCTACGGATTCTTAAATAAAGTAATCTTCATATTAATATGAATTTTTAAAAAATCAAAAACAGGTCCAAAAATGATTATTTATCTTCCTAAAGAAACTTAGGAACACGAATAATACAGAAGTAAAACTGTGTGTGTGCCAAATGACCTATTGAAAGCTGTCAGCTGAGGATGCGTGGAAGCTGTGTTTTACCTTTCCTGGGGCAGTCCTGCGCGCCTGCGCTCTCGCTCGTTTTCCTACGCCCAGTGTTTACGCGGGGCTGCACGTAGCTGTAAGGGGCTTGCCTGCCACCCTGGACCTGAAGTTGCTGTTTGGCTGAAATGAGTCTGTTTTTGAGGGCTTCGTTCTGCCTCTCAAGCTCCTGAACTTTCTCCTGCAGCTGCTCGATCATTTCTTCCAGCTCCACATCTCGTCCCAGCCGCTTGGGGCCGCCACCAACCCGCTCATATCTTTTCTTGTCATTAACTAGCCGTATTAACTTGGTGGCCATTCTAGGGAAATAATAAAAAGATGAAAAGGAATGTGAGAAGTCAGCATAAAATGCATTCTGTTGAAAGGAACATAATCACTGTGAAGACTTCAGTGCAGAACCTGAATAATAAATTTCAGGTTTTGATGTAACTATTACTGCCTGTGAAGAACCCTTTGATGATAATTGAAACCACTGGGCAACAATCTGCTTTATAGCACTGACAAATAACAGTTTCCTAAGGCTTATCATTTAAGGTTAGTAAAGAGAGGACACATATTTACTCCATATGTTCCTCAAATGCAATTTTTCACGCATGACCTTATGTAGGAATGCTGTATGCACTTAACTGTAGCTACAGATTGTGGATGTGGTGGGTTATATCTGCAAGCCACAGTAAGTTAAAACTTTTGGAAACTGTGTTAAGACTGTGCAGCATTTATGTGATATATTGTTTTCAGTTTCTCCAGGATTAAGACGTACTACAAATATACAAGTGTTAGAATGCAGAGATGCACACATATAAAAGCACAATGAAAAATTCAAAAGAAATAAAAATGTGCCATTAAACGTTACTTAGCGCTCAAGAGACATGCATGGTTAATGGTAGACAATAATTAGGTACAAAGAGTACTATTTTAATGCTACCTTTGGGTTTAGGCATAAATTGTGCTTTTGACATCTCAGGAAAAGTTTATGCCTTTGATTCCTTTAAGTTTTGATAAAAACTGGTTAGACAGAACAAAAGACAGAAAGGGCACATGGGGGTGATGTAATATACACGTAGAGAAAACATGCCTGACAGTGAATGGAAAAATCTTGGCAGGACAAGAAAGAAAAGGTGGCTTTGATGAGAGACACAAGTTCAAGACTTTACAAAATTGGTCGCACATCTTCAATAGCTGACTCTAGTTTATAGTGAATCTATTTTTATAAAGACCCAGACAGGAGATTGAAAATAAAAACTCACTTCATTTTTCTTTACATGGGGTTTGCTTTATTTTAGCATGGTTATGGACAGAAGCTTTTACTTAAGAGAACAAAAGTGAAATAAAAAAAATCCTTAATAGCTTTGGGATGTCCTAGAACAACCTCTTTTTGCCCTGAGCGGAGTCCTCTGTAGCAGCGGTGGTAATACCCGTCTATCTACACTTCGGGCTTTTCTATCTACACTTCGGGCTTCTCGGCCTACAGCATGCGGCACGGGGAGAGCTATGCATAACATAATCAGTTAAGATTGTTTTCTCTTTCCCTCGAGGCACATCCATTAAACATGCTTTATAAGGGATCCAGGATAATAAAAACCAAGATCCAAGAGCACCACAAACCCCCTAGTGAAATCATCAATGGATTAGTTCCTTTCCACCGAATCCAGAGGACGACAGATCCTCAGGAAATCGGGGCCGCTATCCTAGCCCGAGAGAGCCCCGAACCTTCCCAGCCCTTGAGGGAGTTCGGGTCGGGAGCCCCACCCAACGCTTAGCCCTGGAAGTGTGGCAGCCATCTCCACGAGGTGCCAACTAGACAGCCGCGTTTCCTGTTACAGAGACCGAGAGAGAGAGAGAGAGAGAGAGAGAGAGAGAGAGAGAGAGAGAGAGAGAGAGACTCCATCCAAAAGAGAGGCAGGTTTAAGCCGAAAAAGCCGTCAACATCCTCAGGAAAAAAGTGACCGCACTTTTTAAGGCACGAGCACATGGGCAGAGCGGCTTCAAGTTCTTCCAGTCCTTTCTCCAGGAACAGCAGCAATTTCCATTGGTTTGATTATTTGATGCTAATGACCCATAAGCGATCAGGTAAAGTTTGAGTACTCATGTGAAAAGGTGGTTTATCAAACCTACAGTTATCCTAGAGTGACACTGATTTACATCGGAAGGATACATGTAAAGGCAGTTTTGCCTAGGTGTCTAGGTAGTGTCAGGGTGTGACACTGAGGAGGAATGTAGATCATTACTCTGGGGTCTGAGTGAAATAAAATCCCAGGAGGTTAATGGCTTGAACATACCATAGGCTAGCGGCAGGGAGATAAATAGAACACATGCGTACAACTTGACTCCCAGCCCAGTCCCTTTTCCATTAAACTACATGGCTCATTATGAAGTTGTTTTATATTTTCTGGCTAGGACAAATTACTAATGAGGTCAAGGTTGTGAATTCAATTCTTTTACTGACCAATTACGCTTAGAAAGAAAAAGAATTGTTTAGTGGTGAGAGACCACATTCCTCATTCTGACAGGCGGACATGTGTGTTACTGGCCAGAAAAGGAGTCAGGCAAGTGGGTCACATGCCCTGAAAACAGACATCGTCACGACTCAGAGTCAAAGCCCGGCACACAGCAGCCCGGGGCACCACAGCGAAGCCCATGGGGTAGGAACGGAGCGAGAGTCACCTCTTTACAGTAAATTCTAAACAGAAAGAAACCCGCCTTCTTTCCTGGCTGTCCTACCTTTTCATTTAACCTAGAACGTGAGTGTGAACACAGACCTGTTCCTGCTTCTAGAAGTGAAAGCACTCTTTGTTTCGAATGCCACCCATTCAGAAGAGAGTCATCGTGTTTCTGAACAAGAGAGAATGAAGGAATATCGCCTCTTACGAAATCTTCTGTGCAGAAATTTTTGCATGCAAATCGGAAGTGACACTCTTTCTTCAGAAACGGCTGAGACTCTCTGATCAATACAGACTCTAGACCAGCGGTTCTCAACCTGTGGGTCGCGACCCCTTTGGGGGTCAAACGACCCTTTCACAGGGGTCGCCTAAGACCATCGGAAAACACATCTATAATTACATATTGTTTTTGTGATGAATCACTATGCTTTCATGATGTTCAATTTGTAACAATGAAATCGGGGGTCACCACCACATGAGGAACTGTATTAAAGGGTGGCGGCATTAGGAAGGTTGAGAACCACTGGTCTAGACTAACTCAAGCGAAGTTAAATGTGTTCCAGATACTGAAGTGATGTTTTCATTAGTAAACCCGAAAGTTCAAGGACACATGCATTTTAACAAGTTAAAATAGCTAATTACTTTTTAAAACTTTCATTTTAAAATCAAGACGTTTAAAAAAACAGATGCTTTGGCCATTTGCTTATTAAACTATAAATATGAAACCCGAAGTTATTTATAGATATGATACACGCACGGCACCCTTAGCTAGGAGCTCTCCCTTTCAAACAGCAACTTCGGGCATAATAAACACTTATAATCCTCTTGGTTTATTCTTATAGTTTTTAAGAGTCTCCATTTTTGAAAAATGGTATTTATTTACAACCTGCCTGGCTACAAAAAGGATTCAAGGTGGAGTTTTCAATTAAGTTTATAAAAAAGCAAATACTCCAAAACTTTACAGTGAGGAAAAAAAAAGCTCAAAGCTTTTTATCATAACCTTTTAATTTTATCCTCTTGCTTGCGGGCATGCTGTTTAAGTAACATGTTCTCATCATGCAAACGCAAAAATCTGTCTTCCAGTTCCTCACGACTGATCCGTGACACGATGACCTGGTGAGACTTCATCGTCTGTGTTGCTGAAGTTTCTGCAAAAATGCCAAGATCATTCAGAGTGGGATCACTTAAACTACTTTCTAAGCATGATAACCGTTGACATTAATATGAGATCAGATGCACTCATCTCAGATTTTTCCCTTTGTGACCCACAATTAAGACTGCTTTTGAAAATATTATAGCATTGTTCACATCACTGATCGGAAGTGAGAATAAGAACCTTTGCTATTAATACTTTATATGCAATATTAAAGGATAGGAACAATAATAATAACCACTCAAAAAAGGATTCAAATAACCATTCTTTAAGATGTAAGCTGGAACTCTGATTCAATAATGGGTTTTCGACTTATATACTGAATGTTGAAAAAACTAAACTAGAAATTTTTTGTTGGTTTTTTTACAAAGAGTTTTTACAATAATCTGGTGAACATAACATGATCAAGATATTTTTCTGAGCCACGGGTATTGGGTTATAGAAAATAAACTATATAAGATTCGAAAGACCAAAAGAGAAACCCTTCACAAATTATTTATAATCTATCTTAAATATCTTTAAAGAACTTTTATACCTTTCAGCATGTGTATATGATATTTTTTACATATGCTTAAGTTTGGTACTTTCCATATCACTGTGAAGTCGGTCGATTTTCAGCAATCCTCCAAAAGAAACAGAGAACAAATGGACAAAGATTAAAGCCCTCTGGTGGGAAACTGAGGGCAGGAATTGAATTAGGGTATCAAATCCCAATACAGAGCTTTGCACACTTAAAATTTATTTGCATTTGAACCGCTGGCACCCTGCCAAAAATCTAAAGCAAAGCTTATACATGTTTTACTTTTAACAATAAAAACTGGATAGTCAAATTTATCTTCTTCAATGAACAATGTGTTGACCACCTTTCGGTGGTAGTTCAAGGTGCCCACTGGCACCCTTCTGACGAACAGGTGTGTGAGCATGCCTTCATGGAATATATCTGATGTCACAGCTTCTCGGTGACAGATGCAGTGGTATGGCGGCGCGGCTGACACACCGTCCGCACAAAGAAAAACACAGCTCAACATTCCTTAAAGCTATGCTTTCATTTCTTATTTTGAAAGTGCTCTTTAGCTCTACAGCAACCACTGAGACATAAAAGGATAAAGAAAACGTTCAGTGTATATTAATTTGATAACTTAAAGTCAATATCACGTGGGTAAACAAACCATTTTGAGATACTCTACTTGAAAGACAGAAAATGTTTGAATATGGCATTTCCTCCCCTATAAAATGTGAACGTAAAGGAACGTTTTAATGGCGAATGTGATTTAAGCCAGGCAATTCAGGTTGGAGGCCTGATACTCTCTGTAGTTTCTACTGATGTGTGGAATTTTAAAAAGATGATTTATAACAATTCTTTATCAGAACAGAGGGGGATTTTACATTTTCTATGAGCTGTTGATAATTGATGCATGCAGTAAAATGCCATATGTTGTTCTAAACACTCCATCCTCTCGTTTAGTCCAATCAAGAGCTATATAGTTACTTAAACGGCTTGGTTTGTATAAATATCAAAAATACTTTAAATTAAAAGTAAAGAAGTTACTGATCAAAGTTCATAACTGTAATAAATAACAGCTGGCCGTACCTTGTAACCCTCCCGCTCGAAAGAGGTTCAGGCCTATATCTTTCACAGGCAGGTCTCCTGCAGTCTCATCAGCGGGACCAGACATGGCCTATCTGTGGAGAAAAAGAAAATTCAAATAAAATCCTTCCAAGTTATAACATTAACTATGCAATGGAATGAACCAAATAAAACGAATAAGGCACTAGAACTTTAATGGACATCTTATTGCCCACATGTGCAGCTTGAAGAAGATGAAAGCTCCCATTTTAAAAGTAATACTACATTGAATCATGGCGACAGTGTTCCTTTCAACAGTATATTTCCTGTAGTTTGCTTAGGAAATGAGGTCAGATTATCATTCTTCCTTCTCCCATCTTCTTATTCCTCTATCTGAAACAAAAACAAACTCTCCTAAATTTAGAAACACCTCCTCCCCACCCTTCTTCCCCTTCCCTGTCCCCCGAAGAAAGCAGATATCTTGGAAAAAACGCAAGTCAGGAACTTGATTCAAATGGTTGTGCTATTACTTGGTAGCTGGTCAAGTCACCTAACCTTGCCGAGTTTCAGCTCCTTAATTTAAAAATGGAAAAAAAAATAATACCCATCTCACAGAGTGATGCTGAGGGTGAGATAGTAAATTAAAAGCATCTACCACATTTGCCTGGGATGACAATATTACCTGAATGTTAATTTTCAGCTTGTTGCGCAAATGCATGGGTAGTTAGAAGTTTTGCAAAAAAGGTTTCACAAATTCACCAACTGGGGTGGATTTTGTTGTCACGAGGTCCAGGTCCCAGGGCTTTCTCCTTCAGCATACAGGCTGTCCAGCCAATTCTGGCATTTTTAGTTTCTATTCTTTACAGAGATGCACACATGGCTGAGTTTTGTATGTGGCTGTGAGTGATCCAATTCACATGCCATGTCTAGTACGCTTATATTTTCATTTCAATCTACCCTGAAAGCCAAATGCGAATTGTCAGTGGAGATGCCCTAAGGCAGAGGTTCCGTCTCTAAAATGTTGGTCCTAGAACAGTGATGGCGAACCTATGACACGCGTGTCAGAGGTGACACGCGAACTCATTTTTTTGGTTGATTTTTCTTTGTTAAATGGCATTTAAATATATAAAATAAATATCAAAAATATAAGTCTTTGTTTTACTATGGTTGCAAAGATCAAAAAATTTCTCTATGTGACACGGCACCAGAGTTAAGTTAGGGTTTTTCAAAATGCTGACACGCCGAGCTCAAAAGGTTCGCCATCGAGTCCAAGCAAATTGCAAGCTTTTTGGTCTTGCTCACCTCTGTACTCTCAGAGGCTGGCCCAGAGTTGGCACACAGCAGACATTCGCTAAATAGTTGTAATGAACGGTGTTGGCGGAGCGTCAGGGTGTGTGGACCCCGACGTGGTTGACAAAATCTCCTACGCTTACGTGTATATGCAGTATCTTTTAGCGGGAGGGGTCCTAACTTTTGTAATAACCGATCAAAGGCTGAGAACCTCTGCATTTTGCTGTGACACAAACAGCTAACGGACGTTTGCCTGGGTGGGCATCTAGCTCTTTTGCAGACAGCGCTACAGAAAAGGTCAATGTTAGGAACCAGATTACCCAGAAGTTTAAACCCAGGACTTTTGTAAAAAGGGTACCTTTTCCATGATAGAGTAATGGCGGCTTTTATAATAAGACTGATGATGGTGTTAGCATTCATTGAGTGCTCCCTGAGCTGTGCGAGGCACTCTTCAAAGTGCTCTGCTTATGTGAATTAAAGATCTCACACTGTCCTTGTGAGGTTGTTACGCAAATGATTCCTACTCTGCAAAGGAAGACACGGGGACGCGGCTTAGGTAACTTGCCCACATGGCACACATCTGAGAAGTAACTGTCTAGCCCAGTGGTTCTCAACCTTCCTAATGCCGCGACCCTTTAATACAGTTCCTCATGTTGTGGTGACCCCCAATTTCATTGTTACAAACTGAACATAATGAAAGCATAGTGATTCATCACAAAAACAATATGTAATGATATATGTGTTTTCCGATGGTCTTAGGCGACCCCTGTGAAAGGGTCGTTGGACCCCCAAAGGGGTCGCGACCCACAGGTTGAGAACCGCTGGTCTAGCCACTTTTTTGATTGTCACCAGTGGGAAGAGGGAGTGACCTCTTACTGGCATCTAGAGGTCAGAGATGATGCTAAACATCCTGAAGTGCACAGGAATCCCAAGTATCCGGCCCCCCATGCTACTGAGGTTGAGAAGCCCCGTGCAGTGCTGCCAGGCCTCTCCACCACCCTCTCATGCTCCCTCCATGCTCACTATGCTCCTCTCAGCCTGTTGTCCTTTAGGTTCCCCAAACCCAGGTACCCTGGCCTTGCTCAAGGCCTTCGCTGACTCTTCATCCTCTGGGGCTCAGCTCCATTGCCACTTCCCTGATCATCACCCTGTGCTAGATGCCTCTTCCTCCCAATTTAGTCACTGTTTATTGCTGTTCCAGCAGTCATCTCTGTCTGAAATTATTTTGTTTTACTGGTTCATTTCTAGTTCGTCTTCCCTAGTACCAACGAGCATCTTGAGGCAGGCATCTGTCTAGTTCACACTTGGTGGGGTACAGTGCCTGGCACCAGTGGGCACCACCGCGAATATTTCTTGAATGAACAAAGCACTGAGACTAAAATGCTAAGCAAAGTCCCCGCCTTTATGCAGGTAACAGGCTATGGGCTAACTAAAGGCGGAAAACAGACCAGTACAAATAATTAAACAATAGGCCACTCGGGAGGCTTACGGGTGCACGAAGCAGCTCCACGCCCAGGTCAAATAAGCGAACTGTGTTTAGGATGTGAGCGATCCAAGGGCTTGGATAAGCACTGCAATTCGCATCTACGGCCCTCAGCGAGGGTTTCGGTCTGGGCTGCACGTTTTCAAACCGGGGCTGGGCGTGGGGCGGGGTGTGGCTCCGGCCTTGACGATGTGGGGGTTTCTCGGGCTAGGCTCTTTTTCACGCGAGCAGAACCCCGGGACCTTCTCCAGGCCGTGGAGCGACCCCAGGACCCCGGCCCGCGCTGCAGCTAGGGAGTCGGCCACCTCTATCGCCCTCTCCTCCCCTAGAGTACTCACCGCCACTTTCTCCCCGCGGCTAGCTAACCGTTGCCATAGCGCCGACGGCCGAGAGGAGCATGGGAAAAACATGGCAGTCCCCATTGCCTCCTGGGAAATGTAGTTTTCCGGGGACTCCTTCCCGGCCAGTTCTCAGGGCCTCGAACTACGCTAGCCCAGCTGTGGGACCTGGGAAATTCTAGTGCTCTAGATCCCAAGGCGCTCGCGGGTGCCGCCGCGGTGCAGCCTGGGAGTGGTAGTTCCCGCGGCTCTAGGGTAGCGTAGTAGCGGACGGGAGCAGGACGCCGAGAGAACTACACGCTGGAGGCGGGGTCCAGAGCGAGGGAATGTACAATCCTGGCGGTGGCGGAGAAGGTTGTAGCGGCAGCATGAAGCGAACCCCGACTCCCGAGGAACGAGAACGCGAAGCTAAGGTATGTGGGGCCCTCCGGAGGCTGGGGTCTTTCGTGCATTTGGAGCGAGGGGTAGGGAACCGGAGGGACTCGGCTGGAGGGCGAGCCGACGCGCGGTCTGAAGCCAAGCATGAAAGGGCCTTGTCAGCAAGGAAACCAGAGCCCCTGTGGGTTATACATTCGTGCAGGCCTGGTCCTATTGGATCCGCTCACAAATGGAAGACAGCCATTTGCTTGTTCTGCACCTAACTCCTTGGGTGAATCTGTAGCTACTCCTGTGCCTCAGTTTACCGGACTCCCAGATGACTGTGATGGTACCCGCTGTGCCTTTCTCTCTGGTAATAATTTCGGAGGAGTGAGGTCAGGTATGTTTTTTGGAACAGTTGTCTCAGTGGACCACGGATACGTTCTGTTTTCAGCACAGCAGATAGGAACATTTAACTACAATCCTGTTACCTACTGTTGGAGTTCAGCCTCTAGTAGTTGCCGTTCCATGGGATGAAAATAATAATTGCAATCGCAGTTTTTAAAAATAGCATTGATCACATGTCAGGCTTGCATTGAGTTCACACTGTTTATATTATTTCATATTCTCACCGCAGCGGATTGCAAGATAGATATGTATACAGATGGAGTATCAACAATCCTGTTTTACAGATGAAGACTTGAGTGCCAGAAGAATTGAGTGTTTTCCTTTCTCTCATCCCCCAAATCAAGTCCTGTTTGTTTGTCTAAATGTATTGGTAATCTATCCACATTTTTCCAGTTCCACCTTGGCCCATGTTATCACCATCTCTAATGGACTGGTACAGTAGTTTCCTTATTGGTATGCACTCACTCTATACCAGTGGTTCTCAACCTTGGCTGCACATTAGAATCACCTGGGAATCTTTTTAAAATCCTGATTTCTGGGCCTCATCCTCCGGAAATTCTGTTTCTTTGTTACTAATGTTGTGGCCTCACCCCATAACAAAAAATAAGCATTGGTTATGCTTATATGCATGCATACAAGTCCTTCGGTTGATCTTTTAACCACCCCCCGCGCCCCCCAAACCTCCCCATTTTTACTTAAGTTTTCAGGTACCTGTCCTAATTGATTAACATATTAGAAGTAAGGGAGTCCCAGGAAAGGGAGAAACCAAGTTATGTTGGGGAGGGTCGATTTTACGGAGTTCCTCCTGCCACCCCCCCAAATCGTCTCCACAATTGAAACCATTCCAGCAATTATACTAGTGAGTCCCATTCCTCTTTTTAACATTACTTGAAAGGCAGTTCTCCTGGCTTGACAGCCCTGGCTCCATTTTAGAAGTGGCTCCATTATATTATTGTTTATATTTTCCCTCTCTTGATCAAGCTCTTTCCTTGAAAGCAATGATCAGAAAACAGCACTGATCAGTTATTAAAAACATCACTGGCCCTCTATTATCAGGTGACTCATTTTGAGTATTTCGTGCCATTGTTAGTCCCTGAGGCCAGGAGGGCTCATTCCTGGTATATCATGCCCCAGGTAGAAAGGAAAATAGTTTGTTCTTTCCTGAGGAGCCTTAGGCCACATCTGAGCAAGCTCACCAGAACACAGGAACCCTGCGTTGTCATCATGCTTCTTTAAGAGCAGGGCCTGGGTTATATTTAGTTCTAACTTTATTTTATCGGAGGGGTTTTATCCAAGTACATAAATAGCAAACTTCCTTTTCTTGAGTTATTAGTTTTATAACTCATTAAACCTAACGACATTTATCTTTTTAAGTGTTATGAAGGCAGCTGTCGCCAAAAAACAGAAAACTTTATTAATGGTATTTTATTTGAAACAGCAAGTTTATCTTGAAACAGAAGTATTTACTTCTGTTATTTGAAACAGAAGTATTAACAACAGGGCAACCCCCACCTTGCTTAACTAGAATGTTTTCAAGGGCAATACTCTTATCTAATACTGCTTCAGTGATCATTGTAATATTTGTCCAAGGAAAAGTATTCTTAAACATCTTCTGTAGTTTCTTATATGAAAACTAGAGGCCCGGTGCACAAAATTCATGCACAGGTAGGTTCCTAGGCCTGGCTGGCAATCAGGGCCCATTGGAGGCCTTCCATCATTCCGCACCACCCCCTGGTGGTCAGTGCACGTCATAGTGAGCGGTTGAACTCCCGAGAGGACAATTTGTTTATTAGGCTTTTATATATATAAATTTTATAGGCCTTAGCGATCATTTCAAAACATTGATCAACATTTTTTTTTAAAAATATTTTATTGATTTTTTTTACAGAGAAGAAGGGAGAGGGATAGAGAGTTAGAAACATCGATGAGAGAGAAACATCAATCAGCTGCCTCCTGCACACCTCCTACTGGGGATGTGCCCACAACTAAGGTACATGCCCTTGACCGGAATCGAACCTGGGACCCTTGAGTCTGCAGGTCGACGCTCGATCCACTGAGCCAAACCGGTTAGGGCTGATCAACATTTTTAAAGGAGTGTCTTTATAACATTGGGCTATACAAAATAAAGATTTCTAATAGCAAAAATTTTTATAATAACTAAGTTAAGTTTGAATAATAGATCTAAATCAAGAACAATACCCGAGGGCCATCAGCTAAAGATATTAAATAACCAGGAGGTGTTAGTGGGTGCTGTGTTGAATCATTTGGCTTGTGCTAAATCTGGTACCTTTATTGGCACTGACATCACCAGGTGATAAGCATCCAGGAGTTAATGCTTTTAGATTTAGTCACACATGGATTAGCTCAGAGTCCTGAATAGATAAACTTGCTGTTTCAAATAAAAAAACCATTAATAAAGTTTTTTGTTTTTTGGCGACACCTGCCTTCATATCATTTAAAAAGATAAATGTTAGGTTTAATGAGTTATAAAACATAACTTAGTAAAAGGAAGTTTGCTATTTATGTATGTACTCACTGCGTTTTTTTACCTCATTTTTTCAATTTTATTTTTTGCCTTTTGGCCTTTTAGCGAGGTCCTGAGAAGGTTCTTTTGGTCTCTACCTTCAGCCTGGATTATTCTTGATTATTTCACCCATTTGGCTGATGGTAATTTAGGAAACTAAAGCTAGGGCATTTTTGATGATGGGGCAATGACTAGGGGATTTAAGAAAATTAAAACTTGGCCTGACAGATCCTACTCTGTTCCCCCTCCCCCAAGTTTATCTTGATCTTTTTCTTGACATCTCTTTCAAGGTGTGGGTCAGGCTTTAATCACCATTTAGTAGTTTTGATTGTCTCTTCTAGACAGAAGGATTAATTTGTTCCTAGCTTCCAAATCACTTTAAATACCTTCACTGAAAATTAAACTAATGAGTAACAGTAAGTTCTTGTTACTTTCTATGATTTCCAGATCTCTTTTTTTAAAATATTTTTTTTATTGATTTCTGAGAGGAAGGGAGAGGGAGAGAGAGAAATATCAATGATGAGAGAGAATCATTAATCGGCTGCCTCTTTCACGCCCCCTACTGGGGAGGAGCCTGCAACCCGGGCAAGTGCCTTTGACTGGAATTGAACCTGAGACCCTTCAGTCCGCAGGCTGATGCTCTATCCACTGAGCCAAACCGGGTAGGGTTAGATCTTCTTAATCCTCTTGTTGGTTTTGCACATGAAATTTGCCACTTGGGAAAAGTCTTAGACACTTATTTAACACGTTTAACACTTAGGCACTTGAAACAACCCTGGGGTTCGTTGAAGTCAGCACGTGTCTCTTTAATCCTTCCATCTCTCCAGTATACCTGGTGAGTGTCTCGCTCGGAAGAGACGTTTATCTGTTGAAGAAAGATGGAATGGTTGAGAGCCGCCGGCGTCTGGTACATGTTACATGCGAACTCTTAGTAGCATCACACTGGCTCCCTGGATCAGAGGATTTATTGTGGCTGCGTGTAGCTCCAAGGCCGTTTGCTTCAAGAAAGTAGGGACCCACATCTTTTTGGTTTTGATCTTCACCATTCTGTCCCCAGCACTTAAATGAACATGGCTCCAGACCAGAGTCAGCCTTCCGTATTCATCAAGCGAAAGAATCATGAGCATCACCTGTTACTTGTCATTAGGTTTTGTAATAGGACTCAGCCGTGGGCAAACTACGGCCCGCTTGAAATGAATAAAACTAAAAAAAAAAAAAAAAGACCGTACCTAATGTTTACTTTGAATTTATATTAGTTCACACAAACACTCCATCCATGCTTTTGTTCCGGCCCGCCGGTCCAGTTTAAGAACCCATTGTGGCCCTCGAGTCAAAAAGTTTGCCCACCCCTGTCCTAGGTGGATCTGGAACCTGAGGGGAATAATGGAAACTGGTTAAATGCTCTACGGCAGGGGTCCTCAAACTACGGCCAGGGGCCACATGCGGCCGGCCGGGTGTTTTTGCTGCCACTGCCTGTTGCTTAGCAGCCAACGAGTTTTTTCTTAAACTATAGTCCGGCCCTCCAACGGTCTGAGGGACAGTGAACTGGCCCCCTGTTTAAAAAGTTTTTTGAGGACCCCTGCTCTACCTGTTGTCAGTGACTTCACATTCCATATCAACACCGTGTTCATTTCGAGACACAAGACTCTGCTGTTTAACACATGTGTTAGCAACGGCCAGCAACTGTTTCCTACTGTTCTCTTTCACATTTAAACGGCTGGTTTCCCCTTCAGGTTTGGTGTACTTCGTGGTTGTTAGTTTATTATGGTAGATTTCTTGGCAAATGTATATTTAAAGGGTGACTTTGTGACTTCTAGAAGGGAAGACCTCTATTGTAGACACTAGAATTGTGTAGTGTGTAGTATTGTAGACATTAGAATTGTGCACAATTTGAAATTGCGTGGTGCCGCCCACTCCGTCTCAGGCCCTTGAAGCAGCCAGGGCCGCTGCTGATCAGGCCCTCCCCAGGGCAGGCGCACAGAGGCCCCTGCTGCCCCGCCCCCGGCGCTGCATGCACCACCTCCTCTGTCAGGTTGACCCGTTACAGCGTCCTGGTTCATTAGCATATCTCTCTATTTTATATATATACATATATAGATATAGATATATATCGATGGTACATTTGGAACCTTAAAATAAGGCACTGTTGCCTGGCCAGTGTGGCTCAGTGGTTGAGCATTGACCTACAAACCAAGAGGTGAAGGTTCGATTCCCGGTCAGGGCACATGGTGGGGTTGCGGGCTTGATCCCCAGTAGGGGGTGTGCAGGAGGCAGCCGATCCATGCTTCTCTCTCATCATGGATGTTTCTCTCTCTCCCTCTGCCTTCCTCTCTGAAATCAATTAAAATATATTTAAAAAAAACAATGCGCTGTTTAGAGGAGAATTTAGAGTTCTGTGAATGCCATTCGCTCAAACCTTATGTCCTACAAACCGATTCTGTAACATTTTACAGCGTTTTCTCACCAGCTGATTTTCCGATGCAAGCCGGGAGGGCTCTTGGGGACAGTTGGGCTGGGTCAGGGCACATTGAGGGGACTAGGATTTGCGTAGCTAGGAACCTGCATCCAAACATTTGTCCCTGGTGCCGGGTTTCCGCTCACGGCCCACGCACGTCTGAAAGCCGAACCTGGCGTCGGGGCTGTGGGCTTGCATTTCTGTTTATGCTCCACGCACCTGTCCCGTTGCCATGCCATCACGCACGCGGCCTGTGGTTTTGGGAGCGACCTGCCTGCAAAGCGACCATGCCGTCCTCTGTGTCAAGGAGCTGCCATGTGGACAAGTGGCGGGGGAGACCTTCACGGCCGGTAGAAACCGAATGGAAACCTGGGTGCGGAGGACCACGTCAGGTTGCATCTGGTCCGAAAAGGAGACGCATTCCCAGGGCACGAGTCTGCTCCGAACTGCTTGTGGTCAGGACATTCGGAGCTCTGATTTCCCGTCAGCCCCTCGCCTGCCCGCGGCCACCGTCAGTCAGTGAGGGGCTCATCCGAGGCCCAGCCTCCAGGGCCGGCATTTCTGCAAGAATAATACAGCGTGGGCTGATGGGCCCCCTTAGCTCCCTCGGCAGAATTCACGTCCCGAGGCCATCCTCATACGGATTTTCTGTTCCCAAGTGCAGCGTCCATCATCTCACTGTTTTCCACTTGGCCATGTTTTGAAAATAGAGATGGAAAATTGCTGATGAATTAATTTTTCTTTTTTTTTTTTTTTTACTGTCATCAGCATAAACGTTCCGCGTTGTTTTGCTTGGGAATAGCACCCGGCCAACAAATGCCAGCGTTGCAGCGTGCGTGAACTCTGGCCCGTTGTCATGTCACTCGTGTTGTTTAGGTAAACAGCGTGCCTGTTTTTCTCCGAATCAGCAGCCAATTCGCTGGGAGCGATTTCCGTGTTAGTCGCGGTATTGGCTGGCGACACCATTAATGAGACAATAATTGGGACAGCGTGGTCATTGTTCTCCTAAAACACGATCCCGGGGTTGGAGCCGGCCTGGCAGAGGAGTCGCCCATGCACACCGAAAGGCAGGGCCGGGGCCCGGTGGCCGGTGCGGCCAGCTTTTAAATTCATCAGCCCGCTGCTGCTTAAGTTGTCCCAGCTGTTAATGCTGGAGCCATTACCGTAATGGACTCGGCAAATGAAGGGGAACGAAGACACGCACACTTTATTACCAGAGGGGCAATTTTCTCTTCATCTGTAATAGCAGCCGGGCCTCATATTGATCAGACCATCAAGATACTAATCCTCTGTAAAATTACTTGTTATAACTGAGAATGCGCTCACCCAAATCAGTCTGCGTCCTGCCTGTCTGCTGACTATTGAATACACACCGTGAGGCGGTTTATTTTTCATGATTGAAAGCCTCTGCCCCGGAAACGGGCGGCGCTCCCCTCGCCACACGGAGCGCTTCATCTCGGCGATAGCCCAGGGTTGTCTTTTTGTTTTAAACAGAACATCACCCACTTAATTAAGGAGCGAGCGGCTGCCTCGCTGCCTGAGTTATGCGGGTGTTTTATGGGCCCCTGGATTTATTAAGCATCTTGTTTTACATTCCGTCCGCGGTGCGTGCTGTAAATAAAAACAGGCCCTTCTTGCCCACAGTAGACATTTGCAGGTAGCAAATGTCAATACGTCCTCGAGGATGCGAGGTGCTTTGATTTATATTTCAGGCGCCAGGTTGCGCTGTGTCGATTGAACCCATAGGCTGGATGCGGCCTGGTGGCTTTGGCGCAGCAGATGGGCGTTTGCATCATTGCCTGAGAAAGTTTATGGTCATTTCTGCATCCTTGGCTCGGTAGATTGCTTTTGAGACAATGAGGCATATCTACTCCTCCCACCCCGCCCTTGTGTTTTGTGAGGAATGACTACAGCTACATATTATTATAATTACAGGAAGACCTATTCAAACTGAGTTCTATCTTCTTTAATACTTAGAATTTTAGGAATTATTCCTTAAAATTTCCATTTTTCTTCAGTATAGTCCCCACATACTTTATATGTTTATTTGTACACAGACTCAGATGCCCTCATGGCAACCTATTTTTTTTATTCTAATACATTGTCATTGCTTAAAGCATTCGCGTGGCCTTCTCTGTAGAGTTCATTCAGAAATTAGTCCTCTGTGTGCCGGAATTGTGGTCGGGGCTGGAGACTCAAGGATGAGTCAGATACAGTCTTTGCCACTGAGGACCTCAGCTCAGCAGGGAGATAGGCTACGGACAAATAATTGCAAGAACGCAGCATGGTCAATGTTCAGATCCACTTGTGAATGCAGTTCCTGGGAGTGGATGCCACTTACGGGCACAGGATTAAAATCAGGTCCTCGGCTTTTCTTGCCTTATTACCAAGTGCAGAGTTGTGCAGTTTAATCACACTTTCAGACTTGTGTGTGAATGATTGCTAGCTGTTTGAAAGAGACCGCATTCCCCCCGCCCACCCCCCACACAGGAGGCTTGTTTACTGCCCCCTGGAGACAAAGGAAAGATGTGTACAAGTGTTTGATCAGTGGTCTCTATAGAGTTTCCCATGGAGACCACTTTAAAGGAAGGGGATGGTGTTTATTAGCTTGTTTATGTCCTGGCGTGTATAGTATAATCAGTCTTGTTGTTTTAGAGAATAGTTTGTCAGGAGAAACTGGAGCCTGTCCTGGTGAAGAGCATGGATTTTGGAGCCAGGCTGCCTTTTTTTTTTTTTACCCCCACACCCTCTGCTTACTGGCTGGTAGATCTTGGGCAGGTCACCTGATGTCCTTGAGCCTCAACCTTCATCTGTAAAATGGGGGTAATAATAGCTGTGAAGATTAAGAGATTGAATAGATATAAAGCATTTAGAATAGTGATGTGCATATATTAGTATTCTAGCATTAAGTATGCTAATACTAGAATTCTAGCATTAAGAATTATTTTAGTATTAAGAATATTAAGTAATAGTCTGCTATTAAGTATAATGATAGTTATTGGCATATATAAGTGCACTATAGTCATTAGCTACTATTATTGCCATGGATGTGGCTAGAGGCAATGAAATTATTTGATTATTTTCACATGTGACTTATGAAAGACAGCTTTGTAAATGTTTGACCACAATGTGTATGGCATATAAGACAGTGAAGAATTCCTTATTTAAAATATTTTTCTGATTATGTAATTATTTATTATTTTAGAAAAATTTAAAAATATAGAAAAAACAAACAAACAGGAATTTAAAAGGTCTCCTGTAATCCTCCAGGGATAACCACTGTGCTACTTAGTATACACACTGGTGTATTTCTTAAAATATTATTATGCTTATTATATGTACAATATATGCAGTATGATCCCAATTTCATATAAAATATATGGACACGTATTTATATAAGATGTATTTTTAAACAATAGGAATCATAATGTGCCTATTTTGTATTTTGCTCTTTATTGTGAATATTTTCCATGTCATTACAATTATATGGTATCTCATCATTTGGATTTTTTTTTTTTTTTTTGCTATTATAAATTATCCTTCAGCCTGGCCAGTGTGGCTCAGTGGTTGAGCGCTGACCCATGAACCAAGAGGGCACTGGTTCATTTCCTATTCAGGGCACATGCCCGGGTTGTGGGATTGATCCCTAGTAGGGCGTGTGCAGGAGGCAGCCAATTGATGATGTTTCTCTGTCAAGGATGTTTATATCTCTCTATCCCTCTCCTTTCCTCTCTGTAAAAAAAATCAATGTAAAAAAATCAATCAATCAAATTATCCTTCGGTGATTATTCTAGCACATAAATCTCTGTGCAAATCTCTGGTATTTTCCATAGGGTCATAAGAAGAAGGTGGATTGTCAGGTTAACATTTGTAAAGGTTTTGGTTTGCATTGTCCAGTGCCACCCAGACAGTGATGCCGGTTTCTGCTCTGCTCTGCGAGTCATCATAACATAAAAATATTTGCCAGTACGGAAGCAATGCTGTAGGAGCTCATTGCTGAGTGAGTTTGTGTTTTCTTAATTATTAAATGTATGGTTGAATTCCCTCCTACCGTGTTTATTGGCCAAATATAGTTCCACTATAGTTCCTTTGTTCATTTTACTAATATATATTTATTTTTTCTTGTTGATTTATAAGAATACTTCCTAGACTAGGGATATTATTTATTAATCATGTGATGGAAATATTTTTCCTAGTTTGTATATTGCTTGACTTCTACCTTTTGGATTTTGTTATTCAAAAGTTTTCCTTTGTGTCTATATGGGGGAAATTTTCCCACCTACATATCCAATTAATGGCCACCTGTATGTCCTTGCAGTTATTTTATGTTTTAATTTTTTTCATATAGTTCTTTAATGCATCTAGAATTTTAGTATGATATGGAGTAGTTCTCTATCTTGCTCTTCCCAAATGGTTAACCCGTTATTCCCACTACATTTACTGACTAATTTGAATGTCAGAATACTCAGATACGCTTTTTATTCTGTTTCTTTTGTTATTCTTGACACACCATTCTAATGGTCAGAGTTTAATGATACCTTTCAATGTCAACCCCACCCATCACACCCCCACCCACCCACCTGCCCACCAACCCCACACAGGAATTAACCAACTCCAACACTTTTCATCGTGTTGTGTAGACTTCTACGCTTTTTAAAAAAGTTGTTAAAGGATAGTTGGCATACAGTATTTTATTAGTTTCAAGGCACAGCATAGTGGTTCGACATTTATATATCTTACCAGGTAATCTGCACACTACGTCTAGTACTCATCTGTCACCAGGCCACATTACCACACTGTCAGTGACTACATTCCCCTTCGCCTTATCACTCATCCCTCCACCCGCCCTCCTCTGGCAACCATCAGGTTGTCCTGTGTTTCTAGGAGCCCGTTTTTGCTCGCTGTTGTTTTGTTTGTTTGTTTCCATGGCTCTTCACTAGAGATAGCAGTTGCTGTCCGCGAGGGAGCCCTTCGCTGTCGTTGGGAGGCTGGCTTCTCAGATTCTGTCTGTCGTTACCTAGGTCATCTCTGCTAAGAGTCCCTCAATCTCTCTCTTGTTTCTTCAATCGTAAAATGGGCATTGTCCTCAACTCCCCTCCCTGCTTCAGCTGAGATGTCAAAAGATAATGAATGTAAGAGAATATTAAGCAGTCAACATGTTATATAGATAGAAAAACGATGTACAGTAGAAAGCTTTTACTGGTGTCTTATCCACCACTCCACCAGCCCCATTCCCCAATATAGAAACGATCAAGGTCTTTGGAGCAGATATTGTTATTATTTTTTTAAATATGGCTCTGCCCGGTTTAGTTCACTGGATAGAGTGTCGGCCCTCAAACTGAAGGGTTGCGGACTTGATTCCGGTCAAGGGCACGTACCAACTGAGCCACGCAGGCCAGCGCTGATAACAGGTTGTTTTTAATCCCAATGCAGAGTGATAATAGTATTCTGTGTAATTGTTAAATATTCTCTTTTAGAACAGCATTCACTGAAGGACATCATATCCACCAGGGTATGATATAGTTGACTCATAACATTTCTTGGCAAACGGTAGCACATAGAGATTGAAAGTTGTGTTTTTTGTTTTTACTTTACAGAGCATTTATTTACCCTCAATTGTTTTTAAATTTTTTATTTTTTTTTATTTCAGAGAGGAAGGGAGAGGGAGAGAGAGAGAGAGGAACATCGATAATGAGAGAGAATCATGGATTGGCTGCCTCCTGCACGCCGCACACTGAGGATCGAGCCCGCAACCCGGGCCTGTGCCCTGACCAGGAATCAAAGTTTGTCCTCCTGGTTCACAGGTCGATGCTCAACCACTGAGCCACACTGGCCGGCCTACCTTCAACCCTTGATTTGCTCTCCATCAACAATAGCAGGCCTTTTGTTTGAAGTGCTTTGTGTATGTATATGTAAGGCAGACCAGGGCTCAGGCAGCTGCACGGCAGACCGCCGGAAAGCCTTAGCTTTTGGCGGCCCTTTAGCCAGCGAGTGCTGTGCGTTTCAGAAGCGTTTTTCCTTAGCCGCCGAAGTGGCCCGACTCCTCTGGCCATTCCATCTCCTGCTCTTCCTCCTGTTTTTATTTAAGACTATAAAGTTACTTTAGTGTAAATGCTGCTGTCACCTTTGCCCTCAGCTAATCAAATAGTTTACCTTCAGGGAAGCATTTATCTCCCACTTTCATTATTATTATTTTTGTAGCTGTAAAGATAGATATTTTATGTCTGCAGAAGGCTGTAACAGTGAAACGAGGTATCGATCTGCTGTATTTAGCAATTTCTCTCCACCTCGCCATCAATAGCGTGTCAGCCTCTGTCTGTACCGTGGTTGACCTCACAAATAGCTCTTTATGCTCCCATTGGATTCAAATGATATAGTATGCTGAAAACTAAATCAATGAATGATTATCAAGTTTTTAGTATTATTTCATGACCTGGAGGCAACTGGTACCCCTGACGCTGAACAGTTGGGTGCACAATGAATATGGCAAGGTGAGTGTGTCTGGCTCTTGCTCAGCTGAGAGTGGGGGAAAACAGGGCCACCTTCCTGGGTTAGCTCAGACTTGCAGACTAATGATCTTCAAGCGCTTAGGGCCTTCAGGGAAGCATCTCGCCCTGCAGAATCAGACACAGAGAAGAGCAGTCCCTCCAGTCAGCTTTGTTCCCTGCCCTCCCCAACCATGAGCAGGTAGCAATGCGTCTAAGATTATTTGAGCTCTAAGCATGTGGCTTTTGCTTCCATTTACGGAGGAAAGATAAACACAATTAGATGCCGTGTCATTATACCCCTGAGGACCTAACAGAAAGGCACCCCGTAAGAGGAGGGAGAGTCACCTTGGTCCAGGTCTAATGGGACCCCTGGCTGCTGTCAGCGCCTAGAACAGATACTGCGTGTGGGAGTTCTTCTCCTCTCCTGGTCTGTGGAGCGTTGAACCAGCAGGAGCCACTGATTTGACTGCTTGTGAATGCTGCCGAATCCAGCAATAACATCCTATATAATAAAAGCCTAATATGCAAATTGTCCCCTCGACTGGGAATTTGACCAGGAGTTCTGCTCGCTATGACGCGCACTGATCACCAGGGGGTGGCGCGGAACATGGTGGGCTTCGGCAGCCCGGGCTGGCAGCAGGCAGCAGTGGAGGTGCTGCTGGCCCCGATGGGCCCTGATGAGAGCGGGATTGCAGTGGGATGGTGGAGCAGGTGAGCGGGTGGCGCCAGGCCAAGGTGGGTGCGGGCCCGATGACTCAGGCAGAGGGGGCTTGTGGGGGCCTTGGGGCCCAGGTGCTGCCCAGGGCCAAGAGGTCAGGTGGGACCTGCCCTTCCACACCGAATGCTCGTGCTTCGATCACTAGTCAGGACTAGGGACTGCACCCGTGCACGAATTTTGTGCACCGGGCCTCTAGTTTTTATTATAATCTTTATATTTAATGAAAAAACCTTGTAGATACTGACATTTGGGCTATGTAGAAGAGTGGGCGGGGAGTGATAGTGGATGAATGGGGAAAATGGATCACGTATGAATCAATTGCATTTGTCTCTAAGAAAGTGCCATTTTGGTGTATTCCTTTGTCCATCATCCCAGTTCAGAATGGTGGAGTATCGAGGAATTCAATTTATTGATTGACAAGGACTCTTGAGAAATTCATTTATTGATTCATTCCTCAGACATTTATTGAGAATCTACTATGTTCTGGTTAGGGAGATAGGAGATGAGGTCTAGCCCTTCCTCTTCATGGGAAAACTGTCCTGCTCACTTTCTCAAACCTGAGAGTCCTCTGCCTGCCTTATTCCTGCCTACGGCCATGCCCACCCCCAGAAGATATTTGAAGATGGAAAGTAAATGGTGGGTTTTATGACCACAGGTTGATGTCCAGCCAACTTCTGTGTTTCATCTGCTTGGAAGAAGGAAGTGGGGAGCCCTTTAGGCAAAGTCACAGAGCAGCAAGGCCGGAGGAGGGAATTTGGCCCAGCCCTCCGACTATGGGGCTGACGACAGATTCGGGTACGATACCCTCTTTTTCCCATAGTAGAGAACGTGCTGACATTTTAATAAATCAAGCATTGGGCTTTGGTCCCTGTCAGTCTGCTCAGAGACCCGCCTCTTCTAAATTCTTGGTTTACTTCTGTTACTCGTTATGAATCTGCGACCGGCTCATGAGCTAATCTGCTCTTGAAGCCATTTAAATTTTTGTTCTGAGTGCCATTAGAGGACTCCGTGCTGGCCTAAGAAGTACTTCTTTTCATTTGCCCTCTATCCATCCACATTGAGCTTTGAGGTACCGCCCAGGTCTCAGGTGAAGGGACTGCGGGAAGAGGTCCCTGCCCCTGAATTCGGCCTTTGATTTTGTGCTCCATGGATGCCTGAATAAGAAGTGAGGAATTTCCCCCTAAAATGACCCCTCAGGAAAGAGAAGCAAGCCAGTGGGAGATTGATGCGTGCTCATAGGTCACGCAAAATAACTTCGCGTGGTTCCCCGTGGCTCTGTGTCAGACACTAGCTGAGCTCTTTTTGCTCGCGCGTAGGACAATTAGTTGACCTCCGTACAAGCTTTAATAATGGTGTGTCTTAGCCTCTCTTGTTCCTTACCGTTGCGAGGTTATCTTCGCTCCCCAGACTTACTTAAGGAAGTGATAGTGATCAGGGCTTAAGGAGTGACTTTAGTGCTGCAGTCGATGTCGCCCTGCACCTTTCTATAAGGGTCATTTTCAAGTTCGTGCCACTAAAGGCTGCCTCTGATGAGGGCTGCTTACGGCTCTATTTGTGGCCGGAAAGCCCATTGTTGGTGAAAAGGCTATAAGAAGATCTGTCCAACTTAATTCTGGCTCCACGCCAGTCACTTTCAGAGACAATTGTAACGGCTTCTAAAGAAGAGGAGACATTCCTGGTTACTCAATCAAGATCAGGGGGAAATCTCTTTGTCAATATATGTTAATACACACATCTGAGTGGGGCCACGGGCATCCACTCCATACAGAAGGCATAAGATCTCAAACTTAGAATTACAGATGGATGTGTTTATGTCATATGCTAAGCCCTGCCTCTTTAGTGAGCAGACCAAAACAAAAAATGTTTTGATAAGTCACTGTGTACTAAAAATTATACCGCTTTCGTGAAATGAAATTATATATACAGTTATAGTCACATGCTATCATAGTGAGATGATAATATTAAGATGAAATGATATATTTTTTCCGATTATTATTTTTTTTTATTGTACACACTTCTGAACATTCCTGGAAAACGGACGCCTGGATTCTTCGGTGCCATTTTTAATTGTACACTTTAATTGTACACTTAGAAACTCCCTACAAGAGGAATAAACAGATTTCACATTCTCTTTCCCTTCTTCAGGATCGGAGATCGTGTATGTGTCTGTGGCTACCTAGGCGTCTAAAACATGGCATGCTTAAAAGCCCGGCTGAAGCCTGCTGCTTAACGGTGTGCTTTGCATGCATTTGTGACTTGAAATAGGGAAAGAAAAGTCAAATCGGAGACAGCTTGAATGGCAGGCTGTCGGTGTGGAGCCTCGTGAATTGGCAATGGTCTCATTTAGGACCTTCAGACGCGTCTCCGCCCGGACAGGAGGAGGCTCTGCATGTTCCGGGGGAGACAGCCACTCCCCGCCGCCGCGCAGGAGGCAGCCGTGCGTGACAGTTGCCCTCCGTTGCCGGCTTCTCGCAGCTTCACCTCTGACCCTCCGCTTAGCCGCTGCGCAGCGGTCGGAGCAGGTTGGCGATGGTGGTGAGTGACGGGCATTGGCCTGCAGCGCGCTCGTCATGATCGGGCTGTCAGAGGAGGTTTCCATCCGGCCGGCCCCCTCTGCAGCAGCCCGCAGTGCTTAGCTCCCGAGGCTGTCAGCCGCACCATCCAAGGCGCATCCAGATCCGAGGACTGAGTGCGTACACCTTCAATCGGAAGACAGGAAGCCTGTCCCTCTTCTTTTCTTTCCCTCATTTCCCCCTTTTTTTCCTTTTTGGTGAAATAGATTCACATGACGTGACTTTCACAGGGCCAAGAGGTTGAGTCTGCTGCCACGGTGTGAAAAGCACGGCTGTCTGCTGTGGTCTGCGTGTTAAATAGATGTGAGCCGCTCTGCCCGTCGCCTCTCAGCCCCGTCCTGCGTGTTCTGTCAGCTTCAGCCGTCGGTTTTGGTTTCAGGGCCCCTGCTAGCCCCGTGGTACCAGGGTGAGCGGACAGGATGAAGCGTTTCCCTCGGTCTTTGTGATGTTGCAGAGGGATGGGGAGGCTAGCGCGCGCGATTTGTGCGGCAGGGATTAGAATTTAAAATAAATAACGAAGAGGTTGTGTATGATTATTATCTCATTGAACATTCCCCCTCATGGTAAAGAAACTTGGACACAGGGAGTTTAATTGGCTGCGTAAGCCTTAGAAGCTCCGGAGGTCTGTCTTTGGCAATATGTTTTTCAGAGAGAGAAAAACACGGCTGTGCCTGCGGACCAAAGGGTCCCGGGTTCGATTCCGGTCAAGGGCACGTACCTCGGTTGCAGGCCCTGGTCTGGGCTCGCGCAGGAGGCAACCAATCGATGTGTTTCTCTCACATCGATGTTTCTCTCTGTCTTTCCCTCTTTCTTTCATGCTCCCTAAAAATCAATGGGAAAATATCCTCAGGCGAGGATTAGCAAAAAAGAAAGAAAAAAAAGAGAAACACAGCAGTGAAAGCCCTCTTTTCTCCTAAGTTTGAAACTCTGCATTAACAAGCATTGGGGGCGGGGGGTGCGTGTGAAGGAAAGCCCACCACACTCTTCAGGTGTTTGAGAAGTTCGGGTACCTGGACCTGGCTTGCTGCCAGCATTGTGGGTGGGTGGGGCGGGGAACCTGGAAGCCTGAATTCTCGTGTCCCTTCTGCCATCTCCGGCTGTGTCTCCGAGTGCAAGTCAGGCAACCCCTCCGTCGCTGTTCCTTCAAATGCAGAAGTGGGGGCACTCGTTGGTGACAAGTGCTTGCGTTTGTCAGAACTCTAGGCCCTCCAGAGGCACCTCCCCATCTCCTGGTCCTTTCCTCAGCGGGAAAGACTCCCTAAATAGCCAGCAGGCGATGCTGGGGCAGATAGAACGCTCTGGAACTCATGCATGCCCATCGTTGTGTTGCCACTCTTGCCCCCTCCCATATTGCTGATTTCAGTTAACTAAGCACTCACTTCGCCAACCTGCAGTGCGGTGCCCGTGCCGGGGAGGAGCAAGGCTGGTCTAACAATCAGATACATACGAGACAGGTTGGCAAGGGAAAACCCGATTTAATACGTACATGTGCATGGGAGCCCCGCAGACACGAGAGCGTCAGAGACCCCACATGCAGGAGAGGTGCAGAGGCAGATCGGGAAGGTGGGCGCAGTAGACATCCTGAGCGAGGGATGAGGCAGGTGCCTGGGGCTTCAAAGCCTGCAGGTGGGATAAGGTCCGACATTTAGTGCATAGATGTGGCCCCGCCCTCTAGGTCAAGAGTGGTCGTCTCTGATACCCTCTTATTCTGGGCCAGGGCTCTAATTTAAGTACTTCTTCTAGGTGGTTCCAGGAGGGGCAGGAGTTTCTCTTGCGCCCTCTGCTAAAGTGCCCTGAGCTCCAGACAGTCCGCCGACAACCACCCACGCACATTGTGGAGTGATGTGGTGTGAACCCCTTCTTCCTTCCCACCCAGTCATTCATTTATTTGCTCACTCTGCAAGTATTTTTTTTAAAATAATTTTTTATTGATTTTTAGAGAGAGGGGAAGAGAGAGAGAGAGAGAGAGAGAGAGAGAGAGAGAGAGAGACATCTATGTGACAGAAACATCAGTCGGCTGCCTCCTGCATGACCCTACCAGGGATGGAGCCTGCAACCCGGGCGTGTGCCCTGACCTGAAATCGGACTGGCAGCCTTTCTGTGCACAGGACAATGCCCAGTCACTGGAGCCACATAGGCCAGGGCTCAGCAAGGATGTTTTGAGCTCTTACTATGTGCCAGCCCGGTTCTAAGTCCTGGGATACAGCCACGAACCCGGCCGGCAGCACCTGCCTTCCCCGAGCTCAGATCCTGCAGGGAGGGAGGGAACAGAAACCAGTATCTCCCTTTTGGGGGCTCCCAGGGCTGCGAGGGAAATAAAGCCGGGCAAGAGGAGGCGCTCTGGGCGGATCCTCAGGGAAGAGCCCTTGTGGGGGGTTCCTTCTGGCAGAGAAAAGCCGGGAGGGGCTTCCCCACTCCTGCTCCTCCTCCCCCGGGTCACCAAGTCCGGCCTCCGGCCTGATGTCTTTCCTTCCTGCGTCTTCATGCCAGTCCCGTGTCCAGGCTCTTTCTGTCTCCTTCCCTTTCAGCTGTGGTTCCCCCTCCATCAAGTTCTTTAAAAGTGTCGCGTGGCTCTGCCCCTGGTCACATGTTAAAATTCAGACCCCCCTGGCCTTGCCCTATGCCAGTGATGGCGAACCTTTTGAGCTCTGCGTGTCAGCATTTTGAAAAACCCTAACTTAACTCTGGTGCCGTGCCACATAGAGAAATTTTTTGATCTTTGCAACCATAGTAAAACAAAGACTTATATTTTTGATATTTGTTTTATATATTTAAATGCCATTTAACAAAGAAAGATCAACCAAAAAAATGAGTTCGCGTGTCACCTCTGACACGCGTGTCATAGGTTTGCCATCACTGCCCTATGCGGTTCCCATGGTTCGAGTTTCGGTTATTATGTGGGGCCTGCCCCTTGCCCCCCGCCCCCATTCCTACCACATCACACCTGATACCCCTGCCGGAAAAAAGTGGGGCTTCTGTGCTGGTCCGCGAGCCCCATCTCTCATCTCCCTGCACCCAGACAATGAGGAGATGACCTTGTTTTCAACAGTAGCCCCCAGACTCTGATTGCTTTGTCCCTAGCGGTTACCTCACTGTGCCTGGTTAGCCATTTACCGCGGGGTCTGTGGGCGCCTTGAAGGCAGCGCCGTGTTTTCATTCGTGTCTGGTATTTTCAGGATCTGCCATGGTGTCCAGAACAAAACAGACACTCGAGGAACTGTCAGCTGGTCGAGATCTGCTGGTTGAGGCCTTGAGGTGTCGCATCACTTTCCAGTTCCCGCCCAGTGCCCCAGCGGGAACTCTGAGGTCTCTGTTCCAGGCCAGGTGGAGGTTAAGGCACCTAAGGGCAGACACTGCTTATCCTGCTTTTATCAGCTGCGGTGTCAACAGGCACTAAAAGGCAAGGACCTGCTCTTCTTTCTGGCTGGTGAGGATGGGAGGAGAGGTGCCCGAGGCAGAGTACACCCTCACCTCTCAGAATAACAGCAGGCGGCAAAAACCACAAAAAGGCCAGCAGAAGGTTCACATTTTTTCTCCTGATGTCTAGGGGAAGAGGGAGCTTTGTAATGGTAGAAGGAATGAATGGGGAAGGAAAAATAAAAGAGTCTGGTTTCCTAAGATTTGAGGACAGGAAGGGACTTCAATCACAACCCTCAATCAGTGTATTGGCAGAGCCCCAAGACCTGAAACCCTAGAGGGGGCTCCCCTTTCTGTTTGGTTTTATATTTATTTTAAAAATGTGTTTATTGATCTCAGAGGAAGGGAGAGGGAGAGAGAGAGAGAGAGAAACATCCATGATGAGAGAGAATCATGGATCGGCCGCCTCCTTGACACTCAACCATTGAGCCACACCGGCTGGGGCACTATTTTTTTTTTTTTAAACGAGTCTATTGAGATTTCATTTACACAAAGACAGTTTACCCATTTAAAATGTACAAGTCAATGTTTGGGATTTGTTGTTGTTGTATATTTACCGGGTTGTGCCATCATCCCCCCTGAAGTCTAATTGTGGAGCTGTCTCCTCTGAGAGAAAGCCCTTCTCACCCGCTGTCCTTCCCCATTCACGCCGCCCCCTCCCAGCCCCGAGCAGCTTCCTATAGACTCCCCGTGCTAATAGATCTGCCTTTCATAGATATGTCATATAAATGGAACCAAAATAGGTGGTCTCTGGTGGCTGGCTTCTTTTACTGAGCATAATCCATATGTTTTCAGCATCCATCCATGTCGCAGAATATATGCATCCTTCATTTCTTTTTGTGGCCGAACAATATCTCATTCCATGGATGGACCACATCTTACTTACCCATTCATCACGGGGCGACATCTAGGTGTTTCCCTTTCGGGGGCCATGTCCAGGAATGCTGCTGTAAACATTCGTGAGCCAGTTTCTGTTCAGGCATATGTTTTCCTTTCTCTTGGGTTCTATACATAGGAGTGGAGTGATTGAGTCACGTGGTTCCTCCGTGTAACTCTCCGAGGATTTGCCAAACTGTTTTCCAAAGCGATTGCATCGTCTCACATCCCCACTAGCCACGCACACAGGGTTCCTGTGCCTCACCTCCTTGCTGACACTTGTTATTGTCCAGCTTTGCGCCTCTCTCATTTCATTCTCATACGTCTGTGAGTCAGCCAGAGAACAATATTCTGGCTGTCATTTCGTAGATGAAAAGTCCAGTATGCCGATGAAATGAGATGCCTCGGCTGTGTGTGGATGGGGGTGTGTGTGTGAAGGGGCAGGCATATTCAGAAGAATAAGTCATCTAAAAGTGCTTTCCGGGTTTTTGAATGAGAGTCTTAGAGCTATGGTGGAGACCCTATTCCCCACCCCCACTTTTAAAAAAATTATATTAGTATGATTGCATTAAAAAAATTAAAGTGTAATTCACATAACGTAAAATGAACCCTTGTAAAGTGTATGAGATAGCAACTCTTCTTCATGTGTATGTCTTAGTGCTCCTAAGAGTAATATTGTCTTTAAGATATGTGCATATGATTAAAAACACCTTTTTTTTTGTTTGTTTGTTTAAAAAAAGAGGGAGCCTGGCCAGTGTGGCTCAGGGGTTGAGCGTTGACCTATGAACCAGGAGGTCACGGTTCAATGCCCGGTCAGGGCACATGCCTGGGTTGCTGGCTTGATCCCTAATGGGGGGCAGCCGATCAATGATTCTCTCTCATCACTGATGTTTCTGTCTCTCCCTCTCCGTTCCTCTCTGAAGTCAATATATATATATAAGAGAGGGACAAATACAAAATTTGATCTTCAGGGAGCCATCCAAGATATACAAAGGAACAAGAATACAGGGACCAGAAGCCACTTGTTTTAAAGCAATTAAGATAATTATGTTGACTTCCTTCTGTACTTTAGATACAGCCTTTTCAAAATGAGAAAGATATGCCTGCCTTGTGTTCCAACATGAATATTTAGCAGTGTCCTCTCTAACCCTAGGATCACCCGGTAAATGTTAACAAGAAACATAGACCTGTGTTTTCCCTGTCTTACTGTTTTTCTACAGGAGTGGTGACAGCTAGAATGACTTCATGTCACTGAGCCCACAAAGCTGAATGTTACATGTGTAGTTCCCTGGGTGGGTGTGCAGTGTAGTTGTTTTTTTTTAAAGATCTGGACACAGTGACTGGATGTCAGCAGTTACATCTGTTTTATAATCCTGAAGAATTTTGCATACTTATATATGGAGACAGAAATTGCAAATAAGAATTTTATAATAAATTATATTCCCTTGTTATGTCTCTGCTAAGTGAGGAGAATATTTTATGAACATGTGAAATCTTTTAAAAATTAAAAAAAATTGATTTCAGAGAGGAAGGGAGAGGGAGAGGGGGGAGAGAGAGAGAGAGAGAGAGAGAGAGAGAGAGAGAGAGAGAGAAACATCAATGATGAGAGAGAATCACTGATTGGCTGCCTCCTGCACACCCCCTACCGGGGATCGAGCCCGCAACCTGGGCATGTGCCCTGATGGGTAATGGAACCGTGACCTCCTGGTTCATAGGTGGATGCTCAACCACTGAGCCATACCTGCTGGGCAAAAAGAGGTTTTCTTGATTGTAAAGCCACCTAGGTTACCCTTACTTGCTGTTTAACTGTAGTCCGCATGGAAGCTTCCCTGACCACTAGGTGTCCCCTTTTGGTCCTTGCCTTCCTCCTGGGCCCCCGGCTTTTAGAAGAACCCGAAGGAGGATGAGACCTCAGGAGACTGAAAAATGCAGGGGACCCGCACCCTGATGACTCCAGTTGCCTCTACTTCTGTTCCTCCTTGCTCCCTGGCTGGTATTTAGGTAATAGATCAATTCTTTGGAAACCTACTGAATGCTTGATGCCGCTCTCTCATCACGGAAGGTGGTAAAGTGGGAGGAAAGAACGACTGTGTTCATCTTGATATGTTAGGTAATGAAGTAATTGTAACGTTTGCAGAGAACTTTAGGAATACTTTTAATGCAATTTATTGTCATGGGACTAATGTTGCTAGGCAAATAATGATTGCATTATGAATATTAATTTTCCTGTCCTATAATAGAATCATCCTGGCTGTAACTAACATGGAGGATCCTCTGTAATCCTCACAGGAACCCTCCACGGCTGCCATTCCCCCCCCCCCCCCCCCCCCAGCTTTTAGAGATGAGGAAATCAAAGCTCAGAGAGTTTGGTTAATTTGCTCCACGTTTAATAGAGCTTGGTTGCTTTCAGAACCCCCCCCCCCCCCCCCACACACACACACACTCCATTTGGAAATTGTTACAGCATTATAGCAGTGGGTAAGTGGGTAGAGTTTGACTTAAGTCAATAACATTTAACATTCCTGTAAGAGAACTCAGCGGAGAGCAGCCCTGGAAGCCGGGCTTGGCTGTGAGTAGTTGTGTCGGGGAAGCGATCAGTGTGCCCTGGATGTGGGCACCCTTCAGGAAGGCTGCGGGCTCTTTGCAGAATTACAAATCGCGTACACGCAGGGACCACTTCCTCTCACTCGCCTGCACATGCCTCTCCCATTAGCAGGGAAACAGCAGGACACTTGACAGCCCCGCGCAGGCCCGGAGCTTCATAGAATGGAACAGTCTTCTTATTCAGTTAGGGGCGCGCTCAGAAGACGGGCATGCAGCGAGGCCTAGGTGCTCCTGGAGACTGCTGGCTGAGACGGTCTCTTGTACCTGAATTTAGATTCTGCATTCATTTCCAGATTTCTCCATGCCAGCTTTCTCTCAGTGCCGAGGAATGTGATTGTGCCCAGTACCTCTCCAGTGGACTCCCAGTTGTGGCGGTGGTTTCTGCAGACCACGGGGGGATGTATAACAAATGTGAGATGAGAGAGCTTTGTCAGGGCGGGAGCTCGTCCTCTGGAAAGCTGGAGCAGGGAAGTGGGAGCCCTCCCCAGTGCCAATAGGCCCCCCCACCTCGCCCCCTAAGGTCTGCCTGCAACACCCTCTGTTCTCTCTCTTTGTTCCCCTTCCCAACTCCGGTCCTGGCAGGGATCTGTGACATTTCCGAGCAGATCAAACGAGCCCCTGACACCTGATTGCCCAGTGTCTGTTTACAGTTGCTTTCCAAGGACACCTAGACAAGATGGAAAGCTTAACGCGCTGTAATTAAATTTGCATCTGCTCTGTGACAGGACTCAAAGGACTTTTCTTTCCCTCCACCTAGGAATCTCATTGTAGAGCTCCTACTGGCTTTGACCCCGCAACATCTGAAAAGGCAAGACGCGGACAGGTAAACAAGCATTGGTTCAGTCGACTGCCTGTCATGATCATGATGCATATTCAATAAGGTCCCCGATATCCCTTTCTGCCTCTGCGTGCTACTCTTCACCCGCTTGTTTAGCCAGATTTAGAACGGGTCTGAAATGCAAGAACTGTAGCTTGGAGGGGATTTTTTTTTTTTTAAGTAAAATCTTTTTGAAAGAAAACAAACATTGCCTCACAATCTGGATGGGTTTAACACACCCTTTGGGTTGTACATGGCTCACAAACGCTCATGAATAATTCAGCAAAGGCAAACACAACCTGCTGGTGGTACCCAGTGTTATTCACACTCGCTAATGAATAATTCCCTTTGGCTCTTCTGGAGCCGCGCTGAGGAGTGGCATCTGAGACTCACACGGGTTATTATTGGGCGATTTGTCAGTGTCCTTGGGGCATTGTGAGCCAGTGTCCAACTCAGCTACCCACCCCGCATGCCTCCCGGGTCCTTCTGGGAAACGCGCAGCTCCCTCTGTCCCAGGTTTTTAACCCTGGAATGTTGCTATGGGAGAGGCCATGCGCTAACAGGACTCAGCTTCCACTGTCGTCTCATTGAGTCACTTCCTTTCATGGTTTCATTCAAATAAAGACGTGTTTGTTGAGCACCTTACTAGGTGCACAGTACTGAGTGCGGCATTGTGGGTGTACAGAGGTAAGATAGTCTTTATGTGCTGTGTCCTCCAGGGGTGGGGAGGGTGTGAAGGAGAGGCATGGGGTCCTGGAGGGAGGGGCTCAGGGTCTTTTTTTTTTTTTTTGTCAAAATGACCAGTTAGCGGTTGGATTTTCATCCTGTTCTCAGACATGCATTTCCATCCATATGTGCTGTTGGTAGCATTGTGTGATATTGCTTTAGACCAGTGGTTCTCAACCTTCCTAATGCCGCGACCCTTTAATACAGTTCCTCATGTTGCGGTGACCCCCAATTTCATTGTTACAAATTTAACATCATTAAAACAGTGATTAATCACAAAAACAATATGTAATTCTATATGTGTTTTCCGATGGTCTTAGGCGACCCCTGTGAAAAGGTCGTTCAACCCCCAAAGGGGTCGTGACCCACAGGTTGAGAACCACTGCTTTAGATAAACCTAAAGTTTGATTCATCTTGGAACTGTTTATCAGATAAGCCTGATAACATAACCCCAGAGATGAATAAGCGACCCTTGTTCATTTCTGCTGCACTGAGGTCAGGAATGTGCTATGGTGACCTGGCTTTAGCAGCCTGGGGAGCCTAAGGATGGTGAACGTGGATGTATTTCGGCATGAGTGGTCTACATATCACACCTTAGTAGTCATATGCCAGTGTATGACTGAGATCCTTGAGGCACACCCAGCCTTGGTGAGGTCATTTCTGGCGTCCTGCATCTACTTGAGCTTTTCCTATAGAACTCTTAGCTCTCGCTCTTCTTTCTGAGCACACTGGGAAGACTACAGTTCCCAGCTTCCCTTGCAGTGAGGTGGGATCATATGATTAGTTCTGACCAAAGAAACGGAAGCAGAAGGGCTGGGTATCATTCCTAGTCAAGACATTTAAGAGCTAGTGTGCCACTTGCATGCTTTCTCTTTCCCTGCCACAGTGACTTTGGGGACTCTGTGTTCCAGGTATTGGGGTCTCCAATAGTCTGATCCATGAATGACTGTGTGGAGTAGAGCCCACCTCTGCTTCCCATTGGCCCACACTGGACAGTAAGAAAGTTTGTTTGTTGTATTAAGCCCCTGAGATTTGGAAGTTTGTTCACCATGTAGCTTAGACCATTCGCGCTAATACAGAGGGATTAGTACAGGAAGAGATGGTGTGTGTGTGTGTTATTAGGACCTGGTATTCCACAAGATCCCAGCTAGCTTTGCAGAATGTAGCTTCAGTGGGGAATTGGAGGGTAGGTGCCACTTAGGGGCCGAAAAAGAGTTTATTTCACCAATTACCAAGGCCTCTGTGGAAGAAATAACATTGGTATTAACAGAGTCTTGGAAATAAGCAAACAATTAGTAAAAAACAAAAAACAAAAAAAGAGCCAGAATTGAATTGAGGCAATTATAACACATATTTTTGAATTTTAAATTTTATCCAGCATGTGTAGTTTGGTAAAGTTACACATGTAATTGTTCTCTGTGGGTATAGTTTTATACCCATTCTGGCCCCTGAGCTAGGAATGGTTTTTATGTTTCTAAAAGATTGTAAAGAAAAAAAAAAGAAGACAGAGAATATTCATTATATTTCCTATGTGGCCCTGTAGAGAACAAAGTTTGCTTTTTTTTGGTTTATATCTTAACATCTCCACATACAATTATCAGCAAGTATCCCACTAGAATCGGAATTTCTTGAGAACCAGAAGGCAGGGGTTTTATGAATTCCTGCTGTCACGGTGCATGGAGCAAGGTGCACGTTCAGAGCACGTTGACTGGATGGAGTTGCACACAGAGCACGGGAGGTGAGACTTTTCCAGGAGGAGGCCTGAGGGGAGAGCATGGCAGGCCGCCGGTTAGAACCAACAGAACGTTTCTTCTTTTTACTGGGCTGGTGACAGCTATGGGTTCATTTTGACCTAATGTGTATGGATATTTATGTACTTTTTACATTCATTTTTATTATCAAATAGAGGTCGTATTTTGGAAGGTTTTAAAGATCTTACCTTGTACTCTGGCATCAGAGTGTTGTTTTCTGGTTAATGTGTTTGGCGTTGATGTTTCAGTTTCCCTTTTTCCTCCGGTGACACTTACATTAAAAATATTTATGCATGTTTCTGTCTGTTCAGTTATTTGCTCACTCATAGGTATGTACCCACAAGAAATGGAAGCATGTCCACACAAATACTCGGACACAAATGCTTATAGCAGCATTATTCGTAACAGCCCCCAAATACAAACCAACCCCAAAAGGCCTTTAGGGGCTGAATGGATAAGCACAATGTCCTGTCACCACACAGTGGAATATTATACTGCAGTGAAAAGGAATGAGGTTGTGATACACACTGCAGTATGGATGAGCCTTAACAGCTTTATACCAAGTGAAAGCCAAACACAGAATACAAAATGTTGTATGAATCCATTTATAGAAAATGTTTGTAACTGACAAATCTGTAGAGACAGAAAGCAGATTAGTGATCGCTGAGGGCTGGAAATGGGGTGAAGTGGGGACTGAGAGTGAATGCTGTGATATGGAATGTGCTATGGTATGATGACAAAATTCTAAACTTAGATTGCGTAGGTTGTGGTGAATTGTTGCAAAGTTCTGTGAGCCTACTAACACTAAAAACTATTGAATCGTGCTTTCTAAATGGGTGAATTTAATTTTATGTGAATTTTAACTCAAGGATATTAGCAAAAATTATTATGCAGTGGATGGCTCATTTTCCAGTGATGCTGCTGATTTTATACCCTTTTATTCAAGCAACGGTTAGATTGGAATCTCTTATATTTTACCTTTCTTAATTAAAATCTCCTGGAAGCAAAATTTGATTTATATTAAGCCCCCTTTGACCCAACTATCTATTTACGTGAATTTATTCTACTGAATATACTGGAATACATGTACAGAGGCATGTACAATAATTTTGTGGTGGCATTATTGGCAGTGGCAAAACATAAGAAACAATCTAAATGCCCATCAGTAGGGGAAAGGTTAAAAGATAAAGGGAAATGTAGCCGGTGAACTACCCTAGCACCACTGACAAGAGACTATTCTCTCTGTGCCAATATGAAACCATCTTTTTTAAAAAAATATATTTTATTGATTTTTTACAGAGAGGAAGGGAGAGGGATGGAGAGTTAGAAACATCAATGAGAGAGAAACATTGACTAGCTGCCTCCTGCACACTCACTACTGGGGATGTGCCCGCAACCAAGGTACATGCCCTTGACCGGAATCGAACCTGGGACCCTTCAGTCCGCAGGCCGACGCTCTATCCACTGAGCCAAACCGGCTAGGGCTGAAACCATCTTTAATATACTTAAGTTAAAAAAGCAAGGCGCAGAATACTTGGATTTCCATTTGTGTAGAATGCTTGCAAAAAGATCCATTACCTCTGGAAAGATTCAACAGTAGTTACCTGTTCAGGGGAGAAAGTTTGGGTGGGAGAAGTAATAGGAGAGAGACAACCTTTTCCAGGGTTAGACTTTTTTTGTACCCTTTTCTCCGTAGCAGCAGCATTCATAATAGCCAAGAAGTGGGAACAGCGCAAACGTTCATCAACAGATGAACAAAATGTGTTGCATCCATATATGCATGCAAGTAGAATGTCTGCGTCAAAGGAGATTCAAATCTAAATCACTTTTGCTTTTGGGAATTTTAATTCAAGGGTAGTTAGTTAGTGTTCAAATATTACCTTGAAGGTTTTTTTTTAGTTGATTTCTATATTGCAGCTTAGCAACCAACTTTGCCCCTTCCTGTCCATGTGGAATCATTTGTTTTAAGACTCATCCCCCATCCCCCAGCCGCTAAAGATGGACAATTATATGGTCTTGCTGTCATTTTACAGTCTTCTCTCCCAGCTGTGTGGTAGCGGTGTATCTGCAGGGCAGGAAGGTGGCTTGCAAGGGACAATATCAGACCACCCACAATTATTTTAATGTCTCCTGTGATATGATAAATGAAAGTTATCTCTCTATATATCTATATATAAAAGCATACGCGACCATTATGACCGGACAACCAGCCGGTAACTATGATGCGCACTGACCATCAGGGGGCAGACGCTCAACACAGGAGCTGCCCCCTGGTGGTCAGTGTGCTCCCACAGCCTGTGTGGCTTGTTGGTGAACTGGGTTAGGGAGTGTCCATGGCTTCAGGACACCCTGTGGTGATGCCTCTTACGATCCCTCTTCCAGGTAGGGCCTTTGACACCTTTCACAAGGTTAGCTGGACTCGTATTACCGTTATTATCCAGGGATGCCACTTGTGCTGTTACATTGGTGAAGAACCACATGGCTTTTTTGAGCCAGACTGGGGCCCGGGGAAACCCAGAGAGCTTGTTGGCTTCTCCGAGAGGGCCTGGCTGCTTCACACGGAGCTGGATCTGTGGCCTAGGATTCCAGGCCCAGAGCTTTCTCTCTAAACGAAACTGACGTTCAAGTTTCAAGGTGCCATGAATTTAAGGGGGAGTCTAGAAATGAATGGTGAATTACGGTAAACAGCACTCCATGAAAACATCTCAACAGGGAAAGACTTTGGGGAAAAATAATGCTTGTATATTTTTAAAATTGTATTTACCTTCATTATACATCAAAGGAACGGACAAATCTCCTTGTAAAATACTGCCAGCAGGCTTTCAGTACCCCTCCAGGTCCTTCTACACCTTCCTGGTAGCACAACAACCTCGCTGAAGGGATTGCTCCATCCGATGTCAGCGTCGGGTCGGACTGAAGAGGGGCTTGTGGAGAGCAACCCCACAAACCCGGTTCCGGTGGCTGTCGGCCGGCCAGAGCCCGTCTTTCCGAGGAAAGGCCTGTTACTGTTGCTAGTTGGTGTGCACCACATGTGCCGGGCGGAGTAATTATGTGGAGCCGACCGACTATGACCAAGATTAATAGCTCTTGAAAGGGCTATAATGAAAGGCTGCCCCAACTGGCTTCTCCATTCTTCTTTATTTATTCTGCTCTCATCCCTGTCACCTTTGGGCACCCGCCAAATGTCCTTTATGTGAGATCTGCCCCCCGGATGTGAAAGGCCTCTCGTTCTTAATGGTGGGAGGTGACTGGGCTGCAGGGCCGAGCGAGGTGGGCAGTTGACCCGGCCCAGAGGGGAGTCCCTTTGGGTCTGTGGGCGCCCCAGGAACGGGACACACACTCCGGAGGGAGAGAGACCATGAGGATGTTCCGCTGACTGACCCTGACCATGGAGGTGCACCTCAAGGCTGGTAGGGAGTCGCTCCAACGTTTCATTGTCAAATCCATAGACTTCAGTGGCTCTTCTGTTTGAAGCATTTGCAAGTTTCTTATTCTGCTGAGGAATTTAAAAAAATATATATTTTTATTGATTTCAGAGAGGAAAGGAGAGGGAGAGAGAGCTAGAAACATCAATGATGAGAGAGAATCATTGACCGGCCGCCTCCTGCAGGCCCCACACTGGGGATGGAGCCTGCAAGCCGGGCATGTGCCCCGACCGGGAATCGAACCGTGACCTCCTGGTTCATAGGTCGATGCTCAGCCACTGAGCCATGCTGTCCGGGCCTGATGAGGATTTTTTTTTTTTGCCTGAAATCATCACTATTTCTACTCTCATCAAACTTGGAAACCTCCTTGTGGCAGAGACTGCACGTGAACTCCCAGATGCCTTCTCGCTGCCTCTATCATGGATTTTTCAGGGCAACCGCTGCCTGGAATGCAGAGTGCATTTCCCAGCTTCCCCTGCAGCTAGGTGTGGCCATGTGACTGAGGAAGAAGATCTGTCCTATGGTTTCCTGAACAGAAAGCCCAGTGTATTCTTTGCCCCTTTCTGCGTAGGCCCATCCTTTCAACCCGCTGCCTGAAATGTAAGTGCTGCGTTCTGATCTGCAGCGTGCGGGCCAGTCCTATCGGCCTGGTTAAATCCACTGGCATTTTGGATTTTCTGTCACTTGCAGCCAAGCCTAATCCTGGATAACACATGGTTTCTGCACGTTGCAGAAGAGGAAGATAAACCCCGAGCCCCGAGATTTCCTTCTCTCGTTCCTAAATATTAATGTCAAAATTTAAACAGATTTCTCACCCTTCCTTCTTTCAACCCCTACAAATTGAAACAACCTACAGAAAAAGATAATGCATTAATTTATGTAAGAACGAACGACACGAGAGATACATTAATAGGAAAGATACGGGAGAGATAGATGAACAAGAAGGCTGGGACAGAAAATAACTCATTTTGGAAAATGATAAGCAGGACGGATCTCAAGGGCTTTCTGTAAGATGTGGTCAGGGCGCCCTCTCTTCGTGTGTGTGTGTGTGTATGTGTGTGTGTGTGTGTGTGTTGGGGGGCAGGGTGCAGCTACAGCTTCTTTCCTTAGAGACTCAACTTCATCTCCTTTTTTAAAAAATATATATTTTTATTGATTTCAGAGAGGAAAGGGGAGGGAGAGAGTGATAGAAACATCAGTGATGAGAGAGAATCATGGATCAGCTGCCTCCTGCACGCCCCACACTGGGGATGGAGCCCACAACCTGGGCATGTGCCCTGACCCGGGAACCGAACCATGACCTCCTGGTTCATAGGTTGACGCTCAACCACTGAGTCACGCCATTTGGCTTCATCTCCTTTCTTACAGGCTTGGGTTGTTTTTTTTTTTTTTAAATTTCAGGTTTCGAGTGTCTGAATACAGTGCTCCCAGTTCCCTTGCCTGATTCCACCGCTATTTCTATTTGCCCGGCTCCCTGGCTTTAGGCCCTCCCCCCTCTAATGTCACCTGGGTCAGAGACCATGTATCATGTGACCTCTCGTGGGTTGCAAGTGGTTATTAACACAAGCCTTTTCAAGGCGACGCCTCTTTTTCAGGACTTTTTAAAAACTCCTGAAAGAGAAAAGCAGTTATTTGGTTCACTTGTTCTCATTTGCATCTGTAAAGGGAACCCAGCGTGAGGCTCTCTGGGCCACGTCCTCGCTGGCTGTTTCTTGCCTTCTCATGTGAAGAACTGCAGGCCCTTGTCTTTTGTTCACACGCGTGAAAGTCCATGGGGCTGGAACCAGAACAGGGCGCTCTTTGTGCGCCCCGAGCAGGCGAATGCGCTCGGTCACACACTAGTTGCTGTTTAACTACAATAAAATGGTGACCGAAGGAGATAGACATTTAAAGGATAAATGACAGGGCTGTTAATCACAAAGCAGGTCCTGTGGCATTGTTGTTTTTAGCTAATAGGTATCCAGCCCAGAGTCACTTGTACAGCTGAGTGAAATCTCTGTTTCCAACCAGTAAAAAAAAAAAAAAAAAAAAAAAAGATGTCACTGGGTATTTTGAATAGCTGATCATTTTGTGTTTCAAAAAAGTCATTTGAACACATTTAAACAGTGTTTGGAAACTTCTAGGTATTTCCCTGAAGTGTTTGCTAAGCTTGGCCATGTCATTCATAGAATGAATATATATATAATCTCAAGTATATTATCTAAGGAAAGAGCCTTTAGGGCTTTTATAAGTCTATGAATTTAGAACTTGACCCGTCTTTATCCTGTAAAGCGCTATGATTTCTTTCCTGTTTAGGGATGTAAAGGACAACCCCTTCTTTTCTCTCCCCCCACACCCCCCATCTCATGCAGCTGAAATCTGGGTCTTTGGCATTTGGCCCTTTGAGAAGAGATGAATATGTCAGTGCTGAGGGTGAGGTGCTTGGATCCCCAGTGCTGCTTTTCTCCTGAGAGATGAACTATACCAGGTGTCCCTTGTCCGCTGTTTCTGAGTGCGGGGTGTACTTTGCCTTATCTTACTGTTTCATTGCATTATTCAGCCTTTTCCCAGGATACCCCCAAATAAAATGACTCCAAGTACGTTTTACAGATGCCCCCCCCCCCCCCCCAATGCAGTCACATCTCATTGCAGCAGGAATCTTAAACTGTTCCTCCCTCCCGGGGATGATGGGGGTGAGATGGATGAAAGCTACAACTCGGCCTCGGGTTAGGAGGGACAGCAGGGACTGGTGGTGCCCGTGGAGGAATGGGAGGGATGCGTCCTACCGAAAGGGGCCGGTGGCAACTTCGCTGCCGTGTGCGAATGTGTTTGCAGATACTCTGATTTTTTGAAAGAAGTTGAAAATGTGGGTTTTTATTCCCAAGTTCTTCATTGTAAAGAACTGTCTGCTAATTGAAATTTAAAACCCATACGGTCCAAACATACCATATTTGCTTCCCCTGGCTCCACTTCTGAAATACACCTGCCTTCAGAGGTAGCTGGAACTCCTGACCCTTCTGGGGATGGAGGTGTGAATCTGCTCACTACTTATTGGTTTTTCCCCTTTCTCCCTCGACCCCTGCCCTGCCAGCAGGCTTCGTTATGTTAGCGAACACTCACTCCCTTTTCGCCTTCCCAAGTGTGGGGTTGATGTCTTTCATCTGCCCTGATCTCCTCTCTCATTCTCTTTGTCCCCGAAGATGTGTGGGTTTGTTGTTCTGTTTCCGCGTCTTCACAGGCATTTCAGTTAGGTTTTGTGAGGGAGCTAAGCGCTTGATTGGTATCTGCCATGTTGAGATGGGAGTTAACCTGCTGTGTCAATCATTAATTTGGGTATCAGAGTTTTTTTCTCCCTAAGGTTTATTTGGAAGTCAAAGTAAGAAAACAAAGTTTAATATGTCAGAACCCTTTGCTCCTTACATCTTCCTTGACCACTGGGCTTCTTTCGACTTTCTCTGAAATACCCAGTCCTTCCAAGACTCCTGCTCAACGTGGCAACGAATTCTATGCTGTTTCGGGACTTCCTCTAGACACTCAGTGTGCACTTTGTCACCCACATGTTGTAGCCCGTGAACACCAGGTGATGTTTCAGTCTCTTAAGTATCTACTATGGCTCCTGGTGAACCTGAGTTCCACAAACACTTGCTGATCAGAGTATGCCACTCAAGTTTCTATTACTTCGCTTTTATACGTGTTATGGATATGTGATTCTCTCTCAGTGTCTTCTCAGCCTATTGCTCAGAGATCGGTAGGAGGGAAGAATAATGATGAGTAGTCTTTGGGAGTCCCATCATTAAGGTATAAATGTCATCACTACACTGCAGCTTCAGAAGTATTTTACTGACATGGTACAGTTCTACATTGCATTTAGAAAGAGGAGAAGTGGGGGTAGTTGTAGTGGGGAGGAAGGGGAACCCTGGGCCTGGAGTTCTGATATTAGGCTTCTGTAGAGAGCCTATTCACCATGTGTTTGCTTGGTGACTGTTACCTGCAACCAGGCACTTCCGAGTATTTTAGCACTCTTGCCCTTTAGTGTTGGGCAGCATCTATTGTCCTGAGTCTGCTTCTTTTGTATAAGTAACAATGCTCTCATTTTCTCTAACCTTCGACCTTTTTAATCAACGACACTCTCTAATAGTGCCCTGTAGTCTTTGGTTATGCATCTCGGCGAGTGCTTGCTGGCCCCAGCGCGGTGTTTAATAAATTATTGAACTTGGAAGTACCTTTGAGAAGCAAGGGTTTTATGCGACTGAGCAGCAGACGGGGAAAAGCGCTATCCTCCAGGGTATCCCACAGCCAGAAACAGAGGCTCGATCAGACAGTGTAAGCACCGAGTGAGTGATGGTCACACCATGAAATATTTACGCCCGAGACGGGGCCCGGGTGGGGAGGAAGGAGCCTGTGGGTTTTTATCGTTTGGGGTTGAACCTGATGCCATACAACTCACACTCTCTGATCTTAAAAGCAAAACAGAAAAATAAAAAAGAGAGAGGGAAAGAAAGGAAGAAAGACAAATAAGGAATGAGAAGAAGAGTATTGATTTGGTGATATTTTGTTGTTTGCGGGAGCTTTTCACGAAAGCAAGGCTGCTTTTGTAGACATTAGCCTTACAAAGAGCCAAGTTTTTTATGTTTTATTTTTAAATTTATTTTAGAGAGAAGAAGGTGGGGGCGGGGGGGGGGGGAGAGGAGGGAGAGAGAGAGCGCTTAGTTGTTCCACTCATTTATACATTCATTGGTTGATTCTTTAATGTGTCCTGACCCAGGATCGAACCCACAGCCTTGGTGTATGTGGTCGACGCTCTAATCAACTGAGCTACCCTGCCAGGGCAGAGCAAAGTTCTAAACGGCCCTTAAAAGAGACTAAAAAGTCATGGTTTCTTGCCACAACAAGCTTAAAGTTTTAATTTAATCAACATCTCATGATTTGACACATTCGAGCCGCCCTCATTCTATTATCTGTAAAAACAGAGGCTTAAATATCAAGGGACCAAGTGGCCTAATATGCTCTTCCTTTCACACGGAATTAGTGATTTATTTCTTTTTCCGTCATTTTAAATTGTCCCGTGGTGAATTTACTTAATAAAGATCCACAGAGACAAATAACAGAAGGAAAAAGTGTCGGACGGCATACTTAGAAAAGGCTCGGAAGATGTTTATCTGAGCTGATGCCCTTAGAGAATTCCTAGGATCTTCCAGTATAGAGAAGGGCTGAAAGGAACCACTTTCTTTTGCCCCCTCTGCCCAGTATTTGGTACGTAAATGTTTCTTGTAGAGACAAGCCCTTTTAGATTTCATAGTATTATTGAAAAGATTTATTGTTGTTGAATAAAGGCTGACAATTAAATTTAATTTTACTCATGATTTATGTAACACCCCCCCCCCCCCCCCCCCCCCGCCGGCAGATTCTGTTTGGGAGGTATCTTTATGTGATGCTTTTGCTTTTCAGTGGTCGCAGGAAGAACCAAAACGCGTGCTAACAAGGAGGCTCAGATTGACTGTAGACATGGGCCTGTCAGAGGGATCCTCTGGCTTCCTGGCCTTTGGTACCTGTCACAAGCTTCCCGGGCGTTTGATGTGCATTATGCTAAACCACATTATTTGTCCCCATGATCACATTGACCTAAATTGACAAGTTCCTGTCACAGGTAAAGTCAAGGTTAATCATGTTGGAAGGGAAATGTTGGTGAGACTCCCCTTTGCAGCTGTAATAGCTTGTCTGTGGGTTATACATCAGGGGACTTCGAAAGGAGCGACTACTGTGTGTCACGCGGGAACCCATTGCATGCAAAGGCGTTTATAGTCTAACGACCCAGGATCGGTGCAATGTAATACAGGCCTATTTGTGAAAGGATGTATTAAGCCGCAAATGGAAACAATTGAAGCGAGATAATATTGGTATGTTTATTTATTTTTTATATGTTTTTATTGATTTTACAGAGAGAGGGAGGGAGAGGGAGAGAGAGAGAAACATCAATGATGAGAGAGAATCATGGATCGCTGCCTCCTGCAAGCGCCCCACTGGGGATGGAGCCCGCAACCTGGGCCTGTGCCCTGACCGGGAATTGAACCGTGACCTCCTGGTTCATAGGTCGATGCTCAATCACGCTGGCCGGGCCTTTGCTGATGCTTTTAACGTGATAGGTACCAACAGCAGCTTTCCAGGTGCCACCCGGGCGTTCATTCAGCAGATATTAACCTGTCACACGCTCAGTGCCGTCCTGTACTCTGGCTTTTCAGGGGTGACACACAGATCCAAGCCCCTCCTCTCACAGAGATTGACATTCTGTTAGAGGAAGGAAGGCAGTAACACGTAAACCGTAGTGAAGGTAACAAATAAATAAGACCTGTGTCTATTGGAGATAAAGAGTGTGGCACGGCAATGATTGAGGTGGGTTTCGGTGTGAGATTTGAATGGAGGTTCTCATGGGCTTTGCCTGTAGGAGCAACCGGTCAGTGGCCAGAATTTAAGAAAAAGAGACCAAAGGGAGAAGGAACGAAGCCAGGATCACAGCAGGCTGTGGTAAAGACTTAGGTTTTACTCCCAGCTCCATGGGAGTCCACCGGACCAATCGGATGTGGGTGTGGGATGACCGGGTCCGATTTGCATTTTACAACGGCCCCTCTGGCCGCTGCGTGGGGGAAGACTGGAGGGCCAGAGGAGAATCAGGGAGACACACCAGGGAGCCAGAGATGCCCAGGTGGGGATCCTGGTGGCAGAGAGAAGGGGGAGGATTTAGGATGCATTTTAGCTGGCGCGGTTTGAAAGACTTTCGAGGAATCAAGGGTAACCCCCACCTCTGTGCCTTATGGACCGGAAGGTGGTCATTTCGCGAGATCAGAAGATGAAGGAAGGGGCGGTTGGGGGTGTGACACAGGTGCTTTCCTTCGGCCACAGTTGGAGAGTCACCAGCACAGAGACGGAGGTTTTAAGCCCTGGAGCCGTCCTCTGCATGAGGCATTGCTCCTTAGGCCGTGAGGAAGCCTCGGGCCCCAGCCTCCCCGACCCCAAGTGCCGTTCCCTCACCTCTTCTGCCCGCGGGATGCGGTGCCAGCCGGTCCCCGAGCCCCACAAGCGCCTTCCTTCCAGGCCAAGGGAGCAGACGACACACCACGTGAGCCAGATTTTCCACGACAGGCCAGTTAGGAGCAAGATAATCGCAGCGTTCCTCCTGCCACTTAGAATAAAGGTATATTGACTTTCCGGGAGCAGCTCGGGTCCTAAGGCGTGATATTGATTAAGCGTCTGGTGAGAATTCGCAGGGCCGCCTTCTCGCCCGGCCGCCACAGGGCCCGTCCCCACCGGGTCCGGCCTCGCTGCTGACCTCCGCGGTGCGAGGTGCTGTTTTTCTTAGGGATTCTCGGCCCTGTTTACTCTCAGCACTGTCCAGAGGCATTCATTTTGCCTGATGGATGGCTCAATCCCGCCTGCTACCCTACTCTGACCTTCCAGGTGGGGACGCTTTTGTTCTTAGGAGGATGGAAGGCCCGGAGGTGTAGAGGCCAGTGGGATGCTGGTGATTTGGGACATCTGAACTCCCACGACTGAAGACTAGTCTTGACACTGTTTGGCGTTCGCGTTGAATGTTTTGCTCTGAAACTTCCTGTTACGATGTGGTGACTGGGCATCCTCCTCTGTTTTTCCACTGCTGCTCTGGAGCAAGGCTCACTTTATGGGTATTTTTTAAAAACCAGGGACGGTGCCTCTCTTCAAGGTGTCATGACGAAGCCCGGGGGCCTCCTCAGCGTTCACGTCTCATCAGGAAAGTGGATTTCCTGCGGTCCCTGTGGCGTGATGCGTCCAGCAGGCTCCTTCTGCGGGTTCGGTTTCATCACGTTTACGAGTCAGCTTCTGAGGAGAGCTGGAAAAACGTAACGACAGTCCAGGGATACATCGTTTCCCGGCCTAAAGTACATAAGGAATCCCCGGGAATCACTCAAAAACTAACAGTTCCATATAAAAGTTTTGACTTTCTGTTGTAATAAGACATCTTTCCCCCTGTGTCTGAACATTCTGGCTGGATTGTTCTCGGGGTGGGTTTGAGGGGTGATAAGTGAGTTGCTGCAGGCTGAGGCACGTAGGATAGTAGAGCCTGACACACAGCCATGCGCGGCTGATGTCAGCTGCTGTTCACGATGATGTCGGCTGCAAGTTCCTTCTCCGTCAGCCGCCATACCCAGCACAGGCCTAGGCGCACAGTGTGATACTCAGGTCAATGCCCAGGGACTACCATCCCTGGCATTTCCTTCTACACCTGGAGTACCACAGCTGCTTCTATGCCTTTTCTCAAATGGTCTGAGTACCTGATGCCCTTCTCCTTCACATGGTTACTCTCAAAAGGGGGCACTTGAATTTTGGCCGTTTCTGCATCTGCCTAACTTCTTTGTTAGTTGCCAGATAGGCCTCAGGTTTTAAATTCTTTGCAGTTTGAAGAGATAATAATGCCCTGGCCAGGTAGCTTAGTTGGTTAGAGCCAAGGTTGCGGGTTCGGTCCCTGGACAGGGTACATACAAGAAACAACCAATGAATGCATGAATAAGTGGAATGCCATTGATGTCTGTCTGTCTGTCTGTCTGTCTGTCTCTCCTCTCTTTCCTCTCCCCTCTCCCCTCTCCCCTCTCCCCTCTCCTCTCTCCTCTCTCTCCCCATCCTTCTCTTTCTCCCTTCCTCTCTCTCTCTCAATTCAATAAAAAGAAAGTGATAATAAATGTTAACCTTCTTAGAACAGTGCCCGGCACAGAATAGGTAGATGCCGTCTGACTCAGCACCATGACCGCTGGCTGGGATACCCACCTTTAGGGATGATGCTGGGAAGTGGGGCTGCGGCTCCTCTTGAGGTAGGAGGTGAAATAGTTATTTCTTTAAAAAAAAACAAAAACATATTTCTTATTGATTTCAGAGAGGAAGGGAGAAGGAGAGAGAGATAGGAACATCCGTGATGAGAGAGAATCATTGATGGGCTGCCTCCTGTACGCTCCACACTGGGGCTTGAGCCCACAACCCGGGCATGTGTCCTGACCGGGAATCGAACCGTGACCTCCTGGTTCATAGGTGGATGCTCAACCACTGAGCCCCGCTGGCCGGGCTGGAAGAGTTATTTCTTATCCTAGTGGATGATGCCACAGGGACCTTAGGCTTCTTGTAAAGTCTCCGGTTGCTGCACAGCCGGGCAGCTCTGCGTGGCGGGACCGTGGTGAGTGGACAGGCGTCCTCCTAAGAGGAGCGATGGCCTGGCCTCTGTTTGGCTTGTGAGGGCAGAGTCACTTTGGGGTGGTTTGTGAGTCATCTGAAATACGCCTTCACCTAGACTTGGGGCCCGCTGGCGAGGCTGCTGCTTTTATCTGGTCTCACATGTCTTGTCCGTGTCAAAACTTGCCTCGTCTCTTTGTTGACTTTGAATCAGAGCAGTGTTCACGGCCGGGTTTGAGGGTTTGAACTCCCCCTCAAGTGCATCTGGTCCCCCCCCCCCCCCGCCGCCCCCGGGCCTCTTCTCATGTGCAGCTCATGGAGCCCACAGTGACGTTAACCCGGCTTCTCTGGAAAAGGACAGGTTTACTTGTCAGCTGCTCTCGGAGACCACATTTGCATTCTTTGTGAAAGTGAGTTTGTGAGTCCGGCTGACTGTTGGACTCACCTCTCCACATGGGCAGTGGATGCCTTTTAAAATCAGGATTTAGAGAGAGCTAATCATAACTGTCCTGGGTTAGCTGACATTCTCTCTTTTTAATTTTATTTGAGAGAGAGAGAGAGAGAGAGAGAGAGAGAGAGAGAGAAACATCTACCGATCTATCGGTCACCTCCCATATGCGCCCCAACTGGATATCGAATGCACAACCTGAGTATGTGCCCTGAACGGGAATTGAACCCGCCATGTTTTTAAAAATATATATATTTTTATTGATTCCAGAGAGGAAGGGAGAGGGAGAGATAGAAACATCAATGATGAGAGAGAATCATCGATTGGCTGCCTCCTGCATAGCCTCCACTGGGGACTGAGCCTGCAACGTGGACCTGAATCGAACCCGGGACCCTTCAGTCCACAGGACGATGCTCTATCCACTGAGCAAAACTGGCGAGGGCGAACCTGCCTCCTTTTGGTGCGCTGGACGACGCTCCAACGAACCGAGCCACGCCGGCCAGCGCTGACGTTCTCTTTAAGGGCAATAGCGAACAGTACATGACACACACGGGGAGCTAGTGTGGCACTGTATTCCGTCCATTTGTCTTGCCTCCGTGTGACGGAGAAAGAAGAAAACGAAGCTGCCCTGGAATTCAGGTTTTTGCCTCTCGTCCGCATTTACAGCATTCTGACGGAGGTGTGGATGCCACAGCTGTGCTGCTTGGGCTCGAGGCCTGGCTCTGCCACCCACGAGTCGTGTAACTTTGGGAAGGTTCCTGAGCTTCTCTGTCTCTCCGTTTCATTATCTACCAAGTGAGGATAATTACAGTCATTACCACCCAGGTTATCGTGAGGATCAGACGAGTTAATTTCTGTAAAGCATTTATAACTGGACCTTGCACATAGTAACTGCTGTACAGTGTTAGCTATTACTTTCATTAGGAATTAGTAATTGCACAAATAAAAAAATGAAGGTGTAAATCATTAATCAGGGCCATTTATCTGTGGGACTGTAGGCATTGTGTCGGGCCAGCACTGTGGGTTTATATTAGTTGGGGTAGGTTATTGTTGTAACAAAGATCATATCAAAATACTGAAGAATGGCTTGAACATAATAACAATGTATTTCATGCCCATAAAACAGTGATAAGTAGTAAACAGAGATATCCTATCTCTGCCTTTCATGGTCTTCCTCTCATCGATTAGCGAGCTCTGTTGCTTCTAGAAGTCTTCAGAATGTATTTAGGACCCATCCACTTCTCACAACCCCTCCTCCTACCATGCTGCCCCAGGCTGCCAGCATCTCTCTCCTGGACCAATGCCATTCCTTCCTCACTGGTCTCCCGGCTGCTTTTTCTTGCCTCCCTACGTGCAGCAACCAACGTTGAGTCTTTTAAAAAAATAATTCAGATCATGTTACTTCTCTGCTGCAACCTTCTTATGGTTTTTCAGAATGGTTAAACATAAGAGGTGCTGTACCGTCCAGCAATTCTACTTCTGGTTACCCGAGAGAAGTGAGAACGTGTGCCCACACAAAACGTATGGGTGAGTGTTTATAGCAGCATTATGCACAATAGCCCCAAAGTGAAAGCAGTCCTGTCAGTTATAAGATGATGGATGGATCATCAACATGTGGTCTAGCCGTACAATAGAATATTACTTGGCAATAAAAAGGGTGATGTCGTGATACGTATTATACCGTGGGCGACTGTTGAAAACTATGCTCAAAGCGACAAAGGCCACAGGTGATGCGATTCCGTATCCTGAATGGGCAAAGCCACAGAGACAGGAAGTAGAGGGGTGGTTATCAGAAGCTGGGGGGAGAGGAGAGAGGTGTGACTGCTAACGGGTACAGGGCTTCTTTTTGGGGTAACGAAAATGTTCTCAAATTAAGTTGTGATGATCGCATAACTCTGAATATACGCTCTGTATTGTGCATGTTAAAACGGCAATTGTGTAGTATGTAAATTATATCTCAGTATTAAAAAAGGCCCTTTTGGCTTTCTGTCTGACCTGACCCCCAACATCCTCTCTGATTCCCTCTCCTAATAAGCTTCTCCTCCTTCCTCCTAACCCACCCAAACCGGCGTCTGTTCTGTTCCTCAAACCAGGCGAGTGCTGCCTGCCCCAGGGCCTTTGCACTTGCTGTTCTCGCTTAGAACCTTCTGCCCCCAGATACTTGCGAGGCTGGTTCCCTCACTTCCTTTTGTGTCTCTACTTAAACATGACATTCTCAAGAGGCTTTCTCTGATTATTCTAAAATAACACCATCTCATTGCCTGTTGCCATTCTCCGTTCCCTTGACCCTCTTTTATTTCTCTCTATGTCACTTACTGTCGTCTAACCTACTAGACATTTTTTCTGTCTCCCTCCCTGAGAATATCAGCTCCATGAGTCAGTGGCTTGGCTTCGTTCATTACTGCCTCTGCAGCAAGTTGGGCCCGATTTGCTCACTAAACCGTTGGCATGAGAAAGACAGGGATTTCTGGGGCAGTGGTGATGTCTGGGGCATACACTAAACTCGTGTGCAAGGTCCAGTGTGCCCGTCGGATGCAGTGTTAGAAATCAGCGGCCTGGAAACAGCCTCGATGGGAACAGTGATTCTGGTTCCCAGGGAGGAATGGAGCTCCTCAAAGTTACTGTCCCATCTCTTGCTACCGGTCGGTAAGTTTTCCCACTTTTTAAACCATTGGCGTCATGCTCAGATACACTGTTCCTTTCGCTGTTTTTCCTAATACGTCTTCTGGATTCAGAGCCTTTACTTCCACTTAAGTCTTCATTGACCACCCCCTGGTATCTTTTCCTCCCCTGGACACTCTTCAGGTTTCCTTTCCCGCATGAAGAGGACTGGCAAAATAAAGTCCATTTCCGTAAAGCAACGGATGGAGTGGGAGCCTTTGATGGGGTTTTAGAATTTAGGTTGAGACATCCCTACTTTGTGGTTATTGAGGAATGCAGAGGTGGGGAAAAAGAAGAAAATGTGTGCATGCTTTAAAAAGTGTTTAAGTTTGAGGAGCGCTCAGAATTCCACTTCTTCGCCCCCTCCTCCCCACCCCCATTTCCTTTTCCTGCTCCCAGGCCAGGGTTAAAAACAGGGCCAGTTGCCCAAACTCCGAAAGTTAAAATGTGCGAGTCAGTAGGTGGCACTGAAGATCCGTCTCCGCGCAGCCCGGCCCGGGGAACACTCCTGGTCTGGCTGCAGCCTCCCGGCTTCGAGGTGTCAGGGAGATTGTTTTATTGGTGGAGGGCAGAGTGTAATATATTCATCTCCACCCGAGGCAGCCATTTAACGCCCCGGACATGTCCCTCTGCTGGCCACGGCCTGTTAGCCGGGCTTATTTGGTGTAATAATTAGCAGGATGGCTCACTAACAGGGGTACTTACCAACACCTCTCCTCTCCACTGCGCCCCGGGACGTGATGGGTCGCGCATTCTGCGGAAATAGCTGGGAAGGTCACAGCTTCACCTCTGTCTCAAGGGCCACTTTCTGCCCAGGACGGGTTTATATTAACCGGCCTCTGAGCTTCTTCGGACTGCACTTGCGTGTAACATAAACACATACCGGCTTTTATGTCATGGCCTGGTGAAGGTCGGTAAACACAGCACTGTTAATTTTCCAACCCCCGGAATGACAGAGAAATCAATGAGTAGCTGCCCGCTCCCCGGCCTGTGTGTGTCGGAAGGTGTCACAGGAGCCCCGGGCCGGCCTCGGGCACCACGTTGGAGGTTAAAATCGGAGAAGAAAATGACACACGGGGTTTTTATTTTTTTTCCACTGTCGTGAGTTAGGCTTTTCTGTTTAATTCATTGTGGCTTTCCGAGCCCTGCCAGGCTCCTGCTGTTTTGACACCCACAATTTTAACATTCACTTTAGAACACGGCCAGAGTTAACTGACGGAAGACCAGACTGGCGAAAATGGGTGTAAAGCAGGAAACACTGTAGTTGGACCCCTGACGTAGCCCCTGTGGCCTACGCTGTCTGCCTTCTGTGTGCCTGGTTGTCCCCTTGCTTCAAGCGGAGACCAGGCCCATCCCCCCCCCCCCCCCCTTCGGCTCCCCGATGCCCGGTAAAATGAAGCGGGACCTCTTCGCGATGCTTTTGCTCAGAATCAGAGTCCGGGTAAATGTGAGATGTTGTTGGGATTACTTAAGGAATCGAAGAGGCTTTTTCTTCGTTGATTCTGAGTTGGGGACGTTTTGTTTTCAAGTGTTAGTTCTGTTCTTGGCAGCACGCATCAGATACTTTCTCTTGGCTCTGCCTTTATTCAAACCCACCTGTATCTCTGGATAGAGGTGGAGGAAACAAACTCGGTCAGATGGGGAAGTAGATTCTTACAGAGTCATTGGGAGGACCAGGGAAATGGGCCACGGCTGAGCGCTAGAGGTGGGCTTCTGAAACGACACAACCGACTGGCTGGCCAGGCGGGCTGCTAATCCCTCGCCCTCCAGAGGGCCAGGGATCCGGCACCATGACTAGCCCGTTGATTTTTAATAATGTCCCACTGTGGCTGCATTCGGGTATAGTAAGGTACAACTGGCACTGGATAACCTCCAAACGCATGCTCAGTCTTGGAATGTTGTCGCAGAAATCTCCAAGGTTTCCATGACTGTTGCCTACAGAAAAGGTCCCAACAGCAAGAAGATGGCCTCCATTTAATTTCTGCCTTCTCAGCAATCTCTCACGGAGCCATTTAGTTGCTAGAGCCTAATTCTCATCCAGAGCCGTAGCTGCAGAGCTGCAGAGCAGTCTGGGAAATGTAGTTTTAAACTCTATCCTCTGCAGCATAGGAAAGATTAGAAGGATGCCGAGTGCCAAGCCATATATCCACTCCCCTCTCTCTCAGAATATTTAAAATCATGTATCTTTACTTCTAAATCAGCATTTCATTCGCTGCCTAGCATAGCAACAAGCTCGGAGTAGACCCTCAGTAGATGTGTTGTTAATGACCTTGACTTCTTTGTTTCTCTGTATGGCACCACCTTGTTTTACAATCTCGGCACCGTGTTAGATCCCAGATCTCTCCACCTTAGTGTAGCTCTTGGTTCTCTTCCATTCCCATCATCTTCTCCCTGTTCAGGCGCAGCCCACGCCTGCCTCCTTGCCTGCCCCGCTGGCCGCCAGTCTTGGCTTTTTTAAACGCAAGCATATTACTAATACATTAGTGTTTAAAACACAAAACAGCCAATCACATAGCATGCCTCCCTGGTGTTCCTGTCCTTCTCAGAGCCTTTCGTGGCTCCTTATTTAGGACAGAACCTAGGCTACTAGCTTGGCTTTCAGGGTCTCCATCATCCGGGTCCACGCTCTCATTCCAATGTTACCTTTCAAGCCCCCCACCTCATTGAACCGAATTTTAGACAAAAGGTCTGATCCTGATGTCTGACAGTGTCCTGTCCTTTACACATCTTTAGCTTTCTTACCTTTTTTTTGCTTTGCTGCCTTTACAGCCTGTGTTTAATTTTCTACTTTCTTCTTCCCGTTAATTCATGCTCTTGGTCACATTGGTGCATGGATTTCTTTTTTCCTTCTCTCCTTTCTTCACACAATCCATAGCATTGTTTACTTGGCCATTTTTTTAAATTACCTGTATGGTTAGTTTTCTTTTTATGACTGTATGCCCTCTCTGTTTTATGTAGACAGTATCAATATTTGTCATGGATTTGACTGAGTCGTTGATTCTTCATGGTTTAGAGTTTGACTTGCTGGGGGAGAAGGGGATGGTCAACATGGGGCCGAAGCAATACTCCAGCTGTGTGATTTTTGCCCCTTTCATTTTTAGTGAAAGGACAAATTAACTGTTTGCTTAGAGCAAGCGAATGCTGTGTTCTGTGGATTTAGGGTGTGACGAGGGCCCTTGGCTGGCAGACCCCGGAGCTGAGCTCCTTGTCCCTGTGTGCGGAGGCTGGATGGGCTCTCCGACTGCCCCGCTACAGTGCCGTGTGCTTAAGGGCGGGTTGTGAAACAGCAATGGAATTTGTCTGTGGTTTCTTGCCAGAGAGGAGGAGGAGGAGGAAGAAAGGATTCTGAGTAAATCAGACATGCAAATTAGCAAGGCCCATGGGCCTCAAGTCCATGACACAATCGAGTCCAAAGACATTCTGCTTTTCGCTTGTGCAGGGTGTGTGTGAAAGGGCGGCCATTATGTATTTGCTTGAAGCCAGAATTCTCAACTTACTGGCTTCAGAATCCTTTTGTACTTACACTGCTAAAAAATGACGGAGGCGCCCCCACTCCCCCCCTCCAAAAAAAAACAACACACACACAACACAAACCTTTGTTTATATGGGCTGTATCTAGTGACATTTACCATATTAGGAAATAAAACGGAAGAATTGAAAACTCTTCATTAAGTCATTTAAAACACAGCAAAAAGAGTTGACCATATGTTAACAAATATTTTTGCAAAAAGTAACCATTTATCTCCAATAAAAAAAATATAGCAAGAAGAGTGGCCTCATTTTACATTTTGGGGAACCTCTCTAATATCTGGCTTTGTAGACAGTGGCGTCTTGTGCCCACTTTTGCATTCAGTTGTTGCAGCGTGTTGGTGTGGTTGAGGTATATGAGCAAAATGCGGCCTTACGTGGACACGAGTGGGAAAGGGGAGTATTTTAGCTGCTTCTTCAGCTCTTATATGTGCATCTTCTTCGCTATGACACCGAAGCTCGACCAGTCTTAGCTTCATGAAGGTCTAGTTGCCGTGTAGAGTCTGAAACCACATCAGCGACCTTTTCCTTCTCTGTGATATTTATTATCTATTGATCTATCATTGCACGTTGAGTGGATCTCTCACTCATGCAGGATCTTGTAGCGGCCTGCCTTTAGTCGCTTGGAAGATGATTAGTTCACTGAGTTAGATCTTTCAAAGGTGGACACAGTTCATGATCCAGTACCAAAAGCCACATTCCTCAGTATCACCGCTGACCTTACCAGAACAGTCGCTGAAGTATTAGGAGCCCGTACAGGGCGAGGTGGCGAGTACAGATTCTCCATATTTCTGAACTCTGACTTGAAAACTCAAGTTTTCCCACGGGCAGCCAATCTGGTCAGTTGAAGCGACTGGCCCACTTCATTAATTTTTGAGAACACATCTGCCAAATCCCAGAATTGGATTATCCCTATTTGTTGGTCAGTCATTTTCTCAAGTAAAAATGGAATTCCATGAGAAAGTGAGTACTCCAGTCCTGAACTCGATCTTCGAGACGATTGTTTTGCTTTGACGTTTATCAGAAGTACTTTGCGCACACTTCTCATTTTGTCCCACACACTAGTAAAGAGACAGCTACGTAACACCCAGGATTTAATAAAATTAACGATTTTTACTGCTTCATCAAGGACACTGACGGTTTTCTCCTTTTTATTGGAAGCTGGATGGCGAAGAATACAGTGGTTTGATTGGTGCCAACGCACCTGCCATTTTACCCACCATTCTTTTGAGCCATGGATCTGCATGTCAGCACAGTGAAAACAGCAGAAAATAGTATTAGGATGAAAATAGCGTTGCTCTGGCGGGTTCTGCGCTGAAGCCGTGCACTAGAGTAATTAGAAAGATCTGACCAGTTGGAAATGCGAAGGATGGAGTCAGAGTTTGGTTGGTTCTATGTCTCGGGCTCATTTCCTCTGCTCTGGAACTCTGGGTGAGGCAGCCCAGAGGGGAACAGCTCCCTCCTATTCGCGGCTTGCTCTCAGCCCAGGGCCTAATTCCTGGGACCTGATTTCTTTTTGCTTTTGGTGATTATTCATGTTTAAATTACACCAGTTGATTGTGGTCTTGTTTGTTAGAAAAAAAAAAATGAATGACCAGTGCTATTGGTGAGATGGCTGAGGTCGCCATGGGACTGCCTGCTTGGGACACTCGTGAATAGAGAGACTTCTCTAAAAAGAACCTATTTGGGGCAACATGTGAAAACTATTTCAGGCCGTCGGCCTCCCTCCCATGCTTTTGATTGTTTTATTAGTTGGTCGGCTGGCTTATATTTATTTTTTTACATTTGAAAGGTCACCTTCCTTCCGATTCTCGAATCCCTGCCGGGCTGTCCGGTCTCCCCCACCACAAGCATCACCCTTCTCTGGTGTGAATACTGCGGGACCAGAGGCCGCGACGAACCGACTGTGTAACAGGAGAATCCCAATTTTCCAGTTCCTTTTTTTTAACTTCTTGGGTGGTTGGGGCCCATTATTGAAACAATTATTACATTTACTCAAGAGTTTGTCTTTTCTGTTAAAAAAAAAAATTCCATCTAAGTGGCTCCCGGTGAAGAGGAGGAGGTTGTGTAACCCGAGTCCGCTCCTCGCCGTCTTTATTGTGGGAGAAGACTGACCCCTTTGTGCGGCGCTTGGCACGCAGAACCGGTTTTAATGGAGCAGGCAGCTCCTTTCATAGATCCATTCTCCATTGTGTTTGGAATCCGGTGCATTCCCGTTTACTCTGTACGCTCCGGGCGGCTTTGGAGGAATTGGGGGCAGGGGTGTCGGGGAGGTTTAGTCCTTTGGGGTCTGATGGGTAGTTTGATTCCCAGGCTGCTTCTTCGTGAATGTCCGCCAGGGAAGGCCATTTTCCCGAGTAAGTGCCTGTGCGGCCTCAGACACACTCCCAGGGGTTCTGTCTGTCCACATCCAGCCTCATGGGGACTCGGATGTGCCCTGGGCCTGTGGACTTACTTCTCTCCACTTCTGTGACGGCGATGTAGGCCAGGTCACCATTGTCCCTTGCCGGGGCTTCTGCACCCCCAAACTGGTCTCCCTGCTTCAACTTTTCACAGCCGCTCCCCCGCCTAATCCATTCCCTACACATCAGCTGCATGTTTTAAAAAGGTCAATCAACATTTTTTGTGTCACCTCCCTACCTGAGGCCCTTCAGTGACTGTGTCGCACGCACACAGAATGAAGTCCTGTGCTCTGGCTTCTGTGTATCCGAGAACTCATCCAGCCCCCCCACCTGCACTCCCCCCACCTGCACCCCCCCGCTTGCCCACTGTGCTGCAGGCACCCTGGCCTCCTCCCTGTCCCTGAAGCCACCAGGCTGGGTCTTCCTCAGGGCCTGCGTACCAGCCCTTCTTCCTGCCCGGAGCCCTCTGCCCAGATCTCTGCTGTGGGCCTGGCTTCTCCTGGGATGTGTCTTAACCTGCGCAGCCTGACCAGCCAGCCTCCAGCAGCCTCCCTCTATTCTGACATTCATTTTATATTCATTAAATCACTCGAGCCAGTCTAGAGTGAGGTTCTGATCGTCAGATTGTTTGGGTTTCAGCCTTGAGCCTGTAACTTATTGGCTGTGTGACTTTGGGCAAGTTACTTAACCTTTCTGAGCTTCAGTTTTCTCCTCTATGAAGTGGATATAATAACGTTATGTCCCTCTATTGTGAGAATTAAATAAGTTAATACTTATCTCCTATAATAGCTTCTGGCACATTATATAAGCTCAAGAACTGTTCACTATTGTTATTTTAAGGTGATTAGTATTATCACAAATTTCTTTTTTCTTCTTTGTATAGCTACTATCTCTTCCACCTAGAATATAATAAGCTTTATGAAGGAAGGAACCTTATCTAGTACATTCACAAATATACCCCTAGAGCCTATGGCAGTGTTTGATAAAAGTAGACCCTCATTAACAATTCATTTATTTTATTTATTTATTTATTTATTTAATATATTTTTATTGATTTCAGAGAGGAAGGGAAAGGAAGAGAGAGTTAGAAACATCAATGATGAGAGGGAATCATTGATCCCCTTCTTTTGATTTTTTACAGAGAGGAAGGGAGAGAGATAGAGAGTTAGAAACATCGATGAGAGAGAATCATCGATCAGCTGCCTCCTGCACGTCTCCTACTGGGGATATGCCCACAACCCAGGTACATGCCCTTGGCCGGAATCGAACCTGGGACCTCTCAGTCCGCAGGCCGACGCTCTATCCACTGAGCCAAACCGGTTTCGGCAACAATTCATTTAATATTAAAATATGAAATAGCATTATCCCTACTTGAGAAATTGTGTGATCAGGGTTCAGACAGGTAAGATAACTTACCCAAGGCCACAGCTACTAAATCACAGTCCCGGGATGTAGGTTGAATCCCGATCCCGCAAACTCAGGTTCTTCCTATTGCACCGCAGTGTCCAGGTGGAATTTCTGTACCGCAGACTGGCAGGTCTGACCGGCGATTTTTAGGTTGCCTCTTTATGTAAATCCCGAGATGACTCAGGAAATGGAAACAGCCATTCGGGTCAATGTGAGAGGTCCAGGCCAAGAACTAGCCCCGGAGGAAAGCAAGTTCAGAAAGCGAGATGTACACAAACCCACCGAATGCAAGGGGTGGCCTGGGGGTTGGGCTGCCTGAGAGATTCCTGTGCTCACTGCTTCGGAATGGAAAGGGTGGCTGACGTCAGAAACCCCTCGTGGGGACCGCTGTCCTCCTGGCCCCTTACTCTCCTGGGTGGAGGCAGAAGTGGAGGCATTGACATGTTCTCTCCTGCTGCTCCTAGGAAGTAGGAGGCTCGAGTCTGTCTTTAATGTAACGGCCCCTGGTCCCTGGGGCTCCACAGACTCAGTCTTTTAAACAGCCCCCTTCCCCCCCCCCATTTTTTTTGTAAGCAATGAAGAGTATGAGAGCTCATGGCACAGAGGGAAAAATGAAGGCTTTGGAGGTGGACAGGACAGGGTTCACATTTCCGCCGTGCCGCTTGGCTGCGCCTTAGCACTTAACGTCTTCAAACCTGCTTCCTGATCGATAGAGGTGGGATTTGTATGAAAAGAAGAAGTGAGATGTTGCCGGAAGTGCCTCGTGTAGTGTCTCCAATTTGGATCATTGCCCCTTTTGAGAATTTACTAAAAGCGATGGGCGCTCTCCCCAGAAACATGCCCGTACACTCAGAATGCGGCCTTTCATTCTGTGGGGTTAATGGAACCTCTGACACCCAGGTGAGGCTCTGCCCTGGACCAGGGTCCTTATGAGAGGAGCGTGTGTGTGTGTGTGTGTGTGTGTGTGTGTGGGGGTGGGTGTGTGTGTGTGCGCGCGCGCGTGTGCGCACTTCCTTTCTTAGGAGCTAGACTAGTGCTTGGCTCCCTGCAGTCTCTTATGAATATTTGTTGAATGAGGGAATTGAACTAATTTCTGGATTCCTTAGTCACCTTGAACTTGATCTTTGGTTTCCTTTGCCCTGGGGCCTGCGGGACCGAGCCAGCTCCATACATAGCTCAGTGTGGGCACGCCCGGGCCATTGCAGCGTGGCACACAGCTCAGCCTGTGGTTTGCCATGGGAAAACCGGAGAGGTGGTCGCATGAACTGCCTGGGAAGTGGTTTCTGTTGATCGTAATCGAGGGATGGGAGGGGAGCTCAGAGCATTTGGACGCTAGATTGGGCATGACCATCCCAGGGTGTGAAATTTTGCTGATGCCTCCTTACTAATCTATAATAATAAAAGCATAATATGCAAATCGACCGAGCAGACGACCTTCTGGACGAAGCCGGGCTGGGAGGGCCGAGGCAGCTGGGGCTGTGAAGGCCTACTCTCGCACGATTTCCGTGCATCGGGCCTCTAGTAGAATATAAACATCTTAGGGCTAGAGAGAGTCTTAGGGATCATTTAATCTAATTCCTTCAGATCGATTAATTAGTTCAAGGTCACTCCATGGCTAGAGTGGCAGAGCTCAGGGCATGGGACTCTCAACCTCTGCCCCCATCCAGCCCCCAGCAAGTGAATCTTCTCCAGCTCCCGGGAAACCAGGAATTTCCACTGACTTCTGTGTGGTTTAACGGCCTTTGAGACCAAATGCAGCCATTTTAATGCTGAATAGCATCACTGTGTGAAGCTGGCTTATTTATTAATGTTTCTTCCCTGTCTTTTCCTCCAGCCTTTCTAAGTGTAAACCCCACATGGTCAGGAATCTTATTTAAGTCCATGCCCCTAGAGCAGTGATGGCGAACCTTTTGAGCTTGGCGTGTCAGCATTTCGAAAAACCCTAACTTAACTCTGGTGCCATGTCACATGTAGAAATTTTTTGATATTTGCAACCATAGTAAAACAAAGACTTCTATTTTTGATATTTGTTTTATATATTTAAATGCCATTTAACAAAGAAAAATCAACCAAAAAAATGAGTTCATAGGTTCGCCATCACTGCCCTAGAGCCTTCTTCATAGAAGGTGTGTAATAGGTTTTGGTTGAATGAATGAATGAATGAATGAATGAGGAGTTTCCCTGGCAGTTGTCTTAATAGTGTCCGAAGAGTTGGGATCTCACCTCTTTTTTAAAGTGTTTGCACTTTAGCAAACACTGATTGAACCTACCGTACATCAGACATGATTCCAGGCACAGAAATGAATGGGATAAGCCGCCCAGCTTCAAAGTAGTCATCGTGTAAACACAGGAGCAGCTTGCCAGATGTGGCCCGCGGTTTTTTCCCCTTTAATTTGAATGCATGCTGACTTACTTCCTGTGCCTTTCCTCCACCTGCTTTGCTCATTTAACGTCCTACCTTCTGATGGTCTTGGAGTTTAGGTTTTAGGTTTTAGATACACCAACGTTGCAGGTTCGATCCCCAGTCAGGTCACACACAGGAATCAGCCAATGAATGCATAAATAGGTGAGACAACAGATCGATGTTTTTCTCTCTCTCTCCCTCCCTCCCTCCCTCTTCCTAAAATAAAAAAAATAAAAAAATTGAATAATAATAAAAATAGAAGCAGTTAACTCCATAGGCAGGTGGAGTGAGGGGCCAAATCTACCTAGACACCTCTGCTTTCTAGGTGAGTATTGAGCATGAGTACTTCGTCTTAGAACCTGGACCTAATACTCTACTTCAACGGCCTCTTCTTCCTCAAAGGGGTTTATGTGTTGTGTGGTTTTTCAGTTCCTACGTCTGTTCAAGGGAACTCTGCACATTCCAGTAGTCCTGTCTAAATACATGAACTGTGAAAACTCCCTGAAATCATGCAGAAGATGAGTGTGAAACATCAAATAAACGAGGCCCGAACTGGTCATCGCCCCATTCACCCCTTCCTGTATCTTCCTGGGTGTGGGTCAGCTCTTAAAAAAAAAATATATATATATATATATATATATATTTGATTTCAGAGAGGAAGGGAGAGGGAGAGAGAGATAGAAACAATGATGAGAGAGAATCATTGATCAGCTGCCTCCTGCAGGCCCCCACTGGGGGTTGAGCCTGCATGTGTCCTGACCGGGAATCTAATCGTGACCTCCTGGTTCATAGGTTGACACTCAGCCACTGAGCCTTGCCGGCTGGGCTGGGTCAGCTCTTTGACAGACTCTGGCATGTGATGTGAGTGTGGCTCGCTTACACGTGACTTCCAGGAGACTTCTTTGTGGAACAAGGGGCAGGGATTTGTGGTTTCCCAGGATTGCCCTCCCTTGACTTGGCAGGGAGGCAGACAGGCATCCCTCAGCAGACCTGAAAGTAGGTGAGCTGTCAAGGTGTCGCTGGTGATAGGCTCCTCTGGGCGGGACTCAGGGCGCCCCACCAGCAAAATGGATGGGAGGCCTAAATGATCTCACCTTTAGGCTTTCCTTATAATAATCGCCCCAAGTGCTAAATGGGTGTGACAGACCTAACAGGTAATTGCCAAGTGGAGTTCATTACCAGCCATTGACTAGATAAGTGATGTTCCTTATGTTAAAAAAACAAAACCAAACTAAAGGGGAAAAAGTTAGACTATATTTAGAGTTAGGATTCAGAGACTGCAGATCCCTTCACACAGATTAAAACTGTTTCAAAGCTGTCGGTCAGCTCAGTTCAGTTACCTTTCTCGAGGTGGGGGGGTGCAGAGTGAGGAGCAGTGGGGAGGGGTCGAGGTTCAGGAGAAACTGTAAGAGAGGTTAGGATTGGTCAGCAACATTTTAAAAAAATACATTTTTATTAATTTCAGAGAGGAAGGGAGAGCGAGAGATAGAAACATCAATGATGAGGGAGAATTCTTAATTGGCTGCCTTCTGCACGCCCCACACAGGGAATTGAGACCACAACTCAGGCATGTGCCCTGACCTCCCGGTTCATAGGTCAAAACTGCATCAGGAGTAAACTGTACGGATTCCTCAGTTTAGGAAATTATAATCTGATGGGTCATCTTTTACATTCTTTTTTAAAAAAATATATTTTTATTGATTTCAGAGAGGAAGGGAGAGTGTGACAGAGGTAGAAACATCAATGATGAGAGAGAATCATTGATTGGCCGTCTCCTGCATTTCCCCCCATTGGGGAATGAGTCCACACCCCAGGCATGTGCCCTGACCTGGAATCGAACTGTGACCTCCTGGTTCATAGGTCGATGTTCAACCACTGAGCCACGCAGGCCCTGCCCGATTTAATTCTTAACTAAAGTTTTAAGTTCTTTCATCTTTGCTCTTTCTTTATTCTTGACCTCCTGTCCTGTTTACCTCTTTGGCTACGTGCTGTTCTACTTTTGATATGAAAATTGACCTTATTCATGACCAACCTCTGTCTCCAATTCTCCTTCTTCTTGGAAAATCCTCGGTACTGGCTGCCTCCTTACCCTCAAGGGGAGCAGGGAGACCCTGGGCCTGTGTCTCCGACTTGGACTTGCACCGTGTTGTATCAGTAAGTGTGCAAATGCATCATGTTCATTGTATTTTCCCATTCAAGCATATTGTGTCAGTAATAAGAACCAGGTGTTTGAGTAAATTAATCACATGCCAAATTTCATTTTGGAAATGCAGTATTGTAGTTTAAGACTGTAGCACATTTGCAAAGCTGTGATATACTGCAGCGATGAAAGCTTTATAAAATTCATTTTAACCCTGCACCGTTCATTATTACCTGTGTTTTGTGTATATGTGTGTGCTCATTTACATACATACAGCTATATGAGTATGTGTGTGTGTGTGTATACACACACACACACACACACACACACACACACTAGAGGCCTGATGCATGAAAATTCGTGCAAGAGTAGGCCTTCCTTCCCCCAGCTGCCGGCACCAGCTTCCCTCCGGCCCGGGGTGCTTTCCTCTGGCCGCCGGCAGGCAACCAGGACCTGGGCTGCTTCACTCCTGCCTCAGCTTTGTCTGGAAGGACGGCTGGAAGGACGTTCGGTCTAATTAGCATGTTACCCTTTTATTAGTATAGATATTCACTGACATACATAAAAAAGTAGAGATATTCTCTGAGCAAGGACTGTGTGCCAGGTTTTAGCCTGCATTGGATTTCATGGATGAGAGAGAGACCCTGGAAATGGAACCCTTGGCATAACCTAGTGTATAATCTAACCAGCAGGCAGAGCTGTAATGACCTGCAACACGAGCTTGAGATCTACCAACTACTCGGAGGACACAGGCAGAAGCATTTACCCCTAACGAGCGGGGTTTTCTCCAAGAGCAACAAGTCCCGCCCGTGTGTGCAGAGCTGTCCCGGAGCCCGCAGACTCTGTGGCTTACACTTGATGTGAGTGACGTGCCCCTGCACTGTCAGCCTAGAAAACCTTGCCGCTGCCCTTGGCCTGTGATGAAGGCTTCCTGGCCTTGAAGCTCGGGAAGGCGCTCCTTTCCGATGGGGCCATCGTTAACGTCCTTCCGGTCCGAGTCCACGATGCCAGAAAAGCACATGCGGTCACTGTCTTTGGGGAGCAGTATGCGGCCTCAGACACAGAGTCAGGTCCTCTGCCGTTAGAACTCACATGTCAGCTGCATGTGTGTGTTTTGGGTCTGTTCTCCCTAAACTTTCTGAATTTTTTTATTTCTTTCAGATTCTTCTTCTTTTTTCTTTGTGACCTTCACACATAATGTCTGGAATGCATTTAAAAAACAACTGTGGTAAAACTCAGATAACATAAAATTTACCACCTTAACCACTGTCAGTGTGCATTTCAGTGGCATCAAGTACATTCATGTTGTCACGCCTCTCTTTGCTTCCTGTATCATAGCACCAGCTCCACCACCCATCTCCAGAACGTTTTAACCCCACACTGAAACTCTGTCCCCATGAAACACGAACTCCCCCAGCCTCCCCCTTTCCGCCCCCGGCAACCACCGTTCTACTTTCTGTGAACTGGACTATACTCGTTCCCGGACTTTGCAGATAAAAACGTGAGGCCAGCTCCCAGTGCTGCCATTGACTAGCTCTGTGATCTTGACCAGGCGTCTGATCTAAGTCTTGGTTTTCACTTCATCACAGTGGGGAGAATGATGTCTCCCTTATCCTCCTAGGATTTTTGTAGCGATTAAAAGAGTTAGCCATAGATGAAAGTGCCTGTTCCAGCCTGCCAGCAGGAATGAAATGGGCGAGGAAAGCAGGGGGACAGGACTCCAGCGCGAGCCTGGCTGGCGATGACATTAACTTAAGATGAAAAACAGGAGAAACAGACTTCAGGAAGTCGGGGAAGGAAAATGTTAACTTTGATTCTGGGCTTTCTGAATCTCCTGGGCTGGTGGGAACTTGCATGTAATATCCTGGAGACCGTTTTAAGGGTGGGTTTGGGCTGGAGATGAGGATTTTTTGAGTGTTCTCTGCAAGGAACTCATTTTGAGAAGATGAGATTGCCTGAAGGAAGCAAGTTATCTGAAGCGAGAAAAGGAAGAAGGGTGGGAAATGTCTGCCATTCGGGGCAGAGGAAGAAAGATCTGAAACAGACTGAGGAGGAGGGAGCAGAGGCTAGAGGCTGGAAGGGAGAGGGTGCCATAGAAACCGAGGGCAGCCCTAGCTGGTGTGGCTCAGTGGGTAGAACATAGGCCTGCGGACTGAAGAATCCCAGGTTCGTTTCCCGGTCAGGGCACATGCCCCAGTGTGGGCTTGATCCCCAGTGTGGGGTGTGCAGGAGGCTGCCGACCAATGATTCTCGCTCATTATTGATGTTTCTGTCTCTCCCTCTCCTTTCCTCTCTGAAATCAATTTTAAAAAAAGAAAGAAAAGAAACCGAGGGCAAAGAGTGTACTGAGATAGACGCAGGTACCTGTTCCCAGGGCTTCCCAGACGACCAAAGGGCTGGAGCTGCGTTTTGGCAGATAGAGTTGGTCGTTGACTTTGAGTACAATGGCAGTGGGAGAAGCCAGAGCATAGTAGGGTCAGGGCAAAAAAGGACAGTAGGAATTCTGGGCATTTATCTTAAATTGTTCTTCAGGGAGTTTGGTTGGGAAAGAAAGGACGCAGTGGGATGGTAGTAGCTAGAGTGGGAAAATCCAAGGAAGCCCTTAAATAATGAATCGGTTAGTTAATTAATTTTAAGGAGGCACAGTTATTTTTAAAGTCTGATATAACAGCATAAGAGACCAAGAGAGCAGACCTACGGAGAGGAAGAGGTTGCTCGGTGATGTCGAGAACGGTGATGACCCTCAGGAAGACAGGAAGGAACGGGACCACGAGGGCAGACACATTGCTAGTCTTTTTAGCCTATTTTAAAGCTTTTACTAACACCCTTGCTGGGGAAACCGAGGCACAGGGAGGTTAAGGAACTTACTCAAGTAACCTACTCCACGGCTAGTGATTAGCAGAGGCAGGATTTGAGCCTATAAAGTCTGATTCTGGAGCTGAAGCTCTTAACCATGATTTTAGGCTGTGCCGTCGCATCTTGCTGCCTAGCAGTTGGAGGCCACTTAGAGAGATAGCTGTGTTTTCCAGGGTAACGAGATGACGCACCTGACGGTTTGGTTCGGTTGCAAGCGTCGGTGCTTTGCGGAAGAATACATCCATTAGAATGATCACTCACTGTTTATCGGACAAGCCAGCGTGCCTGAGCTGTCATTAGCGATCTAAGTAGGAGAGGGAGCGCGAGAACATAAAATGCACACATTGGACTAGGGCTCCGCACCCGCTGATGAAGCAGGGAGCTCTCCTCGGCGCCCCAATCAAGAAAGTTCGATGACAGAGCGTGCGTGTGGACTTTCTGGAATCCTGCGAATGAGTAAGTGAAAACCAACAAGCAATACCTACTCGGTATTGTAAACCCCTGGAATAGTTACCAAGTCCCTTACTCTTCCAGGCATTTTTCTTTAACTTTCATGGCGGCTGGACAAAGGGAACGGCTGAAGTCGCTGTGTCTGCCGCAGAGGGATTTTTTTCTTGTTTTCAAAGTAACCTCTCCGGCCTCGTGTAAGTCACGGGGGGCCACCCAAGGGCGTATTAACATGTGATCGCGCAGCGGTAGAGAGCGGAGGCGTGGACGGTCGCGGAGGTCGCTTACTGATGTCATTCCGCTCCCTGGCGGACATCCCCTTTCCCGCGGCACGTTGTCTGGTCAGGTTTAATGGTTCAAGCTTTTTAAAATGACAGAGGATTCAGAGATGCTCCTGGTCTCGAGTGTTACTATTTCCCATCAGCCTGCGAGCGGGAAAGTGCCCGGTTCCGTCACGCTCATGCCAAGCTGGGCCAGACCCCTGGTGGGATCTCCAGGCGCTGACCCCTGGCCTCCGAGCAGACCAAGCAGATGTGAAATTACAAGGCGGGGCGGTCCCTGAAGACTGACCTACGGCTGGGAGAATTGGAATTATTTTTCATCTAAATGGGTGTGGCCAAGAGGAGAGTTTTTTTCTCTTCTCTTGGAAATGCAGGGGATGCGTTATTAGGTCCTTGGAGCTGGAATGTAGGAGCAGTAGCACTGAAGGAGGTGTTTTGTTTGTTTTTTTTAAATTCTTTATTGTTGAAAGTTTTACTTGTCTCCCTTTTCCCCCATTGGCCTCTCCCTGCCCGCCGCACCCCGTACCTCCCTCCCCGCCACATGCCCCAACCTCCCTATTGTCTGTGTCCATTGCTCATGCTCATATGAATGGACACAGGTCCTTTGGTTGAGTTTTTACCCACCCCACCCCTTCCCTCTGAGGTTTGAGGGTCTGTTCGATGCTTCTGTGTCTGTGGATCTATTTTCTGTTCATCAGTTTATGTGGTTCATTATATTCCACAAATAAGGGAGGTCATGTGATATTTATCTCCCTCCAACTGGCTTATTTCGCTTAGCATAATGCTCTCCATTCTGCGTTATTAGATCCTTGGAGCTGGAGTGTAGGAGCAGTAGCACTGAAGGAGTTTTAATTAACCTGTTATCTCTCTTTTATGGTCTGGAATGGTATTTCCCTTCTCTGGTATCCATTTACAATATCACGGGTCTTATGATCTTGAAGAGGAATCTTGGGTAAGTGGTTATCTCTGCTTTCAGTCAAATACTTGGAAGTGGCTCAAGGACATTCTAGTTTACAAGGCTCCAAATGAAGTGAGAAGAAGTTAGAAGTGTTCCAAGTCATTATCCCTGAGTAAGGAAGCCAACATTTTGTTTTGTTAAAGGCACATGTTGCTTTGGTACCAATGCTACGGTCTTCAGATGGGGGGACCATCCTTCCCCCAGTGTGTCAGTCCTTCCCACAACCAACCCTTAGCCTTTATTTCTTTTGAGATCCTGTTTAGCTGCTTTCCATCATAGATACTTTTTCAGGAAACTTTCTTTTCCTTTTGAAACGTGGATGACTGCATTCTTTAAATTTGATGATTGTAGGTGGGAACTCAATATCAAGTTGGTGAGACAAATAGTGTTTGATATTCAGATTATTACATGAAGAGCTCAAGTATATATTCTGTACCTGTGGTTTTACTTATTTTAAAAACATTTACCTTGAAAGAGTAATATATGAGGTCATGGAATGCCACGGCCAACTTTGTGGAGTATTTGGGAAAGTATGAATTATAGTGAAAGGTGCTGTCTTAGGGAGGACGCGTTGTAAGTGCTGGAATATTTAATGTTACAGGTGGATGCAAGAGAGGGGAACTCCATTAGGAATGAATGAATTTGTTGGAAAGTTGATCGTAATAAAAGAAGGAAAGAGAAGTGAAGAGAATTCTAATCAACTTGCATGAAACTCACATTCCTTGTCTTTACATGGATGCAAAGTATAGGCTCTTAGATTTAAAACAGGATAAGATAAATACCCCAGCAAGAAAAAAGAAAAATGGACAGAGGACAGGAACAGGAATTTCACAAAAGCGCTACTGCAAATGGCAGTTAACATATGAAGTTACTCAAGACCTGATAAGCAATCAAAGAGGTGTAGATTAGAGTGAGCCTGTTTTTTATTTATCTATCCACTTGCCGAAGATTGAAGAGCTTGATAATAACTGGAGTGTGAGTATGTGAAGAAGTGGGCATTGTCTGCCGATGGACAGGGAGTGGGTATGTTTCCCTGGAGGGCAATTTCACAATGTGAGCCAAGAGTCAATAGAGCAAACCTTTCCACCTCGTGAATCTCTTGCTGAGAATTTTTATCACAAAGAAATCACCTGTGCCTTCTTGTTAGATGGTAAGCTCACAGTTTGTATATACCTTCTGCTCCAAACACACCTATCAGGGACAGATAACTCATTAAAAGAATAAAAGAGAAGGAAGGAGTCACACCTGGGCTTATAGACAAGGTGTCCTTGTGGACTGAAAAGAGAAGCAGGGATGGGCTGGGTTGAAAGGATGGTCCTGCAAGGGCTCCCAGAGTGGAAGCAAAACGTAGCCACTGTGAGTTCAGGTCCCGTGAGGTAGAAGGGACTAAACGTTTCTCCCTGGAGATGGGCTAGAACCAAGCTAGCTGTTTGTGAAGCCGGGGCGGAGGGGAAGTTGTACTTCTCACCAAAGAGACAGAAAAGACCACCAGGTCTCGGAAATAGCTTGTATGTGGAGATAAGGGTTTTGAGGGGCGGGATAAGATAGGTAAACCTTCAAGAATAGAAACTGAATTAGTCTGATTGACTGTGGGGGAGAGATTGTGAGGCTCGAATCACCATTTAACGTAAAGGCTTGGTCCAGGACGGGGGTATAGGGATCCCGGTGGAGGCCGCTGCTGAACCACTATGAGGAAAAAGGTGAGGTTAGATGGAGGGAGAGAGGAAGGAGGGGAAAAAGCAAAGGCAAAAAAGTCCACTCAGGATGAGCCTTCAGAACAAAATGCCAAAGAACTTGGAAGAAAATAAATGCTAGTAAAGATAGCAAACACAATCAGTAATGAGAACAAAGGATCGACGTAGCTGAGATTAATTTTATAGAGAGGCCAGTCAAAGACTAAAGCATGTTCAGGAAATTCAAAGGGGTAAGTAAAGACGTCCTGCTGATGAAAGTGAGATTTAAAAATGCTCCAAAATATGTATATCATAGAAATAATAAACTTACTAGATGGTATGAGCTTTAGACCTAACAATTAAAAAGAGAATTGATGAATTGGAAGAGAATACTGAGGAATTCAGCCAGGATGTAGAAAAAAAAAAAGATAAAAGATTTAAAAAGAGGATCGAGAGAGTTGAGAGGTTCCAACATATGACTAACAGGAATTCCAGCAAAAAGAATGAAGGTAATGATGGGGAAGAAAAATCTGAGGAGCTAAGAGTTGAAAATTTTCCTTACTTAAAAAAAGACACGAGTCCTCAAATACTTTGAGTAATACCATCTGTTGATACTATGGAATATAAGGGATATAAAGGAAAAAAATTCTTAGTAGACTCAAGATTTAACAACACATTATCTGTAAAAGAAAGGTTCTTATTACTAACAACAGATACTAGAAGATGGGAATAAAATCCTCAAAATGCTAAGGGAAGATTACAGTTCATTTTAATTTTTAAAACCCAGGTAGTCTTTGATTCAAGAGTGAGAAAAAAATGTAGATATTTTCAGTGATAAAAAAAAGACTAGGATAGTTACCATCCATAGACTGTCTAGGAAAACTTAAAAGTTGTAATTTAGTAAGAAGAAAAGTGAGCCCAGAATGCAGGTTTTTATTATAAGAAACAAGGATGAGCATAGAAATTGATGAAATGCGTTGGCAAATGCACTTAATTATGGGTTTAAAATGCTACATTTTTTTTTTTTTTTGGTTTTAAAATGAATACAAAACTAAAACAGTAACTAAAATGAGAATGTGAGAAGGAGGAGGTAAGCCATGTGTGATACAATGTTAGGGACTCAAAAGAACACACACTATTGGTATTACTGGTGTCTAAGAATAATAACAATATGATACATTTAAGAACTTAGATGGATTGGATACCTATCTAGAAAAACATATATAACTTAAATTGCCTTAAGAAGTAGTAAAAAGTCTGGCTAAAGCAATGAAAAAACCGGAATGACATTTTTAAAAGTCTATGTCCTACGTGCCAACAGGTCCAATTTTGCTGGCAAGATGTACCATATTTAGGTAATGCTCACTTTTGCCATTCCCTGATTTAGAACAATTTTATTGGTGTAATTGACATACCATAAACTGTACATGTTTAATTTGTACAACTTGTTAAGTTTTGACATGTGTATGTACTTGTAAAACCACCATAAAAATCAAGGTACCTCCCATATTCATTACACCAGGTAGTTTCTCTGTGCCTCTTACTAATACTTCCCTCTTCCTCCAACCCTGGCCCCAGGCAACCACCAATTGCTGTTTGTCACTGTTGATTAATTTGCATTTTCTAGAATTTTGCTAATACGGAATAAAACAGTAGGCACTCTTTGTTTTGGCCTGTCTTCTTTCTCCTAGAATAGAGATTTTGAAATCCATTCATATGGTTGTATATACCCACAATTCTTTCCTTTTTATTCTTGAGTAGTGACTTTTTGGGTGCTATACTACGATTTCTTTTTAATTTAATTTTTCAATATGCTACGAATTTTTATTTATTTATTCATTTGATGGATATCTGGGTTGTTTCCAGTGTTGGCAATTACAAATACAGCTACTGTGAACATTTATGTACACATTTTTGTACAGATATAAGCTGCCATGTTGCAGGTACATGTCTGAACTCTTTGAGAAGTTGGCAGATAGTCTTCGAAAGTGGTTGGACCACTTTATTTTCGTGAGAGCAGTGCTTCAGAGTTCTGGCTTTGAGAGTTTTGAGAATAGAAGTTCTTGATGAAGTTTATCACTGGTTTTTCTTTTATGGATTATGTTTTTGGTTTCATATCTAAGAAAAATTTGCCTTGCCTAACCTAAAGACTCAAAAGAATTTCCCATTTTCTTCTACTAATATTTTAATTTAGCTGTTATATTTACATTTATTTTTAGGTTTTGCATTGATATATTTATTCATTTAGAGTTAATTTTTATATATGGTACAAGATGTGGATTAAATTAAAAAAAATATGAATATCTAATTCTTCAAGTAGTATTTGTTGAAAAAAATTTCTTTCTCCATTGAATTAACTTTGAATCTTTGTCAAAAATCAATTGACCACAAATAAGTGGGCCGATTTTTGGATTCTCTGGTATTCATTTATATATTTGTCTACTTTTATGCCAGTACCACACTTGTCTTGATTTCTGTTGTTTTAATTAGTGAAGTCCTTCAACGTATTCTTCTGTTCCAAAGTTGTTTGGCCATTTCAGGTCTTGGCATTTTTATGAGAATTTCAGTAGTGTGCCAATTTTTACAAAAGAGCCTGCAGGGATCTTGGACTGGGACTGCATCAGTTTGGGGACAATTTGACCTTGAGTCTTCAGATCTATGAAGATAATCTTTTCATTTACTTAGAACTTCTTTCAGTTCTTTCAGCAATGTTTTATTGGAATTTTTAAAAATACTAGACTGGAAAATCTTTTGTTAGGTTTATCCCTAAGTACTTTATCATTTTTGATGTTATTGTTTATGGTGTTATTGAAAAAGCTTAATTTCAGATAGTTGGTTGCTGGTATGTAGAAATACCTGATTTTTGTATATTGACCTTGCAACCTTGCTGTCCTTGCTGTAGATTGTATCCTGCAACCTTGCTGAAAGTATTAGTTCTAAATGTTTTTTTGTAGATTCTGTAGGATTTTCTCTACAGGTACTTATAGCATATGCAAATAAAGACAGGGTTTTTTTTGTTTGTTTTGCTTTTAATCCTCACCCCGGGGATATGTGTTTTTATTAATTTTTTTTTTTTTTTTTTTTTTTATAGCGAGAAGAAGGCGGGAGAGAAAGAGAGAGAGAGAGAAACCCTGATGTGAGAGAGGAAGGTCGATCAGTTGCCTCCCTATGCACCCCGACTGGGGAGCGAACTCACAATCTAGGTATGCACCCTGACTGGGAATCGAACCCACAACCGTTTGATGTATGGAATGACACTCCAACTGAGGCACCCAGCCAGGGCTAAAGACAGTTTTATCTATTCTGTATTTCTCCTAGTCTAGATGCCTTTTACTTCTTTTTTCTGGCCATATTACACTGCCTAGAACCTTCAGTACAATCTGTTTTTTTTTAAAATCTTTATTGTTGAAAGTGTTACAGATGTCTCAGATTTTTTCCCCCAGTGACCCTCTCCATCCTGCTTCTGCCTTTGCTCTTAAGTAGTCTTGCTCCGAGGGGTGATAGCAGGCACCGTTGCCTTTTTCCTGATCATGCGATGAACTCTTGGAGGCTCTCACCACTTGGTCTGATGTTAGCTGTGTGGTTTCCACAGGCTTGTTTATCAGGGTGAAGAGCTTCTCCAGGCCTGACGTTGGGTACTGACTCATGTTCTTACTGCAGGAATTATTGACCCTGTGGCTTTTCTCTCTGAGCCTGATAATATGAAAAATTCTGTCGATGTTCAACTGTTAAAACCACCCTGGCATTTCTGGGATAATACCCGGTCATGATGTATTATCCTCTTTCTGTGTTGTTGGATTGCATTGGCTAAGATTTTATTAATAGCTTGTGTACTCATATTCCCAAGGGGATATTGGTCTGTAATTCTGTTGTGATAATTCTGCTTGGTTTGGGGATTGCATTTCATTCATTTTCTGCAGGAGTTTATGTAGATGGATATTTCTTTCTGAAATGGTTGGTAGGATTCCATAGTGAAGGTTCTGTGCTTGGAGTTTTCTTTGTGGGTAGTTTTTAAGATACAAATTCAATTTCATTTTTGGATAGAGGGCTATTCAGATTATCTTTTTCTTGAGATAATTTGTATCTTCCAGGAGGTTTTCTGTTTTGTCCAAGTTCAAAAATGTATTGCTATAAAGTTCATAATATCTCCTGTTATGCTTTCAGTTGGTATATTGAGGCTTCAGTGCGTTTTTTTCCTTATCAATCTGGCCAGAGATTTTACATTTCTCCAGGAGCTAGCTTCTGGCTTCATTGATTTTCTTTTCTGCTTTCTATTTTATTGATTCCTACGCAGCTCTTTTATAATTTTCTTTCACCTGCTTGCTTTGGATTTCATTTGCTCTTCTTTTTTCATTTTCTTCAGGTGGAAGCAGAGGTCATTGATTTGAAATCATTTTTCTTGTTAATACAGGCATTAGAGTTACAAATTTCCCTGTAAATATTGCTCTAGCTGCAACCTAGACAATTTTTAAATGTTTCGTTTTCATTTTTATTCATTTTAAAACTTTTCTAATTTCTTGTTTGGTTTCTCCTTGGACCAAATATTTGGGGAGTTTTGAGATATATTTCTCTTTTCGATATTTAATTCGATTTTGTTAGAGGACATCCTCCCCCACCCCCAGCTTCACTGAGATAGAATCAACATGTAACATTGTTTACGTGGAAGGTCTAAAATGTGATGCTTAGACACATGTGTATGTGTCGGGGAACGATGCCCACACCTCCATCCTCGCACACAGGTCATGGGTTTTCCTTCCTGTCTCGTGTCTGTGTCCCCGCTGCCTGCCGGAGCTGTGGAGGTGGGCACAGGCCGCCTGGGAGGGACTCCACACGCTCCGCCTGCCCGCGGGAGGTCCGAGGCTTGAATCTTCTCTGGCTTTACGTGTGGCATCCGCGAGCAGCTTGACGTATTTGACACAAGTGTGACGGCGAGGCCGTGTGAGCAGAGCAGTGTGCCGTGGGGCCGGCTGTGTGGGTTTATCTGGACACCAGGCCGGGGAGCCGGAGCTGGCAGCCAAACACGAGGGCCTTCTACCTCCACTCCCCGGTGCCTTTCCACGTGGTGTGTCTTTGCCAGCTGGTGGGCATTGGGCACAAAGAAATGGTCCGAGCTGTTTTCCCCCTCTTCACTGTATAGTCTGTGATGGCTCCCCCCCCTGCGCTCCCCCTCCCCCCAATATTTCATTGTATCTCACAGGGTATGCACTTTCTAAGACTAAGTCCAAAATCATCTTTATCTGCATGTCATGTTAAGAATGAATGGGTCATACGTCTGAGTTGCTATTAGGTAATATGCTGAATAGGCCATATGTTCACGTAGTTCAAAGCCAAGGCACTATAAAACGGAATAGTTTGAATGGTCTCGCTCCACGCCTGTCCCCTTTCTCCATCCCCCACCTCCGCCCCTACAGATCAGTCACCACCTGAATAGCTTGTCACTGTCCTTGATGTTCCTGTAGCCACATTCAAGCAGGGGTTCTGTCCCTCGCCTCACTGCCCAGTAAACCCCGGAGAGCTTTTCTCTCCCTAACAGGAGCTTCCTGGTCCTCCTTTATTCTCTCCCTGCATTTGACCATGCGGATGTACATGTTTTGTTTAACCATCCTCTATGGACAGACGCTTGAATTGTTTCTCATCTTTTTGTTGAATCAACGTATAATTCACCTGCCGTAAAACCCACCCTTTACGAGTGCACACGGAAGTGGTTTTTAGAGTGTTTCCAAGCTTCCCTTCTACCAGCAGCGATCCGGGGAGTGACTTGTGCGTACATTCTCCCGAACACAGTACGAGTCTCTGTACCAGAAACACACCCCAAGAAGTAGGATTTCTGGGGCAAAGGGAACGTGCGCTTGAACGTTGATGGGAGCGGTACTGTGTGCACCCCCGAGAATGGGAGGAGGGCTCGTTTCCCCATGGCCGTGCCCGTGACTGTGCCTTTTTATAAGGCAGCCTTGATTTTGAAGAAACGCGGGATGTTCATGAGCTACCAGTGTCAGCCGCTGTTGATTCCTGATCCATTTCACCAGAAGTAAATGTGACCAGAAGTTCTTTTTAAATGGATAAATATTGTTGTTTATTACTGACCATGGTAGTTATTCGGTCCAATTGCAGGTTGCTAGTGTTGATGCACAGAGCAGATTCCACCCGTGTGGCCTCAGGCTGAGTGGTTTCCTGACCCCCTTTCCCTCCCGTCCTGTCGGTGTAACAATGCTCGCAGTGTTAACGTTCACATTCCACAGGCCCGAAGACCATTGATCTCCTGCTTGCCCCGGAGTGCGAACATCCTTGTAGAATTTTATTGTTTCGACGCAGCCTTCCAAATCCTAATGTTTTGTGTCTGTCTGAAACGCGGGCCTCACCTGAGCTGAGAAGTGGCTGCTTTCGTAATGTTTTAGCTGGAGTCTGAGTTGTAAACAGAATTCCAGCCTCCACCCGTGCTTGTTGGGCTGCAGGATGGGCCTGGGGCTGTTTCCATGGGGCCACACCTGCCGGTCTCTGTGCGAAAGTTTAGACATTCAAGTCGGCTAAATACTTTCTGGTATTCTCTCTCTCTCATTGGAAAATAAGGGATTGTCTTATATTTGGGGTCACTTTCTAGTCAGTCACCAATAATAATTACTATTTTTAAACAGAAACTGAGGCTTTTCGAAGAGCTTGAAGACACGTGGCTTCCTTATCTGACCCCCAAAGACGATGAGTTCTATCAGCAGGTAAGGCCTTTGAAATACCTTTGTCAGCCCTAACCAGTTTGGCTCAGTGGATGGAGCTTCGGCCTGCGGACTGAAAGGTCCCGGGTTCGATTCCGGTCAAGGGCATGTACCTTGGTTGTGGGCACATTCCCAGTAGGAGGTGTGCAGGAGGCGGCTGATCCATGTTTCTCTCATCGATGTTTCTAACTCTCTATCCCTCTCCCTTCCTCTCTGTAAAAAATCAATAAAATATGTTTAAAAAAGAAAGAAAAAAAAGAAATACCTTTGTTCGTTTCTAGGGATTTGTTTTGCTCTACATAAGTTTCCCTCCTCCTCCTCCTCCTCCCCCTCCTCCCCCCTCCCCCTCCTCCCCCCTCCCCCTTCGCATTCTTGCTCTTTCTGGAACAAACCAAGCACACTCCTGCCCCAAGGCCTTTGCACTCAATGTTCCCTCAGCCTGGCACTCTCTCCCGCCCTAGGTATCTGCAGGGCTTGTCTGCTCATTTCCTGCTTCCTCTGTTCAGCCGTCACCTGATCAGAGAGGCCTTCTGACACCCTGTGTAAAGCAGCGCCCTTCACCCCGCTCCCCTGCCCGACTTACTGGGCTTTATGTTTCCCCACAGCACGCAGTACAATCTCAAATGCTATATATTTTATGAAATAAACAAGCACGCACTAGATAAATAAGTAAAGTCCTGTATGAGTTGCAAGCTATATATAGTATTTGCTTCTATCTTGTATATATAAACAGCTCCCTGAGAGAGTATAGAAGGCTTGGTCTCTCCGTCTTCCCAGTACCTAGTGCTTGGCACGTGGTATGTGCTCAATAAATATGGATTCAATAAATGAAGGTTTTCCAGATCCCCGGCCTAACTATTTATCTCCTGCCCCCCGAGCAGTACATTCCTACGTCCACTGAGATGAGCCTTTCTCTAACTTTCGGTGTATATTTCTGTCTGTCCTGTTAAACGGAGAGATGCTATCATACAGGGCCTAGCCTGGCCCGTTTGAAATGAATAAAACTAAAAAAAAAAAAAAAAAAAAAGACCGTACCCTTTTATGTAGTGATGTTTACTTTGAATTTACATTAGTTCACACAAACACTCCATCCATGCTTTTGTTCCGGCCCTCCGGTCCAGTTTAAGAACCCATTGTGGCCCTCGAGTCAAAAAGTTTGCCCACCCCTGGGCCTGTGTTAGCATTGTATTCATGACACCTTAGAACAGTGATGGCGAACCTTTTGAGCTCAGCGTGTCAGCATTTTGAAAAACCCTAACTTAACTCTGGTGCCGTGTCACATATAGAAATTTTTTGATATTTGCAACCATAGTAAAACAAAGATGTATATTTTTGATATTTATTTTATATATTGAGGTGCCATTTAACAAAGAAAAATCAACCAAAAAAATGAGTTCACACGCGTGTCGTAGGTTCGCCATCACTGCCTTAGACAGTGTCTGGTGCATAGTGGATATTCGCTAAGCTTTAAATAATTTTGTAAGAACTATCAAATGAACGAAGGAACGAACATACTTCTGTGTATCACTTTGTAGCAAACCACATGCCAGCATGTGTGAATTTCTGTAGAGTGCAAGATGTAAAGTGTTACCAGGAGAACCTACGAACCGCCAGTTTAGAAACCTACTCCCATCAGATCGATGTATCCTAGGACTTTTGAATGAAGGGCATTTCCCAAGACCCTTGAAGGTTTTAAATTTTACTTCACTCTCCCTAGGCCAAGTTCCACTGGGCATCGCTTAGGAGCGCCTCCGGGGACTGGTTTCTTACTCACTTAGCACCATGTCTGACTGCTCTGTCTGATAACATTCTCTCAGCAGCATCCCTTGATCTGAGAGGAAGGAGTAGAATTTTCATAGGATGCTGTAAAGTAGGGAGAATACAAAACTTATTCTCCAGAGAACCTAGAGTTCCACATCGTCCAGCCGTCGATGAAGGCCGGGCACGTTGGCGATTTATATCTCAAGTACCTTTCCAAATGCTTATTAAACAATACGATCATCCTGTGTGTCGTTTTAAGGATCTCAAGAAATATATTATGTGGCCCAACAACTATTAATATAATTGCATGACTGCATACGCCCTGGAAAAACTTTAATGGGATTAAATGAAAAAGATTTTTCCCGGGTATTTGGGAATCTGCCAACGGCTGTCCCAATTACCGTGCGGTATCTGATGCTCTGCGTGTAACTGTCCAAAACGGAACGTGAACTGTTTTGTTGACTAGAATTAATTAATATTAAATTACTGGATGTTCAGTTCTTTTCCAAAGTTACACGCTGTTCTATTTAAAGAAGAAATTAACAAACTCTATCCAGCACTTTTATGTATCTGGCACTAATCTAATTATTCTATAAATATTAAGAGAGGGCATTCAGGTTCCATGTTTTTTTTTTCTCTTGCATATTACTTTTTGAGATAGTGATGATATTAGCCAAGTGTTCTTATATGTATTTATTGTAATCAAAATTGCCTACATTTATCTTTGCAAATTTGAAAAACATACAGCTATCTAAGGAAGACAATTGAAATTATGCCCAAGTTCACTAACTACCCCAGAGATAAGCACCCTAAACTTTTGGCCATATTTTTCTCCGTCTTTTTTTTTTTTTTCTGTGAGTGTTTACATATCTTCATTTTTGAAATGAAACTAGGATCCGATTGCCTAATTATCTTGTTACCAATTTCTTGTAAAATAGTTGTTTTGTGTGTGTGTGTGTGTGTGTGTGTGTGTTTTTACATAAAATGATACAAAAATTCTTCTAAAGTGTGTCACTTTATTACTTCACGACATGAATGATGTACTAATTCCCTTCTAACATGCTGCTGGGCATTTCCGTGTTCAGTTTTTAATCATAAGACATAGGATGAATATCCTTATACTCTTGATACATTTCTCTCTTTCCCCATGATGCACTCTTCCAAGTAGAACGCTGTTTTTAACGTCGAGGTATTTACATGTGATCCTCATGGTTACGTGAATTTCCCAGGTCCTCAGAGTTACAGTTCCCCTGTGTTAAATGTATTTTCTGTGGTCTCCAGCCACAGAATAGATCGAACAATACCAGCAAGAGTGGTGTGTGTGTATGTCTTCTGTCCGTTTTCTCTCTCTGAAGCAGTGAGTTCTAAACAGAGTTCCTGGGCATTGCCTTAATTTTCTTTCTGCTTCGCGTGAAGGCCCCTGGCAGTGACACTGGAATTGCTACCGTGTCCTCCTCGGTTACCTTGACAGGCAGACAGGTGCTTCACCTGGGGGACTTGCTCTGAGGAGAACCAGTTTAGCGGTAAAACTAGTGACGTGGCGCCAGAAGGTTCTGTGTCTTGCTCACTGGTTTACACCGCCGCCTCCATGAGCTGTGCAAACAGAAGGGAGATATTTCTGTTTTCATTTCCAATCTGGATAAACGAGGGCTAGAAACGGGGAATTCTGAACGGGTGCCCGACAGCCTCTGTGGCCGTCCCCAGGGGCGTGCCGTCCAACTCCGCTCCGTGTCGCTTTAAATTTATGATCACACACCTCAGAGGGGCACGCCGAGAAGCAAGGCATGCCCACTGTGCTTCCCTGCTACCCCACATCCCCCCACTCAGACCTGCCTCTGATTTCTGCTGCTTCTACTACTTCCTGAGACGTCCTTCCTGCCTTCTGTTTGCCACACCAGCCAGGGTCGGCCAGGTAACGCCGCAGTAACAGACAGCCCCTCAATCTCAGCGCCTTCCCCCAGCGATGTTGCTTGTTCATGTCACACATCATGTGTGTGCCGGCGGGAAGTCGCTACCCGTTAAAGCAGCCCCTGAGGAGTTCAGGCAGCCGCCGGCTGGTGACTGTGCCAAAGGGAAGACGGTTCCGGAGGGTCTGGCACTGGCGATGAAACGCTCTAGGCTAGAAGTGACAGCCATCATTCCTCATTGAGCACAAGTGGTCCTAGGCTTCACCCAACACGAGGGACCAGCGGGCGTCATTCTACATGGGGGACAGGGGACGAGTCCAGAACTATTTGGTAAACAGCCCTAATGACCAGCACATATTCTTCTTAGCTGCTGATTCGTTTTACGTTTTCACCGAGAAGTGCCCTTCCCTCCCCACCCCGTTCAAAAATACCCTGAAGCTTCATCATCTGCCTATTATCAAATTTACTGTACAGTCCTATGAATGTACATCTTCTTTTTTAAAAGAAAATATTTTTATTGATTTCAGAGGTGAAGGGAGAAGGAGAAAGACATAAAAACATCAGTGATGAGAGAGAGTCATGGATTGGCTGCCTCCTGCATGCCCCCTACTGGGGATGGAGCCCGCAACCCGGGCCTGTGCCCTGACCGGGAATCGAACCATGACCTCCTGGTTCATGAGTCCACGCTCAAGCACTGCGCCACGCTGGCCGGGCGACAATTACTTCTTTTTAGATTTCCCCTGATGCTTACAAAGAAACATCCTTCTGCAAAGGCTACAATCGACACTCACTCTCGCTCTGGTTTGCAGTGGCAGCTGAAATACCCCAAGCTCGTCCTGCGCGAAGCCGGCAGCGTGCCCGAGGAGCTGCACAGAGAGGTGCAGGCGGCCTTCGCCACGCTGCACAAGCACGGCTGCCTGGCCCGGGACCTGGTGAGGGTCCAAGGCAAAGACCTGCTCACCCCGGTCGCGCGCCTCCTCGTCGGCAACCCGGGCTGCACCTACAAGTACCTGAACACCCGGCTCTTCACGGTGCCCTGGCCCGTGCGGGGCTCCAACATCAGCTACCACGAGGCGGAGGTCGCCGCTGCCTGCCAGACCCTCCTCAGCCTCAACAGCTACCTGCAGCTGGAGACCGTCCAGGCCTGGGAGGAGCTGGTCGCCAAAGAGAGAGCGAACATCGACGAGGTGCCCGTGTGCATCGGTCCCGACTTCGGCCTGGGGATTTTCGACGGGCCGGACGAAGCGGACATCCGGAGCCGGTCTGCGTACAACGTGACCTTGCTGAACTTCATGGATCCCCAGAAAATGCCCTACCTGAAGGAGGAGCCTTATTTCGGCATGGGGAAGATGGCAGTGAGCTGGCACCACGACGAGAACCTGGTGGACAGGTCGGCGGTGGCCGTGTACAGTCACAGCTGCGAAGGTACGGTCCGCGCAGGGGACACGCGGCCCCGAGGCGGGCAGGACCGGAGCTGGGCAGGCTCTGGACCTGCCCGTGGGTGTGCTCACGGGTTTGTGTGCTTGGGTTTGTATGTGTGTGGTCCCAGGTGTTGCGTGTGTTGTGTGTGTGCGTGCGTGTGTGTGTGTGTCCTCTTTAGGTTGGCCACAGCCACGTACCTGCAGGATACAGCTGTGCTGTCTGGCTCACTGTCACCCTGTGCACAGAGAGGATGTGGTCGCGTGGCAGCACGGCTGTCATTTCGTCCCTCCCGTGCCCCCGGAGAGCCAGGTGCCTTTGTCTAAAGCCCAGAGTAGATTGTATAGTTGCTCTAATTAACTTGCTGATAGAAAGGGCTGGGAAAAGCAAAAGCTGTCAAGTCTTTGCAGGTTCCCCCAGGTGCACATGTCCCGTCTCGCCAAAATGTTTTATTACGGTTGACATCACTGTCTTGTCAAATAGGGACCTGTTCTTGGCTTCATCCCGTTCCGACTCCTGCCCTTCCTTGCAGACGCCAGCGAGGTGGGCTCTGTAAGCAGGCAGTCCTCACTGTTCAGGAAACGCTCTGGCCCCCCGCCCCCACCCCACCCCCACCCCCACCCCATCCCTTCTGCGGGTTTAGAACTACTAGGGTGCATGTGGCAAACCCGTCCTAGCGCTTCCTGAAGTCTGGTCCCCTCAGAACACAGACCAGCGGCTACATTTTGTGTGTGGCCCATCCCGATTTTCCTCCTATTGTTCAGTTTCTGTGTATTTAGGGTCTCTATTGGTTTCCAGAACAGGACTATTAAAAAGGTAGTTGACTCTGTGACCCAGCGTGACCACTGCCAACCTTCTTATCCGCCTGATCACTTGACAAAGGGCTCCAAGACCTCCGTTTCGCTTGCTTGCTTGCTTGTGTCTTCTCCTTGTGTATTGAAAGGTGCTTGGAGAACCAGAGTTCTAGATGTCGCCCGAGGGAATGAACTGGAACTTTTAAGGGTCACTGTTTCTGACAGCCGTTTAATTGGATCTGGTGGTGGTTGTTAGTTACTATTTTTTAATACTAAAATGACTTTTGGAAAGGGGATTTGAAAAAGAAATTCCCATGGCTCTGTCTTTAAATTTCTTACCATTCCCCCGTTGTAGAATACCCCTCAGGATCGCCACACTATTTTCTAACTTTCCCTGGTGCCCGCGGCCCGAAACAAGGAACCGGTTCTGCGGCTGGAAATTTCACGGGCTGCCTTGGCGTCCTGAATAATGAATGATGCGGCCCCAAGACACTTGCTCCCGGGGGAGTTGATGCGGCCCTCCTGGGAGGACCTGGGACCCGCTGCTCTTTCAGAAGGCCTTGCCAGGGCCTTAGGAACTATCGCATCCACGAACTCTGATGCGAGCCAACCGTGGAGGCCGTTTGCGTGGTTCCTAAGGAGGCCGCGCTGTGAAAGGGAGGCAGTGGCGTGTGGTGGCCCGGCGGCCACAGAGGTGTCTTTGTGCTCCCGGTCCGGTCTGCCCGCAGCTTAATAGTCCCATTGTCCTCCCAGAGCGTGGGTGACCGAGCGGTTCCTGAAGTCTAGAATATCTCTCAGAAAGGAATTTAAGTGTTTAATGAATAGCTCCTGTGGTCGGGAGTAGTGAAGGCTGATCAAGTGCCTTTATCTATTTATGTGTCTAAATAAATAGATCAAGGTTTGTCCAAGATACAGGTCTATTTATTCAGACACATGAATAGATACAGGTTTGTCCTGCGGTTATCCCCGGGAGGAGGGAACCACCGATTTGGAACCTGCAAGCCCCCCGAGAGTCCCTGAAGTCTCTCTAACAATAACAGCAATACGGGGAGCACTCCTTTATGGGGCACCTCCTATGTGCCGGCTGGTGTAAGCATTTTACATGTATGAGCTCATTCGATTTTTACAACAACGCCATGGGCAAAGTACTGCTCTCATCCTTTTACAGGCAAGGAAACGGAGGCAAGAAGGATGGTTGGCTTTTGCTCGGCTACACAGCTACGAATGAGTAGAGCTCGGATTGCAACGTCGGCACTTCGGCTTCAGAGCCTTACAGCTTTGGCCGAATGCCTTATAAGCATTTCCTGTCCCCGCAGTGTAGATATCTCTGGGATCCGGGTTTTTTAAATGCCCCCCTCGCCCTAGCTGGTTTGGCTCCAGTGGATAGAGCATCAGCCTAAGTCCCAGGTTCGATTCCTGGTCAGGGCACATGCCCGGGTTGTGGGCTCGATCCCCAGGAGGGGGTGTGCGGGAGGCAGCCGATCAATGATTCTCTCTCATCATTGATGTTTCTCCCTCCCCCTCTCCTTTCCTCTCTGACATCAATAGAAATATATTTACAAAAAGCGCACCTCTGGACAGGTTAAGGGAATGTTCTCCTCGCTTTTCCTTGGAGGTCCTGCTAACCTCGCGTCTCTCCCCCCACAGCATCTGTCTGCACAGGCTCTGGGTGAGCAGAATGCATCAGCTCTGTGCCGCGGAACCTTTCTCCAGGCCTCTGGCCACATGCACGCTGTCGGGTCAGGTGGTTGGCAACTCATGTGCCTTGAAACTTTGTGATGGTGCATTTCTCTCAAGTGACTTCTTCCAGGTGACAGGCGACACGCTTCGTTCTCTGGCCTCCTTAGACTCCTGCCAGAGGCACGTTAAGGTGCACTCGAGGAGAGCCATTTAGGCTAAAATCGTGTTTGGGGTTCGGGAGGGCTCAAAAGGGCCAAGAGCGGACGTTTCAGACAGCTGCGCTGCTTTCCGTGCCCTGGCACTTGTTCGCTGAGCGTCCTCGAAGGGAAGTTCTGTTCTAGACGGTACGGAGACTCCAAAGGTAGGTCAGCTGCCCCTCTGGCCTTGAGGGGACGGGTGAGGGGAGGTGTGCTCTGGGGACCATAATGACGGAAGGACCGAGCATCTGCTCTGGGAGGGTCTTTGGAGTCACCTGGCCGAAGCCTCTCACCCCGCCTATGAGAACATGGAGGTGGGAGAAGGGACGTGGCCTGTCCAGGGTCACAGGGTTTCTCAGTGCCGCGAGAGCGTTAGGTGCCGCGGGGAAGGTTCCTGTGAGACGCACGCAGGGGGAGTTCGGAAGAGAAGCGGCTCCTTCCCGCTGAGGTTCAATCCGGGGGGCGCTGCGGGTCTCTCTGGGCTTTGCTCCCAATACCTGTTCCCAGTGAAGCCTTCGTGTAGGTTTATAACGAGCCGCCGCCCCTCTTCGGTGTAGCTCCGTGTCTAGGGGTCATTGAGAAGTAATTTGTCTAGGATCCGTGTAATTACACCCTAAATTCACTGGCTTCCCAAGCAGCCCTAGGTAATAGATCTCCCCGGTGGGAAGATTGAAATGGTACAATTTTTAATCAGGAGTGGCTTTGGGGAGCCATGTGTAAATAGACAGAGTATTTGATTTTTCTCTTCTAGCTCTGCTGGCAGTCCCTCGTGTCACCAGGGAAGGTGTTAGAGACCCATCGTTTCAGACGGCCCCACCCCTTGTTCCTGGGCGGGAACGCCCCCAGAAAAAGGTCGCTGACACACAATAACGATTGGTTACTCACCATTTCTGTTTCCTTGGAAGGACGTCTTCTGTGACTCTGTCTTTCCAGGGAAAACAATTCTGAATTGAATGGCCAGGTTGCCAGACATTGCAGATTCTTGGCATTAATTTCTCGGTCTCCCATGAAGGGCCAAAGAGGAAAAAAAGGGGAGGCGGTGGTGACGGGGTGAAAAGTGCGTCCTGCTTCGCTCCTTCCAGGCCTCCGAGAGCAGCTTCCGGTTCTGAGCTGGGACTGACCGGGTCTCGTTCCCTTTTCCCTTCACACTTACCCGAGTTCTCCATTTTCACTTTGGGAACCTGTGCAGAAAAAGTACACCAGGTCTGCCCACGGAGGCGTCTGCCCTCCCAGGATCGGTCCGAACAGCAGCCCTGATGTACCGGGAGGCGTGAGCGTCTTCCGCCGCCCGCAATGGAAGGCTAGATCCCTCCTGCGTCCACAGAGCCCTCCAGGCCCTCCAGGCCCTGGCCTCTGCCCGCCTCTCTTGCCTCTTCTCTTGCGAATCCACGCGTTCATGTGATGCCTCTGCAGCTCAGCATCGATGATGTTCTCGTGTAGAATTTTTTTTTTAATATATGTTTATTGATTTCAGAGAGGAAGGGAGAAGGAGAGAGAGATAGAAACATCAATGATGAGAGAGAATCATTGATCGGCTGCCTCCTGCACTTCCCCACAGGTGATCGAGCCTGCAACCTGGGCATGTACCCTGACTGGGAATCGAACTGTGACCTCCCTGGTTCATAGGTCAATGCTCAACCACAGAGCGACGCCCGCCGGGCAGCATTGATGATGGTCTTGTCCATCCACCCGCCGTTCCCCTCCTCCTGTGTCCTCCCAACCTCACACCTTCCCATTTCACCTTCTGTCTCCCTCCATTTTACAGCACGGATTCCTGGAATCTAAAAACAAAGCAAACCAACAAAACAAGAACAGACTCATAGAAACAGAGACCAAAGGGATGGTTACGAGAAGGGTGGGGCTGAGGGGATGGGTGGAAAGGGGAAGGGGACTGTACTCGATAACGTGATCAGTGTCCATGCTGACCGATGATTACTAGAATTTGTGGGTTGATCACAATTTAAGATATGCAACTGTTAGATCACTGTATCATGCACCTGAAACCAATATAACCAGTATAAGATTGTGTATCAAGTATACTTACATGAAAAAAATAAATTAATAAAACAGCAACACAGGTTCCCCATCCCAGACAGTGGGATGTCATAGGTGAGCCCTGGGCACAGAAAGCATCATTAGGCTTCATAGACCAGCTGACCACGTGCGACTTCCGGCTGCTTCATAGACCAGCTGACCACGTGCGACTTCCGGCTCTCTCCTGCCCTGAGATCTGTGATGGGATTAGGAAGGGACCTGCTACCTCAGCCTTTCTGGGTGTGGGGCTCAGGGAGCAGAGAAAATAATTGGCAGGGCCAGAGCCTTAGAAATCTTAGCGCTCGGCCAAGGAAACAGGCCCATTTTGTTAATGTGTGGCGATGATGAATATGTCCTTACATACCAGGGAAACCATGGACACACAATATTAATGGTGTTATTATGAATTGTGGTACGAAAATCCAAGCGATATATTTTGATTACAACTGTCATCTCTTCCTTCCTGCTCGGGCTTCTTAGTTTCCTGCGTAACAGTGGCTGCATTTAGCTTTTAAAATGGTCAATGTATTGGACGACATACACCTTTCATTAAAGTGGAGCTAATTTTTTCTAAACACGATGTAGCATAAAAAAAATCAAATTGATTGGTTGGGGGAGGGGTGAGTGTTAGATATTAAAAACTTACATTTAAACTGCGCCTTATAAAAATATATATATATATTTTTTAATTTTATTTGGACCTTCGTGGGAGGGAGCTGGGAATGCAGCACACACCTGAGACCCTTACAATCCTCTCCGTGTTACAGAGGCTTCCAGGCAAGTAGCAGCCTATCGCCTCTGCTCGTTTCCACAATAACACAGGGCAGAGTCCTGGCTCGCAGTTGCTATAGGTAATTGCAAGTGGGCTTTATTGAGAAAGCGAGCAACACTATACTGACACAATAAAAAAATGTATCAGACCGACAGGGTCTCTCCTCCCGCCCCGTCCCAAGGGGAACCAAAGTTTCAGCGGAACAGTATTTTAATGAGCACATTTGGGAGGTGCTGGATTTATGGGAGACATCGGGGAACACTGATGGCCAATTACCGTCTCTGCTGGGCGCTCAGGACTTTATTGGTGCCACACTGAGGGGAGTGTGAGGGTGAGAGTTCGAGGGGCCAGCGGCCAGCCAGCCTGTCAGCCTATCAAGGTGACCACTTCGGAGAATAACCTTTCTCCGTGGTATGAAAACCGCCTGAAAATCGCTGTCTTTGGAGCTTAAAGTCACCTTTTTGAAAGTTGGGTTATGGTTGATTTGACCAGAGAGGGACAGAAACCTGTGGATGGATATCGAGGTTATTTCTGATTTTTTGCTCTTATGAACACTGCTAAAATATATGTCCTTGCTCAGAAGTCGTTTTGCAATCTCTGCATGTAGAAATGTTAGCATACATTCATAAAAGGGGAATTGTGGGGCTCCTCTAAGTTCAAAGGGGTTCTGTGTTTGTAATTTTGATTGTCAAATTGTCCTCTATAGAGGTGAGGCGTGTGCCATTTTGCTAGCACCATACTTTATCAAAGTGTTTGTTATTTTCTGATCTGATAGGTGAAAAACACCTACTGGGGCTTTAATTTGAACTTACGTGAATAAGTTTGAATGTCTTTTTGATGTTTACAAACTCATTTTATCTCCTTTTATGGGGTTTATCTTCATGACTTTCACCCATTCTATTTGACTATCGATGTTTATCCTATTGATGCTTAGAGAGTTGGTGACGCCTGCTTACTTATGTTTTCATGTGAATTGTTTAATCAGCTTACTTAGTTACCAACCCCATTCACCTAAAAATCAGTCCTGTTGGTCTTTTTTTTTAATTGTATTTGTGTCAAATTTATAGACGAATTTAGGGGAGAACTGACATTTCCATGATGTTTAGTCTTATTTCCTAAGAAAATAGTATGTCATCACATTTGTTTAAATATTCTTTTGTGTCCTTTAATAATATTTTAAATTTTTCTTCATATAGACAATGCATGTATAAACTAGGATATTTTTATATACACTCTTTGTAGCTAGAATTTTCTTAATTTGCCTGTTTCTTGGGATATATTTTCCAGGTTGATTTGCAGATAAATAATCATACCATTTGCACAAGAATATTTTTCTTATTAAAACATATTTCACCCCTTTTTGTGTCTAATTGGGGCTCCTCTATTATGCCACTCCAGAGGCACCGTTGTGTGGGCCATTCCTTCCAGAATAATGATGAATCGTTGTGGTGATAAAGGACATTGTCTTCTAATTCCTAACTTTGGGAATGTTTCTAATGTTTCCCTTTTAAAATACGATGCTGGCTTTGAGGTTGAGTAGCTTCGTATTTTATCATGTTAAGGAACTAGCCACGTATATCTATTTAATTGAGGTTTTCATTATGAAAGATATAGTTTGTTGAGTACATTTGTATATCTCTGGTGACATGATTTTTCCCCCATTTATGAATGTGATTAATTTTAGATATAAGTTTGTGCATATTGAACTATCCTTGTATTCCTGCAGTTAGTACTACTTGGTTCTGGCCCGTTATTCTTCTCATGTGCTGCTGGATTTGGATTCTGTTTTCTTATGTTATACTTAGGAATTTTGCATTGATTTTCAGATATGAGACTAGATGTGTGTGTGTATGTGTGTGTGTGTGTGTGTGTGTGTTTTGGATTTTGATACTATTCTATCTACATGGAAAGAATTTGGAAACTTTTCTCTTTCTATGCTCTTAAACAATTTAAAGTGTATTGAAATTACGCCTTCATTGTGTGGTAGTATTCTCCTTTGTAATTCTCTAGGCCTGTGTTTTCCTGAGAGAGGGTTCTTGGACAACTTCCTCTCTATCTTCTGTGTCTTGTTTAGCTTTTCTATCTCTTCTGGGGGGGCTTTGGTTATTTATATAGCCCTAAAAACTAACCATTTGATCTAGAGTTTTCTTACTTATTTGCAGGGAATTTAACAAAATAATCTTTCTCCCCTTGATATATGTGGTTAAAGTTTTTTGATGAAAAAATAAGTGACGCTAAAAACGACCTAAAGAATGTGTGTCTTTAAAAATGTGATATAAAAGGAAGACACTTTCATTCAGACTTCAGTTACTCCTGAGATAACTGCTATGGCGCCCAGAACCTCAGATGTTTGAAACCCCTCCTCTCTGATCACCCTGTGTCTTTCGACAGGCCCGGAAGAGGACAGCAAGGAGGACTCTCCCCTCGAAGGCAGAGATCCTGACACCTGGCATGTTGGTTTCAAGATCTCCTGGGACATAGAGACACCTGGTTTGGCGATACCCCTTCACCAGGGAGACTGCTACTTTATGCTCGGTAATTAGGAGGACTGAGCCACATTGATGCTCTGTTGTCTAAGTTTTACGTCACTGGGTACATATTTTGAACGTTTTTTGCCTTTTATGTATTTTATAGTGAAAAGGAAACTTATACATGTAACTAGTTTGTTTATTTGGTTTTTTTTTTGAGATATTGCTGATTTTTAAAAGTTACTTTTCCTTCTCCATGTTATTGGAGTTCCACAAATGTTGTGAATGCTTTTCAGGAGTCTTCATCAGAGCCACTAAATCACCTAACTACATCCACTGTGAACTTATAAAATGACTAGAGGCCTGGTGCACGAAATTCATGCATGGGTAGGGTCCGTAGGCCTGGCCAGTGATCAGGGCCGATCGGGGCCTTCTGGCTGCTGGCTGGGGCCTTCCTTCATTCCGCGCTGTCCCCTGGTGGTCAGCTCACGTCATAGCGAGCGATCGAACTCCTGAGGGGACAATTTGCATATTAGGTTCTTATATATAGTTGTCCCTGTCTATATAAGTTCTTAGTGAGCATGTTTGTTTTTTGTTTGTTTGTTTTTTTTTTCCCCAGTTTTGAATTTGGTTTATTCTCAGGAGCAGTTGACCTGACAGTGTGGTCTGTCTCCGCACTTGTCCTCTAGTATTTCTGGACACAGTATTTCAGCCATGGTTAAGCGAACCAAAGCTGTGCAGTTTGAGGAGCTTTGTTTTTGCTTCTTTGCTCTACGTGTCATGTTTTTGAGCATGCTACTTGTTTTTCATGGACTTCTAAAGCTTCTTAGGGTTTATTCTCTCCTTGGCCATAGCTCCTGTTTATTTTGGGTTTATCTCACACTTACCTACTGGGGCATCTACTCATGTGCTGGTAACAGGGTCAGGAAGCGGCATGGCCCCAACCTAGCATTTATGATCCAATTATTTCCCAGTGAATGAAGTATTTGCAGAGGGCCCACTATGTTCTACATGCTGCCCAAGGTTCCGGAGGAGACACTGCAGATGGGTAAACCTTGGTCCTTGCTTCTAGGAATTCACATTTGCAATAGGTCTCTAGGCCATATTTCCCAAATTTCAGTCATTCGCACACCAGCTCTGAGGTTCTTGGCATATCTGTGCTCTCCCTTACCCTCACTTATATAATGTTTCTCTCTAAATGAACTCACTTTTTGTTTCTTTATTGGAAAGAATTTATTTTAGTGGGAAGTTTTATATTACCATTTTAATGGAAAGCCAATATCATTTGGCATAATTTGAAAGTTTCATGAATCTATAAAGTAAACAGTATTGTGTCTGCTCCTTTTTTTTTTTTTTTTTTTTGCCGAGGATCCTGAGTCTGAGTCCTGTTCTGTCTTGTAAAGGGAGGTGAGTAACTGTAAGAGAGGAGTGCACTGTGTAAGGGCCCCTCCCTGAGACTCGCCTGGATGTCAGCAGTGGGAGGGGGAGATCTTTACAGAGGGAATGACCTCCTCACAGTGGGGTTCCCTGGTACTTCATGTGGTGTCCCTTTCCCTCTTAAATTCTTCTTGCGGGTTGATCCCTGCACTTGCTGAACATGGATCTAAGAAAGAAGACCGTAATAATCAGGCCCTTGCCTGTTTCAGTATATGCCTTTTTAGTCTTTTTTCTTTACATACATAGGTCCGGAACAATAGCAGTGTGTGAATAACAACCACATTTACTGGGGACTAATAGCAAATCAATCATTCTTTCAGTTCTCTCAGTAAGCCGAAGAAGTAGATCTTAGCGATATTGCAAAAAAAACCCAAAAAACAACAACAGAAAAACAAAACTTAAGGTTAGGTTGATGTGGTTACTAGTACAGCTAGTAAGAAGCATGGACTGGATATAGTCATTTTATCCCACTTGAGCTCTGTCACTGCAGGTCGGGCCATCCCTCCTCCCCCGATTCAGGCGCTGACCCCTGCTCTGGGCTTCGGTGCCCTCCGCCCCCTCCCCCAGCGTGGTGCCCATGACCCAAAGGTTCTAGGGCTAAATTGTTTGAGAGGGGAACAAAAGAAGGCAGTGCCAGTGGTCCATTTGACTCTTTCTTTTCCATTTCTTTTAAAAGTTATGTGTTTTTTATTCTTGCCTGAGAAGCAGGTTAATAATGAAAATATTAAATAATCCCATTGTCCTTTTGACTTATGTGTTATAATGCATACGCATTTAAAAATATACATTGGGTCCTTGTAGCTGTTGTAGGCGATGGATAGAAGAAGTGTTATTTTACAGACGCTCATAGCCAAGACATAATATCTAATCCTGACTTCCCAACTCCTGGCTTCAGATATGGGGAAGCAGCTGGTCCCTCCTGACCCAGGCCAAGCACAGCACGAGGTACCCAAGGTTTGCATCTAGAACATAATTTCTTATTAAGATATCATATTGAATTTGTACACAGAATTTTCCTCCAACTCCTCTTAAACAAAACCACTCCAACAAACAAAAATGCAACCGTGGTCACATGCTCCCTCTTTTCTGCACTTGCACAGTCCATATCCTACCAGGGGCCCCGCGCAGGGACCTGAGCCCGCACTGATATCTGAAATCTGAACTCCATAGCCCTTATGAAAAGGGAACAGTTTAGCTCAATTTATAATAATATATTGGTCTGCAGAGGAAGTGCAGGCTGAGCCCTGCTGTCTCAAGTCAATACTCGGGGGGTGTCTGATGGGGCGCGCGTCGGGTGCCTGCAATAAATCCAGCGCCCGCGCGGGTGAGTGAAGGCCCCGCCGGCGGTGCCCGAGGACACGCTTAACTGGAGTTGTCACGGTTTCACTTTGAAATCGGAATCTCTGCCCTAATCTCAGAGTTAGACATGACCAGATTTGCAAACAGATTTACAGTTTTCACTAATTTTCCAACCAGGACTTCAAAACACACTTAGAGAGGGGGATAAATAGACTCTGGGCTTGGCCAGGGCAGGGTGATTTACTTGGCACAGCTGTTTTCCATAGACGGCATGTAGCCCGGGACTTAGGGGCTTAGAGCGGCTCGGAGGCACTCCGTGGGTTTGTTTTTGTGTGGGACAGATTATACAGTTCAAGGGACATTGGCCCAATTAAGTTACTTAACCAGGTGCCGGGCGTGGGGCTGGGATGTTTTAGGACAAAGGCGAGTGCTAGGTGAACAATCGGGGCAAACCTCCCCCCCTCCCCCCGAATTTATTATTACTACTATTTACCTGTCACTAGTCATGACTCTGTTCTAGCCTGTCTCCCATGTTTCCTTAAGTCCAACTGTATCTCACTTTCAAATACCTGTTGTTACTGTGACGATCGGCTACTTGGTGGCTTCAGTTGCCCAGTAGAAATTCCACCGCAGAAAAAGAGCAAAATGCAAAACCCACTGAAACGCATGCTCTTTCTTTCTTTGGTTTTGCTTTGCCGCACCCACCGGTTGGGGTGAAATCGTGCAAAGGCCGGGGAATGTCCCGTTGGTGGGCGGGTCCCCGACTCCCTGCGCCCTCTGTGGGGTCGTCACTGTGAGCCCCTCTCGGAGCCTCAGTCTCCCCCGTCACACCGGTGCCGGGTCCTCGCTGCCAGGGTGATAGAGAGGCCGGACGCGATGTCCGGGGCCGAGCTCTGCACACTGCGATTTGCATGCGGGGACTCGGGGAGACTGGGACCCGGGCGGAGGTTCTTGGAGAACCAAGGAGGCCAGTAGGCGTCGGACCTTGTGTCCCCATCCTGGTCCGCGCCCCGAGTTTTGCCAGCTTTGCACCTCACTATCCCACGTGTATGTTTTCATAGCACATAAAGGAGCCACAAGAAAGGTAAATCTTTTTTATAAAACATATTTTTATTGATTTCAGAGTGGAAGGGAGAGGGAGAGAGAGACAGAAACATCAGTGATGAAAGAGAAGCATGGATCGGCTGCCTCCTGCACGCCCCACACCTTGGTTGCGGCCGAGTTACTCATAGAGCTCGGTCAGGAGTGTCCTGTATGCGAGGTGGCCAGCTCTGAACCCTCCCTGGCTTGGAGCAGCAGGACCTGGAGCTGTGGGACCCTTTGCTGTGCTATGGCCTGAAAATGCACCGTGCTCTGTTTTGGGGTCACCAGGAGCACGCTGGCGGGCGTCCGCAGCCCCACGAGCAGGAGGAACAGAGGCCCCTGGGACTCCCCTCTGAGATGGTGGCATCTCAGTAAACCCGCCCCGTGAAACCCGGCCCTCAGCCCTGCCCCACTCAGGCATCGCGTTCCCCGAAAAAGCCCGTTCTTGCTTCCCTCTGACCCCGACCCCTCCCTCCCCCCGAGCTCTGGCCGCCAGCCGAAGTAAAAAGCGCCTATAATTTACGGCCTAATCATAAATTCTACGTAATTGTGCTTTATTGCCTCTCCGGGCCGTGAAACGGAGGGGCCACGCTCTGCTTTCTGCCGAGGCCGGGGAATGAGACAGAAGCAGCAGTAAGTTATAACCCGGGCGGCGGGCAGCCAGCTCCAGGAATTGCCGTTTCCAGGGAAAGTGCTCCCGCAGCCAGATGAGCACCCGTCATGTTTGTTTTCCCTTGGAAAGTGGAGACGCAACAGGATGGTCTCCCCGCGTCCAGTGGGAGCCCACGGGGTCCTCCCCTCTCGGCAGTGGCTCCGGTCGCTCTCGCTGCTCGCTCGCTGCAGGGTTGAGTGTGTGTCTCTCCTCCAGAAACTGTCTCCCAAACTGTGCCCCCAAATGCTGACGTTTTCAAAAGTGGGCTTTAAATATATCTATATATCTATATATCTATCTATATATATATCTGTGTATATATATATATATATATAGATATATATATAGATATATATATAGATATATATATAAATATATAGATATAGATATATACATATATATATACTTTTTAAAAATTGATTTCAGAGAGGGAGGCAAAGGGAGAGAGAGTGAAACATCAATGATGAGGGAGAACCATGGATCGGCTGCCTCCTGCACGCCCCACACTGGGGATCCATCCAGTCCCCGACCTGGGCCTGTGTCCTGACCGGGAGAAGAACCCTGTGGCCTCCTGGTTCATAGGTGGATGCTCACCCACTGAGCCACGCCGGCCGGGCCAAACAGCAGGCTTTTGGACTGCATACCTGGTTTTTCCGTATTCAGGAGCATTGGAGGGAGGCCGGGGCTTGTGGGATATGCTCCGAGGATGGGAACCGGAGTGTATTCCTGGGTGCTGGGATGGACTTGCCCCCCTCTGACACTTGCTTAGCGTAGCTGGTCTTTTTGCTTCTTTTTGTGAGATTTTGCCTTGAAGTTTACTTGAATGACATGTGATGAGTCCCTGTCGAGGGCCAGGCTGGATGCTTGGGTGTATTTTATTTATTTTTTGTGACAGGCCTATCAGCTAGGTACTCCCTGCCCTCTGCTCCCCATTTTTCCCCCCAGAAAAGGAAGATGATGGGGATGGACTGCTATTGTGTACGTCAATCTATTAGGGGTATGAAAATGCTCCATGATGAGGATGTGGTGTCGGCTGCACAGTCCTGCGAACATCCTAAACAGCTCAGCGAGTTACATGCAGCGAACTTTCAATGAGGTGGCTGCTTGGTGTGTGAGTTACATCTCAAGAAAGCTCTTTTGAAAAAAGGAAATGGAGGCTTAGAGAGGTGAAAAGACTTGTTCAAAGCGACACACCTAGTCCAGCTTGTGTTTGAATCCAGGTTTTGCTGAGACCAAAGCTTCCTCCCACTGGACAGTATTTCATATTCCTAAACACTTGTCACCTCTCCAGCACCTCAGACAGCACTTTGAACGAGATAGGTGCTTTACTAAGTAATTACTGGATGAATGAGTGAACGAATGAAGCAAGGATTAGCTTTACTTTTTAATTTTATTTATTTCTTAAAAATTTCATGGCTGTATGTCTTGACCGTACAGGGAAAAGGAAGTACTTATTCTGTCTTTGAAAGCTCCCGGCTGGAAAATGTCTTGAAGTTTTTCCCCAGAACAGATGGCCTAATTCACCTACTATCTGGGTTTCTCCAGAGATACCTTCTAGCATCTTCCATGGCCCTCTATTCCCTCAGTGACCGATGCTTTAGCTTCTTCGTGTCTAGTCCAGATACCCATGGGGCATCACAGAATTTCCCAAGTTGACACCGTGTGTGGATCGGTCAGTACGTTCTCTTCCAAACCTTTTATGAGAAAACCACCCACGGTAACAAAAGCGTGTGGGGTTCTTTGACGCTGAGGAATACGTGTTCCTGTGAACCGCGTGATCCTTTCGTTCTCGCGTGTTTCGCTCCGCCTTGCTGTCTTGGGGTCATTCTGCATCTGGGTCGGGTGGGTGGAAGTTTTCCCTTTGCCTGGAAGCCTTAACAGGCTGTCTTTGGCTCTCTACCTGTATCACTCCTAAAAGCATGAGCCGTGGGAAGGTATTTTCAGGCTTTTAATTTGATTGCATATCCCGTGTTTATTCTTTGCCATAAAGGCAGCAGAAGAATGACCATGAATGAAGCCTGTGGAAAAAAATGGACCCTCATGGAAGGTTTGAGCCCAGGACGAGACCAGGAACGAGTTTGCCTTTCCTACACCAGTCAGTCCCTGTAGCACAAGCATGTCAAACCCGCGGCTGGCGGGCCGCATGCCTCGTTTAGGCCGCGAGTTTGACACGCTTGCTGTAGCATATCTCAAGGCCAGACTATACACCCCATGATGGATGATTCATTAACCTCTTCCTGTGGAATAATTCTCCTAGGCTCAACAGACATTTAAAAATGCTTAAAAGGATATAAATGATAATCCTTGGTCAGTTTCCTGTACAGGCTTTGCCCTAAAACTCTTTCCCTATAATTGGTCCCAGCACAAACTTTTTTCCTTATCTTTGTTCACGCTGTTCCCTCCACCATGTCATGCCTTTCCCTTCACCTAGGGGTAGTATGTGTCACCTCCTTAGAGGTGACATTAAAAAAACTTAATGCCCAGGATGGCAGGGGCACCAACCAATCAGTGAGGGTGTCATAACTCCCCTCTGGACTGTAGTGATTGATACAGAAGTCACATCTTACCTGCTGGAGGTGAGCTTTTAGGGAGTCGCTACTACCCTATATAATAAAGATGTAATATGCAAATGGTCGTTATGTAATGACCGACCGCGTAACGACCGGATCACAGATCAGCAGGGGGGTGGGGCAGCGAGCTACAAGCAGGTGGCAGAGAGCTACAGGAGTGGGCAGGGCAGCAAGCTATGAGGGGGCGCAGGGGGAGCTACAGGAGGGCGGGGCAGCAGGTGGAGAGCTACAGGAGGGTGATAGCGAGCTACTGGCGCACAGATTCGTGTGCAGGGCTACCAGTATTACATATATTCTTGTACTGCCCACAGCATGTAGTGCCTCGCGCACAGCAGGCACTTACCACATATCGGGACAGAACATCCTTTCTTCCTCCCTGGGCATTAGTCAGAAACCATAGCCATCTTCCTCTATTGCCAATGGGAAATTAGATGGGAGAGAGGAGTGAATAAAGAGGGGAGTCAAGCCTGACCTGTGTTGCTCAGTGGTTGAGTGTCGACCTAGCAACGAGAAGGTCACAGTTCGATTCCCAGGCATATGCTCAGGTTGTGGGCTTGATCCCGTGTGGGGTGTGCGGGAGGCAGCTGATCCATGATTCTCTCCCGTCATTGATGTTTCTATCTCTCTCTCCCTCTCCCTTCCTCTCTCTGAAGTCAGTAAAACATCATATATATATATTTTTTTTAAAAAAGAGGGAAGTCAAAAGGTATGTGAAGGACCAGGTCTTAGAGGCTTATGTGGCTGCTTCTCTTTCACTCATCGGCTTTATTGGGAAAGGGAGGAGAGGTGATGGGTCTCATAAACAGACGGGGAAAAGAAGAAAACTACCTCCTTCGGGTCGCCTGGCAGTCGGACCTCGGCCCCTTCTCCTGTCTCCATCGCCCCAGCCCCCTCTGCCCTCCTGCCTCTTGGGAAGCGTTGCAGCCAAAGTGGGATTAGCGTTCTCTTCCCACATTTAGAAAGCAGAAACGAATGATTAACCTCAAGAATCTGTTCTCTCCACAACCCAACAACAAACTAAGCATTCCAAAAAAGTTAATTAAAACACACACACAAACACAAGAGGGGGCGCTGTGCACGCTGAGGCCGTCCTCACCCCTGTACTTGTTTTTGTGGAAGCGTTTGCACTCCCATGGAAAATTGTATTTGAGGGGAGATATGCAAATCTAATTGGAGCTTCTCCGGCCCTCAGCCATGGCTCAGTGCCATCGTTTTTATTTGGGCAATGAGCCCCTCTTTTCGGAGTCTCTCTTCATTGAACATTTTCCGTTGGATCCTTTAAAAATAATGATATTTACTGTCCTATTTTTCCTTGCTAAGTACAGAAGTAGCGATATATGTCATCCAGTTAAAGACGCCATGAATTTTAAGATGTATCCAATTTCAGAGACGTTAACCAGGAAGAAAAATGTGTACCTTGGAATTGATGAACCACGGTGTGTAGTCTATGTAGAGAGTTTACAAACTGTAGGAAAGGGTAAAATGGATAAGAAAAATACTTCATCATATCACCACCCAGAGATCCTACCAGTCATAACTTTTTAGTCTGATTCCTTCTAGTGTTTCTTTCTATATGTGGGAATATGTTTATTTCTTTTATATAATACTTTGTATCTTGTTTTTCCTTCAATATTCGTATGTCTTGTACATTTTTTCTTATTCCGGATTCCTTGAAAACTGGGTTATTTGAAAGTGGCCTACATAGGAATCCCCTCCTTTTGGCCATTTAACTCCTTCCCAGTGTTTTGATGTCATGCATAAGGCTCCGGGGAACATCTGTGTACACTTCCCTTTATCTGCACCCATGATTATTTCTTTAAAAAAATATTTTTATTGATTTCAGAGAGGAAGGGAGAGGGAGAGGGAGAGAGAGGGAGAGAGAGAGAGAGAGAGAGAGAGAGAGAGAGAGAGAGAGAGAAACATCAATGATGAGAGAGAATCATTGATTGGCTGCCTCCTCCCCCCCCTCCTCCCCCCACTGGGGATCGAGCCCACAACCCAGGCATGTGCCCTGACCGGGAATCGGACCTGGGACCTTTCAGTCCGCAGGCCGACGCTCTATCCACTGAGCCAAACCAGCTAGGGCCCCACGATTATTTCTTCAGGGAAAATTACTAGAAGTGGAATCCCTGGGTGAGGGGCGACAGGGTGGGTGTTTTAAAACCGTCCATATTATGTTGCCCGTCTTTGGCACACCTGCCTGGCCGCTTTCTTACCTCAGCAGTGCCCGGTCCTCTGCCCCAAGTGGCGACTCGTGCCAGCACCATGTCCTGAGGTCGGGTGCCCCGTAGCCCCTGGTCCTCCTGATCGTCACCTTCGGAGTTCGAGGCTGAGCGTCCACTCGCTAGATGTGTCGGATGCCGCTCTCTCAGGTACCCAGCCACGGGCAGCTCCCATGCCCTTCTGCAGCCTCATCCCACCTCCACGCACCCAGCACGTATCCCTCGCTGCTTCTAGCTCATCGGGCGCCTTCCCCTGATGTTCAGCGCGGAGAGAAGTCCCGTCTCCTTGGTATTCCGTGGAGCGTCTCCCCGGGAGCCTGGGAGGGGGGCAGATGGAGACCGAGTCTGTACCGACGTCTTGGCTGGAGGCTTCCCCTTTGCTTTCTCACTGGCCCTTAGATTCGGAAAATGTTCCCAGTCGTGGGTGTCTGGGGAAAATACGGTCGTAACTATTAAGACTGAGGGATGAGGATGGACAGGTGAGTGCGGATGGAAAGCTTCAGTGATCGTGCGAAGCTGGGAAGGTTGAGTTTCCCTGTTGGGCTCCTTTTGCTCAGCAGTGCCCCAGCAAAGCCCCTGATTGTGACATAAAGAAATCTGGGTCAAAACAGCCCCAGTGACACACTGGACGATCAAACCAAGGAAGTAAAGGCTGGGTTAAATGTAGAGGACCAACCATCCGCGTGTGTCAGGAGGGAGGGGATCTCAGGATGAGAGATTTCAGTGTTAAAATCAAGAAAGTCCTGGGCATGAATGGGTCACCGTAGCCCTAATTAAGCCTTTGCATCTGCGGTCTTTTTAAAATTATATATATATATATATATATATATATATATATATATATATATATTTACTGATTTCAGAGAGGAAGGGAGAGGGAGAGAGAGAGAAACATCAATGATGAGAGAGAATCATGAATCAGCTGCCTCCTACAGGCTGCACACTGGGGATCGAGCCTGCAACCCAGGCATGTGTCCTGACCGGGAATCGAACCATGACCTCCTAGTTCATAGGTCAGTGCTCAACCGCTGAGCCACACCAGCCAAGTGCATCTGTGGTCTTTTATATGTGAGATGAGATGTCGTGCTACGGTGACCGTCCGGACTTCACCCACCGATGGATCACGCAGCGTTTGCCAGCAAACCGCGGGAGCTGCTTGTCTATTTGTTTTGTCGAATCCCTTCTACAAGCTCTGATTCCAGTTGAGAACGGAGTCAGCCAGTTTGTAGCTATATATTCTGAGATAACTCTGGCAAACAGACATTTTTTTTTTTTCATGTTTTCTTTCTAAAAATTACGGGTCATCTTTTAAAGTCAGGCGTGTCTTTAGTACGTCCCTTGAGAAATAACCATCCATGAAGCTGGAGCCACTTCTAGAGACTTAGAGTTTTAGGTAAATTAGAAGGTCATCAGTGAAAATTGCTGGGTTGTTTCTGAAAGTCACAAAGGATGAGAGACCGTGGGGAGCAATGGAGAGTTCTTTTTATGAGAGAGTTGCCAAGGATTTAAATAAAGTTCCAAGCCTCTGAGTATTAACTGCGAACGTTGTGTTTGCCACGTGGCCTGCGCCAGGTCACTTGCCCCGCAGCGGAACAGAAGCACTTTACACATCTGTTCACTGAGATGATTTTTCCTCTTGAGATGTCTGTGGATCCTGGTATTTTCATTTATTGATTTAGGGAGGAAGAGAGAGAAAGAGAGTGAGAGAGAGAGAGAGGGACGGGGGAGAGAGAGAGAGAGAGATACATCGATTTGTAGTTCCACTTATTTATACATTTATTGGTTGATTCTTGTATGGGCCCTGACTAGGGATTGAACCAGCAACCTTGGTGTATCGGGGCGACACTCTAACCTACTGAACTACCCAGCCAGGGCTTCAACTTTAAGTGACGTTGGTAGAACATGCGTTTTGAGCCCTTTACTTTTAATCTATACGTGTCTTTGTATTTAAAGTGAGTTTCTTATTGCCAGCATAGAGCTGTCTCTTGTTTTTTCATCCCATCGGTCTTTTAATTGGTATGTTTAGAGCATTGTTGTTTAATGTCATTGTTGATATAGCTGGGTTCATATCTACCTTATTTGTTAATGTTTTAAATGTTGCCCTTGTTCTTTGTTCTTATTTATGTATTTATTTTTGGCCATCATTTTCTGCCAAAAAAAAAAAAAATTCTTTTTCTGTTATCCATCCCCTGACACTCAAGTTACGGTATGTTAAACTGCTTCATATTGTCTTATAGGTCATGGATGTTCTTTCTTTTTTTCTCTTTCTTTCTTTCTTTCTTTCTTTCTTTCTTTCTTTCTCTTTCTTTCTCTCTCTTTCTTTCTTTCTTTCTTTCTTTCTTTCTTTCTTTCTTTCTTTCTTTCTCTCTTTCTCTTGGTTGGCTCTTTTCTCTGTATGCTTCATTTGGGGTGGTTTCTATTTCTGTGTATTCCAGTTCACTGATATTTCCTTCTGTAGTGTCTAAAGTGCTATAAATCTCATTCAATGTGTTATTTTATTTCAGAAATGGTATTTTTCCTTTTTTAAAAAAATATATTTTTATTGATTTCAGAGAGGAAGGAAGAGGGAGAGAGAGAAAGAAACATCCATGATGAGAGAGAATCATGGATAGGTTGCCTCGTGCAAGTCCCCCACTGGGGCTTGAGCTCACAACCCAGGCACGTGCCCTTGACCGGAATCAAACCTGGGACCTTTCAGTTCGCAGGCCGGCGCTCTATCCACTGAGCCAAACCGGCTAGGGCTATTTTTTCTTTTTGAAGCTTCATTTTATTTATATATAAAAGATACCTATATGAGAAAAAGATGCATCTATCTTATGTATTATCTATCATACGCCTTTCATTTCTCTCTTACGCTAATTTTTGAATGGATACTGGACATTGCAAATTTTAATTGCTGGGTGTCTGATTTTGTTAAATTCTTTTAAATAGTGTTAGCCTTCACTCTATTGAGTAATTTAATTATCTGGAAAAAGTTCAGATCTCTTAAGGCTTGCTGTTAAGCTCGGAGGTGCATCTCCAGCAGCCTTTGCCCTCAGCTGACATGTAAGGTGTCCAGATAAGAAGCGTCTGTCCTCTAAATGGAACGCCCGTGCTGCTGGGGAACAGTGTTGTTCACGTCTCTCCTTTGTAATACCGGAAGTGCCGTCCCAGGTGGAGCTGGTTCCGGTTTTGCCTGACATGTGGCTTCATTCCTTAGAATAGACAACTACGTGGCCATTGTTGTTTTCACCCCCGCTGCCTGTGGTTTTCGGCACATTCTCCCGCTGATGAACTCACCACCGACTCCAGCCCATAGGCTTGAGTTGTGTTCTGAGAGCCAGAGCTTTGCAACATGCCGAGCTGGTTGGTTTGTTGCCTGGAAAATTGCTAAGGGTGAACTTGATGCTTGGCTTGGGAAGAGAAAGAAGCAGATTTTTCAGATGAAAGTCACTCGACCCCAAATGGCATGAAAGAATTTCAGCCTCTTCTGAAATCATGGGTACAGTTAGATCTGTCATGAGAAAGGATGAAGTTCAATCCATGCATTTTTCCCTTGGTGGGGAGTGGCTATCCTAAGACTACAAGTATGGAAGGAAACCAGACATCGCGGTTGTTAAGGACGGTCCTGGTGTGCACCTGTCGTCCTGGGATAATTATTAATAACATCCCGTCTCACTCTTAAAAATGTCATGGTTTTTTGGCCATTTTTTTAAAAATAAAGAATGGTTTAAAGAATACAAAGTAATGTCGTTGTTTGAATGGGGGATTTACTGTTTACTCTGTATTTTGGTTAAATAGCATATCGTGACTAATAAATGTGTGTGTGTGGTTTTGTTTTTAATTTTTGGTATTTTTCCTGCAGATGACCTCAATGCCACCCACCAGCACTGCGTTTTGGCTGGCTTACCACCTCGGTTTAGTTCCACCCACCGAGTGGCAGAGGTAAGCGTAAATAAAAATGTGATTCAGACTTAATTGGATGTGGCAGAAGTGGTCGAATGAGCCATTTATCATAGAACTTTGGAAGAGCGTTTGATAGGAAAATTGCTTCCATCTACCTCGACTCCAGTCTCTGTTTACTTGCTTTTTTAGCTTTGAGTTGCGTTGGATGGGTTTAGGGAGTGTATTCACGGCGTGGGATAAGTGTATTTTGCTTCTTTGGGGTTATATTTCTTGGCGAAGGTAAGTGCCCTTGGCAGGTGTTGCTAGTTGGAGGCGGCGTTCGTGCCTGTCAAGGTCAAGGGCAGGAGATGGCCAGAAGGAAGTGGGGTGGGTCTGTGTGCGTGTGCGTGTGCTAGCTGTGACTGGGCTCTGACGTTTCCCTTACCTCTTGGTCAGGCTCCTGGCCATGGGGATGTCAGTGAAGGGGAGAGTGACAGAGGTGCCAGGGAATGTCTGAGCTCCCCAGGCGTGCTCATCACCCAGGCTGTACTGCTAAGTTCTGCCACCACGTGGAGCGGCTGGTGGTCAGATGACCGGACTAGTTGGGTATGGAAACTGAAGAGATGAGGAAAACCCTTAGTCATCACCCAGGGGTGCTGTGTGCTTCGTTAGGAAGGGGTCCAGAGAACAGAGGAGGAGCCCTGAAAAGGATGTGAAGTTGACCTCTTTATTATACCAAAGTGTGAGAATGGGGGCTGGGGGGGGGGAGTAGGGAGGAGGGCGGGGAGGGGGTGGAAGGGATACAACAAAGTGGCAGGGAGTACAAGACCTTTTCAGCGCAGGCCATGTGGCTCAGTGGTTGAGCATTGACCTGTGAACCGGGAGGTCATGATTCGATTCCCGGTCAGGGCACATGCCCGGGTTGTGGGCTGGATCCCCAGTAGGGGGCATGCAGGAGGCAGCCGATCCATGATTCTCTCTCCCTCTCCTTTCCTCTCTGAAATTTTAAATATACATTTAAAAGCCCTTTTCAGCCCTGAGACCCCACAGGCAGTGTCCTGTCTTTGGTAATCAAGCAGCTTTTCCAGGGGACTGGCCATGTTGCTCTGTGGCAGGGAGGGTGTGAGTGTCTATTTCAATCAAGATGCGCGCACACCCTTCAAGAGCTCTTTCTCCGTTTTCTCCTTATCTTCCCATCCTCTCTCTTCCGTTCACTCGTCCTTCTAAGTATTTGACACTCAGGTCGTTTGGCTGTTGTCAGTAATGCTGTGAAGAGGAATGGTTGACCCGTTTGGTGTCCTCACGCCGCTTACCGTGTGAGAGTGGGTGTCGTGCAGAATAGAGCACAGCACCCAGCATGAGGCTTCCTGGGTGAGGGGACCCGCAGGCTTCACCATGTAGGGATGAGGGGACTTTAGGGCAGGTGAGGACAGCTACCGGGCGAGGATGCGTGATTGGGGCGGGGCGCAGGTACCTGGGGGTATTGAGTGGCTGCGCTTGAACTGGATACCGTGATGCTCTAAAGGCAGGGTTAGCAGGTGAGGCTGGTTCCTGAATGAGTCCAGAGTGCAAAAGAGCTGGAATATCAGGTTAGACTTTATCAGATTGCACTTAAATTGGTTGGGCTTCACTCGTAATCTGGATTTCTGGTTCTCTCTGCAGTGCTCGACGGGGACCCTGGATTACATCTTGCAGCGCTGCCAGCTGGCTCTGCAGAATGTCGGCGATGTGACCGATAGTGGGGGTGTCTCCCTGAAGTCCTTGGAGCCTGCAGTTTTGAAACAAGGAGAAGAAATCCACAACGAGGTGAGGGTTTTAAAGAACTGTGGAGGGTCTAGGTCCCTTCGTACGTGCAGACTCGCAAGCTAAGCTGCCATCGTTTCAGGCGAGTGTAAGACATGCCGCTCCCAGAGACAAGGGCAGTTGATTACTTGCAACAACAGCCGTCGTCAGAGTATCAGCCTTTCCGTGCCAGGCCTCCAAGCCTCTGCTCCCACAGGGCAGGGCAAAGCGGGCCAGGTAGCATGTGCACGGGGAGGGATTGCCTTATAGAAGGGGCACCCGAGCTGAGGGAGCCCGAGTCTTTTATAACAGGCAGTTAGCATGCCTGACCTTTGCACCAGATCAAGACTCCGTCTTTATCCTCTCAGCCTGTCAGCAAACCCGCCCTTTGTTCCGGAGGGAGGAACAATGTCTTACAAGCCCATACAGACGTCGATACAAACATCCTCGCGATGAGAACCTGAAACAAGGGGCAGTCAGGTCCTTGCTGACAACGCAGAAACACAGGAGACCCATGAAGAACAGTTTCCCAGCAAATCTGATGGGGATTGAGGGAGGAGCATGGAGCACATGTCAGTGCCTTGCTCTCTGTTCATTAGTTCCGGTTCTGAAGTCTGTGAGACCCACAGGTCTGGATCTCATGAGTCAGTTTTGCAAACTTTACTGTTCTCATTAGTACCCTTTCAATTTCTTCTTCATCTTTGGACAATGTGTATGTGTGTGTGTTTATCTATTTAATATGTCTTAAATCAACTCATCTTTACATAGATACATGTCTTTACGGAGGAAGCGTTACATTTCCACTGTTAGTGGAAATCCAGTGTCACCAGCCAAAGGAGAAAGGAACCAGAAAAACGTAGCCAGTGAAAACAGCAGTGTCATTAAATTCCGGCAGCTGGTCTTGCCAGGAGAAGGCTCTCAGCCTAAAGTCTTCATCCTTTATGTTAAGAAGGGAAATTAGGGCACGATGTCATACATTTTCTAAAAGTCATTGAATTATGCACTTGAAACGGGTGAATTTTATGGCAGGCGATTTACACCTCAAAACAAAACAAAACACACACACAACAAAAAACCAACAACAACAACCCAACTATTAAAAAGAGAAAAGAGTTTACCAAGTGGTAGAAAATTATTGAAGATCATCATCAGTCTGAGACTTTCTTTTCAGTGTAACTGGAAGGATTGATGGAGAATTTGGATTGATGGAGAATTTGGGATACAGGAATGCTCTTATTGATTTTCCCCCCAATAAATAATAACTGAACTGTGCCAGATACTCTTCTGGGCGCTTTAGGATAGATTTGTAAAGAAAGTAGACATTCTGGTGCAGGGAGGTGACAATAAATAATAAAGATAACACATTGGTTATTTACTCAGTATGTTAGATCTCTGTAAGTGCTATAAAACTCCAATCAGAGCAAGGTGATAGAGAATGAGATAAGTGGAGAACATCCACTGAGAAGGCATCCTTTGAGCAGAGACTTGAAGGAGGTGAGGGAGTGAGCCTGGTGGATATCTGAGGAACAGCGTTTGGGAAGAGGGGAACAGCCAGTGCGAAGACAGTGTTCAGGTCTAGTTAAGGGATGGTCTGATTTGAGTGGCAGGAGTGAGGCTGTGAGTTCTAGGAGATGGGGTCCCAGAGATGGTACCTTGAAGGTTTGAAGGACCCTAGGAAGGACAGGGACTTCCCTTCTCACAGCTTGGGAAACGTTGCCATCATTTGCAGACCCCAAGGCAAAGGAATCCTGCCTTTCGGGGAAACAAGAACTGCTCCTAAGCCACGCCAAGCCCAGGACTGACTCTCTTTCCTTCATGGTGCCTGGGCACTGTCCCACCTTCTCTCCCATCTGTCCTTGCCAGAGACGCTGCTGATAGCTGGAACGGTAGGCCCTGGTGACCACACGGAATTAGACTTGGGAGCAAAGTTATGTCTTTCTCCACATTCGCCGTGAAGAAAGTTTTATCTAGAAGGGTAGTTATTTCCTTCTCTAAACACCTTGCCGTTTTAGGAATTGGACTAGCAGAATGGACGCCCTCGTTCCCATGCATATGGGCTATTTTCTTCCCTGTCTTCTCTGGTCTTTGTCTGTGACTCTGATGTTTTGTTATCCCCAACGGGTGGGGGAAATCTATAAAATCACAGTGTTTATCTGGAATATTCTCATCTGAACACATCTGCTGCAGAAAGTGGCCGGCCGCTTTTGACATTGTATATGTTAGCGACGTGGGGCAGCGATTGATCAGAAGCCTCACTGCTCTGTGGCTAGCCTACGATTGGACGGAGGGAGAGAACCTGCATCTAAATAGCGTGCGTTCCACTCTTCTCCACCCCCTAGTCTTTCATTCTCAAGGCCATCTCCTTACTTAGGAATTAAGTCCATATGTCCGTCCGGGCACACCGTCAGACACTCTTCTTTCTCCGGCCAAGTTGGCCTGGGATTAAGCGCTCGCAGCTCCGTCTCTGCCGTGTCCCGTTGTGAAAGCATGAAAGTCCGTAATAGCTACTCCGGGTCCTGGTGGTTTGCTTCGCCCTGTCGTAAAGGCCGGGTGCCCTTGCTGGACGAATGAGAGGGCCGCGGCCTTGGTTTGATGTGCTGCAGGCTTTCGGGCTGTGTGGGCTTAGAGGTGGCTTGTTTTCCTTGTCTTAGATGGTTTCTAGCTAAGCAATTTGGGAACTTTGGGATTGGAACCAAATCCACAAGAAGATAGATATTTTTTGCAACTTAACATGCTTAGAAAAGATTTCTGTTATAAGCAGGATTTTCCTCTGTGTTCTTTAAAATATCTATATTTTTATTTGTTTCAGAGAGAGAGGGAGAGAGGGATAGAAACATCAGTGATGGGAGAGAAGCATGGATCGGCTGCCTCCTGCCATCTGAACCTCTATTCTGAGTCCTCACCTTTGGTTTTGTGCAATGTCTACCGCACAGCTCTCCTTTCTCATTCCCAGAGTTTGGGGGTGGCGGAGGGGTAAGGGGGGGACACAATCCAGCATTTAAAAAAATATTTTTTTTCTAACTCCAATTCTGAATCAAGAAGCTAGAATATTTTTTTCCTCCTTAATTAATTTTAAGAAAGGAGCCAGCAGCTTCTCTTGGCAGTGGGGGAACTGGTGAGGGTGGCATTTGATTACAATCCTGTAATATTTTTCTCTCCACGACATGGAGATGAAAAGGTCGGGTTGTGGAGTGGGATGAACGCATGCCAGTGGATCTGATGCCCACCAGATTGTATCTCATGGGCAGTTCTTTCCTGCCCGGATAGAGCTCTGTTGGGAGTAAGTGGCCGGCTTCGTGAGGGAGGCCTGGGCACGAGTGGGCATGGAGCTTGGACATTTTCCTGCTCAGGAAACATGGCTGCGATCCTTGAAGTCCTAGGCCTTGTGCCCTGTTCACTTCCTATTCTCGGCATCTAGCCAGCGCCTGGCATGTCGTAGGTCGTGCGTTATTAACCCACTTACTCCTCACCGCAAACCTACGTGGTCATTGTTTACCGTAGTAGGGTCGTAGGAAAGAAAGGGTATTGCTAGTGTTTGTGCTGCTCTCTGTACCTGTTGTCATCTGCCCTACGTTGAAAAGGGACCATTTGTGTGGCTCTGTGGTGCTGATGTCTGCGTGCCTCATAGTTAGCTTTATGCTGTTAGTCGTATGGTGGTATGGGGTAGCATTTATCACCAGCTCTTCCTGGCCCACAGCGAACTTCTTTGTTTATTTTATTTTTTACTTATTTATTTAAAATATTTTTTATTGATTTTTTTTAGAGAGAGAGGAAGAAAGAGAGACAGAGACAGAAACATCGATGAGAAAAAAATCATCATCGATCAGCTGCCTCCTGCACGCACGCCCCCTACTGGGGATCGAGCCCACAACCCGGATGTGTGCCCTGACCGGGAATCAAACCGGTGACCTCTTGGTTCCTGGGTTGGTGCTCAACCACTGAGCCACACCGGCCGGGCACTTCTTTGTTTTAAATCTAAGAAACTTCAAATGGATATCTCGGCATATGTGTCTGTATTTTACTCTTCATGCTACTCTCTAAGAAAGATATCGAATAAAAGCATACTTTGATGATACCTTTCTCATCACACGTAGTGCAGGCTGCCGCACACTCTAGGACAGTGGTTCTCAACCTTCCTAATGCCGCGACCCTTTAATACAGCTCCTCATGTTGTGGTGACCCCCAACCATAAAATTATTTTCGTTGCTACTTCATAACTGTCATGTTGCTACTGTTATGAATCGTCATGTAAATATCTGATATGCAGGATGTATTTTCATTGTTACAAATTGAACATCATTAAAGCATAGTGATTAATCACTAAAACAACATGCAATGATATATGTGGTTTCCGGTGGTCTTAGGCGACCCCTGTGAAAGGGTCGTTCGACCCCCAAAGGGGTCGCGACCCACAGGTTGAGAACCACTGCTCTAGGATCTCAGTATTTGTAGTTGTAATTGCAAATCCCTCCCCAGCCTGGGCTGGGCCGTCTCCCTGAGCATGGAGATGACCCTTCCCTGGCTTTGCAGAAAATGCTCCGGAGCCTGCAGGACTGCTCAGGCTGGGCTCCTCCCACCGTTCCTTCTCCTCCTTCTCCTCCTCCTCCTCCACTGTGAAGTTCCTGCAGGAGGACCGAGTGACGAAGTCCTTGTCCTTGTCTGCCTGTCACAAGGGCCTTGTAACCGCCACCTGGTCTTTGCCGTCTGCAGGTGGAGTTCGAGTGGCTGAGACAGTTTTGGTTCCAAGGCAGTCGACCCCGGAAGTGCACCGACTGGTGGTGCCAGCCCATGGCTCAGCTGGAGGAGATGTGGCGGAAGATGGAAGGGGTGGTAAGTCCGAGGGGCCCGCCGCCAGTGTCCTGGGAGGTGCGCGTGTAAATTCTCCACGGCCCGATTTGCATCGGTAAATCCACGTGTCACTCTTCTGGATGACTGAGTTAGGCTACTTTCAGGAAGGTAACGGGACAGCCAGGACCTTGTCAATGTGACCTCGGTTCAGTGGAATGAACGTCCTTCGAACATCTCCCTCCCATAAGGCATTGTGTTAGACCCTGGAGGAAGTAAGGATGCGGGGAGAACAATGTAACAGCAGCACCTAAAATGTATCTTCCCATTATATGCACAAGCATCATTCAGAGGGGTTTCCCTCTATTAACTTTTAAGCGTCTTCCAACAGTCCGTGAGCCACAGAAACTGCTGAGCCTTCATTTCTGGATGGGAAAATCGAAGCCTAGAGAAATGAGTGCCTTGCCCAAGGCCCCCCGGCGCCCAGGGTCCCCAGCCAGCGGCCTTGCGGGATGGAAACCCCGGGGGCCCTGCTCCGCAGCTTGTGCCCGGAACCACCCCCTGGGGTGGAACAAGGAGGGAGACGTGGATAGCGCCAGGTGTTGCATTAGCTTACGTGAAACCCTGTGACAGAGGTTTTTGAAAGATCACAGACCACAGACCAGAGGCAGGAGGACTGGATTCAGACCACGGGGGCTGGCACTGCTGTGAAACGGCTGATGTGGCTTTTGGGGAGCTTGGATGGGGAGGCATAGGGTCAGATCTGGCACGTGGAGGGGAATTCAGGCTCCAGCAACTGCACAAACAGATCAGAAGTGGGAGTGTGTGTCGGGGCGGGCGCGGGAGGGAGGCGGGTAGCATGAGACAAGGAATTCAGGGGACGTGGTGGGAAAGGTAGCGGGAAGGTGTAGAGGCCTCAGGAGGGCTTGAATCATAGCAAATACGTGCATAGCAAATTACTAATAGTAATCATAGCAAATACGTGCATAGCAAATTACTGATAGTAATCATAGCAAATACGTGCATAGCAAATTACTAATAGTAATCATAGCAAAAGCTGAGGCCACACATGCTAAGTACGGGACACTTCTAAACGCTTCATACATAACTTATTTAGCTTGTAGGACAGCCCCATAAGCAGGTGTCACTTCCCTCTGTTTGACAATCGAGGAGACCAAAGCACAAAAGGGCCACACCAAAGGTCATTGACGCCAAGTGGGGAGCTGGGGTTTGAACTCAGGGAGGCGGGCTCCAGGGTCATGCCCTTCAGCGCCTCACCGTCCCGCCTCCGTGCAGTGGAACTCGGAGTGCAGCGGGAGAGTGACAGAAGCCTGCCGGCCCGTTGAGATAGCGCCCCTGCACCAACGATGAACTGTGCCGGAAACAGTGAACTCACCTGCAAAAACGGCTCGCGATCGCTAACCTCCATTGGCTAATCACGAAGATAGCACGTCGCCACCCTGGAGGGGCCCCGGGTGGAAGGTCTGGGTCAGAATCCAGAAGTCCCTGCTTTCCAGACGGCTCCTCAGATCTCTACACCAGGCTGTCTGTGGAGGGCTGTCTGGGGAAGGGATGCTGTAACCCTGCTCGTGAGTCCTGAGAGCGTCACAGACATGAGGCTCTCGGAAGAAAGAAACCCGTTCAAAACGGGGTGTCGTAAACCCGAGCTGGAGGTGATGAGAAGTCCATGCCTCCGTCTCCTCCCGAGTTCTGTGGGCAACATTAGCCAGTGTAGCCTGCGCTCCGTTTCTATGGGATGGGTATGTTTATGGGGTGGACATTTTTATGGGGTGGATATATAAAGGCAGCTTCACTTTCAGGCCTTTTTAAATTTTTTTTTATTATTTTTTATTTTTATCCTGGCTTTATCCATGTACATCCGAGTTTGAACTTCTTTATTTGCTGAACCTTGACTCCGAGACTTCAGTTTGGCTTTGGGATTGTAAGCGGACAACTCTGTAAATTACAATTGGCGGATGAATAAGAAAGGAACACACTGATTTTTTTTTTTTTTAACGATATCTTTATTAATTTCAGAAGGGAAGAGAGAGGGGGTGAGAGAGAGAAACATCAGTGATGAGAGAGAATCATGGATCGGCTGCCTCCTGCACGCCCCTCACTGGGGATCGAGCCTGCAACCCAGGGAATTGAACCCTGACCTCCTGGTTCACAGGTCGACGCTCAACCACTGAGCTACTACGCCAGCTGGGCAGAACTCACTGATTTTGTTCAAAATGTTTTGCAGTTGCTTTTGCTCAAAATCTTGGTCTTGTGAGCTTGCCAGTAATGGCTCCTGGTGAATTCATCTAAGAAATTTCGTTAGGATGGTTGTATTTTTCAATTTTGAGGCGATGCCGCATGAGATGGAGTATCTGCTATGTACTTTATAAGGCTCGTGTAGAAGACACTAAAGGAGAAGAGCAGTCCTGGGACTAATCCAGGCGAGCTCCCCGCTGTGGGCGTGGCATTGCTGAGCCTTCCCAGGGTGATGAATGGCCCCACTGTCTACCTCAAGCCCCAGGACGATCACTATCAGCAGAGGGGAGATTGGGGCCAAGATAAAAGGGACGGTCCTTCTAAATTAAATTGAAGCGTTGCTTCCAGCCTTTTTTAAAATGACTTTGAACAGATTCATAATAACTTATTTTTGCGGTTAGAGGAGAATGATCCTTGGAAACGTCCACGCTTCCGTGGTTCTGTTTGCGCAGGACCATCTGGTATTTGTGTACTTGGCCCTGGCCCGTTCCATTCCTGCTTTGCACCCAGCCCGCCTCCTCTTTTCCAGTGGCAAGCAGTAGGGGGCAGTGTTGAGCTACCAGTCGGAGGCCCCCAGATGCTGCTTGCCTTTCAGGAAAATGCATAGAAATGTACCAGTAACTGTCGAGAATTATCCCTGTTGCTCCACGTTAGCTGTAATCTCCCAGATTCCATAACACAGGAAATCAGTTGTGGGTTAACAAATTCAACAGCAATTTAACATAAAAAGTGCAGAGTTTGGTGCACATTTGGATCCTATAGAATTAGACTAATCGAAACGGCATTTCTGAGCGCGCTCACGTGGCTTCCAGGGAATATGCTAGTCAAACTTATTATCCTTTTAGACAAATGATTCTTCTTTATCTTTATGCTTTTTTTTTTTGAATCGTAAAATCACGTGTGTGTGTGTGTGTGTGTGTGTGTGTGCGTGTGTTGTGGAAAGGCTTCTCTGATTAACATGGCATGGGTCTCTTTCGGCGAGAAAATATAACAGAAAACCCCAGGCCATGTGTACATTACGGTTCCCCTCTGCTTGCGAGTCAGGCCACCTCGGGCAGCCCTTGCGTCAGCGAAGAGCCTGGCGCTGGAATTTCCCTCTGTCTTTGTGTCCTTTTTCCCCCCAACTTTGTAGTTGGAAGGCGCGGTCTCAGGTAAGACAGAAGAATGGAGAGTGAGCTTTGAAACCGCGTTTTGCCGTGACCAGTGATTGCCTCACATGTCCTAACCCGTCACCTGTTTCAGGAAGTCGAGTCAGCTGTCTGTGAGGTCCCTGGCCGCTGCTGCCTGCGTTCGGGTCGAGCCAGCACCAGGGTTTTGGTGTGTGTGTGTGTGTGTGTGTGTGTGTGTGTGTGTGTGTTTTATCACACTGTTTATTCTTGCCATTTCTCTCCCCGAGGATAGTTTTACTCTCCGCACCCTCTTGTGATGTAAATGTGAACCCTTCGATTTGAATGGCATTCTGATAAAATATCGCATCTCCCTTGAATATTACCTCGCGGATTAACCCCAAAGCAACACGAGGCTGTCTTCCAGCCCAGGAATTGAGCCTAACCTTTCGCTCTGTCCTCAGGAAGGCATCGTACCCCCGTACCCCTATTCAAATATGTGTATCTCACGTGTTTTTTCTAAGTCAGCCCCCACCCCACAGGCAGGAGTCCCGCGTGATGAGCAGACTCCCCGGGATAAGAGAGCGTTACCATTTGAAAGGAACCTCGCCAGCCTGGCTCGCTGGGTAAAGAGAAATCTGAAAAGCCGGGGTCTCCTGTGAGGCCAGGGCGCCGGGCTGCAGCCCGCGATGTAACGGATAGGCCGTGTGTCTCGCAGGGGCCGGTATCGCGCGCCGCCAAACTGACATTTATTTCACCTCTGAAATGTTTCAACGCTGTCAGCTTCACAGGGACACAGAAGAGAGTGCTGGGTGCGGTGTCCTTTACACCGATGGCATTTATTCATCTCCTTTCGGCCGTACACACACTTCTTTTCAAAGCTCAATTTGCTGTAATCCACTGGCAATATTCTAGAAGAGGTTCCGGAGCAAGCACTTGCGGGCGGGCTGGTGATTTCTAACCCGGAGGGATGTCTTTGTTACTCCTCTTTTCAGGAATGGGGGTCGATGATGGCTCTGAATGTTTTGAGTTGCTTTTCCTGGCCCGACAGTGCCCTGGGCCGGGGAGGAGCAAGGCCGTTCCGTGGCCATCGGCCTCCCTGGCCCTTATTGACTTTGGTGGGGAGGCGCCCAGGCTGGATTATTTAATGTATCCGCTTGGAAGCCGTGTCATGACGTGAGGTGGGCCACAGGCTGCGTCCCCTTCTCCCCGTTTCTGCTCTGACTTGGGTGCAGGAGAGGAGCGGGAGTCGTGGAGAACGAGTAGGTGTTTTATTTCATCCCGTTCCCCGTTCCTTGTTGTGAAAAGTTTTAAGAGAGAAAGGCACTCAGGAATGTGAAGGCCGTCCTTTACGAGTCCGTGGCCATAGTTTAATTTCAGGATGAGTCATGCCTTTTTCCCTCGCCATGCCGGCCTGCGTAAACCTTCTGGAAAAGCTCACGCCTGGAGCCTGCCCACTGTCTGGTGAGCCCTTCTCAGTGTAGGTTATGAGGTCGGGGGGGGGGCAGGGGGTGCAGGGGGAGCGAGCTGAGGAGCCGCTTGTTTGTTTTTGGAGAGATTAATGAAGCTATCAGCACGGCATTTGAGATCGAAATCTTGGTAGCTGAAGAGAAGAACAAGGCTGCTGTCTCACATACCGAAACACATCAGAGTGCGCTGGTCTTGGCTATCACATTATAGTTCAGCTAGCCAAGTTCACTTCAAACTTTCTTTTAGGATGAAAGATTTTGGAGGGCATGAGCAAGAAAGTGCATAAGTAAATATTAATATTTTGTCCCTATTGATGGTGAAGTCACCGACTTATATATGTACGTATGCATATATATATATATATATGTGTGTGTGTGTGTGTGTGTGTGTGTGTATTCCCCCTTTAGTGCTAATGTATATACCAAATTTTATTTGCTCACATGATCCTGTCTTCTGTTTTTCAGAGTTAGCATTTCTGAAATAGGAGCAGGAATATATTACAGTCATTTCAGATCTGGTGTGAGGTGGCTGGCGGTTTTAAATTAGAATTTCAATTCCCTTCTCCATTTTTTTGACGGGTACAGTGCTGAGTGGCCCAGGATAAGCAAAGACTGGGGGCAGGTAAACAGTCACAGGCACCCAATAATTCACATTATGTACGCAGACACTGAGTTCTGGGACCGCTCTGGTTAGCTTTGGAAATTTGGGAGGAAAAGGAAAAACAAAAAAAGGCACTTTTCACACTCCAGTGGCTTAAAACCCTCGGCTCTTATATTTTTATTATCTTAAATGTGCTCACGGAAGGTTGGTGCTTTCTGTTCCACGGCCTCCCCAGCCACCCACTCCAACTCCCCCGGCGGCCTGGTTCTGTTAGGACTAACCTATCTGGGGTGAAATGGTACACTGAATTAGCAATGAATTTTTAACACGTCTTGATTCCTTCTTTGATTGCCCTCTGGATTTTTCTCAGATTTTTCCAATTTTTCTCTTAGTTGCTGCAGACTCAGTCATGATTGGAGAGAAAGAAAAAAAAAAAGGTGTTGCGTACCCTTGTCTTTTTGGGGAAGAAATTTACAATTCCGAGAGAATTCAGGCTGAAGCCATAGAAGCCGAATGTGCGTGGAGAGCACAAAGACCCGTGTTTAGGATTCTCTTTGAAGTGTTTTTGCAACTGGATAAGGAGAAATTTAGAACTCCTCTGATAGTGTTCCGGGTAAATACTTAAACCCCTTCAGAGAATTTCACACACAGATACCGTGCCGCAGAAAAAAGGGATACTTATGTTCCCCAAAGCTGCTACAGCCTTCAGCTTTGTACTTAAAGACGGCGGCGCTGAATAGAATCCTACGGAGGATACATCCAGTGACAATATCTCCAGGAGCATCAGAGCCGGCCCGTGGGTAGGACTTTCTGCGGTTAACCCTGCGCGCGCTGCGTGAGCTGAGCTTTAGCGGGACCAGTGCGAGGACGAGGACCTGCCGTGACGCCCCAGGAACGGTGAGAGGCAGGTCCAGGCCTCCGCTCTGCACACAATGGGCACGAGGCTGGGAAGCGCCGAGGCCGGTGAAGCCAGCGGCAGGAGCTAGGACATGCCGAGCGAAAGCCTTGCCGTCTCTCTTCACTCTTGTTAGTGTGGAGAGATGAACTGGCATAAACAGCCCAGGTTTCCGTGGTAGCCCCGGTCTCAGAGGCTTCAGCTACATTTTGCTAACCGTTATTACACACACGCACACACGCACGCACACCCACATATACATACACATTTCACACACTATAAATATATGTATATACATAGATATTTTTTTAATAGGTGTGTTCTTTTGTTTGAAATCATTTTAACTGCCCTGGAATTCCTATTGATGGAAAGGTGTGAGAATCCTGCTCCCTTTCCCGGGGGTGCCCCTACAGCCCGGGCTGCTGGAATTTATTTGGGATTACTTTGACTAGCACACCATTGCAGCATTTCAGGTGCGAACGCAGAAACCCTGGTGCCAGGTTGGGGGATGAGGAGTTTTCATTTTACCAGGAAAAGATGCAGCATAAAACAAGGGTATACATTACTTCCTCTATTTTTTTTTTAATTTTTATTTTGGGGGGTGGTAGAGGGGGGCATGAAATTCAGCTCTAGTCTATCATTGTCTTGTTATAGAGAAATATTCTAGAAGAACCTCTAGAAAAATGAAGTCGTGTTACAAAAAAAAATAAAATATCAGACCCATCGGTTTGAAAGGGAAGCAAGATTTCTAAAGGATGTGCCAATTGTTGGGAATATTATCAATATTTTAGGATTTCCCCTGCAAGTCAGTTGGGAAAATTGAATGGTCCTTAAAAATGTTACCTTAGCCCTGACCGGTTTGGCTCAGTGGATTGAGCGTCAGCCTGCGGACTCAAGGGTCCCAGGTTCGATTCCGGTCAAGGGCATGTACCTTGGTTGCAGGCACATCCCCAGTGGAGAGTGTGCAGGAGGCAGCTGATCGATGTTTCTCTCTCATTGATGTTTCTAACTCTCTATTCCTCTCCTTTCCTCTCTGTAAATAATCAATAAAATATATATTTTTAAAAAAAATGTTACCTTGGGCCCTAGCCGGTTTGGGTCAGTGGTTAGAGTGTCCACCTGCGGACTGAAGGGTCCCGGGTTCGATTCTGGTCCAGAGCACCTACCTCAGTGGCAGGCTCCTCCCTGGCCCAGGCCCTGGTCAGGGCACGTGCAGGAGGCAACCAATCGATGTGTTTCTCTCACGTGAATATTTCTCTCTGTCTTTCCCTCTCTTTTTCACTCTAAAAATCAATGAAAAAATATCCTGAAGTGAGAATTAAAAAAAAAAAAGTGTTACCTTGGGAAGAAAAGAATGGTGATCACATGAGGTGGGTCAAATAGGAAATACTAGTGCTGCAGAGATGCCCAGCACCACCAGGGCGCCTTCAGAAGGAGCAGTGGGTAGTCCTCGAGGTGGGAGCCTCCCTCCTGGCAGCAGCATCACTCCCCTGCTCCTCCCCATCCTCTAGAGCTGGGCTTGGTCCTGGAGCTACAGGGACTCCCAATGCATCCAGATCGGAGCTCCGGGCCCCCCTGGTAGTTGCCGCTCCTCTGTGGGCTAACTAGTTAGGGAGGCCGGGCTGGGAGTCTTCCCGGACTTTGTGAACATGGTTTTGATTGATTGGCAAACTTAGCCTTCGCATAAAAATCTGGAGTATCATGGCAGTATTCACAATTTCCAGTTTTTAGAAAAATGTCTGTTTGAGTTATATAGACTTGGAACAGGTGGCAGCTTGATTATATATATATATATATATATATATATATATATATATACACACACACACACACACACACACACACACACACATATACCCTCTCATTTAAATATTATCAAATGAGCAAGTACAAAATTCCTAGAACTTCTTATGCATAGAACTTCTTTTTTTATAAATACATATATATATTTTTTAATTGATTTCAGAGAGGAAGGGAGAGGGAGAGAGAGATAGAAACATTAATGATGAGAGAGAATCATTGATCAGCTGCCTCCTGCACGCCCCACACTGGGGATCGAGCCCGCAACCCGGGCCTGTGCCCTTGACCGGGAATCGAACCGTGACCTCCTGGTTCATAGGTCGACGCTCAAGCACTGAGCCACACCGGCCGGATCAAAACCAAACTCTTGATCCCCGTAACCTCCCAAGGCTTTCTCCCGGGATTGCACAGCTCAAGCAGTGGCAACCTTGGAGTCGTCTCGATTTATCTCTTGATTTATCAGTGCATCCAGTCGGCTCTATTTTCAAAATATATTCACGATCTGAGTCCTCCCTCCCACTTTACCACCTCGAGCAAGAACCACCGCCATTTGCAGAAATAGCCTCCCTGCTTCTACCGCCCTGCGTCCGCCTGTCAGAGTTCCTTTAAAAAATATGTCAGGTCATTTCACTCCCCACACTCACCCTCATGTCCAGAAACCCAACTTCCTTGCCAGGGGGCGGTGCCTGTGGGATCTGCCCGCCCCCTCCACCAGCCCACTCCGCTCTCTGTCTTTAGAGCACGCCAGCTTCCTGCGGCCTCCGGGCCTCGCATGGCTGCTGCCTGTCTGGACTTTGCTTCCCTCTGTTATTTGCATGACTCATTCCCTCTCTCACCTCATCAGGTCTCTCTGACCAAGTTCTCTGGGCTTCCTGTCCCTCTCCACTGCCGCCAGGATACAGTGCTTCCTGTCTGTCCCTACATTATAGAATCCTCAGGAGGGCAGGGCGTCTGCTGTATCCCCTGCTCTGGCCCCAGCTCCTAGCACAGGGTCCGATCCATAGTAGCTGCTTGACACTTAACTTGTTACCGAGATGAATGGAGGTGAGGTCAGGGCTCCAGGCCCGCCATTTCCTCACACCCGCGTTAACCGGCGTGGCCTAAATAAATTCTCTTTAACTGTCTACATTTAATGAAAATCCTTAGGTCCTGCTTAACAGGAATAGCTTGGGGTTATTTTTATTTTTAAACGAACATAACCCTCCAGACAATACCCGAAAACCTCTTTAACCTTCAAAGAAAATGCACAGAGCCCAGAGCATGCAAGAATGCCCGTTTTATGCCTGTGATACTAACCCGGAGACGATGGAGCAGTCACCGGCAAACACCTTACACAAACACAAAAAGTCCTTCTGTGTAAATGAACAGAAGTAGGTTGTTCGTTTCCCTGTGTTGCTAAAGCTTAGACTCATGGAGACTTGTCCCGTTTGTTGGCATCCTTCGTTATTTTAGATTTCCCCATTCCTGAAAAACCTCAAAGGGCAAAATCGCCAGGCAGTTAAATGAGTTCTGGGACAAAGCCGGGCCTTTTAGCACGATTCCCAAAGTTCTGTGGGGAACGGACGTATACTGGACAGGTTTTCGGCACAGAACAAGGGAAATCCCCGAGGAGTAAACCGACTTCCTCTAGACAAGCTGCAAGCTGATTAAAATATTTATCATCGTTGGGGTATGCAACAGCTTTGCTGATGGAAGGCGTATTAATATTCATCCTTGCTGTCCGCCTGCACTTCAGACCGATCCCAGGAAGGGCCGCGCCGGTGACCAGCTTCCGCTCCTCCCCAGGAGTCCTGGAGACCCGCGCAGCTGGGACGCACGAAGCGCCTTGTGATGTGACGGGGCTTGTCCGCTGGGGGCTGGAAACCAGGAGGGACTTTTGGACGGGAGAGCTTTAAAGGAGGCCTGCTCTCTCGCAGGGAGTCTTTTGCTAGAACAAAGGGAAAAGTTGGGTTGTAATGGGATGAGCAGCAGGACTGCCCTTGCCGTCTGAGTCCACGAGGCAGACCCGGCTGCTGGGCTGAGTGGGAGGGGTCGGAGCCCGACAAGGGCTTGGGTGTGAATGCCAAGCCAGTGGCCCCATTTTCCGACCCGGGTCTCTATCTTGCGCCCCCACAAATGAAATACCAGCCTCATCATTGGGGACTTTGGTCGAGGCTGGTCTTCCCATGTGCGAACCACTTGCGATGCTTTCTTGCTTGGGAGCCGTAGGTCTGCTTTGTTTTATTTGTTCACCCATTTTGGTGTTGGGATTGTGGTTTGGAGGAAACGACACCCCCAGAGCCTCTCGCAGAGGGGACAGCCTCGGAGACTGACATGCTTGCACGGAAGCATTTTGAACGATGGCCAACGTGTTACTCATGAGCTATCTGATTTGGTTCAGGAGAGCAGGTGTGGTCACCTGTCACCCCCACCGTGGAAATGGGGTGCTTTCTTCCCCACGCGTATCTCCCCATCCTGCGGCTGAGGGGCCCACGTCAATGCTGTGACGTCACACCACTTGAAAGACCAAATCAATGTTCGGAATGTTCACTCGGGCCTTACCCACCTATTTTTTTTTTTTTTTCAGAGAGGACGGTGAGGGAGAGAAAGAGAAAAACATCAACGATGAGAGAGAATCATTGATCGGCTGCCTCCTGCACGCCCCCCACTGGGGATCAAGCCTGCACTGGGGCATGTGTCCTTGACCAGAATCGAACCTGGGACCCTTCAGTCCTCAGGCTGACGCTCTATCCACTGAGCCAAACCAGCTAGGGCTGGCCTCGTCCACCCGTATGTATAGATCTGCCAGACTCTCACTTTTCCCTTTATGTCACATTACTATGTTCTAGTGACTGGGTTGATTACTTCCAAGGCACAGGTGTTCATTCTTGAGGTATCCTATACAGTAAAAGGCTAATTTGCAAATCAACTGAACGGCGGAATGACCGGTCGCTATGACATGCACTGACCACCGGAGGCAGACACTCAACACAGGAGCTGCCCACAGTTGGTCAGTGTGCTCCCACAGGGGGAGTGCTGCTCAGCCAGAAGCCAGGCTCACAGCTGGCGAGTGCAGTGGTGGTGGCGGGAGCCTCTCCCATCTCCACGGCAGGGCTAAGCTGTCAGTCAGACATCCCCCAACGGCTCCCAGACTATGAGAGGGCACAGGCCAGGCTGAGGGATTCCCCCCCCCCCAACCCCAGTGCATGAATTTTGTGCACCAGGCCTCTAGTTGGTTAATAATCAAGTTTGTTCTTCAGATGTGGGCTTCTGAAGGATTGCCTCCACTTTGATTCTGTTCGAGAATCTAAGGCAGGGGTGGGGAACCTTTTTTCTGCCTATGTCCATGTGGATATTTACAACATCATTCACAGGGCATACAAGATTATCAGCTTACAAAATTAGCTTGCTCTCTTTGATTAAGCATTTAATTAACTCACCCCTAAGGCCTTGGCAGGGCCAGTCCAAATGACTTTGCAGGCCTTATGCGGCCCGCGGGCCGGATGTTCCCCCTCTCTGATCTAAGGTCTGGCGTTACCTGTGAGGCCACCGTATGTCTCAGGGAAATGGAGGAAGGATAATTTGGGGCCACTGTCTCGTGTTACCAGAGAATCTTATGAGAGAGCCACACCCAAGTGGCGCTTCCCTAGAGAACAAATAGCTTTTATGTCTTTTTTTTGGGTGCGTCTTCCCTTTTGCTGTCTCTTGAGCCCTCATAAGGCCAGAGAACCTGGGGCAGAGACGCAGTCAGACTGGTCACTGCTCGATTTCCTTCGAGGTCTGCAGCCTTTATCCCGGGCTGTCTACCGACGAGGCTGGCGGTGCCCGTGGCGCTAGGCTCTGAGCGCGGGGGTCCCACGGCCTTGGGATCCTGGGACGTCAGTGTGGGAAGGGGCCCAAGAGATGGTCCCCCCATGGTCTTCATTTTGGGAAAGGAAGGGCCCAGAAGGAACAGAGGCCTGTCTGGGGGCCTCAGAGCCGGATACCGGCTCCGGCTCGGAGGGCCCAGGAGGTTGCCTGGCAGGGTGCTCTGGGCATGCGTACAGGAACCCCTCTGCCGGCGGGTTGGGATCGCCTGGTGAGAAGTGGTTTGTTGCCCTGATTAGAATGTAAACACTGGCCGAAGCTGGGTTTTGGCTCTCACGGGAGCTTCATCACAGCCTCCTGTGTTTATAAACATGTCCCAGCGTGAGGGGGGATGCTAACCTCGGAGCCCCCGGAGAGCACCCACATTCTCTCTGCGGGCTGAGACGGAGACGCCCCAGCGACCGCCTCCGAGCGCCCGCGTCCCGCTGCGCTCCCCGGCCGGCCATTTCCACGCCCTCTTCCAGGAGAGCCCGTGATGCTTTTTGACATTTCATAGTCAGCGGCCATCTCCCAGACAGGCACACAGCCCAGGCTCAATCTAACAAACAGTGTTTGACATTTTTCTCTAGGATTCAGGGTGTCTGGTGTTGGCGAAAATGCAGAGTTGCTGTGTCGTGGAGCCTGCGTGCATGTCGAGGAAATAGACACACATGTAAACAAGGCGCGATGTGTCACAGAAAAGGTGGGGACACAATGTGAGTGAGGTTGAGAGACCTAGGAAGGCTTCATGGAAGAGGAGGCACTGTTTTATTGCACCTTGCAGCGTGAACTGGCTGTTAGTAGGGAAGGTTTTCACAGATGAGGAAGAGGGGCAGGGCCCATTTCGGGCAGTGCACACAGTAGGCCCAGGAGCTCAGCATTCCAACCTGAGAAACGCTCTTCCATCGCGTAGGCGTGAGGGCAGGCACTGTAGGCCACAGCTGCAGTCTCTCTCGGGAGCCGGCTCTGCAAAAGAAACACTCCTGTCTGGTCAGCGTGCCCGGGATCACCCCACCACCCGCGGGATCACCCCACCATCCGGATCATCTCCAGCAGCTGTATTCCTGCAAAGCGGACTTGCTGTGATGAGTGAAAGTTGGGGTCCTGGGTGAGTCAGAGGGCGGCAAGCGTCCTCGTCTCCGATGAGGCTCAGGCACGGTGAACGTCAGGGGCGAACAGCTTCATCTGCACAGGAGAAATCCCGCCGCGCGGAGCGGTTCCCACAGGGGTGCCGCCCGTCTCTCAGAGCATGTAGGTTTCCTGTTTGGGGAGCATCAAAGCACTGGAGAGATGACAGTGTGTGTGACAAGCAACACTTTCCCTGGGCCCCACTGTTACAAGACCTGGCCTGTCCCTCCCTCCCTCCCTCCCTTCCTCCCTTCCTCTCAGTCTGACTTCCTTTCTTCCCCAGAAGTGGGAGTCTCACCTCCTCCAATCTGAAGTCGGACGCCAGGGTTCCTTCCTTTAAAACCATTCGCCGGCCCAGGCGACCATCCCTCATTCTGCCAGCACCGTCCCTCATCCTGCCAGCACCGTCCCGCCCCCCGGGATGGACCACACCTTCTCACGGTCACTTCCCAGCGACCCTCTCCTTTGGGGGAGAGCGCCAGCGCCCGTGCCAGACAGCACCTGGACCGTGGTCTCCCTCCGCCTGGAGCAGCGCGTCTTTAGATCGCCTGTTGTCTCAGCGCTGTCTTCCCCGCTGTCCCAGAGGACCGGCGTGGCTCTTCCTCAGTCCTCGCCCGAGGGTATTTTTTCATTGATTTTTAGAGAGTGTGGAAGGGAGGGAGAGAGAGAGAAACATCGATGTGAGAGAGACACATCCATTGGTTGCCTCCGATATGTTGCCCAACCAGGGCCAGGTATCGAGCCTGCAACCCAGGTACATGCCCCTGACCCGAGTCGAACCCAGGACTCTTCAGTCCGAGGGTCGACGCTCTATCCACTGAGCCGAACCGGCCAGGGCTGGGCTCTTTGGGTTGGTTGGTTGGTTTTGCCTGTTTCTAACTGTGCTGGGAGGCCGCACCGCTTTCTCTCTTGCCGGTGGGCAGCATGCGGCCGTCTGTTTGCTCCAATAAACAAACATGCTTTTCAGAGACGCTGTTGTTTAGCAGGGTAGAAACTTTTCTTCGATAGCGTCTTTTATAGAGAGGAAGGTAGGATACGACTGTGCTTTAAAGCAAAACCCAGCTATTCTAAAGGCATTGCATTCTGTGACGCCCAACATTGCTGCCTCCCGCCAGGCCCCCCTGCCCCCCGCCAGGCCCCTCTGCCCCCCGCCAGGCCCCTCTGCCCCCCGCCAGGCCCCCCTGTGTCCCGGCTCCCCGCAGCCTCTCAGGGAGGTCAGACGGCGAGTGGAGGGCTGACTGGGGAGGCCACGGGCTCTCTGGGTCACCCCAGGCCGTAAAACCTCGTTACTGGAAAAGCACCTTGTGACCAGGGATCGGCATCCCCGGGCGGAGGGGTGGCCGCGGTGGGTGGTGAAGGGACTCACCAGCGCATCCGAAATCGGCTCCGTTCAGCAAGTGGCATCCTGCGGGGCAGGCAGCGCCGAAACGCCAACAGCTGTAGGACAGGCCTCTGAGGTTGTCGTGAACTGTGCCCCCTCCTCCAGCAGCAGTAACTCTTGGTGATCCTGTCAGGGGCCTTTCCCGCGAGCACCGCACACCACCCCGGCGGGTCAGATGCTTAACCCCCCTGCCCAGCTACAATGAGACGGCCCTTTTGTTTTCCTTACGGCAGAGCCCGGCCTAGCAGACGGGTGAATGGGGGCCTCGGGCGCTCGCCGCTCAGAAGTCACTGATTGTCCGGGCGCCACAAAGGGCGCGTAGTTTTTGTTTCCATCCGACAGTGGTGCGGCCTTTGCCTGTGCATCCAACCAGGAGACAGTCTGCCCATTGACCGGCAGGCAGGAGTTTGGGGGACCATTTGGTTCCTCTGACCTGTGTTACTTTTTACTGACCCGGCCAAATTGCTGAAAAGTTTCCCCTTTCTGCAGTCAGTGCTTAAAGCTGCTCAGTGTCTCTGAAGTGATCCCACCCCGCTTTCTTTTTAACACGTCACATTCCTGCGTATCGCAGCGCCTGCTACTGCAGCGAACCATGAAATCACAAATGTTACGAGGTTCTTAGGGACCGATCAGACTTTTTTTAAAATATGTTTTTATTGATTTCAGAGAGGAAGGGAGAGGGAGAGAGAGAGATGGAAACATCAATGATGAGAGAGAATCATGGATCGGCTGCCTCCTGCACGCCCCACACTGGGGATGGAGCCTGCAACCCCGGGCATGTGCCCTTGATTAGAATCGAACCCAGGACCCTTCCGTCTTTAGGCTGACGCTCTATCCACACCAGCTAGGTTGGGACCGATCGTACTTTATGAAATGCACACAGAGCACCTCCCGACCCTGGGATCGCCTGTGAAGGTGAGCAGGCCGTTGCCCAAGGTCACGGACCCGCGTGTGTTTATTTGTGTGGGTGGATCAGGACAGCACGTCGGTGTCTCTATCTGTTTTTCAGGCAGGAACTGTTTGTCATGCGGCCCCTTTAAGAGTTAAGGCACACCGAAGGGGCCAGTTGAGCAAACGCTGAATCCGAGCCTCCAACACGAAGGCTCCTCTGCGAGGGAAACAAAAGTGCCGCCGCAGGTGGTGGACTCGGGCACAGGAGGAGGAGGCGGCCCCACGGTGGCCCATTTTTCTCATCCTTTCAAGGCGCCCATTGTCTGCGCCCCAACGTGAGCGTGTCCCTGCTCCGTCTCATGGAGACGGTTTCGGCATGAGAGGGCCGTGCCCATCCCGGTTTCTCTCGCGGCTTCGTCTGGGGGATGGAACGTCTACCCTCTGAACGAGGCGGGAGAGGTGATTCCCTCCAGAAGATGAGCCGCCCCTGGCTGCTTATCAAAGCACCAACCTCTCTGGCCAGGCGAGTGGAGTAAGGCAGGCCCCTGTCCGCGCCCCGCAGTCCTGCAGGTTTCAGGTTGTCTTTGGGGATCTTAAAGCAACTGTGCGGTGACCGCGTTATGTTTTTATTTTATTTAAAAATTATTTATTTGTATTGATTTCAGAGAGGAAGGGAGAGGGGGAGAGAGAGAGAAACATCAATGATGAGAAAGAATCATGGATCGGCTGCCTCCTGCACGCCCCACACTGGGGATGGAGCCCGCAACCCGGGCATGTGCCCTGACCGGGAATCGAACCCTGACCCTCTGGTTCATAGGTCCATGGTCAGCCACTGAGCCACGCCGGCCAAGCTGCATTACCTTATTAAAGCTAAGGGTAAACCCCGCACAGTCTGTACCTGTTTCCATCAAGGTGTTTTGTGGGAAGGAGGAGAACTTTTTAAAGGGAGTAATCGTTGGAGTTGGAATCATTGTTGTCTGCCCCTAAAAATGAATGAACTGAGTTCATGGTCATTAAAATAGGTTCTGAATTCCTATTGGAAACTATATCCCCAGGTGATGCATCGAAGACTTCGCAGACCATGGTGTTGACGGAGTGGCCTCGGCAGGGACCACATCTGTCTCAGGTAGATGTGGCCACTCCGCCCACATGGTCCTCGCTGCGTGACCCTTCCCTACCCGATCGTCCTTCGTTTGGAGTTTTACGAGGCACGTTGTCAGTAGCATGAGCCACTTCATTATAGTGAGACATCGCTCTGAGCTCAAGAATCTTAAGAAAAATAAGAACGTTTTTTAAGGGTGGGCAGATGTATGTGGTGAAACTTATTAGTTATGTGGTCCTTCCACCAGGGCTACATTTCAGTTTTCGTTGCCTTGAAATGAAAATGGTAAGAGTGAGCAGGTCAGTCTTAAATGACAAAGTTGAGGCCGTGATAGGCAATGAACAGGACGTTCTAGTAGAGTAACTTTTAGAAATGATTTTTATAAATAAAAATCAATATAAGAGCTTCATGGAATCTGACAGTTATTTGATGCAACCCCCTTGGCCACCCTTCACCCTGTGTGTATATTGTATATGTGTATTTTTTACCTGGATGTCTACCACATAGCAGAGACTCACATGGGTGATTACATGAGAATTTGCCTTCAGTACATTCTATTTGGTGTGTTCGGCTTTAATGTGCTAGGCCTGGAGTTAGAACCCCAGATGTCCATTCCTAACTCGAGTCCTGAACTAATTTTGATATTGAATGAGCTATTTAGTTTAGCTGAGCCTCAGATTCCTTATCTGTAATAATGTGTTTAATAATTCCTGCTTTATCTAACTCATATAGTTTTTATGGGGATTAAATGAGATAATGTTCATTAAAACACTTTTCAAAGTGAAAATCATTTTACAGTTATGTTAGCTTCTGGCTTCTGGGTTCTATTTGGTTCTATTTACTAATGGTGTAAAATTTGGCAAGTTGCTTAACCTTCCTTGATCTCAGATTTTTTTAATCTGCAAAATATAAATTTTATCTCATAGACTTACTTTTAGGAGTCAGTGATATAATGCATGTGACAGCACCTGGCATGTAGTAAGCACTCAGCAATGTGAGCTGCCATATCATTATCACCATCATCACCATTGTCACCATCATCACTATCACCATCACCACCATCACCATGACTATCACCATCATTACCACCACCACCACCATCACCATCACCATCACAATCACCATTACCATCACCACCATCACTATCACCCTCACTACCACCATCACAATAACTACCATCATCACCACCACCACTATCACCACCATCACCATCACAACACCGCCATCACCACCATCACCATCACCATCACCATCACCATCACCATCACCATCACCGCCATCGCCATCGCCATCATCACCATCACCATCACCACCACCACCACCACCATCACCATCACCACCACCATCACCATCACTGCCACCACCACCAGCACCGTCACCGTCACCACCACCACCACCACCACCACCATCACCATCACCACCACCACCACCACCACCACCATTACCACCACCACCACCACCATCACCACCACCACCACCACCACCATCACCATCACCACCACCACCACCATCACCATCACCATCACCACCACCACCACCACCACCATCACCACCACCACCACCACCACCATCACCATCACCATCACCACCACCACCACCACCACCATCACCACCACCACCACCACCACCACCATCACCACCACCACCACCACCACCATCACCACCACCACCACCACCACCATCACCACCACCATCACCATCACCATCACCACCACCACCACCATCACGATCACCACCACCACCATCACCATCACCATCACCATCACCACCACCATCGCCATCGCCACCGCCATCGCCACCACCATCACCACCATCACCATCACCACCACCACCACCACCACCACCATCACCACCATCACCACCACCATCACCATCACCATCACCATCACCACCACCACCACCACCACCACCACCATCACCACCACCACCACCACCACCATCACCATCACCATCACCATCACCACCACCATCACCACCACCATCACCACCACCACCACCACCACCACCATCACGATCACCACCACCACCATCACCATCACCACCACCATCACCACCACCACCACCACCACCACCACCACCACCATCACCACCACCATCACCATCACCATCACCATCACCACCACCACCACCATCACCATCACCACCACCACCACCACCACCACCATCACCACCACCACCATCACCATCACCATCACCACCATCACCACCACCACCATCACCACCACCACCATCACCATCACCATCACCACCACCACCACCACCACCACCACCACCATCACCACCACCACCACCACCACCACCATCACCACCACCACCATCACCATCACCACCACCATCACGATCCAGAGGCATCCAGATGAGAGACACTGGCTTCTCTGGTGTCGGTGGTCAGCACTCAGCAAGGGCCTGCGGAGTATAAAACGACGCTCGGTTCTGGTGCTTTACTGTGGCTGAGTGACTAGTACTCGAAAGCACCTCACACTGACTGGCTGTTTATCATGCGTCAGGCACTGTTCCTTCTGAGGACCTGCGTGTAGGAATTGAATCCCGTCAACCCTCTGAAGTAAGTGCCGTAAGTAGCTTCGCGTTGCAGGTGGGGAGACGGAGGTGCAGAGAGGGTGAGCGCCTGGTCTGGGCCAGCTCAGCCCCTGAGGCAGTCAGATCCACGGCTGTTCTTCCTGCCTTCCTGCTGGAGTGCACAGGGACAGGAGCGACCTCCTGACTCACCAGCCGCCGTTTTCCCTTCACGGCCGCCAGGACTGGCGAAAGCTGCCCCATCGGCGGGGCTAACTTTGAGTTCTGAACCTTCTATCCCCCAGCGAAGACACGGTGACATTATGTGAAGTGCAGAATGGTGCGTCCGTATAATTTCCCTAGATCTTCAGGTTTACATAGCCGTTCCCCTCCTGCTCCACACACTCCTGTCTGCTCAGCGTCCCGCAAGCATTCCCAGCTCCTCGCGTGGCTTTGGGGCGTTATTTCCTCTCCCTGTGCCCCAGTTTCCTCCTCTTTGAAACAGAGGTGCCTCATATATGGCAATGGCTGCGTGAAGTGAGATAAAGTTGATACAAATGCTTGTTGCAATGCCCGGCACATGGTAAGCTCTCACTCAGCGTCCCTCTTGCTGTTCTTGCCACCGTGGGGGGACCCGTGGTCTTGGCGCCGGGGCACCAGAAGGGTCTCAGGGGGGCATTCTGCTTCACCCCTCCTCTCCCCTCCGGTCCCTCCACACCCCCTGCACCCTCCAGCCGTTAAATTTCCACGAGGGCTTTGGTTTGGATGTTCCTGAAGGGGGGGTGGGTAGGCGAGGGGGTGGGGGTAGGATGGGGGGAGGGGTGGAGAGCAGATATCTACAAAGGAGTGAATGATAACAATGAGCCCTTTCTGCTCCGGTTCCTGCGTAGAAAACATATGTTCAGTGATGCGGGCAGCAGTCGGGTTCAAGACACACTGTAGGACTGCAGACAAAGGCCCGCCCCCGCCCCCCGCCCCGGCAGCCACAGCGTCTCCAAACACAAACATCTTCGCTTGTCTCACTCGTAAGGGGTAAGGGACGGAGCTGTCAGCCAGATCCTCTTGCCTGTGATTCCCCCCGGCCCCGTTCCCTTTCAGAGGCCTCCCCCGCGCCCCCAATGCTTTACACTTCGTATACTCCAGTGTGCACGGCAGACCACGCCAGCCTCTGTGGGACCGGCGTGGGCGCGGGCCACTCTGATGGAGATACCGGGTGACGTTTCCCGCGCCCCCGGATCGGAAGGACCTAAGCCCCTTTTAGGACCGACATCGTCCCTGGCTCGATGATTCAGTGCTCGGTGTAGCTCGCCCTCCTTCACCTTCAGTGAAAGGCCAGCGGATAGGTCAGCGTCCTGCGGCCCTTAGAAGTGGCGGCTGGGAGCCGGGGCCTGTGCACGTTGCGGTGGGGTTGGGAGAGTTCTTGCTCTTACTTGTAGGGTGAATCGTTGTTGATGAACAGACACAGATACATCAAGGCCCCGCAGAAGGAACTGGAGGGAAGCCGCTGTCATTCTCCTCTTATTCATGATGTGCAATCTATACCCAGGTCTGAACTTATTTCTACACCCGGGTAGTATTGCTCTGCGAGCGTCTGTTGATAAATCTTATTTTCTTCATGGAAGATTTTGCAGCTGTAGTAGGTTTATTTCCATGCACGAGACTTTAGGAAGATGCTTTGATATGTGTTCCTTTGTAACTCCGTGTATGTGTGGGGTAGACATGTATTCTTTATGATGCTTTTCTGTGCAGTGCACTAGAGCTTCCAGTGCTGAGAACAGGCAGCTAGAAATACACAGAATTCTCACCCCAGCGGTTCTGCCTCGGATGCACGTGGCTCTTGGCTATTTCACATTCTCCGTCTCAGTTTTCCCATCTGCAAAATGGGAATTCCACGATCGTCCTACCTCATAGGGCGGACCAGAATAAAGCAAGGTCAGTGTTCACACGATGATGGTCGGCGAAAACACTCGCTGTCTCTGGACAAGTCTCGCGCTGTGTCTTCGTTGCCCATTATCGAGTCAACTTCAAGGCTTTTGTTTCTTTTTTCTCCTAAGACCCGCGCTGGGTGCTCCGTTGGAGGATACTGTTAATTAGTTGCCTGGCTCATCCTGGAAAGCACCCGCGCGAGCATTCAGAGGCAGGAGGGAGGCAGGGAGTTTCCCGTTGGCTTAGCGCGCTAAATGGGCCTTGAGCTCGTTTCAGCAATTGAGGCAATTACAGCCCCGCTAATGAATAGGCAGTCAAGTGGAATTTCCCGTGTACGCTGTCTGCTGGGCCGAGGATAATTTCAACACCTGAAAACGCTCAGACATAAAACATTGTATAAATATTTTCTAACGAGAGGCGCCAACAGAGTCATCTCTGCCAACGCGTGTCAGCACCGACAAAGGCACGTACTGATGCTGGTGCACGGACAGTTTTTAGTGCTGTCACCTGAAGATCCTTGAAAGGAAAAGCATGGTAGAAATGGATACCTGTTCCCCTCAGGCTGAAAATGAGTTGGCAAAGATCGTCCTAATGGCTGACGCGAATAGACTGCAAATTGGGCTAGACACGCCCCCGCACGGCCCGCCCTGCCGGCCCAGAGTGGAGTGTCACCCACAGCCCACAGTAGGACCACTGGAAAAATCACTGGCTATTCTTTCCCACATGGAATGAATTCATTTCACAGACGGATGGGGAAGGGAGGTGATGGTTGTACAAGTGTGTGTACAAGATTTGTTTTCCCTCCCCTTGTTTTTACTTTTATTTAAAAAATATTTTTATTGATTTCAGGGAGGAAGGGAGAGGGAGAGGAGAGAGAGATAGAAACATCCATGATGAGAGAGAATCATGGATCGGCTGCCTTCTGCACGCCCCCCCCCACTGGGGATCGAGCCCGCAACCCAGGCATGTGCCCGGACCGGAAGCGAACCGTGACCCTTTGGTCGACGCTCAACCACTGAGCCACACCGGCCGGGTTCCACCCTTGTTTTTAAACAAAGCGGATGCTTCCGAAGGTGGAATGATGCCGGGGCTCTCTTGGCAAGAAGCACCCTGCTGTTCCCTCCACCTCTCTATGAGTCAGCGTTAGCACATGGACCGCGCGAACTAGTGGCGAAGAAGAGGCGGTTGAAGCAAGCGAATCTACTCGGCTACTTGGAAAAAAAGGGGGGGCGGGGGACACAAGAAGAACAATGATTTTGCAAACTCCATAAAGGTCAGAAAAGAAGGCTCTCAGTAAGGAGAGCGAGCCTAGAAATCAAATCCCATTTCCTATCATAAGAAGCCCGTTGTTTGAGCCGCGGTCGTTAATGTACTGGACGTGAAAGATTTAAGGCTCGTCGGAAAGCCGGGCTTCTGTTTTATTAGGCTGCTCTTGAAAAGCCCAAGCAGAGCGGGGACTAGGTGCTTGGAGATTTCTTAATGGGCTGTCAGGGGCAAGACACCAGGGCCGCGCTGCCCCAGCCCCTTCCTGTACATGGGAACAGCGGGGGCCGGGCGATCCCGGCCCGAAGTATGAATTACTTGATGCTTTCTCTGCTCCATATGGCCAGCCGTGTCTTTGGCAATTAATCACGGACAAAATCAGTCGAGTGCTTTTCTGAGGCATTGAAGTCAACATTTAGTTGTACCTGTGCCAGGGGGCAGCGGGGTTGCACGCGTAAAAGAGCGGGCGCGGGGCTCTGGCGCCGGACCCAGCAGCTGGCTTCTATAAACAACACTCCTTCCCTCCTCACCTTTTTCTCCCCCGCTTTCATTTTTCTTCCTTTCCTTTCTTTTTTCTCCCTTTTTTCTCTCCTGTCTTTCATTCCTTTCTTCTCTTCTTTCTTTTTTTTTCTTTTATACTTTCTTTCTCTCTTTCTCCTTCCCTCCCTCCTTCCTTCCTACTTCCCTCCCTTCCTCCCTCCCTCCCTTCCTTTCTTTTCCTTGACGAGCACATGGGCTGTTTTGAGCAGCAGCAGCGCAGGGGCTGCTCCCACTCCCTGCCCCAGCGTCCAGGCTAAGAGTCTGCAGCAGGCCACCCTTCCCTCCCGCCGGGGCATTCCAGCAGCCGCCCGCCCGCCCGCCCGGGAGCTCTCTCAGTCCCAGGCCGGCGCGGTGATTCCTGTGCTGGGGGAGAGAGTGGGAGGCGCTGTGGAAGTACTTGGGGAAAAGTAGCGGTTCCATGTCATAGCGGTTGCCGTTCAGCATGTAAAAACCAGGGCCCCTATTTTCCATGATCCCCCCACCCCCCAAGCTTTTACCCATAATCCTGCTGACAACAGTAACAGCAGCATTTATCGAGACTTTGTATGGGCCAAGCATTGTGGGTTATCGCCTGTCATCATCCCCACACGCTTTAGGCGCTGTTGCATAGACCCCCTGACCGACGAGGAGACTGATCAGGAGAGTTTTTCCCTGAATCCCGTCCCCACAGATATTCTCGACTGTTCTCGGCTCCCTCCACTCCAGCGTGCGATGGAGACATGCTGAGCTGTGTCTCCCTGGGACGTGTTTGTGAGGCTTCGTCTGGTATACGCCACCGAGACGTTCATTTACGTGGAGCGGATCTTGGAGACAAATCGCGCCACGCCTACCTGGTTTTGGGTGGGAATGGACTTCTGCCTTTGCACCTCCCTTTCCAGAGGGTCCAGCTTATCTCCCGCTTCCGTGGTCCAGGGGAGCTGCAAGCTTATCTCCCGCTTCCGGGGTCCAGGGGAGCTGCAGGGCGGGGAGGGCAGGCAGGCGGGCAGGCAGCCGCCTTCAGTGGCCTGAGGCCGGGTCCCCAGCCGTGACTCCTGTTATCTCGGATCCCAGGTCATCCAGGATGTGTTTTCTCAGATCCAGGAAATGGGAAAGAAAGTTTTAACATTGTGTAAACATCAGCACCCCCAAAAGCCTCCCTTCTTGGAGGAGGGAGATAAAGGAGGCAAGAAGGCGGCCAGGGATGTTTATTTGTTCTGCGGGGCTGAGGACCCAGGCATGCGGGAGACCCTCCCCTCGGGGGGCCAGGCCCGTGCAGACAGCGTGAGGGCGTCACTCAGCACTGCGGCCGGGACCCCACAGAGGAGCCGCCTGGAACTGACAGTCAGTCAACGAGGGAGGACCCGGACCGACCTTTCTTTGATGGGACGGGGCTCTCTCAGTGGGTTCTGTGCCTTTCTTCTTCTTCTTCTTCTTCTTTTTTTTTAAGAAAAAAAAAAAGCGGGGGCGGGGGCAGAAAGGGGAAAAAAAGTTCTGGACTTTTGAAGAGTGGAGCCCTGGCTGGTGTCTGACAGCCCATGGCAATGTTGACGGGAGGAAATAGCTTTCCCAGCCGATAACATCTTAAGCCAAGTTCCTTCACAAGTTGAACCTTTCGCCCTCATTATCAGCGGGCGCATATCTCTGTGATTTGTGTGCGCGGAGGGAAACGCAGCCCTAACCGAGGCAGATACGTGTGTAAAGAGCGTGAGGGTCGACATTCCGCCCATAAAGACAGCGTTGCTTTTCTGGGGGGTGAAGGGGGGTGGCGGGGTCTGGCATCCTGGTGTTTATGTGCCTCTTGAAATTGGGAAACCAGCCGCGGAGTTTTCGTTTGGGCTCTTTTGTGTTAATGAACTAAGCGGAGGGAGGACCAGCCGCGTTTATGGGATGCCTCCTGTTTTCCCGCGTCTCCTTAGACAAAGTCCTCTGATGTGTAAGAAGGATGGAGAGAGCTGAGTTTTGGAGTTAAAGGCCGATTTGAAAGTGTGACCCCCCCCCCCCCACCCCAGAAAGGAACCCACAGAATGAGAGACACAGAGAAGGATTGGTAAGGAGTCCATGCTGTCATTCCTCTAAAGCCACTGGAGGGGGCTTTCCCAGAGAGCAGCAGAAGAGAGGAGAGGAGAAGCAAGAGGTAGCCCTGGGCTAACCTAACAGTGGAGGGTCCGAGAGGCAGTGACCCCCAGGAGACCGAGGACAGGACAAGAGTGGGTGATGGCCCGAGGGGGAGAGGCGCTTCCTAATGGAGAAACGCCAGGTAAAATCGGGAGCGACTCTAAACAGGAAACCCACCCTCAGCGGACACGGGTTGACCAGCGCCAGGCTTTGCAGAGGGGCCTGCCGCTGGCTCCTGGGGGGCTCCTCATGGCTATGTGTGTTCGGTGGCGGCCTGATTTCCTTTTTTCTTTTTAAATTAAATCTTTATTGTTGAAAGCATTACATATGTCCCCCTTTTCCCCCCAGTGACCCCTTCTAGCCCGCCCCCACCCCCCTCCCTTGGCCCTTCCCACCCTATTGTCTGTGTCCATGGGTGATGCATCTATGCATACAAATCCTTTGGTTGGTCTCTCTCCACCCACCCACCCTCCCCCACCTTCCCTCTGAAACTCCACAGTCTGTTCCATGCTTCTGTGTCTCTGGATCTATTTTGTCCATCAGTTTATTTGGTTCATTAGATTCTACCTATGAGTGAGATCATGTGATGCTTGTCTTTCTCTGACTGGCTTATTTCGCCCAGCAGAATGCTCTCCGGGTCCCTCCGTGCTGTCGCAGAGGCTAAGAGATGGGTTTCCTTTTGAAGTTTTTCATTTCAAGTCATCGACACTCTCGGGCATCCTTTTGTTAAAATAGCACAGTCACCCTGGCCGGTTTGGCTCAGTGGATAGAGTGTCAGCCTGCGGACCGAAGGGGTCCGGGTTCAATTCCGGTCCAGGGCATGTTCCTCAGTTGCAAGCTCCTCCCCGGCCCCGGTCCTGGTTGGGCTCGTGCAGGAGGCAACCAATCGATGTATTTCTCTCACATCGATATTTCTGTCTTTCCCTCCCTTCTATTCTCCTTAAAAATCAATAGAAAAATATCCTCGAGTGAGGATAAAAAAAAAATAGCACAACCTAGCACTAGGTCGACGAGTGAGTTTAAGATGAAACAAAACTAATCATCACAGGGGCATCTGTACTGGGCACGTGTCCCCACAGGAACCTGGGGGTTGTCGTCTCCGTGTCGCCGTGTGGACGAGGCCCACAGCGAGGAGGCGACGGCTGGGGTTCGAGCGGCCAGCCGTCTGTGGCACCGCCTTAGCCTCCTCCTGATTCGCCAGCGTTCCCTTAGGTTTCTGCGGGAAAAGATGGCAATGAGATGAAATTCCACCCCCAGAGCCCGCGCCCCGGGCCTGCGGTTCGCTTGCCCCGTGTTCTGAGGGGAGGAGAGGAAGAATGTGCTTTTGGTAACCGGAGCCTGTTCAAAAACTGGCACTGGTTGGAAGACAGCTCTGCGTTACTCCTGATGGGAAAATGGGCCGCTCACCGCTTCCTGTGCAAACTCAGCCCCGAGGAGCCAGCGCTTCTAGAAGGAGGAGAACTGCCCCGCGGATCCTCGTAGGAGGAAGGCCCGTGGACACCCTGAAGTTTCCATCCGGGCAAGGACCTCTTTTCACTCTGAATTTCAGGAAATACTGTATTGGAGGGTCTCCGTGCTCCATGTAGGTTCACCCCTCCTTTTCCAATATTACAAAAATCAGTTTAGCAGATTGTGTTTGGTCATCCAGACATACAGCCCCCCCAAATGAATATGTACTTTACCAGCTGATAGCTCAGTTTTGAAAATGAAATTTATTTTAATAAACACTGACTTTATCATTATTCAAAGTGTGTGGGTACATTTTGGGGGGCGCCCTATATTTCCTCCTATTTTTTGCTAACTACTTAATTCATTCGATGTACTTGTATGTAAGCGTGTTCTCTACATCCCTTCTCGTCCTAAACATTTGATGAAAATGCATTTAAAAAGTAAACGTTATCATATTTTCATACAGTCAAATAGGCTGTTTGGAGATAGACAGTTCATGAGTTTTAACGTATGTATGAGATCATGTAACCGCCACTGCACTCAGGACACAGCAGAGTCCCATGTTTCCAAAAATCCCCCCACGCTGCCCCATGTAATAACACTCATCCGACCTAATCCCTGGCCTCCACTGCTTTTCTCTCCCTCCCTAGAATTTGCCTTTCCCAGAATGTCAAATAAGTGGGACCACTCAGGCCCTAAGCGTTTGAGACCGGCCCCTTCCGCTCAGCATGATGCCTTCGCTGGTCATCCCAGTGGCTGCGTATGTCAGTGCCTTGTCCCTGTGGATGGCCAGGCCGGAGGGATTCCCTCGTATGGATGTACCACAGCGCGTTTATCCATTCACCCTTCGAAGGACATGTTGGTTGTTTCCAGTGTTTGGCAATTATGAATAAAGATTGGTGCACATGTTTTTGTGTGAGCATAAGGCTTTAATCTCTTCAGATAAATCCCTAGAAATGGGATTTCTGAGTCCTGTATTAAGTGTCTGTGTAACTGTTATAAGGAACTGCCAAACCATTGACCAGAATGGAAATATTTTTGCAGTTCCACCACTAATGCGTACACTTAAAAAAAAAAATTGAAATGCTCTTGGGTTGAGGTTGGCAAATTGCGTTTCACCGTTCCTTGGAGGTTTTTTGTTTTTTAAAAATATGTTTTTATTGATTTCAGAGAGAGGAAGGTAGAGGGAGAGATAGAGACATTGATGATGAGAGAGAATCATGGATCAGCTGCCTCCTGCACGCCCCCTACTGGGGATCAAACCCACAACCCGAGCATGTGCCCTGACTGGGAATCAACCATGACTTCCTGGTTCATGGGTCGATGCTCAACCACTGAGCCACACCAGCTGGGCTGCATCTGTAGGGTTTTAGATTGTAGGCAACAGAAACAGAGTCTGGTGAATTTGAACAAAGTGGGACTTTGATGAAAGGCTATTGGATAACTCGAATTATCCAAAGAGAAGAAACCCAACTGGTATTGCTCAGGGGTTGAGCATCGACCTATGAACCAGGAGGTCAGGGTTTGATTCCCTGTCGGGGCACATGCCCGGCTTGTGGGCTCCATCCCCAGTAGGGGGCATGCAGGAGGCAGCCGATGCCTGATTCTCATCACTGACGTTTCTCTTTCTCTACCTCTCTTCCTCTCTGAAATCATTAATATGTACCTAAAGAAAAGGATCTGGACTCAGGAACTTCAGGAAACCAGGAATACTGGGAGGACCGGGGTGGTAGGAACTAAGCAAATTGATAAACAACAACAACAGAATTGCCGGCTTGGCTGGAAGTAGAAATGCATGATTCCAGTAAGAGAGGCTGTACAGCAGGCCTCGCTCAGAGGCAGGAAACACAGAGAGAGAAAGTCAGAGACCCTCTCCTTACTTAAAGGCAAAACAAACAACGCACGGCACAGTGTACGTGGAAATCATGTCTAATAATAGCTCCTGGTAGGCAAGTCCCAGGGAAGAAAGTCGTCGGGGCGCGAGAACATTAGAGGGGCGCCCACAGGACGCGGATATGACTCGGGGCAGCGGGGCCCGGAGTCTACCGCGGTGTCGCGTACATTGATTAAACACAAACTCCACGCCGGCCATTCCTGGCCATCATTTACTGTATTGATTTGTTAGCAGGGGAACTGTAATAAAACAGCCATTGATTTACTGTCCTTATTTGCTTATGGGCTTTTTTTTTTTTTTTGGTATTATTAATTTTTCACTCTTTCTTTTCCCTTTTTTTTTTGGATCATTTCTTCTAGACAAATGGGGTGCTTCATGAAGTGCGAAGAGAGGGGGTCCCCGTGGGACAGAGGAATGCCATGGTGACCGCCATCCTCGCCTCGCTCACCACGCGCCAGACGCTGCGGAGGGAGTGGCACGCCAGGTTAGTCCCATGAGGACGTGGGTTCTGCTGTTTCCGGAACACGGGGGCTGTGTTTGGCTGGGCTCGTCCCTCTCATGGGAGGGGTCTTGAAACAGAAGCCGGTTAGGTAAACGCTCTCAGCCATGGTCAGCTCTCCTGCACGTGGGACCTACGCTCACTGTGACGATCCCTGGGTCGTCTGGATGCGTAAGTGACTTAACCCCGGGTGTGACATTTGGAGGAAATGTTTGCACCTTGAGCAAATGCAAGATAAGGAAGTACCTGAGGCCGAAGCGCCCTTCTCATCAACGGTCTGAGAGACCCGCCTGGCGACTCAGGTGGGGCAGGTGTCTGGGTTGCCTGAATGCTGTCTGTGTGTCAGTCTTCGAACTGACCAGTCGGAATTCCCCCGGTCCCCACCTACTTTCTCTGCGCGTGGCCTGACCTGTGGTTAGAAAGCTGCCCCTGGAAAAAGGTTTGTGCAAATCATCCGTTTTTACAGAATCGATGCTTGCGTGCTACCTCTCAGGGTCTCCTGCTCCAGCTTGACAAACAGCTGATGGATGGATAGGAGGCTGGGCCGACTGCCCCCACAGGTTGGGGTTAGCCTTCAGGTCTGTGGTTGGTAAAAACGGTTGCGGTATCGTCTGTCCCTGAGCAGGGGGGACAGGAATCGGGACGATGACACTGTCCGTGGCCCCCGAGTCTGCCCTGATGCTTAAACATTCCGTGTGCCTGGGAGTCAGGACCGCTTTTATTGATAGCCGTCATCTTCTGCAAATGAGTTCACGCGACAGAGTTTGCAGTAATTGATGGCTTTCCTCATAGCAATGATCATAAAAATAGATTTGTCCGAACACGGCTAAGATGAGCCCTCTCCAAGCAAGGAGACAGCGGAGTAGGAGTTATCCGTTCTGATTGCGTATCGGAAAGCTGCCCTTGCACATGCGTCTGTCATCTCTAAATTTGGGCTTGTGCTGAGACTATAATTTTAAAATTCTCCAGAACCTTCTCCCCTTCCATCCTTTCCTGCCGTGTGGCCGGAGAGGGACAGTTTCATCTATAGTTACTCAGTGATTTCCAAGTTAAGTTTCAGGGACTAATTTTTAAATTTTCTCTGTGTTGCAACTTAAGTACGTATAGTCAGTCAGTCAGGTATGCCTATTCCGTTAATAACGGCATCTCGGCATGGGGACCTCTGAGAGGTTTCTCTCTCTGAGTTGGGTCTTTGGTATATTTTCCTCTGGTGATTCTGATGAAGTGGGAAAGGGAGAAAGAAGGAAAAATTCTCCTGTAATCCTCTCGGACCATCACACCCCCCCCCGCCTCCCCCACCCCCAGACAGTGCAGCTCAGAGACAAGTGTTGGGAGCAGAGGGAAGGACTTCTGATGGGTGCTTTCGGTTTGTTAACCGTGATTTCCCAAAGCGCCAGGTCACCAGGCGGTGTGGCCGAGGTGTCCCGAGTGAGAAGAGTCTGCTCTGGGCACCTAGGGCCCTTCCTGGTCACGGTTTAATCAGGAGCTGGAGCAGGGGTTGAAGTCCATGCGGTTATTCCGACATCTGGCACCGAATTTCTCACGTCCTCTGTGAGCGAGCGTTCAGCCCCCAACACTCTGTAGGCCGCCTTAAGGCCAAACACCCGAAAGGGAACCTCAGGAGAGGGTGTCCCGGAGCTCAGGAGACTGTCGTCCGAGTATTAAGTGCCCCTGGTCCCTTCCCCACCCCGTCCGTCCTCACCCCCATTTGATGTTTCCATCCCGGTGACCTGGCTCCAAGACTCATCCACATGATCCCTGTAAACAGGCCATTCCCACCACCTCTCCTTCCCTCATCAAAGCCACACTGGTCGTCTGGGCTCCGCTCGGCCTGCGTCGCCATCAGGCATGGGCACGTGGCAGTGAAAGTTATCGAACACCCGCCACCGTGCTGAGTGCGCTGCCTGGTTCTGGGGGCCGGCCCGTTGTGTGTGCACTGCGGAAATGACACGAGGAGAAACGTGCTGTGACAGAGAATAATCAGCGCTCGCTGAGGGCTCAGCAGTAGGCTGCTGTATTTTACTTGCATCAAAGCTACCGGGGGATCCGTTAGATTAGATAACAGGAATTTTTTTTCCTCTGAAAGTTAACAGCAGACGACTGTGATTACCGACCATCGCCCGTTGGAGAGTGCGTTAGGAACAGCATGGCTTCGGGAGGTTCAGGTGGGCCGAGGCCCGCGGCTGGCGGAGCTTCAGGCTGCATCGACTGCGCTGGTTCCCCATCTCCCCTCTTCGGCGGCTCATCTGTGATAATGACAGCGGGGAGCATGCTCAGGGCAACCTGCAGCTCGGTTTTAGAGTATTTGTGACAACAGTGTGGCGATTACCAGAAGGAAAGGGTTGGGGGGAGGTGGGAGAAGGTATGGGGGAGACACGGTGATGGTAGGAGATGTAACTCAGGGTGGTGGACACACAGGACAGTAGACAGATGATGTGTTAGAGAATCGTACACCTGAGACCTTTACAACTTTATTAACCAGTGCCCCCCCAATAATTCCATAAAAGACAAGCAAAACAAAACAAAACAAAATAGAAAAAAAAGAAGTGTGACTCTCTCGGGCCAGGAGCCACGCCTGGTTAGGAACGGCCCTCTGAAGCCCCTAAACCGCAAGCACATGTTCCCTGTAACGTGGCTTTGGGAGGAACGTGTCGATTCTGCGTGACGCGGGGTAACTGAGTTTGTCACAGTGTCACCCGGCCCCGCGGTGGCAGAGGCCCGTCCGAGGGCTGTGGGTTTCCTTGGCCCGAGCTCGGTGATCCCATAAACAGCCCCTCCAAATAGGCTGATTAGGGCTGTCAGCTCGCTTCCCGGAGCTGAATGGGCCGGGGCGCCGCGGGGAGGCCGTGTGAATGCGGGGCGAGTGTTAACAGAAGCGGGACAGAGTTTCCGCAGATCTGGCTTTGTTTACACACTCCCCTCCGCCTGACGGACAGCTTGTTATAGCTTTTAAAGAACTGGGCAAGCCCTCCGCCCTGACCCCGTCATGACCTCCGCAGCCCCGAGGTCAGCCTGCAGCTAATAAACGGCGCGATCCTGCGGGCCTACTGTAGGGAAGGCAGGAAAGGAGCAGCTGCAAGGCCGGCGTCCCGGGATAGGCTGCTTCAGGGTCACTCTCCGATAATGAAAATGATTACCAAATTATATGGAAGTTTAACCGCAATCGCCAGCGAGAGGAGGGTGGAGCCGGGCGTATTAGGTTTGATAAATGAACTGTGAAGAGGCCCATCTGGCTCTCCACATCGTCTCCCCCTCCCCCCCCTCGCTCCCTTCCAAGGGGAAGCATTGGAAAATAACAGCAGTACATATAGACTCAATGAGCCATGCGAGGGGCTGCGATGGATGAAGATTTAATGGTGACAGTGGGAGAGATTATCATTTGAAAAGTGCACGGAGGAAGAGGTACAGTTCCGTGTCCCGGCCCCAGTTGTTTTTCTACAATGAAACCCAGTCAAACGCCAGAGCCTTTGTTTATCTTACGCAAATCCCTAGCGTCCTGCCTCGATGGGCGACAGTTTCGAGGGCGTGTCTTGTGGCGGGACAATCATTCGCGGTCGGCACCAGGAAAGCAGTGGGCTTCCTTTGCCTCGAACCGTGTCAGGGTGAGAGTGGGGCACTTCATGTCTGCCGGCTCACTCAGGGTAGAGAAGGTAGGTACGTCACGTGCCAGAGAAAACGCTCCCCAAAACTTGCGATCCAGACGCATGACTCTCTCCAGGACTGTCTCGCACGCTGTTTTCTTTTGACTGCGACCTGGCGCTGTCTCTGTGAGAGTAAGGAGAAGGCACAGTGTCCACTGTCTGGATACATTTGTCTATTTAGCAAGCGATTTTTGTAGCCTTTGTCTACCTACTGCTACTGTATACCAGATACTGCGCGCCAGGATGGGCTCAGCAGCGACGTAAGGATGCATCCGGGGGTGAGATTGTAGCAAGTTTCCCGAAAGCGGCCTGGAAGGCAGCGGGAAGGGAAGCGGGGAGCCCAGTCGCCCTGACCCACTCGGGACGAGTGAAGTGCAGATGCCTCTGAAGACGGGCCTCGCTGTGCCGTTGGAAACCTTTATCTCGGACGACAAGGTCTACGTAACACAAGCCTCGCCCAGGCAAGGATTGTATTTAACATGGAAAGAGGAGGTCTACCCATTTCCCCGAGTCAGCCTCTTTCTTTACCTTTGGTTTTGACTTGACCTTGAATATCCGTGGTGACTGACAGGTGAGCAGAAGGTGAGGGGATGGATACGGTGGAGAGGCGGGGAGCTCTTTTAGAACTAACCGTGCTTTTTAACTTTAAAACAAGGCCATTACACTTATGCTAAGTAAGGTACGGATTCACACACACACACACACACACACACACAAAAACCAGGCCACTAGGGTTATTTTTAAGATATAATTCACATAATATAAAATTTCACTTAATATAGGCATAGTCACTTTAAAGGATGCAATTAAATGACTTGCTTAGTACACAAACAAATCGTTACCCCGACACGAAACCCTCGACCCGTTACCAGCGCTCTCAATGACCGTTTTCCCACAGCTCCTGACAACCACTAAGCTACTTCCTGTCTCTATAGATTTTCTTGTTCTGAGCATTTCCTATAAATAGAATCATACAGCATGCGGCCTTCTATATCTGGCTTCTTTCATTTAGCGTAGTGTTGTAGTGTATACGTGCTCATTCCTTATTATTTGCCAAATAATATTCCCTTGTATGGACGTACCACACTCCATTCATTCATTCCTCAGTGGATGGGCATTTGGGTTGTTTCCACTTTTTGGCAATTCTGGGAAGAAGGGAAAAGGCCCCCTTCGAGTCCATATTTCCCCGCTCCGGGCAGCTGCCGTTCGCTGGCCACCTGCTGATGTCCTGCTGGGGCTTTGATGCTATCAGTGCAGTGATGTGCCCCCGCCTCGGTGGCTTGATATTGGGGCCCACGTGGGATTCCCGTTCTAGGAAACCGGGATCACAAAACGGTGAGCCACCAGCCTTGAGCACAGGCTGTGGGGTGACGAGGCTGATGTCTCTATCTCCTGAGACGACATGTGACTGAGTCATCTGACCACATCTGCTGCTGTCACTCACGCTGGCGAGAGTGGCTGCTTCCTTGGCAGAGGGGGCCGGGGACCAGTTCAGTAGCTGTCAGCGCCCCTGCTGGCTTCGATGGCGGGGCCGGGATGGGCGTGGGGAGCAAGTGACGGCGATTCCGGGGACGAGCCGGGAGGCACTGGCCCGCTAGCCTCCCGTGATGTCCTCCTCTTGTAATGCACCTGGTCCCGCCGCCTTTCATCCCTGCAGGCCCTGCTTTCCCCGCCCTTAGCAGGAGCATGCCCTCCGTGTCTCCATAAATCCGATAACTCCATAAAAACTCCTCATAAATGTGCAGGGATGGAAACATTGTGTACATTGGAGCGAGGATTAGATGAGTCTCCAGATAGGGTCCTTTCTATCCAAGATTCAGCCCCTGCATCTGAAGGAGTCAGGTGTTGCGAATGTTGTTACCACTGTTCCTGTCATCATTTATGGCGGACAAAGGCCAGTTGAGTCGTGCGCATCTTATTTATAAAATCAGCACCGAGACCTCAGCGCGGCCCTGCCCTGGGCCGTTTCTGACTGTGATCAGATGCTGGCTTTTTCCGACGAGGCGGCGCTTCTTAACCTTTTGAGAAGACATTGATCTATTCATGTCTTTATTCACCAGATACTTACTGTGCAGCTGCTATTTGCTAAGCCCCGTCCCAGGTCCCGGCAACCCAGCGGCGAGGAAACGGGGGACCCTGCTTCTTTCAGGGCGCGTATGTTCTAGTGCAGTGGTTCTCAACCTCTGGCCCTTTAAATACAGTTCCTCATGTTGTGACCCAACCATAAAATTATTTTCGTTGCTACTTCATCACTGTAATGTTGCTACTGTGATGAATCGTCATGTAAATATCTGATATGCAGGATGGTCTTAGGCGACCCCTGTGAAAGGGTTGTTCGACCGCCAAAGGGGTCGTGACCCACAGGTTGAGAACCGCTGTGCTAGAGGGACGGCCGGCGAGCACGGTGCTCCTGGGTGGGATCCTGAACTTCGCTTTTTTAAGAAGATGCATGCAGTTGTCACGCCCTGCATTGCGACAACACTCACTAAAACCCAGACAGTCAATCGTCCCGTGGAGATAAGACGATAGAATTTCCCTTTCTGATCCTCATCCTAAAACGATCACTTTGTCGGGAAACTTACTGTTCAGGTTCTAGTGGGTCCTGTCTGCGGGACAGGCCCGGAACCCCGGCATTCTGAGGAACCCCACCCTGGGGAGGTGACAACTTTAAAGTCTCCTTCAGATCATCTGCACCGGTTCCCAGCTATCTTTCAAAAACAAAAAAAAAGTGTACCCCTAAAGGGTTCCCCTTCAAGGAAGGCTCCCGTGCAGGCCGCGCTCCGTGCGCCAGTATCTCTCACGAGAGGACGGGAGACCCCGTGCCGTCTCCTCGGTGCTGGGGTTGATCACACAGCGAAGCCAGCGCGTCACAGGTGGTGGCTGCGGCGATGGTGAGCGAGCTGTGGGTCCTCCCCTGACCGAGGGCCTCCCTGGGCCTCCCTGGGCCTTCCCGGTCCTCCAGGGAGGCTGTAGAGATGAGTCACCCTTGGCTCGGGGATCTGCCCGGTGAGGAGGGCAGGGGGGTATCTGTGCGTACCTGTCTCCTGGCACCTCAGCATCTTTCACACTGTTTAGCTGTGGGGGCGTCTCTCTGTAAGGAAGCAATTTCCAGCTCAGGCTGTATACGTGCCCCTTAGAAATCCCTTAGGAAAGCTGCTTTGTAGCGATGCCATTTTGGTTACAATCTTTCAGCAGGTGGCAGGGCCCGGGTGCCAGTGAGGATGTTCAAGTGGAGCCACCAAGAACCCGTTGGTCCTCGGAGTGGAGTGAAGTGAGGCCGGGGGGGCGGGGGGGTGGAGGCCGATGGGAGTGGCTCCCTGAAGGAGAACGGGGAGCCTTCCTCTGCCCGGGACAGGCCCCCGGCAGCCGGCTCTCTGTCCATAGCAGCAAACCGTCCGCTGCGCGTCAAGAGGGGCAACGTCATGCTCTCTGGGGGTGTCCTGGGCTGCAGGGGCCGGGCGGGGGGGGGGGGGGGGCGGGCAGGGCATAGCGCTGTTGCCCTGTAGGGGACACTGTTGTCTCACTTATCCCATCTCCTGTGTCTTGTCCCAGGACAAAACCACAAACCAAACAAATCAAAAAACAAAAGTAAGTCAGCCCCTTCCCGTTGCTCCTGGAGGGACCCCAGGTGTCTACAACAGGCAGTGTCTGGGGATCGATCGGGCCTGGGTAGTGGCCATGCCCAGAAGGGAACAGCTGAGAGTTTATTTTCGGGGCAGAAGTGATGGACAGGGCCTTCCAGATGCGCTTTCTCTCCACGCTCCCCTCCAGACAGGGTGCTCAGGCAGGTACTCTGTAGTCGAATACCATTTTCGGTTCAATTTAATCAGACTAAGATGTGCCCATGGGCCTTTGGAATCTAGGTAACCACCCTCCGCCTTCCAAGGGCATTCTGCAAGTTCCGATCGTCTCCTCTCCATCCACCTCTCTCTCTTCAGCCGAAAGAGATGCCGTTTTCTGAGCGAATGAAGTCATGTCTGCCAGGCCGGCGTGCGGAGGGCTCAGCGTGAGCCCCGCGCCAGCTGCTGGGCTGGGCTCTCCGGCCAGCCCGCCTCTCTTCCCAGACCGCCGCCCGCCTCCGCCTTCGTCCAGGTGCCCCGCGGCCTTGCCAACAATTCCTCCGCCCGCCCGCCCGGCTCTGGCCCCTTCCCGACCAGAATGCGGGCCCTGGAAGGCGCTTGCCGTTAACCCGGGAAAGCCCGGGCTGTGCCGAGGCGGTGCGCACAGTGCGGACATTGTTCGCTCGCTTCCTTTCGCGTTTCACCATCAATTACGCCATGTGTTTCATCCAGTTGGTGCTACCCTCCCAGCGTTAATTATAACCTACACGACTGTTACAGTTAATTTTATGGCAAGCATATTGTCTCTCCCAGGCTCCCGAGCAGCTCATAAATTATCCTGAAGGTAAAATGTAACTTGGGGAACTAGTTATGAAAATTCCATCCATCTCGCTTAGGAGCCGCAGCTGCTGCTGTCAGCCGCCTCGCCACGGCTTGGTGGAGGAATTACGGCGGGTCAAGTTTAAGAGGGTCGGCCCGGGCTGTCACCCAGGAGAAAGGCTGTCCTGGCCCTGTCAGCCGCGTCCCTCCTGCCCATCCCTGGCGGCTTCCCTCCGCGGCAGGAGGCAGTGGCGGGCAGGTGGACGGTCCCCGAGCTGTCTGTATTCATTACTTTACAGGAACTTGTCGCGGGGCGGCAGGCCCAGGGACCTTTCCTCTCCGCGCTGTCATGATGGGAGGCATCATCTGCAAAGTGCGGGCGAGATGACTCTATAACTGACTCCGGGCCTGGTTCCGGAGGCCGCCCGAGGAGACGGGACAGCGCTGTCCCTGACAACACCTCCTGGCAGCCCCAATCTGGCACTCCCTCCCCACCCCCACCCCCACCCCCACCCGGCGAGCTGTCTTCCCACAGCCCTGGCTGAAGGAGCATTCTATCCCCGGGTTGTTCTTTTTCGTATAATCTGATCAAGTGAGATTTCGCTGTGAGCAAACCGCGCTGGGAAATTGCCTCCTAAGTAAATTAGCGGGTTACCTTATTGGGATAATAAACACACTCCTTTTTTTTTTTTTTTTTCTGTTTCCTCCCCGCAAAGGATCCGCTTTAGGTGCCAGCCCCCGGGGCCCGAGCAGTATTATTTTTAATGACGGAACACACGCCTCTCATTTAGCCGGTTTGTATCGTGACTGTAGACGATCTTTCGGGCTGCCGTCCTTAATCTGAAATTCCGCACGTTGTGCTCGCCTTAAAAGCTCTGAGGGGGCCTCTCGGAGCCGGGAGCCGTGCTCAGCACAGCGTCTGGCAGCAGCGCTGGCGCAGGGCCGGGCCCAGAAGCCGGAGAGGGTGCATGGAGAAGGGTCGCCTGCGCCACATGCTTCCAAATGCAAGTTCGAGCGACGCATCCGCCATCAGTGCCGGCTTGGGTGGCGGGGGGCTGGTTGAGAGCGCTGTCAAGTCAGGGAGACCCTCCCCGAGCTGGCGAAGGCTCCCTGTGTGTTGGGGAGCATGTTGGTGTGTGTTCACACATGTCCCAGCCTATGTCCCAAGGCACCCAAGGCCGTGACCCCCGGGCTGTGTGAGGAAGAGAATGGGCCCTGGCCTTGCACAGCCAGGAGGGCACCACGGGATGGGATAGGACGGGACCGGACGGGACGGGATGAGAGGGGAGGTCTTGCCCGAGGAGGCCCCGGGCTTCCTCAAGGAAGGTTCTTCTGAGCTTTGCACGATCGCCACACGATCCTGGGGTATTTGTGAGTTTTCTAGTGAAGTCAGACAAGAGGCTGCAAACACAGAAATGTCCGCAGGGCCTGGCAGGTAACCGAGACGGATGAAGGCAGAGAGGTGGGGCCAGGCGACCGGGGAGGTTCAGACCTGTCCCGGGTGGGCAGCGTCTTCCAGGCTTGCAAAGGAGGCTGCTCGCGTTACCAGGGCCTCTCCCTTTTCGGCGCAAAGGAAAATTCAGGGGTTAGATGTGCTTGTGGACTCTCCCATTTAAACGTCAGCCAAAATTCAGACCTGTGTGCCTGTTATTCAGGCTGATCAATACCTCACGTCTGGGAGTGGCTGGGGTGGCTGGGAGTCTGAGCTAGAATGGAAGTCCTGTCTGCTTAAAGTGAAAAGTCTTCTCCACCGTCCACACGTGTCAAGGAGAGAGGCGCTGACCTGGGCAAAGGGCCAGAATGCGATCTGGTCACCACCCTGTGACCTCGTAACTGTTGTGCTCGATGTAGGTTCTTTATTTTTAAAAATATTTTTTTTAATTGATTTCAGACAGGAAGGGAGAGGGAAAGAAAGAGAGAAACATCAGTGATGAGAGAGAATCGTTGATTGTCTGCCTCTTGCACACCCCACACTGGGGATGGAGCTTGCAACCCAGTGCCCAGACTGGGAATCGAACCGTGACCTCCTGGTTCATAGGTCGACGCTCAACCACGGAGCCACACTGGCCGGGCTCCATGTAGGTTCTTGCTTGGAGGAAATATTTGGGTGTTTTTGTGTGCCTTTCGCTTGCCAGCCGTTCATGTTCCCTTTCACAGAGAACGCATAGGAGGGTTTTCCGAATCGAATGAGGTGCGCAGGTGGCTCCCGTCACCATGGAAAGGTGTGCAAAATCCTGGGCGGTCTGGAATCCAACGAATGATCTCCATCACCAGTCCTCCTCTCTGCCCTCGAGTTTGTGCCTTATTCCCAGCCCCTGGGTGCAGCGGGGGTTGGGGGTGGGGGGTGGAGCGGTGGGGGGAGGTGGCAGCTGCTCTTCCAGGGCACAGAGGTGTCCGTGCTCAGATAATCTCTTCGTCTCACCGCCCCAGCCGGACGGCCACATGGAGGTGCGGTCAGGCGAGTTGTTACACACACGTGGGTTTGATCCTCTGGAGAAGAGGAACATGCAGAGACGATTTCTTTCCTTTCATAAAAAGAAAAAGGTGAGCCTAACCCTTGGCTGCCGCCGCCGTCAGCTGCCGGGCCTGCGCGGTTCAGTTTCATCGTAAATATTTCACGAGGGCGATCAGAGCGGAGCCCGGTTGACATCACCCGCTCCAGCCGCGCCAGAGGAGCCATTGCGCCAACATCCGCCAATGTTTCTAAAGAAAAGTGAATTTCTAATGTCACGTTCACATCCGGTCCGAGAGCCTCTGGAAGAAACGTCTGTATCGATGTTTATAATCCCCTGCTTTTTATGGATTTGCCGTTTGTGCAAAAAACTCCCAAGGAGACTTTATTTTGGTTCGATCAGACCGGCTCGTGAAATAGGCTGTGTATCCAAATCCATCCTAACCCCGTGTGTTGGCAGCCTTTTGTATAAATAATGTCTTTTCCACAAACGAGTGCATCTGAACAGGGAAGAGGAAAATTAAGTGGCAAACTGTCTCTGGGTTGCCGTAAACTGACAGGATCCCAGATGCAGAAAGCGGAGACTGACAGCTCATTCGCTCCCGGAGCCCATCACGCCGCTGTTGACTCCATGGATGTACGAGAGGTTGCAGTGCCGAGCAAAATGTTTATTCTGGCGCCTTTCGTTTCGGGAGGGGTGGGGAGAGAAGGATTTAAGCGTGCATCTGGGGGAGGGCATGTCACACAAAATACATATGGGGTTTATAGGCATTTGGCAGGAAAAGAAAAAAAGAAGAAAAAGAAAGGGCATTCGCATTTTATAAAAACTTAATCTGTGCTCACAGATGGTCCTGCTCAGGTGCGATTTTAATTACGAGGTAAAGAACAGCCTCGCACAGTAGGAAGTCATGGTAATAGACGGAGAGGCGCTTTTGTCTTCCAGCCGCAAAGAAGCCTTGTTGCCGAGAAACGGAAATACTGTGTGTGACCGGGGTGGGGGGTGGGGGAGAATCTCAAAATGACCAAGAGAGTTGGCGAGAGGAAAACGAAGGGTTCCTAAATATCCGATGCGTACCCTCGAAACGTTTTACGAGTGTGTTGTTTTTTAAAAATATGTTCTTACTGATTTGAGGGGGGGGGGGGAGAAATGTTGAGTGAGAAACATAGATCAGCTGCCTCCTGCACGCCCCCTACTGGGGGTGGAGCCCACAGCCCGGACATGTGCTCTGACCAGGAATTGAACCTGAGACCTGTTGGTGCGCGAGATGATGCTCAACCCACTGAGCCACACCAGCCAGGGCCCTGTGCAGTTCTGAGCTTCCTTCGTAGCGGCCATTTTCGCGGCGGTTTTCCCAGGGAGAAATGTCCGCCATGGGTATGATACCTCTCAGGGGATCAGAGGGAAAATCAACAGGGCCAATGGCAGATCCATTTTTAAAATCTGCATCCCACATGGAAGGCCGCCTTTCGGGGCCTTCGGCTCCAAGGGCTGCTTCGCCCTTCACGTGCGGGGCTGCTCGGAGGAGGTACGGATAACCCACCCGCTGCCGTCACCTCCAGCGGGCATGGGCAGCGCACGGAACAGCCTTTTCCTTAGATAGCAGCCATAGATTACAATGATGCTTCACCGTCTTTCCCTTAGCGGGGAATCAGGCAGGCCTCGTGTTAGGACCTCCGTGTCCTGACACAGTTAATTGCCCGTGGATAATGGCTCTGGGCCGGCGGCCGCGGGCGGGGCGGCTTTGTTGGGGGGCTTACCGAGGGCTCGCAGACTCAGGTGCTGGCCCCCCCCCCCCCCCCCCGCGCTTCCCGCCAGAAGCAGACAGCTGTGTTTTCTTTACCGCCTTATACATCACGGCGAGCTCTCATTTATTACCGCCGAGCTAATGATGCCGCCGCGCCTCGCCGTCCCGTGCTACCCGGCGATCGTATATTTGCTGTGGAGATGTTAGCTGGTTTTTCCGACGTAATTAATCTTTCCTCGCCCAAATGCATCCCGTGGAAATGGTGAGCCCAGGGGTCAGCGTCCTCCGGGTCCGGGCTGCGGCGATCGGACGAGGCCTGGCTGTGGGGTCCTCTTTCCTTTCACAGGGGCCTCGCCCCGGCTGCCGTCGACCCAGCAGCGCCATGCTCACGTTACACATTAAGGGGAACTCGGGCGAGTGAGAGGGAAGCATTTTCAGGACTTTACCCCCGAGAGAGGCTTCCCACCTGAATATGTGCTTCGGGAAGCCTGCTTCGCTGGGGCCACCTCGCTCAGTGGCTCGGCAGGGCCGTGTCCCGTCCATGCGGGCAGCTGGGGTGTGTGTGTGTGTCAGACCAGAGCTGGCTCCCTGTCCCCGCGAAGGCAGGTCCTTCTGACGTGCGTCCAGGCCGAGCTCAGAGGCCCCGTCTCACAGGCCCGCAATGGTGGCCCAGTGGGTGGTGTTGTCCTCCACCCACCAAAGCCTTTCCTTTCGTTTTTTCCTCCACCATTTGACTGGCTCTGTCACATAGTAAATTCCAAGAGCACACATGAGCCTGCGTCTTGAATTTTTTTCTCTTCTTTTTTAAAAAATGTACCTTTATTGTTGAAAGTATGACAGATGTCCCCTTTTATTTCCCCATCGACCCCCTCTGCTTCCCCCCGCCCCCAGGCCTTCACCACACGAATACCTTTCCTTTTAGAAGATACCTATGTTGCTTTAGGTTAGAAAAGCACAATTAGCATTTGGATCCATGGGGCTCACACAGTGTTTCTGAGAACCAGAGACTCAAGTCAATCTTCAAGTTATTATTATTTTAAAAAAAAATGCTTTCAGTCAATTTAAAGAAAAAAATGTATAACCATGTAGCTGGTTCATCAGGAAGAAGCATGATGGCGGGTCGAAGTTGAGGAAACTTACCTACCGAGGGAGTCGGGGAGCCGCACTGCAGTCATCGTTACGCTATGGCCACGGAGAAGAAGAAGGCCCTCGCCATGCAGAACAGCCGGCGGCTCCGAGTGGGTCCTTGCCGGGGGCCGGGCACCGGCTTACTCGCCTTCCCTCACTCAGCTTCCTGCGAACCCAGTGACAGAGGCGCTGCCTCTACCTTCACGTTTCAGTTCAGGGGACGGAGGCCCCGAAAGGCCAGGGAACTGGTCCAGGTAGCGCAGGCTGTACGCGGCCGAGCCAGGGCGGGAGTCCGGGGCGCCGGGGCCTGCTTTCCCTCCCTGCGCTCTTCCACGTCCCGATGGGTCAGGAGGAAGACCCTGTGCTGCTCCCGAAAGCAGGCGGACGGCGGAGAAGCAGGAAGACGTGCAGCGCCGCGTGCCCTGACGCATGCCAGCGGAACAACATGTGATTTGTGTCTACACACAGAGTTCACATACGGAACTCCATGGAACTGACCGGCGCGATAGGGACGCGCGCTGTGCGAGGGCTCCGGCCTCCGCTGCTGGCGGGGCCCTGCGTGCCTGTTCCGGGCCCTGGCGCCCCGAGACGGCCGGCTGCGTGTCTCTAGGACAGACGTGCCTTAGAACCCGAGCTCTATACTGGAACAAGTGAGAAAAGGGGGGTGGACGGGGCTTCAGTTTTCAGCTGGTGCTGGGGAACCCTCCAATCACGTGCCATTCGGGGCTCAGTAACCCTCCTTCCGACAGGGCAGGGCAAGAGTGGGTCTGCGGCTGTTCGCATGGAAAACGATGCCATGATTCATGAATAATAACCCAAGCATACATCCCGTGTTTCATGCACTCGCCGCTGTAACCCTGTCTTTGCCTCACCCTCTATACCAGGGTCTACGGAGCAAACATGTCTTTGCCAATTTCTCGTGTTTTTGTGCTTAGAAACGCATGCTACTTCTTTTCCCCGTTCGCTTCAAATGTCTATAAACAACGCCCAGTCCTGCCTGAACCTTGCAGTGAGACTCTTCGGCCAGTAGCATGCGTCTGTTTTCACGAAGAAGGGACAGCGTCAACCTCTGACAGTGAATCTCGACTCTTAACCGACGATGCACATGCGAGCCTCTCTGTGCCAAAAAGCACAGAATGCCACAGCGCACGGGACGGACACAGGTGGGGGTTCCGTCCCTCGGGTCCCAGACCCAGACCGAATGCACACACTGGTAGCACCCCTGCGACTCTTGGTTTATCTTGATCGAAAAAACCCAGAAAAAAAGGGGCTCCAACGGGCCTGAATTCTCATTTGATAGTTCGCGAGCCGGAGCGCTTCGATCTCGGCACTGGTGTTTCTGACCAGCTCCATCGCACAGGGATCCGTCACGCAGGCGAGGTGTTGGGTGTGGAGAAATGGGAACTCAGCCACTCAGGAAACCTGTCCAATGGACGTGTCCCAGCCACAACCTCCACGCGGGCCACGCGTCATCGTGAGCGATGACTTGAGAACTGGGAGGCGTGCGCAGAGGAAAACTGGAGAACAAGATGGGTCAAGAGAATTTTTACTTTCGTCATTTCGAGTTGGGGCCAGGGGCTACGGCGCACGCCCCGCACCGTGGTAATCCACAGCCATTTAATTTGCTAACAGGGTTTACTCTGATCGGATCTACAGCTCTTCCTCCACGATAATCAGAACAAGGAGCTTCCCCCTCCCCCCGCCCCCGCCCCCGGAGAGAAAATGTTGATCTCTTATTGTCCAGCCCCCGCCCCAGCCCCCCACTTTCTCTCTGGCAGATCGAGATGAAACAGAAAGCTGATATTCAGAGCCGCTGGAATGGCAGGCCTTGTAATTTAGAAATCCCCATTTTATCCCGTGTAATTTCTTCCCTAAGATTCCTCCGTCTAAATCTGATACAGGTAGGAGCCAAGACAAACAGTAACCATTCACCGTCACCCCGGCCAGTTTGAATTTCACCCTAATGTAAAGCAAAGAGAGCTTTTGGCTTCATGTCAGGTGTGTAACAGGGGTAGAAAATGCACTTAACATTTAGCAGCAAATGTTACCATATGTTTCCATAACAACTGCAAACTTCTACGTGAGGACAGCAATAATATAAACACGTAGAAATCTTGGAACGGTAAACGATTAATTTACCAAATATTAAAAAAAAAAAATCCAGCCACAGAAGCCAGAAAAGGGGGGGTGGGGAAGGCAGTATCCCCTGTGAATTTCTCCATTATGTGGCAGAAGATGCTGCCGGTTAATCTAAATGAACAAATCTTTAAAAATTATAGGTACAGTGTCCGTTCTCCACCGCGCATTTTTTTTTTTTTCTGGAGCGGTGTGTGGTTACCAGCTATGGCTGATTTCTTTCACCATCCTGAACTAGTTAGCGAAGGACCCTTTAGCAGTTGTCTCCAATGCACATCTGTAAGATTATTGCCTTTTCAAAAAAAATACTTTTATTGATTTCAGAGAGAAAGAGAGAGGAAGAGAGAGATAGAAACATCAATGATGAGAGAGAATCATTAATCAGCTGCCTCCTGCACGCCCCACACTGGGGATCGAGCCCGCAGCCTGGGCATGTGCCCTGACCAGGAATCGAACCCGTGACCTCCTGGTTCATAGGTTGATGCTCAACCACTGAGCCACGCTGGCCAGGCTCTCCTACCCATTTTTAAACATAAAAGAGGCAGGGAGTAAAGGAGAAGAAATGGATCTACTTGACCATCTTTAACAAAGAGGAGTTAGTAGCTAGAGTTCTTCATATCATCACCGAGGGGAATTTGGTGTTCTCTGATTTCTCTGTGGGGCAGAGAAAGGATCTTTTAAGGGGTGTATTAGAAACACGACAACCTGTGGATGGGGCTTTCATTCGAAGAGATGGATGGCTTTTATTCCTAAACCTAGCTCTGAGCGTGGTGAGAGTTTGGAATGTTTTCCTAGAACAAAACACTACCTTGTCACTTCAGATAAGCCGATGCACCGTGACCAGCCCTGACACTTGAGTTACTGCCTGTCATTGAACGTACTGACGGATGAAGGTTTAAGTCCACCAGTAAAGAAGGTGAGCCCTGGCAGGTTGCACAGTGGTTAGAGCATCTGCCCGAGGACTGAAGGGTCAAGGGTTTGATTCCCGGTCAAGGGCACGTACCTTGGTTGCAGGCTTGATCCCCAGACCCAGTTGGGTTGGGTGTGGGAGGCAAGCAATCAATGTGTCTCTCTCACATTGATGTTTCGATCTCTCTTTCTGCCCCATCCACCCTCCCCTCCACTCACTCTCTCTCTCAAAAAAAAAAAAAAAAGGAAAAAATATCCTTGGGTGAGGATTAAAAATAAAATGAAATAAAAGGTCAGTGGGAGGTAGGCTGCCTTAAAAATTCAGTGCAGAAGGCCGGAGAGCATGCATTCAGGAAGCACCCTGGTTTGGTTACAGAATCGAGAAAGGGCTGCGAGGCTCTACCTTCCGGAAGGCGGAGCGGCTGTTCAGCTGGGGAGGGTGTGCCCCGTGGCCTCCCTGCCGAGGTCACAGTGCAGCTCGCAGGCCGGGAGGGAAGCCGCCGGGGACACCGGTCAAAGCAGGGCTTGTCCTTAGTGGGCCCAGGAGCAGGTGGAGGCCCCTGAGGTGGGCAGGAGAGATGTTCTGTGAAGACCTGACTCGTTCCTGAGTCCTCGTGGGCCCCATTGAGGGCCAGACCCCTCGTTTCCCCAGGTCCTCCGTCTTCTCTCACAGAGTTCATCAGAAAGTTTATCGCCGGGCCGGGGTGGCTCAGTGGTTGAGCATCGACCTATGAACCAGGAGGTCACGGTTCGATTCCCGGTCAGGGCACATGCCGGGGTTGCGGGCTCCATCCCCAGTGTGGGGCGTGCAGGAGGCAGCCAATGCAGGATTCCCTCATCATTGATGTTTCTCTCTCTCTCTCCCTCTCTCTCTCTCTCCCTCTCCCTTCCTCTCTCTGTTCTTCTCTGCCCGTGGATGTACTACAGGTCAGAACACAAGGACGTGTGTGTGTGTGTGTGTGTGTGTGTGTGTGTGTGTGTTTAGGGGTGTGGGGAAGAAAGAGCAGTCCAGGGGGGCGTGGCAAAGCCCGTCTTTGGGAGAAAATCCTCTGAAACAGAGCCGGCAGTGGCAGCGACCAAGTGGCAGGAAAGGCAGACGGTGTCCCCGGAGAAGGAAAGCAGAATGAATGGCAGGCGGCGGTGCCAGGTGCGACCTTGCAGGGCCGAGGGGGGCGCCGGGCGGGAAGCCGCTGAAGCCGCTGGCATGTGGAGCGCGTTGTCCCTGGTGGTGTTTGCTGGGGCCACGCAGGAAAGCCACCGAAGGAGGCCTCACGCCGCCACGGAGCACCGTGCTCCTCTTTGGCCTGAGGTTCCCTGAGCAGCCCTACTTGAAATGCGTTTCCCTACCAGCTCGACGTTTGCTTCGGGGGTCCTTCCCTGAGGTTCTCTCCCAGGGATGGCCCAGGGCGTAGGCCGGGCACCTTTCAGAGGCCGCATCCCACGGACAGCTCTCTGGTCCCCGGGCGCCGGCGGCGTTGGCATTTCTGACAGACGCGGAAACAGATGCAGGCCCGGCTGCTAATGACAGCTGATGACCAGAGGCGCGGGGCCGCGGTCATTAAACCGGGACTTGACAGGGCCGTTGGGCAGGGCGGTGGTCCAGCCTCGGGAATGTCTCAGCGACGCGCCTTCCGCTTTGGCGCTGAGAATACGGTCCATCTTTATTCTTCGGAGTGTGGTGCGCTGAGGTCTGGAACTGCCCAGTCTGGATCCTTCTCGGTTCATCGTGGGCCTCATTGTTGGACCGTGTGGGGGGCTAGTCGTGGTCTTAGACTCCCCCCACCCCCGAGGTCTGCCGTGGACGGTAAAGGGACACAGTCCGTGATCCTATTCCTCGGATTGCGTTTGACATGTTATTATGTCTGATTTAATAGTGATGGTGCGTTTGGAGAGAAACATGAATTATTTTTAGACCACCAGAATTTCCGCTTCTCTCTCTATTACTTGGATTCACCTGATATTGATCCTAAGGATCAAGAGAGAGTTTATTCAATCTCTCATCCCCTAAGTTCCCATTGCTAGGAGTAGGAAAAAACCTCAAGTCACCAGGAACCTATTGTTATAAGAATGATAGTAGGGCCCGGCCACCGTGGCTCGGTGGTTGAGCATGGACCTATGAACCAGGAGGTCATGATTCAATTCTCGGTCAGGGCACATGCCTGGGTTGCGGGCTCAACCTCCAGTCGGGGGCGTGTAGGAGGCAGCCAGTCAGTGATTCACTCTCATTATTGATGTTTCTTTCTCTCCCTCTTCCTTCCTCTGTGAAAACAATAAAAATATTAATAAAGAAATGGTTGTAGAGGCCGTAATCAAGATATGGAATGTGTTCACCTATTCGTGCCATTTAAATGCAATTTGGAAAAAACCCTCCCCATTCTTTTTGCTGCCAGGACGATGGGCCCGCCTGAGGAGCTGCTCAGAGCTGCTGTCGGCACGCTGCTCTGTCTGGGGGAGGGGAGTCCTGCTTCTGTCGGATAAGTTATAGACCCACACGTGCCTGATACTTACAGTGCTGACTCCTGGACTGGCTCTAGGAATCTTATTGACAGTAAATGCGGCTGCGTGGTTTCTCCCAATGAAATAAACAGCTAACATTTACCATGTATTGTGGTCCTGGCACAGGTCTAAGACAGGAGCTGTTCCCAAGGAGGTTAGTCAGGGCTTTGCTGCAAACCCAGCTTTTCATTTAAAAAAAATAAATAAATTTCTTGATTTCAGAGAGGAAGGGAGAGAGAGAAACATCAGTGATGAGAGAGAACCATGGATCGGCTTCCTCCTGCATGACCCCCATTGGGAATCGAGCCCGCAACCCGGGCATGAGCCCTGACTGGGAATTGAACTGTGACCTCCTGGTTCATAGGTCAGTGCGCACCAACCACTGAGCCACATGGGCTGGGCCAAACCCAGCTTTTTCATACTCTCGGTGCCATGGCTCCCTGAGTGTTTTAAGAGATGCATGAAGCAGGCCGTTCTCATCTTCTGCAGGGAGGGGTGAGAAGATGAATTTGTGACTCCAGTTCGGTTAATGCCAGAGGCCTGCCGAGGGATCGAGGCTCTTTGTGGGGCTGCCCACCCCCCGCCCCCCGCTCACGTGGAGAGCGCGTGGCCAGCTTCTCCTTTCCGCTTCAGGCTGAGTCAGTTCCTAAGCAGAGGCTTGGTAAAGCGCTGGCAGATAGGTTAAAAGGTGTCCCGCCCCCCGTGTATTAGAAGACAGAGAGAGATTAAACTCGCTAAGCCTGTCATGTGCCCTGTAAAATAGCAAGTCAAAGTGATTTTCAAATCCAAAGTCACAGGCTTAGGGGGGTGCGACCTTGAGTGAAGGCCACCTCCAAAGGGGAGATCTGTGCGAGCTACAGCGGGCCCACAGGCTGCCGGCCCGGGGACGCCGCAGAGCCGTGAGTCCTCTCATTCTCGGCCTCCAGGCCAGCAGCGCTCCAGCCCCAGCAAATCCCCAGCCTGGCTCCTAGGCCTTGGGAATCACTGCCCGTTCCAGGCAGCAAACCTTTCTCAGAAGCCTGCTTCATGCATTAACGCAGAGCCTGGCGGAGCTCCAGGGGGTCCCAGAGGAGAATGAGGCAGGGTCTCTGCCCGCAGGAGGCTTAAAATTAGGTGAGAGCCCGGCCAGTGTGGCTCAGTGGCCGAGCGTCGACCTATGAACCAGGAGGTCACGGTTCGATTCCCAGTCAGGGCATATGCTCAGATTGTGGGCTCCATCCCCGGTAGGGGGCGTGCCGGAGGCAGCCGATCAATGATTCTCTCCCATCATTGATGTTTCTTTCTCTCTCCCTCTCTCTTCCTCCCTGAAATCAATAAAAACATATATGTATAATATATAATGATGTGTAATGTGTAATTATTTATATGATAAAGTCAGATGAGAGCTACTGCTAATGATAACTCTTACTGAATTCCTACTCCACAGCAAGTGCTGGCATGTATCGCTAACTCATGTGATCCTAAATAGTAATAGTACTCGCTGGTCCTTACCGAGCGCTTCTCCGTGCCAGGCCCAGTTTAAGCAATTTATGTGAATTAGCTCAACTATGGCAACAGTAAGTGGTGTGTGTGTGTGTGTGTGTGTGTGTGTGTGTGTGTGTGTTTAATTCCTAGTTTTAAGGGGGAAAACCAAGGCAAAAAGCAGTTAAGAACTTTCCCAGGGACGCAGAGCTGGGAGGCAGAGGAGCTGGGATCCTGGGGGAGGAAGCCAGATCCCCGTGGCTCGGGCGCCCTGGTCTCGTCGGAGCTGCCACCCGGTTTTATTTCCGACGCGGCCTAGCAGCCCCGGAAGGAGGGCGAGTGTGGATTTTTATCTCCCGTGTACCCGCCTTTCATTACGTTGAGCTCACAGACACGGTGTCAGCGCGTACGATGCTCAACATCACGGGTCTGGGGGAGCAGGCTGGCCCCACCATGTGGGTCTGTCTATGTGCTGTGACAAGAAGCAATGACAGACACTGACTCTGACCGCAAGGAGTCGGTTCAGTTACCAGAGCCGGGGGGGGGGGGGGCGTGGAGATTGGGGGGTTACCTCTGATAAAACCAAAGGGCCCAGTTGTTCTTGGTTTTGACTCCTTGACTCCCCGATCCAGAGCAGCAGGGACAAACGGCTGATGAACCAGCCCCCAACCCTCTTCTTCGGCGATACAGGTGTTTGGATTTCCCCGTCTGGAAAAAGAAACACAGCTCGGGGTGGCGTGTTTGTGCAGGAAACGCGATCAGAAGACGGGAGGGCCGGCGCTGTGAGTCCTTTTTGTCTCTCGAGGCACAAAACCGAGCACTGTCATCCTATCTGGGGGTGGATCTGGGACACAGTGTCCAGAAATCCATACACGATCGATGATCGCTGTCTTGACCTCACCTTTCTCCTGCGGCAGCAGGTACACCTGGAGCCAGCCTGACGCCGGTGTCAGCAAGAGAGCCTGCCGCCAGCAGCGTGCACCCCTTTCTTTCCTCTCCCCCTGCCCTGCTCTGCTCCGCACCCAGGGCTGCCCGATGCTTGTTTGCAGCCCCAGATAGAGTTCGAAGGAGCATCCCAATTAAACTGCCCCAGACCCCCGCCCCCCTAACCCCCCCCTCCCCCGCCTCCTCTGTACAGCCCTTTAGGCAGCAGACATTCCTGACTGTTAAAGCGAGTAGCAGCTCGTCTCCCAAGCTGGAGATAAAAATGAATGAAATGTGTTATCCTGGGCTGACACTCGGTCCAGCTGCCGGGCAGATGCTGCCGCACCTGAAGTTTCTCTGGGCGGTTATGGGGCCTGTGCTCTGATCTCAGATGTTCCCCTGGAGAAAGTTGCGGCAGGTATCACATTCTCCGAGCCGATGCGAGGGAGTTCCATGGTGCCTTCTCCCAAGGTCGATGCCGACCTCCACTCAAGGCCGGGAAGTCGGATCTCGCTGGCCAGGCGCACTGGCTTGTGTTTCACGATGACCAGAGACATTCCAGGGGTAGGTCGGGTCAGGCGTTTGTCAGCTTTACCTGAAATCCCTTTTGAAATCTGCTTTGGCTGCTAATTCACTCAACATCTGTTGGGACCGGCCCTGGGGAATGGAGTTGTGATGACCAACCCTGACAGGGATTTGTAATTGTGTGGTTGGCCCATGCCCCGTCTTTGGTGGCATCGTTCCGGCTCTTGCACTGTGTATGCTTAGGTACATGGGCAGCGTGAAATAAGACTTCCCACGGGGCACCTCTGGAGTCCACCACTCTAACTGGGAGTTCTTTAAAAAAAAAAAAAAATATATATATATATATATATATATATATATATATTGATTTCAGAGAGTGGAAGGGAGAGGGAGAGAGCGATATAAATATCAATGATGAGAGAGAATCATGGATCGGCTGCCTCCTGCACGCTCCCTAGTGGGGATCAAGCCTGCAACCCAGGCATGTGCCCTGACTGGGAATTGAACCGTGACCTCCTGATTCATAGGTCGATGCTTAACCACTGAGCAACACCGGCCGGCCTCTACTCCATGTTTTGATTAGAGGCAAATGTGAGAAGCTCACAGTGACAGAAGACAGACATAGGGCTGTGTGATTGTGTTTGCTGCACCCTTCTACCCCCGTACGTAGGGGCGACCTGCAGACTTCCACGCAAGGATGCCTGGGCAGCTGTAAGAAGTCACCCAGAAGCTCTCCTCAGGGACTTTCCCTGCCGACCTGGACACTTGGGCTTTGAATGCTGATGGCCAGGCCCGGGCTACCTGTAGTGGAGGACTTCCATGGCAAGTGGAGTCCATCGAGCCCGTGGGGTCTCAGACATCCTGCACGTGTGGCCTTCGCGTTACTTAACACATTCACCAGCTTTGTGTAAAGAAGCTGTTTTGCAAACTCACATCTGCTGAAATGGAATTGCTGTCATGTACAGTCAAGTTCAATGTGAGAAACGGCTATTTTCTTTCCCCATTGAGAAAAACGGAAGACGTGTGAGTCTTTATGTGGGAAATGCATAGGGCACGTGCAGAGTGTTCAGTATAGAATGTGTTTTACAACCCGGGGAGATTGATGGCCTCCCCCTCAAATCCAGGAGGAGAAACTGGCATTTTCATCCAAACCAAACTAGGAGTAATCACTGTTTTATTTCTTTTAAATGACCAAATGTACAACCGTTTTAGGTATTTTTAAGCGATATATTCTTAAGCAGTCATTGACTTGCTCCCAGAGGTCCCTCGAAAGCACATTCATTCTTGTCATTGGTATTTAAGGATCCTAACGGTGCTGTAACAACACAAGTAAAAGTTGTTTTGATACGTACACATGCGCATTTCAGGTCCAGGATGGACCCCTCATATCTCTGTCTCTGTATCTCTCTGGCACGATTAGTAGCTCTTCTTTCCACATCTTACCTGGACTGGCTGTTCTGCAGATTTTGAGTTACTGTTGGGCCCAAGGTTGCTTGACCAGTAAGGTATGGATTGCGTGGAAAACGTGGCGGACACCTCAGCAAAGGAGGCTGTAGTAGAGCTTGTTGGGCAGCTGGTAATTATAACAGTTTTTATGGAACTAGAGGCCCAGTGCATGAATTTGTGCATGGGGTTGGGTCCGGCTGGCCTGCCCCAATGGGGGCTGATCTGGCTGAACCGGTGGGTGGAGGGGCCACAGGCGGTTGGCCAGCCAGCCCCGCTCCTGATGGGGGGAGAGGGATGATTGGGGGGCCAGGATGGCTGGGGAGAGGGGTCGAGGGAGGTTGAGGGGGCTGATTGGGGCCCCAATCGGGCCAGTTGGCTGCCACAGTGCATGTCATAGTGATCGGTCATTCTGGTTCCGTCATTCTGGTCACTTGGCTTTTATATATATAGATGGGAGTCTGATTTCGAAGATTCTGTGATGAGGGGAGCACGGAGGATGAGGGCGATTTGGGTTATCCAACGGCAGAATGCAAGGGAAGTGATCCTCTCTTTAAAACTCCTAAGAAAGGTATCAGCGGAGTCCTCCCCTCCCCCACCCAAGGGCAAGGATGTTGGGAGGAGGGGAGGGAGCAGCAGAATTGTGTTCTGAACACCTCCGCGCCCTTGCTACCTGCCTGCAGTGCATGCCCTGACCCTGCCCGGACCCCTAGTCTTACTGTGAAGTAGGGTGTTCTCGATGTATGCAACACGGTACGTGCGAAATACTGTGACCCTCACTCTACCTCTTCCCTATGTTTTCTAGCGCAACCACATGAGTCAGTAACAATGTCCGAGGCTTGCAGTCCAAAACCTGCTTATCTTGGAGGAGCCATCTAACTTCTCTGACCTTCAGCTTCCTCTTGTGTAAAATCAGAAGGAACCTACAAGCTTATCTTATGTTCTAGAGCAGTGGCCTGCAAACTCATTAGTCAACAGAGCCAAATATCAACAGTACAACGATTGAAATTTCTTTTGAGAGCCAAATTTTTTAAACTTAAACTATATAGGTAGGTACATTGTTATTAACTTAATTAGGGTGCTCCTAAGGCTTAGGAAGAGCCACACTCAAGGGGCCAAAGAGCCAAATGTGGCTTGCAAGCCGCAGTTTGCCCACCACGGTTCTAGAGCGATGTTGAAACCTAGTGAGCATGCCTGTGTACATACTCTGTGAGTCATACTTTTATCATGTTATGACTTATGTTTACCGTTGGACTAGCTGCCTGGCCCTGCCTTGGTTACGAGGCTCCCCCACCATCATTACCGTCACTGAACCCATGGCCCCATTCAACTCGGGGCCGACTACACGGAGTTACCCGTGTGGGGAGTGGCTTCATTGCCCATCAACCCAGGTCACGGGGTTTCAACCCTAAAATCAGTGAGTTTCTTTGTAACTTCTGGCTCAGGACTCACCTTCGAAACGACTGTTCATTCTCTCGGTAGACCTCATCTTCACGCCCGGGGCAGATCTTTCTCTGATCCCACTCTCCCAGGATCTCGCCTGGACCTTGATTTCTGTGGCTCTGGCCATCAGCCGCGCCCCAGAGCTCACGGGTGTGAATTTCAGATGTGCCTGAACCCATGGGCAGAGGTTGGACCAAACCAAGAATAGCCCCCGAGGTTGGTGACCATCCTCGCTATCATTCACGTGTGATCTAATCACAGACAGAAAGAAACTTAACTTTTTTGAGGGGCAGGCGGGTCCGAACAGAAGGCTCTAATACCTTCCGACCGTGTCCACGGCGCTAACCCCGTCCCGAAAGGCCAGCCAGGGAAACAGGATGCCGTTTTGCCGTGGTGGACGATTGCACGCTGTTCTCCGGTAATCACAGTGGCCCGATCCACGTGGGCACGTGAGTCTTGCCTAACGATCGTTCACCTACCGATTCTTCATATCAGCTGCCCATCTTACAGAGTGGCAGGGCTTTGATTTCACTGTAACAAGGATTGCTTTATTACAATCCTGCTGCGCCCTGGGGCCTGAGGATTCTGGGAAGAGGAGGGTTTACTTTTCCCTCTATTTTTTTTTTTCCTTTTCTGTTTTGCATGGTGGGGAGGAATCCACCCCCGTGGTTGCTCCTCTTTCTGCTCCCCTTGATCTCCTGCGTGTCCCTCTGTTTCCCCGTGTTGTGGAAGTGTCTCTCGGGGTGAGCAGGAGTCTGTCTAGCAGACCATATTGCGGGTGAAGGGCCGGCGCTGGCTGCCTGGCCTTGGCAGTGCCGGGCGGTCAGCTGGGATATAATTAGGAGTCTGCGAGCAGGCTGTCTTCTCCACGGGAAGGGCATGCTCGATGGTGCCGGGGTTGGAGGCTGTCAGTTTGGCCAGGGCTGGAGACAGAAAGGAGGGACAGAGGTCCTTCCTTCCATTTCTAGTCCCTTGATGTCCAGTGTGTGCACTTGGCAGAGTTTACATGGAACCGGCGGCGGGCGGACAAGCCGACCGGTGAAACCGGCGTATGTTCCCTGTATGTCAGTAACGCAGGCGACCCTTTCCGAGGCGCGTTAGGCATGGACGGCGGCAACAGGGTTGTGTCGCGCCGACTGTCAAATCCCACAACTTTTTGTCGAGTCCGTGGATTTTTCACCAAAAAGGCAGACGGACTGAACGAACTAAAACAGTTGTAATTTTTAACAGTCTGGTTGGGCCCAAGGAGTGAGGCTGTGACAGATATAACTGACATTTGAATAATTGGATTAATTTGGAGGAGGGCAGATCCGGTTTTGACGGTTGTGCTTGTGTGTTTTTTCGGGCATGGAGTTGTGCGGCTTAGATATGCACTTCATGTGATGCCAGGAAGCTCTTGTGGAAACACCACACTGTGACTTAGGAAATGGTCATTTAATTAGTCTACTTCAACATGTATGTGTGTACACGCCCGTGTGTTCCCATGGTGTCACGTGTTCTTCCTAAGTTGTATAAAAGCAGTCTGGCCCGGCCAATGTGTCTCAATGGTTGAGCTATGAACCAGGAGGTCGGGGTTCGATTCCTGGTCAGGGCACATATCCAGGTTTTGGGCTTGATCCCCAGTGTGGGTTGTGCAGGAGGCAGCCAGTCGGTGATTCTCTCTCGTCATTGATGTTTCATTGCTCTCTCCCTCTTCCCTCTCGCTTCCTCTCTGAAGTCAATAAAAATATATATTTTTTAAAAAAGCAGTCTGCCATCTGCACTCCATTCCGCCCTGCCAGCACGCCCACGTCTGCACACTGCCTATCCCACACGTCGGCGTTGCTCTTGGGAGCTCGGGAAATATAGTGCGAGGCAAATGCACTCCGCGTGAGAGGCTGTTGGGAAAATGTGCAGACAGGGAGCCCCCGTGACATTGGCAAGCCCTTCTCGTCCCGGGATCGTGGCGTTACAAACATCACAGTGCATCGGGGAGGGGAACTGAACAATGACAGCCTAATTTGCTCTCTCAAGTATCAGTAGCCAAGTCCCACATGCTCAAACCCGAGGCCCTGGATGCCTTCCGACCATTGTGGCTTGTTAAGCTTCTCGCAGGAAGATCGTCTTAGCAACTGAAAACCAAATGCGCCCCCCTCACACCCCCTTCACGCCCCCCTCTTCCAGAAATTCTGTTCATGAGACCTGCCTTCTGTCGTCAGCAGGGGGCCGGGAACACGGGCAGGCTGGCTCCCGGCTGGCTCTCCGAGCCGCTCCCCTAACAGGACATTAATAGACATTCACACCCGGGCACCGAGTGTTGACGTGTGGTTTACAACGTTAGCACCCAGTTAGGCAGGTACAACACGCGCGGCAGGAATCCTGTACCAACACGTGTGGGCGGTGAGTCCGATGAATGAGAACCATGAAAGGAGACGGGGAAGAGCCATAAAAGGGGAGCCAGCCAAGGGGATGTGGTCCGGTCCTCCTTGCACCACGCCGTCCCCGTGCCCCGCCGGGTGGGGCCGGCTCATGCGGTCCTTTTCGATGGGAGCGCAAGAGGGTGCTGGAAAGTTGGGTTTGGATCTGTTACGAGGTCATCATGGAGCCCCAGGTCTTGGTGAGAGACGCAGAGCATCTTCCAGGATGTTTACCCGCCAGCGCCGGCGGGCGGTACTGTCTTCCTCCTGCGCCCCGCCCGGCTCTTCTCCACGTGTGTCCGAGGGGTGCAGGGACACTTTCTGGTTTACTCTGCAGACGGGGCGATGACGTGTTCTTGTCTCCTGACGGGCTCTCCATAGGGGATTCACAGAGCCTTTTAAAACTGTGTGTTTTTCTGGGGCGGCCTTGAGAGTCCCAGGGGTGAGTTCCCATCTGTCCTTTATTTAGAGAATCTCCTGCATTGTGTACCTGATGGGCTTGTCCGCGAGATAGATGCTGTTAATTAAAGGCCAGCACTGGTCCCTTATCGGATATAAATCTCTCTCTCTCTCCTGAAGAACAGGTGTCTGAGCTTAGGCAACGGGTAAGGACATCCTAAGGTCCCGGAGTCTTGGCTAAACGTCCCCCGTCCAGTATCTGTCTCAGCGTTCATTTGCTCCCGCATGTAGAATAGTAAGGCGCTTTTTGGGGGGTCTTGTTTTCTAACAAATTTACCAAGATTTATAGCCTTTGCAAAGGCTCATATAAATGAGTCCAATATACAGTGTTAGTGACCATTTATGACTCTATATATATTGATTTCAGAGAGAGGAAGGGGGAGGGAGAGAGATCTAGAAACACCAGTGATGACAGAGAATCATTGATTAGCTGCCACCCCCACACTGGGGACTGAGCCTGCAACCCGGGCATGTGCCCTGACCGGGAATTGAACCCTGACCTCCTGGTCCATAATTTGATGCTCAACCACTGAGCCACGCGGGCCCGGCTTCACTGTTATAGGCAGATGATTCTATATAGCTACCGGGTATCCCACCAAGAAAACAAGTCACAAAATGCGGAATCATTCCGCTCTGGTTGGACACGTTGTTTGACCCGACATCATTCTAACTGATGCTGCAGTTACATATTTCCTCACACGGCTTTTTTCCTGATTTTGGATTATTTCTTTAGAATCCGAAAGGAGGCTTGCTTAATCAAAAGAGAGGAATGTTTTTGTGGCTTTTGGTCCATTCTGCCAAATTGTTTTCCAAAAGCGTTGCACCCATTTACACCACAGTCAGCAGAACAGCAGACAAGCGCTGCAGGCCTCCTGGCCACCAGCTTGATGATGCTGTAGAGCCCCCTCTCAGGTTGGCGGGCGAACATCGGACTTCCTTCAGGTTTGAATTTGCATTATTATTATTATTTTTGGATTTTCCCATAAATCTGTTGACTGACTGACTATATGTGTCCCTGTGACGCCTGCATCTCCGGAGGCTAAATTTGGGTGAAGTTTTTGTTTGTCTTTGTGTTTCTTGCAAGTTCTCTCTGCGAACAGCCGATAAGTAATTTGGGAAGAGCCTGCCTGGCAAGGCCTCCTCCCGGGGACCCCCATCTCGGCGTTGCCGCAGCTGCTGCTGTTCTCGGTGTGTTGCCTTGGCCTCAGGCCAGGGCCCGGGTGGGATCCCCCTCCTGAAGACGGGCTCTGTGTGTCGGGGAAACCGCAGGCTCGGGGCCCTATCTGCCAATATGTTCTTGGCAGCGCCGTCCAATAAATCCCCATCCGCGCTGTCTGCGAAATGTGCTCGCAAATGTGGGCGATGATTGCCCGGTGCCGTTTTCCGGGTAACAGCTAATCTTCCTGTCGTAGGTGGTTTTTGTCCATCTCTTCCCCCCCCCTTCTCTCCCTCGCTGCTCTGCTGGTGCATATTCTAGCTGCACACGGATGGATGATAGATGCTCTGAGTTCTTGTCGGAGGGCCTAACGCAAAGGGCACTGAGCCAGGAAGCTGATGGAGACGGGGGCTCCGGTATGGGCTCGGCCCTTTGTCCAATAACAGCTTAACCACAGCGACGTTCTTCATGTATCAGCTTAAACACAGGGAGCGTCATTCATTCTTCATGTATCGAATCTTCCCAACAGTCCTCTTAGGTAGGAATGATTAGTCTCCCCCTAACAGGCGAGGAAACGAAGGCTCGGAGAGGTGAAGTATTTGTCCGACCTCATGTTCGTTTTTCTGCACGAAAGTGAGTGTCTCATTTCTCAAGGGCTCAGCCTCCTCGTCTTCAGAGGGCGGTGGCTTCTCTTTACCTCCCAGCAGTGGCGTGGGCCCCCAGGGAGGTCTCAGGCGAGCTGAGTGTGTGATAAAGGACATGTGATAAATCGCAGGGCTTCCTCACTCGCCAAATGTAGGTGCCGACCTGCGGGTGGCTGACATTGATCCCTTCCCGCGGTCACGTTTCCTCATCGGCTACAGACTCCGCTGGTGGCGGGAGAAGCCTCCGTGGCCCCCGGGGCCATGCAGAGTCCGCTCTGCCTCCAGGCGCCTCCTTCTCTCCCAGCGTGTTTCTTGGGAAGGAAATACACACCTCCCGGAAGCCTGGGTGCCGGTGGAGAGTATAGGGAACTTTTGACAGTGGGGTAGTCAAGGTGCATCAGTCACCGAGGTGGTTGGGTAATTAACCAAGCTGGGTAACAGAAGGAAGGCCCTGAGTCAGGGCCACCCAGAAACGCGTGCAGGCTCCATTTCATACCTTCCGGGACTTTTGTTTGTTTGTTTGTTTGTTTGTTTATTAAGAGAGAGAGGAAGGGAGAAGGGGAGAGAATTAGGAACATCAATGATGAGAATGAAACATCAACTGGCTGCCTCTCCCCCAGCCCCCACCGGGGATTGAGCCCACAATTTGGGCAGGTGCCCTGACCGGGACTCGAACTGCTAACCTCCTGGAGCATGGGACAATGCCCCACCCACTGAGCCCCATGGCCAGGGCCATGCATGCTGGGTTTTTGGTTTGTTTGTTTTGTTTTCAAAATAGGGTCCAGGGTCCCGTAGGACACTGAGCCTCCTGAACCATGGTCATTAGGGAAGAGCCGCAGGTGGCCTGGCACGGGGAGCGGAGGCTATTTTTGCTGCTGGGCTCCTGCCATTTCGGAGTGGAAGGTGGCGGGGCCGCGCTGCGGGAGGCTGACCCCAGATGCTCTCTTCTCCATGAGGATGGTCAGTCCCATCTCCGCCGAGGGAGGCAGCCCGATCCAACCTGGGTCACAGTGACCCGCCCGGCGAGTCTCTGTCCAAACTTATTCCCGCCTGCCACCTGATGGCCGCTTCCACATGGCACTCACCTGGAGGTGGTCCGCCCATGCCCGCTGTCTCTTCACAGCCCACGGTCCTTGCGCTCCCTCTCCGGTCAGCCCTTGGGAGCAGGGCGAAAGGCGTGGCGTTGAGGATGTGTCACCCACCAGGAGTTGGGAAACCTGGCTCCCACTTCCGGCTCAGCCTCTCCCCGGGGTTCAGGTTCCCTGTTTGTAGTTGGAAGAGATTTGGACAAGGTCAGGATTTTCAGATTCACAGGCTGAAGGGCGGGTCCCAAAGCTGAGTGAGCAAGGAGAAGGGAAGAGAGGGTGGTAGTTGCAGGGGGCACGAGGGAGCTCTGGGGAAGGAGGTGGAGATGGACATCTTGACCGGATGATGCTTACATATGGGCATAGATACTCTCAGAATCAGGGCGCTTATACTTCAGACCTGTGCCTCTTGCTGTATAGAAAATAAGTGGGCCTGGCCAGCGTGGCGCAGAGGTTGAGTGTCGACCTTTGAACCAGGAGGTCATGGTTTGATTCCTGGTCTGGGCACATGCCTGGGTTGTGGGCTCGATCAGCAGGAGGCAGCTGATCAGTGCTATCTTTTCAAAACATCCAGAAATTCAGATATTAAAAAAAAAAGGTAAAGTCTCGGGACATGCGATTCGCAGGCCCAATTTGGTCAAACAGAATATCCGTTTGCAGTGTCTGAACGGGGCGATTCTTAATTTTACCCTGAGGATCATTTCGCCCCCAACATGGAATGATCTCAGCTTATACTACGAGACCCCTGAACCCCCAAAAGTAAACTCCCCTCCGCCTCTGTTTCTTCGCCTATAAAATATTGATAATTCATGACTAATCTTGTGGGGATCCAGCGGACCACATAGGAGACAAAACCGTTTTGAGACACGAATAGCTATCATATACGTCTGAGTTGCGATTACCTCTATGGTTGCCGTAAAGAATTATTTAGATTTTTAGCGTCGCCACTGTTCAGGATTGAAGCGCCGAGCTTTTTAAGAGACGGCTGATAAAAGCACCCAGACTTCACCGCCCGCCAGGGGCTTGCCGGCAAGGGGACAGGCGGACTGTCCGTTATCCTTGCAAGGGGACCTTTCCGTGGTCCGCGACAAACAGAGAAGGCGTTTCACTTGCGCAGCTGCTCCTAGAAACTGCAGAAACTCCGGGAGCTACGGTCCAAGGGGTGGCGACAGCATCTCGGGAAGCGCATGAAAGACTCCTCGTCCCACACGCACCCCCGGCCCAGGACCCGCCTCGTTCGTCACTGACATTTTGTGAACAAGCAGGCCGTCCTGGGAGGTGATCCGTGGATTATGTGAAAGGCCATTCCCGGCTGTTTTCGAGTTGCTGGGAGAGTTTTGATATTGAGGGATTGGCTAGTGTATCCCGTCCCAGCCCTCTGTGATGACATAGCCTCCTCCAGTTACAGCCAGAAATGTCAGTGTCGCTTATTTCTTCCATCACCCCGAGCCCTGTTGCTATTGCGAGATATGGGGAGATTGTGTAATAATGTCAAACTATTTATAGAAGCGTGTCCCAGGAGGCTCTGCTCCCCCGGAGTGGTTTGTGTATTGAAACCTAGGGGTTTCTTTCCATAGTTATAGTTATTTTTCTGTTTCTTTTTTTAAAAAAAAATATGTTTTTATTTGACTTCAGAGAGGAAGGGAGAGGGAGAGAGAGATAGAAACATCAATGGTGAGAGAGAATCATGGATCGGCTGCCTCCTGCTCGCCCCCGATTGGGTGTGGGGCCTGCAAACCGGGCATGTGCCCTGACTGGGAATCGAACCCAGAATCCTTCAGTCCACAGGCCAATGCTCAATCTACTGAGCCAAACCAGCTAGGGCTGTTTTCCTATTTCTAAGTTTGACTTTTGCTGAAGACTCCATTTCACTGGTTTTTAGGTAGAGTGCATTTGAAAGTTGATGTTAGCATTAAAAAATGAAAACTGGGCCCATCTCACCTTTTTTAACTATAAACATTCACTTGCTGTGGTTTCAAACATTGTGATATTCTTGTGTGTGTGTGTGTGTGTGTGTGTGTGTGTTACGGCTGTGTCCTAAACATTGCACAGGTGTCGGAATCATAACAAACTTAAAACAGGCTGTTCATTTAGGATAAAGTTTTGGCAAAAAGAAGTTTTGTTTCTTATTTTATGCTGATTTGTGCCTTATTTTATTTTTAATATTTCTTTGAAATTCCAGGTTTCATAAAATTATTACTATTAGAATAGAGTCATTTGTATAAAGATTTGGTCCAGTGGATGTATATGTATTCACAAAGTAGATTTTGAAAGCATGTCTCAGGTTTTACTTGGCAAAAAGTATTCTAAACACTTGCTTTCTTCCCTAAGGAGATAAGATCTTTCTAGGCACAGATATTGAAATTATTTGATATGGCTGTACATTGTGACTCCCTCCAGCTCCTCTGTACTCTGCTGGTCTTCCCCCATCCTCCCCACTCTGCAGTCCTTCACAAAAAGGCATCTAACGTGTATTTTTTTAAAAACTCAAAACAATATAAATAATAACATTGAGTTGACCCGTTTAAGTCACTATTTTTGTAAATCAAAGCAGTCACCCCATCAGTCATTTTGTACGCCTGACCCTGACATCTAGTATTGATATTGTGTTTACTCTGTGCCAGACGTGTGCTTGATGTGTATTAGTCAAGGTGCTGACTGCAGTCATCCTAGAAGGAACTGTTTATTATCCCAGCTTACAGATGAAAAAGTTGAGGCACAGGTTCACTGAAGTAACTTGCTGGAACCAGGCAGCCTACATCCTGCTCCAGCTGTGGATAAAGAACCCCACCATCCATTTATCAAGCTTGGTTGTCTTATTTTTGCTTTTTCATAGGTGAAAATTTATGATTTTAATTTGCATTTTGCGGATGACTGGTGAGTTTTCCACACTATTATTGAACATTTTGATTTTTGGTCTCAGATGGCCTCTTCATACCCGTTCTGCAGATTTCTGCTAACTTGTTTGTCTTTCTCCTGTTGATTTGCGGTTCTGCATATGCTCCGGGTATTAATTCTCTTCTGTTTTATATGTTACGAATACAGTTGATCCTTGAACAGCAGGGGCTTGAACAGAGCCTCCGGGCCCACTTTTCTTGGGATGATTAATGGAATAAATCATTCTTGTCTGCAAGCCTTTGAAAAGACACTTCTGTCATATACTAAATTCCCGTAAACGTATTGTCAGTTTCTGCATTATCAGTTCTGTTTGATTTATGTTTTTTTTTGCCTAATTACCAAAATTTTATGTTTTGGTGTAGGAGCTGCTTCCTCTCATTTTTTATTTTATTTTTAAAAGTAATTTTTGTTGCTCTTCTCAGGCCTTTTTCTTCTAGATGAATTTTAGAATCAAATAGTCAAATTCAATTTATAAAAAAAACCTGTTGGCATTTTTATTATGACTATTTAACTTACAGATTTATGTTAGGGAACTTTTAAAAAAACATTTATCTGTTAAAGTGATATAGCCCTCATTTATCATGTCCTCTTTTCTGTCCTTAAGTAGACTTTTAAAAATGTTTCTTTCCCTCTTCCTAAGTTTATTTCTAGATATTTCATACTGTCTGTTGCTATGGTAATGCAATTACAAGTATGGAGAATAGCTGTTAACTTTTTATATTTATTTAGTACTGGACCAAACTCTTTTATTAGTTCCAGTAGTGTTTCAGGTGATTCCCTTGGAATTTCTAGAGGAGGAATCATATAATCTAAAATAACAACAACGTTGCCCTTTTCTTTCTAACATCGATACTTTTAAATCTGCCTTTCTTACCCTCTTCGCTGAGATTTCCAGAATAATGCTGCATAGTAGAAGGGATAGTAAGCATCTTTACATTTTTTCCCTTTTACTGATTAGAATAGTTCTAATCTCTTACAAGTAAATTTGGAGATGTGCTGAGATTTCTGCACCCTTTATCCAGCAAAGGAATTTTCCTTCTCTATAATGGGCATTGCATTTAATCGGGTCCTATTTTTTAGGGGGAGGTTGTCTACTGAGATTATCATATGTCCGCTCCTTTAATTTATAAACGTGCTATGTTACACCGTGAGATTGTATGCCGTTGAACCATCCTTGCACTCCTGACATAGGCCTCGCTTCATCTTGATGTAACACATGGAGGGACCTGATTGGCTGGCATTTTACTCATTATTTTCATAGGGGAGGTTTCCCTCTGGAGGACGTTTCCTGGGGAGACCAAGTTAACAGGTCTTAGTAGAACGCATTCAATTCCGCACTTCCCTGTGAAGTGGGCCCTTGTGAAGTGTGTCCACGGCTTGATTGGCTTCTGGCTATTTTGACATCAAGGCCTTACACAGCCTCCCGCACATCTTTGAACCTTATTTCTATTTATAGTTTTCTAGGGGGAAGACGTGTGCATTGACTCTTTCAACTTTTGCTCTTGCCTTTCAGCTTCTTTATGGGGAGAGAGCATAAATATTTCATTGACAGGTGATGCTGCACCTCTCTGACGCCTGCTTTCAGTGGGAATGGATAGCGTGTCTCTCTTCATTCTTGGCCAGTAGAAGCCATAGTTTCATCGAGTCCTAAGTGTAGCCCCAGAGATAGACATTTAGTCTTTTAGAGTGACAGACACATCAGGTTTGGAGAAGACAGTCTAATGTAGTTCTGTGCAGGAACGCCGGCTAGGTGGCGTACCGAGCACCACTCCCCTTTTCCTGCCCACGGCAGGCGTCACTCACCTTTAGTGCGTGTTCTACTCCCGAGCTCCTTACAGCCTCCTCCACCCAGCTGAGCAGTCGGGGACTCCCCCCACTGATGGGCACTTGGACTTTAGACCTCACCTGTTTTCAGTCCAAATGTCATGGAAACGGCAGAGTTGGGAGCCAGGAGTCCGAGGCTGTGCCATGTACAGAAGTGCCTCTCCCTCCAAGCAGCTTAGGATCCGAAAGGTTGACCGTAAAACCATTGCCAATGCAGAGAGGTCTTAATCAGTCATCGGCAGTGCAGTCTGTTAGAGAAATACTTGCACTCTAGTATTTCGGTTTGTTCTTATTACACTAGAGGCCCGATGTACGAAATTCATGCAAGGGGCTCAGCCCTCGCAACCCCGGCTTCGTCCGGTCGTTCCGCTGTTCAGTCTAATTAGCATATTAGCTCTTTATTATATAGGATAGAAATTAAAAGCTGTCAAGTAGAGGAACTTCTGTATTTAAATAGTTCCATATACAGCCAGTTTATTTTTTATTGCAACATTGTTGTTTTTTCCTGAAGCAACCATACCTGATACAGGATTAGGTGGAAAAAAATAAATTCTGACACAGCCTGGAGTTACAGAGTTCCCAGTTTCTGCAGGTTCACGTTGGTCCCGAAGTCTGAGCCGTGTGGCCAGCGTTCCTCGCAGAGGGCTGGCAATGGGCTGGCCACAGTGTGGTAGGCATCCTGAGCTGGTGTGACATTTGGAGTTAACGTTCTAATGGCAGCTAAAGGCAAAACCCTGTGTTCCCCTGTGTCCCCAAGACGCAATGCTGTTTCTCCTCTGAGTAGTGTCCGGAGACGGTGAAGGAAAGCTGAAGCCTCCCTGCCTTTAGGAGCCATTCTGAGCCGAATTTCAGCATCTGAATCCTGGGCCTCAGAGGAGAACGAAGCACGCTCCATTATTAAAAGCATTGTGGAGGAGGTGTTGGGGTTAATCTCAACCTTATTATTATTTTTATTGATTTTTTTTGAGAGAGAGGAAGGGATATAGAGAAAAAAACATCAATTGGCTGCCTCCTGCACACCCCCTACTGGGGATCGAGCCCACAACCTGGGCATGTGCCCTGACTGGGAATTGAACCAGTGACCTCTTGGTTCATGTGTCAACACTCAACCACTGAGCCACACAGGCTAGGCTATTACTGTTTTTTCTAATCCTCACCCAAGGACATGCTTAGAGAGAGGAAGAAAGGGAGAGAGCGAGAGAGAGGGAGAGAGAGAGAGAGAGAGAGAGAGAGAGAGAGAGAGAGAGAGAGAGAGACATTAATGTGAGAAAAACATTGATCAGTGCCCTTCCATATGTGCCCCAACCGGGAATCAGACCCACAACCCCACGGTGGTGCCCTGACCGGGAATCGAACCAGCAACCTTTCAGTGCACACAGGGCGACGCTCAGCCAGCCGAGCCACTCCAGCCGGGCTCAGCCTCAGTGTCGGGGAAGGCTGAGGGCCGCACCGGAGCACCCCTCCTTCTGTCTGCCCAGACTTGTGACTGACGCCGGGGAGCCCTTTCTGTGAGATCTCGATCTTCCCTTTCCTAACGGGAGTTAAAGTTTCCGTGGTTTTCATTAGGCCTTTGGTTCAAGGCCCAGATTCCTCGAGCTGCCGGGGAGAGACTCACGGTGATGATGCGCATGTGCTCTGACATGGCTCTCAGGGAGTTGCAGCGAGAAGGCTTGCCGTTCGGGTCCATCGTGCCCCCCCCCCCCATCTCCGCGCCACATGCAGAAGCTGCCATCACAGTGCCCGCCCGCGACACTGCACACATCCTCACTGGTGCACATCCACGTCTTCCAGTGACAGGATGCTCAGAGCCCTGGGACGCTCTGCCCAGGAAACACGGTTTTCCATTTGGGCTTTCCCGCTGCCGAAACTTCCTCACCTTCTGCCCGGATCTCCGCTGCGTTCTGCAAATGAGGAGCTGGTGAGAAAAGCAGGCCGCTCCACGCAGGGCAAAGCTGGACGTGGGTAAAGTTTGTCGTGTTTCGCTCATAGCCCCAGATGACTTAAGGGCTTCTGCCGGCAGGAAATAAGACGCGTGACTGCTGGGAGATTGGATATTCAGATAGGTTTCTTTAGGAAGGAATAAATATTTCAACATGCAAACACCACCCGAGTGGGTAGCGATGCTTCAAGACGGTCGGAGGTTAGGTTTTTCTCCCTGTTTGTTTTTAGGGGATGGCTCTGCGTTTAAAGGTATTCGCATGGCCCCCTACCCCCAGCCCCACGAGGTAAAGCAATTACTGCTGGCTGCTGCAAAATGCCTACATTCATTTTTATTTGCAAAGATGCAGAGATTTCTCTCTACGGATTGTTTGGTGGGTTTGTTTTGTTTTTGTGGTCCTCATTATAAAATATAGATATATCATGAAGAATGATGGTTTTTGTCTGTCCTAACCGTAAAAGACTCAAGTGTGATGGTTCAACCTTTAACAAACTTAATTTAGAGGAATACATAAGGATAGGATGTACTTTCCCTCTAGAGAGAATGGTGGGGTTCATTTGCATAGTTTGCCTTTAAAACTGGCGCCAGCCTCCCACCCCCACCCCTCCCCGGGTATGGGCTCCTTTCTGCAGGAGGAGCTGACCTGCCTGGCAGCCGCCTGTGCATGGGGGCCCCGGATGGCTCCAGGCAAGCAGAGGGCATTGGCATGCGTCGTGTGCAGCTCAAACACGGACTCACGGGGGACTGGAAGTTTGTTCACAGCCGGAATCGCTAGACGGGACTTGGAGCTTCTGAAACCCTCCTCTTCACCTTCAAGCAGGGAGAGGAATGATTTGCTGGGAGTTAATTAGTCACCCCAAACCGCGGCCGTGGTGAGCTCACCTCTGCCCAGGAGCCAGCAGACGCCAGGGAGGGAAACGGGCAAGGCGTGACCCACCAGGGGAGCCAGGTGTGGGGCGGGGTAGACCCAGACAGCCCCCCTTCATTCGGAAGACGGTACCCCGCCCGGCCAGCTGCTGCCCCCAGGGAACGGGGGGCCCATGCGTCCCATTGCTGTTTTTCTAGAGAAGCCGGATCCCAGATTGGTATGTGGGATGCACTTCTCTAACAAGGTTTGAGCCTGACGGGTGTGGCTCAGTGGCTGAGCATCAACCTGTGAACCAGGAGGTCAAGGTTTGATTCCTGGTCAAGGGCACGTGCCCAGGTTGTGGGCTCGATCCCAGTAGGGGGCGTGCAGGAGGCAGCCAATCCATGACTCTCTCATCACTGATGTTTCTATCTCTCTCTCCCTCTCCTTTCCTCTCTGAAATCAATAAAAAAATTTTTAAGAAAATGTTTGAAAACATATCAAGGAGCCACACGTCCGACTCCAGCTTTCACCGATGGCCGAAGGCAGAGAGCTGGGTGTTGAGTGGCAGGACCGAGTCTTTCTCCGGCGGGGGGGGTTGGGGGGGGTGCTCACAGCCTGGCCGGTTCTGTGGCGTGGCGCCCCACGGTGAAGAGCACAGGGGGACCCCGAAGCCGAGGGCAGCTTGTTGTGGTCTCCGCATTTCCTTTAAGTGACACGGGTCCTTCGGTGAGGCCGAGTTAAGGGAGTAGATTTCCAGAGAAGCTTATAGGGCAGAGCCACCCTCTGCTCTCTTCTTTTTTTTTTCTCTTTAAATAAATTTTTGTTGTTAATCCTCACCTGAGGATACGTTTCCATTGAATTTTAGGGAGAGTGGAAGGGAGGGGGGAGAGACACAGAGAGAAACATCGATGTGAGAGAGATGCATCGATTGGTTGCCTCCCGCGTGCACCCTGACCGGGGCCGGGGATTGAGCCTGCAACCGAGGTACGTGCCCTTGACCGGAATCGACCCGGAACCCTTCAGTCCCTGGGCCAACTCTCCTCAGTTGCCGTGGACTTCCCTCCAAACAAAGAGGCGAAGTTGCCTTTGAAACCTGCCGTTTATTCTTGGCCGTGGCAAGAGTGGTACGAGGTTGCCTGCTTGTTCCAATGGGTGTATTTGGGGCCGGGGTGGAGGGGGGGTGGGGGTGGTGGTGACGGACGGGAGGGGTGGGGAGGGCAGCAATTAGTCGGTGACATTTATGACCCATTTATAAAACACAAATGAAATAATCGGTTTCCAAGTCCTGACAAGCCTGCACTCGTCTTTGGCAAAGGGATCCTGTGAGACTGGATGGACCGGCTTTGGCTTCAAAGGAAACAACCACCAGCCAATTGGGAAGATGGAGCCAGAGCCCCGGGCCTGGGAAATAGCCATGGGGCCAGCAGATCCCTGAGTGTGTGTCCTGCTCGCTTCATGAATAAACCCCATTATCCGAGCCAGAGAGGGTCTCAGACAGGGAGCCCTCGCGCCCTGGTGCGGGGCGTCTAGCTACGGAAAAGGGGAAAAGGAAAGTCCTTCCCACCAAACTTTATTTATTTTATTTTATTTAAAATTTTTTTAGTGATTTCAGAGAGAAAGGGAGAGAGAGAAAGAGAAACATCAATGATGAGAGAGAATCATTGATTGGCTGCCTCCTACATGCCCCCCCCACCCCCCACTGAGAATCGAGCCTGCAACCCAGGCATATGCCCTGACCAGGAAACAAACCGTGACCTCCTGGTTCATAGGTCAACGCTCAACCACTGAGCCACACCGGCTGGGCTTTCCCACCAAACTTTAAATGCATGGGAGCCCTTTGAGATCTGCGCTAAGATTCAAGTCCTGGGCGGTGGTAGAAGAATCATGATGGAATGTGGCATCGAGGGATCAATGCCAAGGTTGACACCAAATTGGTAGCCCTGGGTACCTTTCCTATTTTTCAAATCTCCTCTCCGTTCCCTGCCTGGAGCCCTTTGTCTTTTCACTTCTCGAGAGAGAGGACAGTGGAAGGGAAGGAGAAGCCAGTGGTGTGGGTCAGGTCAGGAATGCTGGGGTGTCCCGTGAAGCTCATCTGTAAAAGCCTTTCTCCCTCCCCGTGTTGGATAAGGAGGTTCTCAGCCTGAAGAGGAGTGTAGCCCCCAGTTTCAGCAGAGATGGTGCATTCCGTTTAAAAAAAACAGTAAATTCTTCGTAAACACTTCAGAGCCATGATCAGAAAGGGCGGCTGGATGGGAGTCTTTATTCTCTGCTCTCCTGGGCACCATTCAGGAGAACCGGCCTGTCCGGTTTGGAGAAGCAAGGTAAGGCGAGAGGGTTTTCCTCAGGCCTTCCTACCCCTTTCGCTGGTAGTGACACTCTCCTAATTCTGAAATGACTTCAGGCTGCTCTCCCACGCCAGACGTTCCGCTTTCTCCCTGCACTGTTTACAATCACCGCTCTCACCAAACCCCCCAAATTCACTTGGGTCAAAAACATGGTTGAAAATAGGAAAGGAGCCCGGCCGGCGTGGCTCAGTGGTTGAGCATCGACCTAGGAACCAGGAGGTCAGGGTTCGATTCCCGGTCAGGGCACAGGCCCGGGCTGCGGGCTCCATCCCCAGTGTGGGGAGTGCAGGAGGCAGCCGATGGATGATTCTCTCTCATCATTGATGTTTCCATCTCTCTCCTTCTCCCTTTCTCTCTGAAGTCAATAAAAAATGAAAATAGGAAAGGAAACGTGAGGAGTGGACGTTCCCCAGCATCTGTAGGCGAGGCCGGTCTGAGTTTTTCTAGAACCGCCCGTCTCGGAGTCCAGCAGGCTCAGCGCGGCCCCGTGGCGGTTTTCCCTCCTCCTCTGTGAAGACTGCCCATGCCTTCCCTTCCCCAAATCGCATCCCCAGGGCCCAGGATCCTTCTGAGGGCCTTTGTGTGGCAGACAGGAAGGGCCGGGTCATGAATATGCAATGACCGCCTGTGCCGGTCTTCTGCTAAAAACACAAAAAGCGCGCTCTGATCCCGGAGTTAAGGAGCCGATTTCTGATTTCAGCCCAGACAGGTCTGCTCGAAACTATAATCAAGCTGATTGTCTTGCCCGGGAATGCTAATTTCCCATTTAGGGTTTGGTATATAATCTCTAGTAGAGTGTGCCTAATCTTCATGAAACCCAGAGTCTTTATATAAACTCTACGGATTCCCTCCCAGGCGTCCCGGCGGAGCTGAGCTGCGTCTGGAGGCCGAGGCCTTGAGCCACGGAGGCCATGCCGGCCGCGTGGCTCTGTCCCCGGCCGTTTTCTGAAGGCCCAGCTCGAGTTCTATGCGCTGCGGCTTTGATCCTTTTCATTTAATGCTAAGTACACTTGTTATGATAGGAACTGTTGTTTGTATGTTATTTTAGCTTTTTTACTTAAGTAGCTATTTAGCAATTTAAATGAAAACGTAATTAGGTTACATCTGTTTTACATGCATGTAATACCACGCAGATGTAAACGTCGATTAAAGCCATATTTTCTTTCTGGCAAGAAAGGGCAAAACACAATTGCACCGAACGCTGTAGGACGTCTTACTCTTTGAAAAAAAAAAAAGAAAAGAAAAGAAAAGAGAAGAAAGAAATAGTGTATACAAAGCGGGAGGCTGGCGTTTGGGTGGTGGAGAGAGGACATCGCTTCTGTTGTGTGAAGAACTAAGAGCAAGCAAGTGCCTGTTGATTGATCTGGAGGCAGAGCGTACAAGGGCGACAGGGCCTCCCTCTCTCTCTGTGGGTTTGTACGGCCAGGGATGCACCCCTGTCCACATTATAACCACCGTCAACGCCACCCTCCCACAACCCCCCACACTGTGCCACCATCAGCCTAGCCCAGCGGTTCTCAACCTGTGGGTCGCAACCCCTTTCACAGGGGTCGCCTAAGACCATCGGAAAACACATATATAATTACATATTGTTTTTGTGATTAATCACTATGCTTTCATTATGTTCAATTTGTAACAATGAAAATACATCCTGCATATCAGATATTTACATGACGATTCATAACAGTAGCAACATTACAGTTATGAAGTAGCAACGAAAATAATTTTATGGTTGGGGGTCACCACAACATGAGGAACTGTATTAAAGGGTCGCGGCATTAGGAAGGTTGAGAACCACTGGCCTAGCCTAACACTGCTTTAAAGGGACTTCCGGGAAGTCCCCCAAGAGTAACAATATGCGCCCAACCTGCCTCATAGGCTTGTTGTAAGGGTCACGTGAGATGAAGAGTCTACAGGTTGGTGATGGAAAGAATAAAGTAAAATAAAAATAAAACTTTAAAAATAAATAAATAAATAGCCGGTTTGGCTCAGTAACTAGAGCATCCGCTCCAGGACTGAAGGGCCCCGGGTTCGATTCCAGTCAAAAACACATACTTCCGTTGCAGGGTAGGAGGTGATTTGACCATTTGATTTGACCATTCTTCATTGAACATGATTAGAAATAATGCCCTCTAGTAATTTTTTAATAAACAGAATGATCATATGGCATAATTTAGAAAAGAAGAGCGTACAGGTATTTTGAAAAGTATACAGTGTATGTGAGCGTATTATTCGTAGCTTAGTCTGAAAACAGCATGAACAGGAGGTCCCCCGACTGCCCCCCCATTTGTGTGTGTACAATGGGGATTGAACTCAGAAATTAATTCTCCTGTTTGGGGAGCCATTGCCTCCCTCATCGCCTGTTAATAGGATTTATAAAGCATCATTTCAGACAGAGACATCCATCTTACATGCTCACGAGACGCAAACTGCGGGCTGTCTGGAACCAGGTAGTGTTTTAAGAGCTGCCCATTTGTTCCATCCGCGTCCAGCTCCTCAATGCAGTCATTTTTAATGGCGGCTTTTACAGCATCAATAAAAATATTTTCATATAATTCTTCCTTGTAAATATGGTTAAACTTCTAGCTCTCTGCTACTTGGCGACCTGTTAAATAACTTAATGTACTTTCAACTGTGTTGTTCAGTGCCAGGACACGACAAAGCCAGGAGGGGCCGGCGTGACGGGGCTGCTCTTCTGGGCTGGGGCCTTGTGCCGAGCTGCGAAGAGAAAGAAAATTCTAGCAAAATTTCCAGTATCCAACTTTTTAGAGTTTTTACTTTTCTTTTTCCTTGTTTTATTTTTGTTTTGTTGTTGATGTTAATTCTCACCAGAGAATACCTTTCTATTGAATTTTTTTTTTTTTTTTTTTTTTTAGAGAGAGTGGAAGGGAGGGGGGAGAGACAGAGAGAGAGAAACATCGATGTGAGAGAGACACTTTGATTGGTTGCCTCCTGCACATACCCTCACCTGGACCAGGGAACCTGCAGCCAAGGTATGTGCCCTTGACCGGAATCAAACCTGGGACCCTTCAGCCTGCAGGCTGACGCTCTATCCACTGAGCAAAACCGGCCAGGGCAATAGGAATATATATATTTTTAAACATAGGATTGTGAAGTGAAGGAGACAGGTGACATTTCAAACTTCAGGGACTGAAGGAGCAAGGACTCGGGGAAAAGTCGGTGCAAGCTGGCCTGTTGCAATAGTCAGTGTGAGAGGCGGTGAGTCTCCACGCGGTCACCAGCGGAAGGAACATAGAGGGGCAATGAAGGAATGGCATCTCGAAGGCGGCCCATGAGAAAGACCATCGATTCATGATAGGGAGGGGGCGAGCGGGGGTTGGAGGAGGCTCCTGGGGTCTCTAGCACCATGGGCTAGTCATTATGTGAATCATCAAAAGGCAACTCACCCTCAGGAAACTCACACGGACATCAGGGCGGAATCGGGTGGAAGGGAGCAAGTGGCCCTTCCATGGAGCCCTGGGTATGGCTCTGTGCGCGACCACCGCCTGCTGCAGGGGCTCTGAGCCATTTGCTTGGTTCACTCCGTTTCCTTCTCTCTAAGATGGAAATAATCTCACTCCTCATCCCGTAACGTTGTTGGAGAAAAGTCAACGCCCGCACAAGGCTTAGCCCAGTGCCTCCCAGCACACACAAGAGAAATACCAGTCGCCGGTCTCTGACCCTGGGTGAGTCGGCTTCAGTGCCCATCTTAGAGATGAGGCGGCCAAAGCCTGAGGAGGTGGAGTCCCTCCCAGGGTCCCGCAGCCAGTGAGGGCTGGCAGGGTGAGTAGGGACCCGGCCTCCTGCCTCCGGGTGCCCTGCTCTGTCTTGCTGAATTCTAGGCACCTCCCCGCCCTCCCCTGGGTCCATGTCAGGGTGAGTCTTGTAGAGACGTTGCGTTGACCTTTCTTCCGTAGAGGAGGGACCCAGCAGAAGCAGTCATTGTCACCTCTTCCATGCAGGGCCATTTATTTATTTTATTTATTTTTTAAATATATTTTTATTGATTTCAGAGAGGGAGAGAGATAGAAACATCAATGATGAGATGGAATCATGGATCGGCTGCCTCCTGCACGCCCCCGACTGGGGATGGAGCCCGCAACCCGGGCATGTGCCCTGACCGGGAATCGAACTGTAACCTCCTGGTTCATAGGTTGACACTCGACCACTGAACCACGCCGGCCGGGAGAGGGCCCGTCACTGAGTCTTGCATACATTTCTAATGACGGAGTGGAGGTTTTCGTTTTCTCCCTCCACTTTCTTCCTACCGACGGGACGTTGGGTGCACACGGGGAGCCGTCGGCTGCGTGTGCCCCGCGGGGCTCCCACCTCAGTATTGATTGTCTTTCCCCAGGACGCGCCGGCGCAGGAAGGCCACCCAAACACGCCCTCTCTCTGTAACCTGAACCTCCCTGTGTCCTTTCCCCCGCCCTTTCGATGTGCCCAAGTTAAGCTGTGAAGTCCGTAATACACCATTAAACCCAGATCAGGCTGCTCAGTGAAAACAACACCCAGGACCGGTGAATGGTACGCACTGTCCATTGTGAGGCTGCGGATGCCCGGGCGGCTGACCCTGCCAGGGTGGGTGGTGACAGCTCTTTTGCGTTGGTGAGGCCAATGAGGATCGGCCCCGGTGGCGGGAGTCGATCGCGTTTCTCAGAGAGAACGAGGTTGATGTCTCCTGTGGCCCGAGGGCGCTGTGGGCCCCGCAGCCCCGCATCTCGGCCCACATGCTCCTTTTCTTCCCCCGCCTGCAAAGCATGCGAGTACAAACAGCTTAACACGGTGTTTTTCTTTCTTTCTTTCTTTCTTTTTTTCTTTTTTTTTTTTTTTTACCTAGAAAGGAGCCTGGGGCTGCATCCGAGTACGTTTAACATATGAAAATTGAGCTGCTTTGAACGTGTATGTTTTTGATAACCATTGGGGTGCTTCCTCCAGGCCCACCTGCAGGCTTTCCTCCCTCCCGTGTCCCCATCCCTTTGATGGAGCCCCAGGACAGGTACTCCCCCAGCAGTGCTGGCTCCCGGCTCGCCCTCCGCTCAGAGCTGAGAGGGAACGGCCCGGATTCCAGGGGCGAATCCTCCGGGTCAGCTGCAGTCACTCAAACACTTTGGCACGGGCCTTGTTTTGTTCTGGAAATCGGGTTCAGGTGGGCTACCGAGTGTTCACACAAGCCGGTGGCTGCCCTGACCGAGGGACGGGATGGGGGGGTGGGGAACCCCACTTCTCTCCGCTCCACTCTCACCCCACCCCTTCCCCGCCCCTGCCCTGCTGTCTCCGCCACCAGGGCGTCAGGGCACCTCCGAGAGGGACCAGTTTCAAAGCTGCCCGGCCTGGTCGTCTTCTTTTAAACGTGGGCATGAGAGCAGGCCCGACCCTTCTGTTCTCTCTCCTCCGGGAGGCCAGGCCCGAGGCTCCTGTTCGCGCCTCCCGGCCCCCTTTTCGGAGGAAGGAAAGCCACCTTGCTCTTTTTATCTTTACAAATGTGCCTGGTGGGGACTCATGGAAACCAGCTCAAGATGCTTTCATTTAAAAACGGCCAGAGGAGCGGAAGGTGCGGCGGATCCGAAGGAAAGTGCATCTGGGCCTCTTTGCCCTCCTGCTCCCGAGTTAGCAGCCTCTTTCTCGCTCTCCTCTCTTTTCCTTTCTTTCTTTTTTTTTTCTTTTCCTCTTTGGCACCCGGCTCGATTTCTGCTGAGGTCTCTGTTTCGAGTCCTTTCAGAGATCATGTTTACGACACGGTGGCTCCTTTCTGCTGGACATCCTGTGTCTGTCCTACTTGGCCCGACACCGCCTCTGGTGGGGAAGGCCACCTCCCTGTGCCCGGCGCCCTATTTCCAAAAGGAAGCCTCAAAGACGTGTCCACGTCCCGTGGGCGACCGGGCCCTGCGCCGCTGATCAGCACGGCCGCTTCCTCCTGGGCGAGCAGGCCTCTCCCTCCTCTTGGCCACCCGGCGAAGCGGAGGACTGGGACCCATTATCAGATTATTGGGGACCAGAGTGCCCCCGCTCAGGCAAGGCTAAGAGGCTTATTCCACCCCCCGGCTGGTTTCCCAGTTATAAAATGGGGCTACTTCGCTGATCATGGATACCAAACCTTCGCAAAGAACATGGTATAGAATGTCCCCCCAAAATGTATACACACTTTAACAGCTGCTAGCATCAATTTTGAAAGTGAAATGTATTTCAATAAACACTGCCCTTATAATTATTCAAATTGTGTGACTACAAAAAAAAGAAAGAAAGAAAGAAAGAAAGAAAAGAAAAGAAAAGAAAAGAAAAGAAAAGAAAAGAAAAGAAAAGAAAAAAGAAAAGAAAAGAAAGAAGAAAGAAAGAAAGAAAGAAAGAAAAAAAAGAAAGAAAGAAAGATGTATGAATACATTTTGGGGGGACATCCTATATATTAATGCAGTATGTTATGTGGTTATGAAAAAGGTTCAAGACTGGAATCTAGCCCTAGCCAGTTTGGCTCAGTGGATAGAGCATCGGCCTGAGGACCGAAGGGTCCCGTGTTTGATTCCTGTCAAGGGCATGTACCTTGGTTGCGGGCACATCCCCAGTGGGGGTTGTGCAGGAGGCAGCTGATCGATGTTTCTCTCTCATCGATATTTCTAACTCTCTATCCCTCTCCCTTCCTCTCTGTAAAAAATCAATAAAATATATTTAAAATAAATAAATAAATGGGAAAATGTCCTCAGGTGAGGATTAAAAAATCATAATAATAAAGACTGGAATCTACCCCATAAGGGAAGGCCCAAAAGGATCCAACAGAGTTGTGTAGAAATTTCATGTGGACACATTTTACTGGAAGTTCTATGCAGATCTGCACTAGGACTTGACCCTGCTCAGCTTTGTGAATTTTGACCCATTGACAGTTTAGGTTCATTAACAGCCTTGCTCACTGGGTCCTTCCCCTGTTGTTCCTTTTCTGTTTCTCTCCCTGGAAGGTCTTTATGACACTAATCATTTATAATTGTAAATGGCCTCGATTCATGCTTCAAAACAGCGCTCGGTCCTAATGAGCTGCTTAACCGCCACCGATCCTCCCGACAATACCGCGGAACGAACGCTAGAACGTTTATGGCGCGTTTTATTCTATCCCTAAATGCGAAAGAGGATTCTAATTTAAAAATAAGTGGCCCTGCTTTTTAATTCTTGTTTCGCCTCTGGAGCTGCTTTAATGTCCCTTTTATGGTTGGCTGGTCGATGTTTTAAAACAAGTTCTTCGGGGACCCTCTGCCCATTAGTCTCCGGCAATAAAACCCGAACTTTGCTAAAGTAAAAGCACGCTGCCGCGGAGCAATTAGGAAGAGAACTTTCAGAGATGACTGCGAATATGAAATACAGTCGCTGAGCTTAGTAATGGGTTTGGGGAAAACCAGCCCACCTCTTTTAAGCTCAACTACTAGTATATGGATTTGGGTTTTTTAAGAAATATTTTTAATTTATTTCTTTGTTTCTCTCTAGGAAGTTAGGGGGGTTTTCCAGAGAGGGCTCGTGAGGTACACCAATCCCCCTTCTCTAGCTGCCATTTCTGAATATGAGCCTTTATTTTTACTTTTTTTTTTCATTTTATATGGAAAATGGGGTGATGTCACTTAGGGAAACATTTTTCCCCAAAGTGGTTTCGGGAACCAGCATCTGGTGATGTGTTATTTAAAAGCGATAATGTAGTAAAGCCATGCTTTGTGCTCTATAAATAATTGTCGGATTGATGGGAATATCCCTAACCTGTTCAGTTTTATGGGAAGGACAAAATGCAGGCATTCATTCCATCATCGTTTCTTGAAAACTCAGAAGCGCCGTTGACAGTTATTGCTCTAACCTCATAGTAACTTCTTTGTTGATTAGCCATGGTTTGTAGCAATGCAGGAGGGCTGCAATGTAGTCGCTATTAAATTTGCAAATGGGATTGGCCTCTCTGACCTTTGAAGGGGAGAGTTACTTTTTGCCGCTTTAAAACTTTCACTGATACTCAGTTGCCAACGAAAGGAGAAGGTTCAGGTTTTTAAAAGTCGTCCGTGTCGTTCAGCCACCTCTTCTGTTTCCTCGACCCTCCCTCCAACCCCTCTCGGGCCCCCTGCCCCCCAACTTTCCTCAGTGGCAACCCATTCACAACTTCCAGTCACTCCACACCAGCAAACTCCAGCCCCCGTGGCCAAATCCAGCCCATGGCCTGTTTTTTATTAATAAGGGTTTTTTATTGGCATGTAGCCACGCCCGCTCATTTACATATCACCTCTGCCTGCTCTCCCCATACAGTGGCAGAGTGGAGTCTTCCAGCAGAGCCTGGCCGGCCTGCAGAGCCTTCCCTGTATCCCACCTGTCTGTCTCCTGTACCTTTAGGACCCCAGGCCTCCTAGGAATTCTCTCTGGGATTCCTTCTGTACCTTGCCCTCCACCCTCCCACCCAGTCACACTCTGCCTTTCCCGGTAGTGCAGCTGGTGCCTCATTTAAGAGGCCTCTGTTGATGGACCGTGGTGTGTAGCATTGTCGGAGGGCCGCAATGTGGTCGCTATTTAATTTGCAAATGGGATTGGCCTCTCTAACCTTTGCCAGGAAGAGTTCCTTTTTAAGGGTCTACCACTCGCATTGCCACTCCATTGCCAGCGGGAGGATAAGGTTCAGGTTTTTAAAAGCCTCACGTGTCTTTCAAAGGGGCTTCGTCTTACCTGCCAGATGTGCTGTGCAGCCCGCACAGCTGTATGGGCTTGGGGGTTGGGGAAGGGGCGCATTGGCATCCTGCCCTTGCCCTGCCAAGTTGCCCTCTCTCCCTCCTGGCACTCTCCACAGGTCCTCACAGGTGCACTGGTCACATGAGCCTCAGCTCTTTGTTTAACCCTCGGTCTCCCGCACCAGACAGCCAGCCTCCTGAGGGCAGAGTTCGTCTTCACTGTCTTTGTGACCCAAACCGCCACCAGGGGGATGCGCAGTAACTCTCAGACGAGTGCGCGAACAAATGCTTTCTTGCCTCTGGACATGTCAAGAGATGCCTGACCTATGAATTTGAACGAAAACTCTATCTTTTCTGTTTTAAAAGTCATTCGTCAGCCCCCATACGACCACTGAGGAAACCTCACGTTAGAGCCAGTGACCACTAAACCCAGAGTGCACGTGGCCAAGGACCCAGGGCCGGCCAGTGAGGAACTGCGGCCTAGGAACGCCAGGCTTTTGGCTTCACCGCCAGAGACCCCGGCAGCCGCGCCAGCATCACTCCCGGCCGGCACTCCGTGTTGTGTTGCCTCTGCTGCAGCCAGTGCCGCCCCCAGCCTGCCTTCTACCCTGGCTCTGAGAGGCCCCGGCTTGTGTTCAGCGGCTGGAGAGAGGTCCCTTCACTTATTTTCTATGCAACCTCAGGAGGGAGGCTTTGGGGAGGGTTGGTATAGACTTTTCAGGAGGCTTGACGGAGAAAGGAAGTCTAGTTACAGGGTGGCAGCTAGAACGGGGGATGAGTAAAGGGAGGCATTTTCTAAGATGGGGAGTCAAGCGCATGTGTGTAGGGAGGGAGGTTAAAGACTGGGAGCAGGGGTGCATGATGGGGAGGGCAGGCCAGGTGCTAGAGGTCACTGGCATGATGGACTGGCAGGGACTTCGGCCAGCCCTCTGTTCAGGATGTCAGCGCTACTGTGATACTGGGTTTCTGAAGGAGGACTCTCCATCAGCCTTCCTATATGCACCATATCTACGCACTGAACTTAGGGGCGCGTAAGAGACGAAAGCCCCCATCTCTGCGGCCACAGCCTCCCTGCTTCACTTCTCTTCTCAGAGACCAGACCGTACATGAGCTGAATTCTCCCCGACCCGGGCAAGTTAGAACAGGAAAGGCTGGTTCTCCCGTGTCCCGTGTGTGCGTCCCAGCAGATGCCAGGATTTGCTCTGTTCCTGCCCCTCAGGGATATTCTAAAAACCAGCACACTTCCCTCTTCCCTCCGGACCCACAGACATTCTTCGTACAGGCGCCTTAGGCTTTGGGAAGTGTAGCCAGAGCCCGTGCCCAGACAGCACACCGTGATCTCCCTTTGCCTGTCGGTGCAGTAGATGCAAAGTCAGAGCAGTTGGTGAGTCCCAAAGGGGAAGACCCCGCCTGCGGCCCGTGAGGCGGACAGCAGGAACGCTCCCGTGTGACGACACACGCTCCGTGGTAGCTCCGTGGTCCCAGACGTGGCCGCCACTCAACAGCCTCCCCGGCTGGCGTTCTCCCTGCCTTCTCATTTCCTCCTCCCGTTTGGTTGCAAACCCATTTAGACGGAGGATTTACCTGTCACCTCCTGTTGACATTTCAAGTTATTGCATTTAAGGAAAACACAGGAGAAAGCAAACAAGCGAGTCTCTTCGAACAGGTCACTGGGCGGAGGAGTCATACTCAAATTTCAAAGAAAAGATGGAGGGTAAGGGTGGGGGAGTGGTTTGGGCTGGCGAACAGAGAGCGGATATATTTATCAGGGAAAATCCTCCTAGCTTTTTGGGCTCAAGTCAGATCCTGGGGTGTGGGTACGCATCTCAGCGACCAGTGCTCCCAGGGACCGCGAGGGGGAGAGAGTGTGGCCCAGCGGAAGTTGCCAGGACTCCTATGGCAGTGGTTCTCAACCTTCCTAACGCCGTGACCCTTTAATACAGTTCCTCATGTTTGTGGTGACCCCCAATTTCATTGTTACAAATTGAACATAATGAAAGCATAGTGATTCATCACAAAAACAATATGTAATTCTATATGTGTTTTCCGATGGTCTTAGACGGCCCCTGTGAAAGGGTCGATCAACCCACAAAGGGGTCGCGACCCACAGGTTGAGAACCGCTGTCCTATGGGCTCCCGCGAACGCCGATTTCTCTGATTGCACTTGACCACAACCACGAAGAGACAGTGCTTTGGGCGCTGCTTCTGCAGTGTCTCCGGGGGCCAGGTCCACGTTGGTCTGTGCATTCCCCAGAGGCAAGCGGAGACCATGTAAATTGCAGAACCAGAACCAGCGACAACCAGCTCTGGTTTCATTTGATTTTCCCAAACACACGTCCATAGGCGTGTCGCAGGCAACACAATACGATGAAACCACAACAGCGGTCACCCAGAGAGCGTGTGTTCATTGGTGTCACGTACGATAAGTGGCAACGTTGGAACCATGAGGCATACTTTAACCATCGAGCTGTTTGATTCATCAGAGTTTACAGCAACGTGAAGCAGGAGCCAGGAAGTCTGCGCCCGGAGCTGGGCTCCGCCACCCCTCAGCCTTGTGACCTCGGACAAGTCACTCAGTATCTTGGGCCCCGTGTTCCTCAGCTAGAATGTAGAGACGGTCCCATTAGTCTTCCCCTTCTGAGTGGGCTATTCCAAGGCCTTTCTGTTCTGGCCTCTGGAATTTCATTGTTGAGTTCTGTGATCTTACGTCTTTCTAGCAGTTGAGTCTGTTCCTTTATAATCTGTGACAAAGATGACTTCTATCTAGACTTCAGATTTCTGAAATGGATTTCAGTGAGTTAAATCACACATCTTTTTTAAGTAGCTTATATTAAGCGGGAGGGAGGGAGGGAGGGAGGGAAAGAGAGAGAGAGAGTGCGCGCAATAGCAATTTAAATAGTTCTAAGTAGTGCCTTTCCTTCCATTCCATTCCATTCCATGAGCATTTGCCCTGGAGTAAGTGTGAGACGGGTGTCGGAAATCTGTGCCTGCATCTTGGAGGGTGAATGTCTTCCTATTCTGAGTGTGATTCTATACCTTAAAGATATAACTTGTTTTCACACAACGTGGCCCCTCAACATACGGCAGTTATTCGGTGCTTAACCTGGAGAAACAAACTCATCTATTCCAGCGATGGAGGAGAACCGAGCTGGAGACTGGTCTGTTCAGCTACAAAGTACAGGTAGATGTTTGTGTTCAACCTAAGGGATGTTTCGAGTGTCATTTTGACTCTTTGGGGTTTTTGCTTTCTCCGATGACTTTAGAATTGGACAGCACCGCCCTTCCCACGGCTCCTCAAGCATGAGACAGGTCTCGTCCATAAAGCCCATTGGAGCTCATGCTCTTTCTCTGCTTCCCATGGGCCTGTGGGATGATGAGGGTGGAGTCGGGAGCGGGAACACAGCCCACTGCGCTTTATGGCTAAGGCGATTGAGCCAGCTCCCAGGGCACAGGCCTTCCCAGCCTCCCTTGGGCAAGGTGATCACTGGGTGTGCTCAGACCACATGTGAGTCACCAGCTTCTCTCTCAGCCTTCCGCCAGGCGATGGGTAACACTGTTCCAAACACTTGAGGAAAGAGACAGCTGTCTACGTGAATGTTCGCTGTTTACCACCTGGAAGCAAACACATGGGAGGAGACGAGAAGACACGGGTGGGAGTACCATCGTCTCTGCGCCAGGTTATGAAGCTAAATGCATTTTTAAAAAATGTACTTGTGTTGATTTCAGAGAGGAAGGGAGAGGGAGAGAGAGAGAGAGAGAGAAATATCAGTGATGAGAGAGAATCATTGATCGGCTGCCTCCTGCATGGTTCCCCCCCCCCCCCCCCAACGATCGAGCCCACAATCCGGGCATGTACCCTTGACCACAATTGAACCCAGGACCCTTTAGTCTGCAGGCTGACGCTCTATCCACTGACTCAAACCGGCTAGGGCGCTAAATGCGAAGGTATATCTTCCACGGCAGCTTCTTCTCATGATATCACATGACCTTTGGGAATTTCAGAATCACTTCAGATCTTCAAGGCTTAGACTAAACAGTGACTTTTATGATGTTTAAAAACATGACACTTCAACAATTGATCTTTTCAAAATGTGTGTTCATCCTAAAGACAGATAATAACAGGTCTTGATGAAGACCGGAAAACACGGGAGCCCTCCCACGTTGCTGGCGGGGATATAAAATCGTGTCGCCATTCAGGGAAACAGGTCTAGAAATTCTTTCAGAGGCTAAATATGGAATTACCAGGCGACCCAGCAGTTCTATTCCTGGTTACCCAAGAGAACTGAAAACACATGTCTACACAAAACTGTACACAAATGTCCATATGATTCATGAAAGCCCAAAGTGGAAACAACCCAATGTCCACCAAATGGTGAATGGATCATCCGATTATGGTATATCCATACCACGGAATACTGCTTGGCAATGAAAAATGAAGCACTGTGACATGCTCCAATAGGGAGGGATTTTGAAAACATGTTAAGTGAAAGAAGCCAGTCACCAAATACCACACATTATGATTTTATTTATGTGAAATGTCCGGAATAGGCCTTTTTCTGTCTCCATAGGGACAGGAAGTAGGTTAGGGGTTGTTGGGCTGTGTGAATAATTGTTATAATAATTATGGTGTTGGTTACATTGACATATCAATAGCTATTCCACATAGCTGTGTGTATAACCGTTATAGTAGTTATGCCAATTGCCATGTTAACATATCAACAGCTGTAGAGCATAGCCGTGTCCCCAGCACAGTGCTGATATAACACACATAGCAAAGATTCCTTGTATCATCTCATTTAACCGTCCTGAGTGTTCTTTGAGGAAGAGGTCATTACCAGGTTACAGATGAGAGAACCAGCAGAGAACAGGAACATGCCCTGCGTGCCTACCCACCTCGTTCTCACTCGCTCATTCATCCGTGATTCAGGAAGTCTTCATCCAGCAACTACCACATCCTGGCATTAAAGATACAAAGAAGGATGGAGCACGATTCCTACCTTCCAAGTATTTAGTTACGTAATTTCAAAGATAAAGGAAGTCAGGTGGGGGTGGAGAGGGGTTCGGCACTGCCTTAGGACTGTATGGTGGAGGCAGGTGTGGCCTGTGCATCGCGGGAGGAGGCCCCCTGGAGCACATTCTCTTTCCTGTGTAGGACTCCCAGGAGCTCCGTGTTCATGTGGTTCTCTGATGACACCGGCCATTGCTGGGAACTCTTCCCAGAGCAGCTCCTAGCTATGAGGCAAGTTCTGTGCTGGGTCGGACCAGGAAGGGTTAAAGATAGCTTCTCTGGGGCGCGCCCCAGGGAAGCAGCCGGACTGATTTCAAAGGGATTTTTTAGGGGAGAACTCCAATTACAGAGAAGTAATTCCCCTTTCGAGCTCACTAAGCTCTCTTCCAGACGAAGGCAGCTTCCAGAGCCACACGCCTTCGCCCCTCCCTTCAACAGATATTTTGAATATGAAAATCCGATGTCAAAACTTAGCCGAAGCCTTCATCAGGCCATTGAAAGGCTAAGTAAGAATTCTGTTTCTAGGAATGAAAAGATCGGGATCAGAAAGATTTCTGTGCCGGCTAGAGCTCCCTTTTGGAGGGGGGTTCAAGCGGCCTTTAATCATATTTTTGTTGATTATTTATTAGTTTTCCCCGGGAAATCAAAGACGCGGTCACATAAAATGTATTTTTTTTTTTAAAAAAAGATATTTTATGAATCAGAATCCAGAGTAAAGAAATCATGGCAGATACATTCCCTTTGCTGACATGGTCTTGTTGGGAATTGAAAGATCTTTCTTTCGCTGGTGCCCTACGCGGAAATGTTAGGTGACCCCACTGTTCGAGCCACCGTTTCTGCCCCGACAGACTCTCAGCCACCAGGAGGTAAAGGGGGTGCTTTGCCAGCAAATCAAAACTGGAGAACTGGAACGAATTGGGGTGAAAGGATGGGGATCGGCTCCAAGCCGGCTGTGTGGGTCAGCGCACACTGAACCGAGGATGAAACAATCGGTGCATTCCAGCCGTCGGCCTAGAGCCCCTGTAACCGAAGCCGTGGCGTTTGTAGTGAGGAGACCTGCGAGCAGACGTCCGCCCCCACGGTCTGGGGTGTCTCGGGTAAATATTAGGCTTGCTCTTAGGGAGCCAGGCTGTGGTTAGCTTCCCGAAGGAGGGTTGGGGATGTTGTGAAACGTGTTTACTTCTCTCGCTCTTCCTGATCAGGTGAAATCTAAAGGCATTTGCCCAGGGGTAGGGGTGGAGGTAAGGGTGGGGGTAGGGGGTGAGTGGGGAGGGTATCTGCTAAAGTAAAACACCAAGGAAATAGGATGTATTTTGTGCCATGGAGGCCAGGATAGTTGCAGGGACACAAGATGTTTTCTAATATTAAAAATGGGAGCCCAGCCGGTGTGGCTCAGTGGTTGAGCGCTGGCCTATGAACCAGGAGGTCAGGGTTCGATTCCTGGTCAGGGCACATGCCCGGGTTGCGGGCTCGATCCCCATTGTGGGACGTGCAGGAGGCAGCCCGTTGATGATTCTCTCTCATCATTGATGTTTCTGCTTTTCTCTCCCTCTCCCTTCCTCTCTGAAATCAATAAAAATATAGTTTAAAAAGTGCTGGAGATGTTTAAGAATTAAAAAAAAAAACAAAAAACATGGCAAGGTTTGGCAAGCTTGGGAGATAGGAGCAAGAAAGAAAAATGGAGGATTCCCTTAAACAGGTCAAGAAAAGGCAAAGACAATGTATTGGGCAGAAGAACAAACGCACAACACCAGCAGGTTGGGGTTCTCCCCAAGATCGGGGCCTCTCCCAGTTCCCAGACCGTCCCTCCCCAGAGCCCAGGTCCCGGGCTGCGTTCCAGGCGGGATATGCCCAGGCCTCCCCCAAGTCTGCCCAGTGGCATTTGCCAGTCCATTCTGCCGTCACACGCAGCCAACCCCTCCGCTCCCGCCCGGTCCCCCTGCCTCCTACGTCCACATCTGGCCCTTCTGCTCTGAGTCCGGCCCAGGCCACCTCCACCATCATCCAGCTTCCTCGGGACTCACCCACCCGGCCACACTGCTCAGACCTTCGTGGCAAGACTCAGCCCGACCCTTCTGTGGAGAGAGGAATTGGTGTCGGCGTGGAGGGTGCAGCGGCAAAACGCCATTTCCCACCCTCACAGGCGTGCATGCCAGTGCAGGGCTTGAGTTTGTCATTTAAGAAAAGATATATATATATATATATTGATTTCAAAGAGAAAGGGAGAGAGAGAGAGAGACATCAGTGAGGAGAGAAAAATCATTGATTAGCTGCCTCCTGCACGCCCCACACTGGGGATCAGCCTGCAACCCGGGCATGTGCCCCGACCGGGAATCGAACCATGACCTCCTGGTTCATAGGTTGACCCTCAACCACTGAGCCACACCGATGGGCTAGAGAGTGTTTGACTGTTGTGATGAGCTTTGTGTAGATCCCAAAGACAGGCAATACTGAGCTAACGCCAGCATCCTCCTCAGCCTCCGTCGCTCTCATGTGCCTTCTGGGTTGTGGGCAAATACTTGGGCTGTAACACAAACCCTCCCGCCCAGGTCTTCCCATTCGTATATTTTCAATCAACTGTGTGGGGGAGTCCACAGGCCACGTTCCCACAGTGGTCATAGTCAGAGGGAGACCATCCAGGCCTTTAGAATCCATCCCGTGGACAGTCACATTTTCACTGCCGCGCCCTGCCCATCATCCCCACGGCCTGAGTGTTATGAACACGAGCGATTTAGGACAGTCAGGGTCGCAGGATTTTTTAAAAAACCTCGATGCCTAGGTGTGTTCGGCAGGGAAACAAAGATCGCCCTGTTCACCAGCGAGTCGGTGCCTCTGGGTGAACGGCCAGGTGCTCTTTCAACTGCTGCGTGAGACTAATTCCTTCCTGGCCGCTGGAAAGCAGCTGAGGCCCGGCCAGCTGGGCTATCTTCCATCTCGCATTCCAGCATCTTTCCCTGAGTCCCAGCGCCTGGGTCCCAGCACTTCCTCTGTCGGTGCATCCCCGACAGCGCTCTCTCGTTGGACTCGGGCATTTTTGAATTGTGGGTCTTTGGGAGGGGAGGGGAAGGGAGGGAAGGGGAGGGGAAGAAGGAGGTTGGATGGTGGAGTTAGAACCTTTCCAGAGGCATCTCTCTTTTTAAAATTTCTTATATTTTTAATTGATGTCAAAGAGGAAGGGAGAGGGAGAGAGAGATAGAAGCATCAATGATGAGAGAGAATCATGGACCAGCTGCCTCCTGCACGCCCCACACTGGGGATCGAGCCTACAACCCGGGCATATGCCCTGACCGGGAATCAAACTGTCACCTCCTGGTTCATAAGTCGATGCTCAACCACTGAGCCCTGCTGGGTGGATGGACCCTCCCTTTCAGCTCACCCACCTCTGACTCCCCTGCATCGGATGGTCTCTGCATTACGAGGCGATGGCGCCGAAGTAATGGGGGCTGGCTTTACGAACATCATTATTCTTATTTTTGGAATTCAAATGATCTTTGTGAAAACAGTGAATTTACACCCAGTTGCTCTAATATCATGGCTAGGAGTGTGAAACAGCTGGGGACTATGGGGATTCCCGTCCAGGGGAGAAATTCCTTGTGGAAATTTCTGGATGACTTTGTGTTGCAAAGCCCACCTTTCTCCAGGACCTGGGAGTCGGAGAGGCCCAGGGATGGAGCCCCTGGTGGACTCAGAGTGAAACCTGATAGGAGGAAGCAGGATCCCATGGTGGGGTGGTTCTCAGAAAGCCCTCTCGTACCCGTAACTCATTTTCCAAATCGCTGTGCCATGTAGGATTCTCCATGCTCTAAAAAGGTATTTAACAGTCGACAGGGGACCTCTGGTGACCCGAAGCACGTCCGCTGTCAGCCGTGTGCGCCTGGCACTTCTCGTGTAAGCGGTGTGTTGTCTTCTGCACAAGGATGGGCAGGGACATGGGTTTTCCCTGCTAGTGAGGCCTGCGCTTGGGTCTTCAGGAGCCGGCAGTGCTTCCGTTGACGCTCCCTCTGTTTTAGAGAAGAAATGAACAGGCTCACGCCCCCCACGCTCCCCCCGCCCCGCCCCCGCCCGTGTGAGCTGCTCCATCAAGCAGGCCGGGAACCGCCTTTAGTCTGGCGGCACGAGCATTTTGGTGGACGATCGAGCAGTCAGGGTCCTGCCCCGCTGGAGGCTGCCCGCAGGGCATTTGCACAAATCTCCACCCCTGACGTGGGCTGTAGACTGTGCGTGCAGCGTCGGGCGTATTTACTTATTTATTTAACATATTTATATTGATGCCAGAGAGGAAGGGAGAGGGAGAGAGAGATAGAAACATCAATGGTGAGAGAAAATTATCAACCGGCTGCCTCCTGTGCGCTCCCTACGGGGACGGAGCCCACAACCCGGGCATGTGCCCTGAGCGGGACCCTGGTTCATAGGTCAACGCTCCACCATGAGCCACGCCCGTCGGACTCGTGGTGCATATAAGTGGGGAGAGATGTCCTGGACATGTCACCCGCACATTCCCTGGAGCTGGCGTCAGATATTTGTATGTTACAAAAACAACTAAGGTTCATGCCAAGTATCGTAGCAGCTTTCCCTCATAAGAAGGTACGGCACAGGAATGTACGTCACCTGATCTGTTCACGCGGGGTCGCTTGATGTAGCGTCCTTTGGACTTGGTAACAATTGTGATAAAGTAGCATCTAAAGAAGCAACACAGATGGGTTTTCAAAGGGGAATTTGCCTTGGTTAATCTCTACTCATCAAATGCTACAGCTTTGCCTGGGGCCAGAATGCTCACAGCGGAAAGGACTGGGGCGGGAGCAGGAAATCGGGACCAGCTTTTACCAAAAAAAAAAAAAAAAAAAAAAAAAGATCTAAAATTCTAAGACTTTGGAAAAATTCAACTAAAACAAATAGCATGCATCATGCCTATGAATATTCATGGATGCTTTACCATCGGCCGAATACCGTGCTGCATGCTTCTTGTGGAATTTTCCATTTCATCCTCACAACAGTCTCTGAAGCAGGGGAATCCATTCTCCCTATTTGCCAGATGAGAAAGCGGAGGTTCCCAAGGTCACTGCCAAGGTCAGACAGCCTCCAGCAAGGAGGGAGGGCAGCATCTCACCCAGCCGGCCCCAGAGCCCCGGCTGCTCTTGGCCGTTTCTCTCTCTCTCTCGCCTCGTTCATCTTTTTCCTGCAGCAGAGGTCACAGGCAGAGAGCCCGCAGCCAAACCCCGCCTCAGGTAACAGGTGCAGCGATGGGGCTGCCTCTGTGTCAGGACCATCGTATGCGCATGCATGTATTCCTTCCTTGCATCCTCCGAGCAGCGCCATGGAACAGGCAGCAGTGATTATCTCTGTTTTGCACGCGAGGAAAACTGACATTCAAATTAAGTCACGTGTCCCATGTGGTAGCAGAGCTAACAGCCCAGCTCCAGGCAGTCTGGTCCCAAGAACCTGCCGTCTTCACCACGATGCTAAAAAATGCTCGTGCTTGCCAACGTGTCACAGCCTGGAGATTTTACATCTCCGATGAAGACATCTGACTTCGCTTGAAACACAAAACAAAACAAAACAGGAAACCAGGATCCCTTCCACCTGGCAGCAATCCCTGGGCAGCCGTGGGTAGCTGCCCATTTTAAAGGGGATCACTCTGGCCCAGTTGCCACCAGCCCTCACCTTCGCTGCTTGGCCCTTGGGTTGCCCACCTTGACTTCGGGTGCTGCATTTTGCAGTCCCAACTGGAGCTGTCTCCGCAGCCGCCGGGATGTGTCTGTTTTATGTGTTGCATCGCATCACCCGCTGTTCTGCGCCCCTTGAAAGCACTCCTCAAAAATAACAACAGACTCCGCCTCCTTGCCTTCCTCCCTGTCCTCCCCCTCACCCCCCACTCCCCACCCCAAGCAGGGCACCTCAAAAGGTCTAGTGCGTGCTTGGGCCCCGCCAGGTGGGGACATGCAAGGTGCATAACCTTCTCTCGCCGCCTGCTGACGGCACCCTGGCGGTGCTTGGCTGGCAGGGACCGAGCTGTTCACAGCATCTCCAGGCCCTGGCATCCGGCTTGGTAGGTGTGACATGGAGACACCCAGCCCCTGTGCATGTCGGAACAAAACACGGCCATCACCTCCAGAAACGAAGAGAAAGATGGTGGCAGGCACGCGTCTCCTTCTCCAGCCAGAGACTGACACATTTCACCCGGGCTCGATTCCTTGTTCCGTGTGGGGCCAAGCCAGCGCCTCATTGGTGGCGCGCACCCAAGGGTGGTCCTCTCCGGGACTGTGATGATGCCGTAAATCATGGGCGTAGAGCCCGAGTGGTTTATGCCATCAAAACCTCAGGACGGAATTAGATGTGTAATCACCACTCGCCCATGTTTGGCCATTTATGGTAATTACAGCCGTAATAATCCGTGTGTTGTTGGAAGTAGCAGTCAGAAGCATCCATCAATTTTTTATCGACACCGAATCAAGCTGATACTTCATCTTGGCTGCAGAAATGTAGATTGCACCAATTAGTCTAAAGAAATCGGGCAGTCGTTAGCAATGAAGTGAGCAGTTCATCTGCACAACAGTGCGGGTCCCTGCGATGCCAGCAATCCCTCTTAATTATGCGGAATATTGCGAGCTGCTCGGGGACCCTGTGGGCGGTGCCATTGTTGGCTTAGATCGGAAGGATCGCCGTGCCCCAGCTTTTATTTCACGGGCGGCTCTCGTGCTCCCCGGCCCCCACCTTGCACCCTTCCGCGCTTCCAGGCACATGTGTGGTGAAGTGCAGCCCTTGCCCCCAATCAGGTGGCGTTCCCTCTTTCTTCTTGAGATCCGAGAACCGTCCCCGTGGGCCTGGCGGTGCTGATGTGCTTGCTCACCGCGGTGTATTTGTTGGCGGTTCCTGTCCACCCAACCCAAATGGGAGCATTCTCATCTCCTTAAAAAAACGAAAGGAAAGAAGAGTCGGGACTTAAAAGGCCAACGGGTTGGGAAGAAGTCCTGGCGCCAATGGGGTTCCTGCCTCTGCCTGGGTCTCCTCCCCAGGCTAGCCCGGCCCGGCCCGGCCTCCCTCTCTAGACACTTCCAATCAGCATCGTCCGCAGACTTGACCAAGCCGTCGAGTAAGGCAGGGCGGAGGCTTTAAATATATAGACTTTTGGGAAAGAAATGACAGGAAAAATAACTCACCCCTAATCTCCCACCAGGACACCAACTACCATTTTTTGGTAGATTTTATTTTGAGCTTTTATTTTATTAATATTATTTTTGTGTGTGGTTCCTTTTTTTTTTACTTTATTTGTATGGTTGACACTATTATTTCGAGCCTTTAAACATACACACACATCGAGTTTTGTTGCTGCTGTTTTGGTGTTACTATTATGATATTCTCTTTTTCACTTGTCATAACAACTGTCTTACTTTACTAACAGTTTCTGATCATTTTTAACGGATGCATGATACTCGCATTACATGCAGAATATATATATATATAGTTCCTCACGTTTTGGATTCTTTTCCCTGAGATAAATTGCCCCAAGTGCAATCCTGGATCAAAACTTACCCACTTCTCTGCCACTCTTGATCATGTATGGACAGACTGCTCTCCAAAAGGCCTGTGTGCGTTTTTAAATCCCCACCCGTCATCTACGCAGACGCCAGTGTGTTATATCAGTGCCTGGGATGTGAAGGCGAATGTGTGGGCGTGCTTGCAGCGTAGCTCATAGCGTGGACGCTGCCCCTCCCCAAGGGGCAAATGGGCGCATGATCGGATTCCGCTCTGACTCAGGGGCTCATTAGCTCGCCGGACAGGAAGCTCAGGGGTCGGACAGCTGTAGGTGCGATAGGATCACAGGCCCCGTGACGTCACGGAGGACCTGGGTTCATCTCTTCAAAGCTCCGCCGCAGCGACCTTTCCCCTCACGCTGCCTCCAGGCATCCCATCCAGATGGAGGAGCCACAGAGGGGGCAGGGGATGGACTCTTCTCCTGGGTCCTTCCTCGAAACCCCCACCTGACAGCCCCTCTCGGGGCTCATTTCCCGGTTCTGGGTCAGCTGTCCATCCCGCAGCCAAAGACGGGCAAGGGGATGGAAACGCCATGATTGGCCTGTTCACCAAGATTGACTTCTGAGCTGGCCTCCGGGCCGGAATCGCTGGATAAGACATCGGCTCCGTGAGCAAGGAAGGGGAGGGAACCAACAGCGCCTCCCCCTGGCACCAGGGTGTCCTTCCTCCAGCCTCTGGGGCACTCCCAGAGCCATTCACAATCTTTAGGAACCGTGGATGCACGTCATGGAGCTACGAAAATACGTGCAAGCGCTGCCAGGGCCTGTGTGTTTCCTTTCGGTTCCTACGACAGAGACCGGGTATGCCCCTGGAAGGTAGTCTCTTGGGGAAGAGGTGGGAGGCTTCCTATTTTTGGAGATCTGACACGTGGTAGCGCTGTGGTCAGGGCTTCCACCAAGACCCAGGTTTGCAGCCTGGGTTCCTCAGGCATCTTCTTCCAGCATTTTGACCGTTTCACTGCTTATGAGCACCTGCTGGGAGAGACCTGGAAGGAAGGGGGGCGGGGGGCGGTTTGAGGAATGCAGGGAGATGGCTGAAATTCCTGCCTCTGATTATTTTGAAAATGGTCTAGTTTATTTCAACATCGACTTTCCCACGTGTTGCACAAATCAGTGGGAACATTGCATTTCAGTGTAAAATAAATACGGGGAAAAATGTCAAGGCAACGACAGAAGCCAACATGGCCCTAGGTTGAAGAAAGCAGCCTGGATACTTGCTGTTCCCGATGCCGCCAGAGTTCAGCACCGTTTTGCATTTCAGGTGCACGGTGGATCCTAGCGTTACAGGTGACGTCTCTTCAGTAATAGCCCGAGTCAGAAATATTATTTGGCACCAGGGATTATCACCAGGGTCACCTTGGATCCAAGCTGCCTGTCCCTGCACCCAGACAGACAAGGGGCAAATATGCCCACTTCTTACCACCCAGGGGATCATGACTTCAGGTGTTACCTGGGTGCAGACCAAAAAACAAACAAAGAAAAAACCAAAACAAACCCATGCTTCTGGCTTTATGGTTTCGTAAGTGTTTTTATAACCAAATTACACGTCCTAATGACGACATTATGTACATTTCCTCTACTTATATAATCAAGTGTAATTGCACCGACTATTTGAACAGACAGAGGTGAGAACTGCTCGTAGCAAACACTAGCCACCGCAGTGCGATTTCGGAAAGGCTGTTGGACCATGAGCACCCAAAAGAGGTGGTCAGAGGAGTGCATTAGGCCACGGCACCGGGAAAGGACGGGCCTCATTAGCTGGTGGAGCTCTGGGTTGGCCTCTTCCCCCTTCCCCCCCCCCCCTCCTTCCCTCTCTGCTTCCTTCTGCATCTCCTCTTTCTTCCCTCCTCCCTCTCCTTCCTCTCCTTAGGGGCCAGGAGAGGGGTTTGGAAGAGTCGGCTACAGACAGGCCCTTACAAACAGCGAGCTGGCTGGTTATCATTGCTTCTGTCCCCACGGAAAAGAAAAGGCCTTCGCAGGGCAATTCTCTTCTGGGTCGGCTCCTTTTCCTCTGGTGTTTCCTTTTTTAAAAAAACGCTTTTATTGATTTTTAGAGAGAGAGAGAAACATCAATGAGAGAGAAACATCATCCACAGGCTGCCTCCTGCACGCCCCCCCCACCCCCATGGCAGATCGAGCCCGCAACCCGGGCATGTGCCCTGACCTGGACTCGAACTGGTGACCTCTTGGTTCCTGGGTTGACACTCAATCACAGAGCCACACTGGCTGGGCAGCCTCTGTTGTTTCTTCAAGAAAAAAAAAAAATGAAGTAAAATGTTTTGAAAGAGATTTTTAAGGTTCTTTATTGGGGGGGCTGTTCCATTACTAGGATTTCTCCAGACCCATTTCATTTTTTTCACCTATTGAGTTTTCCGTATTTTAAAAAAAAAGGTTCCTAATCACCTGTCCTCGGTGTACAGCGGGGAGCAAACAGGTTTTGCTTTGGGCCTCGTCAGTCATGTTCTCTGAAGGTGTGCGGCTCGGTGCGCATATGGAGCAAATTAGGGAGAGAAAGAATGGAGCTGCCGCCGGTTCTGATTGGTTACGGTCGGATTAAAAAAAAAAAAAAAAAGACTTCTTGCCTGCTCTGGAGAAGAAAGATGGATAAAATGCTCTTTGAACACACGGGTCTTTTTTTTTTTTTTTTTTTTAAATGTCGGTACAGAAGGGTTGCATTTGTGCTTGGCGTTCCAGACCTGTCCCTTGACCTTCTAATTACTTTATTTGAAACAGCACTGAGGGTCTAATAAACATGGAGGCCGCCTCTCTCTGCTTTATCATAAATTAGAGCTGCCGGCCGCTGGAGGTGAAAGTGGAGGCAGCGTGTTCATTACCGCTCAAGTGACGGCTTGTCAATAGCGAGCTTTCTAGTTTGTTCTCGTCAGCACTTGCTGTGCATTTTGTGGGGCCGCTGGGAAATAAATACAACAAGATTATACATTTGGAATACCGCAAGAGTTCACGCCAAAAAAAAAAAAAAGAGAGAGAGAGAGAGAGAGAGAGAGAGAAAGAAACGCAACAAACCACCGGTGATAAATTATACCCTTGGTAGAAAGTGACGCGCTATCTTGTGCTATTAACAACCAGAGATAATTGCCGCGGATTGTAATTGCCGTTTGCAACTTCCAGTACAGTGTGTCCGACATCAATCTTAATAGCGAACAAAGCAATTTATATTAAAACTTAATTCACTCGGTAACTTCCCGCTGTATACACGGGAGCCAACAGATGTAGCTTTTCAGAAAGTTCAAAGGCACGGGGAACGTGGCAAGAAATGCTAATGCCGTAAGCCTGGGAGGAATATCGCGTTCCCGCTCGTAATGAAAACAAATGTATGTCATTATCTCCCAGTTTGTGTTTATTTAATAAAAGATGCGGTCTGCACGTTGGCGAATGCGGTGCCTCTGAATGGATAGAGAGTGATGTTCAATTTGGAATCAGAAGCCAAGCAGGGCCAGCCATTAGGCATCTGGGATGAATGGCGCACTTGGCCATTTCAGCAGCGTTCGCCTCCACGCTTCGGCGCGTTCTGTACGAGGTGTAGCAGCAAACCGGGGTTGCTTTCCTCCTGCCTTTGCTCAGACGGGCTGTCTGTGAAGCCAGAGCGGGAGATCCCCTGGAATTACTTAGGAAAACAAGCGTATTGGTTTCGTGAACTTGACTGATGGCCCGCGCAGCCATTGAGTGAAATCTCTAAACTGATTAGGGCTTTAGTTCGAATAATCTTCTACCTTTTTCATTAATTTATTCCTTAATGCTGTTTTGCCGCTCTCCCAGCAAGGATAATAATCTCACACTCGCCGGCCTCCAGGAGCGGGTGACCTGGAGCCCATCGCTAATCTTATTTACCCTCCTGAGCAGCCGAACTTCATCTGCCCTGACTGGTAAAGAGCCCTGGGTGCTGGGGGAGGTGTGGGGGGTGGGAGTGGGTGGGGGGGCAGGCGCACTGCACGCTGGGGCCGCGCGAACTTGGTGCCGGCCTCTTCCTTGCGTGAGAGCGTTTTTCTGCTCCCCTTTCCCTCCTTTTTGAAATTTAGAAAATGGAAGAGGGAGAAACGGGGAGCGAGATCTTATCCACAGCCCCACTCTCGTAATGCAGCCATTTGCACTTTCCAGCCCTCGGCCGTAGGAACACATTGTCTAGTTTAGGTGCCGTTGTTGACTCCATATAAGTTTGTGTTCTGCTTTTTAAAAAAGTTAATACCCAGGCATTTCCCGTGTTGCTTCGTCATGTCATAACCCATTTTATCGGCAATAATGACCCTTTAAGTTTACATACTGTATTTTATAATTGTTGACTGCTTTTTTTTATTTAATACCCAAGTGTTCCCGTGTTGCTTGATAAATTAATAATTATGCTAATAATACATTAAATTTATATACCGCGTTTTATTGAATCATTCCCCATTATTGAAAAGTTGGGGCCCCTTAGTTTCACTATTATGAATAATGCTGCAATTTTTAAAAAATCTCTTCAGGTGTTGTTTTGTTGTGATGGTTTCTCTGGAGACTATTATTAGAAGTGTAATTATTAGGTAAGAGGTGCAAATGTTTGGGTGGCTTGTTGTCTTACTTTACCAAAATAGGGCCCTGGACCAGTCAGGGTGGTTTATGTTGCCGCCAGCAATGTCAGGGGAGACACAGTTTAATCACAGTAGCATTCACACACTGAACGACCCTGGGCAGGTTAACCTCTCTGCCCGGGGTCATTCTGTCAATAAAATAAAGGAAACTGCATCTGAACCTCGTTATTTCCCGTCTGAGTTAGGGGAGACTGGTGCTCACCCGTGGATCATCATCCTTCCTATATAATAAAAGGCTAATACGCAAATCGACCGAATGGTGGAACGACCAGTCGCTATGACGCACACTGATCACCAGGGGGCAGATGCTGAATGCAGGAGGTGCCCCCTGGTGGTCAGTGCACTCCCACAGGGGGAGCGCCACTCAGCCACAACCTGGGCTCAGGGTTGGCCAGTGCAGCGGTGGTGGCGGGACCCTCTCCTACCTCTGTGGCAGCGCTAAGGATGTCCGAGTGCCGGCTTAGGCTCGCTCCCCATCCTCCAAAACTTAATCGCACTTCTCCAGAAAGGAAACTGAGCCCCAGTGTTTAGAGCATTGGCCTGCAGACCAAGGGGCATGTGCCTGAGTTGCAGGTTCAAGACCCGGCCCCCAGTTCGGGTGTGTGTGGGAGGCAGCCAATCCATGTGTCTCTCTCACATCGATGTTTCGCTCTCTCTGTCTCTCCCTCTCGTCCCTCCCTCTTACTCTCTAAAAATCAATGGACAAAAATATCCTCGGGTGAGGATAAAAAACAAGTCAATAAAATAAAGGAAACTGAGAAATGTTTTTCAGCTGGGCACGTGGCCGCTCCCTCTCCACGAAGTCAGGGTTCTGTACGGGAGGGAGAAGAGGAGGACAGATGGCGGGCAGGCAACCAGCGCTGTCGGGCACAGCCACGGAGTCTGAAACAGACAGTCCTCAGCTCTGTGAGCCGCCCTGGGGCCGGCCAGGGTCATGGACAGGAAGCCAGGAGAGCAGCAACGCAGCGTCTTCCCAGGTAGAGAGAGAGCAGTCGGTGGATCGGATGATGAAAACTTTGGGTCATTCCATAAAGTCCCCACATTTTCCGGTCACCCCAGGCCAGGGGTGGGCAAACTTTTTGACTCGAGGGCCACAATGGGTTCTTAAACTGGACCGGAGGGCCGGAACAAAAGCATGGATGGAGTGTTTGTGTGAACTCATATAAATTCAAAGTAAACATCATTACATAAAAGGATACGGTCTTTTTTTTTTTTTTAGTTTTATTTATTTCAAACGGGCCGGATCCGGCCCGCGGGCCGTAGTTTGCCCACGGCTGCCCCAGGCACTCACCGAGCAGCGGGTGGCGTAGGCATGGAAGGAAAGTGGTCCGGGCCATTTTTCTTGCGCCTTTTTGCAATGCAACAGGGCAATCGATGGGAATCTTCGCGGTAATCATCTATTGATTTCCCTCGAATATAACTCCATTGAAAGCACTTTTATCCCCAGGAGTAGAAACAGTGGGAGCTATCAAAGGAGGAAGTTGGTTTCCCTGACCCCATCTGCAGTGCACAATTGATTAGCTGAGAGGGTAGTTATGAGAGAGAGAGAGAAAGAGAGAGAGAGAGACAGAGGGAGAGAAGTCACCCAAAGGTTAACTCTGGCTGAAGAAAAACAGGATGGTGGGACATGAGGCTTTGGGTGAAATCGTAAGGTTGGGGTAACAGAATGGTACCGTCTAAAATGACACGGGATTTCGGGGACTTGGCATCCTCTCTTCCTGTGTCCCCTCCAACTCCCCAAAGCCACCACAGCCGAATGTGGGGGGTTGGCAGCGCTGTGGATGGACAGACAGACAGACTGCTGTGTTCAGGTCCGAGCTGGTGGGCCAGCCTGATTAGGGGATGAGTTGTATTCCCGTTTTCATTTTCCTGGGTCATTCAGTCACTAAGTGAGTTAAACTAAACCCTGAACGTGTGTCTTCGCTTCGGACAAAGCTCCAAGGACAAGAAAGGAAAGTATTTTTTTTTAAGGCTCATTTGTATGCCGTTTCCTAAGACAACAACACAACAAACTGCTCCTCCCTTCCGTCCTCCCCCTCCTCCTCCCTTCCATCCCCCACAATAACCACAACAAAAAACAACCCACGTTCTCAAAATTCCTAGAGGTTGGGTCCCTGGCTCTTCCTGTGCATGGACGTCTTCATCCCAGAGATGAGGAGAGGAAGGAGTTGGGGGGCAGCATTGAAACCGGCCTGTGTGTTCCCTCCTGCCTCTGGCCGCAGTATGTGGGCTGTCGCCAAAGTGGGGGGCAACGCACCCCTCTCTGGAAAGGCAGCAGGTGCCCCCGAGGACCCTTGTTTGCAGTATATTGTTCTCAGGATATTCCTCGCCTCAAATGCCTCTTGGTTTTTGTATCCAGGCTGGGTTCTCCCCCAACAGTCTCTTTATTACATGAAAAGGTGCGTGTAGCCCTAGCCGGTTTGGCTCAGTGGATAGAGCATCGGCCTGGGGTCCCGGGTTCGATTCCGGTCAAGGGCACATACCTTGGTTGCAGGCTCCTCTCCAGCCCGGGCCCTGGTAGGGGCGCCTGCTGGAGGCAGCCAGTCGATGTGTCTCTCTGTCTTTTCCCTCTCTCTTCTACTCTCCCTAAAAATCAATGGGAAAATATCCTCGGGTGCGGATTAACAAAAACAACTACAAAACAAACAAACAAAAGGTGCAGGAGCCTCACTCCCCCTCTCAAGTGCCGCCCCTCGGGTACTATGGAGTTTACTAGCAACTTGGGGAGTTTGTTTTGTATTTGGGGCCCAGGGCCTTGTGTCTGGCTTCAGGCAAAGCAGCTGGTACCGCTCTGTCAGATAAAGGAGCTTATCTGGGGGCCGCACCCTTGTGAATTCATCAGCACTCAGTCGGCTTCCTAATCAAGGCTGGAGATGGACGTTTTGATGGAGCGACCAGATTTGTCCGATCTGTCATCTGCTGATGGGGGATGAAGAAGAGGAAGGAGGGAGGCAACGGTGATGCTCTGACTTCAAACTTGGAAGTGAAGGGACATTTGGGGGAGGGGGTTGTGTGCGCCAGTGCTTTTTGGGGTACAGGGAGGTTTGAGATTACAAACCGTGTACTAGAAAGTAGCTCCAAAAGACCTACAGTGCAGGGAGGCATAGCCTTGCTATTGTCCCGGGGAAGGGGGGGGGTGCAACTGTGAAACGGTCCCACCAAAGGTGAATCTCGGTGACCCCAGCTGTATTCATACGTCAGGTGCAAAGCCAGTTAGAGAAAGATGCCCACGTTTTTTTTAGTGACTTTGATGTTTCGTGGTGCGTTACTCATCCTCTTGACTGTCTGCTTGCAGGGCTGGCCGTGAAGGGCTCGCTCCACGCCCTCACCCGCTGACGGCCAGATTCCCTCCGCGCTCCTCTTCAGGTTAAAAGGTTTCCCCATCACCTTGGCTTTCAGAAACTGGCACATTGCCAAGAGCCAGTCAGTTCCAAACTGTCTTTTTTTTTTTTTTTTTTAACCTGGTTAAAGAGATACTTCTGTCCGAAGAACTAGTGTTTCTCCCCAGGGAGATGACAAAGCCTGTGTCATCTTCGGCCACTTTATGGAGCCGAGACTGCAAAGCTGGCAAGTCTCTGGGGCAACACCCTTTAGTTTGAAGACGGAGGAGAAATGGAGCAGAAGACCCTGTACCTTTTTAGAAAATACATAGATGTTTCTATTGATTTGAGAGAGAAAGGAGAGGGAGGGAGAGAAACATCTATCAGCCGACTCCTGCACGCCCCCTACTGGGGATGGAGCCCGCAACCCCGGGCATGTGCCCTGACTGGGAATCGAACCGTGAGCTCCTGGTTCATGGGTCGACGCTCAACCACTGAGCCCCGCCGGCCGGACTTGAATGCATTTTTAATAAGCTGGTGTCCACAGCGAAGTATATGAGGTTACCAGCCCCCATGGGCCCTGTGTGCCGAGGGAACGAAGCACATTGAATCAGCAGCAAACGTAACTGGGAGCTCAAATCCCTTCCAAAATAATGGTCCAGACGTAGAGTCTGGCACGCTCCCTTTGCGTCTCATTTTCTGGGGTTCCCGTAACCATCTAGTTCAGAAAATGCAGAGTCGATTCCAAGATTTTTTCTCCTTGTGGTTTGAAAGAACTCTGGTCCCATAGTGACTAATGTTCAGCAGGATCAGATGTGTCAGTGTTGTTATTTTTGCTGTAAAACAGATATTCTCTTTAGTCAAATCCTCCGCTTTGATTTGAATGTGCTCCTTAATACAAACTTGCAAGATAAGGAGCTGGAGCGGTACTTGATAGGTATCAACAACAACGCGTCACCATGGAAACGTCAGGTGACGTTTCCAGGACCACAGAGCCGCTCACATCCAGGCAGTGGGGTGAGACCCCTCGAAGGCCTCTCCTTCATTTCTGTGGGGCTGCCGAGTTTCTGGCCCCAAGTCTGGATCCTGGCAACACGTGGGGGGGCTCGGATGACTGTAGAGTCTTCACTAGATGTCCTGTAACTATATCTGATTGTGACTTTTCAAGAGTCTCTTTGCTAGATGCCTCTAGAACAGGCCTGGGAGAGGAGGGGCTTTAAGGTATGTTGAGTGGAGAAGGATGAAGAGGTCTAATCCATAACCCTGAATTGACATGCGGGCTTTAAGGGCTCCCTGGGAGCCATGTGGTTTGTCATGCCGAGGCCACTGGAGAACACTCAATCGCGGGTGATTATCCTTGCGTGTTGCAAGGCCTCTCTGGGGTCTTCGACAAAGCAGCTTCCTGCCTCTTAACGGGTAACCTTGGGAATTTTTTTCTCTGTTTTTTAGGTTTGTGCTCTTAAACTCAATAACTGGAATTGTCAGAGGCTTTTGGATCTCGCCCTCACTTTTCTTCCTAAATCAGACCTCGCCCAACTGGCGTGGCTCAGTGGCTGAGCGTCGACCTATGAAACAGGAGATCATAGGAGATTCCCGGTCAGGGCACATGCCCGGCTTGCAGGCTCCATCCCCAGGGTGGGGCGTGCAGGAGGCAGCCAGCCAATCCATGATTCTCTCTCATCATTGATATTTTTATCTCTCTCTCCCTCTCCCTTCCTCTCTGAAAGCAATAAAAATATTTTTATATATATTTTTAAATATATTTTATTGATTTTTTACAGAGAGGAAGGGAGAGGGATAGAGAGTTAGAAACATCGGATGAGAGAGAAACATCGATCAGCTGCCTCCTGCACACCCCCTACTGGGGATGTGTCTGAAACCAAGGTACATGCCCTTGACTGGAATCAAACCTGGGACCTTCAGTCTGCAGGCCGACGCTCTATCCACTGAGCCAAACTGGTTAGGCCAATGAAAATATTTTTTAAAAAATCAAACCTCAGTTATACATAGATCCCTGGGTGTTGGGTGTGTGTTGAGTTCCTTTCTGATGTCCTTGTTGTTGGGGATGGGACTTTGTTGCTGTTGTTGGCGGCGGTGGCGGTCGTGGCGATGGTGTCATGAGCAAACACAGTGACCACATCAGGGGCTGCAGAGCTTTAATTTAGAAACACAACAGAGATCCCACCATCTCATCTGGAACCAATTCCTCCTCGCCTCCTTCCCCTGAGGAGCGGAGGAAATGTCTCAGGTCTGTGCTTAAATACCTGATAGATTCCACCTTCAGATAGGTCGGTGGATTGAGGCAAAACACAAAAAAACAAAACAGAGAAAAAGCTCACGTTTTCAGCTGTCTGTCCTCGATGAGGGTTCTCGGTGCCCCTCCCTCAGTATTCTGAATTGACCGGATTAGTCCTAATCTAATATTTGGCTCTTGAATATTTTAAACATTTTTTTCCGGACCGAGCTCCCAGCGTCCACGGGGCTATCTCTGTTACCATCTCTGCATGCATAAGAGGGCCTTCATTTGGGCTGGACTAAGGGGGAACGACCCAAAGACCGGACCCCACTTCTTGGGGCTGGGAATCCAGGGCCTTGGAATTGAGGGCAAAGAGGACTCCCTGGGTCATAACCATAGATCAGAGGGTCAGAAACGAAGTCCCTCGGCCTCTATTTGCTTAGAATGCCAAGCACGTCCAGAAGTGAGTTCATTTCTGAAAACACGGAAGTTTCCCGTGAGCTCTGGCTCCTTATCATGGTTTCCCGCACAAACAGAAACTCACCTGTAGGGTCAGAAGTAACCAACAAATAGAGTCTTCATGCTAAGCAGGAATCCGTGGGTTGAGTTCTAGCGGGTTGAGTTCTAGCTCAGCCAGGATATTTCTGTGTGTATTGGGGTTTTTACAAGCTCATTGCCTCCGTTTGTCTTCCAAAGATGGAGCTAGTAATACTGCTTTGTTTCTGTCTTATAAAATTACCAAGAGCCCAGCCCGTAGGGCTCAGGAGGTCACGGTTCGATTCCAGTCAGGGCACATGCCCAGGTTTCGGGCTCCATCCCCAGGAGGGGGTGTGGAGGAGACAGCCAATCAATGACTCTCTCTCATTATTGATGTCTCTCTCTCTCTCCCTCTTCCTCTCCCTTCATCTCTGAAATCAATAAAAATGTATCAAAAATTGTATTCAAAAATTTACCAAGAGGTATAGACATGTAGTAATACAGAGGACCCTAATGAAGACTGACTGCTACCTAAGAGTCCTTTTGGCTGTGCACCAGTGAAATAAGGGACATGATTGTTTGGGGAGCAGCTCTCACTGTCCTGAGTACTGAGCAGACATGGCCCTGCCCTCAAGGTAGAGTGTCATCCAGACTCATTCCACTGCATGTATCTGAGCACTTAGTCTGTTTAGATCCTATCAGCTATACAGATGAACCAGTCACAGTCCCGAAGAAGTGCAGGTGTCAGTGGATTTATCCTACTCGTACTCTCTCCAGAGATTTGTATCATTTCTCTAGTCACTTATGGGACTCTCCCTTCCTGTAAGAATTTGTTGCCTATATTGGGTTCAAATCTGTCTGTTCTCATTTCAACTTCCTTCTTCTGGCCCTGGCCAGTCCTGGTGTGCCCGGCTGCCATCGGCATCTGCCGTGGGAGGTGGGAGTGTGGCTGAGCTGGCGATTCCAGCCTTGGCCACAGCAGCACTTGGCTGCTCCAGTCTGCAGCTGCATTTAGCAGGGGTTTGTCTGAACCTCGGCAAACTTCAGTTCCAATCGGAGTTCAGACGGAGTGATGGGTTGAGGGAAGTGCTTTAACACTAACAGTGAAAAAACTGACCTTAAAATAACCCTTTTAGGGACACAGGAAGGGTGGTTTGACCTTTTATTAATATTCTTTTCTTTCCAGTGATCCTGGTTTTAAGTCCACATCTCTTTGAATTTGGTTAATTCCATTAGGATCACCCCCAAAAGAGGGGTTCCATTGGTGGCTTTGAAATCCAAATGAGTTGAAGAAAAAAACCACTTATGTGGTAAAAATCCCAGTTATACTCACCGGATTAGAGACTGTCTACCGGATTGAAGAACAATTTCACACACCGATTATTTGAAACCAATTGTAGATGCATCTTGGCGCATAGAAAAAGCTATCCTGAACTTTTAATATCCCCAAGTTCTCTTGGAGCTTACATTCCCATGGGAGAGACCCCTGTCAAATAAATACTTAAATAGGATCATTTCCGGTAGCAGACTAGGAAATGGAGGTGGCAGGGTGGGTAATACCAGGTAGAGAGGTCAGAGATGGCTTCTCTGGGCCATGACATGGAGCTGAGATCTGAAAGAGAAGGAGACAGCCACACCAAGAGGCGGAGTGAGTTAGTGTCCCAGGCAGAGGGACCGGGAGTGCCAAGTCCCAGAGGTGGGGACGGGCTTGCTGTCTTCCATGAACAGGAGGATTGGGGAGCAATGTTCAGAGGGAGTGGCAGCCCCTAGGAACAGCAGAAAGAAAGGCGGGGCCACAGGGCAGAAGGCGGGGCCACAGGAAGAAATTTCGATTGTATCTGAAGTACAGAAGGCACTTTAGAAAGCTCGGCGGACTTTTCCACGCCATCCGCCGAGGAGCAGTGCGCCTAAGATGTGCGCTCCATTTCGGATCAGGGGAGAACGCGCTGCGGTCTCTCTCCTTGCTGTTGGGTGATACAAGGATTAGTAAAATGAAATAATAGTCACAAAAGTGCTTTGGACATTGTAAAGCACCCCGTAAACTTAATTTAGGAACATGGTTATGGAAGCGTGGGCATAATTAAGGGAATTACTACTTGATGTAGAAGCACGGGAAACCTGAAGCAGACGCCCCCTCCTGGACCTGCCTGGCAGTTCCGTGAGCCCTGCGTGGCGGACTCCATCACCATTTCCACAGCTCACGAAGGTCTCAGGGAGGAGGACCTCCCCACCCCCCTCCCCCTGCCGTAGACCCATGGGCCCTGAGGAGAGGCGGGGCCGTGCCGAGGCTGCGGTTCCCAGGATGCCTCCTCTGAGGCCTCAGCAGCTAAGTGGAAATTATGAAAATATCCGGGGCAGGCGGCTAATAAATACGAAGTGACAGGCATCACCTACTCGGGGATCACTGCCCGCCCCGCCTCCCCGGCGAGACACTCGGCAAAGGGGGAGGGCGTCCAGTCTCCCCCTGCAATGTGCTGCCCGGGGCGCAGAGGACCCGGCAGGCCACCTGCTCCGCTGGGAGCACAAACCAGAGGACCCACGCCCCCGATGACTGGTTCCTGTGACGCGGGTGCCAGAATGTCCCTGGGAGCTTCTTGGTGACCTCTGCTTTCCAAAGGTCACGTGGCTCTGATCTCCGGAAAAGATAAAGGAGTCACGTTCCAGGTGTGCTCACCGGCAGCAGGAATAAGGAAGCTGAGAGTCGAGGTTCCCAGATCACCTTTCCATTGGCTGTTGTCTGGGTGTGGCCTCTTCCCAGAGGACTCCTGCAGGGATGCTGTAACCAACCATGTGCCCTGGGGAGTCCAAAGCCATCCTGCCCTGGCCGGTTTGGTTCAGTGGTTAGAGCATCGGCTGAAGGGTCCCAGGTTCGATTCTGGTCAAGGGCACATGCCTGGGTTGTGGGCTGGGTCCCCGGTGGGGGGCGTGCAGGAGGCAGCCGATCAGTGACTCTCATCATGGATGTTTCTATCTCTCTCTCCCTCTCCCTTCCTCTCTGAAAGCAATGACAATATATATATATATACATATATATATATATATATATATATATATATATATATATATTTTAAAGCCATCCTGATATCTTTTTTAAAAATACTGATTTCAGAGAGGAAGGAAAAGGGAGAGAGAGATAAAAACATCAGTGATGAGTGAGAATCATCGATCGGCTGCCTCCTGCACGCCCCACTCTGGGGATCGAGCCCGCAACCCGGGCATGTGCCCTGACTGGGAATTGCACCGTGTTTTATAGGCACTCAACCACTGAGCCATACGGGCGGGGCCATCCTGATATCTTCTTACTGAGCAATTCCACCAATGCTGTCTGAGACATAAGTGTGGCACCAATTCATTGAGGGGGAAAAAAATAAAGAGCGAGACTTGCATATAGTTGGCACTTCTGTTCTTATTAGGATCAGAAGGAGCCACTGGATGAGGCGCATTTCAGGGAAAAAGAAGAAAGCATATGTTCCTTATTGTTTTGGGTGAACGTGTTTATGAGAAGAGGGGACGCCACGTCATTAATAACTCTGGCACGCCACCCCGGTTCTGGCCGGCCTGATGGATTAAACACGAGCCCTCGCGTTCTCCCGGCAGCCCTGGCGCTCGCCCGCCTGATATGTATTCCGCGCGCAGGCGAGCCTCGGAGTTGACATCTTCTTCTAAAAATTGTTTGGCTGTAATAAATATAAAACTTTCACCACTGATGTAAAGCATTGCTGGTTGGCATCATTTCCTACCCCCTTTTAATTATTCCTGACACTGTGGAGAAACATCTAATATAAATCTCTAATGCGCGCTGATGACAAACTACACGGTTGAAGGACCATGTAATTTCTCCACAATTAATTAAAGTGAATGGAGATTTTTTTTTTTCTTCTCTCTCTTTCTCCCCCCTCCTCTCCACGCGCCCCCCCCCCCCCCCAGCAGCCAGATGCCACTGACTGGCTCAAATAACACTGCTGTCAACTGTAAAAAATTAAGGTCCAAACCGTAAGAAAGGTACTTCGATAAAGAAACCAGATGCCGGCTGATTTGTGATGCCCGCGTGCATCCCGATGTGAGCCACCATTGTTCAACATCTGTAGTCCCACAGCCTTAATCACGCACTTAACTCGCGAGTCTGTCAGCAGTTTATTTGCACGCGTCTCGTCACTTTTGTAAATCTTTTCATTAAAAAATTGAATGGTGCCAATCAGCGAAGGGAAGAGAGGCCCTGGAAGAGCTTGTACGAAGAGGGGGAGGAGGAGGAGGAGGAGGAGGAGGAGGAGGAGGAGGAGGAGGAGGAGAGGGAGAGGGGGAGGGGGAGGGGGGGGAGGAGGAGGAGGAGGAGGAGGCGTTGGCCGCCCGTGGGCGCTGGTGACACGCGCGCTCGCTCACGGGTGTTTATGGGCACTGGCGTGTGGTCACTGAGGAAAGAAAACCACACGCTGCTACCATTTCAGGCCGATCTACCACCTGGAATTGATCAACAGCAAATTAATTTTCATTTTCAATTAGGAATACAGTTAAATCCACAGTGGTGTGTGTGGGGGGGGGGCGGGGGAGGGGGAGGGGGAGTGTAATGTTTACATATAGCCCGGTGGTGGGAGGGCTTGGGGAAACACCAGCTGAAATGAAATACAAGTCTTTGTATCTTTGCATTTAATTCATTGGAGTGTTGAGGGCGTGGCTGGGGCCAGTGGGGGCAACGGCTGCCTTTTACCTCCCCTGGAGCAGAATTTTAGGAAAAGGGAAGAGGCAGGCGGGTGGGGTAGAAACTGCTGGATGCCTGTTGTCAGGGCCCTGCCCCTTGGCGGTGCCCGCTCGGCCCAGGATTCGCCCTGCACCCGGAGGGCGGCGTTTTCCAGAAGAGCCTGAAGTAGGGAAGAGGCATTTGGCGTGGCCTCCGGCCTCCTGCTCGCCGGTTCTCGGTTCTCGGCGTCAGAGCGGTACCTGGCAGACACCCGGATCCCCCTCCCAAGTCCGGCCGTCACCGGAGATACTGAGCGATTGTGTGAGAACAATCCGGCCGGTGAATGCCTGTCACAGGATCCCAGCTCTTCCCACTGGGCCCTTCTCGGCATTCAACTGCTGCCTTTTGTTGGCGTCACCGGGAGGGGACCTGGGGGGCGGACAGGACCCTCCCGGCACCGGGAACAGTGGGCCCAGTGTGCTCCTCACCGGGGTGGGACCTCGGGCAGCTTTGACCGTGATTTTAAGGGAAGGCAATTATTTGTCAATTATAAGACCCAGCCATCCAGGTCGGAGACTCGGATGTTAAATGCCCAGCTCTCTCTGGTTTCGGGACGGACGGCAGCGTGTTGACAAATGCACAGCCGATGTGCCTTCTCCGTGTCTCCTCCCCGACCCTGTCTGTCCCTGCCAGGGCTTGCCGTAGACAGGCTGCCGTGCTCATGAGCATCTTCTAACTGCCCTTCTCCCATCTCCGGGGCCGCCTCCTCGGAAAAGCACAGCGATAAAGGTTTTGTCACGCGAATCCCAGTGAAGAGAGCTTCAGAGAGAGGCGTACATCCTCAGGCCCTCCGGCTGATGGGGTGGAGGAAGAGGAGGTCCCGGGTCACGCACACACTCGCTGCTCTGGGGACGGATTACTCGGAGCCGGCCACGGCCACGCATCCCCCTGCTCCGGTCCGTGTTTTACTTGACGCCACCCCCACCTTCCCTGTCCCTGCGCCAGGGTTTCTGTCTCCTCCCTGCACGGTATTTGTGCTTTAAAAGAAGATTTTATTACTTAGGCTGCAGTGGAGTTTCTCGTTTTTTCCCCGAACAGTTGGCATGGCCGCAGCCTGAAACCACGCTGGAGTTCACACGCCACGATAAGTTTTTCTCCCTTTAAAGCGATTCTTTATTTTTCTTTTCTAAAGAAAAAAAGAAAAAACCAAGCTTCGACAAATCAACAGGGCTCTTAGCTTTCTGATTTATTTGCTCGCGAGACAACCAAAAGAATGCCGTCGGTGTCGACGGGAAGGGACAGAAACACCAGCGCCGACAGGAGGGAAACATGCCACCTGGCCGTTTCCGGCGGAAATCGCGCCGTGAGCACTTGCTTATCGGGAGAGAGACGGCTGCAGGTCCCTGATTGCACCACAGACTTGGGGTGTCTTTTTCCTCTCAAAGAAAAAGCATTATCCATAACGTTGACAAAGTTTTCTATGCCTTGGGTTCCAGCGAACTCCTCCTGTCAGTTGCTCACCGTCTGCACCGTCTCGGGCACGTGTGAGGGCGGGGAGCCTGGGGGCTGAACGTGGCATTCAGCCAGTAGATGCCCCGGCATAAAGCGAAATGGCAGGAGGCGAATTAACCTGGCTGTGGATTCGATAGCTGCATGGCTGTCGTTGCTCTGCACGTATCTCAGGGTTAAAAGTTTCTAAGGAGCCCTGACCGGTTTGGCTCAGTGGATAGCGCGTCAGCCTGGGGACTGAAGGGTCCCAGGTTGGATTCCTATCAAGGGCATGTACCTTGGTTGCGGACACATCCCCAGTAGGGGGTGTGCAGGAGGCAGATGATCGATGTTTCTCTCTCATCGATGTTTCTAACTCTCTACCTCTCTCTCTTCCTCTCTGTAAAAAATCAATAAAATATATTTTTAAAAAAAGTTTCTAAGGATGTGAGGCTGATGCGTGGGGCAGTTCAGGGCTGGACGGGGGCCAGGCTTTAGGGCTGACCCTCCCTCCTCACCCACCGTCCGGCACAGGGGACGGGCGGTCCTCTGGTCCTCAAATGGGCGCATCCTCCCAACGCGGTTGGTGACGGGGCCCTATATGTTCCTCCCCCCTGGGCTCCCGACGGCCCATTTCCGCGACGGAATGTTCTGGGCCTTGACCTACTACAGCTTGCGTCACTTTTGCACTTGAGACTGCCGCGTGGTCTCCAAAGCAGTCCTCATTTTTAAATCGCTCCGTAGATCGCGTCGCTCCTTCATTTTCTTTAACGCAGCGTTTTAAAATGATGCTTTTAAAAGGCCGCGTCTTCCGTCTCCTGCACCCTTGGCCGGGAAACAAAGAACGTGTCTTTTAAGAGGTGTTTTACACTTTACGGCCGCCGAGAGAGGCCGTGGCTCCTTCACTCGGTATATATGGGAGCGAGGTCCACATCAGAGGGTTTCAGAGACTAAACGTCCCGGAGCGAGGTTGTCTGATAACATCTTTGAAGGCGAAAGAGCAAATGAAACCTCAGAGGTTTGGCTGCCCAAAGGGAACCCTCCCTTCACTTGTCGGCCACGGGAGCTTGCTTTCCTGAGAGCATTGCGCTCCGGCCAATAACAGCGTCCCGCCCCGACCGGGCCGCGGGCTGTGTGCGATGGATCGCTCCGTCCGCCGCCTCACGCTCACAGGCATGTAATATGTTCTGCATCGAGCCAGGCAATTGACGGAGACGCCAGGGCATTTAAGACCCGCGTCTCCTGGAAAGGAGACTCGTGTCCTTGCCAGAAATGGATGCTATTCCGTGCCCACCACTATCACGCGTCTCGATCCCCCCCCCCGCCACCCCCCGTAATCCTGACTCTTAAAACAGTAATATCAAACAACTCCACGGGGAAAAAAAGAAAGTTAAATATTTCCATATGAAGAGCTGATTAAATCTGTATGGTTTTCTTTTCAGTAAAAATGATACGGGATGAAACTCGGTGCAGCTGCTGGCTGGTTGGGGCCGGGCCTCCCGGGCCCTCTGAGCTGCCGATCCGACTCTGAGCGCAGTGCCCAGCGATCGGTGGCCCAGGTCAGAGGTGCCCACTCCCAGGGCATCTGGCCTGCAGCAGGCAGGCAGGTGCCAAACACAAAGCCAGCGGCCCCCTTGGCCCAGGTCTTCCCCCTGCAATCGCTTGGTCCTGCCTGTCCGTTCCTCCCCAGAGTCCCCGGGAACCACCAGGGTTGCCAGTGGGCGTGCTGCACCCGTTAGAATTCTTATAGTTGAAAATGGGGGGCAAGAGCTTGGCTGGGCCCGGCTGGCGTGGCTCAGCGGTTGAGCGTCGACTTATGAACCAGGAGGTCAAGGTTCAATTCCGGTCAGGGCACATGCCCGGGTTGCGGGCTCGATCCCCAGTGGAGGGCATGCAGGAGGCATCCAATCCATGATTATCTCTCATCATTGATGTTTTCATCTCTCCCTCTTCCTTCCTCTCTGAAATCAATAAAAACATATTTAAAAATAAAAATAAATAAATAAAAATGCTTTTTACAAAAGCGCTCGGCTGGGATGTGGGGGAGGCCCTGGGGGAGGTGAGTCTGGCTCTCGGTTCTGCAAAGGCCCCGTCTCTGGCTCTGGTGCCGCACGATCCTGGATCCCATGAGGCGGCCGCTACCATGACCTCCTGCTCCCCATGCAGCTCCTACACCCTCGTGTGGGTCCCTCTCGGACTGTCCTCTCCTGGCCACAGGATGGCTGCCAGCAGCTCTCTCCTTCTGTGCGCTCACCCCTGGGTCCTTGCATCCCCAGCCCAGGTGCCTGGATTGTAGCTGAGAGGTGGTGGGGGGTGGGGTGGGGGTGATGAAGGGCGAGAGGCGATGTGCTGGAAGCCTGGGCAGGAGGTTTCCTGGAGGGAAACCGGGACAAAACCAGGAATGCCCCTCTCCGATGGCGAAGGCCGTCCCACCCAAACAGAAAGGCAGGGAGGTGCGTGGGCCGCCTTGATCGGGAAACTTGAGTTTCGGGGAATCGCATTCATGGCTTCCGTCTTCACGCTCTTTAAAGTATGGATAACAGGAGGGGCGGCCTCTGGGTTCTTGGTGGGGATGTGCGGCTCGACCTTCGACTGGGAGACTTTCCCAGTGTCGGCACCGGCGGGCCCCCTCCACTGGCCCCTCCGCTGGGCAAACGTGAGGGAGATGAAACTGTCCTCCTGCTTCTTTTTTTTAAAAAAAAATATGTTTTTATTGATTTTAGAGACAGAGGAAGGAAGAGGAGAGAGAGAGAGAGAGAGAGAGAGAGAGAGAGAGAGAGAGAGAAACATTGATGTGAGAGAGAGACAGTTGGCTGCCTCCTGCATGTACCTCAAAACCTGTGTGTCTGCCCTGCCCAGGAATCGAACCTGCAACTTTTTGGTGCATTAGACGATGCTCCAACCAACTCAGCCGCCACGCCAGGACCCATCCGCTTAAAAACGCAGTTCCTCCTCCCTCCTCCCTCCTCCCTCCTCCCTCCTCCCTCCTCCCTCCTCCCTCCTCCCTCCTCCCTCCTCCCTCTCGGCAGAGAAGTCGCCAGAGTCGGGCCTCCTCCAGGCCTCCTCCAGCCTCGCCAGTCCCTGTTCCCGGGCCTCTCCTTCGCTCCGAGCTAGGAGAGCACCTTCCGTTAGTCTTTATTCTGGTCCTTCTCAGCGCCCTCCCCCTCGCTTCTCTCTCCCCGAAGTCCCATAGCTCCGTCTCGGTCGACCCTGCCGTGTCCACAGACGTGTGCAGGTTTCCAGAGATCACCTCCTGCTGGGTCTGCGCTCGACATCACCTGGGTCCTGTGGCCTTGTGCCCAGAAGCCCGGCGGCCCTCGCTCCCTGGTCCGGGCAGTTCCTCTCCCCGTGTGAGGTCAGTTCGCTCTGGGGCTCCCCCTGTGGATTCCCCGGCTGGGGCGGCGGAGGTCCCCCCCACTCGGGGACTTAGATCGGGGGATGGAGTAAAAGAAGCCTTGGGCTCTGAGCGTTAGTCAGGTTCCAGCGAAGTCGGGGTGCCCTCAGGCTAGTCAGTCTGTGTTTGTCTCTCCGAGTGCGCACTGTGGGCTCCCGGACAGCATTCCCTGCCCAGCACCCCAGCACCCCAGCACACCCCTCCCACCCCTCCCCGAGAACCAGTCTGCAGACAGAACATTTGCCCTCCGAGGTTGTCCTTCTGATTAAAATGGTACATCACCCATACCAGCAAGGCCATGTTTGAAAGGTACGTTTGTCCTTGTCACAGGCCACGTGAGTCAGCTCCGCCCACCTGGCGGCCGGGGTCTCCGTGGGCACGAAGCCGCGTGCGGGGGTTTCTCTCTGGTCTCGCGGGGCTCCCGTCCGTGTGCTCTTAGACGCTGTGGGGAGGGACGTGGGTGTGTGTTTTTCCTTGAACACTTTCTGCAGTTTCGTTATTTGTTGTCGTTATCGAGGCCATTTTTCTCTAATGGACGTGATTAAGTCTATTTAGCACTGTGTAATGAGTTTTCTGCCTGGTTGCGTCTCAGCTAATAAGGAATTCCTCAGCGGCCCCTCCGACAGCTGCTCGGATCCCAGGGCCGCGCGGCCACGGGGGACCCTCCCGTGAACCGCCGGCATTAGAGAAATTAACTCCATTACACTCACCGTAAAATTGAGGCTGAAATTTGATTACCAGTAGATCCTCGATTCCAGTGGAAACTAGAAATGGGGGGGTGCCGCGGGGAGGGAGGTGAGCGCCCGGGTGCCACGCCCGGAGCCACGTTCTCCTCGGTGCCCGCGTCCAGGTGTTCCCACCCGTCCCTCCCACTCAGGTCCTGAGCAGGAGCGGAGGACAGCACCCGGCGGGTGGGCTCACGGCCGCGCCATTCGCTGGGCATGAGACTGGACGTCTTGTTACCCATCAGTGTCCCTGTCTCCACCGCCGGACAGACCTCCGGGGGTGCTGCTGGCCGCCACACGACTCGCCAGGGTCGCGGGCGCTCCCAGTTTGCCTGGCTAAAGTGCCGGGGACAATTAGTCATTGGCGGCTGGCGGCTATGATGTAGGGTTGCTTAGCAACGGTCTCGGAATGAAGTCTCTGGAAGGGGTGATGCAGGAAAAGACAAGACCGGGAGATGGACTAGGCCCCATTTCAGCGTGCCGGTGAGTCGGTCATGAAGGAAGCCTGTTAGGTGCTTGTAATCACAGGGACGGCCGAGGGGAAAGTTAGGGCTCAAGGTAAAGAAAGGCGGGGTGTCCTTGCTCTCTCGCTACGTAAAATAGGAGTACGTGGCCGATGGACCAGCCCCAGGGATATAGGAGCTCCTTCTCCGGCTTTGACACTTGATGATGAAGCCAATGCAAGCGGGACTCAGGGGCGTTCTTTCCCCAAAACGCAGAGGGAAATGCACGGCGGGGAGAGCTGGGCGTCCGGCTCGGTTCCGGAAATGGACGCCAAGGACAGCGTAGTATCCATCTCATTGGACGCGGCTGGGTTCAGAGACTCGGCAGACTAAGTAGCACCCCGGAACCCCGAGATTTCATGGACCGCGTTAGCCTCTGGAACCCAGATGAGCCACAGTGAGAGGAAACGCAGTCAGAGACCTCGATCCAGATACGGAGCCGCGTTAAGGAGCTGCCTTCCCTGCGCCAGGAGCCGGGCCTGGGGGTCTGCGAAGGTCCCGGGAATCCTCACCCGGCACGGAGCCACTCCGCCATCAGTGCGGAAACCCGATCTTTATAAAGGGAGGGTGTGCCGGAAGGAAAGCCGGGTGACGTGACACGGACAGAGCCGCATCCCCTCGGCCGGGGGGTCCGCTGGTTCACCGCCGATCGGAATTCTTAATGCGGTCGCGTGCGTTGCACTGCAATAAAGACCCCCCTAGGAAGGAAGACACCGGGGCTCAGATTGCAGCCCCAGAAAAACAGAGAGAGAAAAACTTCTCCTCGTGCTTTTCTATCACTTTAAGTTTTTTAAGATATATTTTTATTGATTCAGAGAAGAAGGGAGAGGGAGAGAGAGGAACATCAACAAAGAGAGAATCATGGATGGGCTGCCTCCTGCATGTCCCACACTGGGGATGGAGGCCGCCACCCAGGCATGTGCACTGACCAAAAATCAAACCATGACCTCCTGGGTCATAGGTCAGCGCTCAACCCCTGAGCCACGCCAGCCAGGCACATTGATTGCATTCTTGTGAGAGACCCCAACCAGGGCACTTGACTCCTAACTTCTGACCCACAGAAACGGGAGGTCATCACGTTCGCAGTGTTAAGTCCCTAGTCTTGGGTGGGGGGTCATTTCCACATACCGCTGCATTCACTTACTCATCCCCTAAGCATTGGGTGGATGCCCACTCTGCCCAGCACTGTGCCGGGTGCGGGGGAAACCAAGACAAACAAGGCGGGACCCTGCTCCCAGTGGCTTCCAGTCCAGGTCACGGGATGGGTGTGTCAACAGAGCACAGAAGTACTATCTGTGTACGTGCTGTGGGCGTAGAAACAACCGAGCCGGAGAGGGGGCCCTTGAAACCCCCAGAGTGGCCCGTTCTGCAGCCTCCTCTCATCCCGATGCACGGCTACATCACAGCAAACCCTTTTCCAAACGGTGCCCTCAGCTTAGCCCAGCTTAGCTCAGCTCAGCTCCAGACACCTCCAGCCAACGTGGCCCAGCACTGCTCGCCCAGCATCAGTTCATTCTGGGACTGGCCGGCCACGAGTGGAGAGAGAAGGTGGTCGGAGCACCCCACGCCGAAGCCGACCGCGTTTGAGTGGCTCTTCCCAGTCTGCCCGTGTTCGTTCCCCCCGCCTGGTCTCTCTGTCACTAGCACCTACTACCTTGGGGTGTTTTGATTGGAAACGAATAACTTGATGATTTGGGACAAAAAGCCGTGAGCTTTATCATGGCGCCTGGACTCTCAGCAGGTGCACAAATGGTTTCAAGGCCATGGCGTGAGGCCGGACGCGGCAGTAAGTGACTCACGCGTTGGGCCCTCTAACAGGACAGTTCCAGGGAAAGCTGGGAAGACAGACATCAGCCGATAAAGCCCTCGAACATGGACGGTCGGTCAAGTGTCAGCGGAAGGAGCACATCCCCGGAGGGACCCGGCTGTAAGGGCCCTTCTAACACCCAGTTCATTAGCGGCCCCATTCCTAGGGCCTCATCCTCCAGGCTGCACGGAGCCCGCCCCGCACACGGATGGCGGTGTGAGGCCCACCTAGGGCCTGGGGGTCAGGGACGGAGTTTAGAGGGGAAATGCCCTTTGCTGTGAAGAAGCTGGGCCGGGGTCCTCCGCCCTCTAGGGGGCAGGACAGGAACAGGAAGGAACAGGTCCGGGCACCCAGGAGCCCCAATAATACCGGGTTTAGAGATGCCGCCAGGAAGGAAGAGAGACGGCACCTGCACGGCCCCTACTGGGTGTCCAGCCTGCACCCGAGCTATGTGCCCCGACTGGAATCAAACCTGGGACCCTTCAGTCCACAGGCCGGCGCTCTGTCCACTGAGCCCAAAGGCCAGGGCGACACGTGCTGCTTCCGTCGGCCGCAGGAAAGCAATATAGTGCCGCCACCGCCGTCTTGCTGTGTGACCCGTTTCAGTGGGAGAAGGGGGATAGTCTATGCAGGACAGACACCGCGATTGTTGGCTTTTCCCCGCCTCCCGTGCACGGACAGGAGAGAGGCGGGCACCTGGTTGTGTCTAGCGCAGGGGTGGGCAAACTTTTTGACTCGAGGGCCACCATGGGCTCTTAAACTGGACTCAGAAGAAGGAGCTGCGGCCGTGTTTCCCGACGCTGCCATGTTAACACTGCTGCTGGTGAAGGAGCGGAGGGGAGAGCAAGAGAACCCTCCGCTCTTCCGGCTCCGTGGGCCGTAGTTTGCCCACGGCTGGTCTAGGGCCTTCGTTTTGTTTGTTTTTTTTTGGTTTTTCTTTTTATCCTCTTCCCCTTTAAAAAAAGAACGCCTCCTCTCCGTGGTGTCTATGTTTGTGGCGGTGGTTGTTGTGTTAAATAGGGGACCTTGTGAAATGAGACTGCATAAAAGATGGACTTGTTTTATACGTGGGATATTGCCTGTCCTCCAGATCTATGTGTCTCGCTTATGGAATGAACCGCAGTCGGGGAGATAAACTAATATTTTGTATAAGCTCAGCCAGACACCACGGATGATAAAGATGTTTCATCTTCTTATGCATGCAGAAAATATGAAAAATCGTCATTTACACCGATGTGCTCCATTCCAGGGTAAAATTGGGCCCCTCGATTGCCCTGGGCCACCGAGGCTGTGCGGAGGGAAGCCGGATTTACCTTGCCGCCGCCGAGTGAAAAATGATCAGAATATTAGACTCATCTAGCCCGCGTTAAGGGACCGTGGCATTTGCCGGCAATTTTACGCCATCTCAATATGAAAACACAGCAATTTCGACTCCTATCAGGTTATGATCGGCAATTACAGTTGCATAATTCACCCCGTCGTCTCTTGGCGGGGCCTTTATTTTCCCTCCTGGTGACATCCCTGAGAAAGTGCCTGATAAAAATGTCATCGATCATTCCAGCCCCAGCCCCAGCCCCAGCCCGTGCCATGAGGGGGTGATCCGCTCTGCCTTGGGGAGCCCAGACTCATCACCGGGTTTCTGAGTCGGAGGGGTCATGTGAGGGGGTGATCCGCTCTGCCTTGGGGAGCCCAGACTCATCACCGGGTTTCTGAGTCAGAGGGGCCACGGCACTCATCATTTCCTGTTGGACGTGGTCCTCCCCGGCCCCGACGGAGGCTGTAAAAGCCGGGTCGCAGGCGGCGGTGCGCGCGCCCGCTCCGGCGGGCTCGTCCCCGGCAATAGCCCTGCGTGACTGCGGGTCCCCGCGGCAGTTGGCCGTGGCCGGGATAATTAGATCTGATGTCGACATTTCTTTATCACCTGCATCCTTTCTGTGCATCTGTGTGTCACGCTGTTATGTCCGGGTTTATTAGCGGCCCCCGAGCCCCTCGCGATCTGTCAGCCCGCGTGCTGCTCGCGTTGACAGTTGTAAAGTTAATCACGGGTACTAATGAGCGTCGGCTTTCGGTGGACATGCCGTTTTGGACGTTTAAAACTATAATTAGTTTTGTGGGGGTTTTTTTTGTATATCTGTGTGTGTGTGTGTTGTGTGTGTGTCGTGCTTCGGTGCAGAAAACAGCGCTTAAAAAAAACACACACATCTCCCTTCCATTCCATTTTGACATTCTGTGTGCCGTCAACTTATCTTTTATTCAAAGGCGCCCAAAATTCAGTTCTGTTTATTTTCAAAATAACTGTCTTTCCACTGGAACTCCATGAATAATTTCTTTTGTTCCCGATTCCCCTTCCCACGTGATCATGGGACCATTTCCTACGCCATGAGACGTAAGGGCAGGGATGGCGGGCAGATCAGAAAATGTGCTCCCGAGCCAGCAGGTTTGGCTCAGCGGATAGAGCATCAGCCTGCGGACTGGAGGGCCCCAGGTTCGATTCAGGTCAAGGGCACATGCCCGGGCTGTGGGCTCAATCCCCAGTGGGGGGCATGCAGGAGGCAGCCGATCCATGATCCTCTCTTATCATTGATGTTTCTCTCTCACACCCTCTCCCTTCCTCTTTGAAATCAATAAAAATATATTTTTTTTTAAAAAAAAGAGAAAAGAAAAGGGGCTCTTGGTAACCGTTGGGCTCCACCCCAGCAGGAGTCCGCAGATTTCCCACTTAGAGCGCGCCTCTCCCCAAACCCGACTCTGGACTCCGCGGGAAGACCCAGCGGATGAAGTCTGGAGAACAATGATGGTCATAGACAGTTCTCTGTGTGGCTGGCCCCCAACTCATCGTCAGAGCCAGCGTTTACATAGTGTTTCTTCTGGGCCGAGGACCACGCCGCTCTCCCCACGGAGCCCCTCCTTGAACCCCTCCAGCAAACCTACGAGGTCACTACCATCGCCTCCATTTTACAGGTGGGGAGACTGAGATTCCGGAAGCGTAAGGAACCTGCTCGAGGCCTGTGCTGGGATCCGAATCCAATGAACGCAGCTCCGAGTCGGGTCCCTGTGACACCCCCTCCGTAGCCCCAAAGCATGCTTCCGAGAAAACCTGGCAGGCGCCCGGGGCCAGTGCTCTAGAAACATCAGACAGCAGTCACCTCCGAGATCTGAGGGGCTCGCCTGGATCTCACACCCCGGCGTCCATGTGGGCTTCAGGGTCACGGCCATCACCTGCGGCCTGCGCTTCAGCGCGGTGTGTCCGCCGCTCCGTCCCGGCTGCAGCGCGCCTCTCCCCTCGCCGCTCTTCACATCCCCTTTCTATTCATCATTATCTGCCATTTCGCTAAATGGCGGTCCCTCCCGGACATAAATCATCGACCCAAATACTCTGGCTCGGAGGAGGTTTCGCCCTGGCGCTGCGATCATGAGATAACCATTTCCCTCTCCCACGGAAGCATTGAGATTTATTGGCTTTGGATGGGCCGCGGCCCCCGCCTGGCTCTCCTCCCTCCGCTAAACAGACTTCCCACTTGCATTTATTCTTACTGCGTTGAGAGGTTCAAGCGGGAGCTCCCGGAACCCCCCGAGGGGGGGCCCGTCCCCTCCTGGGTGGGGCGTGATTGCTGTCTATTAGGTGAGGGGAGGACACACAGAGACGTGTGGCGTGGCGGCGGGTGTTTTTTTTTTTATTTTATTTCCGTTTAGCGGCGACGACAGAATGTCACGGTGAGATGACTTCAGAAGTCCGTCCTCCCCACGGCCCGGCTCGGCAGCCGCGTCCCTGGAGGGCCCTTGCATTGTACAGTGTTATTAATTCTGCTAACTCTCAGCCTTCATCGCTGACAACAGGCCTCTCGGCTTTCGCAGCCCATTACATTAGATTTCCCATCAAACCATGTCCGCCTCCGAGGTCACAGATTTCCAGAGGAGCTCGCGGGATTCTGCCGTCTGACTTCACGGGCAGGTGTTTTCTAAATTGCTTCTAGGTTTGTTTTTCCAGCGTCAGAAAGCAGATTGAACCTATTTAAAAACAAAACACACACACGCTCACACACACACACACACTCACTCAAAACCCTCAGACAGCGAGTGCCCCTTGGGGGACGAACAAAGCGCAGTGGGGGGCTGGCCCGGACTGGGGCGCACGTCCGCGTGGGCGCGCCCCCGCACGCCGGCACTCGTAGTCCAGCTGACCTTTCCGAGGGAGAATAAAGTCTCCCAGCCGGACTCCATCCCTGACCCCGTCCCCGGGGAGCAGAGTGTCTTGTCGGCGGTCTATTTTTCTGACACTTCATCGAAGCCCCCAGACAGACCGTGGACGCCCTGGCGAGCATCTGTGTGCCCCAGGGGCCTTGACGTTGGAGGGGCCTGCGCACCTGTTGAGCGGCATTAGAAGGTCACTCCCTCTGGGCTGACCAGCCAAAGGAGGGTGGACCTGATTTAGGCCCAGCGTGTCTTTTTTCAAAAAATATGTTTTTATTTATTTCAGAGAGGAAGCGGGAGAGAGAGAAACATCAATGATGAGAGAGAATCATGGATCCGCTGCCTCCTGCACGCCCCTCACTGGGGATCGAGCCCGCAACCCCGGGCCTGTGCCCTGACCGGGAATCGAACCCTGACCTCCTGGTTCCTGGGTAGATGCTCAACCGCTGAGCCACACCGGCCAGGCAGGACGAGCATGTCTCGATGGGCGATCCTCCAGCAAGTTCCCGGCGGCAATAAACACCCAGTGTTTCCCGCGATGCCTCCATGTTGGCATGTTGTTGTGGGATTAAAGGGAAGGGAAAGCGGCCACCTTCCTTCCATGCAGCACGGCCACAGGCCGCCAAATTCCATTTGGAAGGAGGTCCGTGGAGGGAAGCGGGACCAGGGCCCCATTTAAAGACAGAAAAGAAATGAGATGTTATTTTCGAAGCCGTCAACGCACGAAAATCATCACACAGCACTTGGCAAGCCCACGGGACCCTGGAGGTTCTTACTTACGGGGCGTCCCCGTGAATGCTTCTGCTCTGAAAATGACGCCGTGCCCACCGCGGCTGGCCCCGTGGTTCCGGTGCGCGGGCTGGGCAGTTAACAAGGGGCAGCCACCTACCTGGTGTGGCGCAGTGGATAGAGCATCGGCCTGCGGACTGAAGGGTCCCAGGTTCGATTCCAGTCAAGGGCACGTGCCCGGGTTGTGGGCTCGATCCCCAGTAGGAAGTGTGCAGGAGGCAGCTAATCAATGATTCTCTCTCTTCATTGGCATTTCGATCTCTCCCTTCCTCTCTGAAATCAGTAAGAATATATTTTAAAAAACAACAGCAATGGGCAGTTACCAGCCCCTGGTCCCTTCACCGTGGATGCGTGTGCGCTGGGGAGGCTGGGAGGGAGCCGGGCCTTGGGAGCTGAAGGGAAAGGGGGGCCACTCTCCGGCTTGCCCAGTGATGGGCGTGACACACCTGGGCACCTCACCTGGGCGCAGGGGCCTGGAGCCTGGGTGCCTTGCAGGAAGCGCTGAGGTTAACACTGGCCCTGCCCCACCCCCCCCTTTTCTTTCTTTATAATCTTTAGAGATCACGCAAGCTGCTGTCCCCCGGGCCCCATATTAGCCACCTCTCCCCACAGGAGGAAGCGCTGAGCCGGGCGAGGGCTGGAGAGGGCTGAGGCGGCCCCTGCCCTCCCCCGCCAGCAGCCAGCGGGAGAGAGAATCATTGGTGGCACTCTGGGGACAGTTTTGTCACCCTGACAGTAATGCTGTTATGCGCCGGCTTGACACACAGGATGAATCCATAAAGACAGATAAGTAACTGTGAAAGTGGCTGGGATCAGCCGAGTGCCACCACTCACCTGCAGTGACAGATAGATCCTCATGAAGGATGGGGAGCCCTGCCCGACACGGAGACCTGTCAGCGGAGAGATGGACGGCGACACAGGCAGGCGGCGGGAGGGAGGCGTGCGTGCGCCCCCCGCCGTGTGCCAGGAGGCCGACCTGGAGCCGCGCTTTGGGGAGGGCTAGGCCTTTGGGGAGGAGGGCCTGGGCGGTGCAGGTGGGAGGGGGGTCAGCGCTCTGTACCTCTCTGGGACGTGGAACTGGGGATGTCGTGCCCCTGTATTGGGAAGTGCAGGCCTCTTGGGGGAAGAGAGCCCGTGTGGAGTTCCCGTCTCCCCTGGGATCTTTTTCATGCCAACCCGGGTCCCCATCTGCAAGCCCGATGACTCCGAGCTGCGATCCTGAGCAAAAGATGCCTGCGGAGCCCGCACCGCTGCGGGGGCACCAGGCAAGGGCCAGCCGGGCAGCGGCATGTCTTCGCCTTACTGTGAGTGGAATTGCCCTCCATCCATCTCAGCGATACTTACCTGCTAGGTTGACTCACAGGAGCTCAGCTCAGGGCAGCGTGTGCTTCTGGAACTCTCTTTCCTCCAAAATGGTTACGGGTAGCTTGAACCACTCCTGCTGGCAATGCTGCTGCCGCCGCAGCGGCTCCGGCAGCTCCGGCGGCTCCTGTTGGCGGCTGCATCTGCAGACACCCCTGGTCCCGTCTGGGCAGCCCCGGCAACAGGTCCTCCTATGGAAAACCCTGGGACCCGCCTGTTGGTTTTAAGATTCTTCATTTCCGTTTATAATTTTTTTTTGGTGGGGGGCGGGGGGCGGCGCTAAAAAGGTTTTAAGCGATTGAGCTATAATGAAAACATCTTTTTTTTAATTTTTTTGGACCCTAGGTTCTTAGTTTGACACGTTTTGACCCTGGCATTCTAGCCATGATTTCAATTCCAAAGTTTGCAGAAGCCCTTATTAAAGATGTCAATTTGTGCACCGGCATGGTAAATGTCCTTGTGAACTTTGACTCCTAGAGGAAACTCTATTTTCAAAGAATAAAAGATTTTCCTGACAAATATGTTCCTCATTTGGGGCTAATACCTTCAGTCTGAAGGCTGGGGTGGAAGTGGGGAGTGGGGGTATATGGGAGGGGAAGGGCCATACTTCCACCGCCCAACCCCACTCCCTCATTCTGCGACCCAGCGCGCTCTTACGACCCACAGCCTTGGCTCTGTATTTTGCCGAGGTGGCCGTGCAGCGGGATGTAAATCTCCCCGCGCACACCTGGTTAGATAAGCCCGTCCACGAATAAGGAGGAGGGTGAGCGCTCGCCACCCCAGGGCCACAGGTGAGCACGCAGCCAGCCGGAGCCGCGGCTCTTTATGAACTTGGGAGCCAGGGTCACGCTGTTTCTGGGGGCCTCTCCCGGCTGCGGTCGCCTCACTCTGAGGGCACAGACTCTCCCGGAGGCTGGTCGGCTCCTGGCCGCCTGTTCCCATTGGATGATCACAGTGGTCACGGTCCGTGGGCGCTGTACAGGGTTGGTGGGCACTGCGGGCAGTGATGGCTGAATTGCGCTTAGACGTGTCACCATTCTTCTTCCTGTTGTCCCGTGTCTGTGTGGATGCCAGCGTCCTGGTCAGGACGCCGAACACCACAGTTTGTCCATAAAAATATGTGAAATGGTCCCGGCTGGTGTGGCTCAGTGGAATGAGCGTCGGCCTGCAGACCAAAGGGTCTCAGGTTCAGTTCCGGTCAAGGGCACATACCTCGGTTGCAGGCTCCTCCCTGGCCCGGGCCCTGGCTGGGGATGCATGCAGGAGGCAGCCAATGGATGTGTTTCTCTCCCATCAGTGCTTCTCTCTGTCTCCCTCTCTCTCCCACTCTCCCTAAAAATCAATGGAATATACCCTCTGGTGAGGATTCTCAACAAGAAACGTGACATGGGACGGGTTTCCTCAGCCTTAGCCCCAGGCCCAGCGCCTCAGTGAGATGGGTTTGGGGGAGGAATTCCTGGGCAGCATCTGCCTTCCCTGGTCACCGGCTGCCCCCAGGGTCACCAGGTCAGACCATTCACAGAGGACGCGGTGCCACGTTCATTCACATCCGGGCGTGGAAAGATGATTTTGGTCATAAGGCGCAGTTTTTAAACATCGCCGTGCCTGGCCCATTGGGCATCGTACCCGTCAACACTTGGCATCACCCCAGCCTCACCCACGTCCTGTTCGCCAGCCCCCTGGCCCGCGTGGTGGTGAGGGACGTGGGTGCATGTGGAACCCCCGGGTCATGGGCACCCTTGGCGACCAGCAGCAGGAGACCCGCTCACCAGCTTGCCCAGGGACGCTCTTCGGAGTCGACCGACCACTTTGCAGGTCATTTCTCTTGATCCTCTTGACGTGGTGACGTGAATAAGGCCCGTGTCTGGGGCCTGCTTCACAGGAGGCGGGGCGGGGCGGGGCGGGGTGGCGATGGAGGGCCCACTGCTAAGGGCTGGGCTGGCACCGCGGCCTTTTTGCTGTCCCCGGCGCCCTCACAGCGGTCCATGCAGCCGCGGGGCAGGCGACATGTCCCTCTTTGCAAACGGGGAGGCGGAAACTTAGGGGAGTGACTGGCTCTCTCCGGGGGACACAGCAGGTGACGAGTGACACAGCTGGGAAAGTGTCCCAGACCTTCGACGCTCAGACCCACACCCTCCATTACACCGGGAGGGGCTCCCCATCAAGAGAATCGCCAGAACAAAGCTACCCTAAGTCTCTGCACAGCTTCACCCCTAATGGGATTCCAGAGCCCCACGTCAGTCAGGGTGCAGCTCCCCGGGGGAGCGCTCAGGACCGGGGGTCCCCTTGGGCAGCTGCTCAGACCAGGCCGGGGGCGGGGGGCTCAGCAGAGCGCCCTGTGCCCCGGGGCTGGAGATGCTGAGGGTCCGGACCCCCACCGGCCCGGCTCGCTGCCTTTTGCTGACTCACGCCCTGAGCGCTGGCCAAGTGCATGGGCTGAAACACAGAGATGGGGAGTGGATGTGGGCAGGGAGGGTGCCGGGGGCCTCTAGGGCAGCAGGAAAGGGGTCCCCGCCTGAGGGGACGAGAGGACACACAGCCATCCCTCGGAGCAGGCGTGGAAGGCAGGAGACCGCACGTAGACCCCGCCCTCCCCGAGGCCCGCGCTGGGCTCACGGGGGAAGCCCCCGCTCGCCCCAGCTCCCATCTGCAAAGGTCAGGCTTTAATTACATGCACAGTTAAATGGAAATACTGTAGCGAGGTCGCACTCATATTTCTTTGGCCTTCATTAATGTTACTGCCCTGTCACTTTCTCTCTCCCCGGGTGTGTCAGTGAGCGTCCCGTTAGTACCTCTAAGAGGATTATTTATTTTTAATTGTTTTACCTCTGGAGGGAGAGGTTATTCTTTTTTCTTTTCTTTCTTTCTTTTTTTTGAGTAGTTAAAAACACACACACCACCCCGCCTTTGCTTTTCTTGCTAATGTATTCCCAACCCCGTGCTTTTTATAGTCTTATCTACTAATGCTTTTTTTTTCTCTTTAATGATGATGATGAAAACACAAGCAGAAACCAGCCGACAGGAACAGGTTGAATGCGGCGTCTGTGCCGAAGAGAGCCGCTCACGTGTTTACGGCTCCAAGAAATGGAGGCTAAATGAAGCCGGGGAGTGGAGAGGCGGCCATTATGAATTATCCTTAATTACAGCGATTTCCTAAACGCATAAACCCGCTCCGCCTTTATGGCCACGGGTAGTTGACGCGGCGCCCATAAACCCGCCCGTGCTCCACTTCAGCCCCCAGCTGGCCGGCGGCGGGTGGCCGTTTCGGGGCGCGCGCACATAAATTTTACGTCGGTTATGCGAACAGTCAGCCCCTATCACTACCCACAGCTGCCAGCAGACATAAAGACGGCTCCCCGCGAGCCGGGCGTCCCCGGAAGCCAGTTGTGCCTAATGTCCCGCGTAGTATTTGCAGGGGAAAGCGCCAGATTGGAGGGTTATTTACAGAAGAGCTTTCCCCCCACTTCGCACAGAGAGGCCTCTGCAGCCTCCCTGGCTGCTTGATCTCCATGCTAACGAATTCACCCAAGGCCCTGCGTCGTCCCCCCCCCCCACCCCCCCCCCCCCCGGTAGTTCCTATGAAATGCAAACAAGACAGCCAACTTTTAGGCCCTTCAAAAGTCTGAGCGGCCCGCGTTGAAATGCAGGTCAGAGCCCCAGACACCATCTCGCTGCCCAGAGGTTGTCACTCGGTTTACAGTGGTTCTCAGCCTCGGCTGCCCATTAGAATCCCCTGGGAATCTTTTTAAAATCCTGATTTCTGGGCCTCATCCTCCAGAAATTCTGTTTCTTTGTTATGGGGTGGGGCCACAACATGAGTAACAAAGTAGCAGAATTTCCTGAGGAGGAGGCCGGGAAATCAGGATTTTAAAAAGATTCCCAGGTGATTCTAATGTGCAGCCAAGGTTGAGAGCCACTGATTTAACACTTTTTTTTTTTTACTTCCTCCTTTTCCTCCCTCCAGATAGAAGCAGGGAGTGCTTTCATAGACATCATGGCTGGACTCGCTTTATTCTACATTTACCTTTTCCAATACCGGCCCCGTGCCACCTTCCGCCTGCCCCTCGAGCCACCCCACGCCAGCAGCCAAGAGCGCATTCTTGCCTTTCCACAGCTTCCTTCCCCACGGTCCTCCGGCCTGACCCGGGTGGGTCACCCTCTGCTATTGGAGTGTCCTTGTTTTGTCCTTTCTACATTTCTTTTCCTTTTAAATCCATTTTTTTTTTTTCCTGGTGCATCTCCAAATCCCGAGGTTTGAAAGGGTGGCAGGGAGGGCCTTTCGCTTTTCCTGGGGAGCCCCGAGCCAGCCCGGCCTCTGTCACCCTCAAGGACAGAGGAGCCAGGTCCAGGTGTAAATGACAGAGCCTTTCGTGCCCTGAGAAAGCAGGCTCACCGGGAGGGGGGGGGGGGTGGCGATGGCAGTCTCTGAGTGAGGCGACAGGTACCTGGCCCTCTGGTTCAGGGGTCCCCAGAGCTCGGTTCCCATGTGAACAACCCCTTCCACGCCTCCTTTCTTGCCCTCACAGTTGGCCGATGTTTACGATCCTACACATCTGCCCCTAAAGAGATTGGAAAACAGCCCCCTGGGTTTCCAGCCGGGCACTGCCAAGATCAGGGGAGAGTTCAATAGCAGTGCTAACTTTTTATTTAATAATATTGATTTTATCATCGCTCCTACTTACCGCGGGGATTGGTCGGCTGATGGTTATTTGACCTCCCTTTGTGCGCGGCCGGGGAGGGCTTCGTTAGAGCTATCGACGTCTCCCTGCCCCCTCCTCTCCTGGCAGCCCATCTCGGCACATAATATTGAGATGCAGTAACTGTTCCCTGATATTGATTTCAGATTGTGCTCCTCACACCTTTCCGGGGCCAGGCGAAGAGCCGCAGCCCCCGCTGTAAACCCCCCGGGGCGGCTGCCGGCCCAGGTAGCATTTCCATCGTCCAACCAAGAATATCAACCATATATGTTTCAAAAAACAAAAAAAATCACTGAGGAAAATGAAAGCGTTTTTTTCTCTCTTAAGCATACATAATTACACGGATCCATTCAGTTGTAGGTTGGGCTTTTTCTGCCTCCTCCCCCCCCCACCCCCCCACACACCCTCTCCCCACCCCCGCGCCCAGCACTGCTAAAACATCCGTGGGTCCCTGAGCTGGTGGGAGGGACTCTGATTGCATTTTAAGCTCCTGAGATTCAGAGCTGGGCACACGGGGCCTCTCTGGCCTTCGCCCCTCAGCTGGCCGGGGCTGTTCTCGCCACCGGGGCCTAAAAAAAGCTCTGTGTTTTGCCTCCACGGAGTCGCTGTTGAGATGGCCGCGTGTTTAAGAGAACCAGGGGCTTACGGTTCAGGGAGCGGCCCCCACCCGGTGACTGTAGTGGCCTCTGCCCATAGGAGGGCGCGGCTCCGGACTGGCTGGGTCTGTGTAGTCATTGCGTAAAACGCCAACAGGGAGCAACTAATACTTGAAATCATCAGTTTTATAAACAAACAAACAAAAATAAATGCAATAGAGACTGCACCAACAGGGATTGTATCTGCGTGGTGGGATTACAGGTTAATGATATTTTCTTATTTGGGCATTTCTACATTTTTATAATTTTTTTATTAGAAAAATAATTCTATTTCTATGTGTAATTAAAAAAAAAAGGAAAGGTTAGTGGAGGGATTGGAACTGCAGCACGTTCCAACCCTCCCAGGAGAATGCATCCGCCAAGGCCGAAATGGGCTCGCCGGCCAGGCTCAGATCTGCTCCCAGGGAGGCCGGACTGACATCGCTCCCGTCGCCGGGCACCTGCCTGTGTTTGCTCTGTGAACCCGGTGGGGGGTGCCTTTGCCCCTGGCACAGAGGGCACACCGGTTAGGAAGAAGGGCTTGGAACCAGACAGGCCCGGGTTCGACTCCGAGCTCTTTCTCTTGCCAGCGATGACTTTGGGCAAGTTACTTAACGTTCCCTTGCACCTCACTCTCCTCATCTGGAGAATGGCTTATGGAGAGGATTACACGAGACAGGATAGGTCAGCTCCTCACGTAATGCCTGGCGTCCAGTGAGCAATCAGTACGTGGTGACCGCCATTCCTGGCGCCCGGACAGCGGTGTCCTCATCACCCCGCAGCCAGGATGGGAGGGAGCCTGCCGAGTCCACAGCGCGGTGACTTGTTTTTCTCTTTAAGCCCAGCTGGGGCTCCGTGGAGACCTATCCAGTATCTAATACACGGCAGGTCTCTGATTTCAAATAGCACTGCTTGATTAAAGGCAGCTCATTCTTAAGTGCGTATCTAAATATAATTTTGTTTTCATTTTTTTGGAAGGATTTTTAAATAAATGCACCAGGAAAGAAAATTACAGGTCTCTGTTTATGGTTCTGAAAGTAGGATCACCATACAGATAGCTTCTTAGCATAGAATGTACCCCCCCCCCCAAAAAAAATGCAAGAATTCATCCAAAGAAATGCTAGCGCCCTAGCCTGTTAGCTCAGTGGATAGCGCATCAGCCTGCAGACTGAAGGGTCCCGGGTTCCGTTCTGGTCAAGGGCACGTACCTCGGTGGCAGGCTCCATCCGGCCCTGGTCAGGGCACATGTGGGAAGGAAGCAACCAATCGATGTGTCTCTCTCTCCTTCTCCCCCCTCCCTCCCACTCTCTCTTAAAATCAATGGGAAAATACCCTCAGGTGAGGACTAACAACAATAATAACAACTACAAACAAATGCTAGAAAACGTGACCAGAAAAATGTTATCTCGTTGTTGTTATGGAGTCAGTTCTGCTGTCGGGGAATGTCTTCCATTTGTGTGGTCCAAACACTTCCTCCCCCCACGGATGGCCCCCACGCGGGCCCCGGATTCCTCCCGCCGGCAGCCGTCTTCAGGGCTGCACAGAGAATGAAACGCAGCCAAATGAGAGACTTCACACTGCGGCCGGAGCCGGCTTAATGAGAGAGGACGGCGAGCATTTTGCAGGCCGCTGAACTTCTGAGATGTGACAGTCCCAGCGAATGGAATCATGCTCCCTCTCATCGCCCTTTAATTGGACTCAGACTTGGCACGGTGGGCTGCCGAGAGCCGTACCCAGGAGATGGACAGCAGTCAGCCCACCAGCCATCAGCCCGCACAGCACATCTCACAGCTGTCCAGGCTCCACAGCCTCTCAGGACGGACTCTTCTCGGGAGAGCGAGCGAACGGCAGTGAAGAAAAGCTGAGATCAGAAGGCAGGCCAGACGCTGGCATCATGAGGGGCGTACCTGTCACCCCGAGTTACGCACTGAAAGCATCGCGGCTCCGCGGCAGCCAGTTGCAGGCCAATTTATTTGAAAGCGGCAAAGAGGAGCGAGAGAAACTTGGGCCCCTCGTCTGCCTGCTAGCGTGTCAGACATCAGTGTCAGGGAGCCGGGAGCAGAAGGGCGCGGAGGAGCTGCGCGTAAACACTAACAAGGGGAGAGCCGAGCGCGGGCCTCCTGTTGCCTGTAGCTCCGACGGAAATCCCAGGCGAGGAACCCAAAAAAGCAGAAAATTACCAGAGCTGTCAGGATTGGGACCAGAACCTGTCGGGCAGCAGCGGAGGGAATGGAGACTGCGCATTGCACGAGATGGGGGTGGGGGGCGGGTAGCTTTGAAGGGGGATGATGTTTACGGAACAGGTCGCTTTAGGATGTGTGTGTCCAGGACGTTTAGAAGGGGATCCCATCTCCTGCGTTTCTTTCCCGCATCCTTTCCGTTCTCCGGGTGGAAATGGGTTCCGTCACCTCGGCCTCTGGCGGTCCGCCCACCCCCGCCCGACCGCCGGGGACCACGCTGGCGGCGATGAGGACTTTAGGTTCAGCCAGTCAGACCGGGGGAGTGGGCCGATGGGGTGCCTGCGTGCAACGGCCATCCTGGACATCGATTGTTGAGGGTTCATTAGGCAGATGCTGACGTCCCAGATGGATGTCTCTTTAAACCAGTACCCAGAGCAGCGCCGTCCAGGGAATCGGAGATATTGATGTCACGCGTGTGAGCGTCAGGCCTGCTGGAGACGACGTCCCCTGCCCGAGTGGGCTCCATCCATCGAGGCTTTCTTTAATTATTCCAATTCTGCGCATCACTTACGGAGGGAGGGTGTCTGTCTGCCGAACGTTTCTTTATGGGGAATGCTGCCCCGATTTTAGGGACAGAGGGAGGGCAGAGGGAGACCAGACTGGGCGGGGCCCCGTGCATGTCTGCTTTTCATTGCCGTTTCGAGCTGCTGTTTAGTAATTAAAATTTTTGCTCACAGCCTCACTTTCCCCTGCAGCGTGGCCGTGGAATTGACAGGGGGCTGATGAATGGGCCGACCCCGGGGGCCTGCAGGCTGGCTGGGCTGTTCTCTCGTGGAAGGCGTGCAGGCAGAATAAAGTTGATGGTTTTGTTTGTGCTTAACCCTTCACCTTGGCACTATCAATAGATTGAAGACATCATTTGTATCTGCAAGTGTTTCTTTAATTAAGACCTTCTAAAAATCTTTCCTATCGATTCCTTCCATTATCCTATCGACGGACTGCAGTGGATCATGGACTTGGGCTTGGGCGGGAGGCAGCAGCCGGGGCCGCCTGTCAGGGCTGCAGATGCAGACCCCAGGCGGCCGGCAGCCAGCGCCCAGGCTGGCGGGAGCCCCCTGTGCTCTAGTGAGGCCTCCCCGGTGGCTCGGTGGGCATCTCCCTCATGAAGCTCCCTTCCAGTTCTCCTTGGCCGCTGAGCGAGCCGTCAGGGGCACCTGCAGGTGGGAGGGGGCCAAGGGGAAGGAGAGCTCTGCTCTGCGTCTGAACTTGGAAATGTGTTTTTCTTTTAAATATACTTTTTTTTATTGATTTCAGAGAGGAAGGAAGAGAGAGAGAGAGAGAGAGAGAGAGAGAGAGAGAGAGACTTCAATGATGAGAGCGAATCATCTCCTCCTGCATGCCCCACACTGGGGATCGAACCTACAACCAGGGAATCGAACCATGACCTCCTGGTTCATTGGTCAACGCTCAACCCCTGACCACCCCTTCGCAACACAAGCACCCCCGCCCCCCAGACCTAAGTGCCGGGCCTGATGCAGCGACAGGCCGTTATCTGCCCTCACTCACGCTTGTGCCCCCACCACCCTTGTGGATCCGCCTCCTCGCGGGACCGGCGGCAGGTGCCTCCATGGCTTCCTGTGTGAGGGGAGCCCCCCGTCTGCCCAGCTCAGACACAGGAGGGGCTGCTGTTTTCCCTGCGGCTGGGTGTCTCGACAGCACCCCCTCGTGTGAAACAGGAAGAAGCCTGTGGCCAAACGAGCTCTTAAACTTCGTGTTTGACCTGTTCGTTAGTACTGATAGCCACGGAGCGATTCCGGCCGGAGTCTGGGGAGAGGAGGACGTTCTGAGGGTGGGGTTTGGTGTTCTAGGGTATGGGGCATCCAAGGAGATAACGCAAGGGCCCTGCACCTAGAAGAGACTCAATTAACCAGCCAGTAATTGTTGACCCGCCAATGGCGCCTTTTCCTTCCTCTCACACGTGCCCCATGGCCTCCCCGTGCATTCTCCGCCGCCCCATCCTTCACGTAAGCCGGAGCACATGGCCTTCTCAAGGGTCAGGATGTCTCTCTCCCCAAATGGAATCCCGTGGAACAGAAACACAAACAAACAAACAAACAAACAAAACCAAAAAAACACAAGAGGAAGCAGGGATGCTGGACCGGACGCAGCTGAGGTTAGAGACAGTGATGTCTTTCTGTGCGCACTCGTTGGGAAGCAAGTTCAAAAGCCCTAAGACTTTGGGGCCTCTCACTTAGGCGAGGTCGTGATGGACTTCATCGTCAAGGTCCAGCGCGGCCGGGTTGTCAGTAGTGCGAGGTGCCCCCTTTAGGCCAGTGGCCTCTCTATAGTCCCTGAGGAAGGAAGTTGGAAAGTCCCGCCCTGTGTGTCTCAGGGTTGAGATGGGGGGGGGGGGGGGGGGGAGGAGGAGCTGGAGGCTGCCGGGAGGAACTCTCAAAACAAGAATCTCCCCATTTAGAGAACTTTAACGCCAAAATGGAGTGCAAATTCAGGGCTGGTTTGTGTCACTCCTGTTCGAGTTTATTAATTGCCAGTTGTCTGTGCCAAGCCCAGTGCTCCGTTTCCCTTGGCAACAGACCCCATGTGTGGGGTGTCCTCCATTCCGAGCAAACTCTCTTCTCGGGCCTGGGGCCTGACAGCCTTGCTGCCGGTGTCCCCTTGGAAACTGGCTTAAATGCCTTATTCCTCCATTTCTGTGAAATTTGTCGTTGCTTAGATGTCCCAGATTCTTCTCCAAAAGAAAAGAAAGAACTTTCCCTAGATGCTTGCTCAGTGGTTAGAGCGCCAGCCCTCGGATGAAAGGGTCTCAGGTTCGATTCTTTTTTTCTTTATTGATTAAGGTATTACATACGTGTCCTTATCCCCCCATTGCCCACCCCCCCCGACCCCCCTCAGGTTTGATTCTGATCAAGGGCAGGTACCTCGGTTGCAGGCTCGATCCCTGGACCCGAAAAAACCAACCCATGTGACTCTCTCACATTGATGTTTCTCTCTCTCCCTCTCTCTCTCTTTCCCTCCCTCCCTCCCTCCCTCCCTCCCTCCCTTCCACTTTCTCTGAAAGCAATAAGAAAAATATCCTCAGGTGAGGATTAATTTTTTTTTTTAAAAGGAACTTATTTAGACCCTAATGTACCTTTTCATAGGGTAACTCATCTAGAAAATATGGCAGGAAAGATCGTTAAGGCTCAGCATGTCTGTCCTTGCCTTTTCAGTGGGCGTGTTTTACATTAACATGCCACCTGTGCATGAGGGAACCTCGGAGAAGCATAAACACGGAGGGCTCCTGTCATGCTGCCCCGTGAGGTAACCCCTGTGGACCCATAGGGTGTTGCCTTCCCATCTTTTTTGTACCTTTTAACGCAAAACTTGGGTTGTAACGTTTTATATATTCTATTTTATTTTATTTTTTTTTTGCTTTATCCATTGATTTTTAGATAGAATGGGAGGGAGGGAGGGAGGGAGGGAGGGAGGGAGGGAGGGAGAGAGAGAAACATTGATGTGAGAGAGACAACATCGATTGGTTGCCTCCCACACCAGGGCTGGGGATCCAACCTCTAACCCAGGTACATGCCCCTGACCTGGCCAGGAATGGAACCTGTGACCCTCCGATACACGGGCCGATGCTCTAACCACCAAGCCACACCGGCCAGGGCGTGGGGTGGAACACTTTCTGACATGCCTCCTTTCCCTACTGCATCATGAGCAGTTTTTCATAGTTTCGGTATTCCCTGGAACATGATTGTTCAGAGAAAGAGGATTCCCTTTTATTGATAGGCCGTATTTATTTAACTTTCCTCCTAGTGTTTCACATCTAGGTCCTTGCCTCTTTTTTCCTTACATAACACGCTGGGGTGACTGTCCGGGTCTGAAGAATGTGTGTGCATCCCTGTCGGACATCCTCTTAGACAACGGGATCACCAGGTTAAAGGATAGGCGCATTTTTAAGGCTTCTGACACGCATTGCCAAAACGTTCTTCCCGAAGGTTGAACCAATCATAGTGGGTCCCCCAGCCATCCGTGGGCACGTACCTGCTGCCCTCCACCTTCGCAGCCCTGGAAAGAGTGTGTGTGTTTGTGTATGCGCGTGTGCGTGCGTGTGTGCGTGCGTGCGTGCGTGTGTGCGTGCGTGTGTGTGCGCACGTGTGTGTGCGCGCGCGTGTGAACTGTTCCAATTTGGTCGAGTAGGAAAACAATATCTTCCTGGTTTCATTTACATCCTTTTGATTGCTGGGGAGGTAGGAGTATTTTCTTACAGTGAAATGCCTATTTCTGTTTCTCTGGTGAAATATTTGTCCATGTCTCTTGCCCACTTTTATCAGGATGGTTGGCTTTTTCTCACTGATTTGCAGATTTTTTTTTTCTTTTTAATTAGGAATTGTGGCCCCTTTCCGTGGGTAATCAGATTCCATTGTTCTAGATCACCAGGTTGGATTTTACATGTAGACATTGAGTTCTGTTTGCAATATCTGCTACTGATGGCCATGTCATTAATGTACTTTTAAAAGAAAAATGGCCACTCGGCCTCCGCTAAAAGAGAGATATGAGAAAGAATCTGACAGCGTCAATCCAGCTCGCGGTAACCCTCCCGGGACACCACCGGCATTTTATTACAGTTGTCAAAAAAAAAAACCCAAACCCAATAACGGTATTGTTTTGATCATTGCGATCCGGCCACAGATCAACTGAGCAATTAAAATCTCTAAATAACATTCTCTGAATTGTCAAACAAAGGATTCGCTCCCAGCGGGGAGGACTGTTTTGTTTGTGTGGTTTTGTTTTTTTTTTCTTTTTTAAGAAGATGGCTTTCTCTGCAGTGTCCGTGCCAGTAAATGGTTGCACTAATTGGAATATACAGAGGGATTCTGCCCGTTTAACAATGCGTGACATCCTAATAAGACTGCCTCTCTTCTGATGAAAGGTGATGCTGCTGCTCGCTTCTGGTCCTCACGGCTCGGGTGTCTTTTTGTGACGTGCCCTAAGTGAACATCTTAGAAGAAGCGAAGCTGCTTTCTCTCCTGCATCTCTCCCGGATGCAAAATGGTTTCTTAAATGCAGGCCAGCAGAATCTTGATGTCTTGTTGTTTTTAGTTAAGTACTTGGAATAATATATTGGAGGGGAATAGAAAAGGGTCGCATGAAATGCATATTAAACTGCTCATTCCAAATCCCACTTGTCTGCCCTGTGAAGCCAGAGTCCCCCATCCTCCTCATGCCCCCCCGCCCCCCCCCCCCCCCCCAGCCAGCTCAGGCTGCGGGTTGAGTGCAGGCTTGGGACAGTTAATGACAATTTTCCCAGACAAGCAGGACTTAACATCAATATCCCTGGGCCTGAAAATCCATCCGCTGGGATGCAGGCGCAGAGCCCCCGGCCGGGTGGTGATGGCTTTATGATGGCTCGTGTGTATTTACAGTGTGTTTAAAAGACTCTTTTTAATTATCATTTGAGTGACAAAGCTTAATCTTTCGATCTTGATCCGCACCTCCTGCTGATGGGTGTTTGTTAGGTAACTAGAAAGCAGGAAATTTCGCAAAGGCAGAGCTCTCTGCCGGTAATAAGACCAAGGAGTCAATAGACGATTAACCTGCCTCTCTCCTCTCCGGGAGAATAAAGGGGTCGCGTTATAAAGCCCCGGGAGGCGGCCCCGGTTTTGTGAAGCGGCGTTCCTAGGCCCGCAGAACAGCTACGCAGAAGTGGGCAGCAACCGCACTGCACACAGCAGGCGGGTACGGGAAAGAAGAACAGAAAACCATTTGAATGCTGCGCTTCAAACACAGCGATCTAAACCCTCCCCCTTGAAACCATGTTCTGTGCATTTCATGTACACATATGTTGTGCGTTTATGCGTATACATGTGCACACATGTAGATATGAACACATATATGCAATGTCTAGGTTACATGCGTGTAAATTACCATGAGGAGTCAAGGCACGCGTGTGATTGAATCCTGGCTTTGTCAGATGCGAAGGGCTAAATAAACAGGATGCGATCCTTATTTAGCCTGGCCTGGCCCACCTTGAAGTGCCTCTTCCGTGCTATTTCATTAGAGACCAGGGGGAGGGTCGGGGTTATTATTCCTCGCTGCAAACGAGTCAGGGCACCGTGTTAATATCGGATGCTCGGGCTTTTGAATTAAATATTGAACCTCTGTCTTGAGCTTCCAGAGTGATGGGCACAGCCACCACCCTCTTTGAGAGCTCTTGTTTCATATAATAATCGGTCGAGTTTTTAAGCAAAAGCAGAAGCATTTCGCTGGCCTGTGTGGTTATCGACACATGTGATTAACCAATAAAGTGGACGAGCACCATCATCATCATCACCTATAAAGGAATCCCAGGCTGCCTGAGGCGCCTCTCAAAAAAAAAAAAAAAAAAAGATCTTGAAAGTCCGGATTGATTTGCAGATTCCGGGGATGTTGAAGGCTCCGGTTGTGCCTGGATAAGATAAGGGCTATGCATTAGACTGCCCCGGAGAAAGCCCTCACGCGGCCAGCTGGTTTTATTGACGTCTGAGAACTAAAGACCACACATTCTGCTCCCGGGCACTACATGTCCTAGGACAGGGACATCATGATGGCGAAGCCGCCTTTGGGAGCCCCGTAGACCAGCGTGGAGTCCAATAAAGCTGCAGACCCCAGGCCAAGCCCGGCGCCTGCAGAGTGAGTGGTCCCCTGCTTTGGCCTCGACATGGGTGATCTTGGCAGCGTGTGCAGCTCATTCTTTCCCTTGGGCGGTTTCTCCAGCATCACCAGTGCGTCCTGCTCAAGGCCAAGGGCGCATCCCCAGCCACCACGCTGCCGCCCACGTCCTGTGATCGCGGCCCTGAGATCGGGAGCGGCGGGACGGCCTGGAGTTCGGGCCGCAGTTCAGCCAGACGGGAAGGAGAGCTCGCTGGGTCAGTCAGGCGGCATTCATGTCCCAGGAAATCATCGAAGGCAAAGGACGGGGAGCCGCGAAAGGCACAGAGCGAGGGTGCAGGTCGGCGAGGGTTGGGTATTGAGAGCTGTGTCGGAAGGAGGACGCCAGTCAGGTCTGGAGGCCGCAATGGCAGGCAGTTGGATCAAGAGTCCAGATGAACGGATTTGGGAAGAGAAGATCAAAGACTCATACAAAGTGCTGGACCAAAGGGGTCAGGAAACCAGACAAGGGTGTCTTGACAATAAAAGTGTCGAAATCGAGTTAAGAGCTGGGCCGTGATGTGACGTACCAAGATGGCGCAGTGGGACCCGTCCACCCCAAATCCCCGTCCCCGCGGTGCCGGCATTAAAGGGGCCCACCGTCCATAGATTTAGAACAATAATAAAACTGACAAGGGTCAGTCTGCTTCTCCCGAGCACCATTCTCTGTCCGTTCTGAACAGTGTCCGTGGGAGAATACACCTCTCGAAAAAGATCTTCTGTTGGCCCAGCCGGTGGGGCTCAGTGGTTGAGCATCAACCTATGAACCAGGAGGTCACAGTTCGACTCCCGGTCAGGGCACATGCCCGGGTTGCGGGCTCCATCCCCTGTGGGGAGCGTGCAGGAGGCAGCTGACCCATGATTCTTTGTCATCATTGATGTTCCTATTTCTCTCTCCCTCTCCTTTCCTCTCTGAAATCAATAAAAAATATATTAAAAAAAAATCTTTTGTTAGTCTAACTTCTATACAATTTCTGAATTAATCCTGAAGTTTATATATATATATATGTATATATATATATATATATACACATATACATGTATATGTATATATACACATATGTTACAAATGAACACATTTTAGTAACAGACCCTTTAGTAAACATTGCATCCATGCAGTCAGCAACTGGCACGCACACCCTGAACCACACCTATTCATTTCCAGAGGAAGTTCATGACTACCGGGAGTCGGCTGAGCTCTCTTCACGTGCGGTCCGTGTCTTCAGCCATGATGGTGCCACGCCGTCCTGCATTGAGACTGCAGCTTGGAGATAAGCAGCGATGGACGGTGATTAAGACAAAGACACAACAGCAGGGCTGCCTCAGCCACCGAACCGTGGGACCACTTGACGTTACTGTTTAAGATTTAAAACAGCGAAACGTTTTACCAACTACTCTGGGTAACATTTTTATTTATTAGGGGAACATTTTATCTTTCTCCATAAAATATTTGACTGAATTTGAAGATTTAAAGTACGTTGAAATGTATTCTTTAGTGGTCCATCGATCATTTTCAACGAATCGATCAAGAAAATCAAAAGGAATCCAGAGATGTCACTCAGAAGTCCAGATGGTCTCATTGTTCTTGAGACGAATTTTGTTTTCAGGCTCGGATGCCAGTGCTCAGGGTCTCGGCCACAGTGGCCAAGCTGCCGGCACTTCGGGGACTGACTCGCAGCTACACCAAGAGGCCTGAGCTGGGTTACAACTCCCGCCCCCCGCCCCAGCCCCAGCTCTGTTCATCCGAGAAATGGCTGCGATCAGATTCTTCTCCCTAAATCAGGAAGGGGCAGGGGAACTCAGCAAAGGGGCGTGGCCCAGAGAAACCCCGTCTGGACTGTTGAGTCAGGGGTGGCGACGCCCCGTCCGCACTGCTCAGCTCCCTCCAGGAAGCCTGGGTGTTTCACACCCGTTGTTACACTTCTGTTGTTGTTGTTGTTGTTAATCCTCACCCGAGGATATTTTTCCATTGATTTTTAGGGAGAGTGGAGGGAAGAGGGAGGGACAGAGAGAGAGAAACATCCATCTGAGGGCGACACATCGATTGGTTGCTTCCCACACGTGGCCCTGACCAGGGCCAGGGATCGAGCCCGCAACCCGGGCCTGTGCCCTTGACCGGAATCGAACCCGGGACCCTTCAGTCCGCAGGCCGACACTCTACCCACTGAGCCAAGCCAGCCAGGGCTGTTTCACCCCCGTTGGGTCCCAGTTCCACTGAATCTTGCTCAAGAGGCCGGAACCTTAGGAGCGAGCCTCCCATGGGGACCAGCACCTCCACCAACACCGAACGTGTATCTAGGAAACGCGACGTCAGAGAATCGCCGTGCTGAGTGGAGCTGGGGCTCGGGGAGCCCCGTCCCCGAAAGCTGCCTTTGGTGAAGACGTGAGAAGAGGAGGACCCCTTAACATCATCTTCCTCTGTGCTCCGGGTCACGCGGGATCCGTGAATGTATTCGGCTCCCCCGACGGTTCCGCACTCCCATGAAGTTCGGGGAGAGCCCTGTCTCCCGTACAGGGTTTGACGATCGATCGTCTCCGAGGGAAAAATCGGGGTTAGATTTCACAGATGTCAGGGCCCTATTGTTTCTCATGCAACGTTAGGAATCCTTAAGCGTCCGTTTCTGATGACAAGCAATTTTCCATTTAAAAACTTGATCAGGTGGGAGGGGTTCTTCTTCCCGCCTTCCCTCAGGTTCAAGGCCCCATTTTGGTTGCAACTGACGAGCAGAAAAACCTCTAAAGCATCGGTTCTCAACCTGTGGGTCGCGACCCCTTGGGCGGTCGAACGACCCTTTCACAGGGGTCGCCTAAGACCATCCTGCATATCAGATATTTACATGGCGATTCATCACAGTAACAACATGACAGTGATGAAATAGCACCGAAAATAATGTTATGGTTGGGTCACAACATGAGCAACTGTATTTAAAGGGCCAGAAGGTTGAGAACCACTGCTCTAAAGACAAACTCGATGAGAAGGAAGAGAGGGTGGCCGTGTGGTAGCTGCTGTTTTCATTGGGTTTGCTTTCTCCGTCCTTAACGCGGAGTGGAAGGCAACACATCCCGTACCTATATTTCCTTCCCGGTCTAAAGGAGCGGGCACTCTGAAATGTATTTTTGAAATTGTGATTATGTTACCGTGGTTTCTATGTTCCGTAGATTAGATTTTTATTAAGGGTATTATTAAATAACTGGTGTTTCACCAACATCTAATTAAATCTTCCCTCTAAATGGAACAGAAAATTATGGGCGAAAAGAAAGCATTTGCAGCAGACTTTATTACAGATAAGACTTTTATTTGTTCATCTCAAGAATTTGAGATCAAATTTACAAGCAGCATCCTCATCAAATTTCTTCTCTGGGCGGCTGAGCCCGGGCCTCTTGAAAGCGGCCCATTATCCACCCCCCTCCCCTGCCTCCCCTCCCCCCGTATCCCAGGGTCCCTCCCGGTCCTTGGCAGCACGCCCACTGTTTAAGGTTACTTTCATTAATTAACCGAAAGTTAATTTCTTTGCAAGCAAAATCTCTGATCTCATTATGTTGTCTGGAAAGCCCAAAGCCTCAGGTTTTCTGGGCCCCTTTGATGGCACAAGGAGAAAGCACGCTCTTTATCTGCAGGGAGACTGTCCCGGGGGGTTCATTTAACAGTCCTCGCGATGGTGACGGCCCCGCCCGGCGGGCTGCCATCTCCGCCCGCTGTAGAGAGCCTTGGCCTTGCCGTGGCCAGAGAGCCCGGTGTCGGGACGGGCGTGGATGCAGGGATCTGTGTCCTAGTAAGTCCCCCATATTCCCCCTCGAAGGCCCGTGTTTAAACCCCCATATCCTGTCCCCCGTCCCCTACCCGAGAGCAGAACAAACACCCCGCCTGCGTGCCTTCCACCGCGGCCACGGCCCAGCCTTCTTCTTCCGGGTGCTTCGGGAGTCGTTCTCGGGGGGTGGACATTTCACGTGTGGTGTCCACTGCATTCGACGAGCTGTCCTTTGCTCCGTGGCTGGGAGTGAGGCAGCCCGGATGGGACGCAGAGTCCTGGGAAGGGGGTTGGAGCCCGCAGGCCTGGATTTGAGTCCCATTCTCTCCTGTGACCGGCCCCGTGTCCTTGCCCGAGTTATTGAACCCCGAACCCCAAAACTTGAAATGATTGCATGCGAGTTACGACAATGAAATAGACGAACTGGCGCACAGCGGGTGCCGAGTCCCCCTGCCCTTGACTGTCTGTAGTGGCTGCACATGTGTTCTAGATGCAGGCTTCCTTCTGATATTTGGGGGGCTGGCCTCTCGCTTGCTACACCCAAAGGAGCAGTTTGGGGGAGCTGCCCGGACTCCCGAGAGCATGTTCGGCGTGGGTTTGATGAGCTGGGCTCTGTGCGGCCCCGGGCGACGTTCCGTTACAGGCCCGGGGACATGAACACCATACTCTCCTTGTCTCTCCGAGTCAGCGTCACCCTCCGCCCTGCAATCCGGTTGCTTTCTGGAGCATTAAATTCAGTGAGTGGAGAGCCGGCCGCCAGGTGCAGGTCACACAGAGGGGACAGGACTCCTCGGGTGGCTCAGGCTCAGGAGCCCTCCTGGTACACGGAGAAGCCATTTGCATCCCACTGGGTCCAGCCAGGTTGCACACACAGCTGAGATTTACAGAGCCCGGGGCAGGGGCGGGGGGAGCCGGAGGTCTGCGGAGAGGGGGTCCCACACGCCCGGAGCTGCTGCTGCCGGCGCCGGGGAGCCTGGGTCTGTGCCCCGTGCAGAGGTCACCTGTGCCCGTTCCGAATCGGGGAGGCCATGGTCTCGATGCGAACAGCTCAGAGTCACTGGGGCAGAAAATGCCAGGCCTTGGGAGGAAGTGCCCTGTGCCTCCCGGGCTCCGCGCAGCAGCCGGAGGTCCCAGGTAATGTGCTGGCCAAGGTCCTGCCCCCTCCGGGGCCTCTCTCACGGCTCCCCCATGCTTTTAGGCAGAAAGACTGCCCATGCTATCGATCAGTCGACCTGAGAACCCAGCAGGCTCCCCTGGGTGCTAAGGCTCCTGCCCTGGGATGGCCCTAAGTGCGGGCAGAGCGAGGCTTCTGCGGGGGGAGCTCTCCGAGGACCTCGCTCAGACCCTGCTGCCACGCTGCAGCGGCCACAGGCACGCCACTCCGATCATCCTCTCGGCTGTCACACGGAGCCCTGCCCGAGCCCATTTCCCCAGCCGTCCCTCGTTCCCAGCCTCACTGTGGACTGGAAAACACACACCTTGTCTTCTGCATCGGGCCTCTAGGGTCTCTTGATGTCTTCGCATGTATTCCATTTACATGTTTAGATTTTTATCTTAGTTTTTTACAGTATACTAGAGGCCTGATGCACGAAATTCATGCAAGAGTAGGCCTTCCTTCCCCCAGCTGCTGGCACCGGCTTCCCTCTGGCACACGGGACCCGGGCTTCCCTCGCAGCCCCAGCTTCATCCTGAAGGTCGTCCGGAAGGACATCTGGAAGGATGTCCGGTCTAATTAGCATATTATGCTTTTATTATTATGGATTTTTTTTTTTATTGACTTCAGAGAGGAAGGGAGAGGGAGAGGGAGAGAGAAAGGGAAACATCAATGATGAGAGAGAATCATTGATTGGCTGCCTCCTGCACACCCCACACTGGGGATCCAGGCCACACCCTGGCATGTGCCCTGCCTGGGAATTAAACCATGACCTCCTGGTTCATAGGTCGATGCTCAACCGCTGAGCTACGCCCAGCCAGGCTAGATTTTTATTTGTTTAATTTCGTGTTCTGCTGTGAGTACACTCCATTCTCTTCTTCTTCCCCTCCTTCCCATGCCATCCATGGCAAAAACCCTATGTGCCCTTTTCCTTGTCCCATACCCACTGGGGATCAAGCCCACCATCGGGCATATGCTCTTGACCAGAATCAAACCCGGGACCCTTCAGTCCGCAGGCCGATGCTCTAGCCCAGGGGTGGGCAAACTTTTTGACTTGAGGGCCACAATGGGTTCTTAAACTGGACCGGAGGGCCGGAACAAAAGCATGGATGGAGTGTTTGTGTGAACTAATATAAATTCAAAGTAAACATCATTACATAAAAGGGTATGGTCTTTTATTTCAATAGTTTTATTCATTTCAAACGGGCCGGATTCGGCCCGCGGGCCGTAGTTTGCCCACGGCTGCTCTAGACACAAACGAGCCAGGGTGAGAATGGCATTTTCTTCCCCAGCTGACTCTGTTTTTTTCGCTTTTAGGGGGAGAGCAGGCTCCTGGAACTCCTCGGAGATGCCAAGGGTCTTGGGAACACGAGGTCCCCCCCCTCCAGTTAGCCACCCTCCCGTAATAAGCTTTGCTTTTAGGCACCTTGGTTGCGAAAGGCATTTAACCTTAATTCCATTTGACTTCAATTGTGTCCAAATTACTGTAAAAAGGAAGAAGACAACAAGCTGTAAATATGAGGAGAGACAGAAAATCATTGAGAATCCTGCCTTTATGAATATTTGATGAAGAAAGGTTAGATCCATGGCTGGTAAATTATAAGAAATTATGTCCATCAGGTGACTCTGTCAGCCAAGGTTAATACAGATGGGCCGGGACTTAGTTGGGATGACAACGCAGATTAAAAAAGATCTGTCCCATCCTCCCTGCAATTAGTTTCTTTCTCTCCCATTATTAGTGAAATAGGGTTGATCGTTAGGATTATGGCGAAATTACTGCTCGGTGAAATCGTTCTGTTGTGCAGGCCGGCGTTGCGTTTTCACAATAAATTTTTCATCTCTGCTCATCTCGCCCTTAATTGTGTGGTCGCTGTGGGCAGGATCCAATTATTAACTCTTTTGATCCTGCCATGCCCTGGCCATGGAGTGCACCGATTATAAGCGGGCTGCCTAGACGAGCCGGCCGTGTGCTGCGGCCGGATGCGTGGGTCTCCTGCTTCATTTGGTGCGAGCAGAAAAATGGTCATTTTCTGCTCAAAGAACAGCTCCAGTCAAGCGTGAAATGGTATATAATTGTGGGGTAGGACTGTGCCCAGGTTAAAGAAACTCCTTGGGGCTCCCATTAGGAACCTCATCTCTCAGGTGTTTAGGATTCGTTTTTCACTTTAAAAATAGAAAATCTGAATGAGGCTCCACGTTCTGGGGTTGGAGGCCGTGCTGTCCTTGTTTTGCAAAGGGGATTAAAGGCGCCACCCTGCCTGCTCCGTACCAGGCAGAGAACGCGACGGGTGTCGAGCACGGTAATCTGGGATGCAGAATAGACGGACACACAGACCCCACTGAGGGCAGAATTTACCCACATGGTAGCTGGGGTCTCCAAAGACACCTTCATCAGTGGTTCTCTCTCATCATTGATGTTTCTCTCTCTTTCTCTCTCCCTTCCTCTCTGAAATCAGTAAAAAAAAGAAAAAAATTTATAAAGAAAATGTCCTTCTCACGGCCTGCTTCAGTATAAGCTCTTCCAGGCCTGCTGGGCACGGACCCCATAGCTGAGCTGAGTCCGAGAGCCCGCGCCCCGTCCTCAGGGCCCGCTGGGGACCCAGGCTGGGTGGCCAGGCCCTGTTGCAGCCTGTGTGCCCAGAGGGCGGAGAAACGTGCCGGGGGCTGTGACGGTGGACAAGGAGAAGGGTTGGTGCAGCTCCTTAGAGAGCAACCCTGAGTAGCCGACACCATTCCCGAGAGCCTTTTTGGTAGAAAAACATCTGTTTCCACTTTGCATCTTTGTTGCTTGGACAGCTTTTTAAGAGACGCGTAGATGAAAGACGTTTTACAAAGCTCAGGTGTTTAAGTATCGGCCCCATCCTCTTATTGTCACTCCTCCCCTGCCAGCCTTGGGTTTCGGGGGATGGTGGGAAATTGGTGAAGGTGAGAAAGAACCCCCTTCTCCTCCTCCAGGCCTCGGGTGACCCTACCTTTACTGTGTTGGTAAGTTATAAACTCACCCCGAGGTGCAGAAGGATTGTCTTACCGACGTGACGTCTAAGTGCTGTGTTACCGGAGCCGAGAATGGACTTCTCACCGAGTTCCCAGAGTTCCGACTGGTAGCCAAAAACATTGGAACTGAAAACAGTTATATTCTGGGAGGACTGAGTCCCATCCCCAGCTAAAGTATTTTGTTTCCTTCACCATCAGTTAGTATCATTACCTACCGTGAATTACACAAGTTTTGCACAGATATGAAATTTTAAACTTGGCAAAGTCCTCCTTGACCTCTAACCCCCATCTCAGACCTTGCGTCACGCACTCGGGAGCGTCATTCCATGCAGGTGCCGTCCCCAGTTCTTGGTTTTCACCGATGCAGAACCTCTCTCTCTACTTGACAACACTCGTCAGCCCACGTTGAGTTGTTCCCCAAACCGAACAGTAGTTAGTGTGATTTTAAAAAACGTTCCGGCATCTTTACTTGACACTGGGCGTGTCTGCTCTGTGCTTCTGCTCATGAGATCAGACGGTAGAGGCGCCTTCGTTCTCCCACTCACCCCGAGGGGACTGGGGGGCGTCTGGGCCCCTGCCCACTCCGTCTTCAGGGAGGCAAGTGTCTGAGATCCTCAGTGACACTTTTCACGGGGCTTCCCCTCAGCCCTTCTGACAACTTTTTCGGATCCTTTCGAAGAGTTTCCTGCCTCCTATTACATGTGTAAGAGGCTGAGACGTGGTGATTAAGACCATCCGTGCATGCTTGCCCTACCTGGAAAACCTTCACTGACATCATCAGGGACGCCTCTCTAAAAAACGAGCCTTAGCAGGGAGGGCAAACAGAGAACGTGCAGGGGCCACATAGGAGGAAGCCAGCATAGGGGTGGGGCTTCGCCGACAGGCGGTCACAGCTCAGGTGACACGGTCTGACCTTCGGTATAACGGAGTCTGTGTCACAAGAAACTCGCCATAACCATGCTGTTGCATCACAAGCTTTACGTGGGCGTTTCCGACAGCTGCTCACCACCCCCCGCCCCACCCCACCCCACCCCCCACATGGAAGTCACAGCCCTTGGGAGCGTCTGCTTATTCGTGGGGCACGCAGGATGCCCGTGTCTCTGACTGTTTCTGTCCTTATCCTCAGAAGGGAGCCGTGGCTTGTTAGAATTACACACTAAAGAAGTAGTTTGAGCTATCGGGTCAGTGTAAACCCTCTCAACACTGTATTTGCAAATGCCAGCATGCTGTTAAACCAGTGACGGGAGCCACCTCAGTCCCACATAGATAATGACACCGTGCGTAACTGTTCACGATTTGAAAAAACTGGACACAGCCTACATGTCGCATTGTGGGAGATTCTACTTAACGCTGGTAGATTCTCCACTGTGAACGTCTCTGGAACAAGGAAGCAGAGTAAAATGGGCGGAAGGTGACCTGCCTCAGGCCTCTCGTTCCCAGAGGCCTCCGTCGCGACCTTCTGCACACGCAGACGTTGTCCTTTCGTTCCTGGGGCCGCCTGAGTTTTGGCGAGTGAGAAGGCAGCTGGGATCCGCCGAGGGGCCCAGGGTGCTTTCCCTGCGCAGATGGACACTCGAGTCTGCGCCTCTCCCTGGCACGCGGCGAGGACGCGGCCTCGCTCATTTATTCTCGACGGAAAAAGCCTTCTTCCTGGGCCAGCGGCTCCAAGACCAGGCGGCCGGCGCTGGCGCACGCTGCGTTTCCCGGACGGAACCCGGGCTCTGGGGCTGCCTCCGCGTGACAGGGGCACAGTGCACCTTCAGGGCCCTCCCCAAGGTCACCCCATGAGCAAACGCTGGTGCTGGGAGGATGGGGATCACCCCAGACAGCGAGGGAAGGACAGGCCCAAGCTTCCCGAGCCCCGAAGCGTGAGTCTTCGCACCAGCCCGGGGAGGGCCGGGGGTACGCACTGTAAGTAATGAACGGATAACGGCTTGTCTCGCACCCGGAGCTGTCCTCAGAGATGGGAAAGCTGTCCCTGCGATGATTAACGGATAAACCCGCCAGTTATCCCGCAGTTTGGAGGCTGCGCGGCAACCCTAAGGCGTCTCTCTAGCAACGCGTCCCTCCCGTCCAAGGCACCGACGGGCTTTGTCCACGGGCTACATCGCTAGCGCCCGGCCTGGACTTCCGTGGGAGGGCGGCAGAACCGGGTCTGCGATCTAGCAAAGTGCAGTTTTTAAAAAAGCCTTTCAAACCACGTCATCTTAGACACGAGGCCGGCACTGACCCGGGGGCCCGCCCGCCCGGCCGGCCTTGGCTCTCGGCGTCTAGGATTGCCCGCCCTCCCCAGCGGAACCCACGGCCCCGGGAAGAAAAGGAGCAGCGTCCATGCATGGCAGCTGAGCCGTGCAGATAGATACCCATCGGGTGCACTCGGGAGCCCAGCGAGGCCTGGAGCGCTTTCTTCTCTTCTCTCCCAGCGCCAAGGCGGCCAGAGAGGCACAGGCGACCAGGTTCAGAGCCTTCCCTCCTCTCAGCCCCTGGGGCGTGGCCGCCAGGCAGGGAAGAGTCTTCAGGAGGATGTGTTTGCTTCATCCCCCGAGACCCTGTGTTGGTTGAGCTTAGAAGTTCACCTTCTCAAATGACCTCATTCCTGGAAACGTTCAAGGCTTTCGCTCCCGCCGAGGCCGGTTTGGCTCAGTGGATAGAGCGTCGGCCTGCGGATTGAGAGGTCCCAGGTTCGATTCCGGTCAGGGGCATGTACCTGGGTTGCGGGCATATCCCCAGTGGGAGATGTGCGGGAGGCAGCTGATCGATGATTCTCTCTCATCGATGTTTCTAACTCTCTGTCTCTCTCCCTTCCTCTCTGTGGAGAATCAATAAAATATATTTAAAAAAAAAAAAAAGGCTTTCACTCCCTACACAGCCCTTCCGTAGGTTCCCATTTCATTTTATTTTTTAAAATATGTTTTAATTGATTTCAGAGAGGAAGGGAGAGGGAGATAGAAACATCCATGATGAGAGAGAGTCATGGATCAGCTGCCTCCTGCACGCCCCCTACTGGGTATCGAGCCCGCAACCCGGGCATGTGCCCTGACCGGGAATCAAACCGTGACCTCCTGGTTCATAGGTTGAGGCTCTACCACTGAGCCACGCCGGCCGGGCCCATGCTGTTATCTTACTCGAGGGAGGCCTCGGGGATTGGATCGTGGGGACGCGGTGCCCGGAAGGATGGGGAGAAGCCCCGGGGATAGACGAGGGGAAAAGCGATCCAGGTGAAAGACACAGAGACGCCGATGCCCGAGATGCTCCCTGCTCCCTGCCTGTTCGAGGAGGAGCAGAGGAGCCAGCAGGACGGGAGCCGAGTGGCCAGTGGGACACGGGAAGGAGAGAAGGTCCCGGAATCAGGGGCAGGGACCGGGCAGATGCCGGGGACGTGCGGAACCTTGACTTTTACTCGGCTTTGAAATCGGTGCACGGCTTGCGCTCAGCGGAAGGCCGGCATGTCCTCGACAAACAAACGGGCATTTTATTTTGGCCCTGACTCCGAATGTGGACTTCCCCGCCGTTGGGACGGGGCTGCCCTGAGTTTCCCACTGTGTTAGCGAACGCGCTCCCAGAGGAGGAGGGAACAAAGGCCCAGCAGCCCCCCGCTCTGGAGAAGGTTCAAGTGAACTTGGGAGATTTCCTCGGCGTCCAAAAGCCAGTTAAGCAGCCCGGCCGGCTGGTCGGCCGCTCAGCGGTTGGGCATCCGCTCAGGCACCAAGAGGTCTCTGGTTGGATTCCCAGTTGGGGCCCATGCCCGTGTTGTGGGCTCGACCCCCAGCAGGGGGCGTGCAGGAGGCAGCCGATCAATACTGATGTTTCTCCTTGATGTTTCTGTCTCACCCTCTCCCTTCATCTCTCTCGAAAATACATAAAAACATATTTTTAAAAAACAGTTAAGCAGAGCACACAGAAGTATTTCTAAAAACAGCAGCACAGTGGGAAGAGACTGTCAGTTGAGCAGATGGGGGCCGAGGGGAAAGCCCTATATCAACTCAGATTTATCTCCCAGCTCACAACTCCCGGGAGCATTCCAACGTGAGAGCAGCTGGCCCTTTGCTCGTAAGCCCTGGTCCTTTGCTCATCCCCCAGGAGCGGGAGTGGGTGATGCTGCCGTGGCAGTCTGTCTGTCAGTGGTTGACCTTACGGGAGAAAATCCTTTGTAGGAAACAGGCTCTAGTCTAGGTGTTCATGGGATTTCTCTGTGACACCTGCTCCTTCCTGGATGCTGGAAGCCAGTGGTGTCGCCTCCTCCCTCTCATTTCCACGACTGTGCGTTACCGACGTGACTCTCATTACCTGAGTCTGAGTAAGAGGCATTGAACCAAACAGTCAAATATTAAAATCTTCAGCCCGGCTGGCGTGGCTCAGTGATTGAGCATCGGCCTATGAACCAGGAGGTCACAGGTTGTGTGGGCCGTGGGCTCGATCCCCAGTGTGGGGCGTGCAGGCGGCAGCCAATCAACGATTCGCTCTCATCATTGATGTTTCTCTCTCCCTTCCTCTCGAAAATCAAAAATATTTTTTTTTAATTTGAAGTCTTTATTTAAGAAGAAATGTTTTTAAATAACATAATGGTGCATCTAAAAAAATACAGCCACAGCTGCCTTGAATTTCGGATGGTTAAGTTATTCTGGAATCCTTCTGAAGTTTGAGACCGTCTCCTGCGAGCCTGACTTAAGTTTCAGGCAACAAGGAAGTCCTGGAGTTTGGGAGGGGTTACCTTTTGTCCATCACGCTCCTTTGTGGGGTGCCGTGCTGACAGAGGCCCGCGGAGAGGCCGTATTCTGTGGCCGAGAGGAAGGCTCGCCATTACCCGGTGGGGATTTGGTTCCAGTAATTGCATCAGATTGGACCGCCTGCCCTGTCGCAGGTACAGCATCCATAGCGCTCATTAAGCCCTACGCCTGCCCGCCTCCCCTCCCAGCGGCGAGGCACGGGCGGAATACATTTTCCTCCCAAGTGTTTGTTTTCATTGTTGCCCTTTAAAAATAATGAGCTCATTCTATTCCCTGGCAAGGAACGTTACCCTAGACCGCTTTGAAATCGTATATCTTTTGTCCAGCCCGTTTCGGCCGTGGTTCCATAGCTTTGTGAGCCGGGGAACCCAACCCGGCCGCGCCGAAAGCGCCCGTCCGAGCCGCCGCAGACTCCACGCCGAGACTCACCCGGCCTACTTGACCTTTACATTGTCAGCCGGCCAGGTAGAAGGCAGGCAGGTTTCAGGTGACCCTATCCTGTGACCAGAGATCAGAGGTCAGCGGCTCCTAAAGGCGCGGCCCTCACCGTGGCCCATTCATCGCCCTCATTATGGAACTGACGGGCCGACAAATGAACCCAGCCCGGGGCTATGACCGTTCCCAGCCCCCCACCTCCCGGGCCTACACCCCAGCGGAGGGCCAAGCGCTCTCACGTATTAAGTGGCTCCACGAGCCTGGCGGGGCCCTGGCGCGGGGGGCGGGGCGGGGAGGACTCCGGAGGCTGTGCCGTGGGCCGGATCCTTTGTGAGAGCCAACCTCGGGCTGGCCTTCGCCGAAATGGAGGTGCTGTCGGGAATTAGCTGCCACGTGATGTGAAACATCCTCGCCTTCCACCATCGGAATCGCTGTGCGGGACAGGATGCCCAGACTCACACCCCCGGGGCAGTTTATGGTCGTAAAAGATGAACGTGTATCTCTTATTCCTATAGACTCTAGGACAGTGGTTCTCAGCCTTCCTAAAGCCGCGACCCTTTACTTCAATGCAGTTCCTCATGTTGTGGTGACCCCCAATTTCATTGTTACAAATTGAACATAATGAAAGCATAGTGATTCATCACAACAACAATATGTAATTATATATGTGTTTTCCGATGGTCTTAGGCGACCCCTGTGAAAGGGTCGTTCGACTCCCAAAGGGGGTTGCGACCCACAGGTTGAGAACCGCTGCTCTAGATGATTATGTAAGAAAACGTGTCATCCGTCATTGGCCATAATTATAGTCTTTGTAGAAATTCGAAGGGAAATAAAAAGCTTTCCTGTTTTCCCCGACGTGGTTTGGAATCTCCTGAAGCTCTAACTTGGCCAGAGGAGCTACGTCGGCAGGGACAGGGCCCATTTGAGACCAAATGGGACTCCCCAGAAATGGGGGGGGGGGGCCGGGGGGAAGGCAGTCATTCAGATGCCCAGGGTCTGGCCCCGCCCTCTCTCCCACTTCCCAGGGATTGACCGTGGGGGAGGCAGCCCTCACCCCGAACAGGGATCCGATACCTCCCTCCCGTCTCTCTCGGGTTATGGTGAGAACCGGATGAACCTGTGTCGTGTGCTGAGACCCTTGGAGGCGTTTAAACAGCGCACAAAATGTCGTCGTCCTTCTCATCAAGCGTTGCTCTCTTCCTTCCCTGAAAGAATTCCCTCTTAGGGGTTCATTCCGCTTGTCTCCTCAGTGGCCCGTGCTTGTAATAGTTCTCCATCAAGGTCTAGTTTCTTTGTACTTATTTTTTTAAGCTTGCTTCCCCCCCACACCCCCCCTCCGACGAATCTTGTAGCGGGACCCATTGCCCCTGACACCTCCTTCCTGGCCTCCTCGAGAGTGATGGCGGTGTTACCTGTCCTTTATTTGCGGCAACATTTAGGGCCAGGGAGGAAGACCGTACGTGTTTTCCTAAAATCGATGGCCAGCGCATTACTATAAAACCTATCGATTAAGAAGCACGGAGCCCGGCGTTCGTCACCCCGTCTGTGAAGTGATGCAAGGAGGGAGGGAGTTTCTCCCTTGACCTCTGCATTAACCTCGTATCGACGGCTTGCATACCCCTAATTAACACACACTTCAGCTAAAGTGGTTAATCCCAGCAGGGCGGCCAGTGTCCACTAATGTAGCCGCGGCCCTGGCCATCCGGATCTAAGTGTGGCCCCGGGGGAGATCCGAGGGCGGCGGCCCCCGGGAGTGACACCTGTGTGGGGGAGGGGACCCTCCGGGCAGTCTGCACAGGGGCCACCCACAGGACACCTGCCAACCGTTTCCCGTTACGTCACTAGGCCGACCCTTCAGGGAGAACCATTCCTAAGCAGTGAGAGTTTGCAGGGGGTGGGGGGCGGGGGGCACTTATCAAGTTCTTTGAATGGAAAGAGCATGAGTCTATATTATTTTTCCTTTGCTTCAGGAAAGGAACGGGGTTCCCGAGTAGATTCACGTTTATTCGCTAACCGGAAGCATTAAAAGGAAGGTTTTCCTTTAAGATGGGAGGTGAGAGGACAAGGTTGAAAGGGGGACCTATGACTTGCTTGCTGTTTAGCCGGGTTTGGAATGATCTGCTCTCCTCGGGAACCCTGGGCACAATGCGCCCCCCTCTCTCTAGAAAGGTCCTTTCGTCCTGGCCAATTACACTGGCTTATTGTCACGTGAAGGTCCGTGTGGAAGACACCAGCACGCTCTCGTTTCCCGGGTAATTTGTCCCAAGTAGGAACGTTATTTGAGCCCAAAGCCTAAGCCAGTGTTTCACGCTTTCACACCCAGACGAGCTCGGCCCACGCTGCACTCTGTCAGCATTCTGGTTTGGCAAGGGGGCCGTCCTCATCCACTCGGCGGGCGGGGCGGGAAGTCTCCACGCGTGGGGGAGCATGGCCGGCCCATCACAGCCCGTGGGCTGGGGAGGCGCGTGCACCCGGCCTCCGCAGACCTCTGCAGCAGGCTGTGGGATCTCTCGCACTTTCTCCAGGCAGGGGGCAGAAACCATTGACAGGTGAGAAAGCACCCCTATCGACTGTCCCCAAACCTCCTGATAGTCTAGGTGGGTCAGCCCTCATCACAGCCGGCTGACCTGCCAACTGGGTTACTGTGTGCGCCGACCATTTTCCCGCTGCGGGAGGAGGTGCTCCGTTCGGAGTAACTTCCTATTGAGCATCCCTCTCTGATTGAGCATCATTGCACATCCCTCTCTGGTTCCCAGGCAGCGAAGAAAGCGCCGTTTAAACAGCTCTGCAGAGCTCCTCTGTAATTAGTCTCGGCTCCCCTCGAGTATTAATTTCCTCCCATCGCTTTCATGTGACTTAGAGACCGTCTCTGGCCCTGGGGAGAGGCGCCCTGGGGACCGCGGCGGCGAGTGGCACCGTCTCCCACACCCACTCCCGCAAAGGCGTCTGCAGAACGCACCCTCTGTTCCCGGTGCCGTGCGGGGCTTATCGGTGCAAACAGTTTAATATTTATGCTAAGAGGATTGTCCGACGCAGCTTCTGTTGCTTTAATTCTTGCTTTAAATAAATAATGAGAACATTTACACACGCGACTCTTCTCGGGGCCCCGGGGTCAGCTAATCTTATTATTTATGAAGTGATGTGCTCCATAATAGTACTTAGCGCGTGTTAACAGACGCCATTATCCGCCGGCGCGGCGCGCGGGAGATGTATGGGCGGCTGTGTGTCATGTGCGGCGACGGAGTGCCCGCGATGCCGCCCCGCCATTAAGCACACGGGAGAGTAGGTGTTCAGCGGAAGTATGTGTTCCTGGGGGGACCCCTTCCCCGTTGATAATGCCCCAGAGAAGGAGGCGTCTCGGAGTCAGGAACCTTCCCTCCCATCAGCCTTGGAAATAGGTCCGTTCTTCGATCTCTTCGTGGTCAGTCCCGCGCGGAAGACAGATGGTGGCCTGGCCACTTCTGAATTGGTTTAGAGAGCATGGGGTGCGGGGGGGAGAAGAACTCACAGAGCAGGCGGTCCCCAACTTGCGATGGCTTGACCTCTGGTTTTTATTTTTTTATAAGATGGTGCGAAAGTGACGCGTATGAAAATCACTGCAGGAGCTAGTCAGCACTTGGTGAGGCCGTAGGCCAGGGGTCCTCAGACTACGGCCCGCGGGCCACATGTAAATACAAATATTGTATTTGTTCCCGTTTTGTTTTTTTACTTCAAAATAAGATATGTGCAGTGTGCATAGGAATTTGTTCATAGTTTTTTCTTAAACTATAGTCCGGCCCTCCAACGGTCTGAGGGACAGTGAACTGGCCCCCTGTTTAAAAAGTTTGAGGGCCCCTGCAGTAGGCTTTGTGTTGGAGGACCCTGTCAGCTGAGGGCTCATGGCCGTGTTCTGAGCTAAGGTGGGCCAGGCTGAGCTAGGGCGTTCAGTAGGTTAGGTGGTTTCCATGCATTTCCACTTACAATGTTGTCGATCATGATGGGTTTGACGGGACGTTGGCCCCTCCTAAGTCGGGGAGCACCCGTGTTTCTTTTCTGGGCACCCGCTGTCACCGCCATGTGGCCCGAAAGTATAAATTGTTTATTCTTGTTGTTGTTAATCCTCACTGAGGATATTTTTCCATTGAGTTTTAGACAGAGTGGAAGGGAGGGAAGAAGGAGGGGAGAGAGAGAGAGAGAGAGAGAGAGAGAGAGAGAGAGAGAGAGAAAGAGAAAGAGAAAGAGAGAAAGAGGGAGAGATGAGAAAGACACATCGATTAGTTGCCTCCCACACGAGCCCCGACCAAGGCCGGGGATTGAGCCTGCAACCGACGTACATACCCTTGACCGGAATGGGACCCGGGGCCCTTCAGTCCGCAGGCCGATGCTCTACCCACGGAGCCGCACCAGCCAGGGTGCAAGTGTTCCTTCTTGATTGCAGTTTGCGTTTCCTTCTCTCTAGTCCTCTGTTCTCTCCCAGATGAACAAAGCTAAAGCCAACGGGTCTGGGCCAGACCCACGTCACATCCGCGGGCCCGCTGCCCCCCAGGGTGTGGGGTGGCCGCCGCCCCGACTCCTGCCTCCGACGCTAATTAATTTCCCGACCACCGATGAATAATCCACTTCATAAGAACCGTGATTTAAGGGTCCTCCTTGGGGAGTAGCTGCTGCTCGCCTCTTAATTTAATTTGGTGGCGGTTCCCCATGTCCTCATCAGCAGAAATGAATATTAACCTCTATTTGCATAGCTCCCCGTAAGCCCGGCTCTCCTGGGCGGGCCTCCTCGGCGCACGGGGCGGGCGGGACCCCCGGAGTCAGTCCGGCCTGGCCTATTGTGTAATCTGCCTTCGGACGTTTCCAGGCAGTAAATTCAATTTAATTGGCCCCCTCCCCCCCCAGTAATCTGGTAACACATCGAAATCCCACAAACATTCAAATCTGATAATCGCTTAATCACACACGTCCCATCACAGCAGAGCCTGTGGAGAACGAAGTCACCAGCTTGAAAGGCAGAGTAACTGCTTTTCCCTGGCGACTGGCTTCTCTGGAGCCGCTGGAGAATCATCGAAATCTGGGAATTGGGGGCGGGGGGGAAGGGAAGTTCCAGCACCGTAAGGAAGGACCCTCCCTTCGCATAGCCACCTGCTTCCTGCCTCGCACGCGGAGGACGGCCTCCGGGGCGTTTGGCCGCGTCGGGTGCTCGGGCGCTGCCCCCCGCGGATGAACTGCCTGTTCTCCCTCTTCCAGGTGCCAGTCCCGGATCGCGCGCACCTTACCCGCCGACCAGAAGCCAGAGTGCCGGCCCTACTGGGAGAAGGAGGATCCCGCCATGCCCCTGCCCTTCGACCTCACGGACGTCGTCTCGGAACTCAGGGGCCTGCTCCTGGAGCCCACACCCTAGGCGGCGTGTGTGTCTCAGGGGAGGAGGGAAAGGCCGTTCCTGGCTCCTCTCCTCCATCCCCGCCACGGGCAGTGTGGGTAGGCACGGCCTTTAGATGGTAGAACCCGGGTCCCAGCTAGAAACGGCTGGGCAGTGGGGCCCTGGGATGTCCAGTGTTTGGAGATGGCCCAGTGTGATCACCCGATTTGATATTAAACAGGACCTCCCCCCCCCCACGATTGTCCCCACTTGGATTTTTAAAGTGAGCCAACAAGCTCCAAGGCCAAGGGAGCGGCCAGGGTGAGCCCAGCCTGTGCCAAGTCCCAGCCTCCCTCCTTCCTAAGCCTCCACAGAGCAGCAAGGGCAGTGAGTAGCGCCGCCCGGGGGACCACAGAGCTTAGGGACGCCCCTCCCGTTCCTCACCGCACCGCTCAGAGGCCGCGGGGTCCAGTGTGGCAGCCGCCAGCCACGCGTGGCTCCTTACATTTAAATCGTTCCTTGGGGGTGGGAGCCATGTGGCGGGTGGTGAGTGGCCACGTGTGGCTGCCGACTGCTGCCCTGGCCAGCGCCCAATCTTTTCCAATCTTTTCTCTGCCCCCCCCCGCCCCCACTTTGCGCATAATGACAGGTGGGGCTGATGGATTGGAGCCTCAGAGAGACCAGGTTGAAACCTGGGCCCCATCACAGCTCCCTCCTCCAGCCTGGTGACCTGGGGCACGTTGCTGAGCCTCAGTCTCCTCATCTGTGTAATGGGCACACGGAAGGCACCCGCCCCCGAGGGGAGCTTATTTCGCCACAGACGTCTCGGAACACTTTCCGACATGTCGTTAAATACCCCATTCAAAGTATTAGAGCCGTTATGTAGCCGGCCCCGTGGAGACGTGTGCCCCTCCCGTCCTCACTCCTTGCACCAGGTTTGTCTGGTGATGCCGAGACCTGTCTGCTGCCTTTGGTGACCCCCAGACATGGTGAGACGAGCTCGCCCCTCCCCCGGCCCGTCATTCTCTCGGAACCGTGTGCAGGATCGGAAGGCGAGGAGCGCTTAACCCAGTGGTTCTCACCTTGGCTGCACATTAGAATCACCTAGGAATCTTTTTAAAATCCTGACTTCTGGGCCTCATCCTCCGGGAATTCTGTGTCTTTGTTACTATGATGAGGCCCAGAAATCAGGATTTTCTGTGCAGCCAAGGTGGAGAACCACTGGCTTAGCCCATCAGAGGCGCACCGGGCCCAGCCTCCCTGCCAGCAGAGCCTCGTCGCTGGTTCAACGCATGCGTTCATTCCCGGGCGCTCACCTCCACAGAAAGGTCACGCCAGGCAAAGCGGCCAGGGTTTCCTCTCCGGAGACTGGGTGTCTCCGACCTCGGGGGAACCCCAGACGTCCTTGAGCCTCCCTGTCCTCATCCGTTAGGGGAGCAGGAAGCCTGGTCCCTGGGACCCCCTCCACTCCCCAAGCCCTGCCTCGGGGTTTGCAGGGCCTGGCACAGAGGGGTTTTATGTAGCCCCCCGGCCCCCCTCCCTGGGCTGGTTCTCTGTTCCATTTCACCAGGGCCGATATTTGAACACTCGGGAGATTTCCTGTAAAATAAAAGCGTGTGCTGTCTCTTTAGGGTCCGGAAGATCTGGCAGCCCGGGCGTGGCAGCGAGCTGGGTGTCTTCTGGCTCCGCGGGGGGCATGGGCCCCCCAGGTGCCCCGCGGCTCCCTGGCCTCATGCATTGTAAACCTGAGTTGCTCCTCCCCTCACGCCACTGCTCCCACACCTGCTTGCTTGCACCCCTGTAGGAGAAATAAATGTCGAGTGCTTACCCCAACACACGTGTATTGCTATCATGCCGTCTTCCTGGACTGCTTGTGCCAATATGTTGTGTACAAATGTCAGCGGGAGGAGGGAAGGGACCAAGGAAGGTTCCAGGATGCCCTCCTGTGCGCAGGTGGGTGGGCCTGCGTCCTTGGCCGGGGTGGGCCCAGGTGCAGGTCCTTCGCCAAGTCCCGTGGGCGGGCCAGGCGATGGCGGCCAGGGCTGGAGCCACTGCCGGCGGTGAGGCCGAAAGGTGAGTCACATTTCCTCAGCGGTGGCTGTGGGCTGTCGGTAAGCGTGATGCTCTCCCCGGGGGTTCAGGTGCAGAGGAGAAGGAGGGGCAAGAGGCATCAGAGGGGGCTGCTGGGGTGGGGGGTGGGGGGGCAGGAAGCCTGGTCCCCAGGACCCCCTCCACTTACCATCCCCACTGCTTCCTGCCAGGCTTGCCTGATCCCCGCTCTCTAGAGAGAGTGCTCTGAAGACAGCCCTCGCTTCCTTCCCCCTCCCCACATAGCTCAGTAAGGGGGAGCCCTGGGCACCCACAGACAGGTCCCTGCCTTCCAGGGCTCCTCTCTGCCCGCCCCCAGCCAGGTGTGGGGGTGGGGGCGTATATAGCCACCGGAACAGGAGCTCACCCTGAAGTGGGCACAGACAATAGACCAGCAAGTGAGTAAGGTGTGGTAGGAGCCAGGGAGGGACCCCCTGGGTGAGAGGACGGAAAAGGTAGAAGGGTCCGAGACTGGGCACAGCTGGGCGGGCCGCTGTGCCAAAGCAGAGGAACAGGAGGGCAGGGGGGGTGGTGCAGGGGGAGAGGCCGGACCAGCGTGTGGGTTTGGTTCCCGGCGGGGGGGGGGGGGGCGCTGAGCTATTCCTGTGCTTGCCGGTCATCGCTCTGGCTACCGCCTGACTCCCAGGGTCTCAGGCAGCACATGGCCCAGGGCAAAGGCACGGCTTTGTCACAGGAGTGCCCTCATCCCCGAGGGAGATCCTGAGATGGGGACGGTGTCCCGGGAACCCCCCGAGTGCAGGACGGGGTGCCTTCCTCTGGGCAGCCCCCGCACCCCGGCTGCCACACCCACCCCATTCTCCCTGCACCCTCCGCTTAGGGGACTTGGCTGGTCATGGCATCGCTGGAAACAATGATTTTATTAAGAAGTTTCTATTCCCTGACTGAATCAAGGGGCACTCGAAATGAGCTTCCATAGGCCCCCGTGAAGGGGCACCCCACATTCCAGAGGAGGTTCTGTGTGTGTGTTTCGGGGGACAGTTTTCAAATGCAGCTTCTCCCCCTGCTCTAGTTCGGGCTGATTTTTACCGCCGGCAAATTGCATGCATGTGGCCCCCTGCCACGCTGAGTATGTTTATTTTGGAGGCCTGTCAGGGGCAGCCCGGGGAAGACGGGATTTTTATATGAAAAGGCAGCTCTGCAAACAGACCGAGCGGGAGAGGAGCCCGCGGACAAAACGCGGGAAGTGGCCCTGCCTCGGAGCCGGCCGCCCTGGTCACTCAGAGATTAAATGGTGGTTTTAATCACATTTCATTGGGAGCCGTGGGTAGCGCGGTGGTGAAATCAAGGTGACAACCGTACGGGGGAGGGGAGGCCCGGGGTGCTGTAATGAGTGCGGCTGCGGGAAGCAGGCAGCTTCCGGGGCCGGGTGGGGGCGGGAGAGGCAGGGGGTGGCGGGAATGCCTCCCTGCGGGAAGGCCGGCCACCTGTCTCCGGAGGCAGGTGTCGGTGGCTGCCAGGCAGAGGGTACACCTGGCTCTCTGGCTCGCCTGAGACACCCGGATGGATCCCCGGGGAAGCACGAGAAAGGCCCATTCCTCGGTTCTCTCTTATTTTTTAAAAAAATATATTTGTATTGGTTTCAGAGAGGAAGGGAGACGGGGAGAGAGAGAGAGAAACATCAATGATGAGAGAGAGTCATGGATCAGTGCCTCCTGCACGCCCCCCACTGGGGATCGAGCCCACAACCCCGGCCTGTGCCCTGACCGGCAATTGAACTGTGACCTCCTGGTTCATAGGTCGACGCTAAACCAGGGAGCTATGCTGGCCGGGCCTCTCATTTCTCTCTTATTAACAAGGTAAAGCATGGGGGTCCCCCCGTCCTCCAGCCCCGTGCCCCCTTCTCACACCGCAGTCCTGGTCCCACAGGAGGCACCAAGCCCACGCAGCCATCCCCCCAGGCCCTCCCCGACAGTTAGAGACGGCCCCTCCGCGCCCCCCGCTCTGCCACGTCTGCGACCAGCTGCAGAGTCCTGGTTCTGCATGTGACCCCAAGGCTACCCACCCTCTCAAACCTTTGCTTTCTTGTCTACAAAATGGGCATGACAGCCCGGCCGGCGTGGCTCAGAGGTTGAGCATCGACCTATGACCCAGGAGATCACAGTTCGATTCCCAGTCAAGGCACATGCCTGGGTTGTGGGCTCCATCCCCAGTGGAGGGCATGCAGGAGGCAGCCGACCCATGATTCTCTCTCATCATGGATGTTTCCATCTCTCCCTCTCCCTTCCTCTCTGAAATCAATAATAAACATACTAGAAACACACACACACACACACACACACACACACACACAACATGGGTGTGATGGCACCATACCTGTCACCCGAGGCTGTGGGAAGAGTGCATGGGTGGATGTGCATAGAACACGCCCCGCAGCGCCCGGCACATGTAGGCGTCAGGACGCGCTCCGATGGCATCATCCGGTTTCCTGGGACAATGGGTCCCTGAACTCTCTGGGCTCCGGTCTTTGTTTGGGTCACAGGGAGGATGGTGACGCCCGCCTCATGGGACTGTTACATCTTGTAGGAAGTACCAGAAGAATAGGTTCCCACCCCATGTTCCCACCCCATTTGCGCCTCGCAGATGGCGCGGACCTTTCCGATCCATGAGCTGCTATGAAAAATGATGCTTTCATCCCTCCCCCCGTTCCCGTGGCGGGATTAGGTCACCCACCGCAACTTTAGATTTGCTTAAAAAAGAATTCTTGCCATCCCCTCCTAATGGATGATCCGTGCACAGCAATTGTTGATCGACTGCGAATGGCGGAGGCCCAGGGTCAGTCTCTCTCAGGGGGAGGGACGCATTCATTAACTCCCAGCACGTGGTCTGGGGTCCTTCCCTGATGGCGGGTTCACGACTCGGCTCTCACTCCCCCCTCATCAGTCCTGCAGGGATCGAGGTGAGATAGCTCCTCGGCCCACGCGCGCCCGGCTAAATGGATAGCAGCCGATACGGATGCGTGTGCCTGTCTGCACTTGCCTGGAGACAAAATCCATCAACTCTACAGAAGCCACTGACTCCTCGCGGCACCAATACAGATGAGTGCTGGGTGCCGGGCGCGGCCCTGGATTTTAATCTGGTAAGTGCAGGGGCTTCCTGCCAAGGGATGGGGAGTGCAGGCTGAGGACGGCGGTGCCCACGGACAGGCACAGAGGGGTCAAGGGCATTGCACAGCCCGGTTCCGGACCCTGGGTGCTGGGGCCCCGCTGATCCGCTTGGTGACTGACTGTCCATGGCAACCGCCTCTGCTGTCTCGCGAGGGGTTGAAGATAGAATACAGGCCATCTTAGTGGTGCGGGTTTTAAAGGCAGCCTGCCTGCCCTTCCCAGCTTCCCAGACAAGGAGAGGGTCTGCGAGCTGGAGGAACCCCCACAGGAACCCTGCCCCCCCCCCCAGCTGTGCAGCCCACCTCTCCCAGGTAGAAACCACATTTGGGGGGATTTGTCTTATTTATTTATTTACTTGTTTTGTTCATCCTCACCCGAGGATACTTTTTCATTGATTTTTAGAGAGAGCGGCAGATAGAGAGAAAGACAGAGAGAAACATCAATGTGAGAGTAACACATCGATGGGTTGCCTCCTGCACACGCTCCAACCAGGGCCTGGGCCAGGGAGGAGCCCGCAACCAAGGTACATGCCCTTGACCAGAATCAAACCCGGGACCCTTGGTCTGTAGGCCAACGCTCTATCCACTGAGCCAAACCAGTTAGCGTTTGCTTTTTTAAAAAAAAAAAAAAATCCTCACCTGAGGATATGTTTATTGATTTTAGAGAGAGAGGGAGGGAGAGGGAGAGAGAGAGAGAGAGAGAGAGAGAGAGAGAGAGAGAGAGAGAAGTGTCCATGTGAGAGAGAACACCAGTTGGTTTCCCTCCGTATGTGCCCGACCAGGAATCAAACCCTCGACCTTTTGGTGTCCAGGATGACACTCCAACCACCTGAGCCACACCCGCCAGGAAGGAGGAGGATTGATTTTGTGAAATCTGTTGGATTGGGGAGGGGGCGTGGGGGTGATGGAAGGGTTGGCGTACGTGTCATTCACTTCTAATCAGGCAAGGCTGGACCGACAGGGGCGCGTCCCACGGTTCTCGGTGGAGGCCGCCAGGGGCAGCCAGGGGTTGGGGGAGGCAAACACCTCTTGCACAAGAATAGCCTCAAAGAACAACGCCAAGGCCTCTGTCAAGTTCTGCAGATGCCATGCACCCTGGGGACCCTACCAGACCTAGCCGAGGTGTGTTCTGCGTTTGACCGAGTCCACCTGGGCCCAGGACACGCGGACGGAGGGAGGGAGCACGCCTTCCTCTGTTTCTTTGCAAAATGGCCGTCCCCCCCGAGGACCCTTTCAAACAGGGACTTCCGTCTTCCACAGTTAACCTGCCCACCTCGGAGACCAAAAGGCTGACTCGATTTCCCCGGGGCAGCTAACGCTCCTCGCTCCTATCTCACCCAACACGGAACCCTGGGCCTCCAGCCACCCTCCTGCCCTCCCTGCCCCCGCCCCCAACCCCACCCCCGCCCCCAAATCTTCAGACGGAGATTTCCAGTTGATTATGCCTTGATTAGAGCCGGGAGAGAAGCAAGCCAGGTACATAGGATTCTCATTGTCCTCCCGTCGGCGGCTGCCCACCAGGGTCAGGCGGAGAGGGCTCTCGGGGAACGCGGAACAATCAAGCCCTGTTTACCATGGGCGTTTAGTTTTCTTTTCTCAAAATCAAAACAGAGTTTAGGAGGCAGCGTATTTCATACAAGTCTCTTGATCAATAGAAGGATCTGTCAGAGCCCATTAAAGCCCCCATTAGCCTGAATGCATTCAAAGCTAAGCCCCTGGATCGTTGGAGGGCCGCGGCGATTGTTTTTAATATACTGTACATTGATTTGCCCCTGCGCGCGGGGCCACGGGTTTGAAACTAACTGTGTGTGACTGAGCCTCCGTGGCTGTCTCCAGCCCTCGGTGAGCGGCGTGGTTTCGCTCCGACCAGAAATGTCTGTGTATCATTTTTAAAGAGATGCAGACCCTGGTAGATTTCCCAAGGTTAAGGCTGGATGGGGTTGTAATTTTGGTTTCTTTTCCCGAGCTTTCTCTCATTCCTCTGTGCCCATTAAGTGAGCTGTGCGTGCGCGTGCGTGCAGGATGGGGGCGGCATCCCCGCCACGGAGCTGGAGGGAAAGGCGCTGGGGAAATTTCTCTGAAGGCATGGAGGCCAAAAGCGAAGTGAATTTGACAGCCATGGGCCAGCAGAGCAGCAGGGCAGCAGCAGCCTGGCTGTGTCAGGGCCCCCGCGATGAGCTGAAGGTGAGGAGGCTCACAGAGGCTGCCGTATATCCAACTCTCGGTAGCATGGATGCTTCTGCCGTAGCCGCCAGCATGGATACTAACCAACACTCACGGATCCCTTCCAAACTACCAGACTCTGTCCCAGGGCACAAGGTCCTTGTCCTGCAAGTCCTGTTAGTCCTGTTCTTAACCAGGACTTCTGGGCTCAGCCCCCTTGCCCTTTTTAAAACAAAGTGTGAGACAAGGAAAGCTCCAAAGAGAAGGTTTTGTCTGTTGTACCCATTTTACAGATGGGGCAATTCAAGCTCAGATGGGAACAATGATGTTAAAGTGAATTATAGACTTCAGATTTCAAGTTTCTGGTATAGATCGAGGTTTGGGAAGAATACACACGTTCTCAAACCCACCTTCCAAATAGACCTAAAATATGTTGAAGAGGAAGACGGTCCCAGGTTGCTTTTAGGAACAGCTCAGAGAGGAGAAAATTGTGTTCGTCTAGAAAACAGTGTGTCGTTAATTCTTTTTCCCCTGGGCCGCCAAGGTCCACAAAAATTGTTGTGGTTTTTGAAGACCCGAACAGGCCATTGGAATGTATGGGGCAGGATCTTAAAAGCAAAGAGGCCAAGATTTGTCACTCCAGCACCGGCATGTCAAGCAGCAGTAAAATCTAGAGCGGGAGTCAGCAGATTACAGCCCACAGTCAAATCCGGCCCACTGCTTGTTTTTATAAAATAAAGTTTTATTGGAACACGGCCCCCACTTATTCGTTTACATACTGTCTGTGGTTGCCTTTGCAGGTTTGAGTAGTTGTAACAGAAACTGTGGGGCCCACAGAGCCTAAAATATTTACTGTTGGGCTTGTCACAGATGCCAGAGTTCACAGGACCAAATCTTTCCTTCGGTTTTATTATGCTCCTTAACCCTCAGAATAACATTTCATATGCCCTGAACCCCTTAATGCTTACTAGCGATCGATCCAGCTAACTTTTATCTGGCACATAATAGCTGCTCAATAAACATGTATTGGTTGTCTGTTTGCTAGAGTGACCATCTACCATCAGTATCCCCAGCTCTAAAATCCGCCCAGCTCCCTTTCCCTGAAGATGTTTCTGGCCTCAGCGTAGAGGCTGTTTGAATTTCACCCTCAGCCTCTCTCTCTCCAACTCCATCTCCCCAAACTGGCTTCTCGCCTTTGTTCCAGTCACACCCAATTTTGTAGCGTGGCTCTGGGCCTGTGTGTTAGGTGAGCTGGCCGTGGGCTCGGGGCAATTTAGCAGCAGGCAAGGGACACAGCCGAGCATGGCTGGGCCTGGGGAGAACTGGGCCAGCACAGTGGGTGCCCGCATGGACATCCCATCCAGGAGGTGCCGATAGGGCAGTCAAGCATCTGAGCTGATGTTTGGGGCACGACAGCAGGGGCCAAAGGGGGTCTTGATCTGTATGGGATTAAAGGAGGGCAGAAGAAGCACCCTCAGAAGAGAGTGGGCAAGGCCTTTGTGTGGGATCAGAGCCCAGCCAAGCTGCATAGCATTCGGTCTAGGGGTCCAGTCCCAAGAGCAAAAGGCCAGCGGAGGTTGAGGGAAGACTGGACAAGTGTGGTGGACATGGACTTGGGGGCACTGGGCGTGGGTTGGCAAGAAGAATTTCAGATTCCACTGGCCTGGGGTCATGAGGCTGCTAAGTCTGTGGTATTACATCATACACCTCTGACTCAATTCAATACAGGTGCTCAGCAAACACACACGCACACACACACATGGGCAAGACGGCATCATGGTCCCATCCCCAAATTGCACGCAGTGAGTGTGCAGCCCAGGGTGTGTGTGTGGGGGGGGGGGGGTGGGGAACAGGAATCGCTCTTCTCTTCTTTGAGAAGTCACCACGGAGCTTTAAGACATGGGTCCGGGACTTCCCTGGTGCTCAGCTGGAAAGACACAATCCGTTCCAGCGCGGGAGGAAAGCCCGTCCAGAGAGGCCGCGCAGGTGGCCGATACGCCAGGAGGGAAAGGCAAACTGGGAGGAGGGCTAATTTCAAAGCCCTGATTCTCTCCCGCGCGGGCCCGGACGCGGAGACCCTGGGTCAGGCGGGCATCGCTGGCGGGGACGTGAAGGGGCGCAGCCCCTCTGGGAAGTGGTTGGGCCGTTTCTTATAAAACCGAACACACACCTCCCGCGTGACTCGGCAATTGCATTCCTGACCCTTTGTCCCCGAAAAAATGAAACCTAAATGCACGCAAGACCTGTACATGGATGATTGTAGCAGATTTATTCGCAATAGCCCCAAACCGTAAACAACCTTCAGCGGAGGCCGCCTGAGGAACGCGGCTCCTCTGAACGGACCTGCGTTCGGTCTAGGTGTGCAGAGGGGTTGGTGGGCAGGGCCACCTGCAAAGATTGTGGGGACGCTCAGCCGTACTGAACCTTCAACTATTCTAGAAGCCACCAAGGTAGGGGTTTGGAGTGAAATTGATGGATAGCACCGCCCCCCACCCCCCAATTTTTATAAACAATATTCTAAATACTTTTTTTAGTTGTTCAACTTCATAGGAAACTTGGAAGAAACCTTTGTGTTGTTTTTTGGGGGGAAGGGGGGAGAAAACTTATTTTTGCTGTCACCTCTCTGCTCTCACCTCCTGTGGCCCTCTCAGCCCCCACTCTTACCTCCAGCCTCTCCCTCTGCACCACGCACCCACCCACCACAGGCCTAAGCACTTGCTCTTCGCTCCCCCGAACTCCCTTCTCCCAGATCCACACCTCCTTCAGATGCGCCCCTCCACCTCAGGCCCTTCCTCACCATCACCTGCAGACCCTCCCCAGGAGGCCTTTCTTAGACCACCTTCTTCACCGTCCAGAATTAGAAGTGTCCAAAAGAACACCTTTAAGGACAGCTTTATTGAGATGGAATTCACCCTCGCTAACCAAGATAACAGTTTCAAGACTGATGTTCATCTTCACTCATCTGGCTTTAAGGACTTCATTGTGTGGATTCTAAAATGCCTTCCTTCCTTCCTTCCTTCCTTCCTTCCTTCCTTCCTTCCTTCCTTCCTTCCTTCCTTCCTTCTTTCCTCTCTCCCTCTCTCTCTCTCTTCTTTTCTTCAGTTTAAATGTCTGGCATCAGGGCGCACCTTCCGATGATGGCATGTCCTGGTTCACTTGGCGGTGTTTAATTTTTTCTCTCTTAGCGCTACCCCAAATAATGATGCGGCTTATAAACAAGGGCATCTTTGAATCGATGGACTTACAAGCATGTCAGACTCTAGGCCGGCGGGCCTCGTGTGTGCCATGCCTGGCGGGGTGTCTACACTTTCCATCACCATTGATGCCAAAGCACTCTGAGCCCTGGTGTCAGCTGGGCTGTGGATAGAGATGTAAAGTCCATTGGTAAACCGCAGCAGGAAAGGACTCCGCGAGGGGCTAGAGACCGTCAGCGGGCAGGGCTTCGAGTTCCTTGTGCTGGAGGGGGTAAGAGGGGGGAATGTTTTCATTAATTCCTGATTCTTGCTCTTCTGTCTGGAACCTTTTCCTTGCCTCCTCTCCTGTTTCTCTTTCTCAGATGCTTGCTGGGGGATGTCTTTCCCTGTGAGCATGTTAAAAAGAATAATATTGAAAAACCTTCACAGCGACTCAGGCTTTGAAACCTGACATCAAGGTGAACGCCGAGTGGAAATGTGGGGCTTGCCAGGCTGCCACGGGCAGTTTGCATTTAAACAAGTTGTGACTTTGATTTAAGCATTTGACTTGATGGGTAATATATTCCCAGGCAGGGGATGATGTATATACTGTTTCCATCAGAAATATCAGGTTCCGTGTGTGATGTGTTTATTTCTCCGAGTGGTTATGTATTTAATAAATAATGCGGTTCGGTGGGTATTATTTTCATTTCAGTGTTTGATACCTGCACAATGTGTCTCAGATTCGGGGCTGAGTGACACCTCATAAATTATGAGCTGTTATTAGCGACTTTCTCGTTGCATCTTAATTATTAGGCTGAAAAGAGAGGGCAGACTTTTATAAGCATTCATATTTTTTTTTTCTGTTTACAAGGCTTTTACTGACGTCTAATAAATTTAATTACCTCTAATAAGAAGAGGAAATGAAGTTCTATTTAGCAAATTCATAGCTTTGAAATGCATCTTGTAGCTTTATGAGCTTGGCGAGCGGAGGGAAGGGGAGAGCCATTTAAGGAGCTGCGGCTGGGTTAAACCAACTGCAAAACGGCTGAATTATTTTTGTTTCCATCTTATTGCTTAACCTCCAGGGTAAACTCCAGGCTACCTGATAAAGCAGCCACTCAGGCACCTTCAACTTCACACGCTTCCCCCCACAGGGCCGCAGCGGGCTCCTGTGCGAAGGGGACGGTGTGCAAACACAATTTCAAATTTGGAAATTGACTGTGTCTTGACCTACTTATCTCCAAGAGCTGCTCATTCCTGACTCCTTTGTTTTGCTCATATTATAAGTCTATTGTTTTTTCAGGAGGGCTCCCAGCTGGTGAGGGGAGTGGAGGAATTAAGGCCGGGAAGACGAGCCATTCTGCCAGCACCGGTTTGAATCAGATCCACAATGAACTGGACACGGGGGTGCAGAAAAGACACGTGGTGATCTCGGATCAACCACTTCCTAAAGGGGGGGGGGGCACCTGGAGAAGACGGCTGGTGTGGAAAGGTCGTGTTTGGGGGATGACGAAGGCTGTCAAGTATTAAACGACTTACTTTGTAGGGCATCACACCATGCATTTGGATTTATTCTTTTGGTCACATATCTTCCCAAAGAATGTTGTTTGTTTTTTAATTTTTATTGATTTCAGAGAGGAAGGGAGAGGGAGAGGGAGATAGAAACATCAATGATGAGGGAGAATCATGGATCCGCTGCCTCCTGCACGCCCCACACTAGGGATTGAGTCCACAATCCGGGCCTGTGCCCTGACCAGGAATTGAACCGTGACCTCCTGGTTCATAGGTTGATGCTCAACCACTGAGCCACACTGGCTGGGCTGTCCTTTTTATTATAGCTGTCCTGCGGGGCGTGGAGTGGTATCTCATTGGTTTGCTTTTTCAAATCTTCTGCTGGCCTCTGCCCCAAGAAGGGTCCTGGGCAGATGGTGGCACTGGAATCTGGAAGATGCCCATGGTGGGGTCACCACAGCATTACTTTTCTCCATCCCTGCTCCAGGTCCTCTCTCTCCCGGCCCGCTTCCAGCCAGAGTCCCAGGCCTGGACTGGAAACAAATGCAGTAAGGCCCCCAAAGAGGGACCTTTGTGTGTTTCAAGGAAAGCCTTCGCGTCCCCTGCCTGCCTGGTGGCGTGGCCAGAGGACGCGCCATTGAGTAGAAGTGGGCAAGAGGGAGGCTCTTAGCGCAGGGACCGGAGGAATGATGCATCTGCCGCCTAATGAGATGGATCTGTCGTGCCCCCAGCCTCCCGGCCACATCCCCGGGACCGATCCTGCCATTGATAAGCGGGAGATGAAACACCCTGCCTCCTTCTCATTTACTAGGACTTAGAGAAACGCATCTGATTGGAGCTCTCCGGGGTCGGCACTGGGCTCCATTCCTTTTTAGCTGGGAGGTGGCGGGTCTGCAAAGGTTAGCTAGCATCCTGTCCCCGAGCTGTTCCCAGGAGCTCAGAGGCTCGGGGAGGGGCGGGCACCGCAGCATTAGGGGATGAAGTTGGCCGCCTGACCCCGCTGGGCTGGCCGTGAAGGTTAAGGAGCCGGTGACAAGTGATGATTTCTCAAGGGCGTTTTGTTTGCAGATGGCTTTCTAGTGATTTAGGCGGGTCGTTAGCGGATCGATACTCCACGCACGGAGTCTCTGAAACCCTGGCTGCTTGATGGTTGAGCAGTTACTTCTAATGAGCGATTGTGCCCAGTGGCGGGGGAGCCCCCTCGCTGTTTGGAGCTACCGCTGGTGGCCCTACTATGTGCCGCACCTTGCCCTGGGTGTTTGGGGGGGTGTATTATTAGTCTGCATTGCTGTGTAGACGCGTCACCTGGGACTCAGAAGGATTGAGTGTCTTGATGCAGTCACATGCACTGCCTGAGCTGGAATTCTCTCTCTCTCTCTGCTTGTGAGCTTGTATCACGTGGGCAGCCTTCCTGAGCCTCAGTTTCCTTATCTGTTAAATGGGATACCACATGCTAAGACTCAGTGATGGCGAACCTTTTGAGCTCGACGTGTCAGCATTTTGAAAAACCCTAACTTTGGTGCCGTGTCACATATAGACATTTTTTGATATTTGCAACCATAGTAAAACAAAGACTTACATTTTTGATATTTATTTTATATATTTATATGCCATTTAACAAAGAAAAATCAACCAAAAAAAATGAGTTCGTGCGTCCCCTCTGACACGCGTGTCGTAGGTTCGCCATCACTGTGCTAAGTCCTTGGCCCTGTGCCCGGCACATAGTCAGCCTCAGTAAGTGACAGCTGGGGTGCAGACCCAGGCCCCTCTGGCGTCCGAATCCATGTTCTTTTCATAATATCTGGGGAACCTGAGCCGGGAAGGAAGACCTGCGGTTGGATTTTGGAAACGTATATATTTTCTTGGCAGCTGCGCTGACTGAGGGTGTGGTTTCTGGTCCAGTGTGGCCGGGAGCGTCCAGCCTCTTCGCCACGTGTCCCCACTTGACCCTCTTGTCAGTGGTCTAGATTGGAAACAGCAGGAGAGGCAGAAACAGGTGCTGCTCTTATAGCCCCCGCCTGCCACGCCCTCTCACAGCCATTGGCTAACGCAAGCCCCATGGCCCCGCCTACCCACTGTCAATGCGGGAGTTGACGCTCCTCCCACAGGACACACGTCTCAGGAGGTGAGTCAAGCAGGGGAGTGGCGGGCTGGGAGCATAACACCATCTCCCCACCTACCAACTAGTGCCATTTGTTGAGTCCAAGGTGGGGGTCGGGGGAGGAGATAGGGAGCAGCAAGTTTTGGGGGACAAATTGATAGACTGCCCCTTCACCTCTCATCACCTGTGTTCCCAGCAGTGGCTCCCGCCCCTTGTTAATGGAATGAGTGCGGTAGGACCAGCCTGGGAGAGGCTGGCCCGTTCCAAAGAAGACAGACTGGACACCCTAGAGACCAGAGGGCACCCAGGTAACGTCCCCCAAGGAAAAGGCGGGTCCCCCAAGTCCCTCTGCTTTGTCCAACCTCTCCTTTCAGCCCGACCACCGAGTTCTTGGGGTGAGCCCGGAGCCCCTGTCTTTGTTCTCTCTCTGCCCCAGGCTCGGGGTCTGGAGGGCCCCGGGGGAGGTCAAGGCTGGCTCCCTGCCCTCCTTTTCCGAGACCAAACCCGGGGCCCCAGGCTGAACAATGGCCCGACCATCTGCGAGGTGTTAACTGCATAATGGAATGGAACTCCAAGGGCTTTTAAAAACCCGAAGAGGGATTTCATTGTAACTAATCATGATGGATGGTGAGTGTGGTCACACCAGGAACATAAATCTTTGTGCCAGGCCTCGAACTAAAAAGCCAGCTAATTCCAGAGTTCAGAGAGCCTGTCCTCGGCCACGGGCGCGTCGCACGGGAGCGGTTCGGGGACCTCATCGCATTAGGAGGGCAGGCGCCCACCCTCCCGTGAACCCCTGTCCACCGGGTCCCGGCTCCTCCGCAGTGAAGTCACTCTGGCTGCCTCTGCTTGAGGGATGGGCTGCCCCGCTGGGCTCCCACAGGGACAGGGAGGCAGGCTCACTGGCGAGGGGCAGGGCAGGGGCTGTGGGGCCTGTGGCCGCGCTCCCATTTAATTAGAGAGAAGAATGAGCCAGCGATGGGGGTGAGCTCTCCACAGGGGAGTTCATGTGTAATAGCTGCTCCTCCTAGTTCCGTTCACTCCCTTTGCACGGTCTCAGCTCCCGAGACTGTGGGCAAAGCTCTTCCTTCACAAAGTGTGTTCATGGGTCAGGTCAAGGTTTTACGGTCCTGGGCAAAGGAGCAAGAACGCTGGCCTCAGAGTCAGAAGGTTTGAGCTCAGGAGTCAACTCGACCACTCTGTGACGCTGGGCAAGCCACTTCCCTTCTCTGCGCCTCAGCTGTCTCCTCGGTCATCTGTTAAGTGGGCGCGATAACGCCCCAGACCGCCTCCTTCAAAGGAGCAAATGAAATGATGTGTATCTCAAAGCGCTTTGTGGCGCATTAGAATCTATTCTTTTTCTTCAATGGGATGTGGGAAACAACTCAGAAAGGGTTTCTACCTATTCCCCCGCCCCCCGCCTGGAAAAACAAAAACAAAAACAAAAACAAAAGGAAACCAGAAAACTGGATTAGCCTCACTTTCAAAACAGAGCTCCACATTTCTGAATCTGAGAATGAAGATGCTGCGTTTTTCATATGAGGACTGTGACCCATTCATGCTTCGAAAAGATATTTTTCTGGGATGATGACTTCTCTGGGGTACTTGGCCACCCAATACTTTAATAGTCTGCCGGGCCAGGGGCTGGAGCCCAGAGGCCCACAGGGAGTCCAGTAGATGAGGAAGGGCAGATAGGGTTCACCCAGGCGGCCATTCGGCAGCACCTGGACGGACATCAGGAAGTCAAGAACTAGACTGGAGCTCCCACCCTATTGGCTGCCCTGAGCGTCCTCGTCCCCGCCCGCCCCTCTGATGTTGAGGGCTTCTCCTGGGCTCCCTGGGATGCAGATTCCTCCCAGTGGTCCTCCGTGCCTCCCCGCAGCCAGGCCCTTCGTCACCTGTTGGATTATTTCCCCCTCTATTGCTGCAGCTTCCAGAGATACTTTAAAATTTGTGTCCATGGGTTGCATTCCTAGAACAGCTACAGATGATTTCTTATTAGATTTCTTCCACGAAATTTTGAAAATGAGGGGGACATAATCTTTGGCTCAACCTTGAGTCTTAAAACCACCTATCGGGAGCTATAGAAACCCTTCCCATTTATTAAGGTCATCCTTGAAAGCTAACGATAATTCTTGGACATGGAAAATTTGAAAGAATCTGATCTTCCTTTGTAGGGAATACCAATTTTATGTGTATAGGTTAAATTCATCTTATTATGTTATTCATATTTTGATATCCTTATTTAATATTCTTGAATCATTTTGTTTTAGGACTATCTAACTAAATACAATTTTTTTAAACTCTGAGACTCCCAATTTAATAGTTAACTGATTTATTAAATGGTTTTGCATTTAGTATTTAATCTATATATTATGAGAGTAATGTTTGGTTTTTTGTTATTTTGGTTTTTGGTTTTGTTTTGTTTTTTAGGCTTACATGATTTCCCCTCCTCCCTTTTTAAAGAAACATATAGATTATGTTTAATTTCTTCCTTTTATTAAAGTATAATTTCTAAGGGAATACCCCACTGTTGTTGTGTTAGCGGCACCTTTACCTTTTCCAAATGCATCTTTGATCATTTTTCTCTGTCATATAAACCGGTATCTATCACACTTCCCCATGTGTATAATGGAAAATGTCTTGAATTTGTCTTTTACCTCATTAAATTGATTTTCTGTAGCTTCCAACCTGCTGTTCAGATGATGGTTTTTAATTAATCAATTGTGTTTTCTCTCCATTCACTCTTCCCTTATCTCACATTGTTTCTTTCTCATCCTGCTTCCTCTGGTGTCTGGACTCAATGTCCTCTTTTTAATTTTTATTGATTTGAGAGAGAGACAGAGGCAGGGAGAGGGAAGAGGAAATGGCTGCAATATGTTAATCTCTGGGCGAGGCAATCAGAGAGAGTTAAACATTTTTATTCTTTTTGCCTTCGTGAATTTATCTGCATTCTCTTGAATGCGCATGGAGCCCTTTTGTATAAATGGAAAAAGAGTATTTTAAAAAATAATTTTTTGGAAGGTTTTGAGACCTGTTATGGATGTTATTTCCATATTAGATGATTTTGCTACTGTCTTGCTTTTTTTTTTCCTTTAAAAGAACAAAATGAGAAAAGCTGGATATTCTGTAAATGCCATTCATGAGAAAACATATTGATATACGCCATTATAATCCTGTTATCCTGGGAGGTTCTGAAATAACTTCTGAATTATCAAAAAGAAAAAAAAAAAGGTAGAATTCACTCCCTGTGAATGTGCCTTTATATTTTACGTTAATTTTTTGAAAGCTGGTGAGCTGTTTCGATGTGTGACATTTGCAAACTCATGGAATTCTTGAACTACAAAGTGTCTCAGGGGCAGTGTTGGCTGGAGCTGGCTCCAGGTGGCTGGGGCATCTCCTTCCAACTATGGATGCCATCGTGTCAGAGTGGAAGCTTGAAATCCGCTGTAGTGGGGTATTTACACCACGGGAATGGGCAGACGCTACAAATCCAGCCTCCTGCCTCCAAGAGCTGCTTGTCTATCAGGACACCATTACTTTAGGGACGTGCTGATCCACGAAGGACCTGGGGCTGGGAGAAGGGAAGTGATCTGCCCAAAGTCACATGAGAACTTGAGGACCGAGCTGGCTTGAGGGCCTGGCCTGCCGATTCCCTCTGGCTTCCAGTTGTTCCACAAGGGCTCTGCGAAACTCAGCACGCCTCGTTTTTGCCTGTGCCAGAGAGAAGTGTGCTCATTTCATGTAGAAGCAGGGAACAGGGCACTTCTAGCGGGAGAAAAATGAGTGAGGTGCCCATAACCATCACTCCGCTTTATGTGGATTCCCAGGGCAACTTGGAGTGATAACTAAAGACAGTTAATCTACCTGTGTAACGAAGCAGTTATCAGATAATTGTAAAAAAAAAAAACCAAAAAAAACCCCACAAAAAAACCAGAAAGCTTAAGTCCCTGTATTAGACAACACAATATTCTTACCCTGTGTGCAAGGATTTGTTAATTAAATTGCTGCTCAAACAATATTTATTTTCCACCTGAAAATCAGCCGAATACCAATCCGCAATCAATACAATGTTGCCCGAAGGCATCTCCTGCTTCAAATTTGCTTCACAAATCCGCTGCCGGTAATTTACACCCCGTCAATAAGACATGTTTCAAAAGCCACTTTCCCCTCCCAACAGGCCACCCTGGTCTAATTGACAATTGGATAAGAAACGGCCAACTCGACACACCTGGGTTAAATGCAATCTGTAATAGGGTTTTTTTTTAAGCGGTAGTGAAAGATTTGATTTCGTCTCTTCGGTATGCGAGCCATCTTGGGCTATTTCGGGGCGATCACGGGAAAACATCAATTGCTTTTGTTTCCCTTTCAGGCATAACTTTTCCTTGTTGTGATTGGGGGGCGGGGAGGCGGAGGGGGGAACCTCTGGGGGCCATGAACATCATAATTGCCGACTCCCGTGCACGTGTGCGGGATCTGAGGGTAATAACTTGAGAGGCGTTCTTATAGTTCGGATTTATTTTGTTAAGGAAAGGAATTCTTCATTTCAAGACAAACCTTTTCCCTTGTTTCCTTCCATTTGGAGGGAGGCAGAGGCCAAACAAGAACTGTCAAATTTGGGCCGGACAGAGGACTTAGAAATTAACCCAGGGGCTCAGCATCTCGACCAAGGTGGGAATCTATATAATTAGGGCTGGAAACTGCAAGGAACCACCCCTCCGCGAGGGTGGGAACCATCAGGAGACACGTCCCCTGGGAGGGGGGCTCCCTCTCTGCTCTGGCCCCGCCATTCCATCCCGCCAGCCGCCTGCGCATCTGTTAAGCAGTTTGGGCGGCACGGTGCGCACCTCTTTGCCTCTGGATTGATGTGTTTATTACTTTTTGTGACGGTGGCTCCCCAGTCGGGGGAGAGGCGGTGGAGGATGCAGAAGATGGGGAGAGTGATCATAAGCGTGGAGCTGGGATTGGCGAGGTTGCTCCCAGCCTTCGCAGCCGTGGCGTTATTTACTCTTCCGCACACGGGAGCCTAGCGGGGAGTTATTGAAGGCCGGCTTTCCTGAGGTTTAAATTGCACTGTTTGGTGCGCATCCTGCCAGCAGCTCATCGGAGGGAGAGCTAAATTGAAGCTCTGAGAAATGGGAGCTGCTCTGTCTCTCTCGATCTCTCTATCGCTCTATCTCTCGGTCTTTTTCTGTCTCCATCTCTCTGCCTCTGTCTGTATCGCTCTGTCTCTTTATTTCTCTCCATCTTTCTCTCTCTCTCTCTCTCTCTTTCTCTCCCCCCCCCCCCCTCCAGAATGAGAAGACTGGCCTTAGGTCCTTGATGGTTGAGGTGGTGTTTGCTTGGTGTCATCCGAGTCAGGCTTGGTTCTTACAATAACATGTAACACTTGTTTTCAGGGGTTCTGGGGGCCCCCAACTCTCCACCCCACCCCCTCTGTGGCTCGCCAGGCCGCAAGGCTCTGTCTGACTCTTTTCCTTCCTCACCCTTCTCTGCTCCCAGCTCGGTCCCCATCCCCATGAAGGCTTTCCTGCCTCTCCCACTCCCCCCCCCCCGCCCCCCAAACCAAAGACTTACCTGCCCTAGACACCTGCCTCTCTGCTGGGGATGCGGTGACATGGACTTGCCCCAGCCACTCCTCTGTTCTGTCCCAGCCCTCGGGCAACTAAAGCACCTGGAGACAGCACCTTCCATCAGCAATGCCCTTGAATGGGCTTTGGTGACCTCCGGCTTCCGAAACCTCCAGGTCTCCTGTCTACACATTCGTTTCTCAAGTCACCCCAAAGGCCATGTGTGTCAGGCTGGTACCCCTCCACTTGCCTGCCGCGTCCTTCTCCCTGGCCTACGTAGCTCTCCGCCTATAGCACCACTCCGCCTCCCCCCGCCACAGGGCAAGGCCGCCTCGATCAGGTGGCAGCTGCGTTTTGAATATCAGATCTGATCCGTGTGTTTGCAGGGAGGCCCCCGCTCCTGGCATTTCCTAAGGTGCCCCGTTGACCAGAGCTCAGACTCAGAAACTCACTCAGTCTGGCGTCCTCTATTGTTTCCCCGACGCACCGGGCCAGTTAATCACGCCACACAGACTGATGGAGCATCCCTGTGAACATCCATGGGGCAGGCCTTGTGCTAGAATCCGGGGAAATGATGTATAAACAAAAATGTATTCTCTCTCCCTTCCCGTAAAGAACGCTTCCTTACTGCCCAAGACACGGACTAATGTGGACCCTGTGTTCCACAGAGCTCACTCTGAGAAATGTTTCCATAAATCAAAGGAGTGGCTTTAATGGTGGGGGTTTTTATATAGATATCTATATCTAGATGTATATGTATAGGTATATCTGTATCTATATCTGTATCTACATCTATATCTATCTGCATAGATAGGTAGATATTATTGATTTCAGAGAGGAAGGGAGGGGGAGATAGAAACATCAATGATGAGAGAGAATCATTGATTGGCTGCCTCCTGCACGCCCCCCAAGGGAGGGCGGTGTGGAGCCTGCAACCCGGGCATGTTCCCTGACCGGGAACCAAGCCATGACTTCCTGGTTCACAGGTCAACGCTCAACCACTGAGCCACACCAGCTGGGCAGTGGTGGGCTTTTGAGGCACTGTGGATATTCTGGGGGCAGGAGGCCCTTCGGTGCCCGTAAGATCACAGCACTCAGAGAGCAGCTTACTAGGCTGCCGTAAAGACCCATTCCTAAGAGCGGCTGAAGCTTGCCGTGAGCATGTAAAGGGCTGGCTGACGGCTACGGCAGAGTAGCGGGACCCACTGTCCTCCAAGCCCGGCCTGACCATTGTTCTCTGGCCTCTCCACCGAATCCTTCAGCAGGGTTGGGACACAGGGGCCAGGGCTGGCGGGCAAGACAGCCGTGTGATGACATGATCGCTCCCGTCCTCGCCAGGGGAGCTGAAGCGTGTCCAGCCCAGTGGGATCCATCTGGCCGGCGTGGGTCCTTACCACAGGCTGGAGAGCGGTCTTGGGAATTCAGAGCAGAGATGGGTGGCTCTTCTCCTGCGAAGCACCCACCATAACCCAAGGTTTCAGATTCGAGAAAGAGGTGGACGGACGACAAACCACGGGGGGCTATCCATGTTCCCAGCACTCATCACCGGCCGCCGAAAATCATAGTCCATCTCGTCACTTCTCTTTCCATCCAGAGTGACTCTGAAGTTCGAGGAAGGTGACCCGGGAGAAGGACACGGGCACATCAATAGAGTGAACTGCGGCTGTGAGGTGACAAGAATGGCGGTTCCTTGATGATGTCATCCCTTAAAGATGATTCATGGGTCATTGCCTTCTGATTGTGGGGCGTCAATGCCACAAAACTGCCACAAGCAACCAGTGTTGGAGAACTTCGTTTACACAGAGCAGAACAGGGGGGGCCAAGAGGGACAGAAGAGCCTTCTGAAGACGGACCCTCCCGCTCAGAAGAAAGCTTAGCGTCCATCCTGGGAGGTGTGAGCGGCTGCATTCCACCCCCACCCCAGACCCACAGGTTGAAGCCCCAATGCCCAGGACCTCAGAATGTGCCTGCAGGCGGAGGGAGGGTCTTTAAAGAGGTACTTAAGTTAAAAGGAGGTCGTCAGCCTGGGCCCGCATCCAATCTGACTGGCCACCTTACAAAGAGGAAACTCAGATGCTGGATATGTGCGCACACAGAGAAAAGGACCACGTGTGGCCCCAGCGAGGAGGTGGCCGTCTGCAAGCCCAGGAGAGAGGCCTCGAGAGAAACCGCACCTGCTGACACCTTGATCCTGGACGTCCAGCCTCCAGAACAGGAGGAAATAGGTTTTTATTCTGCCGGCCACCCAGGCTGCAATGGTCCTTCGTTATGGCGGCCCTTGCAAACGAATAGAGCGGGGAGCTGGAAGCCGGAGCAGAAAACAGCTGCAGTGAGAAGTCACACTCTTGCTAGAGAAAGTGAGCTCGTCGGGAAGGAGAGAGAAGCTGGGGGTGGCCTTTCCCCACCAATGACCCCTCGTTATCGTTTGAGAGGCACGGGCTGAGAGTTACAGCCTGGGAATGCGAGAGGCAAGTGTGTGGGTAGCACAGTTTGTTTCTTGAATGGTGACCATGGATCCGTTGGATCCTATGTTACTGCCTTTTTTATTTTAGATGGAAAGACAATTTTTGGTAGGATTTTCATTTACTTCCAAGCTCCACATGGGCAACATGAGGCCCAGAAATCTGTGTGCTGGCTTCCGTGGAGGTGAAATGATGGGAGGGGGATGTGAGGGCTCTCAGCTGCTCATTTTTAAAAAAATGTTTTTAAAAACCAAGAAGCTGCCACAGGACCAGAGATGATCCGCCGAGAGCCTGCAGCTGGGAGGGGTGTTCGGGCGAGGCTAGGAAGAAATACTCCGCCGGAGAGCCCTGGAAAATGAGCGTTTTTCACAAAACAAACCTCCCCCGGATGTCCGCGTCATATAAATCTAATAAGAGAGTGAAAAATATTGGATTTATTTTTTACAAGTTAGCGATGACCTTCCGACCTTCTGAATGGATTCACTTCGCACGGTTCCTCTTAAGGGCCTTCGGGTGATGACTAACTCATAAAAATAAATCCAATATCTCCCCCTTAGCCATGTCCTAGCCAATGTAGGGAATCCGGTGATGGGGCGCGGGAGGGGGTGTTCACTGCGTCTGACCTCCCGTTATGAGAGGTGCCCGCCCGCAGCCCTGTAAGCTGCGTGCAGAGGAAGGAAATCAAGGCACTCGCATGGGGCCAAGGGCGGGCAGGGCAATGCGGGGACGGGGTGGCCAGACAGGGGTCCCGCGTACCTGGGGAGACGCCTGCGCCCTGGCCTGAGGGAAAGAGCGATGCTTCCTCATTGTTAGTGGGGGGCAGCGAGGGGCGGGTCTATAAAATGAGCTGCTGGTCTTAGTGAGAGGGAATCCGCGAGAGTAGTCTAGACTGGGCCTCCCCTGGGCAGAAATGCCACCTGGATTGGAGCTTCGACCCTTGTCATCACCAGGGACCTGGTTTGTGACATAAGTAAGCGACCCCCTGCATGCCAGGCATGTGATGGCCTGAGAATTCGGGGTGTCAGTGAAGGCCTTGGCCAACCCCCCAGGAGCTGTGAAGCTGGGGTGGCCCCTCGGTATAGTCCTGAGTTGGGATGAGGGTGCTGGGCCTCTACCCCCTCAGCTACTAGTCACTGATGTAGGCTACTCTGGGGGGGGGGGGGTGGCCTTATGCAGGGCAGCTCTCTCTTAAAAAAATATTTTATTGATTTTAGAGAGGAAGGAAGAAGGAGAGATAGAAACACCAGTGAGGAGAGAGCATCGTTGATTGGCAGTGAACACTGCATGGCACCCGTGAGCCTCGCTGAGAGGGTGGGCGCTCGTTTGAATCTTCGGGGCACGCGCACATGGTAACGGGGCAGAGTGGGCAGGCGCGTCTCTTAGCCGAATTGCCATCTTTTCACCATGGATACATCTATCTGTACGTCACGCTGTACACCTTAAATATGTGCTATTGAAGCTATCAGAGACCATCTCAGTAAAGCTTTTAAAATGACGCCTGGCTTCTTGAAATTGGAATTTCCCCGGGCGTCCCGAGTTTCACGGGGCCAGCCTGGCCCTGGCACAGGGCGGCTCCTACAGCTGCTTTCGGGGGCTCTACTGTCCTCTCTCCTCCTTCTGCGTCCCCCCTCCCCATCCCCCGCCTCGCGCCTCCACCCGCGGCCTGGACGGGATGGGGTGTCTGCCTGAGACTGCACGGCCTCTTATTTGCCTCTCGGTCAGTCGGTCAGCAGTGACCTTGATCCCGGAGCCCCTGGTTTCGTTGCAGGGAGGACCCCAACATTGCCCAGGACCGTGTGCCATGCGTTCTGGACCAGTTAGGTGGTTCATCTTGCTGCGGGGGAGTTGGGGGCAGTTTTGAACTTCCCGAGGCCCTGGGCCCTCCCTCCGCATCCCTCCGCTCTCCTCTCCAGCGGCTCCGACTCCGCGGCTGGTCAGCGCTGGTATCCCCTCCGTCCTGATCTTTAATATCCGCCATATCCTCCCAGCCGGGGCTCTACGACAGCAGTTTGCCTTCGAGAGCACAAATTAAAGTGATGCCACCCAGGGCATTAACGGTCTTAGCAGGATCCACATGGACAGTGCCGGGCGCTCCCTGTTTAATATTGAGCGATTAAGTGAAGGCACTGCCCTTCCAGCCAGGCCTGGGCTGAATACCAAAGAGGCAGCCCCCCCCCCCCCCACCACCTCCGTGGGCTGGGAGGAGGGAGCAGGGAGGAGCCTGGGGCTGCCAGTCACCTGTGTGGGCTCAGCCTGTGGGCCCCGCGGGGCTGTGGGACAGACGGAAAAGGTCAGGGACTCTCAGCAAATATTTGGAGGGCTATTCCCATGCCTGATGGGTTTGGACACAAGGTAATCATTTTCTGGAAAGGGCCCAGTAATCCCTGAGCAAATGCCTGGCCTAACTGGGTACTCCGTGGCTGAGCCAGCCCACCTCCCCTGGGACAGTCGGGGAGGGAGAAGGCAAGGCCAGCACCCTAGCTTGAGGTTTGAATGGGGGGCGGGGGGTCACGGCTGGTGAATGCTTTAGTGTGAGACCTGTGGCATTGGGCGCCCAATATTTTGTTAGCTATAAAAGGACTTATGGCCTGGCCAGGTGTGGCTCAGCAGTTGAGCATCGACCCAGGAGCCAAGAGGTCACGGGTTCAATTCCCGGTCGGGGCACATGCCCGGGTTATGGGCTTGTTCCCCAGTGGGGTGCGTGCAGGAGGCAGCCGATCCATGATTCTCTCTCATCATTGATGTTTCTCTCTCTCTCCCCCCCCCCTCCCTTCCAATCTCTCTAAAAATCAATAAAACTTATTTTTTAATAAAGTATTTATGGAGCATGTACTGTATACCAGGCTCTGAACTATCCGGGCTTCAGAGATGAAAGCCACAGTCCCTGTCGGGAGCCCAGCATCGGACAGAGGAGCTGGTCTGTAAGCAGCTGAGGATGGGAAGCCACTGGGACTTGGCTCACTGTTGGATCCCCAGCAGCTCACCCAGTGATGAGTGAACGACTTGCAATACAACGGGGCCCCCACCCCGTCTCCTGGGGCTCCACGCTGGCTTCCTGGCGGTGGAATGAGAGAGAAGTCAGAGAGAGCTGGAGATGGAGGGCTGTTTTCCGCTCCTCTGAACAAAATGGCTCCCCATTTACATAATTAAAATGCTGCTGTCTTCCAGATCATAACAATGGGTAATTAACACTGTCAGTCGTCAGCTGGGCGCCGCCTCAGGGGGGGCCCGGCCGGTTTCATTGTGGGCCGCATCTCTTGGACAGCCAGGGCGAATGGCATCGCCCCCGCTCACCGAGGATGAATGAGAGGACGCCAAACGCTGCTCGCCCGGCTCCCAGCCCGCTCGGCGAGGCGGCGGCTCCAACACCCCGGCCCGGGATCAGAACCTCAGCCCCGCGCGGGGGGCGGCGGCCTGACAGTCTAATTTAGAAGCGTTGCTTAAAATCTTAATCAGAGCGTTGGCGTGCACGGAGGCGCGTTTCGACACCGTGTTTGGTGTTTATGGTTATCATGTGTAATAAACGTTAGGATGGTTTGCAGGTGTGGGAACAGGCAGGCCCGGGACACCGAGCTCCCTAGGTGTAGACTCGGGATGGAGAAGGAAAAAAAAAAGCCATCGCGAAGAATGAAGACGTAACCCACGCACCGGAGCCTGCCTGCCCTTTCTCCCCTGGCTCCCGGGAAGCCATCGGCAAGCCAGGGCCCAGTCCATCTTCCCGCACAACCGGTGTCTTGATTGACACGGCTCCAAATGAGCTTGTGAATAGCTTTGCGTCTTAGCCCCGGAATAATTCAGACGTCAAATTACGGCTCGCAGCCTCCCCGACTCCTCTCCAGCCCCAGAATGGATTTTTTTTTTTTTAATATTTTGGGGTGGGGGATATTAAATTTTGTTCGGGTTGGGTCAGAGTTCACATCCTCGGGTAATAAAGAGCCGCCGCGGGTGTTTACGCAGGGCGGGCGGCGCTGATTTTATTTTGTGCGGCGGCTGCAGGTCAGGCTGAGCCTCGGGGAGCGGCCTGCAGCCCTGGGCGCCTTTGCAGGGGCCCTTGGATGGGAAGGGGAGCGAGAAAAGAAAGAAGGGGACGAGCAGAACACATTTTCTCTCCGAGCAGGACTCCCGGCTGATGTCATCTCCAAATATGCAGCTTTTTATTTTTATTTATTTATTTATTTTTTATTTTTATTTTTTATAAATATATTTTATTGATTTTTTACAGAGAGAAGGGAGAGAGATAGAGAGTTAGAAACATCGATGAGAGAGAAACATCGATCAGCCGCCTCCTGCACATCCCCCACTGGGGAAGTGCCCGCAACCCAGGTACATGCCCTTGACCGGAATCGAACCCGGGACCCCTCAGTCCGCAGGCCGACGCTCTATCCACTGAGCCAAACCGGTTTTGGCCAAATATGCAGCTTTTTAAAAAATAATATTTTCTTTATTGATTTCAGAGAGGAAGAGAGAGAGAGAGAGAGAGAGTGAGTAACATCAATGATGAGAGAGAATCATGGATCGGCTGCCTCCTGCACGCCCCACACTGGGGATGGAGCCGGCAACCCGGGCCTGTGCCCTGACCGGGAATCGAACCGTGACCTCCTGGCTCATAGATGGATGCTCAATCCCTGAGCCAGGCCGACAGGGCAAAGCCGTGCTGGCGGGCGGAGAATGGCCACTTCTCATGATATCCCAGGAAGCGCTGGAACCTGTGGCTGAGAAAACTCGCTCTTTAACCGCCGTGCTGCTGCCTGAATATGGAACCGAGGCCGCTACCTGCTTTGTGGGGAGACTTGATAATGACACCTGCTTCTCCCTCTGTAATTACTATTGTCGTAAAATTCCGCCATAATGACACGCTGTGTCTGCCTCCTGCCAGGGGTGCGTTTACACTGAGGCGGCCCTGCATTTCCATAAGCAATTAGTCTGCTCGTTTGCATCCCTGTGTTTAACTCTGATTTTATTGAAATGAAAGATAATGAATTAAACCCAATTACAGCGCAGACAGCTAGCGCCTGGTGCGCACTGGCCGCCCCGTCCCAGTCACTCCTGAAGCGAAGGAGGGAGAGGACCCCGCCGCCGCTCACGCCGTGGAAGAAGCGCCCGATAAATTAGAGCAGCACCCAAAGGTGCGCCCACCCGGAGGGACAGCCCTCACTGGGGCTGAGGAAGGTGACGCCGGCCCTGGGCTTGGGGCCTGATGACCGGTGGGCCCTCCCTGTGAAAATTAAGGGTCCTCGGGTGCCATCCCCACGCCCAAGACTAGACTCCATCGTCCCCTCTTGAGAGAGGGGGGAACAGAGCCCTGGGATTCAGGAAATGAGAGACAGAAACTTCCTCTTCTTTCCTGGAAAACATGGGCGTTGCTGCTCTTTTGGGGGGTCTCGGCTCCCTCCCCAGGAGGTACTAGTATAGGACATGGCCCTGTGCAGACTGAGAAGGGGTTCACCTGCTTTAATGGGGGGGCGCCCCAAGCTGCGAAGCCGCAGCCCCTGCCAAACACAGCTGAGCTGCGGCCACAGTTTGCAGCATGACGAGGGCTCCTCATTATGGCTGTTTTCTTCCCCTTGGCCCCATCTCCTTCCGTGTAAGCGCGAACACCCCAACATGTCAGAGGGGTGGGGGGGCAACCCGTCCCCCGACTGCGCGAGGACAGGGAGGCGCCCACCTCCTCCGTGTCCCTCCCGACACAAACACAGTCCCCGGGCTGGGCCTCTCGGGCACAGTTGCAAACCTGATGATGGATTTGCTGCTTTCGGTCGTGGTCATGACTGACTCTTCCTACTAGGCCAGCGGTTCTCAACCTTCCTAACGCCGCGACCCTTTAACACAGCTCTTCATGCTGTGGTGACCCCCAATTTCACTGTTACACATTGAACATAATGAAAGCATAGTGATGAATCACAAAAACAATATGTAATTCTATATGTGTTTTCCAATGGTCTTAGGCGACCCCTGTGAAAGGGTCGTTCGACCTCCAAAGGGGTCGCGACCCACAGGTTGAGAACCGCTGTACTAGACCCTCAGTAAGCGAGAGGGCGAGGCGGGGAGGGGGGTGACCCGGGGCAGCCCTGTCGCCGGGCCGGGGACCGGGAGCCGATGGGTGGTGCTGCCTGGCCCAGCCAGGGAGCCATTCTCTTCGATCGCCTCTCCGTGGCCGGGGCTGGAGTGTGGCCGCCTGATGGTTTGCTGTCGATACAGTAAAATGTGAGGCGTCTCTCCATCGAATCCACGCTGAGCGGGCTCTCTCCACAAACGGCCTTCGCCGCGTTTTCACGTTCAGAAGAGCCGTCCCCTGCGACGGAGCCCCACCGGCTCGCGGGGCTGTGTGTGTGAGGGCGGGTGTTCTCGACAAGCACAGTGATCCGGTTCAGGACGCAGCTTGTTGTGTTAAGTTGCCTTGGCCGGTTTCCTTCCTCGCCCCCCTTTCTTTTACGGGCTCTGAAAATCAATGCTGTGCTCCATGGCCATCCATCTCGACTCTGTGATAAATTAAGGGGAGCCATTGATATTCTTGACGGAGCTTTTGAAATTTACATACGGACGACAGTCCCACCCTTGTGACTGCTGGGCTCCGGCGGGTCACTGCTCGCGGCGGGGACAAGAGGCCTGCGAGGTTTGCGAGGTTCACGAGGTTTGCCTGTTTGCTCTGATGCTCCAGAGTGTCCCCTCCCCCACACTGTCCCCCCACCCCCACCCCGCCCGGCACCTCAATCCCTGTCTCAGGCCCAGGCCAGCGGGAGACCCGGCCCCACCCAGGGGAGAGCTCAGACAAGCCTTGCCCGTCTGCTGTCTCTCTCGCTCCCCTGAAGAAGTTTCTGCAAGAACTCGGCCAAGGACCTCAGCATGGCCTCAGCTTGGCCGTGACCCTGGAGGAACTGAACTAGGGCTGGCGAGATGGAAATATTTAACGACTAGAGGCCCGATGCACGAAAATTTGTGCAAGAGTAGGCCTTCCTTCCCCCGGCTGCCGGCGCTGGCTTCCCTCCAGCACCCGGGACCCGGGTTTCCCTCCTCCGGCCGCCGGCAGGCACTCGGGACCCAGGCTGGCTTCCCTCCAGCCCCAGCTTCATCAGAAAGGACGTCTGGAATGACCTCCGGAAGACGTCTGTCTAATTAGCATATTACCCTTTTATTATTATAGAAGATGGTGAGCAACAGGCCCCACCATCAGCACATGGCTGGATGTCCTGCAGGTCCCTCTGCTTGGCGGGATGTTAACCCTGAAGGGGCTGAGTTAGGGGAAGGGAGAAGGTTCTGGGGCAAGGCCAGGACAGCGGGCAGCAGAGGACTTGTGGGAAATGGGCTATTTACCAACTGGTACAAAATATCCCCCACATTTAAAATATATATAGCCCTAACCGGTTTGGCTCAGTGGATAGAGCCTCGGCCTGCAGACTCAAGGGTCCCGGGTTTGATTCCGGTCAAGGGCATGTACCTTGGTTGCGGGCACATCCCCAGTGGGGAGTGTGCAGGAGGCAGCTGATTGATGTTTATCTCTCATCGATGTTTCTAACTCTCTATCCCTCTCCCTTCCTCTCTGTAAAAAATCAATAAAATATATTAAAAAAATAATGAATAATAATAATAATATATATATATATATAATTGATTTTAGAGAGAGAAGGAGAGGAAGAGAGAGAGAGAGAAACATCAATGATGAGAATCATGGATCAGCTGCCTCCTGCACGCCCCACATGGGGGGATCGAGCCCACAACCCGGCATGTGCCCTGCCTGGGAATTGAACCGTGACCTCCTGGTTCACAGGTTGACGCTCGATCACAGTCAGGGACCTTGGGGAGGGGGCAGAAGTAGTGCACGCCCTTCCCAGTCCTTGGGAACAGGTAGCACTTTGAAACCTTGACAGTGAGCGTCTTGCTCACCTCGTGCTTCCCAACAGTTTCTGATGGCCCTGAGCCTGGGCCGAGGTGGAGGAGACAACCCCCGCCTGCCCCTCTTGCCTCCTCCCTCCCTCAGCACAGGCCAGGGCACCCTCAGCGTTGGGCACGCGTGTTTGTTCTGACACGAGACAAAGCGCGGGCAGAGAGGGAATTAAAGGGGCCAGGCCGGGGCCCGCTGTGTCGTTTTACTATTTCCCGAAGCCGGGCCCTTCCGGACAATCCGAGGGCCAGCCCCAGGGAGAGGACCAGGAAAAACACCGGCCCACCAGGACGGAGGCCTCAGCTTCCTTCGGACGGTGATTCGGGGCACGGAGACAGCCTGGAAGCGAACAACAGTGTATTCACGGGGGTTGATTTGTCTGTACTATCGATCGTTGATCATCACAGGCCTGCTTCGTTCCATTTGCGATTCCGCCAAACCCAGACAGCAGCCGCTCGGCGTGACTTTTCCCTCGGAACGTCCAGGATGTTGGAGGAGACCCGTCCAGGAGACCCCGGCCTGTACGTCCTATCAGACTAGACCAGGGGTGGCCAACCTTTGTGTGAGTGCGTGCCAAAACCAGCAAAATCTCTGACTCAAAATTCTTCTGCGTGCCAACCCTAATTTTTTGAGAACATGTTACACCTACTTGATATCTCTCAAGGTGCACGTATGTGAAGAACCTTGAAGAAATAATAAAATTCATTCGAGCGACAAAAACACAGTCTATGATGATGAAAAATACATTTATTTTTTTAATGTATACATGTACACTGATAGTCCGACAGAAAACTTTATGACTCCGTTTGACGTTATCAGTGGGACTTTTGCTGCTGCATCACTGATGACAGAGATTTGACATCAGGTTTATATTTCGTGACCTTCAGAGAGATGCACGAGCTACTACTTTCATCCATCAGGCGATACTCCTGTTACGAGACTTAACAAAATTCATCACTGAGAACAGAGATTCGCAATTGTAAATGGAAGATTATAGGAGAGGGTTTCGCGTGCCAGCAAAAGTTACTGGCGTGCCCTGTTCAGCACGCGTGCCAGGGGTTGCCCACGCCTGGAGTCACTACGTGGGATTCTCCAAATCTCAGGGCTGCTGAGGGGTCGCCTCTCGGGTTTCCGCGGCGCACGGGGACTGTTCGGTTCCCTCCCGAGGCCGTGCAGCTCCCTGGGAGCGTGTCTGCGGAGAAAGGGCAGCAGGTGGGGGAGGTGGGGCCCAGCCGCCCTCTCATCCGACGACGGCCTTGCAGGATGGCCGAGCTCAGAGCCAGGGATCACACGCCTCACGGAGACGCGCCTCCTTCGGCCTCTTCTCTCCCCCCTCGCCCGCCGCCCGCCTTCTTTCCTTTCCTTTGAGTGTTTTCGAAATAAAAGAGTTTGTGTGTGTGTGTGTGTGTGTGTGTGTGTTTCTTCCAAACTGTGCGGGGAGGCAAACTCTTGAACGGTGTCATAGAAAATGTTAGACAATATTCCTTACCGGAGCTATTGACATTTCGGATAGCGGTGACACTTTGATTTTTCTCCAAACATATGGATCAAGCCCGGCTGCCTGATTGGACAGGAAGTCCTGATGAAAGACGCGCCTTTATCTCCCTCCGTCCGTCCCCCCCTCTGTGCGTGCGCGGCTTTCTCTCTGAATATCACCGTGGTTTTTCTTAAGCTGTCCGGGGAGTCGTTACTGCCTCACTAAATATTTCATGGTTGCGCGGCACACCGTACCTGCCAACTGCCTCCTATTTGTTGTCAGAAAGAAAGGGTTCCTTCCTCGGCGGTGGGGGGCTGGGGGAAGAGAGGTGGGCTGGTTTCAGTTCCATTGTTTTTATTTTAAAGTTTCTCCGATGCGCCCAATGCACGGGGGACCCACGGCGGACCTACCAGCGGTGCCTTTTATTCGTCCGGGACGGGGCCGGCCACTTACTCATTTATTTATTGGCGGCTTATGTATTTGCCCGCCCCGCAGGCTCGCCGAGGCTTCCCAGCGCCTCTTCCCTCGAAGCTCCCCTCCTATTTGTTCAAAAGGGAAAAGTTCAAAGCGAAGGCGCCAGGCAGAAGCCCGCGGAATACTAAGCCTCCAGCGCCAGCCCCTGACCTTGAGAGAGGAGCCTGACCGGTTGCGGGCCGCCCGCACCTGTGTCCTGTTAGGCCCGGTCGGAGGGCCAGGGCTCACCTGAGGCCGGCAGGGCCAGGCCTGCCCGGCCGCGGGCTAATGCACTTTTTAAAAGGGTCGTTCTCGCCTCCGAATAGGCCTAATATGGCCTCTGTTTAAAAAGCTGTCAGAACCCCAGGCACACACACTCCATAAAATATAAATAAGTACTTACTGCGTGCAGATGGTGCTTGTTTCTCATAATGTTTGTATTTGAAGTCCCCAATCCTCACTTCCTGTCGGGCTCCCGCCGGCCTCTCTCCTCCGGTTTCCGAAGGAACAAGGGGGACTTCGGACGGAGGTTTCTCCAGGGAGACACTTTCTGCCAAGTCCCTCAGCGTCCCAGGCACAGTTAGCATTCTCTTCTTTCTCTTCTTCTTCTTCTTCCTCCCCTCCTCCTCCTCCTCCTCCTCCTCCTCCTCCTCCTCCTCCTCCTCCTCTTCCTCCTCTTCCTCCTCCTCCCCCCTCCCCTCTCCCTCCTCTCCTCTCCTCTCCTCTCCTCTCCTCTCCTCTCCTCTCCTCCCCTTCCCTCCCCTCCCCTCCCCCCCACGGAGGTGTCTGTCTCCCCGTGGCTTTGCCTGGGCCCAGAGAGTCGCATCTTTGCGAGCAGCATTTGAAAGAAGCCTCCATCTCGGAAAGTGTGCCTTTGGAGGCCCTGAAAAGCCATGCGGCAGCCACAGGCCTGCACTCGGCCTACGCAGGTTAATGGGAAAGAATGAGGAGAGGGACTATGGGGAACCCCATCCCGGGGCCTGGGAGAGCCCTGGGCGGGGGCTCCTGCGCCGCTGCCACGTCCATCCGAGAGCCCCCCCATCGATCCACGTGCAGGTGTCTGAGGGATGAGCGCGTGCGTTTGGCTGCCATCCGGGGCTTTGGGCCCTGACTCTGACCCCACGATTCCTACAGCGGTCTCCCTCACCCCTCCCCCCTCCCTCCCCCCTCCATCCCCTCCCCCTCCCCCTTCCACCCCCTCTTCCTCCCCCCTCCACCCCTTTCCCTCACCACTCCACCCCCTCTCCCTCACCCCTCCACCCCCTGCAGGACTCGCCCCCAGCTCCATCCCTGCTCCGAAGACCCTGGGAGAGAGTCTGAGGGAGAGTTCAGGCTCTTTCCCTGGGTCAGAGGTCAGCTCTTCTCCTGCCTCCTGTCTCCCTCTTGGTTCCTGCCCGCAACCCCGGTGGGTGGGGGTGGAGGTGGGGGGCAGCTGGGACCGGGCACACCTTTTTGCATGACGAAGCCAGTAGGTCATTTGTCCCCGAGTCCCCGATGGCTGGACCACGCGTGAAGAGCGCTGTGGGGGTTGCCTGGGGGTCACACAGCCGCCCACCGTGTGCCCCCCCCCCCCGTCTGGGCCACGTGGACTCAGAGAGCCACGTGCTGAGCTCTCCCTGCAAAGCCTGTGGACGGGCTGCAATGGGCCGTTCAGCTTCTGTTTTTTATTCACTGTTTTTATTTCTACTCTTCACGCAGAGAGCGGGGGTTTGCAAGGGCCCCACGGCAAGGCGGGCCCCCTGGGTCCCCAGTGCGAAGCCAGCCCTCGGCTGCCCCAGGCCCAAAGCCGCCTCCCCCACTTGAGCCAGAGATTGACGGCAATGCTAATCACTTGCAATTTGCTTTCATATCTATTATTATTATTTTAAATAAGGAAAGAAAAGAGACCCACGCCTCGCACCTTCCCTGGTTCCTCCTCCGTGGGGATGAGGCACATGGGCCCGGCCCGCGGTCCTCCACGCTGGAGTCTGTCACAGGCTTGGCTTCGCCTTTAAAGCACAGCAAACCATCCATCAGGAGGAAACTCCTCCAGCCCCAAAGCCCTTCCCAATTGATACAATTTGAAAACGGGCAGCCGGCGAGGCTGGGGAGAGAGCCGACATGATGACTTCTATAATAGCAGAACGTTTAAGGTTATAGAAGCGAGAGGCGGAGGGGGGATCGGCGCAGATCTCTGCCTGCAGGCCCTCGCTCAGCTCTCTGGAAGCTGCGGCAATTATTTCTGCACCGCAGTCCCCCCCCAGGCCCCCCCTCCCCCCCACCCCCCCCCCCCCGCCCCAGCCGTCTGTTTGAAATGAAGCAGAACCAGGCATGGCAGGCTTATCGGTGTCGTGAGCTGACAGGGCGCTCGGCACACCTGCTTTTACTTGCCGCCATTCCAGGCACTAATGCCACAGAGAATGTGGGCTTGGGCCCTTCTAATGTGTAAAGATTCATTCATTTCACCTTTTGAACCTGCGTGACCCCCTGGGCGTGTGTTGGGGAAGGGGGGGCGGGCGGAGGGCTGGAGACGCTTGTGTTTTTTTCTCCTGGCACTTAGAAGGAGCTGGCAATTAGGGGTCTGGCCCTGGGGCTGTTGCTATGATAGAAGCTTAAAAGGGGGGGGGGTGCGGTGCTCAGCCAGGGAGGCGCTGGGAGCCAGGCAGGGCCGGGGCCACCCGAAGGGGACTGGGGGGTGGTGCCTCCCTGGCTCTGTGTCCCAGGGGGAGGGCTGTTTGACCCGTAGGCACCCTGATCTCTGGAGAACCCCACCCCACATCGCACCGCACGCACTAAAATGCATCCACTTCGCCCTTTCACTGACATTGTTGGAGAGATTTTTTTTTTTTTTAAATCACTGTGTCTATGAGAGGATTTGGCTCTGAGGACCTCCTTTCACTGATGAGGGCCAGGATTCCTTGGCAATCATGGTGGGCACCGAGGGATTCCTGCAAGGGGGAAATATTCCCCCTTCAGACTGTTTCCCAGGAGGATGGGATTTTGACGCACACGACCTCTAGCCCCTCATGAAGCTGCTCTTCTATGGAGTTTGGTCGGCATTTTAATGAAATGCCTATTTATTTCCATCTGACGGCTTCCTCTTCCTATTTTGGAATAGATGGTATAGTTAGGCCTCCGGCATTTTAATTATCCTGACCAGGAAAGGCTGGCAGCCCAAATGGGATGACTCAGGTGCCCAGGGGTTCCTTTTTGTTCCTTTTCTCTTGCTTTCCTTTGGGATGGGTTTGACTTACACATTTCCCCCCTTAGGACAGTCTTCATTTAAGGTCTGAGTTTTCTCGGCATACACAACAGCTCTTGTCGGTGGATATTACTCCGTTTTAGGACTTTGTCTGGTTCTGTCTGTTTTGTCTTTCATGACCAGCACTAGAGAGAGTGGGGCATAGTCTTAACCTCTGCCTGGAAATCTGGGGCTTTCTTTGTTTCTTTTCTGTCTCTCTCTCTCTCTTTTTTTTGTATTGATTTCAGAGAGGAAGGGAGAGGGGGAGAGAGATAGAAACATCAATGGTGAGAATCACGGATTGGCTGCCTCCTGTATGCCCCCTACTGGGGATGGAGCCCACAGCCCGGGCATGTGCCCTGACCATAAATTGAACCGTTTATAGGTCAATGCTCAACCACTGAACCACACTGGCCGGGCTATTTGCTCTTGTCCTTATTGTCAAGAGATTGTGCTCACTCTGCCTCCATTTCCCCCCTCTTTGCTCACCTCCACCTGTCTCCATCCCCTTTGCCCTCCTTAAAAAACATATATATATGATTTTTTTTGCTTAGTCCCTTCACCTTCTTTCATCCAGCCCCCAAACCCTTCCCCTTTGATACTTGTCGATCTCTTCCATGTTTCCATGCCTCTGGTTCTATCTTTTGTTCATCAGTTTATTTTGTTTATTAGATTCCACATATACGTGACATCATGTGGCATTTGTCTTTTTCCAACTGGCTTATTTCCCTTTGCATCATCATCTCCAGGTTCGTTGCCTCTGTGACAAAAGGGAAGACTTCTTTTCTCACAGCTGCGTCGTATTCCATTGTGTAAACCAGTGGTTCTCAACCTTGGCTGCACATTAGAATCACCTGGGAATCTTTTTAAAATCCTGATGTCTGGGCCTCATCCTCCGGAAATTCTGTCTCTTTGTGATGGGGCGGGGCCACAACATGAGTAACAAGGAAGCAGAATTTCTGGAGGATGAGGCCTGGAAATCAGGATTTTAAAAAGATTCCCAGGTGATTCTAACATGCAGCCAAGGTTGAGAGCCACTGGCGTAAACGCACCCCAGCGTTTTTATCCGCTCACCTACTGATGGGCACTTGGGCTGTTTCCAGATCCTGGCTCTTGTAAGGAACGCTGCAACGCACGTAGGCGTGCGTACCATCTTTCGAATGAGGAAGCAGCAGGAGGCTTTGCTGGAGGTGCCCAGGACAGTGGGCAGACGATGTGTTGTGGACTCGTGCACTTGAAACCGTGTGAACCAATGTCACCAAATACGTTCAATTAAAAAAAAAAAAAAGAGGTTGACGGTGCTGAGGTTGACGCCTCTGTCCGTGCCTCATCAGCGTACGGTGAGTTCCTTCCAGGACGTCCCGGGGCCCAGGGGAGACCCCCTCCCTGCTCGGCAGCACCCAGGCCGCCCTTCCTAACCGAGGGCATCAGGGCTCTCAGGTTTGGGGCTCCCTTGAAACACAGAAGTGTCTGTCCCTCCACCATCACACGGGCTCCTGTGCTGCCCCCCATTTAACAATATCAGGAGTTTGGCGTCTTGTCTGCGCCCGAGACTTTCCGAAGGTGCCGGTTTCTCCTCTCGATGGCCAAGTGTTCCTGGGTTTGTGAGAAGATCTGTCATTTTTCAAAAGCTGCAAATTCCAGGTGGAGCCATCCATCCATCCATCCATCCATCGGCTTCTCCCGGAACTCCTGTCCTGGTAGAATTTCATTCTTGCAGACGCGGCACAGTTCAAAGGTCACGGACTGGAAAGCTGAAGATTGTTTGAGATAAAACAAAACGAAACACAGAAAACACCTGAGTCTGCAGTCCTGGGATGTGAGCGTAGCACCACACAGTCTGGGCATGTACGTGGCCGCCTGGTGAATTAATACCTGTCAGACCTTGTTATGGTGAAATAGCTGTGGCAAGGTAATGACCGCCGTTCATTTTATTTTATTGCCGTTTTTATTTGATTTCATTTAGGCTTTGGCAAAGGTGAGGGGACTAACTCGTATTTCCTGTTTATGTTTGATCGCCGAGAAAGCCGCCTGGGGAGAGCGATGCGAGCTGAAATGATGCAAATTAAAGAGGGCGCTCGCTGAGACACCTGGGCCGGCTCAGAAATGGCAAGATCTCCTTTGAGCCGGGGCACCCGGGGCCTCGGCTCTTGCACCCGTGACTGCGCAGGAGGCCTGGGAGGGTGCTCGCAGGGAGCGGCTTTCGAGGGACACGGTGGCTAAGGTGTAGCATCCGTAAGCATCTGCCTTGTGTGGCATCTTCGGGAAACAGACCTTGGAATCATTGGGGGGGAGATTTTATGGAGAAAATCCCAACCCGTCCGTGGGAATTTTCCTGCCAAATGAAGCCGCAGCGGTTACCGCTTTTCAGCGTGGTAGATGGGACCAGGCTTGGACCCTCCTCCTGGCTGAATTTGGGGAGACACCTTTGCAAGCAGGAGGCCCGGGGGAGAAAACCAGGCCTTTAGGCAGGGGAAGGGAGCAGAGGCTTTCTGGGGGGCCCTTACCCATTGCAAGCCCCCACATTTGGGTTCTATTTTAAATAAAGAAAGGCTGTTGGGAAGGGGTGTAGCCAGACAGAGGGGCCGGGCTACTTTGGCAAGCTCCTCAGCCACACACCATTGCTTCTGTGTGTGCATGAGTGAGAGAAAGAGAGAGAGAGAGTGTGTGTGTGTGTGTGTGTGTGAGAGTGTATGAGTGTGTGTGTGAGAGTGTGAGTGTGTGTGTGTGTGTGTGAGAGTGTGTGTGAGAGTGTGAGTGTGTGTGTGTGTGTGTGTGTGAGAGTGTGTGTGTGAGTGAGTGTGTGTGTGAGTGTGTGTGTGTGTGTGTGTGAGAGTGTGTGTGTGAGTGAGTGTGTGTGTGAGTGTGTGTGTGTGAGTGTGTGTGTGAGAGTGTGAGTGTGTGTGTGAGAGAGTGTGAGTGTGTGTGTGAGAGAGTGTGTGTGAGTGTGTGTGTGTGAGTGTGTGTGTGTGTGAGTGTGTGTGTGTGAGTGTGAGTGTGTGTGAGAGTGTGTGTGTGTGTGAGAGAGTGTGAGTGTGTGTGAGTGTGTGTGTGAGAGTGTGTGTGTGAGAGTGTGTGTGAGAGTGTGAGTGTGTGTGTGTGTGTGTGTGTGAGAGTGTGTGTGTGAGTGAGTGTGTGTGTGAGTGTGTGTGTGTGTGTGTGAGAGTGTGTGTGTGAGTGAGTGTGTGTGTGAGTGTGTGTGTGTGAGAGTGTGTGTGAGAGTGTGAGTGTGTGTGTGAGAGAGTGTGAGTGTGTGTGTGAGAGAGTGTGTGTGAGTGTGTGTGTGTGAGTGTGTGTGTGTGTGAGTGTGTGTGTGTGAGTGTGTGTGAGAGTGTGTGTGTGTGTGAGAGAGTGTGAGTGTGTGTGAGTGTGTGTGTGAGAGTGTGTGTGAGTGTGAGTGTGTGTGTGAGAGTGTGTGTGTGTGAGTGTGAGTGTGTGTGTGTGTGAGTGTTTGTGTGTGAGAGAGTGTGAGTGTGTGTGTGTGTGTCCCTTCGGCGCTGTGTGCCAGTGATGGGCCCTCCCAGCCCAGGTGGGCCTTTGTCCCTGCAGTACCCAGGCACCGCCTGATGGTGTCACTAGCATGCACCTGGGCCCGGAGGGAAGGCCTGGAGAGGCTGAGGCCCAGGACGGAGGCTGGAGTCAGGCAGGGCCTGCCAGGGGCTGAGCTGGGCACCAGCTGCTCAAGGCCTGGGTGGGCCCGGCTCTCCTATCAGCTGGAAAGGGGTGGCAGTGTCCGTGTGGACGAGCCCCCTGGGCCCAGGCTGCGGGGCCTCGAAGGGCACGGGAGGACGTTCGGCCTCAAGGTTCTTCACTGGGCGGCGCTTGGAGAATCCACCTGATGTCAGGAGCGAATAGTAAGACGAGCCGCCCTGGCCGGTGTGGCTCAGTGGATAGAGCGTTGGCCTGCGGACTGAAGGGTCCTAGGTTCGATTCCGGCCAAGGGCACATGCCTGGGTTGCAGGCTCAATCTTCAGTAGGGGACCTGCTGGAGGCAGCCAATCAATGATTCTCATCATTGTTGTTTCTCTCTCTCTCCCCTTCTCCCTTTCTCTCTGAAATCAATCAATAAATATATAAAAAAAATACGAGCCAAGTTGGGCCACAGCTCACAGCATTTCAGACTCCCAGGTCAGATGGTCTAATAATTGGGGCGGGGGGGGGGGGTCTGCATCGCCCTCCTTTCTGAGTGTGCCGTTAACCCCGCCGTCGCTGCAGTCAGGCCTCCCCCTCTTATTCTGGAGGCTGGTGGCCACGTTGCTCTAGGAATTCGAGCCAGACTTGGGCATCCACCGCGCCCAATGCCGCTGGCACCCATGGGAGCCTCTGATGCACAGGGCACGGCTCCCAGACGTGCCAGGATGGGTGTGGTTAGCCCAGCCAGCCACCGGGCACCCCCTGCAATAGCCACCCCTCCCCCTGCGGCCATTACGCCCCGGCTGTGACCGCCATGTGGGTGGGTGCTGTCTGGAGAGCTTCTTCCTGGGCGGGGTGTTGGGCCAGCAGTTCGAGGGAATCTGGGATAAGAAGCTGGGGATGCGGCCGAGGCGCAGGGCGGGGCACGCAGACTGGCTGCTTCTCCGAGGCATCACCTGACTCCCGACACCCTGACTCCCATCCCAGGCAGCCTGGCCTGCCCTCGCCCAGTCCTATCTCTGCTTCCTGCCGTGGGACCCCCTCTCTCGGGCAGACCACAGGCTGGGAGAGCCAGGCCTCCGGGGGGCCCTCCTGTGCCTCTGCTCAGCGCCGAAGCCTGTGTGCGGCTCCCGTGGGCGTGGTGTCCTGGGGGAGCTGTGGGTGTCCTTGTGAGTGACAGGAGGGGGAGGAAGAAGCCAGGAGAAGGGGGAGGAGGAATGGAAGGCAGGAGGGAGGGTGCGTGGCTTGGCCAACGTGGCCGAGGCAGAGAGAGCCGCTCGTGGGAAATGTCTTCTGCATGAGAACATCCACGTGCACTTGCTTTTTGGCAAGAGTGTGGGCCCCAGGAGCTGCTCCTCCCGGGGGCTGAGATCGGCCTGTGGCCTGGGACCCTCCCAAGGGGGCAGGTGGAGCGAGGCGGGAGGGGACCTGGGTGGCCCTCAGAGGGCAGGAAGCAAAGAACGAAGCCGAGGGCACCCACGTTTCCCACTCTCCGTGAATGCTGGGGGAGGGGGCCTAGACATGTGCAGCCGGTGCAGCCCAGTTGCCAAATGACTTCTGAGCGGCTCCCACCACGTTTGCGTCTGCCCCGCGGGTCTCCCCACCCACCCACGCCGCGTGGGGAGACGGGAGACGACGGGCCAGCAGCGGGCTGAAAGGCCCTTTGTGCCTGCGGCTGGAAAGGTCTCCGTGCGGCTCGGAGAAGGGGATTTGTCCCTTTAATTGATCATGAATATCAGAAAGGTCACATCCGCATTATGAGCTGGGCGGGGCGTGTGTGTGCCAACAGCGGGAACTCATACAGCAAATGACATCCAGCTCCGAGCTGGCTGCGGGAGGCGGGGAGCAGGTGGGGCACCCAGGGGCTGAGAGGTGAGAAGTGGCAGAAACCAAGCGGGGAGAGGGTGCATGCGGGAGAGGGGGGACGATGAGAATGGTGGGGGACAGACAGACCAGACCGAGGGGAAAGGGGCAGAGAGAGAGAGAGAGAGAGAGAGAGAGAGAGAGAGAGAGAGAGAGAGAGGAGGCCAGAGGAGAAGGTGCAGAGCGAAGCCCCGCCCCCATGAAGAGCAGCAGGGGGTCCAATGCAAGCCCCACCCACTGCCAGATTTGATTGGTTTGAGTGTCCGTCAGTCATGGGCATTTACTGTGGCCAAGTGAAGCCTAAGGAGGCTCCCGTCACTGTTGTGTTCAATGGCTCCCCGCTGGCAGCCAGAGTAGCTCCTCCACGTGGCTCACCAGGCCCTGGGGGGCCAGCCCTTCCTGAGGCCGAACCCGAGCCCCCCGTGCGCTCCCTGTGTTTGAACCTGCCAACAACGTGATGCTTCCTGGTGTCACTGACCAGGGAAGGGGAGAGTCAGCGCTTTGGGGACCTGCTTCCCGCCGGGCCCCTGACCGGCTGCCCAGCATGGCATCAGCTTGTGGGTGCTGAGTAGCAGGGGAAACCCAGTTTCCATCCGCAGGGGAAGGCGGGAGGCGGTTGGTGCAGGAAGAGAGCCTGTGCGTGTGTGTGTGTGTGTGTGTGTGTGTGTGTGTGTGAGAGAGAGAGAGAGAGAGAGAGAGCACGCGTGCGCCTGTGTGAGAGAGCAATGGACCCCTGGGGGTGGGGATCGAGCAAACTTGGACCTTAAGTTTTCCAGATAGAAGAGGGGAATTGCTTTTGTTTATTTGAATACAAAATGTTATGCTTTTTCTTTGAAAATCTAAAATCTGAACGTTATGTGTGTGTACGTTCTTTCCCGTCAGTGCTCTCACACGATCGTCACCTGTTGGCCCGGGAAAGGGAGGCAGCCGCCGCCACTCTGGCCGTGACCCCTGGGTGGGTCCGTGGTGGCACCGAGGGTCTCGCCTCCCCGCTCGGGTCAGTGTGGGCCCGGCAGTCCCGGCAAGGCCCACCCAGGTGGCAGAGGGAGCGGCAAGGAGGTCCAAGCATCCGTGCTCGTGACCATGTTAGTTCATCCCTCCACGCAGAGTCAGGCAGGAATGGAAGAGCGTTGATGGGCGGCCGCGTGTGCCGCTCCCTGTGTCTGTCCTAGTAACTCACCCTCCATGTCAGGCAGCATCTCCCGTGGGCAGCACAGCTCTCGGCAGTGGCACAGAGCGATGTAGAAAGAAGGCAGCCTGTTTGTTAGAGTGTATAATACCATTCTGAGGTTATACGAATGCATAAGCGTATCTTATATAAAATATCAGATGCTCTCTTATAAACACATGCTAATTGTTACATTTAATGATGATGATAATATAATAATCATAACAGCTCTCATTAATAGACCTCTGACAATGATCAAGGCTTTGCCTGTTTCATTGGATTTCATCTTCACAGCAGCCTTTTATGTGGCTCGTTCATATTCCCATTTTACATGTGGGAAAGTTGAAGCTCCTCGAAGGGGAGTGGCCAGGGCTGGGGCTGCCGTGTAAGACCAGCCGTTGACTCTAAAGCCCACAATCTAACCACCACGTTTGCCAAGGGTCAAAGGGGAGGGGAGGGCAGGTGGGAAGAGATCAACCAATGAGCTTGTCTGCATCTATGCATCACCCATGGACACAGACAACAGGGTGGTGAAGGCCTGGGCTGGGGGCCGTGGGGTGGGCTGGGAGGGGCCCATGGGGGGGGGAAGGGAGCATATGCGATATTTTCAACAATAAAGATTTTAAAAATAAGGGGCTCTGAGGTCAACAGTCCCCAGGGGCTGTGCTGGATTCCCGGCTGGATCCTCCAGAAGGGGTGGAGCCCGGGAAGGGGTGGCGTGTACAACGGGCAGCCGGAGTCCGTGTGATTAGTCAATTCTGCAATTAGTCAGTCCCTGCTTTTTGATTTAATTCTTCCCCCCCGACTGCGTGTGCGTCGCAGGGAAGATGGCTGTGCGGGGACGGAGCCTCACAGGCGGTAATTAAACTGTCTCCCCCGACGGCTCCGTCCCGGGAACAGACCTGTTTGATTCCGCAAAGGAAATCATTGGGATTTTAACAGGAGGCAGGAAACTTTTGATTAGCGAGCGGTAGATAAACAGATCGATGCCTCTTCTGGCGACATTTTCAGCTTCGTTACTGTCCCCGGAAAAGAGAGGGGGGCGGGAGGCCCACGAGGAGGAAGAGGAAAGGAGGCCCTGGTGCCTTCTTTGGGGTTGGTGTGAGTCAGGGGGCTGCTGGGATGGGGGCAGAGCTGGGGGCCCTAGAAGGCGAGCCTGGGCCTGGGTCCCCAGGAGCCTTGTCCCTGACGGGGCGGTGGCAGAGGAGATTCTAAAGCCCCCGCTTCCAACCGGGTTCAGGGGCGGCCCCTGGGTGACCTGCGGTGCCAGCCAGGCCTGGGATTCTCCTGGCGGCCCCAGAACCTCCTGCTGTCTCGCTCCCCGTTCCCACCCGCTGCCGCCCCCGCCTTATGGCCACTGTCAAGGTCAGCGGAGTTAAGACCGGAGATTACACTGTTTCAGCCGAGCCTTTCTGAAATATGACTCAGTGTAATCGCTTTCCACACCAGAGGAGGGAGGCCCAGATCGCACTTCAGTCGCGAGCTCTCGGCGGCTTATGGGGATTTCGGTGGGGCTCTGGCGAGATAAGACAGGGTCCCCTCTCAGGGTGCCCTCGGACAAGCTCTGGTTCAGCGAGGCCACGACTTAGCAAGGGCCGGTCTCCAGATGCCAGGGGACCTGGGCCCGGCCCACAGAGCAGAGGCCAGGCCACCCGGTGCCATTGGTCCTGGTGCCGGCGCAGGAGGAGGGGGTGGGCTCCCTGGCAGCCGCCTCCACTGCCCCCCACCCTCCTCCCCACCAGGGTTTTGGATGAGCCACAGGTGGGCTCACACCCCCAGCTCAGCTTTTGAGCTTCAGTGTCTCCACCTGAAAAGTGGAGGCAACGTGCCCGCCTCTTCAAGGGCACCCTGGGCTGGAGTCCTGCTGAACCCGGTCATGGCCACCTGTTGTCTTCTTGTCTCTCTCATCCTCTCCCCTAAGACCACCTGTTTCACTTCAGCCTGATGACCTCTCTCTGGACCCTTCCTTGGAGCTGCTCCGGGTGGGACTGTCCATCAAGGTGCTCGGCCAATGGGGTGCGGCGGTGACTCAAGTTCAGCCAGTGAGGTTCTCCCATTGTTAGCCCCGCCCCTCTCTCGGGCCAGTGGGTGGGCACGTGACCCAGCTCTGGCTTCAGGACTCAGTCTCTCAAGCTGAAGATGGCTGGAGGTAGGTGGGTGGCTGGCACTGAGCAGACGCTGGGCAGCCTCTCGCTCCCCAGGTACCTCTCCTCCGCCCTTTTAAGCGAGGACTGTGGGCCTGAGAGCTCCTCCACACACCTGTGCAGACAGCGCCCCAATGCTTGTGCCAGCGGGCGTTGCTTTCTGTTGCTTGTCACCAGAGAACCCTGGCAGGCCCCACCTGCCCCCCTCAGGCATTAGGGAGGGAAGTGGAACCAAGAGTGAACACCTCTGGTTACCCACAGGAGGGGAGGGAGGATCGTCCCTCTGCCCTCATCCACCCCCGCCCCACCCCCCCCAGCCGCCATCTCCCTCATCCTGCACAGCTTCTGCTCCCGCTGAGGTCGGCACCAAGGGCGTCAGGACACGCTGCGTGAGCAACATCAGCCTGGCTCCCCTGACCCAGGTGCTCTGCTAAGAGGGGTCCTTGGCTTTGCCCTCTTAGGGAACCCCTCATGCTCGAGGCCCAATCCATGACCCACGCGCTGGTGCTCAAATCCCCCTCAGCAATCTCTCTGCCTTTGCAGGCATGCCCACCCCCTTCTCTCCCAGTCGCTATTTCTCAAGACGCCCCGAATTTTGCCTTGCGGTCCTCCTTACAGGGTAGAAAGAGTAGGGGGAGGGCAGCTACCATGGTCAAGGGGACTTGCTGTGATTCTCCTCTTCCCAAACTCTCAAGGGCAAGTGAGGGTGTGTGTGTGTGGTGGGGGCAGTTCCTACCTCCTGGCCTCCACAGGGATCCACCCTCGGCCTCAAACTGGGAAGTTTCCAAATCCTCACGGTGCCCCGACCTACCCTGGGGGCTGCCGTGGTCCCGACTCTGGCCCAGAGGGAGGCTTTGGGGTGACGGGGGCTCTCTCTTCAGATTGCCTATTGACCCCTGATTTGTTAGCAGCTTGCAATCCAGTGTTCCCGATCGGCCAGCTCTGGCCGCCACGGGATCAGTCAGGCCCGCCTGATGTATCTGAGGCCCAGCTCCCCCCGGATCAATGCATGTCCCTCTCAAGCCGGGGCTCCCCATGCGAGTGCATTGACTTCTGGGCCGTGGAGAGTCCAGCCTGCGGACTGCAGTGCTGATTTCAATCCCCAGCGTCTTTTCTGGCCCGGCCCAGCCATTAAGGTTCCCCGCCTTCTTCTTTGGGGAGCGCCCTGCCATTTCTGGAATGCAGCTCTGGCGGATGCTAGGGCTCCCCAGGAGGGAGGAGCAGGCCATGGTTCCCATCGGCAGCACGTGGGACGGGCTGGCTGCTGAACCCACTACCCTACTCAGAATTTCTAACTCGCTTCTCCTTCCTCAATTTTTAACACTTTTTTTTTTTTTTCAAGTCACCAAACCCAAGTCAAACTAGTAAGAAAAGGGGTGTTTGGGCTTTGGTCACTACAGTGTCTCTGAAGCTGGGCTTCCGGCTGGATTTGCTTAGGAGCTAGACCGGGGTCACTGGGACTCTGTATCTCTCTCCGCTCTGCTCTCCTTTCGTTGGCTCCATGACCTCCTGAGCCCTCCGGCACCAGTTCAGCGTTTAGCATCTGCCCACCGCCGAGGGCTCTGAAGTCAGCCCTGTCCTGGGTGCAGACCCTGACTCTCCATTGCCATGGGCAAGTGTTGTGACTTCTCTGGGCTCGGCCTTCTCATGTGAAACAGGGGAGAGATGGTCATGATAATAAATCGGGTCATGTGCCTGGTGCCCCCCATTTACATGTTGACACCCTAACCCCCGGTGTGACTGTGATTGGATTTAGGGCCTGTGAGGAGGCCATGAAGGTTAGATGAGGTCATAAGGTTGGGCCTGGATTCCATATGGCTGGTGCCTCCTAAGACAAGGGAGAGACCATAGAGCTCGCTCTCTCCAGGAGAGCACAGAGCAAAGGCCCTGGAGAACCATCCAGAAGGTGGTTATCAGCAAAACCAGGAAGACAGGCCTCCCCCCCCCCCCCCCCCCCCAGGAACTACATGGATTGGGACCTCGGTCTTGGACTTCACAGCCTCCAGAACCGAGAAATAAATGTCTGTTGTTTAAATCACCCAGCCTGTGTATTTTTAAAATATATATATATATATATTTCTTTATTGATTTCAGAGAGGAAGGGAGAGGGAGAGAGAGATAGAAACATCAATGATGAGAGAGAATCATGGATCGGCTTCCTCCGGCACATCCTCTACTGGGGATCGAGCCCACAACCCGGGCATGTGCCCTTGGCTGGAATCGAACCTGGGACCCTTCAGTCCACAGGCCGATGCTCTATCCACTGAGCCAGACCGGCCAGGGCCAACCTATGTATTTTACTACAGCAATCAGAGCAGACAAAGATACTGGCAAAGTTTTAAATACTCTTATCTATTGCCTTAGTGAAACTTTACGACAATCACATAAGGAAAGACAATCACACAAGGAAAGGCGCTGTTATTTGCATTTTTACAGAGAGGTCCCAAGCATTTGAGGCCCAGAGAGGTGAAGTCACTTGCTCAAGGTCACACGGCAAGTAGGTAACAGAGCCGGGGTTTGAAACCAGGCAGCCTGGCTCCAGAAGCGAAGCTCTCACCACTAGGCCACCCCTACTCACCTGGCGTGGCGCAGGATAAATGAGATACGATATGCTAATGGCTTATGATAGTGCTTGGCAGATGGGAAGTGCTCAGCGGGTGCCTGCAACCCCTCCCTCTCCCTGCTGACCTGTGCCCTGACAGGCAGGGTTGGCCATCCCGCCCCCCCTCACCCCTGCCTAAGCTGGAGGAACCAAGTGGCAGGGTTTCCATGGCAGGCTGGGCAGAGCGGGCAGCACGCTGCCCTGTGGCTGCCTCCCAGGCCCAACAGCACACATCAAGCCCTGCCCTGGGGAGGCCCCTGTTTGCCATCTCACCCATCACCTGGCAACCCAGTGCTGCGGGAGGCTGAGTAAGCAAAGCGGGGGGTGGTGGTGGTGGTGAAAGCGGCTTGAAACAAAGGGCCCCTCGGGCAAGGTGTTGGTCTGTAGGGCCTCCTGACCTTTAGGTCCCTGGCAGGGCAGGGGCAGTTGGCAGCGGGGCCTTGGCATCAGGCTGGGCATGGAGGTCTTGGGAGGTGGTTTCGGGGGTCAGAGACGGATGACTGTCCCACTGCTTGCGGCAGCTTCAGCCCCATGATGCTTCCGTTTTTATGGCGACTCTGTTGGTGGGAATGAGGCCCAGGGGCACAGGTGGGGTTCATGGTGAGAGCGGAAGCATGCTGGGAACAGGCAGAGTGGGGGTGGGCAGGCGGGCTGAGAGCTCAGGGTAGGTGGGCCAGGCGCGCCCTGCAGGGGGTCCCGGTTCCAGGTCAGCCCACGGAGCTGAGCTCTAAGCACTCAGATCGCAGCAGCCGACAAGGGGCAGCCCCCTTCGGAGACCACCTTCCACGGCGCCCGCCTCCTTTCTCAAGGTGACCCTGGCCTTGAACGGACACTCTGTCTCCCTCTGCCCATGACGGAGGGTGGTTATTAACAAGAGTGGGACTCGCCGCTGATTACCTTCCCCGCCCCATTAATTTTCATTTTCCCCGCGTCCTCCGAGGCCGGCTGTGGGCTGGGGCGGCGGGGCCTGGAGCGGGTGTGCGTGTCACACCGAAGGGCCCCGCGGTGACTTGCTCCTGATTTCTGAGTTACAGCACCTCTCCCCTCTGCGGGGGCTCCTCTGCTGGGTCCTCTGCCCGCACCTCCGCTCTCCTTTATCATCAGCTCCTCCTCCGCGATGCCCCTGTATAGCCCGGAGTCCTTGGCTTCAGACCCTCTGCTGGGAGCAGGGAGAAACCGCAGGGAGAGGCCGGCGCAGCCCCGGTGGGACCAGTACCTGGCTTCTCCTTCGGGGCAACCTGTACGTGTGTGTGTGTGTGTGTGTGTGTGTGTGTGTGTGAGACCCACGGGGCGCCTCCTGCACAACCTTCCGGCAGGCGAAGGTTCGCCCCCGGAAGGCCTTCTCAGCACTCCCACCGCAAACCACCGGGAGCTTTCCGACTAACTTCAGGCGCCTGGGGCCTGTCTCCAGAGACTCCGTTCCGTGATTCTGGAGTGTGGCCCGGGCCATTCCCCTATGCAGCCGGGGTTGAGAACTGGGGACCCCTGGCTCCCTCCCCTTCACGTGGGTGAACGCAGGACTTATGGACCCCCCCCCCCCCGAATCTGTATTTCAATATGGCAGCTGGTCCACACAGAGGAGTGGACCTCTAACGGTGAAATGCAGGGGGCGTGGAGGTGAAACATACAGGCAACCCCTCGTTGCCAGGATTCGCGATGTTGCCTGTCCGCAGACGGGGTGCTCTGCTCGGGGTGAGACTTTTGTTTTTTTCTCATTTTTTCTCCTTTGCTTCATTAGGAGAAGTTCCCAGGCACAGGGATGGACAGTGTCCTCGGATGCAGGAAGGTGGCCTTGAAAAGGTAGGAGAAGGGTAACACAGTTACCCGGCGACCAGAAGCAACCCAGCCAGAGTTGGGTGTTCATTATGAGGACACGGGGTGGTGGTCCCGAATCCGGGGGGCAGGGGAGAGGAGGGGTAAGGGACTGGCTCAGCCTGGAGCCCATGGGGAGACCTTCCAGTTGTGGAAAAGCCCGGTGCTCAGCGCACGGGCCTACTGGGCGCATTCTGGGTTGCACGGAGCTGCGGCAGCTCAAACAAGTCCCAGTGGGCGTAGGCTGGGGGTCTTTCCCGCTCTGCTTTCTCCAGAAGAGCAGTTTTGGAGAGGCCTCGGTCACGCTCTGAGCACCTCATCTTTGAGGCCTTCTGTGGTGGCCGCTGACTGACTGTGGCCCTTGGGGCTACTTGCCGTCTGTCTGTGACTGGTGGCCAGGACTGCACACACCTCCTGGGCCTGCGAGGGGGGCAGTGAGCAGCGTGTGTGGGAGCCGGAGACCCGTGCCTGCCTGGCCTGCAGGGGCGATGCCTGGGCAGATGGGGTGCCGGAGAGCATATTGGTTCCTTTCTCCTAGAGAATCGCCAGAAGCAAGAGCCGCCCCCACTCTTAGGACCTGGAGTCCGGTTCCCCTACCCGCTGGGGCTCTTCCCAAATGGATAGAAGGGGGTGGGAGCAGCAGCGAGCGAGTGGAGACGTGGAAGGGCCCATGGACTACCCTGTCTAGGGCTTCGGAAGCTTGGGGGCCAGACCCCCTTAATTGGAGTGGGCACCTTGGTGGTGCCGGGGATGGAGGAGGCCTCCTGGGTCTTCAGTTGGGCCCCCAAAGAGCATAGGGTTGGAACCCGCAGAAGAGAGATGGAAGGAGGCGGGAGCAGGGCCGCAGAGGCCTGGCCTGGCAGTGGGGCTCCCTGTGGCCCAGCATCTCTCTGCTCAGGGGGTTTTAGGGGTGTCATAGTTTTGCAGGTGGAGAAACGGATGCTCAAGTGAGTGGAACCAGGACTTGGGGAAGATGGGAGTCTAGGCACTGAGCTTCTTTTGTTTATTTACTTATTGACCAACGGTTTCCTGAGTACCTACTGCGTGCCAGACACTCCTTGAGACACGCTGGGTGGAGCAGCGAGCAGGGGAGTGGAGTCCCTGCCCCTGGGAACTGTCATTCTGGTAGGGGAGGGGACGGTAGCGTGTACACAGATGAGATCATGCTGCAGAGATCAGAGGCCACGGCGACACGATGGGGAATGGCTACGGTGAGCGGGAGAGAGGGGCTGGGAAGTGACATTAGGTGGGAAGTCAGGGAAGACTTCTCTCAGGAAGTGACACTTGAGCTGGGGCCAGCATAAGATGCCCACAGATACCAATACAGATCAATACATAGATATGCACATATATGACCTATAATAACAGATTCCACACCACATCCCATCCCACATGTGAGGGTACCGGTGGATATCACAGCCTTAGCAAAGGCCCTGGGGTGGGAATAAGGAGTGTGTTTATCCACCGCACGGAGAGGAGACTGCCGCCTCTGGGCACGGCGATGGGGTGGGAGAGTGGCCTGCCGGGTTGGAGAGGCGGGCGGGGCCCTTCCCACAGAGCCTGGTCATCCCGGGGCCGTGGGAAGACACAGGAGGTTGTCCACGCAGACGTGTCAGGGCCTGCCGCTCCGGCTGTCCCCGGAGAAAGGATTGGGGTGGGAGCAGGGACGGATCAATGGATCAGGTCCGGGCTCGCGATGCCCTGGCCTTAGTGGTGGCTGAGGACGCAGAGGGAAGTGAGAAATGCGGCAGAGCTGCCTGAGCCCCAGGACCCTTCCCGGGGGGCCCCGGAGTGTCCCCGCAGGCCCTGCAGCTCCGGGAGCGCCTGTGTTTTCGATCCGGGTTGGCGTTTGTGATTCAATTGATCTGCGTGTAATTGATGGTGCTTCTCCCCAATCTGCAAGCCAGACAGGACCAATGCGACACATCGTTTGGCGCAGCACAACTGCTCGCAGGAATCCTCCTCCCTACCCCTCTCCACAGGAAGATGGGGGGGCGGGCGGGGGGCAGGAATGACAACAGAAACCTCGGCCCCTATCATGTTTCTGATCCTAAAGACGGGCAGGCGGGGTTCCCAGAAACCAGCCCTGGCTTCGAGACCTACCGGCATCACGCACACAACCCTTGGCCCCTCACCGTCTCCGTCCGCGTCGGAAATGAGAAGAGCCGTCGCCTTCACTGCGGCAGGTTCCGTCCATGCTAACGGGGTGCGGCCTGCACGTAGTCATGGGGTGTCAGTACCGCTGATGAGGCTCTCAAAGGAGCAGCGTGTTTGGTTCTGAGAGGCGCACGCCCCCCGTGGGACGCGCCCTCGCCCCGCTACGGTACGGATGTGATTTAAAGCACCCCGAGTGTTCTCCTCCGCTGTTAGTTCAGGCGTTTAGACCAGCAGAGACTCCATCGAGATGGAGCAGTGGACGTGGACGGAGGGGGCTCCGGGAAGCCGGGGGAATATTGATTACCCTCGCAGAAGCCTGTGGTGTCAGGTCACCTTCCCGCCATGGATTGCCGATCGGCTCCGACCCGTCCCTCCCTTCCCAGCCCTCCCGCCCCTCCCCTCTGCCAATCACAGACACATCCATTGCGTGCGTGGCGGGGACAGATGTGATCATTGCGCCCCCGCAAGTGCTGTTGCGATTCCAAGTCGTTTGTCACACACAGCGAAGCCCAGGTGAGGCTGGGGGGAGGGGACAGTGAGGGAGCAGGCGCCTGCAGACAGGCCACACATCCCCATCCCTCCCTGAGGGGAGCTGGAGGCCTGGTTGCTGCTCTCGGATTCGGCTGCAGGCAGCGCTGTCTGGGTGCTGGGCTGGGCGGAAGGATGCAGGATGACTCTTGGAACCGCTAGGAGAAGTCTCCCTCCCGTCTTTGTCAGTCAGGGGCGGCCCTCCACCCTCTCGGGGGGTGCGGCGGAGGGCAGAAGAGAAAACAGCCTTGCAGCTTAGCTACCCGCCTGCACAGCCAGGACTGAGAGCAGCAGGGGCCAGGCCAGCAGTTCCTGCCGTGGGTGGTGGTAATTCTGTTGTCTCTGTAGCCTGTTTGCAAAAACACACACACAACCGATTCAGTCAACCCTTGGGCTGCAGAGATTTTAATCTTGCCAAAACAGATAGCTAAGCGAATCCTTAACGAACTTTTGCAAAATAGGATCTAAATCCTCACCCGTCGAAGTTTCCTTATCGCAGTGAAGAGAGCACCGACATCAGGCTGCAAGGACTCAGTCCTTCCTTTTATCCGTGTCTTGGTGCTAGGTGTCGGGGACACAGAGATGGACAAAACAGACAAAGCCCCTGCCTTTATGAAGTTTATATTCCAGAAAGGGCCATGTGTTGTTGTGGTGGTGGTTTTTTTTTTTTTTTAAGCTAAACAAACAGAAATGGTTTTAATTTGCTGAATAATTAAATGGTCTTTAACAGCTGAGTAAGGGCAATACTTTAAATTTTTTTACTGTGATAAGAACATGAGACTAAACAGAACAGTTTCATGCTGTTGTTGACTACAGGTTCAATGTTGTGAGAAGGTCTCTGGAGATTTTCCATCTTTCTTAGCTTGATGCAATAACGCCCTCCCCCCCCCCACCCCCCAGCCTGGTAACTCCCACCCCAGCCTTTGGTGTTGTGAATGTGAGTACTGCAGATACCTCACCGCGGTGGGATCATGCCTTTCTGTGCCTGGTTTATTTCCCTGAGCAGGATGTCTGCAGTCTCCATCCCTGCTGCTGCATCTTGCAGAATCCCCTCCTTCTTTAAGGCTGTATAGTATTCCACTGTGTGTGTGTGCATCCCATTTTCTTCATCCACCACCTGTTAGGGGAAGCTGGGCTGTTTCCACATCTCAGCCATTGTGAACAGGGCTGCAGTGAACGGGGCATACAAATGGCCAACAGGAAAATGACAAGATGCTATCATATCATCAGAGAAGTGCACATCCAAACCACAGCGAGGTATCACCTCTCCCATGTCAGGATTGCTTTATAAACACACACACACACACACACACACACACCACCCACCACACACCACACACCACACAGAAAACACACATACACACACACCACACAACACACACCACACAACACACACAAAAACACACATAACACACAAAACACACAACACACACACAACACAGGTGCTGGCGAGGATGTGGGGAAACTGGAACACTGCTGGTGGGAATGCAGAACGGTGCAGCCATTATGGAAAAACAGTGTGGCGGTTCCTCACAACCTTAAAAATAACACCCGCAGCCCGGTCCATGTCTGGAAGTATATCCAGGAGCATCGGAATCAGAATCTGGAAGGATTGGGCCACCCATGGCCTGCAGCGGTTTTCAAGCTTTCCCACGATTCAGAATTAGCAGGAGGGGCTGCTAAGGTAGCCATGGCGGGACTCCACTCCCTCCCAGAGGGTCTGGTCCAGTAGGTCTAGGGTGGCATTTCTAACACATCCCCAGGTGCTGGACTGCCACTGTCCCAGGGAACCCCACTTTGAGAACCGCTGCACTGGTTTAGGGAGTGGCTGCCCAGCCTAGTGGCACAGTGAAATCACCGTTTGACAGCTTTTGAAAAATACGCCTGCCTGGGCGCCCACTGCTAACTGTTCTGGTTGCACCGGTCTGTCTGCCCCTTCGGACTTGTGCTTTTTGGAGCGGGAGGAAGCCCGAAGCCTCCAGCTCACCCTCCAGGCCCCCATCACCAGCTGCCGCGGCGGGAGGCAGGGGTTGGCTCCTTCTTGCTGCGCATCCCCGCACCTCAGTGAGGCCAGCTGAGGGGCCCGTGGTGGAGCAAAGACCCTGCCCCTCATCTGCCCCCACGGCCCCCATTCCCCGAAGCAGGACACAGCCTTCAGCTCCCCGAACAGGCCGATTTTCCGGGGATGGCGCTGGGCGGCGGCCAGGGGTTTTCTGGACCACTTCCGTTCTTGGAAGCGAGCGCCTCCCCGACATGTGTAGGAAACATGCGTGCTCTGCCTGCAGCCCGGACGCCCGGCCAGCCCCGAGGAAGTGGCCTGGAATGTGTATCCTCATCTTGCGGGGTCCGTCTGCTCTGGATACCAGAGGGGCCCGGGTCTGGCCGTCTGACCGGCTCTGCCCCAGGCCCGCTGGCCCTTCTGCACACTCGGCTCTATTGGAAGGCCATGACTTTTGGGGTAGAAAGAAATTAGACAAAGGGGGACGTGTGGCCATACAGGTAGCTTCTCTTTTTTAAATTAAAAAAAAAATTTTTTTTATTGATTTCAGAGAGGAAGGGAGAGGGAGAGAGATATACACTAGTAAACATCAGTGATGAGAGAGAATCATGGATCGGCTGCCTCCTGCAGGCCCCACACTGGGGATCGAGCCTGCAACCCGGGCATGGGCCCTGACTGGGAATCAAACCGTGACCTCCTGGTTCACAGGGTGATGCTCAACCACTGAGCCACACTGGCTGGGCTGGGAGCAGCATCTCTTGTCCATGCTGTGGGACAGGGTTTCCTGGGTGGGTTGGCAGCCTTGGGTGTCTGTGACCAGGCTTCTGGGAGCCCCCACTCCGCAGCCTGCCTCCTGCAGCCAGAGAATTGGATTTTCCGTTAGAATCGTATCTCCTCCTTGTCTGGTGTCCAACGTGAAGAAATCGCCCCCCGCCCTGTGCCTTCTTCGGCCCATCTTGGCGTCCCTGCGGTTTTCATGGCCGGCCCTTTGTACGGGAGCTGAGCCCTAAGCAAGCATTACCGCCGCCTTGCGCCCCGCGCGCCGCAGCCGCATAAATCCCACGTTAACCTCACCCCGAAGAGCCCCGAATGCATTTCAATAAACGTCCCCCGTGGCTCCCGTGCCGGCTAGCCAAACGGGATAAAAAATGCACACCCATCCCAGGACGTTATGAACCTTTCCATCAACAGCCATAATAAACAGACCGCAGGTTGGGCTCGGCGATGGAGTTACATCTTAAAGCAGGGGATGGAGAGACACGTCAAGGCAGGGCCGAGAGGACGGCGCGATCCCAGCCGGCGAGGCCCGCAATTTCCAGGGCTGGGCTCCGGGCAGGTGGGCATCTCCGGTGCCTCGCGATCCGAGTCCAGTTCTCGGCGCTCCTTCTCCATGGTTCCGAGAGAAATGAGCAAATGAAGACATCTCTGCGGCTCTCGGATGGGGAACAGAAGTTTGTCAGTGGAATAAAAATTCAGATGAGGTATTTTCCTGACGCCGTGCCAGGCCCCATTAGGACAGCATTTTATTTTCATGTGTCAGTGACGGCACGCGGTCGGGGCCAAACTTCATCGGCCTACAAGGTGTTACCTGAAGTCAGGCACGCACCGCCCATGTCTCGGGCAGCACAGCTGGGCGGGGTGGCTCGGTCCCCATCTGCCCGGACCCTTCCCTGTATGTGATTTCCCACTGACAGTTCCACCAGCGGATGAGCCGTTCGGATCCTCGACCCCGCGTGGGTGAGAGAGCGCGCCGGTGGCCGCGGCGGGCGTGCAGCTGTTGGGGCCTGGGCACATCTGCAGGCAATCAGGCTGCTCTCTGGGCAGGAACGGTGTTTTATTATGGGATTAGAAGTGTAATCTTGGATAAATAGTGGAAATTGGAGGACTCCAGTTGGAAGACTTGTTTTCTCTCCCAGAGAGCAGTGTAAATAGCAAACCAGAAACCAGTCGCTCATTATCGAAGCCATCATCGAACTCGCCCGCCTCCTCCCTCCTTCTGGCCGGACCTCAGAGGTCAGCTCAAAGCTGGTGGGAAGGGAGGTGCAAGGGGGTGCCAGGCTGGGCGCACAGTGGGTGGTGGTGGGGCAACGGCTGGGGCCACCGGGGGATCTGGGCCATGTCTCGGCCTCCGTGCATTTCTGAGGGTCGGGTATTTCTTCCCACAAACCCCCTCCCCCCCATGCCTTCCCACCTTTGTGAGGGACTCAGACTCTGGGGGTGACATCCAGACTGGTACTGCTTCCTGTCTCCCATTCCGGTAAGAGATGGGATGAAGTTATTCGGTTTTGTTTTTCGGTTCCAAAGCAGATGTACCCAGTCCCTGTGCGTCGGTCTAGGACAGTGGTCTCCAAACTCATGAGTCAACAGAGCCAAGTACCAACAGTACTTCTTCAAAACAGACTCGCCAGGCCGAAAACCGACTTCTGTGCATGGGCCACGAAGTTTCAATCGCACTGTACGTGCGCCCGCACGTGGCATTTTATGGAAGAGCCACACTCAAGGGGCCAAAGAGCCGCATGTGGCTCGCGAGCCACAGTTTGCCGACCACGGGTCTATGATCACGCCCTTCATTTTAATCTTTGATGGCGAACGTTACAACTGCTCACTTACAGCAGGAACACATGGCACTTCGTATGTTGGCACGGGACCCGGCCTCCCCCTGGCCACTTGCCTGTCACGGCTGCTGTGGGCCTTTTCTGGATTGTTGCCCTCCTGTGACTCCCCCCTGCCCCCCCACCCGCTCTCTCCCACCACACGGTGTGTCTCCAGGGGCCTCCCCACTGCTCGGTGGCCGGGGTGCCCTCCTCGCCTTGGGTGGTTCCACGCATCGCAGAGCGTGTTGCTCTGGGCCACAGTGAGTCGGCTGCGGAGGGCAAGTCGCCTGGGCGCTGGAAAGTTGGGAAAAGACATCTCAAGGTCGTGTCTGACGTGGAGGACCATCACCATGAGCGGCCGGTGAAAAATGCGGGCTCCCCGACCCGGCTGCTGGCTGCTTCGTCAAGCCAGTCTGGGGATGATCACCAAACATCTTCATTCTCGAGGAAGGATGGAAGGCAAAGCCCTGAATGCTGCTTCTAGAAAATGCGTTGTTGCTTCTCAGCAGCGAGGTTCACTGCTCAGAGGCTCAGGGTGGGCGACCACTAGGCGAGTCAACCTGGCGTGGAACCCGGAGGCGCACCGAGGGATGGACCAGACGGGCGTGGCGGGTGGGATGCGATGCAATGATTCTCCTCCCCGCGCAAGACGTCAGACCCCCGGCTTCTGACTCGGCGGGTCTGAGGTTCTGCCTTGGTAACAAGCGCCCAGGGCCCCCCTCTGAGCAGCCGGGACAAGACTCTTGGGGTCTGCAGCCCCTCGTCAGCGTGACCGGTGGGTGCCAGAGCCTGCAGGGGGCTGGCCAGATGGCCCTGGATGGCCCGGGGGGAGATATTTTCCCAAGGGAACGTCAGAAGTTAAATGCAGAGAAGGGGTCCCGTGGCCGGGCCCCCCTGCGTGTGTGGATCCTGAGATCTTGGGGCAGAGCCAGATCAGCTCTGGCCACGCATGGAGGGTGCTGCTCCTTATCCAAAAACAACACGGCCGACGAGGATCCGGTTGGCAGGGCGCTCTCTGTCCAAGCAGGCTTTTCTGTTCATGGAATCACCCGCGAGAGCCTTCCAGACATGTGGATGTACGTGTTTGGAAATTCAGCTGATTTTTCTCAGATAGTTTCGTTCTTGAACGTCGGGCAGGGAGGAGGGGGTGTGGAGAGGTGGAGAGAGGTACAGTCAGAAGAAGGGTATTCCACGGGCCGTTGGAATGGGGATGGAAGGCGTCTTGAGACACGAGAACGGAGCTGTGGGGGAGGTGCGTGTCCTGGAGCCAGGCCCACCTGCGGGGGGTCCAGACCAGCCACTCTGCCTGCCCGTGACTCAGGGCCTTGGGATTGGGGGTTAGTGACGAGCCAGGCGGCCCCGTTCTGCTCTGGATGGTCCTCTGTGGGCCCGTGTCCACTCCGCCCTCGCAGGGGGACAGGAAAGCAGAGAGTCCATAGCAAGGGGACGGGGGCGGCGGGCGGTTGTGCCGCGGCCTTCGCTCCTGTTTACTGTGCGTCCGGGACCCGCTGGGCACTTGGAAATCGAAATGCACCAGGAAGCGGCCTGGGAAACTTAGCTCCCCGTCTTCGGGGGCACCTGGCTGGACTTCAGAGAGAAATCAGATAAAGCAAAGACAAGACCACTGTCAGGGGCCCCAGATGGGAAGGCAAGGGAGAATCAGACACCAGAAAGGAGCACGTGGCTCCGTGAGAGAGCCCCCGGGGACGGAGGAAGGAGCCCCACACAATCATATCCCCCTCATTTTAAAAAAAAAATGACTTTCACAAACTCCAGTTCATCTTCTGGTCACAGGATAGACGCCGTGATGCCCACGTGACTGTTGAGGAAAGCGAAGCCCGGAGGAGCTGGGGGGTGAACTCCAGGCGGGTAGCTTGGTGCGTGTTTCTTTGGGGGGTAGAGGGAAAGGTTGGGGGAGCAGGACTCCTTGTTCTGATCACCCCATTTCGTCTGCTGCACAGACCAGGCCCCTCATTACAGAGTGTTTCTATTCAGCTCGTAAACACGTCGCTGAACTTCCATAGCAGTGGTTCTCAACCTGTGGGTCGTGACCCCTTTGGGGGTCGAACGACCCTTTCACAGGGGTCGCCTAAGACCATCGGAAAACACATATATAATTACATATTGTTTTGTGATGAATCACTATGCTTTAATTATGTTCAATTTGTAACAATGGAAATACATCCTGCATATCAGATATTTACATGACGATTCATAACAGTAGCAAACTTACAGTTATGAAGTAGCCACGAAAATAATTTTATGGTTGGGGGTCACCACAACATGAGGAACTGTATTAAAGGGTCGCGGCATTAGGAAGGTTGAGAACCGCTGTCCTAAGGCCTTTGATTTGGAAGGAAGCAATCGTGTGCTCACTCGCAATCCGAGCGCCGCAAACACGCCCGCTTCCCCTCCCTGTGCCAGTGGTTCCTTGAACCAACCCTCTGGGCTCTGCACGCATCACCTGGCCATGTCCCTGGGCAGCTGTCGGGATCTTTCTGGATGTCGGTGCTGTCGTTTGCTTCCGTAATGGATGGAGATTGTGCCCCGGCCCCGGCAAATCTGATCTCCCTGCATCGTGGCCTCACAGAGCGATGTTGCCGCCCCTCCCACTGATTGGGAGGGTCTGTCCTCCACCCCCTGAAGTCGGGGGCTCCCTTTACCTTCCAGAACTTGGCAGGAGGGAGGCTGCATTGTTCACGACAGCCAAAAGGCGGAGGCAACCCAAGTGTCCATGGACAGATGACCAGATGAAGAAAATGTGGAACCTGCGTGGGGTGGAATATTATTCAGCTCTGAAAAAGGAACTTCTCAGCAGTAAAGATACGTCTTTTAAACATGACATTCTCCTGCGTGCTACCACACGGGGGAACCTGGAGGACATTGGGCTGAGTGAAATAATTTGTCCACAAAAGGACAAATACTGTACGATTCCACTTACCGGTGATTCCCAGAGTCCTCAAACCCACAGAGACAGGAAGTAGGATGGTGGGTGCAGGGGCTGGGGCAGGGGAATGGGGGTTCGTGTTTCGTGGGGACAGCGTGGTGGTTTGGGAAGATGGAAAGGCTCTGGAGGGGGTGGTGGCGATGGGTGCACGGCGATGTGAATGTGCTCCGTGCCACTGACCTGGAGACGTCACATGTGGGTGAGACGGGAAATGGTATGCTCTGCGCCTTTTAGCCACAATGAAACGTAATTGTAGACAGTCACGTTTCTAAATATGACAGGAGCCTTGGAGAACGATACGGGACCACAGTTTCATAACCATGGGGCGGGGAAGGCCGGAAGCTCAGCACGAAATCTAGATCCACGCGGGAAAGGTGGACAGGGTGACGGCCACAGCTGCGTGGAGACGGACGGCGACGCCCAAGGCACTTTGTAAAGGGCAACCAGGAGAACAGCGGTTCTTAAACCTCAGCCACCTTCTCAAGGTCGGCCTTGCCACGCATCCCTACTTTGTGACTTACCTATTTTCCCTTTCATCTCTTACCCACTTCAGTGAGGTGTAATTCACAGACAAGAAAACGCCCCCACGTTGTGTCCATTTCCATGAATCATGACAAGCTCACATACCCACGTCACCACCTCTACCATCAAGACATGGACCTTTTCTGCCCGGCCGGCGTGGCTCCGTGGTTGAGTGTTGGCCTATGAACCGGGAGGTCACGGTTCGATTCCCGGTCAGGGCACAGCACATGCCTGGGTTGTGGGATGGATCCCCAGTGTGGGGATCACTGATGTTTCTATCTCTCTTGCCCTCTCCTTCCTCTCCGAAGTCCATAAAAATAAATAAAATGTTATAAAAGAAAAGGAAGACACGGACCTTCTCCATCATCCTCCAGAGGTGCTTTCAGGCCGGCTCCTGCCCTCCCCGGGGCCTCGAGGGGCCCTCCAGGCACCCCAGGCGGGGGAGGAAGGACAGCACCCTTGGGACACATCCCTTTCGCCCGGACTCTGTTCCTGACTCCGTGTCCGGTGCCGACACCCCCGCCCCAGCGCTTCCTGAGGAAGAGAAATCGCCGATCTGTGCCCCACATGGAGAGGCCACGAGGAAAGACAAACGCTTTAAACTCCCAGCCACCGGCCTCCTGTGCCTGATCCTTCCCTAACATATGCTAACATATGCTCCCCTCCAGAACTTCAAAAACCCGCCTTCCGCAGCGAGGAAAACAGGACCATGCGTCCGATTCCACTCCGAGCCCCGCCGCTCCCCTCTCGTACCATTACCTCACGGACAGAGGAAAATGTAAATCTGAAATATGCTGGTGATTATGGCCTTTCTTCCTGACAGACATCGTCATCTAAATGCACATAAATTGAATTTCTCCTTTAAAGAAATTTGAATACCTTTGGAGCATTTTAGCAAATCATGTGCAGCCCTCGTGGCACCACATCAATGCTCCGTGGAAAAGTGATCTGTCTGTGGCGTGACTCCCGCACTGGGAGGATGGCGCGGGGCCGGGACACGCCAAGAAAAATAGGGCGGACTTTATTGATATTCAGAATTTATTTTATTAAACGCGCACACAAGACAGAGACGTGGGGCGCTGGGGGCTGCCAGGGAAGGAGCTCCCAATATTAACTCCCTAAATCCTGCCTGTGCCTTCCGCCTGCCAACACAAGAGCGGGGTGGAGGAGGGGGAGGGAGGAAGGGAGAGGGGGGAGAAAATGGAGAGAGAAGGGTAATCGCAGATTTGCAGTTTTGCTTCGTTTTGACTCTGCTCGCTGGGGCTCCCTGCGGGGGGAGGCCTTGTGTTAACGATTACGTGGGACATGGCCGTGGTGGGGAGTGGGAGCAGGAGGCTGCAGTGCATCGGATGAGAGCTCTTGGGCACAGATGTCGCTGGGGGGAGAGGAAGGAATGTTCGCACAACCTCGTGTTCACCAGCTCGTGCCCGGGTGGGAGTGTGGGAGCTCAGATCGCTTGGTACTGCTCAGGGGCTGAGTCCAGGGTCGCTTGGGGGTTGATTGCTGATGGTCACTGCTAAGCTGGTAGAGTTAAAGAAGATGAATAATAATAATAACAACAACAACAATCTATAATAATAAAAGGGTAATATGCTAATTAGGCCGGACATCTTTCCAGACGACCTTCCGGATGAGGCCGGAGCTGCAAGGGAAGCCTGGATCCTGGGTGCCTGCTGGTGGCCGGAGGGAAGTCAGGGTCCCAGGTGCCAGAGGGAAGCCAGGGCCGGCCGCCGGGGGAAGGAAGGCCTACTCTTGCTTGAATTTCGTGCATCGGGCCTCTAGTAATAATAACAACAGGCATCCAGCTCTCAATTCTCTGCATCTCTGGCTTGAACGCGGTCCAGTGCCTGGGCTCACCGTTTAGCTCTGGGTTGGCACCTTTGCAAGTGACCATGGCCCTGGTCCCAATGCTCTTTGGATCTGTGCCCAGTCGGTGCCCAAGGACTCTGAGGCAGGGGTGTGGGGCTTGGCCTTGGCTTGGCCTGGAGTTGACCTCTGGGATGTTAGGACAGATGCTGGTGGATGGGGCCAGGTGGACGTTGCATGTTGGGAACAAGGTTTGGGTGTCCCTCGCCCATAACTGCTGGTCCCGTATTTACAGAGGACTCCTGTCTCCAGAGCTGATGTGGCCTGTGTTCCCTGCAGGTCCTGAGTTAACCACTCCAGCAGTGGTTCTCAACTTTCTGGCCCTTTAAATACAGCTCCTCATGTTGTGACCCAACCATAACATTATTGTCGTTGCTACTTCATCACTGTCATGTTGCTACTGTGATGAATCGTCATGTAAATATCTGATATGCAGGATGGTCTTAGGCGACCCCTGTGAAAGGGTCGTTCGACCGCCAAAGGGGTCGCGACCCACAGGTTGAGAACCGCTGTACTAAAGTAGTGAGTCATAGGTGTGTCCCCTTTTGCCATCACGTCCCAGCTCCAGGCGCCTGAAACTGGATGAATTCATTTGGACAAGAAGCTGCCTGGAGGAGGCATCAGGAAGCCCCTGTCTTGGGCCACTGGTCCCACAGTGGATCAGACAAGCTCTTCATTGATACATCAGGCCATGCATCCCCCTTATAAAACAACGTGCACCAGGACCTGATCGGGGCTAGGACTACTATGACAACCACAGGGTCTGCAGGGCGAGCAGGAGAGGGGAGTGACTCAAAGCAGGGCCTCCTACCCCAGAACCAGGTCGGCATCCTGATGCCATCACCTCCGGACTTTGGGCAAGTGGCTTCCCCTATGTGTGCCTCAGTTTGTTCACCAGTAAAATGGGGCTGATGCTCTGAGGCCAAACCACATGGAATTGCCATCAGTGTCGGCCAGGCACGGTGGGTGAATGGCAGTTGCATGTGGCGCATGCTCATGGAGTCCTGGGGAGGTTCTTTACACGCTTAGAAGAGTGCAAAGCACGTGGTGAGTGCCCAGGAAGTGCTGCTTCTGCTGTGGATCCTCACCTGTCACTCTCTGGCCCAAGGGAGGGTGAGCCCTCAGAGCGGGTCTTTTTCCTGGGAGCTTTCTGGACTCATGGGGAGTAGCGAGGGGAGAGGATACACCTGACCCAGACCTGCTCCTCCCTGCCCCCGCCTGCCCGCTCACCTGCACCAACACAGAAGCCATGTGCACCTGTCATCTTGCCACAAAGTCACCTGAGAGAAGGGTGAGGAGGGTGTAAGTGGGCTCCAGAAAACTCAGTAATTAAGCTAAATACTATGTTAATACAATATTTTTAAAAGTCAGAATTAATGGGCCCGGCCACGGTGGCTCAGTGGTTGGGTGTCGACCTATGAAGCAGGCGGTGGTGGTTTGATTCTCGGTCAAGGGCATATGCTGGAGTTGTGGGCTCGATCCCCAGTAGGGGGCATGCAGGAGGCAGCCGATCCATGAGTCCCTCTCATCATTGATGTTTCTCTCCCTCTCTCTCTTTTCCTCTCTGAAATCAATAAAAATATATTTAAAAATAAATAAAAGTCAGAATTAATGAAAAAAATCCACGATGGACGAAATACCAGCATTTTAGAAAAGACGGCATCTGGCAGAGTGGGGTCTGGCGAGGAAGGTGACCAGTGTGGGGAGGGGAGGAGCTGGGGTCGGGGCAGGGGCACTTCCTGAGCACTCGTTCTCGCTGCTCCTCCTTTTCCATCTGTGGCTCCAGTGGGGGCTTTATTGTATTCTCCCCGCATTTGGATAATTTATTTGTGCCTGAAGGAAATCCAACAACAGCGTCCACGACCCCCGTGATGTGATGCGTGGCTGGGTGATGGGCGCGGGGAGCCACGGCCTGGCCATGGTCTGCCCCTCTGAGCGCTTGTTGCAATTGAATAGTTGCTTGTTAGACGGCATCGGACTGATTGATGGGGGATCAATCTCTCTGCTGGTCTCCGTTCTGCGGCTTCCCTGCCAGGAGGCTGAGGAGAGAAGACACGCGGGCCAGGCCAGGCCGAGCGCAGCTGCAGACGTGGAGGCCAGGGAATGGCGCTCTGCCCCCGCCTCCCGCACCTGGGGAGGCCTCTGCACCCCTCAGCGCAGATGGGCGTGTGTATTCAGGATAACGGTCACGACCTCCGGTGCCCGGGATGTGATGCCAAGGAGCGTGTCAGGCCCATCCGAGGGGTGCCCCTCCTCCAGCCTCGACGGGAACCCCCTCCTGGAGGCAGACGGTCAGGACTGTCCTGAGACTTTGCCAAGATGGGGTGACTGGGGGTGCTCGCCCCGCACTGTGGAGGCTGGCAGATGAGGGCGGGAGAGAGATGGACAAAGGAGTTTGTTTTCTTAATACTATGAGGATATTTGCTGAGGGAATTGCTTCTACTTCCTTTTAAAAATATATATATATATTTTATTGATTTCAGAGAGGAAGGGAGAGGGAGAGAGAGATAGAAGCATCAATGATGAGAGAGCATCATTAATTGTCTGCCTCCTGCACGCCCCCTACTGGGGATGGAGCCTGTAACCCAGGCATGTGTCCCTTGACCGGAATCAAACCCGGGACCCTTCAGTCCTCAGGCCGACGCTCTATCCACTGAGCCAAACCAGCCAGGGCAAAGTAATGTCTTTCTAATTTTTAAAATTGAGAAAATTGGGAGGAAAAATCTCCACCTATAAATGCCACTTTAATTGAGATTCAAGTTCCTTCTCCGTCAGAGAGATGAAAAAGACTGGGTTTCAGTGGGACAGAGGGGAGCTGCCAGGGCCTGAGTTTTGGGGGGCTGGCTGGGGGTGCAGAAGGGCCCCCACGGAATACTCTTCTTCCAGAAGAATCACACTGGTGTTTTGCTTTCAAAAACCCTGAGCCCGGCTGGTTGAGCCAAGTCAGCCGGGATGCAGTTTTTGGCTTTGGCGCTGAAAGAGAGAGGAATCAAAAAAAAAAAAGAGAGAGAGAAAGAAAGAAAGATCATTTCCGTAACTACTAGGTATTAATATCCTGTTTAATTTAATTTCGGCTTTCTGCGCCGCCGAGCCCTCTCCCGCTAACACACAGTGTCAGCTTGGCAGGGAGTGGCTGACGGTATCAAAGGAGGATTTAGCTCTGAGCCCTTGCCGTGAGAGTGGCTCTATCTGCGCCCAGCACGGCTTTCAGAGGCGGGCATTGTGTCCCGCAAAGACGGTAATTGAGTGAATGAGGCCTGGCCCCTGGGCCTGCACGGAGCTCTGATAAGGACAGAAAGACACCGGCTTACAGGGCCTGCTTGCCAGAGGCGGAGAGGCTGGTGCGTGCCCAGGAGGAGGGAAGCCCAGCCATTCCTTCAGAGAGCTGAGCGCCCGGCCCCGAAGCCCTGCAGAGAGAGGGGCCTGGGCAGAGCAGAGGCTGGCCATTCTGCGCCTCAACACCCTGAGCGGGCGCTCGCGGGGAGATACACAGGTGGAGGGTGGGGTGGGGCTGGCCCCGGCGGCCGATCCACCCTCTGTAACTTCATAAACACACTGTATTCTTATTTGGCCGACCTCTGTCTGGCAAGCTCTGTAAGGACAGCGTTCCAGCCTTTGTCTGGGCTTGTGTATGTTCAGCCTGGTTTAGAAGGGCTGTGTGGCACCGGGGACTGACCCAGGGCCCCTGGGAGTCTGACTGGTTAATTTCCCTGGTGATTCCAATATGTATCCACCTGCCTTTGGTCAGGCTCTACAGACTCAAACAGGACTGCCCACTTTCGGAGGGCTCTGGGCCTTCCCATCTTCGGGAAAAACACACCTTTTCTGGTCCTTCCTCTGTGCACTGAAGACAGTTTAACAGATAAATGACCACAGGGTTATTGCCTGCCCACCCATCCATCCATCCACCCAACCATCTGTCTACCAGCCTCCCCATTCATTATCCATCCATCCATTCATTCGTAAACCCCCATCCCTCCATTCATCCAACTCCTCCATCCATCCATCCATCCATCCATCCATCCATCCATCCATCTATCCATTCATCCATTCATCCATCTACCCATCTGTCTACCAACCCCCATCCATCACCCATTCATTCACTGACCGCCCATCCATCCATTCATCCAACTCATCCATCCATCCATCCATCCATCCATCCATCCATCCATCCACAAATTCCCCCATTCATTCATCTATCCACTTATATATACCCCACCCCCATTCATCCATCTATCTGTTCATTCATCCATCAATCCACCACCCCATCGCCATCTATCTACCCATCCATCCTTCCATCCACCCATCCCTCTGACTTTGGAGAACCTCTTGTGCTTCAGGCACTAGTGGATGGCATCGTTTAATGGTTTTTTAGTGGTGAAAGCTTTGGACAAGAAGTTGAAACTTGAATCCTTACACTAGTTGTATGACTTTGGCCCAATCACTGCTTTAGATTTTGCCACAATTGGGACCTGCACTAGTCAGAGGCAGGCTAACTTTTTAAACTATTGCTCCCAAATTTCAGTGGCTTACCGTTGTTTAAGTCTATTTCTTATTCATGATCCCAACAGATGGTCTTGGTTGATGGACACCTTTCCTCCATGTAGTGACTCAGAGACCCAGGTTCTTTCCATATTGAAACTCGGCCCTCCTCTAGTCCGTGGAGCCCTTTCCATTCTGCTGGTGTGTAGGGAAAGAGAGAAACAAGGATTCGCTATGCGAGGCCTGGGAGTGGTGCACATCAGTCCTGCTCAGTTCCATCAGCCGGAACTCAGTTCTGTGGCCACAGGAAGGCACAGAACGTGGACATTGGGAGTGCCAGCGGTCTCTGTCACTGGGCCTCCCGATGGTTTTCAATCACAGAGAAACAGTGAAATGTTAGATACCAAGAGAAAGGTCAGGTCACAGGCTCCCAGATGTCCTTCACTCCTTGGCAGAAAGTTAGGCGTGGAGAGAGCTGAGGAGTTTTCTTAACATCTGAACCCACGATCTTTCAAACATGACCAGGCCCCTGATCCAAAGTGGAGGCAAGAAGATTAAATACTTGCCACTGGGGAGAAAGTCCAGGCCCATAGATAGTACCATCCTATCATGGTCTTCTTTTGTCCGGAATTCTGATGGACAAGTTTGCAGCTGGTCTTTTCTAGGAACATATATAAAGTATTTATTTCAAAATCATCATTGTCATCGTCAACATGTATTTAATACTTACGATGCGTCAGGCACTGTTCTAAGAGTTTCACATACTCACATAATTTACTTACAACAACCTTATGATTATGATCCCCCTGGTATGGAACTCAGTAACAGGAAGGCACTTACCTAAAATCACGCAGCGAAGAAGCGGTAGAGCAAGCAAGGGTGGTTTGGGTGACTCGCTTGAGCCCAGCAGCATCAATGCGAGAGGCCCAATGCAAGAGAGTTTCTTAAAGGTCTTTCTTATGGCCATTTAAATTCTGTGTCTCAGTCTTCTTATCCATAAAATGGGGTGTCGGCCACTGCCTTGCCTTTGGGGCGGCTTTATGGAAAGGGCCATGGGAGAGAATGAGTTTGCATGCGCCTGTCCAAGTGTTCAATGCCCCAGGTGAGCAGAATCATGGCTGTGGGTGGACTGTCTGTCTGTCTGCAGGCCCTTTTCTGCCCTGGGCCTCACAATAGCTAAAAAGTACGGCCTAAGTGATTCAGCAGAGTGAGTGCTTTTGACAGAACATGGTGTTCAGATGAAGTCCTGGCCTTGGGAATGCTAACCTGGGGGCGAGGGGGAGCGGGGAGCCTAGCGCCTTCCGCTGGTCCCTGGCAGCCCGCTGGGCGGTGCGTGTTTTCCCAGCTCCGGGAGGCGGCCCATCTCCACTCTCCAGGTGTTTCCCGTCCCACTGAGGGAGCCGTCATCGCTGAAAAGCGAGCTGCTGGGCACCGACTCTCCGGGTTACATGTTCCCGTGGGTTCCCGTCCACTGGCTGGGTTTCATGGCAGGGAATGCCGGGGAGACGCAACTGTTTTTGTTTTCTCTCCTTTAAAAAATGCAGAAACCGTAATCTATTGTACATCTGTCGTCCAGCGAGAGTGGGCGGAATGGGGTAGTGGGCAGGGCAGCCGTGGGAAGAGGCGCACCGCTGAGCCCTCCACTGACAGCGCACCTGCCCAGGTGTGACGGCACCCAGGTGTGACGGACAGCTCCCTGCCCAGGTGTGATGGACAGCTCCCTGCCCAGGTGTGACGGACAGCTCCCTGCCCAGGTGTGATGGACAGCTCCCTGCCCAGGTGTGACGGACAGCTCCCTGCCCGCTCAGGAGTCTGGAGAAGAAGGGAGGCCCTTGCAGTTTGGGCCTGGGGAGGAAGGTGTTTCTATTTTTCAGGAATGCTGGTCTTTCCTCTTGGAGCATTTCTGATTCTGTCTGGGCTCTCTGGAAGCAGTTAGGAGAAACAGCTGGACGTTTGAGGGAAAATGTCTCCTGCGCTCTTAACATCTTTATAAAGCCAGCTCGCATTTACTAGTAAGAGAAAGGACGGATCCGAATCGATTCTCCCCAAACCAACTCTCTTCTCCCTGCGCAGAGCTTTCTCGAAACTCCCAAATGTTTACCCGGCGGATTAAGCAAACAAGAGGTTCTCTAGCGCAGCTGCTTTTTACATATAAGCGTCCAGGGCCCAGGCGACCGAGCACGGGTGGGTGTCGAGCGCACTCGTGGAGTCCACAGCCGGCCTCCCTTGCTAACTCTCAATAGTCCCACACAGCCCCGGGGAGGTTTCTAGGATTAGGTCACAGCCTGGCAAAAGCAGAGAGAGTCTGGAGAAGTCCTAGGTGGATTTTAAAAGCCTCCCCCCTTTTCTCTCAATCTATCGGACCAAGCAGCTGATGCAAGCTTTGGACCGAATGAAGCATTTCAGCCCCTCATATTTTTTAACCACGGTCCGCGGCAGGAATCCTGAGCTGCAGCTGGCCCAGCAGAGCGTTCTCGAGCCTGTTGTGAAAGTCTCACCAAGAGCAAGGCTGGCGAAGCAAGCTCCCGCCATTGTTCCTACGGCAAATAGGGTTTCATGCCATTCCTACCCGGGTAACTGCCAGACAGAGAAGGCCTCACCGGCTGTCTTAGTCTGACTGGGCTGCTCTAATAGAATACCCTAGACTACGCGGCTTAACAACAGACATTTAGCCCGGCCGGTGTGGCTCAGTGGTTGAGCATCAACCTATGAACCAGGAGGTTATGGTTCGATTCCTGGTCAGGGCACCTGCCCGGGGTTGCAGGCTCCATCCCCAGTGTGGGGCATGCAGGAGGCAGCTGATGCATGATTCTCTCTCATCATTGATGTTTCTACCTCTCTCTCCCTCTCCCTTCCTCTCTGAAATCAATAAAAATATATTTTAAAAAAGGAATAGACATTTATTTCTCATAGTTATGGAGGCTGGGAATTTCAACATCCAGGTGCTGGCTGACTCAACTCCTTGTGAGAGCATTCTTCCTGGCTTCCAGTGGTCTTCCTGCATAGCAAAGAAAGATCTCTCTCTCTCCCTCCCTCTCTCTCTCTCTCTCTCTCTCTCTCTCTCTCTCTCTCTCTCTCTCTCTCTTCCTCTCTTCTCATAAAGGGCACTAATCCCAATAGGAGGACTCCACCCTCATGACCTCCCAAAGGCCCCATCTCCAAGGGTAGGGCTTTGACATACATACTTTGGGAGGACACTACTTACTCCATAGAACCAAGTCACCCCTTGGGACCATCAAAACATGTAACAAAACCAGGACACAGCTGCCTCCCAGAAATCACGTCTGCTGGAAACATTTCCCCACTGAGAAGCACAAAGGGGGTACGTGTCCCAATCACGGGTGCAGGTAACACTGTCACCAGGAACCGTCCCCCGAGAGGTCTCGCTCCCCACCCAGCCCCTCATGCCATGAGCTAGACAACGTTTCCACGTGGGTCTGGGACAGAATCGAGTGCCACAGGCCCAGCAGCGTCTGTGGGATTCTCCTTCAATGTTTCTTCCATGAAAGATGGGTCCCGGCCTTCGGAGCTCCGTGCTGGGGATGGACTCGGCTGGGTAGGTGAACTCTGAAGAGGGCTGCGAATGCCAGGAGCTTCTCCCAGCTCCTGAAACCCGAGCCTTTCACTTGGCCATATTTTCAAAGGAGAAGACAGCTAATGGGAGTCCGTTCCTTACATTAAAAAATATACTTACAGCTAACAGCACCAAACCACTTAAGTCGGCAGCCGACCAATTATTAATTAGATGAATGGCCTTTTATAAATCCCTCGGCAGCCTCTGGACAACTGATGGGTTTATGGTCCGTGCATTAGGGGCTGTGGTTCCTCTGTGGTTATAACTATCCGCAGTGGCTGGCAGTGGGAGGGTCATTGCACCAAAAGCAGCTGCCCCGTGGACATGCTGTCATTGCTACCATAGGGGTGATGGGGAGGGAAAGTTCTGTGCCCTTCCTAGCTGTCTGATCTCGGCAAAGTCCCTAGAATTTTAGTTGCCTCCTCCGATGTGTCTAATTGATACCCCCCGCTTTCCCCAGCCCAGCCTCTGTATGCCCTTTTTTTTATAACAACATCCTTGTTTCCCTTGAGAAACTATCTCTTCCCTACTCTCAGCCCATTTGGTTTGGGGGAGCTGGCTCCGCTCTTAGGCTAGGGATGGGACAGGTGACCCCGGTCTGGCCAATCAGAGCAGCCCATCCATCCGTCTAGCCCCAGTGATGGCTTCCCATCTTATCAGAAGCAAAACCACTCGAGCCGCTGGCACCAGATACACAGCTGCTCTTCCAGACCCAGCTGGATTGATTCTGGCGCTCAGCTTTGTTGGTGTCTGCGGAAGTTTGCGAGTTGAACGTTTTGAAGGGTGGTGAAATGCTGTAATTCTTTTAAAAATGTTTAGAAGACCGGAGAAGAAGCCCATTGCTTTCCCAATACACACTACAGAACACACGATTTCGGCTGGTGGGCCGAGAAACAACAATTGAACGGGGAAGCCCATAGGCACATACTAGGGTCTAACTACTGCTGTCAAGTACAATGCATGATGCTTACCGGCTCAACCCACAGCCTCGTTTTCACCCATGCCTGTCCCGCTGACAGTGGGTAGGCGAGGACTCTCTCTCTCCCGAGCTATGGACCTGAGCCCAGGTTCTTTTCACCTGGTGGCTCTGCCATCGCCTGCACCTGCCAAGCCCTCTCTTGGCCCCCCCCTCCCAGCCCCCCCAATATCGTTGTGTTCCGACGGCAAGCCGAGGCAAGAGGAAACGTGGAGTGTAGTGCTATGCTATAGGTTTGATGTTCCAGGCCTGGCAGTGATGCACGTCAGTTCTGTTCACGTCTCATTGGCCAGAACTACGTCACATGGCTTACCCTAACTGCAAGGGAGCCTGGGAAATGTAGTCTCGCTGGATGCCCAGAAGCAAAAGGGGAGAACGGGGGTGGAGAGCAGCCAGCTAGCTTCTGCTACGCCCCCAGGGACACACCCGCAAGTGTTGTGCTGGTGGTCCAGTTGGCAGCATGTCTTATTTGTGTGCCCATGGCTGTCACAGGGACGCTTCCGTTGGGGGGCTGAGGGTACAAAACAAAACCCTCAAAGCCACCCGTTTCTCAGACTTTCTGGCTCCGAGAAATCGAAAATATTTAGACATTGCCGGCTTCTTGGGTCTCCCTGGATGTCACATTCGTCCCAAGCGACGTATTTGCAACCGGGCGGCAGAGCTGAAGGGTCCAGTGTTGCTCCAGTCAAAACCGGCTTTCCTTTAACGACGCATTCTCTTGTGTGTGACGGTCTTGAAATGCAGTTTTCCAGGAGAGCTGGGGTTTTCATAAGTGTCCCGTCCTCTGTCCCGAGGCTCCCACACCAGCTCGCTGGGCGACATTCTGTGTGTTCAGGAGAAAAATCACTTCCAGGGCTACAAATGAGTCCTTCAGTGATCCCCAGGAGTCATGATGTCTGTGACATAATGAACCTTTCTAAATTACAGCCGACGCTAATTAGATCACTTATTGCTACATTCCGGGCTCTGAAACAATTTGCTTAAAGTGATAGTTACCTCTAATGAAAAGATACATAACGGAAAATGTCAGCAGCCTTTTAAATCCTCCGCGACGACGTATCAGGAGGGCTGTCTGGTGCAAAGTGCTCGCGGTGGAGCAGCGGTTTTTGTCACCATTTCCTCCTGAATTAGGCGAGTATTTATGATCCCTTGGAAAAAAAGGGAGAATCCCCGGGGGTGGGAGCAGACCAGGTCACCAGGAGCTGCCTCCTCCAGCCCTTGTCCGACCTGCCCCTCCCGACGCTCGCCGAGGCTGGGCCACTCCCAGAACCTCCTCTAGAAAGATCTGCTACTCACCTACTCACAAGGCCGGCTTTCCTTGAATGCCTGGGGCTCCTGGTCTCTCCCCAAGCCCGGCCAGCTCTCTGATGAGGCTGGAAGGGGTGCTCCAACAGTGGGGACTGTGATGGGTCAGGAGAGGGCCGGCATGTTGAGGCTGGGTTAGCAGGCAGGCCCTCGGCAGCAAATAGGGTCACTCGAGAAGGCCGTCCAAGGCATTTGCCAAGAGGTGGGCAGGGTGCGGAGAAGCCAGAGGGATGACAGTGGAGCTGTTGCCACCTCCAGGCCCAAAGGGACAAGGGGAGGGAATGGCTATCAGAATCCAGAAGAGAGGATTTTTGCCCCCCCCCCTTGCATCCCCGCCAGGTGGACACAACAGGGGACGTCAGGGAAGAGAAGAAGCAGAAACCTAGAGAGGGAAGTGACCTGCCCAGTCACCCAGCATCCAACTCACTCTTGTGCCATCACCTGCCCCACCCGGGCCACCCTTCAGGCCGCGCAGCCTGTGCGTGCTCGCTCAGAGCACCCAAGGCCTGACTGGCAAGGGAGGGGCTGGGGTGAGCCCCGGACAACCGGGAACACGCCCCACCTGCCTCAGGCTGGAGGCAGCGTGGGCCATGGGTCAGGGCAGAGGGAAGGTGCCTTTGACTAATAGTTTCTCATCAGGGATGGGCAGGGACCAACTCCCACACCAACTCTCTGCCCAGCCCCGGTGCCCGCTGTGGCTCTTTCTTGCTGGAAGTAGGGTCTGGAGCGTGTGGGGAGGGGTAACGGTGGGCGAGGGGCTCTGAAGGAGCAGTGCAGGTGGGGAAGGTCTGGTTGCAGAACCCAGGGGAGAAGCATGGCTGACCCCTCCCCCAGCCTGCAAAATTGCCAGCAGCCATGAAATGCCGGCTTCCTAGAACCTGCAATTGGACCTGCAAAGTCCCGACCCATTGAAAGCAAGCATCCCGGAGAAGGAATTTCTTATTCTTTCTCCCGGCCCCCCGGGTGGGTCAGAGGCCAAGAGAGATTCGTTCTGATCCCATTTCGGCTGCGTACTGGCCATAACCTTGTGTAAGTCACATTTTGCAACTCCAAGACTGCATCGGGAAACACGCCTAGTTAAATTAAGACGAACACACACCAATAACCGTACACTCAGTGCTTGTGGAGGGTGGCAGCTACCTGTCCACCCAAACTCTGACCCCCTCCCGACATAATGGGCAGTCCTCCTTGGGGCGGGGAGGAACTCAGCCAGGGACTGCATTTCCCAGCATCCCTTGTGTGTATAGGCATCTGTGTTCCAATAAAACTTTATTTGCAAAGCCAGGTGGTGGGCTGAATCTGGCCCAGAGGCGGGAGTTCGCCTCTGGTATGGAGAACGCCCATCCATCTCTTTTCTAGATTTGCCAAGTAGCAGCCTGTACTAAGCACCAGTTTAGTAGCCTGCCCTGATCTGTGCCTGCCAGGTGCAGGGATGGGGCAGGGCTCCGCTGTTACTGTTCAGCTCTTCCCACCAACGCTTACTGAACTCGCTCTCCCTCCCCCCGTGTACTGGGTGCTATGTTCTTCTGGAATTTGCCTGAGAACCACAGAGGCCCTGGCTCTGTCCACAGAATTACATCCCAGCAGATGTGACGTCTGCGGATAAGCACGGGTGCTGAGGGGGCGTGTCGGGGGGACTCTGATGCAGACTGGGGGGTAAAGGAAGGCTTCTTGGAGGGCTGACACCCAGGGCCAGGTGGCTGCTGCTTTACCTGGTCTGTGTCCCCCGGACCTCAGGGCACTCTGCCCCTTCCCCTTTCTGAGGTCTGAAACCTGCGGAGATGGCATCAGCTCAGGATGGCCCGGTCCTGTGTCCCAGGTCATCACGGGGACCAAAGCTGCCTGCAGACTAGAACCACCTGCCTGGAATTGTGATGTGAGCGAGAAGTAAAGTCCTGCTGTGTTATGCTGCCCCGACATCGTAGGGCTTATTTGTGACAGCATTTAGCCTTGCCCTGACTCTGCGCACACCATCTCATTTAAACTTCTCAACCATCCTATGAAACGGGGCCTTGAATCGCCCCGATTTTACAGAGGAGGGAGCTGAGCCTCAGAGCGGTGGAGTGGCTGGTCCAAGGTCACACAGCGAGTCAATTCGACAGCTCGAACTCTAACCCAGAGATATCTGTCTGCAGAGTCCATGCTGTCGACCGCTGTCTGGCCCTGATTCCGATCGATACAAAACCCAGCCCTCCTGTCTAGTCGTGCAGCCCAGCCAGAAGCAGCGGGGGACAGTCCTGTCCTGGGACCTGTATTAAATGGGATGAGACAGACTCTCCCCAGGGCAGGGGCCTGAAGGCCAGAGGCCAGACTGAAAGGGCAGGCAGTCCTCTTATCTTGGGGAGAGCCAGGGTTTTGAGGGGTTTGGCGACTGCCGCCTGCAGATCTGTGCAGAGTGGTATGCCTCAGGCCCCGAATCCCTCCTAGGCCATGAGAGAGAGAGAGCCATGGGAGGCGAGCTCCAAGAGGGAGGTCCCCCAAGATCCTCCCTTAATTCCTGCTCCCTCAAAAATGTTTTTCTTTGCAGGCCAGCGAGGTGCCTCTCTCTTTGTAGCCAAGATGTCCAGGGCTGACAGGCTAAAACTGCTCGCTTGCTTTTAAGTGTCAGGAGATGTAAATAGTTTTAGTCTTCAGTGGTTTCTGATTGAATCTCCTTTTGAAGTAATGATAGCTATAATTTAAAGCAACAGTTACCATATTTTCCTTGCTGGCTGGCCGTCTTTGAAGCACGGAGTATAAATCTGCTTAAAATCTTAAAATAGCTGTAGCTCTGTCTCAATATTCTACCAGGAGCCAGGGAGATTCGGCCCCTAATTGCCATCATCTGTAACCAATATCAGCAGCACAGCGGGCTTGTGACAAGGTGGCTGGGAGAATTGCTCTGACATGGACAGGAAGGTGGAGGCAGAGACGGGGTCCCTCTTGGGGATCCTTGGCTTTGGCTGGAGTTCGGAACAAACCCGTGCTGAAAATGAGGACCAAATGGGCTCTGGGCTGTTAGGAGATTTTCCGGACCATCTTTCCCAGGCCCTGCCAGGCGTCCTGGCGCAGCCATGAGAGGCGCCTCCTGGCAAAATAGAAGGACTCAGAAAGTTCCAGGGCAGGCGAGGAACGGGTCCTTGCCGATAGGATTCCCAGGATGCCCTTCATGCCTGGGATAAGGCGCAATGTCCTTATCAGTCCTAAGAAGAATGAGGGAATGGAGCCTGAAACCTGGGCATGTGCCCTCACCAGGAATCAAAACCCTGACCTTGGCGTGGCTCAGCTGGGCTCTCCAGATCCCTTAGAGCTGAGTGGAGAGTGGACTATGGCAGACAGAGGGGCACCTGTCCTGTGGGAGGCCCCAGGAAGGCAGACACAGATGGGCAAGCCTCGAACAGGTGACCATGGCCCTGGCCGGTGTGGCTCAGTGGATAGAGCGCCAGCCTGCGGACTGTAGGGTCCTGGGTTCGACTGCAGTCAAGGGCACATGCCGGGCTGCAAGCTCGATCCCCAGTAGGGGGTGTGTGGGAGGCAGCTGGTCCATGCTTCTCTCTCATCATTGATGTTTCTACCTCTCTCTCCCTCTCCCTTCCTCTCTGAAATCAATAAAAGTATATTTTTTTAAAAGAAGAATATTAGGAGTAGAACAAAGCAGATGCCTGATGCACATCCCCCATGAGGATGCTTCGGGCGATACCGTAGGAGAAGGACAGAAGCACATCTGTGCACTGAGCAATCCTCCTCGTTGCAGGGAGCGGGTGAATGGTGGAGAAATCAGGGCAGGGCAGTGCTCAGGGGGCCGGGGGCCAGGTTAGTCATAGTGGGAAGGAGCAGGGTGTGAGGAGCTGAAAGACAAGACAGAGATAAAATATACTGGACTCGGCAAGTGGGTAGCCGGAGGGGCCTGGGCGGTGGGGCTGGGGGAGGAGTGAGGGTCGGAAGGGAGGGGAAGGGAAAGCTGTTCTGGGCTTGGGAGAAGAGTGTGTTGTGTGTGTGTGTGTGGGGGGGGTGTCCTGTCAGGGAACCGGTGGGGCCCGTTGAATCGGAGGTTACCGTGGGAATCAGGTTGGAATCCGGAGGAGGCCAGGGTGTGGTCCTGGTTCCAGGAGTTGATGTAAGCCTTCCTGTCACCTGAGAAATAGGTCCCTGATTTGCATGCCCTGAGGTCTTAGGTGGTTGAGATGTGCCCTCACGTCACCTGGGCCCTGCAGCCGCCTCTTCCGAAAGAGAATGCGAGGGATGGAGGGCGCCTCTCCTGCCAGAAAGGATGCGGTTTCCCACCATCGGGCCCCTGACAGGCTGTCCCAGGAGGAGAGTCTTTGGGTCGAATAAGTTAGGGCGGCAGCCGCTGGACACAGAGTCAGCGTGTCCCTTCGGTGCAGGACTTACCGGGGCCTCATGGGTGCACATGAGGGCTCACACGTATCTTCCTGCAGAGCTGTGTGTTTCCGTGGCCGGTCCTCAGCCCTGAAAGCTCAGCTGTCTGGACCTGGGGCTGAGGGGTGCGGTGCGGGTCAGGGAGGCCTCCAGGTCTTCAGTGTTTGGGGGACAGAGCTGCACAGACCTTGCTGGGCGTGCATTCGCGTGGAGCCTGCATTTCAAACCCCGTCCCGGGGCACACGCGTGCACGATGCTGGTCCACAGACCATGCTTGGAGGAGAAAAGTCTTAGAAGACCACCTTCCTCCATGGGCCAGTCCCCCTAGGGCAGCGGTTCTCAACCTGTGGGTCGCGACCCCTTTGGGGGTCGAACGACCCTTTCACAGGGGTCGCCTAAGACCATCGGAGAACACATATATCATTACATATTGTTTGTGTGATGAATCACTATGCTTTCATTATGTTCAGTTTGTCACAATGAAATCGGGGGTCACCACAACATGAGGAACTGTATTAAAGGGTCGCGGCGTTAGGAAGGTTGAGAACCACTGGCCTAGGGGATGCCGTGAGGAGTTAGGCCCCAGCCAGGCAGTGGCAGCTTATCGTCACCCGTTCGGTGGTCCCTGCGCCCCGTATTCCTTTCCATTCCTGTCTGGGGCACGGACGGAGCCTGGGCACAGAGGAAATCCGCAAAGGTTTCAGCAGGACCGAGAGCGGGGGCCCTTGTGATCCTCTAACCCAATGAATGAGCAGCCCCTGAAAGGACACAGGGACCCTCCACACACCCTGCCCTGGAGCCGGGCGCCGGGAGCCAGCGTGGGGTGGGCAGATGCCGCCGTGTCATCCGGTTGGCATCAGAGCTCCGGGCTGGGGATGACCCAACAGCCCTGCCCCATGGGGCGTGTGATGCTCAATCATCGTAATCAGATCGAACAGCCCTCCAGTCCCTATTTAGAATGGAATGCAGGGCCTTTAACGTGGGGATGGGGAAGGAAAATAAACTGTGGTTTTACCGTGGTTGAGAAGCAGAGGGTGGGGGAGGGGTGGGGGAGGACATCTGCGTTTCAAGCAGCGGCTGCCCCGTGCCCGCAGCTGTCCCTGGACGTGGGGGGCCTCCCGCAGCATGAAGGCTCTTGGGGACCTGGGGCCGCCCACACCCCTCACGCGAGCCCTGCCAGGAGCCGTGGAAATGGCCTCTGCAGAGGGCCTTCCTTTGGAACATTCTCGATGGGGTTCGATAGCCCCAGCGTTGGGTCCCAGCTCCGCTGTCTACTGGGTCTGGGGCCTCGGACAAGCCGGTCTCTGAGCCTCTCTGGATCTGCCGTGCCGTCCAGAAGAGATGTGGTTTGATCTGTCGGGCAAACACCTTCCCTAAGTCTTTCCTACACCGTGTCTGACCGCAGGGTCCCTGCGCCGGCTGGAGCTGCCATCTTCCCTGGACACGGACCCGCCTCACGGTGCTCGCGTTTTCCGGAACCATCTTCTCCCGCTGCCCCTCCGCGGTTGGTGTTCGGCCGAAGGCGTGTGCTGGTGCAGACGGAAATACACCACATTTCATTCGTTCATTCATTCGTTGATGAACAGATGGGCGGTCTCCACTTTATGGGGGGCTGTGGTTGATGATGCTGCAGTGAACAGCTGTGCACACGTGTTTGTGGGGGTGTCTGTTTTCATCTCCTGGAGTGGATTCTCTGGGTCACATAGAAACCATATCTAACTTTTAGAATAATGTTCAAAACGTTTTCCAAAGGGATTGCACAGTTTCACATCCCCACCGACAGTCTATTATTAAGGTTATAATTTCTCTACATCCTCGCCAACACTTGTAATTATCTGTCTTTTTTTTTATGACAGCCACCCTCGTGGGTGTGCAGTGGTATCTGACTGTGATTTTGATTTGCGTTGCTCTGGTGTCTAATCGCGTTGAGCATCTCTTAATAGGGCTTAGTCGTCAATGTGTACATCATTTTGGGGAGAATGTCTACTCAGATCCTTGGCCCATTTTTAAAATTGGATTTTATTATTATTATTGAGTTGAACTATTTTTATGTGTTCTAGATAAAATTCTCTTATCAGATATAGAATTTGCAAATATTCTCCTATTCCCTTGGTGATACTTTTCACCTTCTTGATGGTATCCTTCGGGGCACACTGTTTTACCTTTCGATAAAGTTCCATTTATCTACTCTGTTGTTACTTGTGCTTTGGGTGTCCGCTCGCCCAAGGTCACAGAGATTTAGGCCTATATTTTCTTCTAGGAGTTTTATAGTTTTAGCTCTCACAGTGCAGCCTTTGATGCATTTGAGTTAGCTTTTGCGCATGCAATGAGGAAGGGATCCAACCTCATTCTTTTGTGTGTGGATATACAGTTGTCCCCATTAAAAAAAAAATACGGGCGCCATTCCATGCCGGTCGGTAAATAGTGCTCCTCTCTTGCTCCGACCCTTCCCCGGGACCCCCCTAGACACCCCCATGGACAGACCCATCCGTGTCTGTCACCACGGGAGGCCTCGGGACCCCGCCTGTTCCGCTGCCAGGGAGGCCCCGGTCGTTAGATACTTCGCATGTCACACCCAGGTGCTGGTGTGTGTGTTCTGACGCATTCTGCGGGTTGGAGATACTCATGTCCATTCAGAATGAGGGGGGCGGCGTTAGGAGTGTTTGTTTTTTTTTTTTCTGTTTCACGAGGAAACCGAGCTCAGGGAGGTGCAGCCAATAGCCCGAGGTCCCACAGGCAGGGGTCCACGGAGCTGGCACCTGAGCCAAGGCAGTCGGATGGCAGGGCCCGCCCTCGGAACCACCACATCCGGGGCCTCCCGCCTAGCGCCTGTGGGTGCTTCAGGACTATCTGCGGGCGTCCAGTGAATGAATGAATGAATGAATGAATGATTCTCGATGCCTCTGTGGCATCCAGAAAAACAGTGTTCTCTCTCCCTCTCTTCTCCCCCCCTCCCGCCCCTGCTCTTGCATTTTAGTTATTTAAAAACAAAAGGGCTTTTTGAAGAGCGAACACAGGCACATGGGCCAAAAGAAACAAAGGGACAGAAACGGACAAGTATTCCTTCTGTCCTTGACCCCTCCCAGGTCCTTTCCCTGCGGCGACCGCTCTGCCCAGCTTCTCGGGTGAACGGATGCGTGCTCCCCGCTTCGCTCAGACGGGAGCGTGCCACTGGGACGTCCTGCCTGGGTTTTACTTTCTCCATGGAGATTGTTCCAAAGGGACTTCTCAACACCCCCCCCCCCCCCGCAACACCCCCCTTTAAGCCTTAAATTCTTCATCGGTGCCATCCCCAAAGGAGGCTGCGGCCATGAAATAAACTGCGAAAAGCGCTGTCCAATGCTAAGCACTTACTTAACTCCATTTCCTTGTATTTCATTTCATTTTGTGTCAAACGGCGTAAAGGAAGTGAGAGCCGGGATGGCCTCCACTCGGGACTGGCCACTGAGGCTGACCGCCCGCTCCCGAGGGCGACAAGACTTCCTGTGGGTGTTGGCGCCCAGATAATGAGCCCTTCACCCCAAAGCCAGGGAGGGAGGCAGTGAGGAGCACACAAAAATACGGACAAAGGGAGCTTCACAGCCATTTGAAAAACTATAGACAGTGAGCCCCTCTGCCCTGCGCCCCCCACCCCCCAGGCCTCCCCAGCCCCTTGGGGGATGTGGTCCGGCTTCAGACACTCGGCTTCCACGCCCCAACATCCAGCAAAGCAAAGTGGGGCCAGAGGGGAGAAGCGTGGGGTTGCTTTACACGGAGCCTCCAAATTCCACGCTTGGGTGATAGATAACGAACACGGCCCAGAAAACACAGCTCTGCCAAGTCCAGGCCTCTTAGTCCCGGGGAATGAGGCGGGGGGGGGGGGGGGGGGGAGCAGGGTGCTCTCATCCTGGTCAATTTGCCCCCAATTTGACAGGCCGGGGCCGGCCTGTGAGCCAGCCAGGTGGCCCGCCCCCCTCGGGCCTGCCACTCAGGCTGGCCAGGAAGTCTCGGACCCCTGTCTGGGCACGAGGTGTGCGCCTCTTGCTGTCATGAACCCACCGCTCCCCTCCTCGCCCTGCTAATCGCATGGAAAACAGACAGCATTCAAGCAAGAATAGCATTATTTTCATCAACACACACCGCGATCACCGCTTGGGAGATGTTTTTCAAATTACCCCTGGAAACTCCCCCAATCGAGTAATTATCAGGGAGAGAAGAGAGGAAGGGGAAGGGCGCGGGAGGGGGCGCCAGGAGAGGCAGGCCGCTCTGCTTTGTCAGGGAGAAGGAAATAAAGAGAAAGCAGCGCTTCAAAGGGCGCATTTCCATAATTGCCCGGTAACTTTGGCAAAATAAATCTGCGCGGAGAACAGCCCAGGCTCTCAGATGAGTGCACTCCAAAGCCAAGGCCTCGGGCCCACTTGTTAGCGGCCTGCAGCGGGGAGGGCAGGCTCGCCACCCGCGCCACAGCCCTGGGACCAGCCGTCCCGGCCCGACACGGGGCCCGGGTAAGACCTCACCCTGCCTTTGTCTCCCTCCTGCCCCCTGACGCCACCACACACACGCACATATGCACATGTGCACACACACACACACACACACACACACACACACACATGCCGGGCTCCTGACACCACCACACACACGCACATATGCACATGTGCACACACACACACACACCCGCTGGGCTGCTGACACCACCACATACACGCATATATGCACACGTGCACACACACACACACACACGCCAGGCTCCTGACACCGCCACACGCACACACATATGCACACATGCATACACACGCATGCACACACACACACATACTCTGGACTCTCTGACAACACCACACATATACACACACATACCTGGCTCCCTGACACTACCACACACATGCACATATGCACACACTCACACATGCACACACACACGAACACACACACACGCCCTCCCGGGTCACAGAAGCAAGTAAATAGAGACGCACTTGTGCACAGGGGCTGGCAGCAGTGAAGAGGTGGCGAGAATCAGGAGGCAACACCGCACCGAGTTACGCTTGCATCTGGGAGAACCTTCCCGAACCTGCTCCCGAGGGAAATGTCCAGCGGGAAAGGCCCCGCCACCCAGACAGACGTCCTCCGTGGGGTCGCCTCTGTCCCTCTGGCCTGGGATGCTCCCACCCCAGCAGCAGCCTGGGGTGGGACCCGCTCTCTCTCCCAGGCCCGCCTGGTTCCTGTGCGCGCGCTCTCGCCCCCTCTTCCCCCTTCCAGGCCCAAAGGCTTGTGAGGAACACAAAACACCCACTTAGCACCCTGTTTAATGTTCCTCTCCGGGCGCTGTGGTTTCTGGGAGAACAGACCTGATTTTCCGGGGTTGCCCCCGACTCCCTGGCTGCTCAGCTGCGCACTGTTGACACCGGGCGGGAGGAGTCCGAGGGGAGGGCTGGCCGGTGCCTTGGAGGGCCTTCGCCCCTGCTCTCCACGCACTCGATGCCAGGAGCTCCCCAACCAGTCATGACCATGGAGAATGTCCCGACACTGCCCTGCGTCCCCGCGCGGGGGGAGGGGGGAGGGGTGTGTCGCCACGCTGAGAAGTACTCCTAGGACCTCTCCTAGGCCTCTCCCTCCACCTCCGGAAGAGGGGCCCCCTGGGTTTTCTATCCAGACAATCGGGATGGCCTGGGGGACGGGGGGTGGTGATGGGGGACGGGGCTGGAGTGTCCAAGGGGAGCAGTGACTGTGTCAAAGCTACGTCGTCACACCCTACACCAGTGGTCCTCAACCTTCTGGCCCTTTAAATACAGTTCCTCATGTTGTGCCAGGGGTCCTCCAACTTTTTAAACAGGGGGCCAGTTCACTGTCCCTCAGACCGCTGGAGGGCCGGACTATAGCTTAAAAAAAAAACCCATGGCCGAAACCGGTTTGGCTCAGTGGATAGAGCGTCGGCCTGCGGACTGAGGGGTCCCAGGTTCGATTCCGGTCAAGGGCATGTACCTGGGTTGCGGGCACATCCCCAGTAGGAGATGTGCAGGAGGCAGCTGATCGATGTTCCTCTCTCATCGATGTTTCTAACTCTCTATCTCTCTCCCTTCCTCTCTGTAGAAATCAATAAAATATATTAAAAAAAAAAAAACAAAAAAAAAACCATGAACAAATTCCTATGCACGCTGCACATATCTTATTTTGAATTAAAAAAACAAAACGGGAACAAATACAATATTTGTATTTGCATGTGGCCCGCGGGCCGTAGTTTGAGGACCCCTGTATGTGACCCAACCAAAAAATGATCGTCGTTGCTACTTCATAACTGTAATGTTGCTACTGTTATGAATCATAATGTCAGGATGGTCTTAGGCGACCCCTGTGAAAGGGTCGTTTTTCCGCCAAAGGGGTCGCGACCCACAGGTTGAGAACCGCTGCGCTAGACGGACCTTTTTAATGTGGTCAGGCTGGCTGGCTAGGTCGGGTGACAGTGGTCAGTGAGGATCAGGAGGCCATATCTGGACAGGTCATGGGTCCCCATCACCCCCCTAACTATCTTTAGACCCACAGCTTTTCACTTTTGCCTCATCCTAGACAACGCCGGCTTTGTAAGACGATTTGGATAAATGGGTCGAATCCAGTCCCCTCCGTGTTGCAGCTGGTGAACCTGGGGCCTGGAGAGAGGGCAGGCCTGGGCCCCACTCAAGCGGGAGGGAGCTCGAGCCACAGACACCATTCCACACACCTGGAATGAACTGCCCGTTTTCGCTGGATGGAGGTAGCGGGGATGTGCAAGCAGGAATCAGAAGATGCAGAGGACATTTCTAGAAGGATCCAAATAATGAGGCCCAAAGCCAGTTCCTGACAGAATCTCCCAAGAGGAGATTCTGACCCCAGCACCCAATCCCTCTCTCTCAACCTTCCGGAACTCAGGCCCATGTCAGTGGAGCAGGCCAGTGGCTGGAGCATCCCTTGCTCTCCTGCAGCCTTGCCTGCTCTAACCGGTCCACGCTGCCTCCCCACTGGACCCCACTTCCTCCTCCCTGTATTCCACCGAAAATAAATTCAATTGGAGGCCGCGAGTGCACCAGTCCCAGAGGTGGGCCGCCACTTAGGGAGATAATTTTATTCCCTGGCCTGGCCGCGCACCGCCCCCTCCAGCTCCATGCGGATAATGAGGGGAGCGGTGACATACACGCTTTCCTCTGACCTAATTGATTATCCCACACACCTTGGAGCGCTTTGCATAACCAGCCCCGACAGCAGGAACCCCTGCCAGGAGGAGTGATTGACACATTTTATTTCTAATTGAAGCTTAATCAGGACCAAGGATGAGATTCCCATGTCCTTCCCCCGCCCCTCTCTCTCTCCCCCCCTCTCTCCCTTTTTCCCTCCTTCTCTCCCCTAGCTTCTCATCTCCTTTTTAAATCCTAGGGCCGGACAGTAAAGGGTGGGGGCTGTTCCTAGGGCCCCTGAGAGGAGGGAGAGGAGGGGAGGACTCGGGGAGGAGGCTCTGGGAGGAGGACGGGGAGCCCGCTTCCTGGTGAAGTGCAAGTGCAGCAAAAGGGAGCTGCCTCCTGGTCCCTCTCTCAGCTCAAAGTCCTCGAGGGCCTTTTATTCTCTCCATTACCCTGTCTCTTTGGGGTCAACCTGAGGCCAGGTGAGGGCCCGTGTGTTCGCTCATCCCACGGAGAACATGCAAACCCGGGACCTGCCCTTGGGTTTCCCCCTCTCCCCTCTGGCACCCACACCTCCTGCCCTTGCAGTGGGCAGGGCGGGTCTCCCCTGAGGACCCTTACCCCTGGGATGGGACAGGCTGCGGAGCGCGTGGAACCCAGGGTTTTCACTGGAGAGAGAGCAGGACAGGCACTCAGATCTCTTGAAGACCCCCCCGTCACCCAGCTCCCTCTGCACAGAGGCAGGCTTCCACCTCGGGGGTCTTCAGCCATCACCCCCTCTCCCTGCTGCACCCCTGCTCGGGCAGTGCCCGCCCAGGTTCAAGGCCCAGGCAGTGGGTGCTGGCTCTATGTCGGGGGGTGGGGTGCCCAGGGTCAGATCTGAACCCCAGTCGCAGCCTGCAGCCAGGCAAGGAACCAAACTTTAGAGAGGGGAAAAAGTGAAGAAAGAGTGGGGAGAAGGGGAGCCTGGTGTTCTGGAGGCCGGCCCTGTCTCTGCTCCCCAGACCTCTGTGACCTCCTTCCCACTGGAGCCTGGAGTACCGCACACCCCGCCTGCGTGGGGGTCCTGAGGGGGGCGCTGGCAGCTGTACCCCACATAGACCAGTCCTTGCTGGACAGCCTCTGCTCCTGCCCAACCTCCCAGGTGGCTCTGGGGGTGCAAGCTCTCCCCAAACCTCCCCGGAGACCTGCGAGATGGTCACACGCCTCACTATTGGGGGCAAACACCTCGTATCTGGCGCCTTATAAATACACGAATTGCACGTGGGGAGGGAGACACAAAACAGGTCCCCCGACTTTGCACCCCAGCGCATCGTTGCTCTTCCAGAATCCCCTACAACTTCATGTCAAAGTTGGGCAAGGCTGGGGCCTGGAAGAGAAAAAGAGGGTGCGGAGGGGAGGCGATGCCTCGCTGGACAGGCCACGGTGGCCAGCGGCCTCTTTGTCCTGTAGAGGGAGCTCTAGCCCCAAATTTCCCGGCCTCCCTCCCCTGGCCAGCCCGCCCCTATCTGGCTGCCCGAATCTGGGCTGGATCCTTGCTTGGGTCCGAACCACCATGCAGCGCCCTGACCTCCCAAGGCTGCCCTTGCAGGGCACCTGGGGAAACCCACTGGGGCGCCAAGACGCACAGATGCCGCCAGGCCCTCCAGGCCCCCAACTCTCAATTCGGATTGGACACAGTCACCGGGAGGAAAGGCTGGGCTCCCCTAGGCTCCTCCATACCCTCCCCCTCTCCCCCCCACACACTCCTGCTTCTGTAAGGCCTCTGGGGTGCACTGTGGTTGGAAGGGGGCTTGAAGCTGGGCTTGCACCGCCCCTTCTTAAGAATGAACCAACCTCAATTGTTCCTATCCAAGAATGGGGGCGCAGGAAGAGCGAGCACCTCCCAACCTAACCCCTCTGTGTCCACGCCCTCCTCCAAGTCTTCCTGCTGCGTCACCAGAGGACGCCCCAAGACCCCGTGGTTGGGTCCGAGGACCAGCGGGTTGGACCCAGTTTCCCATTGCCCTGGTTGCCCACCTGTCTCCTGGGCCCCTTCTTTCCAGAGCCCCAGGGACTTCTCCAGCAGCACCCCCAGCCTCACCGCCTGCGGGCCTCCAACCTCTGCCTTTGCCTCCAACTCAACCTCTGCTCTCCTCTCATCACAGCGTCCAGACTCCTCTGTCTTGGTCTTTTCTGCGGATTCCAATGGCTCTTTAAACAGGGGGGTGGGTGGGAGGGTGGATGGGGGGAACAAAACAGAACGAACAGCAAACAGACCCCTCTGGGGGCAGACAGGCGGTTATAGTCAAAGTGGCAACAGCTCATTTATTTAGCCAAAAATAGATACTTTCTTGTACAATTCGGTTCACACATATGTACATGTCTTCTGAATATATACAAACAAGTCAGACACGCTGATTCTCTCCGAAACGCCACTCCCCACAACCAGCCTCGCACACCCATCTCCCAAGCTCGGCTAATGTGGGGGACGGAAGCGACTTGGGGAGACTCCACCCGGGGGACTTGTTGTATTTTTTTATTTCTTTTTTTTTGTGTTCAGTTTTCTTTTTTTTTTTTTTTTAGGTATTCATACACAGACATGCTTACAAGTCATAACTATACAGAGCGATTACTTCTTTTTTTTTTTACAATTATTACAACGATTAAAAAATTAAAAAAAAATATTGAACTAAGAGGAGGAGAGGGCCGACAAGACCAGCGCGGCGTCCAGGTGGTTCTGGGGCCTGGAAGAGAGAGGCAGTGGTAGCCAAGGCCTGGGGAGCAAGGGGCACCCCGCTGCCTAGGGCTGGGAGACACCACGGGGTGGGGGGCTGGGGCCGGGAGCAGGCGGTGTGGCCATGTAAAAGGATGCCAGCAGTAGATGTGGGTCCTCCCATTTAACTGGGAGGTGGGTGGGAGGCTCAGGACGTGAGGGCCGGGGCTGGAAGTGCTTGGACTGGGGTAGGGTTATGGGGCCATCTCTGCGCCCTCGGGGACAACTGCGGGTGTGTTTCGTCCCCTTTTAAAAGCGTTTCCCAGCTGCGTCACCCCCGGGGGCAAAAGCCAGACTTCGCACCAGTTCTTTGCTTTTCTCGACAGCCTGCTTTACCAACCTCCCCCCGCCCCTCGGGGTCTCTTACCGCCTGGGCACGGGCTGGAAGGCGGTCTTGAGTAACTTTTTCTCCACTTCCAAGGCACTGCAGCGATCTAAGGGCAGCGGGGAGGGAAAGGAGGCCTTCAGAGCTCTGAGCCGGCACCCAGGGCCGCGGGAGGCAGGCGCCCAGGTGCGGGCCCTGCGCTCCTGGGGTCCTGCCCGTCTCCCCCGCCCCGGTCCGGGCGCATCCCCAGGCCCGCCCCCTCCCTCCGCACCCTGCGCTCAGCAGTCACCTGTTCCCCCCTCGGGCTCCGCGGGCCGAGCGAAGGCGGCGGCGGCGGCGGCCGGGTGACCCGAGGCCCCGGGGAGTCCCAACAGGTGTGGAGGGGCCGAGCCTAGCAGGGAGAGCGGGTGCGGGCGGGCGGCGGGCGGCGCGCCTGGGAACGGCCGGTTGGTCCAAGCGGGGAATTTGCCCAGCGGCGCCGAGACCAGTCTGTGCGCCACGGCGGCGGCGGCGGCCGGGGAGAGCTGCAGGGCCGGGGGCGCCACGGCGGCCCCGGGGGGAGAGCCTCCCGCGCCCGGAGGCGAACGGCGAGGGTTGTCCGGGCTCGTGGCCGTCTCGGCCAGGGACCAGATCTTGGGCTTCTGCAGGGCGGAAGCGGGCGCGGGAGCAGGAGCGCAGGGGTCCAGGCCCGCGGGGGGCGAGGGCGGGGATGGCGGAGCCGCAGCCAGCGGCGGTGGCACCGGGGCCAGGCTCAGGGCCGGCAGCGGGCGCTCCTCTGGGCCCTCGGAGCTGTCGTCCGAGTCGCTGTGCTTGGAGTCGGAACTGGGTCCCAGGCCCAGATCGTCGTCCGCGCGCGCCGCCCCCGCCAGGACTAGCTCAGGCCCCGCGGCCGCGCCGTCCACGTTCTCCAAATCGATCTCCTCCTCGTCCTCGTCGTCCGCCAGGCCCTCGCCCCCCGGGTCCTCCTCCTCCCCGCCGAGCTCCTCCTCCTCCTCCTCCAGCTCGCGCTTGCCCTCCTCCTCGTCCTCCTCCTCGTCCTCCTCGCGCTCGCTCCCGTACGCGTTGCCCTCCTCGTCGGTGCGGCTGCGGGGCGCCCACGTCATCTTGTTCTCCTTCTTGAGGCGCCGGCGCGCGTTGGCGAACCAGGTGGACACCTGGGTGAGGGTCATCTTGGTGATGATGGCCAGCATGATCTTCTCGCCCTTGGTGGGGTAGGGGTTCTTGCGGTGCTCGTTGAGCCAGGCCTTGAGCGTGCTCGTGCTCTCGCGGGTGGCGTTCTTCGGACGGGACGGGTCCCCGAACTGGTACTGGCCATAGGGGTAGAAGGCGGCGTGCGGGTGCGGAAACGCGGCGGCGGCGGCCGGGTGCTGCACCCCGGGGCTGTCTTTCAGCTCATACTGTGCGCCCTGAACGCACATGGAGAGAAGGAAGGGACACGCGCGGATGAGCCCTGGCCGTGGCCGCCGACCCCCGACCGCCTCCTGGCCTGGGCCCTGCGCGTCTACTCTCGCGCGCTCCCCGCGTCGGGTGGCCCAGCTCCAACCCGCACCCCCTCACCCCACCCCACCCCCTTTCCCGGCTCCCCCGGCGCTTACCAGCTGCGGGAAGAGCGGCAGCTCGGCGGCGTAGGGCAGGAAAGCGCCGTAGCCTTGGGCGGCGGCGGCCGCTGCTGCCGCGGCGGCGTAGGGCGCCCCGTACACGGACGAGAGCACGTTGGACAGGGACCCCGAGGCGGCCAGCTCCGAGGCGCCGGCTGCCGGGCCGCCGCGGGCCCCAGCGCTGCCGCCGCCGCCGCCGGCCGTCCCCGGGCGCTCGGGTGGGTAGATGGGGCGGATGTACTGGTATCCGAGCTGGGGGAAGGACATGGTGGCCCGCGGGGCGCGGACGGAGAGGGGGCCCGGCCGCCGGGGCCGCCCTGCTCAGCGCCGCCCGCGGGCTCCGGCGCGCATCGGGGGCTGGGCCGGGTTCGGGCCGCGCTGCCTCCCGCGCTGCGCGGCGCTCCGCGGTCCCCGATGGATCTGCTCCGAGGTGCGGCGGCGGCCGGGAGCCAGGTCAGGTCCGGACAGACTGGCGGAGACTCCCGGGGCTCGGGGCCCTGATTGACATGTCCACGGGCCGCAGGCCCCTCCTCCCCGCGCCGCGCTCCCTCCTCTCCTCTCGGCTGCCCGAGCGCCTCTGCCCCTGCGGGCTGCGCGCCGCCCTCCGCTCCGCTCCCCGAGCTGTGTCGCGCCCGGCTTCCTTCGCCGCCTCTAGTGCTCACGCCCCCTCCTCGCCCTTCCTCTCCCCTCCCCTCGCTGTGCTCCACTCCCCCCCAGGATCGCTTCCGCTCCTTCGGGCTCTTTACCTCTTCTGGGCGCTAGGAAACTCCTTTCTTTCTCACGATGCCTTTTCCTCCCTTTCTGCTCCCTTTTTCCTTTCTTCTCTCTCCCTCGCTCTCTCTCATCTGTCTCTCTACTCACTCCGCGCTGTCCCCACCCCACCCGGCGCTGAGCCCTGGGCGAAGGCGGCCGAAAGTTGTGGACACTTAGGGTGCTGTACGGGTAGGGTGGTGGCGGCTGGGGGAGAGGTGTACGTCTCCGTCCGTGTGTCCGTCCCCGCCCTCTCTCCCTCCCTCGCCCTTTCCCAAATCTCAGGTCTGACGTCGCGCCCTCTTATTCGACTTTTCCCAGCGTCTCCTTCCCCAGTCGCCAATCGCCGGGAGCCTTACCGGCGAGGCCTCCCACCCTCGCGGATACCGCGCGCGGGGCGGGGCGCGGCGGGGGCGGGACCCCGGGCTCCAGTCCCTTCCCGCCCCCTCTGGCCTGCGCCCCGAGGCACCCGGGAGAGGCGCGGGGACGGGGGTTAGTACCGGGTCAGCTCGCCCCTCCCCGCTTCCCGCTCCTCGGCACCTCTCCCCCAGCCCCAGCGCCGAGCCTGGGTCGGGACCAGACCTGGGTCCAGGGCAAGCGCCGGGGCCTTGGAGGGCTGGGGGGGCCCCCTTTGGCGCACGCACCCCTGACGCCCGGCCACTCTCAGCAGCCTGGGGAGGGCGCTAGAAGAGGGTGAGGGGGGTGCATTGTGTCTTCCAAGGCCACCTCAGTACCCTTGGGGGCGAGGCTGCCCCCCACCCAAGAGGACCAAACCCTGAGATTAGCCTCCTTAAGGGTCCGGGTGCGAATTACTTATTAGACATGGCAGGCTGGTCTGGGGGTGTGGGTGGGGGCCCTTGGGGTCCTGGGGAGCGAGGACGTGAAAGGGGAGCCTGCCGGCGCCCTAAATGGGCGTGGGAATGGGGAGGAGCCGGGCCGTGAGGCTCCAGGAACTTTCGAGAGTACTTCCAAGAAGTTCGTAGGCTGGAATTTTCTGTACGTAGACACCCTTCCCTTCCCCGCTCCTCCCCTGCTCCCCGGTCCCGGCGCCAACCTGCGTTCTTTTTTGCGTGGATTTCCCCGCCGTCTCGGGTGGGGATGGGAGGCAAGGCTTTGAGTTTATGGGAGGGTAAATCCTCAACCGCAGCTGCACTCCTAGCACCCCGGCGCCCACCTTCGCGGCCGAGGGCGCATGGCCGCCCCGAGCGGAATAGAAATGGAAATGCCGGCATCGCCGCGGCTGCGGGCGCACAGGCCGGACCTGCGGGAGGAGCGCCCCGGGGACGCGCGAGGGCGGCGACTCTGCTGCAGAGACGCCGGCTCTGCTCCGAGGCGGACACTGGCCGCCGCGCTGATGGAGAGAGGAATCGAATCCCAGTTCCCGCATGGGGTCGGGTCGGAGGGTCTTGGCTCCGGCTGTCTGGGGTCTCCACCGCTCTCGGGAGCCCAGTTAGGGAATGAATTCCCGGGGGCACCCAGGGTTCACCCCACCCCCACGCCAGTCCTCTTCCCACCAGTCTTTGCACAGGGAGGCCACCCCAGGAGGTGGGGCGCCTAGGACACTGGGGGCGGGGGAGGAGGGAAAGTTTGGGGGCCATCAGGCGCAGGGTTCCATTGGGGAAATTGGCCTGTGGCCTTCTCAAGCGGGGTCCAGCCACTCCCCTTACCCTCCCCACCTGATGCTGCTGGGCGCCCCCGCTGGCCTCAGCCGGAGTCGCCCCTGAAGAAGGAGGTACCTGGGGGGAGGTCTGGCTTGGGCATATTTTCCTGGCGCCTGATTTCGTTTCCAGTGAAAACTCTCCGAGAAGTGGCGTAGGGGATCCTGAGCTCACTGCCTTGGGGAAAATCTGGGGGTTCAACACTGAGGGCAACCTTGGCATCCTTCGTTTCCCAGGGGTTCCCCAGGGGTCAGACTCAAGCCTCAGTGGCCCTGAAGCCCTCTAGAGTTTGCGGGGAACAGGGCTGCGCCTAGAGCGAGATTCCCAGGCAGGAAGACTGGAGCTGCGATGCCCGAAATTGAACTCAGCCGGTCCAGGAGGAAGAGGAAACAGCCCTGGAGATGTGTAAGGCATCCATCAGCTTCGAACCTGGCTGCGCTGGCCTGCAGGAGGCGGCGGGGACGAAGCCAAGGAAGGGATGAGGCTGTGCTCAGGGCACCAGCCCCGCGGGAGAGGGGCCGGCCTTGGCCTCGAGGGTGAACCTTCAGACCCAGACCCAATTGGGGGCCCAGGACCTTGGATGGTTTAGATCTCTCCGGGCAGCCCAGGTCCCAAGAAGACGCAGCCTTTCCACCGCCCTCGCCTCCAGCTAGGATCATCCAAGCCCCACGCCAGGACTCAGCGTCCCAGGCAGCCGACCCCCGAGAAGGCGCTGGCTCCCCAACTCCACTGGACCCGTGGAGCCTGGCTGAGGACTCAACTCTCAACGCCGAGGACAAGCGAACCTTTTTTTCCGGGGCTTTTTAATCCAAGAGATGGGGTCAAAGGGACACGCTCGCCCAGGGCAGAGAAGCAGGTGCACTGGGAAGTGGATTTGGAAAAGGCTGGGGCGCAGATGCGCGCGGTACCCAAACCCTTCTTCATCACCTTGCCTTCCTCCAACGTTCCCAGCGCACAAAGCGCACCCGAGGCTTTCGGCGGAGGCTCCCTCAGCGCGTCCCTGAGTGTGGGGAGAGCACCCAGAGCACAGGCTCCGCGCACACTCGCGCAGGCGGGATGCGCACCCGGATCCCGGACGGAAATCCAAGGCCCTTGAGGCTGCGCCAGGCACCGCACAGGAGAGCCGCGAATCACCAGGCCCACCGTCTGCCCCCTCTTCACCCCGCCTCGCCGGCCGCAGCCTCGGATCTCTCCGAGGAGGCCCCCCTTCCATCCTTCCCTCGCAGGCCTGAGATCCCCGGGCTGCAGGGCGGCCCAGAGAGCCCTGCGCTTCCTGCAGACGCCGGCGCGGCGCGGCGCACGCTCCCACCGCTCCCTCCCCCCGCGCTCGGGTTACAGGTTAATGAAATGCTCGTTTTCCTCAGTCATTTGTTTTGTTTTCCTGCAAAGTTCTGATAAGTAGCTAACCAACGAAGCTTGTAATTACAATCTTACAGAAACCGGGCCGATCTGTATATAAATCTCACCATCCAATTACAAGATGTAATAATTTTGCACTCAAGCTGGTAATGAGGTCTAATACTCGTGCATGCGATAATCCCCTCTGGATGCCGGCTTGATCAGATGTTGGCTTTGTAATTAGACGGGCAGAAAATCATTATTTCATGTTCAAATAGAAAATGAGGTTGGTGGGAAGTTAATTTCTCTCCGCTCTGTGAAGCGTAGACAAGAATTTAATGATTTAATTACAGTTGTAAGCCCTTTCCATGAGACTTAAATTGAGCTGAGAATATTTTTTTCTTCTCTCTCTCGCTCTCTCTCCCCCTCTCTCTCTTCCTCATTCTCTCTCTCCCCGCGATTAGCAGCTGCATGGACGTCCAAGTGCGTGGCCTGGTGTCCCCAGCGGGAGGGATTTGCATCTGGCCAGGAATCTGGACCCCCGAGATCCCAGGAGGCCAGGGCAGGCGCCTCCAGAGCAGCTGCAGAAAAGGCTGCTGCTCGCATTGGACTTGGAGCCATTGCCTGGGTCCGGAGAAGCGACAGAGAAACTTTGCTAACTTGGCTGTCAGCAAGGAAGGGAAAGGCCAGCAGGAATGGCCCTGGTAGGGGCAGCCGAGATGCGAGGGGTGGGTTCCCAGCCAGGCTCCGGCACCCTGGAGGAGGCCTGGCCACCCCAGGAGGGGCACAAGGCTAGCCAGAGGGCTGTGTGCCCCCCTCCGACACTTGCGCCTCCTCCGCTGGCGCCACACGGGGTCTCTGGAGCAGCCTGTGGTGCAAAATGCATCCAGGTGAATGGCCTCCATTGAAAAACACTGGCCCGCCCTCAGCAGGAGTAATGTTATTTATAAATTTATTTTACCTCTGCGGGGTCACCCAGTCCCTCCTGACCCTTCATCCTCTTACCCTCCTATGTTGTTCTCTAAGGCCTGTCTGTCTCCCCCACTTCCTACGTATTCCGTTCCGGGACATTCATTTTTCCCTTCTTTCCTCCACTCCCTCCTTCCTTGTTTTATTTCTGCCCCTCTCTGGACCACTTCTCAGTTATTTTTTCCCCCCTTCTATTTTGCTCCCCGTCCATCTTCCCTTATTTTATATCCTCCCTTTTTTCCTCTCCCTGACTCCGGGCCTGTGTCCCTCTCCCCAGCTTCCTCTCTCATCCTGTCTTTCCTCCCCCCTCTCTCATTCTAATCTCTCCTGTTTCCTTTTTCCCTGTGTTGGTCTGTCTCTCAGGTTCTCCTGTTCGCGCATGTATTTTCTCTCTTCTCCTCTTCCTGTCCCAGCTCTGCCCCCTCCCTCCTTGGATCGGCCTTCCCCTCGGAGCCCCCTCCTCATCTCTCTGGGCAGATGAATTTGTCTCCTTATTGGATGCCAAGGCCAGAGCCCCGGTGATCCTGAGCCTTGGCCAGCCTAGCGCCTGCCTTTCTTCATGCATATTGAGGAGATGGTAATGAGCGCATTTGCATTGTCGCATGGAAATGCTGGGTTTCTTGCGGCAGTTCCGAAGGGCCATGGTGGCAGGGTAGCGCAGGCCCAAGAGAGCCTGGCAGCGGGCACCCATCCTGGTGGCCACAGCTGGCCCTCAAGGGGCTCCGGGTGCTGGGGCGCCCCTGGGGAAGAAGTGACTTCTCAGAGCTGAGCCAGGTAGCACCCCCTTGGGCTTCTCCACAAAGGCCCACCAGCTCCCCTCATTAAAGCCTCATTATGGAAACCCCGCCTCTCTGGAAGGTGCCTTCCTGCCCCAGCCCTTGGGCCTCTGAGCCTCCTCCCTGGTGTTTCCAGGCGGGTGATGGAGACCACCAGGAAATGAGTGCCTGACCACGCTGTTTAACGCCAGCACATTGTTTCCGAATTCCTTGTGAAGCTTCAGGATCAAAAGCAGCCGCTTTGTGTACCTGCTCGGCTTACTCCTTGCTAATCTTGGAGGCCATGGGCATCCCTTGGTCAGGGGAGTGGCTTGCAGGCCCTTCAGCTGTGGGGAGCCCTCTCCAGCCTGGGCTCAGCTGGACAGAGCTGCCCTAGTCATTCAAGAGACGACGGAGAAGGACCTGGTCATTCACGAGAGACGGAGAAGATCTGAAGGGCGGGAGGCAGGACCCAGGCTCGCCCCTCAGATGGGTGAAGGTTTCTGACACAAGAGCTTCCAGGGCCACACTCTGAGCTGAGCTCAGAGAGAACCCACAGTGCTCCTTGCTGGAAAGGCAGAGAGCATGGAGCCCTGGCTCTACACACAGTCGAGGGCGGGGGGGGGACCTGTGGACATCAGAGGGTTGTACTACACCCCGTTCTCTCCCAGCTGCACCGAGGAGAGTGGAGAGCTCTCCGTTCAAGGACGAAACACGCCCCTGGCCTGGGCTGGAACTGTGCAGTGTGGAGTCTCCCCACCTTCCAGCCCGGGGCGCCCACCGCGACGACGATTGTTTGCTTAACATTTCCCCTGAAACGGACTCACACATGTGTTTTTGGGAAAGAACACTTGATACTATTGCTGTACATTGAAAAGTAGCTATTACTCACCATGAAAGAAGGTTGTAAAAGATTAAAAACAAACAAACAACTAAAGCCAAGCCACATTAACACATTTTAGCCATGCTGCTTGCCTGGGAATGACTTCTGGAGGTCCCGGTGTGTGTGTGTGTGTGTGTGTGTGTGTGTGTGTGTGTGTAGATTAGTGAGTGTTAGAAGAAGTATTCAATGCTGAATTTTTCTCAGAAGAAATAAAAGAATTGAAGAGGGAATGTTCATTATATGCGTTCATTCTCTGTCTCCACGCCACCTAACGTCACATGTTGAGGATGCTAAAAACTGCCTTTTCATTGGCTTATGCTTTACCAATGTCATGCTCTGTTGATGAGTAGGTGGAAAATGTAAGATAAAAAGTGACCTGTTGCATGACTATTCTTTACCATTTAGTTGTGTCAAGCCTTTTTACAGTGAATTCTCACAGTAGGTGCCACGAGGCGGGCGCTGGGTAGGGTGGCCTTGTATGGTGGCACGGGACGCTCACTGAACAAGGCCGCCCAGCTGCGGGGCTAAGAGGGCCCGGTGTCCAGTCCTGTGCTCCTCAGACCGTGTGCCTTGGCTGCGTGGAGCCGCTCTGGAGGAAAAGTACCTTTCTTAAATTTGTACAAAGTTGGGGTGTGACCTCGCCCTTATCTTAGAGATGGGGGAAGGGAAGCTTAGAGAGCTTGGCGAAGCCCAGACTGGAGCCCCGTCCGATATTCCTAACTATTATGCCTCTGGGCAGAAGCTCAGGGTCTTGGGGGAGGATGTGTGGGGGTGTTTGGGAGTTGGGCCAGGGACCCTGGAGGACCAGCCCCTGGTTTGACCAACCAGGCTGCTGGGTGCTTCCTTTCCCTTCATCCTCACACTTCATGCAAATATGTGGTGAGGACCCGGGCAGAACCACCAGGGAGGTCACGGGCCCAGGATCCCTGCCAGGGCCTGGCAGTGGGTGCTCGGGCCTGCATCTTGCCTTTTCTTGGTTCCGGCTCTCTGTGTGAGTTTACTGAACAGGGGCCTGCTTTCTTCCCGTCCACACTCTTGGGAAATCTCAGAACCTTAAAGACACAGTGAGGAGTTGCATTGCACCAGAGGGGGCCAATCAGGGGTTGCCTCAGGCCACAGACACATTTGAGAGGGTTGAGCCCAAATGTAAGCTCAGAGGGGTCATGATAATGGCAAACGGTGCCTTCAGGGCGTGCTGTTTGAGCACTGACAGGGGTCCCATGCACACAGGCAGGCCTGGTTCCAGGTCTGCGTCACCTGTGCACAGTGTCTCCGTCTCCCCCCCCACCCCCCATGCTTAGAAGCACCCCCCCACACACGGTTCAATGCTCTGAGGTTGCCATCTTGAAATTCTTAAGTCACTCTGAACAGCGGTTCTCAACTTGTGGGTTGCCACCCCTTTGGGGGTCGAACGACCCTTTCACAGGGGTCGCCTCAGACCATCGGAAAACGCATATATAATTACTTATTGTTTTTGTGATTAATCACTATGTTTTAATTATGTTTGATTTGTAACAATGAAATTGGGGGTCACCACAACATGAGGAACTGTATTAAAGGGTCGCGGCGTTAGGAAGGTTGAGAACCACTGCTTTAGAACAAAGGGGCCCACATTTTCATTTGGCGCCGAGCCCTGAAGGTGCGGTAACGGATCTGCACACAGAGGTGGACGAGGCAGCCGTGCAGGCCGGCTGGGCGGGCTGAGGGACCCACCAGCATCGCAGTCCCAAGCTCCGTGCATTCTTGGAGCGCACCGCGCCTTTGCATGTGCTCCCCCGCTTCTCAGCTGGGTGGAAGCAGCCAAGAGGATCTGCCTGAAGCTGCAAAGGAAACCCCAGCCAAGGCCAGGCCTGCCCCTGCACTGCCGTGGCAGCCTGGAGCGGAGAACCGGCTGGGAAGCCAGGGCTCGAGATGCAGGGGTTCAGGGGATGCTGTGCGGATGCGTGTTCTACAGGAGGAATAAGGTCTTGAATTCGGAAATGTTGTTGAAACCTTTGGAAAATCCCACTTTAATCACGGGTGACAGTTTGACATTTTTCCAGCTGCTCAGAAGCAGCAGACAAGTCGAGCTGCTGGGCAGGGCACGGAGGGCATGCTGGGATGTGTGTGGGTTCTAGCCTCTCTCTCTCCCTGGTTCCTCATGGCTCCGAGGAAAAAGGAAGAAGAAGGAAAAAAAATAGCACAACCCAGGCTCTTACAATGTTCATGCCAGCCTCTGCCACCTACACTTTGGGGTTTGCTCCTGAAAGTGAAGTCTTAATTGGGTAACTAACCCTTTCCTCTTCCCAGGACCATGCACCACTCCTCCTCCTCCTCCTCCTCCTCCTCCTCCTCCTCCTCCTCCTCCTCCTCCTTTTCTTCTTCCTCCTCTTCTTCCTCCTCCTCCTCACCAGAGGATATTTTCCCATTGATTTTTTAGGGAGAGTGGTTGAGAGGGAAAGGCAGAGAGAAACATCGTTGTGAGAGAAACACACTGATTGGTTGCCTCCTGCACACACCCTGACCAGGGCCTGGGCTGGGGAGGAACCTGCAACCAAGGTGCATGCCCTTGACCGGAATCAAACCCGGGACCCTTTGGTCTGCAGGCCGGTGCTCTATCGGCTGAGCCAAACCAGCTGGGGCCTCACCTCGTTCTTGCCCGCATATGACTCTAGTAGCTTTGATGTCCTGCCCTCATTCAATCCAGCTCTTGGTGGGGAGCACTGGTTCACTGGCTCCCTGGTTGCCAGGACAACCCTTTGTCTCCTTACCTGTGTCTTCCCCATACAATCAAGACCTGGGTGTGGATTGCAGTCGAGGGTCCATCTTCACTGGGGTGAATGGTTCAGAGTTCGCGCTCCAGCCCCAGCGTTGCCTCTCATTCTCTGGGGGACCTTGGGAACGTGACTTGGCCTCTTTGTGCCTCAGTTTCCCCATCTGCAAAATGGTTGTGAGGAGGATTAAATGACTTAGTACACATAAAGAGCGTAGAACACATATTAAGTGGTTGGGCATACAGTTATGGATCTAACATATTTTTTAAAGCCACCTTCCCTTTTGTTATTCTATAGGGACATACTACTTCCTCCATCATGTTCCCATCCATGAAAGGTGACACGTGTGTAACACTCAGTACCGCCATGTGTGTTTTTAAGCCCTTTACATGTGCTACCTCACTGTTGGTTCCTTCATTTTATAGAAAAAGAGCACGGACTCACAGAGAAGTTAAGTCACCTGCCTAAGGTCACATAGCTGGTAAATGGCAGAGTCAAGATTCACACTCAGGCCTGTAGCTGTAGCTCAGATATATATATATATATATATATATATATATATATATATATATATATATATATATATATATTGTGTGTATATATTAGTGTCCCAGGTACCATGTGTCTATCTACTCTACTATCGATTGGTAGTGTTCATGAAAAGTGCTGCTAGGACCATTCTGGCGTTTGCCTTTCGGTGGACGGAGACACAGTTCTGTTGGTTGTGTACCTGGGAGGGACGCTCGGCTGTGTCTGTTCTGCGTCAGTAAGTACTGCCAAACACTTGGCCAAAGTTCTTTTCAGGACACGGTGCAGTGGTGTGGGGGATGAAGGTGGGGTTGAACGCTCTGTAAGCGATTTCCCTTTCTGGCCGCTGACTGGAAGTAAAACATGACACGTCTGAGAAGCAGGCAGCGTCACCAAGGCACACCCAGGGGCTTATTTATGGGGCTTTGTTCACACCCCACCTTTCCCTCATTTCTACAGGACATCCTCTTCCCGCAGAGCGGGCCAAAGGGCAAACCGTGGGGGCTTCACGAGGCCACGGCTACAGCTGAGAGCAAAGGTGCCAGCTCATAGCGGCGGGGCCGACGCTGCCTCCCCCCCCCCCCCCCCAGGAGGGCAGAGCCTGACATTGAGACCGGGCAGCTCATCTGCTCACCATCGAACATGGATTGACCACGTGAATGAGCCCTCCCTACGTGCTCAGCCACGTGCCGGCTGCTGGGGATGCAGTGGCATCCAGGCTTGGCTGGGTCCCTGGCCCCTGCGAGCTTACACTGTCCTGGGGGACTCAGATAGAAGCACCGACGCAAACAAATCGAAACAAGTATTTTTGGAGCGCGGTAAAGCAAATGCAGAGAATGACACCGGGGGAGGGAAAGCAAGTCCCGGGTGGGAGGTGGCACTGGAGGCAGCCCGGGAGAGCGGGTTGAGGACCGGCATTCACCGGCTCAGAAATACCCACAGCGCAGGACGGGCCGTGGGATGCCGATGGGGCGCGGCGTTCCTGCTCCGTGGGGCCGCCCCGAGAGCCTGCCCCCGTGTTCATTCCCCCGAGGCCCTGGGGACCCTGTCGTCGGTCCTGTCAGGTCGCTGAGGTTCATCCTCTCTGCTGGGATGGAAACCACAGAAACTTCGTATAAAACACCCCCATCCATCTCCAGCCCCCCAGGACGGCCCGGTCTCCCCTACCTTCCCCTGCACCCTCATTTCTCCGCACCCCGCACGCTCTGAGCCTGGCTCTGAAGCTCCTGTGTGTGCAGTCAGAGTCCAAGCGGAGCCCCTGCGTTGGATGTGGCTTCAGGGCTCAGGAACCCCGCCGTCCGGTGCCGGGTGATGGATGGCGACGGGGCTTTCTCCATTGCGCAAGCGAAGGAAGGAAGGAAGAGCACTGCAGCAGGAGAGGGAGTCCGAGCCCTGGGCCCTTGGACTTCAAACACTGCCCCTCCCCGGAGGAAGTGGACCCCTTCACCACAAGGCGGCTGGGGTGGCTCGGGGGAGCGGATGGGCTGGTGACCCGGGTCGGGTCATCGGGCTGTGCCCTGGGCCATCGCTGTTGCTCTTTGATGATCCAGCCACTGCGTCAGGTGCTGTTTGGGCCCGGCTTGCCGCTGCGGAGCATCTGAGACTCTGGCAAAACCCAAACCCGCGACTAGTCACCAGAATGTTCCCCGCGTTGTGTCCCAGGAAACCCAGGGTCCCGGTCCCAGCAGCAGGGCCGGGCGTCTGCAGACAGCACCCCTCCCCACTCCACCCCTTCCACTGTCGTGAGCTCCTCCATCGTGCCGAAGAGTGGAGACACGCAAGATTCCAGGTTCCCAAAGATAGAGGTTCCTGGAGACGTCTGCCACCAGCCAGCGGGTGCGTTCATGACGGTAGAGAGGATTCTTACATCCCTGCCCGTTCAGCTGGTGGATGGGGGCCATACCCCTCCTGTGGGATAAAGGCCTGTGGGATGACCTAAGGCTTGGTCTCCATGGTTTGTCCGAGGCCCCAGGGGAGTGAGTCATGGACCTTTGCCTTAATGGGCTCCTCCCTTTCCTGCCTCATGGTGCTGCTGGAGGTCACTCCCCCCCCCCCCCATAGGTTCCCTGCACCCAAGGGCTTTGCTTTTAGGAGCCCAAGTTAGGACGCTGCCCTAGCAACTTACATATGCCTCACCAGTCCCAGAACCCCCACGTCTGGACCCTCCTGAAGGCCTGCGATTTCCAACAGTAACTGTATATTTTCAGTGTGTGCGTGTGTGTGTGTGTGTGTGTGTGTGTGTGTATGTCCCATGTAAGGTCCTCGAGAATGAGTTCGTTGATGTGAATTGGGGTTGGGGTCACTCCGGTGGCCCTGGGAGTGCTGTTGGCAGGAGAGCCATGCATGGCGTGCTGGGCATGTGGGAGTATTGGGAGCCGCACGGCCGGCCCACCCGCAGCCCCCTGGCCGCCAGGCTGCTCCTGTGGAGGACGCGCTGCACAGCCATTCACTGACGACCGGCAATGGCAGGGATGCCTCGGGCAGAGCTGCTCACACCTCCGGCTCCTGCCAGGGAGAACGTGAGCCTCTCAGGGACCCATCTGCGTGTTTCCGACGTTGTCCCCCTAGACTTCCTTTCTGCCTCCTGGGGTGGCGGCGGGGTTCAGGCTGGCGGGAGGTGGGGGGGGGGGGGCAGGAGCAGCAGGCCTTGGGCTTCTTTCCCGTTGGTGTGGAGCCAGGGAGGAGGCGCTCTGTGGCAAGGGGAGGGAGAGCACCTCACCTCTTCGATGGCGGCCACCGGCATGGGCCTGTGCTCCCAGGGGCCTCATCGCTGTCCTGAGGATCAGCCACCCCAGCCCACCTGCTCCACCTCATCTGTGCCCAAGAAGGACCATGGTGCCCGGGGCTGGAGCGCTGGAGGGACGGGGCGAGGGTCGGGGTGGGTGGAGAGGTTCAGAGCCAGGGCTCTGGATGCAGACAGACCTGGATGCTCACTCCATCCCTTCCCGTCGGGGTGCCATCTGGGAAGTCCCGTAGCCTCTCCCCTCCTCCATGTCCTCATCTTAACACGGGGAGTCCCTGTAGGGTTTCCCCCAACGTGGCAGCCAAGGACAGTGGCCCTGGGCAGAGGGATCAGAGTAATGTCCATTTTCTTTGGGTTGAGTATCAACCTATGAACCGGATGACTTCTGATTAAAACCTGCTCTTAGCCTGGATGCCCCCAAAAGCAGATCCTAAGGCAAAGGCTGGTGGGCAGGTAGCTGCTCTGGGGAAGCCCCGTGGAGCAGGAGCAGGTGTCCTGTCCCTGGGGAGGAGGTGGGTGTGGTCTTAGGGCTGACATCAGCCCGGGAGAGGAACGCGTGGGGAGACAGGCCAGCCTCCGGGTGTATCCCTGCCACCCTTCCCTGCCATGCAGGCCACAGCCTCCCACCCCTGAAGATGCCGAGAAGCTCATCCTCTCCCCTTTTTCAGGGGGACCCCAGAGAGCGGGGCACGGAGCATTTGTCTGAGTGTCTGGAAGGCTCGGGGGTGCTAGAAAGAATTTTGTGTTCCCGTCTAATCAGGGGGGAGAACAGCGGCGTCAGTCAGATAGGCCTGGTTTCGAATCCCAGCTCTGCGGCATCCAGAGGGGGTAATGTTGGGGAAGTCCCGTACCTTTCTCCCCTGAAAAGTGGAGCCCAGAATATGTCAGGGTAACGCTTCACCCAATTGCTGTAACCGCAAGCCTCGCTCTCGATGGCTTAGCTCAGTCAACTTTGTTTCTCACTCCAGGGATGTCCCACAGGGGTGTTTCTGGTTGGGGGGTGGCTCCTCTCCCAGTGGGGGGCCGAGCTTCCTCATCTCTGCTTCCTCAACACACGGATCCCAGGGTCCCGTGCCTGTGTGGGCCAACAGGACAGGGAGGAATGAGCACGGGGACTCGCCCACGGGAGGGGTGATGGGCCAGGCCTAGCAGTGGCGCCCATCAGTCCTGCCGACACTCCACCAGCCAGAACACACCAGACTGTTCAGCCGCCCTGAGAAGGCACCTGTCATAGCTCCTGGTGGGCGGGGCATCAGTGACGGGCAGCTTGGGCTGCTGTCCATCTGTGCTAACCCTCACCTCCACCTGGACTGGCAGCCTGGGCTGCCCCCAGCAGAGGTCTTTGGCCAGGACCATCCTGGCAAGCCCAGGGCCTCCTCCAATGGGCACTTCGAGCTTGAAGACTACTCGTCGACCTGGCCACAACTTTCTGGGACGTGTGATGCATTCTGAAATTTTTCCTACTCAATCCCCCTTTCTCCCCACTTTCTCCCCATAAGAGTTAGCCCCTCTGATGGCATGAAGGCTCTCCCTGCTTTCTTCCTCTCTCCCCTTGCAGGTATAATCCCATCTTGTCGCCTACTTCCCAGCCAACAGGAGCTGAATGCACCTGACTGCATTTCACTGCAAGGGAGTCTGGGAAATGTAGTTTATCCGTGTGTCCGGGAGGAAAAGGAAGTGCGTCTGGGGATCAGGGAGCCAGTGCCCGGCAGAGGCAGGAAGAGGATTAGGGTCGCGTGTGCAGTACTCGGCTCTGTGTCTGACACGCAGCAATGCCAGCAGAGGCTGCTCCTGTCACTGTGGCCGTGTGCACCAATGCAGCCGGCCTCCATCTCATCACCACGTGTGACGGGGCCCAGCGGGTGGCCGGACGCACGTGACGTTCCTGCAGATCAGAGCAGGGGAAGTCACAGGCACCTGTCCCCAGCCGGGGGTGGGAGCTGGGGAGGCGCCACCGCTGGGAACCTCTCCTGGCAGCCGCCCCAACTCGTCCTCCAGCGTCCGCCCTGCCTGGCTCCCCCCTCAGAGTGGGGGTACGTCGGGGTGACATGACCAGCTTAGCAGACACTGGCCCTTGGGAGAAGCCCACATCCCCCTGCAAGGAGCATCCTCGCCCGTCCCCAGCAGGGCCCTCCCCGCCGGCTTCCAAGGGGCGCCGCCGCTTTAAGAGTTCCATAAATGCCGATAATTGCCGCATTAAACTCCGGTTTATTATTTTCTCTGGGCGCAGGTATGCGGATGATATGAGGCCTCGCTGCATTTACATACAAATTGAAGATTTTTATTAATCAGCCCAGGACCAGGGATCCAACGGTAACCGTCCATCAGGCCCTTAAATACATTTGGTGACATTTTTACCACGCATTAGCATGATAGGGCAAGGCGAATATAATGTCCCCATGATTGCTTTTCCATTGGAAGCACAAACGGTTTCATTTTTCCTGTCATCTCAAATAAGTGTTAAAGAGGGTTTGGAGGCTGTTGTGTCCGCGCCGTATGCTCGGGACTCACAAACACTGATGAGCGCATTAAATAACCATTAGCGTCCGGCCCGGCCGGCGGCTCCAGCCCTCCTCTTCAGAATTTATTCTCTGATTTAAAGTGAAGGCAATCTGCGGTTGCTTTCATAAAGTCCCGCGGCCCCTCCGCGCTCCCTCCAACCAAATGCATTACAACAGTAATTTTATGACTGTTAAAATAACTGTCGTTAACAAGCACTTAATTAAAATGTACAATAAAGAGCCGGCTGCAGCCTTATCGGCTCTCCGAGCGGCCGCGGCCCGAGACGGCAATGCCCAGGCCTGCTGTTGCCCAGCTTGTTTGCAGATTAATTGCTTTCCGAGCTGGCAGGCGCGGCTCTGCAGCAGCCAGATCGTAAATGACCAGACAGGGACTTTATCAATCAGCGCGCGCGGCTGTGGCCGCGGGTGGACGGGCGGGAAGGCTGGGGGGCTGGCGGAGAGCAGATGGGAGGTGGTCCGCTGACTCGGGGGCGGACGGGGCAGCTGTGGAGGTGGCAGGGTCTGGGTGATGAGTCCCGGGCCGACAGAGTAACAGTTTTGATGGTAATGGTAATAGCTAGCTCTGACCATGCACCAGGGCTGTGGGTTACCCACTTGTTTAGCTCCCGCGAGAACTCTGTAAGGTGGTTCTTCTTCGGAATCTCGTTGCTAGGCGAGGAAACCGAGGCTCAGAGAGGTTGAGCGAGTCTTCGGGGTCACACAGCATCTAAGTGGCTCGGTTGCAATTCAAACCCAGGCAAGGTTGTTCCAGGCTCGCAGTTGTGAGTACACGGGACACAGAATTTATTCTTGTGTATTATTTATTCATACTTTCACTAACCTTGCCCACCTCTGTATTTATGGGTGTTGTGTGTGTGTGTGTGTGCATGTGTGTATGAGTGGGGTTAAAGAAAATTTCCAGGAGAAAGTGACTTTTAAGCTGAGGCCGGCCCAGCCAGTGTGGCTCAGTGGTTGAGCATTGACCTATGAACCAGGAGGTCACGGTTCGATTCCCGGTCAGGGCACATGCCTGGGTTGTGGGCTCGATCCCCAGTGGGGGGGTGGGGGGGTGGGGGGGGGCGTGAGCGAGGCAGCCGGTCCATGATTCTCTCTCATCATTGATGTTTCTATCTCTCTCTCCCTCTCCCTTCCTCTCTCATAAATAAATAAATAAATAAATAAATAAATAAATAAATAAATAAAGCTGAGGCTGAAATGGAGCAGGGACCAGCCAGGTGAGGGCAGGGAGTAAGTGTTCCAGATTAGGGGGTGCTGTGGGGGGGCGTTGGCGGGGGGGGGGGTTCGGGGGGGGCAGCGTTGGTGAAGGGGCCTGTCTGAGCACCTAATTCCCTGTGGCTGGGCTCGGAGTGGCCTGTGTGAGTGGCAGGGCATGGTGCTCAGGAAGTCACAGGCGCGAGGTGAGGGGGCCTTTGCACCCGGGGCAAGCAGGTGCTGGCTTGGGCTTTAGAAGGGGCCTTACCTGGAGAAGGGCCACTGCAGTGTGGGTGAGGAATTCCACCGCCCCGGGAGGACCGGCTCTTTGTATAGTGTCCTCTGCTCGGCTCAGCGCGCTGGCCTTGCTCTCTTAGACTTTGCAACGTGGCCACGTGGTGACCGCCAGAGGAAAGGCAGGAAAGCAGGGGGCTGAGTGGGGAGAGTTTTTCTGAAAGCAGGCAGCCCCTTCCCCCTGTCCTCCGGCAAGTCTAAGTCACAGGCCCATCCCAGCTGCAGGGCATGCTGGGAGAGCAGCCCTCCAGCAGCCCGCCTGGTGGGATTGGCAGGGTGCTGGGCACACGGCCACCCTGAACCAAACTGGAGGTCTCCCAGCGAGCAAGAAAGGGCAGGAAGATGGTGGGAGGCCAGCACCCGTGTCCGCCTGGTACTCGGAAATGACTGTGCCTGGAATTGGGCTCAGGGCTTTTCCTGGATGCTCTCTGCATCCTCACACCCCAGCAAGGTAGCCCAGGAGACAGGCTCGGAGAGGCCCAGGCAGGAGGGCAGCAGGGGAACTCTGGTTTGGACTCAGGTCTGTCTGACTCAGGGGGTTGCTGCTCTCAACCCTCAGGTCATCGTTATGTGGCCACTGTGGCTCCTGGGGGGTGAGGAAGGTTCTCCCTGACCCCTGACCCCTGTAGGCAGGTAGCATCATGCCCCGTCTGCGGCCAGACTTGACCGTCTCTCCTGTGGACCATGTGGCTTAGCTCCCCCCCCTCCGCCCCCCCTGCCGCGCCCCATCTCAGCTTCTTTCCATGAGCTCATTTTAGGGGAGGCAGCGAACTGAGATTTATTTTTGAAAAGTCAGTCTCATTATAATAAGGAAAGCTCCCCCCAAGAGGACGAGGAAAGACGATAATAATAGATCAATAAGAAAGGGACCTGACTCTTTTCGAGGCGTTTGTGTGTGTGAGGCGTCTGAGGCCGGTGAGTGCATAGAATCCTCCTCCCTCTTGCTCCCGAGGCCGCAGGCAGCCAGGGGGTCAGGGGGTACCTGGCGGCATCTGCAGCCTGGAAACGCGGGAGGCCCCTGCCTATGGGCGAGCTTTCTTCCTCTGGCTCCGTCCCAGACTCACACACGAGTACAGACCAGCCAGGGAACTGGCCTGGATGCCGCAGCAAACACAGGAGGCTGTGGGGTGGGGGGAGCGAGCAGACAGAAACGCTTCCAGTGCTGGCATCCGAGAAGATGTTTAACCGAGGTCTCTACCTGGCCCTTCTCTAAACAAACACAGAAGATGGAGGTGAGCGGTCCAGGGAGGATGCTGGAAACCGTCTGCAAACAGGGGAGCCCGGGGGAGGGGGCCGCTCCGTGTTTGTGTCCAATCCATTTGCATCAGCCGCTGCGCCTCCGGGGGCAGAGGCTCAGATGCAGAGTGGGTATGCACAGCCGCTGGCAGGGGTAGGGGGGTGGGGGGTGGGGCCCGTGAGAGCCTGGGAAGGAGCTGGTGGGCCCCAGGGATGTGAGAGAGGGGGCACCCCCTCTGGCAGCAGCCTCTCCTGTGCGCATTCATTAAAGGGCCCGCGTGGTGGCCCCGTGGCTGGGGAGTGACCGCGCCACTTATGCTCCAGGCAGAGCCTTCCCGGGGCGTGCGTGGTTGTGACGGCTTCTGATTAACTGGCCAGGAGTCCTCTTGCCGAGTGTGGGCTGTGCGTCCCGGGCCTTCGAGCAGCCACTTTGCGGAGAGTCCCAGGCATTCCTCCCATTCTCAGGCGTGGCTCCTCCTGCCCCCACCCCCCTCGCCAGGAGGACCAGGATGGCGGGTAGAAAGGGCGGAGACTCGTGGTCGGATCAGGGAGCCGTGGTGCCGGCTCCCTGAGTCACTGTGGGCTCTGGATGGTTTCTTCCTTGGGAAAACCAGGAGCCAGGTCAACTCCTGTGAAGAATGTCTGTCCTAATCCAGCCGGCCTGGCTCCGTGGTGGAGCATCGACCTATGAATGAGGAGGTCAGAGTTCAATTCCCGGTCAGGGCACATGCCGGGTTGCAGGCTCCATACCCACTGTGGGGCACGCAGGAGGCAGCTGATCCATGATTCTCTCTCCTCATTGATGTTTCTCTCTCTCTCTCTCCCTCTCCCTTGCTCTCTGAAATCAATAAAAATATATTAAAAAAAAGAAAAGAATGTGTGTCGCAGCCCCTCTGCGGCCTCCCTTCCAATGTCACTGAGCTGGGCCTCCGGGCTCAGGCCCAGGTGGTGCTCGGGGGCTGGGGAAGCAGAGGTGAGTCAGGCCAGTGAGGGAGCCTGTTGTTCACCAAAGACGCCCACGGGAGAGCCAGGACGGTGGCTCTGCCCGCTGCCTCCACACCCTGCACAGAGCAGGCACCGACCTGCCCCAGGACCAGCAGTGCATGGAGCCCTTTTTTAAAAAAATATTTTTATGGATGTCATAGAGGAAGGGAGAGGGAGAGAGAGAGAGAGAGAGAGAGAAACATCAATGATGAGAGTCACTGGCCAGATGCCTCCTGCACGCCCCACACCAGGGATGGAGCCCGCAACCTGGGCCTGTGCCCTTGACCAGGAATTGAACCGTGACATAGGTTGAGACTCAACCACTGGGCCACGGCGGCCGGGCTGGGTCCAGGTTTGAAGGTTTTCTCTGCAGCTACGTTCTAGCTCCGCCTGTAACGTTGGGGTCACGTTCTGGTCGGAGTGGAGCAACCTGTCCGCTCACCGGCAGAAGGAACGTGCTATTCCCGCTGACACCTCAGGAAGGAGACTGCCGTCTCTGAAAGCCCTCCCCTCCTCCACCCCCAGCGCCTGTGACCCCTGAAGGTTGCTAGGGCATCGGAGACCTGGAATTGCCCCTCTCTCCCATGACCAGCCCTCGTGCACCTGTCAGGAGGGCGGGGCTATTGTTGTTGCTGTTGGGAGTGAGCCTGGGGTCCCTGTGGCTGCTCTGGGGCCCGGATTCCTTCTCCTCCACCTGATTCCTTCTTCCCAAGGCCCCCGAGGGGAGACTGCTGACCCTACCGGGCTGGGAAAGGCGACAGTCGCTCTGATGGGTGGGCCCGAGGGCTGGGGGAGTGCATCCCTGCTTCCTTCTCCCTCTGTGGCCCGAGGGGGAACCCCTGTGACTGAGGAGTAGTAACACCGCAGAGGGCCGGCTGGGTGACCAGGTGGCTCGTTGGCCCTGCCCAGGCCTCTGCTGGACAGTACACTGGGGGGCGGGGCAGCGTCTCTCCCTTCCTCCTCTGGGGTCCGAGCCCACGCTTTGCCCAGGCTGGCTCACTTGTCCTGTGGATGTAGATCACCGGTTCTTCATCAACCCCTAGGTTTCTCCCCACCCAGCTGTATTTCCCATTACATCGTGGCCCCTCTGAGGTGAGATCCGAGTCTGCAAACAACACGTAGCCCAGGCCCCTGGCTGCTGGTTGGTCATCTGTGCTGGGGTCCCTGGGCCGGCGGGAATGGGGAGGGTGCGCCTGGCTCTGAGCAGTGGAAAACATCAGGGATTCTTCCCTCTCCCGGTCTCCCTCCCTCCCTCCCTCCATGACCCGGGTGCCTCTGCCTTGGGGAGACCTGCCTGCGCATTTATCTCGGGATGTTTGGGCTTTGGTGCTTCATGGGCCTGTTTTCCGACTTTCTAAACAGATGAGTGAATCGCAAGGCAGCACGTAAACAGGAGCTGCCACCGAAGACGGTGCCACAAAGCAGGCAGCTGAGCTCCGAGAAACCCCTGTGTCCCTGGTGACGGGCAGACTCCACACACTGCCTCCTGCTAGCAACCCCGGAACCTAATGGTGCTGGTGTCGGGCAGAAATGAGAGGCTGGGCCCTCCCGCGTACGTGCCGGGCGGCCCGGGGGACGTGACTGACGGGGCCGCAGCGTCCTCATCTGCAAAATGGGGACGAGTGGCCGTGCCTGTCCCGCAGGATAGCTGTGCAGATAACCGGAGATAATGACACGTGGACAGCGTTTAGACCAGGGCCCCGCTCATCGCGTGCCTCCTCACGTGGCTGGTACAGTCACAGCGCAGGCAGCTATTAAGGGCCCGAATGGCTCTGTGACCTCGGGCGGGTCCACTCCATTTATCAGGCCGAGGGTTCCTCATCTGGGGACAAAGGAGCAACCAAGCCTATGTCCTGGGGGTGGTTGTAAAGACGGCTATGGAAAATGATAGAAACGTATAAACGTGCTTAGTCCAGTTGTAGCACACAGCAGCTTCTCCATAAAATCCGTTCCTCTCCTTTCTCCGAGGCCGAATCCAAACACCCGGTAAGTTCAAATGACAAGGTTGGCCTCGGCCAGTTTGGCTCAGTGGATAGAGCGTCAGCCAGTGGACTGAAGGCTCCTGGGTTCGATTCTGGTCAAAGGCACATGCCCGGGTTTCGGGCTCGATCCCCAGTGGGGGGGGGGGGTGTGCAGGAGGCAGCCGATCCATGATTCTCTCTCATCATTGACGTTTCTATCTCTCTCTCCCTCTCCCTTCCTCCCTGAAATCCATAAAAATATATATTAAAAAAATACCCCAAAACAAGGTTAGTTTTTTAAGGGAAAAAAAAGGCATAGCATAACAAGTATAGAGTATACATCTCTTAATGGTAAAACTCAGTGAATTTTTACAAATACAGCCGTGACCCAGATCTACATGGGGGACGTTTTCAACACCCAGACTGCTCCCCTGTGCCTCCTCGCTGCAGCCGCTCTCGCGGTAACTGTGACCCCGATTTCAAACGCCAGGGGTTCCTTTTGCCTGTCCGTGAGCTTCGTGGACGGGGGAGAGAGAGCTTGCCTTCTGCTCTGTCCAGCTCCTTCAGCCCCACACCGTGTCCCCTGACCCGGGCCTCTTCTTGTGCGGCTCCGTGAATGCACACCTGGTCCCTGTCCAGCGGGAGGTTATTTATGAGTAAAGCCTCCGTGAGCGCTCGCCTCCACGTCTTTTCATGGGCATAGGGATTATTTTTGTTGGGTGAGTCCCCAGGAGTGGAATCGCTGAGTCATACGTAGGTCCATTTTAGCTTCAGAGGATTTTGCCAAATGTATTTCCCAAGGTGTTATTCACACGTTTTTGAACTGTTAAAAAAAAATTTTTTTTTTTTTTAAAGAGGAGACATTAGATCTAGAAGCGATTTCATGCTGACTTGGTTTTGTTGTACGTTGATTGAATTCTAATTTCCTCTTGGTTATAGATCACCACTTATAATTCACCGAGAAGGGACCATCTCCTATAGAAACAGCCATGGTCATACCTAAATATATTGCTACTGAATATTCACTACTTATAATGGGAAAAATGAAAATCATCTAACTGTGCGTCAGCAGAGGAATGGTTCATAAGTCATACTATTCCCATATCACTCCATGGCAAAATACATGACAAGTGACTCTCCTGGTCAGATGTACAAGTCATAGTAAGAGAACAATAATCATGCTGCAGAATATTATGTAGGCTATGGACTTGGCGTGTTTTTTATGTGTCAGGGAAGTGCTCTATGGCATGCCGTTTTGGAAATTGTTGTTTAAGGTCTACCTATCTATCCATCTATTGTCTATCTATTTATCTATCTATGGAAATTGGACGGAGAGTATAAACAGGCCATTCTCAGGTGAGGAAGCTGGAAAGGCCAGCAAACCGATGAGAGATGCTCAGGGTCCCTAGTCATCCTGGGGATGCGATGAGAACCGCCGGAAATAGCAGTGCACGCCCAACGGGCCGGCAGCAGCTTGCAGGCTGACAGCGCCGCGCTGGTGAGATGTGGAGCGAGAGGAACCCGCACACCGATGGCCATCGCCAAAGGACTCTCCCGAGTGAGTGTAGCCGCTTAGCCGCCGTGGCAGGCGTGCCCGTTGGGGTAGCCGTTTGCTGGGCCAGTGGGTGATGTGGGCGGTGCTCACAGGCCACAGCACGAACTCCCGTTTCCAAGCGCTTTCTCTGTACTTTGGAGAAACGAACGGGGGCCAGACTGTTCGCTGCAGCGCGGGTTGCAAAGAGAGACGTTAGAAAGGACCCCAGCGTTTCTCCAGAGGGGGATGGGTACATGAACGGTGCTACAGTGACACAATGAAATAGGGCACACTGCTCACACGGAACAAAACGGTGTGACCGTGTAAGTGCACCAGAACCCGGAAACCGATTCGGAGCAGCCGTGTTCCACCTTTTCCATCTCATGGCACACGCGAACTAATTGCTAAGATTCTCCCGCACACCAATATATATATATATGTGTGTGTGTGTGTGTGTGTGTGTGTGTATAATTTTGCCAGTCTGACAAAAAAATAGGTATAATATTGATTCATTCACACTGGACGGCTTTGTTATGTTGGCTGTTTGGCTGTTGTCATGTTTTTATTGGACAACCTAAGGCAGTGGTTCTCAACCTTCCCAATGCCGCGGCCCTTGAATACAGTTCCTCATGTTGTGGTGACCCCCAACCATAAACTTATTTTCGTTGCTACTTCATAAAGGATGACTTCACTATCTCTCCATCTGGGAGGTTTCATATCAAAGTGTTAGTTTCCCTCCCTGCCTCCATCCATTCCTCCCTTCACCCCACCTCTCTCTCTCTCTCTCTTTCCTCCTCCTCCTCCTCTTCCTCCTCCTCCTCCTCCTCCTCCTCCTCCTCCTCCTCCTCCTCCTCCTCCTCCTTCTTCTTCTTCTTCTTCTTCTTCTTCTTCTTCTTCTCTCTCTCTCTCTCTCTCTCTCTCTCTCTCTCTCTCTCACACACACACACACACACACACACTCTGATTAATAATACTAGAGGCCCTATGCACGAAATTTGTGCAAGGGGCTCGGCCCCCCGCCACCGCGGCTTCGTCTGGAAGGTCGTCCGGAAGGATGTCCGGGAGGACATCTGGTCTAATTAGCATATTATGCTTTTATTATGGATATAGATAACACACGAGTGACAGACAGGAGCTCCTTTATGTTGACTGCTGTCTGTGCACCACGCTCTATGCTGAATGCCGGTGTCTTTCCTCACAGTCACACCATGACACAAGCCATCCTGTTTGACAGTTAGGACACCTGAGGCCCGCACACAGGGTGAAGGGGCGTGCCGAAGGCAGAGCTGAGGGGAAACCTCCAGGGCTGTGGTTTTGCCCGTGAGCCTGAGGAAAGCATGTTCTAGCAGCCGCGAGGTCCCCGGGGTGTCAAGAGGAGAGCGCCCATGGTGCCCGCTCAGCTCCTGGGTGCCAGGGAGTCCCAGTCCATCCTGGAACATTAATTGAGCGCCTGCTGTGCGCCAGGCACTGTCCGAGGTGCTGAGGGTTTGGCCGTGGATCAGAGGGACACATCTCCACGGCACGGAGCGCACACTCCTGGGGGATGATGGAAGAGAATGAAGCACAGTGAGACGCACGAGACTCTGCCGTGTCGGAGAGCACGGAGCTGGGCAGGGAAATGAAACCGGGCGACGTGACGGAGACCGACGGTGGTGCTGTGTGTGGGGGTGCTTCTCGCCGGAGTCCTGAGGGTGGAGATGAGCTGACGAGGGCATGACTTTAGAGGAAGGCAGTCCCTGTCAGGGACCCGCAAGGACCCAGGCCCCGTGTTAGGAGTGACCTCCTCAGGTTTGGGGAACTGAAGGGGGAGGGGGGACACAGGGACATGGGTGGGGAGGAGTGTGGTGCCAGGTGGGGTAAGACATGGCCGGCCTGGGGGGGCATGGTTGTGAGTCTGGGTTTTAGTCCCATGGCCCTGGGAGAAAGCGGGAGGGCTTGCAGCAGGGGGATGAGGTGAGCTTGCCCGGATTTTAGGAGACCCCGCGGGCTGTTGTGTGGATAATCGGTGACCTCAAACGTGCTGAAGTGCATGTGGTAAAGCAAGCAGGCTGCTGGGGTGTTGGGGATGCAGGGGGAAATCTTGGAGGGCTGCCTGGAGTAGGAGGGCTGCCAGTGGCCAGAATTTGGGAAGCTGTGCTCTTCCGGGAGGGACAGACGTGCCAGGAGTGTGGAGGCGGCCTGGCCTCTGGGCCACTGGGAATAACGGGCACAGTCAGGACTGAACACCGTCGGGGTGTGGGTTGTCTGTGCACCGACACCCCTCGCTCTGGGCCCTCCGTGTGTCCTGTGGGGAGATATTTGTGTCCCTCCCCTGCAGTCGGTGTGTTATCCTCACTCGTATGGGCACTTTATTTGCACGGATGGCAATCCGATGGGGTAGACGGCGTCTGGCGTTGGTGAAGGGTGGGGCTCAGGGCCAGGTGGTCTGCGCTCACGTCCCGGTCCCGCCCACTGTGGGATCTTAGCCCCGTTACTCGCCCTCTCTGTGCCTCTGCTTCCCCGCGTGTAGCATAGAAATGTCTGTTAGGGCCCTTCTGGCTGCCAGGAGGAGCCGGCACCAGCTTCAATAGCCAGGGAGTTTATTCTCTCCTGGACCTGGGGGCACCAGCTGGTTCGGTTGTGAGTGAGTGGCTCCCTGCTCTGACCCCCTTCTCCATGTCAATTTCACCCCCAGACTCAAGGTGGAGTCATTGCCGCCGCTTCCAGAGGGGTCAGGGCCCGATGTGACCGTCCCCAGGGGGATGGGGGACCACCTCGTCCTAGAGCGAGGAACGCGTTCTCCGAAGACCCAGCCTTCTCCCCGCTGTGCCTCCTTGGTCAGGCCCCTTGCTTACTGGCAATCCTGCAGATGCCAAGGGGGATGGGATGGCCATGCCTGGTTTCAATTAAATACAGTGGGGCAGGTGGGGGGGGGAGGGGGAATGATGTCAAGCTGACCTCTGCGACTACCTTCCCACATCAAAGGGCTGAGCTAGAGATCCCCGTCTGAGCGCTCCGCACAGTGAGTGACGCCCAGTAAGTGCTCAGTACATCTTAGCTGCGGTCATGAAGGGGCAGGAGGGCGGGGGGAGGGCGAGGGGCAGAGGGTGATGGCCAGAGGGAGAGGGGGAGGAGGCAGAGGGGCAGGGGGAGGGGGGAAGAGTCACCTTTTAAAGAGAACTCCGTGGCTGTGACCTCCAAGCCACCTCCTTCTACGTGCGGCCTCTGTTCCGAGTTACGTTTCCCCGACGAGGCCTGGAGAGTGGAGGCAGACTTGGGTGGAAGGAGCAAGGACAGTTTGCACCTGGGATATTTGGTTCCCCGAGGGTAGGCCTTGGTCTCCCCAGCCTCCTCCGGCCCCAGCACCCCACAAGGCTCAGATGGGCCATGCTCAGCCTGACACACCCCTCCCCTGAACACTTCCCCGCCCTCCCTCCCAGCACCCCAGCACGCCAACACCCCAGAGCTGCACGGATTCCCTGAGACCCCCACCCTGTTCCCTCGCCACGCAGACCAGGAGGCCTGTCTCCCAGTGAGCCTCCTGACTCAGCCCGGATGAATTTCCGGACAAGCCTGAGAGAGCCTCTGTGCAGCCTCTGCGGTGAGCCAAGCCCCAGCTATGCAGCCCCGGGCTCATTGTATCACCTGCCCAAGCCTCAGGGCTCTTATCTGTAAAATGGGGTCATAAAGCATTGCTTTTGGGCTGCTCAGAGGTACAAATGAGCTCACAGGGGTGAAACGCTTGGCCCGGCATGCAGACGTCCTGGGCTCTGACTCCCTTACGTTCCTGGCGGGAAACGCACACAGCAGAAAAGCAGCCATCTCACCCCTAACGTGCAGCGCCAGTCCGTTCACAAGGCTGCGTGACCCTCACCTCCACCCGTTTCCAAAAGGCTTTCGTCGCCCCCAAGGGAAGCCCCAGACCTATTAAGCAGTCACGTCCTAGCTCCCGCCCCCACCCGGGATGTAGGCAGCTTCTAACCTGCTTCCTGGGACTAACTGTTCTTACTCTGGCTGTTTTACGGAAGGGAGCCAGGCAGGAGGCGCCCTGTGTCTGACTCCTTTCCCTCAGCCTAATTTTTCGAGCTTCATCCATGCTGCAGCGTGCGTCAGTACTTCACCCCTTTTCCCGGCTGAATGGCATCCCATTCGCTTCACCCACTGGTGCCACTGGGACAAGTTCGTGGAGATCCCTGTAGCAAGACTCTTGCTTCTTCACTCCACAATAGGCCACTAACATTTTGCCCATCACTGTGCTGTGTTCTGCAATATTATTATTTTTTTAAGATTTTTAAAAATATATATATATATATTTTATTGATTTCAGAGAGGAAGGGGGAGGGAGCGAGAGATACAAACATCAAGGATGAGAGAGAATCATGGATCTGCTGCCTCCTGCTCACCCCACACTGGGGATGGAGCCTGCAACCCGGGCATGTGCCCTGACCGGGAATCAAACCGTGACCTCCTGGTTCATAGGTCGACGCTCACCACTGAGCCACGCCCAGCCAGGCTGTAATATGGTTTTAAACGGTTGCCTCGCATCTTGTGGTGTCCCCCAATTCAGTTCCTCCTCCACCTCTTCTATTAATAACCTGCCCCCCCACCCCTCCTGGCACCCTACACAGGCCTCAAGCCCATCTGCCACCTGAATCCCTGTGGGGGGACAGGGAGGGGAGGCACCAGGTGCACACACCTTGCCTTTAGATGGATCCTCTTTGTCCTGCCTCTGCCAGGGCCCCCATTTCAGAGGTGGCCCCCTGAAAGCTCCGAGGCCCTCTGAGCCCCCCTTCTGGGCGGCAGGATCTATGAGGAGAGTGATTTTTGACTTTTCTCACTCATGCCATACAGAAACTAATGACTAAATTCTGCAGCACACCAAAAAATATGTTTTTGGCCCATCTGCAAAAAAGAAAAGGGTATAATCTGGATCCATTCATACCGGATGGCTATTGCTGTTTCGGTTGCTGTCATTTTTTTAAAGTTTATTTGCCAACCTCAGGGAAAAGAGGCCAGCACCCTGACTCAGCCGGCAGGTATTGCGTGTTTCAGAAGCGCTTGCAGCAGGCCCGCTGCACGTCGCCGCGCCAGAACCAGGTCCCCGGCCCCACCTGCTGAGGTCACCACCGGCCTCGCCTTCCATGAGTCCCAGTTTCCCTCGTTAAGATCAGCAACACCGCCTCAAACCCAACTTTATTTATTTTTTAAAAAAATCATTTGGTCATTGCAATAGTCGTACCTCCTAGGAAATGAAGACGTGAAAACAACCAAACATTTGAAAAAAAGAAGAAAACCCCTATAATTATGCCCCGTAGAGCAGCGGTTCTCAACCTGTGGGTCGCGACCCCTTTGGGGGTCGAACGACCCTTCCACAGGGGTCGCCTAAGACCATCGGAAAACACATATCTAATTACATATCGTTTTTGTGATGAATCACGATGCTTTCATTATGTTCAATTTGTCACAATGAAAATGCAGCCTGCATATCAGATATTTACATGACGATTCTTAACAGTAGCAAACTTACAGTGAGGAAGTAGCAACGAAAATAATTTTATGGCTGGGGGTATGAAAGGGGCGCGGCATGAGGAAGGTTGAGAACCACTGCCGTAGAGTCAACCACTTCCACAGAACAGTGACGGCGGGAGTCGCCGCCACGTGTGGAACCTGTAGGGGGTGTCCGACGCGGGGCCACACACTTTTCGTAGCTGCTTTTAGTTGACCCTCAGCGCGGCCCCGTGACGCAGGTATTTTCTGCATTTTCCTGGGAGAGGAGCCCAGGGCCCGAGAAAGAGGTTATATAACTTGCCCGAGGTCACCTAGGGCCGAGGAGTCAAACCCCAAACTCGTCTGTCTGCCCCCAGGGCACGCCCACCTCCCAAGCACTGTTCAAGAGCGTGTGTGTGTGTCAAACACGCCAATGGAATGAACTGCAGCAATCGCTCGGCAGCCTCACCTCACGTCAGGTCATGAACATTCCCCCTGTCGTGGGCTGTGTCCTACATTCTCCTTGTAAACGCGGCCTCGCACCTCGTCCTGTGCGTGTCCTGGGGTGTGTGTCTAACCCCCGACTGCTGTGCACTAGGTTCTTTCTAAAGTGAGTGTTATGACGCACAACACGGCGGGAGAACAGACCTGTGCTGCTCTTGTGTGTGTGTGTGTGTATATATGTATTTGTGTATGTGTATGTGTGTGTGGTGTGTGTATGTATGTGTAGGTGTGTGCATGCGCGTATGTGTATGTGTGTATGGTGTGTGTATGTGTATGTGTATATGTGTGTATGTGTGTGTATGCGTGTATGTGTGTGTGTGTGTGTGTGCTTACATTCTCCGTCACCTCCTTGTGGGTAAGTTCCCAGAAGGAGAGGTTGGGAGGGAGGAGGCATGCCTTTTGTTTCCCAAATGCCTACAACATCCGTGGATCAATTACGTGTAATTGGGGAACCGCGCTGGGCCGTGGCCAGAGGGGAGGTTGACACCTTCCCTAACTTGTCGGGCTTTGCACACCCTCGGATGATATGCCTTGTAAACAAGTCTTGTAACAGCCTGGGATTACCCATGCTATTGTGAGGTCACGTCGAGGCGGCAAGTTATTAAGGACGCTGGGTGGGACCGAGAACGGGCGGGAGGGGTCCCTGCAGGAAGGGATGGGGCGTGGCGTTCGGGGAGCTCCCGGTCAGCAGCAGGGTGGCCCTTGGTCCTGCGCTGGCTCTTCGCCCCACCTGGCCACCCCGGGAGCCAGCTGCCCCCCCCCAACCCTGTGCTGCCTAAAGGGGAGACAGACAGCGGCGCTGGAGGCTGGGAGGTGTGCGGAGGCAGCGAGCCCCGCCCTGTTGCTACAAGGTGTTGGGTGCCATTTCCACACGGTGATTATCTTGCTTCAGCTGCCAAGAAACACCAGGGCCTGGCGAAATGCTCCGGGAGGGTTTCTTCAGGGAAGTTCCTCCCCAGCCACTCAGCGTCTCACTCCTTGAATCTGCTGAGAACGGAGAAATGCATCTAGTTTGTGAGGCGCCCGCCTCCTGCCTCCAGCCTCCCAGGCACCCCTCACCCATCGGGCCACATTCTTCAGCCGTCACTTGTCCGACCACATGACGGGATTCCCAGGCCCCCTGTCCCCAAGCAGACCGGAGAGGCCGCGGGGCGGGGACGGGATGGACACACACATCCATCCAGCTGGGGCAGAACCAGTTCACACCTCAGTCCGGTTGTCAATGACTGCGTGGCCCACTTCTGTGCGCGGGCGGGGCGCACGGAGCCCAGGGTCGGTCCGGCCCCTAGGGGCTTACCGTGTGGAGCAACACACCCCGAGGCCCGGGGCAGCCTCCCTCAGGCAGGGCCAGCGTGGCAGGTGACGTCCTGTTGGCTTGTCTGGGTCAGGGCTGCACACACGGGAGCTGGGTGGGGGTGGGGGTGCGGGTGGGGGGAGAGGTGGGGTCCAGGAAGAAAAACCCCTTGGCTGTTTCACAATTATCCCAGTCACCAGGCTTCAGGATCTTTCTCGACTACATCACACTCCCTCACCCCATGGTGAACGTGGAGTCATTTTTCAAACATCAACATAGCATCGTTTCTCTAGGTCCCATTTATTTTATTTTTTAAAAAAATATGTTTTTATTGATTTCAGAGAGGAAGGGAGAGGGAGAGAGATAGAAACATCAACAAGGAGAAAGAATCATGGATCGGCTGCCTCCTGCAGGCCCTACACTGAGGATCGGGCCAGCAAGCCGGGCCTGTGCCCTGACCGGGAATTGAACCGTGACCTCCTGGTTCACAGGTCGAGGCTCAACCACTGAGCCACACCAGCCGAGCTCTAGGTCCCATTTGATGGGCACTTACTAGGTAGCAGCGACCCTCTGAACCATTTTGCATGCTTTGCCTCGTCAGCCCTCCTGCCAGCCCTGTGCTTGGGGGGCGGGGGGGCTGGTCTCGCCTCTGCGTCATGGGTGGGTAGGCCTGGCTGGGAGAATGGAAGTCCCCCCTCCAGGTCACACCATCACACCCGGTGCGTTCGAAACCCAGGTCGGCGTGCCCTCGCCGTGTGACGTCTTCCCGGCCGCAGGCTGCCTCCCGGCACGTACCGTGTCCTCCCTGACCCCTGACCGTCATTCCAGGGCCTCCACGGCGGTTGGGTCATTGTCCCCTTTAAACATGACTATTTGTCCTGCTAGGAGCGGCCGGGGACGGCGCTGGCCTCATGTCCCACGGCCCAGCCTCCGGCTCGGGGCCTGGCCTGCGGTGGATGCTTACGTCACAGCGAGGGGAGAGCAAGTCTGACAGCGGGAGTGGCGCGGCCGGGTGGCCGGCTATCTGCGTCGGTATCTCAGGCCCTGGACGTGGGCTTGGCACCTTCCGGAAAGCAGCGTCCGTCCGTCCAGGGCCTGGGTCAGCGCGGGCGGCTGCGGATGCCTGCGGCCTCCTGGGACAGGAGTGTGCTTGTCAGCTGCGATCCTTTTGATCTCCACACCTGTCCCAGGAGGGCAGTGCGTCAGGTGTGAGAGCGGCTTCTCAGGGTGAGGCCCTGGGTGGGCGGAGGCTCGTTTCTGAGGCAGAAGTCTTGGGGTCCCCCACCCTGGGTGCCCGAGATGCAGCAGGTGCCGCCCAGGTGGAAGGTCTATTAGATGCTGGTTGTGGCCGGGAGAGCACAGTGGAGTTGGGGTGATGAGCCTCCTTTTGGGGGGCTGGAGCTCTTTCCTCTTGATTTGGCTGAGCCCCTAGGGGCCTCTATGCATCCCTGTTGGCCCCTCTTGACCTATCATTTCCAGGGTTCAGAAACACGCAGGCAAATATCGAATCCACTGTGTTGAGCCTGGACCTCGTTAGACTTGGGGGAGGGGGGTGCTCTACTGAACCCAAGGGAAGTGGGCAGTCATTAGACGTGTCCTCCCGACCCAACCCTCCCACAGCACCAGGTCTTCACAGCCTTTATTTATTTTTATTAAAAATATATTTTTATTGATTTCAGAGAGGAAAGGAGATGGATAGAGAGAGACAGAAACATCAGTGATGAGAGAGAATCATTGATCGGCTGCCTCCTGCATGCCCCTGACTGGGGATCCAGCCTACAACCCGGGCATGTGCCCTGACTGGGAGTCGAACTGTGACCTCCTGGTTCATAGGCTGATGCACAACCACTGAGCCACACTGCCGGCCCCTCCCAGCCTTTATAGGGTCAGGAGATCCAGAGCAAGCCCGCAGGTTGACCGCAGGTTGACCAACCTTGAGGGGCAGTGGGGTCTTTGCTTGGGGAGTGAGCAGTTCTCACGGGAAGCGTGAACCCTTAACCTGGGGATACTGGAGCTGGGATTTTTTTTTTTCCAGTTCCCATGACAGCTGGAGAGTGAAAGCGAAGATGCTGCATCTAATTCAGTGATGGCGAACCTATGACACACGCGAACTCATTTTTTTGGGTTGATTTTTCTTTGTTAAATGGCATTTAAATATATACAATAATTATCAAAAATATAAGTCTTTGTTTTACTATGGTGGCAAAGATCAAAAAAATTTCTCTATGTGACACGGCGCCAGAGTGAAGTCAGGGTTTTTCAAAATGCTGACATGCCGAGCTCAAAAGGTTTGCCGTCATTCTAACTGGACGGGAAAATGCTACTCAGAAGCCGCAGTGTCTCCTTCGGAGGCTGGGCCGGCTAACTGGCTTCCTCAAGACGGAAGCCGGCTGACGTTTCTACCCCAGCTCTTCTGCATGAAAGAAAAGCTGCGGGGTCACCTCTTCAGCTCTGATGGGGCCAGGGTCACGACAGAAGCCACCTCTAGCGCCCCTGGTGGCTGCTCCAGGCCCCTCTTCTCTTTCCTGGGATCACACTGTCAGGCCAAGCTGGCCGGTGACAGGATGTCGCCGAGGCCTCCACTGGAATGTCCTTCCCAAGGACACGGCCACTGTCCTTCGTGGCCGCCCTGTCAGGCAGCGGGCGCAGGGCAGCGGAGAGTGGAGGGAGAGGCGGGTGGCCAGCAGCCGGGCTCTGCAGCGGGGCCCGCAGGAGGCTGGCGAGGCTTTAGCATGCAGCTCCCATCCCCGGAGCAAGCAGCCGGGTCAGCGGCCGCCTCTCCAGCTCAATGTTCATTTTCTTACGGCAGTTGGGCTGGAGAAGTTTTTTTAAAAAAATTTTTATAGTTCACACATCCAACTCACCCTTTAAAAATATATAATTCGATGGTTTTGAGGACGTTTACATTACACTTGGTAATGTAAACGTACTAAAAAGGATCACCATGATCTAAGTCGATCACCCGCCCCCCTCAAATTTTCATCACACCCCAAAGAAACTCCCATACCCATCACTTTCTATCCCAGTGATGGCGAACCTATGACACGCGTGTCAGAGGTGACACGCAAACTCATTTTTTTGGTGGAATTTTCTTTGTTAAATGGCATTTAAATATATAAAATAAATATCAAAAATGTAAGTCTTTGTTTAACTATGGTTGCAAATATCAAAAAATTTCTATATGTGACACGGCACCAGAGTTAAGTTAGGGTTTTTCAAAATGCTGACACGCTGAGCTCAAAAGGTTCGCCATCACTGCTCTAGGACTTTCTCTGTCCTCCCCGAGGCTGTAGCCTGTGCCCCTCTGACCGCGGGCATATGTGAGGGAACAGGCCCGTCCCCACTGTGTCCCTGCACCCAACAGGACAGTTACCCGCGGCTGCGGATGAGACGCTAATCCCATTACGCATGCATCCCCCGGTGATGGGAGCGGGCTCTGGATCGAACACGGCCAAGGGGCCGGGAGAAGCCTTCCCCACGCTGCGCCACGAGGCTTAGCGCGGGCACAATAGGTGTGTAATTTCAGGTTTTGTTGAGCCGAAATCCAATCACATACTTGACTGGTGGATCACAGAGCCTCACGGGCTAAAAGAATGAGATAATTCCACCTCACACAAGCCCTGGGATTTGTCTTGGACTTAATAGCAGATGTGTGACCAGCCTTACACCGTTTCGTTCTCCCCCTGTCTCCCCTCTTTTTGTTTCAATGTATTTCCACCTCCTCCCTCCTGTGCCCTCCTCTGTGCCACCCAGAGGTGCCAGGGGACTCAGCCAAGTCCTGGAGCCAGAAAACAAAGGCAGAGAAGCAGCAGGAAGCTGTTTAAACGGTGGCCATCAGGTGGGCCGCACGCACACTCGAGTTTACTGAACTGAGTGACTCCGGGCAGTGAGAGCCAGCTCCCAGATGCTCTTGTTCCTCTGCCCAGCTGTCTTGGTTCTGCTCACGGAGTGGCTCAGAGCGAGCAAGGGCAGGCGGGACACATGCCCATGAGCCATTCCCTTCCTTCATGCAATACGTCCTTTTTAAAAAAATCCTCACCCCAGGATATTTTCCCATTGATTTCTAGAGAGCGTGGAAGAGAGAGGGAAAGACAGAGAGAAATATCCATGGATGTGAGAGAAACACATCGATGGGTTGCCTCCTGCACACGCCCCGACCAGGGCCCAGGCTGGGGAGGAGCCTGCAACTGAGGTACGTGCCCTTGACTGGAATGGAACCTGGGACCCTTCGGTCTGCAGGCCGACGCTCTAGCCACTGAGCCAAGCCAGCGAGGGCCAATCAATGCTTTCTTTTTTTGGGGGGATGGGACGGGGGTGGTCTAGTGAGCAATGCTCCATTTTGGGGCAGGGAAGGGTTATACAGAGAAATACAGGATAGAGTGTTTGACTCTTGTTAAGTGATATTAGAGCTGTTTCCATAATTAGAGATAACAGTATAAATAAGTTCACTCGACTTAAACCTATTCACCCCACAAACATTGTATTGAATGGCTGACTGCAATCTGTAAGAGCACTGGGCGATGCTCAGGTGAATGAAGGCATTCAAGAGGTAGGCAACCAGTAGTCTGCCCCTCCCCCAAATTCAGAGGGTGCCGTGGGGGAGAAAGCAATGGAAGGTGGTCCTGACGGAGGAGCTCTCTGAGACCTGAAAGATGAAGTCACTGATTCCATGATCTGGGGAAAGAGCTATGGAGTCCATGGCCACGCCCCCGATGGGAGACAGCTGGGGAGCCCCGCCCCCCATCTCAGGAGGTCAATCATCCTCGGAGTCTCTGACTGCCAACTCAGTGACGGCCCTCTGCGGCCCCACTGGGATCCCAGCCTGTCCCTTTGGAAGGTGACAAGCGGAATGTAACTGCGAGGAAGATGAGGAGACTCCTGTCCCTTCATCGGACGGGCATGTTGGGTGTCAGGGTGCAGGGAGTGCCGTCCCCAGAAACGGAAGTGGCCTGGGACTGGCCTGCAGGACGGGTTCCCATGCAGTTTCTTTTCTTGGAGCTTCCACATAGATCTGCTCTTAGCTGGGATTTTTCTCATAAATGTTTTCTATTGGTGGAGAGCCGGACTGAGCTTTCCAATGGGAATCCTGACCCCGTCGCCTCCAGGAGTAATTTGAGGTGAATTTGACCCTCATCACTCCGACCCTGGCTCCCAGGGTGTGGATTTTGTCGTTAATATGAGTTTGACGTGAACTAAGCGCCCGTTACTGGGCCAGATACTTTATCACGTCATCTAATTTCGTCTTGGCCAGAACCACATCTTTAAGACAAGGAACCCCAGGCTCTTAGAGGTTAGGGGACTTATCCAGGTCACATAAGTAATACAGTTCCACAAACACCCCAAACACACCTGGTCTTATATTCCATTTTCCTCTGTTAAAATAGCTGCAGCCTTTGCAGGTCTTATTCTCACGGTGGTTTGTCCCCTTGTGCTTTATTGATTTATTTTTTATTGATTTCAGAGAGGAAGGGAGAGGGAGAGAGAGATAGAAACATCCATGATGAGAGAGAATCGTTGATTGGCTGCCTCCTACACGCCCCACACTGGGGATTAAGCCTGCAAGACGGGTATGTGCCCCGACAGGGAATTGCACCGTAACCTCCTGGTTCATAGGTCGATGCTCAACCACGGAGCCACCCACTGGGCCCCTTGGGCTTTTTTGAGTTGTGCTTATGAAGTCGTAGTCCTTGGCCCTTTATCGCCAGGCATGCTTTGAGGCCCAGTTCGTTAGGTATTACTTTAGCAAAAAAAAAACCCAACAAATTGCATTTGCTTCTGCCAGGCTTTCTGATTAGTTACCAACATGGGACCATGTCAAATGAACTTGTGGGCTTAGGGCTTTTGGTGCCATCGGTAGAGATATCGTGAATGGGAGCTGACTCCACGCCTGAGGTGGGAGTATGACTGGAAGCTCACAGGGAGACTGGCAAAGCCCCACACGCTCTCCTCTTTGGGGTGGTGGGGTGTTGCTGTTTTTTGTGGTTTTTTTTTTGGTAACAACTTCATGGAGATATGGGATGATACTTTCTATCCTTATTCACTCACCGAGGGGGTCACCTTTTTGGGATCCCCAGTATCAGCAGCTCCCTTGCTTAGGTTCCCAGCCTTTTGTTCTCTTCTCCACACATCAGAGACCCTTTCAAACCAGGCTTCAGTCCACCAGGTGTGAGCAGCTGCTCCTCGGGCAGACACTGGCTCGGGCTCCCTCGCTTCTGCTTCTGAGCCTTCTCGTTGTCTCTGGCCCCCAAGGGTTTCGTTTGCGTTGACTGCCAGCGCACTCATGCATTTACAAAACAAAGTTCCTCCTAAAAGGTCTTTTACTCAACACCCTTTTGGTGTATGTGTCCCAGATAGCAGGAGGTTTCCTCTTAAACATCTATTCCAGCCGTCATGCTGGACCAGAGAAGCAAGGGCTTTATGTGCGGCATCTCACTTATTCCTGGAGACAACCCCTTGAGATTCCTAACCAGGAATGCCCCCATTTTACAGGCGAGGAAACTGAGATTCAGAGAGGATAAAGAGCACACATCCCGTGTTAGCCCCGCTGGTGCATGGCAGAGGTAGGATTTGAACCCAGGTCTGTGTGAAACAGCCGTGCTTGCTGATGTCAGTGCCCAGCATGACTTAAAGTTGACTCTGGGTCTCTGGGCCAGCCCAGTCATCACATTATTGAGAGGAACTGGTCCGTTGCCAAGGGTGCTGCCTGCAGGGCTACGGGACTGCCAAGCTTTGGCTTCAGCGTCCAGGCTGGATATTGAGTTAGACCAGCGGTTCTCAACCTGTGGGTCGCGACCCCTTTGGGGGTCGAACAACCCTTTCACAGGGGTCGCCTAAGACCATCGGAAAACACATATATAATTACATATTGTTTTTGTGATTAATCACTATGCTTTAATTATGTTCAGTTTGTCACAATGAAAATACATCCTGCATATCAGATATTTACATGACGATTCATCACAGTAGCAACATTACAGTTATGAAGTAGCAATGAAAATAATTTTATGGTTGGGGGTCAGCACAACATGAGGAGCTGTGTTAAAGGGGCGTGGCATTAGGAAGGTTGAGAACCACTGCCTTAGACAGTCTTCTTGGCTTCCTTAGGGCATGGGGGAGGCCATCCAGGTAAGTGGCATTTGCTGAGTTGAGCATCTTCAGGTCTCATAAACGTGCCCGTTCAGACGTAGGAAACATCCCAGCGGAAGAACAGGTGGCTCATGGGCCACCTGAGCCGTTTGGCTGTTACAGAGGGAGGCTGTTTGAGGGGAGCCCCATAACTAGGTTTCCAGAGTCCCCCGGGGCACGTTTGGCTGGGGGGCCGCCCTTCCTCTGAGCGGCCTGTGTCTCTCTCTGTTTTTCTCTCCCAGCCCCACTCCCCAGCCTCGTCTGATTCCCGAGGCCTCAGGGTGCAGCCCCCCAGCCTTCTCGGACTCAGGTCTGGACTCCCGTCCTGGGTGGACGGGGGAAGTCACATTAGCATCTGGGTCACTGTCCCCTCTTCTGCAGCGGTCCTGGTTGCTGGGAAGAAAGGCGCTGAGTCCTCCCAGCCAGCGGCTGCCTCTTCTTCGAAAGCAGGGGTGGGGAACGTCCGGCCCACGGGCCGTGGAAGGCCTTCGAAATCATCGGGGCTGGTCCTGCCAGGGCATTAGGGGTGAGTAAATGAAACGTTTGACCAAAGATAGCAGGCCAGTTTTTAAGCTGATAATTTTGTATGGCCTTCGAGTGATGTTGTAAATACCCACGCGGCCCTTTGGCAGAAAAATGGTTCCCCAGCCCCGATGTAACGGGAGGGTGTCTTCATGGAGTCAGAAAAGCGGTTCTCAGAGCTGGACACAGAAATGAACTCCCGCGGAGCAGGGGCTGGGTGTCGAGCACTTGCTTCCCCGACACAGGCAGGAGCGATTTCGCTCTGCTAGACTTTCTCTGTCTTTGCCCTTAGCGTGCGCTTCTATTGTGCATCATTTTTTCATGGCACCTGCGTTTGGAGACTCACACAGCCGGGGCCGTGGAGCCTGGTGGGTCGGCGTGGGCTCTGGAGTCGGCTGCGACCAGGCTCACGGCCCAGCTTTCCCACTTCCTGCCTGTGCGACCGTGTGGCTCTCAGAGTCTCCGTTACCCCATCTGCAGAATGGGGCTGAGAGCGCCGCTCTCAGAGAGCCGGGTGCAGGGCAGCCAATGCCAGGAGGTCAGCGGCCGGCGGTTCCCAGGCTGGCTCAGGACCCACTGCCCTTGTCTGAGTACCTCCTGGCCTGTGAGGGGGGACGGTCCTGAGCGTTAAAGCTGCGTGGAACACCCCCCGCCAGGAAGGCACGGAGTTGGGGTGAGTCCCATCTTCTTGGCCCTCGGTGGGTGGGACCACGCTGTGGCATCTACAGTCTTCGGAGGGAGCCCGGCAGGACTGAACCCCAGTGGCCCGCACTGGCCACCCGCTCATTCACACACCATGACTTTCCTCCCTTTCTCGTCTCACGTCCCCGCCCCCCTCGGTGCCTCCTGAGACCCCTTCCCAATACACAGGGGGGCCCCCTCCTGCTCTGCTAGATTTGCACGTTGCACGTGGCCTTGGAGAGGCGCCACGGCGCTCTGTTCTGAGACGTCCTCTGGTTGCTCGGGGACCAGGGGATCTGAGCTTTTTGGGGTCTAAAGCATGTGGCCGTGTGAGAGCACCCCACGCATCGTTTGGAAACAGCAAACCCTTTGTCTGGTGACCTCATCCTGCGTGCCACCAGGAAGCTGCCAGCTGGATGGCACTGTGTGCTTGACCCGCGCATCTTGCTCTGTGAAATGGCAAAGGCTTTTAACATTTTTTCCACTGAAAACATTAAAACCTGCAGCCAGCTTGTCGGTGGCCCCAGATGGCGGCAATGGGAAGCATGGGGGAGGGCGGGGGAGGCCCCGTGCTTCCCAGCAACACAGATATCTCCATCGGGCAGCGGCTCTGTGACCCGCCTTAGAGATGCACGCAGGGGCTGCAGGCTCAGCGACCTTGTCTGGGGTCAGGACTGTGGCCCTGGCCTGTGGCTGGGTGGCAGGAGTCTGTTCTGCATAACTGGGGCTCGGGACAGTGGCCTTGCCCTGGTCTCTGCCATGGGCTGCCAGCTACTTTTATACCAGCAGAACCTCTCGAGAAGTGGGTAGTTTTTCCTACTCCCATTTTACAGATGGGGAAACTGAGGCTCAGAGTGGGAAGCTGACTGGCCCCAGGAGTGGGGAGTAGACAGCCCCATGTGAAGCCCGATGGCTCTGAGGCAGGGGAGGAGCCGGGAGCCGTGGGTGGAGCTCGCAGGACATTGGTGTAAACACAGGGCTTGAGCGTCGACCTAGGAACCAGGAGGCCACGGGTCTATTCCCGGCCGGGGCACATGCCCAGGGTGCAGGCTCGATCCCCAGTGTGGGGTGTGCAGGAGGCAGCCGGTCAATGACTCTCTCTCACCATTGATGTTTCTCTCTCTCTCTCCCTCTCCCTTCCTCTCTGTAATCAATGAAGACATATTATTCAACAAGAAAAGGGCTTCCCGGTGGAAATGCCCCTCCTCCCGGGTCCATGGAGGGGCAGTGGGGTGTCAGGAGCTCAGGCGGTGGCTGGATGGGCTCCTCCGGGAACGGTGAGGCGGGGAAGCCAACACAGGGGGGCGTCGTGCCCCCTTTCTGAGGGGCTCTCGCTTCCCAGCTGGGAGAGGAGGAGGAGAGGTGGCCAGACGAGGCCTCCCAGCAGCAGAAACCTGTCCCCAGCTGCTGGGGCCGTGCGGCGAGCCTGGGATTCCTGCACCCCGGCCAGCTGGGGAGAGCGTGTGGAGGGAGAGGGCATGCCAAGTCTAACAGGTCCCCGGGCACCCCTGCCTCCCCCACACAGGGGTCACGAGTGGGTCTGTGGAGCCAGAGAGAATCATCCGGGACCATTCCGCCTGAACCGGACTCCCGCGGGGCGGGTCTTGACAACGGAGTCTTCAAAGTGAGTGGAGACAGCACAGAAATAGGAAATTCATCGGCGGTGGGCGCTTCATTGTTGATTTTTTATCATCATCATCATCATCATCATATCATCATGGTGCTGACATTCTTCGGGCATTTACTGTGTGCCGGACGCTACTCCAGTGTTTAGCTGATACCAACTCATTTTTTAAAAACATTTGCTGTGTTTATTGGGGTGACATTGGTTGATAAAATTAGATAGGTTTCCGGTGTAGGATTCTGTAACACACCATCTGTATATTGTAGTGTGTGTTCACCACCCAACGTCAGGTCTCCTTCCATCACCATTTATCCGCCCTTTATTCTCTTCTACTGCCCCACCCCCTTCTTCTCCGGTAATTACCACACTATGTCTGTTTCTATGAGCTGTTTTTATTTTTTCTTAATCCCTTCACCTTTTTCACCCCGTCCCCCAACCCTCCTCCTTTCTGACAGCTGTCAATCCGTTTTCTGTATATATATATATATATATTGTTAATTGCAGAGAGGAAGGGAGAGGGCGAGAGAGATAGAAACATCAATGATGAGAGAGAATCATTGATGAGCTGCCTCCTGCATGCCCCCGCCCCCTCCCCGGGGATCCAGCCTGCAACCCAGACATGCGCCCTGACCAGGAATCAAACCGTGACCTCCTGGTTCATAGATCATCGCTCAACCACTGAGCCATGCCGGCCAGACCACCATTCCACTTCATAATCACACTTGGGCGTGTTGGTGGGGAAGAGCGAGGGTTCCCCCAGTACAGATGTCACTCATGAAAACCTTGTCATGACCAGACCTGTGTAAAGAGAAGATACTTGCCACAGTTTTAAAGTCATCCGTGGACAGGGGGAGAGGGTGGAGGGTGGGGGGCACGACCAAACCCAACCCCAGCTTGTCAATGCTATGAGCCGCCTCCCGACGTGGCTGGATTTAGCCGATGTCTTTGGCGTCGTCGTTCCCAGCTATCAGCTTAACTACATAAATCCGTTGAAGCGTCTTTATTCAGATAAAACTCGAATGCTGCCAGTGTAGCAAATGAGATGCAAATGCCCCCTTTTTATTTTAAGTGTCAAGAAAGCCGCCTTTCCCATGCAAATCGCAGGGGAGCGAAATCCCCGCCATGGCGGACAGGGCGCTTAGCTGTCAGCGGGCTGCCTGCCTTTTCCCTTTCTGCCCCTGCAGACTGAGATAATTAAAACTACAGAGAACTAGTTTTAAATATACATGATACACGCAGTTCCTTAAATGACGGGGTAATGCATACATTCACCCATTACCATATTAGATAGTGGTCTGGCTGGCCAAAGGCAGGGCAGGGCGGGGGGTGGGGGTGGGGGAAGAGGGAGGGCAGGAGGAAGTGGGGGGTGCCGATGGGGGGGCGGGGCCTGTAATTTTCCCAGGACACCTCCCTTCCCTTGCCAACAGCCTCCCAGCTTCTATCACTTCACCGGGGTCCCCAGGAGCCCTGGTAATGGTTCAAGAAGAGGTTGTGAACACAATCATTAAAAAGGGAACGCCATGCTTATTTTTTTTTAAAGAAATGAAAATGTTAATGGTAACTTTTTCCCCCCCCTCTTTCCCAGCAGTTCTCAGTCTCTTCAGGGATACATATCCATTTCGGCTTTGATTTGTTGAGCTCCCTGAATGAGTTTATCCAAACAATGTGAATTTGCTCAGATCTCTCCCAAATCCCACCTCTCTTGTGGTTGATAAAGCTGACTTTAGCTAAGAAGGGGCTGGATCAGTGCGATTTGAAATTCACATGGAAAGCGATAAGGGCTTTGCTGGGAGCAATCAGCGCCCTCACACCCTGCCGGGAGGAAGCCGGGGAGTGCGCAGGCGGGTGGGGGAAAATTTGGTTAGGCCCTGCCTTGCACACCCCCTCTTTCTAGAATCCAGGTAGAGAAGCGAGGGGGAAGGGGAGGAAGGCTTCGCTTAGACACACGGGGAGGCCTTGCAGATGATGGGATGATAATGCTCAAGAGCTTTGTGCATTAGCTTTATTGTTTTACTAGAGGCCCAGTGCATGAAATTCGTGCACTGGGGGACGGGGTGTCCCTCAGCCCAGCCTGCACCCTCTCCAATCTGGGATCCCTCAGGGGGATGTCCGACTGCTGCTGGGGCCTAAACCGGCAGTCGGACATCCCTCTCACAATCCGGGACTGCTGGCTCCTAACCACTTGCCTGCCTGCCTGAATGCCCCCAACCGCTTCTGCCTGCCAGCCTGATCACCCCCAAACCGCTCCCCTGCCGGCCTGATTGACACCTAACTGCTCCCCTGCCCGCCATCTTGTGGTGGCCGTCTTGTGATGACATGAGGGCGTGAAGTTCACCTAGGCTTTTATTAGTATAGATGCCTAGAAAATGGCAGCCACCCCCTGAGCGGGGATGGTCACCCCATGGGCATTTGGGGTGGCAGCCAGAGGGGCCCTGCATGGTGCCTGACACCAGGTGGAGTCCAACCCTCTTTCACCCTGTCCCTCCCACCTTCCTCCCCCTTCGATATCTCTGTCTCCAAACCCATCTTTATCTCTCTCTCCTTCTCCCATCTCTCCCTCCCTCTCTCTCTCCTCAATTCCTTTTGAGTGCTTAATATATGCCTGGTACTGGGCTCAACATGTTCTCATTTCCTCCGCACAACCTAGGACAGCGATGGCGAACCTTTTGAGCTCGGCGTGCCAGCATTTTGAAAAACCCTAACTTAACTCTGGTGCCGTGTCACATATAGACATTTTTGATATTTGCAACCACAGTAAAACAAAGATTTATATTTTTGATATTTATTTTACATATTTAAATGCCATTTAACAAAGAAAAAATCAACCAAAAAAATCAGTGTCATAGGTTCTCCATCACTGACCTAAGAGGCAGCACAGTCATCATATCCATGTCACAGACGGTGCCATCACGGTGGTGACCTTGTGGGGCCATGGAGGACACCCAGGTCCTGAGAAGGAGGCCACGCAGGTCGCGCCCCCCACTCCACACCCCCCCTGCCCAGGAACCTCACCCTCTCTCCTGTCCCACACCTCAAGGGCATGACGAGGAGAGCATGGATCCTGGAAACTCTAAGGAAGCCGCTCTTTTCTGGAACATGCGAACCAGGGAAACTGAAGGGGAGGAGAGGGAGGGAGTGAGGGCAGGGGCTGGCGTTCTGGGGGCGCAGAGGGGACTGAAGAGCCGGGGTTCCCCTCAGGGGGTGTGATGGAAACAGACGGGTCTCTGGGTCATGGCCCTATGGACATGTGGGGTGGATACAGCTCTGTCGTGGGGGATGGGGCTGGAGGGTGTTGCTGTCCTGATCACTCTAGGATGCTGGGGTCATCCCTGGCCTCCACGCACGAGATGTCCACAGCGTCGCGCCCCCAGTTGGGACAGCCCCAGCTGTCCCCTGGGTGGGGCGTCACCTGGTGGAGGCCCCCAGCGGTGGCCTAGGCTCCCTAAGAGACAGGCGTGTGTGCTCCCAGCCCACTGCTCATGTCCCTTTGTTTCCGAAGGCCCTCCTGAGCCGCTGGGCACCCCTTCTGGACAGAGGTGGGTGGGAGTAGCGTTGCCACGGAACCCTTCTTTCTAGTTCTAGTGATCGCGCCCCCCGTCTGCCCCAGGGCTTCTCCTCCCCGCCTGGTCCATCAGTTCCTGTCCCGCCTGACGAGTGACTGTTTTGATGCCGCTGTGTGAGTGTGTGCACGTGTGTGCGCGTGCGTGTGTGCGCGTGTGTGTGTGTGTGTGTGTGTGTGTGTGTCTCGGGGGTGCACAATGGCCAGGCTGGGGCTGGGAGAATTAATTCTTCTGAGTCCTCGTTCCCGGGCTGCCTGGCAAGCCAGGTTGGCCCCACTGACCTATGGAGGCTGCTGGGCTCAGAGCTGACCTCTCCCTCCCCTTCCATCCTCAGCCTGGGCCGCCTCTGCTGACCCCACGGCTCCACAGTTCCTAGCCAAGGCCACTAATAGCTCCTGATCACCAAAGGGCACTTTAGAGTCTATTTAGACTTAACACACACACACACACACGTGCACACACACACACACATGTGCACATGCACACACACACACCAAACTTCAAAAGCTGTTTCCTGCAGGCTGAGCGGAGACCCCGACCGGCCCTTCCCCGCAGAAAGTGGATCGATAGTTCAGCACCGTCCCCGGGCTGCTGGGTGTCGGAGGGACTTTTATGATGATTGCGGTTAAGCTGTGCTCAAGTGGGGCGTCATTTATAAAACAAACGGATCCCTTCCAAATGGGCTATTTTCCCCGTTAATGACCGATCGTCTGCCCCGGGGTCTGTCTGCGCGGAGATTCCAGATGGGAGCCGGCCCGGCCAGCCCAATTATCTTTATTAAGTGTTTTCCTTCCCCTTCCTGCGAAACGAGATGGCAGCCGCGCCCGCCGCCTCCTTCCCCTCTCGCCCCCGCGCGGCTTCCTGCGAGCGCCTCATTATGGACAAGTGTGTCCTTTAAGACGCGGAGACTAATGAGGCGGTTTTATGAGACGAATACATTTCCAATCCTCACACGGGCGCCCGCATCTCTAATCGCACAATTATACATGCGTTTAGCACGCGCTCCCTGCACCTTCTCCTCTCTGCTCTCCGAGATAACAAACGTGCGAATGGCAGGATGGGTGTCATTTTTTTAGGGTGCGAAACCCGCAGGGGGAGACGGCGTTTCTGTCCCCCGGCAGATTGCTTGAGCAACACCATTCACAGTTCCCTTTAAAAACATGAGTTCTTGAGGGGGGGAGGATGGGAGAGGGTTCCATTGGATCGCATGGTAAACATCTCTCCTTTTCCCCATTTCTCCACAGCGAGCATATAGCTAGACAGCATGTTGTGGATTAGAGAGACCTTGATGTTCTGTGGCCCAGCCACTGCAGCTGATGAGAGAGAGAGAGAAAGAGAGAGAGAGAGGAGCGGGGGGCGGGGGGACCACCCCCATGTTGTCCGACTCCAACAAAAGCCCCCTGCGTTCCCCACCTGACAGGGCCGCTATCGGCCGTAATAAATAAGGCTGAATTATGGATGATGAGAGCTGCTAATATTATTATGACCTCAATTAAGTGCTTTTTTCAGACACATTAGTAACAAAGGGTCTTCCCTCTCCCGGTGGCTGCCTCTCTCCCCCAGGCCTCGCTTTGCATTAAAATCTCATTGATCAAACCTATTTGCCATCCACACAAGAGCCAGCGCCCTAATGGGTCATCTGTCAGCATGGGCCCCTCATCAGGCCATTAACACCTTTTGTTGCCGCCCCAGCTCCAGCTCCCTGCCAGCCCCGGGGGGCAGAGCGGCAGGGCCCCCCATGGTCTGGAAGGATCGAACGTGTGAGGTCCCACTGGGACCCTCTAATTGCTCTCCTTAACACCCTTGCCCAACAGGGAAGATGTTCTCTCCCAGGAGGTCCCGCAGGCCAGGCCGCTGTGGAGGGAGGAGCTGGCACGCAGCACCCTCATCCCCCTCCCTCTCCGCTGGCCTTCACAGGGAGTCCCAACGGCCTGGCCTCCGGGACCCTATGATTGTGGATGGGCAGGTGTGGGGAGCAGGCAGGCACCCCTTGTCAGTCCTGGAGACCCGTGCTGAGTCGGCATGGAGACGGGGCCCCACGGATGAGCCTCCTCTGACCTCCGGGCCCAGGTCACTCACAGAAGGTCTGTGGATGGCCCATAAGCCCCCTGGACTGTGCGCCAAGCTGGGTTGACGTGTACTTTCTTGGTTTATAGCTTCCGTCAGATTCCTGAATGTGTCCCTGACCCCAACATGGGTTAGGAATGTCTTCTTGGGCCCGGCCGGCAGGGCTCAGCGGTTGAGCGTCGACCTATGAACCAGGAGGTCAGGGTTCGATTCCTGGTCGGGGCACATGCCCAGGTTGTGGCTCGATCCCCAGTGGGGGCCGTGCAGAAGGCAGCTGATCGATGATTCTCATCACGGATGTTTCTATCTCTCTCTCCCTCTCCCTTCCTCTCTGAAATCAATAAAAAGAAAATTATTATTTTTTTTTTTTAAAGAAAGAAATGTGGTCTTGGGAGTGTCTCAGATGGGGACGGTCTTCTTTCTGTCTGAGCCTCACTCGGGGTCTTGGATCCCTGGCTTCAGGGATACAGTGAAGCCACAGAGGTGGGCATTGTTTCTGGTACTCTGTCTGCCTCTCTCTCTCTCTCTCTCTCTCTCTCTCTCTCTCTCTCTCCTTCTGTCTTCTCATCAGCCTCCTGCTTTACAAAGTGGCAATCCTAGGGGCTTTCTAAATTAGTCGGCCTGTACAGCGCCTCCTACTGGGTGCTGGAGGTACAAGAAAGTAGGAAGTGCCTCCTGTTCTTCCTGTGTTGCTGTTGTTTGAGAGGTGAGAGCTGTGGGTGTGAAGGGCAGGAACTCTCCTGGGGGCCATGGGAAAGCGAGGAGCCCTAGCTGAGTCCCTCGCTTTGGCTCCTGCCACTCCACCTATGTCTGTGCCAAAGTGAGGTCGTGACTTCTTGTGCCTCTTTTGGAGAGACCAGAGCCTCTGTAGATTGGTGCCCAAAGGGCGACCCAGAGAGGGAGGGGAGGAGGGAGGAAGAGGCTTCAGCTGCAATGCCCCCCCAGCCCTGTGTGGCTCCCAAAGCCACTCCGGGCAGGTCCCCGCGCGCCCTCTTCCAGCGAATCTGTCACCACAGAATTTAGAAACCCCGGAGTCTCTGAGAGGCGCACAGAGTTGCCCGGCTCAAATATGGAAAACCAGTGAGGGCTTAAAAAGAAGAAGAAAATCACTGGCAAGAGAGGTGTCAGGAGATAAAACTGCATGTACAGCGAGCCTGCCTGTGGGAGCGCCTTCCTGAGAATACAGCTCTGCCCTTGACCGAGGCTAGTGGGCCGCTGTGGACGCGGGCCCGGTTTTCTGGGCCAGGAATGTACTTATGTGCTCCTGTGGACCGAGCACGGAGTTCTGAGCAGGGGGAAGGCCTGCCGGGCCAGGCGGGCATGGCCGCGCACCCACGGTCACGTGACATAGCGGAATAGCGGGCGCCGGGGGTCTGGGGCTGCCCTGTGTCCTTGGCTGTCGAGAGGCCTGGGCGGAGCAGTGCAGAGAACTCCGCACGCACACACACTGGCTCGTTCAGCAGCCTGGTGCCTCGGGTGAGCCTCACCCCGTGTCGCCCACCTCCCCTCGAGCTGTTCCGCCTGTGGGCTCGGTCAGGTGTTGTTGCAAGGTGCACCCGCCCCCCCACCTCTCACGATAGCTCTAACGTTTATTGAGCACGTACTCTGTGCCACAGGCTGATGGGAGCCCTTGACGTGTACTAATGGGTTCAATCCTCTCAGCAACCCGGTTATTACCCCCATTTCACAGGTGGGTAAATCAAGGCTCAAAGAGGTGATCGTGGCCGAGCCGGGATCTGACTGGGACTCTGGAGTCTGGGCGTACAACCAGGAGCCTATTTTGTCTTTGCAACCACACGCTTCTGTGCTGAAAGGGAGAGAGATGGAAGCCCGGTGCCTTTGATACGTGATCTTGGCCATTTTTCACACCCCTTTCTGGCAGATGCTTGAGAAACAAGCCCGGAGCGTAGGCCGGGGGCTCCTGGGTTCTGAGCAGAGGCTTTGACCCCAGCCGGCCCCAGCCCAGCGTCCACCAGGAGGGGCTGGGCTTCGTGGCACACTCGTCCGCCCAGGTCATAGGGGGTGGGGGCAAACAGGAGGAGCGTTCTCATAGGCCTTCCCAGGTGCGGACGGCTAAAGGTGCAGAGAGCGCAAGCCCCCGGATGGGGATCCTCCCAGACTCTCCGCCCAGGGCCTGGGTCCCTGAGACGCCTGTGCCCCTGGCCGTGATGGGAAGGGGAGGCAGCGAGGACCTGGGCTTGGTTCTTCCCCAGGCCAAGGGTTTACTCTCCCCGTTCCCCCGTGGGGAGACCCGTCCACTCCGTGGCGCACACAAGGGCCCCGCTCCGTTTCCAGGGTGGCGCCGTGGACCGCGATGCGCACGCCAGAAAGGCGCAGAGCCCTGCCGGGCAGCGCGTCACGTTCGGAGCTGTGCAGCCTTATTTATTTCATGTGACAGCCTCTTCCTTCCCCGGCCGTGACGGAATGTTCTGCGGCGTATGTTATGATCTTTAATTAAAGGGAACTTAATTTGCTTTCGAGGCATCCTTTGTTCACAGGAGACACCCCAGGGTGTTTTAAAACCAGGTTTGGAATCGTGGCCACGGAAGCCTGGAGTCTGAGGCGGATGCCGGTTGCCTGGATAAAAGGGGCGTCTGCCCCCCTCCCGCCCCACTCTGCACAGCGGCCTGGAAGGTGGCCCGGCCCCAGGAGCCGTGCAGGCCTCCTCTGCCCACCTCCACAACACACAGACCCTGCAGGCCCCGGAACGGACCGCCGGCCAGAATGATGCTGGTGAAGGGGATGGGCCATTTAGATGACAAATGGGCTTCCAGGCACCGTCCGCGAGTCCTGTCGGGGGGGCGCTATTAACGGTCAGAGGGAGGCGGCCGCATCTGTGATGCCAGCGCCGGCCGGCGGGTCCCCACTGCTGTGTTTACTGCTCCTTAATGCGGTATTGTTTACTCACAATTAAACCCTTTACCATTAATTTAACTCTCAGATGCTGAAATTGGTCACACAGCCGCGAGTCCCCAGGCCGGACAGATGTGTTCTATACACTTGTTTAAACACGGGGCTCATTAGGAGGTAATGCATGGAGAGCGAGCTGATTACCCCACAAAGCAGGGCGCTTTATCACGGGGCGTCTCCGGGGCCCGGGAGGGGCCGTCAGCTGCTGCTGTCACTCTCCCCCTGCCCCCCCCAGATCGGATCCTGAGTGACGGCCGGCCGCCGCCTCCTCGCGGCCTGCTCGGAAGCACACAGCTTCCCGTCAGAGCCGCAGCGGCCCGGGAGGAGGTATTAATTGTTGTCAGCCTCCATTTCACACCCCAGATAACAAACGAGCGCCACCCCGGCCGTGTTTAAGGAAGATAAACAAGTGGCCCGCGGTCCCGCCATTAAACACGCTCGCATGTTTTAACCGAGGTGTTTCCGGGGAGAAAGGCAGGGCCTGCCAGAGCCCGGGGATGCGGCCGGGGCCCGGGAGCCGCCACCCCGGGGGGCTCAGACCTGGGCCCTGCTTGCTGTGTCTCTGGCTAAACCACGGTTCCGCATCGTGACCCAGGCGAGCAGAGGGGCTCAGTGCTGGTGAAAGGAGTCGCGGCTCTGATTTCCTGTCTCCTAGGCCGCAGTGGTCAGCAAAGTGCGGCTCGAGAGCCACATGCGGCTCTTTGGCCCCTTGAGTGTGGCTCTTCCACAAAATACCAACTTCTGCGCATGGGCCACGAAGTTTCAGTCGCACTGTACATGCGCGCCCACACGTGGTATTTTGTGGAAGAGCCACACTCAAGGGGCCAAAGAGCCGCATGTGGCTCGCGAGCCGCAGTTTGCCGACCACTGTCCTAGGGAAAGGGGGAGGTTGAACCGTGCGGCGCTCAAAGGAGAGGGTTCCGGAGCCAGAACCCCCTGCCCCAAAATGCCGGACCCGCTTTTAAAAGCTGCGTGTCTTGGGGCAGGTAGCTTCTTTGAGCCTCAGTTTCCCCGTCTGTAAAGTGGGCTGAATGGTAGCGCGCACCTGCTGTTCCAGGAGGCGTAAATGAGGCTCACGTCTGTGGCCCCGGCCTGACCCACAGTAAGCGGCGAGGAAGCGTCAGCCATGGGTAGCGGTCAAGATAGCGGTTGTTTCTGAAGTGAGGAACGTGACTCCATGTGAGGTGAGGTGGGGGGGCTCCGACCAGAAGCTGCTGGTGGGGGTTTGCCTCTGGGCGGCTCTAGCAGGCCCAGGAACTGGCTAGATCTCCACCTTCCAGATAGTTCCAGACATTTCTGCTCCGACCTCTGTCAGGACTGCGCCTGCCAAACAACTCAGTTTGCTTCTTTCCTCCTCCTCCTCCTCCTCCTCCTCCTCCTCCTCCTCCTCCTCCTCCCCCTCCCCCTCCCTTCCTCTCTCCCTCCTCCCTCCTTCACTTGGCTCTGAAGTGAAGTCTGAAGCCCACCAGCCCGTAGTGGCTGCCCGTCCATTCTCCGGCCCGGGTGCCCGCCTTTGTTCCGACCCCGAAGTTTAAACTACGAGGAGACACTGAAGAACCGGACGGGAGTTCCCTGCCATTCTCGTCGTGCGAGTCCAAGCCACCTCCTCCGTGTGTCTCGGGGCCTGGGCACGTGCGGCTCACACGGGCGTCCTCCCAGCATCCTGGCCCAGGCCGAGCCCCCCTCCCACCCCCCCGGCCTTTTCCAACCCGGCAGGCTGGACAGATCTCTCTGTCGTAGGTTCTGAGAGCACCTCATGTGTCCCTTTGTGGCATTGCTCAAAATAGTTATTATTTGGGTCATTATCGGCTCCATTTCCATCTTCCTGTCCCCATAAAGCCCCAGCCCCCGGGACGCTGCTGGTAGGTTCTGGAAAGAGGTCTGCTACCCCATAGTGCTCCCCTCCCGCAGCGTGGGTCGGAGCCTTCTCCCCGGGCCCTGGAGGGGGCGAGTCCTCCTTATAGCTCGTGGCTCCTCAGTCCTTCCTCTCTGTGGCTCAGAGGGGCTGACTGCCCTCGGCGTCCAGGTCACTGCTGGAGAAGGGGGGCGCCATGGTTAGCACCGACTTCCATCCGCCAGAGGCTTCTGGGCCGTCACAGGGGCTGCGAGTCATCACTGCCCCCCCCCCCCCCCCCGGGTGACACCACCACCAGCTGCGGGAGAAGCCGCAGCGACCCGTCCCGTCCGCGGACCACGCACAGGAAGTGGCTGGCCTGGTGGGTGCCTCTTAGGGAGGCGGGACCTTCGGGTGTCTGCCTCCACAGCTGCTTCCTCCGGGCCTGGTGGTTGGCCCTGTGCGGCCTTCTCATCCGATGGCGTTACCCTTCAGAAACACTGCCCGCCCTGGCGGGAGAGGGGTGCCGGGTTCCGTACCCCGCGGGCACGTGTGTCATGTGCCGGGCAAGGGACCCTGTGGATGCATCCAGCGCGCCACTCCCCCAGGACCCGGCTTCCAGCTCCTCCAAATCCACCGCATTCCCGGGAGCTCAGACCTCGGGGATCAACATTCCTGACCCTTTGGCGACAAGCAAAAGCACCTTTCCATATACGTACATCTACACAGAAGCGGGAGGCGAAACTCCCCGAGCTTTCATTTCCCTTCGTGGCTGAACTTCGATGACTCCAGGCATTTGCAGGCCATTTATTTCTCCGACGTGTCCCGCCGACCGCCAGGAGGTCAGCCTGGCTGCGTCTGCCCCTCCCGGGATGGCATGTGGTCCCAGCTGGTTGTGCGGTGGTGGGAATGGGAGCTGGGGTTTTGCGGGGAGTGTGTGTGTGTGTGTGGGGGGGGGTGGGGGGGGGTGGGCGTGTGGTCTGGAAGCTCTGCCAGGGGCTCCCCGGTGTTCTGCGGGTGCTCCTGCTCAGGGCCCTGCTTTTGTTTGCTGTTTATTTGTGCTGGGTGGGATTAGCGCTGATTACATATTAATAACCCAGAGCACTATCTCCTAATTAGACGTTATCTTCCAGATGTTTACAAGAAAGCTTTAATATTTTAAGCTGCTTGGGGATCTCTCGGCACTCTATTAAAAGGGATGAAGCTAAAGTGGGAGTTGGTGAGGTTCCCTTTCTTAGAATTTTTTTTTTTTTTTTTTTGCTGGTGTCAGACCCCGGAGCCCTGGGTACCCGTGAAAGGACCCCAAGCATTTATTGTGGTGGCCCCTGTGTGGGAACAATTGGGGCAGCCACCCATTCAGTGGGTGGGAGAGGGAGCCCACGGCACTTCTGGCCCCTGTCAGTCGGCCAGGGCAGGTCATTGATTCTTTTGAACCACTTGAGTGCATCTCTCAGAAGTCCCCGGTTCTCTGAACCCCAGACAATCGCCCGCGCTCTCTTTATTAGGCGCTTTGAGGGACAGCCTGGCCCACACCTGCCTTTGAAGGCGCCCCCACCCCGGTTTTAATGACCTCCATCCGTCAAAGGAAAAGTTCAGAGTTCATTCCTTTGTGGAAGTCCCAGCAACGGAGATGTCGAGGGTGCTGGCTGGTCCGGCCTCTTTAAATCACCCGCCCCGAAAACTTTCCCTGTGACCCCGCTCATGTCAAAACAGCGAGCTGGCCGCTCTGGCCATTGTCATCGGAATCAGGGCTAAGTGACGCTGCGCGGTCATTACGTGGGCCCTGATTGGCAATCAGGGTACAATAGGGGGTCATTAAAGGCCATAAAACTGCCAGCGCTCTGAAAAGGGGATTTTGAATGGAGCCAGAGGGCTCTGGGAGCCTGCCTCAGAGGAGGAGAGGGGGTTCGAGCCCATCGGGGAGGGGAAAAGTGAGCAGGGCCTGGATTAAGAAGTTTCTCCCCAGGGACACCAGGAAAAACGGATCTTCCCAGGTCATCTTCCCAGGATGCTGGCCCGTCTGTGCTCAGAAGAGAGTCCTCTGGGTCCAGGACACAGTAACAGAAGCCAGAGGGACACGTCTTTATATAGGGTGTCCCAAAATTCACGCAAGAAGTAATATTGATAGAAAACACAGGTTTATAATTAAAAATTGTAAATTTTTTATTGATTCATGAAGTATACAGTATAAGGTTATGTATGGAATAGCACATCGGGTTAATGGCCTCCACGGCATTGCTGGCACATACACAAAGCCATGGTCTTCATTGGTCTTCATTGTCCCTGCTCCTGGGCCATAATTAGTACTTGGTAATGCTGATCAAATTGAAGGGATTGAAATCAAAGGGCAACAGATATTAGAATCTGATTCAATAAACCAAGTAATAAAATTAGGCTTTTATTTGTTGTTGTTGTTGTTAATGCTCACGCAAAATTCAAATCTTGTGTGAATTTTGGGACACCCTATAGATCAGGGGTGGGCAAACTTTTTGACTCGAGGGCCACAATGGGTTCTTAAACTGGACCGGAGGGCCGGAACAAAAGCATGGATTGAGTGTTTGTGTGAACTAATATAAATTCAAAGTCAACATCATTACATAAAAGGGTACGGTCTTTTTTTTGAATAGTTTTATTCATCTCAAACGGGCCAGATCCGGCCCGCGGGCCGTAGTTTGCCCACGGCTGCTATAGAAGGAGGGAACAGTGTTGTTGAATGAACGTAACGCACATGTTTGTATGTACACGGCTCTCGGGAATGAAAGGGGCAGCTCTGCAGATGCTAACTCAGGCCACAGCCCCACTCCGGCCCACGGAGGACATTTGGGGATGCGGCCCTTCTCTGGCGGGCGAGAACCCCAAGCCCCGACCACCAGCGGCCACTTCTCCTCCCACCCTCCATCCGGAATGCTCATCCCCCCACAACCCCTTGCCTCTGGAAACTTCTGGAAGGTCCAGGAACCAGCCTGGGCCCCGTCCTCTCGTCCAACGTCAGCCCGGTGGGCCCGTGTAGATGGAGATTCCCCGCGAGGCCCTGCTTCCCTCCGGGAATTTTCCAGAGCACATTTGTCTCCGCGGGGGAGACGGGCAGGATTTCCTGCTCGCCAGTCCTTGTGATGAGCGCCCAGAATATGACACCGCTTAGGAGCTCATCCATCTCGCCCGCTAGTCCCTGGAAGACGCGGCCACAGGGACAGCGTGGCGTTGGCTTCCGCCTGCAGGGGCCCGGTGATGCCTTTGGGGAGAGGAACAGCGCCTCCCGACCCGGGTCACCTGGAAGCAGATTGGAGTTTGCCAGGTGGCTCCCGGGCTCCGGGAAGTCCTTTCAGGCGCACTCCCTTGCCCTGTGACCGTGGGCCCTTCCCTTCCCTTGGCCGAGCCCTGGCTTGCTCATTTGTAAAATGTGGACATTGAACTTGACACTCCCTCATGCCTCCTCGAGCTCTAGCGTTGCATTTCAAGTAGTCTTCCATGCGTTCCACACGGATTCCCTCGGCACCTGCTGTGTGCCGGGCACTGCAGGCACTGGGAGCTCGGCAGTGAGTGAGGGTAGCGTTGTCTCAGCCCCTGGGGAGCGAAGGAACCCTGGGCGTCACGAAGGTTGATGGGAGACAAGGGGGAGGAGGAGGCCCAGTGAGGAGAGGTTATGGGAGGGGATGTCAGATCCGTCATAATGAGATGGACTTGCCAACAGAAGAGAGGCCACGCAAGGAGCTGACTGCCCCGTCCCCAGAGGCATCCAACGGCATCAGAATGGCAACCCATCCGACAGGTGCAACGGATTCCCTCACGGAGGGGCCGAGAGAGCTGCCCTGGGGAAGGGCTGGGAGGGCTGTTTTAGGCACAAGGAGAAGCATGTGCAGAAGCTGGGGGGGCAGCAGCTCGACCCTGAGGGTCCTGCACGCCCCTTGAAAATCAGCTGGGGTCAGTGGTGTTGGGAGAGGCCTTGGAAATGCATGGACCATCACGCCTGGAGCCTCCGAGTCCCCAGTACTCACCTGGGCCAGCCCTCCTCTCCTGGCTCCCTCTCTCCCAGGCCACCCGTATCCGGAGGGACCTCTGTCCCCAGAGCTGTGGCACCAGCTCCTTCTCTGAGCTGACACAGGAGCACAGCGGTGTCACGAGCTGTATGATGATCTTGTCATGTGAACCAGCGCCACCAGGCACCCTGTGGGAAGAACCACTTTCACTGACCGTCTTTGGCCGTGGGGCCTGCATGGGACGGAGAGGTGGGGGTACACTGCCCGGCGCATCTATTTTAGGCCTTTGCCAGCTGCTCCCATGTGCCAAGACCCCGGTGCCCATTGCTGTCTTGGGGTGGCAGTGGGACAGGAGACAGAGCTGTGTCCCCTCCCGTCTGTCTCCTCACCTGGGGCCCTTGAGCCTGCGGGGCTCTTTGCCAACCAGTGCAGGGGGCGGGGGGCAGGGGGATGGAGGGGGGGCACCCCTCATAGTTTCAGACACGCTTGCATCTTCGGGGGAGCTCTCTGCCCGCCCTTCTGAAGGATCAGAGGGGGCGTCTGGGCCTCGCCGCGGAATTAATGAGACCTCCAATGACACTCATTTGCTTCAAGGAGGTGTGGCCTGCGGTGACCCCCACATCTCAGAGTTCCCCCCACCTCCGTCCCGCGTCTTCCCAGGAAGGAGCTAATTAGGAGGAAGTCACCGCCAAGAAGGACGCGAGAAAGAGACCTCGGGAGAAAATACCAGGCGCTGGCTGCTTCCCCACACCAGCGCGGGGTCCCCGCACCCCGCTTTGGAAGCCCGCCTCGCCGCCCCTGGGCCCCCGACGGGGCTGCACTCCCCCTGTGTCCGGGCCACCGCCACCGAGAGATGAGAGGGAAGACACCGCTAATCAGGACTAACCCATGCCATTTTTCCGACTCTGCTAATCTTAATTGAATCAATCTCCCAGCCTCTCTTGACAGTGAAAGATTGCTCAAATCGGGGAGGCCAGGCCGGACAGGGCTCCGGGAAGGAACAAAATCTCCCTTAATCATTAATTTGTCCATTCGCTCCCATTTGGCCCCATTCTTCACTGTCGGGGCGGTGCACCCCCCACCACCTTCCTCTCTCCGTAATCACCCCTAAGTGTTCCTCCCAGTGCGCTCATGTGACTGGAAACCCATTTGCCGGAAGAGGATCCCGTAGGGGGACCCCACCCTCTCTCTCAGGTTCCCTCTCTTCCTGCAGTGAAGTGCCGTTTGGCTTTAGTTGGGTCCAATGAGGTTCTCCGCTACGATTTTCTTGACACCCTGGTACACAGGAGCCGGAACCACCGGGCAACCCATTGCTCTGGGGTGCGTCATCGGAAAGGATGCTGTCATCCCGGGACGCACCCCGGTCCAGGGAAGTCATGTAACCAAGGGGACTGCAGGGCCCTTCATTGGTCTCCGAAGGACAAGGACTTACATCCTCCGGACTGAAGACCAGCGTTCAGAAACCGCTCCTTCTGCACATCCACCAGAGCAGGTTCAGCTGTGAGCCTGGGTCCAACGGCCCATGAGGAAGGAGCCTGGGATACGAGCAGAGGCTGAAGTAGAATGAGGGAACCTGTCACCCGTCGCCAGTGCCTTTGGCTTGGACGATGGCTGTCGTATGCTGACTGGCCTCCTGGCTTCCATCCTTGCTTCCCAACTCTCTGTCTCCCTGTGAGAGAGTTGATATTTTCAGAACATAGGTCGTATCATGTCACGTTTCTGCTCAAATGTTCCTGAGGTTCCCGGCTCACTCAGCATCGAAGGCCAGATTCTTCCGCGGGTCTGGCCCCCCTGTGGACGGCTCTAATCTTGTCTTGTGTTACTCTGCCACTCATTCCACTCCAGCCACCCTCTCCCTGCTGTTCCTTGAAGATGTCCGCCTTGCTCCCACCTCCAGCCTTTGCACTGGCTCATGTGCTGCCCTCAGGTCTCCAGTTACATGTCCACTCACCAAGGAGATGTTTCCTGATCATCCTGTCTAATGAAACACCCCCTTGTGCCCGGCCGGCGTGGCTCAGTGGTTGAGCGTCGGCCTATGAACCAGGAGGTCATGGTTTGAATCCCAGTCAGGGCACATGGCCGGGTTGTGGGTGTGATCCCCAGTAAGGGGTGTGCAGGAGGCAGCTGATTAATATTTCTCTCTCATCATTGATGTTTCTCTCTCTCTCTCTCTCTCCCTCTCCCTTCCTCTCTGAAATCAATAAAAATCTTTTTAAAAACCACCCCATCACTCTCTATTTTTTTTCTATGCAGTTATTCTCATCTGATCTATTTTCCCCCCAACATTTCTGCCTCTCCCATTAGATAGTAAATCCCACAAGAGGATGTACCTGACACATAGTAGGTATTCATGCAACATGAGTGTAGTGGATGGCTAGTATCAGATTCACTCGGGGCCTTTAATGACTTGGGATTCTTAAAGGCCAGTTTTCATCATTTCAAAATTTATAAAATTAAAACCTTTCACATTGACCTCGAATTTCCAAATAACGAAGGTGGGGAACATCCACAAAAGATTCTTTCCATTAGTAATAGTAATCGACAGTGTTTGAAGCCTGGCAAGACATGGCCATTGTCACATGGGACTTCCGACCCAACCCCATCCTTGCAGGGATTAAGAATCTTCCACGACAGCCTCATGTTGTGGTTATTTGGGTTTGAGTCCGTAACCCAAGGTGGGTTGCCCGTCGCAGGTGGATTTATTGTGGCCTGTCCAGGCCAGCTCCCCAGGGCTCCTCTGCCTGTCAGTGCCAGGTGGCCAAACAAATCGGCCCCGGTACCCTTCCCCGGGCCTCGCCGTAAATCGGCCCGGCCTCACTCACCAGGCTGCAGCCAGTCTGATTTATACAGTTCCCGAGATTTACGGTGTCATCATTTAGCACAAAACATAAAGCCTCTCAAACATGAGTTCTCACACATAAATTCCAAGGCTAGCCGATGTTTGGCAGTTTTTGTTTTCTTTCGATGATGCTGACCGTACCTGCCTCATCGCAGGGACGGAGCGTGTCAGGTGGAAGCCTGCGCAGTTGAAATTTCCATCGGGTGCAGCCAGCGTCACGACTTGCGCAGGGAGGGTACGGAGCAGTGGTCAGTCGGTTTGGTGTTCAAAGCGGGGTCTGCGCTGAGGGTGCAGAAGGGCAACTTCCACATGGTCCCCCCGCCCCCCCCGAGGTACCTCTGCCCTGCCCCGTGGGGGAGGTGCAGGTTTTGTGTGGAAGTGGCGAGGTCAGCAGCAGACACTGCACCTGCATTGGTTGCCCTGGTGAAGGTGAGGCACAGGGGCAGGGGCCCGGGGAGGGAGTTGCGTAAGGAACCGTGGCTTTGCGTGCGCTCGCCACATCCACTTTCCTCCTCTGTGAAGGAAGGGAAATGGACCGGGGAGCTCACCACGGAGTTCCCCTTGCGTGTGCTCTTGTATGATTCTGTGCTCTAGAAGGCAAGAATGGCTTCCTCATTTTTTCTTTGTTATTTTCTTGGCGTTTGATCCAGGGAGAGGTGCCCATATGTTTTATTGAATAGAATGTGATTTTTTATTTTATTTTTTTTACTCTGGAAGTTTGGAGTGAGGGTGGAGGTGGGGAAAGCGCTTCTGCTAAATGTTGAAAGGTCCTCCATGGCTCATGAAAATGAAAATAAGCCTTTATTTGGTTTTGTTTGTATAGGCCCGTGGTCGGCAAACTGCGGCTCTCGAGCCACATGCGGCTCTTTGGCCCCTTGAGTGTGGCTCTTCCTAAGCCTTAGGAGTCCCCTAATTAAGTTAATAACAATGTACCTACCTATATAGTTTAAGGTTAAAAAATTTGGCTCTCAAAAGAAATTTCAATCGTTGTACTGTTGATATTTGGCTCTGTGGACTAATGAGTTGAAACACCTAAGGATTTCAGTCTCAGGAATGTGAAGACTGAAAAAAAAATAAACCTAAGCCACTGTTCCTTTGCCTAAAAGTTGGTAAATTGTTACGGTATTTGGTTATTTAAAATTTTCTGTTTATTTCCCCAAGGCCGATAATTATCATTTTGAGAACATTTGGGTGTTTGAGTACGTACCACCACTCCAAGAATGATAAATCTCACCATATGCATGCTTAGATGGAATATAAATATTCCTTTCCTGTTTAGCTGACAGTTTTAGGATCCTTCTCAGCCGTGATAAAAAAGTCGCAGTTATAATGTGTGATCATTTTGCCTTTCATTATGATGCAGAATTTCTCCATGCAAAATCAGGCCGAGATATAAGCCAAAACCCAGGGGCAAAATTCATTCATTATGCATGTACATTATTCCCCCAAATATTGATAATACTTTTCATAATAATTATTTTACATATATTAGCTCTCGCTGCCGTATTAGTATTAAAGATACCTTTATTAATCTTGAATATTTTGCTGAATAATGAATAGGCTCTCTGAGGCTCGAGTTAAAAGCTGCTCTTAGCGAGAGTGCTGTAAATCAGTTGTTTTATGAACAAAATTGGCTTCCGCGTTTTTTTCCTCAGGATTGCTTATTTAAATAATTTTCCCATTTATCGAATGTGTAGTTTTTTATATTTTTTTTGCCAGAGACACGTCCTCCCCGCTGCCCCCCTGCCTCCTGGGTCTCTCTCCGTGTTGGTGACAAATGCAAACTCACATGAGCCTTCCTCTGAGCGTTCACCGCCGGAAAGGGCAGGGCCTGCCTTATTTAGCAGGCAGTCGGCGTGCTGGTCCCCACGCCTGCGTGCTTTCCTGCGAGCAGATACCAACAATCGTGCCAACCAGAAATGTCCTTTCTTGAGGGCTCACTCTGTGCCAGGCTGGGAAGGTACCAGCTCACGTCGCGATCGCCCCGTTGGTTGGAAACTATCACTTTCCCCACGTTATAGACACGAGGAGACCAAGGCTCAGGGAGGTTACGTCGGGCGCGTCGCTGGCAAGGCCGGAATCAGGGCTTACACTCCGGTGGATTGGACTCAAAGCCCGTGCAATGCTGCTCCTGGGTTGACAGTTCAGAGAGGGCTGTTTGTGGGCCCCTGCAGCGTGAGCCAGGCCACAGGGTCTGTCCTCACCGGTCTCTGGGGGTCCCAGAGCTGCCCTTGGTGAGGGAGGAGGTCCATGGGAAGGGGGTGTGGCTGGCTGTTGGAAGGGCAAGCTTAGATGTGACTCGTGTCATCACATAGCGGTCTCTCCGTCTCATGGGTAGTTCAGCAAAGACATCCTCTGATGGTGTCCATGAGCAAGGAAAGCTTCCATCTCCTTAGACTCCCGTGATCCCATCCCGTGCGGAGGCCCAGGGCCAGCCCGCTGTGCTGGCTCGGATTGATTGAGGGGGTCTGCCTGGAGTTGGACTGTGTCTGAGGCAGCATCGCCATGGATTGGTGATGTCTGCCATGGGCTCAACACAGGGGACAGGGGCAGCGGACACGCTGGGTGTTTGTTGAACCTGAGCTCGACTGAATGACTGTTGGGTGGCCTGCCTTTCAAACCAGCTTGTGTTGGGGCCTTGGCATTATGGGTCTCACGTGCCAAAAAAGCAGAAGGCTTTGGCGAGGGTGCGATTGTTCCAAAGCCACGCGGGACAGGAAAGGGGAGGGGAGATTACAGGCTCGGCCCACAGTGCTTCTGCGGGAAGCCCCTCTGCACTGCGCGGAGAGCCAGGAACAGGCCGAGGCCAGCTGCCTGGTCCTCACAGGAGGCATTCACGCCTCGCCGGGGTGACCTTTGTCAGCGTTCGCTGGGATGCCAACCTCAGGGGAGCAGAAACTGGGTCTGCCCTGCTTGCCACATGATCCCAAAACCTAGAACTATGCCTGGCATTTCAGTAAACGTTTGTGGAATGAATGAAGGTGTGAAGGAATGAATGGATCGAATGACTTTTCCAGGACCTACCCTCAACTTGGAAAAATTCCCACCACTCTCACCGCTAGGTCGTCCTACCCAAACGCCGTCTCCTGAATTGGACCACCGTTCGTGGTTCTGGAATTTCTTTCTTCATTCTTCTAGCACAGCGGTTCTCAACCTGTGGGTCGCGACGCCTTTGGGGGTCGAACGACCCTTTCACAGGGGTCGCCTAAGACCATCGGAAAACACATATAGAATTACATATTGTTTTTGTGATTAATCACTATGCTTTAATTATGTTCAATTTCTAACAATGAAATTGGGGGTCACACAACATGAGGAACTATATTTAAGGGGCGCAGCATTAGGAAGGTTGAGAACCACTGCTCTAGCGTCTTCCGGTTTGGCCATTTCATCAGGACCCATGTGTGTTCCTTGGGAGCCACCCAGGGTGTGGAGACTAGTCCTTCCGGAAGCCATTTGCATTCCTGAATATGGCCTCCTCAGCTCCCACAGTGAGGGGCAGCCTGGCTTAGTCAGGTTTCAGATATGCATATCATTATGCAAATGTACTCGAGCTGAATATAATTTCCCTTAAAGGTATTTTCCAATGGAAAAGAGATCTCCTTGCAGGAGGAACCTGGTCAGGCAGTACCTGAAGGAAGGCTCACTGTTTGCACGAAGCATGCGTGAGACATGCGTGACTGTTAGTCATTTCAGCCAGCCAGTCTGAGGATGAATAATGACAATAACAATGGCGAGAACTGATTGAATTCCTGCTAAATGCCAAACACTGAACTGAGCACAGGAAAGCTGTCTTTGCCTTGAAGCTTGCCAACCACCCTGAAGGGACGTCCATGATCACCCCTGGGTTACAGATGGGTAAACTGAGGCATCCCGACTCCAGGCACTGGCACCCCAACTTGGAATCCAGAGGAAATATTTAAGTAAATCTTGAGGGTTAAGGAGACAATGCCTCATATCTAACCCCACGCCTTTTGTCCCCTTATTCCAGCCGGTGCCAGCGCCTCTCTAAGGGATACCTTGGAGAAGCCAGATATTTTTGGTTAACAAATGTGCAAGATAAATTAGAATCTCTCCCAACCCCACGGCAGCGCACAGCATCCGACCCACTTGGTTCCCTAAGTGGGACTGACAGTTGCATGAAAAGACGGAGCGAGTCTTTCTCCCTCCAGAGCCCCCGCAGGAGCCATCCCACAGGGAGCGCCTGCCTCTTGCTTTAAGGCAGGGGTTCTCAACCTTCCTAACGCCGCGCCCCTTTAATACAGACAGTTCCTCATGTTGTGGTGACCCCCAATTTCATTGTTACACATTGAACATCATGAAAGCATAGTGATTCATCACAAAAACAATATGTAATTCTATATGTGTTTTCCGATGGTCTTAGGCGACCCCTGTGAAAGGGTCGTTCGACCCCCAAAGGCGTCGCGACCCACAGGTTGAGAACCGCTGCGTTAAGAGGACATTTGAAAGCGCACGCACGCACGCTCACGCACACGCACATGCACACACCTGTACTTTTTCTCCACATGACTAATCCAGTCCCCCGTGACCCCTCTTTAGTGTGTCGGGGATGCAGGAACCGAGCCCGCAGCTTCCACCGACCCCGAACATTTAGTTACATTAATCACCGCGGGTTTTTGGACTTGGAGTGACCGGATTGAAAGACACTTTCTTGGGGAGACATTGATCAAACAGTCTACAGGTATCTGGACATCGCGGGACATTCATCATCTCCGCATTATCTCGCCCACCAGTAGAATATGTAAATGTGATTCCTGTCAGTGATAAGGGGAAGTGAAATTATTCTTAGAGATGGGTCCATCTGGAGCGGTTGATACGATCTTACCTAAGACAATAGGTTGTAGAGATAATTTTTTTTTTCCTTTAGCATCACTAATCCAGCGTTGCCAATATTCATGGAGAATGGAGAAATCTCGCGCCGCACCAGGGCTGTCCGGCCAGGGGAGGACAGGGAAGCGAGTTCCAGTTTGGAGTGGGTGCCCGCGCTGTTCTTTGGCAGCCTGGCGAGAAAGATGCTTTCTGCATAATGGAGGAGGGCGTTTCTGGAAGGGCCTTGCTAGGCGGTGGGAGAGCGTGTGCAGGGAGGGATCGCATCCAGCCAGCGTTTTAACTCTTCACACACATGAGACAGAGGTGTCCAAACACAGCCACGGATGGCCACGGCTTCTGCAGGGATCCAGGAATGCGTCTCCCAGAGAGAAATCCTTCCAGACCTTTCTGCCCCATCCACTGCCCCTCAGAGAGGTGGCCGGAAGTGTTCAGTGCAGAGAGGAACAGCGGGAGGAGGAGGAGAAGCAGAAGGAGAAGATCCCGGGTTCTCCTCCCAGCCTTGCTCTGTGGGGACTTCCTCTCTCTGGTGTATGTCTTGCGTGTCTGCAGTGAAATGGGTGGGATCTGATGACGTCTTCTCCGTGATGGAACGGCAAGTCTTCTTAGATACCTGGTCCCTCTCGGCTGAGGAAGTGAGCACGTGCCGTAGGGAGCCATGGGATGGTGACGGCCGGAGAAGCCTCCTGCCTTTTGCCTGGACACCTCGGGCTGCCTGGTGCTCTGTGAGAAGCCCTGATATGAGAGAGGCCTCCAGAGAGAGGACGCCCAAGCCCAAATGGACGTTGTCTCAAAGGACTTATTGCTAAGGAATCATTGAAAGCAGGAGGGCGTCCCCGGGAGCCGTTCCTTTGTTACGTGTGGACGCTAAGCACGTTTTGCTACAAGTTCCAAAATCCAAAGAGTATTGGAAAGTCAGCTGAGCCACGGCTTTTGTAGCTTGGAGTTTACTCAGGGTGGGGCAGATTCCTCATCCTTCCTGAGCCCCCCTCCTGCATCCCTTCCCTCACCCCCCCGCCCCTCCCGGCACCAGTCCTCTCGATGAAAACTAAAAGAAGTCATGCAAAAGAAGAATAGCTGTATAGATTTTGGGGCATCTATGTAAGGGAGTATTTCACCGCTATTAAAAGTATTAATATGGAAGAGTTAATGCCATAAATATGCTTAAAATATTAAGTGGGGAAAAACAGATCAGAATGGTATATAGACAGTGATTTTATTTTGAAAATAAAATAAGTATGCATGGAGTGAAAATTGGAAGGGCGCACACCCACATTCTAACATCCGTTATCTTTTGGGTGGTAGGGTTCCAGGTAACTTCACTTTAGTGTTTAATATTTTAGGGATCAGCACACTATTGCCTGCAAACCGAATCTGGTCCCCGCCCTGTTTTCTTATAAATAAAGTGTTATTGGAACACAGCCAGGTCTATTCATTTATGCACCATCTCTGGCCACCCTCACACTACAACAGCAGAGCTGGGTAGCTGCAGCCAAGACCATAAGGCCCACCAAAGCTAGAATATGTGCTAGCTGCCTCTTTACAGAAGCAGCGTGCCAGGGCCTGGCCTAGATGATCTACCATAAACACCTTTTACTTGCGTCACAGAAAAGCTTAACACGGAAACAACGCATGATGGGTTTTACGTAGCAAAGCGACCTCATTTAAAAGATGGACATGTGAAGAAAAAACCCTCCAACGGTTATATTAAGTCCAAATATCTGTGCCTCTCCACAAGTTTCAAGGGGAACTTTGAAATCTAACAACCTACTCCTAGCTGCCCTCTGAGATGGACGTTGTAACATAGGATGTGCAGATAAAAGTGTTGGAGTTTCCAGACAAGAATAGGTTCCCACCAAGATAACCAATACGAAGCATCTCCCTACCTACCCAGTTTTCCCTTCTCCTTGTCTTCCCAGAAAGTCCCAGTAACACCCCCACCCCCCTTTTCGAAGATCAAATGGTCGCTCCTTTCGCCTGCTCCTTGAATCCCAGCTGCTGGCCCTAGGACCACCCCGCTAATTTCCCCACGGCTCCCTGCAGGAGAGAGAGAGTCTTCTTTAGAGAATATGAAGGCCCTCCCCCTCCCCGCACCCCCCCCCCCCCATGGAAAGACTAAGCGATATTGACATATGAGGTCTTCAAAAGCGAAATATGGCCTTGGGTCAATTTTCAAAACACACAGAGAGCTTCCCACTCACTCCTGCAAGACCTTGTATGAAATATAAACAGCCAGCTGAGGACCAGCAGATGTTTGAGAGCAGAGCTCAACATGAAAAAGCAAAGAGCCCCTCCCCTCCCCGCCCCTGGAAAAATAATGACGGCAGGAAGTAAAGACAATCCAGAAGCCGGGAGAAGGAACCCAGACCAACGATACCATCTCCAGTGATAACAGCGTCTATCTATGCCATCGACTAGTGAGGAACAAGAAAGAGTTCCTGGAAACGGAACAGATGAGAGCAAAACAACACACATAGCTAAAGGGAGAGAAGGGAAATCAAGGTGAGAAAAATCTTTCAGAAGAGTAAATTTAAAACAAACAAAAAGATAGCGATTGGGAGGGAATTTTTTTTTTTTTCTTCAAGAACTAGAGGTCAACCCATGTGTCTCTTTTCCTACTTGCAGGAAGTTTGGAAAGAAAGCACACAGAAAATGAAGGTCCCTGGCATGGGACGGGTGGGTACTGGGAATCTAACCCCTGAGTTCTAATTCCACTATGGCGCTTCCTAGTTGGATACATGAACCCTTCTGGGCCTCAACTGTTTCTTCTGTAAAATGGGCACAATAGTAGGACTTGTCTCTTAAGGTTGATCCTAGGGATGAGATAACAGTTACAAACCACTGAGTGTGTCTTCTGGCTGGTGGCGCTCCTTACAATGTTCATAATGATGATGATGACGAGGAGGAGGAGGAGGAGGAGGAGGAGGAGGAGGAGGAGGAGGAGGAGGGGGAGGGGAGGAGGGAGGAACATGCTGGAAAAGGCCACTGCCCAATCAGGCCCTTCGGTGTTGGGTGGTCCAGGGAGGACAGGAAAAGCTTTCCCTGGACTTTCTCACGGGCACCCTGGGTGCCCCCATTCCACAGGCAGGGAAGCTGAGCCTGAGGACACCCCATCCCTGCACAGCCAGGAGCTGGCGGAGGCAGGTGTGGGAGCCAGGTTTTCTGCCTCTGGGGCTCTGGTTGCAGACTGGGGTGGGGTGGGCCTCCGAGGGCTTCCATCCTGCCCTTCCTCACCCCTAGTGCCTGGCTCTCCTCCCTTCAGCGTCTGGAGCCCAGGCAGGGAGCGCTCAGGCCACGCGAGGGCGGGAAGTGAGGTCATCAGCCAGCCTTTAAGGGGTAATTTGCTGACTATGAAAACAGCTTCTTTAACCACAAGCAGCTCTTCCCTCCCTCCCCCCCCCGCCCCCCCCCCCCCGGGGGAAGGGGAAGTCGGTGTTTTCCTTCCCATCGGAACCACGGAGGGTTAAGGCTTCGTCGTGTTTGGTTTGGTTTTGTGTGTGTGTGTGTGTGTGTTTAAAGGCCTGAGGTGGGACTTGGCACCCAGGACTCGAGCCCAGGAGAAAGGAAGTTTATTTTCTGGGTCAGATGAAGAGACTTGGGCTTTCTTCACGTCCATTTTCATGGGCGAGGAGCAGCGTGCTGCCTTTGCTGGACCTTCCAGGCCCCGGTCCCCCTCTTAGCCGGGCCTTGGCGGGTTCTTCCAGCCACGTGATGGGGAAGCAGGTCAAGATGTCTAGTCTCACCCTGGCTGGTTTGGCTCAGTGGATAGAGCAGACTGAAGGGTCCAGGTTCGATTCTGGTCAGGGCACATGCCTGGGTTGTGGGCTCGATCTCCAGTGTGGGGCATGCAGAGGCCGCCGATCCATGATTCTCTTTCATCCTGATGTTTCTCTCTCTCTCCCTTTCCCTTCCTCTCTGAAATCTATCTATCTATCTATCTATCTATCTATCTATATAAAAATTCTAGTCTAACAGGAGAGAGAGAGAGAGAGAGAGAGAGAGAGAGAGAGAGAGAGAGAGAGATTCAACTCCAGGGTGATGGTTTGGGGTGGGGGGTGCTGAGAAGCCAGCGGGTAGCCTGAGGGTGGACCTGGGGTCCAGTGGGAACAGGGTAGAGCCCAAGGGCTTCAGAGGCCACTGGCTACTTGCATGAACTCAACCACGTGACTTAACCTCTCAGTGCAGAGAGTGGTACCCCGGCACAATGTCCTGGCTTAGGGCATGGGCTGTCTGACTTGGAACCCTAGCTCCAGCCCTCACGTGCCTTTGTTTGCACATCTGTAAAATGGGAATGATATTATTAGGGTTGTGGTGGGGGATCCAATGGAAACTATGCTTAAAGTCATGCCTGGCACATAATAAGTACTCAAGAAACGCCAGCCATTGGATATGGTTATCAATAGTCAATACAGCCGGTCTGGTTTGTGTAGAGGACACCAAAGTTGAGCTTTGGTCATATTACAGAAAGATTTGAATGTGGAGTGGAGACATTCAAGGAGTCAAGACATTCATTCAGCACATTCAAGGGATCACGTTTTGGGTTAAAGAGCCCTAAGAGGCCATGTTCCTCAGTCCACTCCAGTCGCAGATAGAAAACCCAGGCCTTAGCAAGTTCAAGGTCCCGCTGCGTCTGACCTGCAACCAGGGAGGGCACCTTGGAGGGGGCGTCGATGAAACTGTCATCCTCTCTCCCAGGAATCGCCCAAATCACAGCTCCAGTGTTGGTGTCTGGAATCCTTCCAAAGTCCCCGGGTTTTCAGGCACCTTCCACATGCATTGGCAAGTACAATCAGCCCCTGTAAGGCTATTCACACTCTAGTATAAGTTAGGATGAAGATTTCTCATGTGCCAGGGAGCTGAGAGCAGGGTTCTGCTGGGGAGGTCCAGGGGCAGGTACACTGTGATCCAGGATAGAGGGAGGAGCGCCTAAGGCCCTTCTACGTCAGCTCCCTTGTGGCTGGGGTGGGGCTGCTCACCAGCCAGATGGCAGCAGAGAACCCCACAGCCCCCCTCCCCCGGGGACACCAAATATACGCCTCGCAACGGCCGAGCCACGGCTTTTATAGCTTGGAATGTACTCAGCGTGGGGCAGCGCTTCCTCATGCTTCCTGACCACTCAGAGCCCAGAAATGCCCGGAACGTTTGGCCAGTGGCGTCCCGACCTCAGGGACCCGTTTGCCAACAGGCCCGGTGCATCGGGTTCAACCATTTCCCCAACCCACCGTGTCGCCGGATGACAGCGTGATTGCACTCGGCGGTTCGGATCTGCCTCCGACCGGAAAGGGCTTTGGCGCTTTATAAGGATGTTAAATAGAACAAGATGGTCTGCACCCCCTCACCCCCCGCGGGGAGCCGGGGAGGGGAAGGGAATGTGGCCGGGGCAGAATGTTCCACGGGGACTGAGGCTAGAGAGTGCGGTCCACTAATCCATGCAGCGTGTCCCGGGCTCGGTCCAGAGGGCGATTTGGGCTTTTCTGGAAGCTTGAGTGGGGCCTGCTTCCTTAACTCTCTCAACACCGTCGTGGCGAGTTCTCCTTCTGCAGACAGCTGAGGCAGAAGTCTGGCTGTTCCCTCAGTCAACCCAACACAATCCCAGAACCCCTGCCCCCTTAAGGGGGTGGCCTCCCCATGGGCCCTTTCTTCAGATCACAGGTTGACCCATTTAGGGCAGAGGTACAGGTGCACCTACTGTGTGTCAGCCCTCTTCTGGGTGTTGGGGATATGCAGGGTCCTCCCCGCCTGGAGTTTACCAGGAAGCATGTGTTTTGGCATGTTGTCCGTTAAAAGGCAAAATGCCGAGCCCGGCCCCCGTGGCTCAGTGGTTGAGCGTCGATCTATGAACCAGGAGGCCACGGTTCAATTCCCGGTCAGGGCACAGGCCCGGGTTGTGGGCACGATCCCCAGTGTGGGGCATGCAGGAGGCAGCTGATCAAGAGTTCCATCTCATCACTGATGTTTCTATCTCTCCCTCTCCGTTGTCTCTGAAATCAATTATATATATGTTAAATGCTGTCGGGCTTGGCTACAAGGAGAGCAGAGTGGATGGTCAGGGCCCAGCCTGAGACATGGCCTCCTCAGGGAGGTGTGTGCAGGGGGTTGACTGGGCTAGAAGAAGGGTCGGGAGGCCAGGCAGGGGGCAGTGAGGTGACTCAGAGTAGGAGCAGCTGCGAGCAGCTAGCCCTGCCCGCTCTCCAGGGCCCAGGGCCGGCCAGTGGGAGCCGCAGCCAGGCTGGGCCGTCTGAGGGAGCCCGAGCCTCAGAGAAGATGCCCTTCTTCCCGAGAGTCATCTGAGGTGCCAAGGGAAACGCCTGCGGGCTCCCTCCCACCCGGGCCTCCTGGCCGCCACCTCCTTGAAGCCAGGGTTTGTGAAAGTCTCAGATCCACAGACGGCTGCGGAGTCGGCACCCACTCCCCGACTACGGCATAGAGAGCGGGAGGGCTAACGAGTGATGTGTCTACGAAGCAGGCCAGTGGCCCGGAACACCCACTCACCCTAATGGTCAAGGGGATCGATGCAAGTTCTACTGGAATGATATAATGAGCAATCCCCACCGTGGGCCGAGTGCCTGCATGGGCCGAATCCTTCCCCATCTGGGAATATATGCATAGACACACACTAACCCAAAGAGAGTCTGTTATGCGGCCATTGTACAGATGAGGAAACTGAGGCTTAGAGAAGGCAACTCACTGGCTCAGGGTCGGGCAGTGAGCAGAGGCAGGACCGGAGTCTGAACTGCAGTCGGTGTGACTCCAGGTCCTGTGTCCGTGACCGCTGAGCTCCCGGGTCAGGGGGCTCTGGGCAGGGGGACATCTTGACGGTCAAAGGCAGCTCTCTGAGAGCTCAGGGCGGAGACCCAGGCCTCGAAAAGGCGCCTCATCCGGACACCCCCTTTTCCACCCACACAGCAAGAAGCACCTGAATGTCCGGGCTGGCCAGGGGCCTGGAGAACAGGCCAACGGGCTGTTGGCAAGACCGCGGCCCTGTTGCCCGAGGGCAGGAGCCAGGGCCGCCAAGGGTAGTGTGTGCTCATTTCAAGATGTGTAATGGGCGTCCCAGTGCCAGGAAGTCCTTCCCCTCCCCCGCTGCTCTGCCGGGCAGGTCTCAGAGTGGGTGGACCCTACCTGGCATTTTCCTGGCTGAGCTGCCTGTGGGCCTACAGCTGTTGCCCCGAGGCTGCCCGTGCCTGGAGGGGGGGTGGGGGGGGTGGGGGGGAATGGCCACTCTGCCTGCTTCTGGAGCCCTGGGTGCGCCCCCAGATCTGTGCATTGTCCAAACTGGGGAGGGGCTGGGAGGAGGCCCAGAGCATCCGCCAAACAGGCCAGACCCTTCTCTGAGGGCTGTGCCCTGGCCCTACCTGGCGGTCGGCAATCGTCATTGGGTGCTGAGTGTGAGCTGTGACTTTTGGAGATGGTCAGATTGTCCAAAGGAGAAAAGTCACATAAAGAGGGGGGTCGGGTGGGGTGGGGGTGCTGGTCTTTGAGGGCCGTGCCCCGAGTTTCTGCTGTGGCTTCCACCCTCCCTAATAACAGTCGGGCCTCTGGACGGTCCGGAGCTCACAGCCTGGGACCCTGGCTTTATCGCTCCCTAATCTCAGTTTAATTGCTGTGGTCAGTGTACCCAGCACTGAATAACCCACAGCTTGGTATATTGTTTAATATGGTTGACACACACTTTGCTTTAAATGTCAGCGCTGGCTGGGCCTGGGGACTTGGCAGGCTCCCCGGGAGAGATGGCAGGGCGGCCGCGTCATCTGCCGGGCGTCTGGGATGCTGGTATGTTGGCTGCAGCCTGTCTTGGCGGGGAGGCCCGGCTACTGCCCAGCATGGTGCCGTGGCCTCTCCAGCCTGCAGCTGAGGCCTGCCCAGCCGGTCTGTCTGCCTTCCTCCTGTTGCGGCCGCACCGAGGGGCCTGGAGGGGGGTGGGCGGGGGGGCGTCGGGAAGGCAGCCCCTCTCACCTTGGCAAGGATGTATGTCCTGGCCCAAACGGGAGTCCTGAGCCCGGGTGCTGTGTGTGGCCTGGTTCTGGGCGTGTGTGTGTGTGTGACCGGGGGCAGCTGCTGGGTAAATATCACACTGGGGGAAGGATCGCTGGCAACGCCAGCGAGGACGGTTGTGCCAGGATGCTGCTCCCCACCCCCCTCCCGTGGTTGGACTCACCAGCAAACTGGCTGCGGCCTCCTTCCCACTTGACCTTCATTTCTTCTGCTTCCGATGGACTAGACCAGCGGTTCTCAACCTGTGGGTCGCGCCCCCTTTGGCGGTCGAAGGACCCTTTCACAGGGGTCGCCTAAGACCATCCTGCATATCAGATATTTACATGACGATTCATCACAGTAGCAACATGACAGTGATGAAGCAGCCACGAAAATAATTTTATGGTTGGGGGTCACCACAACATGAGGAGCTGTATTAAAGGGCCAGAAGGTTGAGAACCACTGGACTAGATGGAGGGGCCTCCCGAAGTGGCCGCCCAGGTCATTGTGACCACCCCCTGCAACTGTCTGTAGAAACCACTCTTTCTGGGGTGAAGGCTCCCCAAAATGTGTGCAGTGGGTGTCCCTGCCTCCGTGGCAGGATCCCTGACCCAGACTGGGCCAATCAGCTTCTCTTTCTTGGAAGATTAGGGAATTCAAGACAAAGAGAGACAGCATAGGGGTGACGGGGAGTGTCCCAAACTGGACTCAGACTGGGGAGCCAGGGGGCACCCATGCTTTGCCCCTGGGCTAGGTTGACGAGGAAGAAGAATGAAATGTAGAGACACAGAGACACAAAGGGGGGGGGATGTGCCTCCAGATGGCTCCCCAGCCCCTGGGCCCAGTCCTGCCCAAGGGGCAGTGTTTTTCTGCCGTTGGCTTCCTGGGGACACCCTAGAGCTCCGTGAGAAATCCCCTCTTTTAACAGAAGCCGCTTGGATTGGGCTGGTCATTGTCAACCAAGAGCCCTGCCTCAAGCAGCCAGGCCGGGGCTCCGCACAGAGCTGGCCCGGTTGCCGACGCGTCCTCTTATCCCCGAGGTGTTTTGGGGGTGAGTTTGGGGAGGATGTGAACCTCTTGGGTGGGCGCCTGTGGAGGGTCACCCTGGCGTTGGGTGGGGGCAGTTTGTTTCTCGGTCTGGGGTGCCCCCTGAGCCCCTCACCTTGGCTGGGTTTCTCCTTCCACCCTCTGCCCCCGACGCTGGGGGTGTAGCTGGAACCTGGCGTGGGGGCCCCAGGCGCAGCCTCTGGGCCGGTCCTGCCGTCCAGGTGAGCTCAGCCCCTGCCAGGCTGTTCGGGAAACTCGGGCTCACCCCGCAGTGCTGAGCGTTAAGGCGGGAGCACCGTAAGGTCTTAATATTCATTTTCTTTGAAACCAGCAGGGAAAGTGAATGTAATACTAACACAGAATAACATCCAGCCCGGTTTGATTTGTCATTATACCAGCACCGCTGTCAAATACCAGTTTTATTTATGCATTTATTTTTTTATGGAGAAAGGGACTACAAGGAACAAATGCCCGAGGCCACAGCCAATGTCATGGCGTGGCCCTGTCTGTACCCTGCTCCCTCACTCCTTAGCCTATGTGGGGGTTCCATCCTCCTGGAGCCCCAGGGAGAGCCCGCCCCCAGTGCAGGCAGAGTGCCCTGGATTGTGTAGCGGGGTCTGCAGGGAGGGCAGCGGCTGCTCTGACGCCCACCTCCCCGGCGTGGACGGGCACAGCTGGGTGGGGGCTGGCGCGGACCGGCTGATCCGGGGTCATCGCTGTTCCCACGTGGACTGAGCTCCAGGGTTAGGCACGTGGAGGCCCGAGGAAAGGCAGCGTTGCTGGAGGACAGCGTTCCAGCGGGAGGGACACGGGGCAGAGGTGGGACACCGCCTGGCAGGCCATCAGGAACCTGCCCCCGGCCCCGGCCCCTGGGAGGACACTGTCTCTCCTCCCCGGAGGCATCGGGACGCTGTGGGAGCGGCACAGCCAGCACCACGCTCACCTGTGCATTATCATCTCATTATCCCAGCGGCCCGACCAGAGGGTGCTTGTACTGACCCCACGTTACAGACATGGAAACTGAGGCTCAGAGAGATGCAGGGGTTTGGCCGAGTTCAGGAAACTGGTGCGTGGCAAAAGCAGGATTTGAACTCGGGTCCGCCTGGCACCAGAGCTTATATTCCTCGCTTTGATTCCGGTCAAGGGCATGTACCTGGGTTGCAAGTTTGATCCCCAGTAGGGGCCCTGCAGGAGGCAGTGGATCGATGATATTCTTCTCTCATCATTGACATTTCTGCCTCTCCCTCGCTCTTCTTTTCTGCCTCTAAAAATCAATAAAAACATATTTTTAAAAAAGACTCAGAGGGAGGGACACACAGCACACACACGGCCACACTCCGGGCAGATGTCTGGGGAAACTGGGCTGCGACGCCTCCTGGCGGGCCTTCTCCTGCTGGGAGCTCCCAGGCTGGGCACGGGCAGGCGCTTTTGGACAGGAAAGAGGGACGAGTTCCCTGTGCCTAATTCTACTTGGGACCCACCCCAGATTGCTGGGCCTCTCAGGTAACATGATCTAAACCCCTTTAATTGAACATGAGTCTTAATTGCCAAAATTACCTGTAACATTAGCTTCTTTCACAGCTGCGCCCTCTCCTGGGGCGGGTGCCAGTTCTCGGGGGAAGACCGGGTCCCGGGAGGGCCAGGCCCTGATGGGGTAGCCGGTCGGCGGGCCTCCGAGCCCAGCGCTAGGGAGGAGCCAGGACCAGGAACCCACACTTCGGGGCCACGGCCTCTCAACTTCCTTCTCCTCAGGGTGGTCCCTGGCTCCTCCCCAGGAACCTTCCTTGATTAGAGATGTCAGAGAGCCAGGCCGGTGTGGCTCAGTGGTTGAGCGCTGACCTATGAACCAGGAGGTCACAGTTCGATTCCCGGTCAGGCCACATGCCCGGGTTTTGAGCTCGATTCCCGGTGTGGGGTGTGTCGGAGGCAGCCGATCCATGCTTCTCTCTCATCATTGATGTTTCTCTCTCTCTCTCTCTCCCTTCCTCTCTGAAGGGAAAATGGGATGTAGCCCAGAGCTCTCGGGGCTCCATCCATGGGATCGCTTGGCCTCACCGAGAGTCTGGATCAGGGGTGGGCAAACTTTTTGACTTGAGGGCCACAATGGGTTCTTAAACTGGACCGGAGGGCCGGAACAAAAGCATGGATGGAGTGTTTGTGTGAACTAATATAAATTCAAAGTAAACATCATTACATAAAATGGTACGGTCTTTTTTTTTCAATAGTTTTATTCATTTCAAACGGGCCGGATCCGGCCCGTGGGCCGTAGTTTGCCCACGGCTGGTCTAGAGTGAGCAGAGGGGACACGAGGCAGGAAATGAACTCTGGCGGCCACCACAGGCCACATGTCTTTGATTCAGATGCCCTTATCGTAATCAAATCATTCATGAAACCAAAAATGGCCAATAGAAAGAAAAAAAAAGACAATTCAGGTTCGCTACCCCTGTTTCCCGCCCTTCCTCTCCCCACCCCCACCGTCTGCACCGTGAGATCCTTTAACAGGGCCCACTGCTCTCCTGCCTCCGGGGCTGCGCCGAGCCCTGGCCTATGGAAGAGGGTCCCTGGATGGTTCTTGACTAGCGAGCAGGAGGAGAAAAGGGATTTGATATGCAGAGCTCCCAGCCAGGGCCCAAGTGTCTACAGTAACTCACTCCACCCTCACTGCAACCCTAGGGGGAACAGAGAGGTTACGGAAGGGGCCCAAGGTCACACAGCAAGGACCCTGCAGAGCCGGGTCTCGGACCCAAGCCTGTGCTCTCAACGGGTTTGCCCCACCTGCACCCAGGATAGGCCAGCATCCTATTGACCTTTTCAGCGTGGGAGTGGATGACTTCTGAAGGTAGATGCATGTGTTCAACAAGCTCTATGCCACTGATATAAATGAAAAAGCAACTTATTGTCAAGGACACATTCTGTAAACATCGAACTATTAAAGCATTTGCCCCTGGGGAGCCTAACGAGAGGTGAGGGAGGGAGCAAGCTGAGGCCGTGGCCGGAGCCAGACAAGGCGGGGACCCACAGGGACACAGTGAAGGGGTTTTGGCAACAGGACGATGTAGTGACGGGCGGGGGTGGGGTGTGGGCTTCCTCAGACACGCCCGAGGTCCGGATAATTCCTGACCCAATTAGTGACCCGGTTCACACACGTGGGGGCGTGAGCTTCGTATGCCCTTCTGCGTGCGTTAACGTGACTCTCCTAGATCAAGTGTGTCGAGGGTTAGGTTACCCAGGAGGCGGTGGGTGGGGTGGGGTGGGGTGGAGAGCCTGGTCACGGGGGGACTTCCCGGAGGTGGCAGAGGGGACGCCGGGCCCTGGACAAGGCCTGTGCAGGTACCATCGGGGCCGGTGGAAATTGCCGGTGAGTGTGGCCGAGCAGAGGGCTGGGCGGGCAGCTCCCCGTGCCCATGCGCACACGCCCGGCACAGCCCATAACCCAAGCCCTGGATGAGCTTCAGGAACGTGACATGGGGGTGGCATTAGCCGCCTCGCCCGACAGGTGGGCGGGGCATTTATTACTTGAATGCGTTTCAGCTGGGGGTGAGGGTGAGCCAGGGCCACAGGAGTTCCTGCCTCAGTGCCCCCGGCGCCCCCAGGGCACCTGGCCGGTTCCATCCCCCTTCAGCTCTCCACCAGCTCGCTCCGCTCCGAGGGAAGCGAGGCCTGTCTCCCCTCCCGCTGTCTTTGGTTTCTGTGGCGGAAAATTTGAAAGCCTGGCTATTGGGTTTCTTTTCGGCAGCCCCCCCTCCCCCTCCCGCCCCATAAGGCGGAGGAAACATCTGCAGGCTGGAGACCCCGTGTGTGAAAGATGGGGGTGGGGTGGGGACAGACGTGTTCTGTCTTCGCTTGATCTCAGCCGCCAGGCCGAGAAGCGACGAGAAGTCCTCTGTCTTAAAGACCGTTTTATCTCCCTGCGAGACACCTCCTTTATTAAAAGTAAATTTATAGGTCGAAACATTAGCACAGACCCAGAGGAGACGGGGTTTAAATCCGAGTGGAGGGAATGTAAGACAAGTCAAGAGGAAATCCCGAAAAGTCGCACTTCCCAGGCGAGATGCAGACGCATTTGTTTTGCTTGCTTTGCCCCCTGTTCCCGCCGTCTAGCCCCAGATCTCCACCACCTGTGATACGCCCTCAGATGTATGATCCGTTCCCAGCGACCCGCCTGGGAATAAAGCAGGCGCTGGGAGCGGTTCAGATGGGAACCCGATAAAAGACACCCCGACCCCGAAGGGACTGAGCTTGCGGGCCCCGGAGTCTGCCATTTGCCCTTCTGCTTAATCCCAGAGAGAGAGCCCATCTGGGAGAGAGTGTGCTGGGGGGTTTTCTGGACTTAGCCCAGGAGTCGGCGGCACCCTTCCTCCCTCCCCCTCCCTGCTCCCTAGGGTCCAGGACCCTCAACCCAATTGCCCTAGACCAGCGGTTCTCAACCTATGGGTCGCGACCCCTTTGGCGGTCGAACGGCCCTTTCACAGGGGTCGCCTAAGACCATCCTGCACATCAGATATTTACATGACGATTCATCACAGTAGCAACATGACAGTGATGAAGTAGCAACGAAAATAATTTTATGGTTGGGTTACAACATGAGGAACTGTATTTAAAGGGCCAGAAGGTTGAGAACCACTGCCCTAGGCTGCTGGGTGGGCAGATGCCGCCAGTGCCAGCCCCATCAGGAGGGCCACGCCCTGCTTCCAAACAGCCCTGGCAGCCCTGGCTGGTTTGGCTCAGTGGATAGAGCATCGGCCTGGGGACCAAAGGGTCCCAGGTTCGATTCCAGTCAAGGGCACGTATCTGGGTTGCAGACTCCTCCCTGGCCTGGGCCTTGGTTAGGGCGTGGGCAGGAGGCAATCAATCGATGTGTTTCTCACTATCTCTTCCCCTCCTTTCTACTCTCCCTAAAAATCAATGGAAAAGTAGCCTCGGGTGAGGATTAACACAACAAACAAACAAACAAACAGCAGTCAGGGCTCACGCAGTAAGTGGACCCTGGGCTGCTGGATGCATTAGAGGCTTCATCCAACCGCTGGGCGTATTCCTACAATCAGAGCGGCGAGCGAGAGCCAGCAGCCTGGTGACAAATGGAGCTCCTGCACTCTGACGAACTTGTTAAGCTAAATAAATTGCAGAGGAAGCACGCCCCGGTTGAACGTATGCAATCGCTTCTCACCAACATTGGTGGCTGCTGGACCAGCCTGGGGTGGGCAGCTGGTCTCCCCTGTGACCGGAGTGAGATGCCGGAGCCAGAGGAAAGGGGCTGAAACCATCCCCCTGCTACAAACCAAATGGCAAGTGCCCTCCGCAGAGGCCTGGGAGGCTGCTGTTTTGTGCAAAGCCTGTTGGGTTGACTCGTGCCAATACTGTCCACACCCAGACAGCAAGCTGACTCCCGTCAGCCGTTGTCCTTCGGGTTGTTGGTTTTTAGGAGCAAGACCCCTGGCAGAAACACAAGAGAGCTTCGGGGTTTAGTGCAAAAGCCCAACAGAGCCAGCCTGCATCCTCCACGTCTTCAGTCGCGGAGGGGGGACCCTGGGCCGCGCAGTGTTGAATTCTGTCCAATCCGCCAAACAGAAGCCCACATTTATCAGGCACGGACGCTGTGCCGGGACAGAGGCGAAATGCTTTTTAAGTCAATTATCTTATGAAAGCCTCCCCATGGCCTTCGGATGCAAATGCCTGGGTTCTTCCCATTTCTCAAAGGAGGACAGAGACCCGTCCGTGGACGGGTGCAGGGAAGCAAAAGCAAAGGGTACACTCGACCCCAGGGGAGCTGGGTGGCAGAGCCAGCAACGTTAACCTCACGGTGCTGCCGCATCGTGGCCAGGGGGGCCCCAGGCCCTTCAAAGACCCCGTAGCGTGTAAAGCATCCTTTTGACACACCACAGAGGTCGATGTTCCAGGTCCGTCCAGCTGGCATGTTATTTATAAAACTAGAGGCCCAGCGCATGAAATTGTGTGCGGGTGGGGTCCCTAGGCCTAGCCTGTGATCAGGGCCATCTTCCGCCCGCTTGCCATCCCCAGTCCCATCCCCCACCGCTCACCCCGATTCCCTGTGGTTCCCTGTTTGCCATCCAGCAATTGGAGCCTGTGGGCCAGGGGGGAGGGACCAAGAGGTCTGCCTTCTGCCCACTCGCCAGTCCCCAATCCCACCCTGCTGCCACCCTGGTTCCCCTGTGGTTCCCCGTTGGCCGTCCAGCGATCGGAGCCTGCGGGCCGGGGGGAGGGACCGAGAGGCGGTCAATGCACCTCATAGCGACTGGTCGATCGGTCGTTCTGGTCGTTACACCGTTATGGTCTCTGGCCTTTTATTATGTAGGATAGGAATCGTATATTGTTTGAAAATGGGTATGCCCAGGGATTGTTCCCCGACCTAGAAACCTGGATTAATCCATTTGCCTTAGGCCTTGGTCGTGCTGATGCTCACGGGGAGAAGGAACTTACAGCAGGTCCCCTCCACCGATCACAGTCACAGCCAAGCTGGTAACAGCTGATCGTGTAGCACCCGTAGCACCTGGGCTGTGTGTCTGGCTCTGGGACTTGGCCTGATTAACCCATTTCGTATTCCCATCAACCCTATGAGATAGGTGCTTTTTTTTTTTTTAAAGGCCCATTTTCCAGATGAGGAAACTAAGGCACTGGAGGTGAAATAAGTGCTTTGGGACCATTGCATAATAAGTGCTTTGGGCCCAGGCAGCCACCATCTGGAGTCCATGTCCTGACAGCTGCTGATGTGGGCAAAGCCACGAGGTCCTGTGTCCCCCCAACAGGACCGCCCTGGACACAAGGTGCAGCCCTGCCGTCTCACTTTTGGGAGAGGGTCCTTGGGGCCCCGGGCAGGCTGCATTGTGGGACGGTGACTCCTCCTCATTGGTGGCTGGGGGGACCCGCTTCCAGAGAGCCAGGGGCCGTGCCGCCCGCTCCTTTTCGGCTGCTGGGTGAGCAGGATGTGACTCTTTGGCTCCTGCCCCCTCCGGAGCACGGCTGGGGGGACCTGACCTTGTCAGACAGTGTGTGGAGCTAGACACTCTCCTGGGGGACAAGGAATCTGGTCCAGGGGCCCCCCTTCCCTACTGGGCCCGGGGACTCCAAAGAACTGGGGCTCCGAGAGTGTGCGGGGGCCAGGGCCAGATGGTTTGGTTGCAGAATGGCGGGCCCAGGCCGCCCAGGCTGGGCAGATGTGCGTGCGCTGGGGGAGACTGACATAGAGCGGAGGCGGGGCCGCCCTTTGCTGGGAACAGAGAGGCTGCTGAAAGGAAGGCGGCCGCCTTCTCTCAAAGCACATAAAGGCAATGCTCTTGGAGGTCGTCCTCTGCCACGGGCGATCGAGGACTTCCGCAGGCCGTTCCGTTCGTTCATTCACTCACTCGTGCACCCATTCATTCAGCAAAGATGCAGCAGCAGCTATGTGATGACTGAAGGATTCAATTCCTCAGGAGCCAAGGATCTAGGCTGGGGGTGGGGGCAGGCGGTTCTATGATCACATGAGTAAATGCACTTTTGTTCATCTGTGATGAGAGCTACAAAGGAAAGTAACCCGGTGCTTTGGGAGCCTGCTGTGGCAGGGGTGGGGGGGTGGGGGAGCTTCCCCAGGAAAGAGACAACGGGGCGGAGACTGGAAGCATGAGAAGAGCTCGCTGGACAAGGGAGAGGCGGGGAAAGAGCAGCACTCCTGGCAGAGGGACTGCATGTGCAAAGGCCCCGTGGCAGAGGGAAGCGTGGCAGATACAAGGGAGAGCACGGGCTGGGGTGGCCGGTGGTCAGAGTGTGGGACTGGGTCTGGGGAAGGAGTCAGCAGGGGACTCCCTAGGCTGGGCCTTGTTCGTCATGCTAAGGCCATGGGAACGGTTGGTCTCCATCACAAAAACAGCGAGAAAACATTCCAAGACTTTAAGCATGCAGGAGGGGAGGAGGGGGAACGTGGAGGAAGGGCGGTGACCTACCCACTTGTGTTCGGCAAAAGCACAGCCACCCTGCCTCACCTCTTCACGGTAGAACTTCCAGAAAGGATGCAGAGGTCATGGGAGCAAGACCCTGGGTGCATACAACCTAGGGAAAAAAAACAACCCTGGTGGAGAAAGAATCAATTATTCAATGATCTAAGCAAGTTGGGGAGACCTCCATTTTTAGACACAACATCTAGCAGATTGGGAAGATGTAGAGTAGGCATGGCCGTCCTGTAGTGATGGACACGCATCCGAGTGACCCCCAGGGCCGTCCCGAAATGGCAAAATCACAGCGAGTGTTATTTGTTTTGGAAGACACTGAAAGACGACGTAATGCATTGCAGGTGTGTTCCCACACAAAGCGGTTAGAACAGACAAGACGCAGTGCTAAAGGAACACAGCCCATCATGGCATGCCTCTGAGCAGGCCAGAGAGACACCCTGATGGTGCGGCAAACAACTTGATCAGTTCAAGGGATTTCCAACGAGCCATGAGGAAGCGGAGTGCTCCGGCAGCAAAGACCTGAACATGTGGACGTGTCCTTGGGATAGAATCATGGGCCGAACCTGGAAGAATTTTGAGGCCCCGGGAGAGAAAAGGCCCACACTGTCTTCATCAGGCTGCTGGCAGGAATATGGCCATTAACGTTGCTTCTGGTGAGGGTTCCGAAGGGGAGAAACGCACAGAGGAGATGGCCATGTGAAGACAGAGACCAAGATGGGAGGGATGCAGCCACAAGCCAAGGGATGCTGGCGGCCTCCAAGGCTGGTCCTCCCCGGCAGCCTCTGGAGGAAGGGTGGTCTTCCGACGCCTTAATCTGGGCCTCATGATACTGATTTTAGACGCCTGGCCTCCAAAACATGAGAGAATAAAGTTCTGTTGTTTCAAGCTTCAAAGTTTGTGGTAATTTGTTACAGCAGCCACAGGGAACTAATACCTTCTGAGTGACATTTGCTTCCTATTCCACACAGACATCTACGATTTCACGTGGCTGGTGCTTCCTCATATTTTAAGTCTCATATTTTAGTGATACCTCCTCAAAGTGGTCTGCAGGACCCCCCTACCCAGAGCAGGTTAAACTCTTCTCAACCTCGATCACAGCGCTTCTTTAAAACTAAAACGCTTCCCATAGTTTATATACTTGCATTTTGTCCGCCTTCCTCCCATTAGAATAGGAGCTCCAGGCAGTTGAGGACTGTGGTGTCCTGCTCTCCTCTGTCCCCCTGGCATGTCCCAGGGAGCCTGGAGCAGAGCAGACACTCCATGAAGGTTTGTTGAATGAATGAATGATCTGTCACAGTGTCCTGAAGTTCAATTAAGTTTGACTGGTATTAATAAGACTGGTCCTCGCCCGGCGGGCGTGGCTCAGTGGTTGAGCATCGACCTATGAACCAGGAGGTCCTGGGTTTGATTCCAAGTCAGGGCACATGCCCTGGTTGCAGGCTCCATCCCCAGTGTGGGACGTGCAGGAGGCAGCCAATCGATGATTCTCTCTCATCATTGATGTCTCTCTCTCTGAAATCAGTAAACATATATATGTTAAAAAAAAAAAATAAGAGTGGTCCTTTAGCTTGCCTTGATCAACAGGTACGGATGGTTATTTAAATTCATATTTTGGACCCTTAGTCTGTCCCGGGACGTGAGGCTGTTTAATATTCATTCACTCATTCGTTCAATAAATATTTATTTATTTATTGGGGCTTATGATGTGTGAGGCAATCCACTGATGGATCCTAATTGGGCTATTCCTCCCCCCCACCCCCACCCCCGCCCTGTTGAATTTCAACGGAGAAAGAAAAGAGCCATGGCAGCATTTTTCAATGCAAAACAAGCTCTATAATAACCACAGACCACAAACAACAAAACAATCTTTCATGAGGCTAATTAGTCCTAAGCCCTTAAAAAAAAAAAATAACAACTCTGATGCCGGAGCCGTCACCGAAAGCGTGTTGAGCTGAATAGTCACCGAAAGCGTGTTGAGCTGAATAGCAATCAGGGCACGTCAGCCTGGAGGAAGCCAAGTGCTCCCAGCAAAACAAGGCGCTCGCGTTGCGTCCTTTCTGAAACTCTGATTTGGCTGCATCTCCTTCTGATAAGGAAATTTTAAGGACATTGATGGGCCAGGGAAACACGTTCCCCGCACACACGAGCTCTTTCAACAGGCGCCGTGGTACACAGCCAGGCTCATAATCAGAAGCGTCTCTCTCTCCGCTTCAAACCCAGAAGGGGAGCTGACATCCTTTATCAAAAAGACAGACAATCCTTATCCCCCGACGATTCCAGATTATGGATCCCAGGAGGCTCCCCTGACGCTGGCATTTTATCGCCGGCATCAGAGCGGCGGCTGTTTATTTTCCGAATCTCCGCGTAGTTTTCAAGGTGTTGCCGGCAGGGCCGGGACTGACAGTGACACGTGTTATTGTCACATTGCGAGATCTGAAAGAAAACGCCAGATAAATAAACACCGGCGTTTCCTTGGATCTCTTTGTGCTGTCGTGGGCACCGGAGGCCCTGGCATTTGTTAATCCACGGATCTGCTGTGTGAGGAGGCCCTTCCCCCTTTCGTCTCATGGAGCCGGGGAGGGGGCGGGGGAGGCACAGGCTGGCAGCCGGGGATGGACGGGGACAGCCACTTAATCCCATTCCCAGCCTGGGTGATGGACAGGGGGTGGAGGTGGCCCCTGGATGAAGCTCCGAGCGCGGGGGTGCGGGACCAGCTTCTCCACCCTTGCACGGGCCCGGGTCATCGTCCGGGGGGTAGAGAATCCTGCGGTGGGACTCAGGTTCAGGTGATGTGGGTGCTTCACCTCCCAGCCTGTGCTGCTGCATCTGCACGGCAGGACCCTGGGACCTTCCTCCCTCTGTCCTGGGTGGCGGTGAGGACCTACGCATGAGGGAAGGGACCACCTCCTGGGCCCTCATCTTCCCCCAGACACTGGCTGCTCCTTCCTCCTGCCCTGTCCTCTCCTCTCCTCTCCTCTCCTCTCCTCTCCTCTCCTCTCCTTGGATCACACCTCCCTCTGCCCTTTGCCCTCTTTAGACCTGTGTATCTGAGAACAGGGGTGACATCAGCAAACTATGGCCCGTGGGCCTCGTCTGGCCCGCCGCCTGGTTTGGGAAATGCAGTTTTACTGGAACACCGTCCTGCTCGTTCATTTACATACAATCTGTGGCTGCTCTCAGGCTAGAGTCTCAGAGCTGAGTCATGGCAACAGAGACCCTACGGCCCACGAAGGCTAAAACCTGTACACCCCTGTCCTCGATGTTTTCCCAGGGGTAAACGTCTGCTCATCCTTGAAGACCCCAACCTGAGCTGTTGATCTGCTTGGCACCCCATGCCATGCTGATCGGCTTTACGTGTAAAGAGGTTCCCATGATTGGACACAGTATGAGACATCCCAAGTCAAACAGGCTTCTTTACTCACTGCAGGACTTATCAGGGCATTTAATGACCGTTTGTGCATTGAGAACCTCCAAGAGGAGAAGGCGGGCTGCAGAACATCTCAAGTGTGTTTCTCTACCGGACCACTAAGTGCTGAAGCGCTTGCCCCGTCTTCTCTAACTGCTCTCTCTCTCTCTTTCTCTCTCTCTCTCTCTCTCTCTCTCTCTCTCTCTCTCTCTCTCATGTCATCTGCTACCATAGCTTTAGAATACATTACAGTTTGACCTGAAATGTTCATTTCAAGCCCAGATCTCTCCCCTGGACTCTAGACACTAACCCCCCTCTACCACCCCTCCCCCCCCCCCCCACACACAGACACACATTTATGCTACAATTGTCTAACTACAACCTCAAACTTAAAAACTTAAAATGCCCCAAATGGACCTGCTCCTCTCCCATCATGATCCTTCTTTGGCAGTGGCAATGCTGCTCACTAGTTGCTTGGGTCAAAAACCTACCGACCAGCTAAGACCACACCACCAACGTTTGCTGACTAGATTCCTACCACAGCCTCCAAATCGGGCTCCCTGCTTCTGCTCTTGTCCCTTGTGGTCCGCCCTCTGCACAGCAGACAGAGTGATCTTTCTGAAACTCAGATCCAATCACATCTTTCCTGGGCTTAATGCATTTTAAGGAAAACATTTCTGTTCCAATCAGAACAAAATACTAATTTCTTGAATGGCTTTCCAGGCCCCAAATCATCAAGTTTTCACCTGACTCTTACCTCTGGCCTAGTCTGTCCTCAAATTCAGCAACCCCAGGGCCTTTGCACATGCTAGCCTTTCATCTTAGAATGATCACCATCATCCCCTCTCCCTCCTTATCTTTTCAAGGCCTCCTCCAACTCTGCATTGTCATTTCGGTCTCAACTTCATAGACCCTCAGAAGGCTGACCAACCCCCAAAATACCCAATTTCTTTGTAACAGATTATTCTAGTTCATCATCTTCATAGCTCTAATTTGAACCCCAAATTATCTCAGGTATCTATTGTTTTTATGCTTATTTCCTGTCTCCTACTGAGTTCAGGCTTCATAAGGGGTAGGGCTGGGTCTGTGTTTCCTTTCCCACCAGCAGAGATCCAGAGCCTAAAACAGTGCCAGGCACAGAGTGGCCGCGGGGCAATAGCCATTTATTGACAGTCTGGCCCTAGCCTCCCTAACCACAGAGCACCCTGACTGCTAGCATTTCACGTTATTGTTATAACAACACCTGACGTTCATGGAGGGCTACTTGCCAGGCACCATGCCCAATGCCTTTCATTCGTTAGCTCGTGCCCTTCTTCCAATGAACAATCGGAGCCGAGGAGCAGGGGCTATTTTTATTCCCATTTCACAGGCGAGGAAACTGAGGCACTGAGAGACTGCGAGCTGGCCTGAGTTTGTAATCTGCTAAGTGGCAGGGCCTGTGTGCAGGATCTGACCTCAGATCCCCCGACTGTGGGCAGTGCTGGGGCTGCGGCGGCGGCTGTGGCTGCTACAGCATGAAGCTTGGCACACACGAGGCTGACAGGGGCCCCGCTAGCTTCGTGACCAGGCTCATCTTCGACCAGGTCGTCTGACGTGAGTAGGGGCTCCACTAGCTCACATGCATGTTCCTCAGAATGTTACTAAGCCGGGTCAAAAACCTTTTTCTCGCCCGGCTGCCACGGCTCAGTGGTTGAGCGTCAACCTATGAACCAGGAGGTCACAGTTCAATTCCCGGTCGGGGCACTTGCCCAGGTTGCAGGCTCGAGCCCCAGTGGGGGAGGGAGCTGATCAATGACTCTCTCTCAGCATTGACGTTTCTATCTCTCTCTCCCTCTCCCTTCCTCTCTGAAATTAATAAAAATATATTTTAAAAAATAATAAAAAATATTTTAAAAAATGTAAAGGGATGATTCAATTTAAGTGAAACATCCGTTTGAAACACACATTGACCCTGATAGTCTCATCAGGATCAACCAAGCGTGCTTTCAGCCTCACCTCCTCTCATAAGAAGTGGTTCTACCCTACCTATGATTAAATTGCTAATAGTTGTAAAGCACACACAACGGGAAAACCGGCCCATCATATGCGCTTTATACATTTTTTTTTTTTAATTAAATGCATAGATCTATGTAGCAGGAGAGCTTCTCCCTGACTGCAGACGTGAGCACGACCACTGGCCGCCTGTGCCTGCCAACCTCTGAAGCACGCTCAGTGAGTGCAGCTGGCACACCTGCCCGGCATTCAGTAACATAGCATTACAGTCCGCCCGCCCCTCAGAGCCAGCCCGGCCTTCACAGCCGTGGTAACACCTGCCGATCTCCCCTTCAGCAGAGAGAGTTCTCGGGGACTAACCCAAAGCTCCAAGCCCCTGGCAGGCGGCGGCGGTTATCTCTCAGGCATGTGCCAGCATTGCTTTGCATAAGGTTGTCTGCGCGCAGCATTTGCATACAAAAGCCAACACCATGGTGTCTATTTAAATCTTGAGGTTCCTCCCGATGATGGGGAGCTTTGATTTATGGCAAACGGTCCTGCCTTTCGGTTACGGTAGTGACTCATCAAGTTGTCTTTGAAAACGAATTCAGGGGAAACATCCGTTTGAAACACACACGGGCCACGTGACCCGGCAAGTCCATTCCTAGGTGTTTCCCCCAAGAGAAGTGAACACCTATGTCCGCGTTTAGTATATGCAAAAGCTCATCGTGGCCTTAATCACCGTAGCCCCAGCATCGGAGACAACCCGAACGTCCGTCGGCGGGCGCATAGAGGAAGCCATGGTGGCATTGGCATACAGCGAAGAGCTTCCTCAGTAACAAAAAGGAACAGAATATCGAGGCACAAGAAGCATTGCGTTAAGCGAGAGAAGTCAGAGACGCAAGACTGCGTGCTTGATGGCTCCATGTGTGTGACTTCCTTAGAAAAGGCAAATGGTAGGGATGGTGAGCAGGGTGCTGGAGCCCTGGGATGGGATAAGGGGGCGGGGGGAGCGGGGAAGGGCCCAAAGCACTTGTGGAGGCAGATGGAAGAGGTCCATGTCTGATGGTACAGGTGGTTACACGGGTATATGCATTTGCTAAGACCCGTGGGAATGGATCCTTAACGTGGGTGCGCGTTCTTGCATGCGAAGAAGAGATTAAAGGGAAAATAGGTAAGTCACAAAGCAGGGATGCGTGGCAAGGCCGACCTTGAGAAGGTGGCTGAGGTTTGAGAACCGCTGTCCTCCTGGTTGCCCTTTGGGAAATACCTTGGGCGTCGCCGTCCGTCTCCACGCAGCTGTGGCCGTCACCCTGTCCACCTTTCCCGCGTGGATTCTAGATTTCGTGATGAGCTTCCGGCCTTCCCCGCCCCATGGTTATGAAACGGTGGTCCCATATCGTTCTCCAAGGCTCCTGTCATATTTAGAAACGTGACTGTCTACAATTACGTTTCATTGTGGCTAAAAGGCGCAGAGCATGCCATTTCCCGTCTCACCCACGTGTGAGGGAGCTGAGGGTGCAGGGTCTCACTCAGGGGCGGGTGAGAAGGCCAGGGCCATGCTCATCGGATGGCAGGGCTGGGGTCATGAGGAGGTTGCCCCCCCACGAGGATTTGGGGGGTGGGGAGCTTAGGAGCTGGAGGGTGGCTGGATTTCTCTGCCTGCGGTGGAACTTCGCCAGGACCCAGCTGGTTGTCAGGCGCACGTCGAGATAAGGCAAGTTCATCGTGGCTCCCCTCCAAGGGCACTTGGTCCTGACACGCAAAGCGGGGTCCTTTCGAAGTTTCATCCGAGGGTCTCTGTATCTCAGGGGAGTGTGGTGGCGCCGCGGGGCCAGCTCTCCGAGGTTGTGCCAGGACATGGGAGGCACGTCGCCCAGGCCCAGCAGGGCAGGGCAGGGCAGGGCAGGGCGGACTGGCAGGGGTGTGGGCGTGGACTTCCCATGACTCTTTGCAAGGTGTGCGAGGCCCTTGGCCTGGTATCCCACGGCACCTGGACACTTGAGACTGCTCTCTCGGCCAGAGGTGTGGGCAGAGTGGGACGGGCTGGCGTTTCCACAAATCTCTTGCCATCGGAGGTCAGGTGAGTCAGGCCCCGCCCACCAACCAGCTCCCTCTAGGTTTCTGGTAGGAGGCCAGGGAGACAAGCTGGGGAGCTGGTTGGGAAACAATGGCACCCTCTTCCCCACCCCCGGTGCCTCCCTGCACGCAGTACAGGGCCCGGGGGCACAGCTGGTTACCAGGGCAGCACGGGAGGAGCAGGCTGGGATGGTGGGCACAGCAGGCCAGCCCCCGGGGGAGTCCGCAGGACGACAGAGTGATAGAGCCAGCCAGGAGTTCAGTGTTTCCCAAGCTACAAGTATTTGCACCCCACCTTCCCAGGTGTCCCGTGTCCCCCACTCCCTGCACATCACATATCTCTCTCTCTCTCACACACACACACACACACACACACATTCAAACCGCGTTTTAAACGCCAGTCAGTGTGGCATTGTTGTGAACAGTAATGTCTGCGATACAGTAACAGCAAGTATCACTCAGAGCGCAGAGGACACTTCGGGCGGGCCAGGCACAGTGGGCAGCGCTTTCGCTTTGTCAATATCAACCCCCTGAGGGTGGTTCTCCACTGTGTTATTTGCACCCATTTAACAGATGGGGAAACCGAGGCACAAGTGGATGGCGCCGCCTGCCCAAGGTCACGCTGATTCAAACCCGGGTCGTCTGACCCCGAAACAGGCCACCTCTCAGATCACAGGTCAAATAGGAGTGAGGCTGAATTTTCCTCCCCCAAGTCCCACTCATAAATCACAAATAATACAGACGGGAGTAGGACACGCCCATTCGCGTGCCCCCCTGGCTCTGTCGGCAAATCCCCAGTGTGTGGGCACCCACTTGGTGTGGATCTGCCCACAGGGGCTGGGGTACACCCCGTCTGTGGGGGAGCTGAGACAACGTTCCCGTGGGGGTGGGGGTGGGGGAAGAGGCCAGCCGGACTCCCGACCCCCAACACACCCTGCCCCCGGGGTGTCAGCTCCACATATGTTCACACCCAGCTGTCCCCCGCCCCCAGCACCCACGGGGATTTGGTGTGAGTGTGGTGGGTAGGGAGGTAGGAGGAGAGCAAAGTCCAGCATCCCGAGGCCCATTAGCCACGGAGACCCCGCAGACAGAACCCAGCAAGTTCCTTCCGCCCCGTAGGGTGCGAAGCCAGCACAAGGGGCCATGTCACTCCCTGTCCTCTGTTCCGCACCAGGCGGCCGGCCGTGCTGCTCCCGAGGGCTCTCCCTCGCGTCTGCGGGGAGAATGCTGAAGGCCAGGCTGCCAGGCTCTGGATCCACAGCAGAGCCGAACGGGAGAGTGTGACCGACCCTCAGCACCAGCGTGGGTCCAGCCTGTTGTGTGGCTTTAGCTGGAAGTCACAGCGTGGCCCGTGGCTCACGGTCGCCTCCGGGCACCTCCTGGGAGAGCTGGCGGCCTTTGGGAAGCCCTGGGGCACGTCCCAGTCTCCTCCCCGGCCCAGCCTTGCTCCAGCCCTGGTTAGAGTGACGTTGGAGAACTGGTTTCACCTTCTCCTGGAAGGAACAGGTCAAATGGGGCAGGACGGGCCTGGCCTCTGGGCCTGGACCCACAGGGACCTGTCCGACAGGCTGGGTAGCTGGGCCTGTGGCCGTGAAGCTGGGACTCTGAGGCCTCCTCTGGAAAAGCACCCCCTTCCGCCCCCTACCCCAGCTGCACGTGGTTGAGCAGGTGGCCTTCTGAGCAGGTGGCTCCGGGTTCCGCTCCTGCTGCTGCTCCTAACCAGTGGGTGGCCGGAGTCCTCATTCATAAAATGGGAATAATCCTTCCCACTGCCCGGCCGGCGTGGCTCAGGGGTTGAGCCTCAACCTATGAACCAGGAGGTCACGGTTTGATGCCCGATCAGGGCACATGCGTGGGTTGCAGGCTCGATCCCCAGTGTGGGGCGTGCAGGAGGCAGCCGATCTATGAGTCTCTCTCATCGTCGATGTTTCTCTCTCTTTTAATTTAATACAAATTTTAAAAAATAGTTCGTACTTTGCTGCGTCGCCAGGAGAATGCGATGAGGTAAGGAATGACCAGGGCTGGGCCCCTTGGAGGTGCCCAGGGCGTGTGGGGTGAGGGACAGGTAGGCCTGCGGTGCCTGTTGGCCATGTGTTTACTTGATTTCATTCCAACCCTCCTGAAACGCCTGCCCTGGGCCCGGCTGTGTTGCCTGGACCTCAGGGGCAACGGAGGTAAATGCAGTCCCAGCCCTGTGGACCCACATGCCACCTACCCCTGGGTCTGGAGTGTTTGCTATTTAATCTCTTAAAGACCAGCCCTTCTCCACGTTCGGGAGAGAGTGGTAAAGCCTGCACAAATCAGAGAAATAGCTCGGCCTGTGTGGCTCAGTGGTTGAGCATCGACTTATGAACCAGGAGGTCTCGGTTCCATTCCTGGTCGGGGCACATTCCCTGGGTTGTGAACTCGACCCCCAGGAGGGGGCGTGCAGGAGGCAGCCGATCAACCATTCTCTCTCAGCATGGGTGTTTCTGTCTCTCCCTCCCTCTCCCTTCCTCTCTGAAATGAATGACAATCTATATATTTTTTTAAAAACTCAGGCACATGCCCAGATGGACAAGGCACCCAACAAGGGCAGGCCAGGACCCCCAGCCGCTCTGGAAAAGGCAAGGGTGCCCTCAGCCATGTCTGCTTATCCTGCGTCCTCTTTCCCAGCGTCCGCGGGCGCCCGGGAGCCGGCGTGAAGTGCTTGCTTTAAAAGCCTAATTATTTACACTGACAGTATTTACTTTTAACTCCCGTGGCTGAGTCAATATCATTTTTCCTCCTCTCCTCGGGGCCTTGGCTGGAAAAGCCGAGAGCTTTACGAAACCCACCTGCCTGCACCTCTCGATCCCATTGAGGGCCTTTGAAATTTCACCTGCTCGGGAACTGGATTGCGGAGGCCGTGAGGGTCGAGCAGAGGCCGGGGTGGAGGCCCCTGTGTTGGCTGAGGCCTGACTCTGACGCCTGTCTCTTATCTGGGCCCAGCCTTCCGCCTTACAGGATTTTAGACCAGCAAGCGCTGTGCCGTTTTCCAAGTCCTGCCCAGCGATGACCCGAGGCACTGCCCCAACCCCGGTGGGTGGGTGGGTGGGAATCTTCCCCAAACCCTTCCCCAAAGCCGTGACCGCCGGGGAGTTTCTGAACAGACTGTGACTACGAGAACCAACCCTCCTATCTGTCCTCCCGATCGCCGCCCCGGCGAGTCTTTAGGGCTACACCCCGCCACTGGGCACCCTGTACCCAGGAGGGAGCCCCCCGGGCACTGGGCCGCGCGCCGCACACTGATTTGCTCAGTCCTGGCTGAGGTGCGGTGCCAGCAGATGAGAGCGATAACACCTCCTCCGTTTGGCAACCGTGGAGCTGATGGAAAGGGGAGATTAGGTGTGGGGCAACCTTGAACCGGCTTCCCGGACACCAGCGAGGCCAACCGGCCCATGTTTCTTGTTGGACAACCTGTGTCTCCATTCGTGGCCTTGTCATCGGCACGTTCACAGCACTGTCTGCAGTGGCAGTGCCCTGGCTGCCCCTGGCCGTCTTAGGAACAATGGTCTGCAAGTAGCCTCCAATCACTGGGTGGTGATCCAGTCTTTGGGAACCTTGGGGAGGGGGCCTTTCTGACTCTAGGAGCCTTCCCTGGGTCTCTAACCCATGCTGGAATGGAGGGAGCCCGCTGTTCCCTGCGAGTCCTTCCTCCTGCCCATAACCGTGGGCTCAGCAAACTGGTTTGCCTCTTCACTCTCCTCTTTCTCTTTCCCGCCCCAACTAGAGCTTCCCAAAGCCTCAGTCCTTGTCTGGCCAGTTCATCTCTGGGTCCCCACAGCCCAGCATATTCTCGATGGGTGGAAATGCTGAATGAATGAATGAATGAATGCAGAAGATTGAATGCAGCCCAGCACCCAGGCCCCGGGGGGCTGACAGTTCATTTCGCAAGTTTACATTTTGTCCTTCCCACGGCTGGCTCCTCCCCAGGCCTGAGGGCAAGTTGCAATAGATAAGCTGGAAAGGAACTGACCGGTTTGATCCCAAGGTGTGGGTACAGCTGTTGCCATGGGGGGGGGGGGGGGCGGCTGAGGCAACGAGTGCTGGTAGATGTAGATGCTTCCAGAAAGTTCTGTTAAGGCTCGGTATATGGGTGCCCTGAACGCAGGTCTACAGAACCGTGGGGGCAGCTTGCAGGTGGGAGGGGAGGGGGGCAGCACCGTCAGGGTGGGTCCTGGGGCCAGGGGATGGTCTTTAGGGCAGCGATTTTCAACGGGTGTGCCGTGAGCATTTTTAAATCATGCAGTGCCTGACCATCCAGTCTGGGGAACGACCTCTTTTCCCTTCGCTTATCCAAAAAAAAAAAAAAAAAAAAAAAAAGACAACAGCCAACAGAGCAATAGCCGTCCAGTGTGAATGAATCAAAATCCCTATTTCTTTTTTTTTTTTTTTGTCAGATTGGCAAAAAAATAGTTTTTGGTGTGCCGCAGAGTTTTAGGAATTAGTCCACGTGTGCCATGAGATGAAATGGATTGAAAATCGCTGCTTTTGGGTCATGTCAAAGGGTCCGCCAGCGTGTGTTCCAAACACTAGGAGGGAGGGGTAGGGAGTAAATACAACAGGTCTATATTTAAGTGAATATCTATATATACCTTTAGCAATTGTTTTTTATTTTATTATTATTATTTAAATATATTTTTATGGATTTCAAAGAGGAAGGGTGAGGGAGAGAGGATTTAGAAACATCAATGACAAGAGAGAATCATGGATCGGCTGCCTCCTGCACACCTCCCACTGAGGATCGAGCCTGCAACCCGGGCATGTGCCCTTGACCAGAATTGAACCCGGGACCCTTCAGTCTGCAGGCCGATGCTCTATCCGCTGAGCCAAACCGGCCAGGGCAGCAATGGTTTTTTAAAATATAGATGACTGCTATGTTGTCCCCCCCAATGCATATGTTGAAATCCCTGCTCCCAGTGTGATGGTATTAGGAGGTGGGCCTTTGGGGGGTGCACCGGTCACGAGGGTGGAGCTCTCATGAGTGGGGTCAGTGCTCCCCAGCCCCTTCTGCCATGTTGAAGACACGGAGCACAGGACAGGGCAGGGAAGGACAAGGATGGTGGGGCAGGGCAGGTGGAAAGTCACAGCACAGCCACGTCATCTCTCATCTCTGGCTTCTGTGCTTGGTGATTAGGTTACCCCTGCCCCACCTCGAGCTTCCTGAAGGCGTGGACCTCATCGGTTTTGTTCCACCCGGGGTCTCCTGTGCCTGGAACAGTGCCTGGCTCCGAGTGGGTCCTCAGTCATTCAGAGGATAGATGGATGGATGGATGGGCGAGTGAACTTTGAGACCCCAGAGTGGGACTCAGAAGAACACGTCCTTTCCTCCCTCCATCTTTCTTCCTTGGACCCTGTAGGTTTTTGAGTGAGACTCAGGCTTCCCCAGCGAGGGAGGACTCACAGCAAATGTCCACACTGGCACCCGTGACCGGAAGAGCACAGCTATGGGGGCCCAGCGAGGGTTTGGGGAAAGACTTCTTTTGCACCTACCCCATCTTTTCTTCAAAAAACATTCTCCACGCCTTCTGAGTGCCAGGAGCCCCGGGAGTCCTGGGGGCCGCCCCCGAGGGCCCAGTGCATTTGCCACACCGTGAAGTCTCCAGGCAGCACCCACCCCTGGCTGGGCCATCGGCACTTTTAGGACAAAAGAATGATGGGCAGCTCACTACCTGCTGGTAGAGCCCAACTTGGATATCAAGGCTTTGATTTCCACGGGGTTGGGGTGGGGGGTGGCGGCGGGGGAGGGCTCTGGGGAATATACCGTCTCTCACCTCCAGATGCCACACGTGGGCTCTGGGCCATGTGGCATCCAGGCTGTGTATCCCCCAGGAGGTGAATGCCAATCAGAGACCTGTGCTCAGATGAAGCGCTGGTGTGGACATGGGCCTCCATCACCGTCTCAGGGCCGGGCCCCCACTCTCTGCCTCTGGCCACACGTCTCATCCTGGGGCCCAGCAGACACCCCCCAGGAGGCGAGGCCCTGCAGGCCAGGGTTTACCCGAGATCTGTTTTGGAAGTCATTAATCTCCCAGCGTAGAACCTCTTTGTGGCGAGAAGCACGCGCTGACACTTTTGTGTAAACACGCCGCTTAGCGTATTGACAAACTGGCGGCTGCTGCTTTGATCCCAGGCTGCGGTGGGGGCTCGGGGCGGCCCCGCCTGGCACCCAGGCGGCTCTAATCCCTCTGCACTCAGATCCACAGAGAGGATTCGGGGTCTCGATTGTCCTCCATCCACTTAAGCCCTGCTTGGGGTTTGTGTCGTCACCTTCTCCCGCCTCCGCGCCGGCCGGGGCCTCCCTGGTTCGCTTCTTAGCCAGGCGTGCAGCACAACTCCAAAGGGCAAACCTGCATGAAAACCCACCAGCGCACACAGATGTAATCACTGCGGCAAATTGGAACCATTTGTGGCCGGGGTCTGATGGCGATCTACGAAGACTGCCCCGCGCGGCCCCCTCACTTTCTTTTTAAGTGGCTTCGTTAGGGTTAGTGAGAAAAGCAGGCAGCCCTGCCAAGGTCCACGGGGTGAAGGCGGGGAGGGGAGGGGAGGGGAGGGGAGGGGGACTGACATGGTTCCTTTCGGCTTTGGGGACATGTGCAGTCTCCTTGAGTCTCTTCCAAAGTCACACGGAGCCAAACTTCGGTGGCAGCCGGTAACCCCCCCACAACGCCCCAGTGGCCAGGCCACCTCCACGGAGCTTCCGCCCAAGGTTTGGGGCCCTTTCAGGGAGACAGGGTGCTCTGTGACTTGTGTCGCCTCTAGTTACCCTAAGAAAGCAAGGGGAGGGCACGACTTTTTTTTTTTTTTTCTCCTCCAGGAGCAGGAATCGAACCCGATCTATTATGATTTCTCGCCAAGCACCCCAAACAGACGCGTGTGAAGGGAGCCAGAGAGCCGGGACCCAGAGCGGCCCCGGGAGCAGTGCGAGGGTGTGAGATCTGTTTCTGATGAAATCGCCACTGAGGTTTTTGGAGAGTGAATTGGGGAGGAAGTTCCGCTCCACCACGTGACGGGGCTGACAATATGGGAGCTTGTTTTCGTGTTTGGTTTGGTTTGGTGGTGGTTTCTCAGCACCATTTTTAGGCGTTTCTGGACTTGGCCCTGCTCTCAGCAACCCGTCGGCGGGGTTCTGTTGGATTTCTCGGGGGCAGATGGGAACGTGGATTCGCAAAGACCCCAGCCACCAAGTGTTTCTGCGAGAATTATAGAAAACGTTACCCGAGAGGGTCCCCCCCCCCACCCCCACCTTTTTCTTTTCTCCATCTCCAGTTTCGGTGATTATAGTTGGAGGGAAACATTCAGGCTGAAAGAAATTTGATATTTATTTTCTGTGAACTTTAATAAAGAAAGTGGTGGGTTTGGGACTTTTTTTTTTAAGGCTCCTTTGGACAAGTCCATTTTTAATTTAATTTTTTTTTTTAATAGCACCTTTTGGCATAAAGCTGCCGCGAGGTGATGGATGAAGCTGCTCGGAGGTTGGGCCGAGAGCCGTTCTCGGCGGGCAGGCCCGAGATTTTGGAGGGGTTTCTGGCTCGGGGGGCCCCCTCGCCCCGGGACCCCGCTTCACCCAGGCGGGCCTTTTAAAACGTGTCGTGCCTGAGCCCGCCTTGAAGTCCATGTTTGTTTGGGTTTGCGGAATCCCCTGCCTTTCTTTCTTCAACATTCTCAGATGTCCCCGCTTTAGGCCGAGTGATCAGCCCTAATCCACTCCAGCCCTGAGCAGGAACGGTCCCCTTCGCCCCCAAGCACATCCCATCACCGCAGCCCTGGGGCCTCTGTGGGGAAATGGAATCCCAGACACTCCGAGATGTCTTGGGAGATAAGAGCGACCCTAATCCCGGGGTCACCCCGGCCCTGCAGGAGCCGCGGTTCCCCGATACATCCCCGCGTCCTTATCAGCCGGGGACGGAGCAGCCACCGTCCGGCACCTTTTCTGCAGGGCCGGGTGGTGTTAAGAAAATACCCTCTCCCCGGTGTTATGTTAGTGAAACCGAAGTCGACATGAATGGCTGTGGGGAACAGAGGGGGCATTGTTCTCCCCAGGCCGGGTGCTCAGAACTGGCCGGGCCCTGGAATCCGACAGGCAGGGAAGTGGATGCCATCACGTCCAAGCGGGCTATCCGGTGTCCGGCGGGATCAACTGCGCGCAGAGGGCGGCGCGGCCGGGAGCCTGCCAGCCCCCGGGGCATGGGAAGTTTGGTTTCCAGAGGAGAGGCCCACCGTGCCACGTGACTTGTGACCACGTGGCGACGGGCTGAGAGAGGAAGCCACCTGCTTCTGAGGGAGAGAGAGAAAGCGAGGAGAACCCAATGCCGCCCCCCCCAACCCTATAAAGCAGCGGTCCTCAACCTGTGGGTCACGACCCCTTTGGCGGTCGAACGGCCCTTTCACAGGGGTCGCCTAAGACCATCCTGCACATCAGATGTTTACATGATGATTCATCACAGTAGCAACATGACAGTGATGAAGTAGCAACGAAAATAATGTTATGGTTGGGTCACAACATGAGGAACTGTATTTAAAGGGCCAGAAGGTTGAGAACCGCTGCAAGAATTGTCCCATTTAATCTTCCCAGGCCTCCCAGGAGGCAGCGGCTCTCATTTATCCTGTTTGTTTATTTAATTTTACTTTTCTTTAAAATTTTTTTTTTATTGATTTAAGAGAGGGAGGGAGAAACATCAATGATGAGAGAGCATCATGGACCGGCTGCCTCCTGCACTACCCCCACCGGGGCTGGAGCCTGTAACCCAGGAATCAAACCAGTGACCTCCTGGTTCATGGGTCGATGCTCAACCACTGAGCCACACTGGCCGGGCTCATTTTGCTTTTCAGTTATGGTTTGTGCTCAATATTATTTTGTGTTCCTGGCAGGTGTACAGCCAAGGCATTACTGGACCCTTTTATTTTATTTATTTTTTAAAAAATATATTTTATTGATTTTTTACAGAAAGGAAGGGAGAGGGATAGAGAGTCAGAAACATCGATGAGAAAGAAACATCGATGAGAAAGAAACATCGATCAGCTGCCTCCTGCTGCCCCTTATTGGGGATGTGCCCGCAACCAAGGTACATGCCCTTGACCGGAATCGAACCTGGGACCCTTCAGTCTGCAGGCCAATGCTCTATCCACTGAGCCAAACCGGTCAGGGCTATCAGACCCTTTTAAAGATGAGGACATGGAGGCGGAGAGCTGGGGACCTGGTGACCATGGGCAAGAACCAGGATTTCAAGCCGGGAACTCTGGCCTCACAGCCCGCACCCCTTGCAGCTCTGCCCGACCACCTGATCCTCATTTCCCTGCCTCCCTGTCTCTCATGCGAGGCACCTGGGCGAGGCAGCGGGGACGCCAGAGCCCGTGGCCCTCAGCGTGTCCGTGTCAGCTGGAGGCGCAGCTCCGCCTGCCAGCCTCTGCCCCCCGTTTTATTGGCTGTGGGGTGCGCTGTGCTTGCTGGCACACCAGGCCTGGAGTGCCGGGAAATTAGCATCTGCCAAGGTTGGGGACGATTGTGTGTAAGTGCTCCAGCTCCCTGACCCCTCCGGTGGGAGCATGTGTTCTGCGGGCTCCCCAGAGCTCCCCAGAGCTCCCCAGTTGGTGCGCTCCAGCTGCCCCCGGGGTAACTGACCAGAAGAGGCACACCTTACTGTCCTCCTCCCCGCCCTGGTGGTGTTTCCTGGGCTCACCTTCCTGACACCACCTTCCCTCGAACCCTGGTCCCTAGAGTGGCTCCTGGAGGAACCCACACCGAGCCAGCCCGGGACCATGCTTCTATGCCGTTCCTTTAAAAAAAAAAAAATATATATATATATATATATATATATATATATATGTTGTTATTGATTTCAGAGAGGAAGGGAGCAGGAGAGAGAGATAGAAACATCAGTGATGAGAGAGAATCATTGATCGGCTGCCTTCTGTACGCCCCCCCACTGGGGATCAAGCATGCAACCGGGGCATGTGCCCTTGACTGGAATCGAACCCGGGACCCTTCAGTCCACAGGCCGACGCTCTATCCTCTGAGCCACACCAGCGAGGGCTCTATGCCGTTCCTGACTGATGTCTGTCTGTCTCCCTCCGGAAACTGGGGCCCCGTCACAGCCGTCCCTCCCATCCCTGGTGGCTAACTGAAAGCCTGGCTTGCAGTAGGTGCCAAGCAACTACTTAGGAAATGAAAGGATTTGGAAGGAAAGAAATCCCTTCCCTCTCACCTAAGTTTATGTTTCAAGAGTTTATCCTCTCCTTAAGACAACACATTACATTTAAAGACGTTTTTAATCACTCATCCTTTACCGAAGATTCCCTCTTTTCAGCTTCCTAACGGGGGGGGGGGGGGGGGGCGGGGGGGGGCGGACACGGCCCCTTCTCTGCCCTGTATCTGGCCGAGCGTTGGGAATGAACCAGCTTCTCCTCCAGGGTCCGATGAAGACCTTTGGAGGTTAGTTCAGAGGCCGGCCAGCCGTTTGCCAAGCCTGCGACCCCCTCCCAGGCTGCAGCTCCCAGTCTTGCTGGAAATTTGCGGCGCCATGTGACTGAGCTGTAGCCAATGGACCTTGAGCAGATACGCCCGGCCTTCAGCCCGGCCCAGAAACGCCGCCCACACGCGTCCTCCACGCTTCCCCCCTGCAGCGCGATGGTGACCGTGACGGGGGAGCCGCCTGTTCAATACGGCCGCGCACCCCGCGGAAGAAGCCTGGGTCCCCGAGCCACCGCCTGGAGCAGGGCCGCGCCCTGACCCGAGCACCTGCATCAGCCTTCCCTGGTGAGAAACCATGTTCTATGGCGCTGGGACTGTCACACATGTTGGGGGTTTCTTTGTTATAGCAGCTGAGAGGGCCCTAACGGACACGGAGACCCTGGGTCCTCTGCCATATGTATGCAACGTGTCCGTCAAAATTCTCATTTTCCGCAGGATGGCAACTTTCATGAAAGACATCAAACAGCAAAGCCTTAGTTGATGTGGGAGGGGAGGGGGGAGGGGGGAACGTAGTGCCTAGCTTTGTGCCCTGAGTACTTGTTTATTCTGCCCCTTGGGTGACGTCATAGACTCTCTTTCTAGAAAGTGTTGTCCAGCAGACCAGCACAGGGACACCTGCTCCGGCCAACGACCTTGGGGAGAGGGAGTGGGTAGGTTTGTCAGAGTTCAAGGTCACCGCTGTTGTCTCCTGCCCTCCTCTGGGCTCCAGGAGCAATGGAGGTGGGTCCTTGGGTTAAGAGCAGACACTTCAGCCCTAGCTGGTATGGCTCAGTGGATAGAGTGTCGGCCTGCAGACCGAAGGGTCCTGGGTTCGATTCTAGTTAAAGGCACGTAACCTCGGTTGCAGATACCTCCCGGGCCTGGGCCCTGGTCGGGGCTCGTGCAGGAGGCAGCCAGCCAATCCATGTGTTCCTCTCGCGTCCATGTTTCCGTCTTTCCTTCTTTCTTCTGCTCTCCCTAAGAATCAATGGGAAAACAGCCTCAGGTGAGGATTTAAAAAAAAAAAAGGAGCAGACACTTCCCTGGTCCCTCTGACCTGCCTCGCAGCTGCAAACTGTTGGAAACGCTCTCGTAAGCTCCTTTAGAGCCCAGAGGGAAACCAGCCACCACCGGGAGGTACTCCAGCCGCTACCTCCCGAGGAAGGAGCAAGGAGGATTGGGAAGGTCCTGGTTTCTGGAAGCAGCAGATCAGGGTTTGACTCTGGGGTTCGTCTTCTCGTGGTTACTATTCCTCTTTTACGGATGATGGAGGCTGACTCCTGAGCCCGTATCTTGGCCCTGAGCCTCGTCCTCCTCCCCCAGGCAAAGCAAGAGAGGAGCCCTTTGCTGATTTGATTGCTGGGCTCACAGAGGCTGTTTTAGGAGGGGCCCTGGGGCGGAACCCTGGAGGTTCTGGTCCGAGTTGATCACCCGCTCACCCTCTCTTCCTCAGTCTCCTCATCTGTACAATGGGACTGTCGATGGTGCTGACCTCCCCTGAGTGTTGCGAGGACTGAGTGGGGTGATGATGCACAAATACACACTTTGCATACTGAGAGCACCCAATAGATTTTGGAAAATATTTCCCCCCCAAATATAAGATAGGCAGAGGACTTAAAAGGTTCTAGTGACACAAAAGATTATGCACTGGAAAGTAACTCTGTCTCCCACTCCTGACACCCCAGTGTCACCGGGTGTCTAGAGCAGCGATTTTCAGTTGGGGCACCGTGGCAGGCACACTGGGGTGCCGCAAGCGTGTTTACAACATGCAGTACCTGACCATTTACCCAGAGGCACAGACCTCTTTTCCTTTAGATTGTCAAAAAAAAAAAAAAAAAAAAAAAGGCAACAGCCAACACGACAATAGCCGTCTGGCGTGAATGGATCAAAATTATACCTATGTTTCTTTGTCAGATTGGCCAAAAAAATGAAATACATACTTTTGGCATGGCGGAGAATTCTAGTAGTTCATTCATGTGTGCTATGAGATGAAAAGGTTGAAAATTGCTGGTATAAACTGTGCTGATCAGTGTCTTGCGTACACGGCCAGAGATACTCTCCGTCTACACCAGCATGGAAGTGATGTAGACAGAGGTAGGACCGACATATAAATATTTTGACTTACAAAAATGCAAGTGCCAGATGGTTCGCCCTAACTGGCGGGTGCGTGTAAACACGACGGCTTACTGTACACACAGTTCCGCGTGGCGTTTATTTTCGCTTCTCACCTAGCCCGAGTGCGTGGATACCCTCCCGTGTCAGTTTGTACAGACACGTCCCGTCCTGTTTAACAGCCGGGCAGTGCCCAGCCTGAGGCAGACCTTCCGATACCTTCGTTTATCTGTCGCGCTGCCTCTGGGCAGACCGTGCCCGGTACTGCGTGCGGCTTCCGAAGGAAGGTTAGCCCTGCTCTTGGCATTCTCCATCCCCAGCCCCGGCCAGCCCCCAGCGTCCAGCACCTGGGATTTCCTTCTAGAGCAGTGGTTCTCAACCTTCTGGCCCTTTAAATACAGTTCCTCATGTTGGGACCCAACCATAACATTATTTTCGTTGCTACTTCATCACTGTCATGTTGCTACTGTGATGAATCGTCATGTAAATATCTGATATGCAGGATGGTCTTAGGCGACCCCTGGGAAAGGGCCGTTCGACCGCCAGAGGGGTCCCGACCCACAGGTTGAGAACCGCTGTTCCAGTGGGTAACTCCTCGGGACTCACGTTTTTCTCACTGCGACTGGGTTACCCCAACGTGGGGCTCCACGCCTCAGATCTCTTCATGACTCGGCTTGTAAGCGGAGGCCCCTTAATTTGGCCCACAGGACTGTTTAACGCCTTTAAACCCCGTTAAACCCATGTAATGACTTTCCCCTTGCTGTGCTCCTGGCTGTGAAAGCCGAGAGTCGGGGCCCAGCCTCCCACCTGTTCCCCAGATTAGGCCGAGCTGGAGCGGCTGTGGGGCTGGAGGGAGCGGCGGGGAGGTGGGGGGAGCCCGCTGGTCAGCCTCCAGAGCAGGGCTCCTGGCCCCAGTGGGTGCCGGGGCCCTGGGGCGGCCAGGGCAGTGCCAGCTCTCAGACCTCCCGCAGGGGGGGGTGGGGAGGGAAGCAGTGTGGGGCCTGCTTGGCCTGGGCCAGGGGAGTGGCCGGAGCTGGCGTTGGCTGGGGGAGGCCTGGGTCACGTGATCTGGGGAGGGCAGGGAGACACCAGGTTGACTGTCCAGTGAGATTTCCAAAAACGCTGTCCTCAGCACGTCAGTGCCTGTTCTGGAATCTTCTTTCCCCGACTGCCCGTGGTGTGAGCAATGGCTGCTGGTTTCTACGCTTCCTTCCGGAGACACCTGCCCTTCCCTCTCTCACACTCAGTCCACCTGGGACAAAGGGGGATGACTCAGCACTTCCAGGTCAGCAGGCGCCCTAGGACCAGCCAACCGGAGTGGTCAAGGTCACTGTCCATAGGGATTGGTTCAGGGGCAGCCCTGGTCCAGCCCCAGTGATTGGTGGGAAGGTGGACATGTGACCCAGGTCTGGGAAATCAGGCTGTTTAACCCCTTGGCCACAGTAAGTGCGTTAACCATACAGTTCAAGAGTAGTTCAAAGAGATTCAGTCCCAGGACCCTTGTGGGCATAACCAGGAAAGAGATGCATTCTTTCCAGGGGGGTGACTGGAGGAGAACATGCCAACTTGGGGTGTTGAAGGCCAGCTCTCCACTGTGAGGAAGTGGTTAAGACCGAGGGAAACAGGGCTGAGAGGGAGAAAGGCAAGGCTGAGGCCTGGTGACATCACCTGGCTGCTGGATCCAGCCACTCCTGAAGACGTCCCATTAAGGTGGACAAATACCTTCGCTTTTTTACATACACGAGCTTGCATTGAGTTTGTGGGTTTCTTTCAGCCCAGAATCCTCACTGAAACATCACTCACTATAGATACCATACAGCACAATCCGACCCCCCAGAGTCCCAGACTCCCTTTCCTTCCTCCTCTCTGGCAACGTCCTTCCCCCAAACACAGAATTTGCCTTTGATATATCCTACTTCCCCCTCCATCTTTCAGTTCTTTCTCTCCATGTAGTAAACCATTTCCCACCCCCACCCAACACGTCACCGTCAGCTAACATTCGACTCTGTGCATAGAACTAGTGGGTCTGGGAAGGTGTGATGTTAACAGGTAGCTTTCCACTTCCAAGGAGCTAGTAACCCAGTTGACCTCAAGAGGCATCAAGTGGCTTTTTAAGTGATGGACATGTTCTATATATTTTCAAAAATATATATTTTTATTGCTTTTAGAGAGGAAGGGAGAGGTAGAGAGAGATAGAAATATCAGTGATGAGAGAGAATCATGGATCGCTGCCTCCTGCACGCCCCACACTGGGGATGGAGCCCGCAACCCGGGCCTGTGCCCCGACCAGGAATTGAACCGTGACCTCCTGGTTCATAGGTTGACAGTCAACCACAGAGCCACGCCGGCCGGGCAAATGTTCTATATCTTAATGGCTCTGGTGGTTATATAACTGTACGCGCTGGTCAAAACTCATAGAAGGAGACACTAAAAAATAGCGTGTTTTACTGTATGTAAATGTTGCCTTGATAAATTTGACTTTAGAAGGAAAAATAAAAGCCAGTACCTTTAAATTCTGGCCCGATATCCTTGTTGCTCGAGCCAAGGGATATGCTCTGTCTTAGCAAAAGGAGAGAGGACCCCACGTTGAAGCTGTGTGAAAGCTCTCCCAGCACCAAGCCAACAGGTCCTCTTGGTCCTCATCGGAAGATTCGCCTCTCTCCCCGGGGAGTCAGTGTTGGGGAAACTGTGTCCCCAAGTCAGCCCAGACCATCTCTGCGCCGCGTTTTGGGACATGTGCTTCTTGGTTCTCCGCTTGCTACGTTTCTATCACCTCCAGCACCTGGGAACGGTGTTGGCTGTTCCCCGATTCTCCTGCCCCCTTGCACACGGGCAGTCCTTGGCGGCCAGGAGAGAGCCTGCTACCCACAGCCTGGAGACATCACTACTGAAGTCTCCGGGGCCCCTGGCCTTTGTCGGTGCCAACTTCTCGGGGGCATGTCCCTGCCACTTGGGTGGCCGTCGGTGCATTGAAAGGACGTACACCTGCGCTTCCCTGCCCCTCTATCTCAGTCCTCCAGCCTTCCTCCACCCCCTCTGCAGGGGCTCCCCTACCCACCTGCCTGCCCACCCCACAACCCATCCGCCAGTCTCAGCAACACCCCGCGATGCCCCCCAGTCAGCCTCAGAGACCACCGTGGGGGGAACGGTGGCTGCCCTTCGCTGGAGGGTGTGATACACGCTACCGTGCTGTTCTTGTCGGCTTTTGTTTTTCCTGGCACAGGCTGGGAGCCGGGGGCGCTCGGTGCCAATGATTCACGAGCGCGTCACCCTCGGTGGCTGCGCGGCTGCCCGGTGTTGCGAAAGCTCGGCTGGGCCCGGGCCTCCCGCAGCCCCTTGGAGATCTCTGTAATTACCTTCCGTGATCCACCGCCGAACACCCACTCGGCTCCCTGCAAGGCCGAGACACCCATTCCCGGGAGGAGCCGAGAACAAGGCTCTCCGAGGCCTCCTCCTCTGAGGGGCTTCCTCCTCTGACACCACCAGACCTAGTCCTGCCGGTCCCTCTGTGGGATAGCTGAGCCTTGAAACTGACAAGGAACTAAGGGGAGCCTTGAAACTGACAAGGGGCTGGTCCCCAGTCATTCAAGAGACATGCCTGGGGCCACGTGCACCCCTGATTTGTGACCGTCCCACGTGCCTGGCATGTAGGAGACCTTCTGGAAATGTCTCTTCCGAGTTGGCTTTTCCTTCCCCAGGTCAGCTGTTCAGATGGCTAGGAAATGAGAAGAGCGGTTGTCCACTGCACTACAGGGACATTGGCATGGTCTGAGGATGGGTTTGGTTGTCACAGCTAGAGAGGTGGGGCTGGCATCCAGCGGGTAGAGCCTGGGCAGCTGGGGAACCTCCCATGATGCATAGGGCAGCCCCCGGCAAAGGATTGCCACCTGGCAGCGCGTGGAGGTGGAGGAAGCCTGGGCGAGAAGCGGACGGGCTACACTCTTCTTGCCCAGGACGGAGCCGCGTGGGCAGCGCTGGGCCCGGGGAGGCCTGTGTCCGCATGTGAATCCCGGGGTGATGGACGTTTCCCGCCCGGGTTTGATGTGAGCGGCTGCTAATGAACAGGGCTGCCTTGATGGTGTGCAGAGGGCACCCTTCAAACGAACCAATTAGGGAGGGTTTCTTAGTGTAAACTTTTCAGCAGGCGGCCCGAGGGCACGCTGAGCCTGAGAGTACAATTTAGGAAACTCGGTTTCCTGAGGCCCCGGAAGGATCCCGGCTGCCACCAACGCACCAGGGCCCAGAACACTGTTGTCTGAAGTCTGCGGGGAGCTTGGCCCTCCTGCCACCCAGAACTTCTCCTCCTGAAGGGGCAGTGGGTGCGGGGGTCCCTGGTGGCCCCACTGTCTGCCCGCTGCCCAAGCCCCTGCACTGAACTCACTGGCTCCCAGGACTTGCTGAGTCATGGCCCGCCCGCCCTTCGCCAGGCCCCCGGGGCTGTGTGAGCACCCGCGCTCGTGCCCTTGGCCGTGCCTCCCACACCCTGTGTGTCTCATCCATCGGCAGCTGGGGCTCAGCTCCCCCAGGTGAGGGCAAGGCCAAGGCCTCCCTCTCATTCTCCCCATTTCCCTGCTCTCTCCAGCCCTGACCTTCTAGGGAAGGCACTCCCGCCTAGGGGTTTGCTGAAGACTCCTGTCTGCTCGCTGTGGCTGTCTCCCCCAGGGCCGCACTCCCGGCGTCTCCTGTAGAGCTTGCTCCCTCTTGTCCCCGATTTTCTTTCCATCACTTGGTGCTCTGAGGTGTCCCCAGGCCCTTCGCTCAGCAAGCCGATGCCCACACAGCCTGGACAGGGGTGGAACTCGATCTCAGACCCCGCCTTAAACTCACAGCCTGGGATAGTGTATTTTCTAGCCTTTAAGTGTCTTTTTATTTATTTGTTTTCTCTTTGCAGAGAAACCATCCATCCATTCAACAAATATTTATTGGACACCCGCAGCGTGCCACGCATGGTTCCGGCCCCAGGGGGTGGAGCTTCAGACGAAACGGGCAAGATTCCTGCTCTTCATGAGGGTAAGTCACCGGCAAACAAATAAAAAATAGATGCAACACGTCAGGTGCTGATGGATGCATTGAAAAAGAAAAAAGAGGCAGGATGGAGGATTAGAGAGGGACAGTGGTGAGGATATGATTTCACCTGGGGGGGCACACGGCAGTCTCTCTGATGAGGTGAAGAGAGCTCTTGGAACCCCAAATATTTAGAGTGGTTAAAAGTGAAGCTGTTTTGGCAAGCAACAAGGGAAAAAATATAGGAGAGATGGACATAGAGAGGGTAGTCCAGGGGGGCTTCCTGGAAGAGGTGGCATTGCAGCTGAGAGCTGAGAGGAGAGAAGAAGCCAGGGTATGAAAAATAACTTTATTTTTAAAATGAAACTGAAATAGCTGAACATGGAAAAATAGAATTCCAACAGTACACACAGTAAACAGAGAACATATCCTCATCCCTTCAAAACCAGTCTCCTGGTCCCCTGGCCCCAAAGGCAATCCCCATTACAAGCTGTGTGTGTTTTCTTCCGATAACATTTTGTATTTTTGTAAGTGTTTTAGTGTGAGTCCCTCGGTCTCTAGCACCCTTTTCCAAATACCAATAGTAGCATATTATACCTTTTCTGCACCTTAATTATTATTATTTTTTTAAAATCCTCAACTGAGGACATGCTTTCATTGATTTTAAAGAGAGAGGAAGGGAGAGGGAGAGAAAGAGAGAAACATCCATCGGTTGCCTCCCACACATGCCCTGGCTGGGGATCAAACCTGCAACCTGGGTCTGTGCCCTGCCTGGGAATCGAACCTGAGACCTTTTGGTGTCTGAGCAAATGCTCCAACCAACGGAGCCACTCTTAATTTTTCTTTTTTCGTTTAACACGATACCTTGGAGATTTTTCTGTATCAGCTTGTGAAGGCTTCTTCCCTTCTTTTCACAATGAAGCGCTGTCCCACTCTGGAACTTGCTTTCACTTACTCAGCGAGACGCTAATTCAGTGGTTCTCAACCTTCCTAATGCCGCGACTCTTTAGTACAGTTCCTCCTGTGGTGACCCCCAACCATAAAATTATTTTCGAGCTTCTCTCCTTTCAGCTCTCAGCTGCAATGCCACCTCTTCCAGGAAGCCCCCCTGGACTACTGTAATTTTGCTACTGGTGTGAATCGTAATGTAAATATCTGATATGCAGGATGTATTTTCATTGTTACAAATTGAACATAATTAAAGCATAGTGATTAATCACAAAAACAATATGTAATTCTATATGTGTTTTCCGATGGTCTTAGGCGACACCTGTGAAAGGGTCGTTCGACCCACAAAGGGGTTGTGACCCACAGGTTGAGAACCGCTGGAATTGCTGGGAGTAGATGGTTTCCCGAATGCTTTCGACATCCACGTGCAGGCGTGTGACTATCTATTTATTGGGTAACGATTACTGGAAGTAAATACACTTATTGAATCGATTAATTTAACGTAGCGACAAGATGCATTCTTAGACGTAGAACTGCGGGCCAAGGAGGATGTGTGGTTTTCATTTTCGTGCATATTGACTGTTTACCCTCAAAGGGATTATTCCGATTTATATTCCCTACCAATAGACAAAGGCACCTTTTCCCTCGAATCCTTACCCACAGCGTGTTTTCCAGTGTTTTGACCTCTCTCTGCCGACCGGCTGCTGAAAAAGAACTCGGCTGGTCTCGATGTGCGTTTTATGATCGCTCAGTGAGCGTGCACACCTTCACAATCCTAAAGGGCGGGCGTTGCTTCTTGTTCCATAAACCGCCTCGTTGTAGCAGCGCCAAGGTGAGGCGCCTGTTCGATGGCCAAGGGGATGCCAAGAAGGCGTCCAGGTACGGGAGGCGGAGCTCAGGGGAGCTTTCCGGGTCCAGGCTCTGCTTTTTGAAAGTCTGTCGTACATGGACAGCCAGGGAATGAAGGAGCCCGCTGACAGAAGGGACAAAGCGGAAGGCTGAGAGATGACCCCAGGGGCCCTCCGGCCTCTAGACACTGGGGGCAGAAGGAAGGTCGAAGGCAGGCCGAGGAGCAGCAGCCAGGAGAGGAGAAGCTGCCGAGCAAAGGAAGGGGCTCAGGAGGGACGGAGGGCTCGACCGAGAAGTCAAGTAAGAGGAGAAGAGAGGAGACTCTTTGCGTTGGACACCACTGAGTCATGGACCAACGTGAGGGCTGTGTAGGTGGCGTGCTGGCGCCATTGAGCTGGATGTGGCTGAAGAAGTAGAGGCAGGGCTTGGAGGCCACAGGTGCGAGTTGTTTAGAAAGACAGACCATCGCTGGGGAGAGAGGAGGGACCAAGGGAGATGGGTTGGTTTGGTGTTTGGATGTGGGAGGCGCTGAGGACGTGTCCATGCAGGAGAGAATGATCAGGGCAGAGGGGATGCTGAGGAGAGGGAGTGTGTGTCGCTCGAAGGACAAACTCTTAGGAGGGAACAGGTCTCAGAGCCCAGGTGGAGGGTGGCCCCTGGGCGGAGGGAGGTCTCCTGCTATATCCAGCAGCATGAGAGCGAGACAGAGAGAGAGAGAGAGAGAGGGAGAGGGAGAGGAGAGGGGTTTGCAGCAGGCACACTTGTGGGTCTGGGTGGTGGGAAATGAGACAGTGCGAACCTGGTCCTTACTCTCCCCTCCATAGAGAACGGGGCAGGCTGTCAGCCCCTGGGGAGGGCAAAGCCGCTGAGCGAGAGGAGAGTGGGGCGTGGGCATCGCTCAGAGCAGGACAGGGACTTCTCCGAGGCTCCACGCTCCGGGCCCGGGGCTGCACCTCATGTCCTGGGGGCCCGCCTCGCTGACTGCAGGCAGCCCCGCCTCCGAGAAATAAATCGCGCCCAGGCCAGGGGTGTGTTGCCCGGAGTGGTTCATTTCGAGGTGTCTGATCTCGACACCGTTGGCGGAGTTATTTATGTCTGAAATGATGAAAATTCCCTCCCCCTCACTCCGGGCCCATAAAGAGTGTGGGGAAGTGGCCCCAAGACCAGCCTGCGCTCCCGGGGCATGTGGATTACTGCTGTCACGGCCGTGTTTCGCGCCCCCATCCATCTTCTGCCCAGACTCCCCTGCTCACGCCTGTCAGGATGGGGCACTGACCCCTGCCGGGGCTGGGGCCTGGGCTGGGCACCATGTGGGCCTGAGCTTGGCTTTCGAGCAAGTGCTTTTAATAAGTGTCACCCTCCCCAGGCTCCTCCCTTTCCTGGCCTCCTTCCGATTGGCTCAGCAGACCCCGGTTCCCACTGAGCGTGGGGTGTCGTCTCCTACCCACGCACACACTCGCCACGGGATGGGCTGTGTCCTGGGCCCACAGGGGTCGTGGGCACGTGGTTTTGTGTTATTCCATTTCCACATCGACTGGATTCAGGATCCTATTTTTTTTTTTTTAAGTATATTTGTATGGGTTTCAGAGAGGAAGGGAGAGGGGGAGAGAGATAGAAACATCAGTGATGACAGAATCATGGATCGGCTGCCTCCTGCACGTCCCCTGGTGAGAAGTGAGCCCACAGCCTGGGCAAGTGCCCTGACCAGGAATAGAACCGTGACCTCCTGGTTCACAGGTTGATGTGCAGCCACGGAGCCACGCCGACCGGGTGGGATCTTGTTTTCTAGAAAACGCTACTCGAGGGAAAGTGTGGGAGGGGGCTGCCCGAGACATCCCAGCTTTTTTCAGCTTTGCATTGGACAAAGTCCCCGAATCTCATGTGTGTGTAATTTATTAAATTTTTTGAGGAATTATTTTATGATGAAACATGTTAATGTTGACGTTATTCCAGACTCCCCCCACCTCCCCCACTTTGTTCACCTCCAGGTACCCCCACCTCCTGTGTGTGTGAGATTTAAATGAGAGAACGAAGGCAACGTTGCACTTCCTTCCATCATCATTTTTATTAGGCACCTCCCCGTCCCCCACCTGCTCGCTCCCCTGTCCCAAACACACCGTGTCCAGCACGGAGCCTGGCACACGGCAGGTGCTCAGTAAACCTTCGGTGCAATGAATGAAGGAGCAGCAGGGGCCAACCTACCTAGGCAGTAATCCTTACGTTTAACCAGCACTTCCTAGGGGCCCAGAGCTCTGCTAAGGGGGGAGCCGGCCCCGCTCCCATACCCAGTTGGGAAGACGGCAGCTCTGTCCGGTGGAATGACGCATGGGCGGTCTCCTACCGTGGACGTGCCTGAGCAGGGGTGTGGACCCAGGACTGGCCCACGGTCGTGTCACTCCGCGTGTGACGGCAGCAAAGCCAGTGTGGAGAGTGACACTGTCCTGAGGCCATCGGCACCCGGTGCGGCTGCGAGAGTGCTACCCCCAAGCGTCAAAGGTGGGCGCAAGGGCACGCTAACACGCATGGGCTGAGGGGCTAAGGAAGCAGCTTTCTGTCCAGCGGAAGGGGACATGGAGTTCGGTACGGGTCCACCTGGGCCATCAGGTTGCTCTGGGCCCGGCCCAGCCCGGTGGACTCACCCTCCTGCGTCTCCAGCTGCCTCGGTGCAAGCGTGCTCAGCGCCAGCCACCAACATGGACTCCCTGCGGCCTCCCCGGAGCAAACGGAATCCGGATGGTTGGCGTAGGTCAGTGGTCGGCAGACCGCGGCTCGCGAGCCACATGCGGCTCTTTGGCCCCTTGAGTGTGGCTCTTCCATAAAATACCACGTGCGGGCGCTCACGTACAGTACGATTGACACTTCGTGGCCCATGTGCAGAGGTTGGTATTTTGTGGAAGAGCCACACTCAAGGGGCCAGAGAGCCACATGTGGCTCGTGAGCCGCGGTTTGCCGACCACTGGCATAGGTGTTATTGGTAGCCCAGCCTTGGTGGGGAGTGGGCTCGGGTGTGGGGAAATGACCCCGCATCTCCTGCCCTTCTGAGTCCTGGCCCGTCGAGGTCATCGCTACTCTGAGGTGACCCAGGAGATGGGGCAGTGGGAGGTGACTGGCTCCTATAGGCTGGGTGGTCTCTACTCCCACCCAACCGCCTCCCCCCTCCCTCCCACCCACCGGGGATTGGGCTGGTCAAGCAGGCAGGGGCCACCTTCCTCTGGTCTTTAGGAAATAAAGGGCTTCATTGACCCATGAGGCTGGGGTATTTGCTCCAGGAAGAGCCCGGAGAGCTGACATGGGACCTTGGGTGCAGGGCGGTGCAGGGGCCTGGGTTCCGGAGGAGGTGGGACGAGCATCCCCCACCGGGAATGATGGCCCGCTCAGCCGGGAGGGCCGCCCTCCGCCCTCCGTGGGCTGGCTGGCTGCTGTCTCGTCCCAATAAATTAAATCTGCTCCATCGTCACTGTTCTGTGCCCGAGACGAGCACTTCCAAGGCAGATTAGAAAGGAACTTAAGGGGATTAAAAGCTTCTCTTAGTGAAAAACAATGTTTCCGATGGGAAATCCATTTCCCAATATGAATTTCAGCAGAAATGCATGATTTCCGTGCGGGCGCCGCTGCCGCTCAGGGAAAGGGGGACGTCCCCCTACACCTCCCGCCCTCCGCTTTGCATAAGTGAGAACGAGGATTCTCTCCCCGAGATTGATGGCTTCCATAAAGTCCTGCGAAAACGTTTCTCCTTTGTTCGCCAGGGAAAGGGAAAGTGTCTAATGGGTTTGGAGTATTAAACGAGTGTCGGTTTGTACTGGAAACCGGGGGCGTCCAGGAGTGAATACCAGACACCCCGAGGAAATGGATTGGCTGGAGGTGGGAACAAGTCAGTGCTCAGTTATCTGCATGCGGCCTTGCTGCCCGGGGTGGGGCAGAGGGGGCGGGAGGAGCCCTCCAGGCCTCCGGCTCCCCTGCCTGGGTGGCTGGCTGGCACTCTGTATACTCAGGGAATTGAAAGTCACTTTAATAACCCGGGTCCAATATAATTTGGAAGGTAATTCTGCTGCAGCAGCTATAAAGGAATCGTGAAGACAGTCCAAGGAGATGTAATTAATTTTTGTGCTATTACTCATAGGTTGGGACGCTCCCTGCCATTAGAAAGTTGACTTAAAATCCTGAGCTAATTCCCCAAAGCCAGTGTGGAGCTCCTGCCTGGGGGGGGGAGAGGGGGGGATGGAGGGGAAGGGAGGCTAAAACTTGGGGAACCTGCTGAGTCAGCCAGGAGCTGTCCATTGAGGGAGCTGGGCAGAGAGCTGCTGTCTGCACCCGTGATCTGGGGGAGCCTGGGAAGAGAAAGGCACACAGAGCTGCCTGTGGGTTCCACCGACCGGTGAGTGAGTGTTGGTCTGCTGTCGGTGATTCGCAGGCAAACGGGGCGGGGGGAGGGGGGGTGCTGTGGGCAAACCCTGTCCCCAGTGTGCCCCATGGAGCCGGGAGTCTGTGACCATGGCTTCGCCTTGGCCAGACTGCAGAAAACCCCTCCCTGTGCCTGCTCGGCGTGGTGGAGGGAGCACGTTTTGGTGGGCAAGGAATAGAAGCCCATTGGTGCCAGCTCAAGGCGGGGAGAGGTGGTTGCAGGGAGCTGAGACCATGGAGCTGGGCTGGGGTCAGAGGTCACCCAGAGGAGCTCCCTCCTCCCCTCTTCCTCCCTTCCTTCCTCCCTCCCTCCCTTCTCCTCTTTCCTTTCCTCTTGCCTGCAGTGAGGCTGAACCAGAGACTCCGCAAGCACCCAGGCCTCAGCCGCCATCTCCCATGCCGGCCTCTTGAAGAGGGGCGCCCCGGCTCTCATGCCCCAAGCCAGGATGTTCCTGTGTGAAGCTCCTGGACGCCCCCCCATTTCCTCCTCCCCCCGCATTCCCCACGGAGACCTTCCGCTTCATCACACCAGGCTGGTGCCACCTCTGGCGGGAGGCCTGGCCTCCTAGGAGGAGAGGCTGGGCTTCTGGAGGTCACGGTCCTCATTTCCAGCCCTAATTAAGATTTGCTGGCAGGTCTGGGTGCCAGTCAGGAGCCAGGCGCTGCGTTAGGCGCTTTGCTACTGGGAAGATCTCTTTAAAACCTCGCAGTAGCTGAGAGGAAGTGCCGTCACCATCGCATTTTACCGCTGGGAAAATGGAGCTCACAGAGGGCCGCGACTTGCTCAAGGTCACACAGCTGGGGCAGGGAAGGGCGAACTTTGAACCCGGGACTGTGGCTCTAGAGCAGTGGTTCCCACCCTTTTCTGGCCACGCCCCACCGAAGCATCTCTAACATCCTGATGCCCCCCCACCCCGCCCCCTGCCCCCTGTGACATAGAATTCTTATTATTCACAAAGTGAACTCCTCTTCACGTGGAGGAGCCTGAAAGGCCGTTCACTTGGTCTCAACAAGCTTCCAAAGAACATGGCACCCATGAAAGAGAAAAATAAAAGGACAGTTGACATATTGAGGAAGAAATCACTAAGAAGTTGTTAAAAATAAGAATAGGAAGTGATAGGAAAAAATAGCAAATAAAGTTTCCAAACATATAACAGGGACCTGAAATGCATCAATATGTCACAATACATATTTATATACTGTATATGAGGCCCCTGGAACCGTAAGACATGCCAAAAATCCACCGAATTGCCCCCCTTAAAAAATTACATTGCCAACCCCCCCCCCCCCCCGTGGGGCGTGTGCCCATGTGGGGAACCACTGCTCTACAGTATCCACGCTTTGAACATCACGGGGTTTTAATGTTTTTTTTACTGCAGCCCTGCCAAGGCCAGAGTGCAGCCCAAGAAGCCATATGGACGGAGGTGAAAACAGTGGATTAAGAATTACATATTGTGAGCTGACGCCTGGGAGCCAGCGTCCACCGGGTTTCTTCACTCTGTGCCTGGGACCCGCCCCTTCCCCCCAGACCCCCGCGCCCCCTGCCCGCCTCCCCTGGCCTCCACACATTTCAGGGTCCTGCTGGAAACCCAGCGCTAAGATTTTGCTCCATTTTAATGACACGTCCAAGCGCCTTGCGGTCCGCGGCCCTTCTGAAATTGTTTTAATTGACGTTCCATGAATCCTGGCGGGTTCAGACGGAGTTCATCTCGAAGCCCATCCTGATTTCATTAAAGATTTGATCTTTCTTTTTTCACCAATAAAACACTTATTATCGTTATCTGTTTCGTCACCATTTTCTCTCTCCAAAGCGGGAGGTGGGGGTGGGGGTTGCGGGGGCGGGGGGGGGGGGGTGGCATCTGCCTCACCTTCATGCCCGTAAGACTCAGGAATCATCTGTTGATTTCCCTGACACACAATCACAGTAACGTCAAAAGCAATAATTCGCGAATTCTTATTCTCCTTTTAAATTTAGGCAATCCTCATGCAAGGGGAGTCTTTACGCCTGCAGGTGAGGGTGTTTGTGAATTACCTGCACCCAGGGCTTGGGAAAGAATCCTCCTCCTAATTATAGGTGTTTTGGGGTCCCCTCCCCGGCAATGAGGAGATGTCAGATCTGTTCCATGGCTGAGGCAGAGGGCTCACAAACACTGTCCCCCCACCTCCCACCCACGGGGGGTCCATGATGGAAGCCCACATTACCGAGAAACCAGATAATGTAATGGCGAAACCATCCCGCCATGCCGCCCGCTGACCCGGGTGTTAATAACGACCAGTGAATTGCTATTAAGTCATCGCCGCCCAGTCTGGGCCGGGCCTGCAACTGACGCCTGGGCGTCCGGCTCCAGGCTGTGCGGGTGGCGATCTGGTCCTACACGGGGGCTCTCGGCGAACCCCATACCTGTCCCCCGCGCGGTGGGTTGGAGCCATGATGTTTTTTGTTAAGGCCTCGGCTGCAGCCCCGGCCTCGCGCTCTGTTTCATGTATGTAATGCACTTAAAATGCCCTAAATGACAGCTTATAATATCATTATCTACAGTTAGAGATATTATAACTTCAAAAATGGAGAGAAAGTGCAGCCATATGTGGACACGGTCGGTGGGGTGCCCTCCCCCCCGACCCCCCTCAGCTGGACCCCACTGGCAATGGCATCAGCATCCTCCGTCTGCAAAACCGCTTAGCCGCCCGTGCCCACAGTCGTCGGGGAAGGAAGCTGGGTTATTTAGACAATAAATAACGACCGCGGACTCGTGGGTGTATTTCTGCCCTGTCTTCTTCTCCTCTACTGGGGCGCCGGGTTCCAATATGTTCTTTATTACATGGTTTGATAATTCAGGGATGGCTCAGCGACTCCACTACCCTGCCCCCCAGCCCCTGAGCCTCCCCCCCCCCCCACCCCCCACCCCCGCTACTGCCCCCAATAACATGGGAGTTGATTTAAAACTTCACTCTGAACAGCCCCCGGGGTGATGAGGAACAGTGTGGACTGAGTATGGATTAGGTTTAAAAGTCATAAAAAAAAAAGAAAAAAAGAAGTAAACCTGTTGGGTAGGTGAAAAATTCACTATCAGATTCCTGAGCCGCAGCGTTCCTTTTCATGTGCAAACGACACTAAATGAGGCATTTAATTCAACAAATCCCGAGTTCTGATCCGCCAGAAAGAGAGACTGGGTCAGTTCAATTTGTAACAAACGATCTCCTTATGATCAAAGCCCGGCGTGCTGATTTCAACATGCTGCTTAAATTAGCCTAACACCAAAGTCTCTGGCTCGGAGACAGTATGTGGAATGTCTTACCAGGGGAGGCATTCCTGCTCACACATGGTTCTAATATCGTGCCAGGCCGGCTTTGCTTTTTAATGGGCTGACGAGGAGGCGCGGCGCTCACTCTCCGACTCCAGAACGTTCTGGTGCCGTCACCCGCAAACCGGCCCGGGTAATTTCTCCCGGGCTTCCTTATTAAAGGCTGAATGAAGGGATTGTGCGGCTCGCTTCATGTCACGCGGTCTGTTTGCCATAAATCCCGGCGCGCACGATGAAAGCCGCGCTTACCTCGCGCTGGGAAATGGAATCAGAGAGAAGGCACCCGGGTGCACAATGGCCAACGCGGGGTGAGTTATTAAGTGAATTTCATCTACCAGGGCCTTATTACATCAGCAGTTGCGATAATGGCTCCTGAACAAAAAAGAAAAATACGTCCATGGGCTTCGCGGCCAAAGCATCGAGGCTGGGCAGGGTCTCCGGCGGGCAGTGCCAAGCGGGGGGTGGGGGGGGGGGCGAGGCAGCCAGCCAGCCAGCCGGGGCGAGAATGGAATAGGTGGTATTTGAAAAAAACAATGTAATATTTACATTTTTGCATGCTGTTTGCCCTCTCAGCTCAGCGGGGAGACGCGCAGGCCTGTTGGCCAACGCGACCGGCCTGGCTGCAGGCTTCCTGCCTGCCATTGTTTGTTTTCTTGCCGAAGGAAGACTTGGGGTTGTTTAGACTAGGCGCCTAATTTTAGAGGATGATAATTATGTTGCTCCTCAACCACATATTTTCCAGAATTTGCTGCCCCGTGGAAATAACAACTCGCATGTGTGTCCAGCCTGGCCGGCAGCCAGCCGGGTGCCCATGGCCTCGGTTCTCCGTGTCACCCTGGAGGCGGGGAGAGGGTGGCGGGGGTGTCCCAGGGACCCCTGGGTCAGGGTAGCACAGTGGACTGGAAGGGGCTTAGTTGTGACAGGCGGGAGAGCTGGATGTGTGTCGGCTCCCACTCCGTCATCCTGTTGGGTCTTGGGTTGGTCGTAACTTCCAGGACAGTGCTCTGCAGACCTGCGCTCCCCCTAAATGCTCCGCAGGGGGTCCGGATCCCACAAGTTTGGGGATCTTTGCCAGCGACGTCCTCTCCTTCGTGACCCACGGTGCACACGGATTCGCCGTCCACGGGGCCTTCAACCCAGCTCGAGCCTCCCCATCCTTCAGGCCTCAGGTTTGCAAGCCCACTCTTCATGGAGTGACTCTCAGCAGTTAGAGTAATGGTATAACTAGCCGCCCCCCCCCCCTTGGTCCCCACCTAGCCCCCCCCCCCAATGTCCGGTGGAGTAATTGACGGTGTGGCGTCCATTCTGGAGCAGGTGCCTGCCCTGTGGTACCCGCTCAGAGATGAGCAGGTAAGTCACTGAATGAAGCTGCGTCCCTAAACTTGGATGAACAAGCAAGTCAACGGGGAGGATTCTGTGAGATGCAGGCTCTGCATCAGCAGGTCTGGAGTGGGCCCGGGAGTCTGGGTTTCTCATACGCTCCTGTGCCATGCTGATGCTGCTGCCTTTTGAAGAAATTAAATAGTCTGCCCGTCTGGCGTGGCTCAGTGATTGAGTGTCGACCCATGAACCAGGAGGTCATGGTTTGATTCCCAGTCAGAGCACATGCCCGGGTTGCGGGCTCCATCTCCAGTAGGGGGCGTGCAGGAGGCAGCCCATCAATGATTCTCTCTCATCATGGATGTTTCTATCTCTCTCTCCCCTTCCTCTCTGGCATCAATAAAAAAATATATTTTTAAAAAATGTTTAACTGCATTTAATCCCAAATTTATCCAACTCTGTTTCCCCATTCCTGGTAGAACACCTAGAAAGACCCGTGAGCTGAGTCTCGGTACGGTCATGTATAAAACGACACAAATGCTCTTAAAGGACCCCTGCAGTGAGAGCAGTGGTTCTCAACCTCTGGGTCATGACCCCTTTGGCCGTTGAATGACACTTTCCCAGGGGTCGCCTAAGACCATCCTGCATATCAGATATTTATATGACGATTCATCACAGTAGCAACATGACAGTGATGAAGTAGCAACGAAAATAATGTTATGGTTGGGTCACAACATGAGGAGCTGTATTTAAAGGGCCAGAAGGTTGAGGACCACTGAGTGAGAGTGTCCCGATTTCTGGAGGCCGCTCTCTGAAATGGGTGTGGAGTTGTCTCTGAGAGGCGGGGAGGGGCGCCTCCCAAGCCCAGGATCTGGTGAGGCCCATGCAGAGGTCACCAGGGGACCTGGGACATCGAGAGGGGACTGGACTCCGCCCAATGGAGCTGCCCGCTCCCACGCCCTCCTCTGAGCCTGGCGGTGGGAGGTTGGGGTTGGGGGGTGGGGGGGGTGGAACATTCTGTGTGTTCTGAGCTCAGGAGGCCACCGATGCAGGAAGGCAGGGGCCATAGGGAGGGAGCTGGCCCCGGGAATAGGACAGAGACAAGAATAAAATACGGGAGATAACGCAAAGAACCCTGAGCATCCAACGGTAAGAAACACACAGACCACCCTTTAAACACGAGCAAAGGGTTTGACCAGACCCGTCACCCAAACGCTATATGGACGGCACCCACGCGTAGGACCAGGGGCTCGGCGTCGCTGGTTATGAAGGGTTTGCAACGTAAAACCACAACGAGCCGTCCCTGCACAGCTACTGGGTTAACTCAAGTCCAAACACCGGCAGTGCCCACCGCTGGCTGCCAGCAAGGGCACTCTCCTGGCACTTCCGGTGGGAGGGCAGAAGGCCACCGTCACTTTGAAAGACACGTGGTGGTTTCTGACAAAGCTACGCGCGCTCTAAACACATCACGCAGAGGTGGGACCCTTAGGTGTTGACCCAACCTGCCCGCCAATGTCCCCAGCGGTTCTACTCCTAACCACCCAAGCCTGGAGGCAGCCAAGATGTCCGTCAGGAGGGGGATAGATGGACACAGGGTGGCACATCCATACAGGGAGTGTGACTCAGCAATAAAACAGAGCGAGCCATCGAGCCGTGAAGAGGTATGGATGCATCTTGAATGCCCTGTTAAGTGGAAGAAGCCAGTCTGGAAAGGCTACCCGCTGCATTATTGTTTCAATCCTATGACATTCCGGGAAAGGCAAGAACCACAGAGACGGTAAAAAGTTCAGGGATGCCTGGCCGGTGTGGCTCAGTGGTTGAGCATTGACACATGAACCAGGAGGTCACAGTTTGATTCCCGGTCACAGGCACATGCCCGGGTTGCAGGCTCGATTCCCAATAGAGGGTGTGCAGGAAGCAACCGATCAATGATTTTCTCTCATCATTGACGTTTCTATCTCTTCCTTTCTCTGAAATCAAGAAAAACATATTAAAAATAAATTTAAAAAGAGGAAAAAAAAAATCAGTGGTTGCCAAGGGTTTGAGGTGGGGTGGGAGAGGGTTGACTAGATGAAGCACAGTTGATTTTGGGGGTGGGGGAGGGGGGTCGTCGAAACTGTTTTGAGCGCTATTGTGATGGTGAATACCAGGTGGTACACCTTTTTCAAAACCCATAGAACCTCAGAGCACAGAGCGTAAACCTTAATGGGTACACGTAGGAAAAAATAAATCGAGGAGGTTGAGGGGCCCCGAGGTGGAACGCGGACTATGACAGGGCTATCTAACGGCATTCCAATGTGTGAAACGCGCGCACTGGAGGGGGTGGCGGAACAAGGGGCCGAGCTCAGTAACGTTGGGAGCCAGTGGCATGGTAAGACGACAGGCAAAGAGGGTGTGCGTTAGCATTCCTCTCGAGCGGGTAAAGCTGTTTCCCGCCGAGGTAATATCACCAATTCCCTACCACTCTACGTGCTCACCGGCACGGAACCATTAAGGAGACGCGTGGCAGGTGGCGGGGGCCGGGCCGTTCACAGTGGGCGTGGGCTACAGAGAAGCAGGGGGAGGGGGTTAGCATCAGCCATGGGTCATGCATCAGAGCTGGAGACCCCGGAAGGAACTCAGGTCTAGCTTCATATAGAAACATGGAGTCGCATGTTGAAGTCTTAACACAAACATGTATATTCATGGGTCGGTAAGCACACGCACCTCTCTCCTTTCTCTGTCAGCTGAGAGGACTTAAAAGTAGCGACATCCCAGATGTCACGCCCACACCTCGCACCCAGATCTGGGTTTCTAATACCCTCCCCCACCGCAGGAACCAGGGCTTGGAGAAATGGCCGGTTCCAGGACAGAGGCATGAAACCCACAGGACAATTGGGGAGCATCTTGTGGAGCGGAGAGTGAGAAAGTGCTGGAAAACAGAAGCACAGCCACAGAAGCAGAGCCCTAGTAGTGGGTTATGTCAACAGGGTACAGGGTCCGACCGAAGGACTCCCGGTGGCCGGAGCTAACACGTGAGCAACAAAATAAAGGAATAGTGGGTTATAGCCTAGAGGCTAAAATAAACGTCCTTGAGGCCACACTGATGTAGATAAATGATTGTTCATGAATAAAGAGAGAGAGTGTGTGTGTGTGTGGGAGGGGGGGTGGCGGGGGGGCAGACCCATCTTCTGTTTGGAAGAATTCAAAGTAATTTATGGAGATGCCTCCCCCTCCTGACGTGTGGCCACACATAGTCCCTGCCTTCCAAAGAGGACAGGATGGGGAAGGAGACAGGACAGAGCCACCTTACGGCGGAGGAACCTGACATACACTCCCTGCAGCCAGGTGGTCGAGGCCGACACCCACCGTGCTGAGTCGTGTGGATAGGACGGACCCTCGATACAACAGGATGAGCACGGCGTTTCGCCTCTGCCCACAGCACATTGCTCAGTCTAATCACGAGGAAGACCCCAGGCAAATCCCAATGGAGGCACATTCTGCGGAACGCCCCGGCCGGCACTGCTCACAAGCATCAAGGACATCAAAACCAAAGAGAGTCGGACCCACGGTCACAGCCACGTGGAGCTTGAGGAGACGTGTCGGGTAAATGTATACGGTATTGGGTGGGGTCCCGGGTACAGACAAGAACATCAGGGAAAAGGTGAGACCGTCTCCATGAAGTATGGACTTTACGTAATAATACCTTGTCAGCCTTAGTTCATTAACTATGACGAAGGTTCCACACTAATGGGAGACAGGAATCGCTGGGGAAACTGGGTGTAGAGCACACAGACACTCTGCACTGTCTCCAGAATCACTGTCAATCTAACAGGAACATTTATTCAAAGTGTATCATCATGAAAAAATACCCATTGGAACTGGCCTGGGAAGCAGGGCGTCAGCTGAACTTGAGCGCCTCCTATGTGTCAGGCACTGTGCTAGCACCCTTTGCCCTGCACGCTCTAATCTTTACAAGAGCTCTTTGCAAAGAGAAAAGTGTAGTACAAACCCCAAATTTCCAGATGGAGAAAGGGGTGGGCAGGGAAGGTGGGCAAACAGTCAAGGTGGGAAAGGGTGGAATCTATACAGCCTAGCGTTTTCCCCTTTCCATGAAATTGTCATGCCCTCCGGCCTCCACCCCTCTCACCAGTCATGCTGTGTCCTGGGTTCGAAGGGTGTTTCTGCCCAGGGTCTAGGAGTTGTCGCCGTGACCTTCGGCTGCACACCCTCGATGTGGGGGGCTCGTGGTTGGAGATGGTGGTGTGGAGTCCTGGGCTTAAGAGCGATGGCCAAGCCCTGACTGGTTTGGCTCAGTGGATAGAGCGTCAGCCTGTGGACTGAAGGGTCCCAGGTTCGATTCCGGTCAAGGGCATATACCATGGTTGCGGGCACATCCCCAGTGGGGGCTGTGCAGGAGGCAGCGAATCGATGTCTCTCTCTCTCATCGGTGTTTCTAATTCTCTATCCCTCTCCCTTCCTCTCTGTAAAAAAATCAATAAAAAAATATATATTTTTTAAAAAGAGCGATGGCCAACGTGGGGGAGATTCCTGGCCAGGTAGGAGGGGCCTTCCCGGGCCTGAGCTCCTGTCTGGCGAGCTCAGGGACACGGCCCACGGAGAGCCCTTGGCAGAGAGGCCGTGAGAGTGGCGCCTGTGGGCCGGGCCGGGAGGGAAGAAAGGCTCCTCTTTCTGTCTCTCTTGCTCATGAACTTCACAAGCTCTTGAAGGTGGTACCTAAGGCCTTTGTGATGGGAAACCCGAGTGAGGAACATTTGCTGCCTCTAGTCCCAGGAGTGGGCCGCCTGCCTGTATCAGATGTTCTACGTCGGGCACGGGGAAACGGTAACGTCAGCGGGCACCCCGGCAAATGCGGGAAAATTGTCCGCGGCCTGTGAAGTCTGAGTCTTGGCACCACTCGTGTGGAACATACTTAGTGCAGCTACATTCAGAAACTCAGAAGTCTGGATAAAGGGGGTGCACACGCCCCTTTATCTACTTAAATTTAGAGGACATGTATTTATGCTCCTTTAACTCTCTTATAATAAAATAATAATAATAATTATCCTATATAATAAAAGCCTAATATGCTAAGTGTCCAACCATTCATTCGACCGTTTGACCAGTTGCTATGATGCACACTGACCACCAGGGAGCAGATGCTCCAACCGGTAGGTTTGCTTGCTGCTGGGGTCCGGCCGATTGGGACTGGGCAAGACAGGCCGGACACACCCTGGAGTCCTCCTGTGGTCCCTCCTCGTCCCTGATGGTGCACTGGTAAGGTCCCTCAGCCTGGCCTGCGCCCTCTCGCAATCCACAGGCCAGGCTGAGGGACTCCGGTGCACAGATTCATGCACTAGGCCTCTAGTATTATAATAACAACACAGAAAAGAAGAGAAAACCCTTTCCTCTATTTCTTTTTTTTTTTTTTTAATGGTGGAGGAAGGTTCCAGAACAGCAGACTTAAATGCCACTCCATCTGCTCTCAGGAGAAAGAATTCAGATACCCTCTGGGTCAGAGAAAGCGTCTCGTCTCCTTAAAAAAGGCCGCTCGGACTGGGGGCCGATGCGTCTTTGTTCCCTCAACTCGAGTTGCGAGAGAGACGTGTCATGGCGAGAAGTATGGAACTAATTGAGGACTATGTCCAGCTCTTGTCGAGGTGAACAGGGCAGATAAATAAAAACTCCAGCGCCCATAAATCTTTGCTCCCCACATCAAAGCCGCAGGACCCTGCTAAGTGTATTTGTATACTGCAGTAATTTATGCAAAAAGCAGCTCTGATAAATGCCCCCTAATTTATTGTCATGTATCTCAAATCAAAGCCGAGCGTTTACAGCCTGAGCCTGAAGGAAGCCAGGCCTCCGCGAGCCCGCGGGGTTGGAAGGAGTCAGAGCGACGTTGGGCAAAAGGTTAAGCGCGATCTGGTTTGAATGTTCAGGACTTTCCACAAACCGTGGCGCGAAGGAAGAAGGGACCAGGCCGGCTCCTGAAACCAAAGGCAGGCTGCGTTTTCCCAGGGCGTTTTCCCCCAAACGCGAGCGGGATCCAGGCCCTGACGTGGCCCCGGAGGACCAGGACGGGGACGGCCGTCGACCCTGGACATAGGATGGTACTGAGGCCAAGGGAAGAAGCGCAGCCAACGTGCAGTGCACCCTCGCCCTGTGCCGAGGGCCGTGCTGAGGATTCTGCATCCGTTGCCTTGTCGCATCTCAACCCAACGCGAGGAAGAGCCTCACCACTCTTGTTTTATGGCCGGGGAACAGGGGACACGTGAAATGTGGACTTAGAAGGCCCAGGAGGCCTCCAAAGGCCCCCTTTTCTACCTCCCTTGCTCACTTCCTGCAGGGCCATTTGTTCCCAGGGCGAACGGAAGGCACCGAGTAGGGGGGGCTATTCCCCAAAGGGATGGCCTGGGCTTTAGCTTAGGGCCGTGGTCGGCAAACTGCGGCTCACGAGCCACATGCGGCTCTTTGGCCCCTTGAGTGTGGCTCTTCCTAAGCCTTAGGAGCACCCTAATTAAGTTAATAACAACGTACCTATCTATATAGTTTAAGTTTAAAAAATTTGGCTCGCAAAAGAAATTTTAATCGTTGTACTGTTGATATTTGGCTCTGTTGACTGATGAGTTTGCCGACCACTGGCTTAGGGAGACGTGCGTCTGAATCTCATCGCTACCATTTCCCAGCCAGGGTATTCTGGGAAAATCCTTAACCGCTCTAAGCCTCGGAATGCCCATCTATTGACTGAATGGGCCGAATAGCAGTGCCTGCTTCATGGGGTTGTCACCAGGGTTCAAAGAGGTAACGTCTGCTAAACCATGGCCGTGTTCCATCCATGGGTGTCATCCATGCTGTGTTATTCTCTTGCTGGGAAGGGTTCACGTTCTGGTCCCGCCCCGAATACGGGAGAGATGAGGGTTCCTCAAACGAAACTCCAGGAAGCTGCCCCCATCCCAAGGTGCTGGGGAGCTGAAGCAGGCTTGGTGAGTGGGCGTCTTTACCGTTCATCCTGAAGGCGCGGCGTGCCCACGGTCCCTGTGAAATACACGCACAGCAGCGGGAGCAGTGCCCCCGACAGCAGCTGTTTAGAGGGTTTTACTGCCCATCTGGTGGCGTGGTGTGGTCTCCAGGCTGGTTCCAGCAGAAAGGCCTTTGCTCCGTGATTCCACCAGCTGGGAAGTGCAGATCCATGTTCCGACCGCGGCCTTCTGGTTAATAAAACCGAGGGTGAGAGCCGACTTGCAAAGGGCAGGCTGTTTTCTCCATCTGAGCCTGGATCATGCTGCTCGGCTGGTCTCCGTCCAAGGCCGGGCCCTTGGCAGCTGTAGACCCCACGGTTCGGGGCGGGGCGGGTGTGGAGGGGTTTGGGAACGTGTTGGTCATCGGTGGGTTGGCTTTGCTGGGATCCGGTTGCCCAGGGCGGACAGTGTTAGAGGGCGAGGCCCTTCCCACCCCGAAGATGGTGACTTTTGAAACATGCAAACGAAGGACTTCCTTCCCACGCCCACTCTTATCCAGGGCAGGGGGCAGGGCCCTGGTGCCTCAGCAGGGACTCGGGGCCACAGTGGACTAGCCCAGAGCGTGGACTTTATGGGCCCCTCACTTTGAGAGAGAGGCAGAACCAATCGAATCCGGTCCTGGGGTTCCAATCCCAGAAACACGGCTCCGTGGCCATCTGAACCTTGAGTCTGTTTCGACTGCTCTGAACTCCAGTTTTCTCCTCTGTAAAATGAGAATCAACAGCACCCATCTCGCCCTGGCTGGTATGGCTCAGGGGTGGTTGGGTGACGTGCGTGCCATGCACCACAAGGTTGCTGGTTCGATTCCCAGTCAGGGCACATGCCTGAGTTGAGTACTGGATCCCCATTAGGGGGCAATGGGAGGCAGCCGACTGATGTTTCATCCTCACATCAATATTTCTCTCTTCCTCTCCCTTCTCTAATAATCAATTTAAAAATCTTAAAGAAATAATAATGCCCATCTTACAGGCTTTTGTAGCACAGGTTTGCGTAGTAACTTATCTCGGCCTCAGTTCCCATGTCTATGAAAAAGAGGGGTTCATTTCCCACCTGAGAACGCTGCTGGGAGAATTAAGTGACGCTAGGCATCCAAAGTGCTTGCCTCAAATGGTAGCACACTCCCTGGTTCCCTCCTCACCTCCCTACTCCTCTGTAAACCGTGCGACCGGCCACTTACAAATCAAGGCAGGGGCCTCTGGGCCAGTGAACTCTCGGGGGGTGTGGGCCTTCCTCGCCCTGGCCCCCAGCCTGCCCTGCGCAGCGCTTCCATCGGCTGCTCCTGAGGTAGATCCTCTTATAATAAACCATTAATATAGCAAAAAATAAAATAAAATAAAAAATCACAGCAGGTCCGAGAGCCCACGTGACTCCCACAGCGCGGGCCATCCCATTGGAAAAGGAGGGGCTTCTTAAGGAGGTGGGCGTGGGGGCTCCTCCAGAGCGTTGATGGGCGTGGCCGAGGCCCCTGTGGGAGAGCTGGGCACCCTGCAAGCCACACCCTGTCCCCCCCCCCACCCCCTCAAAGTCCCCAGGGGCTTGAAGATTGCAGCCTGAAGACTGCAGAGTTCCCAAGGCAGACGTCCAGAGGGACAGACGGGGGGCTCATCCCCTTCGCCCCTCGTCCTGGGAGGGTCCCAGGAAGAGCTCCGTGGCGTCAAGAACCCTTCGAGGCCGCACAGAGCCGCGGGCCAGACTCCCACCCTGCAAACCGCCCAGATGCTCAGCTTCTGATTTCACTCTGCACCCCGCTCGCTCCCTCCGTGGCCTCCTCACCCCCTGCACACACATCCGAGGAGGCTGCCGGCACTGGCGCCCCGGCGGGGTGCACGGGCATGACCTGAGTCCTGCGGGTCCCGCGCTGCCCGCCACCGCGCGCGGACTCTGCGGGCGGCCTCCTGGCCCCGGGTCGGGGCCTCCATCTGCACAGGACACTCCGCAGGCCGGCCTGCTCTGCAGTGTGAGCGCGAGAGGAGCTAGTTTCTGCTTTTCTGTTGTTTCTGATGGGCTTTTTGGTTTGCATTTTGCTTTTCGTGGCTCAGGTACTTGGGGAGGGAGGTTGCTCAACTGCATGGTGCTTTGGAGCAAAGTAGAAACGGGCGCCCCCTGTAGGCAGGCACACGGCTCGGCAAGCCAATGGTGTTGGCAGAGAAAGGGTGCCTTCCCTCGGGCAGGTGCAGCCCTGCGTGGGTCCCTCCGCGGGTCCCTGATGAGGCCCCTGGAGAAGGCCCTCTGAGCGGAGACATTTGTGCTGAGGTCCGCATGATGGTATAAGGACCAGCCATGCCTGGGGTTGCAGGTGGGAACAGGGTAGAAAGAACAGCAAAAGCCTGAGGTAGGACAGAGCTGGGTTACCTGGGGCCTGCGGGCACAGACATGGGTTTGGATTTTAAATGCGGGAGACAGTGCCGGGGAGGGGACAGTGGCCATAAGCGCAGTAGTAACCACCCCTTGCTTCCCGGCTGCTTTGCTCCAGGCAGGCCACCAACATCCATCCTTTGGATCAGCCAGGGGCGTGGTGCAGTCATTCCCATTTTCCAGGTGGGGAAACTGAGGTCCCGTAGCCCGAGGTCACCCAGCCTATCGATGAGGCAGTCACGATTCAAACTCAGATCTAGCAGTTTCCAAACGCGGTCTCCTGGCTGCCCCAGGGTGGGGCTCTCCGCTGCGGCGGTGGCTCCCTCACTGTCTCAGGCCCCTTCTCCCCTGAGTGACCTCTGAGCACCAGCCCCCGAGACGACAAGATGAAGCAGTCTTTCGTCACGTTCGCTGGCGATTGTGTTGAAATTGTATCCGACAATCACTTAAATAAAGCCAGCTGGGAGTAGCTGTGCAGGAGACACAAACAAGAACGGGGTCCAAGATATCTTTGTTCAGGGCGGCACTCGGCCGTGCCCAGCTTCAAGTCCAGAAGACGGGGAGAGACCAAAACCTGTTAATTAGTTGCCATGGAGGGCTCTCTTGAAACGCATGCCTTCCTCCTCGCTCAGTGGCCCGGAAGTGGGGAGCTGACTTTTATTCTTGGACGGGCTCCAAAACCTCTCTTGGGCTGTGTGCCTGTCTCGATTAAATTTTAGCAGGACCCCGAGGACTGCTGCCGATATAAGTATATTCGCCTTCCAGGCCTGCCAGCCCGGGAGAGGAGGCTGGGTGGGGTGGCCCCAAACAAGTGCCATACGATGGATAAAAGAGGGGGCATGAAGGGTTTGAGGAAGGCAAAGTTGCATGGACTTCCTGGGATTTTTTCATGCAAACACGTATACAGAGGACTCACTCTGCACCACCCACTGAGACTATAGCGTTGAGCCCTGCCCTCGTGCACCTCACATTCTAGAAGGAAAGCCAGCAAATAAACAAACAGGATCCTTTCCACGAAGGAAACAAACAAACAAGAGGATTGAAGTGACTGGGCAAGTGTTGGGGCTGGGTGGTTCGGGAGAATTCCTCTGATTAGTGGCCCTCAAGCTGAGACCCCAGACATGAACAAAATAGAGAGAGAAAAGGCTCCCAGGAGGAGGCAGCCATCACCGCTGAAGAATCCCGCGTCATATTCTGTGTGTTATTTTACGTGTGCTCCCGTGTTATTTCTCGCTGCTCTGGTGTATAAGATGTCCTCACAACCACCTCTCAGCGTCAGAACGGTACCCAGACCAAGCGTGGCGCTCCAGCGGTGATGACATGTGGCCCCCGGCCCACCCTCTTTCTTCGGCCACATTCGCTGCCAAACAGCGCTTACCGTCTAGGTCAGCGGTTCTCAACCTTCTGGCCCTTTAAATACAGTTCCTCACGCTGTGACCCGACCATAAAATTATTTTCGTGGCTACTTCATCACTGTCATGTTGCTACGGTGATGAATTGTCATGTAAATATCTGATCTGCAGGATGGTCTTAGGCGACCCCTGTGAAAGGGTCGTTCGACCGCCAAAGGGGTCTCGACCCACAGGTTGAGAACCGCTGATCTAGGTGGAGCTGATTTGGGTTCTGCTGCAAATTCGCTGTGTGATTTTGGGTAAGCCACTTAACCTCTCTGGGCTCCTCCTCTTAAGAAGGGCCAGGCAGGATGGAAAGGTCTCAGGACGTAAAGGGTCAACGAGTCCCTGATCTAATAGATCAAAACAGAATGTCCTGACGCGTCATTGGGAACACATGGGTTTTGCCCGCCCCGCCCCCCACCCTCCCCCTGCCCATCGGCTTGGCAGAAAATTACATTACCAGGCTCCGACCCGAGATCACAGCAAAGGTTTCGAGCTGGGGCCGGGCTCTCAGCCTTGATCCCCGGGCCGGGCTGCCCGGGAGCTCCGGGATGCGTCCGGCCGGCTCCCACATGTGTCTTGTATTAGTGTTATTTTCTTAATGGCCACAGCCCTCAAACCTGCCCATTTTACTATTGAGTTACCCAGCTTAGCCTTCGTATCGCTTACACATAAACGCCGTCTCCAGCCGATGAATCCACTGTTTTGTTTTCCCTCCCCCGCCGCCTCCCCCCGCCTCCCCCTCCCTCGGGCAGGTGTTTATTGCAGCCATCAAAACTAAAGTGGATCCATCACAGCGCTGCTTTTAGACGCAGGGAGACGTGTTTTGGAAGCTCGGCGTTAAGAAAGGAGGAAGAAAAACACGGGTGCATATGCCTCCCGTCCTCCTGTCCACGTGGGATTCGTGAAGAAAATGGGAGACCCGAGGACATAGAGGGGTGGACGTGTGTGGGAAATGGATGGAAAATACACAAGCAGAGGGAATGGCCGTCTTCGGGTAATGGCTGCTTGGGCTACAGCGGCGGGCGGCGCAGAAAGAGCCTCAATTTCAACGGAATTAACTAAATTACGCCCTTGGCCAGCACCCCGTCCCGGAGGCCAGCAACAGGGGCCCACGCCACCCTCCTGGTTGAAAGCGAGCCTCCACGGGCAACACCAGCTTCTCCAAAAATCGTAATTGACGGCGACGGGAAAACGGACACCCCGCCAAAATCTGTCCTCCCAGGGCCTTGCTGTGGTCTCAGCCCTGAGGGCGAGCTTCAGAATCGGGCACCCCGAGCTTTCCTCGACACGCACCCCCACCTTCTCCCACCCTCTGGGTGCCGACAAACAGCCCCGGGGGATCTCGCTCGAGGCTGCCCACCTCGGAGGAGGCAGCCGGTCACTGTGAAGGCCCCTGGGTCACCTGTGAGCTCAGCAGATAACGCCAAAGTCACACTCATGTTTAAAACGTTCTCCCCATTTTTGACGGAAAAAGTTCCCGATGGTCAGAAAAGCCCCCTCGGGCTAATCCAAACAACAACCCACATCCATGAGGATTTTTGTCTGTAAACTTACGGTGACCAATTTTTTTGAAAAGATACCCCCGTCACATACCTCAAAATCCAACGACACAGAGGATTCAGCGAGAAGTCTTGCTTCAACCCTGTACGCAAACGTAAGTGCAAACCAAGATCTGGAAGCAGCCCAGGGGCCCATCCTCCGAGGAGTGGATAGAACAGCTGTGGCCCATTTACACAATGGAATACGGCTCAGCCGTAAAAAGAAAGAAGGGGCTCTTCACCTTTTGCAACAGCAAGGACAGGCCTGGAGGGTATGATGCTAAGTGAAATAAGCCAGCAGAGAAAGACAAATACCACAGGGTCCCACTCACATGTGGAATCTAATGAACAGAATAAACTAACAAACAAAATAGAAACAGACTTGTGGGTACTGAGGACAGACTGATAGCTGTCAGAGGGGAGGAAGGGCTGGGCGAAAAAGGTGAAGGGATGAAGCAAAGAAAAAAAACTCACAGACACAGGATACGGATGGCCAGAGGGGAAGGGAGTGGGGGAGGTAGAAGAGTGTAACAGTGGGGATAAGTGGTGATGGGAAGAGACGTGACTTGGGGTGGTGAACACACAATACAATATAGAGAGGATGCATTATAGAATGGTACACCTGAAACCTATATAGTTTTATTAACCAACGTCACCCCAATAAATTAAAAAAATTTTTTTTTGAATTTATATTCAAATTCAGACCATGTGTGTCCCTCCCCCCCCCCCCCCCACACACACACCTGTTAAGTGAAGGTGGCAGCCTACGCATGCCGCTCACCTTTCCGCCATGTCTTAGGAAGAATGAATGGCTCTCATCTGAAGCAACACCTACCAGGCTGTCACAGCTAATAGAGTAAGATGAAATAGGCAACAGAAAAAGACTTTGAAAAAGGGTCCAGGAAGCCATCCACAATCAGGAGAAGAGGTGGAGGGTGGCCCTACCCTTTGGGAATTTTTAAAACATTGGAATATTCATTTAAAAAAAGGGAAAAAAAAGGGAGCGAAAACTCTAGAACAGTGGTTCTCAACCTTCCTAATGCCGCGACCCTTTAATACAGTTCCTCATGTTGTGGTGACCCCCAACCATAAAATTATTTTCGTGGCTACTTCATAACTGTCATGCTGCTACTGTGATGAATCGTCATGTAAATATCTGATATGCAGGATGTATTTTCATGGTTACACATTAAACACAGTTAAAGCATAGTGACTAATCACAAAAACAACATGTAATTGTATATGTGTTTTCCGATGGTCTTAGGCGACCCCTGTGAAAGGGTCGTTCGACCCCCAAAGGGGTCGCGGCCCACAGGTTGAGAACCGCTGCTCTAGAACCATAGGCCTTCAAACATAGAGGGACCTGAAGAGCCCAGTCAGTGCTCTTCTAAGCAACCTCAGGAAATGATTATGAAATTTGAGAGAAAACCAATGGGTGGGTAGGGTTAACATGCTTTTCACTGAGAGAAAAATAGAGACAGGGTTGGGAGAAGAGAGAGAGAGAGAGAGAGGGAGAGGGAGAGAGAGAGAAAAACATCAGTGATGAGAGAGAAGCATTGATCAGCTGCCTCCTGCACACCCTCTACTGGGAATCGAGCCCACAACCCGGGCATGTGCCCTGACCGGGAATGGAATCCGTGACCTCCTGGTTCATAGGTTGACTCTTAACCACTGAGCCACCCCACCGAGGCCGGGCTGCTTTTAACTCTTTCTCTCTCTCTTAGAAAAATCAATGGAAGAATAGTTTCTCTTCGCCTACCCGTTGGTTGTCTCTAACATCCATAATCACTTGCTGAGATTGCTTAATACGACATTGATTTGGGTTGTTCAATTGGCAAGTGGAAGTCCCATGACTGGGAAGTGCACAATATCTGCAACCTCATATTTCATGTCATATTAGTCGAAAACATAAGATATGTATTATTAATGACACAATAAAATCTCATGAACGGAGGGGGTTGATAGATGCTTTTTATCTAACATTAAGCAGAAATTGGCATCTTGAGAGAAATATCAAGATCCTGTGATCCCAGACACCGATATCGAACCGGCAGGGCCCAGGAGCAATCGCTATTGATTAGATGGTGCAAGTAATTATCTTGACGCAGCTGCTTTATTGGGTGGGGCTGACGGTGAGGCGCTTCTTCCTCAGAGTGGAGAGAGAGAGGAGAGCAGTCCACAAAGATGCTGGCGGCCAGCGCCCAGCCCAGGGATCATCTCGGGAGTTACTCCCGGTTTTGCCCTGGTCCTACATCGTTATTTAGACATGCAGCAGATGCTGGAAGGGTCCTCGCGGCTTCCCTGGGCCAAATGCTCGTGTTTCCTGGCCGTTTCCTTGCAGGAAGGCTAACCCCTTGCATTTTATCCAACCCTCACCTCCATTCTCTTCCACTATTGATATTTTCACCACTATGACCACCACCATCACCACCACCATCACCATCACCATCGCCATCACCATCACCATCACCCACAACTCCATCAGCATGGACATGACCACACCACCACTGTGAATAGTAGAAACACCACCACCATCACCCTTGCCACTGCCTCCCATCACCACCACCATCACCACATCGCTATTCCCATCACCATCACGGGTACCACTATCACCACCATGGTCACTACCATTTTTACCATCACACCATTTTCACCACCATCATCATTTTCACCACCACCACCATTGTCACCACCATTTTCACCACTACCACCATTTTCACCACCACCACCACCACCATTGTCACCACCATTTCCACCACTACCGCCATTGTCACCACCACCACCATTGTCACCACCACCACCATTGTCACCACCATTTCCACCACTACTGCCATTGTCACCACCATTGTCACCACCACCACCACGACCCCCATGCTCCCCATGAGAAAGTAGTAGGCATTGGAGTTGGACAGTCATGGGCTTGAACTCTCACTCTGCCACTGTGTCCTCCTCATCGGATTGGCATCTGACGCAGAGGGTTGTGATGAGGTACAAATGAGCTAAACGCCTACAAAGGCTAGGGGGTGGCCGGCATCTCCCAGCTACGAGCCCGTGTGCAGAACAAACCTGCACAGGGTGCAGGGTGGGCCCGGGGACCCAGGCTGGAAGCGGAGCACCTCCTGGCCTGACTGGAAGTCGGGAGTGAGGCTGCCCCCTCTGGCCTTTCCCTCTCTACCCGACCCCAAGCCACTGTTTCTCATGACGACGGTCCTATGTGCGCCTCTGTCCCACGGCCCGGTCTTTGTCATCGAAATTCCACTTATGAAGGAACGGTCCTGAGTGGTGGAGACCCCGTGGCTCATGTGAGCCCACGACTGGAAGGGGGGCACAGGAAGGGGGATCCTCAACACCAGGAAGACGGCTGACCTTGGGTGGAGCAGGGGATGGACGGGGGAGAGCGACAACTCGGTGCCTCTGGCCCCAGGAGAACATGGCCGACACGGTGTCCTTCGCAAGGCCCACGCTGTATGGCGTCTCCAAGCACATCTAGAAATGACCTGGGCCAGGGGTCCTCAAACTTTTTAAACAGGGGGCCAGTTCACTGTCCCTCAGACCGCTGGAGGGCAGGACTATAGTTTAAAAAAAAACTATGAACAAATTCCTATGCACACTGCACATACCTTATTTTGAAGTAAAAAAACAAAACGGGAACAAATACAATATTTGTATCTGCATGTGGCCCGCGGGCCGTAGTTTGAGGACCCCTGACCTGGGCGTGGATGAACCCTGACGCGCCTCCCTGGTGACCTGGGAAGGGGGCCTGGGGGGAACGCAGGTGTGGCTGAAGCCGCGGTGGAGATGGCAGTGGACAGAAAGCCCCCCCGCTCCCGCAGGCGTGCCCTCTGCCCTCGGGAGAGCCAGGCCCTGACCCCGTTCCCGGCCGGGCCTGCGAGGGCGAGGTCCTCTTCCAGCCGATGGGAGCCTCATGGTGAAGACGTGTCCCTGCGGTCTCGCCCCTGGTGGGAAGGGGAACTCCGCTCAAGGAAACAGATCCCTGCCCGCTGCTGGGAGCTTTGTCTCCACCATGATCGATGGCTCCGCGGGAGGAGTTGGCAAACAGATTCTCGTGTCTCCTGGCCCCCGACGGGGCTTTAGAGGGGCTGACGGGGAAGAAGAGATGCCAGAGATTAGCGTCCACCTCACAATAGGTCCCGGGCTCAGGAAACGTGTCTGAAGTTTATCTATTGTTACGGGAGCTAATTTATTGCCGACCAGGGCGAAGGAGCACCTCCCGGGCCTTCCTACTTCGGGGACAGAGATTTACAAGACGAGACCCAAATTTAGACACGGAGGCGCTGCTGCGGGCAGGAACGTCCCCCAAGGCCGGCGGCTCCCGTGCGCCCGAGGCCGAGTCGTCATCACTCGCGGAGCTAATTTGGGGGCCTCCTCGGAAACTATGTCTGCGTCCAGAGCGCATGGAGAGTTTTCGTCGGGGCCCAGGCCAGCTGACAGCTATGCAAGTGGGTAGATACCAGTAATTGGGTTGAGATAACCTTGATGGTTGACCTCGCAGGGCCAGGCCCGCCCGCTTCCCACTGTCCCCGGATTTGCCCGTTGATACCGCACGGCTGTCGGGTGAATTTCTGTACGAAGAATTTGCTGCCGTGGGACCTGCTTATCGGCCGCCGGTCTGTCCTGGAAGCGTCTGTTCACTGGACGCGGTGAGCTGGGAATAAAAGCCGCGAAGTGACTGCTCGCTGGCCGCGAGGAGAGCTGCGGGTTGGGAAAGCGCCATGGATGTCCGAAACAAAGCAGGGGGTGGGGTCACGGTTTCGCTTTATGCGCTTCATGCCCATCGCAAGGAGGGGCGCACTCCCCCCTCACAAAGCCGCCTGTGGCTGTCTGAGGCTGGTCCCCGGCCAACGTCCCAGCGGCCCTCCGAGCTGAAAAGCAGAGCTTGACGCTGTCGCCCTTGTGCGTGAAGCCCTTGTGCGGGAAGGGAGATGTTGGAAGAGGTTCGGGATGCGTCGGCTCCATAGAAGTCTCTGCCAGGGGAAGGTGGCGCGGCCCTGCGGAGAGGGGAGGGCAGGGCCCAGGCCACACACAGAGGCGGGTACCAGGAGGCCAAGTGTGTGCGTCAGGCTGCCCGGATGCTATTTACGCCGAAGGTTGTTGGTAGTAACAGCCGGCCTCTCTCCTCCACCGGCTTCCCAGCAGTCTCCTTTCTTCTGCACACTTTTCTGAATTGTTGAATTGTCAACCTTGAACCTGGACCCCTTTTCGCCCTCAGGAAAAAAAAAAAAGTGAAGATGAAGCCGTTGAGAAACAGCTTTTGCAGAAACCATGAGAGTCTCTAGCCTCCTGGAAGCTCATCTGTATTTCCTCGGGCTCTCCTTCCCCTGGCTTTGAACTTGGCAGCTGGCGGAGACGGCATGAGGGAAGGCCAGAGTCTGTGTCCCCATTAGAGGTGCAGGGGGCAGGGCGGGCGCTGTGGGCAGGGGAGGAGGGACACACAGCCAAGGAGCAGCCCCAGAAGCTGCCGTGTGACTAGCAGCGGAGCGGCCGCTAATGACTCGGGGTGGAACGGGGGCCTGGGCTTTGGAACCGGTGCGGGTGGGAGCTCCTGGGTCCCTGGCTGCCAAGCAACTGTGTGTCCCCGCTCAGCTGTGCACCTGCCTTTGATGCATCTCCACATCAGAACATCAGAGCTGCTCTTCATCTGGAGAAGGGAGGTGCGGGTTAGGCAGCAGAGCAAACAGCTCAAGGGAAATTTCCTCTTCCCTTTGTCGAGCCCCCTGCTTTCATGTGCTGGGGCTGTGCATGCCTCCTCCCATGTGGCCAGGAGGCCGGCCGGGCCGGTGTGCATGTGCACAGCCCATCGGGGGCCTGCGTGGGGAGCAGGTGACCACCTCCACGCTGGAGGCCTTCTGTGGAGTGGCGACACTGACCGAGCCTGGAGGAACGGGTGGCTGCAGGCCTCGGATGACCTCTCCCTTAGGCCCTCTGCCATCCCCGCTGTCCTGTCGCCGTGGGGACCGGCTGGGGAATTCTTCAACCCTGGCCAGTCCAACCGGTCTGGCCTCCCTTCCCAACAAGGCGAGCCCTGTTCATGCCTCCACTGCCCTGGGCACGTTTCCCTTGCCCAGAAGGGAATGAGGCCATGCCAGGGTGCCCACAGCCAGGGCCTCCTGCCGTAACCGGTGGTGCGGGCAGCCGGATGTCCTGGGTTCGAATCCACCCCTGCTCCCCATGCGCTCCCTCAACCTGAGCAACCACGGCATCATTTCCTCCTCCGTTTCCCGCTCAAAACAGTGGATGTGCTCTTAGCACCCACCTTGTGCGCGTGCGACAGTCCAGCGGAGCCAATAGGCCCACCCCGCTCCCCGCTCCGCCTGGCTCCGCCGACCCCCGCTGTCCCCCAAATCATCCACCTGATACTTGATTGAACACTGTCCAGGAATCCTCAATATTTTAAAAGCAGCTTCAAGAGATGACTGCTTGTTCCAACAGTGGAAAGAATGCTTATTAAGCAAAACGGTGATTTCAACAAAATTAACACAGCTTAGCCAACACCACCATCCGCCCCGAATGGGTATCGAGCGCTCTGCAGTTCTGGGAGGCCTGCTCCTGTTACTGGAATGACCCACACCAGACTCAGTTCTCAGGCACTCAAAAGCCAGAAAGAGCAGGGTCCGGACACGGAGAAGGGAGAGCAGGAGCTATGCCACCAGAGATCCCAGGTCCTTGAGTCCAGGGAGAAAGGGCCGGGCAGGGAGCCAGATGGGGCGATGGGGCAGCTGCTGGAGTGAGCTTGAACTTGGGCTCCAAAAGATTTACCCCTTTCTGCCCCCCCACCCCCCGGCATGCTTAATGGTGTCTATGAAATTTGGAGGTCCCAGGGATTTCTAGGGAGTCATTTAGAGTGTTGGGTGACCTCAGAGGGCCTGAGACTGGAGGAGAAGTCAGACTGGCTCAGGGGACCTCGGCCTCCTCTTCTGAGCCCAGCATGGCTTCCATGTGGGCTCTGAGATGCACACCAAGAGCCGTGAAAGGGCCCGGAGAGCCTCTGTCTCTTGGGGCGACTCGAGCATGAACCCCTATAATGACCCCGGAGATGATGAATGTATTCGATCCCCACTGTATATTCAATAGCAGCTCTGCGTCAGGAACGGCGCCGGGTGCAGGAAATCATCTCTCTACGACCAGGGCGACCGGTAGTCCCGCACCCAAGGCTTTCATAGGCCAGACTCTGGGGGGAAGCTGCTCCAAACGCACACCCCAGTCCTCCACCAGAAATGCTGACCCGGGAGCTGAGCTGGAAGCCTGGGCATTTGCAATGCCAACAAGTACAGGTGTTTGCCCCCTGAGGCCAATGAGCCATGGCATGTCTGCCCATCACTTACCGAACACCTGCTAGATGCCACGCCCCGGGGGTGGGGGTTGCTGGGAGGTGGGGTGGGACAAAGACGTGGCCCTTGTAACAAGTCACTCGTAGCTTTGGGAAGGGTTGGGCGCAATCACCGTAATGGTTCCCACCATCGCAGATGCCACCATCTTTAAAAAGGTGCTTTTGAAAAATCTAAAACGAGAGCTAGAAACATAATCCCCTACTTATTAGGCCGTTGGGTCCGGAATTGTGCAGTGTCTAATGAACATAGTAACACTTACCACAAAGCGGGCAGCTCTCTAAGTGCCGGGCATCCTTTATGACATGTTTGTCTTGGTAACAACGTCATGAGACTGGTGCTATGAGCAGTCCCATTTTACAGATGGGGAAACTGAGACCCAGGAGGGGTCCTGGGTCTTGCAGCTAAGATGTGATGAGACCCCATTTGAAGCTAGGCCGCAGCCAGCACAATAGTATACTACTTCCCAACTCGGCGTGCTATTGCTATTGTTTTGAGGCTGAGAAAACGCTGTCGAGAAGCTAATTATTGTGGCATGGGATCTAAACAACCAGAGGAGGCAGGCTCCTGTGTTTTGACTTATATTTTAAAGGACACAGGGCGTCTTTGTCGCCTTGGGGGCCAGGGTGGGAGTGAGACAGTGGGCCCCAGAGCCAGAAGGCTCAACTTGACAAACAGCAAGTGCAAAGGTTTGTTTTCACAAGCCGTTGGAAGCAGCGACTTTGAGAAATGCATTTGGGTTGCAAAATGCAGACTGATCCTATCAACGCGTTGGCAAGGGGTGTGTGGAAACAGCTACTCCTCCAGGCTGCTGGTAGGTGTGCAAACTGCTTCAACCGTCTTGGAAGTCGACCTGCCAATATCTAGTAACATGTCAAGTGTGCATGACCTATGACTGTGCAGATCCACTTCGAAACATGTCCGTGTGTGCCTGGGCAGATGGGTCAAAGCATGTTATTACAACATTGACAGGAAACCTGGAAACAACCCAAAATGCACCCGGAGAAGGGACGGGTGAAATAGAGAAGGCTCTAACCTGGGAACCCTTCCAGCAAGATCACGGCTTGCTGTTCCAAACCCATGGATCCAGAAGCTCCTTCTAAGGCTGACAGGCTGTGTAGCCTTGTGGTTAGAAACAGAGGCTGTGGCCCAGACGGTCTGCCACGCGTCCTGGCTCCTTCCTTGACTCAGGTGACCTTGGGAAATCTTGATCGCTTCCTGCCTTTGTTTCCTCATCTGTGAAATGGGTGTGATAATCATAGCCCCTGGCCCACACCACAGGGCTGGTAAGAAGATGAAAGGCATTAATGCGAGCGGACCGACCAGGATGGCGTTTGTTACATCGTATTTGCTGCGTGGCGTTGCGATGTAGCCGCCACACACGCGAGGTGGGAGGAGATGATGGTGATCATGATTAACTCTCAGCTACGAATGGGAAAGCTGACAGGAAACACAAGAAACATCACCGAGTCGAAGAGTCAATCCTCACTTACAAACTGGAGCAGCTCATCTCTCCTAGTTAGGAAAACGATTAGAGAAATGATGGGGGAGAAAGGCAGGGAAAGGATAAGAAAGAAGCAGAATCTTTTCCCTAGAAACCAGGCTCCCTGGCTCCAGCAGAGACGGTGATGCTCTTTGGGGTAAAGGTGGCGGCCCCCTCACCTGGCCGCGGTGAAACGAACGAAGCTCAGTCCCTCCAGGGCAGGGATGATGTCACGGCAAGGGTGGCCGTTCTGGCTGCAACACCAGTACCTTCTGTCCTCCTGGGAGTCTGACCCGTTCGTTGGTCAGGATTTTCCCACTGTGCGTGTGGCACAGGTTTCTATCCCAGTCCCCGGCGGATCTGTTAGATCCAACAGAAATGTGGCTGCTTCCGGAACCACCCCTGAACCCCAACGTCCAAATGGGTGTTCTTGCTCAGTGACCCGGCTACCGCTCTCTGCAGCCCGGCCCACTGCCCCCCGGCCCCCTGAGGGCCACCAAGGGGATTTCTAACCATTGAGCAAGTAGCCATGTCTCTCACGAAACCCGTGAGCACTTCCCAGTGCGGAGATCGCTTTCTTTTTTGCAGAAATGGGCCCAGGCTTCCTCCTCCGCGATCCATGACGGGATCTTTGGAGTATTCAAGTCACATGGTACCTCGGTTCCACACCCAGGCCTCTGCTCTCCCACGGAGCCATTTCCATTTTCCCGGGAGACGAGGAGTCATGTCCCAGCCGCTGCGGGGTAACTCCGAGGCATCGGCAGGGGCGCCCAGCAGCCATGCGCTCTGTTTACCAACACAATGACAGCGCGCCCGTCCCCAGCCGCAGTGCAAAGAGCATCTTATCTGCCTCACGTCAGCCCATGAAGCCACCGGGGCCGCGAAACGGCCAGCGGGTGTTAGTCACCACCCTGTGAGTGAGTCCTTGGCGTGGAGTGGATATCGTGGGGGTTCTCGGCCCGCAGGCGGAGAAGTTCACACCTCCCCGGCGCCCCTACAAAACGCTGCCACGTGACAACCTTTCGACGGCATCTAAAAGGCCGGTTCCGGCGTGTCCCCGGCACAGCTCTCGGCCACGGTCCGGCCGGTGTAAGCGGGTAACGGCGACAGTCCGGCTCCGGTGTGGATGCCAGCACAGATGTGTTCAGTCAAATGACTAATTGAAAACCTGAGACAAAAATCAGCAGCCTGGCCATTCCGCCTGCATGATAAAACAGCGCCGATAAAGGCAGAGGAGAAAGGGGGGGAAAATCCACCCCTCTCATCATCAGTGCCATTAACCATCCTGAGTAAAGATGAAAACAGCGCATGGTTTATTCTGCAAATGAAGGCGCATAACGAGATGGCTTCCCAGGGGCCCATTACCCGTTTTAATAATACATCAAGGAGCCTGAGCAAACAGTTTGGATGTGCAAACCAAACAGAGCAAACTATTTACAGTTACCGCGTCCGGAGACAACTCCCAGCACTGGGGACGGAACAAATGCATCAGGTACACGACATGGCAGCGATTAGCGGAATTAAGAGAGAGCCGTTACCCACCGAGGCTCGGCCGCCCTCCCTCGCCCCCCAGGAAGCTCGCCAACCAACTCCAGGTTCAGAAGAGGGCCACCCCCCACCCACCCCCCACCCACCATTTTTCCCCCCCTCTTTCCTTCAAGAGAGCAGCCCGACGTGGACTCAAATTATGTGCATGAATAATAAAATACCATCTAATTAAAAACTGTAGTTAAATATGCAAAAATCCATGCTAATGAGATTGTGCAACCCCCTTGAGTCTAGGCACGCGATGAATTACTCACAGGAGCGCCTTTGCTCGTCCTGAACGGGGGAGAAGGGAAGCGGCTTTGAACGCTCTTGGTCGTGGTGCCCCGTGGTGTCTCCCTCCACCTTCCCCTCTCCCCCGCCCCTCGCCCCGGGACCCCTCCGCTGACACCCAGGGCATTGAATGAATGGCCAACCTGGGCAGAACGTGGCCCAGACACAACCTTCTCTCCAGTTCTTGGCTGTGGCAGGAGCAGGGAGGACAGGGGTGGACCCTGTGCCAAAGGCCGGGTGGCGGCGGGGACCGAGGCAGGGGCTCCACGTGAGAGAGGCCTTCCCACAAAACGACGGCGGCCGGACAAGCCGACCTCTGAAACCGACAGCGAGCCTAACTGTGCACGCACTCACTCAAGCGCTGTTCCCTGCAAGCTCTCCAGAACCTTCTCACCTTCCCAGTCACCAGGCAAGGTTCTGCCCACACTCTGGATTGTCCCAAAGCATCCGAGGAGAGCATCGGCCTGCCGACACTACTGCCCGGGACGAGGGCTGCTTCCAGAAACTTCTTTCCAGCAGGCAGCCTCCTTTTTCCATTGCAGCCTCGGAAGCCTTCGCGATGTCGTCGGCGCCAGCTCCTGAGCGGACCCCCCTCGGTTCCGTTTCAAGAGGCTACCGGTCTCCTGTTCGCACCGTAAGCCCTCTTGGCCCCCGGCCACGTGTGCGCGTGTGAGACGGAGCCGGCCTCCTGAGCACACGCCCCGGCGTTGGTTTGGGGCACAGGAGACAGCTCTCACCCCTCACCTCGGCTCAGAGCTTCCGCACCTCGACGCCCTCCGTCTCCATCTCCCCGTTTCCAGCGATGCTGCTTGAGGACGGCCGCTGACACACGGATGACAGCCCCTTTCCCGGGAAGAGCGGGACTTGGGGGAGGCAGACAGTCTCAGACGCCGTGGGACTCCCGCATTGCCCTTCCATCTGTCCGGACGGATGAGAGGCGAGCATTCGTGACATGCTGAAAAGCAAGCGTTTCTTCGGGGAGGTATTTCTCATTCCGATGAGCCGGGTGGAAAACTTCTCTCTCAGCACCTTCTCCGGCATGCCCATGTCGTCCTGCTTAGGATGAGGGTTTCTTGTCACGTCAGTAGGCATTGGAGCTAATTGGTACGTTCTCAATACCTCTCGGCACCCGGGGGTGCGTCAGCGATGCAGGAGAGCAATTGTTGTGAAGTCAGCAAAGCGGGGATTGTGCGCGCTGCCTGCGGACCTTACCCAGGGCTGAGGTTTGTGTTGTCACGCGGGGGGATTGTGAGGAGATGGTTCTATCCGAGTTTCTCAGGTGGCAGCCGAGTTTTAAGGGGGAAGGCATGATGGTGAGGATTTCCGATGTTTGCTGGGGCAGAGCTGTAGAGTTGGACAGGCCGAGCCTTCTTAAAATCCCGCAACAGCCCAGCCGGTGTGGCTCAGTTGGTGGAGCGTCATCTGCCCCATGTGCCAGGAGGTTGCCGGTTCATTCCCAGTCAGGGACATGCCCCGGTTTCAGCCTTAATTCCCAACAGGGCGTGCACAGGAGGCGGCCGACTGATGTTTCTCTTTCATCTTTGTTTCTCCATGTTTCTATCTCTCTCTTCCTCTCCCTTCCTCTCTCTGAAATCAATAAAAACATATTTAAAAAAAAAAAATCCTTGCACAAATCACTTTTAGGTTTGGTATCCTAAGAAAGACTTGGTGCTTAATGTGTATGTTCCTTATTGATTGATTGGTTGGTTGATGAATTGATTGGTAATGTGATTGATTGATCTGTTAGTTCCCACTCCCAAAGGAGTGGCATCTGAGAACTCAGCTGAGCATGTCACTGCTAGTGTCATTAGGCTGGTGTCCATGCGTCCGCTTTGCTGACTGCTAGCTATATCATCTTGGGCCAGCTCCTTCACTTATGTGAGCTTCCATTTGCTCATCTATAAATGGAAATAATTGTAATGTCTCCATCATAGGGTTCTTGTTTTGAGGCAATAAGATATTGTCCATAAAGCCCTTAGCAATGGACATAAAGCCCTTAGCAATATTAAGCTCATGATAAATAGTCAATGAATAGAAGCTATACTCTATGACAACAACTAGTGCCGATTTTCCTTAAAATGGTACAGGAAAAGCAGAGATAAGGAGTGACAGGCGAGTCAAGAAGCAAAAGGAGAAATAGAGAGCCTGGGAATAAACAGAATAATTATCATAGATCTTTTAGGCTTTCAAAGTATTTTGATGGGACACTCTTTAAAGTAACTAACACTTAAGATACTTTTGATGACAAAAAGGAGAAGGCTCAACTATGAGTGGCTTAAAATCTTAGGACATTTGTCATCCTGGACAGCAAGAAGCCAAGAGGTTGGGTGATCAGTGGTTCCTTGACTTCAGACTTGGCTTTCCTGCAAATCCCTTGGCTCCCCCATGAAGGTTTCAAGAACACTGTCCCACCCCCAGCGCTCACGTCCCCCCACAGCTCTGCTGAAAGGAGGAGGTCTCGGGGACCGAGGATGGGGTTGGTGTTGGCTTTCCTCATCTCTCATGGAGAAAATATTTTCCTGGGCTTCCCAGCAGCCTTCTCATTATAGCTCATTCAACCATAACTGGGTCACATGCCCATCGCTGAGGCAATCACGGGGAAAGGAGAATGGGATGGTTATGCTTGGCATTGGCCGACGATGACTCATTCGCTAGAGTTGGGTCCGCCTCTCCTAAGCACATTGCCACTGGGAGCCCGAAAAATACAGGACGTCTGCTATCCAGAGAAAGAGGCGGAGAGGACTGCGAAGTGAGCAACCAGGAACGTCTGCCGCCGATTATTATGGCCATTTGTCAGACTTGGAAACTGAGGCTCAAACAGGTCAAGTACAATGCTCATGGCACGTGCAGCTTACCAATAAAAGAAGGTAGTCTACTAGTCAAATCTTTAGGCTCCCGATTCCGTGATCATTTCACTACATTCAACTGCAAGGTGATACTAAACTGGGAATTCGGAGCTTACGTGCTGGCAGACAGAGTGAAAAAAGCCAAGAAGATGAACCCTGTGGTTCATTTCACGATCAAAAGGCACCATATCATTTTACATGGAGAGGAACATTTTCCCCAGTAAGTTCTTAGAGGAATTTATGGCATGGAATCTAAGGGATCTAGTAACATAATGGATAAAATCAGAAGTGATAGCTGGCACATGCCCTGCCGCTATGAAGAAGAGACGGGTGTGGTTGTTTTTTTAACATTTTATTTTCTGTGAAGGTGGATGTGAATGTCATGCTCTCATGGGTGAACCAAGGTTTTGTCTAAGCTTAACACTTTGGCAGAGGAGCTAATCTCTATTGTAATGGATTAGAGCAAGGCTAATAACAGTACCTTGGGAACAATTACTCAATACATAGATAAGCTGGGTTTTGGATGATGTGCAATTCCTGGTATATCCTAACCACATCCTTTCCTCTCCCACTTAAAACAGCAAATGAGTGTGTGAGACTGTTTGATGGATTGCTTTGACCTGACTCATCTATATATATAAAAAGCCAGTGTACGTGACGACCGTAACGACCAAACGACCACTCACCAGGAGGGCAGGTGGGCAGGGTGGTGAACGTGGAGAGCAGCGGAGGGCGGGTGGGTGGGGCTGCGAGCACGGCGGGTGGGTGGGCGGATGGGTGGGCGGGAGCCCATCACTTGCAAAACTTCACTGGCTCTCATTGGCTTAATTGTTGTGCCTTATTCCACATGCTACAGTCGCAAAGCAGACGCAAGCCCTCCCCCTGCTGCCGATTCCAGCTCGATCGTCAGAAGAATAGTGAGCAAACTCGCTTGCACGAGAAGGTGCTGAATCAGAGAGAAAACTCTGACGTTTCCTGATGTTTGCCAAATCATCATTCTTTAAAATTACCTTAAGGAAATCTGCACATTATCCCAGCAGCTGGAGGAAGATGGGAAAAAAACAAAACAAAACCAAAAAACAGCCCTGCAATCACCTGTAGTTACTTCTACTGACCCATCGCTTTAGGCCCCCATGACCTCGCAGTCACTCGTTGAGAGAGGAGCTGGCCTGCGCGGCGAAAGCACATACAAAATCCAGAGTCCTCTGCTGTTGCCATGGAAACGCCGTGCCTGGGGGAGCCTCCCACCTCCAGCTGCAGCCTGATGTCGTTTCTGGGTGAGCACAGACGCTTACCTTTATTTTTAAGAAGTTCCTATGTTTGTTTATAGGAAACTAGAGGCCCGATGCACAACATTCGTGCAAGAGTGGGCCTGCCTTCCCCCGGCTGCCGGCACCAGCTTCCCTCTGGGACCTGGGACCCGGGCTTCCCTCGCAGCCCCGGCTTCAACTGGAAGGTCATCCGGAAGGACATCTGGTCTAATTAGCATATTATGCTCTTATTGTTATAGATAAAGAGTCCTTTCTGCTGCAGAAATAGCATTCTATATAGTAAAGTGTTTGTCAGTCTGGTTATGGAAACACAGAGTAATTACTCAAACCTTTTTAAAAAAAAAAACAACAACAAATGCCTATTTCATTTTTGGAAGATGTTTATAAATGCATTTAGGGAGATGTCTTATTGATGAAAGGGAACTCCTAACACTGAGAAAAATTGAGATTTTCATCAAGGTACCAATGCCTAAGGGTCAAGAGCTTGGCTACAAATGGGAAAATACAAGGAACTTCATTGGACTGTTCTATTATTATTTCTTAAGCACGTACCATGTGCCTGGTACTTAGCCTAGCCTGGTACTTAGATGAGGAGAGGAGTGAGACCTCCCACTTAGCACTCGCGCTGAAGGCGGTTCCCTCTTCAGGGCTCACAGACAGCAAATGTGTGGTGCAGGCCCCGCGAGGGCCGATGCACTCGAGATCCCAGCCACACCCAAAGGGGTGGACGCCACTCCGCCTCCACGATGACTTCTACCCGGGAGTGCCGACCCAGGGCCGCCACATGACCCCATTGTACACGGCTAACTGGAAATCAAAAAATCTACGTCAACTTGCTCGACTTTTCATTGTTAATTCTATTTAACAAAGATAAAAAAAAACTGCGGGGAAAAAAAACAACACGCCAGCCTGCTGCTTGCCCTGAATTGATTTGTCGGTCTGGCAGCATAAAAACTCGGCCCTTAATGGCATTCATTTTCTGTCCATTTTGTCTTGTGAAGAAATTAATTACACTCATGTCAGCCAAAAATACCTTTGGGTCTTTAAATCCTTTTTTCCTCTCTCTTTTTCAAGATGAAAGTATTTCTGCCTAATTGACCAGCATCTGCCATTGTGAGATCCTCGCCCTCATGAGAGATGTCGAGAGCGGGTGTGAGGGCTGTCAGCGCACTTCAACTTGGTTCCAGCCGCCATTTAAGAATTAACTTTTCTTCCCACCACGCGGAGGGAGCCCAGCGGTTGAAACCTGAGGACCGAGGGGAAGGCTGAGAGAAGAAGAGAGAGACAGAGACAGAAAACCAAGATTACTGAGTGGCTGGGAGTGTGCAAACGGCTGCAATGGAGAGCAAGCTGATTTCTCTCTTTTTTTAATGCATGCATTTCTTTGTAGGTATTTATTGAGCATCTACTATGAGTCAATCTTAATTGAGGCTTGGGCATAGTGGGTGAATGGGGCAGGCATAGTCTCTGTCCTCATAAAACATACATTCCAGCCGGGGTGGGGCAGGGGCAGGACGGGGACAGGGCAACAAGCAGAGGCACCTGAAATGGCGACAGTGCTAATGAATGAGTAACACGGGGTGGTGAGATGTAATCAGAGGTTTCGTTCGTGGGAGCGGTCAGGGAGGACTCTGAGAAGAAGAAATCTGAGCCGACATCAGAACGACAAGAAGCCAGCTGTGCGGAGAGCTGTGGGCAGGTGGGCAGGGATGCAGAGTTCAATTACCTTGACTTACACTTCGGGTCAATTCTTCCCACTTTCGAGTGTTTTTCTGGTCCGTTTGGTTAACAAAGGGGAAATGCCTCCCTCTGGTATGAGGGTGTTTTCCTCAGATGGATGTCTTTCTATCAGCAACATCCTTCTGAAACCTGCTAGTGTGTCTCTTTAGCAAAGGCCTCAGGCCCAGAGCCTTCGGCAGGGAATAGTCGCTGGCTAGAATGAATGGTGTTATTTCATCTGTCTTTTATTTATTTTTGTAGGGGTGTTTTTCCCCCCTAGTGTGCCATTTTGCAATAGTGATATAAAATGTCCTTTTTGAGTGAATGTCGTTAAGTGAAAAGAATGAATCAAGTGTAAAGACAAATATTAATTAAATGACAGCACAGGACTTAACATAATTAAGGTGGCAGGGTATTTTTTCTCCCTTGTCTCTTCTTGGGCATATTTCCAAATATCCAGAAGAAAGGAAAAACCAAAACACAGTCTCCATCTCTGCTGAAACGAGAAGCCATCTGGGATGCTTAACATAATGTGTTAAATCAGAAACCTGATAGAGAAGAGATAACCGAGTGAGAAGGAGGATGAGGTGCTGGGATAAAAATACCTGGATTAAATAAAATCCTGTGGAACTTGACAGTATGGGCCCAGGGGGGCTTGCTTTGCCTAGAACCCAGAATGCAGCGTCAGGCTGATCCTCATAGGTTGGAGGCGGAGTGATGGATAATTCCTCTAGAGAGAATAGGAACCAGGGGAATACGTAGGAATACACTAAAAAGCTGGTTTGCCATCTAGTGACCCACCAGTCAACAAGCTGTCTCAGGCGCATGGAGCCTCCAGTTAATTTTTTTGTTAGAGCTGCATTCTTAAAGGTAAACAGGCTACAGAAGATTCACAAATATGAAGAGGACACCTCCACCAAGGCAGACAGAGACCAAATGAGAAATCAGAAGAAGAAAAAATCTGAGACAGAGATAATAAAAGGAATAACAGAAAATGTCACAATATTATAGTTAATGTTCACAGAGAGACGAAAGCATGTTGCATCCATGAAGCAAGAACAGGACACTATTGCTTTTAAGACTCAATCAAAGAATAAACAAGAAAGAACTTGGTGAAGAAAGCAGAGTTGAAGAGGTGATAAATCCAATTTAAGAATTGAAAGGTGTAATTGAAATATATCTCAGTAAATAGGACAAAAAAGACTAAAAAAAAACAAGTGGAAAGATAATATTTGAAAAATTATAACATCTAACTGTGAGTTCTGGCATCTGACTATGCAAACTTCTGAAAAGAAAGGATAGAATACATATTGGAAGAATATAATTTATTAAAGAAATAGCATGGGGAAATTTCTAGAACTGGGGGACATGAGTTTTCTTAGGTGGGATAAGAGGACCCACTCAGAATTGAGCACCATGCAGCTAAGGCCCATCAATATGGTATTTCAGGACCCCCAAAGAGAGAGAGAGAGACCCTAAAACTTTTCTGAGTGAAAAAAGAGAGATCATGTTGCACACAAAAGACTGGGAGAACAACTGAATCAGATTATTAACACTAGGAGAAAATGACAATGAATTTTCAGCCTAGAATTCTATACCCAGCCAAAATGTCAAGTGTTATGGTGGACTCACGACATCTCACAGACAGAACATTTACCTCTCATGGTCCCCTTTCCCAGGAAGTGACTAGAAGATGCACTTCATCAAAGAAGGGAGTTTGGGATCCTGGAAATAAATCTAACATACGAAAGAAGCAAAGAGATTCCAAGATGAGGTACTATTCACAGCCATACACCAGTCCTAAGGGTCAACCGGTCCTGATTGGAGCAGGAGCTCACAGAGCTCCAGGAGGAGGGTCTCTAAGAAAAACAAGCAAACAAAAAACAAACAAAAAAAACCTAAACCAATAGATGACCAATATATTGATACATGGATGATTTTATTTAAAAAGCTATTGGAGGAGAAGGGAACTTTTTTAGTAGATATTTTTTAAAAAACTAAGAAAATGAAAAATGAGACAATTATTGATTCCAAGAAAAGAAATATTTTCCAAAAAAGAAACATAATTCTGGCCCTCCATTAGGCTCCAAAGTGAATGATATTTGTGCTGTCAAAATAATGAAATTATTTTTTCCAATATTGCTTTAACTGGAACATTTATATGCTCCTGCTGGAAAGATCTGGGGGAGAGGAAGCAGGGCAGAAGTATGTATGCGTTCACAAGAAAGAAAGCCAAGTCCTCATTTACCAAAGTAGAAAGTCAAAAGTCTAAAATTAATGAATCAAGAGAGAGCTGTATCATCATATTATCTGTTAGAAATATGAAGATTAATGCCTGAAGAAACCACTAAAAGAGTTAAAATTGATGCTTCTAGAGAGATGAATTGGGTTGAGCAGCAAAAAAAATTATTTCTCCATTATAAATACTTTTTAGCATTATTTACCTACTTCATTATGTTTAAAGCAGAAGAAATAATCTATAATAATAAAAGCATAATATGCTAATTAGACCAGACGTCCTTCCGGATGTCATTCCAGATGACCTTCGGGACGAAGCCAGGGCTGCAAGGGAAGCCCGGGTCCTGGGTGCCAGAGGGAAGCCAGTGCTGGCAGCTGGGGGAAGGAAGGCCTACTTTTGCATGAATTTCATGCATTGAGCCTCTAGTAATATAATATTTACCAAAAGGGTAAAAATTTCATTGTTCCCAATTGCCTCGGAAAGACAGCCCCAATTTTTCACTGGACATTTGTCCACCTAAAATAAATGCTAGGTTATCCCGGGTCCCTTGCAGCTAACTACGGCCATGTGACTAAGTTCCGGCCAGCTGATGACAAACAACAGTAGTATAGACAGTTTCTGTGATGTGTCCTGTTCTTTGCCCCCTCCTGCTTCCTGCTGGAGCTCCGGGAGCCATGACGATTTTGGAATGGAGGCCATACATGGCAGAGCAACAAGACAGAAGGGGCCTGGGTTTCTATGACCACACCATGCCCTGAATTGGCTCCTTTAGACTTAGAGAAATGAGGGAGACATTCACTTCATCTTTAAAAAAAAACACACACAACCCAACACACTGTTATTTGGGGAACCGTTGAATAAGGCAGATTTAAATCCAACTTATTCACTTGCATATGTCAGAAATCATAGCAAAGGCATGCAACTAAGTGGATGTGGGGAACACTGGCCTACCATGCCCGAGCGAGAAGAAAGGAGAGGGACGGGGAGGGAGCAGAGCGGGTTCCTTTCTCAGGAGCGAGAGGGGTGGGATGCGTGGAAGGCCCTACTTTACTATCTGGGAAGCTCCACTCAAGAATGCAAGATAGAATTCAAGGGAGCAACTGCTCACTAAGGATCCATCACTGTGACTCACTCACGCAGGGTGTTAGGCACAGTCCTTGCCCTGCAGTTGCCTGCAGTCCCGTGGGGATCCTGGCAGGTACCCATGGAGCTCTACTAACGATGGTGCCCACTGTTGACTGAGCCAGGCCCGATGCGGCCCCTCGCTGCATCCCCAGATCACCAACCACGGGATGTGAGCGTCTCTGGTGCCATTCCCAGCTTCCAGAGGAAGAAGCTGAAACGTGAAGAGGGCATGCAAGTCTCCAAAATCACCCAGGTAGACGGACTGTCTGGCTCGGCTGCCGGAGCCCGGGCAGATGATAAACCGCTGCCTCCTAGGTGGAAGCAGAGGAAAGCGAGATGAAAACCCTGGCGCGCTGAACAAGTGAGCCTTTGAGCCGGGGCCGGAAGGTTCTGCAAGGTGAAGTGGGACACAAGAGGAGCTGCAAGTGGGTGGCACAGTGTGAACGAAGGGACGGAGCCGGGAAAACACCAGGCTGGCTTGAGAAGCCACGAGTGGAGGAGTCTAGCTGGACTGTGGGAGGTGAGGCCAGCAATGCAGGGTGGGGGCCCAGTCACAGCCCCGGGGGTGGAGGCTGCAGGCGCGCTTCAGATTCCATAGGTGGCTCGCGAGGTTTGCCTGCTTGCTTGTTTTTGATGATTAAGCCACCAGACGCCTGCCATCTAGATTTAGCTGGCACATGAGTGTGCACTAAGGCCACCGCCCCAGGGGCCTGCTGGGCCCCACCCCCTCGCGGCCTCTACCGTTCCTGCTGCCTCTGGTGGCAGGATGGCCGCAGTAGCCACTGGGCTGTTTCCGCGCCTGCCTCTGAGATCCCTTCCCCTAGGAAATATTTCCCAGCAGATTATTTAGCACAGACGGTACAAGGACTCATCAAATTCACAGCTATTATAAAAATGTTTTCATGCCCAGCCGGTGTGGCTCGGTGGTTGAGGGTCGACCTATGAACCAGGAGGTCACGGTTCGATTCCTGGTCAGGGCACATACCCGGGTTGCGGGCTCGATCCCCAGTGTGAGGCGTGCAGGAGGCAGCCGATCCATGATTCTCTCTCATCACTGATGGTTCTCCCTCTCTCTCTCTCTCTCCCTCTCCCTTCCTCCCTGAAATCAATCATATATATATATATATATATATATATATATATATATATATATTTTAAATGTTTTCATGAGTTCATCACCATCTTGTTGTCATAAAAGCCCCCCTGCCCTCCATCTTCTGCCAGGGAGGAGAAACGGCTTCAGGGACAGGCTCTTATGGCCCCTGAATCGGGCAAGGGTGGGCCTGGTGCACATGGCACTTCACTCCGCGCATCCCGCCGGGACTTGTCTCTGGAGCCATGACACCCGAGTGTATTATCTTTTTTAAAAAAAAACAAAAAACTAGAATATCATATTTTACTTTAATTTTTTTTCGTTTACAGTTTACATTCAGTGGGTACAGGAAACACCGGGGGAACACGTTGTAAAGTATGTGATTGTCTAACCCTAGCGGGACGCCTGAAACTGGCACAGGAGAGCATCGAGTGTCTGCCCTGCTGGTTGCCTGCTTCCGTCTGGGCAAAGGCTGGCGGCTGGCACTTAACGAATTAAAATGGGAGCGAGGCAGAGAAAGATGGAAGGGACTGGAGAGAGGTCACTGGGGGGCTGGCGGGGGGCGTGAGGCCTCTGAGTGTGACTACATGACCCTGGGAGCCTGGGCAGCTGCAGACGCGGGGCCTGGGATTGGGGCCAGCGGAGCACCACCAGCCCTCCCGTGGCCCCGAGTGCGCCGATCAATGATTCTCTCTCATCAATGTTTCTATCTCCTGAACCCCCTCCATTCCTCTCTCTCTAAAAATCAATTTTAAAACATTTAAAAAAAGATATATTTTAAAAAATCGCCAGTGTGGGTGTGTGTGTGTTGGGGGTGGCGGAGGGCACCTGGAGCCACACAATCGGAATCTTTGGTGGCGGAATCCAGGTACCCCTTCCATTTGTTGAGGTTCCCCCCCAACCCAGTCCTTCCCCCCCTTCCCCCATCAGCAGCCTGGGTCAAGAGCCCTGCCCTTGAACAAGCAGCTTGCCCGGCAGCCAGCTCTTAAAATAACCCGTCTTTCCTCTTGCCGCACATGCTTTGCTGAGGACCCAGCTCCAGGAAACAATAGACGTGTCCCTGGCTGCGTGAGTGGTGCTGGGCACGGAGGTGGTGACACGCGGCTTCCTGGTGTGATAGCGGGCGTGTCGGAGACGGACGCCATCTGGAGCGCAGGGGGCGAGGGCTGGGACTGCGAAGGCCACACCCTGTCCCTTCAGCACTTCTCCCTTTCTAGGGCCACTCTGTCCCAGGCTGCTGGTGTGTCGCCCTCTGGGGGGCGCCCCTACCTGCCCCTCCACCCCCGACCCCCCAAACACACACACATACACCACAGCCTGTGGGGAGGAGGCAGATCATTCTCTTCCTCCCCAACCAGGCCTGGGTCTGGGTCTTCCTCCCTCCAGGACGATTAAAATACGCTCCTGGGCCCGTCAGAGAAGAGGCAGGTGGACAGAACCTCTATTGATACGCGCCCGCCCTGAGTCCAGATAGCCACGGTGGACGGGGGTTTCAGGAGGACCGGCAGCTCGGTGCCTTCCTGGAGTGGGATCAATGCCGAGAGCGATTTGAGAGCGATTTCAACATTGAAATACACGGAGGCAAGGCCACCGGTTGTGCTTAAATGACCCAGCATGATGAAGACGGGACGGGATTCTCTCTCTCTCTCTCTCTCTCTCTCTCTCTCTCTCTCTCTCTCTCTCTCTCTCTTCCTTTCCAGGAGTGGCCCTTGCAGGTTTAATTGTAGAGTCTAATTACTTCAAGACATCGTCATTTGTTGTGTACCCTATAAATCAGTGGCACTCCCTGGAATCATGTTTTTTAAAGGAGACCCCAAATAAAATGTCCTTTTATGACACAGCAGATGTTTCTTACTCGGCCAGCGCCATGCGTCGGGGTGCTCCGAGTAGGCCTCGGCGTTTTATTATGAATAACATACTCGCTCCGTCATTAAGGGGGCCATTAAAGACATAAACAAGCTTTTATGCCCCGGTTTTCAACAGCTGCTGGTGGCCTATACCAAGCGATAATCCACCTTTCAGCAAATATTCTTCAGCTCCGAGAAATAAATACATTTACTAGGGCAGCCTCCGGGCGGTCCCCGGCGTCTGGGGTCCCGGCTTGGGGGGAATTCTCGAAGCCAGAAAACGGACCGAATGGGGTGTGCTTCGGGGGCGTTGTTACGAGGGGCTGGCCCTCCTGTTTCCTTGAGAAAGCCTCGTGTGTGTTTCTTTAAAATAGAAACAAAAAAAAAATGAAAAGGAAAAAAAAAAAAGGAAGAGAAAGACGTGCGGGAACTCTTCCCTCCGCAATCAAGTGAGCAGACATGCCCACCGACCCCCTAACCCAGTGGTTCTCAACCTTCCAGCCCTTTCAATACAGTTCCTCATGCTGTGACCCAACCATAAAATTATTTTCGTGGCTATTTCATCACTGTCATGTGGCTACTGTGATGAATCGTCATGTAACTATCTGATATGCAGGATGGTCTTAGGCGACCCCTGTGAAAGGGTCTTTCGACCGCCAAAGGGGCCGCGACCCACAGGTTGAGAACCGCTGCTCTAACCTGTGCTTGGAAGGAAGTCAGCGGAGCGGGTTTTAGGCCACAGACAAAAGGAGGTGGGGGACAGCGCAGGCACAGGCCGTTGGGTCGGATCTGCGCGGACGGGACGTGACCCCTCTGTGACAATGTCCCCAAGGTGTACAGGGCGGAGTTTCACGTCTCTAACTGGACAGGAGCCAGGTCAGCGTTCCCGGTGCCCCCACCTTGGACTTCCTAAAGATAACAAGCCTGCGGTGGAGGAGCCGAGCGAGGGAGAGTGCCGGGATAGGAAACGCAGGCCGGCTCCGGCTTCCTGCCCCAGAGGGAGCCGGGGGGCGCGAAACCTCAGGGTGCGAATGTACACAAGGACATCCTCCCACCAGCAGATGTTCGGGGAAGAGGAAAGAGGAGCAGGGGCCAGCCTGGTGGACATTTACATGAAGCCTATGCTGCCCTCACCCAGGGGGCACACTTGGGACACTGAATACGGGGGGGGGGGGGGGGCCTTGAAACTGATTTCCAAGTCTGGCCAATTCCAAGTCTGTTTCAAGATCTGTCATCGACAGGAGGTGGGAGACTTAGGATTGATATATTGAATGGGGTCCCGTGGACGTGGGTCCTGGGTAACCCTATGACTATATTCTCACTCCGCGGGGGTGGGGGTGGGGGGAGCGGTAAGGGCACTCGGGTGAAATACTCAGCTCCGCGCCCTAAGTGATGGAGTCTCGGCAGGCGGGAACGTCTGTAGGAAGGCCCTTTGTGCCTTTTCTTTAAATAGAGTTTGGTCATAAATTTTCTTTTCCTTCTTTTTTTTAAGGTGGCTGATGAGGGTTTATTTTCTTTCTGTGCTCGATGTCACTCTGTTGTTGGACGTGCTATTGTTCTGGAGCTGGCTCGGGGAGGGGAGGGGAGCAGGAGGCAGGAACCACATTGTGAGTGAACTTGAACTTGGCAGCGGGAGCCTCGGGAGGTAAGCTTCCCGTCTGTCTGTCTGTCTGTCCTGCAGGGCTCCCTCCCCGTCACCAGTCCTCCGGTGTCCACAGCTGAACTCTTCCTGTGCCCTGATGGCACCGTGAGTGGACACAACATGGCCTCGTCTTTTCTGTATGCTCACCTGATTGGAAAGGGACGTGTGATCTTATTTTCCCATTCTGTGAATTACAGCTCGGAAAGGATTTTATTGTACCCCCCGATGACATCACTTTGGAAATATCATTCAATGGGGCGGCCTGCTTTCCTCTGGGCGATGGTACCAAATAAACACCCCTCTCCCCCCCCCACCCCCCCCCCCACCCCCGGCCTTCTTTGTATGGCCACTGACTGTGCCTCCCTATGCACAGGTGAATTTTCAACCACGTAGAGAAAGGAAAGGACTGCCAACCTCACAGCCTTCGACATGATGTGGAATGAATATCAGTCTATTCAAACAGAGCTGTGACCAGAAGGGGGAAAAAAAACCAACAACACAGAACTTCGCCCGCTCTGCACAGAAAATGCATTTTCCCGTCGCTTTTGGACAGAGGCCCTCCGCGAATATGTTTAAAGTCGTGTACAACAGGAATATGCTATCACACGTAACCATGTTTTAATAAACACTTCATCTTTCTGTAGCGCTCTCCTTTCATCACAATAATAGAAATAGAACACCATATATCACTGTAAAACACATTTCCACATAAATGCTGATAAGCACAAAATATTTTTCATCATTTACATTTTCGCCGTAATAATATATGGCAGGATTAAAGCTGCATCCATCATGTGTCTAACTAACCTTGCTGTAATGAATTTTTAAATGTAATGGTTTCTGTCGCAAAGTAAAATCGTACATAATGCCGGGTGACACCGTGCGCCGGTGGACGGGTGGTTTTTAAAATGGAAATGCGGCTTCGTTTTTTAATTAAATTTATTAACGTAACCACTCCTCCGCCCAGTGCCTCCCTGGCACCGAGGACCTAAAGCAAGGACGACGAGAGGCCTGGCTACAGGAAGGACTGCCGAGCAGCTCGCTCCTTGTTCCAGGGGCCGGCTTCTCGGCAGTTCTGTGGATCCCGCACGCGTGTGCCTTTGACAAGAGTGAGGCACCCATAGGAACAAAAGCACCTGAACGTCAGGGTGGGAAAAGCTTCCCAGGGTGTCTGAGGGGCTTTGCTGCTTGGGGTCCCCTCTTGATGGCAGTGCTCGTGACTAGATTAGGGGTGGGGGTGGGGCACGAGGGGCGTCTGCCGCCAGGATCTGGGTCAAGGACAAATGCATCTCTCTCTCTCCATCTCTCTTTTTCTCCATCTCTCTCTCTCTCTCTCTCTCTCTCTCTCTCTCTCTCTCTCTCCCCACCCCCCCCCCCCCGTTTGAAATAACAAATAAGCCGACTCACCAGAGAAGAATCATTAAAAATAATTTGCACAAGCTTTGGGTTGCGCGGGCTCTTTTTTTGATACGCTATTTCCTCCCGTGATTATGGCCGCGGACATGCTCCAGCCATATGGAAGCGGGCTGGGCTGGGAGCCTCCCAATACCTGAGTGGTTAATTAAGAGCCGTTGCCCGGCCACAAGAAGCAGGTTGGAAATCCCTCTTCAGTCTCCGACAATGAGTAGCTTTTTTAGCAGCAGAAGTCACCAGGGACAGCCAGAAGCGAGGGTAATTATTTGAGATAACACACAGCTGAAAAGAGAGTGTGTGAGTGCCGAGGGGGGCGGGGGCCGCGGGGGGGGGGGGGGGAGCGCTGAGCAGCCGAGAGAAGGGCAACAGTAGAGAAAAGTCTATAATAAAAAGGTCAACATCCCCTATTTTTCTGTACAGTGTCGACAGTCTGTAATGCCTTTTTAGCATGAATGACAACGGATGCTGTCTTTCTTTTCTTTTTCTTTCTTCCTTTTTTTTTTTTTAAGGGAATATCTTATTTTGTATTCAAACTTCGCAATGGTGAGTTCAGGCCTGCCAGCTCCATCTGAATAAGCTATTCTCACTTTATCAGGGTTTGCTGAACTGACTTTGATTGCATTGTTGCAAAATAGCAGTAATTTTTCCATTAACCCATACAAACCCTCGGCGCGCAGGAGAACAAAGAAATATCAGAGGGATGAAAGCCGCGGGAGCCGGGAGGGGAGCCAGGAGCCTCCTGGATGGCCCCGGAGGCCACGGTGCCCACCAGCTTCTGGGACTGGGGGCTGGGGGGGGGGTCCCCGTGGAGGCCACAGGAAGCTCCCTTCCGGGTCCCTTGGGGTTTGGGTCTCCGTGGGCACCTTCACTCCTGCCTGCCAAATGCTATTGTTTCCTCTGCATTAGCAGGGGCTGGGAGTCAGGGGCTGGGGGTCCCCCCTTCAGAGGGGCCTGCCTTGTCGTGGCATCTTTCCCTCGCCGGTGACCTCAGGCTCCATCTGGAACTCAGCCCAGGGACGCTCGAGGCCCTTCAGAACCCAGGATTCTCTGACCACAGAGGGACCTTTCTTTTCCCCGAGGAAAAGCCAGCTCCTTTGGCAACTGGGATTGCAGAAAGAACCCCAAACCCTCCTACCTGAGGAGTGGCACCCCCACAGGGCGTTCTGAGGTGGCAGGCTCCGCGGGCGGGTCTCTGGTCCCCAGGTAGCTGTGTGAGGGAGGCTATTGTTTTACGCGACTGCAGCTGCCTTTGCCCGTGGGTGCAGTGATGGGAGGCAGCTGAGGGCAGGCGGGCCTCCCGCCCCACTCCCTCCGTCGGCTGGAGGTCGGTTAGGAAGCATCAGACACAGCTGCGGAGCCATGTTCCTGCCAGGAAACCCTGAAGTCGGGATATAGGCGGCTGTTCAGTGCCTCAAACCTGAAGCGTGAGGTTTTCTTTAAAATAAATATGTTTTTCATTCATCTCAGAGAGCAAGGGAGAGGGAGAGGGAGAGAGAGAAACATCAATGACGCGAGAGAATCATGGACCGGCTGCCTCCTGCACGCCCCCTACAGGGGCTCGAGCCCACAACCCGGGAATCGAACCCTGACCTCCTGGTTCATAGGTCGATGCTCAACCAGACTGCGTTTTCGTTTTTTGTCTTGAACTTGAAATGTCAAGACGATACGCTGGTCGTTGGCGTGCGAGCCTCGGCGGCAGGCCTGGGCAGAGAGCTGAGGTCTCCCAGGCTCTGATCTGCGGGCTCCCACGGCGGTGGCTCCCCCCAGAATCCGGCCTCAGCTTTGTTTAGGATCGGCCCTATATGTTAATTATCTCCCTTACCTCCGGGCACGGCACTGTCAAACCCGACACCCGCCTTTAGGAAATAAAAGCGCACACCGCGCCCCCCGCTGTCCCCTGCTCCCACCGTACCCGGCCCCTGACACCGCCTGAGCTGTCAGATGAGAGGCGGCGTCACCGGAATCAAGGTGGGCAGATGTGTGATAATGAGACAGAAGCCGGCAGATGCTAATGGAGCCCACCAGCTCGGCTGCCGGAGACGATCCAGGTAGCAGCTGCCGACTGTCAGGACGCCCGATGCCACCTCCTCCTGATTCTTATTTAAGAGCCGCTGCGCCCGCCGCTGCCGCCTGTCAGTGAACCCTCCCTCCCAGGAGCGCCCACCCCTGGGTGATCAGTCACATCTCGACATAACTAGACGTCAAAAGAAGTTTCCGTCGCAGGACGGACTCCGAGGCGGTGGGCGCCAGCCTCCGGCCTCCCAGGTGGCTTCTTAATGATCCGCCTGGCAACGCGGGCGCCTTTTCCCTGCGTTTTGTTTTCTTATTAAAACGCCGGCGAGGTCTGCGTCCATATCCATGTCAGCCGCCGCCGCCAGCGTTCGAAACAATAGGATCCCAAGCGTGATTTCATGTTACGTGGGGAGCCCGGGCCCACGCCGGCCAGAACGCGGAGGGCCGAGCCGAGCAAACAGGCGTCCCCTTCGAAAGGCCCCGTCAGCATCCTTCCTGGAAGCAGAGTCCTGTGGGGATTTCTCTTCGGCCCCAGTTGGGACGTTGGAGGTGGGGGGGGGTGGGTGGGATGGGGCCACGTGAGGGCGTCACCATGGGCAGATCCTGGCCCGGGATTGTGGGAAGGGAGTTGAGGCTACTCGATTGGGTTGATGGGAAAGTGATGCCCACCTGGGAGAGGCAGGAAACAGAAATAACCTGTGAAGTGGCCTCTCGCACTCCAGGGAAACGTGAGAACAGGAGCATGGACTTGACCAGGTCCTTATCGGCCTGTGCGAGCCCTGGGCCCCTGGGCCAGTGTGCGTGGCGATGGGCTGGCGGGGCCTGGAGTGGGGGGCAGTGAGGAGGTACATGTGGCCCACACCGTCAGGTCTGCCCGGAGCCCGCCAGCGCTAGCCCTTCCTTGGGAGGCAGGCATTTCTTGGAGCATTTAGCTGGGTCGGGTCAGTTTGTTCTCTAAATATTTTCATCTCCTCCTGCCACTGTTTACATTTCCATTGGGAAAATAAATACGGCATGTCACTTCTGCCTGCCGCATTTTCTTAGAGATTTTAATCCTGATTCCTCATGAAAGGTTTGTGTGCGCATGCACACACGCACAAGTGCACACACACACACGCACCCCCTCCAACCCTAGTGTGAAGGCACCCCAGTTCACAAAACGCTCTTCTTTCTTCTCTTCCGAGAGGGAGAGGATGTGCCCGGGAAACCTAATGCCGTGTTGACATAATGAAGCGTTCGGAGAAATCGCACGTCCTCAATCAGAGGGCCAGCCGGGCTCATCAGGAATGCTCTAAGCCACCAGCACCCCCTTCCTCATCTCTCTGAACCCCCTCCCACACCACTGCCTCCCCCTCCCTGCCTGGTTCCTGCTGGCACCGGGCACAGGCTGGGTCTGCCCTCCTGAGCCCTCACACACACAGGGCTTCACCCCTCCCGTCGGAACCTTGGTGGCTTGAAGCTCATTAGGACGTCGGGGCTTTCCCCTGGAGTTTTAAATTTTTAAACAGCTAGGATTGGTGTGCGAGGTCTTCACCTTAGACTTTGTCATCACTTAGCGATCACGTAGCCAACGCGTGAGTGGTTGTTATCTTTTAAAGGCTCCTTTTCCTTCGCCAGCCATGGATTGGCCGCACCCCTGGCGGCCCGAGGGCATGCGGGTACATAGGTGACGGGAAATGCTCATTTATGTCTCAGCGGTGAAACACAAGCGGTGAGGAGACATTTCTGAACTTGGGTTCATCTTGCCTTAAACAGAAGCCAGGAGTGTCGGAAGCGACTGTAGGGGGGGCAGAGATGAACGGGGGTGGGGACTGGGGAGCTGAGTGAGCCAAGGTGGGGGGGGTGGGGGGGGTGCAGGGGGTGGGATAAGCCTGGGCCAGCACAGCTCTCGGGTCGAACCCTCACCTCCTTCAAAATGTGGATAACGAGCAATTGCTGATTTAAAATATATATATATAGATTTCAGAGAGGAAGGGAGAGGGAGAAAGAGAGAGAGAGAGAGATAGAAACATCAACGATGAGAGAGAATCATGGATCGGCTGCCTCCTGCACACCCCACACCGGGGATCGAGTCCGGAACCCGGGCCTGTGCCCTGACCGGGACTCAAAGAGTGACCTCCTGTTCGTAGGTCATTGCTCAACCACTGAGCCACGCCGGCCTGGCGTGCAGTTGCCGGTTTTTGACGTGGTGGAAAGGTGACGTGGTGGAAAGCACTTCAGGCGCAGGCGCGGTGTAATTCTGGCCTCGTGGCTTCACCTCTCCGGGCTTCAGACCCTTTTCTTCAGTAAATAGCACTAGAACCTGCCTCTTACGTTTGATGTGAACATGAAAGGAGGGGCTGTCAGTGCTGGATCTGACCTGGTGCTGAGGACACGGTAGCGAACATGGAAACACCCTCCGGGCACAGGGCGTGGCGACGACCCAGCAACGCCCCGAGAACCTTCCCGTCTTGAGGGGCAGGGAAAGAGACCCACAGGAGCAGGGCTCATTAGAACCTGTGAGACGCCAACACGTCTTCCCTTTTATTTCTGCGGCTGACGACAGGGCCGGGGCCTTGCTCCACCGGCTGACTCGGTCCAGACATCGTCTGAGGACCACCTCATGTGTGTCGGTGCCACTCATGTCAGATGTGTCAGCCTCGCCCAGGGGTGACTCTGACATCAGCAGGAAGGGGGAAACATCACCACGACCAAGGGGGCACGCCGGGCATGCATTTTCATGAGAGGTCCCCGTGAATGGCAGCGCGCCGTGATCAGCACCCCTGCCAGGAGAGCTGGCCGAAGACAGCGCTGGTCCTCCCCCACCACCCCCCGAGACAATGAGGGAGGGAAAGGAGTGAGAGAGGCCCAGCCAGGGAGCGTACAGTCAGAGGCGAGAAACGGTAGCGTCGGGGTTTAGGGACATACTCGGGGCTGCCAAGCCTCAGGAACTGTGGCTCACGGGGGAGTCATTTCCATGAGAACCGAAACAGCTTATGAAATTGGAGGCAACCTGCGTAAGTTTTAAATTTCTGGGAGGCAGTTTCTGTTACCCGGCTTATTTTGGCTTCTTGGGTCAAAAGGAATATATTTTTACACAAAATCTATATCTATATCTATATCTATATCTATATCTATATCTATACATATATATATCTATATATATCTATATATATATAGAGAGAGAGAGGGGGGGGGGGGCTGCGTTGTCCTATGTATGAAAACAATGGGCCGACTGGCAGGAATTTTTCTATTTCAATACAATGGAAATACCAGGTCTGGAAGGTTAGCAAGAGGCGTGAGAATGTCCTGCACCCCATTTCATCACTCCCCAGCTGGGAACCTCTTGCAATCTGCTTCACCACTCTGTGCCTCAGTTTCCTCATCTGCAAAATGGGGTTAAAGGCTTCTACCTGGCAGCGTGGCCAGGCCAGGTAAGTTAGATACCGCAGGTCCATGGCTTAGCAGGGTGTCTGTCACAGTCAGTCGCTCATGTTACGGCGCCCACACCCCCTCCCCCGGCGGCCCCCATCTCAGCAAGGGGGCAGGTGAAGGCCGTGAAGGTGTGGGGTTAACCAGGGCCTCTGGGACCCCTCCCCAGATCTTTCGGAGCCCCAGATGCTGACACGCCTAGGGGAGCGCAGGAGACGACTGGGGGCCTTGCTGCTCTTCTCTGCAGGCCCTGGTCACCTGCATGCACCACCAGGTCTGGCCTCCCTGACCCCTGCCTCACTCTGGCAATTTCATTAAAAAAAAAAAAAATCCTATCCAGACTTCTGCCTGCAGCACAAGCAGGACGCTGCCCACGGTCCTCAGCCAGCCCCCTCCCCACCTCCCACCCCCCCTCGAGCCCCCAAAGTCCCCGAGTGTGTGTGTAGGTGCTAGCCCATTACATGCACAAACTCCATCAGAAAGCGTTTGTCTACACCCTCTTTATTCACTTTCAAAGGGTTAAACAGCCTATTTACTGGGCTGTCAACACCCCGAGGCCCAGCTCGGGAAGAAAGCCCGCGCAGTTGTGTGCGGCTCCGAGCCTTGTCTGCGCCGGCCCGTTCTTGTTACTGTCGTGTAATATCCATGACAATCGTGTTGGGCTCCTCCGGAGGGGCGCGGTCGGAGGGGCCACTTTAAGCCAGGCACGGCCTTTATTGATGTCGATTTGAAAGAGCCCTGAGAAGGCCCTTCCCCTCCGCACCCTCTCGGGCAGGTCACCGCCGCCTCTAAGGGGGTGAAAGGCGGAGGCTGCGATCAGTACTTCGCTCACGTCCTAATAGACTGACATGAGCATTTGTGCCTGAGAGACAGGGGGAGAACGTGAGGCAGCTTTCCCCTAAATTGGACTGACGCACAAAAGCACGGCCAGCGATTGAGTGACGAGGTAACCCCGCGCACCCCCTTTTTTACGCTGCTAACCCAGGCAGCACAAAGGCAGCCGTGGGAAGCTGCCCGGGGAGCCGGCGGGGCGGTTTCCAGGGGCCATATGGAAATTCTGTGTTTTTGTGTACAGAGAAACTGTTTGATAACAGTGACCTTAACTGCCATATGTGGGCAGTGAATAGGCCAGAGGGAACCATCCCGCAATCTGACCCTCAACATATGGACCCGCCGCCCAAGGAGGCTGTCAGTGCGGGCGCGGGCGGCCCCGGGGGATTTCATTAGATTTGTTAATGAATTGTTCTATTGACTTCTATCTGCGCTCGCCTCATTAGAGGAGAAGAACGCGCTTTTTATCTGTGTTTTCGTGGAGGGGACCGGAGCGTCGCCCTCCTTTGTGGGGCGCCGGGTAATCTGTGGGGCTGTCATCGGCTTTGAACTAATTTATTGTGTCAGGGCAAGGAGGCCGGCCCGCGCTGCTCGAGGCTCGAGCCCCACGCCAAGCCGCTGCGAATCGATGTTTTCCTTGTGAGCGGGATGTGTCCTCGGCTCCTGCTTGGTTTACAAATGGCCCGACATCATGGGGTGCTGGTTGCCCCGTTGTCGGGGCGCCGAGGCTGAGGGTGCTGAGGGTCCCGGGCATCACCTGTCCGGAAGGGGCCTTGCACTTTGTGCTGACATGGGCCGTGCGCCTTCCCTACCCACCACCAGGGGCGTGAGCAGCGCCACGGCCTTTGTACCTTGTCAAGGGAGCCCCGTGTTGGAACAGCGCTGTGTAAAGGTCACCCCACTTCTGCCCCGCCAACTTTATTTATTTTATTTTATTTTTTTTAATCCTCACCCGAGGATATTTTTCCATGGATTTTTTTAGAGAGAGTGGGAGGGAGAAAGACGGAGAGAGAAACATCGATGTGAGAGAGAGACACATCGATTGGTTGCCTCCTGCACGCGCCCTCACCGGGGCCAGGGAGGAGCCTGCAACCGAGACATGTGCCCTTGATAGGAATCGAACCTGGGATCCTTCAGTCCGCAGGCCGATGCTCTACCCACTGAGCCAAACCGGCTAGGGCTGCCCTGTCAATATTAGAATCATACAGGTCTCCCGCATCCGAGACTTGTTTGTAAGGGCTGCATCGTTTGGCCTTCTTGAGGTGGGACATGTTAAAGCAGTTAAGAGCTACCCATTAACACATTCCTGGGGGTAAACCAATAAAGAGGCCATTACGGCTAATCGCGAGTGTGGAATCAACGAGGAATTAGCAAAATGAGATTCAATGAAATGGAAACCATAAAGATAAGCTTCTGAAGATTGGATCTGGCTTGTTGAGCTTATGTCTCAAATACACAAATGAGTGATGCCCACCGGAGCTGCCGGTTGGACCCTCCTCCGCGAGATTGCCCGGGACAGGAGAACTTTCTGAGTTGGGCGAGGAAGAAAGTTAGTCTGTTGTAACCTAGAGGTGATTTATCCCATGGAGGGTGGGGGAGCGAGGGCAGGAAGGGAGGAAAAAGCAGGTCACCCTTAGGATACTCGCAAGCTGAGCCCGGTAGTTCCAGCACGAGTCCCCTAGAGTAGGATGCGGCACCGAAGTGCCCACGTCTGTGCGTTGGCCACTCCGGCACTTCCCCTTGGCACATGGAGGACCCAAAAAGTTGGACAAAGCAGAAATCCCCCTATGGATGTCCTAGCGAAAACCTGGGGCTCACAGAGGTCCCGCCGCAGCAGCAACGCTGGGGCGAGGAGGTGGTTGTTAAAGGAGCCGGCATCTCCTCGGAGGGATGGCGTGAGGTGTGGCTGAGGTCACTGTCCTTCCTCTACTGAGGTGGAAACTGGGTTCTCCAGTGTAGCTCTGGCCTCTTCCAGTGCCTCCCAGCCGTGAAGAGACGGCAGGTTTCTTGTGCAGAAGGAGAAGTTCACTGGGACCCTTGGTACCATGGAAGGATCAAAGGAAGAGGAGCTCCCACATCGGGAGAGAAGGGTTCCACAGCATTTGCTCTGGGCAAGGGGAATGTCCTTGGAACGGGAGGGGCCTATAAGATCTAAAAACATCTATACATGAGAACTGGGGCCCTGGGTGGGGGGTGGGGGCTATCAGGGAGTTACATAAGCCATCCTATCTAATAACAGACAAACATGGTAATTGACCGTACCTTCGCTACGCCTTCCATTGGCTAATCAGCACGATATGCAAATTAACTGCCAACAAAGATGGCAGAGAAGGGAGGGGGTCAAGGGCTAAGTGGCGAAGGGAGGGAGCGAGGCAGCGGAGAAGGGAGAAAAGCCCGCCTTGGTTGGCTTCACTCCCTTCTCTGCTTCGCTGCGGTCTCAGGAAGCCCTATTCTTGCAGGAATCTTCCTGCAACGGGCCTCTAGTCCTATATAATAAAAGCCTAATATGCAAATTGACTGAATGGTGGAAAGACCGGTAGAACGACTGATTGTTATGATGCACACTGACCACCAGGGGGCAGACGCTCAATACAGGAGCTGCCCCCAGCCCGCAGGCCCCAGTTCGGCCAAGGCAGGTGCCAGTGGGGGGGTGGGGGGGGGACAATCACCCCACAGATCAGCCCTTAGTCTCCTTCTCCTTCTATCTGATGGCTCCCCTTCCCTCCTCCACTATATTTTCTTCACGTATCCAGCACAGGGGGGGAACCAAGAGTGAGCAGAGCTGAGGCATCTGGGAGGCCTCGATGAGCCAGGCCTGAGAATGGGGTGAATCATCCCCTCCCCCCGCCCCCCATCACCTTCCTTGGGCCAGCATTCAGTGTGTGGCTGTCCCTAACACAAAGGAGCCTGGGAAATGCAGTCTCACTGTGTGCCCAGGAGGGGGGAAAAAGGGATTTGGTGGACACAAAGCAACCTCTGCTACAGGAGAGAGTGGAGGGAGTGTTCTAGAACTGAGTTATACAGCCAGGCTTTAGTTTTCTGTGTTATTAATAAAAAAAATGGCAGAGGTCTGAGTCAGACAGCATGGCTGATAACTGGACAAGTTACACAGTAGAATCTCACCTGACCTGGCTTTTCCGTGAATGTGCTACTTGGGTTGACATGGTTATTTTGGTTTAATGAAAGCTAGCCAAGATGTCTTTGGGTTTCAAATCTTATTGCTAAAAATCTTTCCAAGCGGTGGTGTTTCCCGTCCCTGCCTCGGGAAGTTTGGGGTGATAAATCCAGCGAACCCTGTCTCAGGGACTGGGGAGCTCACTGGCATCTGCACTGCCATTCTGAATAAACACCAGTGTTCAAGATAGGGGCTGGGTGTGTGCAAGGGAGAGAGAGCCGACTGGAGTCAGCAGTGACTGAAAAAAAGTCTCCTTTGATTTTTTGTTCCTAACGTTTATTGTTTTTATTTCATTTTTTCCCCTGATTATAAAAGCCACTCATGCTGGAAAATAAAGAAATGTAAAAATCCTATATAATAAAAGCCTAATATGCAAATTGTCCACTCTATTGGTAGTTTGACCAGGGGGCAGGACCAGCAGGCCAACCGACTGGCCCAGTGGCAGGCGGCTGGGGGAAGGGAGACCCCGCTGGCAGCCAGCAACCGCTAGGGACCCTACCCATGCACGATTTTTGTGCACTGGGCCTCTAGTTACAAAATAAAAAAACCCTTCTAATTTGACAACCTAGAAACAACCACTGTTAACATTTTTGGTTATATTTCCTTTTTTTTGTCCCTTTCTTTTTCTTTCTGACCCTCTTACATATTTATATTGAAAATATTGTAATAGTATAAATATAGTTTTGCGTCTTGCAATTTTGCCTTATTAATTATGAGAATTTTCGTTTGTCATTAACAGTGCTTTGAAATTATCATTTCATAATCATCATAATATTCCACTATGAATACTGTGATATTCCCAGGTCTTTTATCTGCATTTAGGCTAATATTTTTTCATTCAATATTACAAATAGCACTGTAATAAATATATTTTTATAAAAATCTATATTTGCTTCTCTGATTTTTTTTTAAAGATAAATTCCTAGAAGTGGCACTACCAGGTCAATGGGCAGAAATATTTTTATGTCTGGTTCCCTGACAAGCTTATAGGATATTTCAATCTTTATCCATTTGCCAAGTAAAACATTTGGCTTTACAATTTTAATTTACATTTTTTTATACCAGAATGACCTTTTATGTTTATTAGCCAATTTGCATTCTTTATACCTAATTTATTTTTATTCTTTGCCTATAGTTTCTATTAACTTGATACTTTTTATTGATTTTTATGGCTTATTTATTCATTAAAGATAATATCTTTGCCATTCTTATGGAAACTATTTTCCCATTTGTTTTTAAATTACTATTATTAGCTTATTAACTTGTCATTTATCTTTTCTTTCCTCTCCAATGAATAGTGAAGGGACAAGTTTCTGGTTAATTGAGAATTCTAATTAGTTGACTTCCAGTTGATTAAACAATCAAGATTTGGGGGGGGGGGGTGGTGGTGGTGGTGGTTAACTTGAAGATCTGTTGCAAGGCTGTATTGCATTTCCAAATGGAATATTGAAGCTAAAGCAGGACCTGAACTGGTTTCCTTCCCCTATTCTGTTCAACAACCACTGGCAACTCCTTTCATATTGAGGGCAAAACTGTTTCTTGGGGCTGAATTATTGAAGAACAGCATAAACATTAACCCTTTCGGTGAAAAAAAAAATCACCAGAAATTTCTGGGGAAGGCAGTAGAGCTTAAATACACCCCCCAATCCTTGATAAGTAGAAACAGACAAATTTATAAATCATGTCTCTTGATTCAAATTCCCAAGGTCCATCCTCAGATAGGTTTTGCAAGCATAGCGCTCAGACACATACTTTTCAACTGGGAAATCCTGAGGACGATATAACAGTGTGCATTGTGTAATAAAGTATACTAAGTAGAATGTTAGCTTTTTAGAGTATTAATAATTCCTACATTAATCAGGGAACCCAAAACCAAATACACTGGAGAATTGCAGGTTTAAACAAAGTTAGACAGGTCCCTTCACTGCAGGACTTATCAGTGCCTTTTTGGCTTATGGATGGATCTTTCAGACAGGGCATTCAACATCACCACGTTTACTTGACCACAGGGCCCCTTTTTAAGGTGTATCCTTTGTTCAAAGACTTAGGCAGAACATTCTTTGAAAAATGCTACCTTAACCCAAAACAACGATTTTAACGGTGTGTAGCTAGGGCATTGTAACTAGCGGACGGAGGAGATATTTGGTGGCACAAGTAAATAATTAGGTAAACAAATTAAGTGTTCACTAGTTGTTAAAAACCTTTATCTACTTATGATCATCTCATTTAATCTTCACCACAGCTCTGTGAAGTCGGCACTTCATTAGTGAGACTGTGTGGCTAGTGACTAAGAACTCTACGATGGAATCCTGACTCCCCTACATGCTGGGTGTCCATAGGCAACTTCCTGAACCTCTCTGTGCCTCAGCTTTCCCACTTGCACAGCGCAGACAACACTAGCACCTACCTCGTGGAGTTGCAATAGGTGTTAAAGGAAATAACAGTTATATAACATTTATCTTGCACTTGCAATGGTATACAGCATATCTTAGGGATTCAATCCATATTAGCTATTTTTATTCCCATATTACAGCAGAGTAAGCTGCGGCTCAGAGCGGTTAAATAATCTGATTGATATTGTAATGGCTGTACAGGGAAAAGGTTGGCTTTGAACACGAATAGACTGACTTTAGAATTTTGTTCTTAAATACTTTACTCATTAGCCTCTGTGTCTGTGACGAGCGTGGCATCCCCACATATCTCCCCAAATGGTCTGGATAAATACAGACCATGTCTTGTCCAGTGGGGGAGGGAGGGGCCAGCTGCCCAACAACATTCTTGCTCCCTCTTCTACAGAGATCTCAAAGTGGGGCAGCTGCCACACCCTGGACTACATTTCCCAGGATCCTTTGCAACTGCTTGTGGCCATGTGATTAGTTCTCATCAGCCCGGTGCATCACTCTGGGGTGGGGTTTTAAATGAATAGGCGCCCTTTTCCTTTTCTCTTTCTGCATCTGACAAAGGGACGCAGGTTGCTCAGAGGCCCCAGGAGGTGGTGGCCTTATCAACTGGAAGGAACCTGGTTCTCTCCATCCCACTCGGGGGACAGGTTCTCTTTGACCAGGTTCACCAGCACTTGACTACTAGGTAAGCTGAAAACAAACATCTGCCCCACTGGCGTGGCTCAGTGGTTGAGTGGTTGAGCGTCGTCGACCTATGAACCAGGAGGTCATGGTTTGATTCCTGGGCAGGGCACGTGCCCGGGGTTGTGGGCTCGATCCCCAGTGGGGGGGGCGTACAGGAGGCAGCCGATCCATGATTCTCTCTCATCATTGATGTTTCTATCTCTCTCTCCCTCTCCCTTCCTCTCTGAAATCAATAAAAACATTTATTTAAAAAAAACAAACCCAACTATTGTGTAAAGCCATTGAAAGACAGGGGTCGACTTGTTACAGCAGCTAGCACAGCATCCCGGTACTAGCGTATAGTGCAGACATGAGTCTTCTTCCCAAGTCTCTCCCATTATTCCTCCGGCAGACTCAGCCCCCTTCGTGGCCATGGAATTGCAGCCTCGTTGGATCATTGTGTACCAGTTCTGGGTCAGGCCCACAACTCAAAGCTGCCAGGCCTGAGCTTTGGGGTGGCGGTGGTGTGTGGGGGGGGGGTGGTAGGGAGGCTTGTTAACAAAGCGCCTTGCCTTAGGGCAGTGGTTCTCAACCTTCTGGCCCTTTAAATACAGTTCCTCATGGTGTGACCCAACCATAAAATTATTTTCGTTGCTACTTCATCACTGTCATGTTGCTACTGTGATGAATCGTCATGTAAATATCTGATATGCAGGATGGTCTTAGGCGACCCCTGTGAAAGGGCCGTTCGACCGCCAAAGGGGTCGCGAGCCACAGGTTGAGAACCGCTGCCTTAGGGGAACCTCTGGGCTCTGGGCAGAGGAGAGAGAGCCGGGGAGGGCAGGGGAGGACCGGGACTGGCAGGCCTCTGGGATGCTTCTGCTGCCTTTTGATCCCCGCAACGCCCCCTCCTCCCCGGAAATTCTGAGTTTGTCATCAAATGTTTACGGCCAAAGTCATGAAGAGTGTTAATAAGGAAAGACACACCCAACAGGCCGGCATAAAAGCCAACGGCGGTCATCAAGCCGCATCTGCCGTGTACAGTGTTTCCATCGTTGGAAGAAACACTTTCCCTGGACAAAAGATAGAACTATATATCTTCGGATTTTATGGGCTGCAGATTACTCTAATTATCATAAAAAAATTACTGCCGCTAATAAAATTTCTATTATAAGTTACTTATAGCAATCTCCGGGGGACTCCACTTAGCCAAGACAAGGCTGTGATTACAGTGCCCCGCGTTTGTTTCCCAAAACTCCCGCCGCGCCAGCCCTGTCTCTTAGCGCCCCGACGGGCTGCCAACCCCCTCGCCTCTCCTGCCACCTCCTCCCCTGGCGTTTGGTCAAAGGTCTCCTGGTTGTTTTCATCTTGCAGGATGTGGTTGGAGTCTGGAATAATGAGCCATCTTGGACGCAAATGACGCACATGAGCTGTTAGAGTCACACATGTCTGGGTGGATCCGCCCTCCCCGGGGGCCCCCAGTATGTCAATGGGAGGATGTCATAGAAGGGAAGACCCGCCAATCCCGCCCAAAGGGAAACGCGCCTTCACAAAATTGGTGGAAGCCACTGGGTGTTCAGGCGAAACACAATGCTGACTTTTCTGTTTGACAAGACAACAATTGGTATTTTCCCTTTTTGTAACAACTATTTTTGTTGGCCTTGTCATCTGTGAGGGTGGATGACTCCTCCGTGACCTTTAAAAACTCCTGCCAACGATACCAGTGCTAACCGGTAATTTCATGGCTATCCCTCCCGCCCCTCCTCCGCCTTTGAATTAAATATCAAAACAAGACGCGCTCGCCCATCTGGGATGACGACGTGACCGCGCACTCAGCAACCTCAAGGTCCGGGGACCTGGGCTGAAGCTGGCCCAGCGGTTGTTCTCCTGAAGGGGGTCTCATTTGCTTCGGCAAAGTGTGACTCAGCACCTTAATGAATGGGCCTAGAAAATGAAATAGCCCGTTTGGGTTGCTTTGAAGTAAGCGATGTCGTTTGGCAATGACTTCCGGTGCATTACCCGCCGTCCGTAAGGGGGAAAGTACGTCTCAGAGCTTCCCTGGCTCTTTTCAAGTCGACCCTTTGGGTCTGGCTGCTGAGCGGAGTTCTGAGTGAGGATGCCTGAGGTCAGCCAGGGTGTGGGGCTGAGTGCCGAGGGCTTCTTAGTCAGGGGGCTCCAAATAGCCTGGAACCACAGCTCGACCCCCTGGTGGGGAGGCAGTGGGTAAAAAGTCATTACACATTGAGGTTTCAGCTCAGAAGGCTCTGTTTCGATTTTAATAAATGGAGGAAGGAGGCCGACTGGGGAGGTTGCTACCTCCCTGCTTCTCTGGGTGATCTTGGGATTGTCTCCACCCTGAGAAAAAGATACGTTTGGAAGAAAGCTACGGATGGTGTGTCTCCTTGACTAGAACATAGAGCTCATGAGAGCAGGGATTTTGTATTGTTCCTTAACACATCTTGAATAACTGGATTAGCCCTGAGATAAGGTCCATGGCTGACAAATACCGTCAAAGCAAGGACTAGATGAAGGAATTGTCAGGAAAGATGGAAACTAGAAATAGACAAGGAAAGATGCCTGGGTGTAGGACCTGGTACCCCCTTGCAGGTTATAGGATTCCACATTCATTTCTTCGAGCTCATTTACATACCAATCTCATCCACCGATTCAAGCGGCTGGTGGGATAGACACAGTTGCTTAGAGCATTGAGGACCAAGCCTTAGAGAAATGGGAAATGATCTTTGCTCATGAGTCTGGAGACTCAACGCAAGCTAGTCATGGAAATGGTGTTCGATGGAAAATAAATGCATTTGGGCACTGGAAACACCTCGATTTGAACTTCTCAGCCATTCATTGAGTGGCTATTCATTGGGTGGGTTACTTTGGCTTCTTTGAGCTTCAAATTCCTCATCTGTAAAACAGGACAGACGTACCTACCTCCTAGTACCATGTCCAATAAAATGAAGTCCCTAATAAATCTTGCCCTTCCTTCTCTACTTAAAAATGTTCCATGCCAAAACCAGTTTGACTCCATGGATAGAGCGTCGGCCTGCGGATTGAAAGGTCCCAGGTTTGATTCCGGTCAAGGGCATGGACCTGGGTTGCGGGCACATCCCCGGTGGGAGGTGTGCGGGAGGCGGCTGATCGATGTTTCTCTCTCATCGATGTTTCTAACTCTCTATCCCTCTCCCTTCCTCTCTGTAAAAAATCAATAAAATATATTTTAAAGAAAATGTTCTTCTTACATCCTGCTGGCATGCTGCCTTCACTGAATCTCGCTCTAATCCAGGTTTATGACCATCCCAAGCCATACCTTGCTGTTCATGGAACTTTTAGGTATGCAAATCATAATCGTTCTGTTTACAGAGCATCGTGTGGCCCGAACAAGGTCGGCATACACTTCCGACACCACACAGAGGTTAACTGTGTGCCTTTGAAGCCAGAAGCACTGGGTTCTTGATCCAGGTCCCCTGCCTCCTTGTGGAGTGACTTCCGTTAAGTCACATAATGTCCAGAAGTCTCAGTTTTATCATCTGCAAAAATGGGGATTTCCAGAGAACCTCCCTTGAAAGATAGACATATCACCTACCTGACACATAACAGTTGGCCAGGAGTGGCAGCTAAGAAGAAAAATTAGCACAATAAAAAGAAATTCCCCTCGGAATTCAGAAATGGGAGGGCCCCGGTGTTATTTCCCCTCTCTCGTGTCCTCCACTCCTCATTTTTTCTTGGAAGTTAAAGAAGTAAGATATCATCTTGGCAAAGAGAGTGCTGTCGGCAGCAGCATCTGGCTCCCTGGTGAGCTTTCTTGGCACACGTGTTGGTGCTGTTTCAAGGCCTGCTGGGAAGCAGGGCTACTGATGAGGTGTGGGGCTCCGAGATGTCATTTCTGAAAGCTCAGCTTTGATTCGGAGTGAATTGGAAGCAATTCCATCAGCTTACGTGGAGCAGGCACCCGAACACACTCCCTGTTTCAGTTATCTGTTGCTGTGTAACAAATCACCCCGAACGTGGTGGCTTAAAGCAGCTTCTCTTGCTCAGGATTCTGTGGGTTGGCAGCTTGGGAAGGTCTCAACTCAGCAGGATAGCTCATTTCTGCTTCACCTGGAGTTGGCTGGGGGTGGCTTGACTGGGGCTGGAGGATCCAAGGTGCCCTCCTCCTTCTTGGGACCTTGGTGCCAGCTGTCACATAGGACATCTTGGCTCTCCTCCATATGATGACTCTTCACATTCAAGAATCTAGACGGAGACTCCTCGCATAATGGCAAGAGTGTTCTGGAAGGAGGAGCAGGAGGTGCCAGGGCTCTGCAGGCCTGACCTCAGAAAAGTTGAACAACATGTTGGGTGCCACATTCTAATGGTCTAAGGAAGTCACAGGGTCATCCAGATTCAAGAGGAGGAGAAATGGGCTCTATATCTCAGTGGGAGACGTGGCTCATTAAGAGGCATTCTGGATGAGAGCCACCTTCAGAACCACCTACCACAGTCCTCCTTGTAGCCACACACTCCCATCTCCCCCACATGGAAAATGCAATCCCTCCACCTGTACAAATGGCAGACCATGACAACATCACTTAGAGTTCCAAGATATAGTCCTTTAAATCAGGCCCAGATGCAGATAAAACTCCCCAGGACACGTTCCCTGGAGAACTGTAAACCAAGAGGACAAGTTACCTGTCTTCCTGTGTCCCCGCACAATGGTTAGACATGGAAGGGATACCTGCACTAGGTACTTCCTTTCCAAGAGAAGAAAATGGGAAGCCCATAGCACTCACTGGTCCATAGCAATTCCTAAATCCAACCGGGCACATGGAATATTAGTTGATCATGACCGAGTTCTTCTCCCTAGAAGAGGGTCCCTAGCTCCATTTTCTTCTCAGTTTTCGCTTCAGCTTTCTGGGCTTGTCATTCTGTCCTCTATGGGGTCCTTCTTTTTCACAAGAATGAACTCATATTTGTGGCTGAGTATGTCTTTCAGCATGTTTATTGCTTCTAGAAAGTGGGAGGGGGGGGGGTTCCCAAAAGCCTCTTCTCATTTTGAAGGGTTCAGTTCCCAATGCAAGCCAGTAGTACTTTCACCGATACAATTCTCTTAAATAATTTGTGCGTTATCTATGAATCTTGATGGCATTGATTATATGCCCCCAAAGCCATATCCATAATTCTATCTGAGACGTACTTTAGGACAATGTTCTTACACTTCTTAGTTTTGCCTAGCTAAGAGAGTTTGCTCGGTTTAAATAGCTTTAAATCTTTCTGTGGCCTTAACATGGGGCTTAGGACTATGCCTTGATCTGATTTGTACCCTGAAGTCATTCCTTAGTTTGAGAATTTTTTTTTTTTTTTTTTTTTGCTGCCAGCTGAAGAGACTCTTCTAGGCATGCTATACTTTCTTCTAAATTCTGCTTGAAAACAGACTACCTTCTTCTTTAGCCTCCCCACCCCCTCACCCCCCACCACCATATTTCATCATAAACAGCCATAAGAAAGCAGTTGGTACTTTCCACATCTTTCCTTAGTCAGACTCACACGGTCTCAGCTGTCTTTTCCTAGGTAACCTACGATTCCAAAGCAGAATCACTCACAACAACAGCAACCACCACTCTTCTCGCCACTTTCAGCTGGATAGCTTATCCCTGCTCCACACGGGGTCACCTGGGGCAGCTCTGGGGAGCAGGAGAATCCGGCCTGAAGTTAGTCATGGTGGAGGCTGTCTTTTGCATGGACAGGTGTTTAGCAGCATCCCTGACACCCACCCCCCCGATGCCAGCAGCACCCCCCGCCAGTTGTGACGATAAAACAATGCCTCCAAACACCCCCAGACGTCCCTTGAGGGGGGGGGGTGGCACAGACCTCAGTGTAGAGTTCCATTCCCTGTGTAGACCTGGCGCCTGGGAGGCCCTTAGTAAGCATCTCGAAATGAATAAATGAAGGAGTGATCAAGTCGGCAGGTTAACGTGTGAATGAATGAGTAGATGTGCGATACATGGAAGAATGCGATCGGGATCCCAATCCATGTGCCCGTGGAAGGGCCCGGCCATCAGCTGTGCGATCCCACAACAACGTGCTTTACGGGTCCGTGGTCTCACCCACCAGGTGCAGGGACGAGTCGCAGTCCGTCCCCCCCCCCCCCCCCCCGTGCGAGGACAGGACAGGACAAGACTGGACCAGAAGAGCCTGTGCACGCTCCTATCAGGGCTGAGAGGCCTGTGTGCTCTGATCTAGTCCAAGGAAGTGGCCCCGAGCCTTTCCTTCCCATAGAAACCATCCGGGTCTCTGTCAGCGATCCATGGCCACTGGTAACAGCTACCATCATTGTTATTACCAGGGCTGACCATTGCGAGCTTAAGACACTCCCAACAACACACTACAATTCATAGTCACGATCTTGGAGAGAGCTCACAACAGCCCCCAAGCGCAAGGATTCTTGTTTTCTGGTGATACTAGGGAGTGCAGGGAGGTGGGGCGACCTGCCCACACGGGGAAGTGGTGGAAAGAATCGTGTACATCACCCCTCGCAGATGGCATCTAAGAGCGTCAGAGGCCCGGAGCTGCCTTGTCTGGTGGGACGAGGACGAGGAGGGGTGTGCTGAGAGTTCGGGGACGCCTGCTCAGCCCTGGCCCCGCAGCCAGCTGCTCGGTGGCCTGGGCACACATCATAATTATCACTACAGCCAGGACCACTTCCGTCGGCTGAGCACGCAGTAGGTGAAGAGCCTGCAGGAGTGATCCCATGCCCTCCTCCCAGCCCGTCCGCTATGGTCCCATTTTACAGATGAGAACCCAGAGGCCCAGAGCGGGGGACGGCTGGCCCGTCGTCACACAATGAGGGAGTGGAACAGGCCAGGGTCCCAGCCAGGATCTCTGACTCTCAGGTCTAGTCCTTGCGTTCACGCCCGACAATGACTCTGTGCCACCCTTTCCCAGAAGTCAGGGTTCTGGGGACCGTGTGTGTGTTCAGTGTCCATGCTGCCCTACTTCCCGCACCCAGGTGAGGTGAGTTCCCGGGAGACAACCTTGGGCCTGCTGGGGACCAGCTGTGGTCTCAGCAGGCATCCCCCCAACACCCCCGTCCCAGCAGACAGCTCTCTGGACCCTCCTGACGCTCTATTGCTTGTTCGGCGAGCTCCGAGCTCCATTCCGGCCCAGGAGGTGGCTGTCGGGCCCACGGCCTAGGTGTTGGGTAGAAATGACGGTGCTCATTCACGAAACACTAATGGCAGCCTGCGGTCACCCCGCCCCGGCTGGCCTCGTTTCCTGGGCAGGCGACGCCCGGCCCAGCCCACACCCCACCTACCACCCAGCGAGGACTCCAAGTGCCACCGAGAAAATAAAAAATAACCGTGTGACGCCCATTAGGAAGGAAGGAACCGCATGACTGAACGGCCGGCTGGGGCGATGAATAGGTTTTCTCAGCACAGATAAACAGTTTATAGTTCTAAATCCTGTGTGGGATTCTCACGTCTGCTCGCACCCTGGAGATTGGCGCTGAGGGCAGCCAACCTTGCCCTTCAGAGTGGCAGTTGGAACCTGAAATCGCGCCCCCCATCCCCCCCCCCGCCCCCGCTACCCCCCACCCTAGGGATGGGCTGCGCTTTCGTGCTGCCTCTATTGGAATATGTTTTAACTCAGAGAATGAGGTTGTTCAAAGAGGGAGATTTCTATTTCTTTCTTTCTTTTTAAATCCTCACCCGAGGATATTTTCCCATTGATTTTCGAAGAGAGAGGAAGAGAGAGGGAAAGACAGGGAGAAACAACGATGTGAGAGAAACACATCGATTGGGTATCTCTTGCACGCGCCCCGACCAGGGTCCCTGCCGGGGAAGAGCCTGCAACTGAGGTACGTGCCCTTGACTGGAATTGAACCTGGGACCCTTCGGTCCCCAGGCCGCCGCTCTATCCGCTGAGCTAAACTGGCTCGGGTGAGATTTCTATTTCTCGATTCAACACATTCTTATTGTGCCACGCGACTCCCCACGGGCCTCCCACAGTCACAGCAGTCTGACGTGGCAGGAAGTCTGGTCGGGCACCCACGCAGGCAACAGTACGAGGGGCGGCTGGGGCAGGGGACAAGCCTGGGTGCAAGGAGCTCGTCCAGGGAACAGGTGCCCACGTGACACTATGCTGTGTGTGTGTGTGTGCGCGCGTGTGTGTGTGTGTGTGTGTGCGCGCGTGTATGTAAGCCTCAGGCCTTTTGAAGGCTGTCAAAGGAGAAGTTTGCAGATGGCCAAACCCAGGCGGCTCGGTGTGGGTTTCCATGTTTTCTTTTGTCAATTGATTTTTTAAAATTTTTCAAAAGCAGTTGGCTCACTGCAAAACATCAGCCCTTCCCCTGGAAACAGGCAACAGTCTGCACGTCCACGTCATCCGGTGAGATCCGCGAGGCGGCTGTGGGCGCTTCAGAGAAGCTTCCTAGCGAGTCCTTGTTGCATGATGTCTCAGAAATGCCGTTCCAGGGACGGCGGCCTCTTCCTGGGAGCGGATGGACGTGGTAGCCTCCAGGACCCACTGCGCTTCCAGGCGGGACTCTCGGGGGTGCGGTGGTGGTCGGGGGCGGGGGGGTGGGGGGATGGGGGAAGCGCGGCCTGGATGGTCAGATCCTCCCGACTTGATTCCTTCTTCCCTGCAGGGGACAGCATTGGGCAGAGAACCAGGGGATGAGGGATGCCCGTGATAAAAGAAGGGACATTTGCTTCCAATTATCCAAATTATTGTTTGCTAATTGAAGTACAAAAGGGGTCTTTTTCCCCCTCCTTCGGTTGGTACAGGCATCCCTTCCCTTAAATCTCTTTGATTGAGCAAAAATGCGTTTGGAGTGTTTACTTTAATCCATACGTCATCCTCCTAATCCCCAGAGAGGAAAGCAGCTGCGAGCAGTTAGCAGCCACCCCTGCAGGGTGGGGTGCGGAGTGAGTGTCTCCATCCCAGAGGGGCACCTGGTGGCAGATCCTGGCATCCGTGACACCCACACCCGCGCACACACACGCAGAACACGAATGGCTGCGTGTCACGCCTGACGACATGGATGGAAAGGCCGTGACACCTTGCCCCGTGCCAGCGGCCCGGGAGCCCTGGCCCTCAGCTCCCTCTGGGATGGGGCGCGGCAGGGTCCCTGGTAGCTTTGTTTATTCCGCGCAGATGCAGAGCAGCGCCCTCTGAGCGAGCGCCAGCGATCAGAGGAGCCAGTGATGTAGAACAGCTCCACGGGCCACGTCCTCCTCGCCCGTCATCTATCATCCCCAGTCTCCACCTCTTCTCCGAGCGATGATTACACCCTAAACACGGAAAATTAATCACCGCTCGGAGCTGGCCAGGTGTCTTGCCTCCGGAAATTATCTCGCTGCGGCAAAGGAACAGCTCGGATCTGATCATGTCTCATCATTTCATCGACAGAGCACCGCAGCGTCCTGTGAAAGCCACCGACCGACCGGCTTGCAAAGGGCTGGGCAGAGCAGCCGAGGGCCGGCCAGCCCTGCCTTCCTGCAAAGACCCAGGGCGGTGGGTGTAGGGGTTGGTAAGGCAGGCCGCCTGGAAGCAGCGCTAATTGCATCCCAGCTTCCAGCCAAGGAGGCAGCTTGTAGGGCAGACGCGGGCGCCCCCACGGAAGGGCAGCTCTGTTCCCGGAGAAACGGGAGGACGGCTTTGCAGAAGCTGGAAGCCCTCCGACCCCGCACTTAGCCCATTAGGCCGCGATCCGACGACGCTCTGAGTTCGCAATTCCATATGACAAGCCCTGCCTCGCGCACCGGTGGCTGAGAGCCGCGGGCTGCTGTGCCCTGTATGTATATTTTATTTTAACTACGGGGCCCTCTGGCAACGGCCTGTACGTTCCCATCAATCAGAAGCCCTGTTTGCCGGCTCCGTGCGGAGGCCAGTGCTTCTGAGGGTTTGGCAGGGAGAGAACCATCACGGGGACAGATGTGAAAATCATCGTCTTCATCTCATCGTGGCATTTCCAGTGTCTACACCCGGGGAGGGAGCACATTTGTGCAAAACACGGAACACATACAAGATCCACACACGCCAGGCAATGCTTTTCGGATCCGTAGAACTTGGAGCTCATGAGAGCTTAGTGGCTGCTATTCAACCCCTTTCCAGAAAGAACACTGCCGGCGCGGTTCCCCTCCCTGAGCCGGTCTCCCTCCCTCTCGGGGAGCACCCACGCCGATGGGGTTGGGGCACACGCTGCATGAAATAACGTTCCCCGATGGCGGGTTGATGCATTTGATGAAGAGGGGCCTGGGATAGAGTCTGTGGTCAAATAGAGCCATCCTAGGTGTTGTGGGATGCTGCTAGGTCTGCATCGCAGCCCCCCCCCCCTTCTCTTGGAGCCCAAGACGTATGCCCTCAGGACACGGAAGAAAAGGAAACGGAATCTCAACGCAGTGACCCGGGTGGGTGCCCCTTCTGTCGCGGCAGTCCTTCAGAAAGCCCCGTGGCCCTGGGAGGGCGGGTTGGGCTGTGTGCCAACCTCGGTCTTTCTGATGCAGAGTTCCCCCTGGGAAAGGGGGCAGGGCTGTCCAGACACCCCACTTCCTGGCTGCTTAGTGTGCTAACAGCAGACTGTACCCGGGATCACCAGGGGCCTCTGATTCTGCCAGTGGGGGCGGTGGGGTTTCCCAAACCAAGACCAACGGGGGACAGAGAGCTGCGAGCACCATCAGGAGGGAAGGAAGTTCACATCACACACAGACACTTGGAGTTGAAAGGGTCCGACAGTCGCCCCGCCGCCCTGAGCTGTGCAGATGGCTCCTGGTGACAGCTGCGTGATCCACGGTGCTTGGGGAGGTCACCACCTGAGTCATGTGACTGTACAAAAACGTGCACACATCCCTGGCCTGGCTCGAGGCAGGGACGATGATATATTGGGGGGGGGGGGGACAAATAAACAAGTGAAATTAAATCAAATCCATCCTACATTCAGATTCAGCCTAAATTCACAAATCAACAATCAGAGTGAGGAATCAATATGTCTGTCCTCAACGTGCCATGATACAGTTTGTCACTGACTATGATCTTGGGGCTTCAAAGGAACCTGAAGTTGGACATTCACGTTTGTCCTCAGTTAGGATGAGTGTTAACACACGGGGGAACCGAAGCTCACCACCGAAGACAGCCAATGCAGCCCCGTCCAAACTATTTCTCCATCCCCGTTGAATGTTCACGGGACTTTTCTTCCAGGCTTACATGAGGAGGCATGTGTGTGAACAATGGCAAGATGCTGTCTTCCAGAAGTTCACCTCGTCTTCATTACAGAACCCTACAGAACGCATTATTTTACACCAGAGTCCCGGTGCACGACATTCATGCACTGCAGGGGTGTGGGGTCCCTCAGCCCGAGGGGTCCTTAGTGTGGCCGCAGAGGCAGGAGAGGCTCCTGCCACCGCCGCTGCCCTCGCCAGCCATGAGCCCAGCTTCTGGCTGAGCGGTGCTCCCCCTGTGGGAGCGCACTGACCACCAGAGGGCACCTCCTGCGTTGAGCGTCTTCCTCCTGGTGGTCAGTGTGTGTCATAGCAACTGGTCGTTCTGCCATTCGGTCAATTTGCATATTAGCCTTTTATTATATAGGCTGCCCTGACGTGATTAAGAATACTGGGATGGTGAGCATGCGCTTTTCAAACCTTAAACAGATCATAGGTGAGAATGTGTTCTCCCTTTTTATTTATTTTTATTTTTTTAAATATATTTTATTGATTTTTTTACAGAGGAAGGGAGAGGGATAGAGAGTTAGAAATATCAGTGAGAGAGAAACATCGATCAGCTGCCTCCTGCACACCCCCTACTGGGGATGTGCCCACAACCAAGGTACATGCCCTTGACTGGAATCGAACCCGGGACCCTTCAGTCCTCATGCTGACGCTCTATCCACTGAGCCAAACCAGTTAGGGCTCCCTTTTTATTTTTTATTATTAATTTTTTAATCCTCACCTGAGGATAGGTTTATTGATTTTAGAGACAGAGAAGAAAGGGGGGGGGAGGAAGAGAGAGAGAGAGAGAGAGAGAGAGAGAGAGAGAGAGAGAGAGAGAAACATTGATCAGGTTGCCTCCCGTATTCACCCTACTGGAGATTAAACCCAAAACCTAGGTTAAGTACCCTGACCTGGAATTGAACCCGCAACCTTTTGGGGTATAGTACGATACTCCAACCAACTGAGCCATCTGGCCTGGGCCTCGCTTTTACTTTTGCCACAAAAATATTGTTTCTCTGCCTGTCTGTTAAAATTTTCACATATGGGGCCCTAGCCGGTTGGGCTCAGTGGATAGAGCGTCAGCCTGCGGACCAAAGGGTCCCAGGTTTGATTCCAGTCAAGGGCACATGCCCAGGTTGTGGGCTCGATCCCCAGTAGAGGGCATGCAGGAGGCAGCTGATCAATGATTCTCTGTCATCATTTGATGTTTCTCTCTCTCTCCCTCTCCCTTCATCTCTGAAATAAATCAATATATATATATATATAAAATATATATACATATATAGATAAATATATATACATAAATTCTATATATATGTATATATATAAATTCTATATATATGTATGTGTATATATATATGTACATATATATATACATATATATGTACATATATATATAGAGAAATTCTCACATATGGGAAGCTTCATTGACTCTAGAACTCAGATGCCTGAATGTAGCAGGCATCAGCACATACAAAAAATAAAAAAAATAAACCCGGGCAGATTGCATTATCCTGGGTGCTTCTGTTTATGGACAGTCTGTTCCCTTGTGCCCGTGCCGCCCGCCGAGGCCGGGCACAGTCTGGAGTCGAGCCCTTGCTCAGAGAACCCCTATGCTGTTCTGATGTGTCCACAAGCCTCTTCCATCTGACATGGAACGCACTGAAAATAACAGGAAGACACCGCTAAGTCAGCATCATGAACGTTGCGGGCGCCGGGCTGATGAAATAAAGTTTGCCAAGCCATGCCCCGCCGTCAGAAGTTCACTCTGCTCCCCCATGAAGCGTAGGGATATCCATCGACGGGTGTGACAGCTGGCTTTCAGAATATTCATGGAGGAAGAAAAAAAAAACACAAACAAAAAAAAACCGGCGGCGGCCTCCTCTCCTAGGTGTATTAAAGTACTACTTACCCCCTTTGGGAGAGCCGTGTCACCCATTCCAGCAGTGAATAGTGATGCATAAAATTGCAGGAGGAAAATGTGGAGGGAAATAAGCATACATCAGAAGCGGGGTCAAGAACCTAATTTCACAGTGACACACGCGTAATTTGGCTTTGAAAATTTTTGTCAATTCGAAATTCATTTGAAGAGGCATCGCTCAGGAACGCCAGGACCGGGGAGTCCTGAGAGATGCCGGCGTCGGGGCCTGTGAGATGCCAATATTTATAGCTCAGTTTACAAATACATTACCCCTGTCACAGTGAAATAAGTCACACGCTTCCTCGCCGCTCAGAGCCAGCCCAGAGGTGTAGGCATCAGGGAAAAAGATAAGGAGACGAGTAATTAGTACATTAATCTTTTTTATGCTATCATTTCTCAGACGTAGATGATCGTAATGTAAATTAGAAATAAAGGAGGGTTCAGGGAAAATAGAATTAATTTCCAGGAGGTCAACCGCTGTACAGTAACTGCCCCGCCAGCGCGGTGTAATTTACGGCAACATTTGTCCGTTTTTCCTGCGCGAGGCTGATTAGGGCGCTGCCGCTCTTCGCTATCAGTGGAAAGTCAGCTTGCGCGATAGCGTCGGGCGTCCTAATGAAATTCATTTGCAGAACAAAAATTTGAGCGACTTCAACAAGGGCTGTTACAGGCCCTAATGGCATTCTATGGATTATTGATTTTTGATTTAGTTTCTGCTCAAGAGGAGCCCATTTTCACAGCACCATTACCTCCGTAACGATTAGAGACAAAAAGTTAATTATGTAATTATAAAGCCAATAACAGACTTGTCTGGTTTACTTTGCTTTCGTCCGTTTAAACATTATCTCTCGCGCGCACATCATAACAGGCGGGGTGTGAGGAGAGAGATTAACGCCACCAAAGCAGATGTGAAATGTAATTCTCCCGGCCGGGCTGTCTGGGAAGCCATTAAGTAATCACAGCGCTCTCCCGCTATTACCTCCACACACACAGGGTGGGAAGGGTGCCTCCCAGGCTCCCTGAAGCCGGGCTCACACCGACCCAGCCCCGGGCGCCCAGGGGGAAAACCCTGCTCAATGGGCCGCCTCTGTCTCTTTGGAAAAAAAAAAGCGCAGGGAGCCTGACTCGGAGGATATGGGTCCTCGGATAAACCCAGGGACCAGTTTCCCCTGGAGGAGGGACTGGCGCCGCTGGAGGCTGGCGGGGCTGGCAACGAGGGCTGGCAACCAGGAGCCCGCTCTGGCTCTGACCGAGTCCCCGGCACCTCGTCTTTTGCTGGTCTTTGAGTTACGCTCTGGAATATGCGCGTTTTCCTCGTCAGCATCCTTCCCAGGGCTTCCACGCGACAGCTTCCCACGAAACTCTGCTCCCCAGTTAGCCGTGGAAGGCTGCTGCGGGGAAGTGCATTTGCCTGTGTGCGCGCGCGTGTGTGCGTATGTGTGTGTGCGTGTGCATATGTGTGTGCATGCCTGCATGTGTGTGCGTGTATGTGTGTGAGCGTGTATGTGTGTGTGTGAGCGTGTGTGTGCGTGTGCCTGCATGTGTGTGTGAGCGTGTATGTGTGTGTGCGTACGTGTGTGTGCGTGTGTGCGTATGTGTGTGCGTGCCTGCATGTGTGTACATGTGTGTGCGTGTGTAAATGTGGGCCTCTTCTTTTCTCTCCCCTCCTCCTAAGATCTTACCAGAATTGGGGTTAGAAGCGACCACCCCTAGCTGAGAGTTTATATCTTCATGACCTCATCCGGAGAATGCCTTTCTCCCGCCCAAAATTTCACCCTAAAAAAGAAAGTCGGTGGCAGGAATGTTTTCGGCTCAGGCTCATGTCCGAAGATGAATGAGGAGCCCCCACGGAGGTGGGGCGGGGGGTTATAACAGGGGACCTGAAAGCAGGGCTGTGTGGAGCAAAGCCAGCCTAACGCGCGGCTGGTAAGGCTCTGGAGGTTAACGACTCAGGTCAGCACGCCAGTTCCTGGGCACTTTTCTCTAAGCGGGTGAGAACGCCAGGCGTGGGGAGGAGAGGAGAGAAACCGAGGTACCGCTCATCTAGCCGAGAGCACCGTTTTCACGAAGGCTTAAAGCAGGGGTGGGGAACGTCTGGCCCGAGGGCCATACGAGGCCCACAGAATCATTTGGGCTGGCGCTGCCAAGGCATTCGGGGTGAGTCAATTAAATGTTTGACCACATGCAGCAGGCCAATGTTTAAGTGGATAACCTTGTGTGGCCCTCAAATGATGCTCTAAATATCCAAATGGCCCTTGGCAGAAAAAAAGTCCCCCCCGCTTCCTGATTTAAAGCAACCAAGTGCCCCCTGGGTGCCCCCACACCACCCCTGCCCCCGGGTGCAGGCATTAGAACTGCCCAGGGCCAGCTGAGGACGAAGGGTCTGTCATCACTCACCACCTGGGGCCCGACCTCATGGCCAGCTTTGGCCACCAGCTCTGCCATCTCAAGGTTGTTGGGCTCCACTGACCATGGAGGACCATCCAGGAGTTCGACGACAGAATGTCAATCAAAGGGCATTTGTAGGATGTCGCTCAACTTTCTGTCCAGCTGCTTGCAAAGATTTTTTTTTTTTTTTAGTAGTAGAGTTGCTGGATTACAGCAAACATGTTGATCTGCTGACCATCTTGTATCTATGGAGGTGCCATCTACAGCACCCCGAGTTTACAGCAGTTTATAACACCCCACGTAATTAACACTCGCATTCTGTGGCCAGATACCTCTGGCTTTAGCATCAACCAGCTCTGCACACCCCCCCACACACATCCTCTCCACCCCCCACCCCTGAATTTGGCAAAAGAACCCCAGACAGATCACGACACCAGGAAAAATAAAAGTGCCCGGGTGTCTGTAGAGCCACAGTCCGTTCAAACGCCTCTTGGACATGCTTGGTTTTCCTTTGGAACCTTTGCCAAGAAATCAAGCCTCATCGGACTCGAAGACCCATCTCTCGGGAGCATCTCTCATCTCACCCTCGTTCGGTGGGGCAAGCTCGCCCGCCTCCGGCACCAGAGGAGAAGGAAACACTCACTCGAGCTCCTGGAAGGCTCCTTCCGCAGGGAGGCGTTTGCCCTTAACGCCGAGATGGGCTTCCTACCCTGTCCTGTCATCCACCTAAAAATAAACCCCGGGGCCGGCGTGGCTCAGTGGTTGAGCATCGACCTATGACCCAGGAGGTCAGGGTTCGATTCCCGGTCAGGGCACATGCCCGGGTTGTGGGCTCGATCCCCAGCGGGGGGCGTGCAGGAGGCAGCTGATCCATGATTCTCTCTCATCACGGATGTTTCTATCCCTCTCTCCCTCTCCCTTCCTCCCTGAAATGAATAAACATCTATATTTTTAAAAAGAAAGAAACAGTTTGAAAAGGGAACAGGTTCTAGCACAAGGACTATAAGGAAGAATGTGCCCCGTCCCCCCCACCTCCCACCCGCCGGGTGGAGATTTTTTCTCTTAAACCTGACATCCTTTCGCATCAAAATCCCCTGCTTGTAAACTCCAGGCGAACGGGCCCGGCAGCCCGGAGCTCCCCTGACAGGAGGCGCCTGGCAGCACGTCGGCCCCATCACATCCCACTCGCCCGGTGCGTCCCTGGGCTGCTGCCGCTGTTGCTTTTTGGAAAGTCCGCTTCTCCAAACAGTCCTCTCACTGTTCCCGACCCCCCGGCGTCCCCCACGCCAGCCCTTCGTCTGCCTGCAGACACAGCCCTGCTCATCCGTCCTCCTCATCTCCCACTGACACTTGCTCCCGCCGCTCTTTGCCGCAAAAAAAAAAAAAAAAAATCTGTGCTGTGAACACAGTTTGACATTTCCTGACATTTCATGAACTAATTACACTACAAATAATTAAGCATGTTCACATCTGTAACAAACGAAGGCAAAATGGTTGTCAGCGGGCGTGATTGATGACCTCCCCGAGAGTTGATCTGATGAGATTCTCCCCACCCTGGGCAGGCGCCCGATGCCACCGCGTCGGCAATCATGCCTTCAGCCCTTCCCATCAGATCCCGCCGCCCAGCGGCTCAGAGAAAAGGATGGGAAAATTAATGACTACAATGCGATATTTGCATTTTTTTTTCCAGGGCTGCAAAAAAACAATGAACAAGAGATGTGACAACCTCAATTATTTGGTGGCGCTAAGCGCTGGGCGACAGCTCCTGCTGCAGGGAGCTGCCGGGAAGCCCGGGGGTGTCAGGCCGGCTGGAAAAATGGCAGGTGACAACAACAACAGTTTTTTTTTTCCTTCATGCTACATGGGCCCACAGAAGCTCCGCTCAAAAGACAAATTGCAGGAGCAATTTCTTATGGAGGGGGAAATTTGTCAGCATTTAAGCTCACTCCTCCGCAAAGGATGGCCCGGGCTCTGAGAATAAAGCGAGGCCGCAGACAAAGGAATGCGGACTGAGATCTGGCAATCGATGCACCTGCCGATGGCCGGGTCTGCTTTGTGCCGCGCGGTCTGAGGGCTCCCGGCCACGGCTGCACGCTGTACAGAACTGCACACTCCCTGCCTGCTGGGATCTCATTTGGAAGGGACCCCGGTCTGCTGGAGACCTCACTTGGCTTTTTCCAAAGCCAGCTCCAGCCAGTTTTCTGGGCACATTTCTCTCCGGAAGTTGCCCAAACAAATGGATTTATCAGCCAAGATGATGACGGCACAGAGGCTCCGGGAGCCAGGATGCACGCGTGAAATAAAATAAATGCCTTCGGAGAGAGGAGAGGGCACCGCATCCCTCTCTATCCAGCGCCTTGCCAGCGACACCCTGGCCACTTAAGAGGGCAGAACGGAGTTTTTGCAGCCTGATTTTTAAGTGCAGAACCAATTCCATTATGTGGAAGTCCTCCCATAATTTTAATTCTATAATGTAATCCGTCTGTTGTTTTTAAGTGGAATAAACAAGTCAATGTAAAATGTAATTCGCTATTTGAGGTTTGGTTGTTGCCAACCCACCAAATTACAATTGGCCATGCAAGGGCATCTGGGATACACTAGCCATGTGGAATAGTGTGGAACTACTGCTGTGTTGATCACCTACTATGCGCAAGATACCGTGAGGTGGTTTGCATAGATATCCTATCCGTTTTCTTCACTGCAACCCTACAAGGTAGACACGGCTATCCCCATTATACAGATGAGGAAACTGAGGTTTAGGAAGGTTAGGTGACTTGCCCAACAACACACAGCTAGTACGTGGCAGAGACAAAATTCAAACCTAGACCTATTTGGCTCCAATGCTTGGGGAACGTCCTCTCCTTGTTCTTTGGGTCACCACCGTGTTATTTCTGGGGAGGTCAGTCAAGCTTATTCACTCCTCTCAGGGCGGGGCCCACGTCCAAAGGATGGATGATTCATCGTCCTCTGTCTCCCTCACCGCCCTCCTCTCAACCCCCAGCCACTCTCGGATTGAAACGCACATCGTCTCCATTACTGGCCTCCCAACGCAGCCCACGTCCTGCCCCCAATCCATTAGCGAGATGGGACTGTCTCTCTGTACAAGGAAGAAATCAGCCTGAAGCTTTTTTTTGGGGGGGGGGGTCTCTGACTTCTCACTTCAAACACACCCCCAGCCCAGGGGCCTCCAGGCAACACGCAGTTGTGTCCCTTTATATCTTAAAGGAATTTGAGCTTCAACTTTTCCGTTTTCTGCTTGAATGCTACAGGGAAGGTGAGTCGACGGCCGGCATTCTCTCCTCCTGCAAGCAGGCGCTGAACGCAGGCTGCCTCTCTTCTAGCTCAGGGCACCGATGCAGGCCAGGGGAGCAATTCTTGGGCGAAGGATAAGGGGTTTCTAAGCTGGGATTGCCCTGTTTTTAAATTGCCAGATCACAGTGTCGATTGAGAGCCTTAGCCTTAACCTTCCTCCTCCTCTCCTATCAAAACTCAAGTGCTGATCCACAGTTCGCCCGGGGTCGGGCTTTTCAACATGCACCGTTGTCGGTGGTATGGCGGACAATACGTCGGGGCGCTTTTGACCTTCATTCCACAACCTGACTTCAGTATCCGCTAATTCCCTTCGATAAAACAAACTGCATCCATCCCCTCGCGTGTGAGCAGCGGCGGCTTCCATGGTTTCTGTCCTCTCTCGTAAGTTCCTCCTCCAGATTAAATGCCGCTGTGCCCAACGCACTGCTCTGGGCTGCGGTGGGGAGGAGCGATTCGATTAGTATGGATTCTGGAACCGGCTGAGTACTGCCTCCGTGTCCTCTCTAGAAAAGAGGCGATGTGTCGAGGGATATTAAGAATGGCCATTTAATGTAAAAACTCCGATAATACACGAGTTCAAGGGAGAAAATGAGGGGAAGCTTTTAAGCATCCTCCCCAGACGGATCGCAGAATAATACGATCGCCCGCGGAAGGGGGGCTGGGCGGCTCCATCAGAAGGCCATTACAGAAGAGGGGGGGTTACAGTCCTCGCGGCGGAGAGCATTCCGGGGCCGCAGCGAGCGTGCGGCGACACGTAATGAATTATCAATAGAGAGCGGGTGATTCGGTTACAGGACAGTATGAGCAGAAAACTTCCTGTGACACCGTTTTAATCCGCCCCCCTGATGAATGGCTTGAGGAGGGAGCCCCATTTCTGCTGTGAGCAACGGGAATGGGGGAGTGGGCACGCGGGTCCCCAGAGAACATTGTAAACGCTCCTATGAGCCAAGGATTCCACACACACCCCTTACTCCATGATTCCCCCGAAAGACACCCGCGTGTCGGCGTCACACACTGAACTAGCGGCGCTACATGAATGACCACTAAGTCCAATAGAACCGGATGGACAAAAACAGCGGCCGCTGCCCTCCCATCCGCCTCCCCCAGCCACTGATTGCTAATGTGATTTTTTGAAAGAGTGTATGAAAATATTTATTTCAAGCCTGACCGGTATGGCTCAGTGGGTGAGCATCTGCCTATGAACCAGGAGGTCACGGTTCAATTCCAGGTCAGGGCACATGCCCAGGTCGAGGGCTGGACCGCCAGTAGGGGGCGTGCAGGAGGCAACCGATCAATGATTCTCTCTCATCATGGATGTTTCTCTCCCCCTCTCCCTTCCTCTCTGAAGTCAATAAAAATACTTATTTCCATTACTGAGGTTTTCGGGGCCTCCTTAAACTTTGCTCCTGAGATGGTGTGTGTCTCAGTCACCTCAGCCCAGGTCCTGCCCCGTCGCCGTAAGTCTGCAACAAAACAGGCAACATCGTCCCAGTTCACAGCCTGGGAAGCTGGGGTTCAGCGACCTCATAACTGGGGCTCACGGTTTGTAATCGGTGGAGTTGAGATACAACTCCGGCTCGTCGGCTCCAAACTCCCAGCGACCTTCTACTTTACCATGTTCTGTCTCTCTCTCTCTCTCTCTCTCTCTCTCTCTCTCTCTCTCTCTCTAGCTAAATCTTTCCTACCCAGTATTGCCACCCCAATAACAGAGCTCTTTATAGAGTTTCAAAATGCCCTTTGCCTCACTGACCAATCCTGGGTCAAGGGAGCTCTGTGGCTATTTCACGTGGAAAAGCCATTTGGCATTTACCAAGAGGACATGTCCTGCCTGGGCACTGAGGTGCCCATCTGCCCGGGCACTGAGAAAAGCCCACCTTCAGGGGCGCTCTCCCACACTTCAAATACTGTTTTCGCGAAGGTTTGCGAAGGGACCCAATCCTGGCAGCGATGGTTGCCCCCGGGGATCAGAATTGGTTGCCCAGGAACCAAAAATGTGTGCTTCTTACTGTACTGGTGGACCTGGGGTGCCTTTTTTTTTTTTTTAGAAGTATAATTGACAATTTTGAGGTATAAGACTCCATCCTAAGGAGAACAAATCATAACTCTGCTGTCCACAAGTTTCGTGGTCCTCTCTGTCTCAGCTGTCTGGTTTGTAAAATGGGGATAAAAATAGCGCTTCCCTCCTCGGGTCGTTGCTAGGATTAAATGAGATACTGAAAGTAGAGCATCCGGCCGTGTCTGGTACCAATAATGGCTCCGCACTCTTAGCCACATACACAGTCTGGAGACGCAGGCGGGCCGAGAAGCCAGCGTCTTTAGGGTAATTCCCTCCGCCGTTAGGCCGTCTGGCCGCGAAATCAGTTCCATGTGTCTTTACCAGGAGCTCCCAGCCCAGGGAATTAAGATCTCGGCCTTGGGGAGTGGGTAGGGACACGCCCTTTAAGCCTTCCTCTTTTGATGGAAGTAAAATTGCAAAATGAATCGTCATCACAATAGCAGATCATCATCCATCGTAGCCACGCTGGGCCCTCAGAAAGGGTATTGATACAGCCACAGGAATGAGCCCAGGGCCGGAGGCCACGCTCCCGGGAGCCGGGCTGGGGGAGAGCTCGAGTTGCCATCGTGATTGAAGACATCGCCGCTGGGCCTTGGGATGCCCGGCGTTCTGATATGTTCGCCACCATCACTGCCCCAGAGAGAAGGAGAGGCTGGTCCGTGAGACCTCACGGATGAAATGAAAAAGGGGGGGGGGCTGGTTGGTTCTCTGTTGACACTTCTCATCTCTGGGGTTTAACCACTGACTTAATTTTGGGCAGATCTGTACAGGAACAGTGATCAATCGGCCCTGTAAAAGCGATCAATCAATATTTGTTGAACTGTGTACGATGGATTGGACTTAGGTTTATGTAATTCCCACAGCTCGGCGCTAGGCCCTCGGTAAACACTGTTGATAAGCCAAAGACTCTGGAACATTGAATGAGCCATTCATTCGTTTGAAGTTGGACAGGGCAACTTGAGAGGGTATGGATTGGCTGATCGCAAATGGGCAAGAATTGGTTAGCAAATACCAACCATGATGCTGGGGCTTAGTTGAGAGAAGACGCCACACTCAGTTCTGGCTGACTGACCCCATCTTCTGTGACGGACCCGAATGTCCCGTCCCCGAGCATCGCTGAGACAAGAACCTCCTCACCACTAGGGCCCGGGGCTGCTTCTCCAGGTTCCGATCTTCTCAGGGAGGGTTTTTGATTAGCACATCCTTCTGGGAATCCACTCGGCGCTGAAAGTTCTCAATATGTGTATACTCTTTCAAAACGGAATTCAGTTCTGTCTCTTACTGCCTGAATTACCATTTTCCCAGATTCACTTTGTGGGTTATCACACATTAAAAATCAAAACCACGTTCCTGCTGCTTAAAAAAAAAAATAAAAAGACCAAGAGAAGAAACTTAATGGCAAGATCATTCCAACTGCTGTATTTATTCATTTGCCATAAGATAATCAGGCCATCACTTTCACAGAGTAGTGAAGGCGTGTGTCTAAAGACGAGGGAAGGAAGAGATCTGAATCATACATACCCCATCGGTCTCCTTAGGCAGCCTATAGAAAGAGACAGCAATGCTCTCTCAGTCAGGATCGGCTAGGCTATGCTGCAGTAACAACCACAACATCTCTGCAGGGGATTTCACACTAATGCTGCACATCTCACTCGTGCCAGCCGGGGGCTCTGCTCATTGCATTCACTCAGAGACCCAACTTCTCTGATGACCACAGTAGTGGGAAGGGAACATGGGAAGCAAGAAGCATACCGACTCTAAAACTTTTTGGCCTTACATCACCACTTCTGCTCACATTTTATTGGCCAAGGCATGTCACATGGCCAGGCTCTCTTCAAAGGAGGCAAGGAAGTGTAGTCCTTGCTTGTGTTAGGAAGAAGGACACTGGAAGTATTTGTTGAAAGGCAGAAATGACTACCACAGACCCCACGTCTACAGGGCACACCATGAAGAGTCTGATTCCTCCAGGCCAAGCGAAGCTGCATCCAGGAGAAGGGTCACTGGTTAAAACCCCAGATTCCAAAAATATACACCTGTTAAAAGCCTGGTATGGTGACTGTATAAGGAACTCCTCCAACTCAAAATTAAATAGACAAGCAACTCAATATTTTTTTAAAGGGGGAAAGATTTGAACAGATATTTTACAAAGGAAACAGGAACTGATGAATGCCCATAAACACATGAGAAAGTGTTCAACGTTGTTAGTCATCAGGAAGATGCCAATGAAAACCACATTGAGCTACCACTACACACCCACCCGATTGGCTAAAACTGAAAAGCCTGACAACACCAAGTGTTGGCAAGGATGTGGAACAAACAAACCTCTCAAACGTCATTGGTGGGAATGTAAAATAATATGATCACTTTGGGGAAAGTGTAGTCATTTTTTTTTTCTTACAAAACTGAACATTCCGCAATCCTGTGGCCTAGCATTTCAGTGCTAGGTATTTACCCAAAAGAAATACAAGCATCTGTCCATGAAAAGACTTGTGCAAAAAAGACACGAAGCCATTTGATTATTAGAAGCCATCACGTCCTCGGTGTCTAGAAATAGGAGAATGGATAACCAAACTGAGGTACAGCCATATAACAGAAGTCCACAACAAAGAAAACAAACTACTGATACATGTAATGACATGGGTGCACCTAAAAAGCATTATGCTGAGTGAAGGCCTTGCACTAAAGCCGTGCACTCATGTATGAGTCCATTTTCGGGGAGCGGTTCTAGAACAGGCTATGCTAATTCATGGTGGGAAAAATGGGAGGAGATACTTGCTTCTGTGGAGTTAGAGGCAAGAATTGGCTGGAGGAGGCAGGAGGGAGCTTTAATGGGAGATGGTATTGTGCTCTATCTTAATAGGAGGGTGCATTACAAAGGTATACACATTTGTCAAAACTCATGTACTGGCATGCTTAAGATTTATGCACGCCATGAATAGAATTTTTTCTTTAAAAAAGCGATAAACAAGTATTAAACTCGAGTGGATGGCATGCAGGCTGATATATGTAGGGATAAAGTGTACTGAAGCCTGCAACTTACTTTGAAATGCACACACATAAATATAAAACGGATTGATGGGTGGATAAAGGATGGGTATGTGATAACGCAAGTATAGCAAAATATTAATTGCTAGAGGCCCGATGCATGAAATTCATGCAAGATTAGGCCTTCTTTCCCCCGGCTGCTGGCACCGGCTTCCCTCTGGCACCCAGGACCCGGGCCTCCCTCACAGCCCCGGCTTTGTCCGGAAGGTCGTCTGGAAGGACAACCGGAAGGATGTCTGTTCTAATTAGCATATTATGCTTTTAGCATTATAGATAGGACCTAGGTGATGGGTAGATTGCAAATTATTCCTTCTGGCCTTTTATACAGATGGAAGAAAGAAAGACATCCCCACAGGTTCTGGAGCCCAGTCCTGCTGGTTCCAAGGCAAGCTCCTTCCCTTACTGGCTGTGTGACCCTGGCAAGTTCCTTAACACGCCTGGCCCTGGGTTTTCTGGATAGCACCCACTTCTTGGGGTGGTGGTGAGCCTTAAAGGAAATCAAGCTTATACAAGCTCTTATCTCCTAACAAATGCCCAGGTCATCTCAGATACTGTTATTTTCATTATTATTCATTTGTCTGTTCTTTGTCAGATTTTCTGAGAATGAATTACTTAAGAACAGCTCTGCCCTTGTCATTCCAAAGTCCCCACACCCATAAGAGGAACTGGAGCCTCTGTTCGCCTACCCTCCTGCTCAGGAAGTGTGGGCAGAACAGAATCTGTGGGGTTGCCCAGTCATAACCTCATGACAAACACCCTCCTAATCCCTCTCGCCACCCACCAGAGAGGGACTCACGGGACAATCCGGGCATCCCTGAAGCCAGAATCAGCTCTTACAAGAGGGATTTCCCAGGAGGGAAGGCATGGCTCGTTCTGGAAAAGGGATAACTCAAGACCACCTTCTTTTCCTCTTGGGCACCCCATTCTCCAGATTGCTGATGAGAGCAGGGGTTGTCACCAGAGCCATTTGCTGCCTCCTCCCCCCCACCCTCCCCATCGGGGAGCACTTGGCAATGCCTGAAGACATGCTGGATTGCCATGACAGAGGGGGGGTGGTTTGCTGTTGGCACCTAGTGGGTAGCGAGAGGCCAAGGATGCTGCTGAACATGCTACAAGGCTCAGAACGGCCCCTCCCAGCAACAGGACTGATCCTGCCCCAGATGTCCTCGGTGCCGAGGCTGACAAGCCTGGGTGGAGCAGGACGGGGCACTGTGGCCTGGTCAGCACCGCTCATTGGTCAGCTGTCCCCTGAGTCTTACATGGCAGACCCTGGGCTCACGGGGAGGGAAGCACAGGCTCTGGGCTCGGGGGAGGGAAGAATAGGAGTCCTGCCCGGCTGCCAGGGACACTGCCTCCCTCTCTCCACCTCCCCCTTCTTTGCGTCCTCAACACACAATGCTCCTTGAGATGTTCAAGACCCCGTGCCGCTCCCACCTTTTTTCAAAGCTGGAGTGAGGATGCCCGCGTCTCCTTGATTTGCTGCCGACGCCCATTTCCCCGAGGCCAGGGGAGCGCGGGCCAGGGGCCATGAGGAAGCGGCTATAAAAACAGCAGCTGCAGTAAATGCAATCTCATGGCTGCCCTCGGTGCCAGGCCCGCATGAGAGGAAGCGTGTCCTAGCCCTTCAGTCACGACATCCACTTGAAAGCGGCCTCCAGGTTTGGAGGGGGTGCCCACGCCAGCCTGCCACACCCGGAAGCCGTGCGTGGAATGCCTGCGCAGGCCTCTCTGGCCCATCTCTGCCCCCAGCCCAAGCCACAGAGCCCGCGATGCCACCATTAGATGCATTCTTTTGGGCTACGCATTGTCCTCTGGACTCAGTCCTTTTATAAAGTATGAACGTCCTCGGAAAAACTCATTCATCAAGACGTTCCTGGGAACGTGCTGAGTAGCGGTGGGGTGCAATGGCTTTAGGAGCAGACAGACCCTGCATTTGAGCCTGAGATCCATCCTTCAGTTGCTGTGTGGCCCCGAGTGAGCGACTGAACCTCTCTGGGCCTCAATGTCCTCATCTGTAAAATGGGGACAGTAACAGCCCCTGCCCTTAGGGTTGGTGTGGGGTTATATACATGTGAATAAAGCGAATACAGCACGAAGCACGGTGCCAGGCTCCGGGGAAGCTCTCACGTGGAATCTTTAGCATGCTGATCACAGTGGTGGTCACAGTAAGCTGTGGTGGTGGGCGTGGCCTAGGAGGGAGGCGGGACTCACCTCCCAATGACTCTCGTGCAAAGTAGGAAGTTAACATGTCTTGTTCCCCACCTCTCCGCACTTCCCAACACGTATCACAAGTCCACACACAGTCTCAAAACGACACGCTCAATCCCCACCCCACATACGCACAGATACACACGTTCACAGACAGAAACATGTTCACAGATATACGTACATTCTCCCATATTCATACACAAAACATCCACATCCACAGAGGTACACACATGTCCCTCACATTGACACACACACATAATCACACGCATATGCACATTGCACACAGACACACACATGCACAGACATGCACACATTCCTCCACATCCACACAATCACACATGTTCGTGGTTACACATACATGTACACACACACACACACACACACACACACACCGGCTATGTCCAGAGCTATTGAACACATTAAAATCCCCTGGTGCCTCACAGCCTTGTTGGGGCACCTCAGAGCTTTCTTCAGGTTCATCCCGTGGCCGACAGGCCAGCTCCAGGCAATGCTGCCCTCCCCCGGGGCCCTGGGAGAAGCTGGGGACGTCCTGGGTGTGGAGCGGCCCTGTGGGTTTCCTTAGCCCCTTGGCAAGCTTCTGGCCGATGGCCTCCTGCAGCCATGGCACTGACACCCACGCCCCGCCTCAGACATGAGAGGCGGGGGCACCCACTCCTCTCTCCACTCACCCAGGGACTCCAAACCCCAGGCCGGAAGCCACCTTCCTGCACTCAGTTATAATGCAAATTAAGTTTCAATGCCTTTGCCCACCAGCTGAGCTGGCATGGCGCCCCTTGCCCTTGTCATAAATTAAAGCCTCCAACAAATTTTAAATGAATTATAAAAGTTGGAAATTAAATCTGGCGAAATTAGGGGCTTGCCTTGGTAAGCGAATGACACAGGAGCCACCAGTGGCTGGGAGCGAGCGGTGGGGATGTCCTGCCACACCTGCAGCCCTCGCCCCCTGCCCCAGGAGGGGATGTGCTCAGCTCTCCAGGGGTGACGCCTCTGAGTGTGACAGGCATATGCCTTTTCACTTCTTTATCTTACGCTCCGGGTTATGGAAAAAATGCCAACATACATAGAAGTCGAGAGAATGGTAAGATGGACCCTTATGCAAAGTCACTCGGCTTCAGCAAGAAACATAGTTTTAGAAATGGACCGGCATGCCCTACCCCAGAAACCAAGGCCTCCTTGCTAAGCGTCTGCTCTGTGGCTCCCCACCTCTGAATTGATTGTTTGGGGGGGGGGAGGCAGGGATACAGGAAGAGATCACTGATCAATGTTGTGGCTCCAGGAAGCCTCTTTCGAGGGCATGAGAGACAGTAATCATCGTTGGGGAGGACAGAGGGACTTAAAAGCTCCCTTTTGTGTGTCAAGAGCTGGCTTGGGAAGTGTGGACACAGAGCTTTATATACACGCAACCCGGAGAGCAGGGGGTCCCACCTGGCAGGAAGCATGAATGTCCCTTCAGCTTCCTGGGGATGATCCCCTCCCCCCCATGGCCATGTCCAAGGACATGACCCTCCAAGGACATTGCCAGCGTGGAGAGGCGCAAGGCAGAGCTCCTGCTTGCCCGTGAGGAGCACAGGGTGTGTTGAGGACCCACCATTCCCACACGCCATAGTGAAGGGGCAGAGGGAAACAGCGAATGTTAACATGTGGCAGCCACAGAGAGTGGACTTCATCACCAGAGGCCACGGCCAAAGTCCCCGTGTAGACTCAAGCCTGCCATCCCCCAGACGAGCAGGCCTGAGTCTGACAACCGGATGCTGACTCAAGTTCCTAGTCACCATCCGATGAGCTGTGAGTGAGGCCCCGGAGAATGGCCCCTTCTCATGGCGGCCACTAGGCTCTAAGCTTCCCCTATAACCAGGGGCCGTCATGGAAATGACACACGGGAAGAGAGATTATTGTGGGGGGAACAGCTCCATTAGGAAGTTTGAATAGATTTCATATTTACCCCAAAGAGATGATCTTAAACCAGGAGATACTGAAATGGGCGAGAAGGGGAGCTACAGGGAACGATGAGATCAGTTCTAGAAAATGTCACAAGAGACATTTTTTAATAGCTCTGAGTGTCCAGACCTGAAGGACATTGCCCAAGGTCACAGAAGGGCCTCGAACACCTGCAGCTTGTCAATCTTACACAAAGTTCAAGGTGCCCGTCTCCTGGCTTCCCCTTGACCTGGAGCAACAATGGTGATTGGGCAGAGATCACAGCATTCGGGGCAGGGAAGCTAGGCGGCTGCTGTTGCCACTCTTTTGTGGGTGGAAGAACCCAATGAGAGGAGGGTCACTGTGCTCAAAACATCAGAATTAAAGTCCAAGGGGCTTTCTCCCTCTGGGGGGGGGGTGGTACTTAGAGCCCCTGGGAAGGGTTATTGGTGGGTTTCCTGCTTGCTCCTTCCTCCCCTTTCTGCCTTGCATTGGGAATGTCAAGAGGAAGAAAAAGAGCATCTGGGTGCCAACCAAGAGCCATCTCTCAAAATGAGCAAGAAAGGTGTTGGGGGACGGGCTCTGCCCGGCCAGCGTGGCTCAGTGGTTGAGCGTCGACCTATGAACCAGGAGGTCACGGTTGATTCCCGGTCAGGGCACATGCCCGGGTTGTGGGCTCGATCCCCAGTGTGGGGCGTGCAGGAGGCAGCCAATCCATGATTCTCTCTCATCATTGATGTTTCTCTCTCTCCTTCTGAATGCAAGTAGATTCTAATCAGAGGCAGAAAAGACACACATTTTAAAGGGGAAGAACGTAACACCTGACGTCTCTCTCCTTCACATGCCAACCAGCTCATCACCACTCAGAGGTCAGCAACCGCCTATGCCAGGCTGGCCACCCGAGGTGCCAGGCGGGACAGCCTCCGGGAGCTGTAACACCCAGCGAGGTGAGGGTTGTGTCGGGAGAGCGGCCGCTCTAATTAACCGGAGCTGCCTTGCGGAGGTGCCAGGGCCGACGGGCCACTCAGCCCAGGAGACCCAGTGGCAGGAGGGTTACTGAGATCCCTGCAAAGGCCCCGCAAGCAGGCTTTCAAGATAATTAGGAAGCAGGCTTTCAGGATAATGGCCTGAGTAGAGGCAGCCCCAGCCCGGCCTGCGCGACAGGGCCGTGTCCTGCCCTCCTTGTGTCTGTCCTTTCATTCCTGGGCAAAAAGGGAAGTGATGCTTTTCAAACGTGTGGACTGTGGCACACACAGTGTAGCCTGGCGCATGCGTGTGTGCGCACACACACACACACATGCACACACACACACGCGCACGCACACACACACACGCACACACACACGCACACACATGCACACAACGGAGACAAAAGTTACACAGTCACACCGCCCCTCCCACGTGCAATGCACTCTGGACTTTCTGTTCTCTTCTATTCCATATTTTTTAAAGCCGGTCATGGCCCGTTAAAGCGCATTTGCCACCCACCGATGGGCTGCAACTGAAAAAACACTGGCCGGCCGGCCGGCCGCACCTGGCTGTCTTGGTATTGCATTTCTGCCCAGAGTTTCCACGACAGGCGATTGGTCTGGGATGTTACACTTCAGTTGTGTTGAGCGTCTTCCATCGGAGAGCCCAGACACGGAGCTCTTTTGCAGGACAGCCGGCCTGAGCGTTTGCTCCGATGACAGGGGGTGGCGTTGCAGTTATAAGGAAGCCCGTGAATGCTGGTGACAGAGGCTGCAGGGAGACATGTACAGTGTCTGGTCAGCTACACGGACGTGTGGGAGGTCTACAGAGCAAGTTCTCCTTCCGGGTCCATCCTCTGTCTTTCTGGAGACACAGTTCTTACAAAAAGCCCAACGGAACTGAGGCCAGGTCAATCAGAGCTGGACAGCAGAGCACCTGAGGCCTAGACTGGCTGGCTGGCTGCGTGACCTTGACCGAGTCCTTGACCCACGGTGGTGCATGCCATTCCTTACCTATTTCAGTGCTCATTTCCTGCGCCTTCTTTCTTGACACCTCCCATGATGCAGCTGGGAAGTTGAATGTCCCCTCCCCCAGCATCCTTGCGGCCAAGGACGTGTCAGCAGAAGGCTGATGAGAAGAGGGTGGTCTGAGAGAGCTTTTTCATTTTTGTTTTTAATATATTTTTATTGATTTCAGAAAGAGGAAGGTAGAGGGAGAGAGAGAGAGAGAAACATCAACGATGAGAGAGAATCATGGACCGGCTGCCTCCTGCACAACCCCTACTGAGGATCAAGCCCACAACCTGGGCCTGTGCCCTTGACCGGGAATCGAACCGTGACCTCCTGGTTCATGGGTCGATGCTCAACCACTGAGCCACGCTGGCCGGGCTGTGAGAGCTTTTGAGTGTCTGATAGAAGACCCAGGAGCTGGCTGGTGCCAAGCCTTTTCTCCATGCTTCCTGCTGAGAGCGGGCATGACTGGGGAGGGGGCCCCCTGAGCACCCCGGGGTGACAAGCATGAAGACGAAAGCCAGCCGAGTGGGGATGACAGAGAACAGAAACGGGGCCGAGGTTTCCGGTGGCATCCCTGGGCACAGACACATCGGCCAGCACCAGCGCCTGGACTTCTGGCTAGTCGGGAAAAAGAAATGTCTGTTTATTTTTTTTTAAATAAAAACTGTTGGATTTTCTGTGTCTTGGAGCCAAATTCCTTCCCAGTGCGCACAGCCTCTCTGGGCAATGTCAAGTGAGGACACTGTCCCCAGTCCCACCCTCTCCCCAGAGACATCACGGGGTCAAAACCAGGGTGCCAGGGCCTCAGCACGCTCTCATGTGAGGGCAGGTGGGCCGTCCTGGGGGCCATCCTGGGGGCTGCAGCATGTTCAGCAGCATCGCCAGCCTCTGCCCCCTAGATGCCAGGAGCAACCCTTCCAAACACGCCTTCACTTATTGGTTTATTGATTGATTCTTGATAATTCTTTATTGTTGAAAGTATTCAGCACATGCCCCCTTTCCCCCCCCATTGGCCCCCAGCCCCCGGCCCCCGCCCCCCACCCCAGGCCTTCACCACCCTATTGGCTGTGTCCATGGGTTAGATATCGCCCAATGTCCCCTGGGGGACAAAACTGTCCCTGGTGAGACCCACTGATCAAAAACAGGAATGACGGATGTGACTGCACATGAAAGGTTAAAATTTCCATGAGAGGGAAAAACGGGATTGCCAATGCATGGCATTTCCTTTAGTTGTTAAAACAAAAGTCTTTTAAGGACATTTTTACACTCAGATTAACATTGTTGGTCTTTTGGTTTGTTTTGTTTTTTTCCCCCATAAATAAAAAGCAACAGTTTCCAAAAAAAACAAGAGACAGAATCCAGCCAAGTGTCCAACTTGATTCATTCCTCGGAGGAGCAGGAGCTAGAGGTTCCGGCAGCCAGGAGGGGTGTCCTGGAGGACATTCCGGGGAGTGATGGAGCGGGGCATCCGGGAGGACATTCCGGGTGGTGATGGAGCGGGGTGTCTGGGAGGACATTCAGGTGGTGATGGAGCAGGGCGTCCGGGAGGACATTCCGGGGAGTGATGGAGCGGGGCGTCCGGGAGGACATTCCGGGGAGTGATGGAGCAGGGCGTCAGGGAGGACATTCAGGTGGTGATGGAGCAGGGTGTCCAGGAGGACATTCCGGGGAGTGATGGAGCGGGGCGTCCGGGAGTACATTCAGGTGGTGATGGAGCAGGGCGTTAGGGAGGACATTAGGGAGTGATGGAGCAGGGCGTCAGGGAGGACATTCCGGGGAGTGATGGAGCGGGGCATCAGGGAGGACATTAGGGAGTGATGGAGCAGGGCGTCAGGGAGGACATTCCGGGGAGTGATGGAGCGGGGCATCAGGGAGGACATTAGGGAGTGATGGAGCAGGGCGTCCGGGAGGACATTAGGGAGTGATGGAGCAGGGCGTCCGGGAGGACATTCCGGGGAGTGATGGAGCAGGGCGTCAGGGAGGACATTCCGGGGAGTGATGGAGCAGGGCGTCAGGGAGGACATTAGGGAGTGATGGAGCAGGGCGTCAGGGAGGACATTCCGGGGAGTGATGGAGCAGGGCGTCAGGGAGGACATTCCGGGGAGTGATGGAGCAGGGCGTCAGGGAGGACATTAGGGAGTGATGGAGCAGGGCGTCAGGGAGGACATTAGGGAGTGATGGAGCAGGGCGTCCGGGAGGACATTAGGGAGTGATGGAGCAGGGCGTCCGGGAGGACATTCCGGGGAGTGATGGAGCAGGGCGTCAGGGAGGACATTCCGGGGAGTGATGGAGCAGGGCGTCAGGGAGGACATTCCGGGGAGTGATGGAGCAGGGCGTCCGGGAGGACATTAGGGAGTGATGGAGCAGGGCGTCAGGGAGGACATTCCGGGGAGTGATGGAGCGGGGCGTCCGGGAGGACATTCCGGGGAGTGATGGAGCAGGGCGTCAGGGAGGACATTCCGGGGAGTGATGGAGCAGGGCGTCCAGGAGGACATTCGGTGAGTGATGGAGCGGGACATGGACACAGCCCACCTTTGCTGGCTCCAGCGCGTCTCAGCGAAAGCTCTGCTTCCTCAGCACTGAGGGAGGACAGAGGAGGAGGACGCTCCAACCATAAAAACAAGCACAAAGACACTCAGCCGCTCTGTGCCTGTGTACCGCTCCCCGCAACCCCCCCCCCCCCCGGGACTATATTGGAGAGAGATGGGAAACGTGACCCTGAGGAGTCCCTCCTGGAGTCGGACATGAATAAAGATGTCTTGGGGGGACCTGGAACCCCATAAACCAGGCCCTGGCTGCGTCCTGAGGTGTGGGTGGCAGCTTGCCCAAGCTCTGTCAGGAGCCACTAAAGCTTCGGAAACTCCAGAAATACGGGTCCTGTCTTGTTCTCTCTCTCTCTCTCTCTCTCTCTCTCTCTCTCTCTCTCGGAGAGGAGCACGGGCCCACATAAATACTGCTAATGACATGTGCTGAGATGGCTGGCAGCCGTTCCAGGCACCCCACCTGCCATATTTTGCTGCCAGGACAGACAGGGGAAACCACACTGAGCGCCAGGCCAAGCCGAGGGCGGCACCTTCTCCAGACACAGCAGCTCCCTCCTCCCTGAACCCCGCCCTCAGGGTGCACAGGCCTCCACGTGCAGGGCTGGACTGGGGGCAGGGGCGGGGGGGGGGGGGCTCCGGAGACCACCGTCCTGGCCCTTCTCAGCCCGCCCCCCGCTGTCTCCTGCGGCTGCCCACTGGGGCCTCCAGGACTCCATGACCCCACGCTGCCCCGTGGCTCCCGGCAGGGGGTGTGTTCCTCTTCAGTTGCCCTCAGCTTTGGGATTCGCGTCCAAGTCATTAAAAATTGTATCACACAGACTGCGAGCTCTCAGGGAAGTTGGGCTGAGAAATCGCCTCTCTGTCCAGAGGAAACTCACTGGGGCGGGAAAAGACACACAACCACCTCCGTCAAGGCCACTAAGCTGCAGAGGTCTTCTTCCACGCAGACGCGGTTTGCAGCCTTGACCTTGAGGCCCTGTGCAAGTGCCCTGGCCTCGGGGAGCCTCTGTTTCCTTTCCTTTTTTTTTCTTTCATTTTTTATTCATCCTCACCGGAGAATATTTTCCCATTGATTTTTAGAGAGAGTGGAAGAGAGAGGGAAAGATAGAAACATCGATGTGAGAGAAAGACATCGATTGGTTGTCCCCTATACATCCGGGCCGGGGAGGAGCCTGCAACCAAGGTACGTGCCCTTGACCGGAATGGAGCCCGGGACCCTTAGGTCCACAGGCCGACGCTCTATCCACTGAGCCACACCAGCGCGGGCCAGCCTCTGTGTGTGCTTTACCAGAGGGAAGAGGCTAATAGCTCTTCTCAACCAATAAGGTGTAAGCATGGTGTGCCTGCCTGGCGTGACAGGGACGTGCAGTAGCTGCCGTCATTGCCACCATCGCCATCGCCACGGTCGCAGCCGGGAACAACGTTCTGGCTTTGCCGACTCCTGTGCAGAGCAGAGCTCAGGAGGCGGGCCGGGTGCCTTCTCCCGGCTTCCATTTCCAGAAGGTCGTCAGAATGGAAGCGAATGGGGGTGAGTCCTGGTTTGAAACATGTGAGACTTTCCAGCAAACAGTCACTAGAGAAGACCGGCGACCACACTGTTTTGGGGGATCTCCCATCGTACGGTGCCCAGGGCAGATGCCCGCCTGGACGTAGCCATCAAACTCTGTGGATGGGTTAGAGATCACCTGTGTGAACCCAGGGTCGCCTTGGCGGGGAGGGGGCGGCGATGGCATTAGCGGAGGTCTTGGGGTTCCCCGTGGAACCTAATGTCAGGCCACAGATGTGGCGAGAGCCCCATGCCGAACTCTGCTTCATGAAGAATTTGCCAGACGCAAGTCTGGCCTCATCAAGAAAGGCGACGGAGGCAGATTAATGACATTTTGATGAACTTTTCAACTCAATTTGAAAAGCCATGCTACGTTAAGCACCGTTTCCGATGGCCCGCCGGGAAAGACGCGGGGAAAGCCGAGCTCCCTCGGAAGCAGGGACTGTCCTCGTCGGGAGAGGGCCATCGAAACCACGTCTTCTCCAAAGGCCCTCTACGTCGACGGTCAAGGACAAAAACAACAGAGTCAACCACACAAAGTGAGTTATCTTTCTTCCACAGAACATTCCAGTGCGTCCAAACAGCAGACATACTTAGTGCCACTTGATTCTTCACGTAAAAGCTAGTTAGCCCTGGCCCGTGTCTTGGTTGGCTGAGTGATGTCCAGTCCATGCAGAGGTCCCCAGTTCCACTCCCAGTCAGGGCACATGCCCGGATTGCGGGCTCGGTCCCCAGTAAGGGAGGTGCGGTAAGCAGCCCATCAACGTTTCTCTCTCTCTCCCTCTCCCTTCCTCTCTCTCTAAATTCAATAAAAACATATTTTAAAACTAATGAGTGGCCACATCCGGATAAAGGGTCAAGGCAAACCCTTCCCTTAGGCCTGCCTCAGTTTCCCCTCTTTAAAGGGATCTCATGTGGACCTGTTCCTTTGAAGGTCTCCCGCCTGATGAGGGAACAGGCACTGGGGGCCCCATTGCCCCTGCCATGAACGTCTGAGGCCGTGATGGCGAACCTTGTGAGCTCGGCGTGTCAGCATTTTGAAAAACCCTAACTTAACTCTGGTGCCGTGTCACATATAGAAATTTTTTGATCTTTGCAACCAGAGTAAAACAAAGACTTATATTTCTGATATTTATTTTATATATTTAAATGCCATTTAACAAAGAAAAATCAACCAAAAAAATGAGTTCGCGTGTCACCTCTGACACACGCGTGTCATAGGTTCGCCATCACTGATCTAAAGCTCCCTTAGGGCGGGCACCTTCCTCGATTTGGCCCATGTCTGTGAAGCCATCAAGCTCGCTCTCTGTCTGTGCTCAGAGGAAAGGTCGAGTGAAGGACATAGGGAGAAGGTGCCTGTCTGCAGGCCAGGAGCCGAGGCTCTCCCAGAAACCACCCTGGCCGCACGCTGATCTTGAACTTCCAGCCTCCGGAGCTGTGAGGAAATAAACCTGTTGTGTAAGCCACCCTGTTGGGGTGTTTGTGTTAATGCAGCCGGAGCCGGCTGACGCACCATTCACTTTCCCAACAGCAGCTTACTCTGCCCCACATTTGTGACATTTTCTCCTTTGCATTGTCCTATCTGTGGCTCGAGGGTCATCCAGAGAAAGCCCTTAGCACAGTGCCTGGGGCCAGGCGGACCGGCTGTAATTATTATTGTTTATTGTTATTGCTGTGGTTCTTGTCGTTATGTTATCCTGGAGCGCACAGACGTGCCTTCCCATTCTGTTATCTGACTCGTTTTGGCAGCAAACCTTGAAGGTCCTAAGTCAAGGTCGCCGGGAAGGTCTCTTGCCGGAGGGTATCTTGGAGGGATCCACCCAGATCAAGGCCCCTGGGCCAGTTCTTTGCCTTTGGGTTCTCCAGCCTCCCTAATGGTGAATCCCCTGTCTCCTCTCTACCTCCCCCTCCCACCTTCATCCTCCACAGCATACACGCTTCCCGTGTACATACATCACACACACACACAACCATGTACACACACACATACACACAACACACAAACGTGCACGCAAATACACACACACGAACAAACATACAAATACACAAACCCAAGCATACACTGGTACACACACAAATGCACACACCACACATACACACAAACCCATACAAACATACAAATACACAAACACAAAACAAGGCAATAATGTAATGAATCCAATAATCTTTTGGAGAATAGTGGGGAATGAAGGTACAAGGACAGGAACTGGACTAAAGCTGAGCGGAAGGTGTATTCGATGGGCTGGTCAGGGCAGGTAAGAGAAACAGCCACCACCTCCACCACCACCACCCCCCTCCCCCCCCCAGGCTGGCGGGAGCATCCTGACTGGCATGGAACAGAGTGGTCCAGGGTTGAGCAGAGTTCTTGGGTGGAAGTCTCGGCTCTTTGACCTTGGACAAATAACTGAACCTATTGGGGGGAGAGGGGGCCTCAGCTTCCTCAGCCATAAAATGGGAATGATAAGCCAACTTTCTCCACAGGTGGAATGTGGGGGATCAATGAATCAGCGCTCAGTGAACAACTCATGCACAAATGCACAATACGTAACGCACACACAGTCCGACAGCGCCGCCGTTACTGTCAGGAATGACACCAGACAATCTGCCACGTCTTGTTAAGCCACATAACTGACTTTCCGTTTAGGATATTTAACTTCCGGGTGGCCATGGGGTTCGGCGCTATATGCAATTAGATGGCTACTACCAAAAAACACATTACTATTTTGAGACATATTCTCCTTTAAAACATTTTTTTAAAAAATATTTTCATGCCGAAACCGGTTTGGCTCAGTGGATAGAGCATCGGCCTGCGGACTGAAAGGTCCTAGGTTCGATTCCGGTCAAGGGCATGTACCTGGGTTGCGGGCACATCCCCAGTAGGAAATGTGCAGGAGGCGGCTGATCGATGTTTCTCTCTCATCGATGTTTCTAACTCTCTATCTCTCTCCCTTCCTCTCTGTAAAAAATCAATAAAATATATTAAAAAAAATATTTTCATTGATTTCACAGAGGGAAAGAGAGATAGAAGCATCAATGATGAGAGAGAATCATCGATCCGCTGCCTCCTGCACGCCCCACACTGGGGATCGAGCCTGCAACCGGGGCCTGTGCCCTGACCGGGAATCCAACCGTGACCTCCTGGTTCATAGGTCGACGCTCAACCCCTGAGCCACGCCGGCCAGGCTAGAACTTTTTTATAAATACAAATCCATCACATAACTATGTCAAGGGGCAAAGGACACTACGGTAACAGAGGCAGACTGGCCACGTATCCTTATGCTGGTTGGGCCACTCAGCTCAGAGCGGCATCGTGGGGTGAGGGGAGAGGGAGGGAGGAGCAGATTCTCGGGGGGAGGGGGGATAAGTCTTCCTGGGAAATTCCCATTTCCCATTGGAATTAGCTGCACGTCCTCCCCCCCCCCCGCCCCTCGTCCTCCCCCCCCCGCCCCCCCTCCCCCCCCCCCCGCCCCAGATGGTTTAAAAACTTACGGCCTCAGCAACTTAACCTCTTTCCTCATTTTTCCCATCTGTACAATGGGGATGGTAGTACTAGTCTAGCAGCTACCTCCTCAGGGATTTGTGAATATGAAGTCAACATTGTAAAGCTCTAAGAACAGAACCAAAATGCCTGGCACAGGGGGGTGGCCCAGAAGTGTCAGCTAGCCTCCTGCTCCCTCGCCTGGGGCCAGGTAGCGGTTACACAAACTCAGTTACTTTGCAAGTTGAGAGCTGAGTCAGACTGATGGGGGGCGGGGGGGGAAGGAGGGGAGCGATCTTCAGAATCGGTTATTTTCATTAAAAAAAAAAAAAAAGCCTTCGCTGCCCTTTGCCAACCTTCCCAACGCCACTGAAAACCAGCTGGGTGATTACGGGAGGATAAAAGCTTTTATCATGAAAAGTTCTGTTTGAGAAAGCGCGGACCGTGCTCCGTTCTCACTGGCGGCTTTCCTGCGCGCCGGGGCTCTGTCCACAGTCCCACAAAGGCCGAGATTACCGCTCTCTGTTCGGGCTTAAAACCCTACAAGCCGGCCGTGCAAGTGGCCGGTATCAGATTATGATAACAAGATCATGTCCAGTTAGAAAAACAAGTGTCTCAACTTTTCTCATGTCACTTTTCTCCCGGGGTCCCCTTCGGAGAGAGGCGGGGGCGGCCGCGGCTCATTTTGAAGGCAGCGCTTTGAACTGGATTCATGGGGGTATTTGCATAAGAAGATTTGAGGCTGAAGAATGGTGGTTCCTGCATCTGTCCATTAATATGCCTGCTAATTCAACACATTGTAAGCCTATTGACGGCCCACAAAAGGCTCAAATTCAAGGGCAGTTACCCTGTGGCCATTGTGAGCGCTTCAATTCAAGGAATATGTTCGCGGGAGGAATACAGTTGTCACAATTAGATATTTTTCATGAAACATTATAAAGAACTAATGACAACCAGGAGCACAATACTGCAACAACCACCAAGACGGAACTGCAGGCAGGAGCCGGGGCCGGCTCCCTCGGGCGCCCTCGCCGCCTCGCCTCCCTCCCTCCCACACACGTCTGTTCCCAGATGCCGCCTGCCTGCCGGGGTGATGGATGGAGATCTCCAAACGCAAGCACACATTCATCTTGCTCCCTAAATTTAAATAAAAAGCAAAAAAATGAAATAAACAGACCCCGGCAGGAGAGGAGGAAAAACCCACACGGCGGGCATAAATAGTGGTTAATTTAATCTCGTTTATGAAAAACGTCACATTGTCACCTCCGGGGGACGCGCCAGGCAACCTCTTAGAGCCGAGATGAATGATTGGAGGGGAGCCGGCGTCTCCCCTTGGAGAGGCCTGTTTATGCAGATCCAGGGAAATTCAAAACAGGCGGAAAAGGGGTGCTGGCCGTGGGTGGCGGGCGGTGTTCAGGCCGCTGGGCTGGGGGCGTTGGCATTTTTGCAAGAAAGTCGCCTCTCTCTCTCTCTCTCTCTCTCTCTCTCTCTCTCTCTATCAGGAACTTGTGCAAAAGTCTGGTTTAGCTGGGCTGGGGAAGCCAGCAGGGACTTTCTAAAAAAATAAAAATAAAAATGGGGGTGACAATGCTGCTTCCAGCGGGGTGTTTGTGAAGGAGCAGCACACCCAGGGACGCCTGGGATTGGGGACATTGTCTGAGCGCGGCACTCAGCCCCCGCCCCCCCTCAGCTGGCCATTGTCGAGGGGCCCCCTCGAGCCCCCGGCCTGAGCACCGGTTATATTTTTCCCACTTTACATCCCTCAGAAAAGACATCAAAGCCCAGGGAGATGTGCTTTTTGCTTTGTGCGGTGTCTGATTCTCAACATGTGGCTTCCCGGGGCCAAACTTCGGCACCTTTTAACCTATTCTGTTCAGCTTAGGCCGGAGCTGTCTTTGAGCATTAGGGAAACTATAGTAACCGATAATCTGCCCGCGGCTGAAAGGAAGCTATGTATCTTGTCACACAAGAGCTGTCGGCCGGTCGCCGTCCCAGGCGAGACCCGGTAGGGGCTCCTGGCTTTCTCTCCCGGGGGCGCAGCCTGTGCCCCCGCAAAGGCAGCCGCACCCTCTGCCTTCCTGGCACCGAGGGCCCCCGTGCTCATGTTCACTTATATTGTAACCAGCAAGGCATTGTCCCCGGCCACGCATCTGCATTTGATGATCTGTCACAAACGTTTTCATCAAGGCAGAAACGAGGCCCCTGAACAAAAGGGAGAGAAGGTCAGTCCTTTGGCGCTGCCCAGAGGTGGGGCAGAGACTGGGAATTTTTTTAAAAAATTTTATTTTCTGGGTGGGATTTGGGGTTCTTTGGCCCATCGGGTCAAACCTGTTGCTCCACCAAAAAAACAAAACAAACAAACAAACAAAAGGGCGAGGGGACCCCAAAGCAGGATAGTTGAAGATGCCACTACATGACAAATCTGGGCTGAGCAGCGCAGGGTGGGGTGTCTGCTGAGAGTATACATGTCAGGGCTTGACTCCAAGGGCTCGGATCCCATGTCTGCCTCTTACGAGCTGTGCAACCCCGAGCAAGTCTCTTGAGGTCTCTGAATGTCATGCTCCCTCGTGTTACATGGGGATGGTGCACGCCCTACACGGAAGGCCGGTAGGAGGATTCGCTGGGCTGCTCCCCAGGGCCCTGCATACAGCAAGCGCTCACAAGGGCTGGCTGCAGGAGTTATTTCATAGAGTAAGTCTCACACCACAGGCCGCACAGGGGCAGGGGCAGGCAACTCCATGCCCAGGATCCCAGTGGATACATTGGAGCAGTAACCATTATCATCATTGGGTGACATTTTTATCCCTAGGCCCGCCCCGTTAAAGAAATACAGAAACATAGGCTATTTCTTTAGCAGACATGACATAAACATGCAATAACGTAGAAGCCGATGGGAATACAGAATAACTGTCGAAATAACGAAGACAATACAGTAATGTCGAGCGTAGAAAGGGGAAGCTTTCAGAACCTCGCCCTCCTGAGCGGGGCTGGGACTGAGGTGAGGCAAGCATGGCATGCAGGGTGCAGAACAGAGGGAGTGCCCCCTCTAGAGCCAGCCAAGTGCGGATTGCATGGCCTGGGCGCCCGGCCTGCCTCCTCTGGTCCCGGCCCCGCTCCCAGGAGCAATGACCGTGAGAAGAGTGATCCACGGACTCGCGGGGTTTCTCATACGCACACCACTTCATCGTTATCGGCCACGTGCGCTCTCGCCTCACAGACGGTGAGAGCTCGCTTTTTCACATCTTTCCATGCTGAAGGGATATCACCCCCTGCCCCAGCCTCGAGTTCTTTTTCTCCCTTAAAAAAATAAAATAAAATAAAATCCCACCTCTTCTGTGTGCCTTGCGGTTATGGAATACAGAAATGGCCGGTGACCATGCTCACCACTGGGGCGCACAGCCTGTCCGACGTCTTAAAAGCACTTCCATGGCACTAACAGCTCACATTTCATTGGCTGCCCGTTACGCGCCTGCGCTAAGAACCTCACTGCGCGTTGGCACAGTTAATCTTTGTAACAAGCACAGGAAGCTAGCTGGTGAGTCATCCCACGTTCAAGGAAACCGAGGCAGGAGTGAAGTTAAGTAACTTGTCCAAGTCATGAAGCTGGTATGTGAGCGTCCAGACCAGAACCCAGGCCACTTCCCAGAACTTGTGCTCCTGTAGGTGGGTTACAGATGCAAACACGCATGTGCACACACCACACACACACACACACACACACACACACACATTTTCAAAAAAACAGTTAAGAAGGCAGGGCCTAGGGCTGGGGACGGCAGTTTAACCAGCAACCCCTTCTGGTATTTCGATTTGCAAGGCTATGGAAACCACAGGCTGGCTAGACAGCTGGACACGATTCAGCCAACTGTGCCCTGAGGACCACAAGCGTAACCATCCCCGAGCTCTGGACAGGCAGCCCAGCACCCCTTCCCCAGTTCCACGGGGCAGACAGGAGCCAGACCTGTGATACCCCGCTGAGTGAGCCGGTACCCCCCCCCCACCCCAATCCCAAACTCAATGACACCTCTTAGCACCCTTCTGCTCGCTCAGCGTCATCACTGAGCAGTTCTTGCCGCCTGAGGTGGGGGCAGACGGCAGCCTCATTCTAGCCTCTTCTTGCCCCTCACCGTGCTCTCCCGACCCCCGTCTTTGATTAAAGGAAGAATCGCATCGTCTCTGAGACCCTAGAAGTCATCCGATCCAACTCCATGTGCTACAGAGGAGGAAGCTGGGCACAGAGAGGGTGAGTGACTTGTCCAAGGTCACAGGGCACAGAAGTAGCCAAACGGGGACAAGAAAGGGACCAGGGCTCTCCTGTCACCAACGGCTGTCCACTCAGTGACAGGTTTAACCGGTAGCATCCACTGGCTCCCAGACACGGTGCTAAGCCCCCAAAGAAGTTAAGAGTCTCGTTCAGGAGATGAGCACGTACATTTTTAAAAAGAGAGAGAGAACGCTAATTAGTGATGTATTCGTCAGCTTGGGCTGCCACAGCAAAATTCCAGATGGGGTACTTAGATGGGAAGCCCGAGATCGAGTTGCTGACCATTGGGTTCTGGGGAGGGCTCTCTTCCTGGTTTGCAGCTGGCTACCTTCTCGCTGCGTCCACACACGGCCTTTTCTCAGTGTACGAGCGTGGAAGAATCTGTCTCTCTCTCCCACCCCCCTTCCTTCCTGTCTCTCATAAGGCTCTCAATTGTATAGGATTTGTACCCTCCCTTACGATTTCATTTAACCTTAATTATCTCCCGAAAGTCCTACCTCCAAATATAATCACATTAGAGGGCTGAGCTTCAACATTTAAATTGGGGGGGAAGGAGGGGTCACACTGAGTCAACAGCAGCCAGTCATAAATACAGGCTCCCCCGCCATGTGGAAATAGAGCGCGCCCCTGAAGCTGAATGGCGTAAGGAGAAGCAGCAGTTACATTGCTCTCTGTCTTTATTTCGAAAAGTGAACTCCCGGAAAGTGAGGGGTCCGTGTAGAGCAATTACAAGGACAGCTTGCATGTATCTGCCCTTCTCAGGTAACAGGCATGGTGCCAAGCACTTTATACACATTCTACCCTTTCATCCTCACAGCAACTGGAATCGCGCCCATTTTACAGAGGAGTTAACTGAGGCCCTGGAGAGGTTAAGCCACTTGCTTAAGGACACGCAGACTGACTCCAGAGTGCACCCCCCCTCACCCGGTTCTGGGGGGAGGTTGGGAAAAGCTTCAAGGGGGAGATGACCCCTGAGAGGAGTCCTGAGGGACCCCCCTCCCCCCCGCCCCCGAGCAAGTGTGTGGGCCATACTCCCTCCCTCCGAATCGAAGGGCCGGTTGGTTATTTTCCCCAACCCATGTTTTCCTTTACAAAGTTCCCCACGGCGGCCTGGCCGGGGGGGGGGGGGGGGGGGGGGGGACGTGCATGTGCAACCAAGTCCCTGGGCTCCGGGCTGCAGTCCGCCCGCGTTGGGCGCTTTCCCAGTGACCTAACACCGCCTGGCAACTGGCTGCCGTCTGCTTCTGACAGCTCGGCATATTTGGTCATTTACTGGGTGCCTGTGAAGATCAAATGGGTTCAGATTCTTCTCTTTAAGCAGCAGGGAAAAGGACATCAAAAAGGTGTACATTTCATTTCCCCAGTTTTGATGAAGTCAAGCATGAAATGAAATGTAATACCCTCAAGTGGCCGGGGTTTACACCATTGATGTCGTTACTTCTGCTTCAGGAGGCCCAGTCAGCCCGGGCCGGCGAACCAGCGGCCAGAGGGCTGGGGCGGCCAGATGGACGGCTTTACCGCCTCTGAAAAGACAGCTTAGTGCCGGCCTCTTCCAGCCCCTGTGTGAAACGCCGGGCGGCCCCTCCCCTCCGGCTGGCCCTCCCGCGGCCCCTCTCAGCCAGCTCCTGGGTGCCTGCCCACTGACCTACCCTACCCACCGACCTGCCCTACCCACCGACCTACCCCACCCACCGACCTACCCCACCCACCTACCTACCCCACCCACCCATCTACCCCACCCACCCACCTACCCTACCCACCCATCTACCCTATCCACTGACCTACCCCACCCACCCATCTACCCTACCCACCCACCGACCTACCCCACCCACCCATCTACCCTACCCACCCACCTACCCCACCCACTGACCTACTCTACCACGGACCAACTGTGGCTGCTCTGCCTGGGATCCCAGGGGCTGCAAGGGGCAAGACGGGGACCCCCATCCCCCCCACGCACACCCGGAGTGTCCCCTGGGGCAGGGTGGCCCCAGAGGGAGCTGGCATTCCGGGGAGGAGAGGAGGGCTGGCCCTGGACGGCTGTCTCCGGAGCTAGTTCATAACCGACCCTCGGTAGGGAAGCCTGGGGCACCCCTGTGAGCCAGGCAGGGCCCTGGCTCTCTTCCTTCTAGAAAAATCCTCTGACGTCGTCGGCTTGGAGCACCCAGGGGAAGTGGGAAGGCTGCTCTGGGCTCGGCAGCTGACCCTGGGACGGAGGAGACCCTGGGGTCAGGGTCAGGCGGGCTTTTTGCTGGCCGCAGCCATTTCCTCCTCAGGGCCTGGGGCACGTTTCCCGTCCGCACACCTGGTTGGAGCGGTGGCTTCCAAACACACAAGGGAACCCGCCAGATCCAGGTGATGACATGCGCGACGGACGATGGAGCGAGGTGGCGTCGCGGGGGCACACACGGACTTGGATGGTCTCCTGGAATCCAAACAGGAACAGATCGCGGGAAAGCGAAGGGGACGGCTTGCTCTCACGGGTGCGATTTTCTACAAACGCTCCCAGGAGGTGTTTTGGCCTGAGGACGGCTCTACTTCCTGGGAGAGTGGGAGCACTTCGCAGCGGTGCCAGGCTGTGCCAGGTGGTGCCAGGGAGGCGCCCAGTCCCACGCCCGGCGGCCTGGATGCGGGCTCCACGCAGAGCCCAGCAGCCCCAGGTCTGACACCAAGCGTGGCCCTTCTTTGGCTGTTAAAGACCCCCCCACCCCCCAGACAATGCTTTCCAGAGGTGCTCAGGGAAGAACTTAATAGAACCCTTAATGCCGCTAACAAGCCTCCGCTATTGAATTGCATTAAGTAGATATTATGGGAGCACAAAGAGCTAAATAGCGCGACGTCACCCTCATTGGGCATGCGGCCCTGGCTGGGACCGTTTCATGGGCATCACCATTGTTCCTGAGCTCCCCAGGTTAGCTTTAAATTGCAAATGACACCCTGAAAGGAAAAGAACAGTGGTTTTTCCTCTCTCTCTCTCTCTCTCTCTCTCTCTCTCTCTCTCTCTCTCACACACACACACACACACACACACACACACACACAACAAGGCCCTCCCAGAAGGAAAATCATCTGAGGCCACAAGAAAGGGAAAGGCATTGTGGCCACGGCCGGACCGTGGCGAATGAAATACACCACGGGCGCGGGAGCCGAAAGCTGCACGCGGGCTGCTCGCTGCGGATGCTCTGGAATGCGGGCCACATGAGAACATGAGCCACGCCAACTCCGCGCATTAATAGGCCCGGGCTTGACACATTTCCCTTTGTCTGAGGCCAAACAGGCCGCGTGAGGGGGGGTTAGGGAGGGGGGAGGAGAAGGGGAAGGAGAAGGAGAAGGGAGGGGAGGATCTTACTGGATTGAAAAACAATATCCAGTACCCCAGCCGAACGGGAGGGAGCGTGCGCGGCCGGCACCCCTCCGTAAGCCGGGCCCACGGAATCAATGGCCAGCCGGCGGCCACCACTTGAAGTCTTATCACTTGCACACACAACAAACCGGTCTCCGTAGAATTGTTTGCAAACTGCCCCGCGCTTCAGCGACTGACATGAAGATGCTGGGAGCTGGAAACCTATTCCCAGGCAGAGGCCTCCGCTGTCACCTCGTGGGTAAATAATTGTGCCTTTTGCATACGCCTTGTCATCAGCAGCAGGAATGAGGGGCCCCAAGGACCGGGTGTTGAGCCAGTCGAGTAAATTAAAACACGGCTTAGAGCCAGTGTGATTGGGGATGACAAGCAGGGCGGGGGCAGCCGGGGACCCAGCCTAGCTGCCCATATGGTCCTCGGGCGGCCCCGGCCGGCCGCCCCCAGCCTGCTCCAGCTGCCCGGCTGGAGGGGGCCTTCAGGAGGCCGCCAGCCGTTTGCTGGGACTGGGAAAATGCTTTTCCTTCATTGCCAGTTTCAGGGACACCACCAGCTGCTACTGGGAGGTACTGGGAGGAAGGCTCCGTGGTCATAGCCGTCCTCCCCCCTCCTCCGGCACGCAGCGGGAGGGAGGGCTGGTGCTGGGTGGGGTGCTCTGATGGGCAAACCTACCCCTTTTTGGTTACCCGTTTGCATTCAGAGAAGAAACTTTCTTGGCCATTAAAAGCGGGCTACAGGTGGCACCCCAGCCAATCCGGCTGCCAGGATCGTGGGTGAGGAGTCAGGGCTGCCTCGGGAACGGCGCTTAGTCACGCTGGTGCCTCTGTAAGTGCCTACCCTGTTCGACAAGTTGCGGCTTTATTTCCAGGGCCCGTGTGAGTGGTTCGGGCAGACGGTACCCCGCGGAAGGTGCCCGGGAGCGACAACGAAGTAGGTCTGTGATCTAGTCCGCATTCCGTTCACCAAGCCACTGCGCCCCAGGAGCCAGCCGTGGTCCTGTGCTGATCACAACCTTGGTACAACTCTACGGACAGGGCTGACACCATCACCCCCAATTTACGGATGAGAAACCTGAGGCTCAGAGACGGTCCACAATTCGTCTACCGTCGCACAGCAAAGGGCTAGGCCTCCCACCCGGGTCTCCGAGTCCAGAGCCTGCCCCTCTCCACCCCCGCGTGGGAAGGAGAGGGGGAGGTTGGGGGGGCTGGAAAGCGACCCCTCGCTCACCCAGAAGCGTTGCCAGCACGGAAACACTAAAGGATGTGGCAGTGGTTCCTGGAATTGGGACAGATTGGGGAGGGGGGGCTGGGGACCGGGGCAGAGGGAGGGAGGGGGTTGAAAATGCCACAAGTGGGCAAAGTGGGTGAACTCTGCAAGGTGGTGTGGGAGGATCCCCACCATGATCAGATGTCTGCACAATCCACACCAGAATCCGGCAGTGTCGGTGTGCACGTGCACACACTCACACACGCGCGCACACACGCACACACCCGAGCACGGCCCTTCTGGAGTAAGCGCCATGGACACACGCTCACCTGCCCTCTTGCTGAGAAGGAATGGCCACTCACATCCTCAGGGACACAGGGTCACCTCAGGGCGGCCTCGCCCTTTAACACCTCCTGTTCACCTTCAGACATGACATAAACTTGACGCCACAGGGCCTCTGGGGGAGAAAGTTCCACACAACCGGCTCTCTCTCTACACGTCCAAGGGAGAGAGCGCATGTGTGGAGGAGCCCCAGCACCCAACAGGCACACATCGTGTCCCATTGACTTGACTCCCTTGTGAGCTTTGACATCCAGCAAGACGAGAACGTGCCTGGCAAGAATGATGCTCTAGCCCTAACCGGTTTGGCTCAGCGGATAGAGCGTCGGCCTGCGGTCTGAAGGGTCCCAGGTTTGATTCTGGTCAAGGCCATGTACCTGGGTTGCGGGCACATCCCCAGTGGGGGGCGTGCAAGAGGCAGCTGAATCGATGTTTCTCTCTCATCCATGTTTCTAACTCTCATTCCTCTCCCTTCCTCTCTGTAAAAAAAATCAATAAAATATATTTTTTTAAAAAAAGATTGTTGCTCTAAGGAGGGTAAAGGTGGTGAAGGTGGCAAAGTGAACATTCATCTTTCAAATACTCAGCTATCATGCCCGGCCGGTGTGGCTCAGTGGTTGAGCTTCGACCTATGAACCAGGAGGTCACAGTTCCATTCCAGGTCAGGGCACATGCCTGGGTTGCGGGCTCCATTCCCAGTGTGGGGCGTGCAGGAGGCAGCTGATCCATGATTCTCTCTCATCACTGATGTTTCTATCTCTCTCTCCCTCTCCCTTCCTCTCTGACATCAATACAAATATATAAAAAATATAAAATGGTTTGGTGGTGGCTTTTTGTGTGTTGGGTGTTTTGTAAGGCCCTCGAGACTCTGGAAAATGAGATTTCATCTTCAAGTGTCAGGAAACGTAGGAAGATGAGTAAATGGAGCTCGACTGATAACTCTGGGTGCTTCTGGACTAGGGGCTTCTTTGAAGTGGCTAGCCCCTCAGAAGTCCACGTGCTAATCATATGCAACACTTAGGCAGCCTTCAGTGTGCGGAGATTTGCATAAAGGATTAGGCCCCACTGGCCCTCCAAACCACTCTCCGGGCTGAAAATGGGTGTGCTTGCTCTCAGATCCCCCACATTTCTTTGTGTGTTCCTTGAAGTCCGACTTAATCTCGCTTTCTTCGCCCGCACCTTCCCTCGCTAAACCTCCCGGGCCCTGGCTTGAGAGCCCGGATCATTCCGCTCCCCAGCGGAGGGCGGTTTTCCCTTCATTAATTTCTCTAAGAAGATTACCCAGGGCTTGTTTGTTGTTGTTGAAGCAACTAATTTCCCTAAAGCTCTTTGTTTTTCCAACTGGTTTACACTTTAATGCCCTTGATTGAATTTCAACAACCAGGGATCCACTGGACCAACCAACTCTCTTTTAAGAAGAAAACAGGAAGCCAGAACCTGGTGCAAAAGTATTTTCACTACAGGCCCTGCTTTAAAGATATATATCCATCCAGGGAGACGGTTTTCAAAGGGATGTGTCCTAATTAGCATATCATTCGGGCCTGTCTCCTTCCTAAAGTCAAGGTGACCTTCAGTGGAGAGGAATTTCTCTAAATTGCTACAGCGAGGAGATGGGAAAGGTAACCTCCCACAGTACCTTGTCTCAGCAGAGGGGTTTTACAACTTTGGCTTATGTTTCCTTCCTTCCTTCCTTCCTTCCTTCCTTCCTTCCTTCCTTCCTCCCTTCCTCCCTTCCTTCCTCCCTCCCTCCCTCCCTCTTTCCTTCCTTCCTTCCTTCCTTCCTCTTTCTCTCTTTCTTTCTCTCTCTCTTTCTTAGTTTTTCCTTTCTTTCTACTATTTCTTTCTTTAAGAGTCTAGGGAGGGTGCAGAACAGCAGATGGCTTCCAAGAATGCCAATACGTATGTTTGAAAGCGATCCCAAAGCGGAGCGTGATCTTCTTTGGGAATTCCTGTTTACCAGCGTCACTGCGTGGAAGCTCCGTGGTGACCCCCTTCCCTGGGACCCTCACCCACTCACACCTTTGTGCCCGGGAACCGCCACCGCTGGTTTGTTTGATTAGCAGGGACACTGGTGCTTTCGCCAGGGATGCCTCTCTTCACCGGAGAGGCCACCACTGTTACCCACCCTGAGGGCGCCAGCCTGGCCGCTGATGGCTGAGTTTGGTCCCAAGGGTCTGCCTGCAGCATCTTGAAGACTGACGGCTGAACCTTCTAAGCCTAACAACATGCTATTGAGATTCTGCACTTTGTCAGAGGAAAGGAGACTGTGGAGGGACTGGCTGCTGTGCCCTGTGGTGGGTGGGGCTCGGCGTGGCCTCTACCTGGGGGTCTGGGGGCTCATCACACTGAGAGGCTGAGTTCCTGGGAGCCCTGTTTGAAGGCAGGACCTGGGAGGCCCCGTGCTGTTCCGGGGAAGGCCTGTGAGCCCACACGGGGCGGCCCGAGGGTAAATCCCGGGAACAATGGCCGAGTTGTTGTGCCTCCTATATGCAGAGTAACCCACATGGACCACCACCCACCAGGAGAGATTGTAAATGAGGAATTCAAGCCATCCAAAGGCCCCGCCTCCAGCCCCTCTGTGGGGAAGACAGGCAGGAAGAACTGTAACCAGAGAATCCAATAAAAACACGAAATATGCAGCTTTATGTCCTGTTAACCTCGAGATTTAGCGGCGGGGCTCCGCTGGGCAGGGCCTGGGAGGGTTTTAAAGTCTTGGGAGCCCTCGGTTCCACGCGGTGGTGCATTTGGGGGCCAGATTCCTTTGCAAAGCACGGGACATGGACGGAGCCGAGGATTGTTGTTAACCCATTGCCATAGGAGGGACCCCACATTGCAAGGGTGGCACAGCATGGATTCCAAGTGGGTGACCTTCGGCCTACCAGGAGATACCCCAAAAGAGATGGCAGGAGCCTTCAGAATCCTAAATGGCCAGAATGTGAGCAGCGTCCGGAGCAACTTGTTGAGTCTCAACAGGCAGCGCCTGGGAATGCATACATTTAAAAAGTGCCTGAGCCCTAGCTGGTTTGGCTCAGTGGATACAGCGCTGGCCTGTGGAGTGAAGGGTCTCGGGTTTGATTCCGGTCAGGGGCACATGCCCAGGTTGTGGGCTCCATCCCAGTAGGGGGCGTGCAGGAGGCAGCCGATCAATGATTCTCTCTTATTGATGTTTCTAACTCTCTCTCCCTCTCTCTCCCTCTCTGAAATCCAGAAAAGTATATTTTAAAATAAATAAATAAAATAAAAAGCGCCTAAATCCAAGGGTTTGAGAAGAATAACCTCAAGCAGTTTGAAATCTATCTGCGGTGATTTTCATTAATCGACACATTGAGAACATCCAATTGAGGGAATTTTTGTTTCTTTGGAGGGGGCAGAAATCACACACTCAGATTTTTAAATTATTATTATTATATATATATATTTTAAAGAAATGCATCCTGGTCATTTTGGTCCTCCTGTGACTTCGCTGAAGATTCCTAGGCAAACAACAGCCTATTGTGCACACTCATATAATTTAATGAACGTGAATGTGCTCAGTCTCTCAAAAACTGCACCAGCGCCCGGCTATCGATCTGACACTTACCCAGGCGTGTCTTCTTGTCCGCGTGTTTTAATCATCTAATTTTAAAAGGGGATTCTTCTTAGAGGATAGCTGAGTTTGACCCTTACAACCCCTGCGACCTACAGTCACGCTGGGCCTAATACAATGAGGGGGCAGGCTAGCCTGTGCCTGTTTTTTTGTTGTTTGTTTGTGTGTGTGTTTTTGTTTGTTTTTATTGTTGTTGTTTTATCCTCACCCAAGGATATTTTTCCATTGGCTTTTAGAGAGAGCAGGAGAGGGAACGACAGAGAGAAACATCGATGTGCGAGACACACATTGATTGGTTGCCTCCTGCACGCACCCTGACCAGGGCCCGGGCCGGGGAGGAGCCTGAAACCCAGGAATGTTCCCTTGACCAGAATTGAACTGGGGACCCTTCGGTCCACAGGCCGACGCTCTGTCTACTGAGCCACACGGGCTCAGGCAAGCCTGTGCCTGGTTTTATGAGGAAGTGGGAGGGAGGGAGGCATCATTCCTTAACGATGACGAACTCTAGGAAGAGTCCGTGTGTCCTGGAGCTGTCATGAATATTAAAAGAAGGGCTGCCGTCCACCCTAATTAGATTCCATGTGGATGCGGCGGGGAGTGGCCACCAGTAGCAGAATCCTGTGTGAGAACCAGAAATCTCCTATTTGGGCAACAAAGACAGGTGTACCAGGAGTCCTATTATTCCTCTTCTTATTCCTCGGGGATGAACGGCCGAGTTCTGAAGGTCACCGTCGCCGCCACCTGCGCGCATCTTCGCCCAGCCCCAACCTCCTGTCGGCGCCGTGGCTCTCGGCATCTCACCACCCTTCTCTCTGGGCCAGCATCAAAACCCGCTCCTTCCCGCACCCTCACTGTGATCCAGCCGAGCTGACGCCACATGAAAGGTGACCGCCGGCTGCGCAGGGTTTGACATCGCACCCTGAGCCTGAATAAGCAAATGGGCAAGTGCGTCTCGGGGTCACGCACCAGAGTCACGGGGATGACCCAGGAAGTCATTTTCGATGACAGAGATGACAGATGTATTAACACAGGCCCTGGATAAATACATCTGTGAATGTTGCATTACCAACGCGCAGGGTCACTGTCTGTCTGCCCCAGGTACCCTCCTTCCTCTACCCCCCCCTCCACCACCAACACCCCTACTGCTGGCGGGCACATACCCACCCCACTGTAAGAAAGAAGGTGAGACGGACTGCGATGCTGACTGTACGTTTCTAACATTCTGCTGAAGAGCCTGAGTTCACCCTGCTTCATGGGGCGGTAAGGAGGTTGCGGGACCTTTGAGTTTTCCCGATATTGCTACTAGTGGAGAACAGTGACAACTTTCTCAAGCTTGGCAACGTCATATTTACTAACATCATATTTAAAAGAATCCTTATGGATAGAAATCAGTAATAATACTACTTTTAAAATGTATCTTATGCCCAGGCCACACCCCTAGCCCATTACACCAGAAGTCCTAGGGGTGGCACCCAGGTACCCCAGGTTTTTTGGTGTGTTTTTTTAAAATATATTTTTCAGAGATCCAGGGAGAGGGAGAGAGAAAAACATCAATGATGGGAGAGAATCATGGATCGGCTGCCTCCTGCAAGCCTCTCCACCCAGGACCGAGCCCGCAACCCAGGCATGTGCCCTGACCAGGAATCCAACCGTGACCTCCTGGTTCACGAGTAGACGCTCAACCCCTGAGCCACGCCGGCCGAGCCAGGCATCCGAGTTTTTTAAAACTCCCCAGCTGGTTCCACATGCAGCCAAGTTGGAGACCCCACCAGTGGCTGAAGGGACAATGCCGAAACAGGATGCTGGAGGGGACATTTTTACTGTATAACTTCAAGGTTTGCTGGCGAGGCGGCAGCTCTCCAGAAACAAAGTCATAGTCATCAGCTAAAGGTGTCACCATGTAACAGCCTAATTACACCGCTGCCGCGGAGGCTGACACGTTCGCAGGGGAGCCTCCTGCCGCCCCGGCTGGGAGTTTGTGTTCCTCATTCTGGGGGCCCTCTCCCCGCCCTCCCTCTATTGAACTCGCTGGCGCAGGGGCTGCCCTTTATCTCCTATTTAAAACACAAGCAATGACTGAAATTCATTTTCAATTTATTTTCCAATCATACGAAAGGAGGAGAGAGGAAGATTATTCTATTGAATCTTCCCCGGGCCGGCAACGGGGTGGGCAGGCTTGTTCTGGATGCGTGGCAGAGAGCTCCCCGAGTGTCTGCAGGGAGCAGAGTTAATCGATTAAACTAATCTCGGCTTGGAGATTAACTCCGAGCTGCGGGACTGGGGTGAGGCGGAATGCAAATGGCAGGGCCGAGGTGCCGGAGGCAGGTCTGACTCTCGTCCGGCCGCTGCCCCGACGCCGGACCCCTCAGCTCGGTTCTGGTTCTGGAATTTGGGGCGTGTGACGGAGATGCGGCAACGCCCGTGGGCTGCCCGCAGAGCAGCTTCTGGGAGGATGTGTGGTGCTTTCTTGGCTTTTCCAGGGGCCGGGCTGCGGCCCTGGGAGGCCAGATGGGCCCCAGAGGCAGGGAGCCCGGGCTGTGGAGGCAAATGCTACCTGCGGGCGAGGATTTGGGCCACAGCTATCCCCGATGGTGGCCACACCACCTGACTTGGCCCACGGGCGCCATGGGGGTGGGGGTGAGGACAGTTGTCTGAACACGGCTCCCATCCGATCTGATCCTTCCCGGGGTCCAGGAGAAGGCTGCGGCCCGAGGGTGGGAGGGGGTGGTCCTGGGGTCTCAGGGCCCGGGGGGCAGGGGGCTGCCTGCCCAGGGATGGCTGTCTCCTGGTTCTGGGGGAATCAATCTGAATGCTGGTCTCTGGGATCCGCCTGCCCCTGCAACCCCAGCCCGGGGGGGGGGGTGTGAGAGGGGGGTCCGAGCCCCTCACCCTGACAGCAGAGGCCGTGGGAAATGACAGCCAGGTCCCCGGGGGCTGCATCTGCCTTCCCCACCCAGCACTGAGCCAGTCACGGCTCATTCTTTTATTCCACGAGGAAAATCAGGGCACGCGCCAAGGTGAGGGCACCTAGCATCGCTGTGAGTGGCCCTTCGTCCCCACCCCCCGGGACACCAGCCCAGTCTTGGGCCCTCACCTCTCACCCCAACATCCTCAGGGTCTGTAATGTGAGGGAACCGTTCTGTGCAGAACGGCTGCCGGGGGGAGCATCACCAGGCTGGGCACGCTGTGCTCCAGCCGCCAACATGCCTTCACGTTGAGATATAACAACGAACTTCTATTCTGCCTACTATGGGCCTTGGGCAAACTATGCCTTCGTCCCCGATCCTCAGTTTCCACATCTGTAAAATGGGGGAGAGTGCGTAAACCTTCCTCATAGAGCTGTTGAGAGCCCAGTGACTGGATGCTCAGCAAGAGGCCTGAGCCCCTCACGGTGACCTGGGCTGTCAGAGAGAGAGAGTCCTTCGTGCAAAGAAGCTGAGGCAGGGGATTTGAGCCGCAGCCTATCTGCCGGGGGAGCCCGTGTTCTCAAACGCTCCTCCCTGGTGACACTTCGGCTCAAGTGAGGTCCCGCGGGCATGGCCTGCTCCTCATGACTGAGCCAGAAGATGCGAGGATTTGTCTTTGAGCCTCGGATACCCTCGGGTGTGGTGTTTCAAGGGAAAAAGAAAACCCAACAATGACTTTGAATGTTCACTGCAGCCTCTTTCAAGTCCCAGTGCCAATGGCACCTCTTCCAGGAAACTGTCCCAGACTTCCCCGGGGTGGGCCTCTGTCCCCCACCCCCCCCATCCCATTCTGACCGGACTGTAAACCCCACTGCCCTGGCCCCCAGCTGGAGACTATTTTGATTCATTCCAGCATCTCCCTTTCCCCCGCCTCTGGTTGCTGAGGTGCTGGCCCATGGGAGTGTGTCATACATGTCTCTGGACCAACGCCGACAGCAGGATCCCACTTTCACAACAAGCCCCCAATCGGCGGGTGCCCCTTCCCAGCCGCCCCCTCAGCTGCATGACGGGGGACCTGGATTTCTCTACCCTGAGCTGCATGACAGTGGCCCTGGATTTCTCTACAGCTGAACTAATGTGTCCTCTCCAGCCCCGAGTCTGCCCCAGAGCAGGAAGGCTGACTCGGCGAACAGAGATAAGCGCCGTCCAGATCGCTTCCCTTCTGCCCCTTTGGATCAAGAATCCGGGCAAATGGCAGGGGCTCCCTTTCCTGCTCTTCTCCTCTTCTCGCCAAGATCGGGGTACGTTCTGGCAGCCAGGGGGCCCTGCCAAGCACCCAGGCTCCAGGAGAGGCCTCGGGTCCGTCCTTATCAGTAGCTGCCCATGCTGGGGCCTGCCACTGGCCATGGGTCATCGCAGCCAAGCCTGGCAGCCCCCGTGGACGTGAACGTGTCTTCCCCTGGCCTGCACACAGAGACGTGGCAGTCATTTAAATGGCGCTGGGGATTCTGCCCTCCTGAAGAGTGTGGGTAGCAGAGGGAAAACAGGGCTCTGTTTTTACTCAGTAGGTCTTTTCCTTACATATTTTCAAGAATATGAATATCTATCTGTCCATCTACCATCTATTATCTATCTATCTATCTATCTATCTATCTATCTATCTATCTATCATCTATATATCTATCATCTATCAATCATCTACCTACCTACCTACCTATCATCTATCTATCTATCATCTATCTATCTATCATCTACCTACCTACCTATCTATCCATCATCTATCTTCTATCTATCTATCTATCTATCTATCTATCTATCTATCATCTACCTACCTACCTATCATCATCTATCATCTATCTATCTATCTATCTATCTATCTATCTATCTATCATCTATATATCTATCATCTATCAATCATCTACCTTCCTACCTACCTATCTATCCATCATCTATCTTCTATCTATCTATCTATCTATCTATCTATCTATCTATCTATGTATCATCTACCTACCTACCTACCTATCATCATCTATCATCTATCTATCTATCTATCTATCTATCTATCAATCATCTAAAACTTAGCCTCTAAACACAAAGCAACTGCTTCACTGGACTCTCGCCCCGAGTGACTGGTGACCTTTTCCAATTCTTATAACATTTGGAAACATCTCTAAGCGTCCTCTCTGTAGTTACCGCCCCGCCTCAGCTTCTTTGCAGTAAGGCCCCCCTCTCTCTCACAGCTCACGTCGCTGTGAGTGGCTCAGGCCCCTTGCTGAGCACCCACGGTCACTGAGCTCTCAACAGCTCTATGAGGAGTGTTTACGCACGATCCCATTTTACAGATGTGGAAACTGAGGACCAGGGAGGGAGGTCACGTAGTGTGTCCAAGGCCCACAGTTGGTAGAACAGAAAGAAGTTCATCGCTACGTCTCAACGTGAAGGGCACGTTGGCAGCTGGAACACAGCGTGCCCAGCCTGGTGATCCTCCCCCAGGCAGCCATTCTGCATGAAATGGTTCTCTGAGGGGCGCCCTCAGCCCCTCACACACTCGCATGAAAGACCCGGTGTCCTTTGTGAGTTTCCTCGTCTTTCCTCTGATCACCGGTGTCCATCCCAGTTCCACTCTGCCCAGCCAGCTGCTCAGTGGCCTGCCTGGGTCCCAGGGGATCCCCAGACCCGGGGGCAGCCGCTGCTACGCTGTAGCCGTGCACCTAACATCTCTTGGATGCAGCCCATGGCCCCTCCAGTCCCCGTGCCGCCAGCTAATCAGTTCTCCCGCAGTCGAGAGCCTGTCTCCTTTGCCCAGATCCCCTTGTCACTCTTCACTGACCCGCAGAATGAAAGCTGTGCCCTTCCCTCTTGCATCGCCCATCCCTGCGGTCCACCTGGAACCTAAGGCAGCCAGAAGGCTGTGGCTCCCTAACCTCCCCTGGCAAGGACGCGCCCCCTGTAGCTCACTTCTGGCGCGTGCACGCATAGCTTCCTTCTTGGGAAATACGGTGTAAACCTTGTTGGTTTCAACATGTGGCACCTGCATCCGGAGGCTCTTGGCTTTGTGGCTCCCTTGTCCCCGCCTCTCCGTACCCCCAGTCAGTTCCCAGAGGAAAGAGCTGGCTACCGTTGCGTCTCCTGCAAGACCGGCCTTGTGCCGTCAGGGCGCTGACATCCGCTCTAGGGCATCTCCTACCGGGAGGGTCCAGGACACCCCACCCCACTCGGAGGGAAGCAATGATACCTGATTCCCAGCGGCAGTGCTGGCTGGGAAAGGACCCCTGGGGGCCAGGAGTAGCAGACAGTCCCACAGGGTGTGGCCCAACTGGTGACGGGCCAGCTGGAGAAAGGAGGGGTCTGCACAGTCGCCCCACGGTAGCCATTCACACATCCCCTGCCATCAGCTTATCGGACCCACCTTCCTTAGCGTTTATCACGGGTACGAGTTATGACTGGTATCCACCGTCCTCCCCCCAGCTCCCCCCCCCCCCCCCCCCGCCCATCCCAGCCCCAGATGCTCCCCTGGGACAAGCAGCCTTCTGCTGCAGGGTTTCGGATCTGGGAGTCGCAACAATGAGGCCTCCAAGTTCACCGGCCTCGTTGGCACTGCTTTTGGAGAAACCCAACAGATGGGCCCTAATTGCAGGCCTGTTGTGGGGACATTGTTAACAAACACACAAGGAGCCCTGCACAGGGCTTTTTGGAACCGAATGCGACTTGGCAGCTGGGGACGGCGGTCTAATTACTGACATCTGAGTTTCTTGTTTAATGAAGGGGGATGTGGAGCACGGCCCTGCTGGAGGCAGCCGGTGAGAGAGAGATGCCAGGGCGTGAGGACGCGGGCGCGGTGGCCAGGTGTCTCCGCATCGGCCGGGGCCTCCCTCCTTTCTCCCCGGGACCCAGACATCGCTTTTAGGGGAGGGGATGGGAGTCCTGGCATCCTGAGGCGCCAACCACAGACTGTTAGAGAAGCGCGTAGTCGGGGCCCATGGGTCCATCGTATTTACTATGCTTTTCTTCTTAAATCGTCAAGTTGACACTCCAGGAAAACGTATCCTATTTAACATATGACTTCCCATGGCCCCTGCACAGGCTCCTTCGCCTTGAAATACACATGCCCAAGTGTCCAGGTTCATCCCTTTGATGTGATAGTTGTTCAGCCTTATCAGGGCTTGCTTTGTCCAAGTATTATTTTAAGCATCTTCCCTGTTAGCTCATGTTATCCTTCTTTCTAAGTTATTTTAATATTTTCTTTGTTTTCCAGCTTTATTGGATCTCATTAAAGAATAAATATTGTATCTATGTAGGCGGTACCATGTCATGATGGGATACATTGTGAAGTAATGACCACAACCAAGTGAATTACACAACTGTCACCTCACACGGTTACCCTACCTCGTGGGAGAGCCCTTAGGATCTAGTCTCTTAGCAAATCTCAAGCACACAGAAGAGTATTATCTATATATATAAAAGCCTAAGCAGCCGTTACAACCAAACGACCAGAACGACCGGTTGACCAATCGCTATGATGCGCAATGACCACCAGGGAGCAGACACTCAATGCAGGAGCTGCCCCCTGGTGGTTAGTGCGCTCCCACAGCCAACCTCCTGTGGTCCCTCCCTGTGGCTGGCCAACCTCCCACAGTCCCTCCCCTGTCTCTCCCCCACCCCTGGCCTGCAGGCCCCAATTGGCCTGGCGCCGATCGGCCCTGATCGCCAGCCAGGCCTAGGGACCCCACCCATGCACGAATTCATGCACCGGGCCTCTAGTCAAGTATAATCTTCATGCTGTCGATCAGATCCCCAGAATGTACTCATCCTACACCTGAATGTGTGTAGCCCTTGATCAACATCGTCCCATTCCCCTCATTCCTCATTGAATCCTTTCATAGCCCTAAGAGCTGGAGACCATTCTTGGTTCCAGTTTACAGATGAGAAGGCTGAGGCTCACAGGGGCCAGGTCACCCACTGGGGAGAAGGTGGCCTCGCGTGAGGTTCTGGCTCAGGCTGGCTGGTTTGATGTAACAGCCGGCCTCCGGGAGGGGCTTGCTGAGTCCCAGGCCCGTGCTCTGCAGGCCTGACCTCATCTACTGAAGCCTCACAATAAGTGGGTGAGGCAGAGGCCGTCATTATCTCTGAGGCTGGACACTGGCCTTGGAAAGATTGAGTGACTTGCTCAGCGCGCAAAGCTGGCCCTGGGCTGTGCTGAGGTTTGCACCCAAGTGCCTTAGGGGAGCCCCGCTGTCCTGCCTCTCTAGGGGAGGCCCTGGCGTGCAGGCCCACTGCAGGGGTCCGGCGCTTGTGTTTTGGGCCCTTGACCATCTGGTCACAGTGTCCACTCAGGAGGTCCCTGGAAGAAGCTCCTCTTGGGTGTCAAGACCAGGGAACAGCGAACCATCGTGGTGGGATCCAACTGTTGTCACAGCCTGGACACCGTGACACCTATCCAACCAGCTTCCCGCAGGCTGGCCCATGGCCCTCGGGAAGCCTGGGGAAGCTTCCCTGGTCTGCCTCTTACAGTCGTTACAAAGCCACGTGGGTGGGGCCCTAACCCAACAGGACCGGTGCCCTTATGATAAAAGGAGATTAGGACACAGACACGCACGGAGGAGGGAAGAGCATGTGAGGTCACGGGGAGAGGCGGCCTCCTGCAAGCCAGGGAGCGAGGCCTCAGAAGAAACCAACCTTCCCACGCCCAAGCCTTGATCTCGGACTTCCCGCCTCCGGGCGGCGAGAGCCAGTCTCTGTGGTGGAAGCCGCCCGTCTGCGGTCCTCTGTTACGGAGGCCCGAGCAGACGCACAGATTTTGGTAGAGACGCAGACTCGATGTGAGGAATTGCAACAACAGCGTAAATGGTGTTTTTCTAGAGGCATGAACAACGGGGCCATTTATGCCATCGACGTGACGCACCTAGAGATGGGGTGAGGAGCCGAGCTCTCCGACGGGGCTTGGCTGTCCTCCCCGCTTTTCCCTCTCGGGGCCTGGGCATCCCCGTCTGCGTGCCAGGGGCCTGGACCAGGTGCGGCTGTGTTTCCTCCCGGCTCTCATGGCCAAGAACCAAACCGGGAGCCCAGCCCCCGCCCACATGTCCCTCATGCAGTTCGAAGTGAGATCGGGACTTGCCCACTGGGCACCCCTGGGAGTGGACTCCCGCCCACAGTCCCCCCAGAGCCGCTGCTGCCCCAGGTGCAGCGCGCACCTCACCTCCCGGGGAACAGGGGCTCACCCAGAGGCTCTGTGCCAAAGCCCCCACGGAAGGAAAAGGCAACAGTGACATCTTTCCTGTTATCTCCCCGCCTGGCCCCTCCCCCTCGGAGGGCGCTTTAATGAGTATGGATTTGGGGGAGCTTTGCTTGCAGCCTTTGGAGAATTTGGCTGACAGTCAGGATAAGAAGGGAAAACTCAGACAAGTAAGAATTAATGAAATCCCAGCAAAAAATAGCTATTAAAGGCGGAAGGGGGGGTAGCTAGGGAGAGGGGAGATACAGGGGATTCTCGGCAAATCTGGAAACGCGTCCACTCGCGGGGTGACCGGGGGGAATGAGCACAGGGCTGTGAAGACACCCCTCCCCCCAGGACCTGGCAGAACCCTTACCCCTGGGAAACGGTGGGCAGAGGAGCTCAAGCAGCCACAACCTTTGAAAGAGCAATGAATGGATGTCACAGACCAGCTGACAATAAATAGATAAACCCTCCCATAGTAATAATAGTAACATCAACAACAATTTTCCCCCTTCACCCCTGCCAGGCACTGATCTGCGTATTTCATTGAATCCTCACAAAAGTCCTCGGAGGTAAATAGGGAAGAACTGTTATCATTATGTCGACAGACGTGGCAATTGACAGACGGGGAGATGGACTGTCTTGCCCCGAGCCTGGCAGCCAATAAGAACAGCGCTGCCCTGAACGTGGGCAGGCCGTGACCGACGCCCAGGACGCCCAGGATCCTAGCTGCTTTTGCCGCCCCGCGCCTCCACAGTTCCCGGAGCCCACCGTCTGAGAGAGAAGGAAATGGCTCAGGTTACAGATGGGGAAACTGAAGCCCGGGGAGGGGCTTCCGGTAACACCGGGGTCTTCAGGCTATTCGGAGTGCCGTACTCTTCCATCCTCTCTGTCTACCCGGGGACTCCGGCGTAGCTGCCGAGACTCTGCGCAATGTCCCCTCGTCTACGGCCCTTCCACACGCCCCACAGGCAAGTCAGCTTCTCCCTCTTGGGGCTCCCACAGGAGCCAACACGTGTCCTTGCTTATCAGATGCTCTGAGTAGTTCCGCTTCAGAATTCTTTAAAGAGAGTTCTGAACCAATAAAAAATACCCAGGTTCCCATGAACTAGAAGTTATGTTTGTTAAAACGTTGCCGTATTCATCATCCCGCGCCTTTTTTCAACCAAAGCACGGAACTCCAACAGGAATGAGAATGTTCAGTGTTTTGAAACAATTAAAAGTCACAGCACATTACGGAGGAAGTTAAAGTGTTTCCCCGACAGCCTGCTTTCCCTTCTTCTCCACCGGTAGGTGTGCGTGTGACATACAGCACACATTGCATAGGAAGCAATATGCAGTTGAACAAAAGATTGATAACCATTGATGACAAAACACAGAACGTCGCTGGTACCCAGAGGCTCCCTGCGCTGCCCCCTCCCGCCCCGCTCCCCAGGTCCTAACCCTCCCCTTGTTCCCCCTGTCGGTTCCGAGACAGCACCCTTTAGCTCTCCTAGATGTTGGACTTGCTCTAAATGGAATCATTTGGTAAACATTGTGCGTGCGTCTCATTGTATGGGCTTGATGTTGTGACTGTGAAATGCTGTTGCATTTATGATATGCCCTTAAGAGACACAATTCAATGCATCTGTGTTTGGGGCCTTTGGTGTGCTTCCAGGTTGCAGCAACGAGAACCCGGCGGCTGTGTCTCCGCGTGTAGCATGTTCAGTGTGCATGTCTGCTAGGGCGCATGCCTCGTGGAAGAATCTCTAGGTCAGAGGACGTGTGCAACTCCAGTTCCACCGGATAACGCTGCATTATTTCCCGAGAGCCTGGACTCTTCACCGTAATATCCAACTGCCTTACCAAAAACGTATCTCAAGGGGAGACGTGGGCTTTTTAGAAGGGAAAATTAGGAACCCAGGGAGCGGATGGCATCACCTACCGAGGCCGGGAATGCAAGCGTCTGTCTACCTGTGGTATCCGTCTCCCACACGCAGGCTCTGGCCCCTGGAAATAGCTGAAATCAGCTGCCCCGAGGGTTGCACGCGACGCCTCGCGCCTGTCCCGCTCGCCGCCTGGACGGCACCTGCTGACGAAGCAGAAGGAGAGATGTGAGCAGCGATTGGGACTTTATCTCCCGACTGCTTCATTACATCGTAGCCGGAGCCGCACCAGCGGGCGAGCGGTCACAGGGAGGCGGCTCAGCACTCCCGATGTGGCCAGAGCTGCACTGGGTGGCCCTACCTCAGTTTCCCTTTCGCTTTATCCAGGGTTCCTGGGGCCTGAAATGACCGCCGTGAGCCCCTCCCCGTGTCTCCTCGGGGGTCGCTCTGGTTCGCACGCCTTCCACCTCTATCCACAAGACTCTCCGTGGACCCCACGAGGGGCTCTCTGAATAACCAGCAGGCCCCTTCATTATTCTGCCCAATATGCCAGCGAGGGCTGTTTACAAATCCAAGGATTCTCTTGCCAAATGTACAGCCTGCTCCCTGGGCTTTCATGTTATAATGAAATGGAGACCGAGCAAGACATCTTAATATCCTCTTCTGCTAGAAAGTGGGTTTTTTATTCCCCTCTCCCTCTCTCTTAATAGATAAATTAATATCATCAAACATTCCGAAAAGAGCCTTTATGAAAACATCTCTCTTGCCAAGAAGAAGAAAAAAAAAAAAGGTTTATTATAAAACTGGAGAAAATTGTTTCAACTTGTGAGAAAGCCCATCCTCCGCCGTGAATGCGGCTCCCGTCCTTCCCCCCTTCAATTAATTTCACACTAATCCATTTCTTTCTCAGGCGCTGGGGCGAAGGCGTGCGGAGTGAGTGATGAAGATGAGGGGGCCACGGAGGTGTTGGGCTCTGTAATTTCATCCTTGAATTTGGTGATTACTAACAGGACAACTTTTTTAATTTGCTCTTTTGTCTGGATTCCCTGGCTGGCAATCTGCTCGGTGAGCTCGGCTTTTTAATCAATCACCTAGATAATCAAATGTCACTGGCTATCTGCTCCGTGTAATTACTTTTGCAATTAAAAATCAACCTCAAGTTGCCTCATCTAATTAGAGGGATGGGCAGATTTTCATCGAGATTGATTTTTTAATAAATATTGACTTAAAATGCCATAATCTCATCATATTCTTTCATTTTCTTTGTACCAAAAATCAAACAAATGGAAGAATTAGCAAGCAGGAGGAATCGCGGGACTTCAAACGCTTCTGCCGGTGGAGACACACACAAAAACGACACTGCACAGAAGCCCGGCTTATCTCGCCGGGTAACAACACTCAATGGCGTCCATCTTTTATTGGGAAAAAAAGAACAAAGCCATTCAACGATTATATTTCACACGGACATTGTTGCAAGCCCACCATCCTAAGAGCTTCTAAATTTCATTCATGGTGCTGCCGGCGACAAGCCTTTCCATTAATGTTATTATTGCTTTGAAAGCAATCCCGTCCATGCTAAAGAATTCTTAGCATTAGCAAAGAAGTGCCTACATGCTTCCTCTTGGAAAGATCGTCACCGTGAGTTTTCTTAAACGCACGAGACAAGATCTACGGGCAGATGGTCTTCTCGGCTTTGCCGTCTTGTATCTGTTATGTATTGTAATTAAAACTCTGTCAATAACACAGTCCGCTGGTTTTTGGTTGTAGTGGCTGGTGTTGGACATGGAAAAGCCACAGTCTGGTAAGGGATTACCGGCAGGAAAAGAACACACTTTTCTCCGAGAACAATTGTCCTAAGATGAAATGTAATAGTATCTTGCCTGCCTGTTTAAAAAAAAAAAAAAAAAAAGATCATGTCGGTGACCCCGACAGAATTCCATTTAAACCTCAGCCGATGGGGGTGAGGATGAAGAAGTAATAATGCTGCTAGCATCCTTGCCTTCGTCCCACACAAAGAAGGGACCCCTGACTTCTGTGTGTTCACACAGGGAGGAGCAGAGAATTGCCCACATCTGGCTGCACAATTCACTCTAAGAAAAGGCGGAGAACAGCCATCACCAAACTTTTGGCTCTTCTTGGTGGTAAAGCAAGCAGAGGAGTAAGGACAGACCCAAACAGAAGAGCCGAGGACAGTGAGGGAAAAAAAAAAAAGAGCAGGGATTCCAACCCAGGCCTCCCTCCAGGGAGCAGGTAAGTTATCATCTGGATTTCAGCCCCATCAACTCCATGTCCAAGTGTTCATTTCCCAGAAAGGTAGCCCACCAGCTCTTGGTCCCATAAAAGGTTGTTCCAAAAAATGAGGGCTCTGTGGTCAAACCACTTTGAAAAATACAGGATTCGCTACCGCCTCGCTGGAGAGAAGTGATAAATGCGCATTGTGTTAGAAAGTTGCCTAGAAGTCCTGCAACAAAGAAGTATTTGGCTCAGGATTAATCAAATTTATTTTCCATAAATTGTTCTATCTATCTATCATCCATCCATCCTATCTATCATCAATCTATCTATCCATTCTATCTATCTTTCATCCATCCATCCTATCATCCATCCATCCATCCATCCTACCTATCATCTATCATTAATCTACCCATTCTATCTATCTATCTTTCATCCATCCATCCTATCATCTATCTATCTATCTATCTATCTATCATCCATCCTATCTATCATCTATCATCAATCTATCTATCCATCCATTCTACCCCTTCTCTATCTACCAGTCTACCTACCTACCTACCTATCATTTAGTTGCCAGGTATCTTGTAGAAATATTCTCTCTGTACACACACTCAGGGAACCACTGGTATGTACACAACACAAGGGACCTCATCTTTCTGCACCTCAGCCTCTCTGGGGAGCAAACTTTGTCTCCTAGAAGTGCGACTGATTATGTGTTCTCAGCACACGGTAACAACTCACACGTCTAAGCTGTGGCCAGCCCCAGTGACCTACTGAGAAGGGGGAGGGAAGTGGGGGGTCCTGGGCTGTGGTAAGGAGGCCTTGTCCATGGTTCTTGCCAGAGGGGACTTCCGCCAGTGTGTGCTCCGGCCCCACCCAGCACCGTGCAGGCTGAGGACTGCCCACTCCTGGGTGCAGGAAGGGCGCAACTCTACCAAAAGTTTGAGAAATGAATAGACAGAGGAAAGGAGAAGGGTGAGAGTGAAACTAGTTGATGTGTATTGACTGTTGAGGAGATGGTAGGCAATGGGCTAAATGGTCGACCTGCCTTTTCTTTTTTCCTTCAGTCATCACAAGACTCTATGAAGCAGGCACTGTTTGCATTCTTCTTCTTCTCATGACACAGATGAGGACACCGAGAATTCAAAAGTGAAGCGCTTATAAAAGGTCACAGAGCTGGGAACTGACGGGGTTAAACTCCAGACCCACATCTGAAAGTCACCAACACTTTGGTCTCAACCACTTCTTCCAGGAGTAACCCCGGGACAAGAGGTGGGGGGCTGACATGTGGGAGAGAGAGTGTGCTACTACTATGCGAGAAAACACCCCCGGGGGGGGTGGTGGTGAGGGGGGAAGTATACCAGTTGTCTGCGGCCATAATAATGCGATGTTACAAACCACTTCAAAACTGAGTGGCTTAAGCACTGCACGTTGACTCAGCCCCTGAGTCGGCAGGTGGCCTGGGAGGTTCCTCTGGTCTTGGCAGTGGTCAGCTGTGGTTTGGCGAGGGGCTCTGCTGCTGGGATGGCTCCTGCCCGGGGTTTCAGGCTTAGCTGGCTATGGTTGGGCTGGGAAGGCCTTGGCTTGGCCAACTGGCCAACTGAGCTCCATGCGCCTCACCTTCCAACAGGCTGGCCTGGGTGTGTTCCCACAGAGAAGGCAGAGGAACGAGAGAGGAACAGAAATGCACAGGCCCCTTGTTGACCAGAGCAAGTCACGTGACCGAGCCCAGAGTTCACAGGGGAGCCCCGCAAAGCCACAGAGCCAAGGGTGCAGACCCCGGAGGGTGAAGCCACGGGAGAGAAGTCTCCTGAGTGGTCCAACAAGCTACCTTTTTCCAGAACTCACCTCATCAGACCATCTGTGATGTGGGAGGCCTCCTCTGTGTCAAACCAAGGACCCAGCCCTTCCTTCTCCCTGGGCTGCTGTGGGTGGGGCTCCGGGTACCAAGGGATGGCACACTTCGTACCTGGGGGCACTCCCCCTCCAAGGGACTTACACACCCCCCTCGGAAGAGGCGGAGAGGGCTGTGCCATGAAGGGCCGCCTCTGGAGCTGGACGAGGTGACCAGCCACCTGCTTCCCTCCCCAGGCCTCTGTTGGAGCTGTGTTGCCGTCACAGCCCTGACTTCAAGCTTCCACAGCAGGCCCACTCAGGAGCCCAGGGAGGCGTCCAAAGCCCAGGGCACCGGCCCAGATGCCAGCAGGAACTCTGAAGACACGAGACTGAAGTCCTTCGACACAAGTGCACTCCTGTTCATATACAAAACACACCCAGATAGTCCTCCGTGCCACATGGAAATATGCCCTCTACCATTTTTATTTATTTGTTTAAATAGATTTCTCTTGATTTCAAAGAGGAAGGGAGAGGGCAAGAGAGATAGAAACATCAACGATGAAAGAGAATCACTGGTCGGCTGCCTCCTGCACGCCCCCTCATTGGGGATTGAATCTGCAACCTGGGCATGTGCCCCGACTGGGAGGGAACCGAACCGTGACCTCCTGGTTCAGAGGTCAACACTCAACCACTGAGCCATACGGGCCAAACTCTACTATTTTTCTTAAAATGTGGTCTGGTCTTGGTCTAGATTTTGTTTTTACACTTTTGTGAGCATCAGGGCTACAGAGGTGTGTTTCCTCTATTTTAAGAAAACCATGAATCCGCAATACAAACATGAGGACAAATGAGCATATTCGGGTGGTGTTTAGGTTGGACCACAATAGGGAGTGGTGGAGACTGTGGCAAACTAAGAAGCACCCAGTATATCTGAACCATGCATCTGCTTCTTCACTCCAGCCTCTGGCTGAGTGGGAACGGGAGTGCCATCTGCCCATGGCTTTATTTCCAAAAGAAGGCATAAAACTGGATTTTTAATGTGAATTCCTGGGTGGTAGCTCTCTGTCAAAGAAAGGACCATGCAGATCAAAGGGAACGCACCTGTGGACCAGCCCCGCTCATGGGTCACTGGGTTTCAACCTCCGGTCTAGGCTAATGACTGAGTGTATTGCACAGATGGGGAAACTGAGGCCCAGAGACGAGAAGGGACTTGCCTGAGGTCAGAGGAAGTCCATTTCAGAGCGTAAACGAGAGTCAAACTCCTTGGTGTGCACCAGGGTCTGGTCTCCGGTACCTTCCCTGCCATGGTTCTGGCGGTTCTGTCCTCTCAGGTACCCAAGCAGCCCACAGTCTAGCCTCTTCACACTTACTTCTTAGTCTGTGGCCAGACTGTTCCCTCCACCTGGACTGCCCTTCCAGGCTCCGGTCAAACGCCTGCCCCGCTTGCAGACCTCCTCATCCCGCAGACAAAATTATTTACCCCTACACACCTGAACGGTAGCATCTTCCCTCTGGGTTTTAGTTTTCAGTCACTGACTTGAGGATGCTAGTCTGAGCTTCTTGAAGGCAAGCTCCCTGGGGTTTTCCCTGGGGGTCCCGAGGACGGCACCTGGCGCCCAGTAACTGCTCAGCAAATGTTGATGGAACCAGTAGAGACGCAACGAATGGAGTAAGGGAATGAGGAAAAAAACAACCCTGCTCACCAGCCGGCCTTCCTCACCACACACATCCGCACGAGCAGCTGTGCAGAAGAGAGAACAAGTCGATGTAGACGCAGGAGGCCACGGAGCCGAGAGGCTGAGAGAGGACAGTCTTGGGGTCCAATGCAACCCCTAGCTGCATGACCCCGGGCGAGACACTGAACTGTGATAGCCAAGTGTTCTGGTCTGTAAAATGGGTTCACAACAGCACCGGATCCCAGTGGGCTGCACGGAGCACAGGGGAGTGCCGTACATAAAGCACCTGGCCCAGGGCCCCGCAGGGAGTAGGTGCTCGCTAACCACTGGCTAATATGACCTAAAGCAGCGGTTCTCAACCTGTGGGTCGCGACCCCTTTGGCGGTCGAACGACCCTTTCCCAGGAGTCGCCTAAGACCATCCTGCATATCAGATATTTACATGACGATTCATCACAGTAGCAACATGACAGTGATGAAGTAGCCACGAAAGTAATGTTATGGTTGGGGCACACCATGAGGGACTGTATTTAAAGGGCCAGAAGGTTGAGAACCACTGACCTAAAGGATGAGCCGAGGGCTCTTGCTCCGTCAGCAGTTCCCAGCCTGCTCCGTATCCCCCCAAAGATAAAGGAACAATACCCACAGCAGACGTGCACTCGGAAGCCAGTCAGACTGTGCGGGGGACGCAGGGCGCGGGGCTCCCCCAGCCCTCAGCCCTCTCCTTCCCTCCTCCTCCTGCTTCCAGGGAGGTCTCCCTGTGACAGCGGTGGCCTCCGGCATCCCTGACGCAGAGAGAGGCAGCTGGGACTTGCTCCTCGGACTTCTCCTACACGAGCCTCGGCAAACGGCTCCTGCGAGGACCTGAACTCAGCGTCAGCCCCGGCCCGGGGGTGCGCGGGCAGGAGGGCTGCGGAGGTGGGGTGCTCCCCACATCTTCCTCTCTCTCTTCTCCTGGACAGCAAGCGGCCTCTGCAGCGCCTCCGTTGTCTGTGACCATCCGAGAGGACAGCGGGCCCGTCGCTCTCCTGCCAAGTAAGACGGGACGTTCCCGCAAACGGCGCGTTATCATGTAGGCCCTGGGTCCACGCAGAGCAACACGCTCTCTGTCCAGGTCCGGTGATGCCTCTTGCATGATCCTCACCATCTGAGCTGTTGTTGTTATTGCTGGTCTCCCTTCGGCATTATCGATCACGAGGGCGAGAGAACCGATGGCCAAGTGCACGGGCGGACAAAGAGCCGCCTCGCCTCTCGCGGCCTAACATTTTAGTCGCATTTGCATTTGGAGGAGGGCTGGTGGCGAGCCGGAGGATTAAACCCCACGAAATCATTATACAAATTTCAAAATGTCAAGTGCTCTGACGGAGATTATGATTTTATCTCCTTATTTTGACAGGAAACCGTGTGTGGCCACCTCTGTCTTAGCACGAGCGAGGGCCAGGCCGGCCGGGGCGGGGGGGGGGGGGATGGCGGGGGGGGGGGACTGAATAAAGACAGAGCGCCCGCCAGGGTCCCGATCGGCTGTCTTTCCCTCCCGCCCGCGTGTACGACAGCGCGTAATAGACATTTTCCTTTGCACGAAATAATAAGAGCAGCACTTATCGCGCGGCGCCTCCAGCCAGTGGCGAGAGGAAATTAGAACAGTCCAATGAAGCCGACAAGTAATTAATCATCATACAGCGGGGCCTGCCAGATCAGAAGGGTCCTTCCCGCTGATAATGCTCCCCAACTCAATTTAGACGGGTAGGAATTAGAATATTTTCTTCCTCTGGCAAAAAAAAAAAAAAAAGAAAGAAAGAAAGACCCGCGTTAGCACAAACGGGCCAACTGTTATTGGTGCTCTGGCCGGCCTGGCCCACTTACAGCCACGCTTGCGTCCAGCGTGACTCTGGCCGGAACTGAAGCAACACGGTCTGCTCCTCAAGGCCCGGGGAGATCAGAAACCCACTGCTGGCGGACCCCCCACCCCAACCCCCCCTTCGGCAGTCTCAGCTCTAAGAAAAATTAAAGTTCGCTTCTATTGATCAAGGTAGCGGATCTCCCCACAGAGCCGGGGGGAGGCACGCGTTTACCGCGGGTCTGTAATGAGTCTGGATGCTTTGGAGACCGAGTGAAATAAATGAAGTGGGTTCGGCAGGAGCCGTTGAGGGCTCTGGCAGAGAGAGGAGGGTAAGGAGCTGCTTTCAGGGACTTGAGCCTGGCGGGCAGGGGGAGATGGTGCCCCTCATGGATAGCCGCCTGCCTGTTGGAGCAGCCTGTGTCACTTACACTGTCGTCCATGCTCCCACACACACACACGCATTCTCATCTCACCGTGCTCTGAAAGGGCTCCATAAACACGATCATACTTCTATTGCTCACTCCCTGGGCCCTTGAAGGCAAGGGCCTCAAGGAGGCTGGGGCAAAGACCTGGAACTCAAATGTCCACTGGGACCAGGAAGGGAAGGAAAAAGTAAAGCTGATAGAGAGGGGACATTAGGGAATGGTGAGGCCTGTGGCCAACTGGAGCTTGTTTGTCATTCCTAAAGGGGACAGCCTCTATTTGATTCTGGGCCATCCTTGGTGAGGTGCAATTCTTACCCTATCTTCTGATTGGCCAAAATAAGCCCAAGTCTAGCATTCAACTTGAAATCCCCTCGTTTTTGAATACAGGCAACTAACTAATGGAATTTTTTTTTTTAAATGAGTGAGTGTTTCCACCACTGCCTACTGTCTGTGGTTTGGTCCACAGAGGGGTGCAGGCCCCCGCCAACACTGCCTTTCTAACACGGCGCTGGGCCCCACGGGGTTTGAATGCTGGCCCCACCATTGTGAGCCGTCTGCTTCAGATCAAGGGACTTGCCTCGTTATGGCCTCAGTTTCCTCATCTGTAAAAGGGTGCGATCGTGAGCGCCTCCCCCCTGAGCTGGCTGAACGGCAGAGAGCCCACTGCCATGCCTGGCACACGTCTGGATTCACGGAGGGGCAGCCGCGAACTGGATCGTCCCGTGACCCTCAGCGTGCACCTCTCTGGCAGACCTGCCCCCAGGCCTGCCCCAGGCCAGGCGCCCATCTGCTCAGCAGTCACACACCCCTCCTGTCACCTCCTCACTCGGGACTTGCTATTGCGACACCGAGTAACTTCCTCCAATGGGAGGGGCGAAGCAGCACCCGGCAAATTGTCAGAATCCTAGAAAGTCAGACTGCACGGGGCCACTCCAGGCCAGCCAGCACGCTCTCATGTCGGAAACAGAACTGCCACTGCCCCCCAAAATGTCATCTGGCCGCCCTATAAGCTGCATTGCCCTGCTTATCACTGGAGCCTGTGGGCGCCGTTAGCTGAGAGGACAATACAGTGCCTCGGAGGAAGATGACCCCTTATACGCGGTGTGTACCGAGTGGGCCCCGCTGTCCCGTGAATGCTGAGGGATGGCCTTGGGGACCGGGGGGCCTCGTCGGGCGACACTGCCAACCTCTGGGAGTGCCGGGCAGGTGTGCCCACTGCGTTCTTCCTTCCTCCGTCCTGGAGGGGCAGGAGGGCCGCCAGGTACAACGGTGGGAAATCCACCTGGGAAGGGGCTCCCATCCCTGTCATGGAAGTTCTTGTCCAAGGCCCTGCGGTGGAGCACAACTCCTTCAGAGACCACCGGTCATTCCATGGAAACTCGCAGAGCTTCCTGATTTAATAATAATAATAATAATAATAATAATAATAATATAGCAATAATAGTACTGGCTAAGACTCGGTGTGTGCTGTGCTCTCAGGCCTTTATATCGCATATGTAACTCGGTTAATCCTCACAACAGGACCACGGGGTGCTATTATCGTCCCCATTTCACAGATGAGAAAACTGAGACACAGAGAGGTTCTGTCACTCACCTAAGGTCACACAGCCAGGGCCCGCACAAGCGGAGGCCAAGCCCGGGCCGGCTGGCTCTGTGTCTGTGGCCTTCACCATCGCGCTTTATTTACCATTCCTCCACGCGTGGACTTGAGAAGCCTTCATCAAAAAAATGCGGCCAACCTATTTGACTTTTTTGTTATCTGCAAGTGGCTGAAGGCAAGGAAGGGAGGCAGGGGAGGGAGGGAGGGAAGGGGAGGAGAACCGGAGCGGGGGTGCAGGAGGGCAGAGGGGATCCGGAGGGAAATAATGAGGGAGTGGGAGCACGCAGCCTGCCTGGAAAGGAACCGCACTCCTCCTGCTGCTGAAACGAGCGTTTCTCCTGGCCTGTTTACAGATTGGGTGTTCGAGCCTAATAAACGGGAGGAGGATTTTAAAAGGGTCCTCAGGATAGCAGAGCTGAGCTAAGCAAACGGCTCGTGTACACAGCCGAGGGGAGATGAAAGGGACCACTCAGGCCCTTATCTGCCCGGGACCTCGGTGGGTTTGAGCAGGCCCGAGTGGGCGGCGCTGGCGGAGAGTTCAAAGTCATTTTAGGAACGGATAACGCAATCAAAAGTTTGTCTCTCTGTTGAAATATTTAGGAGAACAAGATATCGCTTTGACCTGCCTACACCTGGGACCTTTCTGAACGCTGTTAAAATGTGTGTTGAGCTTGTTTGTAGTCTTAATCTTTAATGGGCTTCTGCATTTTTCAAAGGGTAGAATTTGGCACAACAAAACCAAATTGAGAGAGAGAGAGAGAGAGAGAGAGAGTGTTAGTTCTCCCCCATCAAGAGAGGTATGTTTGGTAACCTTAGATGTTCCCATGCATTCTGGAAATCAAAAGAAAAAGGCATATGGTCTGGCCTTCCCCTCACAGTGGTGCATGGCCCTTTAAGACTCCTTTTTTCAACCCAAAGTGCTAAGACATGGAGCTGCAGCCACCACCTGACCCCCAGGGCGCTGCCCCGGGGCCAGAGCTGCCCCAGAGAACATCCTACAAGGAGAGGGGCTGTGGGACAGGGTGTTTCAAGTTTATGGATCACCTGGTTTTGTTCTGAGGGTCCTGGGTGCTTGAAACCAAGCAGGGCTAGTTTGCAGAGTAGAGGGGTGACCACAGAAGAAATCAATCTAGTAATTTAAAGAAGTATTAACGGAGTATTCTGAGCTCTCAATGTGACAGAATGCATGTAAGATGTCCACATGGTACTTGACATATAGAAGAAGCACAATGCATAATCGGGGGGGAAAGGAGGTAGCTTCTCTCCTCTTCCTCCTCCTCCTCTCCTTCTCACCATCATCTCCATCATCCATATCATTAGCGTCAGGAGGGACTCATATGTGCCCCCGCCCCCCGCCGCAAATATACCTTCTTCTAGCTTGATGGCAGAAAGGAGGACTTGATTCTAGCCTTCCAAGGCCGGCAAAGAAGGCCATGGTCTCCAGGGATGCTCTGTAGGGGTCAGGCTGGAAGTGGGGAGGGGAACCCCAAAGCTCTGTCTTCGGTCTGTTCTGTGGAGACTCCTGCTGCCTGGGTGGTACTTCTTCCATTACAGGGATGAACCAATGGCCACCTGTCCTCTCCCCAAGTCACGAGCCAAAAAAAAAGGAGAGTCCGATCTCTGACCTTCACCTTCCCGTGTTGTGTCTCGCCCCGGAGCAGGTGTCAAAGTAATGAGGACGGAGGGCAAGTCGCATTGTTCCAGATGGCAGCCCGACCCAGCTGCCCGGCTTCCCAGGCGGTGGGGATCCCCGTGATGAATCATGGGCCCACCCCCATTGTCTCCACTGGATCTGTCGTGTCAGAGCTGGTATGTTTCCAGATCCCGGTCACTCATCTATCCGCTGGGGGGCATCACTGTTTCACCTTCCTCACAGGACTGCCACTGCCAAGGACAGAAGACCTACTGTGCGCCACGTGCTGTCCGAAGCAATACGGCTTTGCATCATTTCAGGGCAACTTTGTTAATAAGTAAGTAGCTTCGAATGAAAACTGCTATACGATACCCTTGTTTTCCCAACAGTGGACAGCACTTAACAATGTCTGCCAATATCGCGCATCGGTGGGAGTGCAAAATCATACAACCATGTCAGGAAAGGGTGTGGCGATGTTTAGTAAAATAGAGAAGCGTGGGTCCTGCGAGTCAGCCACTCCCTCTCAGGTATGCACACAGAGACACTCCCACGCATGTGCCCTGTGAGACACAGAGAAGAATTTTCGTAAAGAACTGCTCATGAGCCCTAGCTGGTTTGGCTCAGTGGATAGAGTGTCGGCTTGCGGACTGAAGGGTCCCAGGTTGGCTTCCCGGTCAGGGCACATGCCCGGGTTGCAGGCCCGATCCCCGGTGTGGGGTGTGCAGGAGGCAGCCAATCAATGATTCTCTCTCACCATTGATGTTTCTCTCTCTCTCTCTCTCTCCCTTCCTCTCTGAAATCAATGAAAATATATTATATATAAAAAAGAATTGCTCACGATAGCAAGAAGGCTGAAAATAATGCAAATGTTCATCCTAAAAGGGAACATGTGATGGCTATGAAAATGTCTGCTTAGTGCTACACGTGTCGACATGGGTAAAGAAAGCATGAGGCAGAAAGACAGGAACAACTCTGTGCAGAGGAGCATATATAAGTAGTTAAAGAATAAAAGAGATGCCTGGACGTGAGCAGCCTCCATTCAGAGCCGACGTTCTGTATGAGGAGGCGGCGGGGAGAAGGGGATGCCATAGAGAAGCATGGGGTCCTTCTACTGCATCTGTATCTCTTCATGCTGTGAGTGTTTAGACTTCTTGGGGTACCTTAAACATTCCCTAATTCATCCGTAGAAATAAATGAATGTCGTTCAAATGAAAGAAGCAAATGAAATTGAATTCAAACGTCTTAGAAGGCAGATCATGCCAAAAGGAACGCAGGGGAGCTGCAGGGGCAGCTTGCTGAGGTCGGGGGGACCGCCGGCCCCCACAGGCCAGGCCCCTGGGACAGGCTGGCTGCGGGTCCAGCGTGGGCCTCCGCACAGCACCCTGCTCACGGCCAGGCGCTCTGGCGTGAACCCCAGGAATAGGAAGGGTCCAAGGATAGGACAAGAGCAGGTGGGAGCAAGAAGCCCCTGGGTCAGCAGAGGTCCTGTCCCAAGCTGGCGGGGAAAACGATGGATTTATATATTGAACGAAAAGCCATTCTGGGAGAGTCACAAAAATAGGGTCACGTAGGCAGGTATGTTTGGTGCGTGTGCGCACGTGTGCGCGCGTGTGCGCGTCTCCACCTACACGCCGGAGCCCGCGCGCTGCTCCAGTTCTTTTGTTAGATCAGGTAATATTTTTGAAAAACAGCATTACAAAAGGTTAAATGTAGAACAGATGTAAGTTATAAAATACAAGCTGATCAAAGCTGAGATTTTGAGACAGATATGTTAGCAAATGATGATAAATCCGTCCCAGTAGGACTGTAAGAAGCAGACAAATGTAACTGCGGACCAGCGAAAGTCAAGGGGTGAGGCGGGGGGAAGGGAGGAGAGTGAAAACAAATGTTGGCGTTAATTCCGGCGAACTCAGGCAGAACATCAAGGCCGCGACGCCGAGATCAGACACACGTGACGGGCACAATCTCCTCCACTTTCTCGGAGAGAATAATCAAATTCCAGGATTTTTTGAATAATCCAATTACGGATTCCGATCCCAGCGTCTCGGCCGTCTCCCGGCTGCCGACTTCTGGTTTCAACCTTTTCAAGCAACAGATGCTGGGCTCTGGTTTCAAGCGCGTTCAAAACCGGCTTTTGAATGTGGGCGTCTAAACTTCTCATTAAAAAGCCCGATAATTTATAGCCACGTCATTAACCCGCTTCCTCTGCCCACCGTGATAAACTTATCATTCGAGGGGCGGGGGGCAGGGGGGTATTTCAACAAAACATTACCGCTCCTTTCTGGGAAGGCGGCAGGGAAACAAAATTAAATAAATCAACCCTCTCTGTGTCAATAAATGAAACCCCTGAGAAGTAAACTATTTACAGAGGCTTAAGTGAAACAGAAAACATTTAAAGATCCAGAAAAAAGGAGGTAATTGTTGGAGCTGTCAGCAGGGGACCGCTGTGATAATTTGATTTGAACTCTGCTAACAAATGACCTCTCCAGTTCTTCCAACTTTAGTATCTGTTTATGCTCCTACAAATTGAAACCCCGCCGCTCAGCGGCTCAGAACAGGGCCCGGTACAATAGCATATCAGCCAGCCGATTAGTTCAAGGTGGGGATGGATTAGCTGTCCATCCCCGGCCCCCAAGCCCTCCAGAATATTTTGTCTTCCCCTGCTGGGGTAAAAGGGTGCAGACATATGTAACTAATAAAGAAACAGGCTTCTATGGACTGGAGGTTGAATGGAAGGAATGCAGAACAAAACTATAAAATAATAATAGACAAAGGGGCAGTGAGGACGGGGAGGGCGGGGTGGGGGGAAATCAATACCTCCTCGGCTGGCCCGGGCGGGTCTGCGGCCGAGGCGCCCCCGCCAGTTTGTAACTTGGAAAAGGGGGTCTGTTGTATGTGCGATCTCCCAGCACGCGGATCTGGGCCGGGCGTGCCAACGTTCGGGCCTGACACGAGATGAAAAGCCTGATGAATGAGAGGGATGGGAATGTTTGACCCACTAAACCATATTCTACAAGAATCCCGGGCTTTTAAAGTAATAAGCAGGGCCATAAATTACGATGTCCTGGGTCTACTCGGATGTATTCTGATGCACGTGAGTGTTATTCGTATGTAATATTTTTTTAGGGAGATGCATGAGCCCTCGGGACCCGTGCAGACCGTGTCCTTCATGAGAATCCCCGCACCTCGGGCCCGCGTGGGGAGAAAGGCAACTTTGTCTTCCTGGGGTTTCAGAAGCGAACAGGGACGCTGAGGTTGAAAAATGTGTTTTCAATGAAGGGGCGAACATTTCAAAACGACGCCAGACACCCATCCCCTGCCTCCTGAGGTCAATAACGAATCCCATTCAGAGAGGAACTTGGTGGCGGGATGAAAGAGGAAAGAGGAATAAATGAGTGAAGCCGGAGAACAGAGGGTGACAAGCTCGGGCTGTGGACTTGAGGCCTTTCTCCACCGTGATGAGCCGTGTGCTCTTGGTCAGCTCAGCCCTTCAAGTCTCCAGGTGCTCGTGTGTGAGCAACAATAGCGATCCAGCCCCCGGGGCACAGAAGTACCGAGGCGGCACAAGGAGGCGGACTTAGGGGCGCGGTGACTGAACTCGTGCAGGTGTCCAGTAAACGTTAGGGATTGTTTCGCTGGCACGGTGATCATAATTCACAGGGAAAGGCTGGGTGGGTGTAGAGAGGGAAGGATGGGAGGGAAGTTTGGGTGAATCTACCAAGAAAGGGTCTGCCAAGGAATCAGGGAGCTTGTGGAAGCCACTAAGAAAGTTCCCTACGCATCGCATCCTTTCGTGGGCCTTTTCTTCGGCCCTTCTGCTGTCTTCCAGACTTGAAACCCTTTGGCCCAACCTACTCAGAGGCAAACGCCGCCAGACCTTCCAGCAGGGGGCACTGGCCCCACTGAAAGTTGGGGAGACCATTTTGAAAATGGCCTTCCCTGCCCCCAAAGAAAGCGCTCCCAAGAGCCCTGAGACCAACACTTGGACCTCGGGCCTGGCAAAGCTGCCGTCGGATCCCACGGATCTCAAGGTGGCCAGGGTTTTGCCGGCAAAGATGTTGCTTTGCCAGAGAAACCATTTCTTAGCAGAACCCGAATAACTCCCAGAGCCATAGGATGTGGACGGCCGTGCAGAGAACAAAGCATAACCAACCTCCAGGGTTCCCCCCTTCGGGGAGCCCAAGGGTGATTCTGCTCCCCAGGGGATACCCGCTGATGCCTGGAGACACTGGGAGGGCAAGGGGCTGCTATGGCACCCAGCAGGTGAGGAGGGGACGCTGCTAAACGTGCTGTGGGATGCTCGGGACAGGCCTCCGCAACAAAGAACGGTCAGGCCCAACAAAACCACCGGCCCGACTCGGAGAAACCCTGATGTAGACATAGGCGCGGCGCGGGCGTCCCACACGCTAGAGATGAGAGGTCACGGAGTCTGCGTCTCAGCAAATGAAAACAAAAGGAAAGAACCATGAGCGAAAGCTGCTCTTGGCCGACGGAGCTTCCGTCGGGAAGGAGAGAAGCAGGTGCTGAGAACGCGACGGATTGTCCAGTCCCGGGCGCCAGAGAAAGCAGCGCGATCGGTTTAGCTCCTTTAATTTTCCCGGATTGTCTAGTTCCTTTTATTTTCCCAGAGCGGAGAAGCTCATGGCCAGAGGCTGAAGACTCGCAGCTGTGCCTGGCGCCTCTGGGTGCAGTGGACATTGACCAGAGGGGGGCGACAGATCGGGGCGGGGGTGGGGGGTGGGGAGGTCAGAACCAGCCAGTCTGGACCTGAATTGAAACCCTGGGTTTGTCCCTTCAGAGCTGTGTTCCTTTGGCCAGTTTAGTTTCATCTCTCTTGGATGTCAGCTTCTTATCTGCAAATCAAGGTTAACCTCATCCACCTTGCCAAGTTTGTGCTGAGGGTTAAGTTAAATAATGTATCTAAAGTGAAATGTATTCTTCACTTCAAGAATGAAATCCAGGCATCCAAGTGCCCGGGAGGCCTTCCATTAAGCTCTCAAGTTAACCAGCATTTTGTGGCCACTCACTGGGTAGATTACTCCCCTTTCTGTTTTTCCGCCCATTTTACAGATGGGGAAACGGAGGGGAAGAGGCAGGGGTGAATGGTGGCAGTTGGATGCCAGAGCCCACACACCTAACCACCACTCTACCCCACCTGCCACACTGAAAGAGGTCAGGGCTGGAAGAAAGGTGACCGGTCATTGAGGCACTCCCCCCCCCCCCGAATTTCTCGGAGGAACAACCGAGTCCCAGGGGACTGCGCAGTTTGCTTGAGATTCAGCTGGCAGGGAAACTTGGGGTGGGGAAGGCCCTGACTCCCGTTTCTTCCAACAAAGAACAGCTCTGCCTTTCTTTCTTTTCTTTTTTTTCCTTTCAAAAATCAGATACCATTTTCCCAGCGCAGGGTAAACACAGGACAAATCGCTTAGCATGTGTATCTTAATAACCCGACTTGACTGAGATGAATGCATTCCCGTCCCGTCATCATAGAAGCCTATTAAATATTCTGGGAGCCGCCGTATACATTTTAATGGCTGTTGAAACACTGAGCGTGTGCATTTATAGCTCTTTTAATCTTGCCAGGTTTACTAATATGATTAGTGCGGGAACCGTTCCACATTGAGACTCAGACGTCAAAATAGAAACACAGATGTTTCTAGAACATTGTGCACCGTGATTTTTCTTTCTTCTATTTTTTTTTTTTTTTTTTTTTAGCGGAATATTTGGTTCTCACCTCTGAGCTCAGTTAGGAAAGAAAAACACCAATGGCCGAAATCACCACACCAGTGGCCCCGAGGGACCCACGGACGGAAAGCTACCTCTGCTCACCGTGAAAAGTCCCGCCATGGTGACTAACGGTGGGACCTCCCGGGGGAGGACTGCCTTGACTGATGTCCCTGGCTGCACCCAGGCAGGCGAGGTGCGGTACCCCCAGCCCTGCCCCTGCGGAGCCTCCCCTGAGATTCACTGGGACATCTGTCCGTCCGTCTGTCCGTCTGTGGTGCCCTGGTGAGTGGCGGAGTGAGGAATCCGAGTCTGGGACAAAGATCCCAGCCGGCCCAGGGCCGCAGTGAGAGTTGTTTGTGCTGGGAATGGAAGGAGGAAATTGTCGGAGGAAGTGAACTAGGAAGTGGGGAGATCAAAGGGAGGAGGAAATGAGCGTGAACTGAGCCCTCATTGGAGTCCGCTTGGCTCTCTTCACCCGTGTGAGGCAGAGATTAGCGGGGGGACAGCTGGGGGGAGCAACACTTTCCGACGGGTGCATCCTGGCCACGGCTCCCACATCCCACCCCGCAGATGCCCTGCAGAAAGCCCAGGCTGGTCCCCAGATGCTGACGTCACCCATCACAAGGCTAAAGGCTGGGGTGTGGCGGGTATGTGGACCCTGAGCCCGGACTCTCTCCCCCAGAGGGAAGCCAGGCCTCACCCCGAGCCACCGCCTCCCTCGCTCCTGGGGAGGGAAATGGGGTTAACCACAGGGGTGGGGGGCCCTGGGTCATGGGACTTTGAGCTGCAGGAATCTCTGCTGGTTCCAGATCTTCCAAGGACCCGGGTTCACCTGTCTGCTTCCCCCTTAGCATCAGTACCCTCCTTCTCCAATGGGAGCTTTGGTCCCTCAGCCCAGGGAACACGAGTCTTTCAAGAAGAGATACTTATTGATCACCTAGAGGGAGATGCTAGGGGGACAGTCATGCAAGAAATGGACTGAATATCATGCTCATGGAGCAGGTGTCCGAGTGGGAGAGCAGGCTATCGGGTAAGAGGCACAGGTTAAATCTAGGGAATTGTTGACGGTGATACGTGCCAGCAAGAAAATTAAACCAGGGAAGCGAGATAGGGGTGTTTTAGAAAGAGGTTCAAGGAGGCCTCCCCAAGAAGGTGCAATTGAACAAGGCCCTGAAGGAGGTGAGGTAATGCGCAGGGGGGACCTCCAGGGGTTCCCCCTTCTCTCCCTACAGCAAGCCCACACCCACACCGGCTTGGGTTTTAGCGGGGCTCTGCGTCCAGCAAACAGGAGAACTGGTGAGGCCGACACAGACAAGGAAACGCTCTCTCCTGCGGCCGTGTCTCCCCAAGGCCCACAGAGATGCCACGGATGGGGCTCTTGGTGCCCATCCCCGAACACAGAAACCAGACCACCCTGCGTCCAGGAACCCGTTGGCTGCAGGCTCCCAACCCTTAAGAACTAGATTAGAGCCCGCCTGGCGTGGCTCAGTGGTTGACCTCCGACCTATGAACCAGGAGGTCAGGGCTCAATTCCTGGTCAGGGCACATGCCTGGGTTTCAGGCTCCATCCCCAGTGTGGGGCGTGCAGAAGGCAGCCGGTCAATGATTCTCTCTCATCATTGATGTTTCTATCTCTCTCTCCCTCTCCCTTCCTCTCTGAAATCAATAAAATATATATATATATATATTTAATCAATAAAGGCATATTAAAAAAGAGAGAGAGAAAATTATACTTCAGAACATAAATCTTTTTGTGAAAGAAGGGGACAGAGTGTTGATTTGTCACAAGGAGAGCCTTCTTGGACCCGGAATCTAATTTTTAAAAAACAAATCAGTCTGATAGTGAATATGTAAGGACAATGCCATATATTGCTCCAGTTAAGGCCTGAGAAGAATCTCAATGATTCTCCCAACAGAAGTGATTTGTTAGCAGGCACTGGAGATCGCCAGTGACAATTCATTTCTGTAGAGTAATGTAAACTAATTATCCACAGGGCGGAAGCAGGGACTGCACCTGCATGATAAATGGCAGACAGGCGCCGTAGAAAAAGAAATATTAATTCGCATAACAGAACATTAAAATGGATGACAAACTTTCCCCTTTTCTAATTGTTTAATTTTTTAATGACTGTTGTCTTGCCGCCCCCAAGCGCGTACCCCAAGAGGCACACGCGGGTACTTGCCTGAGAGCAAGTTCTCTGCAAGAGGAAAACATGGTTATTCAGAAAATGAGTGTCTATTCGTTCTTTAGTTCATTTCATGGAAATTTATTTTCTCTCCTGGGAAATAAATTTTAAAAATGGGGGAGAGGGGGATTTTTTTTTTTAGTGTATTAGTGTATTTTTAATCAGAGAAAGGCTTAAACTTTTAATAAAAGGAAGAAAGCATCGCCATCAAGATAAACACCGAAATTCTAAGAATTAGCATTCTGACCGGAGGGTCGCACTTGATACTTTCTCTCAATCTCACATTGTGCTCTGCCTCCGAGTTCCGTCCCTGAGCGCTGACGATAAAACTGACAACTTGAGGGAGAGATTCCTATCGCCTGGCTCTCTCCACAGGGTGAGCAGAAAAATGCCTAATTAAATTATTTTTTTTCCTTTGCTGTTCCACAGGAAGTGGACGGCGGAGGTCCAGAGTAGGTGGGTCTTGTCAAGAATGTCAATCAAGCAGGAGGCTCTGAGGTCATTGCTCTTAGACTGGATTGGGGTAGGATTGGGAGGGGGGGTGGTCCCAGGTCACCACGTTGTCAATTCAAAGGCCCGGTCTTCATTCAATCTACCAACCCACTCATCCCTGGATTTCTCTACGGCTTACAACTGGGGCATCCTGAAACCTTTGGGTACTTGGGCATTAAGAGCCATAGCTCAGACTGTCTGGTGCGGCTCAGTGGTTGAGCGTTAACCTATGAACCACGAGGTCACGGTTTGATTCCCAGTCAAGGCATGTGCCCGGGTTTCGGGCTCGATCCCTAGTCGGGGGCATGCAGGAGGCAGCTGAACAATGATTTTTCTCTCATCATTGATTTTTCATCTCTCTCTCCCTTCCTCTCTGAAATCAATATGTATCTTCTCTCCCTCCTGGCCACTTCTTATTGGACCACAGGTTCTTACCCAAAGACAACTCTCTAGAGCAGCGGCCACCATCCGGTGGTCCGTGGACCACTGGTGGTCCATGAGGTCCAAAAGGTTGGCGACCGCTGCTCTAGACAGTCTGTAGCATAGTCTGGTGCCAAGAACTCTGCCTAAACCACGGTGGGGGGGGGATCGGGGTCCTCTCTTGGGCATGGGAGCTGAGAGGCTGAGTGAGTTAGGGCTGTGCAGTCGGCTCGCCTAGTGTGCGCTGGTGGCTACACTGAGTCAGATGGAAGTCAAGGAAGAGAGACAAATAGACAGAAATGGACAAGGCAAGAACGCAGAGATAGAAGTGATGCAGCCGTGGGCGAGAGAAGAACAGCATTGGCCGTTTGGCCTCTGACAGTCTAACCCAGCAGCATTGTCCCTGGATCCCAGGGCACCGTAGGTCCTTATAATCACCCCATATTCTCACCTGCACTAGCTGAGTGCCTTTTCTGTGCCCGGCTACCCAAATCGCCCAGACAAGTGCATCCTTGCAGGAAGGACAGTGGTCACCAGGACCTTTGCTCCCACCGCTCTCTCTGCCTTCCTTTGCTGGGCCAACAGCTGCCCTTCCTTCATCTCCCCAAGGGCACCCCCCACCCCCCAGGAGCCCTTCTGACCCACCGGGAGTGAGGTGTCTTTCTCCTGCTCCCACGGCACCTCTGCCGCAGCCTTCACCGCACCCTGCCGTAACCAACATCTTACCTGCCTGAGCCTGCGCGCTGTCAATAAGAGGCCGTAACGTCCACTCTGAAGTCAGGAGCTGGGCCACTGAAAGGGCTCTGCAAGGTGGAACGTCTGAAAATCAGCCCTGCCTCGGCGTGGTGCTCGGGTTGGTGCACACGCTTTGGCTTGGTGCTCCCCACCCTGTAGGATCTGACCCCAAGCCCAAGCTCTGACCTACTTCGCACTCCTGAGCCCTTTGTTCCATTGAATAAAACAAAGGCATCAGGAGCCTCCTCGCGATGTGCAGAGCCCCTGGGAGCCAGGCCAGGTGCTGCGGTCTCTGAATCCCATACAGTGACTTCCTCACTTCAAGCTTTCACTTTAGAGTTACCTCCATCACACAGGCCCCCTGTCACCCGTCTCCAATCCTCAGAACCCTCCCTTCCCCCCCCGGATCTAGCTTGAGAGATAGTGAGCTCTTTGGGGTTCCCCTAATCGTGTGCCAGGGACCATAATTAATGTGACGAATGGCCTCATTAACCTCTCTCCAGTTACAAACTTTTGAGCGGACCCTCTACGCCTCTTACAACAACCTTGTGGATTTTGCCGTGTCCGGGGACTGCGTATTAAGATTTACCTAACAGTTTCCCTTAAAATCAAGTGATTATATGCTTAAATTGGCTTTAGAGTCGGCATTCAATCCCTAGCACCCATGAAAAACCATGCTCTCTTCCCCTAAATCAAATACAGCCCTGAAACAAGCAGGCAAACAATTCCATATCATTGGACTCCGGCCGCCTGCCATTGCCCCCCGGGGCTCTGTGCCCGAGTTCTCCCCACTCTGTTGGTAGAAATGAAGATGAGTAAGAGTTTGAAAGGTGTTAAAGACATTCTACCACCAGGCTGAGGTGTCCTGGTTGGTACAACCTGAAGGGTCGTGAGAGGACAGGGAAGGGAATCTACGCTATGGGGTGCCCCATCCCAAAGGCGCTCCGTGTCCCCAATACTGGATGGCACCGTCCACAACGGCCACCAGCAAGTAGCTACTGACTCAGTGTCTAGCCTCATATTATGTCTTCGAGATGCTTCTAGAAGGTCCTAGTAGACGGTGATCCGAGCATCAGGAAGCATCATGGCCACTCACACAATTGCATGACATAATCAGCCCTCTCTCCACGAGACCAACGATGCTGACACCGGTAACAAAGACCTGGTTTTGCTTCCAAGAGAAGCTGGTCTTTCCCTGTTAACACACTTCGCCATACCAACTGGACAGACAGGAACACGTGGGCAGGCGGAGGGTCAAGGTCAGGGCGCACGTGTGCACAGGTGGTGTTTTCCTGAGGTCATACGTATGTGAGGAAGCTCAACGTTACCAAAGCCAACAGCTTTAAGGCATGCTCCTGGTGACACTTCTCATTGCCCGGTGAGAGTGACAGAAACAACATCCCCACGTTTCTCTCCCACCGTCTGGTAGCCGGGAACTATTAATTCCGCCACCTCAGCAGGAAACAGCATCCATCAGACGTACACATTCCGCGCCCGCGCTCCGGCGAGGTTGAAAGCGCTCCCGTAACAGCCTGTCCGAGGGCTTGCTTTTGTTCCATTCACCCAGCCCCGTTGCTCCTGCTGTGTTTTATTAGGCAAATATAAAATTAACAACACAGCGATAATTATTTCCTAAACGGGTTCCAACACAAGTTTCCAATCTGAGGTCAGATGTATTGCCTAATAAAATTTTTACAGCTGCAGTCAAATTGTGGTAGTTAATTCCTGGAAAAGGCCATTCTTAATTCGCCAGAATTAGTTTTAAGTCTTGATTCATCCCCATAAAGACGAATGTGTATTAACTGCGGTTTATACAAAATGTTCAAATAGTAATATCCAGTGTAATAGCTTGCATAATTTCAGCTAATTCTGTTAGAGGTAGTTGACCTACTTACACTTTCGCTGAACCATACATCACAGCTTTAAGAACCCTGGGTCTGGTCTCTCCAAATTGCCCTTTCCCGAACTGCAGGAGTATTGCTTAATGTTATGCAGCTAAACATGGAATCGTGTCAAAGAGGAAAGAATCATTAGACTATCCAGGAAGTCTACTTATACGCCTACTGCTACCAGTCATCTGGTGTTTTAAGACCTATGCCTTCATCGCAGACTCGGAGCTACTGTCCGGAACGGCAAAATTCACACCTATGTGCCTGCAGGACTCAAGAGCATTTCATCTGCTCAGGTTCCCCAAAAGCTTGACGTTTAATCAGAAAATATTTAAACGTTAAAATTGGAAATGAAGAGGAATGAATGTGACTGGCAAACACAGCACCGACCAGGTGGGGCTCTGTTCTGGGTGCTTTGCGTTTGTTAACGGTTCAGTCCTTCCAGCAATCCCGGGAGGCGTGAGGCTTTGTTACATACCCATTTTACAGATGAGAAACCAGAGGCACGGAGCTAGGAACCAATTCATCCCGTACCACAGAGGTGCACGACAAGTGGCGGAGCTGGTATTCAAGGCCAGGAAACCTGGCTCTGGAGCCTGTGCCCCTGACCCCTTGGCGATGCTGTGTAAGATAAAGAATTACAACGAAAACACACACATGATCGATATTTGTCATGCAGTAGGTCCCTCTTCCTCTCTCATCACGGGGTGAATGGGGAAGCATCTGGAGATACGAAAGACCCATAGGAGGAGGGCGCTTGAGGTTCTCTCGTAGGACTTTCTAACTATTGTCTTCTACGTGTCTAAGGCATGCCATGGCACCAACCGGGATCTGGAAAATTCTCCCGGGATAAAATGTGCAGACTTCTGGAAGAGGCCCTCTTCCTCAAAACAAACGCAGACCGACTTCTGGGTGAGACCCAGGCAAGCTCAGTCACGCTCTTCCCGTCTCTAGAAACAAGCTGCTCCCTTGCCGGAATCTTGGCACCTGGCTGCCGGGCGGTGGGAGGGGCCCCGCTGTTGTACCTGGACAGACCCAAGTGCATTCCTGCTCGGCCACTCCCTAGCCCCGTGGCCCGGAGCCAAGCGCGTCATGGGGCTCGTACCTTCCTTTTCCTCATTTGTGATGGGGTAATAATGTCCGTTTCTCCTGCCCAGGCCACTTACCCTACTTTTTAATTTTTTATTAAATATATTTTTATTGATTTCAGAGAGGAAGGGAGAGGGAACGATGGAAACATCAATGATGAGAGAGAATCATGGGTTGGCTGCCACCTGCATTCCCGCCCCCCCCCCACCCCCACCCCCCCCCCACACACACACCCTGGGGATCAAGCCCGCAACCTGGGCCTGTGCCCTCGACCGGAATTGAATGTAGGACTCTTCAGTCCCCAGGCCAATGCTCTATCCACTCAGCCAAACCGGCCAGGGCCGCTGACCCTGTTTTGGATACCCCAGTTCCTCTCTCAGGGTTCTTGAGTTGCAAGCACCAGAAACCAACACAGTTAACCCAAGCGAAATGCTCTCGTTGGCGAGGCGTGCGGCCGCCACATCATGGAAAGAAAAGCAAAAGAATGAGCAGGAGGAGGGGCCGGAAGCAGAGCCGCCCGGGGTGACGGTGACCACTCACAGCCACGGAGCCTGCCAAGGCCGCGGTGCGTGGGAAGCGCTCCACAGAGCTTCTTTCTCGCCCCTGCTGTCCCGGCTTCCGTTCACCGGATTCCTCGCCCGTTCCACACACACGGCGCCCACTCCCCGCGCAGAGCACAATACTCGGCGTGAGGAATGTGAGAAGGAACAGCTCGGCCCCTGCCAAGAAGCCGGCCCTGCCCTCACCCAGGGTATTATTTTATGTTGTTGAGAAATACCCCGATGAATCATTCATCTCCGAAATAAATGGCTCATGTCAAAACATTTACTAATGCGGACAAAGCTGACTGAAATAAATGGTTGAATAACCCATTGTTTGGAAATCTCCAGGAGTAATATATATTACAATCAGATAAATCAAAATTACAAAGGATTTTCTGCTGCTTTTCAAAATGCTTGCCAGAAGTTGGTCAAATGACAGTCTGAAGGGTAATCAGTTTAACAAGTGGTTGCTGGTTACCTCTGGGGAAGGAGACGGGAGGCGGGGGGCGGGGGGGGGGGCAGCTGGGCGGGGGGGAAGGGGGAGGTACAGGGAGGAAGACCAAGTCTCATGCTATTATCTCCAGGAGTGTTTGCATTTTTAAACTAAAAGTGTGTGCTTGTATTATAATAATGAAATAACTAGTTTACATAAAAATATAGTCGGGGCACTTGTGGTTGATAATAAAAGTAAGTAAATAAACCCAGCCCGAGCCAGTTTAGGCAGAAAGGGGGATCGCGTGGCACAGATCTTTAGGGAAAGGGGACATGGAAATGAAACCAGGCCGTGGAGTCTCTCTCTATCTCCATCACCATCTCTCGTCCCCGCATCTCTCTTCCGTGGCTGTTGCCATGAAGTTAGAACTTTCTCGCAGATGGCTGTCCCTGGCCTCCGTTCCTCACCGCTTTGACTGGAGAGGAAAACTTTTTTCTCTCTCCCGTGTCAGGTGGGAAATCCCTAGGATAAGGCCATGGCTGGCCAGGCTAATGGCTGTTGGCTGGCTCATCTTGGGTGCTGAAGTCTCTGAGCTGGGTCCTTCTTTTTCTCACACCCAAGCTCCTGGACCCAAGGCCACCTTGGACACCAGATCCTCAATCTCACGTGGATGAGGGTCTCCTCTGAAAAAAGATCTGGAGTCTTTCATACTAAGTCACAAAGCAAACATCGAGTTGCTGATTACTCTTGCTTCCCTTCTAAACCCAATCCCAACAGATGAAGGGCAGGACCGTCAGCCCCTTGATTTCTTTCCATCTTTGCGTCCCTGGTGGGTTGCATTCATCCCACACATGTTTGTGGAGCACCTCCTATGTGCTGGGTACCCTGGGCATACAGCCCTGGGCAAGATACACCTCAGAGAGCGCATGTATTCTAGTAGGGAAACAAGTGACACACACACACACACACACACACACACACACACACACACTCTCACGCACTGACACACATGTTCTCCGACCATTTCATCCTATGATGAGAGCTACAAAGAACCTGAGAGCAAGGTGGGAGGCAGAGCACGCCAGGGACGAGAAGGCCTGGAGAGCGTGGCCATGCATGGCCCCTTGAGGAAGCGACAGTCGAACAGAGACCTGAGCAGGCGAGTGTCCTCCAGGCAGATGTAAGTGCATATCCAAAGGCTTTCAGGTCAGTGTGGGTGTGTCTGAGGCACAGCCAGGTGGGCACCAGCCGGGGCAGCTGGGAAAGGGGTCGATCGAGGGAGGTGAAGAGGGAAAGGCTGCAGGGCCAGGTCACAGGGCCAGGTCCCGGGCCACCTTGCTGACCATGAGAAGCTTCGATGAAGGCGGTTGTGCATGGGACGAGGGGAGTGGCCTGCGCTCACGTAGGCTTTACTGTGCCTGGTCAGCGGTAGGCACTCAATAGATATGTGTTAACAATGAGAAAACTCAGACAAAAAGGAAAAGTTCTCCTTGGCAGGAGAGGGCCTGTGCCATCGGCCGAGGATGAAAACAGGCGTCATCTGTCCCGTGCTTTAGCGTTTACAAGGCTCTTGCGCCCCACGACCTCATCTGCCCTCTCATCTGGACACAGGTACATGACCGCGTGGCACAAGGCCCAGGCGCGGGCAGAGACCAGTCTGCCACTGCCCAGCTGGCCGGGGTCGCCCACGGCAGTCAGAGGCAAGTGTAGGCGGAGTTCTGAAGATGCCACCGGGAGCCCCCGCCTCCCCCCCACCCCACCCCAGCATGCTCTCCCCAAATGAAGGGGGACGTTCTCAGGCTCCCACGCACCGTCCTGCCTGGACCGTCCGGAGGCCTCGCTCTGCAGGCCAGGGGAGCGGGCAGAGCAGGCCCGGGGAGATCGCGTAGGCTCTGGGAGACTTACTTTTCCTCTCTCTCTGCTACTTACATGGGAGGGTTTCTTTGGTGCTTAAAAGAGAAAAATGCTTTCCCCTGCCCCTCGGGCCTGGGAGTAAGGCCATTAGAAACCATGGCGGGGGAGCCCCTGATTTAAAGGGCTGCGGTCAAGGCCCTGGGTGACATCATGGGGCCACTCTCGGGAGCAGGCTGGGCAGCCACCACCCCCAGACTCACGGCGCCTCATGCCACGGCCTCAGAAATCAGTGTCCTCTGGGGGCCCCGTCCTCAGTTAAGTCATCTTCCCTGGGCTGCTCCCCCATCTGTGCAGGGACGGCGGACTGGTACCCTTTCTTCTGGGGACACTGGGGGGGGGAGCAGGAAAGGTGGCAGATAGCCCGGGCTTCCTCCCCCCCCACCCCCCCACACACACTGTGCCAGGTAGGTCAGGGTGCTGGGCCCAGTTCTCACGATCTTTGTCACTTGGGCTGAGGGTGGAACAGCGGCCCATTGGATGACACCGCATTCCAAGCCCAAAGGTTTCTGGGTTCAAGGGCAAGGGTAAGGAACAGAGGCACTCCCAGCGTCACCCCCTCAGGAACTAGCCCGGCGATTGGAGCCCCCGAGTCCCGAATGCCGGCCTCCGAGGCCGCCCTGGTCTTTGCCACTGAAATACCGCTTCTCCCCCCCGGGCGTTTCACGTCAGACACGGCGCCGGCACCGGCCTTGGTCTCAGTGCGTTTTTTAAACATTTCTTGGGGCCACATCCCGGCTGCTTCTCACAGGAACCCTAAGACACGGCTTCAGACTCTGCAGAATGGACGCACTTGCTAACGGGCTGCAGCGCTAGCACCCGCGGAACGCACGCGCGGGTTCTGGGCGCAAATATACAGGCCCAAGAGGAAAAAGGATAAATCTGCATCTTCTCTTGTCAGTCCTGTTTATTAAATTGGAAAAAACGGTCTTCTCTCCCAGGCAGTAGGAAGAATGTGTGAGTGTGTGTGTGCGTGTGCGTGTGTGTCTCTGTGTGTGTGTGCGCGCACGCGCGCGCGTGTGTGAGTGTGTGTGCGCGCGTGCGTGTGTGTGTGAGTGTGTGAGTATGTGTGTGAGTGTGTGTGTGCGTGTGTGCGCGTGTATGAATGTGTGAGTGTGTGTGAGTGTGCGCGTGTGTGTGTCTCTGTGTGCGTGTGCACGTGTGTGAGTGTGTGTGTGTTTGTGTGTGTGCGTGTGTATGAGTGTGTGAGTGTGTGTGAGAGTGTGTGTGTGTGAGTATGTGTGTGTGTGTGAGTGTGTGTGTGTGAGTGTGTATGAGTGTGTGAGTGTGTTTGTGTGTGAGTGTGTGTATGTGTGTGTGTGTGAGTGTGTGTGTCTGTGAGTGTGCGTGTGAGTGTGTGTGAGTGTGTGTGTGTGAGTGTGTGTGTGTGTGTGTGTGTATAGGGGAAGGGGGTGACGTTCTATGACGGGGAAGCAGGCGAACAGTGTCATCTACAGCCCCCTTAGGCCTCCCGTGCAAAGTGCTGCACGCTGACAGCGGGGCCCTCGGAGCCGAGCTCCCAGGCCACAGGCTGCACTTTCTCTAACAACTGGATTCACCAACGCCGGCCTCCCGCTCAACCCGCGTCCTTGGAGTGTCCCCTGCAAATAAGAGGCCCCGTTCTTTCGGCTTCTCCCCAGCTTCCTCCGCCGTGAAAACTCCACTTTGTGCCCACGTTGTGTTAAAATAACGGATCTGTGTTCCTGGAGGTTCCTGATGGGAGGCCGGAGGCCAGAGGCCGGGGGTCTTCACTGCCGATGGCCAGGCGCCTCTCCAGGGAGGGGATGGAGGAGGAGGGGAGGAGGAGGAGGAGGAGGAGGAGGGAGAGAAAGGGTCTCCGATGGGGAACCTTTGTCCTGGAATGCAAATGAGCCTCCGCAAACCCAGCAGACAATGCCAGCGGGTCCCAGACGCCCAGAACCCTCCCATCTGCAGGCAGCTATGTTGTTAACCCCCCGTTTCATGCATTCTTTCTCTCACACCCAATACTTGATGTTGACAGCTGTGAATTTTAAGCAACCATGCTGGGTATGCTTTCCTAATGTTGTCTATTCAGATGGTCTCTGCACATTGGGTGGGTGGGTGGGGAAGCCAAGTACCTTCCCAGCCTTCGGTCAGAGCGTTCGTGCTTTTCCAAAGTCGTAACGATTCTGGTTGCTGAACAAAGCAGCACTTCAGCGCGCTCCCAGCAGCCTTCGGCATGACCGGGGAGCGCAGAGGCACTTTGAAAGGCACAAGGTTGCACCATATTACAAGCCAAGGGGGTCTGGAGGCAGGACACGGCGGGGACCCATCACTCAGACCCACGCTGGAGGCCCAGGAGCCGAGTCCTCCTTCGTGTCTGCCCTCGCTTATCCATAAAATGGGCCACAGCGACATTCTCCAAAGGCTGAAAGTAAAGACCTCCTCCACCCAGGCCATCCACCCAGCTGTGTTTCCCCTCTCCGGCTCCATTTACACGGTTCTGGCAGCCGGCCTCTCTGCTCAGGTAGAGCGAAAGGCATGCACGTTTTTAAGCAAGAAGGAGAACAGAAAGCTCTCAGACTGAGGCCGGGGCTCCTAAGACACTAGGTTGGCAGCACAGTTTTATAACTTGTGTATTTATTTATTTATTTGGGCCTTGGCTTCTTGGATATGAGGACGATCACAACCCAACACACACACAATGGAAACAAAGAACTCTGGACAAGAATATAAGGAGACGGCCAGTAGGGCAATCATAAGGCTCACAGTGTTTGCTATCATTGAACTTGGAGATGGGACTCCGAGCCTCCCGGTAGCAAGAGTGAAAGGGGAATGACGACCAATGACAAAGCCTCGCTTCCCTCAAGCGTGCAGTCGGGACGTTTTTAAAGATGCTGCATTTCTAAAATAAACTTTACACCCAGGGCTCTCAGAAGGGGGCAATGAGAACAGAAGTTCCATGTCAAAAGCAGTTGCAAAATCCCCAGAGCTGGGGCCAGAAGAGTAAGGCGAATGGGCACCTGCCGAGTGCCCAGGCCAGCCGCCTGGGGGTGGGTGCACAGAGCCCCGCTGCGGGCAGCATCCAAGGCCCCATCCAGGCAGGGCAGTGACGCGGCTGACGGTTGACCACACATACACTGTGTCATGCCTTACCCCGGGCTGAATAAACACGGCAGAAACGAGCAGGTTTCTGGTGTCCAACCTGATCCAAAGATAGCACTCTGGGGCCGGGAGCAGCGTCGGGTTGTCGTGATCCGTGCATGTCCCTGAATAGCACCGCTCTCGTCCGGGCCTTCCAGGGGAGCGGGCAGCTGGCAGCGGTTCTGTGATGCTTGGAAGGCAGGGGAAGCAGGTGGGAGGGCGAGGCCTGGATGGAGGAGCCTGGCCTGTAACCACATCTAGACCAGGGCCACGCCCCCTCCCCATGGCCTGGGCCCAACGTTATTTTTTTTTCCATGTAAAGTACTTATTTCGACAAGACGTGAGCAGACTTTTTCACTGTCTTTTACTTTTCGGTCTCGTTTGAAGTTATTAGACTTTTATAAAAAAAAAAATAGAGAAATCGTTTTAAACGAGTGGTTGTTCTCCCCTTTCTTTTCCTTTTCCTTTTTTCTTTTTGCCTCAGTTCTGCCAACATTCGGGAAGGGCTGTCCTTACGATGCACTGCAACACAAGATTGAAGAACAGGACCTCAGCTATCTGGGCTCCAAAATCTGGAACCATGTTGTTGTTGTTCATCCTCACCTAAGGATATTTTTCCATTGATTTTTAGAGAGAGCGGAAGAGAGAGGGAAAGACAGAGAGAAACATCAATGTGAGAGAGACACATCGATGAGTTGCCTCCTGCACACGCCCTCACCAGGGCCTGGGCCAGGGAGGAGCCTGTAACCAAGGTACCAACCCTTGACCGGAATCGAACCCGGGACCCTCTGATCTGCAGGCCAGTGCTCTATCCACCAAGCCAAACCGGCCAGGATTAGAACCGCTGAGCTCAGCCCACCCTGGGAAAGGAGCAGATGACAGGAAAGCAAGGCTCCCCCAGAGGCACCCATCACACCCAGGCTCCGGGGCCTCCAGGCCGACAGGGCAGGGCCCCGTGTGGGACCCTGAAGGCCTGCTGGCGCCCCTGCCATCAGGAAAACAACTTTTAAAAACCCGTTGGCAGAGAACACAAGAAGGAATGACGCAACTACAAAAATGGTTCAGAACCGGAGTGGGCGGCACAGAAAATGGAAGTCCGGGTACCTGGGCTGCACCCACAGACGCCACCTTTGACCCCATGGGGACCTGTGCACCCAGATGCCTGTTCCTCTCTCTGTCCCGAGTTCCTGCTTGTAAGAAAGTGTCTGAACACTGTCTCAGCAGCCTCTGGGGTAGGAGGGACTTTTCAGAGCAGTTTTCTGGCTAGCCTGCAATTAACCAGAAAATCAGATTAATTGTGCATGAACTTCCATTTCCAGGATACAGTCTGACCCAAGGAATATGCAAATCTGGGTTAAAAAAAAAAAAAAGAAGCAGAGCCCCCCTGTATTTGTTTTAGGGCTGGGAAGAATGGAGAACAAGACAGTGAGGGCCCGGGGCCAAACCAACGCTATATTTAGAGGCGAAGGGCTTTGTTTGGCCCCGATTCCAGCTCAGACACAGCCCGGGAACAAGGGAGCCATTCAATCACTCCACCTGACACGCCGCTGTCGCTGGCCCGTGCTTTTCCACGGGCTCCCAGCTCCAAACCCTCGGTCGGGAACCGGGCTGTGGACGGAGGAGAGGGAACAGCTGCTCGCTGGCAATGAGGCGGCGGTGTCTGTTGCCCACGGAGGAGGTTGTTTTGGACGGCGCAGGGGAGGCTCAAATAAAAACGTCAGCGCGCCCATTAGGGATGAAAGTTAGCAAAACTGAAGTGGCCCCGAATTAATCACAGCCTGACAGGAAGGCCATGCATCCTCGCGGACTGAACGTCGGCCAGGAAGCCCGCGCCTGCCTTTCTGGCGATTGCAAAGGAGCTCCTGGGGGTCAGGAGGGTTCGTCTAGGCTGCAGCCTGCATCCACCTGGGAGTGAAGATCGAAGGATGAAGTTGTGAGCCCTTAAGGCTGAGTTTATGGAGGGGCTAAGGAGAGTCCCTGAGAATTCCGTTTCGGTGTTTTGATTTGTTTTGTTTGTAAAAAGCCGCAGTCACCAACCCAAAAGGCCTTTGAAACGAGGGGAGCGAGGGGCGTATATGCACCTTTTTTTTCCTTCCCCTTTCTCAACAATGTCCAGTTCTGCTGCCAACCCTTCGGGAATAGGCTCGGCTTCCTTTCAAGTAACTGATGCGACGTTTGCTCCTGCGTGGAGTCCAGACAGCCGCTGCGTGGAGGGCGGGAGGGGCAGGAAGCCCCCCGGGCGGAGGGAAGCGGTGCGCTCCTTCCTCCCGGCCCAGCCCGCGGCCCTCACCGCATGGCTTTCTGCTGCCCTTGCCAGGAGGCCTCCCATTCCCTGCCCTCCCGCGGCTGCCATCACGCAAGCTGCCCGCGGCCTCCCAGGGCTGCTCGCAGGTAAACCGCCAGCCCCCGGCCTCTGTCACCGGAATAGAGCCCATGAGCCCCGTCCAACCCGCAGCACCCAGGGGAAGGGAGCTATGGGATGTTCCCCCAGCGGAGGCCCCAGGGCCTGGCCCCCTCTGGCACCTCCACCCTGGAATCCCCGAGGCCCTGCGGCCTGCCCTCGTCCCTCCGTCCCGGGCAGCACAGGAAGAAAGAGCTGGGGCCAGCTTGCTGCACGCGGATCAGGTTTTCTTAAGTCGGGATTTTTTTTCTTTAAAGAGAAAGTAGAAGCGGAAAAGGATGCTGTGAAGAAAGTGGAAGCTGGCAACGCGCTTTCACTTCAAATCGTTTTCGGGTCGGCGCCCGAGCGCGCACCGCATGCTCTTTACTCAACATCAGGACGACCAAGCAGCTCTAGGAAGTGGGGGTTGGGGGGAGGGGAGCTGGGAACCCCCAGATGTAACACAGGTATCGTGACTTCTGGCCGCTCAGCATTTTCTTTCAGATTCCTGGCCCCTCAGGAGCCTCGAAAAGGATCCACAACATGCAATGAAAAGGACACATGGAAAGCACGCGCCTTTAGAACACGCCCTCGCCGTGGCTCCTGCCTGGCCGAACCACACCTTTGCCCCCACTTGCAATGAAAGTGCCTGCATTGGGAGCGTCGCTTATTAAAATGCTGTTCGCCACCGCGGCCCCCATCTGAGGTCTGGGAAACACTTCCCACGCGGACAACACGTCCTCGCTTGCGAAGGCCGATGTCCCATGACACACTGCCAGGGCTTTCGTGGCCAGATCGCCGATTCTGGGAAAGATCTGTCTGATTGACATCACCCAGGAGGGACTCAGATCGCCTCGCCCCTCGCGGGACCTGCGTGTACTTGTGAGAACATCTCTTTAAGCACATGACATGCCTTCCCTCCTAAGGGCGACCAAATTCCATTGGCTTCCAAAATCCACCCCAGAACCTATAAGGAGTCTTCAGTTCCAAGAGTGAGGCTGGACGGGGGGCTGTTGGCTAACACCTCAAAGGATAAAACACTTTGCTCCCCATCGTCAGGGCGACAGCGGTTGGAACTAAAGCTTCTAAAGGCGGCTCAGAATCATCAGAGTAATATTCATAGTGGTTCTATATTATGTCATTATCACAGTACCCACCTTTCACCCATCTGCCACAATATGAGTAACCCGCTGTATCCATTTTCTCAGTTACATGAGGCCACATCACGTCAACACGGTTCCTACACGAACTTGACCGGATAGATGAGAATTCAAGAACTCAGCGAGGTGAGTTCCTGAGCGGCGTTCACACAGCCAGCACGTGGCAGAGGCAGCATCCAAAGCCTTGCTCCTCACCAGCATGCTCGTCTCCCCCTTCCACTGCTGCTTGTGTTCACCCCGGTTGCCTTTGTAGCCACCCTTTCTTCCTCCGTCACCACCGGCCGGCCCAGCACATCACCCCGTGCTCCCAGGAGGGAGGGGGCAGCCTGGTGGTTAAGAGGGCAGGGGCTGAGTCCGAAAGCCTGGATTTGGAACCTGGCTCTGTCACTGACCAACTGAGCGGCCCTGGGCACGCTGCCTCGCCTGTGTCTTCCTCTACACAAGGGGAAGAGTTGGATTTCCGCAACGTGAACGCGCTGGTGTGACCAATCCCTTCAGCGAACGGGGCCGGGCCAGGACCTCAGACTCCTCTCCAGCGGAAACCACCATTCTGACTTCTCATGCTATGGACCAGGTGGCCTTTTTAAAAACGTTATTTAAATAAAATTCTATGTGAATGTCAACAGTTCTATGAAGTGATGTACAATTCTCCAGTAACTTGATCCAAAGGAGATTCTACAGGACATCTTTCCTATTTGCCCTCGTTCCCTCACTGTCGAGTTTGTTTGTTTGCTATCTCCCCTACCACGCCTTAAGGCCAACGGCTTTGCTCCCTGACCCACAAAGTTCAGCACAACACAGTTGATACTCAGTACATGTTTGTTGGATGGACAGGAGGGTGGATGGACAAATGGGTGGATGGATAGATGGGTGTGTGGAGGAATGCGAGGGTGGATAGGTGGATGGGTGGATGGATGGATGGATGGATGGATGGATGGATGGATGGATGGATGGATAAATGGGTGGATGGATAGATGGGTGTGTGGAGGAATGGGAGGGTGGATGGGTGGATGGGTGGATGGACGGATAAATGGATGGATGGATAGATGGGTGTGCGAAGGAATGGGAGGGTGGATGGGTGGATGGATGGGTGGATAGATGGATGGATGGATGAATGGCTGTGTGGAAGAATGGGATGGTGGATGGGTGGATGAATGGATGGGTGTGTGGAGGAATGCGAGGGTGGATAGGTGGATGGGTGGAAGGATGGATGGATGGATGGATGGATGGATGGATGGATGGATGGATGGATGTGTGTGTGTGTGGAGAAATGGGAGGGTGGATGGATGAATGGATGGATGGGTGTGTGAAGGAATGGGAGGGTGGATGGGTGGGTGGATGGATGACAGAATTATACTGTCCCTTGACAGTGGAGGACTTTGTGGTTCCTAAAATTGGGCTGTTCCTATACTACTTCCATGATTTTTGGACCTATTGGACTTACCTTGCTACAAGTACTTGATAGCTGTCTTTAAACAGGCACACTTATATTTTACAGAAAAACTCTGTGTAGTGCAATACATGGAAAAGAAGGCCAGCTGGGAAGGTAAATAAAAAGCAAGCGAAGCCATGTTATTCAACTCAAGGGAGAGCCTGCTGACTCTGAAGACTGAGCCCCAGGCCGCCGGTCTTGGCTAACGAGGCCGGTGAGCAGCTGTCGGAGAGCAGTTAGGAGACACACTGGCACCGGCTGAGACCTTCTTCCACATGCAGGTGGGGGGCTAGGGAGGATGGGTAGGTGGAGGAACAGGAGGGACAGGTGAGGGGGCGACTGGTACCACGGCAGGGTGTGATTCAAGGCCCCACCCACAATCTTCCACTTGCACTTGGAAATGGCAACCGAGGTGATGCTGACGGACCCTGGGTCCTTTCTTGTTTTTTTAAAGTAAACTCAAGTTCTTGAGGGGCTTTGCTTCTTTCTTCTAAAAAGCAGGAGAAAACAAGAAAACAGCTCCCTTACCCTCCCGAGGGTATCTTAGAGTCTGAAGAGTGAGTGAAAGGATTCGGATCTGCATAACAAGGTCACAACTCAGCCACACAGACGTCCCCGACACCCACAGACTTGATAGCACAGACCAGACATCCGGGTGGTTGGCCACGTCTCCCTTCCTCCCGATGACCCGAGCTCACATCGCCAAAGCCCAGGGAAAAGCAAGGCCGGGCGAGCAGCAAGGGGGCGCGCTGGCCCGGGGGCCCCAGCTCCGGGAGCTGGCTAGTCCTGGCTTTCCCGGCCCCGGCGATTCCTTCGTGGCTTGGCTCTCGGCACATGCCCTGGTTTCCATGTAAGACGATAGGGGCTCCGTGTTCTTTCTCAGGTGGACTGAAGACTTCAGGGCACTTAGATGAAGAAATCAGGGCCTGGTGATGGCAAAATATTTACACATCGACTGCAGCTTGTCTATGAAGTAGGGATAAGGGACATCGCCACCGGGAAGGGGGGTGGGGAGGGCGGGAATCAAAGAGACCAGAGCACAGGGACTTGTCAATGGCATTGATTTAGGTGGAAGAGGCTTATCCTGCCCCGCTTCTTTTCTTTTATTTCCCTCCCTTGGATAATTTTGGGAAATCTTCAAGTCCCAGTAATAACACTGGCATTGTGGTCTGGGGTGTGGGGTGTGTGTGTGTGTGTGGGTGTGTCATAGGGAAAGAGTCACATAGTCCAACAGCCATCTAAAATAGATGGGATCATATTGTTTATCTCAAGATACGTTTCCCCACACCTACAAATCTCGTCAGCCCTTGTCGCATTATAACGTATTGTAATTATAGAAAAGGGTTCCCACTTGGACGTGTTACTTGCCCATGTCTGCAAAGGCTGGTTCGTTCTGTCTCAAGATCGCATTGCTTTTGCAATAAACTCTCCCCGGTTTCAGGTTCACGACGTCCGCTGTTTTAAAAAGACGTACGGACGCTGGCCAGGATTATTGGCAGCGGCCTCGCCTGCCCTCAGGTAGGAGACGCGATCGCCAGGCGCTCTTAGAATAATTTGCTGGGCTTTCCCCGCGCTCCCAGGCAGTCCTAAGTGCTTTGTACAGGTTAGCCTATTCGTTTCCGAAGCCCGGCGGTAAATGGGTTGTTATTTACATGTTACAAATAGAAAGCTGAGTCACACGGTTGGCCAGCGGTGGGACCAGGATTCAAACCCAGGCTGTCTGGTGCCGGAGCCTGCGACGTTCCCGTTTTAGCCCTGGAACCGCCTGTGTCCTGGGCAAACTGGGACAGTCGGTCATCCTACCTGTAACACTAACCACCGTAGTCATCGCCTCCTGTGTGCAACGTCTTAAACTTAGAACCTATTCAGATTCGTGCGATTCCAACGCTGCCGTCCAATTCAGGGAGCATTTCAACCAACAACCATGATCAAAGCTCTCTCCAGGTGCCACAGGGATCCGGAAACGAAGAAAGATGGAAACCTGCCTTTTAGGCCACGCATAGGTAAACCGAAAACACGCGATACTTCATGGAGAAACCACATGGTGTCTGCCGGCACTGCACCAGATTTCCGCGCCCGTGTGTGTCCAGCCCAGGCCCTGGGGTTCCGCTCGCAGCACAATTACTGTGACAGCGGGACGCCTTTGCGAGAACAGCACCGGCCGGGGTGCCTGGAGCTGCGCGCCCATGCAAAGGAGTCTGGTCAGATATGTTAATGAGGAGAGCATGGCAGTCCAGATGAAAACGCAAGGTGGCCTTGCACTATGCAGCACATGGCGGATCACCATATGGTTTTTTAAGGAGGAGGATGCCATGTTTACGGCGTTCCTCTCTGGATGAGGGAGAGGAGGAGAAAGGGATTTAGAGAGCGCCCTGTAGAAAGGGTCTTTTTCTCAACATGAAACGTTCGTTCTATCGGACACTGGAGACCCAGCATCCCAAGCCCCGTGCTCCCTGGAAGAAGTCCCCACTGTCTGTGTCCAGGTAGGAAGCAGCACTGGCCTCCTCCCAGCCTCTCCTCGCTCCTTGGCAGGCTGGGAGCATGCCCCGTCTTGGCCGGCCTGCGGTTCCCACGCGGGCCTTTGCACGCGGAATGAGTGCCACGTCTGCGAACGCACTGGGAATTCACCCTCAGCCTTGGCCGGGATCAGCCCCAGTGACTTCCACAGAGAGTCCCATAGAAGATCATGGAGGTGTCTGGGTTTCTGAATCTATCTTCGGCCCGGCAGCTTTGGTCAGTGGGTCAGCCCAGGCCAGTGGTTAAAATCTTGAGCTATTTCCACTCCCATCAGTAAATAGCCACTGTCCCAGCCCCGCTCACCCCCCATCACCCTTTCCCTCCTTTCTCCCAGCCCCATCACCCAGAAGCTGAAGGGTTAACTCCCAGACCAGAGGAGGCCGCCAGGAAGCTGCTCTGGGCTCCCTTCTGATTGGGCAGTAGCTGGTCCTCTGAGTTACTGCCCTGAATATTAGTTCTGTGCACTCTGATACACTTTGAATACATCCCCCTTTCTCCTTAGGCTAATGGGTGCACCTCTAGGTCTGCAGCCCCAAACCCCCACTGATATATGCACTTAGACACATTTAATTTTACGCAGCCCGCATCTAGGGAAAGAGAATCCGGTTTGGGGCAGGTCTGGAACAACGAGTTACAGAAATGTACCTTCTGTGACCAGGTGAGAGCATTGCAACTTGGCATTAAAATGTAAAGTAGTGAAATTAATGCAGAAAAAACGAACACGCATTTAATGTTTCTAACCGGAGAAGGTCTTTCACACGCTGTTTCTCATTACAAGCCACTCGGCTACACCCTCTCCATTTGAGATACAGGTTAAGGTAGAACATGTTTTAGATTCACTCAATTTAGAGCGAGGAGGGACTCCAATCACACAGTTATGATAGGATAGGAGGGAGCAGGGGTTACCCGCTGGGCCTCCTGACTGCAAATCCTTCCCTTTGCTCCTTCCCCAGGTGGACTGTTCTCCGTGACTGCAAACTACACAAGTGCCTGCCGGCCAAGGTCAGAGACTCCCCTACCTGCTCTTCCCTCTTCGGATTAAGGCACAGTCTCCAGAACACGTATTTCAAGCTCTCTTCAGACCGCATGAATCCAGAATACATCACCAGGGATTGCTTTTGAAAATGAGCTAGCTGCTACCTGAGAAGGCAGAGCATTGGGAGAATGGCGGCCTCGAAGGGGCCCCAGGACCTTTGCACTTGCTGCTTCCTCTGCCTGCAAACCAACAAGTGGTTCATAAGCTCTGACAAAGGTCCGTGGGATCCCGTTGCTTCCATTTTTATTTCCCCACCTGCCACCGTCAGTAACGTTGGCCCCTGGTGTGGTGGGGGGAAGTGGAATGAGGATCAGGGGGAAATGTTAGAGACGGAGAGGATAGTTTGACAAGTCTCCCGCGGTGATGTGGATATGAAACCCTTTCCTTCCCTTCCAACGGAGAAACTGCTCAGTCAATACAACATTCTTAGAGGATTTTTTTAACCACTGTCTAAAAGCAAATCACTTAACTTGAAACAAACCAGATGAATACCCCTCGAGGTCCTTCACCATGGATATATGCCCTATCGTCAGAGTCCAAAAACTTACAGGAACATAAAATACAAAACTTATTCAAAACATATTTTAGACAGACCCCATGTTCTGATGGCTCATTGAAAGAATGTCTTAATGCAAAACGCTGGCTAAGCTCATCAAAACGAAACGTGTTACGGTGCCTCCTTTTCTCTGGCGTCACCAGCACATGCTTTGCCGGGCTCTCAGCTCTCTGGTCCTCACCAGGGCTCAGAACCCTCTGTCCGGGACCCCCTTTCTGCACAGCGTGGTCCTCAGTGAGCCTGTGTCCTCAAACACGGGACCGATGGTGTCTACCTGCCTCCCCCAGTGAGAAATGGCTCCGGTGGTCCTTGCCGGACAGTGACGGGCTGTGCGATGCTGGTTGCTGTTAATTCTGAGGGCCCAGGGAGAACTAGATTGCAAGGGTGTGCCCCTGAGGGCCTGGAGAAGTCAGTGACTCCAAACACATGTTGGTACCCGCGGAGCAATCAGGCAACTACAACTCCAAGGGATTCCTATGATGTTCTGAACAAGGGCCCTTGACCTTTGTTGGTGAGATAGGGAAAGAGGCATCTTCAATCTCAAACCACGTATAGCTCATGAACCCACCGTCAGCAGCTACTAGGTGATGCCCGCTGAAAAACAAAGAGCTCCAGGAGACAGACATCCGACCTGACACAAGGAGATGAAGGGGAGCCGGGGATGGGGGTGAAGAAATACACAAGGAAGCCAGTCCGAGGGGAGAGCCAGGCTGAGCAGGGGAACAGGGTGGTGCCAGAGGGCAAGAGAATTTCCCCTAGAAGAATCCCAAACTGACCAAATAGCAGGGCTGAGAAATGCTGAGGGGGGATTGACAGGTTCCCCCAAGAACCTGGTGGTGAGTACAGAGGTTCGTAGAAAGCAAGGCTGTTATCAACTCCAGGGAAAACAAAAAGTTATCTGAGAAGGAAATGCAGTGTCATCCGTGGCTCAGCTGTGGGCACTCGTGACATGGTCGCAGCAAGGTCAGTGCTGACTGTGGAACTAAATACAAATTGGGGCATAGCTCTCCTGGGAGGAAGGGGCAGGAAGTGAGCCTGTGTGCTGCCAGGCATGTGTGTGCTACCAGGCATGTGTGTGCTACCAGGCATATGTGTGTGCTACCAGGCATGTGTGTGCTGCCAGGCATATGTGTGTGCTACCAGGCATGTGTGTGCTGCCAGGCATATGTGTGTGCTACCAGGCATGTGTGTGCTGCCAGGCATATGTGTGTGCTACCAGGCATGTGTGTGCTGCCAGGCATATGTGTGTGCTACCAGGCATGTGTGTGCTGCCAGGCATATGTGTGTGCTACCAGGCATGTGTGTGCTGCCAGGCATATGTGTGTGCTATCAGGCATGTGTGTGCTACCAGGCATGTGTGTGCTGCCAGGCATGTGTGTGCTACCAGGCATGTGTGTGCTGCCAGGCATGTGTGTGTGCTACCAGGCATGTGTGTGTGCTGCCAGGCATATGTGTGTGCTACCAGGCATGTGTGTGCTGCCAGGCATATGTGTGTGCTACCAGGCATGTGTGTGCTGCCAGGCATGTGTGTGCTACCAGGCATGTGTGTGCTGCCAGGCATGTGTGTGTGCTACCAGGCATGTGTGTGTGCTGCCAGGCATATGTGTGTGCTGCCAGGCATATGTGTGTGCTACCAGGCATGTGTGTGCTGCCAGGCATATGTGTGTGCTACCAGGCATGTGTGTGTGCTGCCAGGCATATGTGTGTGCTGCCAGGCATATGTGTGTGCTACCAGGCATGTGTGTGCTACCAGGCATATGTGTGTGCTACCAGGCATGTGTGTGCTGCCAGGCATATGTGTGTGCTACCAGGCATGTGTGTGCTACCGGGCATGTGTGTGCTACCAGGCATATGTGTGTGCTACCAGGCATGTGTGTGCTGCCAGGCATGTGTGTGCTGCCAGGCATATGTGTGTGCTACCAGGCATGTGTGTGCTGCCAGGCATATGTGTGTGCTACCAGGCATGTGTGTGTGCTGCCAGGCATATGTGTGTGCTGCCAGGCATATGTGTGTGCTACCAGGCATGTGTGTGCTACCAGGCATATGTGTGTGCTACCAGGCATGTGTGTGCTGCCAGGCATATGTGTGTGCTACCAGGCATGTGTGTGCTACCGGGCATATGTGTGCTACCAGGCATATGTGTGTGCTACCAGGCATGTGTGTGCTGCCAGGCATGTGTGTGCTGCCAGGCATGTGTGTGCTACCAGGCATGTGTGTGCTGCCAGGCATGTGTGTGCAGCCAGACATGTGTGTGTTGGGGTGGTGGTGGGAAATGCATGAAGAGCCAGGGCCTCACATCCCACAGTAGGAGCTTTACCGACAACACGAACACGCCCAGATTTAAAAACAACAAACACGCTACACAAACATGTTCTTTAGAAACAAAGAAATACGTGCCCAGAGATACAGCAGAAAGCAACGACAGTCACTTCCAGAGAGTGAGATCGGGTTAAGTGGATAGGGAACTAGGAAACAAGAATTATTCAATGCTTCAATTCTTTAGGACGAGGAAGTTTTTATTCCAAGAAGAAAAGAGAGAAAATTTGGGCCAAGATGACAACAGCTAGGACACAGGCCACAGTCCGCGGCCACAAGCAAGGAGGATTACAGCGGAAAGGGCAGCAGCGGGTTAGGAACCGCCATCCCCTCTCTGGACGCTGTCTGGGCCTGAGAATGAACAGGTTACAGTGAACATCTCTACCTGGGGAAGGCCTGGCTGGGAGCAGGGTCGTCACTCCACAAACACTGACAACAGCAATAATGAAGCTGCCAATCCCAGGGGTTCGCAGGGGACAGGGCTGCCATGGGTCAGCCTTGCCAACTGTCAGCTTTCTCAGTGCGATGGCCGGGCTGGGGAGATGTCGCTCGCTCTGTTAGGCACCCCCTCGCTGGTCCCTGCACCTGCCCTCTTTCACAAATCAGATCCCAGTAGGTCCAAGAGGGGTTTCTTTTTTTTTTAGGGAAAAGGTGCCCTCTGAGCTGTGCCAACATTCTTGGAGAGCCCACGGATTGGTGTGGAAATGGGTGTTTAATCTGGGGTCTGGGTGAGGGAGATCCTGGGAGGTTCTGGGAGCCCCCGCCCCCAAAACCTGCGCAGACTTGCATATTTATGCAGCTGTATGTTTATCTCGTGGGGTTAAGTACTTAGTTGTGCCGAGGGTGGCATTTGTGACTTGAAACACAAGACCAAAGCCACTGGGTAGCAGGCCAGCATCAAGTGACATCACTGCGTCAGGGCACCTCACCTGCGGAGAATGTGTGGGGGGTGGGGGAGGCATTGCAGGGGTGCCAGGGCCTCTAGAAGACCCCTAGCGTTATTTCTTGTGCAGACGTCATGGAGAGCTGCACGGTGCGGGTCTTGGGCAGCACCCTGGAGTTTACAACACACTCCGGCCCCCCATCCCGTCCCCCGGGCTCTGCGTCTGGTGACCCTCCAACAGCCAAGGATGGAGGCAGAGTCTCAGACCTCCTTTCAGGGGTTATGCCTGGAGGCTGGGGTTCATCGAGCCCAGGAGCCGTGGGGACACCCGGCAGGTGTTTGCAAAGAGGCCTCGCTTTCCTGGACATGCAGCTGCGTGAGGAGCGTTGCCGTCACAGCCACCGGGACGCCACATCAGCAGACTGACTCTAGGCAAGCGGTTTGAAATCTGCGAGCCTCAGTTTCTCCTCTGTGAAATGGGAATCACTTTAGCCAATCCACCCGGTTTCTCTGAGGTCTGTGGAATGATGGTTGAGCCTCGGGTGCTTGGGGAAACAGCTGGCATCCGATAGATGATAGCGAGGATTATAACTCTTTAAAAATGTGTAAACAAACACCGCGAATCTCGCCTTGCGTTTTATTTCAGAAAATAATGTCACATTATGCATGCTTTTCATTCCAACAGTCATATTCCTGCATAAGCCATGATTATCTTTCCTTCCCTTAGCCCAGCTGTTCTCAGCTAGGTTGGGGGGTGAATTTTGTTCCCTGGGGGACAGGTGGCTGTGTCGGGAGACATTTTGGGTCATCGCAACTGTGGGGACGCTTCCGGCAGCGAGTGGGTGGAGACCAGAGATGCTGCTAACCCCCCCACATGGCGCAGCCCCGCCTCACAACAAACACTTATCCCCCCAAAGTGCCCACAGTGCTGAGGTGGACAACGCCTGCTCGCGCATTAAACAAGGAATGTATGTAGGAAAAAAATATATTTTAAGAATCCTATTGAGTCCAGCTGCTGTGATCAGTGCTTGAGCATCGACCTCTGAACCAGGAGGTCATGGTTCAATTCCTGGTCAGGGCACATGCCCAGGTTGCAAGCTCAATCCCCAATGGGGGGCTTGCAGGAGGCAGCCGATCAATGATTCTCTCTCATCATTGACATTTCTCTCTCCCTCTCCCTTCCTCTCTGAAATCAATAATACATATATATATATATAATCCTATTGAACACCCCCCTCCCCCACCCTTGGAAGAGACAGGGATTTGGTTTTAAGGGCCCTGTTTCCCACTTCCCAGCCTGTCATCTCTGTTGAGATGACAGCCAGTGAGAACGAATATCGGCATCGCCTGCTACAGCAGGAGTAGACTCTGGCGGCTGCTGGTACCTCGGCGCAGGGGCCAGAGAGCGGCTGTTGCCTCAGGTTGTTGTAGAAACCACAAAGCTGTACCGTCTCCATTTTGTTATCAGTTTGAACCTCCCTGGAAAATCTATTTTTAATGCTAAACGAATGCCTAAGATATTTTTGAAGCATTAGAGTGAAATTTTGCAAGTATAACTTTTTAAATACCCCTTCCCCCCCAAAGCACCTCTCTTTCTAAACATCAGGCTTGCCCCGATGGAGCTGGTGGACGCCAGTGTGAAATGATCATATTGTGGTTTCTGAAGGGTCGACCCTCCCTGCGAATTACCAGCTGGGAAACGGTCGCGCACAGACAAAAATGACAGCTAAAGGGAGTTCGATGGTGGAGGCCACAGTCAACCCCTTGCTCCTAATTGGGTTTTCAAAGATGGAAAGGCTAAATGATAGAAATAACCTCTCGTCCACGTTTTCCCTCCACTTCCATTATAAATCCACAGGGAGTATGTTAACATGAAGATGCACCATGTTACGGAAAGGGTACCCAGCATGATGGGGGAACTCCCAGGATTCCATGGGGGGTTTTGGCCCAGCTCCGGGTGCCAAGCCCTTTCCACACCCTTCATCAGTCTTGTGTGTGAAAGTCTCTGCTAAGAGTAAAGTCTCAACTGATAAGGCTGTTGGAGGCATAATCCTTTCCCATTGACAGCTCCTTGCAACCAATTCACAAACATTTTCATATTAATATTGAGCAATTTCCCTACATTCTAATCCATCAAAGTAGGCTATTAATCCTCCCCGCACCATTCTCTATTCAAATGCTAACCATTTTCTTCTCACGCGCTAAAACATTTGTCCAACAGCCCCTCACACAAAGCCCCGGCATTGTTCGAGATGATGGATCAGAGCGTTAATATGAGGGATGCCATGTAAATTATACCATTGATACTGTACATATGTAGAGGGAGAAAATCTTTTTAAGAGATCATTTGTATGCTAAAGATAATGAAAGTGATCCCATGGTACAGCAATCTTAATTTTCCTTTCTAAGAGAGAAAAAAAAATGGTTCCTTATGGCAGAGAATATGGAAATCCATAATGATTTATAATGGCCCAAATACCATCATTTACTTCCTGGAAATACACACACACACACACATACACACACACTGTTTCTTTTAAAGAACTTATTAAAATGACTTGAGAATCCTTGTTGAAATATCTCACGGGGAATTGCTTACCCCGTGGTCACCAGTAGAAGAATGTGAAACGCAGAGCTCCACTTGGGATGAAACACAGACACATGCCTTCACGGGCATGTTGGGAGTGAACCGACGATGTCTATCCATTAGCCAAAGCCATTAAACGGTACAGAAACTTGGGGGTGAATCCAGGTCGGCCCCCCATAAGGAGAGATGCGATGTATTCCATGTGTTAAGACACAGGAGGCAACTGCCTACATTAACACCAGGGAAGCTTGCAGCAACACCTGGGCTCTAAATCACTGTGAATTCTTGAGGACAAGAACCGACCCCCGCCTGGGACCTGTCTTATACTCCCAGAATACTGAGCAGGTCGGAGGGCTCCGATAGGCACCGAAATTCATGGCGGTGCTCCTTTCACTTGTGTGTATCTTCTACATCCACGATGGCTGGTCTTTGAGCTATCCTTTGATGTAAATGGATGCTTGAAGGTAAATAGCCAGAATTCACCTTGGAGCATCTTCCTCTCCCTCACCAGCCTTCCCCTCTATCCTGTCTTACCAAGACTTGGCAATTCTTCCAGTTAAAACTTTCCCTCCCCATCTGTCTCTCCGTGAGACAGCCACAGCACCTCCATCTGAGACCCCACCCTCTTTCACGCGGACTCTGGCCAAGCGGGTACCCCAGTGCCCTTCACCTCTTCCCTCATGACACGGCCCAGGGGATCTTGACTCACAAGTGTCATCATGGACCTGGGTGGCAAACACACAATCCGATACACAGATGACGTATTCTAGAACGGTACACCTCAAATCTATATAATTTAATTAACCAAGTTCCCCCCAGTAAATTCAATAAAAAGGGGGGGAAAGAATAATAACTAGAAAAAAAGAAATAAAAAAAAATTTTAAGACACACAATCAATGTTTTCCCTTTATCCTCAGGATCATGTTCAGTGGCTTTGTAGGACTGGGCGAGACTTCCCTAATCTGGCTCCTGCCTGCGTCTCTGACCCCATCTCCTGCCACTTACACTGAAGAGCTCCTCCAGTTGGCCCGTGTCTCCCCTCCCGAGGGTCCACGCACACACTACTGCTTGCCAGGGGATTTCTCTCTTGTTCTTTGCCTGGTTAAGGGCTGTACCCATCCTCCAGGCACCAACTGGAACACCATCTCCTAAGGGCGCCTCCTCTGAGGCTGCTTGGTCTCCTTCTTGTACTGCGCTACCCCACCCAGCATCTAAATCCCGCCCCCACCTTTCCCTTCCCAGCACCCTCCAGGGGTTGTGCTAACTTATGCAGGTAGGATCATTTGTCTCACATCTGTCTTCCACGCGAGACTGCACACCTCGAGGGGGGGGGGGGGGGCTGATTCGGTTCGTTCTCACATCCCCGCCGCCCGGCACAGCACTTGGCACACAACCAACTCTATAAACACTCGAGAACACGTGAGTTTATAAACCTCATCGGCACCGGGTGTTTTACCAGGAGCTTGAGAATAAACACAAGGGTCGGACACCGTGTCGAGAAATGACCGTGTCAAATCTGAGCTCTATTTTTAAAAAATAAATAAATGACAGAGTAGAAAAATCTGAATCCTTGAGTTCTAATCTAGTTGGAGATTTGCTGCCGGATTCTTTGTAAGCATTGTTTCCCTTGGAATTTAAATAGTTTTGCATCTGAAAAGATAATGTCTGAAGGTGGCTCTGCTCTCTGTTGAACTCCATTAAGCCCCATGAGTGTTCTTTGAAGATTATAAGACCTGCCCCCGGGAATGAGTGGTGAGGGAGCCCTGCGTTCCAGCAGTCCTTGGGATGAGCCAAGCTAGAGATTGAGTGTCCAGGCCTCTCATCTAGGGAGTAACCTCCACACTGCTTCTGGCCAGGAAGCAACAGGGCCTAATACTCAGGCAAGAGAGGAAGGCGAGGGGCAGAGAGTTGGGGGGACCACGGGGGGAGGGGGGGGTGGTGGGAGAAGACCATGGAAAGAGTGACAGAGGGAGAGAGCTCCCAACGGAACCTCCTCCATAGGTGTGCTCAGATCCCGGGTACTGCCCAGGTCACTGTTCTCTCCACAGCTTCCCAAAGACTCATGATAGGGCATCCGGGGGAGGAAAGGACCCTGACCCGGACTGTAAAGAGCTCTACAAATGTACTCGGGTAGGAAGGGAAAGTATGAGGGAGGCCGCCACCTTCCAGGGCCTCAGCCATCAGTGTGGTCCAAGTCCCGCCATCAGCAGGGCTGCCCTGGACCCTCACACACACAGTCCACTGGGCACCAAGCATCCTGCAAACAACTATAGACTTGGCCTGCATCTCCCCAAACACGACCTCCTGGTCTACCCCGATGGTAACAGGGCTCTCCAGGGCAGGGCCGAAGTCTCCGCTGGCCTGCACAGAGCACTCAGAGGCTGATGGGAAGGCTCAGCCTTATTGTTACTTAAATAACAGACTTGTCTGTTGACCATGGGAATGGTACGCATGCTCCTTGCTAAAGATCGGCAGCCATCGCTCTAAAACAAGGTAAGGACTACCTACCTGGCCTATCGGGTTGGCAGACTATCACTTTCGGCTTTGGCTCATTGATTTGATCCCTTTGTCTTAAACCGAGTGACTTTCAAAGAGAATGTTCTAGAGTCACCAGACAACGTGTGGCTCTTATTTTCAATTTTAGAAGAGAGGTTGGAGACGCTGCCTGAACCTGCTCGCTCAGGACACGGCCGGACTTGGCGAAGACCTGGAAAGGGTGGTGGGGAAATGTTCGGCCTGCCATCATTGATCATAAAGTCACATTGCAAACAAGCCAAATGCCCACAGCTGGGGAAATGGCTATATATGCATTAAGGCATAGCCCTGTGGTGAAATAGGATGGAGCCATTAGCAAAAGCTTGGGGAAATGCCTATGAAATAAGGATATGAAAATTTCTGAATACAAAATCATCTACCTAGCATTTTTCAACTCTGTAAAAATGCATAGAAAAAAAAAAAATTTAGTCCGGCAGGTGTGGCGCAATGGTTGAACTTTGACCTGTGAACCAGGAGATCACGGTTCGATTCTTGGTCAGGGCATGTGCCCAGGTTGCAGGTTCGTTCCCCAATAGGGGGCATGCCGGAGGCAGCTGATCAATGATTTTCTCTAATCATTGATGTTTCTATCTCCCTCTCCCTCTCCCTTCCTCTCTGAATTCAATAAAAATATATATTTTTTAAATGTAAAGCTTTCTACTTAGTGGTAGGATGATGGACATTTCTCCCTGGTTTCTTTTGCTTTTTTTAATATTTTCTAACTTTGCTACAAGGGAAACACATTGCTTTTATAAACAGAAAAGAGTTTTCTATCTACCACCTATCTATCCATCCATCCACCATCCAGCCATCTACCTATCTATCAATCTTTGGTGCTCCTACCTACCTACCTATCTATCTATCTATCTTCGGTGTTCCTTAAAGCAAGAAAATTGGTTTCTAGAAGTCCCCACCACTTGATCAAGATAACAAAAGATTTAACATCAGCCCTAGGCTTAGCTCCCTCCCGTTCTGCGCCCCCCCTCCCCCCCCCCCCCGCCCCCAGCACAGACCTGTGCTCCAAAAGGCAGGATTGCCAATCATCCTCCCCACTCTCTAACTTGACCAAAGGACCCTCCTGACGAAGCCAGATTTTTTTTTCTGAGTGGCCATGATGCCTAGTGGGATCCAGGCCAGTTTCAACAGAAAGGTATCTTATCAGACTTTTGAAAGAGGCGGGTGGCCATTTTGGAGCTGGAAGCGTGAGGAGAGACCATGGGCACTTGAGGCCGGAGCAGCAAGCCCCCGCCCCGCTCTGCACAATTGGTGTGAGAGCACTTCCTCCCCACAGCCACCCACTCGGTGTCAGTGGTGACAACACCCCATGCTCCAAGCGCTGGTGGGTAGATAATGGCCCAAGGTCAGATTTTCAGAGTTGGATGCCAGGGTTTTGTGTTGTTGGTTTTTTTTTTTTTTTTAAAAAAAAAGGCAAACGTGCAGTTAGCCAACACTTTGCAAACACTTGTTTAAGGATTTCCTAATGACTCTAAGTGGTTCCTCTCGCTCTTGCACTTAAAAGGCTGCTATTTGGAATGATGTCATCCGTTGCCCATTATCTCCGCAGTCAATTTGCAGTCTTAGGAGAGGCAGCTAGAAAATATTTGCAAACATCAACATTTTCAAGTCTTAAAAGATAATCCCCCTTTCAACTCCCTCTGAGCGTATCAGGGGCACAGCGATGTTTTCAGATTCCTCTACACGGGAACGCCAGCAGCTGGATTGCACAGAAAACCTTTCTTCGGAAGACCTCAAAGAGATTTCTAAGTGGTAGCACATCAATCACCAGGCAAGTCCTCCAGGGCTGGCCGGGCAGGTGGCTGCAGGGTAATTAGGAATGCAAATGCACAAGCCCCCATTCAAATAGCTCCCAGAGGCTGCTCCCACCTGAGTCCAGCCAGTGTAAGATTTGAGTCCAAGGGTAGCAGGGGCCCAACGGGTTCTGACCGGCTGGACACTGCATTGCTTCATGAATTCTCCACAATAACAGTGTTAACGTGATAGTATCTCCATACTGCAGATGGGGAAACTGAGGCAGACAGTGGTATGGGTTGTTTTTTTAAGCAACTGATGCAAAACCATGCAGCTTCAGTGATAGCCCCTGAGTTGGAACTCACCCAGATCAGTCTGGCTTTTAAAAGTTTGACCTTTCACCCACCCCCTGGCGACACGATCTCTTTTTTCCTCCTGCAGGATGGAAGGTTATGGGGATTTCAACAGACGCTGGGCCAAGACGCATTCCTCCCCGGGAGAAATCTTGCTAAAGCAGAATGCCTGGGAGGGGAAGAATGCTCTGAGGCCACATTGGATCTTAAATCTGGGTTCCCTCCACCTATTAGCTGGGTGACCCTGGCCAAACGGCTTCACCTCTCTGAGCCTCTGGTTTTTGAATCTGTGTAATAGGAATTACCGTGGCTCCCACCATCCAGGGTTGTGGTGGAGGTTAAATTAGAAGATGTATGGTAGATACCTAGCATAATGCCTGGACACGGTCAGCACTAGACAATGTTTGAGTATGATGATGAGGATGATATATCCTATGGATTATGTATTAGTTCAATACGTATCTTTATTATTTTATATCCTTTATATATAAATACTAGAGGCCTGATGCACAAAATTCATGCAAGAATAGGCCTTCCTTCCCCGGGCTGCCGTCACCAGCTTCCCTCTGGCACCCAGGACCCGGGGCTTCCCTCGCAGCCCTGGCTTCGTCCGGAAGGTTGTCCGGAAGGACTTCCGGTCTAATTAGCATATTATGCTTTTATTATCATAGATACATAAACAGACAGGATTACGATGGCTCTCGGGAGGTATCTAATGTGTGGGAAGAAAGCTGCCGTTGTTCCTAAACTCTCATCCTGCTCTCAAAGGGCCCAGCCTGATTCATGTCCAAATCAGCAATTCATGTCGAAGGCTTGGTGGGCAAGCTCTGTCCTCGGGGCTTACTCACCTTCACCTCCAAAAGAGGTGCTCCCACACTCTCTCGCTTAAGTCTGGTTCTGCTTCTGCAATCCCTGGGCAAGTATTTACTAAGCAAATCCTCAATCCACTTTCAAAGCAGGGAGACTGCTGCTCAATTCATATGCAAAGGCAAGCAGAAGGCTCCACAGAAGATCCCAATGTGTGCAGAGTGAGAGAAACCCCAGCCGTGGACAGCGGCTCAGGTAAGGGAATAATAGACTAGCAACCAGTGCCAAGCAAAGTAGCTCCTATTGTCTGACATAAAATTCAGCAACATTTCAAAGTCACCCAGCTCATCTGGAGCTCCTAGACATTCCAAAACTCAGTAATGACGAGAGCGCACAGTGTCATGAACAGAATGAAAGTGTAACCTGGGATCTCACCGTTTATTTTAGAACTGAGACGCCGAAAATGGCTCTCTTCTCACCAATACGCCTAACGCTATTACTTCATTCACTTAAGCATTTTATAGAAGGTAATTCTCTGATGATAAATCACACGGAAATTGATTTCAGTTTAAAAACGGGGGGGAAAAATTCACATTAGCATGTGAAAGCTTAAAGATCTGCGCTTTGAATTATTGGGGTGCTCATGCTTAGAATGGATGACAAATTGAAAAATAAGCATGTAGTCACTTTGAGAAAATAAATCTGGTCCCGGGAACCACCCATTATGCAAGGAAAAATAAACTGCCGCTCATTTCATTAGGAAAACTCATTTGCATCCACATTTATACTTACATATGTAATAATGCACGGGCCCAGGCTGAATACAAGGTGGTAATTCAATCAAAAAGCTCCTTTGATATGCTATCATAAACAGCAAAAAAGGGAAGCAGGGCCTGGGGAATAAATCACCCTCTTACTATTCAGCTGGGACCAGACGGGGCTATTTCACACTGCGCGCCTTGGTGCGGTGTTTCCCAAACATAAAGCCCCTGCTTCTGCCTGTTCCTCAGTGACATGCGGCTGCTGGAACCGGCAGCTTGTGCGACTCCGGCAGGTGCACGGGTGGATCCCAGCGGTGGAATCAGGCGGCAGGCGACGGAGACAATGAGGCAATTAAATATTTTTAATTAAAAGAATTTTAATCAAAAATTTAAAAACACTTGAAATTTTAATCCGAAGCATAAGGTTTGCACGCACGCCTCCAGTTGGAGGGAAGGAGCCCTACGGAAAAGGAGCAGCGTTTTCCAAGCAGCCGTGTTTCCAGTTGCTAATTAGACATCTTCTCCTGGCTGATGGTGTCATTGGGAAATGGGTGCGTGGCATTTCACAAGGCTTTGCAGGGTTATTGCTTAGAGCAGTGGTTCGCAACCTTGGCTGCCCGTTACAATCACCTGGGAACCTTTTTAAAATCCTGATGTCTGGGCCTCACCCTCCGGAAATTCTGTTTCTTTGTTATGGGGCGGGGCCACAACATGAGTAACAAAGAAACAGAATTTCCGGAGGAGGAGGCCCAGACATCAGGATTTTCAAAAGGTTCCCAGGTGATCCTAATGTGCAGCCAAGGTTGAGCACCACTGGCTTAGACGGTGCCGGGTGATCTTGGGGACGTTGAACTTGCCTGCAGTACTCCTTGCCTGTATCCGCATGCGGCCGGCTCCTTGAACTTCACCTTGAAGTGCCACTTCCTCAGCCAGGCTTCCCTGATTTCTCCCCCGTCACTAGCCATGCTCAGCATTCTCTGACATCACCCTGGGGCTGGTGTTTTTTTTTAATCTCTTATTATAGACATTTCAAGCATATTTAAAAATGGAGAGACTACAGACCGGGCCTGCTGTTCTCAGCTTCGACACCCACCTGCACTTGGCCTTTGCTGCAATCCTCTCTACCCACTGCCCACTCCCTCCTCATGCCCAGTGACTTCAAAGCGCACCATGTCTTTTCATCTGAAATATTTGAGTGTTGCTCTGAAACACAAGAACGTTAAACAACACAAACACAGCATCATCCTCGCATCTGAAAAATTAACATAATCACTATCAATATCACATCTCCGGACAAACGTTCCCATTTCTCCCATTTGTTTGAACTGGGATCTTTTCTATGTTGTTCAATGTCTTTATGTTTTCCTTCCATCTCTCTTTTTTTCCAACTTGCAATTTGGGGGGGGGGGGGGTGTGTTAAGGAAGCCAGGTCATGTGCTTTGTAGAGTCTTTCACAGTCTGGATTTGCTGATTGCATCCTGCAGGTCATTGAACACGTGCCTCTGTGCCTTGCAGGCCCTGTTCACTGGTGGTTAGGTCTACAGGCTTGATCAGGTTCAAGTTCAATCTGTCTCTGTGAGGTTATTTCATTGATAGCGTTGTCTTCTTCCAGTGGGCGGTATGTAATGTCTGTGGCTTCTCTCTCCATGACTTCACTGAGCACTGACGGTCGCTGCCTACATCCATGGGTTCGTCAGGGCTGCACAATAGTGACGCCCCACTTCCAACATCCCTTCTCCACTTCTTAGCTAGAAAACTCCACAAAGAAAAACTTTCCTCCATCAACTGCATGGATCCCCTGAGATATAGGTCAGGGAGAAAAGGCAGCATAAATGCTTGATTTTTTTTTTTTTAAAGATTAAGATGGTTTCCTAGAAAACCCCAAAGAAACCAATGATTGACATCTGCCTATCTACCCACCTATCTACCTGAGATTAATGTAGTCTTATTGTAAGTAAATTAACTTAGGTAAAAATATGAGTTAAAAGAAAATATTAATTAAATAATAGGAGGAGTGGGACAGTCTTAGGTAAAGGAAGTTTGGAGAAATGCCCCCTTAAAAGGCAGTTCTCACAAGGTTGGGGTAAGGGATAGATGTCGATGGTATGAGCGTATCTAACAAAAGAGTTGGTTGCGCAAAGGAGGGGGGTCAGCTTGGAACTTGGGAAACACTGAGATGAGGAGGCAGAAATGGGGTTGGCCCAGAGGAGGAGAAGGCCCACCCCCTGCAGTCCCAAGGAAGTATTCCTGGGATGTGTGTGTGTGTGTGTGTGTGTGTGTGCGCGCGCGCGCGCACGTGCAAAACCATCCGCATTTGAGAAGCACTGCGGTGGACGGAACACGGCCAACTGAGCAAATGCGTACCGCTCAGCATGGGCTGGAGAGCAGGGAGGAAGGAGGGTGAGGCAGGAGAAGGGAAACTCCTGACCAGCGATTTCACCGGGGACAGCCGTCATCAAATCCGAGCTTCGGGAAGGTCATCCTGGCCGTTCTGGATCATTCCAGAGTTTCCAGGCTTCCTGACAGGATCCCTGATCTTTGGGAAGTGACAGGTTGGGATCCCGCCTGACATAGAGGTCCCAGTTAGCGTGAGTTATGGGGTCGGTCAGCATGAGCCTGGCCCGGGGGGAGTCTGTTGCCCTTGAATTCGAGATGAGCTTCTGGACGCTCAGTTGAACTGTGGAGAACGCATTTTATTGATGAGGTGGGAAAGGCTCAGACAGCAGGAGTAACTTCCTAAGACGGCGTGGCTAGGAAATGGCCTTGTTGACAAAACCCAGGACGTTCCAAACTCGGGGATCCTTGTCTGACTCCAGTGAGGGGCAAATGTAGATTTTAGACAGTAGCAGACAGAACTTTCTCAATTGAGTTATCATAAAAGTGGGATTTATTTATCACAGTCTCACATAAGGCTTATACACAGCCGACACTCAGATGAGGTGGGGACTACTTTATCCCCATTGTATGGACGGAGAAAGCGAGGCAGAGGGTGTTCAAGTCACTGATCCAAGGTCAGACAGACAGCTGTAGAGCTGGGAGTCAAACATCAGTAGTTCCTCCCCTGGGCCCCTCTGAGTAGCAACCGACTGTCTTACAATGCAGTGGGCTCCCAGCCACCAGAAATGTAAGCCACGGCCTGCCAGTTAGCTAAATGAGACAGGGCATGTGAAAACAGAAAGTACAGCCCTCGCTACATACCAGATGCCCAATCCATGGCAACCCACCTTCCAGGGGATCCCCGCATGGATGCCAGGAGCACTTGGAGCTGCTTCCAACTGGTGTTGCTATCAGCATCCCCCAAAGGGGCAGCCTTGCACGCCTGAGGTCTCGCCTTGCCAGGAGAGAGCAAACAGCTTGAGCAAGCACCACGGAGCAGAAACATAACATTGCCCCTGCGTCCCCGTCCTAAGCGCGGTGCGTACGTGAACTCATCCCGGCCTCCAGCTCCCTGGCTCAGGTACTGTCATGTGTGGTTTCCACATGAGAAAGTGGAGGCTACAGAAGATGAAGCCACTCGCCCCAGCGACTTCACTGGAGAAACTGGGGTGAAACCCAACAACGGCCCAAACTCAAATCCTAGTCCGGAAGCCACCATCTACTTTAAAGTTTACGTAACATGGGCCAGGGGCCAAGGACCACAAGAGCAGCAAGGAACAAGGTCAACTTTACTAGTGGAGTTCGGAGTGGCCTCAATAACTAATAGAGACTCTGATCCCCTTAGAGGACAGGGAACGCTCAAGTCATTAATTCTGTCTCCCACAGACACGTGCACACAGGTGCACACACATGTGTGCACACACGCACATGCATGCATAAGCACGCTTCTATCTCAGGAAAAGGAATCAGTAGTTTCCCACTCCTTCAAGGACTCTTGATGAAATGCCATAGGTCAGGTGGGATGGGCAGGGGCCTGAGTCTGGACGCGTCCACCATCCCCGTTTGAGCTCCTATTGTGTGCCATGCACTGGGGTTGGGTTTCAGGCTAGAGGTGGAAGCTAGAGGCGTGTCCGAGGTGCTGTGGGAGCCCAGGAGAAATGCCCCAGTGTGTCTCTGAGCTGCTTGTTGGGGGGGAGGGAGGCTGAACCCTGTCCTATTCGCTCCACAGGGCCCAGCAGTGTCTACTGCAGAGTCGGCCACCACCAAGTGTCACTTGGGCAAATGAATGAAAAGGAGTGACCTTGGCCAAGGTCAGCTTCTTCCTTGGTAGCCTGAGGATCCTCCAACCACTCAGAGGGAAGCCCTGGGGAAGGTTCCAGCCATGGAATACATGTGAGAGGCCTCCAGGACCACATGGCGGGGGGCCCCTTTTCTAGGGAACACCCGACTTTCAGTCCACGTCCATGTTCACAGGAGCTTTGGCGACAGTAAGAGAATAAACCTCACGGGACAGCTTTGAACCTTGTCATTTCTGTCTTGCTCTCAGTCAGCCACGCAAAACCGCCTCCTCCTCCAACACCCACCTGGTGGTCTTACCAGGCATCTTCAAAACAAAAATAAAAACAAATGAACAAACAAAATGGCATCTCCGAGCCTGCCAGGGCCCCCCTCGCCCCCTTGGCTGCAGCTCAGCCCCAGGCAGCTCCTTCCCTCTTCAGCCGAAGCAATAAAAACCTTCCAGCAATAAAACCCTTTCACGGGTTGACAAGGAAAAGGCAGCCAGGCCTCAACTCCCGGGGAATCCAGGAAGCCTTTCTCATTTTAATTGGTTTCCTAATTGGACTGTTTATGGGTTGTGCACGCAGTGACGCCTGGCATTCCTATCTGGCAGGAGTTAATAGTTTAATAACAAGGAGAAAGCCCCAAAGTTGCTGGAAAACTGTGGTTTTGTTCTCCAGAAATGCCTCCATGCAAAGCCGTCCCCCAAGTCAGAAAGGATGTCCAGCTGTGCTGGCCGGTAGCGGGTCCGTGCTTGGGGCGCCTTCGGGTTCCCTTGTGATTTAGTGGACCGGGCAGAACGGGGCCGTGGGGGGCTCCCTGGGGCCTGACAGCTCTATAACTGCACCCCCCCGCCCTCACTGACGGCAGATAAGGGGGAAAGCAGGGCCCTTGATGGGCCTGATTGATTCTCCGGGAGGAAGGTTTGTCTTCCCTGGCGGGCGGGATGACTTCATTCTGGTAGATGAGGTCACTCGAGTCAAGGCAATAAAGCGTCTGATATTCACATGAAAGCCCGTTTCCAAAGCCGCCTCCTGAGCAAAGCCTGGCCGTGCCCCCATTTGCCTCCGCTCCATCAGCGAGCCGTGTCTGCACGGAGACCCTTCTTCGCACAGAACGATTTATTCCAGAACGAAAACTCCCCCCTCCCCCCAAAGCAAACTCCGAAGCCAAATTGGATGGTTCTAATTTATAAGGAGTGGTGGAGGCTGGGGCGGGGGTGCCGATAGTGCGGAAAAATTGTCCGAACGACTTGGACGTCTGGCGGAGAGAAGCTGGGGGACGTTTTCCCAAAGGAAATCATATTCTAATTGTTGCCACACCGTTGCAACGGGGTCCTTGGTTGTCTGACTTCAGCCCACTGGTCGCGTTCAGCCCTGGAAGTCCCTGGTATCAATTTTCTGGTAGAGAACCAGACGGGGAACTCAGCTTTCATCTAATCCCGGCGATTACAAGTAACTTTTTCATGATGCTACTGCAGCGAGGTGGCCTTAACTGAAGGCGGCAACACGGGGGCAGGCTTGGATTTGGAGCAGGACAGAAGAAAAACAGTTCTTTTTCAATAAAGGCGGAAGAAAGGCCGATCTCTGCCTCTGACCGCCCATGAGAAATCTCCACTCAAAACGCTGACGTCTGTTTATGATTTGAGTTTTAAACTGATCTTATTTGACCCAGTTTTACGTGCTTCAAGCTCTCTGTTCAGCGGTCGGAACGTGGTGGTGGATCCGGCTGGCTAGCTACCTCCCCAAGCACTGGGTTCCTTAATTGTAAAAGGGTACCGACCCCAACATCAAGCAAGGGAACCCCGTGTTTCGTAGAAACTGTGATGCCTTCGCTGGCAAGGTTGAAAGAAAGCAACACTGGTGATGAAATGATAGCCCAAAGCTTTCGGATCAGTTGCCATTTGTGTTGGAAAAGTTTGGGGAAGACATTTTTTGGACAGATTTTCACCATATGTCACCCTTGGCTTCCCTAAAAAATGGGAGTGGAGCACGTCGGTTGAGGCAATGACAACAGGGTCGTGACCACTGCGTGGCTGGAAGCAATTGTAAGAAGCCATTCATTGAAAGATGCATCCTGACTTTCCGAGACTCAGATAGGAAATGATGTGCGTTAGACCGAGGTAAGTACTCAATAAAAACGCAGTCATTGTAGTATTAGTTCTTATTCCCGAGAGGAACTGTAATATAGGTAACTGCAAATCTTCCCACTTTAAAAAAATATATTTTTATTGATTTCAGAGAGGAAGGGAGAGGGAGAGAGAGAGAAATATCAATGATGAGACAGAATCACTGATCAGCTGCCTCCTGCACCACCTTCCACCACTGGGGATCAAGCCCACAACCCGGGCATGTGCCCTGATCAGGAATCGAACTGTGACCTCCTGGTTCATAGATAAATGCTCAACCACTGAGCCACACCGGCCGGGCCCCCAGTTTGTATCAAAGGGCATATGTCAACAAGTTTGGTGTCTGAGTTTCCCTGGACAAACACAGCCCTTGCTCTGGCCCCATTGGGTACACCCAATCAGGCTTTCTTCCAGTAGTTCCACCCAGGGCCCTCGTTGGCCCAGCTTAGCTCATGTGCTCATTTCTGAAGCAGAATGGCATGTTTTGATTGGCCAGGCATGGGTCATGTGCCCGCCTGTGTTGCCAGAGGTAGAGTTGGCCTTACCTAAGCTTACCTGGCTTGGAAATGGGGACCCAGTTCTTATCTGAAGAAAGATCAAAATGATATATTACCAGAAAATGGAAAAATGTTAAAACCACTTTATTTGACTCAACTCAAAACTCAGATATCCACAGTTATTTAAGCAGCCACCTGGGACCCCAACCTACCCTGGGGTTCAGGAATTCCCTAACAGCCTTAAGTCCTCATGAGCAGCTAACAAACTCATAAGCAGCCTGGCAAATAGTGAATGACCACCCTTCTGTAACAAGGAGCCATAACTCCCCACCAAGACAAAGGCTTCTCACTCTCTCTTCCCGGATACACGGCAAGGATAGCGGAAGCAGTGCCTACCATTGGCAAGAGGACATCTATCAGTTGCCTTCCATGTGTGCCCCAACTGGGGATCTAACATGCACCCTGGACATGTGCCCTGACCGGGAATCAAACCGGCAACCTTTCGGTGCATGGGATGAAACGCCGACCCCTGAGCCACTCCGGCCGGCCAAAGTGCACCTTCTCTGACTTGCTTTAACAGCCAGGGTTGAGCTGTACAAGGTTTCCCTCTGACACTATCAGGTAAAGAGAACGCTGAATGAACCAGAAAAGGCGATGCCCTGAAGCATTCTGGGAAAAGGAGACGTTTTGTCTTCACTGGAGGTGGGCCTCCTGCTTACTGAGCCCTGGGGAGCTATGGGCCAGGAGCCGAGGCCCATGGGTGGGGACAGTTTGCAAATAAGTCGTGGCTGGAATGGTTCATACTGCAGCCATGAGTGTTACAGGAAGTGCAGGGCACTCTGAGAGTGGCTCCTGGGGGGGGAGCCCACTGGGGAGATGGGATTCCGTGCTTCCTTCCACGCCAATCTCAACCCTGTCTGAGCTGGTGCAGAAAGTCCTTCCCTGGGCTCCGTGCAACCTTGTGAGGCCCCGAGAGGAGGAGAGGTTGCAGCCTTTCTTGACAAGCAGCCTCCATGCCATCCCCCACGGGCTGCCTTCCACCCTCCCGCCCCCACAAATAAAATCCCGAGAATGGCCAATCTATCCTGTGCCCAGTCACAATAGCCCGCGAGAAGAAATGCAGAAACTCATAACTCCCAGCCTTGGCTATTTAGCATCCCATTAACAATATTCAAAATATAAATCAAAATTCATGGGACTAAGTAATATACAATTTGGAATTTATGGCATTTTAAAATAGGATGATTTCCTCAAATGCGCAATAAATTTGGTTTCGTGGAATTGCACTTGCCACCGCATCATGACAGTTGCTTTATCTCCTCAGCCCACCAAAGCGGAGTCACTTTATAGAATCTAAATTCACAAATCAACTGTCGTCTTCACTTCACTGATTCATTGCTGATGGGCCTTTCACAAGGTAAAAAAAAATAAAAATAAAAAAGTCCCTTCCCAGTTGACAAGCGTAATAAATGGGGAGGTGAGCGCTGCCCATCCATCCGCCGGCCCGCCGACCTGCCGGTGGTGACACATGGCGGAAGAAACTCATAAACCAGCCGCGTCTTTCGACCTCGCAGAGCAAATGGAAACAGAAAAGCGCTGATGGCCATCCCTGTGTTTCGGGATGAGGGTCTGACCAAACCATCGAGGGTTCTATCAACCCCAGGGGTACCTTAAAAACAAGAACACTGGCCGGGCCATCGAGAGCCAAAAACCCGGAAATGTTAGAGAGGTGTCTCCTTCGTCGGCTCTTACTGTCCCCGCTGCCCTGTTGTTTAATTCAGAGAGCGAAGGCTGGCGGTGGGGGACATTTAACAGGGAGGGGGCCCCGTTGAGTGTGCAGAGAAGCTTGTTGGGAACACTGGGAAGAAGGAAGCTATAGAACTGGGAAACAGCCGAAACCGGTTTGGCTCAGTGGATAGAGCGTCGGCCTGCGGACTGAGGGGTCCCAGGTTCGATTCCGGTCAAGGGCATGTACCTTGGTTGCGGGCACATCCCCAGTGGGAGATGTGCAGGAGGCGGCTGATCGATGTTTCTCTCCCATCGATGTTTCTAACTCTCTATCTCTCTCCCTTCCTCTCTGTAAAAAATCAATAAAATATATTTAAAAAAAAAAAAAGAATTGGGAAACAGAAGGGAAACAAATCCAAGGACACATCTCTGCTGCAGAGCCGGAGCTGCCGGAACAGCTTTCCTGGACACCAAGTTCTAGCCCGAGCGGAGGTGAGGAAGACCCCTCCGTGCCCTTGTAAGCAATCGCTGTGATTAGCAAATACATAGGCATTCATTCATTTCTTAGAAATGTACACTTGTCTTTTATCTGGCAAAAGCCAAAAACTTTAAAGCAAATGTCCTAATTTATGGGTGGCCCATGCCTTGCAAACTGTTTTTTTTAAATAAAAAATAAAAACCACAATGTAGAATGGAAAAGCACTTTGCAATTTCTAATTGACAATACTCGCTCGGTGCCCAAGTCTTAATCCTGTTTGAGAGGAAAGCAAGAGATGAAGACAGTGGCATCTGAGCCAAGACTCCCAGAAGCACGTACACTTCAATTCTCCGAACTCAACACTGCGACAGAGAGAACACGCCAGGATTCAAAGTGACTAAGGAGTCTGAACACCAGCTACTGCCCTGAAATGGGCGTCTGCCTGTGAGAAGTACTCAAAGGCAGGGGCACATTTAAGTAGATGCTGACTCTGACCTCATATTTGGAAAGGGTACCCAGATTGTATGGCGAAGAGTCTTAAGAAGCTATTTTTATAATCTAAATAATGCCATGTCGTTATAGAAAGGTTGAGGGAGGGAGGTGGTGAAATCACCCTATGCACTATTATTGTGTATTCACTTTGGCTTTGGCATGTGTTCATTGAATAGCATATATCTAATTATATATTTTTAAGTTTTTTGTTTTACGAAATTTTCTCATTATCTACCTAATGTGTGCATTATAAATTAGTTCACCATTATTTAATTTATAATTATGGAATATTTAGGCAGTTTCTATATTTTCCAATTCAACCCAACTCTTATTCATGACCAAAGTCATATAAACTGGAAAGTGAAGGGAATGTCTTTACCTTGATAAACAGTATAAGCCGCAATGACCTCCACTGCCATTTTTATTCAACATTGCTCTGGATGTCTTAGAAAGTGTACTAAAATAAGAAAAATGAAGTAAGAGAATTTGAAAAGCAGAAATAAAATTGCATTATGCATATGTATAATATAATTGTCTACATAGAAAATCTAAAAGAATTGATACACTATAAGAAAGTGCAGGAAGGTTACTAGATTACAAGATCAATATAGCAAATACAGTTAAGAACCTATAGATCAGTGACAAACTATTAAATATGTAATTGAAAAAAAAAACAAAAACTCATGATAAAGTACCTGAGGTTAAGTATATCCAAAAGTGTTCAAGACCTTTACAAGGAAAATTATAAAACTTTATGGCAGATTATAAGATGATGTTTAAATAAATTCAGAAGTGCTTGGGGAAGGTCTCAACATTACAAAAGTAACAATCATTGTTAAATAAATCAATAAATTCAACAAAATTTCAATAAAAGTTCCAACAGGTCTTTTTCAGAAGGTGACAAGTTGACCATAAAATTCGTATGTTATAAAAAGGATTGAGCCCTAGCTGGTTCGGCTCAGTCGATAGAACGTTGGTCTGTGGACTGAAGGGTCCTAGGTTCGATTTCAGTCAAGGGCACATGCCCACATTGCAGGCTCGATCCCCTGTAGGGGGCATGCAGGAGGCAGCTGACCCATGATTCTCTCTCATCATTGATGTTTCTATCTCTCTCTTCCTCTCCCTTCCTCTCTGAAAATCAATAAAAATATTTTTTTAAAAATAAAGAGGATTGAAAAATAATCAAGCAAGCACATAATAATTCTCAGATATTTTCACCATCTTCATCATCATCATCACCACCATCACCACCACCACCATCATCATCATCATCATGAACCCAATCAAAACAAAGCAAGAGACTCAATTTTTGTTGAGATTTTGTTTTAACAAGATGCAACTTGGAAAGTGCAATTGCCATTTCATGGGCTGTGAGAAGACGTGTCCCGTGACATTGCTTTGGCCAGCACCGAGACATGTACTACTGGCAATACCGAGCAGCTGTTGATGGGCAGGCCTTGCGGAGGCCATGGCCAACGACAGCTTCTCACTCACCACGGACGCCTCACCTGACAGTGTGATGCCAAGAGACAGAAAGACACCGTTTGAGGATGAATCGAGAACAGGGGTCTCTTCAGAATGAGGCAACACGCGCATGAGTAGACCAAACGTGACCTTGCCATCTTCCTGGGACTTCAGCAATGTCCCCTTCATTCCTCTGGTTGTAGCATTTGATACTTCCCATGTCTTTCCCGAAATGCCTTTCTCAGGATGGAGTCAGAAGTATTCCACCCAGTGCTTACACACACCATTTTATCTACTCGTACATTCGCTCACTTAATACATATTCATTGGGCATGTTTTAGTGCCAGGCAGTGTTCTAAATGCTAGAGATAGAGCAGTGAACAAAACAGACAGAAATGCCTTGCCCTCAGGAGCTTATGTTCTAGGTAGGGGAAGCAGATGTCACAGAAGTAAACATAATTAAGTAAAAAATATGGACGTTATTTAGAAATTTGCAAAATGAAAAGTATTGTTGTAGTCACCTTTAAGATTTTTTTAAAAATATATTTTTATCGATTTCAGAGAGGGATGGAGAGAGAGAGAGAGAGAGAGAGAGAGAGAGAGAGAGAGAGAGAGAGAGAGAAACATCAATGATGAGAGAGAATCATTGATCTGCTGCCTCCCGCACGCCCCCCACTGAGGATCGAGCCCACAACCAGGGCATGTGCCTTTGACTGGAATTGAACCCAGAACCCTTCAGTCTGCAGGCCGATGCTCTATCCACTGAGCCAAACCAGCTAGGGCAAGATTTTTTTTTTTTTTAATTAAAAGCATGATTGAGTTTAGCACAATGAACTCAAGTCAAGGCAAGCCTGCTGACATTAGGTTCTCAAGTCTCATTCACTTAATAAATATTTAACACTCTTCATGTACTTACTCAGGGCATTTACTGGTGCCAACTACGTGCCAGGCACAGGGCAAGGGCGGAAGGCACTGGTGCCCCATGGTGCTCGGTGCTAATGCTTGAGTTTGAGGGCGCACCCGCTTTGGTTATCAATGCAAAAAAAACTCCCAGACAGAACAATTATTTTAATTTAGTGCTTTTGTGTTTCAAAAACCAATCCACTAAGAAGTGACTCGGAGGCCCTTAAGTACAATTCACATCTGAACTTGACTCCAATGGAGTTTGGTCATTACCGTGGAACCACCAGGGTAGTAATGGAAGCACCAGGAAATACCTCTGGTCACTTTCATTATCTAATGGCACTTGGGTTTTCGAACGCATCGTAATAAGAGCTGTTGCATATTCATAGGCCGGTCGGGTTCTGCAAGGAATAGTTTACGCTGATTAAAAAGAGTAAAAGCTGAGCACATTCTCCTTAAGCTTCACGTTCGGTGATTTTTTTCCCTGCTGACTTGAGAGTCCTTTAAAACAATGGCTGGATCTCAAGCAAAGCTGTTACCTTTTTTTGTTGTTGCTGTTTGTCTATAACATGAATTACTACAAAAATTCTCGGCTGGCTTCATTTATAAATCTGAATTGAGTTCCCCTAATAGTAATTACTGAATACAAGATACGCATTCCCCACGTTAAATAATTTCTCAAAACGGTGGTGCCTTTATGCTAGACATAAGATTTTGTTTTCTTTAACCCGACTTACTTTAAGAATGGAGGGTACCATTTGCTAATTAACTTACTAAAGATCGACTCTAAAACTTTCTGTTTAAAACCTGATTTGCTAAAAAGCCACCTGAAATGTTAGTCCACGGGAGCACTGCTATTCCTGGTCTGACACATGAGCTGGGCTCCGCAAGATCTTTGTCTTAAAATATATTGAAAGCATATTTTAACTTATAAATATGTTAAGCTGTAATCAATGTGTTAACTACTGACTGGATTCGATTCAAATTTACAGCAGGGTGGGGGGCGGGGGGGGGGGGGTGGCGGATAAGAAATCCCAAAGTCCTAACTTAATAGAAAGGAATTGTGAAAAAAACAGATTGTGTTTTTTTTTTCTTTTTAAGTTGGCCCTTGTTCAAGCTACATATGGTCACATAATCTTTTAAAAAGCACAATTCAAGTCTCGATTTAATTATGTAAGAGCATAAATGGAATTACGGGGCTGATGAAGCTCAGTGCCTACGCCTCAGTGCACCCGGGCCGGCTGAGTGACCCTGACTCGTGTTCTTGGCCATGGAGGCAGCTGGGACCTCCCCTCCCAATCCGCCCCCCCTTCCCTGCCCCCCACGGTTTGCCTTCCCCGAACTGAATCACGGTCCCGGGCCTGGATGGGACCCTTCACGTTAATGGCATCCCAGCCACCTTCTGCCCATGAGCGTGATGCCCGGTGGGCAACCGCTGTGCAGTAACGCACGCCGCGCTCCGCCTCGCCTCTTTGCATGCGTGGGTACCAGGGATTAGCTAATGGAAAGTAATGGAAAGGCTTTGGCTCTGGGAGAAGAGCTCCAGGTGGAATTGGGTGGAGACTTGGATAAACTCGCCGCCACCGTTCAGGTCTGTCTGAGCCCTGCCATGTGCTCACTGTCTACCGCGCAGGCCCACCCGCGGCCTTCTTGCTCACAGTCTTCAAGGAACATAAAGGACCTCCATTCAGAGCAGCCTCCCTCCTTGCATAGGTGAGGCAGCGAAACCAGAGAGGCCTTTGGCCATGGCTCAGACGGCGGGGAGCGAGGACTGGAGGCTGGTTCTTCTGATTTCCGCTGTGGCCATTGGGCCACCGCCATTCTTTGGTGTACCAGTCACCAAGCTAGCCCGGCCGGCGTGGCTCAGTGATTGAGCATCCACCTATGAACCAGGAGGTCAGGGTTCGATTTCAGTCAGGGCACATGCCAAGGTTGTGGGCTCGGCCGCCGGTGTGGGGTATGCAGGAAGCAGCCGATCAATGATTCTCTCTCTCATCGTGGATGTTTCTCTCTCTCTCAGCCTCTCCCGGCCTCTCTGAAATCAATAAAAATATTTTTTAAAAATTCATGGAGCTAGACTCCTGCACCTGTGGCAGGGTCCACACACGCCTTCCTCACCTCACGGGTCCCAGAGTCTCGGGGTTTCCCCAGCAGACTCAGAATTCTTCGAGGGACTGTCTCTTACTCACTCTGCCTTGTCGCCGGGAAGAAAACATATTTCTCAATGGGACGGCGAACAGAGGGCACTGTCTCTGTGCTCAAGGGCCCGGACCTCATGGCGTTCCATCCCTCACTTCACGGACACTTGTTTTTCAGATGAGAAAACGGACTCGATGAAATCAGATCGTTTCCCCAGGACCTCATGACCAGTAAGTGCAAGTGCAATCTGGGCCCAAATTGGTCGCCCCAACCCAAGCTCCTTGTGTCACGCCCAGAGATAACGTGAGAGAGAAAATGCCAGTGCCCGCAGGAACCGTATCTGAAGAACCATGGGGCTGGAAAGTTCCTTGGCATGCCCACCCAGGACTCTCAAATAACAGCCGAGCCCGGGAGCTGTCTCCCCTGCGGATTTTCCAGTGGGAGCTGGTCCCTGGCCGCGGGCTGCGCCCTTTTGCTGCGTTTAGACCACGGAGTCCTAGGAGATTAGCCCTGGATTCCGTGGCAGGGACGAGAACATGGTGGCCTGGTCCATCAGAAAGCATGCCAAGGGACTTCCCGTAAGCCCCACACAGCTGTGCTAATGCAGGCGGGCAGCGGCCCATGAGCCACTTAGGGATCGAGCCCCTCAGTGCTGAGGAAATCCAGCCACGGCTCACGCAGCGAGCCACCTGCCGGGAAGCCATTGGATGGTCACAGTGCCGTCCCCCGCCCGCCACCACCTGTCATCTCTCTTCTCAAGATCACTAAACTACCCCTTATCGTGGCGAAGCCCCTGTCTGATCATCCAACCCCCTTCTCGCCATTAGCCACAACGCCCGCCTCCCCTGTCAACAAAATCCTGTCGTTGTGGCAACTTCTGGCCTTTGACACTGACATCCTGACATGGACAGATGCCTCACAACTTGCTGACTCGCTCCCATCCAACAAAAGCCTTCTGGCCAAATGAACCAGGGTAACTTACAGATGAACTATCTTTGTGTTTCTGGTCTATTACCTTCTCTCTCTCTCTCTCTCTCTCTCTCTCTCTCTCTCTCTCTCTCTCTGTCTCTCTTCTCTCCCCCCAACATCTAAATTTATTCACTTTCTTATTTTTGTAGGAAAAAATCCACCTAGAATTTAAAAATCATTACTTTTCTATCTATACTAATAAAAGGGTAATATGCTAATTAGACCTGGTCGACTGGACATCTTCCGGTCTCCTGCCTTCCTTCTGGACAAAGCCATGGTGGCAGGGGCCGAGGCAGAGGCGTTTAGCGGGGATCAGGCCAGCAGGGGAGGGCAGTTAGGGGCGATCAGGCAGGCAGGCAGACAGAGGGGTTAGGGGTAATCAGGCAAGCAGGCAGGTGAGCAGTTAGGAGCCAGCAGTCCCAGATTTCGAGTGGGATGTCCAACTGCCAGTTTAGGCCCAATCCCTGGGATCGGGCCTAAACTGGCAGTTGGACATCCCCGAGGGGTCACAGATTGGAGAGGGTGCAGGCCTGTCTGAGGGGACCTCCCTGTGCACGCATATCATGCACCAGGCCTCTAGTTGTAAATAAAAATAGTTGATAATAATGCATCATGCTTCCCTTTTTGCTTTGATTGCTGGGAAGCTCCAAACCAAAATGTGTTTTTAAGTGCAAACATTTCTTCCCCTCGATTAGATGCAACCACCAGAATTGTTACCCACCAGCCTCTTATTGCTCAGCTTTGCTCTTTTTTCTGTATTTTTACAGTCTCTTTTTTTTTTTTCTTTAGGGGGGAAACTACCTAATTCCTTGTCGAAAGGCAGAAGGGTATAAATAATGGAATCCTTCTTAACCCCAATCCACACTGCAGATAAATGGAGCCTTTCAGAAATGATCCTTCCCTTCACCTTGCCACTCGCAAATTCCCGATGGCACATCCTTCATCTGAGCGGAGGCTGACTGGCTGATTCTGCCCTTGCATTTGGCCTCCAGCCTAGACCTCAGACACAGATGCGGAGTGAGGGCCCCTCTCGGAGTCCTCAGAGGACCAATGTGATTGCTGCTGGCAGCTCCCAGCCCCTCTTGCGGACGCCTTCCAACAGGTCCCCAGGATCGAGATCTTTTGATGGTTGTTATCACTTATTACGGTTGACATATAACCACTGAGAATAGCATCCATTTTCATGTCTGAATGATGTTTTTCCCCCTCAAATGAATGGACAAGATTTCTAAAACTCTCCCTGTGACAAACAGCCCATTGGATTAATCATACACAAAACCCCTCTGAGCTTCAACGCATGAAGTGTCAGCCACTCGGAGTTATTTTTCCTGTCTGATAAAGCCATTATCACATTCCCAGCCTCTACAATGCCCAACCGCATCCCTTTGATCATCTTCTAACATTAATTGATCTTGCTTATCTATCGCTCTATTTTTAAATCATTTAATTGGGGATATTAGGAGAAGTAATGGTAACGACGCGGGCATCTATTAGGCGCTGATGTTCAAACTCGCAACGTGATTCTCATCATCTGGATTTCTCTGTCGCCACGCTCTAGCCTGGCAGGAATTTACATATAGAGCACCTCCAGCCACAAATAATTGGCTGTTGCTTAATGTTCTGAAGGACAGACATACGCTGTGGCAAATCACTGTAGCTAAACTTAATTTTAATTATTCTTTTAAATCAGATAGATACCCTGCAGTGAAATTCTTATAATTAAATAGAAATTAAAAGTTTCTAAAAGCCTTCATTTCGAGACTTCAAATTTAAATGCAAATGAGTGCCTGGGACTTGAAAAATTCTCCCTCCCCAGCCCTCACCGTCCAAAATGAGGAGGGAATTCTCTAAAAGATTCGGCTGACCATGAAATCTTGTTTGGGCCCCAAAGAGACCCCTGGGCCCCCAAAGCCATTCCAGTTTTGCAACGTCTGGCCTTCACCCACCAAGGGAGCTGGGAAGACCCAGGTTTCCCAAGAGACTTCTTCTAGTTCGGGTTCCCGTGGAGAAGACCCTGGGACAAGGATTCGTGGGCAGTCGGAACGCTGCGACCTGACCCCGAACCCCACAGGGAACCTCCTGTCATTGATGGCGGGCGGGGCGCACAGTGCCAAGGCTAGTGAACACAAACAATATGGCCGGCCAACCCCAACTGGCAAGATGGAATTCTCATCCAAAGTCACAGGAGTGGCAAAAAACACGTTTAAAAATATGCGCAAGTCAAACTTTTAGAAGGCCTCTGCTTCTGAAACAAGCTGGTGTTTTTACCATTAAAAACTGTTCTGGGCCCGGCCAGCGTGGCTCAGTAGTTGAGTGCCGACCTATGAACCAGGAGGTCACGGTTCCATGCCCAGGTTTCAGGCTTGATCCCCAGTGTGAGGCAGCCGGTCAACGCTTCTCTCTCATCGCTGATGTCCCTATCTCTCTCTCCCTCTCCCTTCTTCTCTGAAATCAATAAACATACCTTTTTTTAAAAAACTGCTCGAGAAGGTGACATTGGCTGAGGTCTGGAGGTGTCCCAGAGAAAGATCCGCCCTCAATTTCCACACCATAGATCCATATTGAAGTTTGCAAACTTGCTCTTACTGATTTGGAAAGTTGCCGTCTCCTGTACCTGACATCACCCTTCTTCCTCTTTCTAGTCCTCAACGAAATGACTGCCTTCCCACCCTATGACCAAGGCCCTACAGAGCACGTTTTCCTGGACTCGCCTACACCCAAACCCACACGGACAAAATCCGGTCTGCACGGCCCCTACGTCTCCCTGCAGCAAACGGGAAAGTCCTCAGGGGAAGGCAGTCACGTGCGGGGCGCCCGGCAAGGACTAGGACACATCGGAGGGCACAGGGAGGCTCATCTCCTGGGACCACCCACTCCTCAGCTCCAGCCAACTGTCGCCCAGCGGGAGGTGGGCGCCTGCCTATCACGGAGGGAAACCAAAAGTTCACATCTTAAAATAAAATCTGCTAGGTTTTAAAGATTGCCAACGACTGTAATTATATTCTCAATGCAGGGCAGGCCAACGTCACACATGTGTGCGTGCTGTGGAGCCCCAGCCCGTGGGCCCCCAGAACACGGAGTGTGCTCCGCAGGCCATGAGCTGGCCACATCCCAGGGAGGGCAGAGACTCACGTGTTGAATGTACACCGGCTGTGACGGCAGAGGGGTTTTATCATTACGTCTGTGCATCACAATTTCCCTTCCCAATCCTGTAAACGCCCAAAGGAGACTTGTACCTGCGGACGGAGTGGTCAGCCAAGCCCGGCTAATGTAGCTCAGTGGTTGAGCGTTGACCTATGAACCAGGAGGTCGCCGCTCGTTTCCCAATCAGGGCACATACCTGGGTTGTGGGCTTGATCCCCAGTGTGGGGCGTGCCGGAGGCAGCCGATCCATGATTCTCTCTCATCGTTAATGTTTCTGTCTCTCTCTCCCTCCCCCTTCCTCTCTGGAATCAATAATAATATATTTTTAAAAACCACACATATTTATGGGCGCCTACTCCATGCCAGGCGCAGCTAACACAAGGACTGAAATTCCCCGCCTTTGGAGGACTTGCCTCCTCACTGGGGAGGTGACAGCCACCACACCTGGGCACGCGGGAGGCGGGCAGGTGCTGGACGTAGATGCATTGAAAGGCCTGATGTCTGTGGATGCCGAGCTTTGCCTGGTGCCCAGCCCGCTGTCCATTTCTGTCGCTGGCAAGCTCACAGCCCTTCCTGGAGCTGCAATGTCACCTTCCTGTCGCTGTCACCCCAGGCAGGTTGGATAGAAACCCAGCACTGCCCCGGGCTCGCCCCTGCCCACACTTGGGAGCCAGACACGGCCACTTTGATTGTTTCGCTGAAAACCATTTAGCAGACGAAATACCTCCCCTGTCCGTTCAGGCTGAAATCACTGGGAGGGCGATGGGGGCAGGCGTGTGATTGGACACGTGTTCCATCTGCTACAACAGCGCACACGCCACCGTGAAGCTGGTGATGGTGCCACTTTGAACCCTGCGGGCCGGCGAGACGGCGTGCAGGGGGTAATAGGACACGGACAGCTCAGAGCCGGGACACAGGGATGTACAGGCGGCGGAACAGCAAAGCCGTTATTTGCTGTGATGATGATCGTAACCCTGACCCGGGACTCAGACCCCCATTCTGCTCCGGCGATGTGTGCGCCCAGCACAGGAGCTTTTGCGTGGCTTAGCGGAGAGCTAAGAAGTTCCAGTGACACGCAGCAAGTCGAAGCGAGTCTCTCCCGCACCCCCAGTACCATCCGGGCCGAAATAACACCAACTCCCGGCACGAGCAGCAGAACACGGGGCCGAGGGGGAGCGTGCTTGTCAAGGAAGAGCAGGGAGGAGCGGGTCTCCGTCATGGAAAACACTGGAGGTCGACGCAGCCCTGGCTCAGGATCAGAACGTCGGAGCCCTGGCTTTCGCTGCAGCCAAGCCCATACGCAGCCGGTCTTTCCACTTGTTTGCGATGTTGGCTTCTTCTCTAGGCGCCTTAGGGCTGCCCGTACGCCCTTCCCTCTGCTGACACAGCGCCTTCGTGAACTCCTCCATTGAAGGCCCATTCTACAGAGGAGGAGACACAGGCCCAGAAAAGCTAGCCCTAGCCGGTTTGGCTCAGTGGACAGAATGTCGGCCTGCAGACTGAAAGGTCCCAGGTTTGATTCCCGGTCAAGAGCAGGTCAAGGGCACGTGCCAGGGTTGTGGGCTCGATCCCCAGTGTAGGGCGTGCAGGAGGCAGCTGATCAATGATCCTCTCTCATCACTGATGTTTCTATCTCGCTCTCCCTCTCTCTCCCTTCCTCTCTGACATCAATACAAATATAGTTTTAAAAAATCACAGTTTCCCACGAGGCCTGCAGTAAACAGCATCAGGGTGTGAGCCAGCACAGCATGGGCCAGAGGGGGGTCTTCTGACGGAGCCGTCCCCCCTAAAACAAAGACACACACTGTTCTCCAGCTCGGAAGATGATGGGTCATTCATGGGCACGAGTCTGGGCACATGCCCCCTCCCCCCCGGCCTGGAAAATCCGCTCCCAGCTGACCTCGGTCCCCACGTGGGTCTGGGAGACGTTGGCTAGGTCTGGGCAGCGGGGAATTTGAGGGTGAAAGTTACTGGCTCGCAGGAGGGTGGAAGCCATGATCCTGGGCTTCTGCGGGGCTATAAGGAGAATCGGGGTGAGGATTCCTCAGTGTCCCCATGGGCAAGCACAGGACGCAGGGACTGGCAGACACAGGCCCCAAGTCACCAGCAGGAAAATACAAAAGAAAAGAGGCCAGGCCCTGGCTGGTTTGGCTCCGTGGATGGAGTGTCGGCCTGCAGACTGAAGGGTCCTGGGTTTGATTCTGGTCAAGGGCACAGGCCTGGGTTTCAAACTGGATCCCCAGTAGGGGGCGTGCAGGAGGCAGCCGATCAGTGATTCTCTCTCATCATGGATGTTTCTATCTCTCCCTCTTTCTTCCTCTCTGAAATCAATAAAAACAATTTAAAAAATGGATGCAGAGCCCGTGTATTTGGGAATCTGTCAGGCCTGGAACAGAGCAGGTTCCAGAGGTGAGGCCAGAACTTGGAGGTTTTCGAGGGGCAAGGATGCGAAGAGAGGGCATATGCTACCTGCAGGCTTGGGGAACTCACCAAGAACCTGGGGCCGGGGGCGATTCGACCAGCTATGCCCCAGAGTGAAGAGTGGGGAGAGGGACTGGAATCAGGGAGCTGGGTAAGGAGGCTGCTGCCAGGGCAGAAGGAAGACCTGGGGAGAGAGTGTCCGAAGGCAGAAGCCGAGAGTGTGGAACAAAGGAAACCGTCACCAGAGACAGTAAGGGGAAACCACAGCCAAGACCGGCCACCAGCTGGAGGCGGGAGGTGAGGACGGCCATGGAGACAGCTGGCCAACACTTGTGGAGTGAGCCGCCTTGCTGAGTGGTTTAATCCGCATTTCTCTGATGAATAATATTGAGCACCTTTGCATATTCTTATTGGCCATTCATTTATCTTCTCTTATGATGCTGGAGCTCAAGTTGTTTGGCCATTTCGGGTTTGTTTTGCCCATTTTAAAATTGGTTTGTGTGTGTTTTTTTGTTATTGATTCACAGGAGTTCTTTATATATGGTGGATAGGAGTATATATTTTGTGAATATTTTCGCCCAGTCTGTGGTTAGCTTTTTAATTTTCACAACAGTTTCTTTCATCGAGAAGAGGTTTTCATTTTAATTCAAGTTTAACTTACCAAATCGTCTCTTTCATGGTTAGTTCTTTAAAGACTAACAAATCTTTGGCCTACCCCAAGATCAGAAGGATATTCTACTGTTGTCTTTTTTTGTTGCTGTTGTTTTTGAAAGACACATTATGGCTTCAACTTTGACACCGTGGGCATGGTCCCTGCTGATGCGAGAGGGCAAATGCCATGAAAGGTTTGGGTTTGCTTTTTGTCATTTTCTTTTTGGATGCCAGCTCGTGTCCTCTCCGTCCACCATGTACCAAGGACATGGCTCCCACTTGCTTCCTGATTCCAGCCAAAGACATCGGCTTGTCAATCACGTAGGCACAGCATCCCCGAGTCCAGACTTCCAGGGGAGAAGCAGAGCCCCGCTCTGCAGGGAGATGGAACATACGCTTTTTTTGGTTGGCGCTTCATCACCACAGGCACGGAGTGTGGCGCTGGCGAAACCTTCCTTGCTTCATCTTCATAAAATATTTACTCTTTTAATTATATGAACGGCCAAGTGTGGGTCATTTCCCAGTTGAGCTCTCAGCACCATCCACCGATGCCTCTCCCAGCATCTATCACATGACTGCAATCTCTCCGAACCCATGAATCATATGTAAATGCTCTCTGTATCCCATAATGCCCCTTTTTCGGCTCTATTCGGTTAATTACACTTGCTCCCTATTCATCTGAGCCAACCAGTTTGGGGTTGGGATTTGAAGAAAGAAGAGAGAGAGAGAAATAAATAAATAAATAAATAAATAAATAAATAAATAAATAAAATGAAAACGAACTCCAGAGTGAAAGCTCCTTCATCTTTGGGGGGTTTAATCCAGGTTTGTGTTTCGGCTTGCACCTGGAATTCTTTCTCCGACTGCTTCTAAGGCACTGCATCTGCCTCTGGGTCGGTTCCTGTCTTTTAACCCCCGGGTGGAAATCCTTTCACACAAGGACGCCTTCATCGTCGATATGTTTCTAACGGATCGTCACCATCTCACCCGCTCATGTCAACCCCATCAGCTCCTATAGTTCAACTCCTACGAAGAAGGGAGACCTGGAAAACGTGGACCAGCACAGCCAACAGCAACGGCTGGGGAAAAGATGCAACATTTTTAAAACAGCCAAAATGAAGCGTATTTGTTAATGTGGGGGGTGTGTGTGTATAGCTCTAATTTCCTGAGGCATAGGCCTGATCAAAGGGAACTTGAATCAAATCATATTAATAGTTACTTAAAGTACCTCTCTCTCGCCTCCTTTCATTCCAGAACTTCAAAGTGAAACCAGCTACCCGCTAAGTGGCTTCTCCCCACTGCCCACTCCCCCAGCCCCAGGCACCGCCGAGCCATGCTCCGTATCTATGGGTGTGTCTATTCTGGATATTTCATTAGAAAGGAGCCAGATGGTATGTGGCCTTTGGTGTCTGGCCGCAGGCAAGAAGCATCACATTTTGGAGGTTCGGGCCCATTGTAGCAAGTATCAGTTCTTCATGGTTTTTAAAAAATATTGTTATTGCCCTAACCGGTTTGGCTCAGCGGATAGAGCGTCGGCCTGCGGACTCAAGGGTCCCGGGTTCGTTTCCGGCCAAGGGCATGTACCTTGGTTGCAGGCACATACCCGGTAGGGAGTGTGCAGGAGGCAGCTGATCGATGTTTCTCTCTCATCAATGTTTCTAACTCTCTATCCCTCTCCCTTTCTCTCTAAAAAAAAATAAATAAAATATAAAAAAAACATTGTTATTGATTTCAGAGAGGAAAGGAGAGGGAAAGAGAGAGATGAGAAAGAATCATGGTTCTGCTGCCTCCTGCACACGCCACACTGGGGCATTGAGCCTACAACCTGGGCAAGTGCCCTGACCGGGAATTGAACTGTGACCTCCTGGTTCATAGGCCGACGCTCAACCACTGAGTCACGCTGGCCAGACAATACTTTGCTATTTTTATGACTGAACAATGTTCTACTGCATGCATATACCACAGTTGGTTTGTCCATTCATCCACGGGGGGACCTTCGAGCTGTTTTCAGCTTTGGGCTACTGTGAATAGAGTTGCTAACAACTTGTTTACATGTCTGTTCTCAGTTCTTTGAGGTCCTTTTCTAGAAGTGGAATATGAGGTCATATGATTAATTTTTGAGGTTCTGCCAAACTGTTTTCCATTGGACTGAACCACTTTACATTCTGAGCGCAGTGAACCGGAGTTCCCGGCAGGCTCTCCACCTTCTCACCAGCCCTCCTTACTCTCTGGTTCAGTGGTTGCTGTTTTGGGCACAGTCATCTCGTGAGTGTGAAGTTGCATCTCACTGTGAATTCAACTTGCATTTGCCTAATAACTAATTAGCCATTTCCTTAATTTCCCTAATGAGTAATGGTGTTGAACATCTTTTAATATACTTACTGGCCACTTGTGTATTTTCTCTGGAGAAATGTCTGTTCAAATCCTTTGTCCATTTTTTAATGGGCTCATTTGTCTTTTTGTTGTTTTAAGATTTTTTGGTTGTTGTTTTTGTAAGAGCTCTTGAGGCAATCTTGATACTAGGTCTTTTCAGGCATATGATCTGAAAATATTCTCTCCCACTCTGTAAACTGGCTTTTCACTTTCTTGGTAATATCCTTTGATGCACAAACTTTTAAAATTTTGATGAAGTCTAAATTTACCCTTTTTTTTCTTTTGTTGTCTGTGCCTTTAGTGTCATATCTAAGGATCTGTTGCTAAATCCACGCTCATAAAGACATAGCCCTATGTTTTCTTCTAAGACTTTCATGGTTTTAGCTCTTATATTTAGGTCGTTGATCCATTTTGAGTTATTTTTTCCAAAGGGCATGAAGCAGGGGTTTCAACTTCATTCTTTTGCAGGTAGATATCCAACTGTCCCAGCATCATTTGTCAAAGAGACTATTCTTTTCTTGTTGAGTGGTCTCGGCGCCCTTGTCGAAAATCAATTGGCCACAGGTGTAACTGAGACATTGTCTTGCCTTGGCTTTGATGACTTAGCACTCCCTCTGAACTCTCTTTATCTCCTTTGCAGGCTCACCATCTTCCTCCCAGCCATTAAGACTCACGCAGTCCTATGCATATTTCCCTTATCACTGCATGCCTGCTCTCCAGGCAATGTCTAGTTTCAATTACCACCCCTTTACAGATGACTCATGTGTGTGGATTTCTAGCTCAGCCCTCTCCCCAGAGCACCACACATACTAGGTGTACCGGTCAATAATGCAGATTTTCTTCAATAGATGGAGTTACACATACGTTGCTATATATGCGATTTGATATGGATGCTATTTTGTTGTATTGACAACACGCTTCAAAACTTCATATGTCAAATTTTCTGAAGGTGTTAACATCATAGATATTTTGACACTTAAAAATGTAGAATTTCGTGCCAAAATAAAAGAGCATTTGCGGGAAGTTTTATTCATTACTTTATTTTGAAGAAAAGTGCCACTGAATACTTCGGAAAGCTTATGGTGAACATGCTCCATCTCTAGATACTTGTGAACGCTGGTTTAAACACTTTAAAGGTGATGATTTTGATGTGAAAGACAAAGAATGTGCAGGTCAACTGAAAATGTTTGAAGACGAACAATTACAAGCATTATTGGGTGAAGACGCGTGTCAAACTCAAAAACAACTTGCAGAAAGATTAAACGTTGCTCAGTGAACAATTTCTGATCATTACAAGCAATGGGAAAGATTTTAAAGGAAGGAAAATGGGTGCCACATCAACTTAACGAAAGACGAATGGAAAACTAAAAAGTCATCAGTAAAATGTTGCTTCAATGGCACGAAAGTCTTTTTTGCATCCAATTATGACTGGCGATGAAAAGTGGATTTATTGTGAGAAACCCAAACACACAAAATCATGGATTGATCCAGGTCAACCATCAACACTGACTGCGAGGCCAAATCGCTTCGGAAAGAAGACAATGCTCTGCGTTTGGTGGGATCAGGAAGGTGTGGTGTATTATGAGCTTCTAAAACCAGGTGAAACCGTTAATACTGATCGCTACCGACAACAAATAATCAATTCAAACCACACTTTGATCGTGAAACAACCAGAATGTGCCAGAAGACACGGCAAAGTAATTTTGCTTCATGATGACGGATCATCACACACTTCAAAACCAGTTAAAGACACGTTAAGAGATCTTGCCTGGGAAGTATGAACCCACCTGCCGTATTCACCAGACCTTGCTCCTTCAGATGACCGCTTGTTCTGATCAATGGCACATGCACTTTCTGAGCAGCACTTCAAAACATACGAAAAAGTAGAAAATTGGGTCTCTGAATAGTTTGCCTCAAAACAAGAAAGGTTCTATTGGGGATGGTATCCACAAATTACCTGAAAGATGGAGAAATGTGTAGCTAGCGATGGACATTACTTTGAATAAAGCACTTTTAATGTTTCTCTTGAAATTATCATGTTTTCTCTGATTACAAAATCCGCATTATTAAACGATACACCTAGGACACATCCACGGCTAACTTACACATGTCTCCATGGATGTCACAAAGGCATCTCAAAATTCACCTGTCAGAAACCAGACTATAGCTCTTTCCCCTCCAACCTGGTTCTCTCCTTATGTTTTCTATTTTACAGAATGACACCACCAGTTCTATTATCCAAGCAAGAACCCGGGAGTCCAACCTTCAATGGTTCACCCACCAGTAAGGCCTGTGAATCGTTCATCTCAACTATCTCTCAAGTACGTCCTCATCTCTCTTTTCTCCACTAGTGCCTCTCTAGTCACAGCTACATTGATTTCTCCTCAGAACTAGCCTTCTCTTTTTTGATAATCCTCACCCGAGGATATTTTTTCCCTTTGATTTTTAGAGAGAATGGAAAGGAGGAGGAGAGAGACACAAAGAGAAACATCGATGTGAGAGAGACCCATTGGCTGGCTGCCTCCCACACACATCCCAACTGGGGCTGGGGATTGAGCCTGCAACCGAGGTATGTATCCTTAACTGGAATCGAAACCATGACCCTTCAGTCCTAAGGCTGACACTCCAACCACTGAGCAAACCGGCCAGGGTGGGACTAGCCTTCTCTTTCATCTACTCTCATCTCTTGCCTCTTTCAAACTGTTCTCCATAACTGCAGCCACAGTAATTCTTTTGAGAAACAACGTAAAATCGATTCTCTTCTTACAACTCTTCCCATTCCTCTTGGAATAAAGATGAAAAGCATTAGCCTGGCCTATCTGGCCTGATAGCTGGATCCTCCCCTCCTCACTGACCTGCTTCCCTGCATGCACCCCTTTCTTCTCTGCATTTTAGCCACAATGGACTTCCTTCCTTAACTCAACAGTGCTGCCTCCAGCCCCAGGGCCTTTGAACATACGGTTCCTTCTTTCTTCTCCTTCAGTCCTCATCTTCATTATCACCTCCTTAGGGAAGGTACCTCTGACCTCTCCAACCAAGTCGATTTTCCTGGGATTTATCAGACTTACACTTTTTCTTTTGTTTGTGGAAGTCTCTCCACTGGAGGGTCAACTCCGTTAGAGCAGGGGCCATGTCTACTTCTGTTCGCCATTGTATCACCGGCCTGGCACATAATAGGTACTCAGTAAATATTTGTTGAGTAATGACGTGAATGATTTCTTGATTGTAGAATAAATGAACAAATGAGTGAAGGAATTTTTTTCAAGAAAGGTTATTCCAAAATACATACCCAGTGGCAATAACGAGAGTGATCTTGAAGTATCTTGTATTTCTATCTACTAATATCAAGTCCTTTAAAGTTAATTTTCTTTTTTAAAAAATATTTTTTTATTGATTTCAGAGAGTAAGGGAGGGGGAGAGAGAAAGAGAGAACCATCAATGATGAGAGAGAATCATGGATCAGCTGCCTCCTGCACTCCCCACACTGGGGATCAAACCTTCAACTCAGGCATGTTCCCTGACTGAGAATCGAACCGTGACCTCGTGGCTCATAGGTTGACATGCAACCACTGAGTCACACCAGCCATGCTAAAGTTGATTTTCTTAGATACAGCCTGATACTTTGCACCTTGAAAGTGAACTACCATTCAATTCACTATAGCAGTAAAAATTTGAAATACATAATCTTAATGAGAAATACTTAAGGCCTATGTGAAGGAAAAGCATTATTGAGGAACACAATTTTCTAAAAATGAAAAATGACAAACCATGCCCATGGATAGGAAAGTTAATATTGCGAAGATGTCAATATTTCCCAATGCTGGGTTTAAGTCAATTCTAATAAAATTACTTACCCACTTGCACAAGCAAGAATATGCACCAACAAGAAGATTACAACGCACTTTATTGAGGTCTGGAACCGAACCTGCAACATCTCTGAGATATGCCTGTGCCAAATGTTTATAAGTGAGTACTGAATGACAGGAAAATTTTTAAATTTATCTGAAAATTTAATGGGCAAGACTATTGAAGATGTTGTGGCAAAGAAGGATAATGAGTAAGGAAGTGACAAATATATAAACATATTTTAAAACTACAATTATTAAACCAGTGTGTTATTGACACAGGAAGAGACAAAGAAATCAGTGGAAAAGGATATAGATTCTAGCATTTCGAATTCTTGAGAACATGATACCATCAGCCGTTTTAGAATAATCAGTGAACTATTTTAAAAAATGAAATTTAATTTCTTTCTTATTGTATATAATAAAACTCTAATATGCAAATCGACCGAACGGCAGAAAGACCATTCGCTATGACATGCACTGACCATGAGGGGGCAGATGCTCAACACAGGAGCTGCCCCCTGGTGGTTAGTGTGCTCCCACAGGTGGAGCGTCACTCAGCCAGAAGCGGGGCTCACTGCTAGCAAGCTCAGGGGTGGTGGTGGGAGCCTCTCCTGCCTCCACTGCAGGCTGCGGTAAAGAGCGAGGGGTCCCGGACTGCGAGAGCCCCAGACTGCGAGAGGGATGTCTGACTGTCGGCTTAGGCCCGCTCCCCCCAAGGGGTCCCGAACTGCGAGAGGGCGCAGGCCGGGCTGAGGGACCCCCTGCCCCTCCAGTGCACGAATGTTGTGTACCACCTCTAGTTTTATATAAAAATAAACTCTAAATTAATACAGAGCCCTAGCCAGCATGGCTCAGTGATTAGAAAGTCAGCCTGCCTACCAGAGGGTTGAGGGTTTGATTCCCAGTCAAGGGCACATACCTGGGTTGCAGGTCCGATCCCTACCCCTAGTGGGGGCTCAAGTGGGAGACAACCAATCAATGTCTCTCTCTTACATCAATGTTTCTCTCTCTCTCCCTCCCCTCTCTCTAAAATCAGTGGAAAAAAATACCCTTACTCCTTGGGTGAGGATAAATAAATATATAAATAAATACAGTTACATGTAAAGAGTGAAAGTATAAGTATTTAAGTAGAATATTAAATAGTTATCTGCATTTAAGGTGGAAAAAAGTTTCTAAGCCTAAATTCGAATAGAAAAACCATGAAGGACATGAGTGGTAGGTTTAAATGCATAAAAATGGAAGAAACAATGATCTTTTAAAAAGTACTTAAAATAAAAAAATAGGTAAATTAGGAAGAATGCAAAATACCTTGTATACAAAGCATTAGTATCTTTAAATTCTAATGAGTGTTTGAAAATCAGTAAAACAAAAATGAAAACCCCAATTTAAAAACAAAAATGGTTGTAGACAACCAAACAGCTGATTCACCAGAAATACCAACAACCGATAAAAAATGATAAATACTTAACATCACTAAAAATTTAAAAATGCAAATCAAAACAATCCATTACCATTTCCATCATCAAATTTGGAATATTAGCAAAAAAGAAAAATTATAACAGATCCTTTGAAATACCTGCTGGTAGTAATTTACGTGGATCTACTCTTCCTAGAGTTTAATTTGGCGAAATGCATCACTAGTCCTGACTACGGTCTCTACTTTGAACTAGTAAGTCGACTTCGAGGAATTTTCCCCAGCTTCAGGAAATGATCAGAGATGTCCACAAATGTGTACGCGCAGAAAGGGTTATTACAGTATTCCCTTTAATACGGCCACAAATTGAAAACAAGAAGCAGGTTTAAAAATGTCGCAGCGCATTAGGTATGCGTAAATGATGGAATGCTGCACGGGCACGGAATACACTATTTTAAAAGAACCTTTAAGAGCCTGGGAAAATGCTCTCCATCTAAAGCCGTGAAAGGCAGACGGGGTTAAAGAAGGTACAGGATTAAAGCGTGGGGGAAACTTACAGCAGAAGGTCATCAGTGATTTTCCCTGGAAGGTAAGCTTATAGGTGACTTTAATTTATTTGCTAGCCTTTCTATCGTGTTCTCAGTTTCCTACTGAAGGAAAGGTATTTTCGTTTACTTTTTCTTTAACAATATTTCATGTAAATGCGTTGCAAAGCATTTAAGCAGTGGGTTAATATATGGAGCCCCTCTTTTCCTCCTGCCTCTACTGGCCTCCCCAGGAGTAATAACCATGAAAGGTTAATATACCTGAGTGGGCACAAGTAGGTTTTTGGTTGTGAGTACAGGAGTCTGTTCTTGCATTATTATTATTCATCAATTATTATATTATTTCCCATGACAATGGTAAACCTACTTTTGCCGACCCTGTAGATTCTTCCAGACATTTTTCTATATATTTAAACATATGAATATTCATGGTAACTTTTTTTCACAATCAGAAAAATAGTGATTTAATACAAAAACCAAAGAGCCGGGGGATCGCCTAGGGCACCGGTTCTCAACCTATGGGTTGCGACCCCTTTGGCGGTCGAACGACCCTTTCACAGGGGTCGCCTAAGACCCTCCTGCATATCAGATATTTACATGACAATTCATCACAGTAGCAACATGACAGTTATGAAGCAGCAACGAAAATAATTTTATGGTTGGGTCACAACATGAGGAACTGTATTTAAAGGGTCAGAAGGTTGAGAACCACTGGCCTAGGGGGTTGACTAGATTTTAGTAAATTATCCAATAACTAAAACTTGAAAAGAATGACGCCTTTGCCTTTATTTCAGAGTAAAATCGCGGCCCTCAATTTTCAAACAACCAGGGGGAAAAAAAGAAATGTATGGGGGGGAAATGTTAAAGTGGCAGTGGTGGGCCAGATGCATGACTATGTCCATCAAATCAGTGGCAAGCCAACTCTCTTCTGGCCCTTTATTCTGTATTAGAAGCACACGCCAATCCGTGATCTCCCGTTCCAGTACTGAAATAAGTACGATTTGGAGAGCAATGTGTGAAATACAAATAAACTCACAGGAAAGGACCCCCAGCACAATACGGGGGGCAGAACAGTCCATGCAGACGGAGCCTGGGGGTCGTGGGCAGTGAGGTGAGGGCGGGGACATTAACCGGCTCTAATCCCATCCTCCTTTATGACTAGCTCGAGAAATGACCTCTAGCGAGATCGGGCCCTTGTTCTATCCGGCGACTAGATTTTTCCTACAGAAAATAAATTAAAAAGGCGTGACCTTGCTGAAGGCTTGCCGAGAAAATGAGGTACATCTTGTCACGGGCAGAGGACCTATTTGTTCAATTTGAAAGGCTGCCGCTTTGCTCCGATGAGAAGTTAAGATAAAGGCTGGGGATGAAAAGAGGAGAGACATTTCTGAGCGAGGAAATTAAAGAGCTACATTGGAGACCCTTTCAGCACGACAGCGGGCTTTCCATGTGGGGCTTATCGGGGCCGCATCAGCCACACCTTGTCCCCGCGCTCCGGCTCCCTCTCCTGCGAGCACACAAAAGCGGGCCATGTAGGGGGCCCCAGGGGAAGGCCCCTGGCTGATACCATCGGCAGCAGCCACCCCCTCCACGGCGGGTCCCCGCGGCAGAGAGGGACCCCACTCACATTTCCTTCCCGGGGTCAAGAGACTCAAAGTCATTTCACAGCGGGCGCTGAAGGGACCCGGTCAAGAAGCTTCTTCATAACCTTCCCGGCCAGTAAACGCATCACTTCACGGAGAATGTCTCCAAAACCCACTCAAAGCAAAGGGCATGGAAGTGCCTTTGTGTCCACCCAGGTCTCAAGCCAGCAAACATTTCCATCCAAAGCCCCGGAAGCAAAGAAACCTTCTCTCCACGTGTGTCTTCATGGTACAGACACCTCTAATGCTCTGCAGTGCCTTTCAACTCTCAAAGCGACAGTCCGCACAAGGCAGTCAAAGGAGGCAAAATAGAGGCTGGGCTTCCCACACGGCCTACATGTATCTCCAGCATCGACTCCCCGGTTCCCTGTCCCTGCTGAGGTTCCGAAGACGGGTGGGTCGACCTAGAATCCAGTGCCCCAGGTCAGGTGAGGCCCACTCCCCGTCGTCCCAGTTTCATTGCTCAAAGTCATTTCACAGCTGGCGCTGAAGGGACCCAGAGGGATGGTCAGGAAGGCCGTGATGGGGAGGGGATTTTTGAGTTTCCCTGTGAGCACTGGGTGGAACCAGCCAGGAGACGTGGAGGTGAGCGGAGGGCAGGGCTGATGGACCCGGGTAGCGCCCTGTCCAGGCCCAAGAGATGTGCTGACCTCCAGGTTGGGGTGAAATGCTGAGGTTGGGAGAGTCCAGTCCATCTTGACCCTTCTCCAGGCTTAACACTCCACTCCTGTTTTTCCCACTAACATTTAAACATAATTGGCTGATACTTTTAATTCTGAAATCATCATTTTAAAAGAGCTGAGCCTCTTAGCACATCTCCCCTCAAAATACTCCATCTGAAAAAATTACACTGCACAGCACAGCTTGTCCAGCAAAAGCAAAAACAAAAACAGTTTGTCTACTGAATGAAGCCCCAACATCTTCATATCAGCAAGAAGACCCCTGGACTCACCCTCCCTGTGTCTGCAGGATTTAGCATCTTAGGGTGTTGGCTGCTCGGTTGCCTACAAGAACAAGGAGGAACCGCTACCAATTACCAGGCAACCCAACCGCCGGAAACACCTGCAACTTAGCAGCAGCTGGTGACCAGGGGAAGAGCGAGAGCACCTCAGACTGTGACCCAACACTGTGGAGAACCAAGCACAGCGTCCCACCTTCCCGACTGGCCAAGGCTGCGCTGTGACTATTTCTCCCGACATATGGGGGGCGGCGAGGGTTGAGGGTGCCAACGGGAGGCCTCAGGAACTTCCGAACCAATTCCTCTACTTGGATTTGCCCTTCATTCTGTCTCCCTAGGTCCCACCTACCAGCAGTGAGATTTTGCATTTTGATGTGAGTTGGACCTTCTATGCATTAGGTGTTTGGACACTGCCACCCACAATGAGAGGTTCTGAAAGTGCCTCCAACAAACACTCACTAGGCTGCCAACTCTAAACACCTCACCTGTGACCCACTTCTCCCTCCCTTTAGGGTCCCATCTGTAAGGTGACAACGAGGCTCACCGAGACCTGCCTAGAGCGGACACTCATTCGGTACGTGGTTGGGGCTTATGCGGAATATATCAGGGACAGACACAGCCTCTTCACATCAAGGTGTTAACCGAAAGCATTCCTCTCAATAATAAAGTCAACCTCCTGCACTATATGCACTATAATCACACCGAGAACATTCTGAGCAAAAAAAGAGATTTCTTCACTCTGATCTAACAGTTGATAAAAAACCCAAACAAAACAAACAAACAACAGCCAAGCTCTGGTTCTGTCTTCAGTATCCCTTGTTGAAATCATGCTTTTAATGACCCAAAAGTTGGTAGAATGATGAAGTAAATAAAGGGAGAAGCAAGGGAGAGAAAGGCAGGACGCTCCCTCTTTCTGAGCACCCACTATGTGCCAGGTACTAACACAACTGACCCCTAGAATGGGATGAAGCCCCCAGGAAATGTGTGGCTTGCCTTTTTCCATTTGAGTTTCCATTAAGTGACGTTTCAGTGCTGTGACTTTGGGTTGCTCCCCAAGGGCCTTGGCAGTATTTCTCATCGCGCTGCTTCTTTCTTCAGCTTTCTTTTCAGACCCAATTTTGTATTTTCTAATTGCAAAGTCCGTTCAAGTTCCAAAAACACTCTCTTATAATTATTGCCAAACAAATGCTGTGATTCCACAAAGCCCAAACATGTGTCGCATTAATTCTCGCAACTGAAATGCTTTCATTTTTTTTCTTGGACTCTAAGCAAAACGGACCATAAGCAAAGTGTTTGATAAAATGACAGGTGGAATTCCATCCAATTAAGACATAAATATTTTTCCAGAGGCTAAGCTCACTGCAAAATAATCATCTTCACTCAACGCATCTTTACATGTCTTTGGCGAAACACCTGTCTAAAACTGTTAACACTAAATATTTGGGGAGCTCTGTACTTCAAAGCCATCCCTGAAAATGTCAAGGATTGTTAAAATGTTGAAGTAATTTTGGTTAAATGCTTCTGTGACAACTGTCGGACTTGATTTGTTTTAGCTGAATACATTCTGAATATCGCTTGGAATCTGGGAATTGGTCATTTGCCAACAGATGAGAATTGGACTGAAGTCAAAAGAATTACATGCATCAAAGAAATGAAAAAAAATATATATGGAGGAAATCTTTGGGTATTTTAAAAATGCAATTTATCCTCTAATGTGGAAGCTTCAAAAGAAGGTTCTTCCCAATGGATAGCATTTGCAGGAAAACGATAAAGCACAGAAGTCACTCTGACTCTTGGCCGACTTCGTACACAGAGGGCCGCACTTCCAGTTCCTCCAGCAGGTGAACAATCACATATTTTAGAGCACCTTGACAAAGCAATGCAAAATGGAGGTGTTTTCCTGGGGACTTTTAGCTGGTTGGTTACCAAGTACATAGAGCTCTTAAACCCCCAGACAGGAAAGCTGAGGCCCAAAGACTTATAGGCAACCCTAGTCGCTAAACAGAAACGCCCACTGAAAAGAGCTTACGCGTTGGAGCTGAAGGGTGAGTAGCGGGAGAGACATTTAGGAAACGTCTCCACATACGGTAAAAGTGCAACAAAAATGCCACAGAGGTAGAGAGAGGCCGGTGGTAAGAGGAACTAAGGTTAATTGGGAAATGGCTATGGGCCAGGCACTGCTAAGTACGTTACCTACGTTACCTCATTTAATTCTTGCCGTTACCTATGCACAGGGTGCCATTAGTACCCTACACGGACAAACATTCGCAGCAAATTGCCCGAATTAGGCAGACAGCCATTGGAACCAGTCCTATCCGACTTCAAAGTCCTTGCTCTTCATCACAGCTTGAACTTCCTCCCAATGTTCATGACTCGAGAGCTTGTTCCTCTTCCATGAATTCAAGTGGGTATCGTTAGAACGTGAGAAACCCACCATAATAATGAATCGGGCCGTCGGGACCCACTGCAGGCCACACCTAAGTTATGGAGTCTGGAGAGAGTGTACTATGGGGGTGAAGCTGAAATGTCCCAGGAGACTCCGATTCCAACAGTCCGCCCCACTGTCCCATAAGGATACTCATTCTTGACCTAGTGTGTGTTCGGAACCATTTCACAGAATGTTCTAGGCCTTGACTTAGTTGGAGAGATGCTTGGGGTGAGTTCTTCATTTACCCAGCATGTTTTACCGAATGCCACGCAGTCTGAAGCTGGCCCTGCACCAAACACCCAGTGTTTGGTCTACACCAGATGGACATTGAACCTGGAGGGGATCAGTTATTTCCATTTTCCCTTCATAACTGGGGCTCTTTCTGTGCAAAGTGTCAGAATCCCAAGTCAAACTGGCAGAGACAAGAAAGGGGACACGCAGCCTCAGAGAACAGGAAACCGCCGAGGCAGGCGTATCTGCAGATGGGTCTGAATCCAGAGACTCGAAGGGGCCGACGGGGTTTCGGTTCTCCCCTTTGCGTTTCTCAGCTCTCGTCATCTCTATCGGTGGTGACACACAAGTCACTCTGCCTCCTCCCCAGCAGTCCCAGGACTGCCTTATTCTTGCTGCCAGCGATCCCAGCAAAAGGAGAGTTTCCTTTGCTCTGTTTTTCTGGCAAAATCGCCAGGTTACATGTCACAGGATTAGCTTAGTCATGTGTCTACCAATCACAGGGGTGACCAGAGGGATGGACTGTGCTGATTGGCCAGGCTGGGTCCCATGCCCACTCCTAGATGTGCAAAGACGTTGGCCCCTGTCTGATGACACCAATTAAAAGGAGCAAAAGAGTAGTCCCCCAGAGGAAAATCTGAGGCCCATCACGTGAAGTGGGGACAAATCAAAGCCAAACAGGCAGAACCAACAGGTCCTCACACCAGCCCCATCTCTCAGGCATTGCCATTAAGGAGAGGCAGCAGGGACTGGCCAGGGTACCTTGAGGGGGACACAGGAGCTGAAACAGCTGGGGGTAGGGTGGGAAGCTAGGGAAGCGGTTCTTGAACTTCAGTTACACCAGGGGAGTTTTGCTAGGAAAACAGATTTCTGTTCTCCACACCCAGAACTTCGAATTCAGCAGACCTGGGACATGAGAAGTCACATCTTAACAGCCCCCGCCTCAAATGATTATGATGTGGATGGAGGCCTGTATTCCAAGAGACATGGGTTTCCATCCTAGGAGGGCAGACCAGTTCTGGGGTATTAAATGAGTTTCACTAAATCCCAAATAATAGCCAGAGGGAGTCTTTGAACCAAACAAAACCAGTCTTGTCCCTTGCTCCCTGTGAGCGCCTCTCTCAGTAACTGTGCCTCCCTGGGCCTCCTGGGGGGTGCCAGGCACTTCCTACACACTCTGGGAGATGAGGGCCTCCACTCATCCAGGCCAATGGCTGCCGGCTGGTTTGTGGACCCGCAACGTGAAGACATGCGGGACTTACAAAGAGCTTTGGATGCCAAGTCAGAGATGCTGAACCTTATTATCCAATGCATAAGCCTGATCATAGGACAACTGTGTTTCAAGGAAATAAGTGGGCTTTTAACACCGTAAGAGAAAGAGAAAGAGAAGAAAGGGAACAGAAAGAAAATACTTCCACCGCTAGGAAAAGGATTATCCCATATAATAAAAGGCTAATAGGCAAATCAACCGAACGGCATAACGACCCATCACTACGATGCACACTGACCACCAGGGGGCAGACACTCAATGCAGGAGCTGCCCCCAGCCTGCAGGCACCCCACCACCACCACCACCACCATTGCCTCACCGGTCACCCCACAGATCGGCCCTGATCACCGACCAGGCCTAGGGACCCTACCTGTGCACGAATTTTGTGCACTGGGCCTCTAGTATGTATATATACACCGAAAAATAGAAACAGTGAATTGTCATCTGAGCCCCCTGCTCTGCTCTCTTCTTCTCTCCTTCCCCCTTTTCTTCTCCTTTTCTCTTCTCTCTTCTTTTTTCTTTCCCTCTTTCCTCTTTGTCAAATGCTCCATTGGTAGACGTCCAAGCACAGAGCAGTAACAGGAGCCACAAATCGTTTGGAAAATGCTTCCTACAAGGTGGCTGGGCAGGAATTCCAGAGAAGCCACCCTGCCAGGGTCCCAGGATAGCCTGCTCCTTGAAACCAGAAACCTTCCCGGTGCTCTCACTTCTAGTCACACAGATCTAAGAGGCTTAAGGTAAGTGTCCCTCCTCAAAGCCTGAAACAACAAAGATTAGCTTTTAGCATCACAAAGACACATATATTTGTATAGGTCCTGAAGGAGAGGAAATGCGTTAAGACGTTTGGAGTGAGGGTGGAGGTGAGGAGAGACAACTGTGGACAGAAATGACAAATTGTCCTTAAGCAAGGGAGAGAGCATTCCGACAAGATTACCCACTGTTTACAAAGAAATAGACTGAAATTGAGATTTACTCAGAGGTGACAAAGGAGGCGCAAGCTGCAGAACCTCCTTAAGCTGAATTGACTGAGCGAGCACTTGAGATTGGACCCAAGAGCACATGTTTGGGGGTGGTTTTCCTATTCTCTAAGACGGTTGGTGAGGATTATTAGGGTAATTAATAGTGAAGCCAACAGGGCAGGAAGAACCTGGTCATCTTTAAGAAAAAATATACTTGTTTAAATCACTTCAAAAATGCCTGACTATCTATATCATAATGGGGAAAAAACCCTCCATGCCTCAGTTTCCAAAAATGTTCAACTGAAGCAGTACTTAAAATTAAAAAATTTAAAAATTGGGGGCTGAGATCCCATTTAAAAGTGTTAAAGAACCCATGAACCTCAGGAAAACGCACTCGGGTGCAAAACTGTGCATATAACTGATTTGTTGCATTGGAAACATATCCCTACCATGTGGTCGTCAATAAGACTGACCTTCATAAACACGTTCTTTCTCGCTTTTATTTTTCCAGACAAAAATGAATGGTTACTTCCCCTCCCTCAAAAGAAAATAAATACAGATTACTTTTTTTTTTTAAGTAAACTTTAACTCTGCTCAAAAGTTAATTTCCACCGGAAGCTTCTTTCATTTGGATGGACCATGAAGGTGAGCCTGTGGATTGGTCCTCGACATGGTCAACATTGACATCGAACCCATTTCATATCTCGTTTGTTCTGAGAGCGACCCGTGAGGACAAGGCAGATGCGCAAGCATGAAGGGTGGCAAACGGTGCCAGGACTCCCGTGGCTCTGTGGGCAGGTGGGGGTGATGCTAGTGGGAGAAACACCCGAATTCCCCAAGGCTTCAAGGGAAATGCGTTTTACGTGGGTGCCTTTGTCAAGTCCGACAGCTCATCTGCACCAGGACCTGCCTCGTTGACACCATCGGTGGCAGCAGAAGGTTGAGAGTTTCAATTCTAAAGATCTCCAAGCTCAGGAGAACCTCAAACAGCCACTGAAGCCTTTCCAGGTGTCCGTCAACTTCTACCTGCCCCCAGCCTGGCAGGGATTGGCCACCAGGGAGAGCATCGACAAGGCCCTCCCACTGACCAGGTTCCGCCTGGTGCCTTCTCCACCCCTAGATGCGCACGTTAAAACTTCTGAACACAGTTCGCCCTCTCAGAGCCCAGGAACACGTTTGAGGGGGTCAGTCCCTCTCCCCCACTTGAGCAGTTATTAAAGTAATGGCCTATCTTACAGGAGACTGAATGTGAGCATCAGGGAAATGTGTAAACACTCCCCCACCAGTCCCCTCATCCAGTAAAGCAATAGGAAGGTGAAAGGGCTCAGAGCTTTTTTTAATTTTTTTTAATTTTTTTTTATAACAGTTTCCATAACAAGGATGGTAGGACCTTAGATTAAAAGATTTATCCTGCCCAGCCGTGTGGCTCAGTGGTAGAGCATCCACCTATGAACCAGGAGGTCTGGGTTTGATCCCCAGTCAAGGCACATGCCCAGGTTGCAGATTTGATCCCCGGTGTGGGGTGTGCAGGAGGCAGCCAATCAATGCTTCTCTCTCATCATTCAAGTTTCTATCTCTTTCTTCTTCTCCCTTCCTCTCTGAAATCAATAAAAAAAATATTTTTAAAAAAAAGCTTTATCCTGTTCATTGCTTGTTTCTTTTAAATTTGCCAAGCATGCCAAGATATAAGGAAATGTTTCCTAACTGCTTTGCGAATGGGCACTTATCTGCTGCTAAAAGGTCCGTCAAGCATGCCAGGCGCTGCCCGGGAAACGCTGGGCCTCCTGGAGATCGGAACAAGCCTTCAGTCAATTCCCGTTTTCTGACCAGCCCCCCGGGAAATGTGATGAATTTGGACCTGACTCTGAATCTATGGGGGCCCTTCCCTGTGGTCGCCCAGATGCCGGTCGGCATGGCTGGCACACTGTCTCGACACGAGTGGAATCCTCTGGAAAAAGCAGTGAGCCAGGACAGGCACAGAGCGTCTTTATTCACCAAGCAGCAAAGCCAGATGCGACGCCGAGCGCTGCAGGTGCACCGTGTCGTAGGTCGGGTTTCCCCCGCAACAGTCCCTGACGCGGGGATGCGAGTGCCAGGCGTTTATTTTGGAGGGGATCCCAGGACGCACCTGGAGGGGAGCGGGGGAGTGAGTTGGAATGAAAAGCAGACAATAAAGGGTACATTCTCCAGCAGGTGACTGCTGGGGCCACTTGGGCTCCGTCCTGCTGGCACATCCTGGGAGAGGGGAGAGGACACGCTTCAGAATTGTCCCGAGTGAGGAGTGAGGAAGCCTGGGTGCTCCACACCGACACCCGTCCATCACCCTGGAGAGCTGCCCCCTGGAGATCGGGCCTCTCCCAGCATTTTGAACCGACCGGGTGCAGGGGCCATGCCAACTCCAGAGGCCAGAAAGTATTCTTGGGCGGAGAGGGACAGGGGTCAAGAGTAAGAACTCATCAGAATACAGGGGTGGGGACGGTGAAGGCCAAGGAGATGGGAGCAGGGCTCAGGCAGGGTCTGCTACACGGACACTGTGGCTTTTGCTGCAGGCAGCCTTGTCACCATTCCCAAGAAGCTACTGCAATGTCCAAAAACAGGGTCCCAAGCAAGAAGGGTTTTTTTAAAAAATACTTTTTCGTTGTTGCTGTTAATCCTCGCCCGAGGATATTGTTCCACTGATTTTTAGGGAGGGTGGAAGGGAGAGGGAAAGACAGAGGGAAACATTGATGTGAGAGAAACACATCGACTGGTTGCCTCCTGCATGAGCCCTGACCAGGGCCCAGGCTGGGGAGAAACCTGCAACCAAGGTACATGCCCTTGATCAGAATCAAACCTGGGACCCTTTGGTACACAGCCCGACGCGCTATCCACTGAGCCAAACTGGCCAGGGACAAGCAATGAGTTTTAGTTTTGTTTTGTTTTTATTGGCATCATCCTTCGTGCAATGGACAAGAACAAGGATGTGTGGCCACCTCTAGTCTCCTCCAGATGTTTGATGAAGGGACACGGAGTGGCTGGGAATTCCTCCGTGATCTGCTTCAAAACAGTGAAAAACAGATCCGTGATTCTGGAACGGGTGATGTCACTTGACTAAGGCTGTTCTACAGTTTTATTCCTCTTTCCAAATCACACCCTAACAAAACTACTTCCCAGGTACACGGCTCCAGCAAGGCTGCCTTCCTCAACTAAGTGGAGTACTTCATTGTACAATCTCAGCGGATGCTTCGAAAAAGGCAGGTTTTGCACGGATACAATGTAATTTGAGAGAGAGTTTCCCCGCTCCTCCAGACAAGGCTCCTTTTCACATAACACCATTTTCCGAGAGCATTTTCAAGATGGACAGATGGGAAATGCTCCTTGAAGTCTGTTGGCTTCACGTTTCCATTGGTGGGAAACTCCCTGCACACGCACAGCTTTTTACTATGTCCTTTCTCATCCAGTGCTACAAGGGGGATGACCTCATCCTATTTCCTTTGCTTTAACGTTTTCCAATTTAAGTTGATGCGATCAAGACAGAGATATACATAAAAACGTTGGAGGATCTTGATTCCTATTTATGGGGGGAATCATCTCCACCATGATCATCAACAGGTTACTGTGACCATTTGAACATGTGTTTAATACACAGTTCCTCCCCTCTAGGGGAGGAATTCTAGGCAGAGCACGCATCCCCACCCCACTGATCTTGGGCGGGGCTTTGGTGAATGGAAGTTTTGTTGACGTGATCCTAGCAGAAACCTATGGGTCCTTGTGCCTTTTGGTTTGGCTCTAGTGCTCCCGCTCTTCTCCATGAGAGGAACACGCTGGGAGTAGCTGCTGGTCCAAGCAAGATAGTGGATCAGCTACAGCTTGGATCCTGGAGTCCTGAGCCTGAAATCCAGCCTCGCCCAGTCATGTCCCAGCCAACCAGTGGGTGACAAGTAAGCGCCTGTTGTTTTAAGACACTGAGTTCTGGGGCAGTTCGTTAGGCAGCACTATCGCAGCAATTGCTGAGTAACACATGATTGTATAAAGTAGCATCCTTTCTTGCTTCACAGTTCTTGGATTTAAAAAACTCTTGGTACAGTTGGATTTAAAGCTTCTCTCCCTGCCCCCAAAGCCAATTAAAAAAAAAAAAACAAACTAACAGGACAGGTATTGAAGAGAGTATATTCTCCTTAATGTGTTTTATTCACACGTCACTCCCAAACTATAGGATCTGTGAGAACCGGCCTGTCATTCTCCTTTCCTTTGTTTTTGTGGTTGGCACTAATTAACAGTCTATTACAATGACATTCCCCCAGCTGATGCCTTTTGATGTGAAATTTTTCAAGCCCCATCCCATCTGCATTGTAACCTTACAACTTCTCACCCTGCCACAGTTTCATCTGTAATCACAATTACGAACTAATGAAATAACACAAGGCTTTTTTTTTTTTAATGGGGTGGTTTGCTTGTTTGTTTTCAAAATTAGACCAATTTGCCATTTTACCAAACCCACACCGTTTTTTATTTTATTTTTAATGAAAGCTACATCTTCACTATCCCACTTGGAAATGGAGACGTCTGCTGGACTTGTTGCATACAATTAAACCACAACAAAAGGAAGCCGGAGTCATTTCACTTTTCATGAGGCTGTAATTATCCTTCCACTGTTGGAATGCAACATCCCTCAGGAGCTAATTATCGAAAAGCTCTCATCACACGTAGGGAACACACAGACAAATCCTGGGAGCACACAGTAAAATGTTCAACAGTGAAGAGCTGCAGCCAGGAAGTCATACCCATCAGCGGGTCCAGCTAATTACGAATCTGATTTTTGGAGCATTTGCGTTAGCTAATTATGACCCCTCCCCATAACATGAAAAGCACAGCCTTTGACTGGCTTTAATAAAGATCTAGCTATGAGAAAAAATGTACTAAGAACCGTATCGCAAAATTTGCATTGCAACAGAATCTAAGAGAAGTGTGGGAGAATTTATTTTAATAGAAAACCTTTCATTTATCACATGATAGATATGTTTAATATACCTTTTCGTGGATGTCACGTTGAAAGGCAAAGTGGGCCATTGTATTGATATGGTTTCCTACGAGCCGCGCAGGGCTGCTTAAATCCCAATTCAAAACTTTAAATGTGTATTATAAAATGCTGTTTTGAATCAACGGAGATTCACGGTAGATAGATATCGCCTATTAAAGATTATGTAATGGATCATATTCTAAAGGGATTAAAGTCAGTCATTTCCATAATGTGGGGACCGTGCTAGTCATTCTTTAATATCTTCCCTATCGGCTTACTCAAATCCTTCTTGATTTTTAAATGGTTAGAAAACGAATAAGCACTCACAGACTGTTGGTGGGAATGCGCGTTGGCACAACTTTTTCAGAGGGCGATTGGCCAACAGCTATCAACATAGAAATGTATATGCTCTTCTGACCTTGCCATTGACCTTCTAAGACTTTTATCTTGCAGAGAGACTTGCCTTAGTGCTCAAAAATCATCTATAAGGATGGACACTGTGGCATCGAAAAAGAAAGAAAGAAACAATCTCATTGCCAGCGAATAGAGGACTGTTTTATGATAAACCCATACACCTGGGTACGAGGCTGCTACTAAGGACAGAGAGAGAGACACCCAGTACATGCATTGCTCTACAAAAACTGCTCAAGATACAAGAAACACACAAAGAGGTAAGTTATAAATCCATATGGATGGTGCGATCCCATTTCGTTACCCAAAAGGGTTATGCATACACAGCCCTGATACATGTATATGCAAGTATTTCCCATCACAATGTCTGTCTGTGCATCTATATGTGTGAGGGTGGGTAGATAGATGATACACGATAGCTATTCATAGATAAGCGTTCTAGAAAGACACAGAACAATTAGCAGGTCTTTCTTTGGGGAGTGATGCCATTGTTGTGAAAGCAGCCACAGACAGCATGTGAAGGAACGAGCCTGGCTCATTCCTGTGTCCAAGTACAACTTTAATGGGAAAAGGCAGCCAGCCATCACCGACAGTGTATGGACTCCTGCCCTACCAATTGAATCCAGTCTCCATGGCGGTGTATGTCCTCTCCATGCCATGATTCCCAAGTTCACATCTCCAACTTCATCTTGCCCCTGACTGCGCTACTTGCCTGCTACAAGGCAACTGACATTTTCACTTGGACGTTGGGGCAGAGATGACTCACCACCCAGTATTCATGTACTCCCTGCCGTAGTAGAGTTGTCTCTAGTACCTGGCCAAGGACTACCTTTCCTGCCGTCCACCCCGGAAGGTGGGGACATGTTACTAGTTTATTCCCAGTGCATCTTTCCCACGCTCTCTTTGCCACCTGTCAGTGGGATGCAACCCTAGAGAAGGGTGGAGCCACAAGATGGAAGGAGCCTAGGTCCTTGAATCACCATGTAGAAGGTCCTCATCCAACAAAAACATCTGCATTGCTCTATTACAAGAGTGAGAAATAAACTTGTCTGAAGCCATGGAAATATGAGAATTTATGTGATAGTCAGTGGTGTCACCCTAATTCGTGCATGTGTCTAACAGCCATCTAACACTTAACATGTCCAAAATGGAAACTCTTAATTTTTGCCTTGTGTATCTTGCCCAGTGTCCCCATCTCAGAACATGGTACCTCCATCTCTTCTCACTGCCAAGATTTTGCTCATTCTGTTTCTGGTTTCCACAACTGCTACCACCACCCGCTGCGGCCACACTCTCAATTAGACCAGTTTCTCAGGGTGATTCCTGGGTACCCTTCAGGAGTCAGCTCATAAGCCCCACTCCCCTTGCGTTCCCAAAGCAGCCATCACCCTCTGTAGTGCTTGCCTTTTGACTCACGTGTCCCCCGCCCCTGCTTTTTAAAGCCAATGGGGGCAGGAATCGTAAGAGCAAATTAGATATTTGCCTCTCACAAGGGGTGATAAAGGGATCAGGGCATTAGTCCTGGGGAGTGGAAGTGTGAGATGGCGGAGGACCTTGATTGCAAGCTAAGGTGTTTGGATATTGACCATTTTTGAGTTGAGTAGTAGCCTAATAAGAACCAGAACAGAAGACAGCAGTCTCTTCATCGGGACTCTAAAAAAGATTTTGATAAAGTTATGTGACTGGCATGTGAAAAATTAAAGAGCTTTAGAGCAAGGATGGCAACTACTATAGGTCGCATTAACTTGGACCAAGTAGTAGCGGCTGCCTGGAGGGCTGTGGTGAGAGGGCTTGGGGTCCTTTGGGGGCTTGGAGGGCAGCAGTCATGGGGATCTATTCACCATGCCCGCTCGGGTGAGGGTGGTGACCAGAGGTAGCCCCAGAGCCGAGGGCTGGATGCCAGAACTGGAGAAAACAGTACCTCTCAAAACTAAAATAACGAGTCTATTTTCCAAGACCCTGTGGTTAATCTAGCATCCTCCAAAGCAAATCAAAAACAGCAAACATTAATAAGATCCTCGAGCCTTTTCCAAATGTCAGGAGCTAGAACAAAATACAAATAAATTAATCCACCGGGAGCTTTCTCTCTTCGCTCCTCGCTCTGAGTATAAACACAGCTCCAAAATTGAGGGACGTCCAACAATCCCTTTAAACACAAGAAAACAGGTCCTCCAGGCAAAGAATTCAAACGTCCTCGCTCTGGACTTTGCTGATGCATTCCAGGGCTGCATGGAAACGCGCAGAAAGGGAGCGAGGAGAAAGCTAATCCTTTAATGACAGGTCTGGCCCCGGAGAGAAGCGCAAACCCCGGGTCATGAGTGTCTGCGGGGGGAGAAGGTCACCCTGGCAGAGCCCACTGCCCAGGTACCCCACCATCTCTCACACGGCTTAGGAGTGGCCTCAGGCCTTCCAACATAAGGGCAACCGTCTCCGTAGACTGCCCAGACCTGGCTTCCTATGCGACCACAACACCTGCCCTGGGTACCTGTGACCGCCCAAGAGCGCTTGAGGAATATGGCTCCCGAGCTTGGCAGTCCTGGGTGGCTCCGGCTCTCTCTTCTCGTGGGTGGGGTGGGCTGGATGGCTGGTCAGGTGGGATTTCCCTGCCCCCCGTTTCCCTAGGTTCCTGGAAGGAGTACATTTCCCTTCTCCACTGGTGTGGGACCCGGCCATGCTACTTGCCATCGCATCCTGGTATGTGAGATGTACTTCTTACTCCACTGATGTTGGGCTTGGCCATGTGACTTGCCTCGGCCAATGGGATGTTAGTGGTTTTGCTGTGGTCAGACGTTGAAAGCGTGTTTGTAGGATAGGTTTGCCCCCTTGCACCTCTGCTATCACCATGAGGAAAACATGCCCACACTACTCCCTGGTCCACAGAGGATGAGAGGCAGGTGGCGCAGACCTGACCCCAACCCCAGCTGCAGTGTGAAGTCACGCCTGTTGACGCCCAGATGAGATCCAGAAAGCTGTTCCAGTCAACAGATGAGCAGGCAAGGACGCGGGGCTGTTACCTGAAGCCACTGAGTCTCCAAGGGGCTCGTTACAGACGCTGTGGCAGTTGATGGGTAGAGTGGGTATGAGGCCGTGGGCAAGTTCCAGTCTCTGTATCTCAGTTTCTTCCCGTAGGAAAGGGCACAGGGGTGGTGCCCTCACAGCTTTGTGAGAGCACCGACAGGGACAGGGCATCCAAGTCACCTACCACAGTAACTCACTCAGAAAAAGCCGTCAGCAGTCATCATCAAAGTTAAGAGCATGGACTCTTAACTGGATCCATATTATTTTAGTCAAATTCTAGCTCTGCCACCATATAAGTGTCTGCTCCAGATCTGAGGCGGGGGAGGGGGGGGGGCAGAAGAGAGCCAAGTGTGGGAGAAATTTCAAGTTCAAGACCATATCTACACTAGCAGAGGAGCCCAGATCTGAACCTCCTCACTCAGGTACGTATTCCTGCTACCACACGTCACAAAGGCTACATACAAGGTCCTGTAGAATGCTCAGGCCGCACATTCCCATGGCTCCTGCTCTTAGACCTGGGCGGGACGGGGCGAGGCTCCGGGGCCTGAGAGGAGGTGCCTGAAGGGGGCAGGGGCTACCGATCTGGGGCTCACCTGTGAGAGCCAAGCTTTTCTCCCTGAGGCTGTGGTGTGAGAGGAGCGGGGGACCACCCCCGTTTGCAAGGAGCTTCAGAAACTTCCATCCTAGGGAGGGGAAAACCCAGTGTCGGCGGATGGCCCTGAGCAGGCGTGCGACTTAAAGCCCAGAATTCAGAGTCCGAAGGAGAGAAGGTCCCCAAGAGAGCTTTCGGGACAAGCCGATGGCAGGCCTGGGCCGAGTTCGGTGACAGCACCAAGTCTGAGCGCTCGGACTTGGGAGAAGCACAGTGGCGAGTGTAAGAGCGTGGACCCCGCCAGACTGCCTTAGGTTCAAACCCTGAGCCTGGCGTTACAGGACATCTCAGAGCCTTAGATTCCTTAGGGCCACTAGGAAAATAGGGATAGTAATAGAACCTATCCTGTCAGGTCCTTGTGAGGATTAAAACCATTAAATATATAAAACTCAGCATGGATTATAGTAGCTATTATTATTATTATCATTATTAAACAGGCTCATAGCCCCATACATGAATCCCTTGAGCCAGAAGGAATGTGTTTTATAATTCAGAGTTGTTCCTCTTTGAGGCGAGAAATATGGTGCCCATATAAAATTGCCGCAGAGTCTGGCCTGCAGTCTGTAACCAAAGACATGCATATGTATGCAGTGAAATGTATGCACGTTTAGATCAAATAGAAACTATAAATAGCTTCCCGTCAGCTCGGGCCCGGTTTGCTACCAAATACCATTTTTTTAAAAGCAAAACAAACAAAGGAAAACAAAACACCCTCAGAGTCTCCGGGGCGTTGGGGGTTTGGGAGACGCAGGGAGGCTTGCGTGGCTGGAAGGGAGTGGAGGCGCATCAGTGAGTCCAGCCAGGAGCCAGGGGCAGAGAAAGGCTCCTCCCCCTGAGCTTGGACCGTAAGAAGGAGGTCTTCTCACTCAACCATCCTCACCGCACTTTTCCCGGGGGCGTCGCGGCCCCATGGACCCAGGCCAGGCCTTGGATACCTGGAATAATCCATGAAACTCACCCTCTGCGATCACACACATGGAGCAGACACCACCTCAATGACCTTCCGCAGTCGAGCAACATGTAGCACCCATGTAGTGTGTGTGGGGGGGAGCGGGGGGCACGCATGTGGAGATGCATGCTTACGCAGGCATAGATCTTACCTGTCTCGCTTCTCTAATTCTCTTCCTTGGTGCAGATGTGGAGACAGAGGCAGTTTTGATGGAGCAGGAGGGGTCAGCGTTCTGAACATCACGGTCAGCGCCCTGGGCTTCAGTTTCTCCGCCTGTAGGGGGAAGTGAGAGGGGATGTTTGCTAAGGATCCATTTATAAAGATCTTGGGTTTAGAAAATTAAATTCAGGAAAAAATCTCAATGCAGAAAGAAGGCACCACCTGGTTTTTCTGAATTTTCTTTTTGTAAAACACCTAACTGAAAACTGATTTGGTTTTTTTTGTGTTTTGTTTTTTTTTAAAATCTATGCTCTTCCACCCACCGTGCCTTCTTTATGAAGAGGGGTCCAGAGGAGGGATTTATTTGAAAGTCAATAGACTCCATACAGTATTCACACGTCTACTGTAGGTGCTGGTTTAAATTCAACCTTTTGAACGGGGTGGAAAGAAACGCACCAGAATTTGGCCATGGATGCACTCCTATGTCCGTTTAATGCTCCACCTGTTTAATCAAAATATGAATGAAAGGCCTAACGCCCAACAAGCAAACATATCACAGTTGTGGGATTCGGCGATTGCTTCCCCATTGTCAACCAATTACTGTGCAATTTTTCCCTGTGACTGAATAACGAACTGTTAGCAAATAATGAAAAGGCAATCACAGCGACGCTCCGTTCCCATTACTCTCTTCGTTTTATTCCTGCCGTAATTATCGGCGGAGCCGGAGGGTTACTGTGCCGTGGCAGCGGCACGGGGGCAGGAACGGATGGGCTGGTGCCTGGAAAATTGCAAATGTCACAGCTACCTTCACCGACACTGCTGGACTTCAGAGATGAAAAAAAAAAATCAGAGGAGAGAGCTCTCCATGTGGGTTTTGCAAATTCTCGACCTCAAGCTGTTGTGGCAACTGGGGGAGTAGGGCCGGGTGAGGGTGGGGGGCCGGCTGAGCCCCGGGCGCGATGTTTGCGCTTTTCTTATGTGTGTCCTTCCCCAAGGACGGCGCATTTTCGCCACAGTCCGCCTGCCTCCGACTCGTGGAACTCCTCTTCTCGCCTTTGCTTCTCATTAACGGTCTCCATGCTGTTTCATAATGGGGAGTGGCATATAAATGATGCATTTTATGGGGTTTGATCTTTCTTCAGAGAGGAAATCTGCCACATATGGGCAGATGTCTGAGGAAGAAAATGACGATCATGCCCTCTTTGTGCAATCGCCGGCTCCTATTTTTAGAAGCTGACTTTCACTGACCGTATGGAATATACTTATTTTTTTTTTACTTCATTTTTTATTAATCAGGAACTGTAAAATAAAACCAAAGGGATAGAGGGTATGTCCCTAGTATTTTTGTCTCTTATTTATTTAATAAACATATCCTGAGTGCCTACCATGTGCAGGGTACTGGAATAGACTAAGGAATGAGGGAGACATGGTCCCTGCCCAGAAAAGGCTCTGTCTTGAGGGATTTTTATTCCCAAGTAAATGTCTCTCTGTATGAAAAGCAATATAGCACAGTTGGAAAGTGTGTAGAACCATATGTTTGAAGATCTGAATTCTATTTCTAGCTCTACAACTTACTCACTGGCTTACTTTGATGTATAGTTAGCTAGTGCTGTGTAACAAACTACCTCCCACATTCTGTGGCTTAAACTAACCATCTATATATATAAAAGCCTAATATGCAAAGTGTCCCCTCAGGAGTTTGACCAACCAGGAGTTCGATCACTCATTATGACATGCACTGACCACCAGGGGGCGGCACAGAGTGAAGGAAGGCCAGGCCAGCAGCCGGCAGCAGCTAGGGACCCTACCTGTGCTCAAATTTTGTGCACTGGGCCTCTAGTCACATATAATTAAAGCTCAAGAACCTGCAAGCCAGTGGGAGGCTCTGCTTTAGGTCGGCTTGGCTGGGGCATCTTAGCTGAGGAAGCTTTGCTGCACAGGTCCTCCCTGGAATAGCTGCCAACCTGGATTGTCCTTCCCATTCATGGCACTGTCTGAGGGGCTAGAGCTAGACAGTAAGCAAAACCATCCCGGCACATACACCTGGCAATTTCAAGCCTCTGCTAACAGCCTATTGGCCAAAGAAAATCACATGGTCAAACACAGACTCAAGGGTCAGGGAAATATACTCTACCTCTCAATGGGAAGACCTTCAAAGATAGATGAGAAAAGGGAAAGGCTACAGGGAGGTGAAGAAGGCTGGCCTTCCCTGCTTTAAAAGATCGTTGGAAGGACCTGAAGAAGCGAAGAGCCTTAATATGCTTTGACGATGATAAAGAACGATAAATATGTAGTCTGTTGTTGCTCTTTATCACTTTCTCCTTACTTTCACCCTGTAAAAACTTCAGGATTTGTTTTACCGGACCAAAATGGAGGTTCTCTACAAACTTCAAATGTCTCTGAGTTTAGTCATCAGCTGTTCTTTCATTCGTCACAAGTATTAAAGTGGAAAATGGAAATTACTTTTTGAGTCTATTCTTTCTTATTTTATTTGTAAAAACAGGTCACTTCTCCAGGACCCTGATCTGACTGGGGGGCTGACAGAACCTCCAAAGCTATTATTCCTGGTTCCCGGGGCGGCCAGCCATGAGATCCCCGGGGGTTTAAGGTGAAAGAAGGGAACTCTCATAGGCTAACTCGGGCTGCTTGGGCAACTCCTGCCCTTGGGGTATTTCCATGGCAAAAGGAACGCAGGTTATGAGGGTTTGGTTGTGGTCATAAATAAACAAGCAAGGATATGCATCCCCAAGGTCAAGAGAAAGGCAGATTAGTCATACCAAAGACAAGGGTGCCATACAATAACTCAGAGTCGGACCGCTCTGGGTTTGAATTCTTGCTCTACTGCTTAGTATCCGAGAGAGATCCCATTTGATTTCTTATTGGAACACTGTCGGGAGCACTTAGACCACACACACACACACACACACACGCACACACACACACGCGCGGCGAAGATGGGAATTATGGCCAGCTCATGCCCGTGTGCCCCTGGTCCTGTATTCTTCACCCCAGAAGGAAGACAGGGTTCAACCCCTTGTTCCATTCACAAGCTGATCTTCAAAACAGTTAAGATGCCTTCTCCTTTACATCGCAGGCTTTTACTTCATTCACGTAATTCTAACCAGAAATATTTAACAATATGTCGTACGTCCCCCCTGCCTATTTCACAAGGGGTGTGGGTCATCTTCTAACCAAGTGACACAGGTCAACAACACATTGGGCTTAAAAATGGCCCTGTTCTCGGAGCTGTGGAAGTGTGTGGAGGCGGCTGAGCCTGGTGGACAAGGTGACCTGGTCTCACCACCAGGCAGCCTGAGTCTAATGGGGAAAGACACGCCCTGAGCAGGCAGCTGGCGGGGAGTGTAGGCAGCTCTGTGGCCTCATGACTCTGGCAGCCTGGTCCCCGGGGAGGAAAATGCAGCTCTCTGCAGATGCCCCTGAAAAAGCCTCCCTTCCCTGATCATCTCCTGCCTTGGGGCACCGCAGACAATAGGGTTTCCATCTTCCAGGTCAAACACTGACACAGGAAATGCCCATCCCGACTTTCCCAGCCACGCAGGTCTAGAGGTGAGAGGGAGGGGGCACGGCGGGCTGCCCATGCCCGGAAGTGACGACGGGATCCCCGAGGCGTGTTCCACGTAGAAATGCTCTGATCTCTCCCCACCCCAAGTCCCCAAATCAGGTGTCAATACGTCCTTCCAAACACGTCTCATAGTTTCTCCCCTGTTCCCAGGAGAACCCGCCACAGACCATGAAATAATCAGACTCGGTCTAAAGGTAGAAGGAAAGACACCATGACCGGGTTAATACGTCGTGAAAAAGCCACATTTCTGATAGATACTTAACAGTGCGTCGGCGATTAAATTAATTGCACGTGGCGAACGGAAAGCTGGCTCTTCAATGCATGTTACACATTAACCATTGGCGAGAACGGGCGCCTACCCGTCTCCTCTTTACAGCTCCCGTTGTCAATGACGTGTACTTTCGTGCGGGAGAAAAGGGATGGTTTGGGCTGTGATTGTCCTTCCCGGTGAAGGCCAGCTCCCCCCCCAACACCGGGGCCACCGGCAGTCAGCTTAATCCTAAATGACCGGAACCAAATGGATTCAGGCAGCCATGCCGACTACTGCGCTGAAAAGTTTTATATATCAAGCGTCTGACTGCCAACGAAATCAAAACCTTTCAAGGCAAATCAAAGGGCCACAGCCTTCTCCCTGCTCCTGCCAAAACCTTTGTCTCACCGTTTCCTCCCTGTGCTGTCATGTCAGGAGGCCGCGGCTGCTGAGGTCAAGGTCAGCCTCGTCGAGGGGCATCTATACCTGTCCCCTCGTCCTGTCCTCTGCAAGTCAGCTCATCACCTGTACTTTAAGAGCCTGGGGGTGCGGCGGGGTGGGAGGGTGGGAGGGTGGGCTGGGGGGAGCAAAAAGAAGCAAAACAAACGGACTGATGGCAAACCCAGCTATGATGTCAGCACGCGTTAATGTTTCCCACAGGCATGCTAAGCAGCCCCATGACATAATAACGGCTTCCATGACGCGGGTGGGACTTGAAAGTTATTCCAAAGATAACACAACACAACACTCGGAGCCCCGGGAAACTTCCACCGCGGACTTTAGATGTTTCATACAGTTACCAGACTTTTCATTGCTGGGGGGGAAAAAACAAACAGGCCGGGAGGAAACAGAAGACTGGATGGGGAAGGAACCGGGGCTGGAAGTGAGTTCATTGCACATTCCGAATGTTCAAAGAGAGAGCGGCCATTAAAAGGCTCACGGGGTCGCGTGGAAAAGCCGCCCGGCGCAGCCTGCTCTCAGGCCGGCAGCGGGCACCATGCCCAATTCGGGGGGGGACACACCGAAGTCGGGATGAAAGGTTCACATGCGCAAACACATCCACAAGAAGAGTGTGAGACGGGAGAGTGGCGACCGGGACTGCTCCCCTGCTCTGACCTCTCCTAGACACTTACTATCTCTGAGATTCAGTCCCTCGTTCAATCGTAAATAAGGGTGCCGACCTCCCCGGAGAGCTGGACTAAAGCAGGGGGTGTATTCAGAGCGCTGCATCAAAGCAGGAAGTCAGTAAGCGTGACTGTTACTCTCACCATCCAGAAGCCTGTGGTATCGCTGAACGCCGGGACACAGCTACTGTTACTAGTAACTCATACTCTGCTGCGTGCCATCCTAAGGGTTCACCCATGTTACCTTTTAAGCGCTCACCTTCCTGTGAGTAGGCACTATTCTGCCTAACTTACAGACGATGAACCCGAAGCAGGGAGAGGGTTAGGTTTCCTGCCTAAGATAACACAGGCAAGACAGAACAGCTGCCGTGCGGACCCGTGCCATCTGGCTCCATCTGTATTCTTAACCATGACTCTCTCTATATACGCTTGCACACAAGAGGATACACATGCACACAGACACACACGAGTACACATCCTATGTGGGCGGGAGGCCCAGCCACGCCACTCACTCGGGATGACCTTGGGCAAGTCACTTAACCTCTGATACTCAGTCCTTGATCTGGACAAGGGGAATAGTCACAGAACCCAGAGGAGAGAAGACAGGCAATATAGAGTCGGTGCAGTACTAGACAGAGCTAGTGATTGGCCTGACCTCTGATTTCAGCCAGGCCTGGGTGGACAATGCCAGGCAGGTTGTAAGTCATCTATAACAATAATAAAAGGGTAATAAGCTAATTAGACTGGACGACCTTCCTGATGAAGTTGTAGCAGCAGGAGCCAAGTTCCTTGTACGAATTTCGTGCACCGGGCCTCTAGTTTCAAGATAACAACCTGAGCGTCATACAGCTCTGTTTGGTAAGTCCCATCCCCTCACCACCACCACCCCCATCCCTGGCAGGAGCCCCGGAGAGCTTGCTCAGCCCTTGCTCCTGCCCTGCTGGAAAGTGCAGGGCAATGAACAACTCCTGGGTCAACTGTCAGCCACTGGGGTCTGACCCAGTGATAAACGACACAGCACCCATCTTCCAAGTGGACACACTGGCTCCATTCCATACACTTCCCAGGAGGAACCTGTGCAATCGAGTTCCCACGGCTAACGCAGCCACCTCACTCATGCCCCCTCAAAGTGCTTTGCTTCCCTTGGGCTTTTATTCTCCGTGCGCCCCTCACCGCTACACCCTGGGACCACCTCCCACATAAGCTACCTGCACCCAGGTCCTTGTCTCAAGGGTTGTTTTCAGGGGAACCCAAGTCACACGGGTGACGTAGGAGTTCCCTCTGGGGGCATCGCTCCTGCTCACAGCGATGTGGACAAAGGCATCCCGGACACATGTCAACTGACCGCTGTCGAATGGCAAATAGCGGATGCAGGGAGCGGGCGAGGCAGCAGAATAGTCCGAGCAGAAAACACAGGTGGAGCTACTAGCATAGGGAGGGCAGGCTCGGGGCCTGCAATTCGTTTAGACCAGCGGTTCTCAACCTTCTGACCCTTTAAATACAGCTCCTCATGGGGTGACCCAACCATAAAATTCTTTTCGTGGCTACTTCATCACTGTCATGTTGCTAGTGTTATGAATTGTCATGTAAAAATCTGATGTGCAGGATGGCCTTAGGCGACCCCTGTGAAAGGGTCGTTCGACCGCCAAAGGGGTCGCGACCCACAGGTTGAGAACCGCTGGTTTAGACAGAAGTTAGCCACTCCCACTGGGTAAATACATTTATGGAATCAGACGGAAGAATTCTTCCCTGTCCTTGATCGCAGACCCCAGAGCTACCATCACAAATAATCTCATGGGCTCTGGTAAATGATTTAAAAAAAAACACCAAGCATATTTGTATGTGGTGCACGCAGTCCGAAAGACCCTTTGTACGGCAGGTGGAGACCTTCTGAATGGCCGGGCAGAGAAAGCAAGCAAAGGCCCTGGCACCTCAGTTTCCCCATCTGTAAAATGAGCCCATGCGTGTCAGGCGCCAACGAGTGCCTGGTCTCCAGTGCGTCGCGAGGCAGACAGTCAACATAACCAACCATCCGTCCCGTCTGAAAAGCATGTGCAGCCAGACGTTTTCTACCAAAGTGATCGACTGCATCCGTCCAGCCGTCGCGTGGAGATGCATTCATAACTAACTTCCGACAAGCAAGGATTCCAATTTCACACGGCAGGGCCAGGGAAGGGCGTGGGGGCAAAAGGCAGAGCGGCTGAAAATGTACATTTTGACATTAAATGAATTACATGGAAATTATATGCAAATCATTATGTAAATGTGGCATATGTTGTTTCTGAGTTAACAGCTTGGACACTTTTAATAATTACGGCATTTTTTTTTTCAGGGTGAATTAAGAGCCCCAATAAACTATATTTAGGATCCACTTCTGATGAACAGGATGGAATGGCCTTTGTTTTTCATTGTAAGTGGCTCGGGTTCAGAGAGAAACTTGAAATTCTCTCGCTTGGCCCCGTCCAGGCCACTCTATCTTACACAATATTCTTTTGGTGACAGTGATGATCGGTGGCAATTAATAAGCACATTAATGCCAAAAGCCTTTGAAAATATGGACTTCTCAAGAGACCACTGCTTTACCGTACTTTATCCTTTTCGACCTCGTGAACAGATGTAAGAGATTAAAATGAAATATCTTTCTCTCGATTGTATGCTTCTTCCATAATTTAAGAAAAAGAAACCCTAACATCGTATAATGAGATGCATCGCCATGGAGACCCTTGTCCCTATAGCCCAGTTGTGGCGAACCTATGTCATGCGAACTCATTTTTTTGGTTGATTTTTCTTTGTTAAATGGCATTTTAAATATATAAAATAAATATCGAAAATATAAATCTTTGTTTTGCTATGGTTGCAAATATCAAAAAATTTCTATATGTGACACGGCACCAGAGTTAAGTTAGAGTTTTTCAAAAGGCTGACACGCCGAGCTCAAAGGTTCGCCATCACTGCCCTAGAGAAACTCTACCTTATTTCTTGATCTAAAAAGGAGACATCAGCCCAGCCAGTGGGCTCAGTGGTTGAGTGTCGACCTATGAACCAGGAGGTCACAGTTCGATTCTCGGTCAGGGCACAGGCCTGGGTTGCAGGCTCGATCCCCAGTGTGGGGCGTGCAGGAGGCAGCTGATCCATGAGTCTCTCTCATCATTGGTGTTTCTCTCTCTCTCCCTCTCCCTTCCTCTCTGACATCAATAAAAGTATATTAAAACAATATAAAAAAAACATTCAAAGGAGACATCAGATTTACTGTTCTTTCTCACTTTTGCCAAACCTCCTCCAAGGGCTTATTTTTTTAGAAAACTCAGCCACCTCCCATGTAGGGTCGGTACAGCCAGTGAAGTAAATGCTGCCGATTTTGTTTGGGGACATTTATTTCTGGGAATATTTCGGACTAGAGAACCTGAAGAATCTCTGACTACGGAACCTCTGGAACTACTGGACGATACACAATGAACATCCTTTTAAACACAGCAAAGCTGAGCTTGTAAAAAAAATTTTTTTTTCAGGGAAACCTTTGGGCAAAGGTTAAAACAAAGAAGCATTTGAAGTCTCGAGAGTTCCATGTGCAATGACACCACAGCTGCCCTGGAGGCTCTTGGCAGCCAGTTTGGGCAAAATGGGGACTTTTTTGGCTTTTCCCATCACGCAGAGGTGGGAGTTAAGGCTTGGTGTGGACATGAGGCCAGGAACATCCAGAGCTCCACCCTGAGCGACAGGAGGGAATAGGAAAGCTTCTCTGTGGGAAATACAGATAAGAAGCCTGACTCTTTAAACCTGGGCCTGGGCGGAAAATAACTGTATCTCCCATGAGAATTCACAAGGACAAGACTCCTCGCACTCTCTAGTTTGGGGTTCATCTGGAATCCACAGTGAGCAGTCTCAACTGGGAATATCCCCAAGGGCACCTGGCAGATAAAAACAAGCCCCCCAAAAGGACACACAACTGGCCCGGAGACAGTTCCCCACTAGCAACGAGGTCGCAATGCAAAATTACAAAACACAGGAAAGAACAATCAGCCTCCTGGGTACCAAACGAGCTGGGCCTGCAGGCTTCCCTTCCAGCAGCCAGAGGCAAATAGGCTGATGGCCTGGAAAGAGAGTCCTGGCCACACCACCTGGCTCTATCCACGCCGCTGACGGTTTGACTCCCCCCGGGAATGTGGTTTCTGGTGGAGAACCCCTCCATAACCTCCACGTGACGAGGCAAGAAAAAGAGAGGAAGGCAAACTCTGGTGTTTCTGTGGATGCAAAGATGACCATGAATCGCAAACCCCCACACCCTTTGTCGGGCACTGCCCACGCGGAGCCGCCCGCTCTCACCCTGTGCACCGTTCCAGACCTGACCACGTGGCCCTCCTGTCGTGCTCCGCCGGAGACATGGGATCTATAGGGATGGAACTTTCAGCAGCAGGACAGGCAAATTAGAAAGGAAGCCTTGGGCCCACTAGACTTAGTTGGGCAAGGGAACAGACTGGCTTTTCTGCCCATGGAGTGCGAACACTAAAAGGGGGTTAAAAAAAAAAAGTGTAGCCAAACCGGTTTGGTTCAGTGGATAGAGCGTCGGCCTGCAGACTGAAGGGTCCCAGGTTCAATTCCGGTCAAGGGCATGTGCCTTGGTTGCGGGCACATCCCCAGTGGGAGGTGTGCAGGAGGCAGCTGATCGATGTTTCTCTCTCATTGATGTTTCTGGCTCTCTGTCCCTCTCCCTTCCTCTCTGTAAGAAATCAATAAAATATATTTAAAAAAAAAAAAAAGAAAGAAAAATGTGTAAGCCTGGCCAGCGTGGCTCAGTGGTTGAGCATCAACCCATGACCCTGGAGGTCACGGTTCGATTGAGTCCCAGTCAGGGCACATGCCCGGTTTCTGGCTTGATTCCCAGTAGGGGGTGTGCAGGAGGCAGCTGATCAGTGATTCTCTCTCATCATTGATGTTTCTATCTCTCTCTCCCTCTCCCTTCCTCTCTCTGGAAGCAATAAAGACATATCTTGAAAATAAAAAGAAAGAAAAGAGTGGAATGTGTAAGGGTTATTAAGCTTGGGGCTGGCGGCTCTACCACCACTCTAAACTGGGAGGAAGAATGAGAGAGCACAGACACTTGCGAAGAGGTTTTTCCTGGTAATTATCATCGGTGGTGGGAGTCCTGGTGTGGTTCGGAAACTGTTGTGTAATTTGAGGTAAAGTAACAAGTAATGCGGGGTGTTCTGATTTTCATCATTCCCCATGTCCTTGGGAATCAGTCCTCGGTGGAGCATGGAGGAGATACAGATGTTTCAGGGAAGAGGCTGAGTTAACTAGAAAAACAAACAAACCAATAACTACAGTCTTGAATTGGAAGTGGAAACATCAATATAAACTCGAGAGGCCCAGGGAAGGGTTCTAAAAATAACTCTGGCACGAAGGGCGTGATCCTGAAATACCGTTTTCCACAAACAGAAGAAACGCTCCTTGGAGAAGTGGCCGGTTTTTTGTCTGGAGCAGGAGTGGCCAGGATGAGTCGGGGATGTCCTGTCAGCCAGAGATCCAGGAAACGGCCAAAGACATGGGTCACGCGCAAGGGGCTCAAGAGCCAACTTGGAAGAGGCCGGCGAGGGGACGCTTGAGGCTTCCAAACAAAACAAAAAAGTTGCAATTGGTTGAATCCCATCAAAGATGTTTAAATTTTTGAGCTCATAATGACATTTTCTAAACAAACATTTCCTTTTAGTTTACAGAAGAATTGTGGAGATAATCCAGAGAGTTTCCATGGACCCCGTGCCCACTTCCCCTGTTGCTAACATCTTACATTAGGGCAATGCATTTCCCTTTTCTTTTCTATCCCTCTCCCTTCCTGTTCTTTTCCTCCTTCCTTTCCCCTTCCCATTCCGTTCCTTTATCATCCTTCCTTCCTTTGTTCCCTTCTTCCTTTTTTCCTTTTTTTTTTTTTTCTGGCCCTCAATTTGTTTCCTTCTCTCCTTTATTGATGATGATTACTGGTGATATTTTAAAAGGCACTGCTAGGTCACCTTTGGGAAGATAGGGGGCCAGTTCATGACTTGAACATGAGTAACTACAGGGGAAGCGTTCCGCCTTTGTCCAGCCTTTCATATGTAAACGGTGCCCCTGGACAATGGAATAGAGCTGAGAGCAAGCTTCTCTTTATACTCATATTTCTACCAAATACAGAAATGATAGTTAAAGTACTACCATTGTAGCAACTCACGTGAATGAAACGACCTAAGCACTGAGTGTCTACAGCGGCTACAACCACGGAGAGACACACATTCACATGCTTCCCGAGGAAAGAACACACCACCTGCTATAATCTCCCCACCAAGTCCCACAGGAGTCCGACCCAGCCTCTGGGCCCACTGCAGGCCAAGGGGCAGGCAGAGCAACTCGCTGAGAGGCACTGTGAATATGCAGCCAGCAAAGTCCGGCGGGTGGAAGACTCTAAGAGTTCTCCAACAGAAACAGTTAAGGACTAAAAAGGATGGGAAGAAAACGTATAGCTTGAGAGAAATTTTTTAAAAATAATAAAATAAAATGCCTTTAAAACGGGCAAGACCAAACGATACTGTCTAGATGCCCAGTGAATGAATAAAATGATAAAGAAATGCCATAAAGTTCACCGAAGTCAGGGTGGTGGGCAGGAGGGGAGCTGTGATGGGAAGGGGGCCCATCGGAGGTCTTCGGGAGCGACTGACACGGGCGCATGGCTTGTTCTGGGTAGCAACTGCAAGGCTGTTTGCCCTACAATAACTCTTTAACCCACAGATGTTTGATGTGTGCTTTTTTCTATCCACGTCTTCATTGACTTTCGAACAGTTAACCAAACATAGAGGAAGAAGAAAGAAAATGGAGGATTCCAGTCTTCAAGAAAGCCCGAGTCCCCCGATAAGCAAGTTACATACACTTCGGAGTCACGCGTAGTAAGTTAAACATTTTCACTTCACAGGGGAGCCAGCCACACCGGCCGGGCTCCCAGGGCCCTCTACACAATTCACAAGTGCCGCTGCTACCCTGGAATTCTGAATGGGCCCTTTGTTACACTTCAGCGCAATAATTATGCAGAGGAATCAGCAAGCAGAGGTGGGGGGGAAAGAGGGGAAAAAAAGAATGCAAGAAAGACCCCAAATCCAGCAGCCCTACCCTCCTGATCTGGCCAAAATCACTGCGAGAGATTTTTCAAAAATCTGATGAAATTGAAAAACGTCACCAGTGCGGATGAGGAAAGCCCCTCGGATGGGATACCACTTCGTAATTGAATCGTGCAAAGGGCTGGGGAGCGCGTACCCAGCCTACATCCTCTGCGATGTTAACCTATTATTGCTGGCCCCCTTGTGTACCTATATTATTCTCAAAGATATCTGTAAACAGTCCCTTACCTTCCATCTCGCCAATCAAACAAACATGTACAAGAGAAGGTGAATGCATAAAGAGGCTCTGCTCATATATTTGCAGTTCAAAAGCCTGGCCCACAAAGGGGGAAGCTGGGATTGGAAATCTCTCTTTAGAAGTGTTTAGACAGTCACAGGAGCAGAGACAGAAACGTTCATTGTTGAGGGAAGACCCAGCCGCTCCCCACATGCTACGGGCGATGACTGCCCTGCTGTTATTTTTTTTTTAAAAAAGACTGGTCATAAGATTGCTAGAGCTTACAGAGGCATCATCATTGGGATAATTTCAGAAGTAGGAAAATTCACATTCTAAATTCAGGTGTAGGTTCATCTCCTGTTAGAGTGAATTAAGCTTTGGGGTTTGGATTTAACCGAGACCTTGGCCAATGCCTCCCATTGTATAGATGGGGAAAAGAGAGGCCTAGGAAAACGAATGTACTCTCCCAAGGTCAAAGAGCAAGATAGAATCAGGATATGAAGACAGAGTTCTTGACTTGACTGTGTCTACAGCCTGTAAGCGAACGTGAACGAAGAGAAACCATCCTGGTACTGGGGAAGGACGGGGGTGGGGAAGCACTTAAAAGTTTTGCTGGGAAGAGCTGCCCTGGAGACACGGAACCAGGGCATACAAAGAGGCACTCTCGGTGGGCTCCAGAAGGAGTGAGTAAGCCCGGGAAACATGTTCAGAAGGGATCCAAGGTCCGTCTTATAGTCACTGGGCCCCCTGGCCAGGGACCACGGCATCCCTGAGACACAGGCTGGACGTAACCACATGGGGCAGCAGGTCCTCGAATGAAGGCCGAGAAAGCAGCTCCACCCTGGGCAAAAGGCTAGTGCTGGGAAGAGAAGGGGTGTCATCGCCAATTCCACTCCCAGGGCCAAGCTGGGAAGAATTCTGAATTCCGCAAGCCGGTAAGTGGATGTTGACAGAGCGCAGGGTCAGCCCGCTGCCGGCTGGAATTATCTGGACGACTAGAAGGGAATGGTTCTCCAGGCTCCTTTGGTGGCTGAAGTCATTTCTGGAAACATGGGCTGCGTAATGAGGGCCGATTTCTGAGACCGCGGACTAAAACAAATCATTTCACGTCCGTCAATATTGTATAATCTTCTTTCCACTCCAGGATGTCCAGAAAGTAAAATGTTATCGGTGGGAAAATGGCACGGATTAAAATCTTTCCAACTTTAATGTTGTTCCAAAGGAAACGACATCATTTATTTCCCTGTACTTTGGAAGCAGCCAAAATCCCTCCAGGTCAGAAGCAAACAGCTCTGATTAGCCAACTAATTTGGACAAATGAGAGAGGGTCTGTTTGCCCAAATTACCCAAATCATTAGAATTCTGTGGGCCTGCCTCCCCACTCTCCCCTCCCCACAAAATAACATCAGTCTAAGTCTAAATCTTTGTGGTTATCTCAGCAAAGGAAACAATATATGACACTCTGTAATTTGAGGAAATGGTCTTTATTCTTATTTTTTGACGCCAGATCGATTGGAAACCCGTGGCAGGAGAATTCCACATGGCTGAGGGAGGAAAAGATCCAATTAAGCAGGCAATGCTAACTAGCTGCCTGTGTGAGCTCTGAGGCATGCCGGGATATTACATGTCCGCAAAGAAAATATTAATTTTAAGCTCCAAGAAAAAAAAAAATGAAAACGGGAATTAAAGGGAGGGGGAGAATAAGAAAGAAGTGTCAGGATATTTATATAAACTGTCATCCCTGTGTTTTCACGAAGGCTCATGCCCTCTGAGCAGTCCATCAACACCCTCTCTGATCACAGGCCTCGCCCTGATTGAGTGGGGAGATGTCAGCGGAGGAGAAAAACATGTGGAGAATCTGTTAACCATGTGTGTCGCTCCCGATGTCGACATGGAAGGAAACAGGGGAGCAGCCTTCCATTTTTGCCTTCCCATCCCAGCTCCGGGAAGGGAAAAGAGTGCCGTCGGCTTTTGAAAATATACCTTGATGATTAGCATTGTTATTGTTCTGATGATGATGAATGTACACAGGAGGTGGTGTTAGCAACACAAATGCACGCCCAGCTGGCTCTGGAGGGTGATTGGTTCCTACATGGACACATGACCCATGACAGGTTAATACAACACACAGGGCTTTCGCCACTGTAGCTACTGTGAAAGTGACGCTCTCTTCGCTGGGGTTACCGAACGACAGCTAGGATGTTAGTTGGGGTCCTTGAGAAGTCGTTTTATCAGGTCCTGGTAAACCCTGCCTGGAAATGAAGTGAACAGAGAGGAAAGCAAAGCTGGGCTATCCGGGCACATCCTGGATACAGCCCTGCCTGAAGACGGCTCTCCCGGGCCTCCTTAGTAACACAAGCCCATCCCAAACCTGGCGGCGGTGAGCTCGATGACTGTATACACATTGCTTCTGCAATGATTAGTGTTTTCTTTGTCAGTTTTTAAATATAGACCAGAAGTCAGCAACTTCTCTGTAAAGAGTCAGATGATAAATACTTGAGGATTGCAGCACTTACAGCCTTTGTAGGGACTGCTCAACTCTGCAATGAAGCACCCAGCAGCCTAGATAACAGGTGAGCAACTGGGCGTGGCTGTGTGCCATACACTCTCTTCACTGACACAGGCATCCAGCCCTCCGGCTATCGTGTGCCAACCTTGATCTACAGTCAACAAAGCCCTGGTTGGTAGTATTTGCCAATTCCTGTCGTGCAGAGACCACCGTGGCCAACGCCACGCTACCCAAGTAACGTCACCCAGCGCAGAACTGGGACAAGATAAGCACCGTCAGCATCGCGTAGGGCTTCCGCCAGAGATACGGCCGGGATAGCCCCATCCTCCAGGTCACAGGAAACACGGTGCGCGCACTAGAAAGGGGAGCGTTTCCAGGATCTGTCTCCTTTGTCTGGGTATCATTTCTTTACGTGTAAACTGATCAAGTTTCCTTGGTAATGAGAGCTTTGTCTACGCCAGTTTTTAAATTTTCCTGAAAACCTTAGCAGGTGGCTCTGCAAGGCCGAGCGAGCTGATTCCAGGGCACCACTGGAACCAGGAAATCACAAACCAGGGCCCAAAGATATCACCACGGCAGATCAAAGTTTGAGCAGGGATTAAGGGCCTCTTCAGGAATCGCGGTTTAAAATTCCAATGTCTTAGGCAAGGCCTTTTTGAAATGGTAATGCCTGGTACCTGAGTGGAAAAGACAATTAAGATAATGTGTTAATTTTCCCCTCCAATCTGACAGTAATATTTTGATCCTGTTAATTATCAGGAGAACAGAAAACGTATCTAATGGGATTGCGCGGTGCCGAGCTGACATGCTGCCTGCCTGGTTAAGTAGACACACTTATCCTATAATTAGCTGCTTGGAATGCAACTTCCATTCCTTCCTAAATACACCCACTCGAACATAAACCAACGTGGCGTTTCGGGGCTGCGCCGATCGGCTTCTCCCCCTGGGAAAACAGCCCATGATTATTTACTAAAACGTAGCCTCCTTTCAGAACCACCGGAAAATAGCAATGCGCTTGCTAATGGTTTCTGGCAGGTGAGGGCCGATCAATGGCGTAAGGGCACGGAAAGACCGCGTCACGATGGCCCCCGCAGGGCTGCCTTCTCCAAGGGATAACCTCATCGATGTCACTACGCGAGCATTTTCATGAGAGTTCATTACAAACGGGGGCCTCTGTCATGGGCAAGTCAATCCGTAAGGGGGAGAAATACGGGCCCCAAATTATTTTCATAAGCTGGCAAACAGGGCTTTCCAGATCAATATGACGAAGTTCAGGCCCGGCCGGCGTGGCTCAGGTTGAACCTGTGAACCAGGAGGCCACGGTTCGATTCCCGGTGAGGGTATAAGACTGGGTTGCGGGCTCGATCCCCAGGGTGGGGCGTGCAGGAGGCAGCTGATGGATGATTTTCTCTCATCACTGATGTTTCTATCTCTCTCTCTCCCTCTCCCTTCCTCTCTGACATCAATAAAAATATATTTTAAAAAAATATGATGAGGTTCCTGCCTTACTTTGTTCGGAATGGGAATCGTGGCCGGCTTGGGCATGCCCTTCGCGAGGCGCTTTAGATTTACTCTTTTTTTAAACAACACAGCCCACCCCCGCTGCGGGAAGGCTTAGGCAGGCCCTTCCGTGAGGATGACGGCATTCCGTCCGCTACCTAAGCGTCATGTAGCTCGACCGCGGTATTTAACGTGTTCTACGGAAAGGCACAAGGCCGTTCTGTCTCGTTCTGTTCCTTTCGCAGGTCTGTGTGTCCGCGTAAAAATAACACCGCGCTGCGGTCAGAACAGCCAGGGGTAGGTTCTCACCCGCTGTTTCTCGTCTGGGCACCCTGGCACAGGCATGCACGCCCTCCGGCCTTCAGGCGGCCACATCTGTGACGAGGGTCACTGGCCCATCAAGGAAAGACTTCACACCGCACAGGGGAAGGAGCGGCTGTTGCTGCCTTTGGATCCCGACACAGGGGGGCTCGCTCATCACAGCTGCTCCGAGGCCTGCAGAATGAATGAACGCGTGCGTGCGTGCCTGCGTCCCTCAGTCCCTGACCTGCAGGCTTCAGAGGGGGCCCGGAGCCTCGGACCTGAGAGCATGCCCTCGGGGGAGCCTGGAGGCTGGGGTTGGAATCTCAGCCCTGCTCCTTACTCAATAGCTGTGTGTCCTCGGGTGAATGACGTAACCTCGCTGTGCCTCGGTGCCTTGCGGGACGATGGGAGGGTGATCATTCTTCACTGGATTGTCCCGAAGGTGAGTGCGTTTCCCGGAATAGTGCCCAGCTCAGAGCCAGGGCGAGGTGAGCAGCCAGGAGCATCACTGCCGTCCTGATGATATCTTTGCAGCCCTAATACTAAGGGTGAAAAGGTAGAGAACGTTTGACTGTCTCTGAGGAGGGAGATGGTGGTGTCCTGGCTCCCACAGAGCCCCAGCGGATCCAGGTCAGCATCACCTGGTCAGGGTGGTTGCCGGTGGTTACAGCAGAGACGGTGGCCATGGTCTAGGTCAGGCAGTCGAACAACCCTTTCACAGGGGTCGCCTAAGACCATCCTGCATATCAGATATTTACATGACGATTCATCACAGTAGCAACATGACAGTGATGAAGTAGCAGCGAAAATAACTTTATGGTTGGGTCACAGCATGAGGAACTGTATTTAAAGGGCCAGGAGGTGGAGAACCACTGCTCTAGGCCAGCTGACACCTCTGGTCTCCATAGGGAATGCCAACTGGGTAGAGTCGCGCCTCTTCCAGAGGACAAGGGCCAGACTTCCCATGACAGTTCATCAACCTTAACTTGTTCTCCTGTTTCCAAGGGCAGACACAGCATCACACTCTTGCGTTATCATCAAGCTGTATCGCCTGCTAACACCTTAAGATCTAAGGGTGTTCAGTCACTTAGGGGACGTTATTATTACAAAGTGGCATTCATTTAGCAGTCCCAGGGCCTGGAGACTCTCATTATGCACACAGTATAGGACAGGATGCTATTCGTGATTATAATCATAGCTCGGGGTTACCCAGAAATGGGTAAAGCAAACAGAACAAAAGAAAGAAAGGGATATGTAACGATCAAGAACTATTAGGAAAAAAAATTCAGCTCGTAAACCTTGAAGGTTTAGTTGTCTCGAAATTTTGCTCATGTGAAACATCGTATTCCCACTGATACCAGAGGTAGGAGGTCTTCTCCAATGAATACGGCATTGTTTCTCCAAGCGTTTGTAAGAGCGTGGTGACAGAGGAAATGTAGGGATGTGAAAGGAAGTCTTACGGGCTTGTGAAGTCTCGGGAAGGTTCTTAAATGACCTAACCAGATGTTTTGAAGTCTGATACACCCTTAACCCGAACTGAAATTCATAACAAAGTCAAAAGCAACAGAGTGAAACTGACTCCCAAATGCCTTTCCTAGCAAATCCGAGGGTTTACAACAACTGACTTTAACGGGGGGGGGGGGGGGGGGGGGGGGGCGCTAATTCCTACTTGGGGGAGATGATATGGCCCTGGCAACAAGCAGATGCATAAGAGAGTCTGAAGACGAAATAAAAGTTAAAATTCAGGTAAGACCGCGGTGTTGGCGAAATTAAGAATCCACATTTCTGAGTCCATACAGGCCCGAAAGCCAGGCTGCTGTGTTAGCATCCCAGCTCTGCCCCTCGCTAGCTGGGGGACCCTGGGAAAGTTGCTTGCCCCTCTGGCCCTTCAGCTTCCTCAACTTCAAAATGGGGATAAACACTGTACCTTCCTCATTGGGATCTTGAAATGGAGTAAATGAGATAGTCCAGTAAAGTGCCTAGACCTGTTGCCCATGTGATTATAGCAAATAATCAACAACTTTTATTTATTAGAACTTTTTAAATGTTAGTAATATTATCTAGACAGTGAAATTATGGACACATTTGGGTTTTCCCCCTTTTTATATATAAACATAAGACCATTAAAATTGTTAAAATGTTATTTAAAGGAGGAAATTCGGGGGTGGGGGGGCAGTTGGAATATGGTTTCTTCTGGTGGTTTGTTAATTTTGTGGGGGGAGAAGTATTTAAATTGGAATGGGGTTGGTTTGGTATAAACCATTTGAGACACTAACCAAAAATGTATAGACAGAGACAAACAAAATGGCCCTGAGTTGTGTCCACTCCAGCCCTGGGCGTGGGTTAAAGGGACCCGACCGAGTCAAAGAAAGAATGCCAGGCTGGGTCTGGGGACCTGGTCTGCATCGTGCACTCACCTCCAACTGGATGAGTGACACGGAGCAAGGCACTGCCTCTCTCTGAGCCTCCACCTCCTCACCCACAGAACGAGGGGGTTGAACTCAATGGCCAACAAGGTTTCCTCCGGCTGGTGCTGCTTGTCGGAAGCTGGGGAATCCGATGGTCCCAGGGAGAGACTTGACTCTGGATTTGGCCCCGAGCAGCACGTGGTTCTGATCCAAAGCTGGCCACACCCAGGCCACGCCAGCCGCGTGCCCACTTCCAGGGACCCAGGCAGGAGGACGTGAATGGATGGGTCCTAACCCATCGCCGCTGGGGGAGAAAGAGCTCAGAGCACATGCTGTGCGGACTCCAGGTCAAGTCACGGCCCGTCACTCTCCCAGCCCTGCTGACCCCACCAGCGAGGAGGGGGGGAACCACTTCACGTAAAGCCAAGTGGGAGAAATAAATATGCGAGCAGCAATAGCTCATTATTTTTTTGAGGACTCGGGAATGAAAGTCCAAGGTAGGAACACAACACAAGCACCGCTGGCATTTCCATTCTGAATAGACAATATATGCCAGGAGCTCTGAAATAAAGATAGTGTGGTTCGTTCATTATTCCTTCTCCTTAAAACCTGCATTAATTCTGATTTCTATTTAAATAAGAATGATTAAATTTTATCAGCGGAGATGGAAATATTGTGATAAACACTGGCTCGTGGCCAAACTAATCTCCCAAGCCCACAGCTTACGGCCATTGTCTTGTGTGGATATTTGAATGGCAATGGGCTTTTATCAGTATTTCTAAAGGCACTCATTTAATTATGTGGTTGTAAGGATTTTCAAAACCCAAAAGAATACCATCAATACATATTCATTTCTTGGATTAATGCGACATTAACATCAGAAAATATTGTTATTTATAGGATGCTCGTATTTGTTTTTGCTTTTGCAAAAGAAAAAAGAAAAAAAAAAAGGCATCCGATACTGGTCACAATGGTGTCTTTTAAATGTTCTGTTTAACTAAAACTATGAAAATGCAACGCACAGCGAGGTCAGCCTGAAATTTAGAATGATGGGGGTTTGAGGGGAGACTCGGAAACTCCACAAATCTCTAATAAAGAGTATGCTACACAGAGGTTGGACAGAGCAAGGGAACAAAATCTCTAAACAGGAAGTCTGTACGCATGCGAAAGTCTTGTCAATCAAATATATTTCAAAGCCTCCAGAGAAACACGTTCAAGGGCAGGGGCAGTTTAGGTAGTTCCTGCACAAATTTCCACACCCAGAAACTTGACTGATTGAGATTTCACTTCTACAGGGGATACTATGATTCTTCCAGAACTGATAAAACATGCATCTGACACCTCTAATCTTCACAATGTTTCCCCCAAAACAGTTCTACAGTTTCCAACATTACCAGGGGTCTGTGAAGCAAAGGCTCACACTCTACCTTAAGGCTGGGCTTTCTTGCTTCTACCGGGTTGGCTAGCGGGACAACTCCATTCGTTGGAACCGAAACCCTCGTGACCTGCGTCTGCAAACTCAACCATTGCTCTTTTTTCGTTTTGTTTTGTTTGTCTTTCCATCTGAGCAAACTTCCATCTCAGAGGTGGGGTTGGTTAGGGAGAGCCTTGAGGCCACACTGCAGATCGGACCTTGATAAGAGGAAATGTGGGGGGAAAGCAGGACTCAGAAGGAAGAGGCACAAAACATGGCATTCATCTGAGAAAGTCTTCATGAACTCCATAGGGAGCTTCAGAACAAAGGGCACCCATGCATGGAGCTCCGCGTTGGGCAAAGTGACCAAGACGTGAGGACCCGGGGAAGAGCTGGTGGGGGCTGAAAGCGGCGGTGGGATCTGAGGGCCAGCAGCTGGAGGCTGCCGGGGAACTAGCTTCCTGGCAACTGGATGGCAAGCTCTTCCTTGACGGGAGATGCGAGGTCATGGCCACCACCTACCTCCTCAGCACGTGGATCCCTGTTTTGTACAGTGTGGGTTCTCACCAAGTGCACCCACCCGATGCTTATCAAGCATGGACATTATTAATGATGCTTATAAAAGTATAGATTATTTATTCATCTGTGAGGAATAGTAATAACCACACTGCAGCATTAGCCAATTGACCAACAGGGCTGTCTGATCACTTGATTGATACATACTCAAAAGTCGGACTCTTTCCCGCTTCCTCCAAATGAACTTGGCTTTGTGCTCGCAGCCTGTGTAGACCAAGGTACCTCTGGACCTGCTGGGTCTCTCTGGCTCTTACAAGCTCTCCACTGAGAACAGAAACCCCCCAAGTGCTGGTGGGTGGAGTGGGATCATGATGCTGCTTGTGGAGAGCACTTCACACACCATTAAACCCCAGGAGGGGGTGTTCTGATTCCTATATTATTAAACTTTTCATTTCCCAGCAGCTCTTTCTCACTAAAGTGTTGCTAAATAGCCCAGCTGGCGTGGCTCAGTGGTTGAGTGTCAACCTATGAACCAGGAGGTCATGGTTCAATTCCTGGTCAGGGCACATGCCTGGGTTGTGGGCTGGATCCCCAACAGAGGTCGTGCAGGAGGCAGCTGATCAATGATTCTCATTATTGATGTTTCTATCCCTTTCTTCTCTCCCTTCCGCTCTGAAATCAATAAATAAAAACTTTAAAGCTTTGCTAAATAAATCTTCCTATGCCATATGTCAGGGCACAATCTTTTGTGAAGGGCAACTACATTGTAACTAGAGGCCTGGTGCACAAAATCCGTGCGCAGGTACTATCCCTAGGCCTGGCCTGTGATCAGGGCCATCTTCCCCGGCTGCCGGCAGCTGGTCCCACCCCCCACCACCACCCACCCCCAGTTCCCGGTTCGCCATTGGGTAATTGGGTGATTGGGTGATCGGAGCCTGCAGGCTTCGGAGGAGGGACCGAGAGGTCGGCTGTTCCCTCCCACTCGCCAGCCCTGCCCTTGCCGCAGGTCGCCCTCTGTGTGTGGGGCAAACAGCAGGGTGGGGGCCTTGGCCTGGCGCTGCCCATGTCCCCTGCCACCCACCCCCGGTTCTCTGTTCGCCATCAGGCAATCAGAGCCTGCCAGCTGGGGGGAGGGACCGAGAGGTGGTCAGTGTGCCTCATAGTGACTGGTCGAGCAGTGGTTCTGGTCGCTCTGCCACTAGGGTCAATTTGCATATTATCCTTTTATTTATAGGACAGTTTGTGATGACCTGCTAAACGCCATTTGTTTCTCCAGACTATAAACTCCATGTGGACAGGAGCAACGGTTTGGCTCCCCATCATTTACTGCTGGGCTCCACCAATGAGGAGTGGTGGACACACCCCTCTGATCTGTGCTGGGGCTCTAGATGCTCATGCGCCCGGCTTGCTCAGGAAGAAGGTGACCCTGTATTCCAGACCCCTCACAAGGACAGAAGCAAAAAGGCTCATCTAACGCAAGGGATGTGAAATAATGTGCCCCATTGAGTCACGGGAATGGTCATCTCATTTAATTCTGGCAACGACCCTATGAGGAAAGCCCCTATTTTGTCACCAAGGAAACCGGTGCAGAGAAGTTAAGCAAACATCCTACGTGGCTGATGGAAATGTGATCCCAGGAATGGGGACCCAAGAGGGGACCCTACCCCCTCACTCTACCCCACCTCCGCCCAAAGGGTCATACCTGCAGTTCCCTAGCTGCTCTGTTAGGTTGCAACTTAATTTAAATTTAAAAAACAAACAAAGCAAGATGCCTGGTTACCTATACAGTGGGGCCTTGACTTACGAGTTTAATTCGTTCCATGACGGGGCTCGTAACTCAAATTACTCGTATGTCAAATCAAAAAGTGAACGAGTAAGACACGTGATGCTGGGCTGATGTCGTGGCGTTCACTGTGATGTTCGCTGTGCCAACTAGCGGTGGGGTATCTGAAGCTGGCTTGTAACCCGAATTTTAGCTCGCAACTCAAAGCAAAAAATCGGCCGAGAGACGGCTCCTATCTCGAAAAACTTGTTAGTCGGGACACTCGTAAGTCAAGGCCCCACTGTAATCCCTTTCTGACGCTCCTAGCTAAGAAAATAATCAGCTCAAATGGATACATGAGTTTCTTGTTAGAACAGATTTCCAACCCGATTCTGATTCTCAACAATCAGAAGACACTTTTGCTCTCCACCTGGGGCTGGCACACTCCTCTGGGAGAGGCAGATGGTAAATATTTTAGACTTCAGAGGCTGTAAGGTCGCAACAGCGCAAATCTGCTCTTGAAGTGAGAAAGCAGCCAGGAGTTAAACAAATGAGTGCGGCTGTCTTCCAATAAAACGTTATTTATGGACACTAAAATTTGGATTTTGTATCATTTGTATGTGTCATAAAATGTTATTTTCCTTTTGATTTTTTTTTAACGACCATTTAAAAATGTACAAACCAACAATGGGGGACATATGTAATACTTTCAACAATAACGAATTAGAAAAAAATAAAACAAAACTGTAAAAACCATTCTTATCTTGGCGGATGAACAGAAGCAGGCAGTGTGGGCTGGATCCGGCCCACGGGCCATTGTTCGCCAATCCCTGCTCTAAAATGCTCACTTACATCTGGACCAGTGTTTGGGAATAAGCAAAGTTTTTCTTTCTTTTTGAAAGAAAGATTAAGAAGTACTCTTTTTTTTGTTTTGTTTTTAAGAGAGGGAGGACAGGAGAGAGAGAGAAAAAGAAACACCAATGTGAGAGAGACACATCGACTGGTCACCTCCCACACACACCCTGACTGGGAATCAAAGCCACCACCTTCCGGTGCATGGGGCAACCCTCCACCCACTGAGCCATACCGGCCAAGGCACAAGGCTTTTCTTATGAGAAAAACAAAACCACGGGAAACCCTTTTTTCTCATTTCTTTGCAATATGAATCTATATTTTCTTGGTCAAACCTGGTCCTATTTCCCTAAAGATATAAAATTTAATATCAATAAATATTTAGCCATCAAGAAGGTTGGATTCCACTTCTGCGTTGGCTGCCAACAAGCAGATGTCAGCGCCGCTGTCGATTCCTGTTTGAAATTCAAGCCCAAGACAAAGTAAAATATATTTGCAAATACCTACAAATGCGCGCATGAAATCTAGGTGTATTTTAAAGAATCACCTGACGGAAAGTCCTTGAAATTTCACAGCCGCCGCTAATGCAGGCGGCTAATCCTATTTACATTCATATTAGCCTGGGTATCTTCTTGCCGAAGATTTACCTATTTGTATGCTTGCATGAGTTAAACTGCCTTCTGCATGATATCGGGACTTTTGTAATTTAAATCTATAAAAGGCAATTTCTTTTAAATATACTTCCTAACGGCGGGTGGAAAAGGCACCCAAGCTATTTGAGAGCTGTACACCTCAGTAAACACGCGCAGTGAACTCCGAGCAACGTGTGGAATGCGTGGATTAATCGTAGACCGGGGGAGTGGGACGGAAAATAAACTGACGCTCGGTAAGAAGCAGCCTTCGAGAGGGGCCGCAGGGCATTGTTAGCCAAGGAGGTGGTGTGTCTTAGAACTGCTGTTTAAACACGTAAAGCCGTTCCCCGCTCCGCAAAGCGTGGGGCCGGTGCGCGTCCCTCGCCGTGGCTTCTCTTTCCATCCCGCCTCGCTTTAGCCCCGGGAGAAGCGAGTCTGATGAAGAAGTGATGGTGGTGGCTGATGAACAAAACATGTTGGCCATTTGGTGACCAGGGTCAACGTGAAGATGTCGGTGGTGACCCCCGACGGGACGCAGGAAGCGGTGTAAGCGAGTTCGGATTTGGGGTTGGGGTGAGGTTCCTAAATACGGAAGCAGTTTTAGCCCGTGGGAGTGTTTCCCTTGTCTAATTCCTAGGAGATGTGCCCTCTCCCTCACCATCTCCAGTTGACATAAGTGAAAAGCAAATAAAAGGTGTCCCAAAATTCACGCAGGAAGTAATTTTGATGGAAAACACAGGTTTATAACGAAAAATTGTAAATTTTTTATTGATTCATAAAGTCTACAGTGTAGGGTTATGTATGGAATAGCACATCGGGTAAATGGCCTCCACGGCTTTGCTGGCACATACGCAAAGGCGTGGTCTTCATTGCCCCTGCTCCTGGGCCATCATTGGTACTTGGTAATGCTTATCAAATTGAAGGGATTGAAATCAAAGGGCAACAGATATTAGAATCTGATTCAATAAACCAAGTAAAATTAGGCTTTTATTTGTTGTTGTTGTTGTTGTTGTTGCTGTTAATGCTCACGCAAAATTCAAATCTTGCGTGAATTTTGGGACACCCTTTAGCTCAGTGTCTTATCCAGCCCCAAAGAGGCAGTATCTTCCTGATATGTAGGCGCACCCGTCAGCACACTGCTAGGCAGGGTGGGACTGTCCTAGCGGAAGTCCGAGGGGAGGGATGTGCAGACGCATGCCCTCACCCGGGCTGCATGGAGCAAGCCGGCCCGAGGGAGCTGGCCATCTGGTCCACCTCGTATGGCTCAGGCCTGGGCATGTTTCACAGAGCTCACCCGGTCACCAGCTTGAAGGGGTCCGCTTCACACTTCAGTCTCCCACAATGAAGCCAGGACAAGTCCGTGTCCCAAACTGGGCACCAGACCCAGGGGATGGGTCAGCCTGAGACCACCCAGGACCAGCCCCCAACTTCAGACGCACCAGAGGAAGGGGGCGCTCTCCCCACGCCCCCTTCAATCGCTCAACGCTGCCCTGTTCCCATGCCTCTGGCTGGAAGGTCTACACACACTTAGTGTCCGGATGGAAATGAGGCATTCTGCTCACTGCCCAGGTCATTTCACACATGAACCTTCCACACATGAACACACATGAACCTTCAGCCGCTGGTTCAGGACCCCTGACGACCACACGTGTGCGTGTACACACACACACACACACACACACTTCCGCCACCCTGCAAGGAACTGTTATAAATGTTTCATGTGGGACTTTCACAACCCGTCAGACACGCCAGAGTTTTCAAATTAACTCCCTTCTTGCCCAAGGGGATCGCTCGGAAAAAGGTTTCTCCCGCGTCCAACCTCCACGAGAATATTCTGAATTTGAAACAGAATGCAAATAATGCATTCGGACTCCCTAATCAACACATGGGATCAACTTGAATTGATTAAGAACCTTTGAAATTAGCTGTCTTTAATTCTCTCCATGGCCCGCTGCTGGTGCTCTGAAGATAGGAGGGTGAGGGTGTGTGTATGTGTGTGTGTGTGTGTGTGTGTTGCTCGCACGCACGCACGCACACATATATTTGGGGCAGAAGTTGAAAAGGTTGGTTTCATTTTTTCCCCCAGAGCACATATGATGGTTCTTTCAACATAAAACACATTTTGTATTTTATTCTAATAGTGACACACCCCTCAGAAGGCAGGCCTCCGCCTGCTGCGATGCTATGGCTTTTCATGAAGTCCGTTTCCAATAGTTACTGGGGCTGCCTGAAATCTGCACAACTTTAGTGAAAGACACCCACACTCAGAAATGAATGCATAAATAATATGCAGCCGTCTAGACAGCACAGGTCACTTGCAAAGAGAGCAGGTCGGGGGGGAAATTGTCCATCAGTCAGACAACCATAACTGATTCTGACGCTAAATAATGGCGCCGATATTCAGGATTCTCTCTGCGAAAGGCTCCGCTGAGCAGTCCTCTTCCCGAGCCAGTGGCCTCCCGCTTGCTCAGGGCTCTGTGCAGCCTCTGGAAGCGCACTTGCTATTTAGACATTAAAATGAATGCCTGGAGGGCAGCGGGTGAGCGAGGGGGTGCCGCTGGCCTGTGTGATTGCTTTTTGGAAAAGCAACAACCCTCCACCATCAACAGGGGGCGCTTCCCATACCCGCAGCATCTTAAATAAGGGCGGTTATGGAACCTTTAGGCGAGCACAAGACCCAACATGCGCGCACACACACACACACGCACACACACACATGCACACACAATTTTCATGGAACATTTTCACTCTCTAGTAATTGTGTGAGATGACAGGTCCAGGTATTCAAATCTTATGCTGTTGTTTCAATTAGAATAATCTGTACATAGTGGGGGGAAAAAAGGCTTGAAAATGAAACCAAATGTGGTAATTATGGCAGCCTTTGGCACCATGGGAGGTGAGGGTGCAACTGCTGCTGTCCCCGCCCTGCCCCCCAAACGGTGGCATGAAAAAGGCTCATCAGCTGGTGCCCAGGGCAGGGGATGGCCAGCCTGACAGTCCCTGGAGCTCTTTGCAAGAGGAGCCCAAGGCCATGGGGCTGCGTGGGGGCGGGAGGCTCCACGTCTGCAGGAGCCAGAGCCCCGCTCACCTTGCTGCGGGGGAGGGAGGGAGGCAGACAGGTGGCTGCCCTGCGCTCGGCTGGGCAACCCCTCACAGAAGACCATGGTGCCAATCCGAGAGCGGGAAGAGAGCAGGTGCTGAGCTGGGTAAGGCCTGAATGTGGAGGCCCTGTCTCGCCTCACCCTCACCGAGATCCCGCAGACTCGCCATGATTTATGATCCTCCTCCGGCACTGGGGAAAGCGGGCTCAGAAAGGTTAAATACCTTGCCTGAGGCCAAACAGCGAGCAAGTGGCTGAGCCCGAGTTTGATTCGAGGTTCCTTTCACGCTAAGCTCACACTCTTAACCCCTGTGATATTGTGCGCCTCCTGGCTGCCCACCCCCCCATGCGGGGCGGACTTCCCCACGAGGTGCAGTGGGCACAAGGCTTGGGGCCCACAGTGCGTGAATTTAAGCAAGATTCGTGCTGTAACTGTTGGTATAAACGCGAACATGACCGAGACTCGATTGCATTTCTGTGCTGCCAGAGCAGCAATAAAATACCATTTTAATTCTTTTTAGTGGAGGAAGGGCCATGAGGTGCTTAAGAGTCATGGCATTCCTAAAACAGCCCTGCACCCCTGGCCCTAGAGATCTTCTGGAGTCTATCTGCTCACTTCACCTAGGGCAGCGGTTCTCAGCCTGTGGGTCGCGAGCCCTTTGGGGGCCTAACGACCCTTTCACAGGGGTCGCCTAAGACCATCGGAAAACACATATATCATTACATATTGTTTTTGTGATTGATCACTATGCTTTCATGATGTTCGATTTGTAGCAATGAAATTGGGGGTCCCCACCACATGAGGAGCTGTATGAAAGGGTCGCGGCATTAGGAAGGTTGAGAACCACTGACCTAGAGGGAAATTGAGGCCTGGAGAGGGGGAGTCACCCAGCAAGTGGTTAAACCTGGACCCTGGGTCCTCCCACCTCACTCCTGGCCTCCTCCACATCCAAACCAGTGAGCTGGACCCCACAGCTGCCGCCTTCTGTGTCTTGTGGAGTTCCCCACCTCAGTGGGCGGTGTCCACCTCACACCCCATGTTGCATTTAGCGCTTCCACATCTCCCAGGCGACTGTCGTCATGACGTTGTTCAATGTCGTCACTAGAAAAAGCCCAAGCGAGAAGCGCCATGCGGCTGGGCGCTGCTCCCCTGGGGCTGCCGCTTTTCATGTCACATCCAGCCCTGCACGTGAGAAGGCGCTCAGAAGGCCAGAACGCGCTCAGAGAGATGATGAAGGGAAAGAATGTATCAGGCGGGGTGTTGGGAACTGAAAAGTGAAAACAGTCTCTTTTAAAAACCGCCAGAGGACGTGGGAAACCCCTACCTCTCCACTCCGTCTTTTGGTTTTGAAATGTGTCCTAAGCATCCTTGTGGGGGGGTCCTCTCACCAGGAAGGGCGCGGCCGGCCCGGATTACCCCGTACCTCCCTCTGCCCCCCTCTTCCTCCGACAGGCAGGGGTTTCCACCAGGTTGGCCCCTCCCGTCCCTGTCCCTTCCTCCCGGCTGCCCGCGTTATTTATTTTTAAGGCCTTTGACTCATGTCCCTCTTGTTCTGACCAGGTGACCAGCACGGCTGCTGCACCCGGAGGTGTCCATACTTCATGCTGCTCATTTTGTCTGCCCCGACCCCGGACCCATCGGACCCACCGGAGGGCTGGTTTTGCAATGCCCGCCTCTCAAGTTTCCATTTCAAAGTATTAGGCAGAGTGCTTGGCATTACAGATTCATAGGTTGAATTAAAGATTTATTGGGGGGGGGGTGCATTATTATAAGGCAAATCACGCTCTTTCCGTTTTAGACCTATTGGCTGCTACGATTTCATCTTTTTTGGCTAAAAGCTCAATTACATCATCACTCGAGACCCTCCAAACACTGGGCTGAAAGCCGGGCTCTGGGCAGCCAGGTGCCTGTTGCCCTTTAAGGATTAAATTTTCTAAGAATGAATCCCATCCCTTCGATACGGAATCATCTCCCTGATTTAAAAAACCAAACCAAACAAACAAACAAAACGGGTGGCGTTATGCCTCTGCTCAAAACCTCCGCGGGCTTCCCGTTGCTCTCAGAGTGAAGTTCAGATGCCTCCCTCTGTCCCACAAAGCCTTCCCCAGCCGGGGCCCTGCCTGCCGCCCACAGTTCCTGCTGCACCTCCCGCTCTCCCTCCCACCGGCGGAGACCAGGCCCTGACAGAACGGCCCACCATCCACACAGGCGGGTCCTCCCCTCCCCCTTCCTTCAAGACCAAGGTTCAACGCCTCTCACCCAAGGGCAGCGTGCTCCCCCAAATCCGTGTGCCCCTATCACCTGCTCACCTGGCCATAGTGCCCACCCCTCCCCCAGCCAGAGTTCACATCGATAGGAACGGAGAATTCCTCCCATTTGCAACCCCGGGGGGTTCAGCACAGAGCCAAGCACAGGGGCCCTAGAGATGGATGAGTGAGTGAGTGAGGAGTGAAGAAGTGAATGGGCGAATGAACGAATCCACCTGCTCAAGGACTCACGTGCATTCTAGAACACAACCGCACCAGCAGCAGCCACGTCAGCATTTCAGTTCTGACACCCGACCTGCGCAGTAGACCCTGAGGGTACCCAGGGAGCAGCACCCCTCCGCGGGCCCTGGGAACAGAGGCGGTGGCCACAGTGAGAGCCCAAGGAATAAACCCGGCGGTCCCAGCCTTCGGGGGACGCCGGAGCTTCTGAGACGTGTGTGCTGGGTGCAGGGCATGTGTTTGGGAGAGAAAGAGAAGTGTCTCTCCACGGGTGACCGCCACGGGGTGTGCGAGACAACACACCCAAGGCCGTTCTGGAAAGAAAGGGCCACCGGCTTCCAGTCCTGAGGCAGGAGGAGGGGACAGGGCCTCCGGAAGGAGCGGCCTGAGGCACAGGATGGGGCGGGGGATTCCTAGGACAGGTCAGACGGCTCTCTGGACTCAGAAGCCACTGAAAAGGGACGGGAGTGGCCCCTTGGCGAGGACGAAGGCGCTTTCACTTGGGGACCCCAACAATTCCTAACCCATGGTGATGGCGGGGGCGGGGTCTCTGCCAGGGTTTGTCTGCCTGGAGAGCGCCCTCTGGCTCCTGCAACCCCGGGAAAAGCACGCCGCCGGGCCTGGGCCTGGTACCCCCTCCACTGGAGGCGGCTGCGAGGCCATTTCTGCTGAGGTTGTGAGGTCCGAGCGCCTGAGGTTGGTCGGACGGGAGCCCGAGACCCCCAGGCAGGACCGGCCTCACCGAGGGTCCGGCTGCCGGGGCCCAGCACGGCCGCGGCCCAGGCCGGCGCCGCCTGCTCACCCTCCAGGAGCAAAGCCAAGTCCAGGGGAGCAGGGAGCCGCTCCTCCCGCTGGAGCCCCGCCCTGTGCACAGCTTCCACGGCGCAGAGAGGACGCACCGGGAGAGGCCCGGGCTGGGGGAGCTCTCGGGTGGGGCTTGGGGGGCTCCCAGGGGGCTCTGGCCTACCTGCAGGGTCACTGCACTGTCCAGCGACGTGGCCGGAGCCTTGTCTCCCAAGGCAGGGAGCCGGCGGGCAGCAGGGAGGGCATCACCCCATGCACCCACCGAACCCACCGGTCGCCCTGCAGAGAGCTGCCTGGCAGCAGGAAGTGCCCCGGGGGCCGCCCACCCGGCCGGAAGCGCCTCCGGGGGCCCAGGTGCCAGGAATCCCTGTTGCTCCCAGCGGCCTCCCCAGCCTGCAGAGCCCGGGAAGGTTCTCAATGAGCCACAGCTGGAAGCTCACCCGGCCGCCTGCTTTCCTGGAGCTCGGGGTTGAATGACGGGACCCCTGGGGAGACCCCTTTCTTGGAGGGGTGCGCTCCACTGGACCCCAGCGGGGAGCTCCAGTCCTGGGTCCAGAGGAGAACCCCTGGCCCAGCTCAGAGCTGCAGGTGGGAACTGATCCAAGGGTGAGTGGCGACCACACCACCACCATCACCAGCATGCGCCACACCAGGAGCCAAACTGGACCCCCGTGCACCGCACTCTGCCTGGAACAAGCAGAGATTCACTAAAGAGTAACAGGACGAAGGGGCACTCGAGCAGAACTGGACCTCGATATTTTCTTAAAACAATAAAAACACAGAGTGTGGGAAGTGTGCTAGATTAATGGCAGGACTGTGGCTGGCAGCAGTAGAGCTTGCCCCTATGACTGGAGCTGATAATGCTCTCTGCCCCATTCAGGAAAAAAAAAAAAAATTAAAAAATTAAAAAACCCTCACCTACTGCATCAAAACAAAGCAAATCTTCAAACTATTTTCGGATATTACGTCCTGTCCAAGTATCAAATACATATCAGGTAGATTTCCTTCTTCCAGGCCTAGAAACGTGTTCGGCAAATTTATATTTATTGCTCCTGTCTCATCCTTTTAATTCCCCCGAATTAAACCGCATTCCCTTTTGGTCACCACCTTCCAAGCCTGTTTCATCTTTAAGCGCATGTGTGCATGCATGACCGACATAAGTAGCCCAAAGATTTTTATCTACGTTGGGATAGTATTTCATGTTTTCTCAAAGGACAAGACTTGAGATTCATTGGCTGGAGCACAGATGATGATGGAATTTCCTCTTCTTAAGAAGCTTGAAAGAACTTTTGAAGGATGAGCTTTTAATAGATTGCAAGGAGATGAAGCATGTCTTGCTGCCATCCAGGTAGTTAGTTAGCCCGTGGGCCTTCCAGTTCTGACTTGCAGGCCGCTCGCTCCAGACAGAAGCGTAGTATTTAAATGAGACGGTTGGAGAGTCGTGCGCCTGCTCCCTGTCTCTTCATTTGCTGATTCATTCATGTATTCATTCAACAAATATTCACTGAGCCCCTCTGTGATGGGCCCGGAGTGGATCCGGGGGAATTAGTAGTAAATAAATCATAGCCCTCCTTGGATGCACAGACTAGGAGAGGAAACAGAAGTATCAGCAGATGAATCACCGTAGCATAAAAGCTCCGGAGAAGTCGCAGGGAGCTCTGAGAACTCTTCATGTTCCCGATAAACGGTGGTGGCCATTTATTTAACCACAGATGAAACGCCTAGTTCTAAAGAGTTTGAGCTCAAGGAAGCAAGCTTATCCAGTCCTAGTCGGCTGCCTTCTATCATGCAGAGGTCCTGAACCTCACAAAGCCCTGGATGGCCCCAGCTCCACAGCGGTGGGCAGGCTGGGCTATGGCCAGAAACGACACAAAATTGTGGTTGTAGTGCCAGGCCAGTGTGGCTCAGTGGTTGAGCATCCACCCATTGCCAAATGCCAGGCATGTGCCTTTATTTTAATTCTCTATTTTAATTCTTACAACTACTCCTCTTGGATGCCTCGTATGCATTTAATAATTTCTGGGTCCACCTGGCTGGTGTTGCTCAATGGTTGAGCGCTGACTTTTGAGCCAGGAGGTCATAGTTTGATTCCTGGCCAGGGCACATGCAGGCTCAGTCCCCAGTAGGGAGCGTGCAGGAGGCAGCTGATCAGTGATTTTCTCTCATCAATGATGTTTCTATCCCTCTCCCCTTCTCTCTTTCTCTCTGAAATCAATAAAAACGTATTTTTAAAAGATTTATGGTTGTAGCCAAATGACTATGCCCTTACCTTGGTCCAGACACTGTTTAAAACACTTTAATTTATTGCACCCTCAAAACTACCCTGGGGAAAAAAAATAAAACCACCCTGGAAGGTAGGTACTCTTGTCATTTCCACTCATAAAGATGAATCTGAGGCACAGAGATGAAGGGTAATGCCTCCAAGCACACAGTTTGTAAATGGTAGAGCTTATGCCTTTATTAGAGGCCCAGTGCACGAAATTTGTGCATGGGCGGGGGTCCCTAGGCCTGGTGGGCAATCAGGGCCGATCAGGGCCAGGCCAATCGCGGCCCGAAGGCCCCGGCGGGGTTAGGAGAGGAGGTGACAGTTGCCAGGCAGGGTGCTGAACAGATGCCAGACGCCGACACTGCCCTCAGTGCCCCACCACCCCACGGTTCCACGCCTCCCCCCTCCTCCTTCCCTTGGTGCCACACCACCACCGGGTGCCTGCTGGCAGGGGAAGGGACAGGGGGGCCGGGGGAGGTTTTGATCCCCACTTAGGAATGTGCAGGAGGCAGCTGATCAATGATTCTCTGTCATTATTGATATTTCTATCTCTATTTCCCTCTCAAAAATCAATCAAATATGTATTTTTTAAACGCAAGGGTTTTAGAGGAAGAAAGATAGGGCAAGGGAGCTATTGATGGGGGCATTTGAGATCTTGCTCACATTTCAGACAGGATAATGTAAGGTGGTCCTCAGTGGGTGACAGGCGAGGTGTGGCAGTGGGTGGAGAAGGGCCCTGCGGGCTGAGGAACGGGCTGCAATGACTGGGAATGTCTGTGATGGGGACCCCGGGCGTGTGTTGGGGCCATCGCTGGGATCACTCATCCCCAAGGGGTTTTGATTCCGGAGGGGAGGAGAAACACGGAGATCAGCAGGCCTTTCTTAGCCTAGAAGGTGAGGCGGGCGGCAGGAGTGGGCTGCCCCGCTTCCCTACAAATGTAAACAGTGTAACTGGACATGGACGCCAGTCAGCGGCCAAATCAATGCCCAGCCAGCCCTGGTGGCTGTGTCCTGCCACTCTCTGGCTGCACTGCGACGCTATTGGCCAGGGAGGCCGAAGCCATGCCCCCAAGTGCAGGCAGTACTAAAGGAAGGGGTGGGCAGGAAGCCAGAAGCTGGAAGTGGGCGCTGAGGCAGCCCGGTATATGCGCTGTCAGCCGCAGAGCTGGACGGGCAGCAGCTATGGTGCCACCGGCTTTGGAGTCGGAGGGGCTGCGCTTCCTGCACATCACCAGTGAGTCCCTGCGCGCCCGCAGTGCGCCAGCCGAGCCAGGCGGGACCAGGGGAGGCCTGTCCCTCCCTGGAGCTGTTCTTCCCAGGGTGGCAGCTCTGGCTTCTTTTTTATTTTCAAATTTTTTTTTTTTTTTTATTGGAAAGCAAGCTCTGGGCTTGCGGTTCCTGGTATCCCTAGGCCATTGCATGTGCCTCCAGGCTTCACTGCACCCCCCTCGCCCTCCTCCTGAATTGAGCGTCTGGCCCCTGGTGGTCAGTGCACATCATAGCAACTGGTCGACCTGTCGTTCTGGTCTGTCTGCCGTAATGGTTGCTGGGCTTTTATTAGAGAGATATGGTCAATGGGATACAACCTGGGTGGGGGGGGGGGGTCTTGAGTTAACTCCCTGCTATGGGTGTTCTCAATCTCTCTCTCTCCCTCCATCCTTCCTTCCTTCCCACTCTCTCCTCAGCCCCCATCTCTCATAAAAGTAATCCACAATATTTGTAAAAGCCAAAGAATTGTGCTTTGTGGGTTTTAGGATTCTGAGTTCATAGGAATGCACCATTTACTCAAACATTAAACTTTTATCTGCTATGAATCCTCTCATACAGCTCTAACACATACAGGATATATATTTTTTAAAAGTAATGACATGAAATCTACTAGGTGAAAAAATGCATAATTATAAAAATGTATGTAAAACATAAAAGTAACAATCTAATTTTTCTTTCAATGAGACAAACCAAATTTAAAACAAAACAAAAAAATCAGCAAAGGTCAGGTCCCTGAATACACTTAAAAATCATGCCCATCAAATCGCTGCAAAATTATAGGTTATTTAAGAAAAACCATAAGAACAAGGCCCTTCCTTACTTTTCAAAGATGAAAGAAGACAGACGTCTGAACTCCAGCGAAATATCTGAGCATTCATTTTGCCCGAGGGACTGAATCCCACTCATCAGACCTCATATTCTCACAAGGAGAGACACTGCTTTGAATGAAAACCTTGTCATGGGAAGGTCTCTATATTCTATGTGTTACTTAAGAAAAGAGCAAGCTCTTTATATTAGTGTCTTGTGATAAATTATTACAGCACAATTTGTCAAATTAGCCAACAACAACCTTGGAAAGCATTCGGGGCGGAAATAGAAAAGACTAGGGCTCAGGAAAAGTAAATTATCCTTGAGGATGGCTCTTCATGGCTCTTCACATTCTTTTGAGAAGACTCGTTCTTATCGATTTGGGAGGACTCTTGACACAGGTTAGTGAACATCGGCTGGTGTTGCCCTTTCGCTGTCCTCCTCCTGCTTCTGGTCGCAGAATCACTGTGTGATAAACAATGCCTTCCAGGTATTTTGCATGACTCAGACCTCGCCCTTTCCCCGCCACAGCAGGAGCACGGGATCCAGGCCTCGCCAGGAGCTTCAGGGGGGAGAATCCCCTGGAATCTCTGAACAAAAGGGAAACAGGAACGAGAGAGAAAGAGCCCTCCTGATGCAGGGATTATTCAAATGCTCCAGGTGACCGACCGGGCTGAGCTGAAATCCTTCTGGAAGCCTGGCTGCTGGTGCCGTGGACAAGCCGTTCCTCTCTGGGGCAGGGGCTGTTACTGGGCAGGACAGAAGGGACTGGGCTGCGGGCAACCAACGTGGCTTCCTCAGGAACTCATTTCAGGCAACTGCCAACATTATTTGGTGCACAATCCAATCTTCCTCTAATTATTTCAATGTGACCTTTGCTCTGTCCCAGTCCATAGCGATGCTTGATCTTTGGCTCCGCGGAGACCTCCCTCTTCCTAGATCAGTTCTGTACCAACTTTAATGAATGAATTCTTACACCTGGGAGAAGACAGTTCACCCCCCTTCTCCTTCTTCCTCTGCCCATGCCTGCACATTTACACTCCCATGCTCATTTTAATCTTTTTGTTTCAAGTTCCATTAAAAACCTTTATAATATTGAGTGCATCTGTGAAAAGATGACATGCTCCCTTGAATTACTGAAGTTCTTGTTGTGCTCCTCGGGAGAGTTTAATAACTTTCTTTTAAAAGAAAATATTCTTATTGATTTCAGCAAGGAAGGGAGAGGGAGAGGGAAATAAAAATATCAGTGAAGAGAGAATCATGGATTGGCTGCCCCCTGCACACCCCACACTGGTGATTGAGCTTGGCAGTCTGGGCATGTACCCTGACCAGGAATTGAACCATGACCTCCTGGTTCCGAGGTCAACATTCAACCACTGAGCAATGCTGGCCGGCAATAACTTTCTTTATATTGGTCTTAGGCATTTTGTGTGTTAATTTTTTAAATGGAATTGTTTTAACCATTATATTTTCTAAATAATGTTTGTTTATTCTTATACTAGCGACCCGATGCACAAAATTCATGCAAGGGGCTCAGCCCTCGCAGCCCCGGCTTTAACCAGAAGGTCATTTGGTGGTATGGTCTAATTAGCATATTACGCTTTTATTATTATAGATGGGAAAGCTATTGGTTTCGCAATTAGGATGGTGAGCCCTCTTTGTTCTAACAATTCTCAGTGTTTCTTCAGTTGTCCAGGTAGACAACTTCAATAACGTAAATAACGGTATTTTTGCCACCTCTTTCCTAAGGAAGACTCCTCATTTCCTACTTTCACTAATTACACTGGCAAGCACCTGCAGAACCTTGTGAACACGGATCACCCATAACAGGGCATGTTGGTTTTAGTTCCAACTGCAATGACATGATTCTAGTGGGATCAGGAGTGAGCAAGGGGTTGACTATTGGTTTTAGATTATATATAGGGTGTCCCAAAAATGTATACACATACTTTGAATAATTTTAAAGGCAGTGCTTATTCAAATACATTTCATTTTCAAAATTGAGCTATCTCAGCAGTTAAAGTGTGTATGCATTTTTGGGAGACACCTTGTATATAATAAAAATTATCATACCTAAAGTATTCAATTCCAATTTTGCCAAGATTTTTTTTTTGCCTTTTATTTTTTGTTGTTGTTGAGACCAAACTTACCTGTGAAGTGCACAGATCTCATCTGTTATCGTCAGATGAGTTTTGAAAAATCCATACAGCCATACAGCTCACACCCCTCACAAATTGGAAACATTTCTATCATGCCAGAAAATTCCTTCTTCTTTTCTGCCCATGCCCCTCCACACCCCGACTCTGAGGCAACCATTGCTCAGTCTGTCATTATAGATTAGTCTTTATTGAGATATAATTCACATGAGAAAATTTGTGCTTTTTAAGGATACAGTTCAATGGTATTTATTATACAGCAGGTCCTCAAGGTAACACTGTTGATGAGAAAAAAAGCTCAATTCCCGGCCGGGGCCCCTTAGTCTTGGCTGACTGAGACACTTGGTCAGCCCAGGTATCAGCCATAGGTTGCACTTTGTGTTATGCCACTGATACCCCCAAGACTTCAGGAAAACCTGGTGGGAGTCCCAGCTGAGTCTTAGCTGTGCTTTGGGGAAGGGGGGGAGGGCTGCATCCCCGGGAGGAGAAAGCTGTGACAACCTGCCCAAAAAGTGACGTTCATAACCGGGTGAGAGGGTATTAGCGGAGACTGTCAGTGTGAACCAGGGCTGGTTAGGGGAACCCAGAGAGCCCAGGAGGAAGGGGGACGACGATGGCTCCAAGGACCAGGCCTGGGTTCCGTGAATGTTAAAGACAATCCTGACCTTGAAGCAGGCAGACCTGGGGACATCTGAGTGGCGTACATTTCTAGACATCTTCCTATATTCTTGGGATAAACACACGGCCACCTCAGAATGGACTTTCCATTCATTTCTTTGGTAACGAATGCACAGATGGCGTTCTGCAGGCCTCAGGCAGGTGATCCCACATAGAACTGCCCGAACATGAAGCTCTTCTCCCGTGGGAGGAGCCAGACAATCGCCTTCAGACCTGGCTCCCCCTCGTCCTAGTTGTAGGACCTTCGGAAATTCCTGAAGTCTCTGGAGCGTCGTGCTCCCCGCGCCTTCCTGCCTTTCACAGTCGCTCGGGAAAACCAGTGAGGTGGTGTCTGCCAACCAGGCCACACTGTGAGGTCTTGGGGGCCCTCCGTCCTCTGCCTTGTGGGCCCTTCTCCCATGAAAAAAAAATAGCAGAGGGCAAACACAGTCCAGATCGGACTCCTTCTTGTGTTCCTTATCATTATCTTAATTTTATCATGGGAATTCATGAATATGGTATCGTATCAGTATATTCATTGTTTTCTTCTGGCTTTCCAAGACATTCAAATGATAACATTCCCGTGGGCGCTAGGCGCGGCACCCACTGGGGCTCCCTGGGGCCACGCGCTTGACACGGGACGGGCACGCAGTAGGTGTTCCACGGTGTGCAGCCTCTCTCTCTCTCTCTCTCTCTCTCTCTCTCTCTCTCCCACCGCGCAGCGAAAGAAACGTTTTCAAAACCTCCGAGTGGCGGATTAAAATTCAAGAAATAGAGTCCACAGGAAAAACGTCCCCCACGCCAGTGGGGATCTGCCACAGCAGGTTTCACTTACGGCGAATATCACTTTACTGCTTTTAACCAACTTAAAAGAAAATGTTGTAAGGCCATTCATTCTACATGTCTGTTTCACATCAGTCACAATTATAAGCCCGCTTCACTTCTCTCCCCTTGTTATACCTCATAAATTGTGTAACTAGAATGTATGTGTAGTGTATGGATTACATTAGGCATTGTCAGAAGCAGCCTGATAGTAAGCGTTGCCCCCCGCCCCCTCCCCGCACATCTGAACCCACCCTGGCGGGGCCGAGAGCCCAGCCCGGGGACAGGGAGCCTGTGTCCTCCGGGCCCCTCCTGGGAACTGCTATGACCAGCGCCACTTTGCAGTCGCAGGGCTCCAGTTCTAGGACAGATGTGTTCATCTGCCTGCGGGATGGTCATCCCAAAGTAAAGCAAACATCACGTTTCCAGGGAAACCTTGCGTGGGGGTGCGGGGACCGTGGGTGTCCAGGGCGGGCGGGCGGAGCCCCCGAGAGGAGCGCGATGCCCTCAAAGGCCTCCGCCACCGCCTCTGAGCTCCCACCTTCCTGGTCCCCGCTCTTCCATTCCCGGCGAAGACCCCGGAGTCAGCAGCTGTCCGTCCCATAAGGAAACAACTAGGGAGATGAAATAAATGGCAGCCCGGCCGCTCTGGCAACCATTTGGACAGCGCGGCCGGCTTCCCCTTCCCGCCGGCCCTCCCCCACCCACCCCTGGTCCTTCCTCCTCACCTTGTAAAGAACCCAGGAAGGGACTCGGGGATGGCCAGCAAATATTTCTGTTGGAAAGATACAGTAAAAAAAAAAAAAGTGACATGGTCAAAGAATAGATTCCATCTTCTAAATGAAACAGCTTTAATAGAGTTATAATTTATCACTCGTGTTGCATTTATAAGATCATTGAAATTCAAGACTGTCTCATTGATGGAGGGACGGGAGAGAGCTGCTTCCCACATGTGCTCCTCCCGATAACCCACACTGAGACCCTTTGAAGCTCCAGCACTTGTGAAAATTGAATCTTTTTTTTTTTTTGATAGAAAGTTTTCCAAAATGTCACACATGTTGCCCAGCCTTCCTCAGCAGACTTCTCTGAAACAGAATGGAGCCTTCCGTGAGGGTCACCCCATGGCCTTCTGCTAATGCACACGAGTCTGGAAACCACGCAGGCGGGGTTCGCAGCTGCCGCTGCTGCTGTACGGCCCCAAAGTCCTGGGGGGGTCCACGTCTCTGAGGGATGCTGTGTTCCCACCCACAGGGATGGGGTAAAACTGGCTGCCTCGGAGCGATGCTGGGAGGGGTGTGGGACTTGCCACAGATTTAAAATATTCAGCCAGCACGATGCCTGGGAGAGAGTAAGCGTTAAAAAGTGTGTCGTCAAAACCTAAATGTCTAACCCAGTGGTTCTCAACCTTCTGGCCCTTTAAATACAGTTCCTCATGTTGTGACCCAACCATAAAATTATTTTCGTTGCTACTTCATCACTGTCATGTTGCTACTGTGATGAATCGTCATGTAAATATCTGATGTGCAGGATGGTCTTAGGCGACCCCTGTGAAAGGGTCGTTCGACCGCCAAAGGGGTCGCGACCCACAGGTTGAGAACCACTGGTCTAATCAAATAAAACGAATATGCAAGATGAAAGTGCAATGAAACTAGGATACCCGGCAAGAGCCTGGCTCAGATGCAGAGATGTGCTCACAGGATTCTCAGTGAGCGCCACGAACCCTACCTGCCATAGACGGCCGGCCGGCAATCATCACGCCTTTTTAGTTCCTTGTCTGCTTTTTCATGGTTTTCCCAACTTTTCTTTCTACAGTCAGTCTGCTGGGGTCAGAGCCCACCTTTTCCTTCTCGCTGGGAGCAGTGCCTACCTCCGCCGGCATCTCTTCAAGTATTTTGCTTCTAACGTTCTGTGAGATGGAAAAACACATAAGCAAGTGGAACAGAAGTGTTTGTAAGTAAGACCCAGCGAGTTCTAAGGCCTGGCTTTAGCCTTTTTTTTTCCTACAAGGAAAAAATATTTCAACTTTCGATGCACACTATTAGTCAGGATGGGGTAGGTTTTGCTGCAGGAACAAACAACTGTGAAATCTCAGGGGTCTTAACACAGCAGAAGTGTGCTTCTCGCCCATTCTATGTGTCCACTTGGGGTGCAGGGGAGCTCTGCTCAGCCTGGTCATTTAGAAAGCCAGGCTGACAGTGGCTCCATCTCAACCTCTGCCGCTGCAGTCCCCGTGTCAGGGACTGGGAAGTGGAGAACCGCTCAGCAGGTCTTACGCATTCCGTAGGAAAAGACATAGGTCGTTAGGCTTGCATTTTTTCTAATATATGTTTTATTGATTTCAGAGAGGAAGGGAGAGGGAGAGAGATAGAAACATCAATGATGAGAGAACCATTGACTGGCTTCCTCCCGCACACCCCCTACTGGGGATTGAGCTCGCAACCCAGGCATGTGCCCTTGACTGGGATTGAACCTGGGACCCTTCAGTCCACAGGCCAACACCCTATCCACTGAGCCAAACCAGCATGGGCAGGTTTGCATTTTATGGGTGAATACAGATACCATGGCGGTCACACATTTTCTAGAAGGTAGAAAAATGCCATTCTGTCACGGGCTGGCAATGTGGACGGGAGAGAGCTGGGTTATCTCATGCATGGCCCCGGGTTTATACATTTTAGCCGATAATAACCCCCGTTATACATTACCGAGCGCTTTCCCTCTGTGCCATGTCCTGTACCGGGTGCTTCACACGGCACACTTATTTCCCTTTGCACATGAGGCGAGTCTTCATGTGCTACTGGCCGAAACAGCCTTTTGATTATCTGAAATCGACTTTATTTTCACTCGGAGCAATAGGTTTTATCTCAGAAATTTAAATGCATCACTCCCGGGCATTTATGACGACACCTGTAACATAACTCTCCATATTCCGCTGGCGACTGCTGCTTTGGGGAAGTACGCTTGTAGGTCTAATTGTCGTCCATTTGTAGGTAATTTTGTTTTGTTTTTCCTCTCGGAGGGTTTTTAGGGTGGAGACTCTGGAGTTGAGCTACCCTGATGAAAACCGGGTTTGCTTTTAATTATGCAACATGGAACCTGGTGTGCTTCAATTTGAAGACTCATGTGCTACATAATAAGAATTCTTGACTGTTATCTCTTTGCCTCGGACTCTATTTTTTCCCCATTTGGAACTCTTAGTAAACATATGTAGGACCTTATCATTTGATCAATTTCATAGAGTCTATCTCTTTATCTTTGGTGTTATATTCTAGGTGATTTCCTCAGATCTGTCTTCCAATTCACGTATTGTCTCATCAGCAGTATCTACTTTATAGCCTAACTTATCCATTTGGTTTTCGTTTCTTTTACTCTACTTTTTATTCTTAGAATTTTTCCCAACTCTGTTTTCAGATAATTGTGTGAGTTGCTTTGTGATGACTGTTACTGTCTCTATGTCTTGAAATGTTTTAGAATGCTTATTTTAAAGTCTTTTTTAGATTGTGCTATTATTTCCAGTTCTTGAGATGAAAATTCTCCCATTTGTTTTGTCTACTGGTGCCCTCTGTGTTTTTTTTTTCTTTCCTGTTCTCTTCTCTTTATGCTAACTCTTCTTTCTGAAGACGAGAGGGAAAGGGCCGTCCACAGAAGCTTCATGTGCTCTAGAGCAGCAGTTGGCAACCGCGAGGTCCCAAAGGTTGGCGACCGCTGCTCTATGGCATCCCCGTGGGAGTATTTTGAGCTTGGCTGATTCTGGGCAAGATTTTAGGTTCATTTCTTAGTTGTGGGTCCCCATAGCACACGCGTAATAGAAATTCAGGCCTTGTACCATTTTGGGCACAGACTCCTCAGGTATTTATTTATTTATCTGTGATTTCTGTTACTATCCTGGGCCAGGAAAACAAGCAGCTCTCTTGCATTCCCCTAGGCCAGTGGCTGGTGTCTGTGGTCCCGGATTCAGGGGACGGTGGAGGAGGACTGCAGGGCCCCGGCTTTACGCGGCAGCCGGGTTCTTGCCCCGGGCACTTGTGGGGCTCAGCCCCACAGAACTGTCCTCACAGAACTTCAGCCGCTACAGCCTCTCCCTCCGCCTGAATCCATGTGAGCATCTTCATTCCACCCCCCCCCCCCCCCGTTACCACTGTGACTTCGAGTATCCTCTTTATTGCTGGCACTAGAGAATATATATATATATCGGTTTCGAGTTTGAAACTGTGTCAAAAACTGGGAAGAGGATATGTTTTCATCCATATTTACGTAAGTGCAAAGTGGGAGTGTGGTTGTTTTGTATTGTTTTCCATCAGCTTGGGTTGGTGCTACCAAGCTGAAGCCACAGAAAGAAAATTTGATGAGTAATGCACAGAACTTGGCCAATTATTACATGGAACTGACCTTGTTTGCATCACCCATTCCCCTTGAAAAGGAGATTCTGAGACAGGGATTTGGGAGCAACTCATGGGAGGAAACACCAACAGGGAAGTGAGGAAATGAGACAGGGAAGGGAGGGGGAGGTAAAGGGCGTTATCAACCCAGGTGCTATTCTGAGGGCCTGGAACTTCATCCCCTGGGGAAACCCTAGGAGTTCAGCGCTCCCGGGAGGTGGGGGAGAGGGGGGGAAGCTGTGGTATTTATACAAGCTACTGCGTGTCATGGGTTCAGGGATGCCTGCAGAGGGAACCTGCCAACATTTCCAGCCTGCCACGTGGATGGGTTTATTTATACACTGACGTGCAATAAATTATCCCAAACTTCATGGCTTATTACAATATTTAGTATCTCATATTGCCTGTAAGGGTCAGGAATTTTGGAATAGCTTTGCTACTTGGTTCTGGCTTAGGGTTCCTCATAAGGTTACAGTTAGGAATTGGCAGGGCTTTTGTTACGTAAAGACTGAAGCTGAAAGATCTGCTTCAGGATGGCTCACTCACAGGGCTGGCCAGTCAGTGCAGGCTTTGGCTGGAGGCCTCAGTTGCTTCCCATGCAAAACTCTCTCTCCATTTGACCACTGGAGTGTCCTCTGAGGCATATGGCTCACCCCCCGCCAAGTGAGCGATCTGAGAGGCAGCAGGGCCACGGTGCCTTTCATGGCCGAGTCATGACAGTCCCACTGTCATACCACCACATCCCGGGTGACAGAAGCAAGTCAAGTCATGAAGTCTGGCTTCTATTCAAGGGGAGAGGAGGGAGGAGAGTCAGTATCTGCGAACGTATTTTTAAGTCATCACAGCAGGCAGAACGGGCTCTGGCAGCCAGAGACGGCCCCAGGCAGAGAAATGCAGGTGCACTCGGAAGTCAGGCAGGCTGACTATCAGGGCAAAAGGGAACGGGTCGGGCACCCACAGTGTCCTCGACAGCAATAAATAAAGACGAGGCCATTGTCAAGGCAAGGAGACATGGACTTGACCGCTGGATGGGAGGAGTTGCAAAGTGACACTGCACAGGGCATGCAGACAGAGCGGGGCGAGGATTCGGCACATTTTAAGAATCAATCTGCTGTAACCACTAAAAAAAGAAAACCTGCTAATTAGATTATGATACCCCTTTGATTACAAGATGTATCACAGTTTCAGAGATACTAATGCAAGAAAAAAGTACATGTTAAAATCAACAAACATAATAGTTGCACACACACACAAAAATAGTTGCACGAAGAATTTCAGAGCTAGAGGCCCAGTGCACGAAATTCGTGCACAGGTAGAGTCCTTAGTGGCTGCTGGCTGGGGCCTCCCTTTATTCCACACCACCCCCTGGTGGTCAGCACACGTCATAGCGAGCGATTGAACTACCGATCGGTTGAACTCCCGAGGACACACTTCGCATATTAGGCTTTTATATATATAGATATGTATATGTGAAGTGAAGAAGTTAGACAGGAAGGGAAAGTGGACAATAGAGGGTGTTATCAATTATACACACACACACACACACACACACACATAATTGTTGCAAAACCAAACACTCCTAACAGTGTCTTCCATCATATACAGGTGCCATTTGAAGTTAAGCAAAGGCAGGGGGGTGGTGTGGGGTGTTAGGTTTCATTCCTCACCGGGCCATGTCCCAGAACTTGAGCAGGTGGTTTCATCTCTCTGAGCCTCCATTTTCACATCTGAAATTAGACAAGGCACCATTCTGATTCTCCTACAGATCAATTAAAGATGAGTGCAAACTAGTGTTTAAGATTAACATGTTCTTGAGATGTCAGGCACTGCAGATGTGCAGAAGCAGCTGTGCAACTCAGAGGCCACATAACAGAAAATGACATTTTCTTCTTGGAAGCTCAAGAAAAACAAAGTCGCCAAGTCCTCATGTTCCTAGTCAACGCGGGATGATTCCTGCATCTTCAAGAAACATCACTGCTGAAAGACAAAACTGGGGGGTGGGGGTGTGGGGGGAGTGATGGTAGACGGTGATGGGGACTTGAGTGTAGTCCTACAAAAGCAGATCCTGCATATCAATGAAGGCAAAAAAAAGCCCAGTTGGTCGTTTTCTAGCTGCTTCGATAAACCCAGGCGCAGGAGAGCACACAGCTCACTGCCTGGAGCTCACACACCTGGTTACTGGCCACACAGGGCCGTTTCCGAACGCCGTCTACGCAGGACAAAAACAGAGGCAGAACCTGGGGCTTTCGGCCAGAAAAATCCAGGCTGCCACTCGGGGAGCTGAAAGCTCCCAGGTATAGAGAAATGACACACACCTGAGCAGGTCTGATGTATATTCCTCTCCTCGGAGGGCAGCAGAACACATCCCTGGGCCATTCATCATGCAGCTAAAATTAGATCCTGCTTAGAAGGAATGATATATTACTGATTACATAATAAAGATAGCGATATTTCTCATGAGAAACAGAAGGGAGAGAGATAGAGTTAGGTGCAGGGCAAATATACCCTTGATATGAAAAATGGATTCATTAAGTATTTAATCTTTATCCCATTCCTGTGGAATAAATGCACACATACATCACACATGTTTTAAAGTGACTTGATAATTAATACTGTTACACTTGAGGACGACCCTGGTTCTCATGGGGGAGTCCCAACCAGGAGCCAGAGGATGCAGGCGGGGGCATGCCCTCCGCCCACCTCTGCATGGAGGGCGTGGCTGCACTCGACCAGCCCCGGGACCAGCCCCGGGACCAGCCCACCAGCACGGACAGACAGACGGATGGACGGGTGAGCTGTGGGTCTGCAGGGCCATCTCCTTGTGTTTTGGTGAGGCCCAGCGGCTGGCACTGGGGCTTCCCTGAAGGAGACGGGTTGTACGGTTCTGTGGCCACAGAGATGGCAGCTGAAAAGGCACCACAGGCCTGTGACTTGAATGTGGCCCTTGTGCTCCCCTCTTCGCACAGAAGCCTGCCCCCTCTCCACGGCATCTACATCCCTGCAAGGTCCTTGCCATAAAGGGCAAACCTCACTTAAAAAAAAAAAAAGCCTGTAGCCACGGAGGAGGCATTTCCAGATATCTTGGCGACGATATTCTGACTTAAAACAAACACAAGCGTGTTCGGTTGCAGTTTAAACAAACACGCAGATTTGTAGCGCCTTGGGTGTCAAAGCTCAGTAAAAACAAATCTGGGTGAAATGAACAAAATAATTCTACGAAGAGTAGCTCTGAATCGTAAAGTGATCCGACGGACGTTAGTGTGAAAGGGAACACGGTTAGGAGTGAAATACCAACAGGCTCTGCGGGATTAAAAGCTCATCACCTGTCTGTTTACACTGCAGGGAAAGGACAGGCTCTCCAAGCCAGAGGGACGTGGGCCCTGGTGCCGGCTCTGACACCTACTGGCCAGGTGGTTCTCAGACACGCCACCCGCCCGCGCCTGAGCTCGCTTCATCTGTGCTGTAAAAACCAAACCCGCCTAAAGCTGGCAGCTTTCACAGCACCCAGCCCGGGGTCCGGGAAGTCAACAGCCATTAGTTCTCTTTTCTTCTCCCTCCCGCCGAGTCTACCGACCTAGAGGAGCTCAGACAGGTAATGCCCGGCACTTCGTGTGGCAAAGAATTTACTTCTCTCCACTCCAGCAGGCTGGAGGTAAATAAAGTTCTAAGGAGTTAGCAGGAGCACGTTCATAGGGAAAGTCCCTGAAGTAGTCAGGCTAGGATAGGCTCTGCGGCAATAAAAATAACCCCCAATGCTCCATGGCTGAATATGCTATGTCTCTGCACGGCCTCTGTCCACTGGGGGTCCCTAGGGAGTGTGCGCAATTGAGTCAGGCGGGGACATTCTCAGACCGCATCCCTGTCATTAGGCGACACAAGACTGTATAAGCTGATGATCATACACACAAGTTATTTAGAACCTGTAAGGCAGCGGTTCTCAACCTGTGGGTCGCGACCCCTTTGGGGGTCGAATGACCCTTTCACAGGGGTCGCCTGAGACCATCGGAAAACACATATATCATTACATATTGTTTTTGTGATGAATCACTATGCTTTCATTATGTTCAATTTGTCACAATGAAAATACATCCTGCATATCAGATCTTTACATGAGGATTCATACCAGTAGCAACATGACAGTTATGAAGTAGCCACGAAAATAATGTGATGGTTGGGGGTCACCACAACAGGAGGAACTGTATTAAAGGGGCGCGGCATTAGGGAGGTTGGGAACCGCTGCTAAGGTGACCAGATAGGGGCGCTGCCCCCGCCCAGGGTTTGCATGCCCTCCATCCACAGTGACGATCAGATTCCTTACAAGACAGCGAGCGTGCTGCACGCCTTCAGCTTTCCTTACACCACCGAGATTCCTTCTTCATTAACTTTACGGCAGACAATGACAAAATATAAGCTTACCAATCGTTTTTTAAAAACGTATTCTCACCAAACCCCGGGACGGCAGGTTTCCTGACACAGAGCGCTGCCCGCTGAAGAGGAAGAGGGGAGAACGCCCGGACACGCCACTGCTCCATGGCTGTGGTCAGACAGGCGTTGGGGTCTGTGGTCAGACAGGCCTCCTGGAGAAGGCGCCCCCGATCTCAGGCCTGAAGGCAGGGAGGGCGGCAGCTGTGTGACCCTCGGGGGAGAGATTTCTAGGCAAAGGAAACCGTCCACGAGAAAGTTCCGTGAAGGGTGTGGCTTGTGGAACAAAGAGGAAAGCGCGGGGTGAGGCTCATGCTCAGGGCAGTTCCTCGTCCGGGTGCTGACGAGCCGACCGCCTGAAGGGCAGCGGGTGGACACGCGATGTGCAGGAGGAGCCGGAGCTGGATGTGGTTTTACTGCGCCAGGGACCAGCAGCGGGCCTTACAGACTGTGTTCTGGGGACCATCTAGGCCAGTGATGGCGAACCTATGACACGCGTGTCAGAGGTGACACGCGAACTCATTTTTTTGGTTGATTTTTCTGTTAAATGGCATTTAAATATATAAAATAAATATCAAAAATATAAGTCTTTGTTTTACTGTGGTTGCAAAGATCAAAAAATTTCTACATGTGACACGGCACCAGAGTTAAGTTAGGGTTTTTCAAAATGCTGACACGCCGAGCTCAAAAGGTTCGCCGTCACTGGTCTAGGCTCTTCTGCGTCATGTTTATGAAACGCGGAGACCTGGTGGCCCCGGCTGGTTTTCCCTGGGAGTGATACGGAGTAATCTTTATTAATCTTATTTTAAATCTGTTACCATTGTGCATGATCGCAGAAGACCACGTTGAAAACATACTGCAATATAAATCACAGGCATACACGAATATGAAAGAGAGGACAATTATATACCCAAATAAAAACCTGTCTGTTCTATTACACCGGAACGCATTTTGTAAATGTAAATATTGTACACAAATGCTAGATAGATATAGTCATGGACTCTTCCTCCGGTTTCTTTTTTAAACAAGCCTCTCCGGAAGGCGAAGAGGTGTAATGTCATGTTTCAGAGTTCTCTCAGGCCCGCATTTTCCAGATCCAACAGTAAAACCAAGGAAGCCATGATCTCAGTAGCGACAATGAAGAGATGGTTGGGGGCCAACAAGTAGGCTCAAGTCCTACCTTGCCGTTGAGTAGCTGGTGACCTTGGACAAGGTGCATGATCTATTCAAGCCCTTGTTTCAAACTATTGCTGTTGGAACAAAAGGAGGCTATTGAGAGGGTGTGGCCCAGGGACAAGTTCACTGGTACCATCTCACTCTCACCAGAGGGCATGGCTGTGGGCAAGGATCACAGGCTCATGTACTTCGAAATGCACCGGACAGGCTCAGGCTACTGGGATACGCGGGAGACCCTGGCGTGGCTGTGCCCTCGCCCTGGATGGCTTGGGGTGGATGCCGAGCTCTCTCATCGATCCTCTCGGACGGTTTAGATCCGGGAGGGACCGGATCAGCCCGAGCCAGCTGGCTGGCTGCGCGCTTAGCCTAGCCGGTTTGGCTTCTGATTCTTCATTCATTAAGGAATTTGATAATCATTTTAAAAATGGTTTCTGGAGAGAATTCTTCCTGAAACATAGTGTCACCTGGAAACTCATAAAGGGTGATGCCATCCCACCCAGACAGGAAGCCGGCCACAGGGATGCCTTTGGAGGACTGTAGAGATGGATGTCATTCACGATGGAGGAAGAGATCCACGTTGGGCAGATTTCCTCTGCAGCTACCGGGGTATCAGTATGTCCCCGCTTCTCTCCTTTCAAAACATAGACCATGAGTGCAAGCGTCAGAATCAGCGGCACTGACCCCAGGTGGCAACCGGGAGTGTAAATGAGATGAAAGGGGAGTCAACGCCTCACCTGCTGGCGAGGCCGCCCTTCCGGTCCCACCGCTGTGGGCCCCCATTCTTCCTGCTGAGCCCCATTGGACCCTCGTGGAGGGGCTGGTTGAAACAGCACAACCTCGAGCTTCCCCAGGAGAACCCCGGCCTCCTCTGGACAACCAGCGTCTGGAAGACTCAGCATCTTTCCACCCAGAGCGTGGATGTGGCCTCACTGACATCATGAGGGACTTGGTGCATCCGTGTGACCAACTTCGCTTCCTGTTGGGCCAAAAGGAGACAAAAGGCTTAATTTAAAAAACAGGCTGCCTCTTCTAGCCGCTGCGACCGGTCAGTAACGTATCTTGTAAATACAAACGCTTAAGAGTCCAGCATGTGGGCAAACACGCTTAACGGTGAACACAAATGGATTCTGTGCACAGACAGGCTGCTTAGTTTCATGGGGGAAAGGTAAGTCCAGAGCGAGGACTTGGGTTCAAGTCTGAAGTCAAATCCTGTCGCTGCATGACCTTGGGCATGGCCATCTCACGTCTCAGAAGGTACTTACTCATCTATAAAATAGAAATGATACTACGGATTTCAGGCTCCGCGTACAATCGGGTGGAATTAAAACAGCTATGAAACTATAAGAGTAACTACAGTGTAAATGGTAGAGTTATTTCCAATTTTTATAAGAATTACTGAACACCTTATCCTTAGACCATATCAGCAAGCTGACACCTGACAAACGAGAACTCGTTACTGAGTCATATCCCATTGTCTCATCCTCAGCGGACAGGGTGGGCCTATGTTCCCCCATTGGCATAAATCCTTGGTAAAGGGCAATTCTCTAAAAGTGGGGAGCCCCCTCCCATCCCCCCTCTTCCCACACACTCTGATACCCACACAATGTCACTCACAATTCCTAACGCAAGGGAGAGAAACAGAGGGAGCATGCACCCACCTCTGTCACAGGTTTCCCCGCTGGGTCGAGATTCTTTATGGACCCAAATAGCTTCAACTCCTGAAACCTCTGAACAGATCTTTTGAGCTTCTGGTATAAATAATCCTCTTATTTTTCTCTGTCTAAGGAATATGTACAAGCAGTACAATAGCTAAGAATTAGAATGCAAAAAAAAAAAAAAAAAGAGGTATAGAAGAAGTGAAAAGCAGCAGGGGTAATCCGGAAGCTACCCAAACTCTTGAATAACATCATTATTTTGTATGTGTTTTCCACAGTTTCTGAGCACCCAGATTGAATCAAGCTTCCCTGTGTCCGAATGGTGATACCATTCTAGTCCATAAAACTTATTTTCAGATTTGGGGGAGGAGGGCCTTCTCTTTGGAAGAGAGAGAAACTGCTCTGCCATATAATTATTCGTTTACTGTATTTGTAAAAAAAATAGTTTGGGGCACATAACAGGCATTAAATATGTATCTGCTGATTAATACATTAAGATTCTCAGAGAGGTAACAGTAATACATGAAGGATAGCAAAGAAATGATCTAGAATCCATTATCTGCCCATTGGTTGAAGGCAGTTAGATAGAGTACAGTAGTTAAGGAGCCAAGTCTGTCGCTTTCTCTTTCTGCATCATTGGACAAATGACTTCATCTTTCTGGTCCACAGTTTATGCTCATCGTAAAAAAAAAGATAACGAGCATGTTTATACTATAAAGTTGCTGTGAGAATTAAATTAGGTAATACAGAGCAGCATTTACAACACTTGCACATGGTACGTGTGTAATAAATGTAGCTATTATTATTGTGATTTTTTTCTGGTTTTGAGAATACAAACGTCCATTAAAATGAGAAAGTAAGATATAATACACTAATTAATTTCTAAAATAATAGAAAATTTAGCCCTTATCTTCACTTAAGTTAGTCTTTTTTAACCACTTAAGATTAATTTAAATAATGAAATTCAAACTTGATTTCCAGGTAAAGGTGGCAGATTGCACACATGCATCTCTTTCCAGTCCCTTTCCAGGTCACTAAAATGGCAGGAAACGATCCTTTAAAGGGAAACACCCACAGGATTTGGAGAATTAAAAGGAGACAACAATAACAAAATGACTTGTCAGACCACCACCTGTACGCCTGGGCTTATAGCAGCTCTGGCATCGGTTACTGAGTAGAAGGGAAGGATGAAGTGTGGAAGGAAAAACACGACTGAGCATCTGAGAGATATGGGACAGAACCAAAAGATCTAACCTATGTGTAACTGGCATCCAGAAAGAAAAGATAGGAAGAAATAACACATAGGATTTTCAAAAATAAAATGATAGATACAAAACAACAGTTCAGGACACTAGAACAGTGATGGCGAATCTATGACACGCGTGTCAGAGGTGACATGCGAACTCTTTTTTTTGGTTGATTTTTCTTTGTTAAATGGCATTTAAATATATAAAATAAATACCAAAAATATAAGTCTTTGTATTACTATGGTTTCAAATATCAAAAAATTTCTGTATGTGACACGGCACCAGAGTTAAGTTAGGGTTTTTCAAAATGCTGACACGCCGAGCTCAAAAGGTTCGCCATCGCTGGCCTAGAACAACATCAAGCAGAATCAATGTTCCCTCCCAAAAGGACCCTCACACCACAGGCACATAATGTTCACACTGCTGAAAACCAGAGACAAAGAGAAAATGATGAAGGTAGTGGAAAGAAAACACATTCCATGTAGAGGAATAATAATTAACAATACGAATTACAATAGACTTCTCAGGAGAAACTATGGAAGACAGAAGATAATCAAGTGATATCTCTGCTGCTGAGTAATAACAAAAATCTGTCAAGTCAGAATTCCATACCCAGCAAAAATATCTTTCAAAAGGAAGTAGTAATAAAGACCCAAAAACAAACAAAAAAACTAAATCTGAGTGATTCATTGCCAGTAGACCCACACTGTAAGTAATGTTAAAACAAATATCTTCAGGCAGAAGGAATATAACAGCAGACAGAAATCTGAATCTACACAAGGAAATTAAGGGCAGTAGGCAGGAATAACGAAAAGTAAACAGTGTTTAAAATTCATTTTTTATTATTTTTAATTGGTTTGAAAGATACCTATCTAAGGCAAAATAGCAGCATTGTATATTTATAGCATATGTAAGAATAAATATCAGCAACAATAGAACAAGACTGGGAGGGAGAAATAGGGGATATATTACTGCCCTCACTCTAGACACGGAACAGAGTATTATTTAAAAGTAGACTTTGATTAAATAGGATATACTACATTTTTTTCAAAACAGGTATACATGATAATTCAATAGTGGAAATAACATTAAGTCATTAAATATTTTCAATTCATCAAAAAGGGGGGAAAATAAAGCACAAATGGAACAAATGGAAAACAGCTGTTCAGATGATAGATATTAATTCAACCATATCAATAATCACATTAAATATAAACCACACTAAATCGAACATAGATTGTTAGATTAGATAAAAAGCAAGACCCAACTATAGCCAAACCTACAGAAATACCACTTTAAACATGAAAACATAGATTGGTTAAAAATAAAAGGATGAAAAAAGATATACCATACAGACACTATTTAAAAGAAAGCTGAAGTAGCTTCATTAAAATTAAAGTTGACCAGACAATTTTATACCCGTGATAAAGGGCTATTACCTAATGAAAAGGGATTCAATTTCCCAAGAAGACAAAAACATTAATGATTTTAATGATTTTTTACCTATAAATTCAACAGCTTAGAGCAAATGGACAAATACCTTGAAAAGTATATCTGATCAAAATTATACAGGAAGAAATGGAAAAATTCAAATAGCTCAATATGTATTTTCAAAGTTGAATTCATAATTAAAACACTCACAACAAAGAAAACCCCAGGTGTAGATGGATTTACTCAGAAATTCGGTCCACGCTTTAAGGAAAAAACTAGAATCAGCATAACCCTGATACCAAAACCTGACAAAGACATTTTAAGGAAAGAAAACTATTGACCAATACCCTGCGTGAGTATATATAAAGTCCTCAATGTGATGCTAAAAAACTAATTCGGTGTTATATGAAAAGGATAAATGTCATTTATAAATGGAATTTATGCCAGGATTGCAAGATGGGTTTCACATTATAAAATCAATACTTATAAGTCATCACATTAACAGAATCAGAGAGAAAACAATAGCATCTCAAATGATGCAAAAACACTTTTGACAATATTTCACACCCATTCATGAAATAATTTCTGAAAATAAGCTAAGGAAAAGAATTTCATCAGCCTGGTGATGGGCATTTACAAACACCAACAGGTAATGACATGTGAATGGAGAAAGACCGAATGCGTCTGAGTCCAGGAGAAAGTGCCCCTCTCCCCACCTCTGTCAACAGCGTACTGGGGGTCCTTGCTAGTAACACTGTGAGAAATAAAAAAGTGCACAAGTTAACAATAAAAGAGCAAAGATGACACGATTGTATAATAAAACATCTTAAAAAAACGTATCTCCTCCCACCACCACCACCAGAAAACTACAAGAACTGGAAAGTGAATTTAGCAAAGTCAGAGGAATCAAGGCCAATGTACAAATTTTAACCACATTTCTATTTTTACCAGCAAATGATAAGAAAATAAAATTAAAAAGCCATTCACTTATAATCTTGGGAAAAATATAAACTACTCAGAAATAAATTTTAAAAAGGATTCCTAAAACTTAAATTCTAAAAGCTATTATATATTGCAGAAAGATACCAAATACAAACTTATAACATATAACATGCTTATGGATTGGAAAAACTAATATTGCTAAAGTATCAAGTCTCCCCCACTTAATATATAGATTCACTGTAATCCCAATCAAAATTTCAGGAGACTTTTATTAGAAATTAACAAACTGATTATAAAATGTACATGAAAATGCATAAATTGTCAAAATAGCCTGAAACTTTTGGAGACTTATACTACCTGTTCTGAAGACTTACTATAAAACCACAATAAGTAAGACACTTATAAAATAGACGAACAAATCAACGAAATAGAATAAAAGTACTGAAATAGATCCACATAGGTATGGTCAATTGATTCTGAACAAAGGCATCCATACACACACACACACACACACACACACACACACACACTACATGGAAAGAAAAGTTTTTGCCACAAATGATGATAGAACATTTGGATATCCATATTTATAAAACAACAATACCTCAGCCTCTACCTCACACCGTACACAGAAATTAGATCGAGATAGAAGGACCTTAGTGTGCAATTGGAAACTATTAACGCTTCAATGTTTTTTGAAAGAAAACAGGAGATGATCTGCATGATCTGGAGGTTGGCAAGGATTTCTTTGATAGGACACAAAAAGCACTAATCATAAAAACACATATATTGGACATAATTAAAGTTAACATTTTCTGCTTATCAATCGACACCATTTAAAAAATGAGAAGACAAGCCACAGATGGGGAGAAATATTTTCAAAGCCTATTTCTGACAAGGAACTTGTTATCTAGAACAGACAAGAACTTCTACCAATTCTATATAATAAAAGGCTAATATACAAACTGTCCCCTCAACTGGGATCAGGGGACAGGGCCAGCCGGCCAACCATCCACAGCCCCTCCCCTGGCCGGCCCCGCCCCCAATCAGCCCTGATGGGGCAGGCCAGCCAGACCCCACCTGTGTACGAATTTGTGCACCAGGCCTCTAGTCATTAATAAAAAGACAACCCAATAGCCTGAAACTGGGAACAACTGGAATGACCACCACTAACTTTACTGATGAACCAACGGTGGTAGACTCATACAAAGGAAGGCTGTTTGGTAGTTAATAGGAGTCACTTTCTGCATGACTCTCAAAGACACCATCCTGAGCCATAGTAGACAATAGAGCACCTACGGCATGATGCCATATGGAGCAGGAAACCTAATCTAGAACCACAGACTATGATGAGAGGAATGATGAGAAATAAGGGATCGCCTCCTGGAGGGGGCCGGGCTGACTGCAAAGGTGGGTGAGGGCACTTTCTGGGGTGATGAAAATGCTCCATGGGTTGACTGGTGGACAGTGACTTGGGTGTATTCATCTGTTAAATCCCACTGAGCCATACATTTAAAATCTGTGTCTTTGCCCAGCTGGTGCAGGTCAGCAATTGAGTGTCAAGCCAGGAACCAAGAGGCCACCGGTTTGACCCCCAGTCAGGGCACATGCCTGGTTTTGGGCTCCATCCCCAGTGTGGGGCGTGCAGGAGGCAGCGGATCAATGATTCTCAGTCATCATTGATGTTTCTCTCTCTCCCTCTCCCTTACTCTCTGAAATCAATAAAAATACATTTCAAAAAGTAAAATAAAATCTGTGCCTTTCATTGCAGGTAAGTTATACCTTGCTTTATAAAAAAGAGTAATTTTAAAAAATACCTTAATGATAAGTGAAAAGAGCAAGTCACAATATGATTCCAATTCATGAACCCCTCAACAACAGGCAAATAACCTACTTCTCACTGTGAAATGATTTTCTAAAGCATCGGCCGCGAGAGCTCAAAGTGACTGCCTCTGGGGAGACCACTGTTTTTCTCACACAATTAGGGACTATTTGACACTTTGAAATCCGGGCATAGCTAACTTCCGTAAACATATAAAGACCACGGAAAAATCACCCCCGCTCGCAGGTCGGTGGTGTTAGCTTCTATGCAGAATTGTTGACATTCATTTCAAATAGGAAATTTGTTCTGATGGGTGAACCCGGCAGAAACTTCACCCGCTACGTCCAGGGGGCCGAGCCCATTGGCCGGCGGTTGTCTAATGCGGGCACCCTGGTCCTAGTGAAGCATGAAACACAGTGGGGGGACTGGCGTCCCGGGTGACAAGGCGCTGCGAACGTGTGCGTTCAATTAGAGGCAGAGCGGACGGTGACAGGGAGCCAATCTGTGCTCCCTCATTACAAAGTCTCCCTCTCGCCCAACTGACACAAATGTTAAGGCAGATTAAACACGGCCTAATTAACCAGCATCCCAGTGAGGTACCCTTCAGGCAAATAAACGAAACCCCAGGACTTGCCAGCCCTCGGGCCAGCCCAGATCCACCATGTCCGCCAACTGCTAGGCTGTTAGGCCATTTTGCTTTCGCACTTCTCTCCTTTCAGGGAATGGCTTGTAATATTTACAGAAAAAGGCAAGGCGGGTAAACAGCTTCACACAATGAGGTGTGAGAGTTGATAGGGTCCTTATTCAAGCTCTGAACTCCCCTGATGAGCTGCCAAAAGTTGTTATGAATGGCCCAGCTGACAGGGTGATGACTGATAAAGGGAAAACAAACAGCCCGGGTAATTCATGAGCACACACAGCGCCAAGACAACCCCGAGTGGCGAGTGACAGTCCAGATAATGGAATTTGGGGAGCTTTTCTTAAGGGGCCTTCCCTGTACAATTATTCTGTGAATAGATTCTCCCCGAACGTAGCTGGATCTTCGACTTTTTCCCGCCGAAGAATACGTATTGTGACCGCTGGCGGCGAGGCGCTGGCCTTGGGCTTTTATACAATGGTCAGTTTTTCAGGCCATTTCCTCTTCCCGGGGCAGGATGGATTTCACTAGTAGGTGAGGCCTGTGCCTGCCACTTAAAGAAATAAAATATCCTATTTCCATGGCTGGCACTAGAAACATTTCAAAGCATTCTTCCTTCATCTCTTTCATTCATCTGCTGCAAACCTTTGATTGGAAAATAAATATTGGTTTATGCACTCCACTGCTAATATGTTGAAGGGGAACGATTTAAATGGGCTTGAAGTCAATTTCCAATTCTGAAAACCCATTTTGGGTTCATTTTCTTAAATCAGGCGTGACCAAGCAAGAAAGTACCAATTTGTCAATGCTTTGCCTTTGTCCCGATGGCTTTTCATGAAGTTCGGTGTGCTTTCTGTAACAATGGCCTCTCTCTCAATTAATGGTTTAGGAAGCAGGACTAGAAAGGCATATATATATATATATCATGTGCATGTGCACACAGACGTACGATCAGATCATGTGCCCAGAGCAGGAAAGAAGGGAACACAGGGGAATGCCCAGGAATGGTGTGTTTTAGATCCCGGCTCCCCTGGGGTCTGCGGAAAGGCAGCTGGTTAGGAATGCAGATCCCAGTCCTGCTGGCCCAGCCCCCAACCCAATGGGAATTTGCATCCTAACAAGGTCCCTGGGTGGCTCATCTGCACACCAAGGTTCTGAGAAGCTCTGTCATTTAGAGGACAGAGTTTTCCTTCACAGGTTAAGTTTCATAGCTGTGAAAGCGTACGAGTCTGGTGATCCGTGTCCTGCAAAGCAGCTGAAAACTATCATACACTATTTACAGCTACCTCGGAGAACTTTAATGTCTTCACTCAAATTTCTGATTCTCTCCTCCTGAAGAAGTCGTGTGTCCCGGAGCTCACCACACCTTCCGGAATCGCTTTCCTTTTACCCCAACATTCCCAGGCTCACCCAGCACATTGTGGAGGGGTAGGCACGGGGCAGAGAATACATGTTTAAACGTTCAGTCACTGTATTTTTAAAAATCACCGTTTGACTGTGATAGCAAGTGTTCCGCTGCTACAGCACAGCGTAGAGTACCTCACAGGAGGGGTGAGAGAAGCATTGGGAAGGCCTAGACCCCAGAGGTGGCCTTCACCCCGCCCCACCCCACCCCACCCCAAATCAGCAAAACTCCTCCGCAGGATGCGCCTTCCTTTAGGGTTTGTGGTTGTTAATATCGAGTCTTCTTTAGACGTGCAGGGGCCTCCCCAGCAAACTGTCCAGCTGCTACAACAGCTCAGCCTGCCACCCAGCTCCACGGAAACCTAACTGTTGAGAGCGGGAGTGTCGCTCCGATTCTCGGTGCGGTCACATTTGTAAGGCACAGCCAGGGAATGAAGCCACCTCTGACATATGGCACCAGCCTCCGACACGTGGCCGACGTAAAATGACAGAGCACCCTGAAAACGAGGATACTTAACTGTGATAACCCACAGACCCAAACCACCGGCACGGAAGAACAATTTCGCGTGTTAAAGCGGAAGGATAACCACCCCTTGGTCACGTTATGAAAATGCATCCTTCTCAGAACACTACAGAGGTAGCTATGAACACATGTTGAAGACCTGCTGTGTATAGATTTATTCTAAAGACTTTATTCCATGTAGTGTTGGTTGTATAACGCAGGCACCTTGCTCCTGGTCAAGCATGACAGGCAGCGATGATCTCCCATCTTCCTCACAACAGCCGTCTCAGGCAGGCACTATGACATCCCCATTTTGTAGATCAGAAAACCAAGGGCCAGAGAGGTGGAGTCACCTGCTTGAGGTCACACAGCAGGTAAGTGGCAGAAGCTCCATTAACGCTGTCGATACATACACCTCCTGTGGAAGGAATCTAGCACTTCAATGCGCCTTTTAAAATTCACTCCATTGCCCTGACGGGTGTGGCTCAGCGGATAGAGCGTCGGCCTGCGGACTGAAGGGTCTCAGGTTCGATTCCGGTCAAGGGCATGTACCTGGGTTGCGGGAACATGCCCGGTAGGGGGTGTGCAGGAGGCAGCTGATCGATGTCTCTCTCTCTCATCGATGTTTCTAGCTCGCTATCCCTCTCCCTTCCTCTCTGTAAAAAAGTCAATAAAGTATATTTTTAAAAAATAAATAAATAAAATCCACTCCATAAAGGACATACCTGTGACACGCACAGCCGGGCAGGAGACACAGAGCATGTGAAGCGTGTGCGAGGCTCGCTGCGTGAAGGTGATCAGCAAACGACGCGGCCTCTGGGAGCCTGTCGGTCTCTGACATGGAGATGAGGACGCCATCTTCAATCCCAAACCTGTGAAGCCTCGACAGTTAGAGCCGGCTCATGTCCCCCGCGCCAAGTGTGTGTGCTGAAGCCCCAGCCCCCGTGCTTTATAGATTATGACTGTGTGTGGGGCTGGGGTTCTAAAGTCACATCACGGTGATGGTCGCCTTTCGGCTGCTACCAAATAGGTTTGTGGCTACATCGGCGCATGGATGGCTCTGCATGGATGGTGCTGTGTAAGCCAGGAAAAACGCATAGTATCGTGGAGGAGGCTGGGTCGGGGTGCCGGGGGGAGGGAGGGACTTGTTACCCAGGAGCTGTTCTCTGCAATGTGACAGGGGACAGGCTGGCCCATCGCGCCCAGCTCTGAGTCAACCCCGAGGACCAGCACTCACAGGCTGGTGAGTGGGTGTGGTGCGGATGCAGCAGCCAGTGAACACCCGCCCCCCCAACCCCAACCCCCTGGTGGCGGGGAAGGGGGACTGGAGAAAGCCTTTCCTCATGATTGACAATTAGCATTCTCATCCAAAGCGCCAGCCCAGTTGTCTAAAGAAAGGTGCTAAGAAGTTAGGAATCTGGGTCAAAGCCCCAAATGGACCAATTAGCTTCATGCAGAGAAACCAGCAGCTCAGCTCCAACCACAGTCCACCCCCTGGGTTAGGAAGGGGAGCCAGACAGAAAGCAGAGTGACAGAGAGACCGACTTAGCCTGGCTCTGCACACTCCAAGCTCAGGTGCCCTGAGAGGGCCCCCCCTCCCCCCTCCCCCCCAATAATCAGGACTCAGTGTGTATCCCTGTGCAGAGATAGCACAACAATGGTCTCGGTTAGTCATTTCCTCCCAAACACGTGGGGCCCCGCAGTGCCTAGCAGCGTTCCTTACGCACTGGGCCCAGCAATGAATACTTGTTGACTGATTACATTTTAAAACAAAACTCAGTCTATTACTGTTCATTTAATCTAAGAGATGACGCTATGTCTATTAAATCGGTCGGAGTAGGGTTGGCTCATGTGGTAGTAATGTATTGCACTGTGCTAAAAATTCTGCCAAAAGTGTGCAAATTTTAAAAAATCAATTATTATATTACTTTAAGTTTTCATTCAACATATGCAGTAGAACAAAATAATGAGTATATTGCTTTATTTTCGATACAGAAAGCTATCTGGAAGACCTTCAAGAACTCTTCAAGCTCTGAGAAAGTCTACCAGGCAACGGAAAAAAAGAAAAAATTCAACAGGCTAGCCACCGTGAGGGCTCCCCAGGTCGGCATGTCCAGCCAGCTTCTATTTCTTCCAGCCTCATCCAGGCTTCCCAGCTCTGCACAGGGAGGGTTTGTCACTGGCTAGCTGTGCATGCGTTGTGAGCAGCCTCCTCGGGCGGGCTCCGCCTGCCCCAGCAGAACCGGTGTGCTGGGGGAGACGCTCCAAGTGGCTGCTTTTGTCCTGAGAAATGCAGAGGTGAGCTTTTCTTCACAGCAAAGCTTCTCTTCCCTGATTCAGCATACCTTGCACTCCTGATCTGGGAACCTTCCCAACTGAAAATTACCTTTAGTTATGCTTTAAAAGACGTCGCTGCTAGAATGCCAGCTCTCATGCAAATATCGGGGTTTCCAGCGCCTTATCTGAAGGCACCCTTCAAATTCCTCTGCACTTCCGGCTCCGGAATGGCTCCAACAAGCAGAAAGCACAGACGGGAGAGTGCATTCCTGCAGCCTGAGTGGTAACCCCTCTCCTCTCCTCCCCTCTGCGCCCTTGAAACGCTGTTTGAAGTCACCTCCCCAGGAGGCGAGGGCTGACTTGGGCGGCTGCGAGCAGTAATGCTCAGCTCCTTAACACTGGGCCACATGTGGCAGCTACACAAACACCGCCAGGATGTGAAATCTACTACTTGCTTCAATGGCACTTCCCTCGCCCTCAAATCTTTTCAAACCCCAGGAACAGGGTGGATGAACTTGGGGGGTGGGTGGGGAGAAATGTCTTGTGATTTTAGTCCAAAATGTATACGGGGCAGTAAATCCTGGGACCGCGTCCTGATGTTTATTCCACACTGTCCCACGAGTCTGCAGTCTCGGGCTGCCAGGGAGCTGCGTTGAACGCGAAGCCGGCTGGCCAGGGGATGGGGAAGCTGGCCGGTAAAATATTAGGTGTTTCACACTCACCGTCAGTCAGAGGAAATAGATGTCCGAGGAGGCCCCCGCGGTGTCTTTCTGGGGCCAGGCGCTGTGCTTATTTAAGTGACTCCAGAGGATGGCTTCCTTCATCCGCGGACGAAGGGCCGTGTGCACTTGCCAAAGCGGCCCCGGGCCAGCTCTCCTGTCCTCTGTGCCTGGGAGCTGCAGATGCGAGTCCGGCGGCTCCACGCGAGGGGTCGGCCCGTGCCAGGCTCCCGCTCTCTCCTCAGGGCCACCAGCGTCGGGCCGGACAGGTGGCCTCTGTGACCGTGTCTTCCTCTGAGAGGTCAGGCTCCAGCCAGTGATCCTGCGAGGCTGGGTGGAGAGGGAGGAGGCACCACGGGAACCCGAAGAGCATGACCTCACGGCAGAAGCTCCGGCGTCAGGCAGACCGGGTGCAGGTCCTCGTTCTCTCACCCCGAATCCCATGGACCCGTCTTCTCGCGTGTAAAAACGGGCATCACAGGGACACTCCCCGCGCTTCTGGGAATGAAGTGAGATGGTGCGAGTTAACACAGGAAGCGTGGTGCCTGGCACCTCGCGGATGTTCCCCCAAAGGGAGCTCCCGTGATTAACATTATTAACTTTCAACCCCAGAGCGCTGATCTGCACGCTGGGCTCCCCCAGGGACAGGGCTGACATCAGCACAGCTGGAGCACAGATGTGGGGGGACCAAGGAGCAGCCGGGATCGGCCTCTGTGCACGGATCCCAACCTCAGTCCTCCATAAAGAGGAGGAATCCGGCCCATTTCAAGGCGACACAGGTGCTCTGACAGCGGCTTCCTCCGGGCAGCACATGCCCTGGAAAGCGCCCCACTCCCTCCGGTCTAGGACCCCTGGGCCCTGCTTTGGTTCGCCTGGTTCATGCCGCAGGGATCTATCCAGCAGGTGCCAGGCTTGGGGTGCAGAGTGGTGGGGAATGGAGCCGGCAGCCGAGAGAGCAGGCGCGGTGAGAAGGACAGAGGAACTGGAGAACCAGGAGGGGCTCTCTCAGGAGGGGCAAGGTAGGCTGAGGCCTGGAGGAAGAGACCAAGTACAGGCAGAACCCACCAGGAAGAGACAGAGAAACAAAACCGTTACCCCACGAAGAAACAAAGCATCACAACCTACAAATCACTGAAAATCTGAGAGGACTTCCGAAAGCCACCGTTCTGTTCTCAGAAACCGAAAGGTGAAGTATATAAGGTAGTGAGTATTGGAAAACACAACTAGCAAGCTTGACTGAATAACCAAACTTAAGGTAATTTTCCGAAGGAGGAGATACATTTTCTTTTTAAGCATACAGGGAATGTTTACAAAAGTTAACAGTGACTACGAAGGAAAGCTCAATAGATTGCCCAAGGTGGCTCCATTCATTAGCTACGTATAAAACAAACAAACAAACAAACACCAATAAATAAACGCAACTGAGTCAATAAATGTTCCCCTGAAAAAGCAAATGCATGAAAACTTAAAATTTCTTTAGAAGAGAAAGAAAGAGGACTTAACAGATAGCAAAACATACTATAAAAATCTCCGCAGTCACAATTCTGCAGATGACCCTCCCCCGACCGAGGGAACACCCCACCACTGTGCAGAGTTACAACCTGCCGGCGCTGGACCTGGGCTAGGGGTCTAGAGAGGGCAGCAGAAACTGGGAAATTTTTACCTTTCGCCTTTGCATTAGTGTTCCATTGCTGCTGTAATCAATTGCCACAAACGGGACAATTTCAACAACAAAAAATGATTACCTTCCATTCTCCAGGTCAGAAGTCCAACTTGGGTCTCACTGGGCAAAAGTCAGGTGTCCGCAGAGCTCTGATCCTCCCGGGCCGCGGGGGAGAATCTGTCTCTCGCCTTGTCCGGTGACCAGTGGTGGCCGCGATCCTCGGCGCAGGCCTCCGTTCCCTGGCTGCAAGGCCAGCAAGAACAAGGCTGAGTGGGCTCTCGTGTGGCCCCGCTCTGGCTCTCCTGCCCCCTCTTGTACATCTGTGATTGCACTGGGCCTACCTGGGTCATCCGGGTTCATCTCTCTATTTTAAGATCAACTGACTGGTGACTTTAATTCCACCTGCACCCCGAATTTCCTTCTCCGTGGAATGGAGATTATTCACAGGAATTAGGACGTGGTCATCCCTGCTTACTGCAACTTTCTATGTTTCTAACCTATTGCTGTTTGTTAATATAAATTTGTCACGTTTTATAATTTGAGATTAAGAGTATTTTGTAGGTTCTTTTTAATTTTAAAGATTTAAACTTGCATTTATGCTATAAGGCAAATAAGTGTGACACTGCAGGGTTAGACAAATGGAATATTCTAAAGACATGGCATGTATGGGGGGCTATCACATGTGACAAAGATTATGTTTCAAACCATGGAGACAAAAAATGGACAATCTGCAAAATGAATCTGTGGGCATTACTGGAAAATAAAAGGGTTGACCTTTTCTTCACACCACACATATATGTGGAGTGCTTTGGATATTGCCTGGCACAAAGGAGTCACTCTATACATGTTAGTTCCATATATGATTATGACATGTGCACAAAAATGCACACATACATGCTGAAAACACACACACGTAGGCACACTCAGAAGTTCATCGTAACATTTATTCACCACAGCAAAAAATTAGAGATGACTTTAAATGACATCAGTAGGCAACAGATAAATTTTTATTTCCAAAATCTGGAATGACAGCTATTAAAAAGAATGAGGAGGCCCTAACCGGTGTGGCTCAGTGGATAGAGCATCGGCCTGCAGACTCAAGGGTCCCAGGTTCGATTCCGGTCAAGGGCATGTACCTGGGTTGCGGCACATCCCCAGTGGGGAGTGTGCAGGAGGCAGCTGATCGATGTTTCTCTCTCATCGATGTTTCTAACTCTCTATCCGTCTCCCTTCCTCTCTGTAAAAAATCAATAAAATATATTTTTTTAAAAAAAGAATGAGAAAGATCTGGGCACCAATATAGGAAGATGTCTATGATAAATTAGGTAGGGGGGAAAGCAAGTCACACGCTTCTAGGGAATGATCCAAAGCATGATCTTTCAATATGCTATATGAATTAATGTATGCACATATGTAGCTGTATAATACGCACAAAAATGTTACGAATGTTTGGTCTCATCAAATTGTTAGCAAAGGAAAGTGGGATGGAGAAGCAGGGTAAAAGGGAGAGTTTATCAAATAAACATCTACAGTTTCTTTTCTCTATTCATGTAAGCGTGTATTGTTCTAAAAATGACAAAACAGAAAGGAAATCTTGATCAGTTAGAATAAATTCCCACAAAACTGACACAGAAACAATGGTGAGCAAAAGAGAATTATGAAGTCAATTTGTTCTGCAAGTGTTTTCTTCCAAGGGAAGAGAGAACGATTGGTAAAGGAATTAGTCTAAGTTATGCTTTGAAGAATGTCTGTTTAGCTATGGTTTTCCAAATACTTAGAGTGCGGGCTAAGAATGTCAAAGTCATCCATCTTCCCAGGACAAAGATGACAATACATAGCCTCCATTAACTGTTCCCATTGTTCATACTCTTTCGTAAGTTTTACATCCCCAAGAGAAAGAACGTTTTAAAAACTCAAATCGTGGCCCTGCAATATTACTTAGATGACATAAACAAATTAAAATAAGGCCAACCTAAGCCAGTTGTGTTGATCAACCTGATCCCCTCTGAACACGAGAAATGAAGTCAAATACCCTTTCATACTGTTTATTAGTGGAGTAATATAATACATTTTGACAAGCTGAACAGTTGTAACAGGCGGCTGTTAGAGCCTCGGCAGGGCTGTTTAGAATGAAAACAGGAGTGAGAGACAGCTCTATAACTGGGTTTTAAGAACAGCTCAGCCATCAACTACCAGTATATCCTAACCAAGTACTTTTATCCAGTTAATTTACGGAGGGAATCCCTTAGGGTCTCCAGCCGTCTATCCCTGCAGCTCATTAGGGCCCCATAGCCAACGCTCCTCACTGTAACACTGAACGCATTTATGCCTAAGCTGTAATTAAACTTAAAACAAACAAGAACTTTCTTCCCTGACAGTCCCGCTATTTTTAAATTGACAAAGGCATGAACTTAGAGAGGATTATTTGGAAAGCACTATACATTTCAGCCACTTAAGGCAAGACATTTGCCCAACTGTTCATCCCGCATGCAATTAGAAATCTAAATACTTGGGTAACGGGTTTCTGCTGGGAATTAAACTTGCAGATCTCTTACAAACGAGTAATGTGGTGAGACTCGCTGTCCAATGAGGTGTCTTATTGAAATATCCCAGGCCGTTTCACTTGTCACAGCTGTCGTTTCAGCCGCCTGCACTCACAGTGTATAGCTTTCATTACGAAAATAGAAATTTGTGTCCTAAGTGCTGTTACATTACTAATGCTAAATATTTAATTCCCCGGGGTTCCAATTATGGTTGAGCACTGGCAACACTGATTCTACTTTTTAATAACAACTGTAAAAGCAATCTGAGCGATTTTCAATTAACTAAATACATAGCGAACGAGTAACCTCTTGTCATTTTGCCCTCCAGGACCCGAGCTAATTGGTGTGGAATAAAATCTTTTGAAAATTAACTGATATTCCGGTCGGCGCGCTGTTACACTGTGAAGTTACTGTTGGCGAAATGAAGTTTGTCCTCTAACAGTTCTCCTCGGTGTAGTTTGCAGATGTGAGGAAGTACCTGCCTTGTACGTACTTTACGGTGCTTCTAATGAACGCCGAGTTGAAAGTTGAGAGCCATTTCTCTAAACACCAGTCAGCATCAATAATCCCCTCCATTGTTCGCAGATAAATGCCACAGATTTCAACAGGAAAGTTTCGCAGGTTTCACTCATTACGTGCGTGCACGATGTTAGCTTAAACACTTTAAGTCTGCCGCAAGAATTCCTACCGTTGATTATATTCACGTAAAAAGTTCACAATTAAATCTTTAGGTTTCTTTCGCAACAGAAAGTGACAAACCAAACATCTGGGAAAGTCCTTCCTTTGGAAGCACTTCGCTGCAGGTTCTCTCTCGACCACAGGACCATGTCATAAATAAGCTCTAAACGGGCTTCCCCCTTGAAAAGGAGGGTGAGGATGAATCCTAAGAGCAGATGCCACTTTACCCACATTTTAAAATGAATCTTTTCCTGAAGTGCAATGAAATCTGATGAAAGAGACCATCTCCTTGTAGGAAAAAAAAAAAAAAGCGTCTCTGACAGGTGTTCTACAGCTACGAGTCTCCATCGGCCATAATCTGAGAGCCACGCTCAGAAACGGAATGCTTCTGGGCAGCTGTCTTCCTAACCAAGATGATCCCCTCAACAGCTTTCACTGCCTTAGGAATCTCGGCAAAAGCAGTATGGCTCATGGAATAAGACACAGGAAGTGAAACTAATCACTCTGGGAGAGAGGGCAGAAATAATAGGGAAAATGGATCTCCATACCAATGTTCAGGACTTAAATCTTTAGTATTTCTAAGGTTTTAGTAACATCTTTTGAGAAATGACTTCTAATTAGAGAATTAACTTGGCAGTGCTAGTCTGTTAATATAAGTAAATCAGCCTAAACTTCTGACATTTAAAAATCAAACTGAATAATGAGAACATTTTGGAATTTGGGGTTGGGTTGACTTCTCAAGAAGCAAATACACACACACAAATCAAAATATTCATCTATAAGTTTACTTAAGATTTAAATCTTGCTCTATATGGAATGTAATATCTTAATAGACTTTCAAAATCATTGGCTTAATATAGGGTGTCCCAAAATTCATGCAAGATTTGCAATTTTGCAAATTTTGCGTGAATTTTGGGACACCCTATATAACTTTATCAATAAAAATATTAATACAAAAAGCCATAAAGTAGGTATAAGAAATATTAAATCCAGTTTGCAAATTATTTTTGCCAAAGACTATTTTTTTCCAGCCCAAAGGACAGTTATATTCTAAAGTCTAAAAATAAAAGTAAAGGAAACCTATGCTTTGGATACATGTGGTACAGATATTGTTTGCATTCAGAAATGAATCATAATTTATTCCAAAACAATAGGTTTACCGTTGTGAGTATGCGAAACACTGAGTTTATTCTTGCATTCTTATTTATTAACTAGAGGCCCGGTGCACGGATTTGTGCACCAGTGGGGTCCCCCCGCCTGGCCTGTGCCCTCTCACAATCCAGGACCCCTCAGCTGGGCCGAGCCAGCAGCCTGACATACCCCGAGGGATGTAGCAGTGCACGAAGTGGTAGGTGGCCAAGGAGGAGCCGAGTTGCTCCCGCTCATCCCCACCCACTGTGCCTGCCTGCGCTGCGGCTCAGTAGTGCTATCATGGCAGCACCGGGAGAGGCTCCCACTGCCGCAGCTGCACTCGCCAGGCCTGAGCCTGGCTTCTGGCTGAGCGGTGCTCCTGCCGTGGGAGCGCACTGGCCACCAGGGGGCAGCTCCTGCATTGAGCATCTGCCTCCTGGTGGTCAGTGCACATCATAACAACCGGTCGACCTGATAACCAGTCGTAAGAGCCGCTTAGGCTCTTATGTAGAGATTATTATATTATTTTCCATGTGGACAATTGGAGGCCTACTTTTGCCCCACCCTGGTCTCCAAGTCCACAGAAGCATAGAAGCAGCGATTTGAAGGGCAAGGGGAGGACTACAGCTGGAGCCAGTGCGAATATAAATGACAGCGATGGAAGAAACAGAACTGTTTTAAGAAATGCCAATGAAAATTAAGTAACTAAAACAAAACACCTAAGTCTGTCATGAGAGCTGAGTTATAAAGTCAATTCTTACTGGTGACTGTGAGTTACTATCAAAGTTCAATGAGATGGCCTACTATTTTCAAGATAAAAGGGGAAGCTATGATACAGTTTAAATAGGTTTCCATCACAAATAGTCAATGTTATTCTTAAAAACTTGGCTATCCTGAATAACCCACTCCCTCCCTGAGGGTTCCAGATTATTGTGGTTTTACTGTAGTTAGATAGTTTTATGGTTAATGTACTGTGGTGTACATAAATATAGCTCAGCCTAAGCGTCTCCACTGAAAATACGTGTCATAAAATGACAAGTAAATTAGGTCAGTGACCAAACCCACAGTAAATAATTCAAGTATAAAAGAGCATGACACTAGAATAAACTAAAACTAGTCCTCTTCACCATTATGATACATTTACTCAAAATGCACCTTCAAAATAAAAAGCTAAGTGCCCAAAGGTAAATGGTGAGTAAAGCAGTTTAAAACTGGTAACTTAAACCCTTTTGATAAAATCTAAATAATTACAGGAAAGCAAACCTAGCTCATGCATCTGGGTGATGATCCAGTCATATTCTTCCCCATTCGTATTGATCTCCTATCATAAACATACAGTAGGCGTTCAACCAATTGCTGCTGAGTCAGAATATAACTTCTAAGCGGTTTGGAGGTTATAGAAATGGAGGATGCGAGATACCAGGAAGAACACCAACTTTTCCGGGGGTGTGGGGGGTGTGGGGGTGCTGGCTAGTCATGTAAGACAAAAGGAAGGGGAAAGAGGAGAGTTTGAGATTTTAAAGGGCAGCACTCTGCTGATGGCTACAAAGCACACGTCAACTTTGTCTGCGTCTGGGGCAGGTTGCTGGGTGGCTCGGGTCCAGTTCTGGTCGCTCCCAGAGTCAGAGACGGTGCTGATCTGAAGACACTCAGCACAGCACCAGGAGGTGACAAGGACACGGTCAGAGTCCCGCCTCACGCTTCCCCCGGCCCCAGCCTCACTGCTAGGTGAGGCTGACAAAAGATGCCCCGATTTGTGGCTTTGGAGAAACAGGGTGGCTGGGTGAGCTCGGGGAGCCCTTGGGCAGAGGGAGCTGACAAAGTCTTTACGCATTAGCAAGCCTGCTTCGCCTTCCCTGTGCCGACTGGGTCAGGGTTTTAGTAACCCTGCTGTTTTAGGTTTTCGTTTACATGGCTACTCGGTTTGGGCATTTTAGAGGCAAGTGTGGCTTTAATAACTATTGGCCTAACGTATGCATCACTATACTTTCTACCATTCTATTAACTCAAAGATATTAGTAACTTTGCTGTTCCCCATCCCCCAGGCTGTGATCGCTCACTGTTTATGCTATTTTAGAGGGAAAAACCCAGGGATTTAGAAACTCTAAAGGTAAACTTAGCCAGGCCTCTGAAAGGCTATTTAGAGACGGGGCAGAAGGGAGACATTCTCTCTCCTGTGAGCAGGGTTTGGCAAACGACAGCCCGTGGGCTAAATCCAGCCTGCGGCCTGTGTTCGTAAATGTTTTCATAACACTTTTATAAGAATGTCACTGGGACACGGCCACACCCACTTGTCTATGGCGGCTTCTGAGTCACGGTGACATTGTCTGGCCCACAAAACCGAAAATACTCACTTCATGGCCCTTTAAAGAAGAAGGTCGCCAAGCCCTGCTTTTGAGGGACTCTCTCTGAGCAGGATGGGGACCCCAGGAATCTGCCTCTAACCTGGGGAGCCACTTCCCCTGACCCCTAGCCTCTCCCCCCAATCCTGAGATGCCCAGATGCGGTTTCAGTGTCACTTGGTAACGACTCTACCTCCAGGCCGGAAACACACCCTCTCCTTCCAGGTGTGAGATGCCCAGTGAAGACGCAGGGCCAGGGCCGTGGGTTGTCAGGGTTGTTGTGACCGAGTGTAGGTTCCCTCTCTGGCTCCACGTTCATGCAACACTGGCTGAGCGTCTGGGCCTGCCGCCTGTGCCTTTAATGTCAAGTGCAGGAAAGCCACAAGGAAGGCGCTGCTAAAGGAAGTGGGGGGTTTCTCCAGGAGAGGCTGAGAGGAGGGAAGGCCTTCCAAACAGGGGAGGCAGGAGACGCAGGCGGGTGTGGAGGCAGCAGCGTGTGCTGGGGTCTCTGTTAAACCAGCTGCCGAGAGAGAAGGGCCCACGGGGGCTGGGGCAGTAGGAATGGAGGTGGAGGGGTCCTCCAATCAGGTGGTGAGTGGCCCCAGGAATGGCGCCGAGAAGCTGGGAAGTGTCAGGCAGAAGGATGTCGCTAAAGGGTTTAAACAGGCTGTGATTTGATCAGATCTCTATTTTAGGAAGATGGTTCTGACAGCAGGGGCCAGGGAGATGGGGCGGAGAGGTCTCTGCAATCCCACCTGCTGCTCTGCCTGCCCACCACGTCGGCTCTGAACACCCCAAGTCATCCTTCCCCCTGCACTGCAGGCAGTTTGACCTCTCTTGGGGGAACTCACCTGCCGGTCTCATAAAGAAAATTACAATACTACGCCGCTGTAAAAAAGAAGGAACTTTTACCACTTGCAACAGCATGGATGGAACTGGACAGCATTACGCTAAGCGAAAAAAGCCAGTGGGAGAAAGATAAATATCACATGATCTCACTCATATGTGGGATATAATGAGCAACATAATTTGATGAACAAGAATAGATCGATCTAGAGACAAATGGTAGGGGAGGAGGGGTTAGAGAGCAACCAAAGGACTTGTATGCATGCATATTAGCATAACCAGTGGACACAGACACTGGGGTGGTGGGGGCTTGCCCGGGGTGGTCAATTGGGGAAACAGGAGGCATATGTAAAACTTTAGCCAATAAAAAAATAAAATAAAATAAAGAAAAAAAAATGGTACCATTCCCTCCCCCAAATGCTCATTTCTTGACTGCCTCCCAGTCCCACGCTTCTCGGTCCGTCGGCGGTGAAGGACCGAGAGTTTGTTGTTTTGCTTTGTTTCCAAATTCCAATTTCCGGGGACCAACCGTTTTGTAAAGTACTAACTCAGGTACCTGGACTTCACGGAAAAAATAAAATTGCTATTTCAGTTTCCAAATGCTTTCTCTTATTTGGGGCATTTATCTTGTCAGGGGCTGATTTAAAACAAACAAACCGGTTTGTGGGCTTCCAGTTTCTGGTCTGACAGGTAAGGAGCTGGGAAGTCAGGCCCCACCGCCCCACCCTAACAGCCAGTGACGGGGGAGCAAACTGGAAAACCAGCAAACCCGTTTAGATCGGTGAGAGGAGGCCACAGGGCAAACCGCTGTCTCCCCAGTTGGAGAGACAGACAGGTGCGGACCGAGACTCCCAAGCTAGCTGCACGGGGACCAGTGGCCGGTGGGAGAGCATACACTGTAACTGAGGGATTGCTGGAGGCTCCGTGTGGACAGCTCTGAGAGTAAAATACTCCAGCCCAGTGGTCAGCAAACTCATCAGTCAACAGAGCCAAATATCAACAGTACGACGATTGAAATTTCTTTTGAGAGCCACATTTTTTAAACTTAAACTATATAGGTAGGTCCATTGTTATTAACTTAATTAGGGTCCTCCTAAGGCTTAGGAAGAGCCACACTCAAGGGGCCAAAGAGCCGCATGTGGCTCCCGAGCCGCAGTTTGCCGACCACGGCTCCAGGGGATGCAGTCCTAGGGGGTCCCCACACTTCTGTGAGTTTCCCCGCCCCAGGAGTTCAGCCAGCTTCTCACAGTGAAGAGCAAAGAAAAATCCCCCCCACCACCACCCTCCCGCACCCCCCCCCCTCCCCCAGCTCCAGGCAGGTGGAGAGGAAAAGGAATCCTTTAAAAAGGGCCAGCGCATTCTGTCCTTCTCAGCAGGATACACTCTGGGAGAAACTATTTTAACAGCACCTCGCCTGGCCTGCGGGGGTTGTATCGAACCCCAGTGGCCTGGGGGAAGAGAAAGGGCCACTCCTAGCTGGCTCCAGCCTTCCACACAGAGGAGGGGCACAGGCAACTCCAGCCCCCCGTCAGCCACCCTGCCCCACCGAAGGGGGGAGTGGGGGTGCCAGAGAGCGCTTCTGAAGTTCAGGCAAGAGGCCCAGGCTCACCAGAAGTCTGAGACCCAATCATAAGGCTAACGCATGCCTCCCACCCACATGCCCTGTCACCACATAACTGAAGGCCTGCTTACAACAGTTCCTTTCCCACGGGACATCACGTCTGGCTACCAAGAAAAAGCTTGAAGACATACTAAGAGGCGAAAAACAGAGTCTGAAGGGACAGGGCAAGATTCAGAACCAGATTCAGATACGACAGGGATGCTGGAATTCTCAGACCAGGAATTTAAAACAACTATGATTACATGATGAGAAGTCTAACGGAGAAAGTAGACAGCATGCAAGAACAGATGGGCAATGTTAGCAGAGAGATAGAAATTCTAAGAAAAAATAAAGATGCTGGAGGTCAAGAACACTGTGACAGAAATTAAGGATGCCTTTGATGGGCTTATTAGTAAACTAGACACTGGTTGTGGAAAGAATCTCTGAGCTTGAAGATATCTCAGTAGAAACCTCTGACACTGAAAGGATATAAAAAAAAAAAAAAAGACTGGGGAAAAAAAAGAACAGAATATCTAAGAACTGTGGGATAAGTACAAAAATTACACATATGCATAGTGAAAATACCAGAAGTAGAAGAAAGCAACAGAATATTTGAAGCAATAATGACAGAGAATTTCCTCAAATTAATGTCAGACACAAAACCACAGATCCAGGAAATTGAGAACAAGAAGGGTAAATGCCAAAAAGAAAAAAAGAAAAAAAGCACAAAAACTAATGTAGGCATATCATATTTAAATTGCAGAAAAGCAGAGATAAAGATTTTTTTTAAAATTCTGAAAGAAACCAGAGAAATCAAGATAAAAATTACATCTAACTTCTTAGAATCATGCAAGCAGAATGGAGTGAAATACTTGAGTTGAAAGAGAAAAACTTACCAATCTAGAATTCTGTACCCTAAAATTTTATCCTTCAAAAATGAAGGAAAAATAAAGACTTTCTTAGAAAAACAAAAATTGAGAGAATCTGTTGATAGACCTGTCTTACAAGAAATGTTAAAAGTTCTTTAGAGAGAAGAAAAATGATATAATTCAGAAACTCATCTCTACATAAAGAAAGCATGAGCATAGGTAAAGAAATAAAGGCTTATGTGATAAACCCACTCACAGTGGGAGATTCTAACACCTCTCTTGACTGATAAAAAGAAACAAAGAAATAAGTAATCATGTGTATTGAATATCTGAACAACAAAGTCTATATGATCAGGCAATCTATCATGCTTCTTGGTTTATTACCCAAATGAGTTGAAAACTTTTACCCATACAAAAACCTGTTTATAGCAGCTTTATTGATAACTGGAGGCCCGATGCACAAAATTTGTGCAAGGGGCTCGGCCCTCGCAGCCGTGGCTTCATCTAGAAGGACGTCCAGAAGGACATCCGGAAGGACGTCTGGAAGGTCATTCGGCTGTCTGGTCTAATTAGCATATTATGCTTTTATTATTACAGATTTTAAGACTTGGAAGCAACCAAGATGTCCATCATTAGGTGAATGGATAAACTGTGGCACATACAGACAATGGAACGTTATTCAGCCCTAAAAAGAAACAGACTATCAAGCCATGACAAGACATGGAGGAACTTTACATGCATATTACTAAGTGAAAGAATCCAATCTGAACAAGGCTACACACTGTGTGATTCCAATTATATGGCATTCTAGAAACGGCGAAAGATATGGAGGAAGATAAAAGTATCACTGGTTGCCAACAGTTCGTGGGCAGGGAGGGATGAACAGGCAGAAAATAAAGGACTTTTAGAGCAGAACTATTCTTTATGATACTATAATGGTGGATATGTGTCATTATACATTTGTCCAAACTCATGGGATGTACAACACCAAGAGTGAAACCTGACGGAGACTTCGGATTTTGAGTGACAACGATGTGTCAGTGTAGGCTCATCAACTGTCACAGGTGCGCCACTCTGGTTGGGGATGTTGGTAGTGAGGAAGTTAGCATGTGTGGGGCAGGAGGTATATGGAAAACCTCTGCACTTTCTGCTGTTTCACTATGAACCCCAAACTGCTTTAAAAATAAAGACTATTTTTTAAAAGTCTGTGGCCTGTCACAGTCCCTGGACCACACTTCTTGCCGCACGGTGGACTGCGGCCTTTCAGGTACAAAGACTTTGTTTCCTCCACCTTGTGTATCCAGGTATCTCTTGCGAACGGGCCAAGGTGTGTGATTTGGGAGGTTCTAGAAGGTAGAACTCACGTGGCGTGTGAGAAGCTCTGAGAGTAACACCGACCCAATTTGGTAACTAGGGCAAGAGTGGTGCCATGTACCAAGACGAGATGTTGTGGAGGGCAAAAACAAGAACGAGGCGCAGAGCAGATAAAGGAGGGGTGCTCAGCAGGTATGCACAAATGGTAACGAGCAAATGGAACGAACAGTCTATGGGTTACAATTCAGTTCTGAGATTAACACACTTTCATTTGCTACTTGCACCTATGTTCAGTGCCAGCACGTTTATATGACATGGAGAGATGACAGCAGGCCTTTCTTTCTGCCATACGTAAAATATTAGAGTAGAATATGCCTAAGAATAGGGCTGTGCTACAAGTATCTGCAAACGGAATTTCCAGAATTGGGGACACGCACCTTCAAGTTGGCAGCAGGTGCTTTGGAGTCAAAAGATCCTCATTATCACTCACTAGCAAGTCATTTCATCTGCCGGGGACTCAGCCTCTTCGTGTGGAAAAACAAGTCTTCCCCAGCTTCACAAGCCCGCAGGCAGGCGGACGCGGCCTGCTGTTTTTATGCATTGAGTCTAAAAGGTATTTTGAATAGGAAGGCTCCTGGAAAAAAAAAAAATAGACGACTAATGTGTCTTTCCACAGACACTGTAGTGTATTCATCCACAGAGTTTAAAGATGACAAGTGGGTTAAGAAAATTTAGGAGTAAGTTGTTCTAAGGGCATTTTGTGGAGAAAATATATATAAACAATTATAGACAAAATTATAAAGTGCCTGGCATCTTAAAAGAATATACAGAGCGGACAGCAATCAGGGCAGAGTCAGGAAGTCTACTGGTAACCAACCTATGATTTGCAATATTTGCAAAATTTTTTTAAAACTGTCTAAAATTGCACTGTTTTCTTTTTTCTTTCTTTCTTTTTTTTAACTGCTAGATAAACAGTACTACAAGCTGATTCCACAATGCTAGATCATTCTATTTACTCAGAACGTCTAAGTTGCCGACCTAATGTAGCTCTTTCACAAAACACAGTTCACTGGGCCTCCCTCCACATTGGCAATGCCATAGAGTTGGAGATGTGGGAATCAATATTGTGACACAGAAAATCCTGAGTTATCTGGATTATACTGTTTTTATTACCAGCGTGGTCGCTCTATGATTCATATACATTGAAAGAAACTATAATAGGTCCTGTCTCTTTCTTTTTCCAGGTTCCCAAGCGAAAGGGGCCTCCGTCATATTATAGCTTCCTATTTTAGCCACCTAAAATTAGATGCGTATTTAGAAAAGGCTCTTAAGTCTCTTACTACCTTGAACAGTTAAAAGAAAATGCACAGAAATACTTGTACTTTCTTAGGATGCTCAAAACAGTTTTTAGTAAGGCCATCAGGTCTAGCTCTGAGCTCACAAATGTATGCTTTGTGCAACTTTTTATCTCTATGTCAACTTGCAGTTTTAACTTTGGAGTTCTTCAAAAGGACTTTAAGTGCTAATGTTATTTTAAGCCTAAAATAAACTAAAATTTTATAAAGTGCTATAGTCTTACAGATTATGCATTTAAGATACTAGAAAAGTATAAAATATATTTGTCATTAAATATAAAAAGAGGAAAATCATATTTTGTTTCACACAAACAGATCGAGCCTCATAAACTAAAGGATACTTCCAAGCCCCACTTTTAGTAGAAAGAGCACCCATTTGTTTTTTCACTCAAACCCACATACCTAAAATTCAAATATTACTCACCCCCCTACCCCCCAAAAAAAGCATGCCAAAACCATCAGCCTCATTTCTGGTGAATTCTCTAACACATTGGAAGCTGTTAAATATACCCGGGCCGTGACCTATCCCTTCGATGCCTCAGGAAGGCCTAGCCAGACCAGATGCACCCCACTTCCAACAAGCACGCCCCTCCCTCCGGCTCAGGCCCCTCTTCCCACCTGCAGTCCTCCCCATCCTCCCTATCGCATATGCGCTCTTCAAAAGGCCGGCCTGCCACTTTCTGAGGGGTAGTGCAGGCTCCCCCACTTTCTCCCCTGAATTCCGAAGGTTCTCCCTTTCTAGCACACCCGTGTGGGTCTCTATCTCCGTTTCTTTTTCCTCTCCCCTCCCCACTGTCCACGCTAGGACCTCCGAGGACCCTGCAAGAGGACAGTGAAGGGACGGCTCCTTTACCGCAGGTTCCCAGTGCATGGCAATGCGGGATAATGGGGTGCTTCGATAGCTGTCAGGGTAAATGACTACTGGTATAGAAAGAGTCCATGTGTCTATTCTATCCTCTACCGGGTCGTTCTTACGGGCAAGGATTTTTTTATGATTTTATGTCACTATGTCACTGTGGTCGTTACCATCACGGGCTAAAGATGAAATAACAGTTGGAAGCACTGAAAGCCGGGGGTCCCCTGAGCCCAGTGCCTCACTCACACAAGTTAAAGGTTGATAATATTGACTGGTATTAGAAGGATCATTGTAACCGGCTAACCGCAGCCGAGGTTTCTTTTTAAAGAATGGAGCTGCCTCCTCCATGAGAGTTCCAAAGACAATCTCTATAGCGAGAAATCAGAGTAAAATTACCCTTAAATATCCTGTCAGTGGTCTCCCCGAGAACAGAGCGCACGTGATTTTGTACCCAGCTCACTATGTCTCCGCAGGTATAAGGTAACAGGATAATTCCCACCAGGATTTGGAACAGAGCTGTTTCTCCCATTAAACCTCCTGTAAAGTAGTTGTATTTTTAGGGGCTTTGCACGAGGAAGACAATAATTGATTTCTTTTGCCTACTAAGTGCATAGAGTTGAATTAAATGAGCATTAAATGCAACAGCACTGAACACAACCTTTGTGAATTAAAGATAATTAATTAATTCTACAAATAAAAACGGCAGGAAAGATGACGGCAACAAAAGCTAGAATCCATCAATTCAGAAACTACCGCAACGTATCCTCGAATGTCAAATCTTTATTAACACTTGGGAAATTTCCCCTGAATTTCTCCATGTATCTTGTCATCTTTGCAACATCTTTCCTATAGTCTATGTCTACTGTTATCTCCCTTACGTAGGAATTATTTACCTCCAAGAAAAAAGCAATTTAAAGAAGTATTTTTATAAAAATCAGAAAAAACATCTATGTTGTGAAAAATTGTATTTTTTTATATCTGGCTACAAGCTATTTATGATAGTCTGCATGCTTCAAAATCCTAAACAAATCCAGTTACAGCAAAAACACTGCAAAAATGTGGCTGCCCTCCGTCCTCCCTGCCACACACAAAACTTCAATTCTAGTCTCAAAAAGAAATGCTCTGTGCAATTATAGGAACCACAATCGCACTCCTGGGCATTTATCCCAGAAAAGATGAAAACGTATGTTCACACAAAAAAACCTATACACAAACGTTTACAGCAGTTTAAACTGGAAACAACCCTGTCCCAGCTGGTGAGTGGTTACACCAGCCATGGGCCGGTCATACCATGGGATACTGCACAAATGACTGGTATCTGCAAGTGGAATCTCGAGAAAAATTTTGCAGAGTGAGAAAAGTCAATCCCAAAAGATTACACACTATATGATGCCATTTATGTGACATTCTTTTTTTTAATATATATTTTATTGATTTTTTACAGAGAGGAAGGGAGAGGGATAGAGAGTTAGAAACATGGATGAGAGAGAAACATCAATCTGCGGCCTCCTGCACATCTCCTACTGGGGATGTGTCCGCAACCAAGGTACATGCCCTTGACCAGAATCGAACCTGGGACCTTTCGGTCCGCAGGCTGATGCTCTATCCACTGAGCCACACCGGTTAGGGCTTATGTGACATTCTTGGAAAGACAAAATTACAGAACTGGAGCACGGACTAGCTCTGCTAGGGCGAGGCAGGGGGGTGGAAAGGAGTGAGGACAGATGCCAGGGGGATATGAGGAATGCCTGAGGCGATGGAGGTGTTCTACATGGTGTGGCTGTCCAGGCTGCGATACTGCACTATCTATCGTAAGATGTCACTATTGGGGGAAACCGGGGAAAGGGTACAAGGGATCTCTCTGTCTTTACTACAACTGCATGTGAAATCTATAATTATCTCCAACTACAGAGTTTCATTCAAAATAAAAATAACATATAAACACTCTAGCCTAGTAAACTGGCTGCCATATTGCGACCTGAGCTTCAGGATCCATCACATGGCACTTTGATTCCTAGTAACAGCTAGAGAAGTGGATGAAGTACAAACTGGGTTGCTCACAAGAGTGCAACGCACAGCAGTTTGCACAAGTGGCCTCAGCCTCTGCGAACCTCCCCAGGTCCCTGGCTGAGGGCGGCCTTGGCCAGCTACACCCCTTCCCCTTCATTGTGCTCCCAGGCCTGCCGGCCACAGGGGGTCCCCCTTTCCCGCCCTCCACAGCCACCGCAGAGGCCACAAGCAGGAACTCCCCATGGCAGGGCACCTCCCCAGTATACAGTCTCCTCCAACGTAAGGAGTCTGTGGAAACTGGACGGCAACCTTCTGTACAGAAACCAAATATTTAAACACGTCCCACATGCTCTGCCAGCTAAGGCGACAGTTTCTTGTATGTGAGTTTGGAGCTAATAGATTGGTTGAAGAGAAAGTGTTCTATTCCAGAGGCACTGAATATAAAGAATTAAAATACATATATACTTGTCAAGTCTTTTTCCTCCCCCAAATATAACATGGTCACATTACACAGTGGCCGTAACCTACTCTCATGATGCTGGATTCCGGGAGAATCTCCGTGGTAGAGAAGGGAGTCTTCCCGGGGACCACCTTTTCAGGTGTAAACATTCATGCCACCCAATAAGGACATTTTACAAAAAAAAGTCAACATATAAAACTGATTTTTTTTCTATATTTTGATTAAAACAGAAAATGTTTGGTAATATTCTAATAGCAGGCATTTAAAATTGATGACCAAGAAGCGCCTAGTCTTCTGAATGACAACTGAGAATTGTAATTGGAAAAATACTGGCGTCTATAAATAGCAACATCCAATGTGTAGTTAAACCACTCGAGCACTTGATTCTTCCACGTCCTGTGCATCTGCATTGCACAGAGCACAGGAAGTTTCAGACCGATCGCCGGATCTCAGAGAGAGAATAAGCCAGTTAGTTGTCACAGCCGCTGTCACCACCAATCCCTAAGACCTTACACGTCACCAACTGCACTTGACTCTGCCCTGCTGCTTTATGCTCAGGAGAAGATAAATCAGTCATCAATTATGCACACTAATTAAAAATGCTACCTTAGGAGGCATTTTAATAACTTAGAACCAGGAGTGAGTTTTTCTTCTAACTGCTTACTTTAAAACACATTCGACAGCACATTAGCCAGGGGGCACTGAGCATTTGCAAAGACTTTAGAGTCTATATAAACTATCAAATTGCCCCCCCTCCCATAGTGGTAGCATAATTCTGCAACTAGCTGAGGCCACATGGAAAATAAAATTATATGCTAATTTGTTCTATATTAATTTATCATGAAAGGTCTGACCAAACATGGTAAAATGAATTCTGGGGAAAAATTAATGAAGTAGATTGGTATGTACCATAGCAAAGTAAACTGTTTATCTTAAGAGGTACAACTACAAGAAATATTTTACAGACAGGGGTATTTCCTCCTTTTCAAAAAATAAATGTTTTAACCAACCCGAGGCAATGACTTGCATGGTTTGAAAACACTTTATATAGTTTTACCTTAAAGGGTAACAACAAAGGCAGGCTATTTGTCTTTAAGGGGAGAGAGGAAATGCAAAATCGTTCCACACATGTACCATGACATGAACACACAGGTTGAAACTAAATGATGGGGTCAAGGCGTATTATGACATATTTATTATTTTACTCCAAAATAAACTAAACAACAATATAGATGTTTTCCTTGGCATAGATTCATCTGAAGAAACTATGCTTTATTTAAAATACTTTAAAAATCTATACCCTTTTTCCCTAGAAGGCATAAGCTGTACATGTGCCTCATCCATAGATAAGTTCTGTGGATACTATATCGACTTAGAAAACTACAAACCAAATTAATAGTCGAAGAATTTGGACTACCGGTTTTATAAATGATGGTGGTACATCCCTCAGATTTTTATTTTCAAAGGTTCTTATGTAGAAACAGGGAAAGAATTTGGGGGGCGGGGTGATGGAGAAATGAAATCTTACAGGAACTGGTTTTATAAAGCATCTCGTTTACTGCAGGACACAACTAAGAGGAGTAACGAAGATCATCTGTGTCCCACCCTTAGGCAAATACTTGGGGGGAGGGGTTAATTAAATGATAAATTTTTGTTCTAGAGCCGATCCCTCTTTTCATTAAAAGATATGTTTATACTTTTCATTTCATTGCAACGGTTCCGATGCCGATGGCACAGGCGAACTCGCGCTCACAAAGAGAAATCCGCGTGTTCTTGGGAGCATAACTCCTTTTTAATTTCTAAAGGGACTTTACCTGTTGCTTTTAATAAGCCGTTATTATTGGTGATGGTAAACTACGCTAGGTTCCCTTGAAATATCAGTTTGACATCTTGTTCAAATAGTTACTTTTCTGCTGTGTATTCCCGGCATTGTTTGCCGTATTTCCTTCTTACCAAGTTAGATATGGCGATGCTTATTCAGGCATAAAACCTTCAGGCTCCTTGATGGACCATAAAATAAAGCTAAGTACTTCTCTGCAATCATTCCTGCTTGAAGGGCCTTATTATTGAGATCTTAATCCATAAAAAAGGTGAGAATTACCTTTGAGAAAGGGGGAGAAGGCTGACAAAATGAAAACACGCACTGGTGCCCACAATAGCAGGACTTAAGTAAATTAATCTTCATTCCCACTGAAAGCAATCTGATGTCCAGGGACTGGGAATTATTCTACCATAAAATACGGCACATTAAATACTACAATAACCCATTAGAAATGTCTGAAGATAATGATTATGTCACCTACACATGATTGTACATATAGTTCTATTTTAATATTCATTACCGGGGGTTCTAATGCAAAATATGTCGAAATTGTAAAAATATTACGTGGGTCAGAGATCAGATCAAGCAAATCAGGAGCCATCCTGTGACGAAGAGTAAGACTCCAAATGAGATCTGAAAAAGACGCGATGAAAGCCAGGGCACACACAATATGGGGGCCCTGCTTTTCGCAAGCAGCCCTACCATTCCTGGTGCTTTGCATATAAAGCTCCTTATCTCCACGAGCTGGATGCAAAGAATGGAAAGATTCTCCCATCCAGCCAGAGAGCAAGTCTCTCCCCTGCTCCTTGAAAAAGCTCATTTTCACATTACTCAGGCTTCATTATGCTAAATCAATATTCGTTTAGTCACTGGGGTTATTGACATATTTTAAAATAAAAGTATACCCTTCAGCTACTGCACTCATTACAGGTAATTTGTCTTGTCAGAGAGCAGGGAATATTATCCTAGCCTTTCAGGGGCTGACAGCCCATGGAAATACCTCCCCATGGTTACAACTGTAAATAATTTTAAGGTAAAATATTGAAAAATCAATGACTGTTTCCTGCAATCTGTCACAAACAAATCAATCATAATCTGCACTGCCAGCGAGTATGATGTGAGGGAGATGGGAGCAGATGTAATTCTTGGCTGGAATCTCTCATTTCAAAATCACTTCACATAATGGTGTCATCATTTAAACACTTAACAGTCAGTGCGACTGCCACTGTAACATCCAGTTGGACAAAACCACAAGGAGGAGGAGGAGAAAATGCCATCACTGTTATGTTAACAAACATTTAATTTAAATGGTTGCTGCATTAGGATATTTTCGTTGAAAACCGTTTTTACCAGCCCCCTTTCAGAGTTCTAAATTAATCAAAGCTGGTTTCTATGTACTGATGCTTAATAAATTAGCCCAAATTTCACTCTCTAAAGCACACACACCTTTTATTTTAAAAGTCCATTATAGAGAATAAAATTTGGAATTAATAAATAAAACATTTGGAATGTAGAATAGCCATAATTCTATCTACATAACGAAGACAAAAAAAATAGTGTCATAGATGTCAAGATTAGACTTTTAAAGTAGGTTTAAAGGTCTCCGTTGCCCAGATATTAAATTTTATATTTTCCGTCTATTAATAAATATTACATTTTAACTCTGTAATACTGTAGAATATTTTAAGATGACCAGCAAGACCTATTAGTTCATTCAAAAAGACCCTGGCATTCCATATACAAGCTATTCCACAGACTGGTATTTTACAACCTGGAGGAGTAACCCAAGTACATGAAGTGTCAAAGTTGGTCAAGGTTATAATACTGAATTGTTTTGCAAATGTAGGTAATCACTTGGATATCCCCATTTTTCCAGGCTCCATTTGAATGGCTCCCTCGGCTGCTTACTACCTAGGCGTGAATAAAACAACCTGAGGTTGGTATACGTCCCCCTTCCTGCTGTGTTAACCAAAAACATCCTTTGAGTTCAAGATTACACAGGCTTTTCCTGAAGGTTTTTGTTTTTAAATGTATATTAGCTCCTTTAATGGAAGAAATTAATTTTAGTCACCGCACTGCTCACCAATGTCCTCATTATGTAATCAGACATCACGAAGCCCGTCACAGTCCCACTAATGTCCCTGCACAGACCCAGCTCGGGGAGCAGATGTTTCTGATGACCAGAAAAGTATATAATTTTTCTTAAAAATGAAAACAAGGCCATAAACACCCGTACACAATTGAAGCCTGTCTAACCATGTTTAGATGCAGGGCTTTACGTTTGGAATTTAACCTGCACACTCGGTGTGGTAGCGCAGTGTGAGAAGACAGCAGCCCTTCTGATGGACACCTGACCATCACATTTGCTCTTCAAGAATCTTAGCTTCGGGGGTGGGGGGTCCAATGGGGGGAAAAGGAGATCTATGTAAAACTTTAGACCAAAACAAAACAAAACACCTTAGCTTCATTCCTTAACACCGACGTTAGTGTTTTGAAAACGAAACAGCACGCGAATACATGATCACACACATCATCCAGAAGAAGATAGAGTCCCCCTGCCCTGTGAGTCCCTAGGACAGCTGCAGAGCCAGCAGCCAGCCAACCTGATGAGAGAAGGAAAGCATTACCCTGGCCTCGGATTATGCAAACGAGGGAAAGGGACTGAAAGCCCTGAACTGGGAGAACCCATGAGCGTGAGCTCCTGGCCTGCAGTGCTCCAGAGCCCAGAGGCTGGGCCCAGCCACCGCCCTGGCAGAGCTCTGGAACCCGCTGCCCAACACCCGGTCCCCCGCTCAGCGGCAGGTCCTGGCTGGCCCTGCCCCAGAGGAGGCCTGGAGGCCTGGGAGGGACATGAGGACGGCTAAGCAACCTGCTAAATGCATCCACGTCGACGACAAACTGAAATGATATCTACCAGCGCTGTGCAGCCACCATCGCAGACCGAATTCTCAGAAAGACGCTATTTTAAGGCTGCTGAGTGTGCCCCGACGAGATGTCTCCGCTCTCCCAACACAACCCACGGCCCTGGGAGAAGCAGCTCGGAACCTTAGCGCAGGAAAATCAGATCATTTTCATATCTCAAATGGAAAGAAATGGCTGTGGGTTAGATAACGTTCTCCTGTGTCATAAAGGCTCGGGATGATGGGGGAAAGTATTCTTTTAAAATAAGATACTCTTACCTCCCTTCTTCAGAATCCCCTCCTTCCAGTAGTGGGTACGGCCGCTCCATTATGAACTGCAGATTCTGAAAAAGAAACACAGCAATAGTTAGCTCCGTCTTCCCTTCTGCGACTTCCTTCTTTGAAGGAATGACAATTTAATTACCAATACTTCAGCCGATTTTATTAGCGACTGATACGTTTCTCCAAGAGCACACCCCAGCTATTTCCACTAGAGAACATTTAGTGCAACCTTCCCAATTAATCAGCCGTAACCTATTACTGTTGAAGGGACATGTTTCGTTAATATTCTCAAAAGATTGGGGGAACCTCCTTCCCCGACCCTCCCCCCGGCCCACACACACATACCTATTTTATATAAAAAGAGTCTTCATTTTAATATGTTTGAATACCCTTAATATGCATGACGTATGAAACAATATATTTGGGCTGACAAACAGATACAAAACTCAGCCAATTCGCATTCATGTTTAGGTTTTTCCTATATTTATCTTTAGGAGAGAAAGAAAAAAAACAACCAATCCTTTTATCTTTTAAATTCAACAACTACCCGGAGTTTAAAAACAAAAACAAAAACAAAAAAAAACAGAAAAAAATAAGCTGAAAGGCAAACAAAGAGAAATCAGAATGCTCACTGCTTCCCATTTTCTCTGTGTGTGTTGTGTGTCTCTAACTTGCTGTAATGCTTCAGCTCTTGGTCAGGTGTGAAAGCCCATTAGGCTTCCCCAGTGATGTGGGTTCACCGGTGTGTTATTTCAGTATAATTATGTGTTACTTTGTATTACGCGAAAAATCACTTTCATGCCTTAGAAAGTCTTCACAGAGAAGCATTTGTTCTACTGCGGGCTCTGCTAACTACAGAAGCCTTCTGTAAAATTAGCTTTTTGGGGGTCACACAACCATCTCTTTTTACTTAACAAATGTTCCTTATCACTAATTCCAGTTCCTTGCTCTCCTCACTAGACAACACAAATATTTGGCAAAATATTTTTTTTTTCTCACTGCTTTTCTCACCTACTTGTATTCAGCAGCCCCTATTTTGATGGAAAAAAAAATGACATTTTACACATAACTGTGTACTCTTTGTCATTTAAAGAGTTTAATACTCATGACTGGAGCTGATACTCCCACTAAATTTATTCTGAAAAGAACTGGGTAATGAAAATAATCAAAAACTGCAATTTGGTAGAATCAGATTATTGCTTTTCGATAATCACTATTATTAAAAAATATAGCATTAGCCTTAATTTTTATGAAAAGCACTGAGTTTATAAATTTCACTACTCAACTACATCATTAAAAATAAATTATTCAGCGGATTTCCATGAAGCAAAAAATGTTCTACTTGCTGAACCTTGGTTGAATGCATTAATAAAATTATATAACCAAAGGCCTCAAGTGACATTCTGTACTCCGTCTCTATTAGCAACATAAATACTTTGGTAAAACCAACACTGATGCTATCTGGGGCTTACTCCACACACAAGCACACTGTGCAGACACTCACTTGAGGATGAGCCTGGGGAGATGCAAGGACAAAGTCCAGCCAACATCCGGAGGAACCCCATGGCTCCGAAGTCAGCTTAGCTGAAAACATCCAAATGTATTTTGGAAGCATCATCCTTATCACCTGCACAGAAAATGGAAATGGCTCTGTTTAAGGAAACACAGAAGACTAGTTAAGTACTTTGGGGATATTAAATGTGAATATCTAATCTCATATTCTCCAAGGTATCACTCTCTATTATGGCAAATAAACAAGTAAAGGCCCTATCACGGCGTGGAATGGCATTCGCCTGAGAAAAGCTAGAAAAGCAAATTAGGTAAATGACAACTGCAGCAGAAAATTATATTCCCTCCTCTTGAACAAATGTTAAGTGCATCCTTACTAATAAAGGCTTAAATGCAAACTACATTAGAATACACTCGTTTTCAATTTTGAAGCCTCTAAGTTAATTTGCCAGGCTCAATTGGTGGTTAGGTTTACCCTGGCAATAAAAATACTGCAGATTTATGTAGAAAATAAGTCAGGAGAATCACACATCAGAATAGTGATAAAAGCAAACCAGAATCATTATTGAATAATTCCAAGATGTTACATCTTCCTAGAGGTGCCTCACTTGCTATTCTATTAAGAATGATTCTTTTCTACGAGACAGCTAATAATCACACAAAAAGAGATGTTAAAAATGCAAAAGTCAACACAATGTAGAAATTGAAGGAAAATATACAAAGATATTGAGATATTATCACAGAGTTAAAACATTACTCCAAAATACAATATTGTTTTCATAACCCATAATTCACTCAGGATTAAACAATTTCATTTACTTGAATGTTATCATCCAAAGAAGATTTAAATTTTTCTTAAGATTCCCATGATGTAAACATACATTAGTGATTACTTGTGTTATTAATTAAAATGAATGACAGGTAATTAGTTCATATTCCTATTTCATTTCTTTTAACACAGCATATCAAATTTTAAAATAAGACATGGAAAAGAGCCTGGAGATGCTGATCTGAGCTGCCAGAAAAAGAAAGTAGGGGAGTTGGAGGGTCAGTAAAGCAGTTATCCTCAAAAATTAATGCTCTTATGGGAATTTCAGCTAACAAATCTAAATAAGTCTTTGATTTTAGTTTACCATGTAATTCTAGCCAGCTAATTATCCCTGGAGTCAGGAATGAGCTGTGACTGTACACCTGGCTTCTCCGATCATATATGCCGATGGCCTCCTCCCCTTTCATTTCCTCTTCCTACAGTGAGTTTGAATATTAAAGAAAAACACTCACACATCTTACATACACAGTGATGGACAGCCAGCTTCCTGGAAATCATGATCTACAAAGAGAGGGGGAAACCTTAATGCAATACTTATGTTGAAGGGTATTAGGTGCTGGGTAAGCCAAGGGTAATATGATCAACAGTATCCGTCTTGCTATTGTTTTTGCATTTAGAGATTTGATGTCAAGGACGGTAATATTAATTTACCGGTCACCCAGGTTACGATTCGGATCCTTAAACTACTAAGAGCTTAAATGCACTATCTTCACTTGCTCATCAACTCAAATTTACAGAACCATGTTTTGGGAAAAATAAAACAGGGTGTTTTTTTCTATTTCTGGAAATAAAAACAAGGAATTCCATAAGCAATGTAGCTAAAGTACCTGATGACATGAAAACAGTAATTGTTTGAGATCAGTAAAACATTCTAGGAGAACGCTTTCCAAATAATGAAGTGGCATAAATGTCTCCCATATTTACCTTTTTATTTCTGCTGCTGCACATCAAGCATGCCTTCCTCTACAGATTTATTCCCAACACTAATAAACATTTGCTTAATAGGCTGCTCTCTGCCTTTCTTTCTAAATTAGTAACCATTATTCAACCAAGATAGAGCACAAAGAACGCCGACAAAGGCACTGCCAAAAAGCCACAAGTCCTATGAGTACATGCCAGAACACTTAACATTAAACGACCATTTCTCTCTCAAACTTCCCTTGCCAAAGTGCTCACAAAATCTGGAAGCTCAAAGACAGGTTTCAAGTGCAATTAAATTCTCCCAAAGCAAAACTGTACCACCACCAAAAAAAAAAAAAAAAAAAAAAAATGCCGCCCTTCTTATGTCACCATTTTATAGACAACATTTTCTCAGGATCTTAATTAAGATAACGACGCACACCTGTGTCAACACTCTCCGGCAGGACAGCCTTATCAATCATAATCCTTTAAGTACACTCCAAAACAGCCAAGCGATATGACAGGAGCAATCTGCTGCCTTTCCTGCTGCGGGTGCCGTGTCTCTCCCCCACAAGAATGATGAGACCTTCAGAAGACAGCAGACCTACTTTTACGAGTCTGTCAAGTTTTCCCTGTAAACACCGGATGACACTCAATAAACAGGTATAACCTCTTTGGCACTCGATTTACACCGTGACAGCTCTCTACAGCCAAAACTCGTCTTCCCGGGGCCACTGGGGAATCTTATGCCAAAGCGTTTACATGGGACGAGTTGGGCATAACTGGGACCGGTGCAGGCACGACCCACCGGCAAGTCCTCGCAAAGCTTGCACATGAGCACATGGGAAGTCTGGCAGGAAGAACAACCCGGACAGACCGATCGCCTCGTCTAAGTGACAATGTTCAGAAAGAGAAAATGCACTAGTCAGCCCACCCCCCTTCCCTCCCTCCCCCGACCCCCAAAAAAGAGCATCCGAATCGGTCGCCTTGGTAACCCGAAATAAGAGGGCGGTAGCTCCCAACCTCTGCTCCGGGGACGGAAAGCTTCAGTAACAACAGCCCATGGACAAGGCTGCTAACAAGCAATAGGCTCCCAGAAGGAATAACTGATGAATAAAGTGGGGAAACGGGGGGGGGGGGAGGGGGAGGTCACCACCGCCAAGATACAAAGTTTAAAACCGCGCTTCTACCGGTCAAAACCTGAAAGCTTTCACCGGGAAACGGAGAAAACCCGCCCGCGGCGACCGGAGTCCCGCCCGCCCGCCCGCTAATGCAGGACCTGCCCTTCCCTTTCGCGTGTGAACACAAGTCTGTCTCCGCGGCCGGCCGCGCGCCCGGCCGTCAATGTGCAAATACAGCGGGAGATAGAGACGTCCTTAAGAAATGAGTCTGGAACTTGACGTAGAGCGGAGGTGACAAGCACCGCCAGCAGAACCAGACATTCTAAACGCTCCCGTGTCTTTCCGGAGTCTTTCCCTCCAGTCCCTGACACCAGAAAGAAGACGGTGGAGGAAGAGGGGGTGACGCGGCGGGGGTGGGGGGACGGCCCAGCGGCCCGAGTGTCAGGATGATGCAATGAGGGTGTCGGTGGGACGGGCTCGGGTGCTCGGTGGCACACACACACCTCCAGGGCCCCCTTTCGGAAATCAGCATCCTGGACGAGAGCCCAGAGGGTGAAGCTGCCGCGCGTGGATGGAGGGAACATGCGCGCGCCAGGGGTCCGTGGCACCCGGAGAGGCCCGCCCCAAACTCACGCCGGCCCTGCCCACGGGTCTCTCCGGTTCACGAGGGGACGCGGACGCGGCTCGAGGGGCGGGAAAGCCGGGAGCGACCGGGTGGGGGGCCGGTGGGATCGGGGCGCAGGGCTCACCTCGGCGTCTCGGCGCGGGAGCGCGGGCCGCGGACGCTCCCTCGTGGCCGCTGTGAGCCCCCGGCGGGCGGCGCGCGCGGGCCGCCGGGGCCGCTACCGACCGTTACCGCGAGGGGCCGAGCTGGCGGCGGGCGGAGCCGGGGGCGGGCGCTGAGCGGCGGAGGGGCCGCGAGAGGCGGGAGCGAAGGGAGCAGGGCGGGGACGCTGCGAGGCGCTCCCGGCCACCGCCCGGGCCCCGCCGCGCCCACGAGGACCCCGTGCCGTGGCTGCCGGGGAGGCCGCCGCCGGCCGGGTCCGCGCTCCCTCCTCGCCCGGCGGTCCGGCCGCGCGGCCTCGCTCGGTCTCGGCTGGCGCGCCGCGGGGCCGCCACCACTGCCACTGGCTTCCCGTCTCCATGACAATAGCGCGCCGACGCCCCGCCCCTCGGCGCCCTGACTCTCAGGGAGGCGGGCCCAGGACCTGGGGGGGACGGAGTCGGTGCAGGCCGGCGTCCAATTAGAGGTGACGGCAGGGAGAGACGGGGCCGCGGGGATCGCAAGGGTCCCCGAGAATAGCCGCTGGAGGGGCGGAGCCTGGGAAGCCGACGGAGGGGGAGGAGTCGGCGCGCGTGCGCGTTGTCGCGCACCCGAGCTCGGGTGCCAGGGGCAGGAGGAGCTCGGGATGTGAGTGTATCTCGCCCGTCAAAGTCATCGCGGGACACTTTGTGTCCAGTCGTGCCGCGGCTGGCGTGTGACCCCATTAATAAAAGCGCACACATTCCCCGCTATAGTGAGCGCCAGCGGAGTGCCCACCCGTGTGCCGGCCCCGGTCCTGGTTCACCAGCGCCCCTGTCTGTCCCTGACGTCCAGTGCGCCTGCGGCTCGTGGCGGCGCGGGGTGGAGAGACCCGCAGAGTCTCTTTTGCACTCTGACGGCGTGGCCGCGGTGGGCAAGGGCTCTGCCTGTGACTCAGTTGTGTGTGTTTGCCCTGCCAGCGCCTCGCTGAACAAACAGTCGTGGGGTTGGGCACTGCTCTGTGGAGTGTTTACAGTGGAGCCTGGGCGGGGGTGCGAGCGCGTTCGAAGGGGAAGGGGACCCTCACCCTCCTCCACCGCACCGCCGGCCTAGGCAGGGCGAGCTGCGGGTGGAAAGCGCACAAAACGAAGCAGCGAGGCTCGGAACAGATGGGCAGGAGGAGTGGGGTCCGGAGACCTGCTCCGGTGGGGCTGCTTCTCCGTCTGGCAGCTCTTGCTCGCTGCCTCCCCTCTAGAGAAAGGCTACCCCACTCCGTCCCAGGTCCCCAGTGTCTTCTTTCTCCCTCGAAATCTGGCAGGGAGTTGGTGGAAGTAAGAGCGGCTCTAATGCGTGCAGATGCCCAAGGCCCGTCTCTTGCCCACCTGCTGCTGCTGGCGGAGAGGGACAGGGTCCCGAACTCCCTACGCCCCGGACCAGGGCACTCGTGGCACTTCTCCCAGGGACCTCCATTCCGAAACTTCAGCTCGTTCTCGGGTCCCCTGCCTGGCGGGAGAAGCTAGGGGCGGCGGGGCGGCGAACCGAGAAATCCGCTAACTCCGGGATTTACAGTGTCGGGGAGAGAGCCGAGCCTTCGCCGCCGCGCCCTCCTCCGCCGAGGTCTCTTTAAGGTACTTCGGCGCGGCCAGGCCCGCCACCAGGGCCCGCGGAGCTTCGGATTCGCCGCTCCACCCGGACTTAGTCGAAGAGGAAAGTTGGAAGAGATCGGCGCGCCTGGGATGTGATTGTCATCCTGGGGCTGGCGCTCGAGAGTCTAAGAGAGAGGAGGGGGGAGGCGGGGGGAAGGGAGGGGGCAGAAAAAGAGGAGGGTGGAGAGGAGGGCAGCGGTGGAGAGGCGGGCGCGAGGGAGGGGCGAGGGGAGCGCCAACGAGCGAGAGAGGGAGCCGGGGAGGAAGAGGGAGAGGGCGAGGCGCGCCTGGCGGCCGGGTTGGCTGCGGCCGCCCAGAGGCTCCTGCCAGTCCAACCACCGACTACACCCCGGGAAGGAGGAGCTTCGGGCGCGCACAAGGCGTCAGAATCCTCAATTTCCAACTTAGCATCTTGGCAGGACCTTTGCGAAGCCAAAAGCAGAGCCCCCCAGTGCAAAGAGAGAGGGGGAAAAAGAGAAAGCAGCAAGGGAGGGGGAGAAACCCAGCCGGGCCGAGAGAGGCGCGCACCGGAGCGGGCTCGGCGGTCGCAGTCGGAGGCGCGCGGGAAGCCACCGGGGAGGTGCTTCGAGCCGGAGCTCGGGAGCCGGGGCCCGGGGAGCGACGGCCCGGGGCAGCCGGAGGCCAGGTGCCTGCCCGCTCGCCCTCGCAGGGCGCCGCCGGCTCGTTGGCGGCCGCGGCGCGGCGCGCCCCATGCCCGTGCGTGGCCATGTCCTACCCGCAGGGCTACTTGTACCAGCCGTCCGCCTCGCTGGCGCTCTACTCGTGCCCCGCGTACAGCACCAGCGTCATCTCGGGGCCCCGCACGGATGAGCTCGGCCGCTCGTCGTCGGGCTCCGCGTTCTCACCCTACGCCGGCTCCACCGCCTTCACGGCGCCCTCGCCGGGCTACAACTCGCACCTCCAGTACGGCGCCGACCCCGCCGCGGCCGCCGCGGCCGCCTTCTCTTCGTACGTGGTGAGTGAGCAGGGGCCGCGGCGGGCGAGGGCGGCCGGGGGCGGGCGGGGGCTGCGGGGACGAGGGTCTCAGCGCCCCCCGCGGGCCGCCCCCGCCCAGCCTCGCGGCCCCAGCCAACTTGGGCGATTGTCTCCTCCGGCTTCCCCGGGCCTCCGGCTCCGGAGCTGCGGGGAGAGGGGAGCCGTGTCTGGCTCGGACCGCTGAGCTGGCGGAAAGGGTCTGGGGAGGAGAGGTCCCTGCAATTAAAGAGCAGCATCTGGTTCAAACGTGAGCTCCAGGCCGCCCTGCGATTTGTATTTTTTTTTTTAATTTTTTAAGTTTTGCAATTTGGGGAAACTAGTTCCAAAGAAATAAACCCGGAATCTGAGCAGAAGCGTGCCAAGTTGATGTAAATGTGTTTGGCTTCGCCTTTAATTAGTCCTCCGAAATGTTGCAAATCCGTAATCCTATCTCCGCAATCCGATTGGGAGGTATTAGATTTCTGAGAAGTCGGCCGAGCTGCGGTGCATCCGGGATTTCTCGGCCGGGTGCACTTTCTGGAAAAGCGCCGCGGCTCCGGTTTGGGGAACGTTTTCGGAGGGGCGGAGTGCCGGGCCAGCCGCGGCTTTTCCTTCGTCTTTCTCGGGAGGGGAAAATGCCTTCCCTCCCCTGGCTCTCTCCCGCCTGGCGCCTAGAGCGCAGCCACCCGGGCTGGAAGCGAGGAGTCGCCGCCGCTGCCCGGACCTCTCGGGGTGGAGGGCCCGACCGCGGTGGTCGGATCCGCACACCCGGGACCAACGTGACCCGGCACCCGGGGGCCCACAGGGTTCGGGCCGCGGCCAGGATGGCTTCCAACGCCCACTAAGAACCGGACTCGGGAGTCGGCGCTCCCGCTGCGTTCCGAGGAGGGGGAGGGGTTGCCCTTAGCTCTGCGCCCACCAGCGGAAGCCGGAGTTTGGGCCTCGCCGCCCCGCAGACCCCGGGGCGCGGGGACAGTGTACTCCTGTCGCCCCGGTGGCAGTGGGGACCGTGGCCCCCTCTCACCTTCTTCTTTCTGCCTGTTGCCTGCAGGGTTCTCCCTACGACCACACGCCGGGCATGGCGGGCTCCTTGGGGTACCATCCCTACGCGGCGCCCCTGGGCTCCTACCCTTACGGGGACCCCGCGTACCGCAAGAACGCCACGCGGGACGCCACCGCCACGCTCAAGGCCTGGCTCAACGAGCACCGCAAGAACCCCTACCCCACCAAGGGCGAGAAGATCATGCTGGCCATCATCACCAAGATGACCCTCACCCAGGTGTCCACCTGGTTCGCCAACGCGCGCCGGCGCCTCAAGAAGGAGAACAAGATGACGTGGACCCCGAGGAACCGGAGCGAGGACGAGGAGGAGGAGGAGAACATCGACCTGGAGAAGAACGACGAGGACGAGCCGCAGAAGCCCGAGGACAAGGGCGACCCCGCGGGCCCCGAAGCAGGTTGGTGCGCGCGGGAAGGGGTGTGCGGCGTGAGAGTAAGAGCCTGGAAAGGGCGGGCGGGAGGGGGGACGTGCGGAGAAGGGGCGCCTGGGGCCAGGAGGTTGGGTGGGAGGCTTGGCTTTGCGGGCTGGGACGTGCCCCCCCTCCCCCTGCCCGGAGGCCTCTAGGCGGCTCACGGCCTGGGTTTCGCCCGCAGGAGGAGCGGAGCCCAAAGCGGCTGCGGGCTGCGAGAGGCTGCAGGGGCCGCCCACCCCCGCCGGCAAGGAGACCGAGGGCAGCCTCAGCGACTCGGATTTTAAGGAGCCGCCCTCCGAGGGCCGCCTCGACCTGCTGCCCGGGCCCACGCGCACCGGCGGGCCCTCCCCGGGGGCGCGGCTGGCCGAGGACCAGGGTCCTCACTACCCTTCGGGCGCCCCGGCGCCAGGCCCACATCCAGCCACCGGGGAACTGCCGCCCGGCCCCAGCGGGCCCTCGGTCATCCACTCCCCGCCGCCGCCGCCGCCCCAGGCGGTGCTCGCCAAGCCCAAACTGTGGTCTCTGGCCGAGATTGCCACATCCTCGGACAAGGTCAAGGACGGGGGAGGCGGGAGCGAGAGCTCTCCGTGCCCACCTTGCGCCGGGCCCATCGCCGCGCAGGCTCTCGGAGGCAGCCGCGCCTCGCCGGCCCCTGCACCGTCACGCTCGCCCTCTGCGCAGTGTCCCTTCCCGGGCGGGACGGTCCTGTCCCGGCCTCTTTACTACACGGCGCCCTTCTATCCGGGCTACACGAACTATGGCTCCTTCGGACACCTTCACGGTCACCCTGGGCCCGGGCCAGGCCCCACGACCGGTCCGGGCTCGCATTTCAATGGATTAAACCAGACGGTGTTGAATCGCGTGGACGCTTTGGCTAAAGATCCGAAAATATTGCGGAGCCAGTCCCAGCTAGACCTGTGCAAAGACTCTCCCTATGAATTGAAGAAAGGTATGTCCGACATTTAACGACATTTAACGCGGGCTGCGTCGGTCCCGGACTTTCCTAATTTATTTAAAAAAAACAAAAAACAAACACATGGCCTTGGCAGTTATTTTTCCATCAACAAGAGAGAAAAAACTACGCCTCCTGTTAAAAAGTTTATAGTTGATGGAGATGGATGACATAAAAATGTAAACATCTCCACACACGCGCACGCACACACACACACACACACACAAATGTCTTAACCCACCGGAAAGTTAAAATAAGGATTTGTATTAAATCTTATTCTGTATATTTAATGTAGCATTTTGTATTTAAATTGATAATTCAATATCTTTGAAGTAAATTATGAAATTAAGACACCTATACAGGCATCTAATGGTTTTTTTGTAATATAAGTATATACATTTGTGTCCCACCCCCCCCAAAAAACAAACTGTTTCATAGTTTAAAAATACAAGTTTAATTTAATTTTTTTTTACACCTATTGATTTTTTTTTTCTGGGTATGAGCTAAAGTATTATTACAGAAAGGAATCAGGTTATACTCTTAGATTTAAAAAGTAAAAAGAAACTGCAGCCTTCTTTGTAAAATGCAAAGTATTTAATTAAAAGAGATTTTAACATAATCAGAGCCTCAATGACTTTTTAGAAGCCTCAATACACTGTCCACCGCCTGGGACACAAGGTGCAAACTGCAACTTTTTTTCCCAAGTGGGGAGGGCAAGTTTCCATAGAACCTCGGGGTGCCAGGGTTTCATCGCAGGCTGCAAGCCCTGGGGAGCGTGGCCCTGCCCAAGGCAGGTTTGGGTCACTGATGCGGGGCTGCCTGGGGGAGATTGGACCCTGGAGGGAGGAGGAGAGAGAGACCCAAGTGTATGCCCAGAAGGGAGAGAGGAAGGCAAAGTCAGCTAGAGACACGCACCAGCCAGAGCTCCGTCGCTTAACCTGATTACTTCCAATCAGTGCCGTGTTTTATGCAAAGCAATCAGCTGGTGAACTTTGCTAATGAGTTCGATTTTATGCCGGATTTAGCCATTATTACTATTTCAAAGGTGCTGCGGGCTACTGCGGGCGGGAAGCGTTAGGGGGTGCCAGGGAGAAGGCCTTCCCAAATCACTTGTCTGCGTTACCCCTTCCAAATTGGGCATTGATCCCTTCCTGGGGTTTGATCAAATTAGTAAATGTCCTCTGTTTGATGGCGCGGAGGGTAGGTGGCCCAGTAGAGTCCCCGCGCCAGTCTCGGGGCTGGGGCCGCGGGGCCGGCGAGGGCACGGTTCCCCCCTTTCACAGGTAGGTGTCACACTTGTCCTGAATTTCAAGCCTGCACTTTGCAGGGTGGGAGATTGGAGAGTGGGCGGAAGTGGGGGGAGGGGGCGCCACAGGGGCTTGAGGGAAGAGTGAGGACCCCGAGCGGATCTGGAGAGCCCTCGCCGCCCCCCCCCCCCCGCCCTCACCCCTGCAGCGGGCCCCGTTTTGTTCCAGGGGCCTTCAAAAGTTGGAGGAAATGCGCCCCGATAGCGATGCCTCTGTGCACGCCACCGGGCTTGTCATCGCTTTAGCACGTTTCTATCTCCGACTCAAGAGTTCCAGTAGCGACAGAAGCAGTTTTGAGGTTGTTACAGTCTCGTCTGAATCCCGCATATTTCACCTCGACGTGTGAAAGGTCGGGATGCGTCTCCAGCGGCCCTGCGCCCCAGGCCCTCCCGCGCGGTCGGTGCTCGCGTCTCCATTTTGCGCGCGGACGTGCGGAACCGCGGGCGAGTTTTAACTTCGTGGGAAATTTTCGGCGGTCGGGGAAAGGGGAGGGTTTACTGGGGGGGAAAAAAACAAACAACTCCAGCGAGGGGAATTAATTTGCTCTATTAAACTCTTGCCTGAGTGTAGAGAGAATGTGTTTGCACATAACACCGGCTTCATTAGGCTAAATCAAGGTGCACTGATTTGCATTGCGACTCAAGCTTACTTTATCCCTTCTTGCTTTTTTAAACACACCCCAAACTTTCATCGGAGTTTTGATTTTTGCTGGGTTTTTTTGTTTTTGTTTTTGTTGATATTGTTATTGCTGTTGTTTTTTAAGCAGCCACGGAGCGCTGTTAGCTTGTCCTAATTTAAACGAGTTTGAAAGCTTTGTCCAGATGTGTTCCCCACCCTCCCCCCCCCCTTCCCTGGAACAGCGGTCGACTTCAGATTTTAAATTAGCGAGAAAATTCACGCAGGGAAAATGGTTTCAAAGCTGGAAGTGCGAGTGATTAAATATGCATGAGGCGATCGTATTTTTATTTTGTCCCTTTAATTATAAATGATTTTTTTAAACAATTGAATTCCAGGGACGACGGGCCCTACCCTCCTCGCGCCCCAGCCCCCTCCCCCCCGCCCCCTGCAGCCCGGCTCACAATCAGCTTTTTCGCCCTGTTGATTATGCAGCCCCAGGAGTCACCTTGTCTTCTGAAAAAGTCAGAAGAATAGGCTGGTCCTCTCCTCTGAAGAGAGAGAGTTTCAGGGCGACCTCAGCTCTGCAGGGTTTGGGGAGCCCTGGCCCGACACCCTGCCCAATGGTTTTTCAAGAGAAAATTGCAGGCCTCCCTGTGTCCCCAGAGAATATGGAAATGGCGGGCGCGGGCCGCCCCAAGTCTGGTTGCGGGGCTCCCTGGGAACGGGAACCGCACACGGGGGAGCCCCTCGGCGTTTCTCCTCAACGGGGTGCCGCTCGGGGAGCCCCCAGGCTGAGGAGCCAAACCACCGGGGGCTAGAAGGCTGGTGCCGGAGTCGCCCCCTGCTCCCCGCATCCCTCCCGCCCTTGGCCCCTGCAGGGTCTACGGTTTTCTTTGCGTACTTCGTCTTCAATAAAATTAGGGGTTTCTCCTTTGCGGAGCTGGGTTTTCGGTGGCCAGTGGTTTCTTGGGTGTCTGGAGTCCTTCCAGCTTGGGGGGGCGGGGGGGGGGGGGCGGGCGGCCTGCCGGCCAGATGGAGGTTTGGGCATTTAGAAAATGCCTCGGGCATTGAATCCCAGAAGTAGCTGCATGTCTGCAGGGTCCTCAAGCCTCCACTGGGCCGCGTCTTGGGCCGAGCCGGAGGCGATGCAGTGCGCCTCGGAGGAGAGGGAGGACTTCCGGCGAGTGCCAGCCTGGGATGGGGTTAGCTCGCAGGCCTGGGCTGGGGCGCGGAAGTGGAGCGAGGCCGCGGCTGGGACACCTCCGTGCTGGGGCTGGGAGGGCATTTGCCACCTGCGCTCCGCTGCACTTAGGAACCAGGAGGCCCTGGATCCCTGGTGGTAGAAACCATGGGATCACTGAGTTGGGTCTATGCAGTCCGCGCCCCCAGAGGCAGCGCCCCACGGGGGACGGGGTGAGTTCCTTCCTTTATCCCTCGGTGCCGGGAGGAATCCGTTCCTGGGACTTGGCGATGAGGAGCGAACAGCCCAGTCCACCCCCGAGGACGCCTAAGAGGGCACTGAGGAGAGGCTGTGGAGGGGGGCCGCCTCGCCTCGCGGTGCCAGGGCCCGAACTGTTCCCTGGTCTGGGTGCGGGGCCTGCATCGAGGCCTCCTAGTTTGCAGAGCGCGCGGAGCCGCTCATTCCCCATGAAGTGCGCGAGTCTTGGGGCGCGGGAGGCGGGAGCGGGCAGGGGGTCGTCGCGCGCGCGGTTTCCAAACGGGCGGTGGCCTTCAGCGCACCTTTCCCCCGCCGCCCCCCTCCACCGCCCCCCGCCCCCCGCAACTAGCCGCCAGCTCGGCAGAAGCCTAGAAGCGCGCTCAGCAAAGCGCCCGAAGTGAAAGGAGTGTGATTGCGCTCCCGGGAGAGAGCCAGAGCCGGGCGCGGCTGCAGCTTAGAAAGGGCGCCGCCTACCGGTTCCCGGGCGCCGCGCGGTTAGCGGAGGAGGAATCAGGCGAGGCCAGGCTCTGCCCCCCGCACCCACAGCTGTGCCTTAGCTCTGAACCCCAAGCGGGCCAAACGTTAACCGCTCCACCACCTCATTCGCTTCTGCCCGGGACCCAGGACCCACTTAACATTGGGGATTTGGAGAGCAGGACCTGCGACTAGAACTATTTTCATGCTACAGGTTCCCACCGTGACTCAGGCACAGTCTGGAAAACCAGGAGGGGAGCTAAGAAATAGGCCTGCGGCTGACATAGCCGGAGGGTGGGGGCTGGGGCTGTGCGCATCCTGGCCGGTCGGGGTCCCGGGGCTCCCACGCCCCTTCAGGTGCCTGCACTGGAGGTTCTGCTGGCCCGGGCTCTGGACCCCGCACAGTTTTGTCTAATTTGCGGTTCGGCATATCTGAGGTCGACCGTGCAACCTTGCCCCTCAGGCCGGTTCTGACTTTTGGACTGTGGGTTGGACCTCTGTAGGTAGGAAAAGGAAAAACAAAACAAACTTGCCCTCCAATGCGTCAGCCCCTCCTATTTCGGAAGAACCTTGAATGAGGTCGACGTGGCAAGGCAGGAGGTGCTTCCGTGGGCGTCCCCCAGCGCCCCTCCCAACGCGCTAACGGGTAGAATCAACTGTCCCCCCCACCCTCCCACCCTCGCTCCCTGCAGGGATATTGGGGGGAAACGCGGATGCGCCTTCTGCTCGGCTCTTCGCATCACTCGCCACTCGGCCACCGGCCACCAAACAGGAGTCACACCAAAATCGGGCCTGACTAGCACCTGGCCGCCTGCACCGCCCCAGACTAGCGAAGGCCGCGGGACTGTCCCCAGCCCCACCCCGCGGTCTCCCTCTGTGACCGGGCGGGAGCGGGTCTCCTTTTCGTTTGAGCGCGAAATGCGACTTGGGTCCCGGGCACAAGGCGTGTCCCAGGTTGTGGACTATCAGGGGCTGGCCTCTGAGGCCGTGCTCCAGCTCTGGCTGCACCCCTGGCTCTGGCCTGTCCCTCGGGGCTATTGGGGTCTGCGGCCTCCTGGCGACCGCAGTCCCCAGTCCTAGATCCCCAAGGTCGCCGGCCAGGCCGCGCTCGCTTTCAGCGCCCCAGGAGCCCGGCGGGCGCAGACAACACTTTCCCCGGTGCGATCTGCTTTTTGCTCCCAGCAAACCCCCGGCTCCCCGCGCTCCCGCCTGATGGATGCACATGTAAATGCGCGCTTATTTAATTGGATCAGGCCCCCAGATAAAAGGGATAAACGGCTCCCCGTTTGCTAACTTGTTTTCGGAGGCAGGCGTGCGGCGCCGCGTGGAGGGGAGGCCAACGACGGCGCGGCGCGGCGCTGCAGCTCCTGGCCGTCCGCTCGGCTGCAGCCGCGGGCCCTCCTCGACCTGCTTGGCCCGTGCCCTGCCCGCCCGGGAGATGCCCGCGGGGCCTGCTGGGCACCAGGACGGGGAAAAGTGCGACGGCGCTTGCAAGCACCTCACCCCTAACCACATTCTCGGGCCGGTTCCCCTCCTTTCTCACCCAACTCCCCACGCAGGAGCCACCCCGGCCGGGCCCACTCCTGGAAGGCCCCAGGCGGCGCCTTCCACCCCAGGTGGCATTTTTTTCTATCCCTCGGGTGCCTGGGGAACCGCCCTGCAGACAGAAGGACCCTTCCCTGTTCCCAGATGGCCCTCCTTTGGGGCCTGAGCTTGCTTTGGGAAAGGGCTGGAGACCATGCATGGGGCCCTTCCCCCGATCCTGGACGCGCGCAGCACACACAGCCCTTCCGTGTGGTTTCCAGGTGTCCGGGAACCCCAACTTCCAGGCGTTGGGAGGAGAAAGGGCTGCCTGACGCGTTCCTCCCCGAGGGGGATGGAGTTGGGAACTTCAGCGCCTGCGCGTCCGGCCCCGCCACCCTCAAGTTCGTCCCCGGATTTGGGGCCTCGTATTTCCCGAAAAGTTTCTCTTCTGCTCAGACGAGCTGGGGCGGAAGGTGGTGTGGGCGAGGGCCAGAGGCCCGACGGAACAGCCCGAGGATGGGTGCAGAGGAGCCGGGCCCAGGGGGCACCCTCGGCGGAGACCCTCGCCCAGTAGCCCCCGAGGCGGGCGGGGCGGGGCCGGGCGGGGCCGGTGCAGCCGGGCGGGGCAGGGCGGCCGGGCCGCGCCCCGTCGCCCAGGCGCTGATGGATTGGCTTGTCAGGAGAGCGCCGTGCGCCGGGCCCATCAGAAACCACTTACCTCGCTAAACTGAAATTACTGTCTTTTCAGGAGCTAATTTGTGTAACTCCCATGGAGGGGCTTGGAGGGGGCTTGATGAGGCATAAAATGATGATTAATGAATTTATGGCCGCCGCTCATCAAACAAGGGCTGGCGAGCCCGGGGGGTTCGCACCGGTGGCCTGGAGGCGGCGCTCCGCACAACTGGGGTTTGGCCTCCCGGGGCCCGAGCGCCCACGGGGTTTCCCCTAGAACCGACCAGGGCCCTGGGCGCTTTCCTGGACTTTAGCTGCTTTCTGCTGGCCGCCCGGATTCGGATTGGGGCTCCAGGTTCTAGCTGGGCCACCATCGCCCCCTGCAGGCTGGCTGCTCAGCCTGGGGGAGACCAGGGCTCCTGAGGTTGCAGGCCCAGAGTGGGTGAGTGGGGGTTAGGGGGCGCTGAGAGGAGGTCGGTGGCCTCTTTGGGGGCCTCAGCCTCATAGGAAACAGGACTCCGAGTGTGACCAGGGCAGCCCAGACAATGTGGAGATGGAGACACGGGTTGTGGCTTACTGGTTTGGGCCTTGGTGGCTCAGTCCTCCCTCTGCAACTTAAAACGCTGTGTGTCTTAGATCAAATAACCCCTCTGAACCTCAGTGGCTTCCTCTGAAAAAGGGGCCCTGGTTTTGTGAGGATTCTAGTGGGTGGCCTATCGTTGTCCAATACAGTGATTAGGGCTGTGCTGTCCTAAAACGTCACTTCATGGAGACCCTAGCCAACGCCTGGGGGCAAGGGCAGGGAGGGGAACAGAGCTTCTGGGTCCTGACTTGGGGAGGACCCTGCCAGAATGGCTGATGTTCCTCAGCACTTCCCTCCTCTCCCCCACCTCCTCTGGCCACGCACCCCTCCCCGGGGCTTGGTCTGGGGGGTACACTGGGGAGCCTGGAAAGGCAGTGAGACAGGAGTGTGACCTGATCAGGGCTGAACTTTGGGGAGCCGGCTGGACCTGACTTGGGATAGGGTTGAATTTCAGGTTCGTCTCCAGGACAATTCAGAGCTCCTCCTACTTATAACCCACCCTTTGTCTGCAGGCTCCTGTCTTTTGAAATCTGTCCACAAGGGCCTTTTAGCTACTTCCTCCGGTCAAGTACCTGCAGCCTTATGAACGGATACATTTAGCTGGGATTATTTACCTACCTGCCTCCCTCACACCTCCCCTTTCTCCCTTCCCCTCTCCCCCCTCCTCTCACAGGCCTGCCCAGATCTCCCAACAATCGCTCTACCTGTGACTCCCTTGCACATGCTGCTCTGAGGACACAGAGCACAGGAAATCCTGTGGCATTGGCCTCTCCAGTGGAATGCTGAGGCTGGCCTCCATTTAGCGCAGTTCCACCGAAGCTGCTCCTTTCCCTGACTCCAAGGACACCGATCGAGCATCTGTGATATCCCAGGCGCAGGGTTCTAGGTGCCCAGGGTGCGGAGATAAACAAAACAAAGTCCCTGCCCCGCCCAGCCTGCCCTGAAGCTGACATTTTAGAGGAGAGATGGAAGGCCAACAAATGAGTGTGATAATGGCTTGTCCTGAGGTCCAGGTGATGAGTGCTGGGAGGAAGATGAAGGAAGGGAGTGTGCTCATTCTGTGAGGGCTGTCTGGGAAGGGTGAAGGAATAGCATGGGCAAAGGTCCTGAGGTGGGAGCGGGTTCAGACCGCAGCAAGGAGACGTTTGTGGGAGGGGATACGGCCCAGGCAACGTTATAGGTCCTGTTTGGTCCTGGTGAGATCTTTATTTTTTAATGTTTTTATTGATTTCAGAGAGAGAGAGAGAGAGAGAGAGGCATCAATGATGAGAGAGAATCGTCCATTGGCTGCCTCCCATACGCTGCCCCCCCCCCCCCTGCTCCCAGTGAGGATTGAGCCTGCAACCCTGGCATGTGCCCCAACCAGAAATTGAACCATGACCTCCTGGTTCATAGGTTGATACTCAACCACGGAACCACACCGGCCCGGGGAGATCTTTGGGTTTTATGATGAGAGAGAAGAAGAGATGGAGAGTTTTAAGAGGAGTGTCAGGATCGAATGTATGGTTTAAAGTCAAGTGTGAGGCGCTAAGACTTTTGGAGGGTAAGAGCAGAAGCAGGGACCCGTTCGGAGGCTGATGGAGAGAATCCAGGGGCAGGTGATGCTGCCTTGGACCAGGGAGGTAGCCAGAGAGGTGGGCAGGAGCGGTCAGAGTTTAGCTGTGCTTGGAAGGTAGAGTCAGCAGGCTTTGCTGATGGGTTGGGTGTGCGGGACGAGAGGAAGGGCATCCTGGAGGCCTCCGAGGCTGTGGGCCTGAGCACCTAGCGGCATAAGGGTGACTGGTGCTCGCTGAGATGTCAGACAGTGCAAACCCTACAGCAAACACATCCTCCCTCCGGAAACCGGAGGCCTCAGAGCTCTCTGACCACGGCCACCTCTCCTTTATACGCGTCTTTCTTGTTCCTTTTGTTCTCCGTGGAGAAACTGAGGTTGGGGAAGTGCCAGTGACCTGCCCAAGCCCACACCTGGAGCTGAGAGGCCGAGCCCCATTGCAAGCCCAGGTCTCCTGACCCCCCGGCTCTCTCCCTCTGCCTCGCCCAATCTAAGTTCTCCGGGATATCTCTATTTTAACAGAACTCCTGGGAACAAAACGCCTTAACAGAGAAGAATGAATTTATAATGGTGGCACCTCAGACACCTTGACAGGCTGTCAAGGGAGATATTTTTAGGCCGGGCTGAGAAACATCTTAGCCCTCCTGTGAGCTGCTGGGGCAGGGCCGCCTCCGCAGGCCTCCGTGTGCAAAGTGCAGATGAGGGCGACGCCAGGCAGGTGCCCCGTCTCCCAGACAGTCAATGGCAAGGAAGAGCAGGGACTGTCACCCTGGGGGGGGGGGTGTCCTTCCCTAAATAATTGCTCCCCGAAAAGATTTGCTCATTTCTCCTGTTGGAGGTTGATTCCCAGCCTGCCCACAATGATCTCACATAATTGCAAGCAACATTGCATGTTCCTTGGTCCATCACGTTGCAGAGCAACTCCTAGCAAACAGAGAGTTGAGTTGGAGGCGAGTTCCTGCATGATGGGGCTTTCATGCATTTATTTGAATTTCTTTCCTTCCTTTCTTTCTTTTTTCTGAGTCTCGGTTTGACTGTTTTTTTCCTCCTCAATCCCCTCCTTGACTGCTTGTGTTGTCTCTATGGTCGTCAGCTCGGGCACGTTTTCTGTAAAAGTCTCGGTGGCTTTGTCCCCCAGGGAACCCACAGGCCCTTCGGAACAGCATCCTGACATCTTTCAAGCAGAGTGAGACATCTGTTAGCTCTCGCTTCCGCATACCCTCCCAGCTCCCGAGCCCCAGACACCTTCCCAGCTAATGCGGTCTGACATCAGACTAACCACCCAGTTGTCATTTCTGAGGCTTTGTTTTTTTAGATCCAAACCACAAGGTTTTTTTTTGTTTGTTTGTTAGTTTTGTGTGCCCTCTATTTGTAGCCAGCATCTAAATCCAAACCCGGCGGCTCTTTTTTTTTTTTTTTTTCCAAAGACTCCTCCGTGCAGATGTTCCCTGGCTGTCGGGGACTGCTTTTCCTGGATGACAGAGGAGAGTGGATTAGTAGCAACTTAGAGAAAAGGGCTCATTTGGAATAAACACCACCTCTTCGCTCCATGAAGAGTGTGGTAAAAAGATCGTCAGCCTGGTGTATTTTGGTTGGTGGAATTGATTTCCTGTCCAGTTTTTTTTTTTCTTTCTTACTCTTTTTTTTTTTTTTTTTTAATTTTCCCTTTTAATCTGGGAAATGGCTGACAGGTCCTAGCAGACGCAGGGATGTCTGGGAAGCCTCCCAGGAACCAGAGACCGCAAGGACAGGGCCCTCCCTTTGGTCAGGGCCCCTCGAAATGGACTCATCTGAACCCCACCCTCCAGACCCTTATCTTAGCCTCCGACTGTTGAAACTACCATTTGTAGTCATTTCCTTCAAATGTGGTCACCACTTACTTATTTTGAAAAGAGAAAATATGTATGCTGCTACTGTAACGGAGAAACCAGTATCGCTCCGCACGGACAGAAGACAATTATTAAAAACAACAACAACAAATGAACTGAATGAAGTCCTTGGCCCCCTGGGCTTTGAGGGCGACGGGCATCTCTCAGCACCTCTGCCTGTTCCGGAAGGTCTCCCAGCCCCATGCCCCGTGCTGCGCGGCTGCACTCACAGCTCAAGGGGCCACATGGGTACCTCTTCACTCCCCACCCGACGTCATCGCATGTCCCGTCAGAGCTGCACTGACCACCTTTTGGCAAACAGTAACTGCTCCTTTCCCACATGTGGAAACTGAGGCGCCAGAAGGTAGAGCGACTTGCTGCAGGTCACACAGCTGGTGGGTGACAGAGCGGGGGGGGGGGGGTGGGGAGGGATGGTGCCTCCCTGCCCCAGCCTGCTCCCTGCGCTGTCCCCTTCTTCATAAGCCTTTGCACGCTCATCCCCGTCACAGGGCATGCTTAGGGGTGGAGGGCGGGGCAGGAGCACCTCACAAAGCTGCGGTGCTGTTGTTCCTCCCGTCCCCCTGGTCTGGCTCTGCGAGGTCCAAGGCCCCTTTTCATGCCTGTGGGTCACCCTTGGGGGTAAGAGGCCAAGGTTCACAACCTAAGCTGCTCTTTGACCCCACAAAGGACTCGGGCCCCGTCCTTTCCTCTGCGGGGGAAGGGGCGGGGGCTGGGGTCCCCAGCTCTGAGCAAAGTGTGGAGAAGGGTTGGTGGGCTTGAGGGGCGGATGCTATCTCCTGCCCCAGCCGTTCCCCAACATCCTTTCTTCAGAGGCTCACAACTGGGAGGTTCCCATCCCACTCCCCTCCTTCCTGAAGCCACCCACGGGGACACAGGTAACTTTCTTTTTTTAAAAAAAAAAAATACGTTTCTTTTACTGATTTTAAATATATACTACTTATTGATTTCAGAGAGGAATGGAGAGAGAGAGAGAGAAACATCAATGATGAGAGAGAATCATTGAGCGGCTGCCTCCTGCACGCCCTCCACTGGGGATCGAGCCTGCAACCCAGGCACGTGCCCTTGACGGGAATCAAACCGTGACCTCACCCCCTGGTTCACAGATGGATGCTCAACCCCTGAGCCATGCCAGCCGGGCTTTCTTTCTTTCTTTCTTTCTTTCTTTCTTTCTTTCTTTCTTTCTTTCTTTCTTCCTTCCTTCCTTCCTTCCTTCCTTCCTTCCTTCCTTCCTTCCTACCTTCCTTCCTTCCTTCCTTTCTTTCTTTCATTGACTTTAGAGAGAGGAAAGGAGAGAGGGATAGAGAGATAGAAACATCGCTAAATGGGCTGCATGCCCCCTACTAGGGATCGAGCTGGCAACCTGGGCATGTGCCCAGACTGAGAATCGAGCCAATGACTTCTTGGTTCATGGGTCCGTGCTCAATCGCTGAGCCACACCAGCCGGGCCAGGCTAACTTCCTTTAGTGCTAGTAAGCGGGAGGCTGTTGGGTTCCTGGCTGTAATGTCACCCAAAGCCAGCCCCTACTCCCACCCACCCCTTGCCCTTCTCTTTTCTCCCTGGACGAGGGCCTTCAGCAGAGCTTGCTGATGGGTCGCACCTCCCCCATCTGCCCCCGAAGGCGTGCCATGCCCGTCGGTGGCCCTACAGCACACCTGCCTGGGCTGGGCATCCGGCACCAGCTCTCAGTCCTGCTCCAGGCCACACAGCCCGCTAGCTGAAGTCAGGACCGCCAGCAACTCTCACTCAAAATGCCCCAACCGAAGTCAAGTCCCTCTCAATTCCTCCTCTCGCCTCCACCCCAGATCTGCTTCTGTCACCTTCCTTCATGCAGCCGCCTTCCTTCACTGCCAGTGGAAGGGCTTGGAAACACGCAGACCTCTCCATCCCCTGCCTCCCACGCAGCCGCCCCTCACGTCCATAGATCCTCCTGAGAGTTCTCCCACCTCCTCCCCTCCCCTCGGAGCCTGTGTCACCGGTGGACAGACGGCAGCTGACCCTCCTGCCCGGCTTGCTGCCCCCGGCGTCTTCACAGACCAACACAGAGCCCAAGGCCTGGAGCGCCCTGCATCTTCAGTACATGTTGGTGGGAATGAGAACAAACGTATGGACCCCCAGGCAATGTCCTTTGTATCTTCCCGTAAGAATATGCATGTCGAGCCCTGGCCGGTTTGGCCCAGTGGATAGAGCGTCGGCCTGCGAACTGAAAGGTCCCAGGTTCGATTCCAGACAAGGGTACATGCCCGGGTTATGGGCTCGATTCCCAAGGGGGGACTTGCAGGAGGCAGCTGATCCATGATTCTCTCTGATCATGGATGTTTCTGTCTCTCTCTCCCTCTTCCTCTCTCTCTGAAATCAATAAAAATATATTTTAAAAAACCACACAAATGTATTAAAAAAAAAAAAGCAATATGCATTTTGAAGCAGCTCTGGGGGCAGACAAAGGGAAGGTCAAATCCTGACTGTACTCCGTTATCTTGAGTGTATTAGTAAGACATTCAATGACGGAGAAATGTACACAGAGGGCCCGGGACCTGAGGTGATGGAGAAGGTGAGCTCAGCCTCTCTGAAAGTCAGTGTCCTTGTCTATAAAACAGGAAAACAACAGTCTCTACCCCAGAGGGTGAGGGTGAAAGGAGATCATGGAAGCCAAGCCCACCAAAGCACTGGTTCCCTCTCCATCAGTGTAAGCTCTTGCCATTATTCCTCAATAAAGAGGGTTTCATCTTATCTCGAAGGACACCCTCTGAGAATTTCCAGCATCATGTAGCGTGTTTCCCCCCAGTCCTTAACTATATCTTTTTGCTGACCAGCAATGGTTAAGATGCCTAGAGTTTTTTTTTAAAAAAAAATAAAATAAATAAAGCTTATTTTAAGAACCATTCCTTGGAAGATTATTTCATTACTTAAACTTTCTGCTGACTCATCTGTTCCTTGGTAACTGAGTCTTTCTTTACCAATAACTTTAATTACATCAATCACTCATTCCCAAATCTGCTGAGTAATGAGAACTCCTAGCGGCAATTACCATGGACTTCTGTCACACAAGCAGGGGCTTGTGGAGGGAGAACAGGCCTTCCTTCCTTCCTTCCTTCCTTCCTTCCTTCCTTCCTTCCAAATAGCCATCAGTACTTCAAACAGGGAAACTATGTTTAGCTTTCATGATCTGCTATCTGTCCATCTACCTCTCTATCAATTTATAATTAGCAATCTCCATAGCAGGAGGAATGACAACTCATAACTTCTCAATTGCATGGGATGAAATTTGTTTCATCCGATATTTCTGAGTCATAAGGCTCATGTCTCCACCTTGGGGGTAAAATAAATGATGTTTGAGAATTCCCACACCTTTGCTAACAGTTGCTAATAGCATCCGTTTAAGGGTTAACATATTAACTAAATAATTGTTTTGTTGTCCATAATAATAGCTACCTTATTGAGCTCTTAGGAGATGCCAGTTATTGTACTAAACGTTTACATACATGATCTCGGGAGAGCTCCATCCAACCTATGGAGGAGGTGCTCCTATTATCCTCATTTTACAGATGAGGAAACGAAGGCACTGAACGGTTTACTTGTGTAAGTAGGTGTCAGAGTGGGATATGAAACTGGGAATGTCTGACTCTCATTTTCTGGGCCTTGATGGAGCCGGGGGGAGTTCCTGGCTGCTCTTTGCTGCTTTAGGCGTTTGCTGTTTTTCTGGCTATTCATGGCTCAATTCTACAGCGAGTAGATGAAGGTACTGGCCATGTTCTGAGCTTGAAATGTTATCTGATGCTGCAGGGAAGCAGTGAGAGGAGTCAGATGCAGGTGGGGTGTGGTGAGTGCATCTCATAAAACCCTGCCCCGGAGTGCACGCTCTTCCTCCCCTCCCCTCCAGGCCCTAGTCGCCTCCCTCTGAGGCTGTGACATCAGCCCCCTCACAGGCCTCCCCATCTGCAGGCTCTCCCTGCACCTTCCCATCCTCATTCTCTTAGCTCATCAGCCAGGAGACAGAGCCCGGGGGAGCTAGGGGAGGTTGTAGGGTCGGAGAATCACAAAATCAGAGCTGAACTTCAACACGATTGAAGCCCCAATTCCTCCTTGTGTCATTGGAAGCTCTTCATCTGCCTGACCCCACTCTCCGATGTGACCCCGTCTCCCAAAGCCCTTCATGGGCATTTTGCTGGGGTCGCACTGGCTAAACAGTCACTCCCCAAGCCCTTTTCCAGGCTGGTTCTTCAGCCTCAGAGCAGCCCATCCCAATCACATTGTCTAAATCCCTTCACAGTTCTGAGATCGACTCGAGTGCTTCTAGAGGTTTCTAGGGCTTTCTCAATGGCTCGTGCTCACCCTGCTTTCTCTCCGTGGGGGCTGCTGCTGAGGAAGGAACAGCAGAGTGCCAGGCTCTGGGGTCAGTGGAGCTGGGTTGGCATCGCACCTCTGCCCCGTACCAGCTTCGTCATCTTGGGTGAATGGCTTAACCTCCCAGAGCCTCCGTTTCGCCACAGTAAAGTAACGATGATGGTATCTGAGTCCCGGGAGCATGTCTGTGGAGTGTTGTAGGGGTTGCTCATTCATTCTAGCATCCTGACAGGGCCAGTATGGTCACTGGTGACATTTTGAGTGGCCCCGCTTAAGGACTGGAACCAAGATGTTTCTTGGCATTGGGTGGTTCCATACGCACATAGATCTGGTTCTGAGCTCTCGTGGTCCACTTGGCTTGAGCCTGGGCCATACCTTTTGTCTTACGAGGGCTTCGCAGTGTGTCTTTAAGCCGGGGAGGGCAGGCCTTGCTTTCTCCTCTTCTTTATCGAAACCAATTGAGCATTTCATTCCCCCACACCGAGTTCTAGATGAGTTGACCAAGCGTTTAAATCACGTATCTTTGTCGACTCTACAAAGAGTGTAAACCAGAGTGTACCAGGCCCAGAGTCCTAGCTTCAGAGTCATGGGGGCGAGAGCATCCAGGAGATGGATGCTCTGAGGACACAGGATGAGGGTGTAAGAACGTACACGCCAGGTTCTATCAGAATCCACCTCGAGAACCCGGGTAGCCAGTGCTCAGGGGAACCTGAGGGCCCGGGGGTCGCACCTCGGTGGGAGGGAGGACGAAGGCCTGTGCGGCTCTGAGGCGGGTGGGCGAGGAACCAGGAGGAAGAGTCACCTCCGTGCTCTTTGTGGGGGTGGAGCTGGCCGCATGAATACTTGGGCCCTCCAGGCACCCACACCCAACGCGGGCAGTTTCCTTACTTCCATCTGGGCTTCCTCGGTAGCCCCGGCCCAGTCCCGAGTCCTGACTCTTCCCTATGGAATGCCGATCCAGGGATTTGGAGCACCTTGGGATGAAGAGCCGGCTGGGGGACCACGCTGTCTGGGTTCCTGTCCCTCCAAGCCCTCCCTCCCCCGCCCCGCCTCAGCCAATGACACCACCATCTAGAAACCTGAGACTCAGTCTCAGCCCTTCCCACCTTCTCCAAAGTGTCACCACCCCCCCCCCCCCCCACTGACCAAATCTGGATGAGATTTGGTGGGTTCAACCTCCTCAATCCCCACTACCCTTCGTTCCTCCCGCCATCCCTGAGACCCACTGTCATTTCTCACCTCCTGGGTGACGCCCCAGCACGAGTCCTGCTCCCCGCACGGAGCCGATGTTCCCCCTGAAGACCAACGGCGTTTCCCTCCCTGCAATACTTCATGGCTCGCTGCTGCCCTCATGCAAGGCCCCAACTCCAAAGCACGACGCTTCTTCAAGCTCTGTGCTCTACACCTGTGCCCCTGCGCCATTTCTATGCACTATTTTGTCTCTGGCTGTCACACATGCTATTCCCTCTGCCTGGCAGGCCCAGGCCGTCACTCTCTCTCTCGTCCTTTCTACAGTCAGCGCTGCTGTAGTAAAAGGTCTGTGCGCAGTTAAAGCTCCCTCCTCCCTCGGTGCTCTGCCCCTCGCTGTGCTAGAGGCATAAAGTAGGGGATAAGCACAATTTGCCAGTCGTGTGACCTTGGGAACTTAATTCTCCTCTGAGGTTCAGTTTCTCTATCTGTAAAATGGGACACCCTCATGGTGACAAGAGTCCATTTCAAAAGTGGACATTTCAAAAGTCAATGTATGCTTCGGTGTCTCGCAGGATTGTTGTGAGGGTTAAGGAGGTCATGGCAGGCACATTTTTATAGGCCAGAAGGGGGATAAACAAGGCATAAGGCCCAGTCCTACTCTTCAGGAACTTTCCATGAGATCTGATTCCTACCACCAGGGCTAACAGCTCTTGGAGGGCCATTGCCTTCCTTCTTTTTTCATAAAGGAGCCCCAACTTGGTTTGGGATGGCAAGTACCCAGAACTAGGGGATGAACCATTTATGTCCAGGCCAGCTGAGATACTTCCATTCCCCTTGGCCAGAGAGATGCTCACTTTCTCAGCCTTCCTTGCTGCTAGGGGATCATGTGATCAATTCTAGCCAATGAGACATGCAGAGATAGATGTCTACTTCTTTCTGAATATCAGCCTCAACGTTTGTAAAATGAGGACATGGGGTCAAAGAACAGTGATGTTTCACTTCCCCACCCCCTACTTTTTAAGAGTAGAGGATCTCAATTTTTTTTTTCCTTTGGTTCCAAAAAATTGCACATGGAATCCTAATATATACAACAAGAAAAGCACAATTGCCCACATTGGAAGGGAGATGGGCGAGTGCAGGGCCCCTCTCATAGGCTTTGCAGGCAGCCCCTGAAGTATGTTTACAAAACAACACGTGGAAAACCACTGGGTTGGAGCACCTCTGCCTCCTGTAGTAGACGTGTGATTTTATTTGTGCATTATTTTTGGACATTTATTCTGGGCCAGTATCCTTCATTTTTCTCAGGAACCATCTCTCCTTGCTCCTGGATCCGTATGGGTTGGATGAAGTTAATTCAATTCTGATTCTCAGGCAGGACATATTATTTAGGCCTGACCAACAGTCTCTGCCCCTGGATACAGTGATTGGTTCAGGAATGTGCACATGACCCCGTTTGGTGCAGAAAGACTGAGATCTGAGATGCTATTAAAGTTGAAGAGAGGTAGAGGCCTTCCTTTCCCATTGAACTTGAACCCTGGGACGATGAAACCTGAGAGCAGAGCCCACATGGAAGGGGACAGAGCTGAGCGATGGAAAGAGACCAGATCTTCAAGACTTTGAGCCCTTGGATAAAGCTTTGCCTGAAGACAGACAGAGCTACCACGGGATTTTTTGTGTTTGTGAGGCAATAAATTCCCTTTGGTTTAAGTAGTTTGAGTTTTACCTTCTATTTCTGTAACCCAAAGAGCCCCAATTAGTACAGATCCTTTCCAGACCCAGAATCCTGGGATCTTCTGAGAGGCAGATATGCAGGCTGTTCACAAACTGTCCAGGGGTCCTCCTCCTGGGCCTGTGGTAGGGTTGTGAGTAAGCATGGCACCTGACTTCCTTGGCCAATGAAATTCGAGTAGAAGTGAGATGGGTCAGTTCCGGGTGGGCTCTTTAAAAGCCAGTGCGTGGTTCACCACTCTTTCTCTTTCCCTCCCATAATGATGTTCCAGATGGCGGAGGTTCCATCAGCCTGGGTCCCAGACTGAGGACGACGTGGAGCAGAGAGCCCTGCTGACCCTCGATGGATATGTACCGTGAGCAAGAAATAAACCCTCGTTGTTTTAAGCCATTGAGATGTTGGGTCCTTTGTTACAACACCGTACCTGAGCCTATCCTGAAAAACATACTCAGAATTCTTCTTCTGCTCCTCCCACTTTTCCTCCTCCTCCTCTTCTTCCCCCTCCTCCTTCATATCCTTCTTTCTCCTTCTTTCCCCCTCCCAGTGCTGCCCTGCTTTGTCCAGCAGTCAAATATCACTCCATTTCTTATCTTCTGTCCAGAGATGTTAAAAGGCATCCATGAATGCTCATCTCCTGCCTTCCCAATGATATCCAAGTGGGCATTGGCAGAGATAACCACCGTCCCCCTATAAAACCATGCCCCTGGCATCACCACCGGTGCCAATCAATCGCAGCCATCAGTCAGGCATCCTTCCCAGCACTGGCATGAGCAGGCCAACTTCCTAATCATATTCCTGGACTCACAGGGCTTTGAGTTCTGGAAGAAAACCTTCTCCAGTAATCCCCCCTCATTAGCTTATGACAATTAACAAGATCCTGAAGGTTGCGCTACGGTATTCATAACATAGTGCTCTGCCAAGATTGAAAAAAAAAAAAATCGATGATTAAAAAAAGTTACATTGGCCTTCATTGTTAATAAGCAATTTCTAGAGCGGATCGGTTAATTAGGCCAGAGCTCAAGATCCTGCAGCTGGGGTGGAGGCTTGGCAATGACTGAGTTCTTCGGAAAGCAGAAAAGTAGAAGCAAAACATTCCTAAAGCTTGAATGCAATCATCATCACTAACATGTAGGACACTGGGGTAGCTCAGGTGACTCAGAATTTCCTGCCGACCAGGGCCAGGCAGCCCACGCAAACACGCACACAGCAGGCCTGATGGGAGTGGTGGGGACTGTGGGGAATTCACAGGGACACCTTGCCTACATTCAGCTCTAGCCGATAGTCACCACACAGGAATGCAGGCCCCGTGTTGCTAGTTCTTTCAACACATTTTTTCAGGAAAATTTAACATCCACAGACATCGTCGCCGACATCACATTTCCCCTAAAATACGACTGTAACATCCAAACTTCGTGAGCAACCGCAGGCAGAATGCTTGATAGCATATAACAGGGTCAACCTTCTTATCTCTTTGCACTGGGAATGATCTCCATTCTACAGACCAGGAAACGGAGGCTCAGAAAGGGGCAGTGACTCACCCAACAAGACATGGCCAGACTCTGAAACTCAAATCCATACCCACTGATCCAACTCGACTGCTTTCTCTTCCTCTTGTATCCCAGCTGTGTCCTCACAGCGCAGGTATGTGACAGACAGGCTCACTGCCCACCCCAGATTCCTGCTTCCACCTCTGAGGGATGCGAGGTAGGTTTTCCATGGGAAGTCACTGCCAGGACTACATTTCCCAGCTTCCCTCTAAGTCAGTGGTTCTCAACCTGTGCGTCGCCAACCTGTGGGTTGTGACCCCTTTGGGGGTCGAACGACCCTTTCACAGGGGTCGCCTAAAACCATTGGAAAACACATATATAATTACATATTGTTTTTGTGATTAATCCCTATGCTTTAATTATGTTCAATTTGTAACAATGAAAATACATCCTGCATATCAGATATTTACATGACGATTCATCACAGTAGCAGAATTACAGTTTAATGAAGTAGCAACGAAAATAATTTTATGGTTGGGGGTCACCACAACTTGAGGAACTGTATTAAAGGGTCGCGGCATTAGGAAGGTTGAGAACCACTGCTCTAGGTGAAGTCATGTGACTAGTTCTTGCCAATGGAATCTGATAGGAAGGAATAGTTGTTATCTCCAGGCATCAGCAATTAAGAAATGAGTGTGCTTTCCCTACTTTCTCTTCTTCCACCTCTGACACAGCAAGCTTGGCAACCATCATCAGAGATAAAGGAACACAAGGCAATAAATCTGGGTTTCTGAGTCATCATTTTGAGGAAATCTACCTCCAATCAGGAGCATTCATTGGGACTTGACATCAGGGAAAACTAAATTTCCATTGCATTTGAGCCACTATACATGTTTGGTTGTATTTGTTACAGCAACTAGCATTACCTTGATCATAAAAATATGAATGGATTTCTAAAAATACCCCCCCCCCTTCTGTTTCAGTGGGAGGACTTTGTAATGGACAGGTCATCTACCTGAATCCAACAGGACTTGGGTGAGAAAAGGACTCATATTAAGTTTGGTTTCTGGGGATGGGGGTTGAGTGGCCCTGAGTGTCACTGCATCTTGTCTCTCCCCCCGCCGCAACCCCCACCCCCCGCCCGCCTCAACCTGGCTTTGAAGAAGGACTTGTTCATATTTCAGCTGGAGATGAACATATCATCATATGAGCCCTCCTGGAGGAAGACAAAAGACAAAACAAGCATTTGGCCTGTCTGGGCCACACACCCTCAACCAAGATAGGAGTCAGCATGTTTGAGAACATCAAAGACAGTATGATATCTTAAGCATAAGGAGATTACCATTTACAAAGGTTTGCCCCTCGGCCTGTTCCCAGGAATCCAGCAGACAGCGCCAGAAGGGACAATTAGCATCACCCATCTACAGCGGGGTCCTCTGCCAGCTCATGTTTGAGCTTTCTGCTAGATTGGGGGTGAAGGAGGCAAAACCTGGTCTCATATTCCAACGAGAACCCTCCGTACACAAGGGGGGTGTTAAAACACCCTGGGAAATGAGAGCATGGGTACCAAGTCCTGGGGCAGAATTCTGCCTCCACACATACCAAGCCACTGAGAGAGAGAGAGAGAGAGAGAGAGAGAGAGAGAGAGAGAGAGTCTTTACCCACCTTCTTACAGTCAGAAGCAGTCAGCGCCCTCCTAAGCCAGCCAGTCTATACAAAAGCAGGCCTGAGATGGTCTTCGAGAACGGAGGAGGGGTGAGGCATAGGGCTGTCTCTTTGAAGCAAGAGGCCAAGAATATCTCAACACACTCCCCAGTACCAGCAACAGTAGGCAATGGATGGGGACCAAAATCCCTTACAGCTGTTGGAAACCATACCCTATTCAGAGATAATTGGCAATTAGTTAAACAACTCCTGTTTAAAATACTCCTCCTCTCCACCCTCAAAGACAGCTGTGTTTAAAAGGGGGCGGGGAGAGACTTCTGAGGAAATGTGGAAACCTAATCTTCAAGTCAATAAAGCAAAACAGGAGTAAGCGAGTGAGAGGATTTAAAAATATGGACCATCTCTCGGAAACCCACTGCTTCAGATTCCGCTTGCAGCATGATATGGCCGTCAGTTTGGGGGTCAGAATGGCCGAAGTCTGAGTACCTGCCCTGCCATTGACCAGCTGTGTGAATCTGGCTAGTTTCTGAAACGTGTCTCAGACCCAGTTTTCTCATCTGGAAACTGGGGATGATAATGATGGCGTTGTGAAGGTTAAGTGGGAGGGTGCAAGGAGCCTGGCACACAGTGTGTACTCAGAAGTGTTAGCCCTTAGGCACACACGCTTCTTAAAATCCAAATTCCTCAGCCTGGCTTTCAGGGTCCTCCACAATTTGTCGCCGGCCTACGCTTCCACACTCCCCCCTTTTTATGTCCTCTATGAAGTAGCAACGGAAAGGAAATGAGTCCCCGAGGCCTTAGTCTCCCAATCTGTGAAATGGAATAGATGAACTGGATTCTCTCTAAGGTCCCTATCAATCCTGTCCTCCCATCTCAGGTGTCAGTCATACCAAGTCCTCAAGATCCGGCTCAATGGCCACCAGGAAGCTTCGCTGGGAAGGAAGGGATTGCTACCTGTAAAGCTCAAACCGGTTGCAAACGCTTGGCCCTTTTGATTGACCTGCACTATATTTTTAAACAACAGAAACTATTGCAAAATAAATAAATAAATAAATAAATAAATAAAAATGGAGGGATTTCCAGCTTCTCTAAAATAAGTCAGAAGACCTAGCAAATCTGGCCCCACGTTCCTGGACAAACGCTATCCTCTGGAGATGGGTCACTGCTGCCCCCTGCAGGTGGGGCAGGCACTTACAGATTTCTCCACCTCTGATGTTTCCTGATGGACTTTGCCTGCCTGGACCCTGGGATTATCATCATCTCCTCTCTGCCCTCCTTTTCTTCCCCCTCCTCTTCTTCATCCCCTCCTCCTCACACCCCTCTTCCTATTTTTATCTTGTAGGAACCACTTATTGCTTTTAAAAATATATTTGTATTGATTTCAGAGAGGAAGGGAGAGGGAGAGAGAGAGAAACATCAATGATGAAAGAGAACCATTGATCGGCTGCCTCCTACATGTCCCCTACTGGGGATCGAGCCCCAACCCGGGCATGTGCCCTGGACGGAATCAAGCCCTGGACCCTTCAGTCCACAGGCCGATGCTCTATCCACTGAGCCAGACCAGCTAGGACCATTTATTGCTTTCCACCAGCAGCTATTGCCACCCTCCCCACCATGGCAGCCCTTCCTCCTCGGCCCGCTGCCCCGACCCATGTCCTCACTGAAGTTCAACTGCCCCCCTGCCTCTGAGGCTGGGAAGAGTCAACCACCGCAGAGCCACTGACTGCAAGAAAATCAGACAGCGCCAGAGAGAGGGGGAGGCAGATCCATAATTTATGGTATGGCAGAGTGTGAGTGACAGGCAGCAGCGGGAGGCCTCAGCACCTTATCGATCCTTTCAAAAAACCTGCGAAAGGGCCCGTGCTGAGGGCCGGGGGAGGCATCGGAGGTGCAAGCGGGGGCAAGTCCATTAAGGACGCACCGCAACCAGGCCGGCCGCCGGGGTGGGCAGGGAGCTCGGGCAGGTGGGGCGCGCGTGCACACACACACACACACACACGCACACGCACGCTTCCGATCGATGACACCATGTCAAACCATAAAATGCATGCGTTGGCTCTTAAGCCAAATGTGCGTGAGATTTTTTAAAAGCATTGATTCAGGATGGATCAATGGAAATTGAGGCCTATATATGTTTTTTTTTTTCCCTGAGCAAAAAGGGGGTAATGACACTTTGCAGAGAGGCATCCGGCAGGGGTGAGAAGAGGAACCGTTCTATGAGGAGTGCCTTCTCCTTCTCTGGCCACCAGAGAGCTCTGGGGGTTGGGGGAGGGAGGGGAAGGTCAAGTGCCTGCTGCCGCTTGCCCTCCCGCAGTGGAGGTGCTCGCTGTAACTGGGGTGTCCACCTGTCCGCATCCAGGAATGATTCCACTCTTTCTCCACCCGCCCCCCCCACCCCCAGCAAATCCAACCAGCTCACCAGCAACAGACATCCAGGACCCCCCCACCCCACCCCACCCCTACCCCCAGTTTTACCATTGGCACTGCTTACACCTGACCCACCTCTCACTGTCCACCTTCTCACCCCGCAGCCAGACGCCCCCCCTCGCACCCAGAGTCAAGGTGGGTCCTGCGTGATCTGAGCATCCTCCTGGCCTGACCTCCCCTCCTCCCGCTCTTCCGCTTGCTCGCAGGCCCTGGTGCCCCTGCCCACCCCACCCACCCTGCCTCATCCCGTGACCCATGTACATGCTTTCCCATAGCACTCAGCACGACTGATAGGATTGCTGCTGGTGGTTTGTTTGTCTGTGATTTTTGAATAGAATGTGAATTACTTGAGGGCAGGGACCTCCTGTGTCTTGTGCACTCATATAGCCCCGGAGCTTAGGGTTTGGCACAGAGTGGGCGCTCAGTAAATATTTGTTGAAATAAGGGAAATAGGGAATGAGAGAGGGAAGAAAGGAAGGAAGGGAGGGAGGGAGGGAGGGAGGGAAGGAAGGAAGGAAGGAAGGAAGGAAGGAAGGAAGGAAGAAAGGGAGGGAGGGAGGGAGGGAGGGAGGAAGGGAGGGAGGGAGGGAGGGAGGGAGGAAGGAAGGAAGGAAGGAAGGAAGGAAGGAAGGAAGGAAGGAAGAAAGGGAGGGAGGGAGGAAGGAAGGAAGGAAGGAAGGAAGGAAGGAAGGGGAGAAGGAGAGAAGGAGGGAGGGAGAAGGAAGGAAAGGAGGAGTCACACCAACTAGGAGACCACACCCCAGAGATGCTGCCAGCAGCACTGTTCCTATAAAATAGTCAAACAACAAGCAAACTCACCAGTTGTGACCTGCGGGCCTCACGGGGCTGCTCCCCTCGGGCCAGGCATCCTAACCAGATGCTCTGCATTTAGGGGTTAGAGTCACCCAGAAACGCCTGTTATCAAAAGTTGCTCTTTGTGGGGACGACCTCGTCATTCTGCCCGAATCAATGAGGTTCGAGCAGCACCCCGATTGATTGAGGATTGATCGAGCCTACCCAACGCGTCAGGGGCGGAGGCGTAATTAGGGGCAAACCTCTCTTTCCCTGGGGCCCAGGAGGGTAGCAGAGGCTCCTGCCCTAAACCTGGGGACACAGGGCTGCAGGCTTTGTTGGCGTCTCAGGGGAGCCCCGGGCCCCCCGACACCCTGGGTGCTGGCATCCGGGCTCTCCCGCGGGGATGGAGGCTGGAGGCCTGCTTTTATTTCTCGGTGCCCTTTCCGGAGCCACCTGTCATTTTTCACTGTCGTGAGCACTTACCTGGCCAGGACAGTCAGGCAGGATGATGGGATGAAATGAATCTTCACCACCCGGGAGAGAGCCGGGGCGGGGGGGAGGTAATTCCACCAGCAGGCCTGTGACCTGCCCCCCTCCCCCACCACCCCACCCCATCTCGGGAGGAAACGGTTGGAGAGAATCATTTGATGTGGCCGGTGTTCACGAAGATGATTATTTATTTCCCTCAATCACTTTCCAAGACCCCAGTCTCATTGGATTTGTTATCGATAGGATAGCTGAATCACAGACTCTGGGGGTGGGGGCGAGAGGGAAGCAGGGATGGGGTGAAGAGTATGGGGGGCGCAGAGAAGAGATTAGAAAGTGCTTGCTCCAAATGATTCGCTCTCCTTCTACTCTTTTTTCCAATTGCTTCAATATGTCTCTCCCTTTTCCCTTCCCAATCCCACTGGCTCCCCGCCCCCTCCTCTGCTCTCTGCCTGCTTCTCTTTCGGTTTTAATCGCCCCCTCTCATCTTCCCGCTCCCCCTGCCTTGGCCTCCAGCCAGGCTCACAGACAAACTTGACCTCCAATCATCTCTGACAGTGGGATCACCTGTGCAGAGCAAGGAGCCGTGTCCTTCCCTGGGCGCACCCTGTGGGCTTCCAGCAGCGAGAACTCAGCCCCTGGGGAGCCTGGAACAGGACCGGCTCCTTCTCAGGTCCTGGCTGTTCAGGCCGAGGGTGCCCCCCGACCCCTGATCTGGTCTCTACCAGGAAGCCTTCAGCCATTCTTTGGGTGCTGCTCAGAGTCAGGGGGGCCAGCGTTTCCCAGATACCTCCTCCCACTCCTAGATGCTCTGTCTGCACAGTGTTCAGTGCCCCTGGGGCAGGGGGCTGAGCCAGCCGGCGAGTCCTGCATGAGGGCGTCCCTTGGCCCTCATCCAGGGTCTTCAGCCCCTTTAAATGCCTTAGAGCAGCGGTTCTCAACCTGTGGGTCGCGACCCCTTTGGTGGTCGAACGACCCTTTCACAGGGGTCGCCTAAGACCATCCTGCAGATCAGATATTTACTTGACGATTCATCACAGTAGCAACATTACAGTGATGAAGTAGCAACGAAAATAATTTTATGGTTGGGTCACAACATGAGGAACTGTATGTAAAGGGCCAGAAGGTTGAGAACCGCTGCCTTAGAGTCCTGCCTGAAGTCCTCTGAGGGCCTACAACGGGAACAGGAAGTCCCTTTCGCTGAGTCTTCCCCTTCACGTCTTTTATGACCGCGGCAATTCTGCGATGGCATGGTGTAGGATCCCCTCCCCAGCAGTCTCTAAGCTCCATGGCGTCGGGGGCCACGTCTGACTTGCTCATGTCTGTACCCTAGACACCTAACACAGTGCCCGGCACATAGTTGTCACCCACTCAGTATTTTTTTAAAATATATTTTTTATTGACTTCAGAGAGGAAGGGAGAAGGGGAGAGAGAGAGAGAGAGAGAGAGAGAGAGAGAGAGAGAGAGAGAGAGAAAGAGAGAGAGAGAGAGAAACATCCATGATGAGAGAGAATCATGGATCGGCTGCCTCCTGCATGCACCCTACTGGAGATCGAGCCCACAACCTGGGCATGTGCCCTTGACTGGAATCGAACCCAGGATCCTTCAGTTCCCGGGCCGGCCGACACTCTATCCACTGAGCCAAACCAATGAGGGCACCCACTCAGTGTTGATTGAGTGGATGGATGGATGGATAGATGGATGGATAGATGGATGGATGGATGGATAATGGATGGATGGATGGATGGATGGATGGATGGATGGATAATGGATGGATGGATAATGGATGGATGGATAATGGATGGATGGATGGATAATGGATGAATGGATGGATGGATGGATGGATGGATAATGGATGGATGGATGGATGGATAATGGATGGATGGATGGATGGATGGATGGATAATGGATGGATGGATGGATGGATAATGGATAGATGGATGGATGGATAATGGATGGATGGATGGATGGATAATGGATGGATGTATAGATAATGGATGGATGGATGGATGGATAATGGATGGATGGATAATGGATGGATGGATAGATAATGGATGGATGGATGGATGGATAATGGATGGATGGATGGATAATGGATGGATGGATAATGGATGGATAGATAATGGATGGATGGATGGATGGATGGATGGATAATAGAGCTGAGATCCACAACTAGCCCACATTCTATCTACCACATTCGTTCCAACACCGCCTGATGGTCGGCAAAGGGGATCCTATCTGGGCTAGAGATGCTCCTCATCCCAGTGGGGCGGAGCAGGTCAGAGCGAAGGATCCAGATGTGCAAATCCCCTTCAACGGGGCACATGTGACCCCGGGATTCCACGCCGGGCGTAACGGTTGCACCCGATTCCTTATTTCCATTAAGGAGAACAGTGGCAGGTGCAAAAACCGGAGATTATCCCCAGAATTAAGATATGAAAAGCATGTGAGATCACTAAACTCCAATTAGGGAAATTAAATTGTGCACACTTCCCTCCTGACGCAGTACCGGGCGCTTGCATTAGCTCTGGGCTCCGGTTCTAATAAAATTAGAGAATAACACTTTAATTGAATTGCGCTTAAAAGGATCATGCTGACAAATGTGATTGTATCTGCCTGGGATGCACACCTTCTCCAGCAATCGTTAAATCCAATGAAATGCCAGCCCGGAGATCTTGACAGGTTTCTGAAACAATCCGTGAACCGTGCTGTATCTGGGAGAATCTAATCAATTTAGAGCCGCCTCATTAGGACTTGGCTGCGAACGGATACTTAAAAATCAAAGCAAATTACTGCACTCCACGGATAACTAGCTAATCATATCGATACAACATGGATGGATTGTGTTGCAACAATTCATTTCCTCTTTAAGAAGCCTCTGTCACCCATAATTTAGGGATTGAGATTCATAAGCCTGACGCAGACAGCTCCGATGTCAACGATTTTCCTGGGCTCAGCACGGAGCGGGTGCACGCTCCCCCAAGGAGTGGGGGTGAGCCAGAGACAGTGTCTTCACCCCTTTTATGTATATTCAGCCCCCTCCTCAAGCTCATTCCCGGATGTTGAGCCTAAGGCTTCCGTTGTGCAGAAGGGGAATTGCACGCTCCGAGACACAGCAGGATCACCGTGCTTGTCCTAGTTGGAGGGATCACCACCTCCATTTGCAGAGGAGGAAGCCCAGCACACAGGGAGGGAGTGGCTCATGCTGCATCCCATCCTGGCGCTCTCCGTGGGTTTCTCTAGAACTTTCCAGAACTCTCCTTGGGTCCCGCTCTTTCCACTCCCCAACCACCTTCTGGGGCAACTCCCCGGTACCAGCGTCGAGGCCTGAGGGTCACGGTGAGTGGTGGGTGCCCAGACAGCTTTCCAAGACGCAGGGCAGACCTGTTCAGACCACTCCCCCCGGGCACCCAGCTCACGCCTGCACAGATACACTTTTCCATATGCTCCTTTTGTGTTTTTTATTTTATTTTTTTAAAACAGATTTTTATTGATTTCAGAGAGGAAGGGGAAGGGAGGGAGATAGAAACGTCAATGAAGAGAGAGGGTCATCCATCAACTGCCTCCTGCATGCCCCACACTGGGGATGGAGCCTGCAACCCGGGCCTGTGCCCTGACCGGGAATCGAACTGTGACCTCCTGGTTCATAGGTCGACGCTCAACCACTGAGCCACGCCGGCCAGGCTGCTCCTTTTGTAGACATCTGATGAAGTCCCCAGAGGTCAACATTGTCCAGCAGGTACTTCCTGAGAGACAGGATCTACCCAAGAGGACTGGCTCTCTGATGGATCGAGTTCATGCACAGTGATGGTCCTGCCGGGACCATTGGAAGGGACCTTTCTGCACCATTTCCCCGCCCCCCAGCGCCCCGCCCCCCCAAGCCCTAGCCTAAGTAAGTTGGCAGCCCTGGATGTGACTTACGAGTGAGGAAGACTCAGCTGGTATGTGCCCCTAAGCAGGCCTCACCAGGGGTCTTGCAGGGCAGATCTGAAGGGTGGGCTGGGGGAGAGAGCTGGAACCCACACGCTGGAATAGAGAGAGGGGGAGAAAGCTTGCAGAGATTGTACCCAGCTTCACGAAATGCATGCCCTTTGAGCGCCCTATCTGCACTGGCTAAGACGGTAATTGCAGACCGTCCCGACTCCGAGAGAGGGCAGGACGTGGGGCCTGCTATTATCATGTTCTCCCAGGCACAGCGGCTTGTTTACAGGACGGCGGTGGACTGCAGGGCCATTGTCTGGTGGCTCCAGGGGCAAGGGCTCACCCCCACCCTCTGCATGCTCTTGGGCCAATGGCCAGCAATCCTAAGGCTCAGTCCGCGGGCGCCCCTATAGTCCATGACCAGTTCCCCGTTCATGCTCAGGTCCTCCCCACCTGCCAAGGCCCAGAGAAGGCCACGCTGCCCAGCTGGGCTGCTCGGTGGGAAGGCACTTGGAGACTAAAGGTAAGACCTCTGGGGCCTGGTCTGGAGTCCATTCTTCACCCGCTGTGGGACCCTGGCGGGCCCCTCCCCATTCGCATCTCAGCCTCTCCATTTTAAAATAAGAGTCCCACTAGATTCGCGCTTATCACATTCAGATGATATGCCCATTTCTCTTGGAAGGGGGTGCTTCCTGTGGATACTGAGGCTCGGAACAGATTATTTTCATGTTAATGTCACTTCCATATTTATAGGCGTGTTGCCAACAACAGAAAACATGGCTATTATTAGCAGAAAACATGAAAGGCCATGGAGTGGCTAACAGACTCTCCCCGAAGACGAGGGAACAAGGATGGAGGCCCCGCAACATCACATCGAATGACAGAGCCAGTCCTGCGGAGCCTGAAGTGGGGCCACTGCTGGCACAGAGGCCGGAGTTGTCTCTGAGACGCCACCCATGCGCCACCCAGGTGTGGCAGCCGCCACAGCCAACAACCTCCCCTGAAAGGGATCCACGTGTTCTCTCTCCTTTTTTCCATCGTGAACTTCTGATCAGTCTAGTGAGAGTGCACCTGAGTGGTGGACCCAGGTCATGTGATTTTCCTCTAGCTGCAAGGGAGGCTAGCAAAGCAAATTGCTGGCATTTTCAGCTTCTCCATTTGGAAATAGACCCTGATTCATAACCTGGGGATTCCACTGTCATAGGAAGAGGGTTCTAAGGCTGGGTGACAAGTTCAGCAAGTGTCCCTCGCAAAATCCTATATAATAAAGAGCTAATATGCTAATCAGACTGGACAGCAGAATGACCTTCCACAACAACCTTCTGGAACGACCAGTGGACAGGGCCGCAGGGCCACAAGGCAGCCGGGGCTGCGAGGGCTGAGCCCCTTGCATGAATTTTGTGCCTCGGGCCTCTAGTATAAGTATAAAACTAGCTTATAGCCCTAATACAGTTATATAATGCAAACACATAGATGAATTCAATATAAACTTAGCTAACAAATAGTAAGATTCAAATTTTAAAATGGTAAGATTCAAATTTAAAAATACAAATATTTCAGATGAAAAGTAATATTGTTTCACCAAAACCAAATCATTACTTGGGATAAGAATATGGCGCTGACTGCTTCATCAATACTCTCTTGAGTCCTGGAAACAGTCCCCAATACATTTGTCAGTTGGTTCTCATTTGGCACGAAGGCATCTTTTCCTATTGAGTTTATCTCTGTTCCTTTTCTCCTTGTGCCTCAATGATCACAGCTGGACTTCTTGACACCAATGTGGTTATGAACACAAAAGTAGACATGGCATTGGGAGGTGTGGCAGTTCTCACTTATCAGGTGGTCATCCCAGTGGCCAAAGTAGTCTGAGAAAGAGTTACAAGTGTGAAAACTCTACAGTCTCCAGGGTCTGCTACCACCTAAGGGATTTTGTCACAGGCTCCTTGTTAGTACGGTAGCTACTAGTCCTGCTCAACACAGTTTTCAGTTCCCCCTCCTCTGCCTCCCAGATACACAGAGGAAATGTACTTCCTTCTCCCTTTAAAGTTGGGTGTGGTTTTGTGACTGGCCCAGACCAATGAATGTGTCACTTCTGGGGGGAAGCACTTCAGAGCTAATTCACAATTCGCCACTTTCCCTTCCCCCTATCGTGACAGCCACTGATATTGCAGAGGGTGCCTCCGTCAGCCTCTGTGAATGAAGATGGCATGGAGCAGGGCTCTGTGCCAATGTCTGATGGACATGTGGTATGAATGAGCCTGTGAATCTCTGTTGTTTCCAACCACTGACAGTTTGGAGTTGTTTGTTACGCAGCATGACCCAGCCTGTCCTGGCTGATAGACCTAGCTAAGGTGGGAATTACAATGGCGATGATCTCCCCAGAACAAAGAACTCTGGCACAGAGAGTTTGAGGGCCTTGTTCAAAGTCAGACAGCTAGAAAAATTCGGATGTAGGACTCCACTCTCAGTCTAATCATCCCAAATCCCAGGCTTCCCCCCGGGTCTCACACAGCCGAGGAGACAGAGGCCTGCAAGCAGCAAGCAAGGCTGAGAGAAAACATGGCACGTCTCCATGACTGGAGTACAGGTGGTCAGAGCCACCGAAGTCAGAGATTGTCCTGATGCCAACTGCATTTCCCCTTCAGAGTTCCCCCACGCGAACAGGGAAGCATTCTGAATATTTAAATCGAAAAAGCCACAGTTCTCAAATGCCTGCCAGCAGCCTGGGAGGGTGACAAGATGATAGATGTGTTGGGAGCTGTTGAGCTTCCCCTCCAAGAAGCAGTCTGAGGCTGTCAACCTGGTCACAAGCACGATGTGTCCCCATGTCTGTGGGTGGCCATGCAGTTCTCCGGGGAGGGACTCCGCTCCCTCCCCTTTGGGCTCCGTCCACTTTCATTGGAGCCGCAAGCACCTCGTCTGGAAGCAGATCATGCGGCTGGAAGGCAGGTGGCTCGGGCAAGCGCCAGGGTATCTTGCAAGATTCATAGTCGCCCCCCACGGGATGATGTTAGGGGGATGTGAGTGGAAGTAGGCAGAGGTTGCATAACCAATATTTTTTTTCCCAAATAAATCAGCATTCACTGGGGATTTAAAGCTCAAGTCTAGACGCACATTTGAGAAATAAGTGCTTCCTGGAGGTTCCTGCACATTCCCAACTTGGGACTCCTTGCCAAGACATCTGGGCTGAAGTCAGGTATATTAGTATACATATATATCATTGTGCATGCTAACACTATGCACATTGGTCTGCTCTTTCTCTATCTCTATCTCTATCTCTGTCTCTATCTCATCTCTATCTCTATCTCTATCTCTATCTCTATCTCATCTCTGTCTTTAGTTCTATCTCTATCTCTACCTTTACCTCTACCTCTATCATCTCTACCTCTATCTCTATCATCTCATCTCTATCTCTATCATCTCTATCTTTATCTCTATCTCTATCATCTATCATCTTTCTATATGCCTTATTTCATGAAAATCTATCTATCTATCTATCTATCTATCTATCTATCTATCTACAGAGAGCTTTAAGGAATTTGCTCACATAATTATGGGAGCTGGCAAATCCCAAATTCGTAGGGTAAGCTGGTAGGCTAGAGATTCCGGTAAGAGCTGATGTTGCAGTCTTGAGTCCAAAGGCTGAAATCTTGAGTCCAAAGGCTGAAAACACGGAGGGAACTTCTACGTTGCATTCAGGAGGCAGAATCCCTTCTCTCAGGAAATTCCACCTTTGTTCTCCAGGTCTCCACCTGATTAGATGAGGCCCATCCACGTTATGAAGGGCGATCTGCTTTCCTTCAGTCAACTGAGTGTAAACGCTGGTCCCATCTAAAAAATCTCTTTACAGCAACAACCGGACGAGTGTTTGATGAAACAACTGGTGGCCAGCGTCTAGCCGAACTGACCCATAAAATTAACCGTCACACCAGGATCAGTCTCCAGAACATGCACTGGAGAGAGGCATGTCCACGAATGATAAAGAAAGGTCCTATGGGCCATGACCACACACAGAGATGTCCACGTCTGATGTTTCCGAGATCTTAGCTCCTTTAGCCACTAAAAGCCCCCTGGGGGCGGAGGAAAGCCCCATGACCCAGGATGCTCTCCTCGGGAGCCTCACACCCATCCTGGGAGAGGCGGGGCAAGGGTGGTGAGTTCCATTTTGCAGCTGGGGGAAATCGAGACCCAGAGAGGGGGCTGGCGCTCAGACACCAAAGATCACACAGCTAGACATGGTGGAGCTGAGAATGCAAGCCCAGGTCTTTGTGATCCAAAAACCTGTGTTCTTAACCACTATTTCCATCCAACTATTCCTGGAGGCAAATGGGGCATTAGTAGGGCAGAGAGTAACGCCTATTCCACTTGGTAAGTGATGCAACTGAGACTGGGGGAAGTCAAATGACTTCGAGGTAAAAATGGGTCCAGAAGTGATCCCAGGTCTCTTTTTCCTGGTTCCTCTTTATAGAACCCAGCTGAGTGCACTTTTCTAACTAGAATCTTCCTCGAACATCTGTTCTAGCTTTCTACTTTGTTAGGGAAAAAAAAAAGGCAGGGAAGATTACTAGGTAGTTTGGTTCCTAAAATGCTCTCTGAACCTTTATTCATAGAAGCATAAGGGAGGCAGGGACCTGGGCCAAGGCGGGCAGCATCTGCCTTGTAGGGTTCAGGCCTGGGCCCTGGAGAGGGCTGGAGCTGCGGAGCTGGCACGGGATGCTCCTCTGGGGCCACTGGAAGGTCAAGGTCACAGAGGTTCCTGCTCAGAGGGCTCTGCCCAGGACTTGCTAAGGCAAAGCAAGGACAGGACTGGGAGGCATCCCGAGTGTGGAAGACTCATGGGCTCTGGGGTCAAGCAGGCCTGGGTCAACTCCTGCCTCTGCCTCTTATCCAGTGTGTGACCTGGAGCATAAAAGCGTGGCATCTGTCTGGGCGTCCGTTTCCTCATCTGTAGGATGGAGACAATAACCTCAGCCTCGTAGGGGGACCCCAGTGGAAGTAGGCAGAGGTTGCATGACAGAATACCTTCTATCCAACCAGGACACTTTCTCCATCGACAAATGTCACATGGGCCTGGGAAGTCGTGAAGGACTTCCATGGAGGGTGGAGACGCCTTGGGGCCATCTCATCGTTTCCTCACCCCTCTTTCCTCCCTCCGTTAATACACTTCCTTTACTTCTGCAAGATGGCCGCTGGCAAGTCAAGGTCACTGGTGTCTGCTCCCAAAGGGTAAGCAGGTCCAGAGAGAGGGAGAGAGCATCGAAGCCAGGGCTGGCCCTGGGCCCTGCCCCTCCCCGAGCCTGATCTGGGCCCCTCCCTGATCATGCTGCTTGGGTTGGGGCCCAACCACCTTATTTATGTCCACATCCCAATGAAACCCGCCAGGTCTGCCCTTCTGTCGAGCCGGCCTTGCCCCTCGCTTGCGTCACCCCAGCCCTTGTTTTCCACTCCTGCAGGCCCCGTCCCGCGGGACTCCTCTGTAAACTTTACCTCTCTGTCAATAGTCCCCGTTCAGGGAAATTGGCTCCTTTGACACCGTTTTAGACAAACCATAATGTGTGTGGAGCTGACAGAGGTTCTATTTACAAGTCTTCAGGAAATAGCCCTGGGCAGAGGAGGGTAATTGTAGGGTGAAGGCTCCCCAGGGGCCCCGAGGGGAGAGAGCACCGCCCTGGGCACAGGGTGCCGGGATGGGTGACAGCGAGGGCAGGGGCTGCCTCGGCCCCCAGGACCTGCGGGGGCAGAAGGATGGAGGAAGGGTCCCGAGGTCTCTCCTTCCCTCTCCTCCAAGCTCCCTGTGCCCTCAGCACGCGGTGCCTCACACCTTCTCCCAGGATGCTCTTCCAAGGAATTTGAATGGCTCATACTCTCACATCCTTAGCATGCTGGTTCACATACGACCTTCCTGGGTCACTTCTCCCAGCCCCCTGCACAACTCACACACATGTACACACACATGCATGCACATATAGACATATATGCAGCACAGAGATATATACATACACACACATACAATACATGTGCACACATACATGTATACCTACATAACACATTCCCTATTTCTTTTTTTATATATTTTTTATTGATTTCAGAGAGGAAGGGTGAGGAAGAGAGAGAGAGAAACATTAATGATGAGAGAGAATCATTGATTGGCTGCCTGCTGCAAGTCCCACACTGGGGATTGAGCCAGCAACCTGGATATGTGCCCTGACCGGGAATTGAACCGTGACCTTCTGGTTCATAGGTCAATGCTCAACCACTGAGCCACGCCGGCTGGGTACCCTATTTCTTTAACCCTGCTTTATTCATGTTCATGGCACCCGACGTCTCCAACCGCATGGCTTCATTCATCCCTGCATGCTTGTCTGTTCTGCCTACAACATAAGCTCCATGAACACGTGGGGTGGGGGTGGGGGGGCGGGCAAGTCCCCCACTGGATTGCTTGTGCCCAAAAGAAAGCCTAGATGTGGATGGCACACATTCAGAGGGTGTTTAAGGAATGACTGATCGAAGGAACGAGCGAGTGAATGAATGGATGACTAGATCCCAACACGAAGGGCCTCTTAGCGCCCCTCCCCTCCCTGTGTGGAGGTGGGCTCCTGCATGCAGTACACGTTGACCTTCAAGCTGAATAAACCACAGACCCCATTCTACCAGTTGGAGCATCTATCTGCTAGAACCCACAGGGAGCCCCCAGAGAGCAGTCCACAAGCGGGCCAGAGCCGACAGTCTGATCTCTGCCTGCGATCACCCAAGATCAAGGTGTGATGGAAGGCCCAGAAGCCCTCCTGCTCCGGGTCCCTGAGCCCACCCACGTAGCAGATGAGAAATCAGAGGGCCGAGGGAGACCAACGGTGACCAGGGTCCTCACTTCCGCCATCCTGAGGCCGCGGCCCTGACTGACGGGATTTCGGTGTGTGGAGGAGGGGCAGAGGAGGGGAAGGGCTGGTGGGGTGTGGGGAGGGGACGTCAGCACACAGATTTCTCCCAGACCATATCCTGAGAGGAGGCCACACTGACTGCGATGGTCTTTGCTTCAGTTACAGCTGCTTCTCAACATCCCCAACATCTGGCCCGGCCGGTGTGGCTCCGTGGTTGAGCATCGACCTAGGAACCAGGAGGTCACAGGTTCGATTCCTCGTCATGGCAAATGACCAGGTTGTGGGCTCGATCCCCAGTATGGGGCATGCAGGAGGCAGCCAATCCATGATTCTCTCTCATCATTGATGTTTCTCTCTCTCTCTCTCTCTCTCTCTCTCTCTCTCTCTCTCTCTCTCTCTCTCCCTTCCTTTCTGAAATCAATAAAAATGTTTAAAAAATATCCCCAACATCTGTCCTTCACCTACCAATGGTGTGACCTTCGCAGGTCACTGAACCCCGCTGGAACCTCCCAGCGAATGGCGGCCATGACTAACATGAGCCAAAACAGAAGAGCTCCTGGGTGGGCTTGAGCCCCAGCAGCCTGTCCCCAGGAGGCCAGGACGAGGCTCCCCTCCCCCAGGCAGGGAGGCCAGGCCCAGGCGAGGGTAGAGGCCAGTCACCTCCGTCTGGCCTCGGTATTTTTAGCATCTTCCCTCCTTTCCTCCTGCCCACAAGCCCACTCCTTGCCCAAATAACAGCCACCGAAATAGCCCTGGCAGCTGACTGAGGGGTACTGGGAGGGCCCCCTCCCTCCCTCCTGCCGGTCAGTGGTCAGTCAGGCCTGAGCAAGGCCCCGGGGCTGGGCGAGGCCCGAGCGGAGGCTGTTAATTGCACCTTTGGTCGGAATAAAAAAATAGTTCTCCTCGCGGCTGATTGCAGCCGTGGTCCCAGGAGCCAGGTGCCTGCCGCTCGCCGGCCCTGGGCTCGCGAGGACCGACGCCCCAGGGTCTGGAGGCGGCCTGACCCCCGGGAGGCGGCAGCAAGGTGGGCAACGTGATCCGAGAGAACGTCTGGTCTACGTCTCCCTGTTACACATGTCACACATGGGGAGCCTGAGGGCCAGAGGGGACAGCGGGCTCCACGGCACCCGCCCAGAAGAACCCTCACTGACCATCCTGCCTCCTCACCAGCCTCTTAGCTGCCTCCGTTCTGGTCATAGCCCCCGTCACTCACTGCCCGGCATGGCATCATGCATCTGCTGGCAGGTGTATTTCTAGGAGTCGGCACCCCAGGCAGGGTCCTTCTCTGTCTGTCCTGGCCATGTCCTCTGCACCTAAACTCATACCTGGCGCTCGATAAGTCCAACTTTAGTAAATAACTAGATGGAAAGAAAACTACCGTCTGACAGCCCTCGCCGGTTTGGCTCAGTGGATAGAGTGTCAGCCCTCCAACGGAAGGGTCCTGGGTTCGGTTCCGGTCCAGGGCATGTACGTTGGTTGCAGCTTCAATCCCCGGCCCTGGTCAGGGTGTAGGGAAGGCAACCAATCAATGTGTCTCTCTCACATCGATGTTTCTCTCTCTCTGTCTCTCCCTATCCCTTCCACTCTCACTAAAAATCAATGGAAAAATATCCTCAGGTGAGAATTTAAAAAAAGAAAAGAAAAGAAAAACCATGAGGAATAGCAGCTATGGCCAGTTTTCGACTTCTGCTGGTGGGGAAAAGCCAGCAGAGGGAGAAGCAAGAGGCAAGGCCTTCATCCCCATCCCCGGTTCCCCTAATCAGCCTCTGACAGCAGCGAGAACAGCCCTCCTGTGTGCCCAGCCATGTCCCGATCTCACAAGCCGCAGCCGAGACGCTCCCTGCTAATAACCAGGAGCTGAGCCCTTGCTGACTGCTTTGCTCATGAAACGGACACAGGCGGTTCTGGCAGAAACCCTACGAAGGTAAGTGCCCTAAGGATCTCCATGTTACAGGTGATGAGGCCGAGACCCTGAGAAAGGAGGCGGCTTGGCCCGCACGGCGTGGCCCCTTCGGACGGAGCTGGGATTTGAGGCGGGCAGCCGGGCTCCAGGGGCCCTGTCTTGATGTCTGCACGTCCGGCCTGTTGGCTAATGAGCCCCCTGATGCTCAGCGAGGCCGTGACCGTCCCTGAGCCAGACTGGACGCGCGCTGCCCTGCCTCTGTCACTAAGGCCATGGCCACGGCCTGCACACCCCTTACGGAGCTTCCTGCAGGTCCCCTCATCCACTCTTCTTCTTTTTAGAATACATATATTTTTATTGATGTCAGAGAGGAAGGGAGAGGGAGAGAGAGAGAGAGATAAAGAGTGTCCCAAAATTCACGCAAGATTTGAATTTTGCGTGAGCATTAACAACAAGAACAACAAAAATAAAAGCCTAATTTTACTTGGTTCATTGAATCAGATTCTAATATCTGTTGCCCTTTGATTTCAATCACTTCAATTTGATCAGCATTACCAAGTACCAATGATGGCCCAGGAGCAGGGACAATGAAGACCAATGAAGACCACGGCTTTGCGTACGTGCCAGCAAAGCTGTGGAGGCCATTTACCTGATGTGCTATTCCATACATAACCCTAGACTGTATACTTTATGAATCAATAAAAAATTACAATTTTTAATTATAAACCTGTGTTTTCTATCAAGATTACTTCTTTTTTTTTTTTTTAAATATATTTTATTGATTTTTTTACAGAGTGGAAGGGAGAGAGAGATAGAGAGTTAGAAACATCGATGAGAGAGAAACATCGATCAGCTGCCTCCTGCACATCTCCTACTGGGGATATGCCCGCAACCCAGGTACATGCCCTTGACCGGAATCGAACCCGGGACCTTTCAGTCCGCAGGCCGACGCTCTATCCACTGAGCCAAACCGGTTTCAGCTCAAGATTACTTCTTGCGTGAACTTTGGGACACCCTTTAGAAACATCAGTGATGAGAGAGAATCATGGATCGGCTGCCTCCTGCACGCCCCCTACTGGGGATCGAGCCTGCAACCCGGGCATGTGAGGGAATTGAACTATGACTCCTGGTTCATAGGTCGACGCTCAACCACTGGGCCACACCGGCTGGGCTTATCCACTAACCTTGACCACCTAAGAGGCTGTATTGTCACCGCTCCACCCATTTTTCAGAGGTGACAGCAGAGGCCCACAGAGGCCACTCCGCGTGGCGCCTCCAGCCTTTCTCTGCTGCCACGGAGCGTGGCCTGCTTCCCGCCCTCTGCGCCTCTCCCTGGTCCTGACTCGGGCCCGGATGCGTGTGTGTGCAGCCATCTGCCTGTTGGCCCAGCAGGCAGCCCTGGACGGAGCCCTCGTCACCACGGGGTGAGGGGGGAGAAGGGGTGTGTGTAAGGGGGGCTGTTAAACACCTTCTTGACTTTTTAGGAGCTTGGTCACCCTGCCACGCACCGTGATGGCGAATCATCAAGATTAACAAATCAGAGTGTAAGGGGTTGGACGCGGGAGAATTCCCTGCAGGAGCACAGGCCGCGGACGGGTGTGAACTGCAGTCATTGCCCTGGAGGGCCTCCCCGGAGCCCGGGACCTGGGTCCCAGGGTCTCCCTCACTGCCTTCTTTGTGCCTCGGGAGGCCTGACCTCGCCAATGGGGTGCGCATTGTGCTCTGGGTCCTTCTCCAGGGCTCTGGCTAGGATGGCACAGGGTGTTAAGATGGTGTCTGCAGGGGGATCGCCCCCGCCCCGCCCCAGCACACATCACTACATTTGCAGGGTTATTTTCAGTGTCCAATCGGCCGCTCTCCAGAGTTCCCCGAGGCTTCTGTCTAGTGACGTATGTGAACCAGCCTGCCCTGGCCCGCTCCCAATTCTGGATTGTTCTCCATCCTGCTCCCCTGTGACTCCTCAGCACCCTTCCTCTTCTCCTTTACCTAGTATTACCCCCTTGTGTCCCTCCAACCCCTTCTCTCTCTTCCTTATATCGAGTGGCTACTTGACATTAATTATATGACGTCTTCGGGCTCTGCCTCTCCTGCGAGCATGTCAGCTCCGTGGGGGCACGTGACCGTGTCTCACCCGTTCACCTCCGTACCCCCCAAGCCTGGCACAGCGCCTGGCACAGGGGAGAGAGGAGCTCAAAGACATTTGTTGAGTGTGAGATTCATTTGCCCAACACACGTGTGGCAAAGCCAGCCCACCAGGAAGGTCTCCTGGCCATGTCCTCCCTCGGGGTCTCCCAGGGGCCTGGCTCCCCCTCTGAGGGCTGTACCCCAGGCCACGAGGACACCCCGCAGCTCGGTGTGACCCGGAGGCCTCGGTAGGAGACACTGTTTCCACCTGGGGGTTACAGACACTCTTCCACCTACTGGGGGAGGGGGGCGGTCCAAAGTCCCCTGAGGGTTCTCTGCCACCCCCCCCCCCCCACACACACACACAGCGAACACAGCAGAACAGGCCCTGTGATGGGATTCACACACGGAGGGTCCACCCAAGGTTTCGTATGAAGAAAGCATCTCACAGAACAGAAAACAAGTCTGAAAAATCTCTGCTTTAAGTGTTTTTTAAAGAACAGAGCAGCGCCCGGCTGGTGTGGCTCAGCAGCTGAGCATCAACCTAGGAACCAAGAGGTCGCTGGTTGGATCCCTGGTCAGGGCATATGCCTGGGTTGCGGGCTTGACCCCCAGTGGGGGCCGTGCAGGAGGCAGCCAATCGATGACTTCCTCTCTCATCAATGTTTCTATCGCGCTTCCTCTCCTTTCCTCTCTCTCTCAAAAAATCAATAAAATAAAATAAAAACAGAGCAGCATATCCGGCCCCGGGGCAGAGATCGGCAAACGTCTCCCGGAGGGCCAGGTGGAGGGCCAGGCAGTAAACATTTCGGCTCCGTGGCCCGAGGTCTCGGCAGCCACCCGGCTCCGCCTTCGGAACCTGAAGGCAGCCAAGGCGACCAGGACACGGGTGCGAGTCTGGCTTCTTTTGTGATGGACGCTTCCATGTCGCTGAATGCTCACAAGCCATGTCATCTTCTTTGCATTTTTTCCAACCATTTAAAAACGGAAACATGATTCCTGGCTCTCAGGCCATCAGGAAATTGCAGGCGGCCGGCAGGATTGCCCCTGCGCCCGCGTTTGCTGGCCCTTGGGTTCGAGTCCTGCTTGGCCATCTGCTCACGCAGCAGCCTTGAGCAGCTAGCGGCCTTAGCCTACCTGGGGCTCAGCGTCCCTCTCTGCAGAAGGAAGGCCTGGGCTCGATGGCCTCCAAGGCCCTAGCCCACGCTAACCCCGAAGGGTGGGAATTTCGGGAATTCTGCTGGCCGGGTGGAAAGAGACAACTTCTGCCAGGGGTGAGCAAAGAAGCCCTGGGGGGGCCCCTCAGACCCCAACATCTGGGACGAGCAGAGGGTGTCTCCTTGGCTCTGCCTGGCTTCAGTGTCCACTGGAGGTTGCGTGGGTTCTTGGGGGTCTCAGGGACCCCATGACCCGTGGACAAAGGGTGTTTGGCTGGAACCTCAGAAGCGATGCTCCCCACCCGCTTCCCAGCTCCCAGCTGGGCCCCTCACCATCCACGCCTGGCCGCCCCCCTCACCCCGTGCCTTGCTTAACAAAGAGAGAGACAGCAGTTAACACTGTAATGTTGAAAATTGCTTGTTTCAGAACATCCCATAAACAAGCCCGTCTTTGTTTTAATCCCAGCCCGGCTTACTGTAGTTAATTATAGGAATTTGCGGCTATTTATGTGAGCCCACGACAGGCGAAAACATTCATTTGCCGGCCGTGTAAGTGCCGGGTGGGAAGGGGCGCCGAGAGCCGAGAGGGCCTGGGTAGCATTTGTCCTGGGGGCCGTGCAAGGTGGGGAAGGGCCCAGGTGTGTAATTATCCCCTCTGCCCCCCAAAAGAGAGAGGGGGCCGCCATAGAAAGTGACACCTAATGACTGTTTTCGGCCCGCAGTGGCTAACGGGACAGCCCCGTGTTTAGGGCAATTGCCTGAGAGGTGGGTCTGGCACCTGCCAGGTGGGCCGGGTTATTTCTGGGCGCGTCCACCGCCGGCCCCGTGTCCCTGTCCCTGCCCCTGTCCCCGGTGGGTCTGGCGAGGCGGAAGCAGGGCCCAGGTTTCCCAGGGGCTGGAGGAGCTGGGAGCGGGGCCGCGGAAGCCAGAGGGCACGGGGGCCGCCTCCCCTCCCTCCGCTCCAGCCCCGGAGGAGCCACGGTTAGTGAGGAATGCTAACAAAGAGGAGACAGCTCTGGCTAAACAGAGGCCCCACGACAATCCCCGGCCCAAACAAAGCCCCCGGCCCCGCCCGCCCCAGAAAACAAGCCCGGCCTTTGTGCACACTCAGTAATTATCACCCGCAGTTACGCAGGCAGGGCAGCGGGCTGTGCGGGGCGGCGGGCATGCAGGGAGGCACCCCTGAGAGCTCTGGGCATCGGGGCTACAGCCTGCTGCTCAGGCCAAGCCTCTAGGCCAGCGGTTCTCAACCTGTAGGTCGCGACCCTTTTGGCAGTCGAACGACCCTTTCACTGGGGTCGCCTGAGACCATCCTGCATATCAGATATTTACATGACGATTCATCACAGTAGCAACATGACAGTGATGAAGCAGCAACGAAAATAATTTTATGGTTGAGTCACATGAGGAACTGTATTTAAAGGGCCAGAAGGTTGAGAACCACTGCCCTAGGCCATCGCCTGCCAGAGGAGCCCCGACGGGTCTGGATGCCCTGGACTTCCACTCCTGGCCCGGCTACTGGGACTCAGCCCCCATGCACAGTGAGCCCACTCGTCTGGTGGGTTCAGGCCTGCATCCTACGCTGACCTCTCATCCCTGTGATTCCCACTGCCCAACTCTGATCCCGCACATGCCCCTCTCTCTGTGTTCTGGTCCTGGCCTTCTGCTCACTTCTTTTGTTCTTCTCACCTTCTCCAGCTCCAGAGCCTGCCTCTTCCAGGAAGCCCACCAGGACTGCTCCACCCGATGCATACCTCGCCTTGCCTGGCCTTTCCCAAGTTAGTGATTCACTATCTTGTCCCTGTCTCTTGTGCATGCCTGTGTGTGTACACAGGAGTGTCACTCTGCCAACTCAGGAATGGACTTCGTAATAATAATAACCCCATGGCAATAATTACGCTCAACATTGACGGAGTGCTTGCTATGTGCCGGGCACAGCTCTAAGAGTTTCCCAGGAATTTACCATTTAAATCTTAACTTTAATCTTAAGAAGTCGGCACTATTACCATCCCCACCTCACACTTGAGGAACCTGAGGCACAGAGAGGTTCAGTGACTTGTCTGAGGCCACAGAGCAGCCATGGTAGAGCTGGAGCCTGAGCTGGCGCAGGTGTGTAAGCTTGTGAGCTAATCCTGTGCATCTTTTCCCCACGCTGCCTTCGTCCCGTCGATGCCTTGAAGTCAGCCATGGTGGTCACATTTCCACCAGGGGAATCGGCAAACACCAGGACGAAGGGTTACTCCCCTCCCCCTCCAGCCGTCCAGCGACCAAGCCTGGGCTGCCTGCGTGACGGGTGAGGGTGTTTGTGCATCTCCCCTGCTGACGCCCACACCACAGGGTCGTTCTGGGTGCATAAGAGGCGAGTTTGTTCCTTTGCCCACTTGGAAGAGCAGGTGGCTATGGGGGAGTTAGACAGGGAGAGGGAGTTTGGCTTTTTCGTGGAAGAGAAGAAGACATCACCCTCTTCCTTCATCCCTGCGGCCCTTTGGTCTACAAGGTCCCTGTGATTCCCTTGTGAGCCCAGAGCCCTGGGCCACCAAGGGTCCCTTGGGAAAGAGCATCCTCCGGGCTTAACCCTGGCAAAGGCCCCGCCTCTCTGTCCAGCTGCCGGGCAGAGCCAAGAACAGCAGACGCAGATCAATTAGAGACTAGCTTCATCTTTGCTTCAAAAAAGGCAAGAAAAGCTGTGGATAATGTTAGAAAGGCTCAAAGTTCGCTTTCTTTTTTTTCCCCCCACAAGAGCCCCAGGAGGGCCGGGCCCGGACGGCCGTCTCGTAAAGTTATTTTGGTTTTCCCGCCTGGTGGCTTGGAGCAATTTGCTTGGCACCCATCGGCCAGAGAGGCCGAGAGGCTCCTGCCATTGGGAGCTGCCATTTTACACCAGGGTAATGATGGTTTCTGGGCAAGAGAGATCAATAGCGGGTAAAAATAGGCTTCCGTCACATCTGGACGCCGGCTCCGGGTTCCTAGACGACTCAGAGGCAGCCTGGAAGGAGCTGGGGTGGAAGGCACTGGACGGGGCAGATCTGGCCAAGCTCTGTTCCCCCCGCCCCTCAAGGTCCTGTGGCCCCCAGACCCAAAGGGGGAGAATTCCATGTGGGGAAGGCCATGTGGGACCCACATTCCCACCCAGTTTCCTCAGAGAGGGCCCCTCCCAGCTGCCCGTAGAGCAGGCAGAGTGCGGCCTGAGGGACCTGGGGAGAGGGAACCGGCCAGCACTCCCTGGCACGGGTTCTGGGTCTGCGGCAGGCGAGAAGTCACCGACTCTTGTGGCCCTTCAAGAACTCAGAGTCGGGGCGAGACAGCAGCCCGGGGAGCAGACACACAGGTGACAGAGCGGTAGCCCTGCAGGGCCTGCTCTTGGAGGAAAGCCGGACCCTCAAACTCAGGACGGGCTAGGCCAGTGATGGCGAACCTTCTGAGCTCGGCGGGTCAGCATTTTGAAAAACCCTAACTGAACGCTGGTGCCGTGTCACGTAGAGAAATTTTTTGATATTTGCAACCATAGTAAAACAAAGACTTATATTTTTGATATTTATTCTATATATTTAAATGCCATTTAACAAAGAAAAATCAACCAAAAAAATGAGTTCGCGTGTCACCTCTGACACGCGTGTCATAGGTTCGCCATCACTGGGCTAGACGTTTCTTGACCAGAGCATGTGTCCTGCATTCAAGTCCTTTCTCCAAGGCCAGGATCGGCTCTTTGCAATGTCTCTTCCTGCCGTTCCAGCCCAGGTCCCATTGTTTGTTAAAATATTGAAATGTGGCCCCGGCCGGGGTGGCTCAGTTGGTTGGGCATCATCCCTTGCACTGAAAGGTGGTGGGCTGGATCCCTGGTAGAGGGTGCACAGGAGGCAGCCCATCAATGTCCTACTCTCACCTTTCTCCTCTCCTTTCTCCCTCTCCTTTCTCTCTCTTTCTCCCTCTCTTCCTCCCTCTCCTTTCTCTCTCTAAAATCAGTAGAAATATATTTTAAAAATATTGAAATCTACTCAACCAGCTGGCAATTACTGTTATCTCAAGGTCCTGAGAACCTTCACACACAGCTCCATGGCCCTGTTTAGGATCCCTGATTCCCACAATTTGAGCAATTAAAGGGGAAAGCCTGACTCAGTGCGCCCCCCGGAACGGGCTCCTGACAGCCTGTGGGGAGCACTCATTAAATATTTGGACTATCACCCCCGATCCTGCTACTCCAGGACCGTGTTTTGTCAGCTGGCTGCCCCGAAGGTATTTAAGGTCAGCCTTTTACTGGGTTCCCTGGGCGTATGTCCACCACCCACCACCCTCTTTTCTCCTCTTCCACCCAGACGGGGCTGGAGCAAAGGCCGCCTGCGCCCAGCTCGGCCTCCGCCACCTCTCCCGCCGGCTGGGGAGGGAGGCAGTGGGACTGTCACTCCGCAGGGCGAACCTTCTCCGAGGCCTCCGTGCATCTGATGAGATCTTCCCTGGGCAGAAAGCTGGGGACCCCTAAGGCAAGTGCTCATCTTCAGGAAAATGACAGGTGCGTGGGGGTAGGGGACCCGGCTCCTTCAAATCCACAGAGAACAAGGGGCGGGGGCCGAGCTCCTGCCAGGAGAAACCAAACCTCCGCACAGGCGGGGACGGATCCAGGGAGCTTCACCTCTACCTCAGGAGCTGGGCCTGCTCACTTCTCTTTCCCTCCCCTTTGCGTGTCTAAGATATTCTGTCCTCATTAGGACAAATCGGGGGAAAAATGATACAGATGGCAAAGCCGCTCCCGGCACCTTCATCTCCTCCGGGAGAGGCCCACTCTCCAGGGAGCAAGGTCGTTCCCAAGGTCACACGCGGCACCTGCACAGCCCGGGTCTGGGCCCAGGCCAGCTGACGCCACAGCCTGCTGGCTCCCATCATGCCGCAGCTTACCTACGGTCTGCAGTGGTTCTCAACCTTCCTCACGCCGCGACCCTTTGGTACAGCTCCTCATGTGGTGGTGACCCCCAATTTCATGGTTACAAATTGAACATAATGAAAGCATAGCGATTCATCACAAAAACAATACGTAATTCTATATGTGTTTTCTGACGGTCTTAGGCGACCCCTGTGAAAGGGTCGTTCGACCCCCAAAGGGGTCGCGACCCACAGGTTGAGAACCGCTGGTCTAGAGAAAGCCAAGCCCTGCATGTTTTTAGATCCACTAGCAACAATCAAGGAAGGCTTCCTGGGAGAAGGGAGACTTCGGCCAGGTCCCAGGCTCAGGCATGTTCTAAAGAGAGCAACTCTTTGTGCTCAGGTTTAAAGGGCCGGGCACTTTCCCATGGGTCCTTTTCATTGTACACGTTCATCCCCATTTCACAGATGGGGAAAGCGAGGGAGTCCTCGGGCACTGCCTTGCCTTGCCTTGCCCAGGGGTCCCTGAGAGGCAAGCGGCAGAGCTGAAACTCAAACCTCTGTGTCCTGGTACCCAGTCCACACCGCATCCCCCTCCGTGACATTTTTCTGCTCCGGTGACCAACATGGGTGGGACTTGTGCGACCTCAGACCAGCGGCCAACTTTGGGCAGCCTGGGCCCTCCACCCAATAAAGTGAGCACGTCGGACCCGGTGACGTTCCTAAGACACATCCCTGCTCCCAAGGAGCCAGCCGTCCCATGGGCCTGTCCAAGCAGCCGTGGGCACTGGGTGGGACTCACGGCCACTCCCCTGCCATCTCTCAGTCACTTACGGCTTTTCAGAATTAATCCCCCTCGGCTGGGCATCTAGCCCCCTCCTTGCCCAGACAATCCTGCCTCCGGAGACTGGGAGGGAGGACTTCGCCCTGGAACCCCTGCCACCTTTGGCTGCCCAGACTCCCCCTCCCCCAGCGCCCTGCCTCGACCTGCCCACCCTAGGCTCCTGGGGAATATACCCCCCGACGGTGTTTCTTTAAACTGATCGTCGATTTCCCCTTTATGAAAATTAACGCTGGCTAGGAAATGCCTTGAAAAATACATCAAGGTGAGGCAAATGGCTTTTTGAGATCAATCCCAGGCGCGCACCGGTTTGGGGCGGACTTCATCTGATTTCCTCCCCAAACCTGGGCCCGGGGAGCCCACGGGTGGCGGATGGTGGGAGCCCACTTCCTGAGTAATCAGGTCCCCTGTGGCTGCCCAGGGAAGCCACGTGCGGGTCTCCCCCTGCCCCCACGCCCCTTCCCACTCCCCACACGACTCTCCTCAAGGTATTCCGACTTAATTTTGTTTGGAAATTTGAAAAGCAAGTGGAAGTGCAGCATGATTATAGACTTTATTTAAAGGTTTGATTTAGGTTTCTCTCTGTTCTTATATCAAAGATAAAGTGGAAGTGCTGGGAGCATGTTCAGGTAATGAGATTTTATATTAAAAGGAATAAATTAAGCTCATAAAACCGTAGGTGGAAGGGCGAGGCGGGGCCGACTCACTCACAGAGGAGGCCTATACATTTATGTAACGAGTACCCGCCATGATGGGGGGAGTCCAGCTTTGGGCCCGGACTTTTAAATCAAGAGCAGTCTTTTCCCTCTTCCTGTTGGGAAATTGACCCCCAGAAGCCCTCAGAGATGAGATTCTGGGGTCCCAGGAGTTAGAAGCAACTGTGAAATCCCTCCTTTTACTGTTGATGGGCTGTGTGACTCTGGGGAAGTCACTTGACCTCTCTGATCTTCCCTTTTCTCTCCTCTAAAGCAGAGGTCACATTGGAATCTGTTCAGGGCTCTGGCGGTGGTTGTGAGAGACAGTATGTGTAACGTATACACAGTTAGGACTCAATATTAACCACAGGAAGTTTCTGAGTATCCGTTCTCTTGACTGAAAAACAGGGATATTGCCATCCACCTTCTAGAACCATCAGGATGAGTCAATGAAAGAAGAAAGCAAAGATCTTAGTACAAAATAACTGTAGCCATTATATTTGTACAGTAATTACTGCTCAGATACTCATTCCAGCAGGCCCTGGGAGAATCTCCCCGTGTTTTTGAAGAAGAGCGAATCCCCTGTCAGAGGCTCCGCAGGGCTAGAGGCTGGTGGAAATCACCAGAAACTCCAGCCTTCCTTCTTCCCTCTCCCCACTCCTCACCCCCGCCCCCCTTTTTCCTTGTGAACAATAAAACAAAATACAAAGAACGGGAATCAAATAAAGACCCTGAAACGGAGCCGTCTGTGGTCATTTTAAAACAGATCCTTTTTGAAAAGCGCGGTGACATTTTCCTTTAACGCCGGATTTTTTTTTTTTTAATGCCGGCTGCATTTTTTAAGCGCTTGTAACTAGCCGAGGCAGTACAGTAGCGGCGCCGACTGTACCATTTGATCATTAATTTATCACAGTTCTAGCAGTTTGTCTGACAGGTGATAGCACTTTCATCTAATGAACCCACAGCCAGGGTGGGGCTGGGAGCCTGGGCCGGCCAGCCTGCAGGGGCCAGGTGCGTGTCTCTTCCTGGCCTGCTTCCATTCCGGGGACCCCTGAAGCCCAGAGCACAGCTCCCCCATGGGGCCGGGGGCCTTATCTTTGCCCAGATAAGGCTGAGAAGGCTCCCCAAGGAGTCAAGGACAAGAGGAAACTGTGGCTGAAACGCCAGCTTCAGTCACTGAAAAGTCCCAGCATCAGTCAGGGTGAGCTTGGCTATGCTGCGGTAACAAATACCTACCCAGCCCCCAACCTCAGAGGCTTCCAACAGCAAAGCTGATTTTTCACTCCTGGGCCACGTCCACGGAGGGGTGGGGGATGTCTGTTCAGCGTAGCCACCCTGGGGACCCATTCATGGAGCCCCCGTCTCACAGAGGGAGAAAGGAAAGCATTGCATACTGAGTCCTCTCACAACTTCTGTTCCAAGTGACATGCCATTTCTCTCCCATTGCATTGGCCGAAGCCACTCGCATGGCCACGCTCAAGTTCAGGCAGGCAAAGAAGTGTGATTCTACCAACTGCTCCCCAGACAAGAAATCCAAGTATCCTGATGACGACTGTTGTCACTAATTCTGCTCCTAAGAACAGCTCTGCCCCTTCATGTATTCCAGCTCCCTGGATGAATCCACTTTTCTCCATGCTCTGCCACCTTTGCCCCATCTGCCATCATCTCTCCTATCCTAATGCCATCCTGGGCCCTGGGCCTCAGTGAGTCCTATGCTTTGGGGTCATTTTCTTGTCAGTTTGTAAGTCTAAGTCCCCTTCTAGTGCCTGGAACCAGCTGGGGCCCAGCAGTGCCACTGGGCACCCCAAGCAGAGACGGGGACTTGCTTAAACACTATATCTAATCTTCTATCCTTGCCCATCACACACATCGGGTAGACCAGATGCCTCAAGGAGCTCCAGCACTCACATCTCACAGGGACCCGTGGCCTGGCCTTAGTTCCAGGAGGGCGATGTGACAGGCAGATCACTCATGGGATCTGGTGAACGCTGGCTATCTGAATGGTGCCGACTCATTAATTTGGCATGATTCACCTTATTTATATAAATGAAGCCCCGCCCCCCCAAAAATATTTTCCCAGGGCCCTGAAATACTTTGGCTTCCTAAGTGTGCCCTGCCTCTCCTCCCACTCTTACCCTATATTAGACCCATACTCCACCCTGCAGCAAAGAAGACTTTAAGAATCCTCCTGTGGATTCTGTCACAATTGGGTAGACTTCTTACATTGGTCCACGAGGCCCTGCATCCCTGGTCGCACCTTGATGCTCTGTAGAATCACTTGGGGAGCTTTCGAAACATGCTGTGGCCTGGACCGCACCTTAGGCCAATGACATCAGAATCTCTAGGGATGGCTTGGCTTGAAGAGCTCCCCGGGGTGGTCCTCATGCATAGCCCAGAGTGAGAACTCCCAACTTCCACGATCTAACTTCTCAGCTCCTCTCTCGTCCTCCTCTCCTCCTCATCTTATGCTTGGCCACGCCTCCCTCATTTCCACCCAAGCACAAGTTCTCCCCCCTGCTCCCAGGACATTTGCACGTGCTGTTTGCTCTGCTTGCAATCTTGTCTCTCCTCAGATATTGTCAAGGCTTCCGTTTTCTTGCCACTCGGCCCTCGGTTCCAATGTTCCTTTCACAAAGATGCCTTTTTGTGACTTTCCAAAGTAGCATCACCCTCTCCACCCCCCTACCCTACCATTGTCAGAGCTACACATTTTCTCCTCTCTTCTTGTGTGTTTACTCGGTGTTGTTTATTGCAGAGCGTGTGTTTTCATTCACCAAAATATACTTTGTGAGGGTCAGCTACTTTGTCAGCTTTCTTCATCCCATATCCCCAGCATTCTCAACACCTGGCATCTTGCACAATAACTAGTTATCGAGGGAATCAACGTAAAGGCTGACATTTATAGACCACTTCCTGAGGTTTGGTATCTGTGTTGGTTATTTTCAGAGTTTAATTCCAGGAATAAAAACCAAACCAAACACGGTTGCATCCCTTGAACAACCTGTAAGAGTGGATTTTCTTTTAAACAGGTCATTGTCTGGGCTGTCTAGTTCTGGAATCATATATTTAGCCCCGAGCTTCCTGGGACCCCAGGCAAAAAGGGTCCGATGAACCACAGAGACTATGTCGGTCGGTGTGGCCGGTCTACTTGCCTCTTCCTCCTCCTGCCTCCTGGCCTTTGATTTTCCAGGTCTATTTTCACAGCATCTGATTACAAGCTGTCTCCGGTCCTTTTTGGAAGCAGGCAGGGTATAAATAGCGAGGGACACAAACAACAGGTCCGCGTGTGTCCTGCCTGCTTTACAGACGTGCGGTATGCATCCTGGGCAGGTGGGGTGGCTTGTCGGGGTCACACAGCTCGGGCGAGAACCCAGGTCCCTGAATAACAACATGTCCTTGTTTGCTTTGGCTCCTCCAAGTCCTGACACAGTGTCGGGGAATCTCATTATTATTAGTCCCTTTTTCTCGAAGGAAAATGAAACCCAGAGAGATTAAGGATTGGCCCAGGGTCACACAGCAAGTTAGGGACCGAGCCAAGTCCCAGAGGACGTGGTGTGGGTCAGAAGGCACCATCTCTGCCCCAGCAACGGGCAGGCTGCCCCCCGATAATCCACTGCGTTCAGGGACGAGAAACCAGCTGTGCAAAGAGGAAAACGGAGCCGTTCACTCATTATCTGCTCAGCGGCCATGACTGCTTTCCACCGAAACTGCCACCTGCTGGGAAGAGCCAAGGAGAGGGGGGAACGGGGCCACAACCTCTGGGCTCACGCAACGTACTGATCTGACGGACGGACGTCCCCCTGCACAGACCCTTGGATGGAAAGGGTCTCCCCCCCAACACAGAAAAGCGAGAGGAGACCACGCAATGACCACGGACAGGAATCAGAAGCCGGGGGCCTGGCTTTGTCAGTCGCATAAACATAACTCCTGCCGCCCTAACCGGTGTGGCTCAGTGGATAGAGCGTCGGCCTGCGGACTGAAGGGTCCCAGGTTCGATTCCGGTCAGGGGCATGTACCTTGGTTGTGGGCACATCCCCAGGATGGGGTGTGCAGGAGGCAGCTGATCAATGTTTCTCTCTCATCGATGTTTCTAACTCTCTATCCCTATCCTTCTCCCTTCCTCTCTGTAAAAAATCAATAAAATACATTTTAAAAAAATAAAATAAGTCCTGCCGATTACCGCACGCCTGCCACGTGCCAGGCCCTGGACTTGTCATATGTTTTCTTATCTGATCTCCCCTCTGCAGAAGGCATTGCCGTGTCTACCTCCCACCGTGGGAAACTGAGGCCCAAGGAAGTCCAAGTGCCTTCTGGAGGCGGAGTGGCTGGGATAACGACTTACGAGCTGTGTCTTGAATGCTGGGGAGCGTTCTAGGGCTTTCCATAGGTCAGCTGACCCCTCACAAAACCCTACGGGAACGGGTCTGTCATCGGCCCCACTTAGAGGTGAAGACTCCCAGGGGTGGAGGGGGAGGGACCTGCCCCAGGGACACAGTGGCCAGGCCAGGCTTTGAACCTGGACCCTGCGGGCAGAGGCCATGCCCTCAGGCCCCGGGCTCGATGGAAGTTTAACCTCTTGCCCCCCTTGGCGTTCAGTCCAGCCTCCCAAATCCGATGCCCCTTCTCTGCTGCTCCGTGTCCCGTGGGGGAGTCCCTGCCTGTCCTAGGACTTTATAGAGAGTGGCTCAATCTGACGGGGACCAGGCTCAATCTGACGGGGACCAGCCTCAATCTGATGGGGACCAGGTGGCTGCTGATGGGCATGTGAAGCAGGACTCTATGCTGTCCCCGGCTGGGACCACTCAGCGCCCCAGCAGTGTTGGCTACAACACCTGTGGCAATGTCACCGTCAGTGGCGGTGGCCCAGCCCCGAGCATCCGGCTCTGGCCATTTGGTGGCACAGGGCTCAGCGAAAAGGGGGACCCCCCCCCCCGCCATGGTCTGCACGGCACAGACCAAGCCAGGGCTAGCCACGAACCTGGGGCCTGGTGGAGCTCAGCCTCGGGTAACTGGTTGGAACAGCGCCAGCGATTTCTTAAAGCTGGGACACCGGCTGAAGTGGGGGTGCAGAGGCTCCCCTGAGAAGCCGCCCCCCCCTCTCCATGGACCGCCTGTGCCGAGCACTGGGTCGGTATCTGGGAAATGGTCCGTGGGAGAGTCCCAGGGCCACCTGCACCCGCCTTGGGGACAGCCCCTTCCCGATGGTGCATGTGGGCATGAACCTCCTTTCAGAGGGCCCCCGAATCTAGGCTTGTTCATCTCAGTTCACACCGGGAGCCACGGAGGCCGTGATGAAGACCTGCTTTCCCGAGCAGCGAAGAATAATTCATGATCCTTTATAATTAGCGCGCGGCAGCAGCGATTTGCATGCACGGCCCCTGGAGAGCTGGCTGTGTTCCGAAGGCCAAATCTGCCCCCTGCAGTCTCGAGGCTGGACTCTCAGGGCCCTTCTCAAACGCAGCCCAGAGGGAACTCCCACAGAGTCCCGGCTGCACCCATGTGGGCCTTGTCAGTACTTCTTTCTCCATTTTTCTTCTTTTTTTTAATCCTCACTGAGGATATTTTTCCATTGATTTTTTTAGAGGGTGGAAGAGAGAGGGAAAGACAGAGAGAAACATTGATGTGAGAAAAACACATCGACTGGTTGCCTCCCGCATGCTCCCTGCCCAGGGCCTGGCCAGGGAGGAGCCTGCAACCAAGGTGCATGCCCTTGACCGGAATCGAACCTGGGACCCTTCCTTCCACAGGCCGACGTTCTATCCACTGAGCCAAACCGGCTAGAGCTCTACAAATATTCTTGACCTTGGGATTCCAAGCTGGCTTTAGCTCAAATGTATATGGCTTTACTCTTACCCCACCATCACAGTCCATATAACAGCAGCACCAGCTGCAGCCTGTGCCAAAGGGTGCTCTGGACACACCAGGGGGCCTCTGCCAGGGGTGATCCTGCACCCCCACCCCCGGGGGACATTTGCAACATCTGGAGACATTTCTGAGGGTCACATTGGAAGAAAGGTGCTACTGGAACTGAATGGGTGGGGGCCAGGGATGTCACTCAACATCATACAATGCAGAGAGACAGCCCTCCTGCCCCCACTCCCAGCAAAAATAATGATCCGGCTCCCAGATGTCAGTTGTGGAGGAACACTGGGCTACAAAGACCTTGACAAGGTCAGTCATGTGCTATTTGCGGGCTGGTTGTTAAAGCCATTTGACTCTTACTCAGGTCCATCGGTTCGAATGGCACCCGAAACTTCCCGTCTTCCCATACCGACATCACCAGCCCACGCTGCCTGGAGCAAGGAAGGATGGCTCTTGTCCCGGGTGAGAAGGCAGAGACTTTCGCCGTTGCTGGTACATGCTCCTTCCTGGTGAGGGCCAGCCGCTCCTCCGGGGGGCTATGGCCTGGAAAGCAAAGCCTCCTGAGATTGCGGGTGCAGCCCGCGGGGAGAGGCAGATCGTCAACCTGTGGCGGGTGCTCTTTGGAGACGGGAAACGGCCTGTGTTTTTATACCGATCGGTTCAGCTTTAGATGCTGGCAGGTATTCGTCGAAAAATTAGAAATACAATTGCCGTTGGATCCACTCTGGGTACATGTCCAAGGGAACTGAAAGCAGACACGCAAAGAGAGAGGTCTGCACCCACATCCATGTGGTGTTATTCACCACAGCCAAACGGCGGAAGCCGCCCAAGTCGCTAGGGATGGGCGAACGGGTAAGTAGGATGCGGTATTTCCACACATGGACTGGTATAGGGTTCATTCTTAAGAAGGAAGGGGATCTGGCACACGCTGCAACACAGATGAGCCTTGGCCCGTCACACAAACACAAATCCTGTACGATCCCGCTGCTAGGAGGTCCCTGGAGTCATCAGACTCATAGGAACAGAAAAGAGGATGGTGGTCACTGGGGGATTGCGGGGAGGGGAAGTAGCGTTGTTGTTTAGAGGGTAAGAGCGAGTTCTGGAGACTGGGTGCACAGCAGTGTGAATACACTAATACTTACCACTATGAACGGTACCCTTAACAATGGTTAAAATGGTAAATGTTATTGTTACATGTATTGTACTACAATTTTAAAGAAGATACTGGCAAGCAGGCACCGGGCACAGACTAGCAAGGACCCAGCGAATCAGCAGAGGAGTGTGGGGCACAGGCAAGGGGCTGAGTTCCCGAGAGACAGGGGCTGGGGTCAGTGTGGCTCCCAGCAGCTCTGAGCTGCGAGGTAGAAGCCCACCTCTCGGGGGCAGCGTCTGCAACCTGCAGGCCCAGGCGGAGGGCGACTGTGCCGGAGCTGAGGAGGAGGAGGAAGGGGGGTGGGAGGGAGAGAGCCCCGGCCCTCCCGGCCGCCCCAGGGTAAGGAGTGATTTCCCCTTAAAATAGAAGCTCCACCAGGGTGAGGACACAGTCAGTCCCCTTCCCCATGCAGTGCCCAGAGCCTGGACCAGCGTCTCCAGCATAGGAGGTGCTCAGTAAACGCTTGCACAACAGGTGCGTGGGTCCTCGCCACGGCAGCCCGAGGGACCTTCCTAAAGGTCGCCCCTGAATGGGCCAGGGCCCCTTTCGCAGTCCCCAGGCTTCCGCACAAGATGAGGTGGAGATGCCACTGTGGAGCGCGCGAGGCGTTTAGCATTCTGCGCCGTTAGGTCCCAGCCTCATCCATATTACATCCCTCTCCCGGCTTCACCGATTCCCAACACTGCCCTGGGCTTCCTCACCCGCCTGTGTTTTTTTTTTTCTCTACTAAGTTTTCAGCATCTGTAAAATGCTAAACGTCTTCCCATCCTCTCAGGCACAGGGGATGCCAGGCAGAGGAGGTGAGGTCCTCATGGGAACAAGACACACTCCCCCAAACCTTGCCCAACGCCACTGGACCCAGCACCACCAGGTGTGATGGTGAGAGGCAGGTGGGAGTGGCTGGCTCTCAGCCCACGGGCAGGCTGGCAGAGGCAAGCCTTTGCTGGGACCCCTGGGATGGAAGGAGGTGGGGTGGGGGTGGGGTGCAGGAGCCAGAAGAGGGGGTGCTGGTGGAAACCAGGATCCCTGTGGCCTTCCCAGGACCGGCTCTCTGGAGCACCTGGGGGCACAGGCTCTGAGATGGGCATTGGGGGTGGGGCAGTGGATGGCACCTGGGCTGAACAGACGCTCAGGGGCAGAGCATAGCTTTGCCTACAGCAGGTGGCCCTGGCCTGAGGCTGGGTCCTGGGGCCTCCGTAATAAACAGTGCACCGCTAAGGAGGGCAGGGGGCTCGGGCGTCAGGGGTGCAAGCTCTGAACCTAGTCAGATCCAGCTTCCAGTCTAGGCTGCTCCATCCTGCGTGATCTCGGACAGGTTCCTCAACCTGTCTGTGCCTCAGTTTCCCAATTACAATCGCACCCACTGGATTGAGTCGATGTGAGGATTCAAGTAGACAATGCAAGGAAAGGTGTTTATTAGGGCCTTATGCACAGAGTTGCACCCTCACCAGACATTGACTCCCGTTAATAATGTCAATTTTCATTATTGACGTAATAAGAAATACTCGCGTAGACCTTCAGTGCTAACAGAGAACATGAACACCCGTTGCTAAACTAGGGAGTTGGGTGGGTTCACTTTATGCTCCCCATTCCATGCAGGAGGGGCTGACAGACAATGGCTACCCATCATCTCCCTTCATCCTCCCAGTCACACTGGCTGAGTGATCTAAAGATGCCCATTGCTCAGGTATAAACGCTGAGGCCCAGGGAGGCTTGGGACTGGCTGCCACCCAGTAGGTACGGCTGGAACCCCAGGTCCGTCTGACTCAAGCTGGTATCTGTGCCAAGAGTGCCAGAGGTGGGAGGAGAGGCCTGAGGAAGAGGGAGGACTGCCTTGCGTGGGGGTGGGGGCAGGAGTGGGCTCCCAGCTCAGCCCCACCCCCACCTCTCCAGCACGCGGGCCTGGCAGCTAAGGCGAGGAGGCCACCCTGGGCTATAGGTAGGGGAGGGGGCCGGGGTTCCACTCGCACGTGGAGGTGGCCTGGGCCCCCTCTGCCCCTGGGGAGTCGAGAGGCCAGGCCTTGGCAGGCCTTCTGAGCCCCAGAGCCGCCTCTCCAGTCACCACGAGGGCACTTGATCCCAATTACAGAAAGTGGCTGGGTCAGCCGTCACCTTGCATGATCGGCGTGATCCGAACGCTTCAGATGGCAGCTGATTAAAACTCAGACAGCGCTCGCCTGGCCTTGGCCTTGAGTCTGAGAGCCGAGGCCCTCCTGGGCCTCAGAGCTGGGCCGGAATGGGCACAGTCACCCCTCGTCAGCCCTGGCACCACAGACAAAGGGATCATTGTAGGGCTCGATGGCCACGCATCGAGCCCGAGGTCATGGACTTGTCCACAGAACTGAGACATCAAGAAGGGGCCTGCTCGGGTGATGCCTGTCTCCCCAGGGCCTGAGCATGGCTAGAGCCTGGCAGGGGCAGGGGCCTGGGCTGGGGGTGCCCTGCCTCCCTGTGGCCAGCCTGCCTTCTCTTCCGGGTTCTGAGGCCTGGTCTCTGTCCCCCCGATGGGACAGAGCAGCAAGGACAAGCCTCAGCCTTTTCAAACCCCCCACCACATCTGGGCCACAGCTGTGACCTCAAGATCAGGGATTCCTTGGGCTACTTGAGGGGTGTGCCTCACTCCACCTCACCCCTGTATCTTGTTTTAAAAATATATTTTTATTGCTTTCAGAGAGGAAGGGAGAGGGAGAGAGAGATAGAAACATCAGTGAGGAGAGAGAATCACTGACTGGCTGCCTCCTCCATGCCCCACACTGGGGACTGAGCCCCGCAACCCGGCCATGTGCCCTGACCGGGAATTGAACCGTGACCTCCTGGTTCATCGGTCGATGCTCAACCAACTGAGCCACATCAACGGGGCCATCCCTATATCTTCAAATCCTCGCGAGCTTCCCAGGGGGACCGCACTGCAGGGCTTCCATGGAGCGGAAAGGTCCTGGAGGCAAAGCAGAGGGTGGCCTGTGTGTGCAAGGCCAGGGGACAGGGCAGACTGAGCCAGCCAGGGGGGCCCCGGGGAGCTGCGCCCCCGCACACCCTGTCGTGCATGTCAGTTACTGGGGCGATGCTCTCTGGCCCACCTTGTGCTGCCATGTCCACCTTCTTGAGAGCATCGTCCCCATTTACAGATGAGAAAACAGGCTCAGGAAGAGAAAATGCCGGATGGGCACCGTCGCCTCTTGTCTTCAGCTCCGTGGGAGCTGGCGGTGGAGCCGCTCCTGGTCCAAGCCCAGGTCCAGAGGTGGTTCCTCCGTCAGTGGCCTGGTTTCTTGGCTCCGCACACCCCCGAATGCGCCCCCACACGCTGGGCTTCCTATGGCTCCAGTCACTGCTGTTGCTCACGCTCTCTCTTGCCTCGGACCACACGATGGACCACTTCTATGCGTGCGCACTACACCAGGCTCGATGGTTTGGGTATTGACGAGAAATGATGGGTGGAGTCATTTGGGGAGGGAGTGTGCCATGGCGGGGTGGGGGCGGGGAGACACAAGCACCCCTGGCTGGAGCACACAGTGTCTCCGTGCCAATTAGCAGAAGCGAACCTTTGTCAGGGCAAAGGCGGCCTCTTACCAGGCACCCGGCGGGGAGAAGGGAGTAGAGGCTCCATGCCTTCTCCCGGCAGCTTTGTGAGGGATGCTCTGGGCAGCGCGCCACCTGCAGGACCATGCACAGCGCTTTTGGGGACCACGGTGGCCCCGAGCCACGGACGCCGAGCTCTGCCACGCCCCTGTTCTGAGATCTCTACTATTTCCACTCTGTGACCCTTAGGCCTGAGCCTGCCAAGTGTGCTGGGGTCAGTGGCTTGGAAACAGAGCCGGTTTTGAGGGGTTAGAGAGGCTGCAGGCGCTGAACATCACCTCGACCCTGTTCGTGGCAGAAGCAGGGACGTGGAGGCCCAGGGAAAGCCACCCAGGGCTGGTGCCCAGCGGCATCATCCCCCACCGCAATCGGGCCCAGGCCTGCCCCAGCTCCCGCCCAGGGGAAGTTCGCATGAAGGGCTCACGGGAGGGGGCCTGCCCCTGCCTCACAGAGTCCGGTTTTGATTATGGTTTATTGCGAGGCTGCATTCCACGCAGAGCTTTTCAGAAGAACAATTCTGCTTCTCCTGGCCCTGCCTCCGCCCTCTTTCTCTCCCCTGCTCTCTTTACAATCAATACACAAAAATAAAAAAAATTAAAAAACCCCAAAAACATAGACCGTCAGCTGTCAACCTGTCCCATCTCAGGGACCTCGAATCATGGGACAACAGAGCTTTTCCGCAGGTTTAAATTTTCAATCACCGAAGGTTCCCCTTCCCATAGACAACATTTTCATATTTGGCATTGTTTTCCATGGCCATGGGAAAGTTTTCTAACATAGATCCTCCGCGTCCCCGTTTGCCCAGAGCAGCGGTTCTCAACCTGTGGGTCGCGACCCCTTTGGCGGTCGAACGACCCTTTCACAGGGGTCGCCTGAGACCATCCTGCAGATCAGATATTTACATGACGATGCATCACAGTAGCAACATGACCGTGATGACGTAGCAGCGGAAATAATGTTATGGTTGGGTCACAACATGAGGAACTGTATTGAAAGGGCCAGAAGGGTGAGAACCGCTGGCCTAGAGGACTCCAGGCATCGTCTCCTGTTTCTCGAGGAGGACTTAGCGACGCGGAGAAGGTGTGGGAGGCCCACCCGGCGCAGAGGGCTGTGTCCTGGCACCCCGTGTCCCAAGGAACTCGCTTGTGTGTTTGTTTTTTGTTTTTCAAGCCTCCTGCCTGCGTCCTAGTGTTCCTCTCTCATTTCCCTGCCAGGATGTGGCCTGTCATGTCTGTTCCCTGACGGGACGCGCGGCTGCGACGCCCCCTCTGTCCCGGTCCTAATTGGTGCTGCTTCTCTAGACTTGGAACCCACATCACTGAGGCTGTGGGAATTGTCAGTCGAGTAAGAGTCACGGAGCCCCGAGTGGGAGCTCCTGGGACTCAGCTGGGAGGGAAAAGCCATGGCCGAGGCGGCCATGAGGCCGAGTCTGGGATTTGGGCCTGGGCTGAGGTTTCCAATGAACTTGGAGCGACTTGCTCTCGGTGCCATATGCTTTTAACACGTAGCTGCTTCCTAAATGGTTCGTGTGCGTGTTAACATGATTTTTCATACTGTGAGCGCCTAGTAGGTGCGCAATAAATACCCCTGTGGAGTCACAGGGCGGGTTCTACCTAAACCAGAAGAAGCCAAGGGAATAGGGTGGGGTCAGGGAGACGTGCCCGCCTGGAGCCCAGGCCCCATCTCTAGATGCTGCCCTGGGTCTCTGAGCTCCTGAATTCTTGCCCGAATGGCCCTTCAGCTCCTGCGCCTGTCTCTCGTTTGAGCCCACACCCGCACAGGTGAGCTCCATCCCTGGTCCTGCAGAGGTTGAGGGGGAGCTCCCGGAGAGGAGTTCATGGACAGAGGTGGATGGCTGGGCTGGAGGGTACACCCACAGCTGTGAGGAGCCCCCCCAGCAAGCCATGGAGTCTGGAGAGGGGTGTCGAGAAGGGGGGCTTCTTGTCTTTAGCTTCATAATTGTTCTGGGTGGTTGCAATACCATCATCCTTTGCATTTGGGGTCCAACATTTTCTAGCACATTTCATCCTCCCAGCTCGTGCGTGTGTGTGTATGTGTGTGCGTGTGTGTGCGCGTGTATGTGTGTATGTGTGTATGTGTGTGCGTGCGTGTGTATGTGTGTGCGTGTGTATGTGTGTGCGTGTGTATATATGTGTGTGCGCACGCGTGCGTGTGTGCGTGTGTATGTGTGTGTGTATGTGTGTGTGTGTGTGTGTTGGGGTGGTTGACAGAGAGGTTAGGAGATGTGCCCCTGAGACCCAACCAGAATGCGACCCACGTGTGATGGGAGCCCCGCTGAGCCCTTAGCCCAGGCCGGCCCATCATCTCTTTCCTCCCTCACCCTAATTCAGCAGTTCTCAACCTGTGGGTGGCGACCCCTTTGGCGGTCGAACGACCCTTTCACAGGGGTCGCCTAAGACCATCCTGCATATCAGATATTTACATGACGATTCATCGCAGTAGCAACATGACAGTGATGAAGTAGCAACGAAAATAGTTTTATGGTTGTGTCACAGCATGAGGAACAGTATTTAAAGGGCCAGAAGGTTGAGAACCACTGCCCTGATTCCAACCGATTTGAAAGGACTTGCCTCTCTCCCCATCTCTGGGACGGGAGGGCCCGGGGTCTAGGTGGGGGCTGCCGCCGGGGACGCATTTCCAGCCAGCACGCCACACAGGCCCCATCCCAGGAAGCCGGCTTTCCCTGGGAATGGAGCACCAAGCAGGTGCTCCTTCCCTGGCCTCTTGGAGAGAGGGGCAGGGCCTGCAGGGAGCTGAGATCCGCGGGGCAGAGGGACCTCGGCACCTGTTAGCGACAGCTCCCGGAATTTAAAGGGACACGTAATCACTCCTAATACACATCCAGGGCCAGAGCCAGATGTCGCTGATGGCAAAGAGCCGTGTGGGCAGGGGAGGAGCGGCCCCCACAGCTCCTGCTGGCAGAGGAGGGCCGGCCTCCCACACCGTCTCCAGACTCACACGCCCTCTTCCCCCTCGCCCCCATCACCTTCTGCCTGAGCGCTGGGTCCTGCCCCCGGCTCTGTGCCAGGAGCCTTCCGGGGAGAGCTAACCTCAGCCTCCCCACCACCCTGTGCTGTAGGGAGTACCATCCCATTTCACAGATGTGGACACTGAGGCTCGAGGAGGGCAACATTTGACCAAAGTTGCACGCTGATTTGGGGTTGAGGGAAAATGCAAATGTGGGCCTCTGACTCCAAAGCCAGTGCCTGCCACAACTTAGGGCTGCCCCCCCCCCCCCGAACCCTTCTCCGCCCCCCCCCCCCCACTCCCCGGCCAGGCACAATGTCCCGGGAGACTGCGCGCAGGGCTGAAGGGCCTGTGCTCACCCTGCACTGCCCCTCGGCCCCAGGAGCTCTGCCCAAGGAGGATGGGGCGGAGAGTCCTCCTGTGTCCAACCCCCTGGGTCCCATCCTCTCTGCAGCTGGTGGTGCTGGACAGACAGGGGGATCATGCTCACCGGGGCCTGTTGGGGGACACTGACCTCTGACCTCTGACTCACGGACCTCTGAGGAGGGGCTTCTGCTCCTCGACATCTCCCCTGGGGGCCCCCGAGGTGCCACCCATGCCAGGCCGCACTGCTGGGCCCAGCTGCCCTGCTGGCTTCCCTTGGAGAAGGCAGCGTCGGAGCAGCATTCAGTCCCTTGCCACCTTGGAGTGGATTAATGTGCACTGACAGGAGCCTGCGGGCAGCACGGGGGCTCCTGGGCCTCTGGTGGAAACGGGAAGCACGTGCCCAGAGGAAGGGAGCCGGGCCTTCTCCGTGTCCCCGAGCCGTAGGCTCCAGGCCCTTCTGGGGGCCCTGGGCTGGGCGGGCTCTGCGGCCATTAGACCACAATGAGGACCAACCGACTCACCTGTGCTATTTGGACATTAGGGACCAGTGGCTCAGGCACGCCTCACAGCAGGTCTGGGAGGACAGGAGGCAGCTCACCGCAATTAGGCTCAGAGAGGGGGAGCAACTCACCTAAAGACACACAGCACGTAGGGAGTTTCATCGGAACCACATCTACGCACACCCACCATTGTGCACATGCCCCCGCTGCTCTGCCTCAGCCAAGACCGTCTACGAGGCCCAAGAGAGGCCAAGGGTGGGGAGGGCTCAGCTCCAGGTCTCAGCCCCAGAGCGGGCCCTGCTTCCTGGGAACAGTCAGGACGATAACACCCCCTTTTCCCAATGGGAACAAAAGAGGCTCGGAGGAGCGACGAGCGTTCGAACCCAGATCCTGCGGCCTCTAAATGTCATGCCCCAGAGATTCTTCTCTGGCCTCAGGCCTCAGGCCACAGGGTCACGCCCTCCCTCGCCTGGGCACGGCACCCCAGGGACCTTTGAAGGTGGCTATATGTGGCTCCCGTCGGCGTGCGGGCCTGTCTGGGTGGGTACGTAAGTGGCTTTGGTGACGAACGGGATGGCAGGCCTCTCCTGTGCTATGTTTAGAGAGGTGTCGGCCCCAAACCGGCTGGTCTCGGCAGTCACCCAGGAGGTAATCACGAGTGTGTCTAAAACCCCATCGCTGACCTTTCTGCACGCAGACACGGGGGCCACAGCGTCACCAGGAGGGAGGGGCCGTGGGCATGGCTGACGGGCTGGGGGTGGGGGGTACGCCGTCCTCTGGATAAACAGACGGGGGCCCCAGGCAGAGAGCAGATGCTGGGAAACGGGTTGTCGTCTCTCTCCCCTTCCACCTACACACAGCAAGAGCTGGTCGCGCCACACGTGCTCACACAGCACACACATGTGTACACACCTACAACACACTCACACATGTACGTTCACACACAGCTATATTCTAGATAGCCCTTAGCATTTCCCATGTTTAATTACATTTCTAAATGTTTAGATAGTCCAAAGTATTTTAAAAAACTATAACATAAACAGTATTACAGGAAATATTTCACATCAAAAGGCACGTCAAGGTATATTCCCCAACTGAAACTCACCCGGAGATCATGGCTGCATTTCTCGGTGCTGTCAAATTATTATTATTTTTTTTAATTTTAAACTTGTGTGTGTGTGTGAAGCCTCTGAATAAAATTCCTCCACATGCCTTTGTTAAGTTGAAGTATATCTTGGCATTGCACAGGGGGTGGTTAATAAAAAATAAAATTGTTGCCCTGACCAGTTTGGCTCAGTGGATAGAGCGTCAGCCGGGGACTGAAGAGTCCTGAAGGGTCCTGGGTTCGATTCCGGTCAAGGGCACATGCCTGGGTTGCAGTGGGGGGTGGGGGGGTGCAGGAGGCAGCCAATCGATGATTCTCCCTCATCATTGATGTTTCTATCTCTGTCTCCCTCTCCCTTTCTCTCTGAAATCAATAAAAATTATATATTTAGACAAATAACTAAAACAAAGTTGTTTCAAACTATTTCCCAGGGTGAAGCAGGCGCTCTTCCTAATATGCAGAGGAAATAAAATACTGAAATGAATCTTGGGCTGAGGCTGGCATGGCAAGTGGGGCCCTTGTAGCCCCTGGTTTCAAATGTTGACATTCATCCAGGGCTGACGTCAAAATAGTGCCAACCGGGGCAGCGCTGGGAATGCCAGGGCACAATAGAGAGGGCTCGGATCCCAGGGTCCCTGTCCTGCGCCAGGCATGAGCCTTTGAGATGCTGGCTGTTAGGGGTGCCGCGGGTAGGATGGAGTGGACCCTCTGGCTGGTGAGCAACTGATATGGAAGTGTTCCAGTAGTTTAACAACCGGCTAGCTGTATGAGCGCCTACGGTGGCTACCAGGCCTCCATTCCTCCGAATTCTCTAGTCTTCCGATGACACCGAATGGTATGGACAACCTCTGCCTTTTCATTACAGTGTCTAGCCCGTGAACATTTAATGAAAGCCTGATATGGTTGAATGGAGGCCCTTCATTTTATTGTCTTTCTGTTATGGTGTTCTCTTATTCTGTTATTATCTTCTAAATTTATTTTTATTATTTTATTGTTTATACCCTCAGATTTTGTGCCCTCGTCCCTCCTTCTGCTGTCCTTTGAATTATTTGAATCCATTTTTTAGAATTCAGTTTTTATTTACCTACTGTCTTTTTAGCTGTGCACCTGGTGAACTCCATATTTTTAAAATATATTTTATTGATTTTTTACAGAGAGGAAGGGAGAAGGAGAGTGATAGAGAGTTAGAAACATCGATGAGAGAGAAACATCGATCAGCTGCCTCCTGCACACTCCCCACTGGGGATGTGCCCGCAATCAAGGTACATGCCCTTGACCGGAATCGAACCTGGGACCCTTCAGTCCGCAGGCCGACGCTCTATCCACTGGGCCAAACTGGTCAGGGCCTCCATTTTTTTAAAAAAAATGGTTGTTCTGAGAATTTCAGCGCACATCCTTCCATCCCCACAGCACGCCAACAGTGATACCGCACCACGTGATGGGTCCCTTTACTGCCCCCTCCCCCACCGCATCCACCCACCCCTGGTGCAGGGGTTGTTACAGGGCTCACATCTACCTGTATGACACACCCCACGGGACAATGTGACACGTTTCCGATTTAAACAATCCCCTGTATGTTGAAGAAATTAAGAGGGAAAACCGTCTTTTTCTCTTTCTCTAGCTCTTTGCCGCATCTGAGGCTCCTCCTCTGTGGTTATCCAGATTTATATCTGGTATCACTTCCCTTCAGCCAGAGGAATGTCCCTTAGCATGTTTTGTAGGAGAGACCTGATGGGCACACTTTAAAAAATGTCCTTTCATTTGAAAATGCCTTTCTTTCCCCTCATTGCTAAAGGATGTTTCCGTTACATACAGCGTTATGAATTGACCCCCTCGCACCCCCAGCACGGTGAAGGTGGGATTCTACAGTCAGTCCCCTGGCCTTTCTGGTCTCAGATGAGGACGTCGTGGGGACAGAGAGTTGGAGGAGGAGGAACTAGCCCAGGGAGAGGCTTGGAAGTGAGGGGGACAGGGAGCAGGGAAGGCCTGTCTGCCCCAGCACAGAGGGCCGGAGGGACGGGGGCACGCGCGGGCATTAGACGCAGCTTTCATGTTCTAAACGTGGTTTGGCAAGCGAGGCAGGCGAGGCATGCGCCTGGCGTGCAAAACATAAGAGGACGCAGTCATTGAAGATAAGTACTATTCTCACGCAGCATGTTAAAAAGCATCAAACTTAAGTGAAAGCTCCGTGGTCAACAAAACATTCCCATTTTAAAGACAGGCTCTGCCCTGCGATCGTGTGATCAGTGCCACCGTCCTCCCCAGAGCCTGCGGGGTCCCGCCTGGATGTAAAGTTTTCATAGTCATGGATTTATTTATTTTATTTTATTTTACTTTTTAGAGAAACAGGGCATTCACATCTTTGTCTTGATGACTATTTGGGCGCACTCTGAAACTTGGCAGCCGAGGGGAGCGCCTCACAGTTTGCACCCTAGGACGGTGCTGGCTTAAGCCCAGTGTCCAGAGAAACGGCCCCGCCCTTGCACTGTCAGCCGTGCCCTGGTTTGTCTGACAAATGGCACGGGCCGCCCACAGCACTCACGCAGACCTGGGCACTGGGCGTCGGCAGTCAATGCCGCCAGCCCACAGGTGAGCCGTGGGCATCCCTTCCTCCGCGGGCATCCACACCCCAGACGTCAGGGCTCGTCCCCACGCCCCCGCCCACGGTCCCCCACAAGCCCTGGGATGCGGGACGCGGGGTGATGGGGAGAGGTGGCCTCCGACCGGGCACTGCTATTTCAGGGCAGACGATGGCTTCCTCCCCGAATTCCTCAGCCTCTCATTAGCGGTTTGTTTGTGGATAATGGCTATAACGAGGCGGCAATAAAAATCCCCAGCGTGCTGCCCGCGCAGTCCCAGGCAGGCCTGCCAGTGCTGCTCAGGGCTTAATGACTCCGGTGTGGACCGAGGGGCCGGGGCTGGGCACCGGTATCCCAGCTGGATTATTTAATCCCCATTAGTTCAAACTGGCCGGGCCACAGGCCAGCGGCCCCGGAGAATAAGTGGTGACAGGGGAGAGAAAAATAGCCTCCCGGCCGCCTCTGCGCCACTTCAAAGCCCACGGCCCTGCCAGGTAACCGAGGCCAAATGGACACCGCGTCCGGGAAGCGGCTTGGCCGGCGCTGCCCGGCACACAGGAGAGTGGATGGGCCGGGGACAGGGACAGGCGGGCCGGCCAGCCCAGGCCGGGAGGGCCCTGTAATTAGGCCAATACCTTTCTGTCAGGCCCTTGTGCCTTCCATTTCGGGAGGTGGGAGGCCCAGAGGCCAGCGGGCGTGAGGAAGAGTGGTCTCCTCGCCACACTGACCCCCACCAGCACCCGGGTCTGGTCCCTGGAGGGAGCAAGGACTGTGTGTGTGTGTGTGTGTGTGTGTGTGTGCGTGTGCGTGTGTTGCGTGCGTGCGTATCTGGTGTGTGTTTGTGATGTATGTATATATGATGTGTGTATACCTGTGCATATGTGTGATGTGTATATATATATGTGTGTATGGTGTATGTGATGTGTGTATATGTGATGTGTGTATGTATGTGATGTGCCTGGTGTATATATGTATGCATGTCCATGCACGTGGGTATATGATGTATGTATTGTATGTATGCATGTGCATGTGTGTATATGGTATATGTGATGTGATGTGTGTATGTATGTGATGTGTCTGGTGTATATATGTATGCATGTGCATGCATGTGGGTATGTGATGTGATGTGTGTCTATATGATGTGTGTATGTCATGTGTCTGGCATACGTGTGTGCGTGCACATGGGCATGTGATGTGATGTGTGTCTATATGATGTGTGTACGTCATGTGTCTGGCATATGTGTGTGTGTGTGTGTGCACAGGGGTATGTGATGTGATGTGTATATGTGGTGTGCGTGTGTGTGTGTGTGTGTGTGTGTGTAGGGGTCCCTCCCTCTGCACCTCCCTTTCTCTTTCTCCCCGCACTTGGACTCTCGCTCCAGGAAGGCACTATAGCGCCCTGGATCCATTTGGGCCCTTGGAGCAGCCCTCGCCTCCAGCTGGACGTCCTCTTCGACATCTAGAACTCCAGCTCCGGCCGGAGGGGCTGGCTGTGCGGTAGGGACTGCAGTCAGTGGGGTGCAGGGAAGGCGCCCTCCACCCTCTGAGGGCAAAGGGCAGGTCCGGGCCCCGCGGACCCCCGGGCGGGCTCCATGCAGGGCCGCCCCAGCGCTCTGCCCCACAGGGAGGCGGGAGGGTCCGCTTGCCCGGGTCTGGAGAAGCAGCATGGCCAAATGCCGCCGCGTCCGCAGTTAAGTCCCTGGACAGCCGCCGTCACTCCCGTTCCCTCTCGGGACCGACGGCTCCGGCCCCTCCTCGTTATAATACGTCTCATTAAGTCAACTCATTTCTAAACTTACATGCACTTTTCAAAGAAACCCTTGATTGCTACCAGAAATGGAAAAATCAATGCCGCTTGGCATCAATAGCAGATCATGATAAAAAAAAAATGCGCACCATGAAAACAGAAAGCAGTTTTAAAAACCAGCTAGCTCCTTGGGCTGTTCCAGGCCCAAGTTCAAGGCCGCGCTCTCTCTTTGTTGGGCGGAAACCCTAGCAAACATCGGGGCAGTGTCGAGGCACCGCAGCACCAGTGTCTTTCCTTCTGACGTTGGCCAGAAACAAGAGCCCATCACCGCTCACTGCATGGTGGATGGCTCTACTGTCACAGGCAGGGGCCACCCCAGCCATCGCCGGTGAGCGGTGACACGCCTGGGCTTTGAAATCAGGCCGCGGAGCAGCACTGCGGAGCCTCCCGGACTCTCAAGCTTGGTCTCTCCTCCCGAAAGTGGGGGTGAAAGGCAGCTTCTGTGGGGAGCACAGACAGGAACGGGTGGAAATCCCGAGCCTTTCCCTGGCTCACCACGCATGGCACGCCCTCCACTGGGGTTCGGCCGCCTCAGCAGAACGTGGGTCTGGCGTGCATTCCAGTACTTGGGGGGCCTGGTGCTTGATGAGCGTCTCAGAGTGACACTGAGCTGACCAGGCTGGGGAGTCCTGAGACCTTCCCGGCCTGGAGCCAGGGAGCGAGGAGGATGCTGCCCGCAGATCGAGGCCACGTTCCCTACCCGCTCACCAACGGCCAGGGCTTGGGGAGAAGTCCTTTGACAGGGGGGAGAGGCCCAGAGACTTGGGGGAGGGAGGGTTCCTGCTCAGACTCAATACGTTCACTTATAGACGCCCCCTTCTAAGCATCTACACACATACGAACTCACCTACCCCTCACTGAGGTGCAATGGCCCTACAGGGATACCAGCCAAACCCCCCAGCGATGTCTAGAACCACAGAGAGTACTGATGCCTGGATATACTGTGCGCTTTTCCTATATGTACAGAGACTTTGGACCTACAGGAAGCAATTTACAGCTTTTTGGGGGGTGGGGGGGATTCGAATGGCCAGCACCCCTACTCTTGTGCTTTGGGTCATTATTAAGTAAAACAAAGGTGCCTGAACACAAGCTCCTGGACACTCGATCTGATAACCCTCAGAAGCTACTGAGGGACCACCAACGGGCAGTGCCCACTGGGTGGGTCCTCTGGGTAAAGGGGTGATTCGCGCCCCGGGGGAGGCAGAGCAGGACAGCCCGAGGTTTCATCAAGATGCTCAGGATGGCACAAACTGCAACACTGATGCTACTTCTGGAATTTTCCCATTTCATATTTTCAGAGAAGCCGTTGGCCGCAGGTGGCTGAAACCCCGGAAAGCGAAACCTCGGCTGATAAGCTAAGTGTATGAGTTAAGGACGATCGCTGGCCCGTGTCCAGGTCGGGCTGAGGCACGTGCCCCAGATCCTTCAGCTTATTTCAGGGGCGGAGCTGGGATTTGAACCCAGCCCTGCTCTGGGGTCGGAAGCCCTGGGACCGAGCTGTGGCTCTTCAGATGGACACGCCGGTGGCCCCCCTGTGCGTGGCGTGGGTTTGAGGGTGCGTGTGCGTGGGTGTCAGTGCCGCTGTGAGTCAGAGCGGGGTGTCTGCAGGCTCCCCGACCCCCTCCCCCAGCCATCTCCGAAGGAGAGGAGTTTGTTTTGCAGAACCAAACCCTGCTCATTCCAGTGTGTTCACATGAAAAGCTGCCTCTGATCCCAGGGACAAACACCGCATTCTCTGAGCTCCGACTGGCAGCGGCGGCCAGCATCGCCCCATTTCACATTCCTTCGCGTCACCCAGCGGAGCGGCCCGAGCGTGGCCATAATTCAGGATTCAGGACTCGGGTTTCATGAAACAACATCAGAAATGCCTCTGGAACCACCCGACTGCTCCGCGGCCCGGGGAGGGGGCGAGGATGCAACCCAAGCTGCGGGCTGCTGGCCGGTTCCTGCCGGGGACGAGGCCAGGCTGGCGGCCCAGACAAGCCGCGGCTCTGTTGGCGCAGAGGCCCAGGGCCCATCGCCCGTGCGGGCACTGCCTCACTGCCCACCGCGAGGACAGGGAGGCGGGTTATAAATACGCACCAGCCGGCCTCTCTCCTTCCCACTGGGACCAGCATGTCTGTGGCTGCGGGGACAGGAACGCATCTGGCTGAACAGTGCCATTGACGGTGGCCACAGCTGCCCACGTGCTGTGGGCGGACGGCAGGGATGGCCATGGGCTCTGTGCCGTGTGCTCCAGGGCTCCCTGAAGGACCAGGGTGGAGACCGCAGGGCCGAGGAGTCCAGCAGGGCGTGCTGTCCGCGACACTGCCCTGGCTGTGGCTGCCTTCATGCCCCGGGTCTGTCTTGGACCATCACAGCCCGGCCCCCTCCATCCAGCCTGAAGGTCCCCAGGGCTGTTGTTGGGAAGCCCAGCTCTGATCTCGGCGTTCTTAAAGCCCACCAGTCCCCCTTGACCCCCAACTTAAGTCTAAGAAATTGCGGGTCATGACCTGAAGGTGCGTTTGGTGTGAAGGTGCCACTCCCAGGTCCCCCGCACTGGGCAGCTGCATCCATCGCCACCTGCTGTGAGCGTTGGCTGCTAAGGGCCCACAGCTGCCCCTTGCTTCAGAGGTTGCCTTCTGCCACAATGCCGGGAAAATCTACTTCTCCCCCAGCCCATGGATCGCTGGGTGGGAAGCCCTGTCTTGCTTCTGTTTCTAGGAGTCCAGCCTAAGACTAGATAGACAAACAGACAGGGAGGGAGAGAGGAGAGAGGTAGGGAAGGAGGGAGGGAGGAAGAAAGAAAGGATGGAAGGAAGGAAGGAAGGAAGGAAGGAAGGAAGGAAGGAAGGAAGGAAAGAAGGAAGGAAGGGAGAAAATTCAGAGGAGCAGAAGTAGGTAAGTTAAAAGTTTGGTAATGAATGTTTTTTTAGATTGAAGAGGTGGTCTTTCCATTTTGTGCAGTAAACCTTTATGGAGCATACAGTCATTAGCTGGTATGTACATGCTAAAATCATCCATCACACACTTACACACATAACATCATACATGGGCATACACATTTACACAGTCATATGCTGTGCACATTTCCACTCATGCAGGTCCATGCCACATGTCCGTGTCCATGTAAAGCTTAGCACATAATTCCATACCATATATCCACAAACTCTGATATCCTATATAATAAAAGGGTAATATGCAAATTGCCCCTAACAGCGGAATGATCAGAACAACCGCTGGACCAGATACTGTGAGGTGCACTGACCGCCTTTCAGTCCCTTTCCCCGGGCGGCTGGGTCCGATCGCCTGATGGTGAACGGGGAGCTGGGGGTGGGTGGTGGGGGACGTGGGTGGCACCAGACCAAGGCCCCAACCCTGCTGGTCGCCCCACACACAGAAGGTGAACCCTGATGGGGGCTGTCTGCAGCCAGCGAAGATGGTCCTGGTTGCAGGCCAGGCTAGGGACCGTACCTGTGCACAAATTTCATGCGCTGGGCCTCTAGTTTTGTATATATTTGTTTGAACCCTTGATTCATTCACACACAGACATACCTTATACACGATTTACATACACAAAATCTCAGGACATGAACGCACTCACAGTCACGCTCCACACCCATTTAGATACAGGCAGGCGTCTTTTTATTGCACTTCACAGATACTGCGCTTTTTTTTTTTAAAATATATTTTATTGATTTTTTACAGAGAGGAAGGGAGAGAGATAGTTAGAAACATCGATGAGAGAGAAACATCGATCAGCTGCCTCCTGCACATCTCCTACTGGGGATGTGCCTGCAACCCAGGTACATGCCCTTGACCAGAATCGAACCTGGGACCTTTCAGTCCGCAGGCCGACGCTCTATCCACTGAGCCAAACCGGTTTCGGCGATACTGCGCTTTTAATGAACTGAGTCAAGGCCCTCCACCAGACAAGTTGTGATTCACAGAGGGCTCAATGGATGGTTAGCATTTTTTAGCAATGAAATGGTCTTTGATTTTTTTTTTTAATTTTTAAAAATTTTAGTGAATTTATTGGGGTGACATTGGTTAATTAAATTCTATAGGCTTCAGGTGCACAATTCTGTAATACACCCTCTGCAATTTGTATCGTGTGTTCACCAGCCCAAGTCACGTCTCCTTCCATCACCATTTATCCCCCCTTATAACTAAGGCATGTATGTTGTTGTTGAGCCATAAGACTATTGCTCCCTTAATAGACTACAGTAGAGTGCACACATAACTTCTGAATGCACTGGGGGGCGGGGGCATGCACGTGGCTCACTTTATTGCGACATTGGCTTCATGGGGGTGGGCGGGCACCGAGCTCGCACCACCTCTGAGGCAGGCCCGTGTTCACTGTGGTGCTCCTTGTCCGTGTCCCCATCTGTAGTCACGTGTCATATTCAGTTACACCACAGTGCGTGTATGATCTGATTCCTGGATAAAGTGGGAGCTTATTTCCTTAACAAGAAACACACAATTGATTAATTTTTCTCCCCCTGAATTTCTCCCTCGTCAACTGGGAGGAGAACGTTGTTGTGTTTGTGTATCGGGCCCATTAGCCGAGATAAACTGTTGGCCTCCTGTAATGATTAATGACGGAATAGTGCAATTGTTGCAAAAATAAGTCATGCGGCGAGGAGAGAACTGAAGATTATATCTAACACCGGGGGATGGCTTATTAATCTCACTTCAGGAGGAATTCCTGAGTAAATCAGTCTCCTTTATTAATGATATTTCACTCGGCTCTGCGAGACAGCTTTTATCCAGCCAGAAGGGCAATTATCTATTTAGGCCGGGAAACAATATTAGTCACTGCTCCAGCTCCAGGCCAGGAGAGGAGCCAACAGGAGGAGAAGGAGGGAAAGCTCAGCAGAAGGCTGTCCCCTGCTGATGGGTGGGTGCCAGGCTCCCTTAAACCTCCACGCTGGTGCCTCCCTGTGTGTGTGTGTGTGTGTGTGTGTGTGTGTGTGTGTGTGTGTGGTTGGGATGAGGGGACCTGGGGGCAGCTGTATTTCTCCTTTGCTTGAAATAGCCAACACTGACTCATTGATTCACGTGAGCACTTACTATGTGCAAGGCCTTTGCCAGGGTGCTGAGGGTCTGCTGGAATGAAGACAGGATGGCCCTCCCCCTCAGTCCTGGGGTCATTTCGGCTTTGAGATTTTGCTGTCCTCTAACCCTTCTTTTCATCCAGCCTGGGGATGAGGTAGCAGGCCGTGATAGAGAAAGGGGAGTGTTTTCTAGATCAAAACCACCATTTTCCCCTGAGTTGTTCGTGGTCCGCCCCAGGGCGGGGACTGCACAGATAACAGCAGGAAGCATGCATGGGAGGAGCCTGCGTAGCCGGCTCATCAGGAATAGCAATCAAATCACAGACGCTCTCAGAGGGCACTTAGCCATTCCGCCCACTGCATGCCTTAGTCGTCTGTTCATTTAGCAGGCATCTATGGAGCGCCACTGTATACCAGCACCTGTGCTCGACTCGGGAGAGTCAACGATGAGTACGACCTGATTCTGGCCTGCCAAAAGTCTGTGGAGATTGGGAGATTGGGCGTGAAAACAAAATTAAAACTCTATCAGGTCACAAAGCACAAATGAGTGCTATGTGCCTAGTGCAGGGCAGGCCAACCTGTGTGTGTGTGTGTGTGTGTGTGTGTGTGTGTGTGTGTGTGTAGCAGATGGGAGACGTTAGAGAAGATGTGCTGCAGCGAAAACGCTGTGTTTGACGGCAGCCTTATCTGGCTTCCGCCCGGCGCAGTCCCTGATCAGCTCTGGGACCTGGCATGTGTCCCCTCGTCTCTCGGAGCATCAGCTTTCCCCTCCATACAATGGGCTGCCGATGGCAACGTCCTCTGAGGTTTTATGCCAACGCCTTATCATCCTCATGATTTCTTCTACGGGACCCAGAGATGCCAATAAACAGAAGCTGTGACAGAAGCACCTGGTGCCGAGTGTCTGAACTGAGAGGCGATCCAATCCTATAGAATAACAGCCTAATATGCAAATCGACCCAAAGGCGGACCGACTGGTGGAACAACCGGTCGCTATGATGCTCACTGACCACCAGGGGACAGATGCTCAATGCAGGAACTGCCCTCAGCCCGCAGGCCCCAGGCCAGCCAAGCCGGTGCCAGCGGGTCCCCCAATTGCCCCGCCAGTCACCCCACAGATCAGCCCTGATCCCCGGTCAGGCCTAGGGACTCTACCCGTGCACGAATTTTGTGCATCGGGCCTTTAGTAGAGTCATAATCTCACTCGCCATTTCTGAGCGCTCACTCTAATCCAGGCCCGGCATCATCTCTCTGGATGAGCCAGATCCTGGAACCAGTAGGCTCAGGAACCATTCTGGATTGAGGACCCTCTGAGTGGCCCAGACAGGAACGGGCATTTCACCTTTGGGGAACGGCATGGGGGAGACCCCGGGGATCATCTCCCCTCGATGCCTCAAGAGCGGACTGCTAACCAGCAGCATCGGAAATCCTACAGAAATGCAGAATCTCGCTCGCCCCCACCCGCGGGTCCCCACCTCCTGGGCAGCGGTGGTGGAGAGGCCGGTGCAGACGGTGGCTCCTAAGGCGGGGGTGGGAGTGAGCCTGGGCCGAGCCCAGCGCGCAGGGCCGGCTGGGCGGCTGGTGGGCATCAAGGCCGAGCTCAGCCCGTCTCCCCCAGCTCTGGCTGCCCCCGCCCTCCCCACCCGTCATTAAACGCGTCTCTGGAAGAGGAGCCCGTACGGTATGTCATAAAATCTCTCTGAACTACCTATATTTACTCCTGAAAGTGAATTCTTTATAAGACCCAGGATATCAAAGCGGCCAGGGATCAAAGTCGTTTTAATAAGCCAGCCGAGCGCGCCTGCCCGGATGGCTGGCCCCCTCCCGCCGCCTCCTCCGAAGGCACTTAGGACGCCCCTGGGGCCGCATTGTCACTCTGATGGCTCCCCGCACATGCCTTCGGGGGAGCAGACACGCAGCCCCACTCGCTCCCTGGGCCCTGCCCACCTGCCCCTGCACGGGCTGCTCCGTGTCGCCTGTCCGCAGTGCCGCCTTGGGTTTTATGTGCCTGGAAGTGTCACCAGCAAGTAACGAGCCACAGGGTGCTGGGGGGTCGGGTGGGGGGTGCATCTAGTCTGCACAGCGCCAAAAAAAAATACAAGTGAACTAGGTACAGCATTAAAGATGGGAACAAAGTCAGGAAAACGGTTCCCTTGGGGTCAGTGACGGAAGGCAGGGCCGGGAAGTGTGCGCGGGCCACCTGCTCTTGATTTGGGTGCTGGTTCCACAGCGTGTGCCCTTTAAGAAGCCCATCAGGCTGGATAACTACGACATGTGCACGTTCCTGTGCGTGCGTGACACCTCGATGAAAAGTCTTTAAAAATCACGGCGGTTCACATCCACGCTGCTGGCCCAGGTTCCTGGGAGACCTGGCCGCCATCCGCGGGACCTGAGTCGCAGCTGCCGTGGTGACAGAGGTGGCCTCCAGCCCATCCCACTCCCACCCCGACAGCGCCCCGCGTCTACACCCTTGCCTGCCCTTGGGGGAATCTCGGTGTGAGATCCCAGGTCTAGTTCCAGGCTCTCGTGGTACGAACAGGGAAACGGAGGCCCAAAGGGAGGGAGGGGTTGAAAGCAGACCCCGTTTTTAACTGTTGGTGAAGACTGATTTCCTTACGTCAAGCGCTGGCCAACTACGGGCGATGGGCCAGATTCGGCCTGCTGTTTTGTCAATAAAGTTTTATCGGCAGTAACCACCCCCATTCACTTAGGTGTTGTCTATGGTGGTTTTGTGCTTCATGGTTTTGTGTTGAGCAATGGAGGTAGAGACTGTATGTGGCCCCCAAAGCCCCAGAAAGAACTGATGCGGACCTTGACAGAGAAAGCTTGCTAACTCCCGCCTTACACCATGTCACCCTGTCCCAGCAGCAAATAAAGTGAGAGTGCTGTCCACCCATGGTGCTCTAGGTCAGTGGTTCTCAACCTTCTGGCCCTTTAAATACAGTTCCTCATGTGGTGACCCAACCATAAAATTATTCTCGTTGCTACTTCATAACTGTCATGTTGCTACTGTGATGCATCGTCATGTAAATATCTGATATGCAGGATGGCCTTAGGTGACCCCTGTGAAAGGGCCGTTCGACCGCCAAAATGGTTGCGACCCACAGGTTGAGAACCGCTGCTCTAGGTCATCATTCGGTCAAGGAGACTGCTCAGTGATCCGTCTGTGCTGGGCTCAGGAGGGGGATCTGGATGTAGGAGTCACGCTCCGCCTCTCCAGGTGAGAGCCAGGCCATGCGGGGGTGGTCAGGGAGCTGGGCTGCTCTGCCACTGGCCAGCAGTGTGGCCTTGGGAAAGAGTCTTGACCTCTCTGAACCTCAGGGAGGCACACTGGTCACCCCCCAGTTACTGAGAAAAAGCCCAAGAGGTCATGTGACTAAAAGGTTCTCCGGAGCTTCTAAAAAAGCTCTCTCCTGCAGCCAAGCCTTCGTGCGGGCCACTACCCCTTGTAAGGCCCTGCACGTGTGTCACGCCTCCATAAGAAGTTTAAAAAATCACAGCAGTTCATAGGCACGCTACCCCTTGTAAGGCCCTGCGCAAAGGCCACGCTTCTGGAAACTGTCCCTAATGCTGTGGCTTCTGCACCCACTGCTGCACCCACCTTGAAGTGCACAGCCTCCCCGGGGTGCCACAGGGAGGTGCTCTGGCCCAGACTGAGAGTTCGTTCCTGGAGGGCAGGTCATCTCTGGGTCCCCGTGGCCGACAGGGCCTGGACCATGTGATGGGCAAATGTGCCAAATACACGAAGCTGGGTTTCTTTTCTGCACCCCCCGACAGCTCTTGGCATCGGGGGCGGGACCGGGGAGGTGTGAGTGCAGTGGGGTGGGCTGGAGGGAGTCGCTGGATGAGGGCTGGGGACCATTTTTTCCCCAGGCTCTTCTGTCTGCTATGGGGCTTGGGACGGAGCCCCCGAAACCTTCCCAAACTCATCCTCACCCCAATTCCTGGGCCTGGGCATGGAGGGAGGTGGGCACAGCCTCAGTCCTAACGCCCAGAGAGGGTGGGCAAAGAAGCCCAGGCAGGCAGGGGTCGGAACCCCTCCTCAGAGCAAGAAGGGAGGAGGGGGGGGGAAGGAAGGACTGGAGGCCCCGGGAGCCCTCGCCCAGGAGGCAGAAGGTGTCAGTAACAGCCGGCCCTTCACCATGTCCTCACTGGGCAGCGGGCACTGTCATGGGCACTTCACCTCTATTAGCTTCTTGAGACCTCACCACAAACCTGAGATGAAGCTCATCACACCTCGTTTTCAGGGCAAAGAAACTGGGGACCAGAAGGGGTAAGTAACTTGCTCAAGTCACACAGTTAGCAAGTGGGAGGGCCAGGATCTGGTTCCAGAGCCTGGATGCAACCCCAGCCCCCCTCCCGCTAACACACACACACACACACACACACACACACGATCACAGCCAGTAACTGGCCCATCAGAACACAAAACTCAGGGGGTACGGCCAGGGTGAAGGCACTCTTGCCACTTTCCAGCGATGGCCCAGGTGCCCAGGCTCAAGGAGGGAGGCACAGATGGGAGAACATGGAAACAAAACACTGAGTTTCGACCTGAATACTCACCCCCCCCTACCCCCACCCCCCAACCTTGTCCGCAGCCCCCATGCCCAGCCAAGCAGTGATGCCTGGTACCCAGGGAGAACACCGGCAATGAGCAGAGGAGTCCAAGGAGGCAGGATTCCCAGAGAGCGCATTCTTTTCTTAGACCTCAATGGGCCCTCACAAATTTTTGGAGACCAGGGTCAGCTAGGGGTCATGGTGCCCATTTAATAGAGGAGGCAACTGAGGGTCCTGCAGAGACAGTGAGCCGCCCAAGGACACCAGCATGGTGGAGTCCAAGCCTGGCTGGATGCCAGCCTGCTGGAGCCATCCCTTCCCTTGTGGTGGGCGGGCGGGGGGGGGGGGGGGAGGGGGGGGGGAGGGAGAATGGGCAATCATTCCTCGTGCTTTCCTGCTAAGTGCGTGGATCCCCTTCGAACCCCGTCTAGATCAAAGTGCGAGTTTTTCCTGGTTAGGCTTTTTTTAAAAAATGACTTTTGGGTTTTTCAAAAGAAAATGCTCTGATAACTTAGACATCAATAGCTCATGTAAAACTAGGGAAATTGCCCTATTAACTGTTCCCTGGCCCTCTTCCAGTCCTTACCCGCCTGGGCCCCGGGGGCAGGGCCTCCACACCTCTGGGACCTCTGCTCTGTGGGGAGGCTCCTCTTCCCCGGGGTCACCCTCCCAGTCCCCCCGAGGGTCTCAGCAGGAGCAGGGTCTGTTGGCCTGGGGAGGTGGAAGCTGGTGTGGTTACCCCCTTTCTCGGGGTAGCTGAGGGGACCTCCTGCTGGAGGTCGGGAAGGTCACAGGCCGAAGGTGCCAGAGCTGGCCCGTACCTGGACCCTAAGGAATGCCGGATGGAGAGGGGCCTACAACAGAAACAGGCCGACACATTTGTTCCTTACTCTCCATTGAAATCTCTTTGCCATGCCCACCCCCACCCCGCAAAATGGGACAAATTGTAAAACATGATAAATTGGGGTTTTGTGTGTGTGTCCTGTTTGAAACCAATATGATCTCAATTCTTTCGTGAGCTTTGAAAGCCCGTGCAGGAATTCCCCCCTCGCTGTAAAGACCCGGCGTCCCGGCCGTATGGCATGCGATCTGTAATAAACTTCAAAAGAACACCTTTGACATTTTAGATAACTTGCAAATGATGATGCAGAGAGATCTTTTGCCACTACAAAGAAAGAACAAAAGAACCGACATGAAAGAGAAATCAATAAACATATGGCAATTAATAAAACATTTTCTATGAATACCCTACAAAGAGTTTTACAACGGTATAAAAACCCACCAGTTGTTTCAATGTGGATTTAAGAAGTCTCAGCTGGCGCATTAAGACATCCGCGCCGTTCAGCACGCGGGAAGGCACAGAGAACCCGGGGCCGAAGCTGGACTTGTAAATCCATCAGAGGCCACGGTGCAGATCCGCCCGGGCGATCGCCTGGAAAGGGGCCCCGGGAGTCAGGCGATGTGTTTGGTTTTAGGGACTGAAAACAGGAAGTGGGGGTGGGAGGCACATGTCTTTCCCGCCGGTGGGCACCACTGCCAAAGAAACCCATTTGGAAGTTCGGCTGGGGTCCCCCAACCTCATCAGCTAAGCCAAGCCCCAGTCATGTTCTCAGAGACAGGTTCTGTGGCGGAGCCTGGAGCCCTACAGCTTCTCCCTGCCAAGCTCCACCATCCCCCAGTGTGGCCACCCCAGGCCAGGTCTGGGATTTAATTATCAGGAAGGCATTAACATTATTATCAATCATATCAATTACAATCATATTAACACTAGAGGCCCGGTGCACAAATTTGTGCACCAGTGGGGTCCCTCAGCCTGGCCTGCGGGATTGGGCCAAAACTGGTTCTCTGACATCCCCTGAGGGGTCCTGGATTGCGAGAGGGCACAGGCCAGGCTGAGGGACTCCACCTGTGCACAATTGGGGCTGGGGAGGGACACGAGAGGTTGGCCAGCAGGGGTGGGACCACAGGAGGGCTCCAGGGCGTGTCCAGCCCATCTCGCTCAGTCCCGATTGGCCGGACCCCAGCAGCAAACTAACCTACCAGTTGGAACATCTGCTCCTTGGTGGTCAGTACACATCATAGCAACTGGTCGACCGGTCAACTGTCTGCCCCCTGGTGGTCAGTGCACATCACAGCAAGCGGTTGAGCAGCCTTAGCATATCATTAGCATATTACGCTTTGATTGGTTGAATGGATGTCCAGACACTTGGCATATTAGGCTTTTATTATATAGGATATTATGCAGTATACTATGTATTAATATGTTATTAGTAATCATATTAAGAGTAAGTATTTATTGTATGATTAATAATCAGTAAGGTCTGGGCGCTGACCAACCAGAGTGGACTCAGCTACACAGACCCACGGATTGGGAGCCCTGCTGAGTTCTCCACTGAATTCTCAGCTGCAGCTTTTAGGACCCCAGGTCCTGTGTTTCATTCCTGCCTCTGATGTTGCAGCTCGCTGAGTGGCTTTGGGGGATCTCTTTGGCCTCAGTTTGGCCCCTTATGTACAATGGGAACAGTGCTATCTGGCCATCCCCACCCCTTTAGGATCTGGACAGATTGACTACGTGCTTTTTGCTAGATTGGGGACCCAGCTACTGATCTTGTCCCCAAGTAGCTCTGCCTACAACCCCCATAGGACAGTGACAGCTTGGTCAGAGGAAGCCTGGACTAAGCCCACAGGGCCCCCCAAAAGGGCCTCTCCTTCTCTGGGTGCCTTACCCCCACCCTCGTGCCATCAGGCAGGAGGCCTGGCCTCAAGGCAATCAAATAAATAAGAGGCCTCAGGCAGCAGGGCCCCGACATCGTTCAGACTCAGACCGAACCTCATGCCTGCCAAAGCGTGTCCCACGCTCAGAGTTCAGGAGAAGCGCTGCCAACCAACCTTCTTCTAATTAACTTGGCAGATTGGCCAATAGCATCCATTTCTTCTCCAAATAGCCTGGTTGTTGCCCCACTGCAGGCCACATGTCCCATCTGGTAGGTCGCTCTCAGGGTGCCCGCACGTGTGTGCGCCATGGTAGAACTGGGCAAATTCATCCCAACTTAGTTTTTTTTTTTATTCCCAAACTTGGTTATAGGCTAGTTCTGCTAGTTCATGTAATGGCATAATTCCATCAAGTATTACACAAACTAGTGAAATGGGAGTGCAAAACCCAGGAGGTGAATGCTTTGGAAAGTCTCAGCAGAGACAACTCTCTCAGAAAATGTGCTGTCAAGCAAGGAGGGAACAAAATAACTAGAAAAGGCTGCAAACCTTGTACATATCCGGACAGAGTCTGCATTGGCGTGTGGACTTCAGTTCTCGCGCCACGTTGAAGAGAATGAGAAATTACAGGTGGAATTCTGTGGGTTTCATTCATGTGAGAATGATTACCTGGAACTCCCGGGGGGAGGGGCATGCTCAAAAAAATGCCTTGGTCCTCTGTGAAAAAAGTCAACGAATGCTCATTCACCTATCAAACTTAAGGTAGAACCCTTGAAACAGATAAGTATATACTGTTTCTAATGATTTCACCCTTTTTTTAAAAAAGAATTTTGTTGATTTTTAGAAGGAGAAGACGGGAGAGGGAGAGAAACATCAACGTGTGAGAGCGAAACATTGATCAGCTGCCTCCTGCACGCCCCCCACTGGAGATGGAGCCCGAAGCCTGGTCATGTGCCCTCACAGGGAACCTTTCTGTACATGGGATGACGCCCATCCAACTGAGGCCCACCGGCCAGGGCTCCCCTGTCATGCCTGACGACTGGAATTATTACTCAGCTAATCATGTAAGATGCCCCCACTGTTCCTCTTCGGGTCAGCAGGGCTGGAGTTGCCAGCCTGTTCTACAGGTGAGAACCCGGAAGCTGAGCAGCATGCAATGGCTTGTCCATAGGCTCAGAGCCCGTGAAGGGTCAGCGGGACCCAGCTTCCTCTGCCTCTGTGGGAGCCAGAATTCTAAGATGATCCCCAAGATTCCAGCCCCCTTGGGTATACACCCTGTCTAGCTCCCACCCCTAGAGTGGGGGGTGGGGGGGGGGGTGGGAAGAAGCCTGAGATTTCAGTCCTGTGATGAGGTTTCTAATCCAAGTACTTTGAGTTCACCAATGGGGCATTATCCTGGGTGGGCCTGACCTAATCAGTTGAGGAAGAAGGCCCAAGAGACACTTCTCCTGCCGGCCTTGAAGACAAGGGAACGCCATCCTGGGTTCTACAGCGTCGAGGCACTGAATTCTGGCAACAACCTGGATGAGCTTGAAAGGGGACCCTGAGACTCCAGTGAGACCCTGCCGGCCGTAGCCAACACCTGGTTAGCGGTCTTACGAGACCTGAGCTAACTCACGCTCAGAAACGATGCGACAAGCAATTGGTGTTGTTCTACACTACACTTCTGATGGCCACTTGTTATGCAGCCATAGGAAACTGCCCACCCCCCAAGAGCCCCCAAATACAGCAGACCTGTACCCCTGGCCTGCCTGCCCTTGGAGGACGGGGCGCGGTCCTGGTGAGGACAGACTCATTCACGGTGGCCTCTCACTTAGGAGTGATGTCTTGCTTTCATTCCAGGCAAATTAACTTTCCACATGACACTCAGTTTAAGTAAATGATTAGGAAGGAAGTCTCCCGCCTCCTCCTCACACCCAGGGAAGGGCACTTGCATTCGCTTCTGTGTCTGAATTAAACATCAATAAAGTGGCCATCATTAGCGCGCCTTCCTTTAGAGGGAGCTTCTCTGAATTTCATGCTGTCAGATCCTCCTCTGCCTAATAACTTTACTTTTTCCAAGGTGTCCGGTTCCTCACCCCCACCCCCACCCCCATCACACACACACACACACACACACACACACACACACACACACACACGCAGCCTCTAATTGTCAGGCCCAGCTCGGGCCCTGGGCCCGGCTTTTAAAAATAAAACTGTGGGATAAGGAACCACTTGAAGCCATTTATCAGCTGCTCTGGGTGTCTTCTTCCCCCTCCAGGAAGATGGGGGGTGGGGGGTGGGGTGGTCTCTGCCATTTCCACCAGATTGAGCAGCGAAGGGCCGAGGCCCACTTTTGTTTATTTTTGTCACCCTGCAGACAACCCGCATCTCTTTCATCTCCACTTTATAAGCTGTTATTCCTGGGTCCTCGCATGAGGCCTGGCAAGTCAAAGATGTGCCAAAGATGTCTGCAGAAGGCAGGCAGGGGGGAGGGAAAAGGAAGGAAGGAAATCCTGTAAAACAGGGTGCAAAAGGAAGGAAATGGGAGAGAAGGGAAGCAGAGAGCGGGGCAGGGAGGGGGCGGCAGGAGGAGGGAAGTCGAGGGACAGCTCCTCTGGTCTTACACCACGTGGTGACACACACAAATCACTCATGGCCTGTGTGCCAGGCCACCCAGCCACATTCCCACCCAAAGGTCATGCAGACCGTCCTGGCCTGTCTCTTAGCTCCCTGACCTCCCAGCTCCCTGACCTCCCAGCTCCCTGACCTCCCAGCTCCCTAAACTTCCAGCTCCCTGAACGTCCAGCTCCCTGAACTTCCAGCTCCCTGACCTCCCAGCTCCCTAAACTTCCAGCTCCCTGAACGTCCAGCTCCCTGAACTTCCAGCTTCCTGACCTCCCAGCTCCCTAAACTTCCAGCTTCCTGAACGTCCACCTCCCTGACCTCCCAGCTCCCTGACCTCCCAGCTCCCTGACCTCCCAGCTCCCTGAACTTCCAGCTCCCTGACCTCCCATCTTCCTGAACTTCCAGCTCCCTGAACGTCCAGCTCCCTGACCTCCCAGCTCCCTGACCTCCCAGCTCCCTGAACTTCCAGCTCCCTGACCTCCCAGCTCCCTGAACTTCCAGCTCCCTGAACTTCCCAATTCCCTGGCTGTGGGCGATGCTCATACCAAAGTCGACTGGCCAGCAGTGCCAAGGAGTTCATACCAGAAGAGCAACCCTCCAGGAAGGAGCCATGGGGACTGGTGGCTAAGTCCTCCCGCTGCCCTGCCCCCGAGGAGGCTGGTTCTGAGGTGTGTGTTACAGTCTCCAGAAGGTTCCACAAGGGCTGGGCCGTCGCCCCTGCAGGAGCCCTCTTAGCACCGCCCCTTCACGGGATTTCTGCCTTCCCTGTCTCGCTGCCCCACTTACTCAGGGGGCTTCCTGGCGTCGCTTCCCAAATAAATTCCTTGCACCGATCTTGTCTCCACCCCGTTGGGGAAGCCACACTGACGGCCTTGTCCTGCCTGTCTTGTCTTGTGCCCGGGCAGACATCCATCAATGGCCTCACTTGCTCCATTTGCACTCAGCGTTTCAGAATTCTCCCCTGTACAGCGCTGGGCAGCCACAAGGAGTCATCCTTGGAACAACGGGTCCCGATTCCAAAAATTCTGTCCCCGAACCTCCTTTCATGGGGTCAATGGCAACCGCTGTCCAGACAGGGTGTAAAACAGACCCCTCAGCCCGCCGAGGGGGCCATCACGTGCCAGCACACGTGGTGACCAGCGGCCTGTATCATGCAGTGCGCGCTGCGAAACTCCCAGGGGAACAAGGACAACTCGTCGGCACTGAGCATTTCCCCCGCATCGGGCACCGTTCTGGATGCCGCACACGGAACAACATCTCTCACCCTGCAGACAACCCGCATCTCTTTCATCTCCACTTTATAAGCTGGGAAACTGAGGCACAGAGAGGTGAAGTCACTTGTTGGAGGGCACACAGCTTGTCAGAGATGGAACCAGACTCAAAGCCAGGTTGTCCGGAAACAATGCTGTCTCTGACAGCGAACGTACGAAATGCCACTCATCCGCGTGATGGAGCTTTCCAGCCCGCCCTACGTTCTGAGACCACACACCTGCCCAGAGCGCAGTGCAGCCTGGGAGGGCCCGGGCTACGGAGCACACCTGCCCCCTGACTGAACGGGGGCCAGGACCACACAGGGGTCCCCTGTAACCAGTGGACCTCTTTGCACCCGGCCAGGGCCAGGGTGCATCACTCCCCTCCCAGGCCCTGTCACCCAGCCCATGGCATCAGGGTGGCACTGGGCGACCACAGGCCTGGAGATGAGGGGCGTTCCTTGACAGGCCCCCAGTGCCTGGCTGGAAATGAGGCATTTCCTCCCCATGCAGCCCAGAGGCCTTCGTCCAGAAACTAGCTTGGTCAGTTGCCGCGCTATCAGCGAGCAGGAGGGAGAAAATGTGTTTCTGCTTCTCCGATCTCTCCTCCATCTCCCTCCAAAGCTGCTTATGGGGAGCCCATCACCGCCTGAGACAGAGAGAGACTGATAACGCTCTCTGCGGGGCTCAGCAGGTGGCTGAACCAATTACGTGCCTGTCAGCTGCAGACCTACAGCCGCCTGGCCTGCGAGGAGGAGGGATGGGTCCAGGCCCCGGGGTCTGAGAGCTGGGACCCAGGGCCTGGGGTTCCTGGAGACCCAGGGGCTGGCCTTGGGAGCAATGGGATTGGGCTTTGCCTGGGGAACCGTAGCAACAGCTGGCATCCTGAGTGACAGAGATGATCCCAAGTCGGGCGGGACCTATTATAACCCAAGAAATAGACCGATAGCTGCCGTTATTGATGACTTACTAGTACCATGTGCCGGGCTTGGTACTGGCAGCTTTCCACATGCTATTTCACAGGGAGCAGCAGTAGCACATGGCAGTTAGAGCCTGCTTGGGTTTGGGACCCAGCTCCGGAGTAGCCGTGACCTTGAATGAGTTACTTAACCTCTCTGAGCCTCAGATTTCTCACCTCTAAAATGGGCCTACTGATAGTTTCTACTCCAGAGGGGTCTGTGAGGGTTGAACTTGTGAAGTACTTGGACTAGTTCACGCAGAGTGGTGGCTATTTTCATTCTCTCTTTGTTTTGTCCTCATGGTGGTTATTATTATCCCCACTTCACAGAAGGGAAAACTGAAGCACTGAGAAGTTCAGTGGTTCTCAACTTTCTGGTCCTTTAAATACAGTTCCTCATGGTGTGACCCAACCATAAAATTATTTTCGTGGCTACTTCATCACTGTACTGTTGCTACTGTGATGAATCGTCATGTAAATATCTGATATGCAGGATGGTCTTAGGCGACCCCTGTGAAAGGGTCGTTCGAGTGCCAAAGGGTCGCGGCCCACAGGTTGAGAACCGCTGAATTAGGCCATTTGCCCAAAGGTACACAGAGGTGGCTGGGCTTGACCACTAGGTCTGCCAGCATCCTGTGAAGGCAGGACAGTCTTTCTTCCTTGTAGAGCTCAAGGTCATCTGGGGTGGCCTTGACGACGTAGGCCTGAGAGTCACTCTTACTTTCCGAGTCGCTGAGGCCACACTGGTTGGCGTGGGCAGGTAGACAAAAGGGTGTTGGCCATGAGAATAGCTGTGTGTCATTCCTGCTCAGAGATTTCCAGCGGGTGAGGACCGCTCCGTCCCTGGGGGCGCAGACATGTGCAGCATCTCCCTGGCGATGTCCTTTGTCCCGGCCCCCTCAGCATCCAGCTCCGGCACCAGCCCAGATGGTGCTTTTGTGCGAATTGGATAACACTGCCCTCCTTCAGGGAGGATTTCGGGGTGCTTCTCAGTCCCCACTTGCCTCTGTGGCCTGGAGCCTTGGTCAGTGCCCAGCACTTGCTAAGCTCATTCTGCATTAGAGCCATTGGGTCAGAGTGCAGGCCAACAGGAAGGCTGGCCTTGGACCCCCAACCTGCTGCCCACAGGCGGTTCCTACGACCGGACACCCTCCTCGGGGTTCTCACTGCAGGTTGGCACTCCGTTTGGCAGAAGACAAAACCAAGGGTCTGAGTGGGGAAATGGCTTAACGAAACTTGTGGGACCCAGAACACGTGCAGGCTCTGGGGTCCAGAGCTGGCTCCGGGGGGCAGAACCAGAGACTTTTGCTTTGTCCCCCTGGGTGGACACCTGCTGGCCCCTCTCTGAGCCACCTGCTGACCCCTCCCCAAGGCTCTTCCGCGGGAGGGAGTGTAGTCGGGAAGGTCAGCCTGGGTTTCTCATTGTTCCCATAGTGACCCCTCTTTCCCCGCCCTGTCGCTATCTCTCAGAGATGGATCCCCACAGGCATGTCTGCATATGCTGTCTGTGCAGAGGGAACCACACGTGCTTGCTTATGTACACACACACACCACATATAAGCACACATGCCCACACGAACATGTAACCTCACACGGGCCCACACATGCATCAGGTATGCACGGGCAAATGCACCACACATGCACACCCTCGTGCATGTGCATGTTTGCAGGCTCACACTGCAGATACCTGTAAGCACCCACATTCACCTAGGTGTGCACCAGGGCCACCGTATATATGCACCCGGGCCACCGTATCTATGCACACAGGTGTGTACACACACGTGGAACACATGCATACCACACAAGCGCATCAGGTACGTACTCACACATGCGCGTGTGAGCACACACTGGCACAGACACACACAGACACGCACGCGCGCCTGCGCTCTGGGGCTCCCGCTGCAGCCCCGCCGCCGGCCTGTAATTGCTCCCAGCCCCGGAGTCTGGCAAATCGCTCTTGCGGGGCGTCCACCGCCGCCCCTGATTAATCCCAGCTTTTCCCGCGCCCCAAGCGCCCGTGCACCGAGCTGCCGCCCCCCGGACCGGCCCAGCCCCAGCCCCAGCCCCAGCCCGGCCCGGGCTGGCAATCAAAAGGCAGGTTTCCGCGCCCGGCACCTGTTTGCGGCTGCGCCTCCTCCCGCCGCCGCGTTTTATCTCCGCGGCGCTGAATAATTCATGGCCCCGGGTCTGCTTTGCAGTCAAACGCGCTGCGTCCTGTCCGGCGCCGCCGCCGCCGCCCGCCGGCCGCTGTGATTTATTATTTACACCCGCGCGGCCGCGCCGTGTAAGGTGAGCATTGTGGCTGCTCGCAGAACTGTTACAATCTGGCCTCGTTAGTGGCCTTTCTTGCTGCCTCTCCAAACAGCGGCCCGCTTATTGATTTTCCCGCGGAGCCTGCGCCGGCAACTCCCACCGCAGCTGCTCTCAAAGCTGTTGCGATCAAGTCAGGCTTGGCCCGTCTTCTCGGGAACAAGAGCGCGTGTTCCGCTGCGCTTTCTTCTTGTATCCATTGTGTCTCCTCCGCTGCCGAGGCGTCCCCCATTAGTGCGTCCCCCTCGGCCCCCTCCTTGCCTGGCGACGCTGCAGGCTCCCCGGGGCGGAGAGGAGATGAGGGTGTTTCTCAAGGCGGTGCAGGCCCCTGGGGGAAGGCGAGGGGCTTTCATGGTGGCAGCCAGACGGGGCTGGCCTGGGAAGAAAAGTTTTCCTGCTTTGGAAGTTTTCAAACGCAGAGGCTGATCCGGGGAGAGGATGGCTGGCAGGTCTGGCTACTCCCCTTCCCCCTGCTGCCTTGAAGACAAGGTCTCCGGAGGATGGTAAGAAGACAGGCCAGAGAAGGGAGGGAGGCTTGAGGATGACTGTGTACCAGGCACCTGCTGGGACTCTCCGATTGATTTCACCCTCAGAGGGATGGCATAAAAAGAGCCGGAGCCCCAACTCATCAAAAGCTAAGTCACAGAGCCAGCAAGAGGAGGTGCTGGGATTTGAACCCAAGCCCACCGGGGCTAAACCGTACATGCCTTTCCCTCGGTGTGGCTGGGAGCGATCCCAGCATCCCAGGTCCTGGGCATCCACTTCTCGAGGCCCCAGGAGCCACCCCAGAAATAATCCCCCTCCCTTGTATTGCTACGGGGTCTGAAATTCCGCCACGGTAGCCACTCCCCTCTGAATCAAGGGACCAAGGTCTAAACATGCTGAGGTCTGGGAGAGGCGGGCCTGGGTGAGCCATTCCTGGGTACCCGTAGGGGACCGGAGCGGGCCTCAAGTGTCCTTCAGTGAGCATCTCACCTCTGGAAGCTCGGCGGGGGGTGTACTCTGGCACAGCACCCAGCGTTGGCAGGGGACCCTGGACATTTGACCTTCTACAGCGTCTGGGCTCACTCAGCTGGTGCCGAGGGTCAAGGAAGGGTTAGGGTTCCAGCCCAGCACCTGTCTGGTCAGGATGGGTCACAGACCTAAGGAGCAGATGACCCGGTGGGACCAGGAGTCCACTTACTTCGGGTGCTGTAGGTTGGTAGGAGCCCCCCCCCCACACACACACACACACCCTCCATAAGCCATGTTGTGCAACTCTCCCCACAGGGCCCCTGGGTAGGCCTGGGGGACAGTGAGACAAGCAGATTCCCTGCCCAGCACTGTAGTTCATTCCCTCTACATGCACTGGCCGCCTCCCGTGTGCTGAGCGCTGGTCCAGGCCAGTCCACCTCAGCACCAGGAATATGTTGAAGCAGATCTTTCTTTAGTGTACGGGGTCTCCTGTCCTTGGTAGGATGGTGAGCGGCATCCCTGGCCTGTATCCGCTAGATGCCAGTAGCACCTCCCCTACTCCCCCCCTAAGCTGTGGCAGTCCTTGCCAAGTGACACCTGGGACAACAGTGGCCCTGGAGGAGAACCACTGGGTAGGGGAGCCAGTGACGGAAGCAGCCAAGGACAATACAGTGTGATGATTGTCATGGAGGAAGGCAGAGCCTGGCCTGAAGCTGGTCGAGGCTCTGCTCACACACTCCAGTGATGGGGAGCTCATTGCCTGCAGGCATTTTACCGTCCTTCAACCCATCACCATCTTGGTCTGAAACCTGTTCCCTGTGGTTCTCATCATTAGATCTGCTGATGGCTCCACGTGAGCACGCCGGCTCCCGTTATATGCAAAGAATTGCCTGAGTCTCGGAAGAATTGAGACAGGGGTGTGGGGAACGTCTCAGCACACTCCTCCCCCGCAGTGTCTGTATGGCCACCCCATCCCTGTACCACCTTGGAGAGCTAGAACAGACTTTTGTAATCACATAACCTCATGCCCATGTCACCGATAAGTAAGTGGGGGCCGCAAAAGAGGAAACTTGCTTGAGGTCACACACAACATCAGCAACACAGGTAAGACTACAATCCCATCTCTGTCTGGTTCTGTGCTCATACTGCTCACCTTCTCTATTTACCCTAATTCCCATGGTTTTCTTTCTTTCTTCCACAAGTATTACTGCCAGGGATATGTAGGGTGTGTGCAGAGGGCCAGGGGCTGTGTGTCAAAGCCAGAGTCCCTGCCCCACCCCTCTGCTATGCTAGGGACACAACCACAGTCTCACCCACATAACCCCGATCCCTCAGTAACCTTTCTCCTCTGGACACTGCTGACTTCCATGTTATTTGTGTATGAAAGTCTTCAATTCAAAGAATAAACCACTAGACAAGAAAGCAAGCCTTTTAAAAAGGCAAATTTGAACTCTACTGACAACTAAAAGATATAAAAGAAAGGCTATCGCAGTATACCATGTGAGTCAGCTGTGAGTAATATCTTCAAAGTCATAATAATGTGAATTTTTAATGCTATTTTAATCAAATCTACATTGGGAGAATTGGGGAGGAGAAAGGGCGTGGGAGTAAAAAGGGGAAGAATCTTCGGTTAGAAATATAAGCCCTCAGCTTTCATACCCACACGTCAACACAGATACCTAAAAATGAACAAATTAAAAAATAGCTAAAGACTTCCATTTCCAGCCAAAATAGAAGAGCAGGAACTGGACTTATGCTCCACCTTAAACAATGATAACACCAGGCAAAATATAGGAGGCAATGGTTTTTAAGACATTGCACATGAGATAATGAAGGACACAGATCCCTGAGAAACAGTAAACAAATGCGGGAAGCCCACAAGAAACCTAGCTTACTGCCCTAAGAGAGTTTCTGGGACACGGCATCGGTAGAGGAAATCCAGGTAGGACCCAGTGGGTTCCCCGAGTTTGGGAGACGGAGCAAAGAACCTGGGAAAGTAGGGAGCGAAGGTGCATAAGAAAGAGTATGGGAGAGGATGCTGCCCATGCATCTGCAGAAGGTCCCCTGAAAACTCCAGTAGGGTGCTGACCAGCACATGCATGTGAGAAACTGTCCTGAGGTGGGCAAAGATCCACCCAGAAGGATTAAAGAGAATAGTGTTTGGAGCTCACACAGGGTCTGCAACGGTACCTATTTCCACCGGGCAGAGCGGAAACCCTTTATAACTCATGGAGCATTGAGTAGAGGACGCAGAAGGGCCTTGCCTCACTAGCAGGGAATAATTATCCCAAATTAACCTTGCTGTGGCAGGCCAGAGACAAAGTTCATTTTTAGTGATAACGGGTTCCATTCGTCAAGAGGATACAGTAAACCTAAACATTGATGCACTTAATAACAGAGCTTCAAAATATATGAGGCATAACCTGATGGGACTGCTAGGAGAAAGAGATAAATCTACAATTACAGTTGGACATTTCAATGCCCTTCTCGCAATAATTGAGAGAAGAAGTAGACAGAAAATCAGTAAGGCTATATAAGACTTGTACAGCAGTATCAATCAGCTTGACCTGATTGGCATTTATAGAACGCTCTGCCCAACAGCAGCAGCATATGCATTCTTTACAAATGCACACAGAATATTCACCAGGATAGACCATATTTGGGCCATAAAACAAGTCTCAGTAAATTTTAATAGATTCAAATATGTTCACTGAACTGCATGAAATTATGGAAGAACTTAATTACAGAAAAAAAATCTGGAAAAATATCCAAATCTTTGGAAACCACATAATACACTTTTAAATAAACCATGGGTCAAAGAAAAACAAAAACAAAGGTAATTTAGATTTCTTGAAATAAATGTAATAAAAGTACAAAATATAAAAGTGTGTGAGATGCATCTAAAAGAGTATAAAGGGAAACTGATAAACATATATACCAAACAATAGTATTACCAAACAATAAAGGTCTCAAATAAACGACATCCACTTCCATCCTAAGAAACTAAAAAAGTTAGCCCTAACCGGTTTGGCTCAGTGGATAGAGCGTCAGCCTGTGGATTGAGGGGTCCCAGGTTCGATTCCGGTCAAGGGCATGTACCTTGGTTGCGGGCACATCCCCAGTGGGGAGTGTGCAGGAGGCAGCTGATTGATGTTTCTCTCTCATCTATGTTTCTAACTCTCTATCCCTCTCCCTTCCTCTCTGTAAAAAAAAATCAACAAAATATATTTTTTTAAAAAAAAGAAACTAAAAAGTTAAAGAAACAAATTAAACCCAAAGTAAGCAGGAAAAATTAAACAATAAAGATCAAAGTGGAAATCAATGAACAGAAAAGAGAAAATCATTACCATCAAAAGCTGATATTATAATGTTAATAAAATTGATAAACTTTTGGCCAGGCTAATCTGGAAACAAAGAAAATATAATTTATCACTACCAGCAGTGAGAGAGGTGAAATCACTACAGATTCTACAGATATTTACAAGATAAAAATTGACAAATTCCTTAAAAAACACACCACCACCACAACTCATGCAAAAACAAATGGATATTCTGAAGTCATATTAAAAAAATCAAATTTTAGTTAAAAAAATCTCCTTATTAAAAAAAAAAAAAAGCACTCCAGTCCAAGGAGACTTCACTGACTAACTCTACTAAATATTCAATAAAAAATAATACCAATTCTCCAAAAAATATTCCAGAAAATTAAAGAAGAGGGAATATTTCCCAACTCTCATAGGCCAGAATTACTCTGAAACCAAAATCTGATAAGGACATTAAAGTATAGACAGATAAACCTCATAGAAGCAAAAGTTCTTAACAAGATTTTAGCAATTTGAATCTAACAATGAATAAAAAGGATACTATACTATGACCAAGTAGGATTTATTCCAGGAATGCAAGGTTGGTTTAAGATTTGAGAATTAATTCATGCAATTCACCATATTAACAAAATGACAAAGAAAAACCATATGAATATTTCAATAGAGGCATACAAAACATTCAACAAAGTCCAATATTAATTCCTGATTTAAAAAAATAATTGCAACAAACTGAATGAAAGGAAACTTCTCAACTTGATAAAGGGCATGTACAAAACCCCACAGTTAACATTATATTTAATGGTGAAACACTGATTGCTTTCACTCTAAGTTCAAGAATTGAGAGAAGTCCACTCTTTTCATTTCTATTTAATATTGTTTTAGAGGGTCTAGCCAATGTAATAAGGCAAGAAAAAACAACCAAAAAACTTTCATATTGGAAAGTAACAAATAAAAATGCCCTTATTCACAAATGACTCGATCATCTAAGTAGAAAATCCAATGGCATCTACAAAAAAGCTACCAGAATTAATAAATAAATGTAACAAGGTTGCAGAATTCAAGATGAATATGCCAAAATCAACTGTATTTCTACATCCTATCACTGATTAATTGAAAATGGGAATAAAATATGCCATGCACTAGAAATTATAAAATACTTTGAGGATAAATCTGACAAAAGATGTACAAGATCTGTGACCTGAGAGCTACAAAACATTAATGAAAAGTATTAAATAAGACGTAAATCAATGAAGAGATATATCATGTTTATGCATTAGAATAGCGGTCGCCAACCTTTCAGACCTCACAGACCACCAGCGGTCCACAGACCACCGGTTGGCAACCACTGCATTAGAAGGTTTAATATCGCTATGATCTCCATTATCCACAAATTGGTCTCTAAATCCAATACAATTTCAATCAGAAAACAAATTTCATGGAAATTGACAAGCTCATTTTAAAATTCATATAGAAATGCAAAGGACCTGGAATAGCCAAAACACTTGAAAATGAAGATCAAAGTTGAAGGACTAACATTACTGGGCATCAAGTCATCAATACAGTAATCAATACCATGTGGTGTTGGTGTTCAGAGAGACAAGTAGATTAATGGAACAGATCAGAGTGTATAAATAGACCCACACATATATGGACAATCAATGTTCAACAAAGATGCAAAGAGAATTTAATGAAGAAACTTTTCAATAAGTGATGGAGAATGATTGGCTATCCACAGGCAAATAAATAAGCCTCAATCTGTACTTCTTCCCAGGATAAAAATTAATCATAAACCTCAAAAATGGACCATAGACCAAAAATATAAAACCTAAAACTACAGAATTCTAGACAAAAAACAAACAAAGACTATTTATGACTTTGGGTTGGCTCATTAGATTTCTTTAAAAAACAACACATATGCCCTAACTGGTTTGGCTCAGTGGCTAGAGCATCAGCCTGTGGACTGAAGGGTCCCAGGTTCGATTCTGGTCAAGGGCATGTACCTTGGTTACGGGCGCATCCCCAGTAGGGGGCGTGCAGGAGGCAGCTGATCAGTGTTTCTCTCTCATCAATGTTTCTAACTCTCTATCCCTCTCCCTTCTTCTCTGTAAAAAACCAATAAAATAGATTTTAAAATAAATAAATAAATAAATAAAAACACATAAAAAACATGCTCCATAAAAGATAAAAATTGATCAAACTGAGCACCATCGAAATTAAGAACTTCTGCTCTTTGAAAGGCGCTGCTTAGAGAATAAAAAGACAAGCCACAGACGGTGAGAAAATATTTGCAAATCTGAAAAAGGGCTTGTATCCAGAACATATAAAGAACTCTCAAAACTTAATAATAAGTGAACGACCCAACTTAAAAAAGAGCCAAAGATTTAAACAGGTGCTTCACCAAAGAACACATACAGGTGGCAAATAAGCACACGGAAACATGCTAACCATCATCAGTCATCAGGTAAATGCGAATTAAATCCACTATGAGACACCACTGTGCCCCCGTCAGAACGGCTACAAGTTAAGACTGAGCGTATGAGTGAGGGTGTGGAACCACGTGATACAGCCACCTGGAAGTTTCCTCAAAAAGTTCTGCCTACACAAATCATGTGATGGGATGATTCCACTTCTGAATGTTTACCCAAGAGAAATAAAAGCCCCTGTCTATACAAAGACGTGTATATGAATGCCCATGGCAGCTTTTTTGGTAGTAAGCTGAAAGCGGGGGCCACTCTAAATGTCCATCAAGTTCATGAATACATGGTTGTATGGCCTCAACGGTATACTTTTCAGCAGTCACCTTGCGAACTGCTTGCACACGCAACGACATGGACAGACCGCAAGATAATTTTGCTAAGTGAAAGAAGCCAAACAAAAAAAGATACATGTGGTATTGATCATATTTGTATAAAATTTTAGAAAATGCAAACAAATTGGCAGAGACCGAAAGATCACGGGTTGCTTGGGTTGATGGAAACGGGGAATGGGGTAGGGGGGCACAAGAGGAAGGGATTGCAAAGGAGCAGGAGGAAATTTGGGGGGGCAATGATCATGCTCATTAACTTGACGGGGTGATGGTTTCCTGGGTATAAACACATGCCAACATTGATTAAATATTATACTTTATGCACCGTTTCTGGTATGTCAATTACATGCCACTAATGCTACCAAATAAAACAGCTGAGTCTGATATGGAAGTGTGATAAGTGGTAGAAGAGAGAGTTCTAAGAGTTGAAAGTGGACGAGTTGGGGTAATTGTAGGGAAGATGGGAGAGGTCAAAGCAGAAGGTTCTTATTTTTCATTAAACTTTATAAAATCATCTCCACATTGCATTTATTACTTTGATACTTTTTCTTAACTAAAAATATGCACACACTAGAGGCCTGGTGCATGACATTCGTGCACTGGGGGTGGGGTCCCCTCAGCCCGGCCTGTACCCTCTCACAGTCTGGGACCCCTCGGGGGATGTCCGCCTGCCGGCTTAGGCCCACTCCCTGGGGAGGTGTGGGCCTAAGCTGGCAGGCGGACATCCCCCGAGGGGTCCATAGTGCTGCCGCAGAGGCAGGAGAGGCACCCACCACCATTGCTGGGTTCGCCAACTGTGAGCCCGGCTTCTGGCTGAGCAGCGCTCCCCCTGTGGGAGCGCACTGACCACCAGGGGGCAGCTCCTGTGTTGAGCATCTGCCCCCTGGTCGTCGGTGCGCATCATAGCAACTGGTTGGTCCGCCATTTGGTCGATTTGCATATTAGCCTTTTATTATATAGGAGGATGCTTTCCCTTCTGAAGCCAACTGCCTCCCAGAGAGGCACCTCTAGGACTTTTGCAGCTGTGACTATGTTTGGTTGCCTCTGAGTCACACATTCTCTCCAGATCACTGTCCACCAGCCTCTGGACAGGGAAGCAGTGCTAAGGGCCAGAGGTTCGGTGTTGCATGGGGAGTGGGAGTCTGGAAGGCTCTCTCTGGGACCCTGCAGAGTCCTGCAGTAGAGGCTGACCAAGGACAGCCAAGGGCAAAGCAGAACTGATGGGATCCCAGACAACAGGCAGAACAAAGTCGGCAAGATCACAGGCGGCCATTAGATCAAGGCAGGGACCCCCGGCAGCAGCTGTGGCCTTGGCCTAGGGGAAAGCCCTCTCCCCTCTGTAGGGCAGCTGGCCCGTCTAGAGGCCCAGGACCAGGCACTTAGTAGAGAGATGGTAAGTCACAAGGATTAGACGGATTGGCTCTAGGCCTCAAACGGTCTGGACTTAAATCCCAGCCCGGTCCTTCCTCAGACGTGCAATGGACCGGACCTCTCCATGGTGTAGTTCCCCCTGTATAAGACGGGGCTACTGGCAGCGCATGACTCACAGGGGTGCTCATGACGACTGATGAGCCAAGGCAGAGAAGGCCCCCGAACAGCAGCCAGGTCAGAGTGCGAACCAGTGGCTGTTTCTGAGATGCCCGTGGGAACTGGAGCCTGGGTTCGAATCCCAGCACAGCCACTTTGTACTTGCTGAGCTCGGGCAAGCTGCTTCCCCATCTTGAGCCCCCATTTTCACACCCATAACATGAAGGTTATAATAGCCTCCCTAGAGGGTAGCTGGGGAGTGGATGCCCTACAGTGCTTTGAACAGGGCCTGGCACAAGTGAGGGATCAGCAGATGAGGACCACAGTGATCTTCCCATCATCAACCTCTCTACTGGGGTTAGTGCCCGCGCCCCATCTCCTCCCTGTGCTCCACCCCAAGTCTGCTGCCTATCCTTACGCACCCAGACTTCCTTCCATTGTTGAGATTTGTAAAGAGCTCTCCATTCCGGTCTCCGGAAGCATGGCATGATGGAAAGACCTTGACTTTAGATTAAGAGACTGTGTGACCTTCAGCAAGTTACTTAACCTCTCTGAGCCCCCCTTTCTCCCTCTGTACGGGAGACATGATTACACCACCAACATATGGGGCCGTTGTGAGAATGAAGTGAGATAATATGTATAAAATGCCTTTCACCCCGCAGGTAGTCGGTAAATCCTAGTTTCACCCTGCCCGCTCCTCATCCTGCTCTGCTCCCGAAGGACAGGGACCCAATCCGATCCCATAGCACAGTACCTGGTCTGCAGTGATCATCAGGAACTATTTTCAGTCCGACATTCACCGAGTGAATATAGCGATGCCTGGGAGAGAGGCCACCCAGATTTCTTCCCCGGCAGGCCTGCCCGCGTGGCAGACATATCTATTATAGATGCGTCACATCCCGATAAATATTTTAATGCAAATAAATAAAGGATGCCATGGGCCTCCCAGAGAGGAACTCTTTGCAGCTCACTGCACTCCATGCCTGTCCCTGATTCCTGCCCAAAGTCGGGGTGTCCCCTGGGAGCCTCACGGGCTCTCGCCAGACACAGTGTGTGCCAGCGTGAGGGCGTGAAGAGACAACGGGCTGGCTCCACGCAAAGGGGAGGTGACGTCTCACGTTGGGGTGGCCTGGGGAACCCTGGGGAACCCTGGGGAACCCTGGGGAACCTGTTCCACAGGAGCCTACACTCCAGCGACATCCGCCCAGCTCTTCACATCACATGACCCCTGAGAAGAGACATGGACTGTGCTCTCCGCATGTCTGGTCTGTGCCGGAAGTGGCAACTGACGGTGTCTTCAAAGGAGGTGATAAGATGGTCCCAGCTTACTGGTAACTCTAGTCCACCTTTCCCTGCCAAGTAGGAAAGTAGAAGCTATGCAGCCATTTCATTCATTCATTCATTCATTCATTCATTCATTCATTCATGTATTCAATAAAAGGTTATGAGCACCTGCCACGTGTCTTTATGTCTCTATGCATTGGAGTCCCTGGAAGTCCCCCCAGAGGTCCCTTCCCTACCCTCTTAGCGGTTCTGCCTGAAATTCAATCCTGTACAATGAACGAGACCGGTGAGAGTGCCTGATACGTGATGAAAGTGCATCCAATCCTCCCCAGGACCCCACCAGGAAGGCATTACTGTCAGCCTCGTTTTGCAGATGAGAAAAGTGAGGAGCAGAGAGGCCAACTGCCCTGTCCAAGATTACACAGCTGGTCAGCGGCAGAGCTGGGACTCAAACCTTGTTAGTCTGGCCCAGACTCCATGCTCTTAACCGCCACCCCCCAGCTCCTCTGTTGTGTATAGAACGAGGCACTAAGGTACCATCTGCACATAGGGAGCTAAGGATGGACGCCTTCCCTGTTTTCATATCCCACCTAGGAGGAGATAAACCACCACGGGTCCAATGGACAAACTCAGCCAGCCAGCCTGCCAGCTATCCACCCACCCACTTATCCTTCCTCCCTCCCTCCCTCTGCTCCTTCCTTCCTTCCTTCCTTCCTTCCTTCTTTTCTCCCTGCCTCCCTCCACCTCCCTCCCTCCCTCCTCCTTCCCTTTTTCCTCCTTCCTTCCTTTTTTCCTCCCTCTGTCCTTTCCTTCCTCCCTCCATTGAAAGACTATTTGCTATGCCTCTCCTGCAGGTCAGACATCCAGAGAGCTGCTCAGAAGCAGGTCAGAATCCTGGGGTGGCAGAAAAAGACGCAGAGCTCACCTCTGAGTAGGCCCCAGTTGAACACATCTTATCAGACTCCAGTCTACAACTCAAAGCAAAACAACAACAAAAAAACCTCCACCTAAAACCTCAGGATGAAAGCAATTTCTGAGAACTGGGATTTGTCTTTCTCTAACTGGACAGACAGACAGACAGAGAGGCTGTGACCAGACACAGATGCAATTATGAGCCGAGCCAACAACCCGCCCTGCACACTTCCGGAAACACGGGGAGATCTGGGGCGTCAATTATTTAAACCTCATTAACATAGCTCTGCATGTCTTTTTGGGGGCGCGCTCAGAACACACAGCATTGTTATCGTGGAAGAAAAGGGAGAATGAAATATTGATGGGGGCCGGCTTTGTTCTCCGCGCAGCGAGAGCGGGCGGTTGTAGGAAGCGGATCCCCGCCGCTGCGGCGGCTTTAATTAGGAAGGTCGGTGGCTTCTCGGGCGTCTTGGATGCCTTTAATTTCCACAGAGGGAAGCGGCTTCTGAATTTTATTGAACACAGTTGAATTTTTATTTTCAAAAATCAAAACAGAAACAGCTCTTGGCATCTGTGATGAGCGCTGGGTGTTATTTGCTCTTTAGAGATAAAGCTGTTTGTGTTCGGGGAGAGAGCGCCAGGGAAAACGGGGCTGGAGGTTTGTCCTGGGAAAGATGCTCGATGGGGAGATGCTCGTCAGCAGAAAAATAAGCCTCCCCTCGCCCAGCTCGGCCCCGGCTCCGGCTCCCGGCTCCCGGCTCCCGGGGCTGGCTGGCCCCAGCAATCCATTTGAGAATGAACAGTTGGAGCTGAGGTTGCGGGTAGTTAACTCTTGGGGCACTGGCGTCTGACTGGGCTCCAGAAGTTTCTGGGGCAGGAAATGAGTGGAGAGAAGGCATGGAGGCCCTAGGGACTAGGGGGGTGGGGTGGGGGCGAGAGCCAGGCCTGACCTCCGGCAGGCAGGGGAACTGGGGAAGGGGGAGGTGAAGGGGGAGCCCCTGGAAGGGAGGGGCCTGGATGGCACCCTCACAGGCCAGCGCCGTCTTTGAATGCTCAATCCCAGGCCCATGAGGGTGGGAGAAGAGCCTCAGCAGGGCCCCGTTAGGTTTAAGTAGCATCCTCCTTCCTCTTGCCTTTTGGGGTGGCTGGTATTCACGTGTCCTAGAAGCCTGGCACCTAGCAGGCCCTGGGAGGCCAGACAGACAGAGGGACAGAGGGACAGAGGGCCACGAATGGGGAGATGAACGCTGGGGTGGGGAGGCTTCACTCATTTCAGAAGCAAAATTTGAGCGGAAGGAAGGAAGGAAGGAAGGAAGGAAGGAAGGAAGGAAGGAGTGGGAGGGAGGAAGGACCAAGTATTTCAAGGTCAAGAGTGGCAAGCAGGGCACAGTATCTGCAAGGGCGTGGATGTGCAAGAGGACAAATCAGAAATTCACCGGAGTTGCCGCAGAGGAAGCAGATGAAAACGAGGTCTGCTTCAGGGACGGTGTCCCCGTGGGCTCAACCTCCGGATGCAAAGCAGATACACGAGCCCTGAGCTGGAGCAGCTCTGCCTGAGCCTCGGGGAGAGCAGGGACGAGGTACAGGCACACGCCCATCACTGCGCCCAGGCCGGACTCTGCAGGCAGGTGCTGGCTCCTTGCTTCAGTGGGAATCATGTGGGCGCACGAAATGCAGTCACTTCTTTAGCTACCAGAATGTTCCAGTTGCAACTGAGTGAGGCTAGAGTGTGTATTCAAGAAACATGGAGAATGCCTCCTGTCGCCCACACGGTGAGAGTACAGCCTGCGAACGCCCCCCCCCCGCCCCCAAACCCTCCCCCGCCCTGCCCCTTCCCCACCTCGCTGCATAGGGGACTCAGTTCTGGGCCTGCTGTCTCTTGATGGCCAGCACCTGAGTCTTGTCCGAGGCTGCCCTGGAGCTGCTGGAGCACACTCGGCCTGCATGCACAGAGCGGACCTGAGCAGGTGCATCCTCCCAGAGCACCCTGATGGGTGTGGCTAAATAAATGATGGGTCTAAAAGGCCTCCCCAGGAGGGCGACTTTTGAGTAGGCATCTAGAGAAGTTGGGGAGGGAGGATGCAAGCCACGAAAATAACCCACGTAAGAAGCTGAGAGTGTTCCACGGAGAGGCAACAGGCAGTGCAAAGGCCCTGGGGCAGCATGTGCGTGGACTGTTCAAGGACTATCAAGGAAGCCAGTGTGGAGAGGATGCGTGTATAAGGGGGAGAATGAAGGAGACGAGGATCATAGAGATCTGGGATGTGGGTCCTGCAGGGTCCCTACACCCCACTGTACAGACACCGGCTCTCATTGTGACTGTAGTGGGCAGCAGCAGAGGGATCTGGATCTCTGTCTTATGACAGCAATTACAACCCCATTCAGGAGCCCAAGAGGGACCTGGCCTTGCTAGGCAGGCCCTGCTCAAAGCGGACGTGTGCTGAACGGGCTTGCTCGGGCGGAGACTGGCCCCCCCTCTACAAGGCTTTTTGCACCAGCTGCCCCAAGACCACCTTCCTCTGCATCTGGTTGCACGCGTGTGCACGCAGACCTAAAGGGTCATAGGACACACGCTTGCCGAACCTGCTTTTTTCTTATTCACCAGACATTCCTCGTGCTCCTTGACAGGCCAGGAGCTTCTCTGGGCCCGGGGGCACCCTGGTGAGCAAGGCAAGACAGGGTCGCTGCCTGCGCAGACCTCACACCCCCATGGGGGAAATGGGTGATCAACAATGAGCAGAAAAACATGTAAACATATATTTGGGGGAGTGCCGAGTCCTGTACAGAAAAAATAAAACAGGTTGGACTGGTGGCACTCAACTGAAAAGCCCCCCCCCCCCACACACACACCCCAAGGGCACATTGACAATGTTTGGGGACATTTTTCATCATCATAACCTTTGGAGGTGGGTGATCCTGGCACCCACCCTCCAGAGATACTGCTAACCATCCTACAATGCACAGGGCGCCCTTCCCCCCAACAAAGAACTACCTGGCCCCCCAAGTGCCAGGACTGGGACGCTCTAAGGTAGAGGGGAAAGAGAGACGCTGGTGAAGAAGAAGAGCTATCAAAGCCCGGATGGTCAGGATGTGCTGCTGTTTCTTCATCTCATAAGAACCTGGGAAGGGCAGTGGGTCCAACAGCATCACCCCAACCATCCATTTCATTAGGGGCAACTGAACCCCAGGGAGAAGCCAGGGCTTGCCCACGTGTTTGTAGACAGGTCGTGCAGGGGCTGCGTAGCTCTCCTTACATCCAAGTTCACCCCCATTCATTAGCCCTGGTTGCCAGACACGGAGCCCCCCAGCCCCGCCCCAACTTCATAAACAAGGTTCGGCTTTGAGAGTCTCTCTCTCCCGGGCCCACACCCTCTTCGCTGTGACATTTCCCTCCCCCCCCCACCCCCCCCACCCCCCCCCACCCCCGTCTGCCTCCTAGGCCTCAGCCTCGCTGGAGGCTTTGATTAAAAATGCACCTCCTAATCTCATCAGAGGCCAGAACACATGCATATATGCAAATCAACATCTGCTCCTCTACTCGGGGAAGGATCTTCCCAGGGTGCTCTGGGAAAAGCGGCCCAGCCCAGCCACCTCTGAAGGGAAGGCTCCAGAACATCGGAAAGTCGCTTCACATCCCCTGGGCTCCTGATGGAAATTCACTCTTCTTGAAGGGGTGAATGAAGGCGCAGGCCCCGTGGGGCCCATCTCAAGCTGTGCTTCCTCTTTTATCCGGCCTCTTCTGTGCCACACGAGACACGGCTCCACCCCTGGTCTGGGGGAGCTCGCCCCGCTGGCCGACAAGGGAAGAGGCAGCAGGTGGTCCCTTCTTGGCTTTGATGGGTGTCTTCTTTGTCAACATGAAGGCCTAGGACCTTTCCCCGGATAATTACCGTCTGTATGTCTAGAGCCTACAACACCAGAGGCTGTATCTCCCTTGTGTGGACCAAAATGGCACCAGGAAATGGGGGTGAGGATGGCCCTGTGCTTGAGGCAAATGTTCCTTGTCTCGGGGCCCTGCTAGCCACTGGGACCTCAGCATTCTCTTCATAGAGAATTGCACGGAGGACCCATAATACACACATCCCATTGGCCAGAACTTAGACACATGGTCTCGTCTAGCTGCAAGGGAGGCTGGGCAATGCCATCTAGAGGTGCAACCAGGGGGTGCCGAGTGTTCAGGAGCAGTCTCTGTCCCTGAGACAACTTAGAACGGTAAGAGCCCTGCGAGCCCTGACCGGTCCAGGTCTTTGGCTGTGAGTAACACGGAGACAATATCGCGAGGAATTTTATCGGCAGGATGTCAAGGAGTCACCGGCATGGGGTCTGATGGGGCTGCTCTGAAAGCCTCGGACGCAGCCGCCACGGCCCTGGAGTCGCCGTAGGAATGGTCTGGCCACAAAGCAAGCCACCACTAGGTGAGGAGAGCCCTCCCAGGTCTTCATCCTGGCATCGCTGGGTGCAGGAACAAAGTCCCGTTGAGAGCACCTGCTGGGCCACGCCTCAGTCCCACACCTGACTCTTGTCTGGTGGCTTCCACCCAGCATAGTAGGCACCTGCATTTGTCATTCTGCCCAAACTACCCCTCTGAGGAAGAGGATGATCAGCCTCGTGTCGCTGGCCATTGTTCCGCCAAAGGAGAGAGCCACACAGAGGAGAACAGGCTTACAGACGGGAAATGGTAGGTCCCTGACGTTATGGACTAAGTCGTGTGCCCCCGAAATCCATATGTTGAAGCTCTAACCCCCAATGCGACTGACTACATTTGGAGAAGGGGCCTTTAAAGAGGTCATTAAGGACAAATGAGGTCATAGAGGTGGGGTCCCCAACCGATAGGACCAGAAATATAAGAAAAGGTAGAGACGCCGGAGTGCGTTCACTGAGGAAGCCGCCGTGTGAGGGCACATCTGCATTACATCTGTATTGACATCATCATGGCATGTGCAGCCTGAAGAGCCACAATTATTGGGTTGAATCGCACAAAACTGATAGTATTAGACCATTTTTGATCTATAAAAATGGCTCTTTCCAATCGTTCAACTCTGTACCTATAATTATAGCTCATCTATATCATCTACGTCTATATTTGCATTTTTCTATAAAAAAAAGATACGTCTAATACTAAATCTGGGAGGCACCCCACACCCCTACCCCCACCGCAGCCTGGCCGCCCTGAGATGGAGAGGAAGCTAGGCCTTGGGGATCCACACAGACTCCCTCCACTCCCTCTGCTGGCCAGGGGAGGCCTAATTCACTGACCTCTGACCCCTCCACGCCAGAAGGGAGAGATCAGTGGACCGTCTGACACGGAGTTGCTGTGACGGGCAGGGCGGTGGCTGCGCACAGGGTATGGGCCCCAGGGCGGCATCCCCTTGGACGGAGTCAGAGGCTGCCGGGCAGAGCCAGGGCGGAGGGAGGGAGGCCCTCTCTAGGCCCTGCCCGAGCCCGCCCAGCCTCTCCCTTCCTTTCCTGCTGCTTCTACCAGGGGAACTCGAGGTGACCACCCACCGCCACCCCAGTCCTGCCCTCCCGCCATCCCAATCCCGGCACAGGCGCGGTTAGCCCGGCCTCCGGGCGCCCCATCCTCCATCCCCGAGGCCTCCTGGCTGCCCCCGTGGCCCGGTGCCTCTCTTGCCGCGGGGCTGTTTGTGGAGCCGCCCAGGCAGCCCTGGCCCCTGTCTTCCTATTTAGACAAACAAACAAAAGCCGGTTCGGTTACCACGGCCGGGCTGTGCGGCGTCCAACACAAACCGAGGCCGCCCGCCTGGCGTCTCCAGATGCCCCGGGTTCGGTGCGGGCGCTCCCAGGACACTTGCCTTGTTCCCCCTTTGGCCTTGTTCCCCTTCCCTCCGTGACACACGTCCCCCAGCCCCCTTCACAGAGGCCGTGTGACATGGGGCCAGGGAACCCCTAGGCTGCAACAGAAGACTGGAACCTGGTGGTCCCCGGTCCAGCCTGGGCTGGAGCCATCTCGTAACCCCAAAGCCCTAGAACGCCCTGTCCACGTGATTTGTTTTTGGCCAATGGGACAGCGGCAACCGTGATGCAGGCAGAGATTTGAAAAATGTTTGAGCACAAGGGCTTGCCCTGCAGCTCCTAAAACCCTATTATAACCCGGGCTAGCCTTCTGGGACATGGGGGCCCAGACGGCATAAAGCCCATGTATCCCACTGCGACCAGCGTCACCCAGCCAGCCCCAGCTAGCCCACTGGTGGGCCACAGATACAGGAAGAAGCCGGGCCAAGATGAGCCAAATCCAGCCGAGACCAGAAGAAATGCCCAGCGAAGCTCACCCCAAATTGTCGTGCAGAATTGTGAAATGATAACCGGTGACTTGGGGATGTTTCGTCACGCAGCGAAAGCGAACCGAGGGTTCTTGCCAACCGACTACTCCTCAAACCCAGAAAAGTCCGAGAGAGATGCCATAAGTATTAGGAACCAGCTCCCACATCTGCATCTTCACACGGAGAGGCAGCCGGTACGGCATCCCCTTCTCCAAAGCCTGGGTCCTGACTTGCCTTTCCCCCGTGTCCCAGCCCCAACTCCTGTCCTCCCTGGACCCCACCCTCCCAGGCCTTGGCAAGCCTGCTCCATGGTGACCTCACCGTCCTACAAAGAGCCCAGGCAATAACCCAGTGCAAATCGGTTCATATTCTCTTACCTCAATTAAAAGTCCAAATGGGAATATTGGCAGCGGAGGCCCCTCGTTTGAAAATTGAGCCATATTCCCATTACCAGGAGCGTCTAATTAAAACATCCGTTAAAAGTCCATAACATTAAGTTAATGGGGAAAGCCAGGAGGAATTCAATTAGATTTTCTTTCTGCAAAATTAACATTAGCAACTTTATATATATAAAAAAAAATGTCTCCGATGCTGATTGCCATTCGTCAGAGGCTCTCGGGGCGTTGGGATGCGAGTCTCGTTTAGACAGTCTTAGAGGTCGGGCTGCGCTCACATGAGACTCTAGCAGGAGGAGGAAGCGAAGGTGCCAAGTCCTGGGCTGAGGAGATGGCGTTCTTGGCCTCGCACCCAGGACTTTCTAACAGTCCCAGCGCAGGAGGCCCCAGGCTGGGCATACGGAGCCCGGGTTCTGGGTGGGGCCTTCTGTCAAATAGGACCTGCCCCTGCACTGAGGGCCTGGGAGCCATTCCTGTCACGTCTGGGTTAAAACTAGGACACTAGTCCAGAGGCAGCTCCAGATCCCTCCTTAATGAGGGTCTCCTTCTCTCTCTCTCTCTCTCTCTCTCTCTCTCTCTCTCTCTCTCTCTCTCTCTCTCTCTCTCTCTCTCTCGGAGTCCTGACCATGCCTCCCCACTTCCAGGGCTTCCTACAGACCCAGGAATCCAGACCTCAGCTTCCCCTTCCATCCTCCTTGGCCCCTCAGATGCAGTAAAGCGTTACAAAGCCCAGCACGGATCCCTTGTCCAGCTCCCTCCCTGAACGAACACGACACTGAGGCACAAGCCAGCCAGAGCCTGGTCCCAGGTCACCCAGCACGCCAGAAGCACCCTAGAACCAGACTCCAGCGCTCCCGAGGCCCAAACACACGCAGCCTCCCCTGCCCCAGGCGGCCCCTGCGCGCTCCCAGGCTCAACTCTTGGAGATCAGACTCATTGGATCCTGGAGGCAGAACCCCAGGGCAGCCGAATCTGCCGTTGAAAACACAGTCAAGGTCACAAGCGGGAGGTGTGGTTCTACGCTCTCCACGGAGGGACGAGAGGCCTCCCCGCTGAGAATGCCACAGCTCAGTCACCGCCTGCCCGTCACAGCCACGGAACCACCGACACAGGACGTGTCCTTGAGATCACCGAGCTCAACTCCTTCCTGGGACCGCAGGTAACCGAGGCCCGCGAAGACCAGGACAGACGCTGAGACACGCAGTGCCCCTGCAGGGCAGGAACAGAGCCCGATCCCAGCTCCTCTTACCTTCAGCCTGTGGGTCTGCCGCAGACGCGGTCCACTGCCTGACCGACAGCCATCACGCACGCCCTGCCCTCCTGCTGGTCCAGCTGCAGCCAATGAACGTAACAGGGCAGCCCTCCGGGGACGGCGTCCCTCACCAGATGCCAAGGGGAAGCTCATTAGGAGAAAGCCTGCCTCGACCTCCTTCTTTCTGCACTGGATGCAGATGTGAAGGCTGGCCAGTCACCAGCCATTTGGGAGCCAGGAAGCAAACACGTGAGGTCAACATGCTAAGGACGGTGGAACTTAACGATGAAACAGACTTAGATCTTGGTCACGTGGTTGAGCCGCCAATCCAACCGGCTGCCCAAGATATCTTGTTATGGGAGAATCAGGAGCCTTCATTCATTTAGATCAGGTTTTTCCAATCCTTGAAGCTGGGGGCATTCCTAACGGACAAAGACACTTCCCACTTTCTTCCTTCCTTCCTTCCTTCTTTCCTTCCTTCCTTCCTTCCTTCCTTCCTTCCTTCCTTTCCTTCTTTCTTTCTTTCTTTCTTTCTTTCTTTCTTTCTTTCTTTCTTTCTTTCTTTCTTTCCTCACCTGAGGATATTTTCCATTGATTTTTTTTAGAGAGGGAAAGACAGAGAGAAACATTGATGCAAGAGAAACACATTGATTGGTTGCCTCCTGCACGCGCCCTACCAGGGCCAGGGCCCGGGAGAAACCTGCAACCAAGGTACGTGCCCTTGACGGGAATCAAACCCAGGACCCCTCTGTCCACAGGCCGATGCTCTATCCACAGAGCCACACCGGCTAGGGCTCCCCCACTATTTCTTAGCCACCCTTGGAGGTGGCCAGGCCACGGAGCGGCACGCCCACGTGGTGGACAGAGAAACTGTACTGAGTCTGTGTGGTTTGGAGCTGTCTTCCCTCCAACCCTCGAAAACTCCAGCTCTGCAGAAAAGACGTGCGTGTCGCCGAGCCCCCGGCTTGCAGGAAAGGGGGCGGAAACGCGTTCTCCAAACAAACCCTGTCCCAGCGCGGCTGTGGGTCCGGCTTTGCAGGAATATCAAATAGCCCTGAATCAGGCTCTGGTTTGGGAAGCTGCCGCCCGCTGGCTTCTCTGGGGCTTCGTCCTAGGAGAGCGGTGGTGGGGCCGCAGTGGAGGGAGAGGCAGCTTGATGGGTCTCGATTACTCAATGGAAAGTGGCTCCATTTTGAAAAGAAAAGAAAAGAAACCTTCTCCCCCTCCCCCCCCCAAAAAAAGTCCTGCCATTGGAGACTTTTAGCTGAATAAGGGCTGTTTCAATCGATCAGCAATAAGAGAGGGAAGGCATTTGGACATAAATTCCTGCTGGCTGAGCTCAGTAGACCACCCCCTTGCCTGCACCCTGAAGCCTGTTGTTAAAGCCACAGCTGAAATGTGTGGAGCCCCAGAACCCCAGCCTACTGCACCGATCCCCTGGGAGAAGCCGCCTCCCCGTGCTCAGCCCTGGGGTGCACGTGCCTTCTCACCCTGGGCTCTCCTCACCCTGAAACCGGCCCTTAGGGCACGGTGCGCTCTATGCTGCCCAGAGGAGCCGCTCTTAGAAGCCAGCGGTCCCCTGGCGGCTGTGCCCAGCCTCCCCGCCTGCCAGGCTGCCTATGTCCGGGATGGGATCCGCACACCAGCCCCATGGTTGCCGAGCTCGCTCTCTCCACCGTAATAAACACACCCTAGCACAGTGGTTCGCAACCTTGGCTGCACCCTAGAATCACCTGGGAGTCTTTTTAAAATCCTGATTTCTGGACCTCCTCCTCCGGAAATTCTGTTTCTTTGTTACTAAAGGTTGTGGCCCCACCCCATAACAAAAAAAAACAGAATTTCCGGAGGAGGAGGTCCAGAAATCAGGATTTTAAGAAGATTCCCAGGTGATTCTAGTGTGCAGCCAAGGTTGAGAACCACTGCCCTAGCATGTCCAGGGCCCGGGCACCATAGAAGTGCCTTTGCTCACCCGCATTGTTAGTCTAGGGCAGGAACGCTTGGCACGCAGAGGCCTTCTCCTTGGTGCTTGGCACTGGAGGGCTCTCTGTATCGTGGCGTCCTGCTCCCCAGGAAAGAGGCCTGGCCTGGCTGTCTTCCAGGTTCGCCCACACATCACCCAAGAGGGGGGGAGGCACCCCTGCTTCTTTGGTTCCTCGGGAAACAGAAGTGAAATCACTTGCTCAAAGGCCCACAGAGGCCAACGGCCGGAAGGACACGTCCAACTGTGGCTTCTACAGGCCCCTCCAAACGAGCTCAGGTCCACCACCCCGCTGCCCCGCTTCTGTCAACACGAGACCCCAGCCCTAGGGCGCCCCGGGTTCTCTGAGGCAGGCTGAGACCTCGCTCCCCAGGCCTCATGAGCCTCTGAGCGTGATGTGCTGCTCCATCTGCTTTGCCCACTGGATGAACATTCGAAAGCCCAGAGAGGTAAGGCATTTCGCCCAAGGTCACACAGCCAGGAAGCGGGGCGCTGTGCGGGCAGATGCGCACTCCTCCACCACCTCCTCGCTGCCTCTGGCAGGGCTGAGCCGGACGCACCGTGGGGTAACAGGCCCGCTGCCCCCTGCGCCGAGAGAGGAAGCTTTCTGACACAAATGATCAGAGGAGCCGGGTGACGGGAGAGGCTTTAGGCGAGAGCCAAAAAACAGCAAAGGATTCCGACCCAGAGACTGAGTTTTTAACAATAAATAAACGCCCAGATCGGGCCCTTCCCGTGGAAGCCTTGGGGTGCCTGCAGCCAGCATGGGGTGCCCAGGAAGCCGCCCGCCCTCGGCCCACAGGGTTCTCTGGTTATTGTCCAAACCGTTGGTGGGACAGGGTCTTGGGGGGGGACGATCTTCAAACCCCAGGGGGGAGGAGAAGTGAATATTTTGGGATGATCCCTTTTCTATATACAAACACAGAGGGCCTTAGAAGTCATATCGAGTGTCTGAATTTCCTGACTGTATATTAATCCGCTTTCATGTGAATTATGCAATCTTGTCGCAGGGGAGAGGAGCAGCTGGACGTTGGACGGGCAGCCCTGGAATCAAAGAAGACCCGTGCTGTGCTGTCGCCTTTGCCTAGAGGCTTCCGTGGGTTGGGCTGCTCCGTGGCGGCCTGTCTTCCTCGGGCCCACCGGGCAAATGTGTGCCCGGAAGGGGCCGGAGAGTTCAGGGCCAACGGCAGGGACGAGGGTGAGCGAGGGAGAAAGTCAGATGCCCCTTCAGGGGGGCTGAGGGTGGCTGTGCTGACATGCAGACCCAGTGAGAGGAGACCTCCTGATTTTTTTCAAGAGAAGCCAGAAACCCAGGTGTTCATGGGAAGTCTTCCCCTCTTTAAAGATCGATAACCAATTCTGATTCCTAACACAGGATGCAGGCCTAGAGGAAGCCTGTGCAGTTGCCAGTGTGTGGCCTCTGCAGGTTCAAGGTCAGGGGAAGGTTGCTTTGAGTGTGACTGTTCGACTTAGGCTGAAATTAAGCCACATCCCCCTCCCTTCCCTTCCCACCTCCTCAGACTCGTCACCCTACTGTGTTGAGTCTCCTGGTGTGACAGCATGAGCATCCTGCTGAATGTTTGGGTCCTCTCCCCCCGCCCAATTCCCATGTGGAAGCCTTAACCCCCCCGTCGGTGTAGCTGTCTTTGGAGATGGAGCTTCTGAGGAGGTAATTCAGGTCACATAAGGTCTGAAGGGTGGGGCCCTGGTCCATAGGATGAGTGCCCTTTCATAAGAAGAGACTTGGCCGGAGAGCTCCCTCCCTCCCTGAGCTCACACAGAGGGAAGGCCATGTGAGGACACAGAGAGCAGTGCCATCTGCAAGCCAGGGAGACAGCGCTCACCAGAAACCAGCGCCAGACCCCGGTCTGGGACTTCCAGCCGCCAGAGCCAGCAGAAGACACATCTCTGCTGTGGAAGGCACCCAGCCTGTGCTATTTTGTGGTGGCAGCACAAGCAGACCACTGCAGGGTGCAGGCCCTTGAAGACCCCCTTGGCACCCCACTGCATGAGGATGGTCCCCACCTCCAGGGCTCACTCATAGGATCAGCCGTGGCCATGAACGTCCCCTGTACGTGTCAGACCCGTATCAGGAGGGAGATGCTGACCATCCCCGAGACCCCTGACCACGTCATAAATATGAAGCAGGTAGGACTCTCCGTCTGTAGTCTCGGCCGTGCAAAGAGCGTACCCTTGGTTTTCTGAAACTGAATCAGGTTTCCGTTCCTTGGAGGGGCCGGGTAGGAACTGAAGGTCAGGCCAGTTGGGGTTGCCCTCCTGTCTCACTGCGGGTGTGGCCGGGCCCACGGGAGCTGCTCTGGGTCCCTCCGGTTGGGAGGGTTCTTGTGCAATCCTGCAAGGTGGGGGCCAGGCTCAGGGAGGCTGCTGCTGACCTTCAGGAAATCTGCAAGTTCCACCTGGGAGGAAGTGGCTGCCATGACCTCGGCTGCATGTGGCCCGTGTGGAGCTGTCCGGGAGGAAGTCCGGGCGTCGTGTTCACAACCAGGGAATCCTTTCCTCCCCGCTCTCCTCTGACTCGGTGGGTTGCAATGTCCCTCAAGGTCGCTCTTTATACCTGAGCCCGAAGCTTTACAACAGCAGCTGTAGAGCCTGGCTGGCGTGGCTTGGTGGTTAAATGTAGACCTATGAACCAGGAGGTCACGGTTTGATTCCCGCTCAGGGCGCATGCCCAGGTTGCAGACTCGAGCCCCAGTGTGGGGTATGCAGGAGGCAGCTGATCAATGATTCTTTCTCATCAATGTTTCTATCCCCCTCTCCCTCTCCCTTCCTCTTTGAAATCAATAAAAATACATATAAAATATTCCTGCTAATTTTCACCATGTAAATTATTTTAAACACACACACACTCACACACACACACACACACACACACACACACACCAGCAGCTGTGACATAGTGCCAGGTCCTGTGACATGGTCCAGACTCCATGCCAGCCAGGTGGATGGCCCAGGAGCACAGCTACTTCTTGGTCCAGCCTCGGCTGGATGGAGGCCAGCAGGCAGCCCCTCTCCTATGCAGCTACGGACACCTCTCGCTTTGGAATTTGCTGCTCTTCTCTCCAGTCTAGTCTCCCAGCCCCCAGCCCCCAGCCCCCAGCCCTGGGCTCCCCTGCCAGCTGCCACGGAGGGTCTCTTGTGGCCTGGCTCCCCACACACACTTCCTCTGACACAGCCGTGCACAGCTAACCCAGGTGGCTAATTTAAATGGTGCCAACCCTCCCTTCCTCTCTTCTTTCTTGTTTGTTTTAATTATTCTCCTTATTCGTAAGTCACTATTCATAACAGAAACCACACAAGCCCACGGGGCCAGCCAGACCTGCATTTGAATCCTGGGACTGACCTCGGACTTTATGAATGTGAGCTTCCGTTCTTCATTCACACACTGGGGCTCAGGGACCAGGAGGCTGAAGGGAGAAGAGACTGTGGATGCAATGCTGGTGTTCTCCCAGCGTTCACTCCTCTTGTGGGCTCAGAGGGCAATGGGGATGTGGCAACACAGGGCAGACAACCTCTGCCCCTTTAAGGAGCACCTTCACCCAGCTGCTTGAGTGAGGCCGGGGCGCCGAGGGACACGATACTTGCCCGGTAGCATCTCAGATGCTTTATGGGGCCATGGAGTGCTCTCGCAGAATAGGCCACACACATCCCGCAGCCTTGAACTTCGGGTCTACCTCTCCCAGCCGGGGTAGCTGCCGTCTCCGGCTGTGAACTTAAGCTTATTGTTATGGGATGCACACAATAACCCCAGAGCCAGGATGCTCGAGCCAGGGGCCGATGGGAAAATCCCCCACCTGTGGGTGTTGTCAGAGGATGACTAAATCGCCCTCATCTCCACCAGGGCCTGTCACAGTGGAGTCACGTTGGTCCGACACGAGTTGCAACCCTGAGGTTATCACACGGGGCCAGGGCAGAGATGAAGAGGGTTGCACCGTCACCTGGGATCACATCTCCTGGAGGCACCCACCTCTCTCTGCAGGGGTTGGGCTCGGGAACAGGTCTTCCCAGCTCCCGCCAAGGCAAGAGGCCGGCCCCGGGGAAAACCAGGCTTCCGCCACAGTCCCTTTCCAGAGTGGGTGATGGATTGAGACATATAATTAATGTACGTCTATATATTTTTATATAAAAACCCTTACAAATCACTTCCCTCGAGGCAGGTTTTAAATAATGGAAGACGGTAGATTACTGCTTTATTAGTCCCTTCCAGAGCTTATAAAAATTATCTTTCGCCGCTGGGAAGACATTTTATCAGAATTTATGGCGACTCGGAGAGTCTTGAGATGCCAGCCTCAGAGCTCAGTAGCTTTCGGCGGCTCCCTCCGCAGCAGGCAGGCCCTCTGTCTCCGCTCTCCCTGTAGATGAACATGCCCAACGTCATCTTCTTTATGAAATAAGACATTTGGCTCTCCGGTCCTGAGTGCGCTTTTTAATGACTATATAGACTCCAGTAGGCAAAACCCACTAATGCAGGCGAGTGGCCCTGGAGTGTGGGTGTGGGGTGGCAGAGGGGGATATGGGGAATCTGAAGAGAAGAAAACCCAGAACGTACCCCTTTTGGGGGAAGTTTTGACTTGGGGGTGAGCATTCCATGAATGGCTTGGGGAGATTTTCCCGGGCAAGCTTCCTGGCCAAGCCTGGGCGTCTCCACTATTCGTCAGAAGACTTCCTCCTGGGTCTTGGATTTCTCATACTGAAGGGTGCTGAGCTGGGCACTGCCATGTATGTGTTGTTAGGGAAACACAGGCTCTGCCCACCAAGAGTTTCCATCTAAAGCCAGGCAGCAGAAGGGGCTCGGGGGCCAGTGGCGAGCCACAGACCTTCGTAACTGGTCCACCATGAGGTAGGCTCTTGACTTCGATGGCAATGCAATGTTGCCATGGCAAACGAGGGCTTGATCAAAGGAATTGTCTCATGGACCAGGATTCAGACAGGTCGGGGTGTTCTTCATTCCATTCTCCCAGGGACCCTTTTCTATGGTAGTTTACAAACATTCGTGACAAATTATTTCACCTCTTTCGTCTCTAGATTGCCTTTCAAACTATTACACTGATTTTATTATTTCCTAGAGTATTTCCAACATTATTTTACGTTTGCTGGGTTATCTTCTTAAATATTTCAGCCCGGCTAGCTTTGTTGTCTTCTAGATTAATGTCTCAATTGCTTAACTCCTCTAGTAATTCGCGTTCATTGTATCTTACAAAAATCCATCACGTGTTGGAGATTAAAAAATAAAACTGGGCTCTGGCCACTGATGGTTTGAGAACTAAGGGATCTTGGCCGGCCTTGGTGGGGACCCAGGGGGTCGGTGAGGCCCTGAGCAGGGGACTGTGGGGACCTGGTTCTGGGCAGAAGGCAGCTACTCCTCAGGGCCCAGCTGACGTCTAGCAGAGAATGCATTCTGGGGGGCTGCTGTCCTTCACCCCATATTTGCACACTCACCCAGCTTTTCTTTGGCCCCTTCCCTCTGGCCCTGAGCATTCAGGACCCTCCTTCGGTCTCATGGGCAATTTTTCTGCACCGCCCTCTCCCTGCTCCTGTAACCAATAGAAATGAGCCGGAGTCAGAATAGTTGCTCTTGCTATCATCATTACAAACAATAACCACAAGGCCTCTTTTTAAAAATATATATATACTATTGGTTTCAGAGAGGAAGGGAGAGGGGAGAGAGAGAGAGAGAGAAACATCAATGATGAGAGAGAATCATTGATCAGCTGCCTCCTGCAACCTAGGCATGTGCCCTGATCGGGAATCGAACCGTGACCTCCCGGTTCATAGGTCAACGCTCAACCACTGAGCCACGCCGGCCCTGCAACAAGGCCTCTTAATTGTAGAGCGCTTCTATGGCAGAGACAGTGGTGGCCCACCCAAGAGTCCTGTGCCCCCTGCTGTCCCCAGCCTCACTGCCAAGAGCAGAGCCACACACTCATTCTGACCCACGGGCTATGAGCAGAAGTGACCAGTGGCATTTCAGTCCACAGCACGTAAAGGCTGGTGTGGACCCTCCAGACCTTTCGCACCTGCCGCGCTGACTTGGGAAGCCGTGGATTGAGATCGCGGAGCCAAAAGATGAGCCAGAGAACCTGGCAGGCGGCAGGGTGGGGGGGCGACGCAATCGTGTTTAAGCCACAGAGAATGCAGGGCTGGTGCGTCACTACAGCACCGCCTGACCTAACCTCATGCAACATCCCCGCTTCCCCAGCCCTTGGTTAAGCCATGACTGAATCTGCCCAGCACAGGAGCCCCAGAGGGCAGTCCTATAAAGACGATTGTCCCCAGAGGGGCTGTAAGGAAACCGAGGCTCCGGGAGCGGAAGTATTCGCTCGGGATCGCCCAGCTGATGAAGGGGGGATGTGGGACTCAAACCCGGGCCTCCGCGCCTGGGTTCAGCGGGCTTTCTCCACTAAGTCACAGGCTGACAATGGATCTCCTCTCCCAGGGGTATTCCTGTTTGAAGGCAGGGGCTTATGGAGACAACTCCTGAAGTGTACGGGGCACATTAACCCTCTGTCTCCCCCACAAGGGGAAACGCCTCCGTGCAGGCATGTTGCCAGGGCGCCCGGAAGGTGGAGGTGATGTGGGGGGTGCACAGGAGACGGGGATCCTGCTGCCCCCGGAGCCACGGCAGGAAGGTCAGCTGTCTGGCCTGTCTGTTGAGCCCTCCCTGCTGCCCAGGTCGGGGTGGAAGGAACTGGGACATCACTTCTGGCCGAGGCTGGGGGTGAGGGGTGGGACATGGCTTGGCCAGACACGCCTCATGGAGGCTGCACAGGCAAACTCCTTCTGACCTTGACCAGCGCTGCCCCGCGTCCGGTCCCACCTCCTTCCCCAAAGAGGGCGTCGGGCAGCCTTCCAGGATGGGTTTTTATTCCTCTTAATAGAGAAATAGGAAATGAGCCGTAAGAGAAAGTGAGGAGTTATTGCTGCTTTTAATCGCTCTAAAAATATCTCCCCGGGGCTGCCTGGGAGTTCACTCCCGGGTGCTGACCCCGTGTCCCAGGGAGACGTGGTCAGACCCCGTCTGGGTGGGGCTCCGGAACCCCGGGTCCCCTGGCTCGGCTCGGCTCAGGCCACTCCAAGGCTCCCAGGCCCGGATGCTGTGTGGCTGGCTCTGCGAAGGGTCCGCCAGGGGTCCGAGGCCTGTCTGTGCCCCAACCCACAGCGACATCCTGGGCCTGTCTCTCCCCTCGTCACTTGAGACCTCTGCATCTCCATCTATAAGAAGAAGGGCTTGTGTCCTGGCGGGTTGCTAAGTGGTTAGAGCATCGGCCCCTGGACGGAAGGGTTGCGGGCTTGATTCCTGGTCAAGGGCACATCCCTCGGTTGCAGGCTGGATCCTCACCCCTGTCGGGGCCTGTGCAGGAAGCAACCAATCAGGGTGTGTCTCTCACATGGATGTTTCTCTCTCTCTTTTCCTTCTCACTCCCCACCATGCTCTCTGAAAGAATCAATGGGAAAAATATCCTCAGGTGAGGATAAGCCAGGGGTGGGCAAACTTTTTGACTCGAGGGCCACAATGGGTTCTTAAACTGGACCGGAGGGCCGGAACAAAAGCATGGATGGAGTGTTTGTGTGAACTAATATAAATTCAAAGTAAACATCATTACATAAAAGGGTACGGTCTTTTTTTTTTTTTTAGTTTTATTCATTTCAAATGGGCCGGATCCGGCCCGCAGGCCGTAGTTTGCCCACGGCTGGGATAGACACACAAAACAAACAAAACACAGAAAAAGAGGATTTTTCTTCCCAAGGTCCCTTCTGCCGTTAACACCCTCAGGGGCCTTCCCACACATCCCTTTCTCCCGACGGCACAGGCCCTCGGAGGGACCCTGAGCCAGTCAGCACGAGGCATCGCCAAATTCTTGTCACTCGAGAGGTGGACACGTGTCTTAGCTGCTCATCCCATAAACGAACAGCCACAGGCTCCCGGTCAGACCCAGTGAGCCAGCGAGCGGGGGCTCCTCCAACGGGGTATTTATAAACGAAAACGAGCAGATCCGAGAGTTTCCTGAAGACTTGACTCAGCGCTTGGCTGAGCCGCCGCCGGGCTGCCCTGCCACCCTCGGCAGCCTCGCAAAACGCTACCACACGTCCCCCCGGGCAGCGCCGTCACACGCGAGATGCCGGGCACCGTGGGGGCCGCCGCGGCCCGGGGCCTGGTTTGCAGCGGCTGCTATTCTTACGTTTTAATTACGAGTGGCTGCTGGTTGGCTTCCCTCGTCATCAGGGTGCTTGTGGCGGGTGCTGGTTAACCCCACGGCGGGCACAGGGGCACATTTGCACCAGCGCAGTGTGGGCCTGTCATTTTCCAATCACCGCCAGACTCTGAAACACGGAGGTGTCGCCGTCGGCCTATGACTCAGCCCCGGCCCTGCCCACTCTGGTGGACTTGCACGTACAGCTCCCTCCGGGGCTCCCACGGGGCTCGTCCACGGGGTGGCTGCCTCCTCCTCCTTGCTGGCAGGGGGTGGGGTGACATGCATGGTCTGCGGGCTTTGGTTTACCCTGAGTGGGCTGTAGCGCAATTGCTGGGGAGCCAGTGTTCCCGAAGATTCTAGGATTGAGGTGCCGGGGGGTTGAGGTAGGAGAAGAGGAGGAGGGAAAAGTGGAAGGCACAGAGCTGGTGACCCCCCCCCCCCCGGTCAATCAGAATCTCCATGGTAGCTTGCCTCCAGGGCTCTAATCCTGGGGGGGCTGGGGAGGCGGGGGGGGGGTGGAGGGGGGCTGGCATTCGGCCGTGAGCAGTGATTGTCTCATCACTGGTGTCTGTTACGGAGAAGACCCTGACCCGACCTCACATCATTGCAGTACCACCAGGGAGTTAGGGTTTTGTGGTGACAAGGAACAGAAATCCACTTGAGCTCTGGTAAGCAAACACGGGGCTTATGACAGGGACACCACGTCATTAGCAGCATGGACAGGGGGGTGGAGCATCCGTCCTGGAGGTAGGATGGGAACAAGGGCAGCTTGGGACACCAAGTCCGGGTGCCGTGACCGGGACAAGGGTGACAATCACGGGCGTTCTTTATGGAGTTTCCCTAAACCCTTGGTGCCTCTTCTTATCCAAGCCTCACGACAACCCTATGGGGCCAGAACCATTATTATACCCATTTTGCAAATGAGAACACCGGGGCACAGATAAAGGAAATAGCTTGCCCAGAGTCACACCGCTCATCGGAGGCAGAGCCCGTAGCCTGCCTCAGTCTAGCACAGTGGTTCTCAACCTGTGGGTCGCGGCCCCTTTGGCGGTCGAACGACCCTTTCCCAGGGGTCGCCTAAGACCATCCTGCATATCAGATATTTACATGACGATTCATCACAGTAGCAACATGACAGTGATGAAGTAGCCGCGGAAATAATGTTATGGTTGGGTCACCACATGAGGGACTGTATTTAAAGGGCCAGAAGGTTGAGAACCACTGGACTCTAGCAGGTCATTGCTCTGCATGGCCGTCTGTACAACTTTCTCCTTCAAGGGTATAAAAAACAGTCCCCCAACCTCCTTCTTGAGGTTGGGGGCCACAACCACCCCTCTCTGGCTAGCCCCTGGGATTTTACTATGGCCTATGGTTTCCCTACGCCCTGCCCACACCCGTGTGCTCCTTTATTAAAACCTCATGTGGCCTTAATCTGAATGTGCCATCTGCCAGAGGCCAGGACTAGCCTGCTTCAAACACCGTGGATGACAAAGCACCATTATTTGAGGCCTTAGTAAGACAGAGACAAAATGTGGCCAGTTAAACAATAGCACCCCATTGCCTGCGGAGCCAGGGCCAGCGTGCGAAAACGGGCGCCTTAAAATCAGGGGCACAGCGAAGTGTTCCCACTCCGTGGGTGAAGGGATAGCAACACCAAGACATAACTCACCTAAGCCAGCCAGGCGATGGCTGAGCCGAGGTGTCACCCAGACAGTTTTTCTGGGTGTGGAGCAAGGCTCTAGGGAAATGCTGGGGGTTTGGGGGGTACGGCGCTTACAGCTGAGGCCAGGAGGGAGAGGAGAGGGCTGGCCTGAGCAACCTCTAACACGCTGAGTCTGAAGGTTTGGGGTGTCAGGCACAGGGGCTGCTGGGCAGCCCAGGGTGGGGGTCCCCGAGAGCACAAAGGCCAGAGCCCCCTAGCGGAGAAGTCCCAGGCTGCCTGGGACAGTGGGAGGCCCCAGATGATGCCCCAGCCTCCCCCAAGAGGCCCTGGCCCCCCCAACGCGGGCTTTCCAAGTTCAACATGTCATCCGTGGACAAATATAGCCCAGGAGAAACCTAAATAAATGAGTGGCTGCTCGGGGCCGCAGGACAGCTCACCATAATGCGGGCGTTGGGGTTTCTGCTTGAGACACAAACAGCACATTCCTCGGCCGAAATAGCCGGGTGGAGAAACGGGCATTGTCAGACGGGAACACCCGGCCGGGATGAGCCAAACAAGACAGAAATAGGCCCCGGCCGCCACATGAAGGGAGCTCGTCCGCACTGGCCCGCCCAGCCTGCCCGAGTGGCTGCTGTTACCTGGGGAGGCCGTGGCTCTACCCCCCCCACCCCCCACCCCCCCCGTCTAGCTGGCAGCAGCTCCTTCCTCAGACAGGGGTCCTGGGGGGGTGGAGAGGGGATGTGGGTCCTGGTAGTCCTGCCCCTTACACACACACACACACACACACACACACACACACACACACACACTCGTGGACTCGCCAGTCCACAGCGCACATCCCCTCACAGACACACAGGCACAGAGCATGCACCTGCAAGTCCAGAAATGCATACATAAGGTCATGCAACAATGCACACAGATTCAGGAGATGTGCACACACAGGAACACGGACGCACACATAGGACACGAAGTCATGCACACGTCCGCAGACACAGGCATGCACTCACACCTGTGGCAGCGCACGCATGCAGAGACCCACACACCCATGCCCACCTACCCTTACACACACCACACACACACACACACACACACACACACGGGAGCAGATACACACCAGCCCGTGGCATCCACCCACAGACACTCACATAGATGCACAGGCACATGCACATGTATGTGCCCACGTAGCTCTACACATGCGAACAGCCGTGTGCACAGAGTCTCAGTCACATTGTCCCTGGCCCTGGGGGCATCCTCCGTCCCTGGTCATGATGGTGCCAGACGGCGCTGGGCCAGGCTGCTGCCGCCTCCTCTGAAGCAGCAGCCACAGACAGGCGGAGGGGGCTCTGGGACGAGAGGGCCAGGGAGAAGCTGCCAAGGAAATCCAGGACGTGTCTTGCTCTGCACCCTGCACGCCCCCAGCTCCCAGCCAGCCTCTCCGGGGCATTTGCAGAAGGGGATCAATGACAGAGCAATCCCACACCCTCCTGGAGCCTGGCCCCGGCACGTCCACCGCTCGCAGGCACCGCCTTTGCCGTGAACACCCCTCCGATCATGAGGGTCTGGGGGCCAGGGACTCTGGTAGCGATGCTCACCTGTGTGCCCAGAGCCCAGCAGGTGCCTGTGCTGAGCACCTACATGAATGGACGGGTGACGTACAGAGCAGGGACTGGCATCCCACTTCACAGCTAGGGAGACTGAGGCCCGGGGTCGGGGCAGCTCTTACCGGCTATCCTCAGCCGAGGCAGGCTTGGCTTGACCGTGGCCTTGGTGGGTCTGTCCCCGGGTACTGCCCCCATCTGAGGAGGCCCTTGATACCCTCCTCCTCCTCACATCAGGTCTGGCTGAAACCCGGACAAGGCACGGGGTTCCTGGAGCCTCTGGGCGTCCCCCCTGGCTCTGCCCTGCCCCAGCCCCAGGGTCCAGAGGGGCTGGTGGCTCCAGAACAAAAGCCCAGTTCCATCACCTCCCCAACCCCTTGGAGCGCTGGCTACCAGCTCTTGTCCCAGCCTTAGCTCCCCCACTCCACACCAAGGCCCCCCAAGACCTGGGGTCCTCTGGCCCCCGAGACCAGGCCGGAGGGAAGGAGGACCAGCTGGAGACAGCAGGGATCAGTGATCAGCGGAGGTCACACAGGGCTGCTGTGGGGAGGACCGGTGTCTCCAGGCAGGAGCCCAGCAGACATTCGGACACAGGGTGTCAGGCCCCGAAACCAAGCTCCTGGCCTCAGCTCAGAGCAAGAAGGGCGACCGCGGAATTCCCCCAGGAAGCCATGCTTTTCAAACTTTAAATTAAGGTATCATTTACGTTCAGTTCAATTCAACCTTATGGTGTACAATTCCGCCGGTTTAACAAACACAATCAAGATGTAGACGAGTTCCGTGGACCGCCCCCCCCCCCCGCCCCCCGAAAGGTCCCGGAGTCCCTCTGTAGCCAACCCTTCCCCCGCCACCTGGCAACCACTGTTTTCTTTCAATAGAGTTTGGCTTTTCAGAATGCTATGTACCCGAGATCCTACATATTGTAGCTACTTCATGCGCCATTCCTCTTTGGTAAATTCCTACAACTGGGGTTGCTGGGTCACAGGGTAAGTACATATGGGACTTTCTGAGAAATCTCCCAATTGTTCTCCCAAGTGGCTGTACCCGCCTGCATTCCCGTCAGCCATGAGTGACAGCTCCAGCCGTTGCTGCTGTTACTGTTTTCCCCTCTATTCAACAGGTGATAGCAAGTACTAACTCAGGGATGGCGAACCTTTTGAGCTTGGTGTGCCAGCATTTTGAAAAACCCTAACTTAACTCTGGTGTCGTGTCACATATAGAAATTTTTTGATATCTGCAACCATAGTAAAACAAAGACATATTTTTTGATATTTATTTTATATATTTAAATGCCATTTAACAAAGAAAAATCAACCAAAAAAATGAGTTCGCGTGTCACCTCTGACACGCGTGTCATAGGTTCGCCATCACTGGACTAACTAGAAACTCCAACCGATAGAACAGGTCAGTGGAGCTTCATTCTCTCGAGCCCTAGCAGTAGGTTGAATGGTGGTCCCCCAAAAGATATGTCCGAGCCTGAACCTCTGGGATCTGTGAACGCGACCCTATTTGGGAAAAGGGTCTTGCCAAGTGTGATTAGGTGATGGGGTTTAAGATGGGATCATCCTGGGGTACCTGGGTGGACCCTAAATCCAATGACAAGTGTCCTTATAAGAGACAGGAGAGGAGAATAGACGGGGGAAGAGAAGGGGATGTGAAGATAGAGGCAGAGCGTGGAGTGCTGCAGGCACCAGCCAAGGAACTCTAGACTCGAGCCACCACAGGTTAAAGAGGCCAGGCAGCTTCTCCCCTGGAGCCTTCAGAGGGAGCGGGCAGCCCTAGGAAACGAATACATCCCTGCAACTACTATTATCATCCCATTTCACAGATGAGAAAGCTGAGGCACAGAGTGAGTACGCTACTTGCCCAAGGCCACACAGCTGGTAAGGGGCAGAGCCAGGATTCAGATCCAGAGCTGGCACTCCTAACCACGAAGCCCAACAGGGAGAGGTGATGTGACTTGGTCACTGTCCCTCAGCTGGAAAATGGCAGAACCAGGATTTGAACCCAGGACACTAACTGGAGAGTGTACCAGGTCTCCCTGAGGCGCAAGTACCACTCTTAGCTTTTCCCTAAAGGGCCCTCTTGAGGCCTCTGCCAAGCTGCCTTTTTCCTGAAATGATGGGGGGCAGAGGAGCAGGTCTGTGCCAGGAGCGCCCCTCCAAATTGGACCGTCCTCCTGGCCGACAGGGCCCCAGGTTGTACTACAAGAGGCCGTGATTTATACAGCGCAATCCGACACCTGCTCGCTTCATCTTCCCACAATTAAGCAGAGCCCCTGTGGTGACAAACGGCCCCACGCCCATGGCATGGCTGCTCCCAGGGACCCTGCTCTCAGCGGCAGCCCCCGGAGCTCATCCATCCTTTCCCGGCTGCCCAGGTTGGAGCTGATAAATCAAGCTCGCTTCAGAGCCAATTACAAGGTCATCACTCAGAGCGGAGGGAGGACTGCCTGGAGTTTCTGAACTTCATATTTTATCGGAACAACTGGCAGCGCGCGGCCACTGACCCCTCACCTCGGGAGAGGCATGGCTTCCAATCCATCAACACAGCCCGCCTGCCCGGAAGCGAGCCACCTCCCCTCCATCTCTACGGGCTCGGTGTTCAGCCCTCAAGGAGGGTCCATGGACACAGGGGTGGGAGGGCGGCCCTATTCTCTCTCCCCACCCTCTCTCTCCCAAAGCTGCCCCAAAGCCCTCTTGCTTTTGTGTCTCTGGGAATACAGTTGAGCATCAACCGATGCAGGGGCGACTCCAGCCTCAAAGAGTTAGTTGGAGTTTGACATTTACAGTGGAAATCCAGGCTCCATCATGCCCTAGTGTTTGTGACTACGGGCAAGTTACTTACCTTTTGTTAGCGTTGGTTTTCCCATCTGTGAAATGGGTCGTGGGAATTAAATGAGATGATACATGCAGAGTATTTGACTCTCTACAGGGTCCCTGCTTAAAAAAAAAAAAAAAAAAAGCCTTTCTCATTATGAACATACTTGTTCTGTTTCTAGACAACTCAGAGGAACAGAAGATGCTGAATGATGGGCCTGTGCAAGGTGGGACCTCTATCTCTCTTCATGCAAAGGCTTTGGGACAACCCAGAATCCTTTGGGGTTCTTGAGGTCAAGGCTGCCCTTCGGTGGGCAAATGGGTCATCATGGCAGCTTTGCTTCCTTTCCAGCCCATGGAGCTTCTGATTTATTCCCATGGCTGCCTCCAGAGGGGAATAAGCAGCCCCCTCATGATCACTTCATCCTTGTATAAAAATATTAACCACATTTATTAACCTGGCTAGATAAGTTAAGGTTGGGTTCTGATTCATAAAGTGAAAAAAACGGATTGAAGGTGGCTTGAACCAGTGGTCCTCAAAGTGTGATACCCATACTAGGACCTTCAGCATCACCCAGGAACATTTATAATAATAAAAACATGATATGCTAATTATACTGAACAGCCAAACGACCTTCCGGATGTCCTTCCGGATGAAGCTGCGGCAGCAGGGGCCAAGGCAGAGGCCTTTAGGGGCGATCAGGCAGGCATGCAGAGTGGTTAGGGGCAACGCGGCAGGCAGGCGAGCAGTTAGGCGTGATCAGGCAGGCAGGCAAGTGATTAGGAGTGATGAGGCAGGCAGGCAAAGTGGTTAGGGGGAGATCAGGCAGGCAAGGCAGGCCAGCAGTTAGGAGCCAGCTGTCCCAGATTGTGAGAAGGTACAGACCAGGCTTAGGGACCCCTCCCCGCCCCCGTGCACGAATTTTGTGCACTGGGACTCTAGTGTGAGAAATAAAATCCTGAGGCCTCCACCCTACTTTTGTTTTAACCAAGCCTCCACGTCATTCTACTGCATGCTAGAGTTTGAGAGCCACTCGCTGAAACAAAAGCAGAGGTTAAGTCTCCATCCTTTAGAAGGAATCCAGAAATAGTCAGGGCCAGTGTGACACTTCCATCGCTCTGTTTCATCATCATCATCAACATCATCATCAGTGGATCCATTCCCAAGATCATGTTATACTCCAAGATGGCTGCTGGGGCTCTAGCCATCACATTTGCCGTCCAGATGAGGAGGAGGAGAACGAAGCAGGGAGGGGGCAGCAACAGGCTTGCCTCTCAGGTGAGGCAAACGCCTGTAATGTTCCTGGAAACTCCACCACCATCACCACCAATAACTCCTACTCATTTCTCATGAGTCATCCCTAGGTTCGAGGGAGGCCAGGAAAGATAGTCTTTTATCTGCTTACCAGAGTCCCAGTGCACAAAATTTGTGCACTGGCTGACGATCAGGGCCGATCGGGTTCCCCGCCTCCCTGCCTCCCGCCTCCTCCTTCCCTCACTCCCTCAGCACCCCGCCCTCGCCCCTGGTCGCCCACTATGTTCCGTGCTGCCCGCTGGTGGTCAGCACACGTCATAGCGAGCAATCGAACTCCTGGTCTCCCGGCCGAACTCCCAAGGGGACACTTTGCATATTAGCCTTTTATATACATAGAAGATATTTGCTTTCCGAATAAAGAATCACAGGCCTGTAGGTGATGAGGAAGGGCAAAACAGACACTGGGTGGGCATCTAGCAGACTCTCCCACATAAACACTCTCTAATCCTCCCACCCGTCCTCAGCGGGAAATGTGATTATTTCCTCCACTTTACAAATGAGAAAGAAGACCTTCAGAGAGATCAAGGTCAAGTAGCTAGAAGGTGCTAATTAGCTTCGGCTGAACCACTTTGCTCTCTTGCCCTCCGAGCCCTGGCCTTGCTCTTCACCTGCAGGGGCAGCCTGGGGGGTAGACATGGGCTAATGACATCTCTCCCCTTTTCCAGACCCTACAGATTTAATCCCCCTCCCTTCCAGATTCAAAAAGGGTTCCAGGCCTGATTGGGGTGGAGGATGGAAAGGAAAGAGGGGGCAGGGAGGGGGGGTAGACCTTCCCAGAGCCCAGGAAGCCCCTCTCCTTCCAGCGGTAAATAAGAAACTTAATTAGCGAGTCAAGTGTGCCAGGCAAGTAATCCTCAGGCTTTTGGAGCATCTGCTTCTGTGTGCTCGGAGGGAATATTACGAGCTCCCCTCAGCCTGGGCACTGAAGCACATGCCTGCCTGGACTCCGGGGTTGGCGGGGGGGGAGGCAGGTGGGGGGCTCACTCAGCAGGTGAAGGCCAGGGTTTCAAGGTGAGGAGTGGTCTGGGGGTGGCTGAGGCTGACCACGTCTCCTTCTGCAGGAGAAGCTGTAACAGTCCTCTCTGGAGGCACAATGACCCCTTGGAGTGGACCCCTGGGCAGCCCAGGCTGTTGGGGACCAGTGACCCGAGGGCATTGGTGAGCCTGGGGACCTGGCAGCCTGGGCTCTGGCGGGTATGGACGGAAAACCTTGGGCAAACACTTGGCTTCTCCGAGCCTCCCTTTGCCTGGCGGCACACAGGGAATTCACAACGTGACTTCCTGAGAGGGCCATTGAGAGGGTGGAACGAGACCACGTATGCGAAGGCCAAGCACATGCCTGACATAAGAAATACTAAGTAAATATGAAGTGTTATTGTTATAGGGATGGCCCTTCCCTCCTCCGCGGCGGGGTGCTGGCATATCCCGGTCCAGCCCTGACAACAGGTTCAGGAGTGAATTTCCCGCTGCCCTGAGAAGAGTTCGTGAATCCTCTTAGGGATTCTGAGGGTTCTGAATCCGGGGGTGTGGGGGGCCGGGGAATGTCCTGCTCACCGACTTATCCCCATATTGACCCCTGTTTCCCGGATCTCTGCCATTAAGCAGGGCCATGTGATTGGTGCTGGCCAGGGAGCCAAAGCGTTTATTTAAAAGCCGATTCTCAACCTCCCAGTGGTCTGTGCAGCGGCCACGGAGGCCATGTGCTGAGATGTGGGAGCCAGTGGACCCCTGTGACTGCATGCAGGCCAGATGCCCTGGAGAGGTTCATTCATTTGCATGGGACTTCTCCTGGGTGACAGTGACCTTCTGTTGGGCTGTGGCATAGAGATATCAAGGTGATGTTGTTATTGCTGCACAGCCTCGCTTAGCCTGACTAACCCAGGGTGGCTGGACTATTTGATTCTATCCTGGTGATCAGCCCAGGAACTCACTGGTTGGCCCGCTGAGGAGGGCATTTCTAACAATGCATTGGAAAAAATACTGTTCACAGGCAGACTCTATGAAGAGGAAATAAATTCATCTTAGACGCAGCCTGTCTACTGTCAGGGTCCAAGGATAGGGCGAGGAAGGATGCTACAGGGCAGCGGGGGGCGGGGCGGGGGTGCACAGGGTCCTTCAGGGGGGAGGGCCAGGAAGTAGGAGCAAGAAAGGAGAAGCAGAGAGAGCAAATCCCCATCTCAGGAGACTCTGGTCCCAGGGAAGGGACCAGAAGTGACCGCTTTGTGCCACCTTCAGTCTCACGTGAGTTTGTAATCAGCTTGAAGGTAAAGCTGTGACGCTTCTGCTCTCCTCCCCACCCTGTATCCATCCCTGGAGTCTGGGAAGAGAGGAAAGAAATGTGACTCCAGCCCTCAGTGGGCATCCTGCTAGAATAAGTCCCCTTACCAGGGGACACTCAGGACCTGGTCCCAGCCAGGCCCCTCCCCGCACCGAGGAGGGCGTCTCTCCGCCATGGCCACCAGCCAAGCACAGCTCATTTGCTTCAGAACCTTAACAACAAACACACAACCCCCCGCCCCCCCCCCCAACCCTGGGCCTCTGTCTCCCTCCTCCCCCGGCTGATGAGGGGGAGCAGGAAGGGGCTGAGGTTATTGAAATGCTATTTTAAACTCCACGTCGATGTTAACCAAAACCTTGAGGCTGATTAAACACGACCTTCGGGCTCCGGCTCCAAAAGGCATGAGCTCCCATCCTCCCGGCAGCTCCGGGCTTGTTTATTGGTTTGAAAGCCCTTAAGGGGCCTGCCGAGCGCAGGGGTGAGCGGGGGGAACTTTAATATCTAAAGGGAGAGATCAAAAGCAGTTGACATTTCTGGCAGAGCGCGAGCGCGTATGTATCTTTATATGTATAATGTTATAGCGCAGCAGAAGGGAAAAAGGCATTTCTTCTCTGGGTTAAATCAAATCAGGCCACATGTTCCTGATCTTGACTGTGTTGTCTTATAATCCAACCAAATTTAACTGACATTGAGCATTTCTGATCTGAACAGTTAATATGGGAATTTGGCCCAAATAACTTTAGATACATTCTGAACATGAACTCGGTGCAATCATCAGAAATGATGGGAAAGGCCTCTCCCAGCGCCCCTCCGCGGGGCGGGGGGGGGGGGGGTTGGGGGGGAGCAGGCAGAGGGGCAGCTGGTGGGCAGGGCTCCTGACTCAGCACTGTTCCTTTGCCGATGGAGTTCTGAAGGGAGAACGCCTCCACGTGAGAGCACGCTGACCCTGAGCCCCTGGGATTTGTTTCTGGCCACCCCGAAAAAGAGAGATGACTTTGATTTGGCAAAAGCATCTAACGGGCCACAAGGTGAAGGAAGATCCTTGGAAGGTGTGTCTGAATTGATCTCCCTTCAGTCTCCTGGTAACCGTGGTGAGGACATTTCAGTGCAACGTTGGGTGGGAGTCAGGAAGGACAATAGAATAGGGGCCTCTCCAAGAAGCTGGCCCAGTGCTAGGCACGGAGCAGGTGCTCCGTCGACGTTGATGGAACAGATTTTGAATAAATGTGATAGATTCAAGGAGCCAATTACTCAATATCCGTTTCCTGTCCTTCTTCCTTGCTAACTGAATGCTGTTTGAGTTCCAGAAGGCAACATGCCTAGTCCTGGGTGATGAAACACGATGGATGTTAAACTAATCGTGAAAGTCATATTCTGTTTTCCCAGCTTCCCTTGCAGCTAGGGGTGGGCACGTGACCTGGTTCTGGCCGACAAGACTTCAGTAGTGTTGTGCTGGAGGGGTTCAAGGAGAGCGTTCATCTTCCTGGTCCAAGGAGGCAGGTGAGGGTGCAGTGCCTGCTTCTCCCCCCGCCCCTCCTTCCGACCTTCGGGGAGGACTTACCGTGGCGGATGGGCAGCTGCCATCCAGGGTCGTCCATTTCAGGCCACACTGCAGAGCTGCCCCTGAGGAGCCTCTGCCTGTCCCTCTTGCATCTGGATTTGGCTACATCTCCGATTGTCTTCAATGGGCTGTGAAAGGAAGTAGCACATGTCACGTTGGGGGCCACGACTCTAAGAACTGGGTGTGCCGTCTCCATGCTCTCCCCTTTCTCTCGGTGGGTCTGATCGACAGAGATGAGGCCCTAGGGCAGTGGTTCTCAACCTTCCTAACGCCGCGACCCTTTAATACAGCTCCTCCTGTTGTGGTGACCCCCAACCATAAAATTATTTTTGTTGCTACTTCATCACTGTCATGTTGCTACTGTGATGAATCGTCATGTAAATATCTGATATGCAGGATGTATTTTCATTGTGACAAATTGAACATCATTAAAGCACAGTGATTAATCACAAAAACAATATGTAATTATATATGTGTTTTCCAATGGTCTTAGGCGACCCCTGTGAAAGGGTTATTAGACCCCCAAAGGGTCGCGACCCACAGGTTGAGAACCGCTGCCCTAGGGGATAGCATAGCTACACAATGGAAGGAACCTGGGTCCTCAAAGCACCGTGAAGGGGACACCACCCAGTGACCAGAAACACCTGCAATGGAAGGTTGAGGGGGGCGGGGGAGGGACCCTACAGGTGAATTTCTATTGGGCGAAGCACTAACATTTACAGGGGTGTTTGTTACAGGGCTGATGCTATCCTAACTAACACCCTTATTTTCTGTGTGAGTTTAAACAAGTTGCTTAACCTCTCTGTACCTGGTTTCCTCTTTGCAAGTTGAGGACAGTCTGTGGCACCTGCCTCCTCAGATACTTGAGGGAAAGAAGTACATAAAGAACTTAGCAGAACGTCCATCACACAGGAAGCGCTCATTGCATGCGAGACAAATCTCATGACGATGATCATCGTTCCTGAGTTGGGAATGGGCTGGATGGCCCCAGAGTCCCTTGGCGCCTTGGGGTTCCGAGATTCTCTAGGTGGCTCAGGTCCTGAGTGGAAAGAGCAAGGAGATGTGTGTCTGAGGAGCTGCTCTGTTTCCAGTGGCGGTAATAACACCTGGGGGGTGGGGGGCAGCGGGAGCATGAGGCCGTCTCTGCCTCCGCGCAGGTGGGCTTGTGGACTGCTTTCATTTAAGAGGATGGAATATTAATTGGAGCTGAGCCCTGACCTTCTGCAATCAACCCTTTCCATTTTTGCGTGACTCGCGGTCAGGTTTGCTGGGTTTGCCTTTGTCAAGCATTACCGCTACCTTCTTGCACCCAGAGGGTGAGCTGAGAAACACGACTGGGGAACCTTTTGAACAAAATTCTCACCTGACTTTCTCCTAGGGTGATGCCCCCTCTCTGAGCAAAGGGCCAGGGAGAGCCCCAACGAGGAGTCAGGAGTGTGGTACTCTAGTCCTGATTCCTCCCTTTCCTGGTTCTCCTCAGGCCTCAGTTTCCTCATCTGCAAAATGGGAACAATAATATTTCCTACTCGAGAGGAGGGTAGTGAGGAGTAAATGCATTAATGTCGGTAAAGTTCCTCAACTGTGCTTAGCAGGAAGTTAAGACTCAGTCCCATCCTTGAGTATCACTTAGTTCAGTGGTTCTCAACCTTCTGGCCCTTTAAATATAGCTCCTCATGCTGTGACCCAACCATAAAATTATTTTCGTGGCTACTTCATCACTGTCATGTTGCTACTGTGATGAATCGTCATGTAAACATCTGATCTGCAGGGTGGTCTTAGGCGACCCCTGTGAAACGGTCATTCGACCGCCAAAGGGGTCGCGACCCACAGGTTGAGAACCGCTGGCTTAGTCAATCAAGTGAGATAGACTCATAAGTAATTACAAGACATACAGTAAGAGCTTTAGTGGAGACAGTAACCCCTCCCCCCTGGCTTGGGATCAGGGTGGATAAATTCTATAAAAAGGGGTAGTTAGACTAGATTATCTCAAAGGTTTTACCCAGATGCCTTAGGTCAGGTTCCCTAGAGGACAAGCCTGGACCATGGACGTGGGTAATTCCTTTTCCTCGGGATAAAGAGGGAGGGAGGGAGGAGAGAGGGAAGGAGGCTGCCCAGCCTCAGGGAAGCCCGGAGCAGGAATTACAACTCAGAGGGGGTTCCACCCGCAGGCAAGGTGTCCAGGCTCTTGTCCCTCCTGTCAGTTAATCACCGGCTTCAGGTTGCTCTCTGGGATAGGGGAGATTAATGTCCCAGGCACAGGGGCTTAGGAGTCGCCAAGGGACATTGTCTGGACAATCCCAGGGACCCCTGGGGGCCACTAGCAGCCAACACTCTCAGTCACTGAGCATGACTGCACCAGCCTCAAAAAGGAGGGTGGGGAGGGTCCCCCAGGGCCCGCTACACTTGAGTCTGGGAACTGAGGCTGCACAGGAGGAGGGACTTGCCTCAATCTCCATCTGTGAAATGGGGAGAAGGGTCCCAGAGCTGCCTCGCTTGGAAAGCATGTACGAGGCTGAAATGAGCCAGTGCAGGGCCACAAAGCTGCAAATCTGGGAGCCAGGCCAAAGAGCGGGGGTCCGGGAGTCACCTGAAAGGTAAACACCACCTTCAGGCCACATCCCCAGGAGCCAAAGGGCATGCAGGGACAGCCGTCCAGGAGGCAGCTGGCCCGGCCTGTGCTCTGGCCACGTCTGCCTCTTGGGAGAGGATTCAGCTGGTCTGCTCCAGAATCATGGAAAGAATGAATGAGATCAGTACGTTCTCTGAGCCTCAGTTTCGCATCTGAAAAATAGGGATCATAGTGTCTCATAACATCCCTTTGAGGATTAAATAAGAGGAGGCTTAGCACAGTGCCTGGTAGCGAGGAGGCCCTCAGGAACCAGTTGCTGAAGGACCGGGTGAATGAGGGTGAGGAGTAGATAAATCCCATGAGCCTCAGCTTCTTCCCCTGTGAAATGGGTCTAACAACACCCACCCACAGGAGCGAGGAGAAGAAATGAGACAGTCCCTGGGGAGCGCTCAGCACAGGCCTGGGTGGGGCCTGGAGGTGCCTGGTGAAGGAATGAAGGTGTGATGAGGTGACAGTAATTCCAGGAAGGTAATTCATAGTGAAACTCACACCTGGGCATTCCTCCTGGGATCACGGGAGACTGTGTACAGATCACCAACCAGATTTTCGGGTCCTGGGACCCCCTGCCCAGTGCTCCCTGTTTCAAGTTTTCTCCATGATGGGTAGTCTCCTATCTGCCCTGTTCTGGGACCTTCTTCAGCTATGGCTATGCCCACCTGGCTCAGGTGAAATGGCATATCCTTCTCCAGGCAAAGGCCTTTTATTTCCTGCAAGTCAGAGCTTTTTTGTTCACCACCGGGTACTCGTAACAACCTACAGAGCAAGTGCTATTATTATCCCACGTTACAGATACAGCAAAGACCTGTAAAGAGACTCGACCAGGGTCACACAGCTAGGAAGTGGCAGCTGGCTCCAGGACTGGAAACCAGTCTAGCTGATTCAAGAGCCACCACACCGGACTCTTTAAAAGAAAATATGTTTATTGATTTCTGAGAAGAAGGGAGAAGGAGAGAGAGAGATAGAAACATCAATGATGAGAGAGAATTGTCGACTGGCTGCCTCCTGCACGCCCCCTACAGGGGATTAAGCCTGAAACCCAGGCATGTGCCCTGACCAGGAATCGAACCGTGACCTCCTGGTTCATATGTCGACGCTCAACCACTGAGCCACACCGGCCAGGCCACCCTGTACTCTTAAGCACCATTTTGCTCCACTTGGCCTACGTCGAACCTTGGCCACTGCTGGGCACATAATCCACAGGTACTTGCAGCATACACTGGAGATGAGATTCTGGAATCATGTTTCATCAGCTGCAATAACAGACAACCCTTCCACAGTGGCCTAATCAGATGAAAGTAATTTTGATCACACAGCAGAGAGTCTAGGACTAGGCAGCCTAGAGCTGTGAGCGACTCAACAGCGACATCAGGGACTTGAGCGGCATCCCTCTTTCTGCCCCACCACCCTCAGCACCGCGGCCTTCATCCTCGAGCTTGTAGCCCCATCGTCCCACCGTGGCTGCTGCTCCTCCAGACGCACACCCACGTTCCAGGCAGGAGGAACGTGGAAGGAAGAAAGAGAAAGAGGGAGCTCATGTATCGGGTTGGCAAACCTTTTCGCAGGAACCCTCAGCTGGTGTCTCATTGTCAAGAACTGTGTGGCCAACCCAAGTTTGAAAAGTAGGGGAAAGTCAGTGTTTTTAGCAAATCACATTGCCAACCAGAAAGCAAATTTGGGTTCAGTTGGTCAGCACGAAGGAATAATGGATCGGGGGTGGGGGGAAAGGGGACTAGCAGTTCTGCTTCAAAGGTGAGATAAAAAATTATCAACGGCCTCCTGACAACCCCCCTTTACTGACACCCCACGTTTCAGCTGCAGCAAACGGCCAACCAAGCGAACCAAGAGCCAAGTAGAGCACAGCTTGCGTTTCGCAGTCACACGTTTGAGGAGCAGCTCGCTGCTTTCTCCGCCACAAGCTATTTATAGGAACTGATTTCTAATAAACACAGATTGGCAGCTGGGAGTAGGGGGAGGTCAAAGGCCACACACACAGCTTTATTGATGCCTTGTCAATCAACGGCTCTTATTTTGTTGTTTAGTGTTTTTTTTCCAAAGCGCATGTAAGCACTTTCCCGGCTAATAGCAGATTTATTGAACGTCTCGGCAATGCAGTTCATCTCCCCCGCAGCCTGTGGCGGCTGATTATCCACTGCATGGCTTGGGGTCGGAGGGTAAATTGACCCCAGGCCCATGGCCTCTTCCAGGGGAGTTTCGGGGGTCTGAGCAAATTCAATGCTGTCCAATGAAATGTCCCACCCTCCGCTCTGGGCAGGGACCTCAGCTTTGCTGTCGAAGCAAAGGGTGTGATTGGACACATGGGACAGCCAAGCCTGTGGGCGTGTTGGCCACATTGTTAAGACCAAAGGGGAATCCTCTTATCTGAGGAGTCGGTCTCGCCTGGGAAGAAGAATTTTACCCTGACCCCTCGCACTCCCTGCTCTGATGAAATAGGTCCCCTAGTTCTAAACCATGCACGGCACCCCCCCCCCCGCCCGCCCCCACCTCAAGCCTGGCATTTAGGCTGGACCTAGGCTCTCTCTTCAGTCTCATGGCCCCCTCTCTGCGTCTCTTACTCCAGCCATATATGTTCCTTGTGAACCCCGGAACACAGGTGGACGCCTCTCCTTTCACACCTCACTTGGTTCCCTCCACCCGAAACGCCCTCCTCTTCTCTTATCTGACTGTCGTCTCCCCCACGGCATTGCAACTTGTCCAGAGTCTGCCCCCCCTCCAAATTCTTCTCAAATCTTCCTATTTAAGAAGCTACCTCTGCCCCTTCTCCACGGATGGGCCCAGTCCTCTTTGGAAAGTGCATTGCTCAGTGTCGGCAATTCTGGAAACCCAGATAGTGATGGTGATGATGATGCTGTTGATGATTATAAAGGAGGAGGAGGAGGCATAAAGAACTCTCATTCAGCGAGCTCTTACTGTGTGCCCGGCAAGGCACTTCGCATGCATCGTCTCATTTTATCTTTATAAAAGCCCCATGAGGTGGGTGCTAGCATTATTTCCATTTTATAGACAAGAGAACAGGGATAGAGAGACATTAAGAGGCTTGCCCAAGGACACACAGCTGAGCCGTGTGCGCCCAGCAACCCGTTTCAAGGCCTGCACCTGTGGCTTCATGTCTTCGTGTGCTGCCTGGCACCCACTACAGCTCATTGTAACTACACAACTCTGGGAGGCAAGAACCCTTGGGCACATCTGCTGGGCTATGGCCTCGCCCAGCCTTCGTTTATAGCATCTAACAAAGGGCAACAAGACGGGAAAGGACCAGGAAAAGTTCAGTTGATCCAGAGGGGCTACCGTCAGTCCTGAGCCCAGGCCCTGGGGTGCGATGACATAGGGGGAGGGGAGAAAGCTTACCTTTTTTGGCTGGTGCCACTGGCAAAATGAAGGACTCCAGCAGGGGCCAGAGGCCATGGTTCCTAAAGTTTAAAAGCCGCAAACCATAGACCCGTTGACAGAGAAACCGTCAACATCTCTCCAATTTGAAAACAACAGCCATCTGCTGGGGTTTACAAGGCAGGCCCTCGGAATACAGCCCATCTACGGGGGAGATGAACTCCCCTCCTGCGAGCGCCTGGCTGGGAATGGGGAACGTGCCCCTCTCATTTGTATAGATTACCAGGCCTTTGGTTCCAGGAAATGTTGTGGCCACGGGAGCAGATCAGGGCCCGCTGTCTGGTGTCTGCTGCTCCTCCGCTCAGCCAAGGGATGCCAGCAAAGGTGGAAGTACTTAAAGGCCTCCCTTTTATTGGCCCAGATCTGGAGACCTGACTTAGAAAAGGGCTGTTAATCCCGCCCCTTCCATTATTCCCCCCACAGCTCCCCATCCAAACCAGTTGGCTGGTTCATCTCAGGATGAACAAGAGATCAGAGGACCTGGGGAATTTAAAATGTGTGAGAAGGAAAGAGCGAGGCTGGGGTGGGTGGGGGAGAAGGAGGAGAGAGAGAGGACCCAGGAAGCTGGTACTGTCTGCCCCATCCAGAGGATCTGCTCTGTTGAGCTATGTCTTTGAAACAGAAGAACTAAGCAGGGAGGTAAGGAAGAGGTGTGTGTGTTTGTGTGTGTGTGGAGGGGGACGGGTGTACCAGAATCTCTAGAGTGGAGTTGGGTCAAGGGTGCAAGTGGTGTGTAGACACCCCATTCAAGTTAAGATATTTAAAGCTGAAATTAAAACCAAAAAACACTATTTCCATGACACAAAATGTGATGAAACCTTGGCTGATGGGATAGCTAGAGGTTAGAGCTACCTTTGCCCTCTCGGGGGACAGAACTCCCGGAACAGACAAGATTTTCGTGTTTTCCAGAAGGGGATGCAGTGTTTGCTCAGCTGAAGACCCTGGCTGGGTCCATGTTCCAGGGCCCCCTTTTGACATCCGTAGGCAGCATCACACCCTGTCCCTCAGCCCCTTCCCCTTTGGGACAGTCACTCCCAGTTCCCGCAAACACTGCTGGCCGGGTCGTGGCTCAGTCTCTGACCCATTGGGCCTCTTCTCAACGCAGGTCATCATATACTTTTCAAACAGGGCATGTGCACAGGGGAAGGCAATTAGAGAGAAGGTAGAGAGATGAAGTGAAACTTCAGGAAACAAAGATTCTTTCAAGTAACAACTATTTTAAATATTAACACAAACAAGGACTTTATTATCGTCAAGTAGACTACAACATCAGAATAAACTTTTTCACTAGTTTAAGAAACTACCACCCCGGCTGGTGTGGCTCAGTGGTTGGGCGTTGATCCATGAACCAGGAGCTCACTGTTTGATTCCCGGTCAGGGCACACGCTCAGGTTACAGGTTCAATCCCCAGTAGGGGGCGTGCAGGAGGCAGCCGATCAATGATTCTCTCTCATCATTGATCTTTCTCTCTCTCTCTCTCTCTCTCCCTCTCTGAAGTCAATAAAAAAATATATTTTTTTTAAAAAAAGAAACTACCTAGCTTTGTCCTACATGGCCTTTTCTCTGCTTGCAAGAAACAGCATTCTCTGTATCTCTTCTTATAGAGACACTAATCCTAAAGGATCAGGGCCCCACCCTTCTGAACCCAGTTAACCTGAATTACCTCCTTGTAGGCGCTGTCTCCAAATACAGTCACACTGGAGGTTAGGGCTTCCACATAGGAGCTCGGGGCAGGGGGCTGGGAGGGGGAGGGAATTGGGGGGGACGACACAATTTGGTTTGGTCCATGGCACTGGCGGCTTCAGAAAATGCCCCTCAATCATGGGGATCAGGAGTTCATGTCCCTCTGCCCTTGCTGGTGTTGCAGTCGGCAAGTCTGAGCAGCCCTGGGCTCTCAATGTGTCCCCTGCCAGGGCGATGCCCAGAGGAGGAGCTGAGGGGAAGGGGCTGTTGCCTCCCTGTACAGGACATATGTCAGGTGCGGACATCCCACCCTACCCCCCTTTATTTGGCCAAAACTGAGCCAGGCTGGAGCTGACCTTGAAGTATACAGAGGAGATAGTTTAAGGCTTGGGACCTTGAAAACAAAGCCAATGGAAGCTGCCCCGTCAAACTCTGGGCTTCCTGGCTTCCGATCCCCCAGGCTGTGGGCAGAAGCGGGTCAGCTTATTTTTGTTTGGACCTCAAACTATTACATTTCTTTCAAAACCTCCTATAATCCAAAGAGCATGTGGTGACTTCTACAGTGACAGTATGTTCATTTATTCATTAGTTCAACAAACATCAACTGAGTCTCTACCATCTGCCAAGAATGGTGTTTGGCAAACAGTGGTCCCCAAGAACCTACTTTCATGACCAACAAAAACCCACTGTATTATTAGTGCGCCCACCACTGGTGTGTGTGTGCATTTATGTGTGTGTGCATGTGTGGTGTGTGTGCATGTGTGTGCATTAGTGTGCATGCATGTGTGGTGTGTGTGCATGTGTGGTGTGTGCATTAGTGTTGTGCATGCATGTGTGGTGTGTGTGCATGTGTGGTGTGTGCATTAGTGTGTGTGCGTGTGTGCTTAGTGTGTGCGTGCATGTGTGATGTGTGTGCATGTGTGTGTGTGCATGTGTGTGTGTGTGGATGGTTCCCACAAGCAGGCCAAAGGAGCTCCCTGGCTGTGTCTTACTTACATCTTTTCTCTACTGAACAAAGCCATTTCCTCATAGTTTGAGAACATTCATAAATTCCCACCATGAGTCCACATTAATAATGACTGATGAACTTCAGACACTCCAAGCTGGTTTCACCCCCGTGGTGATAGGAAACATCTGAACTTGATTCTGTCCCGGGCTATCCTATTCTCCCCCCTTCCTCCCACCCAGCCCTGGGAAGGCACTCGGGGGGTTCATCCGCAGTGCTCAACCACGAAGACCCTGCTCTCACCAGCTCAGTTCGTCTCTGCTTTTTTTCACCCAGCTCAGTACTTCCCAACCCTGACTGCATCTTAGACACATCTTGAGAGCTTAGAAGAGTAACGATGCCCAGGTTTCAAACCCAGAGAACATACACTTCGATTGGTCTGGAGTGTGGTCCAGACATCAGACTCCCCCCCCCAAAAAAACCTCCCCAATTAATTCTAAGGTGCGGCTAGCATTAGGAGGCACTGATATCACTTGCCCAAGACAGCTGCCGGATTCCTCTGAGGGCCACGACCTGTTGGTGAGATGGCACCAGCTGGTGAGTTGGAAGCCAGGTCACAGGCCTCAGCTGGGTGCTGATGTAAGGTGGTAGGAGCAAGTACACACCTGGTGCCCAGAACTTTGCTAGATGCTTCAAGGAGTAGTCATTTGAGCTCTGAGCCTCAGTCACGTCATCTGTACAATGGGCTCTCTCCTTCCCCATGTAACCTCCTGCGTGGACCTACATGGAGTGGAAGGACTCTAGTAGTGGGATATATGGCTGGTGGGAAGGGGTTACTTCAGCTTTGGGGGAACCATCAAATTGCACCACAAATTCACCCACTTCTCTCTTTATTGGCATCCCTAAATGGGAGAGAGAATGAAGAGACATTGCATAGATGTTTGCTAAACTGAAACGAGCAGTAAGAAAGTATTGTTAGCTAGTCCCACCTGGGTTATCTTAGGTCATGAGATGGTGACCACCATTTCCTCATACTGTTGGTTTCTTCCCAGCAAAGAGCAGAACCCAACTTTGCACAAGCAATCAAAAGGGGAGTCTTTATTGGGTGCATCTCTCAAAACCAAGGAGAGGCCATGAAATTGGGCCTCATGGAGGACAGGAACTAGGGCTCCATGTCCAGCTTCTCTCTCGAGCCTTGTTGCCTTGGATCTCTTTTTTCTCTCTGAATCTTCTTCGTCCTTCTTTCTCCGTCTACTGGCTTCTCTGTGAAAGGTAGCCACCAGCATTTCCCGATTTTATACTTCCATCGTTCAAGCAACAAGTAGAAACCGACCAGCATCTGCCGATGCTAGTTCTAATCAGAGAATCTGATTGGCTCAGCTTTAGTCAGGCGATGCTTCTGGTCCAATTGGCGGCATGCAGGGCTGGGATCTTGTGATTTAAATCTGGCTGTAGCGTGAGGAGAGGTTGTTCTCTGAAAAAGGAGATGGGAGCTGGAGAGACACCCCAATTGGTGTTTCCTATAGGCGCACACAGGGTGGTTTTTGGGCAGTCTTACAGAGGACCTGAGCTAGTTTGAGAGTGTACTGATCTCCCACCCAACACCAGACCTCCCCACCCAGCTCAGTGTGGGCAGGAGGCAGGCGGTGGGAGCTGTCCCGGGGTGCCTGCCTTCCCTCACCCTTCACGCTTGCATCTCTTGGGAGCGCTTGGCACAAACACGCTCCAACCTAATTACCAGCCGGAATTAATCAAAGGTATTCCCAACTGTATGAGCGACGCGAGCCAGGAACGTCCCTGAGCAGAAATTCTTAAAATACTTTTGTTTATGAGGACGTTTTACATGCTAACTTTTTCCCCAAAAGCCAGGGAGAAGAGCAGTCCCCACGGACATCTGAGAGCGCTTTGGCTGCCTTAATTCACTCAGGATGTTTCATTACTATCCATGCTCTTCCTGAATCCCAGCCTGGCCGGTTCTTTGTGCCAGTGTTCTAGTCCTGCGACCTCGAGTGTGTGTGTGTGTGTGTGTGTGTGTGTGTGTGTGTGTGTGTGTGTGTTTAACTTTTTCCTGAAATTCATTCTCCATTTCCTTAGACATTCTCCTAACTCTCCTCCCCAATGCACACATCTTGTGACTCTCTAACCTCTCCATTTTAGAACTAGAGGCCATCACAGGCTTCATGGATTTTTTTTTCCGATTGGAAGTTACGAGAAGATGGTCGGAGGGGAAGTAATCTAGAGACACAGATCACCATCTTGTTTCTCCCGTGAGGTTGGAGGTATGGAAACTCCATCTTCTTCTTTGTGCCTCCAAACTCTAGGGTTCTCAAGTGGGTGCCACCTTCCTTGGCCTTCTCAGTGACCGGAGACAAAGGGCTGATGAGAAGTTCTAGTCCACCATCCCCACCACCACCGTGATCAGAGGAGGAGGAGAATCAAGGTCTTTCTCTTTGTCTGTCTCCACTGGCATCTGTGGCCATGGCTAGTTCTCTCCATGGCTCCATCACCCGCAGGGAAGCCCTAATCATGGGTCCAGCTCCTTAGGACGACCCTGAATCTTGAGTTTGGCTGGCACTACGTCCTCCTGCTGTTCCTCCAGCCCTTGTAGTTGTAGTATCGGCCTGAGGACCAAAGGGCCCCGGGTTCAATTCCAGTCAAGGGCAGGTACCTTGGTTGCAGGCTCCTCCCCAAACCCGGGCCCTGGTCAGGGCGTGTGCAGGAGGCAACCAAGCAGTGTGTTTCTCTCACATCGATGTTTCTCTCTGTCTTTCCCTCTCTCTTCCACTCTCTCTAACATAAATAAAAATAAATAAATAAATAAATAAATATCCTCAGGTGAGAATGAAATAATAATCCTATATAATAAAAGCCTAATATGCAAATCGACCGAACTGTAGAACCGGTGGAATGACCGGTCGCTATGATGCGCACTGACCACCAGGGGGCAGATGCTCAATGCAGGAGCTTCGCCCAGCCCGCAGGCCCCAGGCCAGCCAAGGTGGGTGCCAGCGGGGGTTCCCTGATCACCCCACTACTCGCCCCACAGACTGGCCCTGATGGCTGGCCTGGCCTAGGGACTATACCCGTGCATGAGTTTCCTTCATTGGGCCTCTAGTAATAATAATAAATTAAGATTAAAGTATTTCCAATTCATCATGAATTGACACATGGTCCTACTGCACATGACTGGTACGAAGCTTGAGCCACATGCAACTTACTGTGCAAGTTCCACACTCACTGAGCTGGTCTCCACCATGTTTAGTGAGACACGTCCAGCAAGCGCACCTGGGGATGTCACAATAATGTAACATTGCCATAAAACTGTCTAAACGTTTCCCCTCAGCCTCTGTAGCTGTCTCACCACAGATCTCCTACAAGGAGTTTGTGGGCTGGTAGGCGCGCACAGACCCCATGTTGAGTGGCACTGTTCTGCAATCCTTCTGATTCACATGTAGGCCCATCACCTCCCTGGGGAGTCCGGGCGCAGCATCGATCATTTATCCTTTGGGTTACGAACAAGTCCAAGACAGAAGATGTATTTCTCACCCAGGCCATGTTCCCCACACTTTGCAAGGCAAAAACCATACAGAATAAAGAGAGCAACAATGGCCATCACCTACCAGGGGCTGACGTCTTTTTTTTTTTCTTTTTTAGTCACTAGTTTATTGAATCCTCATAAGGATCCCACCATCAGATGCCATTATTATCTCCACTTTACAGAATGGCCAAGTGACGCTCAGAGAGGTTGGATGGCTTGGCCAAGATCACACAGTTCGAGAGTGACCGCGCTGAGATTCTCACCCAAGTGCGTAGGACTCAGTGCCTGTGGTCTTAGCTACAACACTGTTGATGTATCCATCTTGTGTCCCTGGCACCAAACCCAGAGCCTGACATATCAGAGGAGGCCTCAGCAAGGATCTGAGTGACCAAGTGAAGTGAGGGCTGGTCTATTCCCTCTCTCAGCCCGCACGACATCCTGCCATCGACGCACACTCTTCCCAGCCAAATCCTCCCCACCAACACCCTGCTTAGAGAAGCCTTTCCAACTCCTCCAGCCGCCGTGCCTGCTTCCTGCAGCTCCGACAGCCTGCACTCCACGCTCTGAAGTCGTGTCGAATACCGTGAGGTCCTGTTGTCCCCGGACGGTACTTTAGAGGCGCTCCTTGTCTTCTCGCGAGCTTAGATATTCTTCAAGAACGGAGGCCTTTACCATCACAGGGGCTCCTGGCACACAGCTCACACTTAGGAAGCACTCCTTGGCGCCAGGCATTGCTTTAAGCACTTCTCCGACAATAACTTGCTTCATATTCACAACAACGTGAGGGACTTTTATTACACCCTTTTGACATATGAGGAAACGGAGACGGAGAGAGCTGAAGGAAGTTGCCCCGGGTCCAACACGGAGGGGCTGGGCTGGCATTGAACCCTTGAATGGTTGGCCTCCGAGGCTACTCTCCGTCACTGTGCAGTTCTTGACTCTTCAAGATGTTTCCACATCTGCTCTCTGAGTGGGTCCCCCCAGTGCCTCCGGGAAGGAAGCACGATCATCATCGAGAGAGCTTTACAGGTAGGAGGACACTTGGAGAGCTTTTAGCCCCGCCCCCCCCCCCCCCCCCACCTTGTGTAGGTGAGATACACCAAGGCCTCAGGTCAAATGACTTGTGCAGAGTCACACAGCCCTGAGGGCCAGCCCCGAGGTGTCCCACCTGCACCAGGGACAGGCACAGGCCGGGGGATGTCTGTTTGACTGCTGAGCTCACCAGAGCAGCGTGCATTCTTTTCTGAGACTCATGACAGTCCAGCAGTGATCCCGGAGAGGAGATCATAGAGGCCAGCGAGGTGGGGAGCTGCCTGTGAAGATGGACATTTCCAGGTGGGGACGGGCAGCTCGGTGGAGAGTTGTGAGCACTTGTCTGGGAGGCAGGAGCCCTCGTTTCAAAACCCAGGTCTGCAGCATGAGCTTTGGCAAGTTGATTAACTTCTCCGAACCTCGGGAGTTTCACCTGAAAGAAGGTTCTAGATTTCGGAGTGGCCAAGAGGCACTAAAAGCTTACTGAGGACGTTCGATCCCTGTCTCCTCATTGGACCCTGGAAACCGCCTTCTGAGGCAGGTCCGAGTGTTAGTCCATTTCCAGGGGCCCCGGGAAGGTTGTGATTTGTCTAACGCCACACAGAGCGAGTGGGGGGCGGGGGGCAGACCTTACTCCTGGATCTGACCATCTGCAGAAGCCAGGCACCTGGCCACTGCACAATTCACATGCGGGACGTGTTTAGCATAGGTCCAGAATACCGTTATCATTGAGCCTCTTCCCCTCCCCAGGCCTCGACCTTTCCATCTATAAAACGGGCAGGTCAAACCAGAGCAGGGCCTCCAAGCTCAGATGCGGAAGGGACCAGGCAATAGGGAGGATCGTGAATGCTGTTCACCAAATAGCTCCAGCTCGCCCCCTTCTGGACACGTGGCAGGGTTGTACTTCCCAGCTCTGTTAGACGATGGGGCCCTGTGATGGTTCTGGCCCCTTGAGTCATGAGAATATCCTTGGGGCTGGAATAATGAGTTGCCAGTGGGACGGCCTCAGAGTCCCCTCTCCCTCTGCCCGATTTAAGAGAGTGGCCGCTAGGAGAGTCAGGGTCCCAGCGTGAGGAGACACAGAGCCAGCCCCTGGCCACCCTGCAACGGAGGGACTGACAGCCTGAGTGAGAGATAAACCTTTGCTTTTGGGGCCAATGAGACTGGGGGGCTGTGATCACAGCGTCCCTCAGCACACCCAGGCGGCTACTGCAGGGAATTAAACCAACCCGATGGGTCAAGCGGTAGAATTTTGTTAAAAGGCATGACCGTCTCCTGTCAGCTTCCCTTCTTTCGGTGGAAGCGAGATGTTTTCCGATGGTAAAGACAATGCAGATGTACCATCGCGTGTTTAAAAAATTCAACAGAGAACAGAATGCATCCCTAACACGAAGAACCATCATCTCACCTTCAAGACAAGTTGGGCAACCCCCGAGCATCCCTTCAGACTCCTTCCTGGGCACCTGGTTGGTTTGATGAGCGGCTATGAGAGGATTTGCAGGCATCCCACCCCCTCCGGTCACATGGCAGCTGAGCGTATAGGGCCACATGACTTGGGCCCAGCCCCTTGACCCCATGTTGCCTGCCTGCCTACCTCAGTTTCCTCAGATTCAAATGGGGATAATGACCGTGCCTCCCCCACAGGACAGGTGAGAGGAATTCATCTAAAAGGGCTCAGAATAAGTGCCTGGCACATAGTAAACACTGCACAGGGGTTGGGCTTAACGTTATATTTAGTGTCTTTTTTGACAGCATTAGAAGTTCTTTACAAAGACGTTTCTCTGAGCTTGCAGAAGGTTCCGCGAAGGGATGCGTCAGCAACCCCTGGAGGAGGGGGCCGGAAACCAGGGAGGCGGAGGGTGGGCCTCTTGTTGGTGGCACGGGCTGCCCCCAGGCCCTTTGGTTCAGGGTCCACTTTCCCACGTGTGGCGTCGCCATCTCCTGCCACACCCACCCCTCCCCGCGTAGCGGCTGCCACAGCTGCTCTGCCCACACCCCTGCCTCCCCTCCCCAGTGCTGGGAGCTCATCCCCCGCACCCCGCCCCCACCACCACCACCACTTGCCTCGCTGCTGACAGCTAGAAGATTCCAGGCCAACTGTTTTGTAGAAAGTCCCTCATCCAGGTCTGTTTGATGTTTCCCTTTGATTAAATTCAGGTCATGCATTTTTCGGAATAAATCACAGTTTTATTTTTACGTGAAAATAGTGAGTCCATTTGGAATTAATTTGGGTATAAATTATATGTTTTCCCTCACTTGTATGAAACACCTTCTTTATCACAGAGCAAATATGCGGTTGTGTGGGCCTGATCTTTCTGCTAGTCCAAGGCCAGTGTCACACTGCTTTAATGACCGTGGCCTCCGAGTATGTCCCCCAACACGGCGAGGAGCAAATGCTCCCCGTGTGCCTCTTCTCCAAAGCCTCCTGTCTCTTCTCTCCCTGAGGTCTCCCAGGTGCCCCTCAGGATCATGTGACCAGTCCTTTGAGAATACCCTTGTTGTAGGTCATCGTAAACGTCTCAATCCCAATGCACGGGGGAGCTGGCTTCATACTAGATCTTTCCACAGAGGGACATGGTAGGGGTGCCAGGCAAGCCTTTGGCATCTCAGATAAGTTTTCACTCTTCTCGCGATGCTCCTGCCCATCTCCTGTTGGGTGGCTGACTAGTTTTGTTGTCTCTTATGAACGGAATCTTATACCCCGTTTCACTTTTTTTGGCTGATCACAGCAGACAGGATCGCCTAATGGTTAAGCATGTCGCCTCTGGAGAGGTCTCGGGATTCTTAACCCCTCTGTGCCCCAGTTTGCTTGTCTGTAGAAGGGGCTCATAAAAGCCACTGCCTCTCTGGCTTGTGGCAGAGCTACAGTGAGATCATCAAGGAAGGAGCGTAGCACAGGGCGGGTGCCCTCTTACTAGAAGTTAGATGCATTACCTCCACCATATTGTCACCATCATCACCATCTTCATCGTCATCGTCGCCATCATCATCACCATCACCATCATCTTTTTCGGTGTGTCCTTTTTTTGTTCACTGTCGTATCCTTACCGCTTAGCATAATCAGATTCTGAAAATGCCTATTACATAAATGAATGAGAGAGTGGATGAATGGATGAATTCTCCACAAACACAACAGTTCTCCGTCTAAAAGGCATTTCCTTTGAGCCAGTAAGTTGATCCTTTTGACTTTTCAAGTGGAAGAAAAAAGACAAAAACCCACAAAACTCTGCCCCAGGTGAAAACATTTAAGTGGAGCCTGTGACGGCATCCCGGCATGTCGCGTGTTCTCCGAGATATTTTGCCAGGAGACTTTATGGGGATCGTTTTGAGACGGTGAGGAAGTGCAATTTTCCTTCTGAAACGTCCAGGTTTCTTTTCTCGCTCATTTTTCATGTGCCTGCCATTTTCCCAGACTAATTGGAGGGCTCCTTTCCCCAGCTGTCTGGACAGGCCCTCACCCATCTGGCCTGCCCACACCCCTCAACACAGCCCCCTTGGAGTGTCCAGGGGTAGCACCCAGGAAGGCAGCAGGGAGATGTGGGTTCTGTGGGGCTTGGGGAAAGTCTCTGCCCTTCCCTGGGCCTCAGGTTCTGCCATGAGAAAAAATCAGAACCTGCTGACCCTTAATTAAGGCGAGAGAGGCTCAGAGGGGCTCTCCAGGAGGAAGAACGTACCGGCAGCTACGCCAGATATGTCTGGCTTTGACCATCTCCTGTGTCTGTCCCCCGTCTTTGGGGAAAGTCTTTCTCCTCCATTGTGTGGGTCTGCCAATCAAGACAGCCTGTAGCCCGAGGCTAGTCAACCTGACTCTCCCACATCGCAGGATCTGTAGTAGAAACCATTTCCAGGGCAGCGAGCGCCCCGCGCAACTGTCCAATGTCAGCACCCGGGACCCTTCGTGCTGCCTTTTCCCGAGTCACCTCTCCAGCCTCCCCTCAACCCAGTGAATTCTTCCCTGGAGCTTCCCAATCACTTTCTCTGTTGCCCAGGCCAAGCGCTGTTGCTTGCAACCAAAACATGCCACTGCCAAAGGGGAGGCGACCGCTCACCAAGGGAAAGGAGAGGCTCAGGAGATGCGGCGAGCAGCCCACCCTCTGGTTTAGCGTCTCCCTGGTGTGGATGGGAAACCCAGGGAGATACAGGCAGCCTCAGTGCTGGGTGCTAGTTTTTGTTGGTTCTCCTTTCAATTCTGTGCCCCTCTCCCTGGTCCCTGCTCCTATGAGGCTGCAGCCATGGCTCATGGACCTTTCAATGCACAGTGCCTGCTGCACACAAAGCCTCGTTGGTATTTGGCAACTGACCTATTGGACACAGCATATGGAATCTATTATTCTCAGGAAGGCCACAGTCCAGTGAAAGCTAGCCTTCAGGAAGGGCGTGAGGCCACCCATGGAGGACCCGAGCAGGTCCTGCAAGTGATAGAAAAGACTGTCTGCCCGGACTCATTGATCCTCACCGAACCTGCTGGAATCCAAAGGGACCTTAGAATCCATTTAGCCCAGGGATCCCAAACACCTGGCTTGCAGGACGCCTGACCCCTGGCCAGGGCAGACATTACTAATCAATTGCAGCACGCCCTCCCTCTGAACCCAGCCATGGTTCCAGAATCTTTTCCCAAGCAAGACCCCATGCAGGGCCTGCTAATGGAGCTAAATTAACACCAAACCTATTTATCTTCAGTGAGGGCGTCTCAACTCCTCATTTGACAAATGGAGAGACGCGGAAGAGAAAGGACACATTCCAAAGTCATTCGATCGGGGGTAGATGCCAGAAAGACTCGGGGGCCTGCATCCCAGCCCCAGGCGCTTCCCATCACCCCACCCGGGCTCCCCGAGAAGCCTCTGTTGCCCCTCCACTCCGCTCTCTCCTTCCAACAGAGCCCTAAAGATCGTAGAGTTTATTTTAGCGAACGCACAAATCTGGTCTCCAAAGGATGAACGTTAATAAAATATGCTCTCTAACTCCATGTAACAAGGAAAATATAGAATACATTTTCTATTCCCATTGATCCTCAGGCCACTGGCAATCCACCAACAATTGATTTAGCCATTTGATTAGTTTTGGGGGAAAACATTATATTTTAATGGGGTATATATAATTCTAAGTTACTGCTTTGAAGTGGAACCAAATATTAAAATGACCTCTTTTTATGGAAGCTGTTCAGCTACGAAGCTTTATAATTGCAGCCTGGGTTTTTTGTAAGGGATTCGAATGGCGGAGGCGATTTCTGCAAAGCTGACTGCCCGGGCCTGGGGGCTGCCAGGCTGGCCAACCCCTATGACAAGTCACAAGGCAGCGAGGACAGTGCCGGGGATCACACCCCAAGGGGGACCCACATGTCACAGTTACAGAGCTCACTGCCCACGCCGTTGGGCTGCGTCCCTTCCAAATCTCCCTCACCTCTCACCATCTCCCCGGCTAGCTCTGGTGGGGGCAAGGTCCCATTGGCGATTCCCTGACTCGTGCAGGAGTGTTTGAACAGGGGTCCCTCAAGACCCACCCCCATCCAAGATCCTCCCAGCAATGGGAGAGGTTCCTTTAACAACACAAGTCACATCAGGCGATGCCACGGTCAGGCTGTTGCTTACAATCCATCCATGAACTGGCTTTACCTAGAGCAGGGTTGGCAAAGGACCGCCTGGGTCGGATCTGTTCCCTGTTCTCATCAATAAAGTTTTATTGGAATACAGCCTCTGCGGCAGCAGCGGAGGAGTCCAGTGGTTGTGACATGGCTCATGTCCTGCAGGGTCTAAGTTATCTACCCTTTGGCTTTTGACAGAAAAGGCTTGCCGCTGCCCCGGCTGGCATGACTGTTTTGTTGGGCATCGTCCAGTGCACCAAAGGGTTGATGGTTCGATCTCTGATAAGGGCACATGCCCAGGGGGATGCCTGTGGGGAGTGCGCAGGAGGCAGCCCATCCATGTTTCTCTCTCACATGGATGTTTCTCTCTCTCTCTTCCTCTCTCTCTAAAAAATCAATAAAAACATCTTTAGAAAGACAAAACACATGCTTTCGTTTCTTTAAAACAAAACAAAACAGGAAAGCTTGCTGACCTCTGCCCTGGAGAACGAAACTGAAATTCCCTTCTCTAGGCCCACCAGACGGACCTCTGTGGCCTGGGCCTGCCTCCCCCGGCCGCTCCCTCCTCCACTCAGCTATCTCATTAGCCTTCCTGCTCCTCCGACGCCCCGAGGCCCCATGCTGCTCAGGGCCTTTGCCCTCCCTCTTCCCTCTGCCTGGGAGCGCGCTCACCTGATGGACACAGGGCCGACTCCTGCCCTTCCTTCGGGTCTTCATGCCCGAACGGCCTTTTTGCCCCACCCACCCCTGCTCCTCTAGGTCAGACCTTCACTCATTGCCCTCAGTCATTTTCTTCAAGAAGAAACGGCGGATAGAATTCAGCTCCCAAGCCAGAAGGCGTCTGAGTGTGGACGGGCTACTGTTAGTGAGCGCGTCTGAACAGCAGATGTGACCAGCAGCCACGCGGCCCCTCTGGCCACAGCGCCGCTGCGTATATCTGTTCATCGTCTCTCCCCCCCACACGCTGGGTGTCCCCTGAGAGCAGAGGTGGGCCCTGGCGCCTGGGATGCGCTGGGCAATTTACATAAAGACCCTCTCTGCGCCCCCAGCAGCTCTGTCGGTAACAGAAGCGGAGTCCCGTTGATTCTGGCTCATGCAGTCTTGACCCCCGCACCGGCCCCTTCCAGGCACATGACCTTACTTGATCCTTCTGAGTCAGGAGAGGGGGCAGTGGGTAGCAGCCGCTCCATTTTACAGATGAGACAAGTGAGGCCAGTGGAACAAAGGTCGGACAAAAACCTCCCGAGAGGGGCTGGAGCCGAGGCCTTCAGACAATGGAGCTGGCTCCTTCCATGAGCCCACTACTGCCTCACTCTCTGAGCTTTCCAGTTCCTTCCTTCCACCTTGTCTGTCCGCAGTCCTGCTTGGCCTGAGTGACCTCTGGGGAGAGCAGGAGGAGCCCCGGAAGCTGCTGGAGCAGGGCCGGAGCACAGGGAGCCAGTCTGCACATGGACTCATTCCCCCTGCAGCAAACACGCACCCCTGAGCAGAGCGTCTCCAGGGGAGCCCAGGGCCCAGAGCCTACTTCTGGGCTATGAATGCACGATCAGGTCTTAGCAGACAGTCCTCTCAGGCCCTGACCTGCAGGATGGGGGTGGCAGAGGGACAGGGATGCTCAGGCGTAGGGAATGGGCCATGAGTGCCACCACCGCTGAGTGAGGGCTGCCCCAGGCATCACACTCGGGACTCAGCAGCCCTGTGAGAGAGGCAAGACCCATATACCCATTTTACAGATGAAGAAACGGAGGCTCAGAGATGCCATGTGGCTTGGCCCAAGGCCACAAGTCTTGGCTGTGAACCACTTCATGGTCTTGTCCAAGAGGAGAAGGAGAACTGATTGGGGAGGAGGGAGAGAGACAAGTTGATGAGACAGAGAACTGGTCACTGTTTTTTCAATCTGTTCTTACAGACTCTCTGAAGACGTGGGGGTAGGTTCAGCCTGCTGAAGGAGCTTATACCTCAATGGTTCTGAGGTCAGAGTGTCCCTCAAAGGCGGGTGTGGGGGATCCAGGGCTGGGAAGGGGCGAGGGGAACTCCTCACTGGCTTTCCCAGCAGGACCCGGCCTGAGATGGCTTCACCATGAGACTGGGGGCCTGGCTGCGGGGTCCTCTGGCGCCCTGTCCACCCTGCCCTGCGTCCTGGCTTCTGGGCCATCCAGACTTTGAAGGGAACCTTAGATATTGACATCAAGTGACGGGCCCCTCTCCCCAGCTGGACTGTTGGCTCGGTGGGGACAAGGACGGGGAGGGTCCCACCAGTTCATCTCCCTGAGGGCCTCCCAGGGCGCTGGCATTGTAAGCGCTCAGGGCATGGGACTGCCTCTGATGACAGTCGTGTCCCACCCAATGTGTATGCCCGTCTCACAGCACCTGCACGCCCAGAGGCCCACGTGACGCACGCAAACAACACTAGGAGGAAGGAACAGCTTTCCCTCCCCTGTCCACCTCCCTCCAAAACACCGTGACACCCCCTCCCCCCTGCAACTGACCTCCCTCCAGCCCCGGGTCTGGGCGCTGGGCTTCCGTATCGCCTCAGACACCCGTGTCAGAGCCTCTGGATGCCATGACTCATCAAGGCGGGTCGCCCCTAGAGGTGCAAGAACGCTCCGAGTTCTCTCTCTTGCCCCACTTCCTACCTCGAAACACCTCTTCCAGAGACACCCCCCACCCCCCCCAAGACCCCTCCACCGAGCACCTCTGAGGCCTGGCCCTAACAGGCCGCCTCTCATCCTCGTTCAGATACATATTGTATTGGCTCGGAAACATCAAAGGGGCCCTGTCGTTACATATTCCATTTCTGAGAGGAGAAGAGCAGCTCCTTGCTTTATTAACACGGCAAATGTTGACTCTTGTCATGAAAAATGCACCATCGCCGGGCAATTTTTGATGAATAGGTAATAGAGAGGAGAGCCCGGATGCAGAGAATTAATTTCTCCTCGGGGCCTCCGTCGCAAGGACGGGGGATCCCTGTGTGAGGCCACCCCCCAATCCAGACAGGTCCACGTGGGCCTTGAGCTCCTGGCCCGCAGACGTGGGCCCACTCCGGGGAGACCAGGCCTGGCTGGCCATCCCGGGAAGGGACCGCTGAGCGGTGCTCAGCTCTTAGAGCCACCCTCTCCTCAGAACCCGAGGAGCGAAGTGTGGCCACCCTCATTCTCCTCGGATGGAAACGGAGCTCAGAATCACGGTAACGAGTTGCCCCAGAAGCAGCCAGCAGATTCTGAGCCTGGAGCCGGTCCTGGGAAGACCAGCCGGAAAGAAGTCTGCAAGTGTAAGAGGCCCTTCCGCTGCCAGAAGTGATGCAGGGAAGTCGTAGTGACCATCTTTCTTCTTTATCTCTGGGTCTAGCACAGTGCTCAGCACCCAGCACCCAGCACCCAGCACCCAGCACCCAGCACATGTGCTTGCCAACCTCGGAAGACCACCCTGGTCATACGAGGGATTTAGAAGACTTGGGTTCAAGTCTTCCTCTGTTGTTTTTTTTTTTAAATATGTTTTTATTGATTTCAGAGAGGAAGGAAGAGGGAGAGAGAGAGACAGAAACATCAATGATGAGAGAGAATCATTGATCGGCTGCCTCCTGCAGGCCCCACAGTGGGGATGGAGCCCACAACCCGGGCATGTGCCCCGACCGGGAATCGAACCGTGACCTCCTGGTTCATAGGTTGATGCTCAGCCACTGAGTCCCGCCCACTGTGCCGCGTTTTCCTTTGGGTCAGCCCTGAGACCTAGACAAGGAGGCATTGCCTTGCCGAGCTGCCTCAGTTGCCTTGAAAGCCATCCCGCTCATCACCAGGGCAGTGGGCTGCAGAGGGGCCCTCGCTCAGCAGGCCAGGAGGAACCCAGAGCCCCGGCCCGCCGATGTCGGGGGCAACAGCCGACACTGTGGCTTCATGATTCTCCCGGCCTGAGAATGACATCCGGCTTAGTCCAGGTTCGGAGAACTCAGACTCTGAGCAGAGAGAGACCTGTTTTCCAGGAAGCCCTGGAGCTTTGTGTGGGGCCCCTGCTGCTGCTGCTGCCTGAGATCATCCGAGGGCACGATTCATTCCTCATCTGGGGGTGGGTGTTTTGGACTCAAAATGCAAAGGTTTAATTCCCCCCCTCCCTCCTCCCCCACCTCCCCCTCCTCCCCCCTCCCTCCTACCCCCTCTCCCTCCTCCCTCTCCTCCTCCTCCCCCTCCTCCTCCCCCTCCTCCCCCTCTCAATCCCCCTCCCCGTCCTCCCCCTCCCTCCTCCCCCACCTCCTCTCCTCCCCCTCCCTCCTACCCCCTCTCCTCCTCCTCCCCCTCCTCCACCTCCCCCTCCCTCTCCCCCTCCTCCCCCTCTCTCTCCTCCCTCTCCCCCTCCTCCCCCTCCCTCCTCCCCTACCTCCCCTCCTCCCCTACCTCCCCTCCTCCCCCTTCCTCCTCCCCCACCTCCCCTCCTCCCCCTCCCTCTTACCCCCTTTCCCTCCTCCCTCTCCCCCTCCTCCCCCTCCCTCCTCCCCTACCTCCCCTCCTCCCCTACCTCCCCTCCTCCCCCTTCCTCCTCCCCCACCTCCCCTCCTCCCCCTCCCTCTTACCCCCTTTCCCTCCTCCCCCTCTTCCTCCTCCCCCTCCTCTTCGTCCCCCTCCTCCCCCTCCCCCTCCCCCTCCCCGACCTCCCCGTCCTCCCCCTCTTCCTCCTCCCCCTCCTCCTCCCCTCCCCCTCCACCTCCTCCCTCCCTTCCTCCCCCTCCCCCTCCTCCTCCTCCTCCTCCTCCACCTCCCCGACGTCATCCTCCCCCTCCCTCTCTCCTTCTTACCCTCTCCCTCCTCTCCCTCCTCCCCCTCTCCCCCCTCCCCCTCCCCCTCTCCTCCTCCCCCTCTCCCTCCTCCCCTTCCCCCTCCTCCTCCCCTTCCCCCTCCTCCCCCTTCCCCCTCCTCCCCCTCTCCTCCTCCCCCTCTCCCTCCTCCCCTTCCCCCTCCTCCCCTTCCCCTCCTCCTCCTCCTTTCTCTCTCTTATCCTCTCCCGAATATTTGCTACAGTTGCCTTTTCCAAACCATTTACTGTATGGAGGGTAAATGGAGTGACACAGCTCATAACGTGCAAATAAACGGGAACTAAGCCCCTCAGCTCGAGTGGAATGAATTAGCGTCGCCGGCAAGACGTGGTGACGGGAGCAGGTGCCCCGGGGTGGGGGCTCCTCAAGCCGGTACCTGGCTGGAGTGGCCGGAACAGTGCGCCCTGAGATTTCTCGGAGAGCCCTCGAAAGCCCCTCGGAGGCTTTCAACAGGCAAGACAGGAGGCCCCGTGGCACTCGGGCCCGCGGCCCGCGCAGAACAGGGCGATTAGAGGGCTCAAAGGCCTGACCCCGCCCGGCCTGCGGCTTCCTGAGGCCGGAAATCTTCAAAGGCTCTCAGGAGAGATGGCCAAGAGGGGGCAGCTCCGGGGGAGGGGACGAGCTGCCAGGTCCCAAGGGAGGGGACTGCCCAGGAGGAGGCAAGCAAGCAAGGGCGTCAGGGACAGAGGGGCTGGCACCCCGAGAGGCTGGAGGACTCTGGGGACCAGGAGGGCTGGCCCATCACGGGACATGAAGAGTCTTGGTCAAGGTTGCCCACAGAGAATGGGCGCGTCAGAACCCTGGGTCTGTGGTGGGCTCACGGCTACGGCTCAGAACCATCCAGAAAAGTCTCTCGGCCCCAAGTTGTGCCCTCTGTTTGCTCCATGTGGTGCCTGCGATGTCCTGTGAGTGATGATTCCTTTAGGATTAGCAGTGCCCTGTCCCAGCACGGTTTTTAAAATGAAAGTCCCTTGCCCGGCCGGCGTGGCTTAGTGGTGAGCATCGACCTATGAACCAGGAGGTCACGGTCCCATTCCAGCTCAGGGCACAGGCCTGGGTTGTGGGCCTGGTCCCCAATGTGGGGCGCGCAGGAGGCAGCCGATCAATGATTCTCTCTCATCATTGATGTTTCTCTTTCTCTTTCCCTCTCCCTTCCTCTCTGAAATCAATAAGAATATATTAAAAAAAAATAAAAGTCCCTTTGAGAGGCATCGCATAGTCACTGATTTCCTGTGTAAGTGAACCCTGGGCAGTGTTTGGGCAAAACTTCAATTCCCCTCCTTCCCCACAGCTTGGGGGCCACCCCACCCGTGAAGGATTTCTCAGCCTTGGCTCAATTGACATTTTGAACCAGATAATTCTTTGCTGGGGGGGGGGGGGGGGGGGGGGGGAGGAGACAACTGTCCAGTGCATTGTAAGATGTTTATCGCCGCCCTGGTGTTGTCCAGCTAGATGCCAGCAGCACCCACTCCCCAAGTCATGGCAATCAAAGATGTGCCTGACATGGCCAAACACCCCACTCTCCTGCCCCAGGTTCGAGAACCCACCCCAGGCTCAGCACCCTGCTCTGGGAACACCTCTCAGCCTGTGCTCAAATGACCTCTTGTGGGTCTATGTCCTCGCTTTAAATCTAAAATATTTCAATCACATTTTAAAAATGAAAAGACCATCCATTTCATCGAAGTTAATAGGTGAAAAGGAAGCAAACCTAAGGGAGTTGCTAAACTTCCACTAACATTGATTTGCCACAAGGCCTGTTTGTTCTGAAACCTACCTAAAGTTAAGGGGGAGGAAAAATGACAAAAAACTCTAAGAGGTTGAAGTCTTTTCTTTCCTAAGCTGCAGAGTCCAGCTTTAGAGGGTACCTATAAACTGCCTGCACGTTTCCCCTTCTTCCCAAGCCTCCTCCTCTTTCCTCATTACAGGTTGAATTATATCTCTCAAATCTGTATGTTGAAGTTCTAAGACCAATAACTTCAGAAATGTGACTGTATTTGGAAATAAGGTCCTTACAGAGAAAATCAAGTTAAAAATGAGCTCAACCGAGTGGGCCCCAAATGCTATAGAACTGATGTCCTTGTGAAAAGCAGAAGTGTGGACATACAGACGTACGCACACAGGGAGAACGCCCCGCGAAGGTGAAGGGGGAGACGGGGCACAGCGAAGCGTGCCAAGGAACCACTGAAGCCGTCGGGAGGAACCTGCTCTGTGAATCCTCCATCTCACCCTCCCAGGCTCAGGAGCTGGGAGACACGTTCCTGTGGTTTAAGCCACCCAGTCCGTGGTACTGTTGCAGCAGCCCTAGCAAACCAAGGCGCCAGTCATTGTTTGTTTGTCACCATTACTTTTTAAACATATATTTGTGTACGATTTCAGAGAGGAAAAGAGAGGTGGAAACATCAGTGATGAGAAAGAATCATGGATCGCTGCCTCCTGCACACCCCACACTGGGGATGGAGCCCGCAACCCGGACATGTGCCCTGACCTGGAATTGAATCGTGACCTCCTGGTTCATAGGTTGACACTCAACCACTGAGCCACACCGGCCAAGCTAGTTACCATTATTTTTATAGTTTGGGTCAATAATATGCACGCTTTTCTATACCACAAGCCCTACAGTTCTTTAGTTTGGGTTTATGTATTGAAATGGGGTAAATAGCCCTACCAGTCCTTTCTATGACTTCCCATTTCAGAATTCTCCTCTACCTCCATTCATCTCAAAGTTGGCTGGATTCCTCTCTCTCTCTCTCTCTCTCTCTCTCTCTCTCTCTCTCTCTCTCTCTCTCCTCTCTTCTCTTTTATTTCCAAGAAGAGTCCCCAGGTTCTACATAACTAAGTGCTCCCATGCTTGAGAATATATGTTGTTTTTATACTTGAGTGATAGTTTGGTTGGGAATAAATTTGAGGGTCTTATTTCTTCATGTCAGAGCTTCATTGTTTTATGACTTGCAAATCACTGCGGTGATGTTTAAGGCCCATCCGGTTTTCCACCCCATGGACTTGACTTTCTTCCTCCAGTACCCTCCACTTCTTGGAAGTTTAGGAACCTTACCTAGCCAAGAAAGGCCTTTTCTCAATGATTCTTCCTATGCCCATTCAACAGTTAGAAACTTTATTTCACAAGTTTTTTTGATTATTTTTTTTAGTATTTTTTTCATGTTGTTCTCTTCTTCAAGTCCACCACTTATGTGTATGTTTGATCTTCTTTGCCTTCATGTCTATCATCTTCTATCATTTTTGGATGTATATTTTGGATTCTCTCCCTTTTCACTGCGTTAATTTCCTCTGAGTTGTTCACCACCTCTCTGGCTGCATCTTGGGTCATGTTTATTCCTTTAGGCTTTTACTGCTTTCAATCACTCTGCTAAAGCTTCTACTTTTTCTCTCCTGAACTTTCCTAGCTTACGTTTTATCAACAATAGGAGTTCCTTTCATAGAAATCCCATATCATATATAATTTGTGTCTATGAATATCCATTTGTCCAACTCTCCCCCTGAGCTGTTGAGTGAGTCTTGTGATGTGTGCTCTTTAGTGGCTTTTGCTTATATTTCTTTCCCTCCTCCTATTTTTTGTTTTTATTTGGTTACTTTTTCTTTTCTTTTTTTAAAATATATTTTTATTGATTTTTTTACAGAGAGGAAGGGAGAAGGATAGAGAGTCAGAAACATCGATGAGACAGAATCATCAATCAGCTGCCTCCTGCACACTCCCTACTGGGTATGTGCCCGCAACCAAGGTACATGCCCTTGACCGGAATCGAACCTGGGACCCTTCAGTCCACAGCCTGACGCTCTATCCACTGAGCCAAACCGGTTAGGGCTGGTTACTTTTTCAATGTATTAGTGTGCATGCCGACTCCTCTCAAAGTATTCCTCCTCTTGAAATGGGGGTAGTTATTTGCTGAGAACAGTGTGGGAGGCATAGGGGGTGGAGGTCAGAGAGTGGGCTGGGGAAGCCCACGCTTTAGTTCAGGGTGTGGTCTCAGGCATTTTCTCCACAAGCCTGTTTCCTGTGCTCAAGGGCACGTGGCACCCACGTTTCCCATGTGGCACCGGCCGATGTGACTCTGTCCTAGGCTCCCTGTGCTGATTTCAGGGGTCACCACTAACTCACCTTTCATCCCACCTCACCTCCCATGTTCTCCCTCAGTGAAGAGGTCAGATCTCAGACAAGAAAAAGCTCCTGTCCCTGTGATTTCCTCACCACATCTACCTCCCCTTCGGTTCTAATTAAACAAGACCTGCACAGTGATGCTTCTACTTGTCTCTGGAAACCCCATGCTCGCTTCTGTTCTGGTTACTGGCCTCTATTTGGGAAGGTGAACCCTATTTTCAGAAAGAGCAGGTCCCCCCTGAGGTATGATGAGGGAGGTGTCAGCTCTCGGCACATGCTGTACTTTGTTCAGACACAAGAGAGATGGTCTGGGGATGGGGACATGTTCTTGCTCCATCAAAATCCAAGCTTATCTATATGTTGACTTAATTGTGGTTGCTTTATGTACATTTAAAGGGAACTGAGCAGAGAAAAATGATGTTTTTTATCTTTAGCTAAAAGTCTGTGCTCATTATTATTATAACATTTAGCTATGATTATAAAAGAGTTATGTCCACTTTTCCAAGTTTGTAAAACAGGAAAAAAGTATAAAGAAGGGATAGATAATCCCAAAACCCAGGGAGAACCTTGATGACATCTGGGTCATATCTTTCCAGGGTAGCTAGGACCCTGGGACAGGAAGCAGAGGACTGGGTGGGTAGAGGCCAGAGGTGGGCAATCTACCCGCCTGGCATGGGACCCCTACCCAACCACTTTGAGGGAGGCCTCTCTCTTTGCCCATTTGCCTTGCTTGCCTTCAGGTCTAGGGGCCCATCAGCATCAGCTTCCTCCTAGGATTCTGTACCTCAAGAACTCACCAGGGACATTTAAGGGCCCTAGCCAACTTCCTATCCCGGGGCAGGGACGGAGGGATGGGGTTTAGAGAGACTCTAAGCTTCTGGAACTCAGAACTCAGCCCTTGCCGCCCAGCTGCACAGCTGAGCTCAGCTCCTACTTTATTGAGAGAACCTGCTAGCCCAGACCTGAGCTTCCTCCTTCCTTCTCACCACAGCTGCCCGAAGATCTCTATCTTCAGGCCACATGCCCTGGTTGAAAACCTATCCTTTTGTCCAAGGCCAGGGACTCCTTGTACAGCTGGTCCTTGAATGACATTGTTTCATCCAATGTCATCTATATATATAAAAGGCTAATATGTAAAGTGTCCCCTCGGGAGTTTGACCGGGAGACGGGGAGTTTGATCACTCACTATGATGTGCGCTGACTACCAGGGGGTGACACGAAACGAAGGAAGGCCCCGGCCGTCAGCTGGCCCCTGAGGAAGAAAGGCCCCGGCTGGCAGCCAGAAGGCCCTGATCGGCCCTGATCGCCAGCCAGGCCTAGGGTCCCCACCCATGCATGAATTTCATGCACTGGGCCTCTAGTTTTGTTATAATGTTGATGAGATGCTGTAGGAACTTAACTTTTGTTTATATCAATTAGCCTATGAGAAATTGGCTTTATTATATATCATTTCACTTAAAGTCACAGGACCTATTGATGACATTGAGGATTGACTGTGTTTCATCAATTTTGAGATGAACATTTTTTTTTCATATTTTAATATCATTGAACTTGGGATGGATGACGGCCAACAGCAAGCATGACATCCATAGTGTTACCTGCACATGGGCATCAAAATTTACACAAGGGTGTCATTGCTTAGAAGAACATCCCATAGACAGTAGAGCAATATTCTTTAAAGAAATCACAGACATCCACGACTCTCAGCTCAGAAAATCTGGTCTATGAAGACAGTTCAGGAATGCCCTCACCAATTTATTTCACTTAGATTTTCCATTTTATGTGTGCAAATGAATGATCTATGATAAAAATCTATGTTTATATAAGTAGGAAAGAGCACTTTCGTTAAGTAGGAGATAAAAAGTCGAAGTGATTAAAGAAGTACTGTATGTACTTTCGTTGGAAATGACTTTTTACTTTCCCAGTACATAAAATAATGATGCCTTTTACAATTGATGGAGTCAATGAAATTCAATAAAATGCAGTAATAAATGTTAACGCTGTTTATCACCTTCCACTCCCCTACCCTATACACACAGGATATCCTCTGCTCAGCCTTAAGCATCGAGCTAAAGCTCAATAAAAACTTCGAGAGCTGACTCGAATGAACAACCAGACACCTCCGAGTGATCATCACACTTTCCGATGTTGAGAAGGAAATGTGTTTGGGGCACTCAGAAAGTAAATCACCGCGTGAACACGCAGGGGGGAGTGCGAGTCAATGCGGGAGGATAATTCATTGAAATATTAATTAGAGTTCGTTCTCTATCTGCCCCTTGGAGCAGGGAGGCGGGCTTTGTCATCAGTAGCCTCGGGAGTCTGAACAAGGCTGCACACAGAAGCTGCCAGAACTTAAAGGCTCTTCTGCTCTTTGGAAAAGGTAAGTTACTGGAGAGATGGGGTGGCTGGGGTGCGCCAGGGGTGCCAGGGAGCTGGCTGAGGTCGGGGAGGGGCTTTGTGGAGACCGTTGGCAATGAGGACCTGTTCCCACCTCAACCTGGCCCAGCTGGCCCAGCTGCGGAGGCTGGACCTTAGGCCCCTGAGCTTGGACTCCCCAATGTTCTTGTGTCTCAGAGATGGAGGGGGAGCCTTGGAGCCTAAGGGGACCGCGAGGGCTGACACGGGAGGGTCCCTGCATTGTATGAGGCCCTAGAAGTCAGCCCCTCTCAGGAGGTGGGCAGAGAGAACTCCATCTATCTGAAGCGGCAAGTCCCCCAAAATTGCACCAGGAGTCTCCCATTTAGAATGCAGTCCATTTCCAGGAAGTGAGAGAACGTACTATTTCTTGCACACTTGAGTTTGTAAACAGATCTACACGCCACGCCACAAGAACATTGCTCTCCCGGGCGGGGAAGCCTGCACCCCACTCCTTGAGCGAGGATTCCCCCGGGCCGCTGTCTAAGATCCTCTCTCCCCTCAGACCCTGCTGGGAGGGGAGGACTTCCGCAGGCACGAAGGCGGGGGGGGGGGGGGGGGGGGGGGGCTCCCCACATCACAGTCTCGCGCAAGACGATGGCTTTAATGGGCCAAGTCACGTGGCCCTCGGAGGCCAGCCCCCCTGGGCTGCTGTTTGCAAACTCCTCTCCAAAGCAGCTTCCCTTGAAGAGAGTTGCTACACAATCATTACAAATTGATTGCAAAAGAGCTAACAATCATGATTAAATCATTAAATTCTTGTCTACGCTTCAGAGAGCGGTGAGAAAATTAACTTCCCACCAACCTCATTTTTTCCTGAACATGAAATAATGATTTTCTGCCCGTCTAATTACAAAGCCAACATCTGATCAAGCCGGCATCCAGAGGGGATTATCGCATGCACGAGTATTAGACCTCATTACCAGCTTGAGTGCAAAATTATTACATCTTGTAATTGGATGGTGAGATTTATATACAGATCGGCCCGGTTTCTGTAAGATTGTAATTACAAGCTTCGTTGGTTAGCTACTTATCACTCAGCACAGAAGAGAGCCAAATAAGCAACAGAAAAGGCATTTCATTAACCCATAACCCTATCAAGGGAAAGCCCTGTAACACCCATGTCTGCATTAGGGAGAACAGCTAAATTCACAGATGAAACAATTTATTATACTCTTTGCAAATGGGATTGCATTTTGTTTAACCCCTAATGAACTCTTTGGGTAAAGTGTCTGAACAAACCATTCATTTTATAGACAACTAGGCTCAATACAGTAATTATAAGGGGTAACTGACTGAGGTAAATGCTCACCTGCTCAGAGGCAGTTGATTGGAGAGACAATTGCTGGGCGCTGGGCTGGGCTGGGCCCTGGGCTGGGCGCTGGGCGTTGGGCTGGGTGCTGGGCTGGGCGCTGGGCTGGGCATTGCTGGGCTCTGGGCTGGGCACTGGCACAAAGGGCCAGGAGCTGGGACAGCTGGCTTCCCAGGAGCGGCTGGAGGGGGCAGGATCCCGCCTGGCATATCCACTTGGGGGCGAGCACTTCTTCGTTCCTTAAGCGTGGCCGCCACAGGCGAGGTTTAATAAAGCTGCCAGGGCCACACAGTTTCACAATTTTAGAGGCGCTGGTGTGGAACGCCGAAATATAAATACAGCCTGGTGAAGGCTCCTCCACTCCAGAGGCGAGACCTAAATTAAATGCAACCTTTTCACGTGTTTATGGCACAACAATGGGCCTCACACAACGTCGGCTTGGCATCGTGTGAAACCGACCCGCCACCGCGGAGATGTTTCCGGCGACTGACACGCAGGGCTCTCCATGGGAGGCAGCAAGCCACAGCGTGTGCCGCCTGCTTCTGTGCACCCACGAGCGTGGTCTCTTTCGTGACACGTAAACATTACATGGAACTCAGATTTCAATGTGCCTCGGGAAAGTGTTATTAAGACACAGCCACCTGAACCGTCTGCATTGTCTGGGGCTGATTTCTGCTACAACAGAGGCACCAAGCTGAACAGATGTCCCACCTGGCCCTTTACAGAAAAGGTAGAGGGACCCGTCCACTCAGCCACTCATTCATCCCTTCGCGGAACCCTTCAACCAACGCTGGGCTGGCACTGACTGTGCTGGGTCCTGGGCCACAAAAAGGAAGGGGCAGAGTTCCTGCCTCCAGGGTCTCACAGTCTGAGGGGGCAGTAAACCTGGACAGCATCACTGAGCATCGCTGAGCCTCCATCCGTTCCTGCTGCTTCTGGGAACTGTGTCCTGGATTTCTTCGGGGGAAGCAGCCTCACCCTGACTCATGCCATGTCACCTGGCCGCCATGTTAGATGCCTGGATAGATGGATGATGGATGGATGGATGGATGGATGGATACCTGGATGGATGGATGGATACCTGGATGGATGGATGGATGGATGGATGGATGGATGGATGGATGGATAGATGGATACCTGGAGGGATGGATGGATGGATGGATGGATGGATGGATGGATGGATGGATGGATACCTGGATGGATGGATGAATGGATGGATGGATGGATGGATACCTGGATGGATGGATGGATGGATGGATGGATGGATGGATGGATGGATACCTGGATGGATGGATGATGGATGGATGGATGGATGGATGGATGGATGGATGGATGGATACCTGGATGGATGGATAGATGGATGGATGGATGGATGGATACATGGATGGATGGATGGATGGATGGATGGATGGATGGATGGATGGATGGATGGATACCTGGATGGATGGATGGATGGATGGATGGATGGATGGATGAACAGATGGATGGATGGATGGATGGATGGATGGATGGATGGATGAATGGATGGATGCGTGGTCCATTCAGAACCCACGAGCCACAAGCCAGGGCCTTCTCAGGGGTAAGGGCACTCCCTCTTTTAGTTGGAGTGAGACTCAGGTGGTTTAGGTCTGGAACCAGGCCAAGCACCGGGCTGCCTTTGGGAGCCTGTGATGAAGACCCCGAAGAGGAGAGTGGAGCAGACGCTGGAGGACACTGGGTCCCGATGATCGCTATTTGAGTCCTGAATCCAACTCGGCCAGAGGTCAGTCTCCCTCTGAACTTTCCCATTGTATGAGCCAGTAAAGTCCTTTTTATTCTCTATTGTCATGACAGAAAGAATGTAACTGACTCCTACACACATATTACAGAAGAAGACAGGCTGAGGTACGTGTCACATGTCCGGTAGGACCAGCATTTTGTAGAAGCCCAGAGGAGAGCCTGATTCCGCCAGGGACTTGCAGAATCCTTCCTGGAGGAGGCGGCCTCGGAGCCTTGGCTCTGAAGGGTGTCATGCTTCTGACTGATGCAGGAAGTGGGTGATCTAATTCCAGACTGAAGGCTGAGCCTGGGCAACAAGAGAACACATAGTATATACAAAGAGCAGCATGAAAGGACCCTGGGAGAGACCACACCGAGCACATATACTGGGCTCCCCCCGCCCACTCATTTCTTCTCCTTCTGAACCAGAGGTTATTCCCAGAGCACTGGGGCCCATGGACACCAGGGAATTATGAGGGTCACCACCACCCAGAGACATACGGGTGGAGGGGGAAGACTCTAAACTGGCCTCCGGTGGCCTCCTGGTTCACCTTGGTGGGGCCTCCTCCCCTGGAGTGCGGAAGGGACTTACACTTTGCTTCCAGCCAATAGAATACTGCAAAGGTGGAGAACTGCATGCAGAAAACGACAAAACACTGATGAGAGCAATCCAGCAAGACCTAGGTAAATACAGAGATGCCATGTTTAATGACCGGAAGGTTCGATATTCTCAATGTGTCGATTCCTAACCAAATACATTTATAGGTTAAATGCAATTCCTATCCCAATCCCGGCAGGATTCTTTCGTAGAAATCTATTAGCTGGTTCTTGGATGTATCTGAGAGATGAAAGGAACTGGAACAGATACGTAGGTCCAGCCCCTGCCTTCACCTGGGGTGACTCTGAAGAGCCCTCTGGTTTCAGAGCCTCCTGTGGGGTAGGCGGAGGCAGCAGGTGCGAGGGCGCCCTGTGGCAGCCTCCGATGCCCCATCCTGCCTCCTCACTTCCTTACAGGGTGTCCACTGGGACCAAGCCCCAGTGCATCTTATTCATATGCAAGTCTCACCTCAGAGTCCGTTTCCAGGGAATCCCATCTAATTCAGGAAGTTTTTGAATGAGTTTCTATCCATGAAAAGGTTGATTATTCAAGGGGTGATTGGATCGTAAAATAAATTGGGTCCGTGTGCCAGACCAATGTGACACAGAAAACATGTCGCTGTGTCAACTTAGGAATATCATCTATGAGCTTAGCTCTGATTCCTGAAGAACCCTGTAAAAAAAATATATAGAGGGAGATTTACAGATGCATGGATGTGCTATATGATAACATTGCTATGACATTCTTGAAGTGACACAATTATAAAAATGAAGCATAGGTTAGTAGTTGCCAGGAGTTAAGAGAGGGTAGGAGTAGGAGGGACCCAGTAGATGTGTGTACTGTGGGTGCTTATGCTAATGGAAATGTTTGGTGTATTGATTACATCCATGTCAATATCCTGCTTGTGCTACTGCAAGATGTTGCCGTTGGGGGATACTCAGTGATGGGTAGACGAGATGTCTTGGTATTATTTCACAACTGCACGAACCTACAATTATCTCAACACGGAGACATTAAAAATGGACACACCCTCATGACCCACTCTAATCCCATTAGAAATCCTAGGGAAATCATGCCACGCACAAACTACATAAGTGTTCAATAATAAGGGGTGGGTTCAACAGATTCTGACAAATCCTATTGGAAGCATGTTGTCAGTTTGCAAGACTGTTTGACTGGAATTCACACAAGAAATGCATGTTATATCACCACTCAGTAGACACCTATATGTTTCCACAGACTTTTTATCTTCCCTAATGCCATGCACACTAATATGTTTCTATTCTAGTCAATGCTATTCATTTTGTTTTATTTGTAAATATTGATTGGGGGAGGGGGCAAGCAAGAATCCGACTTCCTGCTGCCTTCTGTCCAAGACACATTACAGGTGCCCGTGACATTAAAGCCCCCAGTAAGAAAAGCAAGCACAGACGGTGTTGTCTTGAATATGGAGCATCATAACATCTACTTCAATGCCTCCTGGGAAGTCCGTTAGCCAGGTGCTGGTCCGCCCCATCTTGCTGTCATTTGTGGAATCCGTACATTATTCTGCCAACAGTATGAATGTTTCCGTCGTGTTCCAGAATTTTTTCTAGAGACATTATTTCATTGGGTTCTCTGTAACCCCTGAGATGAGATTATTCTTATTCCGGTTTTCAGGGAAGGACACCGAAGCGCAGAGAAGTTAAGTGACTTTCCCAGAGTCACACAGCTGGAACACGGCAGAGCCAGCCCTGGAACTTGTCTTATCCCACATCTCGTCTTGCTTCATCCGAGCGGGCTGCCTCCTCTGTAGCTGAACGAATGAACTCCTTGCCTCATAAAACATAAGCCTGGCCCACCACCACCACCACCACCACCGAAAGCCACCCAGAAACTCACAGAAGGACCTGCTGTCAGTTAAAATCTAAAAGGTCCCTTTCATCCATCTTAATGTTCACGCCACAGAGATGCAGTGAAGTCGCTTCAAGCGTGGGCTCAAACTCCAGTTCTTCTTACTCGTGGCGGGCAAGCTGCTTGATCTAGAACACAGAGCTGATGTCCCCCGACATCCCTCAGCACACTCACAGGGCAGGTCCCCACAAATGACGCCTGTCATGACGCCCCCTACCTGGAGGGCGGCCGGCAGGTTTCTGTAAGGGAACACTGGCCCCGTGTGCAGAACAGAGTCTGGCACACAGGGAGCCCGCCCAGTGAGTGTTGATATTCTCGCCATTGACACTTTATTGGAACAAAAACTCCCAAACTGCATGGTTAGTAGAGCAGCAAGTCCCGAGCGAGGTCCCTGTTCTTCTCGGCTCTAGAATGAGCCTCGGCCCTCACACCTCGGTCAAGGCAAAACCTCCGTCTCCACCGGCATCGATGGTGACAGTTGTCCATGACCGTAAGCCATGAACCCAGACCCGGGTCCTGAGCTGCTGTTTACTTCTCCCTTTCGCCGCCTCCTGCTCCCTCCCTCCCTTTTGACATCCTAGCCAAAGTCAGCAGGAGACGATAGCCTTGAAAACTGGACTCTCCCGGGCACACGCTGCCCACTGCTGATGGATGTGTGGGCCTCGGGAACCGGTTCCAAACCCGGTGAACGCAAACCCTGAGGCCTGGCAGCAGTTGGCCCGGCTGGCCAGGCCTGCTGAGTCGGTGTGAGACGACGGGGCTGCCACGGTCGGGGCGGGGACGGGTCAGGTGGGGCTGGCGAGGGGAGCCCTGCCTCTCTGGATTGGCAGTCAGCTCTCCAGGTTGCAAACATGCGGGCGTAATCCTATCCGGCACGACCCCGGTGGCTCCTGACGACATGGGAGAGATGGTCGGAGGCCTTGAAAACAGGACTTGCTGACTCCACTCCTTAAAGGCTGCCCTCACCCCCCACCCCCCAACCCCACCCGAACACCGCGTGTGTGTCTTCAGTTCCTGGGGCACCTGGATGGGTTTCTCTTGCTCACAAAAATGAAAACAAGCACCTCCCGCCCCCCCCCCCCCCACTTTCCCCCAGTAGCCATTCCCGTTTATGGAGCTGCTGTCTGTGTGCCCGGCATGTGCAGGGCTCGCTCCTCACATCCTCGGACCCTGGAGAGGTTATTGCTGGCAGCACAGAGGGCTGGAGAGCTGGTCCAAGGTCACGCGGCGAGCATGTGGCAGAACCAGGATTTGAACCCAGATCCATGTGACTTGACCTCCCCAAATGTTGATAGGTATTAACATCCTTGTCTGGGAAAGGAGGGCGGGTGGGGGGGGGGTCTGACGGTACTGAACTGGGGTTCGGGGACCCCTCTCCCCATAACTATTTAGACCAAGGATCCAGCTTCTGGCTTGGTGTCCCAACCCTTAAAGCTGAGGGGGGCGGGGCCACGAGGGAGGGTCCAGAGGGGAGGAGCATCCCCAGATCCAGTGATCCCGCCCCCTCCTCGCCCCCCCCCCCGCCCCCAATGCCACAACAGCCAATCAATACCGGCTTACATTTTATGAGACAAGGAGTTAACTTGTTCAATTACGGGGGAGACAGCTCTATTCTTTCGTAACAAGCAATCTGAGTAGGGAGATCGATCCTCCGGGGCCCCGTGCACGCTGGCTAATTTTATATTATCCTCAGCCAATGGGCGCGCAGAGAGTAATGGGGTTGTTGTTACAGTTCATTAGGGGAGGGGGGATCAATAGCGGGACCATCTGAGGCTCAGCTTCAGGGCTGTGGCGGGAAGGGGGGGCCGTGGGGGCTCCAGATGGGGGTCGTCACGACATTCCTACTTGTGCTTCCTGCGCAGACCTTGCTGACTCCTGCCGGGACCCCTAAGAGAGAAACACCCTGGGGATGGAGACACCCCCCTGCCCAAGCTCCTCCACCCCCCACAGCCAGACTCATGGGCACCCAAGGGAATGCCAAGCAGAGGGAGGCCACGCCCCCCTCCCCACGGGGCCTGGCCTGTGACCCCCACGCTTCCCCTGCTGTCCTTGCAAGTGGCTTCTGGACAAAACCCGGGTTTGGCCTGGCAGCGGCTCCTCCTTGGCATCATGATGGCCCCGAACACGAATTCCTGTTTTCCTCCCTGAGCGCAAGGCCGCGAGATAGACAGACTGCCTCTGTGCTCTGTGCCCCGTCCCCGGGAGGGACTGCCCAGCTCCCCCGGTTCCGGGCAGGAATTTCAGGCCTGGACCTGACACTGGGTCGTTTCCATGTCCTCCCCTATAACGCAAGTGGCTGACACCCGTTCAGCGTTTCCTAATCCTGTCTGGTGTGCACCTCCCCGAGCATGTTAGACGCTGGGCCTACTATGTGCACAGCGGGCACTATAGCAGCTGCTTTACCTGTGTGATGAGGTTTATCCTCAGACTGTTCAGCTTGTTTAGATGATTGGTTAGTATCTCTTCTGTGTGAACTCGCTGCCGGGCGTTTAATATTGTCTTATCCAGCCCTCACGGTAGCTTCTGGTATTATCCCAGTAGACAGCTGAGGCTCAGAGAGGAAAAACGATGGGCTCAGGACAGGAAGGCAGTCAAGGTCAGAGCCAGGATTTGAACTTGGTCTCTCAGGCCTATCTCTGAAGGCAGAAACCATGTTTCTTGACTAGCCTGGTGCCTGGCAGACTCATACAGAATGGGAATGAGTTTTTAAAATATATTTGTATTGATTTCAGAGAGGACGGGAGAGGGAGAGAGAGATGGAGGCATCAGTGATGAAAGAGAATCCATTCATCGGCTGCCTCCTGCTCACCCCACACTGGGGATGGAGCCCACAACCCAGGCCTGTGCCCTGACTGGGAATCAAACCCTGACCTCCTGGTTCATAGGTCGATGCTCAACCACTGAGCCACGCCAGCTGAGCTAATGGGGATGATTTTTTAAATCAACATTTTTTAGATGCTGCTTCCCCGTGAACCATGCTCTCCTGTAATCACCGCACCATTTTGTCCGCGGGGGAGGAGGAGAACCAGTGTCCCCTCCAGCAGGGGACAGATGAGGGAGAGAAGGGTCCTGACACACTGGAATGGGAGTAACCGCAACCCTTCCTGCCTGGGGCAGTGTGCATGGCAGGAGGTCAGAGGTCAGGATGCTAATGGCCACACGCATTGAGGCTCCTATGCACCACACTTTATATGTCAACCGATCAACCGATGGTCATGGGCGCCAGTTCAATGCCAACAGGAATCCCCAATTTGAGGTGTGGTGAAGAAGGAACCTTGACTCCATGCAAAACAGCTCCACGGTGATCCCGCAGGCTGTGCAACAGCATGGAGAGGGGGGGCCTGTGTTTCTCAGCTCCGCCCTCTTCCCCCCAATGCCCCCCCCCCAGCATCTACTCAGATCTTGGCTCCCTTTCCGAGCTGCCTGACAGTTCACATTTAATTAGTTCATAAAAAACTGGAAAGTAGAAGAGGAAGAGTTAAATGTGCTCCTAAAAGGAGGAAGCTGCCGCTAATCCCAATTAGGAGGAAGTCCCAGGCCATTGAGACGCTGCAATCCAATTACATCAGGTAAAATGAATTACTCCGTTAATGCTGACTTATTATGAAGACACCTTCTTATTGCGCTCATTAATAATCTTTAGACATCATTTTAGCGCATATTGGCTGCAATAACATTTCTATTAGCATCATGGCGGAGCAGGGCTGACAATTAAAATAAAAAATAAATCAACCCAAAGAGCGAACAAACGTAATTATAGTTCAGAAAGAGCTTTTATGTGTATTTGATTAGTCAGTGGAACAGGGCCTCCCTTCTTGCCTTGAATTTGTGTGAGCCCCAATCCACGCAAACTCCCGGGGCGGGGGCCGGGCGGGGGGTGATCATGAGGGGTGTGTGCGTGTGTGTGTGTGTGAGAGAGAGAGACAGACAGACAGAAAAAAGAGAGAGACAGAGAAGACGGGGAGCTTGTCAATCAGGGAAAGGTTCAAATCCTAGTCCCTGGCCCTCGGGTGTAAGCTCCTTCCCCTCTCTGGGACTCAGTTTCCCCATTTCTAAAACTGGGATTTTGGAAAATGTTATAATTACACAAAATATTGTTCTTGTTAGTTTGAGAAGACTACCCCCAAATCCTGAGCGCCAGGGGCAGAAGCCTAAGAGGAGAACGATCCTTATTTCCAGCACAGCAGCTATGTACTGAGCTTTGTCTCTCCTAGAGCAGAGGTCTCCGCCGGGCTGGTGTGCCCTCAGGAGACATCTCTGGTGACCGGGACTCGGAGAGGATCGGTGGGCAGGGACGGGGGTTGCTACTGAGCCTGGCGGGGAGACAGCAGAAATGCTGCTTCATCGCCTATGGTGCACAGGACAACCTCAGAGCAAACATTATCCAACCGGTCATGTCACTAGTGCTGAGATCGGAAAGATGGACACAGCTGGAGTTTGCACAAGCAGTTTGCACCACGGCAATGACCTCCAGGGCCGCCAAGACACAGGCCAAACCTCTTTGGCCTCCTTGGATTGTATCCTTCACCGACTAAGAAACGAAAATTCAGCAGAGCGTGAAAATTCAACTTGAATATGGTAACTATTAAATCCTCAAATGATGGTCTATATCAGTGATGGCGAACCTATGACACGTGTGTCAGAGGTGACATGCGAACTCATTTTTTTGGTTGATTTTTCTTTGTTAAATGGCATTTAAATATATAAAATAAATATCAAAAATATAAGTCTTTGTTTTACTATGGTTGCAAATATCAAAAAATTTCTGTATCTGACACGGCACCAGAGTTAAGTTAGGGTTTTTCAAAATGCTGACACGCCGAGCTCAAAAGGTTCGCCATCACTGGCCTATATAGTCTCAAATAATCTATATATACACACACAGCTGCATCCATCAGTGCCCTTAGCTCCACCCCCTACTCAGACCTTGACTCCCTTTGGAGAAACACACATACATAAATACTGTTACATATATACACACACATCTATAGTACCTTATATATGTCCATATGTCATGCTTCATGTATACATATAAACATATCTAATGCCTCATAATGTCATTTATATGGAAATAGACATACTGATATATTTATATATTTATACAAAGACATTCATATATAAATTCTTATACTCATATGTGTAAGCATACACACATGCGTGCATGTATGTAAATACTTGTAACCTAATGACCTCCTAAGGGGGTGGGAAAGAAGTGGCAGTACACTGTGACTAAGGTCATCTCTGATCCAGAAAAAGCGTGCAGCTAGAAAGTCCTTCGTAAGTTGCCAATTCTGGGATTTTGCCTGTGTCTTCTGGAGCCCTGGATGTGACAGAAACCCTTCAGAGATTTCCTGAACATTTCGCTGATAATTCTTTTTAAAACATAGTTGTAGCTGTTTTTAAAACTGCAACTTTTGGGGAATCCTTACCAGTCTCAAGATGTTGGATACCAAATTTAATATTCCCAGGACCACCAAATCGTTAACTCGTACCGCTGGGCAAAACCACGCTGGGACAGACCCTGACCGAGGTCAGGCTGCTCTTGCCAGCTCCATATAATGGAGAGCACCCAGAATTTGCAAAGTGAGCTACTGGTGATTAACCAGTGGGATTTTGGATATTCTTGATACTCAAGAATGTTCAAGTCAAAACTGGGTGTGAGACTAAAATAATCCCTGCCATTAACCGTCATCATTTCTAATTTCACATGGGGAGCGAATCCATCCAAACAACGCCACGTTACTCCGTGACTGGCTTTTCAAAAGCAAATGGTGCGCTTCAACTTGGTGTCCATGTTTGATTGTTGCACATCACTTACCACCAGTGTCGTCGTTTCAAACAACGGATGTGTATTATCTGGCAGTTTCTATGGCTCCAGAGTCTGGGGGCAGCAGAGTTGGGCTCGACGCCCAGGGTCTCATGAGGCTGAAATCACGGTATTGGCCACAGCTTGGTTTTGGGGGGTCTCCTTTCAAACGTATTCAGGTTCTTTGCGCAAGTCGGTTCCTTGCGGCTGTAGGACTGAGGTCCTATTTTCTTGCTGGCTGTCAGTCCAGGGTTGCTTTCATGAGGTCTTAGGTCGGAATCTAATAAGAAAAAGGCTGAGTTGTTAGGAACTGGAGTGAGGAGGTCCCCCACCTCTGGCTGCAGAGCTGGCCCCTTCCGGCTTCCCATAATTCGGCCCTTAACAATGGAATCTCGTCCTTAAATGTTAAATATGTACATTCAGATGTTCAGACTGTGGCCTTTTCTTGGCACAACAGAGCGATGGATTTGCCCAATTGTGGTGTGTGCCCACCAGCTACATGCTGCATGTGAGGACTTTTTAACACCTCTCAGGATGAATTAGCCATGGCTGCATAACAAGTTACCCTGATAGTCAGCAGCAAGTTACCCTGATAATACAAACAGGTATATTCTCTTCCACGGTTTCTGAGTCAGGGATCCAGCGGTGGCTTAGCTGGGTGGTTCTAGCTCAGCCTCTCTCCTGGGGTTGCAGTCGGACCGGGGCTATAGTCATCTGAAGGCTTGACTGGGGCTGGAGTATGTGCTCCTGAGCTCATACCCTAGGATCCGCGGTCAGCAAACTGGGGCTTGTGAGCCACATGCGGCTCTTTGGCCCCTTGAGTGTGGCTCTTCCACAAAATACCACGTGCAGGCACACGTACAGTGCGATTGAAACTTCATGGCCCATGCACAGAAGTCGGTTTTTGGCTTGGGTGAGTCTATTTTGAAGAAGTACTGTTGGTATTTGGCTCTGTTGACTGATGAGTTTGCCGACCACTGCCCTAGGTTGTTGGCAAAAGGCCTAAGAGAGATCCTATTATCATACCCATGTAATGGATGGAGAAACTGAGGCTTAGGGAAGAGAAGTAAGACATCCAATAGGCTAGCTAGGAAGAGGAGGAGCCAGGACTTCAGTCCCTGACCATTCGTCCCCACACTCATTGGTCTTTCTGTCCTTCCACCTGTCGTGGGCCAGCCCCTGGGACCTTCTGAGAAAAGTCAATATTTTTCACATCTCACCTGGAGGTGGGTCCCAAAACCCACTGAGGGCTCCATGCAACCAGGGTCCCCCAAAAAAGGGCCTGACCTGGACTCTCCCAGCAGCCGGCTGCTCTGGCTACAAAGCTACAAAGGAATGCGGAGCCTGAGGAGCTCAAAAACGAACCCCCCGTTCTACCCGCCTAAGAAAGAGAAATCAAAAGCCTGTCTCTGGTTCCAAAGCTGGAGGTTAAAGAGTCCCCCGCCACAGGTAGTTCAGTGATTATAAACTGTAAGAATAAATCAGCCTGCTATAATTGCCCCGAGGAAAAAGATGACCAACATATTTAAAATGTCCACCGTGCCCCCTTTTCCCATCTCCATTTGGCATCCTCTAATTACCTTCACATTTCATTTCCATCAGCGGGGTGACCTGTATTTCCTTCGAGAAGTGCCAGGGAGGGGCCCGGCTGAGGAGCAGGCCCCCGGTGATAAATCAGGCTCGCCATTAGGAGTGAAGTGCTCATCTCGGCGGTGCTAAATGCAGGATTTATAAAGATGTCTCCGCCATCCAGCCCGATGGTGGACACCATAATAAATTCATGAGTGGGTGCCAGGGTAGCGCACTTCATTATGTGCGAGGCTCCTGCCATTAATCTAGCCGGGCGGCGGCGGCCAGGGTTCCTGGGGAAGGGAGACAAATGTATGCGGCCCAAACTTACTCATTCCATTATGGATCTCATCGGCCCCGGCTCCAGCCCGCACCGAGGCCAGGGGACCATTTTTCACACCTCGGATCAAGTGCTCGTAACTCCCCGTTGTGTCTTATTTCTTCCCCGATCACGCCCTCGTTTCATCCTTCAGGCTGCTCTCAGGGAAAGCCTTCCACAGGCCCTCCTGGCTGACTCCAGATAAAATATTTATACAATCAATCGACAGAGCATTTCCCCTTAAATGTCCTATTAACATGGAAATGCTCATATGCAAAATGGGCCCAGGAGCCTCTCCAGACACTTAACCCTCGCCTTCCCCGCCCAGAGGGTTGGCGAAGGGCAGAGAGAGGGCGGTTGGCATGGGCCGCACGTTGGCGGTGCGGTCCTCGCCCTGTTGTATGGGCACACGTGTGTGATGTGTGTGCCATGTGCTGGTGCAGGGCTGCTCAATCCTTTCAACGGGATTCCAAACCCCTTTTGGCCTCTGCTTGGAGCCGAACTCCGGAAATTGCCTGGAAGCTGCCGGATCTAACCAGATTCCCACAGTACCCTGCTAAACTAAAAACGCCTCGGTGTCCCGTGCCTATAGCCAGGCCAGCGAATACTTGATGTCTGAGTTACCACTTCTTCTTATACACTGGACAGCATATGTTTTCTCCAGCTGCGCCCTGGCGAGGCCTCAGAATTCTTAACGCAGGTAGATAACATCAATCCATCTTCATTCAGTAAGGATACCAATCATCGCATTCTTTGTACAGTGTTTACGGGGAGCCGGCCCTGTACGTAGTGTCTTACAGGTACTGGCTCATTTACTCCCCACAGCAACTCAACAACTCTACCATGATCGCCATGTTACAGATGAGGAGACCGGCAAACAGCGAGGTGAATCAGTGAACATGACCAGAGGCAGACAACCTGTGAGTGTGTTCTTAGCCGGTGCGAACTCTGGACTGAAGTACTGAAGGTCTTGTCATCCACTGAGGCCAGTGATGGCGAGCCTATGACACGCGTGTCAGAGGTGACACGCGAACTCATTTTTTTGGTTCATTTTTCTTTGTTAAGTGGCATTTAAATATATAAAGTAAATATCAAAAATAGAAGTCTTTGTTTTGCTATGGTTGCAAATGTCAAAAAATTTCTCTATGTGACACGGCACCAGAGTTACGTTAGGGTTTTTCAAAATGCTGACACGCTGAGCTCAGAAGGTTCGCCATCCCTGCCTTAGACTCACCCCTGACCCTGCTACACAGAAGCCACCTAAGGAGCCATTCAAAGGGAGGGGTAGCGCCTTCATTGCTTGCGTGGGCGAGCACCACCCCCCGCATAGGCAGACAACCCACAGGGACACCGCGGCCTGACCTGATGGCATTTGCGGTCCTTTGGTCTGCAATGTGCTCCTAACCGTCAGCTGTTGGGTCACGTACAAGACCCAGCCAGAGCAACACCACCCCCTTCTGCAAACATTCCTGTGACCTGTGACTCTGTCAGGCCCTGCACCAGGCCGGCGCCTCGTCACAGGTGGGGACACAAGAGTGGATAAGGACAACGCTTTGCCTTGGAGGAACTTGCCATCTTTCAGAGAGCTGGATGGCAACTAAGAGCTAAAATCAACAACGTAATAAATCCTGTTCAAGGGCTGTGGGAGCCCAGAGCAGGGGTGAGCACACAGGAGCAACGTGGAAAGAGGGGAGACGAGGACACTGACGTGGCCTGGAAAGATCAGCAGGGCTTTGCCGGCTGGACTGTGTGATGGGCCAAAGAGAGGAAGGCTTTGCCAGCTGAGGGAGCAGCACCAGCAAAGGTGCGGGGAAGTGACGTTTGTGACGTGCTTGGGAGGGTGAGCAGAAAGATGTCACAAGAGCATCCAGAACAGCGGTTCTCAACCTGTGGGTCGCGACCCCTTCGGGGGTCGAAAGACCCTTTCACAGGGGTCGCCTAAGACCATCGGAAAACACATACATAATTACATATTGTTTTTGTGATTAATCGCTATGCTTTAATGATGTTCAATTTGTCACAACGAAAATACATCCTGCATATCAGATATTTACATGACGATTCATCACAGTAGCGACATGACAGTTATGAAGTAGCCACGAAAATAATTTTATGGTTGGGGGTCACCACACCATGAGGAGCTGTATTAAAGGGTCGTGGCATTAGGAAGGTTGAGAACCACGGATCTAGAACCTTTCCCTCCAGTGAAGATTTATTGATGTTTGAAGGAAGAACTGAATTTCAGATTTCGTGCAAAAAGAGAGCAAAATTGTTATTGCAGATATCAACTCATGGAACGGAGGGCGAGATAGAGAAATTCTCCAGAATGTGAAAGAAAGGGGGGAAAAAATCAATAAAAATGATGTAAGGAAGATGAAAAATACAAGGAAAGGTGAGGAAAATTGCTTCTCTACTTTTTTTGCTACAGTTTGCGAGTGGGTTTCTTAGTACAGCGTTGCTTTTGAGTTTTTAATAAAAACTGATTTCTCTGAGTTTTAATGCTTTCCACGGAACTTCAACAGAAGCCCCTGCAGGGCTGGGCTCAAAGAGAAAAGAATGGTTATGATCACTCAAAATCATGAGCCTGCCCCAAGGTCCAAAGCTGAGTGTCCTTCATCTATTGCTGTGTGAAAACTGGCCCCAAACTATGTGCCTTTAAAAATCATCTTATCTTTCTCAGGGGAAAGAATTCAGGAAGGGCTCAGCCGGATGGTTCATCTCTGAGTCACATGGTGTCGGCTGGGGGGGGGGGGGGGATGGGGCTGGAAGATCCACTTCCACGTTGTCCTGTTCACTCCCATACTGGTGCCTGGGTGACATGGCTGAAGGATGGGTTCCGTGGGGTTCCTTCCACGCTCCATGTAGCTCAGGGTTTCTTCACATGGAGTAGAGAAGTCATACTTCTTCCCTGGCAGCTTAGGGTACCAAGAGCAAGTGTTCCAAGACACTGTAAGTAGAAGTTGCCTGGGCTCAGAAACCAGCAGAGGGACTTTCCCACCGTATCCTACTGGTCAAGCAGTCACAGAGCCCACCCAGGTTCCAGCAGAGAGAACGTAGAACCCCAGTTCTCAGTGGAAGATGGGTCAAAACATGTGGACCCCACCTCTAATCTGTGACAGCTCATTATCTGGGATTCTCTCTTCCCTCAGGGGAAAAACATGGATGAAAATGATGCAGAGAAGATAATAAATATAGATAAAATACATTTTTTTCTCTTTCCCAGGAAATGCCTCAGACCCTTACAAAAATAGATTCTTGGCAGATGCCTCCCCGGAGCTCGCCAGATCTGTCTGAACCCCTGGACAGCCTATGGTTCAAACTCACGCTAGAGCTCTTCCTTGAAAATTTCATAGTAAAACTATTTTTTTGAAAAGAAAAAAAGCAAACTTTCCAAGTCATAGGAGGTTAAAAACAGGAAGGAAAAAAAAAATGTGTGGCGCTTATAGCAGAAGATCAATGAACATCGTTTAACATGGGAAAATACAAAAGGAAAGAAAAGAAATAACATGCAGGCCAGTTCTGAGAGTAAATTCACATCTCCCCAGGCAACACCAACCCAGGAGGGTGAGAAGAGGGGGCTGGATCTAGGGTGCTGCGCTTGCTTCTGCCTCCGCACGCAGGTTCTAGGTTCTAGAACAGCCGTGTGCAAACTACGGCCCCGGCCCATTTGAAATGAATAAAACTAAAAAAAAAAAAAAAAGACCGTACCCTTTTATGTAATGATGTTTACTTTTAATTTATATTAGTTCACACAAACACTCCATCCATGCTTTTGTTCCGGCCCTCCGGTCCAGTTTAAGAACCCATTGTGGCCCTCGAGTCAAAAAGTTTGCCCACCCCTGGTCTAGAACGACACCCTTCCAATGGCCAAGTGTTTCTTGGACCCTCTGAGAGAGTCCCTGGTGGGGTGATCACCAAGTTCAACCAGCTGCCGGAGGACATCCCCAGGGCGTCAGTGCTCCCAGCTGGTAGCCACCAGGTGCAGCTGATGTTCCTGCTACCTCCCCTAGGACCGATGGCTACTCACCATCACCAAGGTCCCTGAGGTGCCCTAAATCAAAACCGCATCCCCGCCCCAACCTCTACAGCTTTGCCTGTAGGCATTGTCCCCAGTGACTCTCTTTCCTGGAGAGTCAGTCCTCTGAATGCACAGCCTCGGCTGCAGGTGGGCCCGGGCCAGCCATAGCGAACCAAGGCCCCAGAATCTGTAAATGCCTTCACCCCTAGGAACGGACTCCCAGATGGAAGTAACAGTCACATGTGACTGCATCCTACACCCATGAAAATGAGACAGGGGATTTAAAAAGTCTTTATAATAAAAAACAAGACAATCTCATACAAATAAAATTAAAAAAAAAGAAGAAAGAAAGTAAATGATAATTCAAATCTTTGAATTTTTTTAAAAAACCGAGTGTCATTTTCTGACAATAAAAATAAAATCTCCAGTGACGAGATCAGAGACCTGTAAGAACCTTCAAAATGTTTCCAGGTTAGGAGGAATTTACAGAGGCAAAATTATGAAAGGGTTAACAAACTTCAGTTATCTCCAATACACCACGTACACTGAGAAACCCTGAAGATCAGAGTTCATAAGACTAAAGATATATAGTACCCCCAACTTTGTTCCCTATAAATACTTTTTTCAAGTGTTAGTCCAACGTTTTCCAAAGCTCTCCACATACTGCACTGTCAAGCAAATCTCAATGAAAAAGGAAAGTTTACGGGCCCCACGCCCTGGTAGAACTAAAATAAATGGAAATATTTCTAATGACCACAAAGAAAATACTAGAAACTCAGATAATAAATAAATAAGTTTAAAAATTCCCATAAAGTGTTATTGAGTCAAAGGGGAAATAAAAACTTCAGTTACAGAACTATTTAGAAAATAATAAACGCAGAACAAAACAATGCTTTGTCCGCGTTTCTGGGCTGCGGCCAAAGCTACACTTAGAGAAAAGAAATGTAAAGCAATAAATTGGTTTATTGTTAAACAAGGAAGAATAAAAATAAATGAATTAGATCTTTGCTTCAAGAGCTTAGCAGATGAACAGCAAAGTAAATCTAAGGAAAGCTGGATGAAGATGAAATAGATAAAAGAGGACAAAATGATTGATTTAAGGAGAAGCCCAGCATACACGTAGGAGAGGACTCATTAAAGCTATGAGAAAACAGACTTCACTCTGGCCAATTTAACCACACAAGGGAAAGCAAGAATAAACCCAAATAAAACTAGAAACGAGAAAGGGAATGTAACAAGAGATAAAAGCTTTTAAAAATGAAATAATGAAGGCCTTTCTAAGTATAAAAGTCAGGAAGGAAAGCATAAAGGCAAAAAATTAAGAGACTATATAAACAAGAAAAGTTGCTGTATTCCCAGAAATTAAAAATTAAAAACATATGACAAGGTAGAAAAAATATTTTATATTTTTGATAAATATATATATATATGGCAAATCATCTAAATTGATAAGAATAATATGAATGCCCAATAGAAAATAGAAAAAGAACACAAATAAGCAACTCAGAGAATAAAAATTATAAATGCCCAATACATATTTGAAAAACTGTTTAATTTGAATAATAATGAAAATAATAAAACCACAAGACAGATATTTGAAAGATAATATAGCCAGAGTTGGTACAGGTATAGGCAAGCAGGCTTGGAAATTAGGGCCAAATAGCTTTAAAATATTTATGACCTTTGACTTACCAATTCTATTTATAAAAATATATGCCGAGGAAATAATTACATATGTGTACATATGTATATTGTAAAAGCTATGTACCTCAGCATTATTCATAAGAAAAAAACAGAAGTAACTTAAATGTCTAAGGATAGGAAAATGGGTAAATGAGTTACGGCATAGCTACAGCACAGTATATTACTTTAAAATTACATTTTTGAAAACTAATGACATGCAATGTCTTTTATGTTTTATTAAGCAAAATAGGGAGCTAGCTAGACAAATAGATATAAAGTTTATAGACTGAAATGTTGAAAGGATCTTGAAATACATGTGATTTTTATTTTTCAAATTTACTTTTTGATGCTTTCCAAATGTTCTAAAATTAAGACATTTATCTTTGGAATCAAGTTAAAATTTCACTGCTATGTTATATAAATTGAAATATGAAGTAAATTTTCCTTAAAAAATCCCAAAAAAAGGACAGTTTCTAAGAAAATATCATTGATCAAAATTGATTTAAGACATTTCACTACTCTCAAACAATTACCTTTGAAAAAAATCTTCAGTGATCATTTTGTAATGTCCACAAATGCTGATCACTATATGGTATACCTGAAACTAAAATAATATTGCACGTCAATTATACCTCAATAAAAAAAGAAAAAAATTCAAGGGCTAGACTGTCTTATGAATAAATACTTTCACACTCCAGGGGTCAAATTAGTTCCACACTAAAAGTGCGTCCAGAGTTGGAAAAAGCTAGACAGCTTCGTTTCATTTTATAACATAGCAAAATATGACAAAGATCACATAGAAATCGATAGCCCAATCACACTTGTAAATATAGACACAAATATTTCCTAAATTAAAAAATATATAACAAAATGAAAACAGCAGTATGTTAAACTATAATAACTAAATTTGATTCCAAATATAAGTTATCTCAGGTATGGGCTAAACAATGGGTTTAATTTAGCAATATCTATTTAAAGGAGATTTTACAGCAATAAATCCATGGGGGTATGGGAGTTCATTATACTATTCTCCACAAAGAGTTAAAAAATGCAATATATGCCTTTAGAGAACATGTAGTGGTGTATAAATTACAGTTCCAAATTAATAATTTCAAAAGTACTTTGTCTTACTTAATTTAGTCACAATGTTAATTCTGTTTGGCATAATAAAAATGAGCTGTTTAAATTAGAATGAACAACTTAAATTTGAAAAAAAATAAACATTTTGAAAGATAATCTAAAATGAACTGAAAATTATTAGAACCAATTAAAAATCCAGCAAGGTCGCTGAATTCATACCAAAATGTACAAAATAAAAAGCTTTCTTAAATATCAGCAAAAAACGAGTTCAAAATAGTATTAATACAATGACCCCAGACATAAAACTATCATATACATAAAATGTTTAAGAATAATGTTTATAATAAATATACAGAACTCTATATAAAAATATTTATACGGAGGTCCATAAAAATTTATATGGAGGTATAAAAAAATAATAAGACGTCATGTTTCTGGATGGGAATATGAAATATTAAATGGATGTCAAATATTTTTAAATTTAATAATGTTTCATACAATTCAAACCAAATCCTACTGAAATTCACCTGGGAATACAAGGAGAGGTAACATTTGATGCAATGAATCGAAGGTTTTCTGGAGGAACAGATAGGTAAAAATTATTCAGAACATATTCAGGGGTGTGGGGGGAAAAAATGGTCACAAGGACTAGTTTACTTGGCCATGTGTGAAAATGCATTATAGAAACAAGAATTAAAACAGTAGCCTATGTCTCAGTCAGTACTCACTAGATTCTGCTGCAGTAACAAACAACTCAACAGTCTGAGCGTCTTAGAAACAAAGCTGCTTTCCTGTTACTGACGCATGCCCATCAGATGTTGATTGGGGGGGCTCTGCTCTACTTCTTCATACTCCAGCTGATGGAATTGGTGGTGGAGAAGAACAGAGTTCTGGAAGGCCTCCCCCTGACAACTAAAGGTTCGAGCCCAGAAAAGACCCATCCCGCATCGGCTCATATGTCATTGGCCAGAGCTAGTCAAATGACGCCATAAGGAACATGGTTGCCAGATAGGGCAAATCTACCCACATTCCTGGAAGCCAGCAAGCCAGAAATGTGGGTGAGGAGCATTAAAAACGACTGTAGACACTTGCATAAAAAAGCAGATGAGCAGCTAACCCACAAACAAACTTTATTAAGGAAAAGAATACCACATGTGATGGTCTCATGTCAGTGAGAAAGCAGGATTAGGTAAACAAAACCATTGGGAACACTGGTTAAATATTTGAGGTGAAAAATTTAATTTCTTACCTTGCCCCATAAATAAACTTCAGATGCTAAATATACAAACTCTTTTAAATGGTGGAAGAAACTAGAGATGTGTAACTATATCGATATCTTTAATCATAAATTTATATATGATTAAAAGTCTCTCTGTATATGTGTGTATATATGTATATTAATCATATTTACACATGATTAAGATATAAATGATTGACCTTAAAATCAGTAGGGTAAATTTCAGAAGAAAAAGAAAGAATTTGACTGAACACATTAGAATTTCCTAATGTAAACACACATACATACACACATACACACATAAAGTCAAACAATACACTAGGGCCGTGGTCGGCAAACTGCGGCTCGCGAGCCACATGCGGCTCTTTGGCCCCTTGAGTTTGGCTCTTCCACAAAATACCACGTGCGGGCGCGCACGTACAGTGTGATTGAAACTTCGTGGCCCATGGGCAGAAGTCGGTATTTTGTGGAAGAGCCACACTCAAGGGGCCAAAGAGCCGCATGTGGCTCGCGAGCCGCAGTTTGCTGACCACTGCACTAGGGGAAATATTTGTAACTAATATACTAGTCTTAATAAAGGCTACCAAAATCTAAAGAGTTTATTTTATACAAAAGAAAAACAGAAAAAATTCCCCCCAAAATGGATAAAGGATGGGGTTGTGAACACACAATAACAATATACAAATGAGGCATTATAAAATTGTACCCCTGAAACCTATATAATTTTATTAACCAACTAGAGGCCCGGTGCACGAAATTCGTGCACGGGTTGGGTCCCTAGGCCTGGCCAGCGAGCAGGGACAATCGGGGCTTTCCTTCCCTGGCTGCCGGCTGCTGGCCGGGGCCTTCCTTCATTCCATGCCACACCCTGGTGGTCAGTGCATGTCATAGCGAGCGGTCAAACTCCTAGTCCATTGTACTCCCAAGGGGACAATTTGCATATTAGCCTTTTATTATAGAGGAGAGTGATGGCGAACCTATGACACGAGTGTCAGAGGTGACACGCGAACTCATTTTTTTGGTTGATTTTTCTTTGTTAAATGGCATTTAAATATATAAAATAAATATCAAAAATATAAGTCTTTGTTTTACTATGGTTGCAAATATCAAAATGTGTCTATATGTGACACGGCACCAGAGTTAAGTTAGGGTTTTTCAAAATGCTGACACGCCGAGCTCAAAAGGTTCGCCATCACTGATATAGGATGTCACTCCAATAAATTCAATAATAAAAAAATAAAAATGGATAAAGGACATGAACAGACCATTCGCACAAGAAAAATAAATAATTGCAATCATTTCGAAAAGTTCACACTCACTAATAAATGAAAATTTCAAAGCAAGGTACTATTCTTTTGCTAAAAAAAACAAAATTTTTAAGGATTGCCATTTTGGGTGAATTTTCAGACACTGACCTTTATGTTTCTTCCTGATAGAAATATAATCCAAAGTTACTTTTCTGAAAGAAATCTAGTAAATATCAAGGATCTTAATACTTCTCATTACCTTTGAGCCAGTCATTACTCCATTATAAAGCTTAATTCTAGGAAAATAATCATTCATGTGCAAAAAATTATTTATACATTGCTTATCATGTAACAACAACAACAAAAATACTTGGGGAAAGAAACCCATGTGTCTGCCTAAAGATTATTTATTAAGTAAACGTTAACACAGCCATAGTGTGGTGTATCATTATAGTACTGAACTAACAATGCTTACAAATATATTTAATAGCATAGATAACACACATATTTTAGAATTAAAAATAAAATAGCAGTGAACCAACATGAATTTGATTTCAGGAAAATTTAGGGAAAGAATATATATATATACCATATATATATATATATGGTATGAAATAAAAGTCTAAAGAAAATTATCAGAATCTCTAGAATATAGGGAATTTTTTTTCGCTTTATTTGTTGTTATTTTTTTATAATGGACATGCATTACTAAAAAGTCAGAAAAATGCAGGGTTAGGCAAAGAGGATATTAAAAGCATATCTTATTGTTTAGATTATCAATATTCTAAATGTTTTTAAATGTCCTTCAATGTGTGTGTCCTGAACTGTGATAATCCTATATAATAAAAGTGTAGTATGCAAATTGTCCCCTCGACCAGGAGGTCAACTGGGAGTTCAACCAGTGGGTGGGGCCAGCCGGGGAAGGGAGGGAGTACCCAGCCAGCAGCCAGCAGCCACTAGGAACTCTACCAGTGCACGAATTTTGTGCACAGGGCCCCTAGTCCAGGATAAGAAAACTGGCAAAGTGCAAGGAAGGTAACTATGTTGCCCAAGTGCTTCCACTCCTTCCCTCCTGTGCCTGCGGCAGACATCACCAATCAATCCCAGCACGCTTCCCTGCTAGGCTCACATGCTCAGCAGGCACAAGCTCTCTGGAGGCCCACTACCAGTTAACCACCTGAAACCATATCCCAATGCCAATGTCACAAGAGCCCTGCAGTGATCGATCTACCACCGAACCGAGTGAGGCCCCACTCCGAGCCTCAGAACCTCCCCCTGTAAAGTGACGATTGCAGAAGACTCCACCAGCTCTGGGAAATGCTGGCCAGTGGCTCCAGGTCCTACTCGCACCACCGTGCTCCCCCATTCCCCATGAACGCCTGCCATTCCCAGAGCGGTCTCTCAACAAATCACCCCATGCCTGCGGACATGTCCTCCAGCTGCCTGCTGCCCAGGAAGGTGTCACGCTGCCTTCCCTAGAGGTGTGGGAGTCTCAACAGCGGCACTGTGGACGTTTTGGACTGGATAATTCTCCGTATGGGAGCCTGTCTGGTGCAACTTAGAATGTTTAGCAGCCTCCCTGGCCTCCTTTGCCTAACACATGCCAGGAGCACCCCTCTGGTCCTGACAAAAACATCTCCAGACATAGCCGACTGTCCCCTTGGGGGGGGGGGGCGTGGCCCCCAGTTGGGCGCCCTTGCAGCTCATCCTTCTCCATAAGAAGGAAGTTGTTCCTTTAGATTCTGAGGTTTGCTGAAGGCCAGCCCCTCCGCATCGCTGGGGCTGGAAAGGGGATGTGACAATGCATCCCATCGATCATCTCGACCTCTCTCTGGGCACAAGGTCATGCCTCCGAGGGTCTGGAGTGTCGCCCTGGTGATGCAACCTGCTGTGCCCCACTCTGCCTCCCATGCACACAGCACAGCTGCCAGCGGGCCTAGGCCTTCCGGGGAGGGTGTAAATCAGCATCCCGGCCCACTCCAGGCACTTAACGTAATGGAGTGATTGACTGACAGGTGGATATTTACACTCAGCCGACTCCACGGGCAAATCAATCAGCTAGTGGCGGTGCAGAGAGAGGGCCGTGGGAGGAATGAGGCTTGGGGGCCACTGGGGGCCACTCCCTGGGGCGACCACGGGCGATTCTGGTAGGTTTGCATCCAGACCCATCCTTCGAGGCATTCATACTACGACTCCCTTCCAGCGTCTTTACTTTCCCAGCTGTGACGTTCCATGGGCAGCGCAGCCATTGCCCCCACCCACCTCCAGATCAAACACTGGGACCCAGCGAGGTAAGGAGATGAGACCAACCCCTGGTGACCAAGCCAGGCTGGCTGACTTATGTTCAGGGGCTGGGTGGGCTCTTCAAATTAAACAAAAGGGGGGGAAACACTCCCCCTTTTTGTCAGAGCCAAGATGATTTCTAACTTTCAGTTCATCATTTTGGGCTGAGAGGGATGTAACTCAATTAAAGACAGAAACATTAAATGCACAGTAAAACCATCACACATGCAGGATTTATAGGGCTATTGATTAACACCATCAGTAAAGTATTTACCTTAATCAATAGGGAAAGGTGATTTAAATGTTTAGGTGTCTCCGGCACGTCTGTCGGCCAAGCCTTCCTTAAAAGCATGCCTTTTATGGGATACACCCTTCCGTGTCCCCGCGGCGGGCCCCCCAGCAAGGGGAATGGCCATGACCGAAGTCCTCCCCTGCCACGCCACCACCATTGTCTTTGACCCCCATTGGGTTCTCCTAAAGGAGATGCTGAGACAGAGTTTGGGGTGCAAGACGGTTTTTGTAAGAATCGGCATCTGTGAAGGTCATGGGAGGACACAGGCAGAGGAAGAGGTGAAACGGTGGAACGGCCTGACAAAGACACGCCAACCGGGAAGGGAGCTCTGGAGCGAGAAATGCCCCTCGGTGGGCATCAGACCTTGACCCTCCGCCTCACTCAGTTGCCCACTGCCCCGGGAAGGGCATGACCTTGGGCCAGGGGGCTCTGCGGCTCAGGCCGACCCTGATGGAGCTGACAGCTGGGGGCTCCCATGGGCCTCACTTCCCATGGTTGGACAGCAAGTCCTCCCCAGAGGGAGGGCTGGGCAGCACAGGTCCGAGTCCGCCACTCGGAAGGTGTCACGAGAGGGTGTCTGTCTGCATGCCATCCCATGGTAAACCTTCATTGCTGGGAGTCATTGTTCAAAAGGGACGGTCCCTCAAGGGCCGTTGTAACCAGGGTTGGCTCGCCTTTTCCTCGGGCACTGGAATCCCACCAGGCCTCTGCGGTGATGTGGTTAAGGTGTAGAAGCGTCTAGTCATTTCGGTGTATTGGGAACGACAGGTGGTCAGGAAGCAGCTAGGTCACCTGAACTCTAGCCCCAGTTAGAGCCTTCTTTTGGGGTGACCTTTCTCAGGCCACTTCCTGGTTCTGGGCCTTCTTCTTCATAGCTTATAAAAAATGTATGCTGCCTTCAGAGGAGTGTTTCCCTACTTCCCCGGTCACAGGAATGTACCTGTGGAGCACTTATTACAATTCAGGTTCCAGAACCTTCCTGAACTCTCCAGGGAAGTCGCCCAGGAACCTGACCGTCTCATCGGGGACCCAGGTGCTCCCTCCTCATGATTGTGAGACTAGAGTAGGAACCCCTAAGCCAGGCCTGCTGCATCAGAACCCCTGGAACCTTGTGCAAGGTGGGGGTTCTCCAGCCCCATGCCGGAAGACTTGGGTTCAAATTCTATATTTAAATAGAAACTGGAGCCCGGCTGGCGAGGCTCAGTGGTCGAACACTGACCTATGAACCAGGTGGTCACAGTTCAATTCCTGGTCAGGGCACATGCCCGGGTTGCGGGCTCGATCCCCAGTAAGGGGTGTGCAAGAGGAAGCCAATCAATGATTCTCTCATTATTGATGTTTCTATCTCTCTCTCCCTCTCCCTTTCTCTCTGAAATCAACAGAAATATATTTAAATACTGGCATATATATATATCCTTTATAATAAAAGGGTAATATGAAAATCAACCAAACGGCAGAATGACCAGTTGCCATGACGCACACTGACCACCAGGGGGCAGATGCTCAACACAGGAGCTGCCCCCTGGTGGTCAGTGTGCTCCCACAGGGGGAGCGCCGCTCAGCCACAAGCTGGGCTGATGGTTGGAGAGTGCAGTGATTCACCTCCATAGCAGCGCTAAGGATGTCCAATTGACAGCAGTCGGACATCCCCTGAGGGCTCCCAGACTACAAAAGGGTGCAGGCCGGGCTGAGGGAGCCCCACCCTCCCCCAGTGCATGAATGTCATGCACCAGGCCTCTATTATTGCTATCTATAATGGCAATGATCAATGGAATCAATTGATTGCATTATTGGCCCTCATCCTTCACCCTTCTTGTACCCGTGCCCTTCTCATATGACTTTGGAGGCCTTTCTCAAATGGCAGAGTATATTTCCACCCCCTAACCCCCATGCGATATGATTGGCTGATAGAAGAAAAAGAGTGACTGTTATCCATTCCTGTCCTTCGCCTCCAGGGGCTTTGTAAGACGCACCCCCACGCTCCCCCCACAACACACACACACACACACAGGATGACCAGAGGAGGATTAGAAATTCCCCATTCATAGATACAAAAGGTCTGCACCTCCCACTCTCCATGACCAGCCCTCTGCCTGGCTTCCCTCAGCCCCGAAGCCAGAGGGTCCCCCATCCCAGTCCTCCCGGGCCCCTCTGGCCTCGCAGGGGAGGCCTCCTGTCCTTGGTCTCTTCTCTCTTTAAGTCCGTCCTATTTGCAAAGCGCCTCTAATGGAAGCCACATCAAATCCTTTTGGGAAGTAGGAAGCATAGACATCATAAATAAACACATTTGGGTTGACTGGGGACCGGGCCAGGGAGCAGGCAGAATTATAGAATAGGTTTTAAGTGGATGCAGCTTTATAACTCTCCGTGACTCTCCCAGCACTGCCACTCGATGAATCTAACTGCTGACAGATTATTTCTACGTTGAGGTTCTGCTGGGACTGCTTTGTTGACTAAATCAGAGGACAGGCTTCCGTACTAATTGTAGGCCAGCGGTTGTACTAATTACACAGGCATCCTCGCTGCTCGTCACAGGTAGGTGAAGCAGGGGCCGCCTCCCTCCCCATCCTGCTCACACGGTGCAGGGCGCGGGGAATCCTGACTTCATGGGCTCAGCAAAGGCCCGCTCAGCTGGGGCAGGCCCCTGGTCCTACCTCTTTCTTTTCTTTTTTAATTTATTTGTATTGCTTTCAGAGAGGAAGGGAAAGGGAGAGAGAGGTAGAATCAGTGATGAGAGAGAATCATTGATCGGCCGCCTCCTGTATGCCCCCTTCCCAGGATCGAGCCCACAATCCGGGCATGTGCCCTTGATGGGAATCGAACCCAGGACCCTTCAGCCCACAGGCCGATGCTCTAGCCACTGAGCCCAACCGGCTATAGTAGGGCTGGTCCTGCCTCTTAAACCAGACTTGGCATCTGTGACTGCAGTCAATGCCTTTGAAGGCACCCTCTGCTCATATTCTTTTCTTTAATTTTTGAGAACTTCCCACCCACTGGGGGGAAGGACGAGGAGGTTGTAGGGAAGCGGGGAGCCTGCGGCCGTGTCTCTATTCCATGAGTCACCCCTTTTCACTTATTCAACATTGAACATGCACTGTTAACCAATCCCAGGAGACTCCTAGGCACTGGGGATCCAGCGCAAACCAGAACAGACGACGTCTGCTGTCCTCATGACATTTACCATCCGCTACAGCAGTGGTTCTCAACCTTGGCTGCACATTAGAATCACCTGGGAATCTTTTTTTAAAATCCTGATTTCCGGGGCTCATCCTCCGGAAATTCTGTTTCTTTGTTACTAATGTTGTGGCCCCTCCCCATAACAAAGAAACAGAAGTTCCAGAGGATGAGGCCCAGAAATCAGGATTTTAAAAAAGATTCCCAGGCGATTCTAATGGGCAGCCAAGGTTGAGAACCACTGCGCTACAAGGAAACAGACATGAGCACGTATATCATCAGGTGGTCGCAGAGAGCAGTCAGTGCGATGGAGAACATGAAACAGGGCAACCAGGTTGAAAGGGACTGGGAGGTAGGGAGAGGCCATTGTGGGCATCAGTGACTAGGACACAGAGGGTTGGGGGGTGGGGGGCGGGGGGCGGGGCTCTGCATGGATTTGACCAATATTTTGATTGTAGCCTTGGCTGGATGTGACGATGGGTTGGGTAAGAGGTGGGGGCTTAGGGGGAGGGAGGTTGACTGTGAAGTTTTCATCCTGTTCGCATGTGGCGTTGATGGTGCTATGGACCAATCTGGGGAAGAAGGAAGAAGAGGAACTGTTTGAACAGGATGTGATGGGCTGAACTGTCTTCCCTCCAAACCCCTGTGGTAAAGCCCTAACCCCCAGGACCTCAGCACGTGGCCCAGTTTGGAGGCGGGGTCTTTGCAGAGGTCTAAAGTGCAGGCATCAGGGTGGGCCCTAGCCCAGTAGGACCGGTGCCCTTGTTAGAAGAGGAGATTAGGGCACAGGTGGACACAGAGGGAAGGCCATGTGCGGACACAGGGAGAAGGCGGCCACGGACCAGCCATAGAGACAGGACTCAGAGGAAACCTACCCTGTGGACGCCCAGACTTCCGGGCTCCAGAGCTGTGAGAAAATGAACGTTATTGTGTAAGTCCCAAAAGTGAAGGAAGGCGAGCCTAACCAGAATAAAATCAGGGTGGTTTTGCCTCAAGAAGAAGGTGCAGGAAATAACCAAAAAAGCCGACACATGGTCCGGCCGGCGTGGCTCAGTGGTTGAGCATCAACCTATGAACCGGGAGGTCAAGGTTCAATTTCTAGACAGGGCACATGCCCAGGCTGTGGGCTCGATTCCCAGTAGGGGGCGTGCAGGAGGCAGCCGATCCATGAGTCCCTCTCATCATGGATGTTTCTATCTCCCTCCCCCTCTCCCTTCCTCTCTGAAATCAATAAAAATATATTTTTAAAAAATAGACACACGGTAGCCTGGATGGCCGGGTCCAAATCCCTCCGCATTAGCCACTGGGGGAGGTGATTTAAGCCTGCAGAGGCAGCACCCCCCCCCCCTCCAGAAGCCCATCTCTCTGTGCACAGATCCAGGCTCCGGGGGGTGAGCGCCCCCACCTGGAAGGGTAAGGCAGAACCTCCCAAGCCGCCAGAGGGAGGCCAGGGACCCAGGAGGCCCCGCCAGCACCCTGGTGGCAAGATAGGGGCGGACGCCCTTCCGGGCCTGGCTGGAAGGTGGCACGGAGCAGGATAAACAGCGTCTGTTTCTCCTTATTGCTCTGTCACTGTAATCCAGAAACAAACATACCCTCAGTTGCCCTCTCAGTCTGGTCCCAAAGCCAGGATCACACACTTTATCTCCTCCTGGGATTTCCTGCTTCTTCCGCTGGAGAGCGTGTGTGCGTGCGTGCGTGCGTGTGCGTGTGTGTGTGTGTGTACCCACATTTTCTCTGGAGAGATCACAGCTATTCAGTCAGCATCATTTCCCAAAGTGTAAGGTGTACCCAGGATGATTTGGGGCGGCACACACACGATGCCTTTTTTTGTTTGTTTGTTGGAGTATTTTCTATCTATCCACAAATGTGCTGGAAACATTCATGATTCGCTGGTGGTATAACAATCACTAGCATTTACTGATGGCGTGCTTACTGCTCAAAGGGCTTCCCATACGCTAACTGGTTTCATCCTCGCAACAACTCTATGCAGAAGGTCCTCGTATTCGCCTCATTTCACAGATGAAAGGCAGAGGCACAGAGAGGTCAGGTGACTCGCTCGAGGTCACACAGCTCATAAAGAGTGGAGCCAGGCCTCCAACCCAGGCAGTCTGGCTCCAGAGCCCAGCTCTTAACCATTACGCCAAACCTATGATTTCGCGGATACCATGATACTGATCTCAAATACCCTTTTTACAGGTAAATTAAAACATAGGAAGTCAGTTTAAAGGAAACATTAAATGAACTATGGGAAGGGCACTGTACAGTTACATTAAAATATAGGAAGTCAGCTTAAAGGAAATATAAAATAAACTGTGGGAAAGGCGCTGTGGGGACATGCTACAGCTTTCCTAGGTGGTAAGTGGCATTTGGGAACCCCTAAAACACCATACTACTTGGTATTAAGCTTAACTCCATGCATCCGCGGTGGGCACACCCGTGGCCTGCAGGGGAGCCTGTGAACCCCTAAAACCATGCACAATTTTGTGTGATGATGTGAACTTTTCTGAGGAGAAGGCACTTTGCTTCCCTCCCATTTCAAAGGGGTTTCTGGTGGGAGCTGCTGCTAATCTATATTAGGCCTTTGGGAAATTGGGGGCCGGGTGAGGGGGAGGCAGGGGGGATGACGCTCCTTTTGGGACAATGAATTAGGAAACAGTCTCACTTCTTCCAGGAAGGCATGGCCCTGAGCCAGGGTGCCCAGCTGTACACGCAAAGCATTGGCCGGAGGCAGCCCCTCCTCACCCCTGTCTTAAGCTCTTGTGCTGGGCAGACATCGCATGGTCATTACCACGGAGCTCCTCTTGACCAAAATCTGGTTGAGAAGCCACTGCTGACCACGGAGATAGCCGGGGGTTTTCATAAGGAACGGGAGGGCACTTGGACACCAGGGATCTGACCAGAGTGCCATCCGGAAGGGGCCCAGGCTGAAGGGTGCGGTATTTGGGTCAGGTGACTGTCCACACCCATGATTCGCTGTGTTGCCTGAGGTTAGTTAGTCCCTCATCCCAAACTGAGCTGGGGCACAGATGAAGGTCAGTAACGTGAAGGCAGCACCTGCTGCCCTGCCCTGCCCACGCAGGGGTGTTGTTAGGATAGAATGAGATCAGGTTATGGAAGGAAACAGGATGTTCTAAAACTTTAAACGGATCCATCGCCGGCTGGTGAGGCTCAGGGGTTGAGCATCAACCTAGGAACCAGGAGGTCACAGTTGGATTCCCAGTCAGGCACATGCCCGGGTTATGGGCTCCATCCCCAGTCAGGGGCGTGCAGGAGGCAGCCAGCCAATGCTTCTCTCTCATCATCGATGTTTCTATCTCTCTCTCCCTCTCCCTTCCTCTCTGAAATAAATATTTTTTTTAAAAAAATAAAGGGATCCATTATCAATCAGGGTCTGATTTAGAAAACAGGAGCTCTGATCAATGAAATTTAATGCATAGAATTAGTTACAAAGTGGGTGATGAGCTGAAAAGCCAAAAGGGAAGGTGAGGCAGCTCAAAGGTGGCACATCAGGGCTGGAGAGATCAAGGTAGTGTGGCCGGGGAGCTGGGGTCAGAGTGTGCTGAGAGCTGGGGACACAGAGCCCTGCTAGAGAAGTCACCCAAAGCAGAAGGAGGGTGGGCGACAAATACCCTGGCTTTCCCTTCCTCCTATCCTTCCTGCCACCAATGCCCCCCCATTGGCTCACCCCCAACCAGAAGCCAATTGGCAAAGGATCCTGGGAAATGTAGTTTTCAGGGAATGAAGCTGCCAGGTGACTAGCACTCCCCCTGCTAACACTTCTTCAACCAGGGCTCTTTTCAGTCGCCCAGCTACCCACGGAAGTCAATCCCTAAGGGTTGGAGCGGATGATGTGAAGCAGCTGGTTAGAATAAGTCTGACAGCAATGATCTCTCTCCACAAACACGTGGCTGAAGGCCCACTGCGCACAGGACACAAGCCCAAGCTCCCAGGTCTACACAGGCCTTGCTCCCGCTGCCCTAACCACATGCGGGAGGCTGCCGCCGTCTGCGGCAGGACGACCCCCAAGGACCCGCACCTCCTGGCATGCACGCCCTGGTGGGGAGGGAGTGCTTCCCTTTGAGCATGGGCTGGACCTAATAACTTGCTTGTAACCGAAGAGAGAACGCACAGGTGAGGACATAGCACTCGCGATTAGGTGATAAAAGGCTAACTCACAATTTGCACCAAGTCTCTGATTCTCTCCCCGCGTGCTCTGATGACGCCGGCCGCCTGGTGCCAGCCGCTGGGAGGAGAAACCCACGCGGCCAGGTTCCTGACCGCTTAATAGGAACCGAACCATTGAACAGGTGGAGGAGATGGAAGCTCAGACAGGTGAGGCGACCGGCCCGGGCTCGCCGAGCTGTCAGCACAGCGTTCGAGGGTCCAGACAGCCTGTTGCCCGACCCTCCCTCAGCTTCCCATCTCGGCCCTGAGAGCCTGAGTGGGTCCAGCCCCAGCCCAGCCTGCGCCCCAGCGGGGCCACCTGGGCTTGGGAATCCCTGAGCAGCATTTGCGTTAATTCAAACATAATTAAAGCTTAATTAAAACATAAACCGCACTCAGAAGAAGAGTGTTGCAGGCTCGGCCCTTCCTGCACCCAATGAAGGCATCTTTTCTACCCCAGATGGGGAGCACCTGGAGTGGTCCGAACGTTGTCCTGAGGTTCCGGACCTGCGTGCCTGCTTCCCACCTTCCACCCCATGTGTGATGCTAAGAGGCCGGGCACAGGCAGAGGCAGCCATCCGGACACGGGGGGCGGGACCCCGGCCCCTGCGGCCACCCGGCCACCCGGTGCCCATCCAGGGTCTTCACTGGGAGCCTAATCGCCGAGCCGCAGGCCGCCCCAGCCGGCCCGGCTATCGGCTGCCGGAGGGGGGCAGGAAGCCGCTCTTCCTCTGGGTTGTTTTCCTGCCCCGCGGAAGAAGCCGGTTCCCATTTTTTATCTCCTGGTTCCCACCAAGCCATCGCGGTGGGGAGGGAGCCCTGACGAAAAGCAGGTTTAAGCTATCTCACTCCCCCATGCGCCCAGGGTCAGGCCACGCTGCCCTAAGGCCAGGCTTGCAATCCGGTGGAGAATCCAAAATCAGAGGCCAAATCCAAGGGCTTCTTGGCGGAGAGCAAAGACCAGTGAAGGCCTGGCCTGGCCATGTCCTCTTTCCTCTCGAACCCCCTCCGCCTCCCCACGGACTTGAGCGTCCTTCCCCCACCCACCCCCACAGAAAGTGGTGGGGGAGGGGAATTCATGGGGGAGGGGGCAGTTCAAATATCAGTTTCACAGCAAAAAGGCAGCCCCCACGGGGCCGCACTGTAACATTTCACCGAGGCTAATTGTACACCGCAAAATAGTGTATTTGTCCACCGCATCTGCCTTGCCCCTCCCTTCTCCTCCCAGAGAGATAAGTTACGGGGGCAGATAAGGGCGATCGCAGGAACGCCAGGAGCCCTCCAGATAGGAAGGGTTTGTGAAACCCAGCTCCTGCCCGTCCAGGAGCCAACGCAGAGGTGCTCCCTGCCAAGAATGCAATGGCCACGTGGTTGTTGGCCTTCCTGGCACCCCCCTCTCCCCCCGCCCCCCATCATGGTGCATTACCCCGGCTAAGGGAATTTGCTTTTAAAGTATCTTTTGCCATCTCTTCTAATAAATCACTCAGCAATTCCTGCTGCTGGCTGGCTGTGGTCGGTGTGTTGATCTCTGGTGAAAGAACGAGCCGGCCTCGGGGCCGGATTTTCGAGCAGTCACAGCCCACGTCTCCGGGGGAACCAGAGAGGCAGCAACCCAAGATGGTAGCCTCCGGGCCAAGGGGCCTGGGCTTCTTCTGGAGGGGCCACGGGGGTGCCCCCAGCTCCTGGTTCCAAACCAGCCTTCAGGGCAGGGAAGGGCTGAGCATTCCAGGGAGCAAATGGCTTTTTCACGGTGTGTAACCTGGTGCCCCCAGATGCAAACTTTGTCAGGATAGAAGTCAGCGTTCGAAGCAGCGGTTCTCAACCTGTGGGTGGCGACCCCTTTGGCGGTCGAACGACCCTTTCCCAGGGGTTGCCTAAGACCATCCTGCGTATCAGATATTTACATGACGATTCATCACAGTAGCAACATGACAGTGATGAAGTAGCCACGACAATAATTGTATGGTTGGGGGTCACAACATGAGGAGCTGTATTTAAAGGGCCAGAAGGTTGAGAACCACTGGTCTATAGAGAACCCCAATCACCACTTAGCCCAACTCCATATATATATTTATATTTAACTCGTTTAATCTCTTTTTTTCTCATAAGGTTCTAATTTTACTTTTTTTTTTTTCCAGGGTAGTTTGGATTTGGCAGAACACCCTTCGCCTGTGAAGAGTGGAACTTAATTATCAAAAGCTGAACCAGAATGAGCAATCCATCACCGGGTGACACATCCTTGCCTGTGTTCATTTGAAAAACATTTTTTTTCTTTTTTGTGCGTGTGGCTTTTGGAAGAGGGGAGGGGTGGGGTGGAGGGGGGGAGCTGTCAGGAAGAAAAGGCAAGAAAGAAGAAGAAGGGGGGGGGCGAAGAGCCCATCCTGGCATTCATCATCCCACAACACGACCGCATCCCAGCTCAGGCTATCGCCATGCGGGCGACGGCGGGTCGGAGTGTCCGTGCGGCTCCTCGCCGGCCTTCCTTCGCGTCGTCTTCTTTTTATTTTGTTTGAAACTGGATCTGAAATGTCTCCCCGCATGCGAGAGACAGTCATGTCAAGTGCCTCCTGCAGGAAACATCATCTTTCTGACAAGCTTTGCGGTATCATTAAGGCCCCGTCGGAGTAGACGCCCACAACTGTCAGGTCCCACTGTTCTCCTTAAGAGGCAGGGTTTTTTAACAGCCAGATAAATGCTCTCTGCGGCCCAGCCCAGTGGCACAGCGCCACCCAGTGGCCGAGGGAGGTCATGGGCCCACGGTGGGGCCCCATGGGGCCTGCTTGACTCAGGGAAGGTGGAGTGGGGAGGGTTTCCACACACGTCACTGGCATCATCTTGCCATCGGACTGCTGCCAACATTAGCCCAAAGGCAGCCAGTCGTGAGAGCACCGGAGTTGGTCCTGGGTTGATTTAAATGAGATACAGCCGGCCTGACTGGGGTGGCTCAGTGGTTGAGCATCGACCCATAAACCAGGAGGTGAGGGTTCGATTCCAGGTCAGGGCACAGGCCCGGGTTGCGGGCTCGATCCCCAGTGGGGGGCGTGCAGGAGGCAGCCGATCAATGATTCCCTCTCATCATTGATGTTTCTATCTCTCTCTCCCTCTCCCTTCCTCTCTGAAATCAATAATAAAAAATAGATTTAAATGAGATACAGCAGGGAAAAGTGCCTAGGAGAGGGCCAGGGGACAGCTGGCAATTCCCAATTCCATGTCAGGAGGTCCTCTCGCCTTTGTTCACACCTCACCGCGATAGTCAGCACCCCATGTTTCCAAACCCTTAGGTGATGGGTTCAAATATTTCATCTTGGAGGGGAGAGACGGCTTTTGTCAGCTGGTTTGCATTCTAGCCCCTCGTTTAAATAACCAGCCCATGAAATAAACATTTGAGCAGCGAATAAAACCCGCAGATCCTCACCCCTCCCTGGGCTGCCCATCACGGCTTGTGCCTGTCATGTACGGATGTCACCTCGACACGACGAGGCGGCAGGCCTCCTCCTGCAGGGAGCCCACGGAAGGCTTCCATCCGTCATCGAAGCTTCAGCTGATAGATTCCGGAAACGTCTATTTGTCATCTCCCTCCTCTAAGTCATTCCAGGTTCCTTCGAAACACAGGCATTTAAATCACTTTGTCTACGTGAGGGGGGTTTGGTTTTTTTCTCCTTTCTTTTTTAGTTTGTTCTACTTATTGGGCATAACCAACGGCATTTCCCTGTGGGCTGCCCAGGCCCGCTGTGCCCTCCGCCGCCAATGGCTGTTTCCACTCTGAGCTGATTGAGTCCTGGTGCGGCGCCCCTCCCCCCCATACCAGATGCAGAGATGGGAGGGTCGGATTCAATGAAATGCTAACTCCATACACTGGCCATTCTGTTAAAAAAAAATATATATAGAAGGAGGAGGAGGAGGAGGAGAAGGAGGAGGAGGAGGAGGAGGAGGAGGAGGAGGAGGAGGAGGAGGAGGAGGAAGGAGGAGGAGGAGGAGGAGGAAGAGAAAGACCGATGACATTTAAAACAGCAGAAGAAACGACCGTGTTGAGAGCTCAGGCCAGAATTAGCGTCTGTGTCTAATCTTTGAGTATCTTTTACACAGAACATGCCACTGAAGGGCCAGCTCTCAAACCCTAAGGCGGAAGAGCAGAGAAGACACAAATGGAAATAACGATGGTGATGACCAAGGTACGGAACGTCGTACTGAGCACCTATTTCCCGCCCGCTACCATTAAGCACTTTACGCTGATGCAGTCATTTAATTTTCATAATATCTCTGCAAGGTGGTGCTGTTAACGCCGCTGACGTAGAGATCAGGAGCCTTTCCTTCGTTAGCTGAAGGCCACCCCCTCACCAGGGAGCAATGTCAAGCTCCTAATCCGAGGGCAAGTCCGCAGGCTCCCTGCGTCACGGCCACACGCACAGCCTTTCGCACAATCGACGATGAAACATTTTAGTAGTCAATTAAACCTGTCGGCCCTCGCCCATGTTTGATGAGTCCATCACTACTTCTGTATGAACTTGAATGCAATGCGGGGAGGGAATGAGCTGTTCTAATGCTGGGGAGCCCGGGAGACGGGTGTGCATGCTGACTGCCCAGGAGAAGCAAGAGCCACGAGGGCCCAGCCCGGCCAATTCTCAGTGTCGTGCCCTTGACCTCACATAGCCGCCTCCCGGGTGTTCGCCGGAATGGCATCCAGCTTGCGGGAACTTCACCTTGACCGCCAATGCCTACACCCCTGTTCTCTGCTCTTGGGGGGTCATCGTCATTCGACCCCCAGGAGGGACTCCCGTGGACCCTGGGTCTCATGGCCGCCGCAGTGAGAAGTAATTCTCATGTTAAAGAACAACGCTCTGTGTATTGCGGGACACAAAAGCAGGGCCTCAGGGCAAGTGACAGAGGAGAGTTTCATGGTAAAGCAGGTGGGAGGGGGTTCCACTTGGGGTCCATTTAAGAGGGACCTGGAGACGGTGGCCTGATGGCACGGGGCCTCCTCCATTCCTCCTCACCCCGTGCATACACCTCTGTGTCGTGCCTGCTCCTCGGACCCACCCCTTCCCATCCTGCAGGCTGCATCCCTCCTCTAGCTTCCTCTTCCCGGGAGGATGTTGATCTGTTACATTTCGCTGCCCTTCGTGTCTTTCCGAAGCTCATCTCAGATCGTTTTGTTTTATTTTCCGAAGCCTTCCGTGGCTCCCCGCTGCTTAGAGGAGGACCGAGCCCTAGCTCCTAGACCAGGGGTGGGCAAACTTTTTGACTCGAGGGCCACAATGGGTTCTTAAACTGGACCGGAGGGCCGGAACAAAAGCATGGAGTGTTTGTGTGAACTAATATAAATTCAAGGTCAACATCATTACATAAAAGGGTATGGTCTTTTTTTTTTAGTTTTATTCATTTCAAACGGGCGGGCCGTAGTTTGCCCACGGCTGTCCTAGACCCAGCCCTCAATGCTCACTCCCTTCCAACCCCTCCACCGGCCTTCCGCTCAGGCCACCCTGACACAGGCAGTCCTCGGGGTCATCCCCTCCGCCTGCAGGCCCATTGCCTTGCCCACCCGGGAGGCCCGTTTTCACCACAGGCCCTGTCCCTGGCGATGCAATGGATCAGGGACCAGCCTGCCCCCCTCGCCCCGGCCACCTGCCTGTCTGCAGCCTCCTTGTCATCGTCCCCTCTCCTCTCTGCTACAGCAGGACGTCTCAGCAGCAGAACCTGGGCGTGGAGGCCAGATCGCAGAGTGCTGTGGGGAGCTGTCCTATACATGGTGGCACATCTGGCTGCTTCCCTAAGCCCTCTCCTCCCAGCTGTGACACCTGAAGATGTTTCCAGGCAGTGTCCAGGGGCCTCGAGAAGGCAAAACCACCCCTGGCTGAGAGCCACTGAGTCCTACCCAAATGCCAAGCTTTACCCTCACAGCCGCTGCACAAGGCCGAGCGCACACACAGTGGGCCAATAATTGTGCCCACTGGCCCTCCATGAAGGCACTGAGCTCTTCCAGTTTCAAATTTATGTCTATACATATATCTCCATCTCTATATCTATATCCAAATCTATGTCTACATCTACATCTACATCTGTATTTGTACCTGCATCTGTATCTCTACCTCTACCTCTACCTCCACCTCTACCTCTACCTCTCTCTATCTATCTATCTATCTATCTATCTATCTATCTATCTATCTATCTCTATCCCTCTCTATCTCTACCTCTACCTCTATCTCTATCTCTATCTCTATCTCTATCCCTATCCCTATCTCTATCTCTATCTCTATCTCTATCCCTATCTCTATCTCTATCTCTATCTCTATCTCTATCTCTATCTCTATCTCTATCTCTATCTAGGATAGTTCCTACCAGGATGAAATCTCCTTTGTGTCATGCTTTTCAACTGTATATTCTGCAAGGGCTTACATACAGCACAAGCCAGGCAAACACCCCTCAAATGACCCAGAGCCACGGACAAAGGGTTGGCTGTGCGTCCCTCCCAGTAGGACGGCAAGTCCCAGGCATGCCTAGCCACGGCTGCCGGACCAACCACATCCAAGTGCAGCCCGTTGCACGGTCGGATGCCCTCGGAACCTCATATTTTACCTGATGTACGCGGACCCCCTCTGCTCCTCGCTGAAACAGAGCTCGTCCCAGCAAATGCGTCCAGATTTCGTCCATTCTCTTAAACTAAGCGAAAAAACGCGAGGGCTTGGTGAAATCTCACAATAAAACATCGTTAAGCGCCGCAGCCTGTCTCGGCGGATGGCAGGGCGGAGTGAAAGCCGGGAGGCCGTCTGCGTGAGGCGAGCGCGCACTGGATGGGCCTGGCAGCGGGCTTTCATCTGGGGGAGGTCGGAGGAGGACGCTCGTCTGTGATGTACATGGAGACCAGGGGCCCGGTTTAACTGTCATGGGCAGGAATGCCCCGGTGGGCACTGCCAGGCCTCCGGCCCTTTGCTCCACCTGGGCAGCTTCTGGTCCACATTAGGGGACGGGACCCTCGGCCGGAACATGAAAGAGCCGGGTCAGAGCCCTGGAAGCCGGGAAGGGCCTGCCAGGGTGCCCGGCTGTAGGCGGGTGGGCAGCTGTGGTCTTGGAGACAAGATGGGGCCACCGCCTCCTCTGATGGCCCCTGGGTGCGCACATCCCAACGTCCGGGGGCACTGGACTCCGGTCCCTGGTCCTCAGGCCCTGAGAGCGATGGGCAGGAGCGGGTTCTCCCTCCGTTCTCTCTGTCTGCCTCCATCTCTCCAACCCTACCCTCTGTGTTTCTATTTCACTCTGTACTGTTTTCTCTCTCCCTCCCTCTCTCTCTCTCATCCATCTCCCTGTGTTTCTCTCCTTCTCTCTCTCCATCCCTATCTCTTCTTACTCTGTCTTTCTGACTCTAGGTATCTTCTTCCCTCTCTCTCTTTCTTCCTCTTCTCTATCTCCGTGTCTCTTTCCTGCTTCTCTCTGCCCTCCTTAGCCTCATGCTTCTGTTACTTCCCTCCCCGGCTTGTGTCCCTCTTTCTCTCCGCCCCCCAGAGAATCAACCTAAAATGGACCATTTTCCTGCAGACTCCTCGCCAGGTTCCTCGAGGTGCTAGCAGCCCCGTGGGATCAAGCGCCCAGCTCAAGGTTTGCAACCCTTGGCTGTTGGCAGGTATGTGCCGTGTGGCACCTCTCTACCTCCCTCCCCCCACCCCCGCCCCCCGCCCAGCGTCTTCTTTTCAGCAGCCGAACGTGCACAGGCCGTGGGCTTAATGTCTTCCCTGCTAGGGTCCCTGCAGGGCCCTCAGATACACTCGCGTGCCCCCACCCTGGCTCCTGGCCCAATGACTCATTCCCGAGGAGCCCCACATAGCGGCTTCCGAGCAAACTGCTCCGGTAGCTCCAGCCACGCTCAGAACACGCATGGGAGACAGACAGACATCCCCCCTCACCCCGCAACCTGGCAGCAAAGGGCTCAGACGCATTGAGGAGGAGCCCAGCGTGACTGTTGTGGGATATTAGCGACAGCTGCCCCTGTGAGTACTTACAGCGGTGCTGTGTGCCTCACACACGGTGCCTCCCATATTCTTCAAGATCTAGGGTCAGCCCTGTCCCTCGAATTTAAAACCTGAGGCTCAGAGAGAGAGAAATAACTTTCCCAAGGACACCCAGACCACAAGTCACCTCGCTGAGACGCAACCCCAGAGCTGGCTGACTCTGCGCGCCAAATGGGGCTGTTCTTCTCATTTCAACAAGAACACCCCAATAGCTCCCATGTATTGAGCACGTGCACCTGCCAATTCCTGTGCTGGGCAATTTGCCTGCATCATCTTGGTTAGCACTCATAATCCCATCAGGGAGCTACTGGTACCTATCACCTCCCATTGAGCAGATAAGGAAACTAAAGACCAGAGAGGTTAATTCACCTGCCCAAGGTCACACAGCCAGTTGAGCAGCAGAGCCAGGGTGATGGGCTGCGAGCAAATTAATAGATTCCAACTGGCATCTCTAAATGTATATTTCCGCCTCCAGCGAGGTCCCTACCACTGCAAGTAATCCTGAAAATTCGTCATGAAGCTTTCAAAACAATTTATGCAAACAAACCTCAAGTGGGGCTATTTGTATTGGCAGCCCATTTCACTTAACCACCCACAACAAGGAACAGATGGCCGGAGCGCTGGAATCGCCGGCAAAGAAAACAGGAGGGGCGGGGGCCTCCGAAGCCGCCCGCCTGCCCCCGCGCCGCCCCGCTCTGTGCCGATTGCAGCCTGGTGCTTGTTTATGTCTTTGATTCCGTTGTTATTTTATGCACTTGTGAAACCGACCCGGCATTTCACGAGACAAGTCTGTTCAAAGACCATTTGCCAACCATCTTTGGTTACCAGGAGCCCGGCTTTCGACACTGCACTTGGAGCCGGTTCGTGGCGGCGCCTTCTGGAAGGGGGCACAGCAGGAAGCAGAAACAGCCTGCAGATGTTGGATTAGGGGTTGGCAGAGCCTGCAGGACAAACATTTGGAGAGCCGCATTTACCTGCCTTTTTCTTTTCCCACCTTTGTTTCAACTGGGCATGTGCCACTCTCTGTGGGGACGCGTCCGGGACAGGGAGGCAAATCCTGGATTCAGACCCGTCCCTTGCCAGCTGTGTTGACACGAGACAAGTTGTCTAAACTCCCCGAGGCCTCGGTGAACCGAACACGGCTACCAACACCTCCTTGGCAGGGCTCCTGTGGTGGGTAAATGATATGTGAACGATGCCGATAGCTGAGTGTTGTATCCCTTATAAAATGCTGTTCAACTCCAGTTGTGTTCACCGGTAATAACCACCCGGCTGTCTCCATCACGGGCCAGTTAGTCAACCCATAAGCATTGCTGAGCGTGTATGATCGTCAAGATGCCGTGCCATGGGGCTGGGAGAGGTTCGGAGAGAATGGAGTCACGGTCTCCATCCTACTTCTAGGACTGTGGCAGATGGCATTTGATAATAGAGCCCCTGCCTGGTTCCATTTGGGCATTTGCCTTTGGAGCCCTGAGCTGTCACGTAAGAAGACTGATGCTGCCATGATGGGAGGAAGCCCAATCCACATGTGGAGGCCATAGGTAGGTGTCCCAGCCACAGTCAGCATCAAATGCCAGACGTGTGAGTAAAAACATCTCTAGATGATTTATGCCCCAGCCATCAGGTCACCCCCATTCTTGACATGGGGGTGGGGGTCTTCCCAGAAGAGACCCCAGACATCTTGAGACCCTCTACTCTTTCCAAACTCCTGACCCATAAACCCAGGAACATAATACAGGGACTGCTCTCAGGGCTAACTTGGAAGTAATTGCAGCAATAGGTAACCATGACAAGAAAACAAAATGAGATCGATGCTCATGAAAAGCTTATTTAAAATATATGCGTGAATATGTATCATAGTCAAGACAAGAGCTGAGAGGAGGGAAGAAACCTGTGAGCTGGAGGTCAGAAGAGAAAATTGAGGCAGTGAGGCAAAAGGCAAGCCTTAAGTGGGTATTTTGGGGACAGGGAAGCATAGGGTGAAGGGAGTTCACATATTAATAAAAGAAGCCATAAGCCAATACGTTGGTGATGATTATAGCAATATCAGAGTAATCGCTTGGGCAATGGGCAAGAGGCCCATGGCATGTGGTTGAGGCAGAACTGTTTCTGGATGTGGACCGGAGAGGGCCTTCCCTGGAGAGATCATTTGTTCACCAGTGAGCATGTATAACATCCCTACTGTGTGCCAGGCTATCTGCTGGGCACCAGGGCACCAGGAGGTTCCACAGAGACCATTGGAAAAGGAGAAACTCAGTGTCTGGCTTCCCTGGGTCTGCAGTCAAGAACATGACTGGCAACGGTAAGCGCTAACGTGCTGCAAGCATGCGCAGCTAGTAAGATGGAGCCAAGACTCAAACCATGGCAGCTTGGGCCCAGAGTTGGTGTTCTTTTTAAAATATATATATATATTTATTGATTTCAGAGAGGAAGGGAGAAGGAGAGAGAGATAGAAACGTCAATGATGAGAGAGAATCATTGATTGGCTGCCTCCTATTGGGGATCAAACCCGCAGCCTGGGCATGTGCCCTTGACCGGAATAGAACCTGGGACCCTTCAGTCCACAGGCCGGTGCTCTATCCACCGAGCCAAACCGGCCAGGGCCAACGTTGGCGTTCTGAATGAAATATAACTGTTTACCACATTTGCAATGAAAGGAAAAAAGAAAAGGCAGCGTGAGGGTATGCTTTCTGTCTGTAAATGGATTCACGTAGGTGAACGTACCTTTGCAACTTGAAGGGGTTTGTATGCACAGGACTACGTTCATTATTCTGGTGACTCTGTGAATGCTCCCACTATGATTGCACTAATACAATCAAGTCCAAATAGAACCGCCGCCAAACCTGGGAATTTAATATCCAGTTCGGTCAAGGGGTGGGGATGCACCCACCGATGCCGGAGGCGGAATGAGAGAGCCCCTTCAATTAAGATGAACCCGAGCCTGGGCAGCTGCGGGGAGGAACCAGGAGGCAAAATATTTAGGCAGCTGCGCAGCGTTCAGATGGCAGCCGGGCTGCTGGAGCAGCGCCCGCTCCCTGCCTCCTCTGCTCAGCTCCCCAGGGGGGTCCTGTGGTCAGATGGGTCAGCCCCTCAGCACGGAGGGCTGCCCAGCTGGGGAGTGGAAGGGGATCTGTGGCTGGAGGGGCCGGGTGGGGCAGCAGAGGATGAGCTGCGACCCGCCCCGTACCTACCACAGCCTCATGCCCACAGTTCCTTTCAAGGTGCACGAATTCATGCACTGGGCCCCTAGTAAAAATATAAAAAGCAAAGCTGTTTATGAGTTTGTACTCTGCTGTGTCTTGCATCCCTTTTATTTCTCTTATTTCTAAAACCACTTTATATTATTTTTAATTATTCTTTAAACATATTTTTATGGATTTCAGAGAGGAAGGTTAGAGGGAGAGAGAGAGAAAAACATCAATGGTGAGAGAGAACCATTGATTGGCTGCCTCCTGCACACCATCTACTGGGGATCGAGCCCACAACTGGGCCATGTGCTCTGACCAGGAATGGAACCGTGACCTCCTGGTTCATAGGTCGACACTCAACCACCGAGCCCTGCCGGTCGGGCAGGTGTTTTAATCTTGGAAGGAGATGGATGGGGTTCTGAAAGTGCCTTCAGCCAACAGTGATATTGGATGGTCTCCTACGTTGGTTACCACGACGTCTGAACGTCTGCAGGTGAGAGCGCCACTGTAGGTACCAGGGAGGTCACGCTGCTGGAAGCCAGGAAGGGGACCCAGGACCCCACAGGCTCAGCAGCAACCCCCTCCCCCAGTACATTCCCTTTGAATTTTGGGATCCAAGGCACACCATTGAAGAACCATGGATCTAGTCCAGAACCCTCATTTTACAGATGAGGAAACTGGGGCTCAGAGGGGGAATGGCATTTGTCTAAGGCCACACAGCAAATGGGCACCGAAGTTGGACCTGGGCCCCTGCCTCCTGGCTCTCTGGTCGCTAACCTAACTGAGTGATACAACTCTCCCAGGGTTTGAAAGGAGAGTTCCTTTCCTTCCTCTGGGCCACCTGGGTGGAGCGGCTTATCTTTCCAAGTTATGTCAAAATTATTTGCTCACTTCAGAGCCGCTGACCACATCATCTCAATTTTTTTAAGGTCTTTATCTGGTTGGAACTTTGAGGTAACTCAGTTGGAAATTAGTATTGAGTTTTCATTGAGCTCTTTTAGAATAACCTAGCAAAGAATAAGGAGGAGGAGGGGGAGGAGGGGGAGGAGGAGGAGGAGAAAAAGACATTTTAGTGATCAACTAGCAATCTCTACAGGTCTCAGCTCTCCCTCTATTTTCCTCGCTCCTCCTTTTCCCCAGTTGGGTGCCCCATTCCTGGTTCCTAGCCCAGTGACTAAGCCAGAGTCCACCACAACGAACAGAATGATTCGCCCAACGTCACACGGCCAAGTGGGGCTAACTCATGACTTTAGGACCACCCTGCTCCAGTTTACTTGAAGATGCATGTTTTTAGGAGTGACAGATCCAACACTTAGCATATGACAAGAAGACACACACTAGCTTATATCTGCATGAAGGAGGTAAGGCTTAAATGTTTTTCCATAGTTCTCTATATGACCTTCAAAACAGTTTCCCACGGCCCTTTGGTCTTTGGATGGCACGAAGGATCACTCAGAAAGACTCACCTGTAAAAGGAAAACACAGAGATGAATACTGGAGACAGAAGGGAAGCACAATGGCACACTTAGTGGGCGCTCAGTAAAAGCATTTGTGTTCATTTGAATTGAGGTCAAGTCGTATCCTGTGTCCCGGGAATCTATATATGTAAAACCCTAATATGCAAATAGACCAAAAGGCGGGACAACCGAACAACCAGTTGCTATGTCATGCGCTGACCATCAGGGGGCACACGCGGACCATGGCGGGCATCGGCAGCAGTCAGCAGAGCGTGGAACATGATGGGCATTGGCAGGATGGTGGAGCAGGTGAGCGGGGGTGCCAGACCATGGGGGGGGGGGGGACGCGCAGGTCGCTGTGATCGGTGCGAGCCTCTGGTGGTTACTGAAAATTCTTTGCTCCCACATGCCACAGTCCCACCCGGCGCTTGTACCCACTGCCAGCACCCGGCACCGGTCCTGATTGTTCAGTGCCATCAGCGGGTGCGAGAGGCGGCTGCCGGCCCCGATCGCCCTCAGGGTTTTTCCACCTCCCCCTGCTCCTGAGGGGCAATCGGGGCCAGCAGCCGCCTCTCGCACCCGCTGCCGGCGACGGCCCCACTTGCACCCATTGACGGCACAGAGCAATTGGGGCCGGTGCGAGCAGCGCGTGGGAATGGTGGCGGTGGGAGTGGGGCCAAGGGCAGACAGGAGACCAGGGGCTGTGGCTGAAGGGGCCGGGTGGGGCAGCGGAGGATGAGCTGAGACCTGCCCCTGTACCCACCGCAGCCTCGTGGCCCACAGCTCCTTTCAACGTGCACGAATTCGTGCACTGGGCCCCTGGTAAAAATATAAAAAGCAAAACTATTTATGAGTTTGTACTCTGCTGTGTCTTGTGTCCCTTTTATTTCTCTTATTTCTAAAACCCTATTCTCCTATTATAAAAATTTCAGGAAAGACAGAAAAACAAGAGGAAGCAAATGAAGATGTCGCCCCACTCCCCACACTGGCACGGCCACTCCTAACACAGTGACGGGCATTCGGCCAGGTGTCCTATGCATAATACTTCATAAAGACGGGGTGTGGCCCTGACCGGTTTGGCTCAGTGGATAGAGCATCGGCCTGCGGACCGAAGGGTCCAGGGTTCGATTCCAGTCAAGGGCATGTACCTTGGTTGCGGGCACATCCCCAGTGGGGGGTGTGCAGGAGGCAGCTGATCGATATTCCTCTCTCATCGATATTTCTAACTCTCTATCCCTCTCCATTCCTCACTGTAAAAAATCAATAAAATATATATTTTTTTTAAAAAGACGGGGTGTGGAGCGTTTAAGAGATTTTACCTAATTGGTCCAAAGTGCCCAGGTCCCACCCAGCGTCTCGGGCACCCGCTCATGTTTTGCAAGCCAGGCTTGATGAAATCTTCCCTCACCAGGCAGGCACGTGACCCGCAGAGATTCCCAATATGCTAATTTTTGTTTGGGTTTCCGAACAAAACCTGTCTTTTAAGGAAAAATTTAACAGATTTGAAACCAGAAACCCTGTCCTCCCCGGAGGCATTGAAAAATGCCAGCTGGAGGCTCCCAGGTGTGGAGGCTATTACCGATTTCCTTCCAAAAACAGGAGGAGTGTCGCCCTGGCGGTACCACTCGGGGTCCCAGCGCCAGGCGCTGTTTGCTTTCTGCGCGCTCATTAACCGCGGCGTGGGATCCAGTAACTGCTCTAATTTCCTACTTTAAATGTTTTCCTTTCCTCCTCCCAACCCTCCCCCCACCCCCCCACCCCCCGCTTTTCAAAAATGTCTTTTTATGTTGGACATTTACATACTCGCATTCAGCCACTTAGCGCGGATAGGCCGGCCGCTGTCAGACACAATAAGAGGAGACAGAACCCACGGCGCATGACAGTAGCATTAGTGTTGAAAATGGAAATTTAATTTCCAGAAATGAGCCTCGGCAATAAAAGCCCCCTTTGTGGCCGCTCAGATCAGAAATGAATCAGGCCTGAACGGAAGCTGCGGCGCAATTAAGAGCGTCTCAGAGCGGCGTTTGTTATGCGCGGGAGCAGATGCGCGGCCGGCGTCTGGAGCACAGGGGCCGGGGTGGGTGTCTGTGATGAGAAGGAAGGTGACCGTGCCTTCCGCGGGTCTCGGGCCTGCAGCCTGACCAAGCACTTGTGCCTGGGCAACACGCTCGGACCCTCACAGGCAGCCTGGGAAGGAGGCCGTGCAGAGGGGGAAACTGAGGCTCCCAGAGGCGAAGTCACCCAGTGTCCCCAAGGTGACCCTGTCGGACCAGGACTGGAATGAGGCCATCACTGCTCCACGAGGTAAACCTCAAATCCCTAGCCGGTTTGGCTCAGTGGTTAGAGCGTCGGCCTGTGGACCGAAGGGTCCCGGGTTCGATTCTGGCCAAGGGCATGTACCTCAGTTGCAGGCTCCTCCCCGGTCTGGGCCCTGGTCGGGGCGCGTGCAGGAGGCAACCAATGGATGTGTTTCTCTCATATCCATGTTTCTCTCTGGCTTCCCCCTCTCTCTTCTACTCTCTAAAGTCAATGGGAAAATATCCACGAGTGAGGATTTAATAAATAAACCAGTAAACAAACAAACAAGCCTCAAGTGGGGAAATAGTTCACGCTCCCAAACTACCTCCCAGGAACCACGTTATCCGGAGCTGTGGCGTGAGGAAGCCATAGTTTGAAATATCGACCCGGCCTCATTGCCCGGTGTTTTCTGTTCTCCCTGCCCCCCGAAACCTACACACTCTGACAGTGGTACCAGCCTTCCAGGTGACTGGCTTCAGGGTGCAGAAGGGAGAGAGAAAGAGACCCTCTCACGTTCCAAAATGGACATTGGAAACTCAAAGGCAGAAGCATCATAATTGGAGAAAGTCTTGAGCCCTGAAACCTCCGGTTTGGAGACTGGAGGTTTGGAGACTGGGGCGTTACAAGGTGCAGTCCCAGACGTCGTGAGCAAGAGGGCTGAGACCAGCGAGATCAGCCGGGCCATCCCCCAGCCCAGGGCAGCCAATCCTGGGGGAGCGATTGAACCCCCAGAGTCGGGGGGACCCAGACCAGAAGCCCTGTCCTCCGCTCCTGGATTGAGACCAGGGAGACCGCAAGCCATTGATGGTTTCCTGGGGAAAATACGAAATGACTGATTTGACCCCAAATTACCCTAAAATGCCGCCAGCACTCTGGAGTCCGCACGGAAACAACGGGCCGTCCGGCGAATGAAGCTGCAACCGCGGCACAGCCAACGGGAAGAAAAAAATGATGACGTTGTTGCGCACCTCACACCTGGACGGCGAAAACGTGATCCAATATTGACATGTTTAAAACGAAGTCATAAAAGTTCCAGGAAGAAAACATTGGCCAACTTCTCTATCCCCTCGAAGGGCAGAGATCCTTCTAATTCTGATTCAAAACCAAGATGTCATAAAAGTAAAGATTGAGACATTTAATTAAATTTTTTAAAAAGAAAAAAAGCCTGTGCAAGAGCCAAAAACAACCCAAACCCAAGTCACAACGATACTAGGAGACCAGATAAGAAAAGACCAGGCACCCACTAGGAAAGCCGAAGTGACTTTTATTGGAAGTGCACTGAGCTACCGATTTCCACCTATCAGATGGGCACAAGCCCAAAAGCTTCACAGCACATCCTGCCATCAAGGGCAGCAGGCAGTCGGCACGCCTCGTACATCATCGCCATGAAAATGAGTTGTAAAACCCTTATGGAGGGTAAACTGGCGAAATTCATCAGAATTGCCCACGCAGAAGCCTTTTAATGCAGACACTGTAATTCCAAAAACCTATCCTACGCATGTAAATTCCTGGGAGAAATGACATCGACACAAGGCTATCCATTACAGCACAGCTCGCCGCAGCAAAAGAGTAGGAATAACCCAAACGCCCGTGATACAGGGAAGTACTATGCATTTGTTTAAAAAAAAAACAAAAAAAAACTGAGGCATGTTCCTATGTACTGATATCAAAAGATTGTCACAGCATATGAAGTGAGAAAGATCGAGGTGTGGTATTTTATTAAGAGGGGGGTAAAAAAAATACATTTATACTTATTTGCAAAATATATATTTTGGAGGACACACAAGAGATAAATAAAAATGCGTATTTGGAGGGGTGATGGGAACTGGGCAGACTGGGGAAGGGGCGAGTGATAAAAATGTACTATACATTTTTTAAAAGTATACGCTATGAACGCATTGCTGTGTAAATGTACTGCTTTCCATGCATTAAAAAAAAATCAGTGAAAAATATTTGAGGACAAATAAAGGTTTGTGTCATTAAGTGGATAGGGGATCGAGGCATAAATTTAACCACAGGGGCCGTTTTAACAGGCACCCAATGCAAAGGCGTCCAGGAAGTAGAACAAGAGGGCATGTTTCTCAGCTCGCTTTGTGCCCTGCTGCAGTGGGAGATTCACCCGGGAGCCCGCATAGAAGTCAAACACAGGCCGATATTGGGCTTTCCTGGAAGATGTCATTTTTGAAAGAATTCCCGGTGCCGTCTGATCTAGAATGTCCCCTTCCGGTGTTCTCTGAGACGGTCTCATGGAATCATTAAATGAACCTACCCCTCAGCACAGGAAGTGGGAAACCAAAGGCACAAGATTCTGTTTCTGGGATGCGGATGTGTTAGGTTGCTCATGTTGCTTTCCTCCACCCGTCTACACAGGGGCGCAAGATAACAAGCAATTGTTCCTGAAGTGCACTGGTCTGCTGGTTTACCAGGCGGAATAGTCCCGCGTTCTCCAGTTCTAAAATAATAATGATAACACTCAGTATTTGAGAAGATACCGGGAAAACTGTCGATTTCAAAACTGCTAATCCACAGAGCAATTTTCCCAGTGTTCAAAAGCCCAGAAAATGTACATAAACTTTATTCCTAACAATTTCATTTGCACGTATGCATCCTAAAACAGAGAACTGTTTCCTAAGGTGAACCTTAAAGAACCTCAAAAGTTCTCCCCAGCCCTGAAGTTTCGCAAGCTCTGAGACTATTGCTACTTTGTCATTTACTAAAATACACCTTTAGTGTGTTTTTTTAAATGTATAAGTAGAGAAGCAGCCTAAATGAAATGCTTAAAAATGACCAGCTGAGAAAATACTGAGTAGCAGATATGAAAGGTTAATGCCCTTCATATATAAAGAGCGCCTATAAATAAATGAGAAAAAAACGTGAACATAGTATCAAAACATTGTCAAAAGACGTGACTAGGCAACTCTCAAAAGAAGCCTTGCAAATGTCTTTAGATATGGAAAATTGTTTGCCTTCACTCTACATCAAAGAAATACAATTTTTTTTAAAAAAAAACAACACATTTTTAACTACTAAAAGACAGCGTATTAGATAAGTTAAGAGGGCAGAGTCAGACAAACCTGGATTCAAATTCATGAGTGACTTTAGGCAAAGAATTTAACCACACTCATTTTCCTTCTTTGTAAGACATACCTAACCATTATACTTCACTTCGTAGATTTGTCAGCATTCAGTAGTGCCTGCCAGACCAGATAAATGATAGCTAAAAAAGAGGGATTTTAAAATAATAATGATAACACTCAGTATTTGAGAAGATACTGGAAAAAAAATGTCAATTTCAAAATTGCTAATCCACAGAGCAACTTCCCGGTGTTCAAACGCCCAGAAAATGTACATAAACTTTATTCCTAACAATTTCATTTGCACATATGCATCCTAAAACAGAATCAGAAATACGAGCTGCTGGTTATGGGCGAGGATGCTGATTGCCACGAGTGTTTATAATGCAGAAAATTTGGAAACAAACTAAATATCCAAACAATAGGAAATTGGCTGCCTAAATCACGGTATATCCGCAACAAATGTCCCGCGCAGCCAGTAAAAATCACATTGAAAAACGGTTCATCCCACGGGAACATTTTCACAACGTGCTAAGCGATCAAGGCGGATCACACAGCAGTAAGCCCAGTAGGATCTCAATTTTGTTAAAAAAGAAAAATAAAAAAAGAGCGGAGGGCTAAATATTCCTGGTGACAATCTTTAGCTAGAAGATAATTAGGCGGCGGGCCGGGGGGGGGGGGGGGGAGTGTTGTACTTTTATGCCATCTTCAAATTATTGCAAAATAATTAAAATAGAACTGATCTAGGGATGTGCTATGCAAGTAAGAATTGCAGCTTTGTTTATTTGCAGGGTATACTCCCCGGGAAGGTAATGGCTGAAAACAACAATCAAGTGATTATTTAACATGTCAGATATTTCACAAGGCATTCCGACCGGCGTGGCTCAGTGGTTGAGCGTCGACCTATGAACCAGGAGGTCACAGTTCGATTCCAGGTCGGGGCACATGCCCGGGTTGCGGGCTTGACCCCCAGGTGTGGGGCGTGCAGGAGGCAGCCGATCCATGATTCTCTCTCATCATGGATGTTTCTATCTCTCTTTCCCTCTCCCTTCCTCTCTGAAATCAATAAAAAGACATACATGTGTTTTTAAATGCAGGCGTCTACTCAAACCCGGCCCACTTTATCCACATGACTGACCGCCCCTGGGCACTTTCTGTTGTGACACCTGACGCCTACCACGATGACATTGTGAAGGAGGCACCTACTGTACCCATGGTTACCTTCAACGTTGGCCCTAATACCCCTGCTGCCCTGTGACTGGGATATGTTTGACGAGGGTGGTAAGGCGGCCCCAGGCCTACTGGAATACAACGGAAAACAGGATTGGAAAATGCTGGATCACCACCATTTCCAGCAGCCGTTGACATTGCAGGCCACACAGAGGCCACGCAGGCCCCAGGAAACCCCACGGAGGTCCTCCCGCGGTGGGCGTGGGGTTCCTGGATCCCGCCCTGTCCCCGTACTGGTGAGATGCCAGTCCTGTCTGCAACTCCCACCACAAACCTGGAACACAGCTCTGCTCTGAAAACCCTCAGGACTTTCCCTCCCAGATGTGAAGCATCAAGGGGCAGCGTGGGTAGAGGCAGACCCAGCGTGACTTTGGTAGTCGTACACGCCACCATGCTTGGCCAGAGGGGACCTGGGAGCAGAGGGGTTCTTGACAGAGATCCTCTGGCCCAGCTGCGGGGGCTCAGTGCCTGAGCGTGGACCTGTGAACCAGGAGGTCACGGTGCGATTCCAGGTCAGGGCAATTGCCTGGGTTGCAGACTCCATCCCCCATCCTGCAGGAGGCAGCCGATCCATGATTCTCTCTCGTCATTGATGTTTCTCTCTCTCGCTCCCTTTCCCTTCCTCTCTAAAAAAAAAATCCTATATAATAAAAGGGTAATATGCAAATTGACCCTAACAGCAGAATGACTGGGAATGACTGGTCACTGTGACACACACTGACCACCAGGGGCAGACACTCAAGGCAGGAGCTGCCCACTGGTGGTCAGTGCGCTCCCATAGAGGGAGCTCTGCTCAGCCACAGCCAGGCTGATGGCTGCCAGCACAGCGGTGATGGCGGGAGCCTCTCCTGCCTCCTCAGCAGCGCTAAGGATGTCCGACTGCAGCTTAGGCCTGCTCCCCGCTGGCAAGTGGGCATCCCCCGAGGGCTCCTGGGCTGCCAGAGGGATGTCTGATTGCCAGCTTAGGCCCGATCCCCCTGGGAGCGGGCCTAAGCCAACAGGTGGACATCCCCCAAGGGGTCCCAGACTGCGAGAGGGCACAGGCCAGGCGTAGGGACCCCCCCCCCCGCCCGAGTGCACAAATTTTTGTGCATCGGGCCTCTAGTCAATAATAAAAATATATATTAAAAAAAGAAATATGGAACCTCCCCACCTTTGGAAGAGGCCACGCCCTTCTCAACCACAAAGAAGCACAATCATTAATTCTTGTATCATTAATTTTGGCAGCAGAAAAATAACCCTTTGATATCCCAGAAGGCAGGCCTAGCCGACACCATCATTTTTACATGAGTAATAGTGGTCGCCATAAGTCGGGCCCAAGAAGAGTTGATGTAATGGACCCTCCTGGCCCCGAGCACAGCGCTGTCAGCTCTGCTTAACTGGCTCTTCCTTCTGCCCCAGGTTATGAGTGTGTGTGTGTCTGTCTGTCTCCCGGCTGGAGCTGTCAGCACCTGGTGGGCACAGGCCTCGTCCTGTTCACTCGGTTACCGCCCAGGCCTCCTGGCACCAAGCGTGGAGAGGTGCCGCATCCATGCAGCATGTGGGACGTTCAGAAAAACCTCAAGGAGCTGGAAACCTCACTGCACTGAGTTTTATAAATGACTCCCTACTCCAAGGAGGACAAGGTGAGAGGGAGGAGAAAGCTCAAGGATTCGATGGTTTCTGTTCTGGTTTTGATTTCTGTCTTTACAGCATGGCTGAGGGCGGGCCCGGGGTCTGCAGACATCGAGCGCCATCTGTACACCATGGTCCGTCCGTACTTCCCTCCCCAGGGCTGGTGTGGGCAGGGGAAGGCCCATCGAAATGAGTCCCTCATTGTCCCCAAACCAAGATGGGGTGGAGACAGGGACATCGCCTCAGACACTGAATGAAAGTGATCCTGGGGCCTAGGCATTCATTCATTCATTCATCCATTCAGTACGCGTCCATCACTCACTCTGTCCACTGTTCCAGGCACTGCAGATGCAAGGCTGAGCCCCACACCCGAGTGAGAAAGGCCGACAGACACTAAACAAGGAGTCCTAACCAACCAAACCTGCTATGCTAAGGGTCCCTACGTGCTGCAGAGGAAAGCAAGGACCGAGGGAGTGGGGGGAGGGGTGAACCTTAGGAGCGGGGAGCTAGGGAGGGCCCTTGGGGAAGGAGAGGTCCCTTCAGATAAGAGGGGAGACCAGTGCTAGGCAGAGGGAATGGCCGGGGCAAGGCAGGAGCCCGCCTGGAGTTTGGGGAAGGAGGTCTGTGCATTCGCCAGGCTGCCTGAGGATTTAGGATTTTACTCTGAGTAAGAGGGGCTTTGAGCACAATCTGATCTGATCCACATCTTAAAGGCACCAGCCTGGCTTCTGTACGGGCAACAGGCTGAGGGGGCCAGAGTGAGGAGGGGAAGGGCAGGTCGGAGGTTGTTGCAAGATGCAGGTATGTGTGATGGTGACCTGGACTCGTGGACAGGTGAGAGCGATCGGTTTCCAGATACATTTTCATGGTACGGGCAGCAGGATGTGGCAGGGGGCGGGGGGAGAGGGGGTGAGGGTCAGAGAGATGTCAAAGGTGGCTCCAAGGTATGGCCTGAGCACAGGACACCCGGTGTATAAGGTGGAGACGCAGGGCGGACAGGTGAGTTTGCCTGTGAATCTAAGTGTCTCCCCAGGCTACATAAAATGAGGTTACCATGGACCTTGAGGGGCTGCCGTGATGAGTAAAGAGACGCAGGTGAAGGCAGAGTTTAAACCTAGCAGGATTACGGAAAGGTTACCTTTATCCCTCATCATTTCTGTTCAGAATCCTGCCACGTTCCTGCAGGGTTTTGTATCTATTGCTTCAGAGTCATGGTTTCTCTCAAGGGGACCGATCAGAATGACAAGGGGAAGGTCTTCATTACTCAGGTCGCCAGGGCTCACCCCTCACCCAGGGGTGAGAGCCCCCTCCCTGGCCAGAGCTGTGGGCTTTTGTAAGTCTAAGTCCCCAGGCAGGTCCCGTGGGCACCCTGACCCAGCACACTGGAGACTTCAGGGGGAACATGCAAACCTGGAGGGGAGAGGCAGGAGCTCTGAACTTGGGGTGAAGACCTGAGTTTGGAGACATTTTTTATTAGGTTTATTGTTACTAACAAAACATACTAAGATTCACCCTCATATTAGAGTAAAATTTGGAAGAAGGGGAAGTAACTGAGTCTTTTTACTGTCTGTATTAAAAGGTGATATGAGTGTGGTTTCACATGGGAAAATATTATTTTATAATTTTATCATTTAGTATTTTATTATTATAAACACAGTAGACTATATATATTGGAACTGAGTAGAAAGTCATAATTTCTGGGTATTCAGTAATAACTACTTTTTTCAAGAGTGTAAAATGACAGCATTATAAAGTGTGTGTGTGTGTGTGTGTGTGTGTGTGTGTGTGTGTGTGTCAGTGAATCTGGAAAGTAGAAGAAATAACTCCAACTCTATAATCAATCAAAGTAAAAATTTACCAATCGCCACTACCACCAGAAGGCAATGGTACTTTATCTTTGCTGTGAAGGTTTGAATTACCTAACTCCACCACTAGGGGGTAGCATCACCCATGGCGTCCGTCCTCTCTCTACCTCTCCTCTCCACCTGGAATATGGGCACATTGGGCGCAGTCATTTGGGAGGAGGGGAGGAAAGACGGGGCGCTGTGTCTGATCGGCCAGCAAACTTCCATTCGGAAGATGAGGAAACCGACAGCCAGAGAGGTTAGGTGCTTGCAGGAGGCCGCGCCGCTGGAACTGTGCCCCGCTGGTGCCGAGACGCAGTTCTAACCGCAGGGCCCAATTTGCTAACCACCACGTTCCGGTAAGTGCCTCTGTGTGTCCAATGGCATTATTTCACCTGCTGTCGAAGGCGTCCTGGGGGATCCGCCCGTCCAACTACGAATGTGATCCCTGATAGGTCTTTAAAACTGACAAAGTGCCAGACAGATACAAGGACTGTGATTGCTAGTAAAATGGCAGCCTGGCTGTTTCCCGTTGCCTTATCAACATTACAAACTCCCAAGAACGGGGAGCTCTGCTTCCCCTTGTAGGGCCTTCTGCCGGTGCCCAGCACCCAGGTGGTGCCCCGGACATACTCACGGCCGAGCTCAGCTGCGTGGGTCCCCTCTGTGAAGCCAGAGGAGTGGAATGGATTCGGTCGCTCTGTATTATTAATGGTGCTGAGATGACAATCAGCGTCGCAGGCCGGAGGAGCCGTGCCGCTGCCTGTCCTCTTGAACAGGGAAAGAAAGAGGGAAGAGGCCGTTTCAAGTTTCCCTGGCGAGGCCAGGGCGTCACACTGATTCACGGCTTCTGTTCAGGCTCCACGGCAGAGCCCGCAGCCCATTCCAGGCACCGCTCCTCACCCACAGCCTCTGTGGGGACAGCTGACCTGATGGGGTGTCTCCCCAATGCCAGACACCGTGCTCAGCCCTTCTCCCGCAAGCACTTACTCCGTCTGGCCCACAGTCCTACCTACCAAGGATGACCCTCATGTTACAGCTGAGGTTCAGAGAGGTTAAGTAACTTGCCCAGGGTCGAACAGTGGTAAGGCCGAGAGCTGTGTTTCAGAGCCTGAAGGGCTCACCAGGACAGTTCCTATCTCTGCACATCAAAGATGCATCTCTAGTCCCTGACCAGCTCGCTGAACTCTGGACACCCAAGGAGAAGCCCAAGATTCAGGGAAATGTACACCCCCCACCCCCCGAAAAAACCAAGGAAGGGAGAATGAATCCATGTTTCTCTCTATCATCTATCTATCAATCTCGACATCAGAACATGGATTCTTATTTTTTTGGTATGTGGGTAACTTGATAAAGTTTAGTCTGGTCTGTTTTGTTTGTACACCATGACATTAAAATGGAAAGGCAAGGGATTACTCTTACATCAACCCACAACAAATTAAAAAGCAAGAGACGTCCTTTGAGTTATTGAGGCTCAAAAAAAAAAAAAAAAAAAAAAAAAGCATCCCGGGACGTATTTACCGTTGAGTTAGGCCTTGGCACTCTTGGGAAACAATGCCCAGGTAATTATTTTAAATGAGCGTTAATTATGTCATTATTAGAAATGGGGAGAAAATGCAATTTCCTTCTGTCACTTCTTGATATCTTAACTAGAGGAATATTTGCCATGCTATTATAACAAGCCACTGTTCGCAGGATGGCGCCCAGGCAATAATGCAGCGACATGTACATTTTCATATGAATATATCATGCCTAACTAATGAGATTGCTCATTTCATAACTTCAGTTCCATTTTTATTATTTCATAAAACTGGAAGCCCTTATCCATTTTATGAAAAACACCAAACCTTTGTGAAATTCATTAAATAAGCATAAAAAATTCATTAAACAAGTGAATTGCATTCAGGGCCGCTTTGATGCAAATGCCCTTTAAGCAATGTAAAACTCCATATTGATTTAACCTTTCATGTTCTGATATTTCCATGTGGATATAAAAAAAAAAATTCTTTATTCAGGGAATGAAATTAAGTACTGATCCCTTGATCTCCAGCTGGGCAGGAGAGATTGGTCAATTTAAGTAGCTGCCGCTGATCAGCAAACAACTGAATTTAAAAGTATTAAGGCATGTCGATATTTTAAGTATTGTCACCTGCACATCAAGCGAAGGGAGGAAAAAAAAATTATTATTCCAGCTCAATTAAGTTTGTGTTTGCCATCAAGCTGACCTTGAAAGGGCTCGCCCATTGGGCCATGGCTGCGTGCCCTGGGAAGTTGACAAGGGCAACAGTGGCAAGATGTAAAACACCAACCATCGCCTGACTATTTTTGAATCGTGTGGTCAGAGCAGCCGCACAATAATTAGCCCAGAGACCTGGTCCCCTTGGGCTGTGTCCCCTCGTTAGTGGGGGACAGCCAGAGAGGCAAACGCTAGTTCAGAGGAGGACAAAGGGGTTTGCCCTTCACCCAAGAAATGCTTCTGGGAGCCTTCATTAGGCCAAGAGCATCAGGCAGGTTTCAAAGGGTGTGGGAGCTGCATGGGCTCTTGGAGTTCCTCTCACCACTCATTCATTCATTCATTCATTCATTCAACCACATATAGTGGCTGCCTACTCTTTGCCCAGCACGATGCTCAGCACTGGGGTAGGGGGGTGACGTGTGGATAACGGAGCCATGAGAGGAGTTTTACAATGAAGAAGCTGGTCTCTTTAAAAAAATCAAATAAAAACCGGGTCCATCGTGGCGGATGCTTGCATCAGATCTCAGCTCTGCCATCTATAATAATAAAAGCGTAATAGGCTAATTCGACCGGATGTCCTTCCGGACGAAGCCCGGGTCCCGGGTGCCAGAGGGAAGCCGGTGCCGGCAGGAGGGGGAAGGAAGGCCTACTCTTGCACTGATTTCGTGCACCGGGCCTCTAGTCATTTACTAATTGTGTTGCGACTCTATCTCTCTGGGCATCCGCTTCCTCCTGGTACTGCTTCCTGAGGCGATGGGGCCAACTCAATGAGAGGCTGCGCATAACCACAGGCAGCAGGCAGAACGTGCCTCCCCACATGCTCATCATCCCTGTGATTTCCGTGCCCGTAGTAAGCTGTGTGACTTTGGGGGAGTCACTTGCCCTCTCTGAGTTTGGCTGCTTCCTCCGAGATGGGGGCCAAGTGAAGTTAATAAGCAGCGGTTTTAAAATTATGTTCTGCTGAGCCCTTGGGTGCGCTCCACAGGAGCTGATGGAGGAGGCGGGGCTGGGGCTCCATGGGTGGGATTCTGAGTCCCCCATCCCTGCCTTCACCAGAGCATTCTGCTTTTATCTCTTGTATAATCAGATGCTGGGTACTATATTGAGGGAAGAAAGAGTTGTGAGCCTAAAAGGAAATGAAAACCACTCTCTTTAACTTATCTCGGAGGCCTTCCAGCCTTCCTCATCCTAGCAGCCCGGGGAGTTGATTGCCTGTGTTTTCTGGTCCTTGGGCCTCTTGCAAATTATATAGGCACCAAAAGAGAACCCACACCCCAAACACACATCTGCGTGCTGCCTTGTGGGGGTACCAGGGGGCTCTGTTGCCCCCATGCCCAGCAGAGCACTCCCTCCTAGTGTGAAGCCATCAGAAGGAAAGAACTTTCTCTGGGCGGGTCCTGGCCCATGGCTACCTCACGGGGGCGTCTTCCTTTCTTTTTTAAAAAACTAGTGGCCTGGTGCATGAAATTTGTGCATGGGGGAGAGGGTTCCCTCAGCCCAGCCTGCACCCTCTCCAATCGGGGACTTTTGGGGGGATGTCCGACCACAATCTGGGACCGCTGGCTTCTAACCACACACCTGCCTGCCTGCCTGCCTGATCGCCCCCAACTGCCCTCCCCTGCCGGCCTGATTGCCCCTAACTCCCTCTGCCTCGGCCCCCACCACTATGTCCGGAAGGAAGTAGGATGTCCGGAAGATGGCCGGTCAACCCGGTCTAATTAGCATATTACCCTTTTATTAGTATAGATGATTTCAGAGTGGAAGGGAGACGGGGAGAGAGAAACATCAATGATGAGAGAGAGAGAGAATCATTTACCGGCTGCCTTCTGCACACCCCCTACTGGGGATCAAGCCTGCAACCCGGCCTGTGCCCTGACCGGGAACGGAACCAGGACCTCCCGGTTCATAGGACAATGCTCAACCACTGAGCCACACTGGCCGGGCCGTCTTCCTTTCTGCCTGACTGTTTACGCTCCCGTCTGAAAACCCAGCATTGCGGCAGTAAGAGGGTGAGTTTCCCTCTTGGCTAAATGGTTTCATGTGTCAATCCTTGGTGTCCGTGAGATTGAGATAGAGCTGTTAGAGGCCCGGGCGAAACCATCTATTCATGTGAGTTAATAACAAGTGCTGACAAACTATCTCCCGTCGTGCTGATAGCGGATGCCTCCGGGAGGGACATCTGACTGTAAAGACCCTTGGCGGTACTTGAAGGCATTGAGCTTAAAACCATTATTAGATTTTAGTGTAGCTCTCCCTTGACACCCCAAGCCAACACGAAGGCCTCGAGGTGCCTCCGAGATATTTAAGTCTATGTTGTCTTAAGAGACCACCCTCCCACCAAAGGCAGATACTTTAAAAGTTGCTTTGTAATATTAAAAGAGAGAGAGAGCACGCCTGTGAGCGAGGACTGGGTAGGGTTTTTTTTTTTTATGATTACTAATTTAGCAGACGCTCCGGTATGTTTTATTGATAGCTCTAAACATAAATTTGCCTTTGGTACACTTCGCTGCCGGTGCCTAAAAATAAGACATGTAAGAACACATAATCCCGTGCCTCCGGCTGTTCAGAATAACGTCCCGAGGCTTTTATGGCAAGCCGGGCGAGAGAGACTTACTCGGAGAAGAGCAGGGTCTCAGGCCTTCGAATCTGGGCAGGCAGCGAAGTCGCTGGCCGCTCACGCGTGTGTCGCCCTGCGTCCCCGCGTTCATGCGGACTTAGCCACGACGCGCCTCCTGGTTTAGTCTTGAATTAGGAGGCCTGATCTCGCCCACGGTGTATTGTTTGCAAGTGGAGCATCGTGTGCGAGGCCCTGAGTTCATGGGAGAAAAATAATACACGTCGCGCCCCTGACGGAGGCCGTCGTTATGGCTCGAGCCCGCCCAGGACACCAGCGTCGTGGGTGTTACGAGACGCCTGTACATGCGCAGAGAAACACAGAACTGTGAGCGGGGCCCGTTAAAAGCAATCACATGAAAGGACTTGCTGTCCGGGTGGGTTTGTGTGTGTGTGTGTGTGTGTGTGTGTGTGAGTGTGTGTGTGTTTCCCTTCTTCGTTTTAAAATCCTGAAACGCCAAGGGATAAGCAAATGTATATATCTTATCTTCCCAATAGTAATGGGCTTGAACACCGCGGGAAAGACAGACAGGAGAGCTGATTCATGGGGAGCATAACGATGCCGTGATAGGCACTATTTTCTTTATAAATAAATGATCTGGATACAATCTCTCATCCGTGAGGGACGCAGCTGCGAAGGATGGGCTGGCACTTGTAACAGGCTGTCGACCCTGCAGCATTCGCTCCGTCCTGGTGGGTGACGCCGCGCTCGCAAACGACAAGTTCCAGATCAAAGTGGCTGCTTTCCTCCGGCTCTGCCCACTGCTGGGCTCTCCACATCAGAAAGACCTCATCGGGGTCCATCCGGGCTCTTCCCAGGAGGGCACGTGGTCCCTGCTCCTGGCGGGGTTTCCGCAGTCGGCAAGGTAGGGCAGGAGCAGAGAGAGAGAGAGAGAAAGAGAGAGAGAGAGAGAGAGAGAGAGAGAGAGAGAGAGAGAGAGAGAAAGCCCAGCTCTTAGTTTTATTTTAAAGGAGACAAAGTATTTAACAGTGTGCTCTGGGCAAACACTCTCGCAGAGGCAGATCAGCTGAACTCCTCGCTACCCTGGAGCACAGAGCATTTTAATAAAAAAAAGATTTTGGCTGCTGCACGGGTCTGAATCCTGGGCCTCTTTCACAGCGAGGTGCCCTCCAAGAGAAGCAGCCGGGAGCAAAGCTGATGTTAAAATGAGCTCCAGGCCTCTGCTCCAACCCTCCCCCCGCCACCACCCCGCCGAGACTGGACCTCAGGCCCTCCCAGCCGTGGCCTGCCTTCCTGCGGCAGCACCCAGAGCGTTCCCACTCCGCTGGCCGCTCTCAGCCCAGCGGCGGACCAGCCTTGCCGCCAGGTGTCAGACAGACCTGTTCTAAGCACTCAGCTATTCTCAGCTACGAATCATGAGCTGTTGGCAGCATTTTTTCCGGGCAGCTTCTTTAACCTACTCACAGTCTTCAAGAGAGGACGTGAGTTCCAGGGGCCCTGGTGCTCTGCCTCATCGTAATAAAGGTTTTCTGCGCTCCTACTGTGTGCCAGACACGGTTTTGACCATCAGTCCCTGCCCTCAAGCAGCTCTGAGAGAGAACAATGGTGAAATTGGACCACGAGGTCCCAAGAGAGAAGATGAAATAGATGCTAAACGTAGGACTATTCATTCATTCACTCATTTTTTTTTAAGTGCCTACTATGTGCCAGGCCATTTTCATGGGAATCGCCTGTTGCAATGTAATATAATAAATGTAATAGTCAGAAGCTATGGGATCCAGTGATTTTCTTTTTAAAGCAGACCCTTCTTGTAGGAAGCCCAGTGTTATCTGGGAAGAAATCTTTTAAGTTTCTGGGGTGCACACAGGGGTTCCCCCTGAAAAAGGTCACGTCTCGGCTGAAAGAAACTTGCGGTGCTGACCCTCGGGAGAGTCCGTTTCCCACCCTCCGTGAGGATTTCTCCCGAGACGAGACTTGGTCTTGTGTTGGCGCCCATTGTGTCCGTCTGTCCTGCGTGACTTGAGACTTTCTGAAGGCAAACCTGGGGGCACGTTCACCTCTGCTCATCCTTCCCCAGTGGCCCCGCCTGGCGCCTAACTCAGGAGTGGCAGGTATGCCGTGTGTGTGTGTGTGTGTGTGTGTGTGTGTGTGTGTGTGGTTGTGTGTGGTTGTGGGGGGGGCGCGGGGGGGGTGCTCTGGCCAGTAGGCCTGCTGAGTTGAACAGCAATGTGAGGCCGCAGCTTTCATGGGCACAGCATGGGAAGGCGGTGCCATTGGAGCAGGCCCTCAAAGGTTTGCTGATTCCCTTCCCTTTTAGACAAAACAAAAAAACAGGACTCAGCGCTACATTTCTCTAGCCCAGTGGTTCTCAACCTTCTGGCCCTTTAAATACAGCTCCTCATGTTGTGACCCAACCATAACATTATTTTCGTTGCTACTTCATCACTGTCATGTTGCTACTGTGATGAATCGTCATGTAAATATCTGATATGCAGGATGGTCTTAGGCGACCCCTGTGAAAGGGTCGTTCGACCGCCAAAGGGGTCGCGACCCACAGGTTGAGAACCGCTGTATCTAGCTTGTCTAATGTCACCCCATCCGACCCTCCCTGCCTTGGTGAGCGCCGCCTTCGCAGAATGAGATCAGTGGTGCTGCTGAAACCACGCTGCTCACAAGAGGCTCAGAAGCCCCACTTGAATCCAGATCGCCCGCCTCGAAACCCAAGGTTGCTTTTCCTGTGGGGTACAAATTGTCGTCATTGACATCACAGCCCTGGGTTTATATTTTCAAGCACCGTGAAAATTCACTTCAATTATGTAAATTATGGAATGTTTACTTAAAACGCGGGGAAGCGCCATCTAGCCAGAAGCATACGTGTGCAGGCATGCATATAGCAGAGAGACGGGAAATCAAAGAGCTTGCTGTCAGCTCTGTCCCACCACAATTCCCTACCTAATTCTCCGTGTGGGCAAGTGGGCCTGGGCCGCTGGTATTGCTGTAATAGCACCATGAGGTCATAATAACCTGGCCGCTCAACATATATGTCACCTAGATAACCACAGATGTGGGCACCTAATTGATATCAGGTGATACAATAAGCCATGTACCAACATGTGCCGGAGAAGGCTCCCTCCAACACTGTCCAGAATTGGAGACTATCTGGGTTCTTCTACTTAAATCAGCGGTTCTCAACCTGTGGGTCGCGACCCCTTTGGGGGTCGAACGACCCTTTCACAGGGGTCGCCTAAGACCATCGGAAAACACGTATATAATTACATATTGTTTTTGTGATGAATCACTGTGCTTTCATTATGTTCAATTTGTCACAATGAAAATACATCCTGCATATCAGATATTTACATGACGATTCATACCCGTAGCAACATTACAGTTATGAAGTAGCCACGAAAATAATTTTATGGTTGTTGGGGGTCACCACAACATGAGGAACTGTATGAAAGGGGCGCGGCGTTAGGAAGGTTGAGAACCACTGACTTAAATAGAAGGGTTTGAACAGTTACGACAGCCAGCTTGTGAGTCACCCGCATCATCATCCTCTCTTCACTTCGCCATCAGACCACACCACTGGTACCATCACCACTGTCGTCATTTATCAAGCACAGTCCACATGCAGAACTCTAAGCTGAGCATTTCACACGCACCATTTCATCGAACAACGTCACGAGTTCGTGCTATTTTAATCCTATGTTGCCAATACACAAAATAAGACTCAGGGGAGTTAGGTCACTTGCCCAAGACACATAGGCAGTAAGCAACAGAGTGTAGAAGATTAGTCAGGACAGGTTAGAAATGCTGCAAGGACAAGCATTTCTCAAATCTCAGTGGCTCAACGTTTACAAAGTTTGCTACAAATATGAGCATCTTAAGACCTCCACCCCCACCCCACCCCCGTTCTCGGGGATCCAGTGGCTCCATCTTGCAGACCAGACACAAGGAAAGACAATGATGGGCAGCTGATCCGGAGACTTCTGATTGCTTCAGCCTGGAAGTCACTCACATGACTCATAATTCTGTGGCCCAACTGGTAACACGGCCCTAACTCCAAAGAGGCTTGAATGTGTTGTCTCCCGCATGCCCAGGAAGGAAAGGAGACATGCATATAGACCTGCACCCACCCTGAATGTTAGATGTGACTCCTGAACACGTCCATGGGAGGAGGAGAGAATTATCACATGTTATGCCATGACCTGGTGCTCAGGCCCTTACAAGGCCACTTGCATGCATTAGCATTTAACCCTCACGATAACGTCATGAGATGGGCAATATTGTCCCCATTCTACAGGTGAGGAAACTGAGGCTCAGAGAGGCAAGAGCAGAGACCCAAAGCAACAGTTTACTACCTCCAAAACTAAGCTACGGCAAGATCACAAAATAATTGCATCTGCTCATTTGTTACATTACAAAGTGCTTCAAAATACGTTCTGGGGTTTGCATTCGCGACAGTCCTAGGAGGTTTGTAGGACACCCCAGTTTCATAGGTGAGGACGCTGGGGCTCAGCAAGGTCAGGTTCATCACCTAAGAAGTCATGGGGCCAAGTCCACCCATAGGCAGAGATAAAACATCCTGGGACAGGGAGAATAAAAGGTAAAGCACCCCCCACCCCCCAAATTCGTTCTGGCAGCCTAATCCCTGGGGGGGAGAAGGCGAGAGAAATTTCAACCCTTACAGAGTTCATGCTCTTAAACACTTATAAAAGCTTTAAGATCCAGACAAAATCCAGACCTGAGTGCAAAGGTTACTGGAGTTGGGATTTTATTGCCAGATGTAAATCCATCTTCCCCCAAGACCTGCTCCAGGTCCCTTGTGCCTTGCTTGAAATATTTCATGTGTGCTGAATGGATTTGTTGGCTCCTGTTGCCTTCGTAAATTATGAAGTCCAAATTTCTTAGGGCCCAGATCCAGAAGGGGTAGCTCTAACCACCCCCCCCCTCCCCTCCCCGCTCCGGGTGCCAAATGAGGACGGCTTTGCTTCATTCCTGGGGATTGACCTGATTTATTCTTTAACCCCCAACCCCATTTTGGATGGAGGGGGTGCTACTTGTCTCACAACAGTTATGCTCACCCTCAATGCCCAAGTTTGGGCCATCACTCCCACCCTTCTGTCGCCACAGCTGATTGGTCCAGCCACAGAGATACTGGACCCAAAATGGACCAATCAGATCCTCTCTCTCTCTCTCTCTCTTTCTCTCTCTCTCTCTCTCTCTCTCTCTCTCTCTCTCTCTCTCTCATATGATACTTATCAAAAGGGACATAGCTACTGGAAGCCAAGATCCCTTGATGGGAGGTAGCCACCTGGAGAGAAAGTCCCTATGGCTCTTGCTGGGATCTCTGAGTGTGACTCCACCAGGTGGGTGTTTAACTAGCCTTTTGTTCCACGTGACTGAGACAGGCCCATCAGTTGCAGCAACCAGCAAAATCTTTACTCCTGTCTGTGTCAACCCACTCGCCCTCCAGAGAGAGACACATCATCTTCAGCCTTCCCATCGCCCGTGGCCTTCTTCCTGTAATTCTCCCCCAAACTCAGCACCTTCGCCTCGTTTCTTCTGGAACCCCCCGCAGAATGGCGCCCCCGGGTGGTGGGGCAGGGAAGAAGCTGAGAGCGTGTGCAAGGGTTGGCGTCCTAGAAGATGTTGTATCGCCTCAGGATGGTTATGCATGACCTCGCTAGAGCCCAGGGCTGCTCATCAGAGGCTCAGTGGGACTCAATACCCTTCTCCGTCTGCCCGGATCACCTTCTCTGGTCCCGACCTGTCCATTGCTTCCCATCTGTCCTGATATCATGACCCCCAAATCTCTCCTGTCATGGCTTTCTTTGCCTGTGCTACTTCTTCTCTCACCTGGGACGCCTCGCCTCTTTCTCTGATTAGAAACCCAACGTGCCTCTCACCGGCAGGTTACGTCTCCGTCTTCTGCACACAGCTATAGGGCACGATTAGCTACAATCAATGCCCCCCTCTGCCCTCTGAGCTCCTCCTCCCTCGTTGTGCTTCACATGTTGCGTCATGTTTATCTGATTTATTTCTTGTCTGTACTCTCCATTGGGCTAGCTGTTGGTTAAACAGGCCTTTCTTCCTGGGACTGATGCTACCAGATCAGCTACCGTGTCCCTCCATACCAGTGGTTCTCAACCTTCTGGCCCTTTAAATACAGTTCCTCATGTGGTGACCCAACCATAAAATTATTTTCGTTGCTACTTCATCACTGTGATGTTGCTACTGTGATGAATCGTCATGTAAATATCTGATCTGCAGGATGGTCTTAGGCGACCCCTGTGAAAGGGTCTTTCGACCGCCAAAGGGGTCGCGACCCACAGGTTGGCGACCCACAGGTTGAGAACCGCTGCTCTATACAAGGAGGACTTCTGGGTTTGTGCCCATTTTGTTTATTTATTGTTCAGTCCATTCCAAAATGAGAGATGCAGCCGAAAAGTCTGCAGAGACCCCGTTCTTAAGTGTGGGAGAGAACTGTGCTTCCACGGTGGGCGAGCCTGGCCTGCAAGTGACGAACGGGGCCGGTGTGCCGCCTTGGGGGAGAGTGGGAGCCGGGAGGTGGGTGAAGGGAGGTCTGACAGAGAAGACAAGAAGGCGAATCTCAGCAGATCCTTCTGTTTGCCATTCGCCAGCTTCTGCACGGGCACCCCTCTCAGAGCAGCGGCCGCCAACCTTTCGGACCTCACGGGCCACCAGTGGTCCGCGGGACACCGGTTGGCGACCGCTGTCTTAGAGCACGGTCCTCTATCAAGAGGGCTCGTCCAAATGTCCCATGGACATTAACAAGAGAAAAAACACACTGGCGACCTCCGTGCTGAGGAATACTACACAGGCGTCAGAAAGGAGGGGTGTCTGTGTGCGTGTCGGAAAGATGTACAAGTCCATTGTGAAGCGAATAGAGCGATACTCATTGTATATAAACCAGCAAACATTCATGCAGGGTTTCAGCGGGCCGGGGACAGTGCTGTGTGCTTTATAATGTACATCAGACGAGACCTGCCCGGAAGCTCATTACCCCCATTTTACCGATGGAAACACAGGGCCTGAGACACTTGTTCAAGATACCATGGCCAGTGAGTGGTGGAGACACTATACAGGTAACCTCTGTACCATGCTATATAGGCTGCCTCCCTTCAGACTCCCAGCCACCATGCTACACTGTCTTAATTGCGTGCGTGTTTGCACGTCTGTGGGTGCGTGCGTGTGTGCATGTGTGTGTCTGTGTGTGTGCATGTGTATGTGTCCGTGTGTGTGCATGTGTGCGTGTGTGTGCATGTGTGTGTGTGCATGTGTGTGTGTGTGCGTGCAAAGAGAGAGAGCTTGTATATATAGCTTATACTTTTATGGCTTGTATTAACATAGGAAATTTCTGGAAGGCAGCCAAGACAGTGTTAGGAGCTCCTGGCCCCGGAGAGTGGAGCTGAAATAATCAGATGGCTTATTCGTCTCTTTGCACCCCCACCACACTGCCTCGAGAATGTATTCATCTGTGAGTAATAGGAAACCCAATTAACAGAGACGGAAACAAAACCAGTTTATTTGTCTGACTTAACGAAAAGTCCAGAAGTCGTGGTTTATGGGCTCCCTGACAACAGGCTGCTTCTTGTGCAATGATCTTCCCAGCCACCCCCATCCCTGCTTTGTTTTTCCCTCCACGGTGTTGACCTGGGCCCACGTCTCTGCATTTTGCCCGTGGGCCTTGTCCGGCTTCCGCTCCAGGAGGCCAGCTCCGTGAGGGCAGGGGCTGTGTTTTGCTCACAGCGGCATCCCAGCGCTTTGCAAGTTGACCTGGTACAGGGCACGTGCTCAATGAACATTTGCTGAGTGAGTGGCTAAATGGATGATCCCACTTCAGTCATCATGCCCATGTTCAAGACTCAAGGAGAGAGGAAGGGAGAGTGAGAGGGAGAGAAACATCAGTGGTGAGAGAGAGTCATTGAGCAGCTGCCTCCTGCACACCTCACGCTGGGGATCGAGCCCGTAACCCGGGCATGTGCCCTTGACCAGAATCAAACCCAGGACCCTTCGGTCGACCCACTGACGCTCTATCCACTGAGCAAAACCAGCCAGGGCCTCTTTGACCACGAAAACAAACACTTTCCCAGAACCCTCCCTGCTGGTTTCCTCTGAGTCTTTGTGGCTGAAGTTGGTTCACCTGGCATGCTCCTCTCGGCCTGCAGCCAAAGACACCAGAAAGCCAGGAGCCAGGGGCCATGGCCGCATGGAACCCGAGACAACCTCAGGATGCTTTGCCAGGAAGAAGCAGGGGTGGGTGTCCGTTACACGGTCAGTGACGCCCCCCTCACAGGTAGCGAGGCCTTTCACCATGGGCACGTCCTACTTTCACTTTCTGTTTTGCATGAATACAAACATCCAGGCCCCACGCAGGCTGGCTTGCATCTCAGAGGGTGAGGCTGAGCATTAACGATGCTCCCCAGGTTTCCATGCACCATCCAGGCTAGAATGAACTGCCCAGGGTCCGCACTCACAGGCAGAAGACGAGCTTAGAGCCCCGGAGAAGGGACTGTGACCCGACTCCCGCAGAGATGGGAGCTCGGGCGCCTGTGTCAGCCATCGACCTCCCGCTCTCCACTTGGATAATGAGGAAGCCGAGGCTTCCAGAGGCTTCTGTCCAGAGCCTCACAGCCACTCGGTGCTCCGCTCCCTGCAGCTCTTGGCCGTCTTAGTCTTCAGCTTCCAGCGTGTGCAGCTAGTTCCCTGCATTTGACTTTTGCCGAGAAACCCCGAAATGCCCATTTTCCCTTCCTCACTCACTGCATAATCTCGAGCCATAAATCAGCCCCCAGGCAGAAAGATGCCCTTAATCCCCACCCTGCTTTCCCAGGTCCCCGTGGTGTTTATCACGTAAGGGGAATGTTAGCGGTTAATATCTGCTCGCGGGCTGGCCCCCGTGTACGTGCATGAATTTATATTTCATAATTGGAGTTGCAGGCTTCCCCTCTGCTCTGCCCCTGTCCCCGAGCTGGAGAGCGACAGGAAATGGTTTACGCCCTCTGTCCTGCCCTGACAGTCTAATCCCCCTCGTGTATTTCATGCTGTCTCTGTCCAGTGCGTTTCCTTCCAGCAGCGAGATCCACGCGGAGCCGGGTGCCTCCATCTCCGCGGACGCAGAGCCGCGCGGTCCCGGAGCCATCCAAGGCGCCGCCCCTGCAAGATGCCTGCTTCAGGGCAGAGGAGGAAAGGAGGCCGGAATGACCACAGCGAGACCATGTGGGGGGATGGATCCCGGTGGGTTAAATGCCTCATTCTCAGCATCGTGCCAGCCTGATCACCGGGAGTGAACATGGCAGACTGTCCTTGTCTTCGGAGCGCATGGTTGAAGCAAACCGAAACAGCCAGGGAGAGGCACGGGTGGCTGTAAGGCTTTGGGGGGCAGGGGGGAAGGCAGTCGCAGAGCCAAAAGGAAAGCTCAAAGGTCGCCTCCACAGAGATGGGAAGAGCTGTCTGGCTACCCACCTCCCACGCCCGCACGGAGCTTCGAGGTCAGACCATGCTTTCTCGCAGGAGGTGCCGAAGCCATCAGGGGACCATGGCCCTCAAAGACTCGATGGCTCCCAGGTTGCCTCAAATGCCCATCGACTATTCGGCCTGGACCGGAGGCCTAATCCCTCTGAACCTCCATTGCTCACCTGTGAAAAGAGGGTAAGCAACCCTCCCCTATTTACTCCCAGAGAGACAGGGAGGACAGACGAGAGCAGAGGTGAGCATGTCACATGCACAGGGAGCAGGTCGCATGGGTAGGTCTGGAGAAATCGAGGCCCTGATGCCCTACAGTTCCACCCCCGCCACGCTCCCTCCCTCGCCCCCATCAACCAAGAGCTGTGTTTTTCCTAGTCCTGCAGACATTATATGTGGCACTGGCCACCAGTCGAAGGCAAATGTGAAAACCATCAGCTGTGCATCCAAGGTGTTCGTGTCAAAGAGTCAAAACGTCCGTTTGGCTGCCCCAGCGTCTCCATTTCTATGCAGATACTCAACATCGCATCGGGGGTAGAAGGTAGGGGAAGCCAACCACAGGCTAGAACAGGAACAAAGCAGCCCGGATCAGCGCACCTCCAGGGGGATGGTTATTTCTTGGAAATGGCATCGTCTTGGCAGTTAAGCATTCCATCTGAAATATGTGCCTTTTCCCGGACTTTGAAGCCAGCAGCCTGAGATCAAACCCCAGAATTTCAATGCTAGTTCTATTACACCGGGCAAGGTATGCTGTCTCAGGCTCCAGCGTCTATAACACAGAACAAATGCTGTCCAATTTCAGGTAGATATTACAGCTCCACGGTAAATGCCGTGGGAGCAGGGATTTTAATTGTCTTGCTGGCTATCAAACCCCCAGCTCCTAACTCGGTGCTCTTTAATAATAAGCACTCAATAAATGCTCACGGAAGGAAGGAAGGAAGGAAGGAAGGAAGGAAGGAAGGAAGGAAGGAAGGGAGGGAGGAAGGGACGAAGAGAGGGAGGGAGGGAGGGAGGGAGGGAGGGAGGAAGGAAGGAAGGAAGGAAGGAAGGAAGGAAGGAAGGGAGGAAGGGACGAAGAGAGGGAGGGAGGGAGGGAGGGAGGGAGGGAGGGAGGGAGGGAGGAAGGAAGGAAGGAAGGAAGGAAGGAAGGAAGGGAGGAAGGGACGAAGAGAGGGAGGGAGGAAGGGAGGGAGGGAGGGAGGGAGGGAGGGAGGGAGGAAGGAAGGAAGGAAGGAAGGAAGGAAGGAAGGAAGGAAGGGAGGGAGGAAGGGAGGGAGGGAGGGAGGGAGGGAGGGAGGGAGGGAGGAAGGAAGGAAGGAAGGAAGGAAGGAAGGAAGGAAGGAAAGAAGGAAGAAAGGAAGGAAGGAAGGAAGGGTAACATGAAAAGTGTTCAACCTCAGGCCAGGCCAGGATGATGTGAAAACAGGTAACTCATTAGAATGGGGCCTGCATGAGGGCAGACACCTGTCTGGTTCAGGGCTGAACCCTCACCTCCTATGCCCAGCATGTAGAAGGCACTCCATACATGTCTGTTGCGTGAATGGTGCGTGCTGTTCTTCCCACACAGGCTGTGTGGTGCTTGGCAAGAAAGGCCAACACCCTCAGATTCTTGGAGAGCCCCCCACGCACCTGGTACTGTGTGTGCACAAAAGCCATTCAAGCATTTGTGCTACCCTAGGACCGCAGACCATCCGGGGCCCACGACGGCTTCAAACCACCACCGTAGGTCAAAGGCAAATCACCATGACACGGGTCAGGCCATTGTTTTGACTCCAAAGTCACAGAAACATCTCCTTGGCCCCTGAAAGTCTTCCGGCAGACAGAATTGCAAGAGACAAAATACTGTGCAGCCCCGCAAGCCTCCGTCGCTCAGAAAAATGTCATGAGGGGAATTTTTCTTCTCAAGCAGCAGCATGCAAAAGTCATCAGTGCTGGAAAACTCAAAGATAAATGAAGAAAACAAGAGGCCCGGGTTTTATGAATAGACCATCTCACCACCCCTGTCATCTGTAAGACCCTCCTGAGATCTTTTTTTTTTACAGCAGGTTATGAATCATCTTCAGGCTACCTTTAAATGGATGATCAATACTATATTTTCCCATAAAATGTTTGGTTTGAAATCCGATTTTAAGTGCATTAGAGTTTTCGTGCACCGAGTGGGTGAACGCCATAATAAATTGTCATCAAATCTGAAAGAAATACGGCGGAGATTAATTGCCGTGTTTATTTATGAGCCTATAAAACACCTTGTGAGAGACCTGGCACATTTTTGGGATACCAATTTGAACCTTCAGGAAAGTTAAAAGCATTACGAGGGGCTGCGAGGAGATTTATTATCAGAATGTTTTTAATTGCAGGCCCCGGCAGACAGGCAGGTAGTAGGGTGGCTGTGCCCTTAATGGGCACGTCTCGTGTGTTTCTCTCTCTTTTTTTCCTTTAAAAATGATATATTTCCCATATTTTTATCGATTCGTGAAGATCTGTCGTGAATTACTGCGGCCAGCGTGTGCCATCAGAAATGGGCCCAGCCTCCCTCAAGCAGTGGGCCCGGTGGCACCCGAACGAAGGTCGCTGGTCAGCCCTAATAGTCAGCTTTATTTTATTTCTTTTAAATATATTTTTTTTATTGATTTCAGAGAGGCAGGGAGAAGGAGAGAGAGAGGAACATCCATGATGAGAGAGAATCATTGATCGCTGCCTCCTGCACACCCCACACTGGGGATCAAGCCCGAAACCCGGGCCTGTGCCCTGACCGGGAATCAAACCATAACCTCCTGGTTCCTAGGTCGACGCTCCACCACTGAGCCACACCAGCCGGGCCTAATAGCCAGCTTTAAACGCAAGAGAAACCACAGTGAAAGAGCATGCCACTAATAGGACAAAAATGTAGATGGCTTGAAGCTGCTCATATTTTAATCAAAACCTCCAAGTCTATGACAGTGAAATCCTTTAGGGCAGTGGTTCTCAACCTTCCTAATGCCGGGACCCTTTAATACAGTTCTACATGTTGTGGTGACGCCCCAACCATAAAATTATTCTCCTTGCTACTTCATAACTGTAATTCTGCTACTGTGATGAATCGTCATGTAAATATCTGATATGCAGGATGTATTTTCATTGTGACAAATGGAACATCATTAAAGCATAGTGATTCATCACAAAAACAATATGTAGTTATATATGTGTTTTCTGATGGTCTTAGGCGACCCCTGTGAAAGGGTCGTTCGACCCCCCAAAGGGGTCGCGACCCACAGGTTGAGAACCGCTGCTTTAGGGGGAAGAATGACAAAATAGGTCCCTATGAACGGACTGTTAGCCATGTTGTGTGGGAACATGCAGTCTCCAGCCGCCATCAGGGCCAGCACCACCCGGCTCCCTGCCCATTTGTCCAGCCCGTGACTCCGCTCCTAATTGCACACCCGAGACCACACCTCAGCCCCCGACACAAAGGGGAGGGAGGCCATGGCACCGTATCCTTTGAGTCTTTATTTCTTCCAGGCATTTCTTTCCCAAAGACTTTAGCTTCAAAAATGATTCCCTGGTTTTCAAATCCATGATGCCTGTGTTGTTCAGTGACCATTTTAATTCTCTGAAAACACATGAGGGGCCTTGAGCTTATCGTTAGCAAGATGTCACCAGCCACGGGGTAAAATAATTAAGAATTTTGATACGTAACAACCGCTTTGAAAGCGAGCACCAAATGCCCTCAACTCCCCCGTCTGCCAGGCAAACACAAAGGTTAAAAATCATTTCTCTTCCCGAAAACAGTCACTCACTCAATTCAATTAATTGATTTTTTAAAAAACCAATGTGCATATAGAGACATAAGCTTGACTGGATACTTTTTATTTATTTACTGTTTCGTGGCTGGTTTGGTTTTGTTATATACTTGGTCACAGCTGGGTCTGCTAGCTGTTTTCCATTTTAATTACTGCTCCACACCACATTTCCCAAACTCCCAAACTATGACATAGGCTCTTTCATGATACAGGTTGATCTAAAAACAGGTAGCGGCGACCTTGAACGTAGATGCTTCCGGTGGCCTCTCTTTAGATACTTTCTCTGCTAAGTTCTGCTGTCACGGGAATTCCCTCCATGGGAAAGCCCTCGGTCCGATTGGAGTTGGCAACGTCTCCAGGCAGTGCCTGGCTTTCAGGGTTTGAAACACGGCCTGTGGGAAGACCCAGCATCAGAAGGTCGGGATTCTGGTCCCTCCTCTGTCACCTATTGGCTTACGTGATCTTGGATTTGCTTCTCACCCCTCCAACTTCCTCATCATGAGCCTTAAATAAGAAGGAAGGAAGAAAGGGAGGAAGGAAGGGAGGGAGGGAGGGAGGGAGGGAGGGAGGGAGGGAGAGAAAGAGAGAGAGAGAGAGAGAGAGAGAGAGAGAGAGAGAGAGAGAGGAAGGAAGGAAGGAAGGAAGGAAGGAAGGAAGGAAGGAAGGAAGGAGAGGTGTTTCAGGAAGCTCCAAACCATGTTATGAATGCAAAGGAATTTGGTCATTAACAAGCTCTCCTTTCTGAACTCTGTGCTCAGGGTTGTACTTGGTTTGCTGACACGCCAGGAGCCCCGCATTCTCTCTCTCTCTCTCTCTCTCTCTCTCTCTCTCTCTCTCTCTCTCTCCTTTATCCAGAAGTTCATTCTTTCTATTTGCCACCTTTCTGCCAAGCAGCACCAACACCCTCCTCTGGGAATCATTGCCTCCGCATTTTCCCCTCCCGATGCCAGAGTGGCTGTTGACAATGTGTAGCCAGGCAAGGCCGGGCCCCCTGCCTCTCTCTGTCAGATGCCACGCACGCTGCTTCCTGCTTCTGTCAGAACAATGAGCATTCACTCCGGCTCCACTCGGGAAGACCTGCGGTGAGTGGTCGGTGTAAATTATAGATGTGTCTGTCCAGCTGGACCTGCTCATTCATGCAGAGATTGGGGGGATTTCATTCTTCTCGGTGCCTAACAGTCCCTAACACACCTGCACTTACACAATATAATCTAGGACATTTTTCATCGATGCTATTGTGCCCCTGTGCTCGCATGTTTCGTCTTTGAGGCGTTTGAAGTTGACTGGGGGCGTTTCTGGCTTATGCCCGCCCCCTTTCCCGGGGAAAATCTGTTATCTTTATGAATCGGTAGGAAATATGGACGTTTAACCCAAAATAAACACAGTAGGATTTCTTTTCGTGTGTGTGTGTGTGTGTGTGTGTGTGTGTGTATGTGTGTGTGATACTTGCATTCAAGTTTATTGTCAAAGACACATCCTTTCCTCTGCTGGCCGGGCCCTTCCATGCCTTTAAGCAAAGCAACGTGGAAATAAACAAAGTGGACTATTAATACTCTCTGCTCCAAATGGGCCTTTGATTGTTTACTTTGTTCCATATTTGTTTTAATGAGCAGCTGGAGGAAACGCCAGGGCATGCGGCTCCATACCATAAAAGACTCTGTATCATTGCTTGAAACATATTAGCTTAATTGACTCCCTTCACTACAGCGGGGAGGGTCTGTATTGGAGAGGTCTGTTTACTTGCTTCCATAAAAGTCTCTGGGTACACATACACCACTGGGCATTTTTCCCGAAACTAAATGAATCACGGCGGAACAGAGCCATAAACAGCCAGCGTGGCTGAGAAGCTCAGGGCCCTCGCGAGAAAGCCGAAAGGGGCGCCTGTCCACAGTCCGGAGAGCAGATCCCACTGCAGTGGCCCTCATGCAGCCTTTCCAGGAAACAGGCTGCCTTTCCCCTGCACTTTCTGCCAGATAGAGGTCGATACCGGCTTAACCTCTGGCTTGGTTTTGTTCTGGGTCCCAAATGGGGCCCCAACATGTTGGGAGGAATAGGCACACTCCCTCAGAATCAATCGCAGGAAACCCCACAAAGTGTTCCAGGTGGTGGCAACCCCATGTCAGTGGCCCAGGGTAGGTTTCGCTGTGGGTGCAACCTCTCTCCCTGGGAAAGAAATATCCAGCCGGGGTCTCCCACGCCTGAAACAGGGAGGCTACACATCCTGGTACCACGAAGCAACGAGGAAGACAAGAGGAAGGCTCCTGAACATGACGCCCTTGTGCATGGAGGTTTTGGTTTTTTGTTTTGTTTTTCTGCACAAGAAGAAAATAAGCTGGGGTATCTTCAGAGCCCTACGCCCCAAGTTACTTCACCACTGTTCTTCCTCCTCCTCTCTTTTTCTTTTGAAACATCATGTTGCTTTCCTCTAATCCCAGACAGCAAAGCCGAGAGGGAGGCCTGCAGGCCCTGTGCACGGATTGATACCGCAGAGATCTTATAAATCAGCTGAAAATCAATACATACTATGTGGTAGTTTCTCCTTTGCAACCAGATCACCAGGGGACAGAGCTAATGCTTTTTCTCCACCACCATCCCCATTTTTCTGTCGTAAAAAAAAAAAAAAAAAACCTGCTTGGGAACGAATGGGCAATCTAAGTTGCTGAGTAAGGGTTTCAACTACCTAATTTTATTACGTTACAATTGACATACCTTCCCTCTGGAAATGTTTGCAATTAATTAATTAGCCGTAATCTTCCCCCAGGGACTAATTTAATGAATTCTCTCCAATTCTCACTTAAAAAAAAAAAAAAAGCTTAGATGTATCCAAGCTGCAAATGTGTGGATGGTTCCAAAGTGCATTTGGAAAAATCAAGGGATCTATCTATTATGGGGCATTTTTATCACTAAATCAATCAGGCGATAACCATCATTCTTATTCTAACGAGGGGAGTTTCTCCGGGTTGAAGGCACGGTTTCTCCTGGCTCAAGGCCTTCGCTGGGCTTGCTCAGGTTTAGAAAGGAGCTTGTCCTGTTTGTCTGGGGGGGGGGGGGGGGAGGGGGGCTGTGGCGTGGTTCGTGGCTTCTTTAAGCGCGCCCCCCTACCCCCCCACCCCCCCCCCCCCCGCCCCACCCCGCGTTCTGCAGAACCCGAGAAGAGAAAAAAGGGAGCCGGAGATGGCGCTCTAAAAGGGTGTCTGGCTTCGGGGCCGACCAGTCCCTTCCGCCGGTGCCAGATGCAACCGCGGCCCAGCCCCTGCCCTGCCCCTGCGCTCCCTCCTGGCCTCGCAAGGACCCAGGGCAGGGGAGACGCGGCTGTCCCTGACCTCGGGGCCAGACGTCCTTGCGTTTCAGCTCGAAAATAAAACGGAGCCCTTGGACCAACCCTCCCCGCCCCCCATTCCTCCCGGGGTGCCCCGAGGGCCGGGCCGGGAAGGGCGTTTGTAAACTGTCAGGCGCGGTGAGCCCGCAGGTGGAAGGCCAGGCTTCCTGAGGTCGCTGGCCTGCACATCGCAAAGCCAGCGCTCGCCGGGCATTCGGGCAGCAGCCGCCAGCGCCCCGGGGAAGGGCCGTCCCTTTCCGCGGGTGGGAGGCCCTCGAGGGAGGTTGCTCCGGGCCTAGGGGTTGAGCCTTCGGGGATGCGGAGTATAGGCGCTCGCAAACTAGAGCCGCTCTCCCCGGGCAGGCATGGAGGACGTAGCTACCCCTTCCCAGGCCCCGAAGAGCTCCTTCGCCCATCAGTGCCCCCTGGAGGGCCCCCGGGACCAAGGGGGCTGGTCAGACCCCTAGGCCCAGCTGGGCGTCCAGGCGCTAAGCGGAGAACCGGCCGCTCCACCGCGGCTCGCCAGCGCCACCCCCCGCGGAGCGCAGCCTCTGCAGCCCGGCCGGCGCCTTCCTGCGGCTCCCGCTCCCCCGTCCGCACAGCCGGCGGTGAGTGGGAGGCGGCGGAGGCTCCCTTCCAAGGAGGTGCGCAGGGGTCTCAGCTCGAGGTCTGCAAATGCCAGAGGTCAGACTTGGAGCGTTTCCAGGTAGATTCTGGGGGCGCCTGAACCTGGGCCTCGAGGGGGTGCTATTTGACCCATTCAAGGGCCAGAGGGGCAGAGAAGCCCGCGGTCGAGGCCCTGGCAAAGGCCAGGGCGTGGAGAGCCTGAATCTAGCTAGATTTGGGGAGACTGGAGAGCAGAGCCGGATCCCCGAGGACAAAGACGGACGGGCCAGTGGGGTTCACCCACGCCGCCCAGCGCTGCCCCAAGGACCTCGGAGGCTTGGGGCGCGAACAAACTTTGCTGCGGCGGAGGGCGGGGGAGCCGGCTGGAGACTTCTCCCGGGGCCTCGGCTCCCTCCACCTGCGGATGTGCAACCGCCGCCCAGCCTGCTCCCGCCCGGCTCCTTCCCCGCCCCAGCGCGCCTCTGCTCACTTAGGCTCTTCTCTCCCCTCTCCCCTCCGCCTTCTCCCTCTTGCATTTCTCCCCCACTTTTCTCCTCTCTTTCCTCCTGTGGCTTCTTTTGTATTCTCTCCTCCCTCGCCGCCTAGGTTGCTTCTCTCCTCCTCCTCGGGCCGCCGGGAGGAGGTGAGCGCGCTGCGCCTGGGGCCTGCGCGGCGCAGAGGGAGGCATTTCTCCCACTTCTCCCGGGTAATTTGGAGAGGTTGTCTGTGCGCGCGCGCGCGTGAATGTAAAGCGAAAAGGGGTAGGATCCAGCGCCAAGCAGAGAGGGTCAGGGTCTTTGACATTCCTCACCAGCAGCACAAACCTCCCGGAATAAGGAATCAGTGTGGGTGGGAGTGCGCGCGCGCGCGCACGGGCTGGCTGCGCTCGGCGCGTTGGGTGGCCCGGGGCCCCAGGGCCCGGGGGCCCGCCTGGCGGCCCGGGATTACCGTGACGTCACGTTGAGCCTCTGGCCACCTTGGACACCTCCGGAGCCGCACAGCCTCGCGCCGCGCCTCGCTTCACCTGGCCTCGCCACCGCGCGCCTTTGGCAACTCGCATCCTCTCCCTTCCCTGGCTCATCCATGGGCCCTTCTGTCTTCCGGACCTCGGGAGCCGGTGGAGCGCCTTCTAGAGCGCAGGGCTTGGCGGCCGGTCTGCCCTTGGCTCTGCCTCCAGTAACGCCGAGCGGGCGGAGGACCCGACGCTGGGCACCCGCAGCCGCGTAAGGAACTGAGGCAGACCCGCGGGGGCTGAGGCGGGAACAAGCTAAAGAAGAGGAAGGCGAGCCAGGCACAGCCACCATGGCCTTCCCGCACTTTGGACACCCGTATGGCAGCGCTTCCCAGGTAAGAGGCGCCTCCTTGGGGGGCGGGGGCGACTGGATGGAAGGGGTACCCAGTGCACCCGCCTGTCCCTGAGCGCCCTCCTCTCGAGTGGGTCCCCCGGGAAACCAGAGGCAGCAGGGACCAGGTAACTCTGACATCCTCAGGTCCTAGCCGGGAACCTTCCACTCCCCCAGCGCTAGCTGGAAAGTCGGGTGACCCGAAACTTGGACCCTCTGACCCTGGGCTCCGCGAGGAGGGTGGGGCCTCTGAGAGCTGCCAGACAGGCCTCCTTCCTGTGCAGATGGCCTCCGAGGTGGCCAGGGGGGGTCTCAGGAAAGGGGACTCCCAGTCCAGGACGCTGTCCATCGCACAGCTGTCCTGCTGCTGTTCGCGGTTGACCTCTGTCCTTGTCTTCTCCCTTCCTTGGGTGGGTCCAAGCTCTCAGCTTCTGGTTCCTTCAGTTTCACAGGGTGTTGTGCAGGGACCAGGGTTTCCTGGAGGAATTCTGGGGATGCCCACCACTGTTCTCGTTTCTCTTCAGACTGTGGGGTATATCTTCCTGGGGTCTAGTCCCTGCCCGACCTCTGACCCGCTTGGTGACCTTGGGCCAGTCTGCACTTACTCAGGTCCTCACACCCTTCCTGTGAAATGGGTGTCTGTCTGTGTGGGTCTCCAAGGCCAACTTCTAGCTCTGCCTTTGCAGACCCTGTGATGGGGAAGGGGCGGGGGTCTGCGAGGGAACCCGCCCGGTGGGTTTCCGAATGTCCTCCATGGCCGGACCCCGTGGGAACCTGAAGCCCTAGCAACGGCTTAGGAGTGTCTCTAAGGGCAGTTTGGATGAATCGGGTCTTCGGATCATTCCTGTTCAGTGCTCGGCAGAATGCTGGGCACGCGGTGGCATTTAGGTGATGTGGAATGAAGGAGCGGTCCGGTGTTCCGGTCTCTGACCTCCCATGCCTTCTCTCTTGCCCCCGTAGTTTCTGGTGTCTGCAAATTCCAGCGCCACTTGCTGCGAATCCTCCCCGAGCTCTGTCCCAGACGTGGCCTCAGGCTCCACCCCGGCGGCAGCTCTCTGCTTAGCACCCTACGACAGCCGGCTGCTGGGCAGTGCGCGGCCGGAGCTGGGTACAGCCTTGGGCATCTATGGAGCCCCCTACGCGGCCGCTGCAGCTGCCCAGAGCTACCCTGGGTACCTGCCCTACAGTCCGGAGCCACCCGCGCTGTACGGGGCGCTGGTGAGTGCAAGGGGTGGGACCTGGGTCTGTGCGCCATTACCCACCCACCCAGGGCAGAAGCCCCAGCAGCTTCGGGTGAAATCCACTGTGACATCTCCAGGGAAAATCTAGGAAGGACGCCCAAGTCCGAGGACAGGCAGTGGTTAGGAGTGTGTGAAGGGGAAAAGCCCATCTTTGCCCATGCTGCTTAGGAAACATTGGCATCTCTATGCATACACGAGGTGGGCAAGTCATCACTTTCCTCAATGTGCAGCTGAGGAAGCTGAGGTCAATACCGTACCCAGAGTCACCGGCATACCCAGGGTCAGGGACCAGCTCTGCTGGAAACTGAGGCAGGGGAGTCCCCCAGGTGGTGGGGGGAGGGGAGGGACACACAAGTGGTAACAGTAATAATAACCGCTAGCATGTAACTACTGCTTATGCTGCACCAGGAATTCTGCCCCGCGCTCTTCTTCAATAGCCCATGGGGACCATTATTATTATCCCCAGTTAGCAAGGGGAGGCGGAGGCGTGGAGTGGTTAGCAACTGTTCCCAGGATCACACCGCCAATGCGAGGTCGTGGGTACTGGAATTTAAACCAGACCAGACTCCTCTGGAGTTTACACCCTTAGCAACTGCCCCGCCTCGTCTCCTCCCCACATGGTGGGAGAACTGAATTCTGACTTCCTCCCCCCACAGAACGCACAGTATGAATTTAAGGAGACTGCAGGGAACTTCACACCCAGCCTGTCACAACCGGGAGCCTACTGTCCCTATGAGCCGACTCTGGGGCAATACCCCTATGACCGGTAAGGTGTGGGGGGCACTGGTGGCTGGCATGGAAAGTCCTGCCCCATCCATGGTCCAGGTAGGGCTGATCTGGGCAGCGAGTGGGGAGGGGAATGAGCGGGGAGGGACGGGCTCAGAGCCCATTCCCAGGCCACATGCCCTCTCCCGACTGCTGGCCCAGGTTGCCAGCCCCAGGACCCTGAGCCGGGTTCTCTCCCCGCAGGTACGGCGGCGCGGTGGAGTTGACTGGTGCCGGGCGCAGGAAGAACGCCACCCGGGAAACCACGAGCACGCTCAAGGCCTGGCTGCACGAGCACCGCAAGAACCCCTACCCCACCAAGGGTGAGAAGATCATGCTGGCCATCATCACCAAGATGACCCTCACCCAGGTGTCCACCTGGTTCGCCAACGCGCGCCGGCGCCTCAAGAAGGAGAACAAGATGACATGGGCGCCCAAGAACAAAGGCGGGGAGGAGAGGAAGGCGGAGGATGGGGCCGAGGAGTCCCTGGGCTGCCTACAGGGCGGTGACACCAAAGGTACCAGCGGTGAGCACCACCCCAGCTGCCTGCGGGGTAGCTTTTATGGAAGGCACTGCTCTCTGACCCTGGCTCATGCATCCCCTGCAGGCCTCAGGGCCTGTGCCTGCTGGTACCCTCTGTCCCGCCTTCCCTACAGAACCAGTTTCTTCTGGACTTTAAAGTGCCACCTCTGCAGGGCCCTTCCTGGCCGCCTAAGCCAGCGCAGCCCTCTGGTTCTTCTCCATGGCCAGCCCCTCCTATTTCCTTCGCCACCTTCGCACTGTGACCCCTTCAAGAACCTCAGTGCCTCCAGAAGCCCTTTCCCTGAATGAATGCCTAGGTGATGTCTGGCACAAACTTAGCCCTTCGTCCATATGTGCTGAATCACATCCTACCCACCAGCCACCTGTGCGTGTGGAAATGCGGGAGAAATTATCCCCTTGCCTTTATATGGTTGAGAGATGGAGACCCAGGTCTTAGTGACAGCAACACGGTGTGGGTTCCCCTGGCCTGGGGGCGAATGGAGAGGAGGAGACATCCCGTGGGGTGGGGTGGGGTGGGGTCAAGGCTGGGGCCAGGGTGAGGGCTGGTGTGGTCAGTCTGGTGGATGACTCCCAGCATGCCCTGAGAGCAGGGCGCATCTCGCTAAAAGCTTCTGGGGATGGGCACTCCCGCGGATTTCCCTGGGGGCCTGGCGCTTTTCTCACTCCCTCCTGATGTCCTGCAGACCTCGCTGTGAGCCGGGAAGCTCGGGGATTCCGGCTGAGTGACCTGGAGGACCTGGAGGAAGAAGAGGGGGAGGAGGAGGAGGAGGAAGAGGAAGAAGAGGAGGCAGCGGTCCCAGCTACAGACAGGCTCGCTGAGTTCCACAAGGACGCGCGGGCGATGCCTTGCGCTGCAGCTCCAATGGGCCGGCGGGAGCGCAGGGAGTGCGGCCTGGCGGCGCCCCACTTCTCCTTCAATGAGCCCCCGGGATCGGGAGAAGCTGACTTCCTCCGGGCGGAGCCAGGGGCCCCCACCCTGACCACGCACTACCCCTGCAGCCAGAAGCCGCGCATCTGGTCCCTGGCGCACAGGGCCACAGCCGGCGCTGCCGAAGGGGCACGTCCCACCCCGCCCAAGCCGCGAAGCCCCGAGTGCTGCCTGATTCTCCGACAGCCCGCAGGCCCGGGCGGGCGACCCCCGGTCCTCAGAGACTCCGCGCGCGAGGAGCCCGGCCGCGCAGCCAAAGCCTTTGGGAAGCCCCCGTTTGCGATGCAGGGGCTGCCCCTGAGCTGCGCCCCGTGCCCGCGGCGGAGGGAGCCCGCAGGGCAGTGCCAGTACCCGTCGGGAGCAGAAGGTAGTGGGCCCCCAATGGCGCTGGGACTGTGTCCAAAAGACGCCTGCCCGTGTGCTGCCCAGCCATGGCATGCCCTCTCGGACCCTTGGGCACGGCCGGGGTCCACCTGGCAGGAGCTGGTCCCACAGCGCTCTTTGAAACGGAAGCTTAGAGACAGCGCTTCTAGCGTTCCCTCATTTTAAAGCCAAATAATAGCAATAAGCTCCGAGTGAGACAGTGATGTGCCTGGGGTCACCTAGAAAGTCACTGAGGAGATGGGCAACCCACCCCTCTGCACTGGCACCCACTGACCTGCCAAATGCACCAGGTGGGCACCATCACGACCCTCTGGCACAGATGCCCAGGCCTGCCTGCCCGCCCTTCCGAGGAAGGCAGTGAGCCCCTGCCATGCTAGGGCTGGGCAGGCACCTGGGCTCCCGGGAAAGTGTGAAGGGCAGGGCCAGACGCACACAGTTTGCAAGGCCGGTGCTTAAGAGAGAGCTTCCAATCGTCTCTACAGCCCACAGACGGGGGGAGCCCGGGGTTGGTGATGTCCTTGGAGCGCACTCAGCCCCAAGATCACCCCTAAGCAGGGTGTGACTGCCAATCCCTTTCTCCTTCCCTCTCCTCCCTCCCGCTGGTTCCCTGGCCAGGCCTGGCGGGAGGAAATTTCACCCCCACAAAAGGCCATTCCCCAAGAAATTGGCAGCCTCCAGCAATTACTGTCAGATTCTGCTCTTTGCAGTCCTTTCTCTCAGGATTAGTTGCGGGCTTAGGAAATTGGGTTACATTGTTATTTGAATTTACACACAAAGGGGTCCGAATGTTACCTCTGGCGAGCCAATTGCTTCTAGAGACCTTTGATTCCCTGCGGAGGAGGCACCCCTGACCTCCAATTATTCGAGGAATCGCCACCCAGCGGCCGCCGGGTTTTAATCAACCTTTCCTCTCTCAGCAGGTTAGCGCCCCGGCGCGATTTGCGGAAGCATCCTGGAAACCAGCCCTCCTTTCCCAGCTCACCTTCCCTCCAAGAAGCGGGGAGACCTCACCAGGAACTGGGGGCTCTCCCTGCGCGTAAGAGACGGGCAGACACACAGAAACCAACCCTCCCGCAGGCTCTCCTTGCACGCGGAGCTGGCAGTGGGGGCACAGGGGCGGCACCTCAGACCCTAGGGGAAGTGGTAGGTTACCTTGGGGAAGGCGGGGCGAGTCTGCCTCCCTCCTCTGGATTCAGAGTCTGAGCTGCTCCCTCCCCCCGTCACCCCGCCCCCTCACTTTGTAACGTCCACGCTGACCTGGCCCCTAAGGATCACCTATGTCTACCGCCCCCCTCCTACCCCCCAATTCCTTGTGTCCTTAAAAATAATCAAGCCGGACCGAAGCTGTGTGGCCTCTCTGTGAGCGGGGCGCCCCGATTGGAGAGGTGGGGGAGGACGGGAAGTGGCCAGGGGTCCCGGGGACAGGTCGGTGTGGGCTGCAGACCTCAGAACCCAGTTTCTGGGAGAGAAATTGACAAGGTTGGAGCCAAGGCCCGGGCGCCTGCAGCTCAGCCCTCGGAACTCTGCGCGCACCCAGCTCCCTGCACCCGCCCGCGGGCTGATTCCTGGGCGCCATAGGAGGGGATTGCAACTGCGAGGTCAGGGATGGTGGGAGCTGCCAGGGTTTTTGTCTGGAAGCTGCGTGTGTTCCCCTCGTACTTGGGTTTTAAGTTCACTGGGAGGATGGGACAAGGAGGACCTTCGTGGCGGCCCCCTGGCACTGGGCGCTGGGACCCCGCTCTCCTGGGATGGGACGGAATGGCGAAGTCTGACAGCTGGCCAGACGGGTTATTCTTTTCTTAAACCGATGTCAGGAAACACTTCCGGTCCGGGCCCACCAACGGGAGCGGGCGGGCGGGGAAGGGGGCTTGGGGAAGGGGGCTTGGGGAAGGGGGCTTGGTCCCTCAGTATGGGGAGCAGGGCTGGGGTGCGGAGGGATGAAAGATTTCAAGACACCCGCGCAGCGCCAGAGTGCACGTGTCCCGGGCACAGTGGCTTCGGTTTCAGCCAGTGCGCACGAGCTCGCAGATGCCCAGGGGACAGAGGGGGGACATCCGGGGCCGGGGCCTAGTGGGGCGCTCCGGGGAGCGGGGATAGCAGCTGGGGTGTGCGCCCGTGGGCTTGACCCTTGAGCAGTTGGGCCTCCACTGCTGGGCTCCTCCGGACCCGCCCTGGGGGGCCGGGGGGGGGGGGCGGGATGGCCTTTCAGACCCGCGTGGGTGCCAGCCAGCCAGTCCCCGGAGTCTGGGGTGGAGAGGGTCCCTGTCCTGGGGGGAAGGGAGCGAGAGAGATTTTAAGACCCATGGAGGCTGCAAAGAAAGGGGGTGGTTAAACTGGGGGACAGGTGGCAGGCTACCTCCCTGACCCCTCCCCTCCCTGCCCCCTCCATCTTCCTTCCATGATGGGAGTCAGGGCAGCTGTGCCCTGATCTCGCTGCCACACCCCTTGTGCTTTAAAGAGAAGCCTTGGGCGAGGTGAAGAGAAGCCAAGCTTCTTACATGAATTTCAGTGTCTGCAGAGGGTGAAGGCAGAAGAAAGAACTGACCTTCTGCTCCCAGGAGCCAGCATTTCTGCAGCTCCCTGGCTGGCCTAGCTTGGGGTGCTCCAACCCCACCAAGGTCCAGGGTGGGGCAACAGTAGTTTTCCAGTGAAGCGTAGTGACAATATAACAACAGCTGGTCGCATGGAAAAGTAATACAATAATTAATACATAACAACACAGGCATGAACTCTGTGATTCGCACACACCTTCGACTGAAAATCTATGCAGCCTGCTTTAGCGCTGCTCTTTATTTTTTGAAAAGGAAACATCTTTGGTGACCAGCATCCCACGTTAAAATTGAGACTGTGTGACCCAGGGGGCCTGGGACTCAGGGAGAATTCTGCCCACCATCCGTCTCTGCCAGATTATTTTTCCCAGAAGCCCAGTTACGAATCCTGCCAGTCATCTTCTCATACATAAACTTTCTATGACTTCCAGCCACCAACCAAATAAAGTCCAACTCAGGCACTCACAGATCTTAGCCCTACAATTGGACCCCAATGCAATGGGACAGGACCTGGAGTTAGTGCAGGCTCTACAGGGTCAGAGCACTGTCCCCAGTAAGACTGCCCTCACTTCAGACACCAGCCACAATTTTTAAAAAATATTTTTTTTATTGATTTCAGAGATGAAGGGAGAGGGAGAAACATCAATGATGAGAGAGGATCATTGATTGCACCAGCCACAATTTTGAGGACTCCTCACGTCACCTGAACTTCTGACCAAAGGACTATAAATTTGGGGGTTCCCATGAGCCTGGTGCCTTGATATCCCCTCTGATTGGTCACTATTCCCCCAGACTGGTTACTACAGTAACTCCTAGGCTCAAAGGTCGAACTTCACCTGGGACATGTGAGGTTCTCCCCCCTCCTTCCTCATTGTTTTCTTAGTCCCCTTGGGCTTTCTTCTTCTCCTTCTGGATAAAGGTCTTCCTTTTCTTTATTTTGTAAATGTAGACCTTTTGCTGTCCCCAGCTCCCTCATTCTATGGAAATGTACCAGTTGCAGCTTTTTAGCTTCCCTGTTTTACGGAAATACACCTTCTCCTGCTCTGCAGCCCTGTGCTTCCTCCATGGTCCCCTTAATTTCCAAAATTTCTAAAATTTCCTAAAACTTTCCTATTTTACCCCCCAAATTCCTGGTTCATCAAGAAGTTGGCCATCTGCAAGCCAGGAAGAGGGACCCAAATGACTAACCGGTAAATATTTATGAAAAAATCCGCATTATTAGCTGGTACAACTATTAGCAGGTGCGCCGGTTAATAATGTGGATTTTTCAATGAAATATTTACCGGGTGCACCGGTTAATAATACGGATTTTTTCATAATATATGCTGGTTAATAATGCGGATTTTTCAATGACGTATATACAGGTATATATAAAAAGATTCAATTAATCCTTCCCTAACAAATATCTTAGATAAAGACAGCCCAGAGAGTGATTTATTTCTTCTCTATGTTGAAACACATCATGACCCCAGCTCCTGGGAGCCGTGTGGACGCCCCACTCTTTTTTCATCCGGGAGGAGACTGTTTCTCCCCCTTCCACTCTGAGGACCTTCTCCGCTTCCTCATCTGTGTCCAGCCACTGTGCAAAGCCGAGTGCAAACTCTTCCTTAAAGACCATGACCCACAAAAATACAAAGCCCTTTCTCAGATGAGGAAATGGAAGCCAAGCAGGAGGGCAAGGGACTGGCTCAGGGTCACAGAGTCTGTGCCGGGAGGGACCCCACATTCCATTCAGGGTCCTTTTGGGTTCCTCCTCCCCTCCCCCGCCCCCCAACACACACACACACACACACACACACACACACACACACACTTCCTCTGGGAAGTCCCCTCCCTGCATTCCTTCTGCTTCTGGACACAGATGCGCCTGCCCCTGCTCCCGGGGGACCCTCCAGCCACCCTCACTGACCCGTGGCTTAGGGTCCGGAAAATTAAACTGCGAAAAGATAAACATTATTTCCAGTCGGCTTTGCAGGATTAAGGCTTGTAATAAAGCGCATTAGCTAGAGGTTTCTTTCAAGGCGCTCTCAACCACGCCTCCTCCTTAGGGACTATGTAGACACCCCCCCCCCCCAGCTTGTTCCTGGGGTCCCGTTGGGTGTGGGGCTCCAGCTAACCATTCTGTGGCCAGAGAGGCCCCTCAGCACACACTGAGCCAGCACTCGCAGCAGATGGGGAAAGTGAAGGCCCCAGAGAAGGCACCCACCCAAGGCACAGGCCACGTGGCTGATCAGGGAGTAAAGGATGGAGGCTGTTGCGGGGGAGGGGGGGGGTGCGAGGATCTGACCCGCACACGGCCTCCAGCCAGCCAGCCTTTTCCAGGAACAGTGAGCCTTAGGGAAGAAAGCCCACCTGAGCTGTCCGGCCTCACCTCCAGGACCTCAGGAGGGTGTCTTTCCATCTCTTGCCTGGGAAGCTTAGCCTCACCTACATCCCCCAAATCATAGCAGCCTCCCCCAACCCATAGCAGGAGCCTGCAGCCAAGACTGTCCCCAAGACCTGGGCCTGGTTGCCTGGAGACAGTGGGGTGTGAGAAGAGCCAAAGGGTAGCCTGGGATCCCAGAAAGTGGCTCTCCACCCCAAGGACCAGCCCTGTCCCCTCTCTGGGTCTCCCCTGCTGTTGAATACAGGGATGGGCTAGATCTCCATTGTGGGGGGAGGGGGAGAGGGGGAGGGGCCTGGGAATGGCCCATCTGAGCCTCTGATTACCCCAGCAGCAATCTGTTCCCACCCTCTCCGCCTTCACCAAGAGCCTCCTGCAAAGCTCCCCATATAATCTCCCAGAATCATATTTTGAATACTGTTTTGATTAAACACCAGAGCCAGGGGAGGGAGGGTACAGCCCTGCTCTCCCGGCTGAGCCTGCTGGTGCCCACTGACAGCTGGCCTGTGAGCGCCACAAAGTGCCTGCCTGCAGATGCAGGGAGGTGACGTTCTCAGGGCTGAGTCTGCAAGCGCTGGACCTGCACACTCCCTTGATGGCTAAAGCGTCCCTGCCATCAGCTGGGGGGCAGCCACCCGGGGCCCAGGTGGAGAGAAGCTGAACCAGGGTCTAGAGCAGGCGTGGGCAAACTACGGCCCGCGGGCCGAATCCGGCCCGTTTGAAATGAATAAAACTAAAAAAAAAAAAGACCGTACCCTTTTATGTAATGATGTTTACTTTGAATTTATATTAGTTCACACAAACACTCCATCCATGCTTTTGTTCTGGCCCTCTGGTCCAGTTTAAGAACCCATTGTGGCCCTCGAGTCAAAAAGTTTGCCCAGCCCTGGTCTAGAGCATCAGTTCTCAACCTGTGGGTCGCAACCCCTTTGGCGGTCGAACGGCCCTTTCCCAGGGGTCGCCGAAGACCACCCTGCATATCAGATATTTACATGACGATTCATCACACTAGCAACATGGCAGTGATGAAGTAGCCACGAAAATAATGTTATGGTTGGGTCACAACATGAGGGACTGTATTTAAAGGGCCAGAAGGCTGAGAACCACTGATGTAAAGGGTGATTATGAGTTGTGAGATCATCAGAGACTGGGTGTCTTCCCTCGTGGCCTGGGGCTGCCTCCAAATGGGCTTCATTTTAGCGCCTCGGAGACCCTGTCCTGGGGCAATGATGCCAACACTGATGGTGATGATGAGTCTGGAGAAGTCCTCCTCCATCCTGGCGGGGCCTACAGCCAGCCAGCGAGGCGTTTCCTTTTGTTTTGCCTTTTAGTACCATTATCCAAGCTGTACCCCAGACCAGTTCAATCCAGTCTCTAAGGCGGAGGTCCAGCAGTGTTTTTCAAGCTTCCAAGTGACTCCAAGGTGCCGCCGAGGCTGAGAACCGGGGCACTACAACCAGGCTGCTTCTCCTCCCAGCCCCGGGATTTTCTAGAAGCTGGGTGGAGGTGAGGGGTAGGGCTTGGCCCACTGAGAGTCTAGAAGCCTACGATTTTCCCTTCAAATCTATGGATCTTTCTGGTTTCCCCACAGTACAATGAAGAAGAATAAGTACATTTCCCCCCACGGTTTGGGAAGGAGCCCCAATACCGTTTCATTGGGGTTCAGGCTTCACCAGGTGGATTCTGGAGAATCCCGAACATTCCGTGCATAAAAGTCACTAACCCAGAACCCAAGAGGCACAAGGCCAGGTAGGAAGCAGGCGGCCAGGAGGAGGGTGCTGACTCTCTGGCCAATGGTCTGGGCCAGTCCCCAGCCACACACACAGATGGTGCTGGTTGGGGCAGGCACCTGGCTGCCCATCACACTCCCCCATCAGCATCCTGGCCTGAGAGTGTGTGTGTAGCCTCGATGTGGGAGGAGAGGGCAGAGACGTGGCCTCAAGTGCTGTGAAGTGCCTGACACGTCGTCCAATCTCAGAACAACAACTCTGCACTCTATACGGGAGGAAACTAAGTCTTAAGTAAGTGAAGTCCTTTGTTCAAGGCCCAACTGCCAGGAAGTGGCAGAGTTGGGGATTGCATCCAGGTCTGTGTGACCCCAAAGCCCAGGCTACCCACCCCAGCCATGGCAGGAGGCGGAGGGCATCTGCTCTCAGATCCCACTGTGCAGAAAACGGCTGAGAAGTAGACTCCCCAGGTCTGAATCCCAGCTCTGCCATTTGCTAGCGGCGCGACCTTTGGCAAGTGGCATAACCTGTCCGGGACTCAGTTTCCTCATCTCTAAAATGGAAATAATAGTACCTGCCTCACGGGACTGTTGTGAGGATTAAACAGTTACTATGAAAAGCGTTAGAATTGTGCCTGGCCCAGAGCAAGTCTTCTATCAATGCCAACTGCAACTTCTCCTGCTGTACCTCAGCTGCCCCTGCCACAGGCGTGCCCCCCCCCCCCCCCGTGAGGTCTGGAATCACCGTTGTGTGCCCTAATCTGCAGCCCAACCTGCCTGGCTGGCTCATCATGCCAAGCCCATGTTTCAGCGCACACGTGCCCCTCTTACCTAGAGCAAAGACATGGGGTCATTCACTCGATGTCCACTTAGGGAGAAACCTCACCAAGTGGGTTTTATGAATTGCTCACACTTCCCCTTATCAAGATTAATGGCGCCATTGCCCACGGTCAGTCCTTCTGTGGTCGCAGCTAATGGCTTCAACCCTGCACACGTTTCCTCTGCATTTGCTTCAGAAAATCATTCTGATCAGCAAGACGGCTTTAATGGCCACTTGGTACTAATGATGCCTTTTAAGTGCATAAAGAGAGTCTCTAAGTACCACACAGGAGGCCCACTGCCCGGGGACAACAGCTATTGACATTGACACGGAGGCAAGGTCAGAGGGCTGCCGGCCACCGTCGGGCCTGGTGCTGGGCCTAGCCGTGGGGGCGTGTCAGGACATTGGAAAAGCACTCATTATTCCCCGTGGCCCCTCAGACTTGCGTCACCTACTGAACCCGCTGTGTACATTTCTGAGCGTCATGGCCAATGCCAGTTCTCACATCTTTTTTAAGACTCAGGCCATATCCAGACGCATACTATGTTCACTTGATATTTTCTTTAACTAGACTCAAGTTCACTTTTTAAAAAATATATATTTTTTTAAATTGATTTCAGAAAGGAAGGGAGAGGGAGAGAGAGAAAGAGAAACATCAATGATGAGAGAGAATCATGGATCGGCTGCCTCCTGCACGCCCCCGGCTTGCAACCTGGGCATGTGCCCTGACCGGGGAATCGAACCGTGACCTCCTGGTTCATAGGTCAGCATTCAACCGCTGAGCTACGCCGGCTGAGCCACTTTCACAGTTTTTACGTCAATTTTTGGGCAGAAAAACATTGCATTGCTACGCACTCTTTATGCCCACCCTTCCCTTGCGGTGTGGCTACCCTGACAGGCTCAGCTGGTCCAGAGGCAGCTTGCTAGCATGATGGAGAATATAAATACTAGGATAGGAGGGAGAGCAAGCTGGGTTCGTATTCTGGCCCCGCCACGTAGCAGCCTTCATCTCGCCCAGCCTCATCTCCTTCAAGTAAAATGGGATAAAACTGGAGCTGAGCTCGTGCGGCGATGGTTTGCCAGCTGAGGAGGAACTCCAGTGATGAGTGTTCAGTGGTTAGCTCCGGACTGGCGCCCAGTGCTCCACAGATACTGGCGATGACTGTTGTAACTGGCGCTGTGACGCTGGACTCCCTGGGAGAGCGGCCCGCAGCGTCAGCCTGCCTTCCAGGTCCCTGCTGTGGTCACGGGACAGACTCCAGGTCCCATCTCATGGGTCACCTCACGGTGGGGTCTCCGTTCTGTCAGCCAAGGGCCATTCCCCAAAGATGGGCCTTGGGCACGTGGTGTGGGTCTCAGACCGAAGCATTGTCTCACTCCCACGCTTTCCCCTCCCGGGGGACTGACCTGCTCCCTCACTCAGGAGTGAGCTGCTTTCATCAGCAGCTCTTATCGCCACAGGAAGCTCCCACCTCCCAGGGATGCAGGGCTAGTGCCCCGTGTGGTGTCTGCCCTGTTGCCCAGTCCTTGACCATTCATCTCATGACTTCCCAGGAGGATGCCAACCCTCCAACCTTCCGTTTCTGAAGCACGTTGGTTCTGGTCTCACTTTCAGCCAGATGTTTATATTGTAAGTGGCTGGTGTTTAGACCCCATCTGTGAGGTTGGGGCAGAGCAGTGGGTGAGACCACCCTCAGGAAAGGGGTGCCCCAGGGCCGCTTGGAGCCAGGAGGGACATTGCCAAGATTGATCCATAAACTCTCAGAAAGCCAGGAAAATAAAGGGGGTGCGGGGAGAGAAGCCATGGGAGAGAAGCCAAGTGGAGCCTAGATCTGGGGGAGGAAGTGAGCTGAGGATGCGGAGACCAAAGGGCCTTGGGGAGGTGAGCTCAGAGACGCCAGAGGGCGCGAGCCAGCGTGGAGCAGGCGAGGCTGGGACATTCAGGAAAGTAAGTGCCCTGATGCTAGAATCCAGTAAACTTTCCTTGATGTGCAGCATGCTGCCTACGGAACCAGTAGATACTTATTTTAAAATCCACTCTACTAACCAGTAGATATTTATTTTAAAATCCGCACTACTAACCGGTAAATATTTATGAAAAAATCCACATTATTAGCCGGTATGACTATTAGCTGGGAGTGGGGTAGTCTTACAATTTTTTTTTAAAAGCAAAACTGAATTCTCAAACATACACAGACGCTTCTAATCTGAGAGGGAGGCAGTATCCCTTTGGCGGGGACAGGGGAAGGGGGCGCAGGGATGGGAGCAGAAGCCCTGTCTATATACAGCTCCTCACACACCCTCTCCATCGAATTCTCAGCTGCCGCTCAGCCCCCACTCAGCCCCCACCCGTAACTGTGCCCTTTGACCTATGACACTCATGAGTTTCACTTGACCCCTTTGTCAGGTGCCATTAAATGGCCTGAAGTTAAAATGTTAATTACCATGAATCATTTTTTATGAAATGGCTCTGCCCAGCCATAAATTCGGCTGCGAGAGGCCTCTTCCACGGAGCTGGCGGTGTATGGAACCCTGGCCGTCAGAGAAGGCGCCTGAATAGGAGGGTGTTTCTGGAGGGTTAAGTTCTTCGGAGAAAAAGGAACGAATGCCTACAGGTGGGAGGTGGACGATAGAGGGGGCTTGGACAACAAGGAAGGAGATGGCAGGACGAAGTCCTGTCGGCTGGAGGAGACCCTGAACTTGGCCGGGGCAGGGAGGGCTCAGCTTTATCTACCTTGTCCCTACACCAAGCTCAGTAACCGATTCAAGGTAGATGCCACACAACAGCAAACAACCCATCGTGGAAAAGTGAATGAATGAGGGAAGAGAGGAAGGGCAGACAAGGAAACGAGGGAAGGACCAAGCAAGGAAGAAGTCTCACAGGAGGTTGGAGGGTACATCAAACGCATATGAAGAGGGAAGAGCCACACTTCTGCCCTTGAGTTCCAGGTCCTGGGGACCTGTGTATTTATGTATGTGGCTATTTATTTTTTTGGCTAGATGCACGAAAGTGCAATTACCTGCCTTTTTCCTGCTCAAGAAAAATCTATTTTAAAATCAATAAAAGAAAAGAAATAAAATCAGTAAAACAGTTGGAATGATTAAACACACACACACAGACACACATGCACATACACACACACACACACACACACGTGTTTCAAGGTAAACGCAGATCAGCTTCCTTTCAATGAGCACAAAGATGAGGAAATCCTAGAGGCCCGATGTACCACAGCAGTGACTGTAGCTAATGGAAACTGTCTTGGGCACTTGAAAGTTTGTAAGGAGGGTAGATCTCATGTTCAGTGTTCTTACCACAAAACAAAACTAAAAACTAAAAAAAAAAAGAAAAAGAAAAACACAAAATAAAACAAAACTTTGGGAGGTGATGGATAAGTCGATGACCTTGAATATGGTGTCACAGGTATTTGGATACGTCCAAATTCAACAAATTGTACTTTCAATCGATGCAGTGTCTGGGTATCGATTATATCTCAGGAAAGGTGTTAAAATGTTCTTTCCGTGGGTACAAACATGCACAGGAAAGTAGACTGCAAGGTCAAGTTCATGTGCCAAGAGGAGATCGGTGGTGATGTCTGGAAGATGAATTCCTTTGGCCAGGAAGCTGCAGGTGTTAGAAGGTGGAGTGGGTGCCAGCCAGCCCCGGGCCAGCCCCAGGCCCACTGCCGGAGGTCCTGGAAGACCAGGGGAAAGGCACTTAGTCAGTGAGAGGAGCCAGAAGAACGGCCCATAGCTTGGAGGTCAAGGGAAAAAAAAAACAACAGCAACCGTGAAGAAACCACAAACCCTATTTGATGAGAGTTTCAATTGCATGGAAATAGATGACTTCGCGTATTTTTAAAAGCCTGGCTTCATTAAGGCGATTGCAGCCAGTACCTCGAGGTCCTATGGAGAAAATGAAATGGAGGTAGGTGTTTCGAAGCCGGTCCCACAAGGTCTCCAGCTGAGTACCTGTGACGGAGCATTAGCTTTATCTTCGTCAATATACCGGCTATTGAAAACTATAATGCGGCCGTGTGGAGCATTTCATCACCTTCCCCCGATCTCTAAAGAATCGCAGCTAATTGGAATCCCAGGGCAGTACCGGTGTAAAAGCAAGGCTCTTAGCTGAGATGGAGGGAGAGTACCACTTTGGCAATGACACTTCCTGTATGTGTCAAAGGAAGGCGTCCCTGCCCAGAGACCGAGTCCTCGGCAAGTGGGGGCCAGATCACAGAAACGGAACCTAAACGGCCCTTGCTTTCCAACCCACATTCTCCCTGCGCCCCGTCGAATGCTTCGCAGTGTGCAGTGCGTTTGCACATACATTTTGTCACTGACCCTCACAAGGGGCGTGGCTACCTGAATGGGGATTCTGAGCTCCCTTTGCAGTTAGAAGAACTGAAGTTAAAGAGGTCACATGGCTCATATCTTGGGCTGGACTTCCCTCCTCCCCTCCCCCAGAAGCTGACTCTGAAGCAAGATTTGAATACAAGTGGTTGACTTGGAAGATGATGGAAGGGAGTACCAGGGTGGGGGAGGAGAAGGGAGACAGAAGACGAGGAAGTCAAGGCAAGGTGCCTGGATGGGCAGGTTACCTCTGTGGGCAGCGGGGTCATGATTTCACATAGAGCCGCTGGAAATCAACGTTCAATACGCCTTAGAGTTGTCCCACTCAAGGGCAAGGAAGCTAAAGTGTGAGTCCTCCGACTTGTGCTCCCTGTGCAATTTAGCTGCCCAGGACCGAGAGAGAGAGAGAGAGAGAGAGAGAGAGAGAGAGAGAGAGAGAGAGAGAGAGAGAGAGAGACCCTGGGCTGCTCACAGAATAGGACTAGCACATGCAGAAAGGTAGGTGCCAAGGGGGTAGGGGCTGGGCGTGTGCTAGCAGACCCGTGTGCGGCTGCCCGTCAGCAGCGTGCCCAACCCCTTTGCCCTTGCCTGCCTCCCAGCAGAGAGGATTTCTTAGCCTCCTGCCGCTCAGGGGTGCTGGTTGTGGTCAAGGAGATGTGACACAACACTTCTGGGGGCTTCTGGGAAAGAGCCGTATAAAGAGACCTCCCACTTCCTGGCCGCCCTGTGCCTCCTGCCTTTGGACAAGGCATGTGAGGTCATGAGGCCAGGACAGGGGCAGCCACTATGACCATGACTTCGGCCCTGGTGTCATTTATATTCTGAACCAGGACGGACACTGCATTCATCGGACCTAAAGTAATGTAAGCGATGACCGTCCTGTGGTTTAAACCACTGCTGGCTGGGTTTTCTGTTACTTGCAGCTGAATGTATGCCCAACCGACACAAGACTGGAATTTGTCTCTGAATTCAAAGTCCACATCTTTGTCCATTTCACTGTCTCTCCTGGTTCTGCAGGTGATGTAAAATCGAAAGTCAGCCTCTGCCCGACGTTCGTTAATAATCAAAATAAGGCTGGTGGTTTTAAAAGCTGTAAACGTGTGTCAAATTCTAACACGCTGTGCGATGGAAATAATTAAAATAGGCGACAAGTGATTATTGTAAGGAACGGATTCACGTATGTGGTTGTTTTCTCAAAACTCTTTTCAGATTTTCTCCCTCAGGATTTATTCTGAATAAATTACGTTATTCCTACCCTCAACACACACCCCTTCCACACTCCCAGAGAACAGTTCACGAACGGGTGTAATACAGCCCAGTCACCCATGAAGGAAGAAAGGGACAGGGGGTACCTCTGGCAGAAATCAAGGCCAAGGTACACAGAAAACAGACGGAAGTATAAACAAACCATTGCCAATAAACAGTAAAGAGTGGGCTATTTAAGGAATACAGGGGCAAGTGATGGAATGAGTGGGGGCATGACAGGCAGAACAGGGAGTCCTGGATTTGAATAGAAGCTTAGCCAAGTACAGACACCGGGCCCATGGGTAAACCGTTTGCCCCGTCTCAGCCCATATTCTCTCCCCAGTAAAATGAAAGGCTCATGAGAACTCCCTCTGATACACTGGGAATCCAGCGAGGCCCGCTTTTTCTGTGTTTTCAGCTTAAATTTATATATCTGTTTTTCCAAAAATGGAGCCCATCTGTAATTAGGATTTACAACCAAGCGCCTCACATATCACTTTTAAATCTTTGCTCCAAATATTAGTTGGGAAAAGGTTCTGGAGACCAAAAAAAAAAATCATCAACCGCGTCAGAAATGGCATTCATTTGCTTTAAAGTCTTTGGGTGCGACAAAAGCAGGCGGCATGTTAATATGACATTTACAAATCACCCCCAACCACTCTCTAATTAACTTATTGTGTGCCTTCTCTAAAACTAACACACACGGAATTAGAGGAGAAACACTTATTTGTTCTGTTGCTAAGGAACCAGTATGATTTGCATAGTGGGGGGGGGGTGGCGGAAATCATTAGTATAGTTAAGCTGAAACTCTATCTATTTATAACAGCCAGATTTAAAACAGGAGATCAAAGTCTCAAGCATTATTTTTTCTCTCTCCATTCTTAAGTAAGCAGCCCAGGGCAGCCGAGTGGTTTTACCTAATACATAATATCGGCAAGAAGTTCCGTGGCACTTGATTTTTAGCAACGGGATCCATAGTCACTCATGCGTAGGGACTACCCTAAGGGGATCAGAATCGTACAGTGCAGGTGGGCAGGGGGCTCCATTTGGCACGAGTGCGCTACACAGCTCAATATACGCCTGATTCCAAATGAGTCCCGGTTGGCTGGCTCCTCTCCAGGCCCTCAGTAAAGAGGACTCTACTTTTCCCTCCCTGAACTCATTCCTTCACTTACATTTCTCTGGGAATGGTGGAAAGAGCACCAGATTTAGGATCAGAAGACTCTGGGTTTGAGTCTTAGGACATTGCCCCTGTGTGAGCCAGGGGACCGTGAGCCAATGGCATTACTTCTCCCAGCCTTGGGTGCTTCCCCTGTAAAGGGGACCTGGGATTCCTAGAATTTTATGGGAAATAAAAGAGAAAACGGGTCAGAAAGGAGGTGATGTGTGGGATATATTCACACAATGGAATACTAGGTGGCTGTAGAAAAGAAAGGGAACATTTTTAAAAAATATATTTTGATTGATTTTAGAGAGGAAGGGAGAGGGAGAGAGAGAGATAGCAACATCAATGATGAGAGAGAATCATGGATCAGTTGCCTCCTGCACGCTCCCTACTGGGGATCGAGCCCGCAACCAGGGCATGTGCCCATGACTGGAATTGAACCCAGGACTCCTCAGTCCACCGGCGGATGCTCTATCCACTGAGCCAAACCAGCCAGGGCAGAAAGGGAGCTTTTAACCTCTGGAGCAGCATAGATAGACCTGGAGACTATTACACTACGTGAAATAAGCCAGTCAGAGCAAGCAAATAGCACATGGTCTCACGCGTATGTGGAATCTAATGAAGGAAATGAACTGACGAACAAAAGAAGTCCAGAGGCCTGGCTGCATGGAACAGCATAGCAGGTCTCAGTGGAGGACGGGGGGTGGGAGGGGACACAAAGAGATTAACCAAAGAACATATATGCATATATGCATAACCCATGGACACAGACAATCGTATGGGGAAGGCCTGGGTGGGGCAGGGTTGGGGGGAGGAGGGCAAAAAGGGAGACAGGTGATACATCTGTAATACTCTCAACAAGAAAAAATGTCTAGGATCCTAGGCCCCGCTGCAGAATACTGACTGAAAATGGACAGAGGAGAGACCTGGAAGTCCCCGTGCTTTCACATGACCACATGGATGCCTTAGTATGGGATGCGTTTGGGAGCCCCTGGCACAGTGAGCAGGCCTGTGCACTTGGGAGCCGCCAGCGCTGGATCTCACTGGGTGGGTAATCCTGGGAGAGTGGCTGCACCTCTCTGGCCTCAGCTTCCTCATCTGTACAATGGGAGCAATAACGGCTACTTCAGAGGGTTGCTAAGACTCCGTGTCTGCTCCAGATTTTGAGAAAAAGGTTATCTAAATGAAAAGCTTTCCTACTGAGGTGCCTGACCGGAGGCAGCTGAACCGGCTGCTACTAAGAAAGGACTCGTACGTTGTTGTGTGAATAAAGGAGCAGGAAAACACTGGTCAGCAGGATGGATCTGAGAGCTGGCGTTTAGTGGTGGCCTCAGACGGACTGCTCACGGCTCACGGATGTGTGCGGTGGTCCTCACAGCAGTGGCAGGGCAGACACATGGCCCAGCTGCCTGCTCCAGGCTTGGGACAAGCCGCCACCCTCTGCTGAGGGTTTGTCGGCGGCAGACACACTTGACCTTCAACCTCTGGGTCCACCCTCTCTCTCTCTCTCTCTCTCTGCTGGAGCAGGGCTCAGTACTTGGCTCACGGACATGCTGTGTCTTTTTCTAGCGTTGGAAGGAGTGACTCCTTCCACCATGAAATGGACTTTATTTTATCAATGAAAAAAGAGAAACACTGTCAGGACCTACAATGAAAGTGCCTCCATGCCCTGAGTATAGACAAAAGTAGCATATTTGAGATGGCCTGATGTACGGGATTGCACTAATATTTTTGCTTCTAACATACTTTCAAGCAGTAGAAACAATCTCTGCGATGATTAGCCTAACTGGAAGCCTGTGTCCGTGTGTAACCTCTAACTCCAGCTCCAATGGATGGATGAATCCAACCTCGTTCTGTAGTGACTTCTTTAAACAATTTAATTGCGCTGCTCTTTTACCTCAAGTAAGACGTGTCCTCTGTGGAGTTCAAAGACTCCCTGATGACTTAAACCAACAACACAAGAAAAGCCCATCAGTTCTAACCTTGGCTTCGCAGAGTGGGGGGCGTGTTAGACGGGAAGGAGGAGCTCTGGGTGCGCCCCACCCTCTGCCACCCACGCGTCCTTTGACCTGAGCAGGGCAGTGTCCTCTCCTTGAACTTCAGTGTCTTCGGGATGGAAACCAAGAGAGCTGCCCGAGACACTCAAGAACGGTGGCCTCCCTCGCTTCTGGAGTTTGATAGTCTTGCGATCACACTGGGGTTGGATTGTGAGCACGTTGAAGACGAATCACTGAGTCCCGTTTTCACTGTTTTCCATCCTGTGATTATCAAAGAGATCGTCTCCACAGGCACTTGTCTCCACGGGCACCCGTACATCTTTAGCACGTTTCTGACACAGGATCTCTCTTCCTAATAAAGGGAGTGAAGCCCTGAGGCTCAGAGAGCTGTAGGCAGGCGGCAATTATGTGGATGGTTGTTCCTCTGTGATGGTGGGAAGTGGTGATGTGGAGTTAGTGGGATTTTTTTTTTTCCATCTGTGGAAGGGATATAAACTTTCTTTTAAAAATAAATGTATTTTGCCCTAACTTGGTTTGGCTCGGTGGATGGAGCGTCAGCCTGCGGACTCAAGGGTCCCAAGTTCGATTCCGGTCAAGGGCATGTGCCTTGGTTGTGGGCACATCCCCAGTGTGTGTGTGTGGGGGGGGGGCAGGAGGCAGCTGATTGATGTTTCTCTCTCCTCGATGTTTCTAGCTCTCTATCCCTCTCCTTTCCTCTCTGTAAAAAAAATCAATAAAAAATATATCTTTTAAAAAAATAAATGTATTTTATTTAAAAAGCAAGTGTTTTGAACAGAAAAACACACACACAGGTAAATGATAGTACAAGTGAAACTTGGATATGACCAGAAATCAGAAAGGGGGAGCTCACAGGAGTGGTGTTTGGAAATCACGGAGCTGGTAAGTCAAGACTTCGCCGATGAAAGCAACAGTTCTATTTACAGATGGAAATCCGACATTATATCTGCTCCACGAAACATTCACTCATTCCCCCTGGACACCCATGTACAACGGCCCTTTTTCCCAACCCCGGATTTAGCCCAGACAACCGAGTTTGAAGGCGCTGCTGGAATAGAAGCGTAAGGAACGCTTCTAAGAATTCTGCATTCCATTTCTCATGTCAACACCCGGGACACTGACAACCAGCCCTCTCCATCGTCTGCAAGAACAACAACAACAAAGCTACAGATTTCCTGTTCTCCAACTTGATTGAAGCCGGCAGGGACCGTGCGCACACATGCAGACCTGCGGGGTGACACCCACAACCCCCTAGGCTGGCAAATTAGGCCAACGGTTTCTCTGTGTCTACAATCGTCAGTTTCAAATCGCCGAAAGATGTCTGCGAAACAGAATCAGAGGCCAACGGGCCCTCTCTCCTGCCTCCGTGCAAACAGCCATTGTTCAAGGCCGATGAGCATCACCGGTGGTCCCTTCGTTCCGAGGCCCCCACGTCCAGGCGTGGGATCACCTGCGGTTCCTTTCTCACTGCTCTCCCCGTTTCGAACAGTTTTGGTTCCTAAGCTCCGCTTCCCTGTGGCTTCCTGGCGTCCTGATGACAAGCCACCTCACTTTCTTCCTGTCCTCTAAGGCCCGCGGGGCACTGGGGAACACACGAAATTTGTTTCTAATTTTGCGTCTGCCAAAACATTCCTGGGGTAACAATACAGGCCTGTGAAAATAGGACGCACTATCCCTCTACATCCCCCAAATAAACAAATCCAAAAAGAAAGCCAACACAGTCCTGGAAACGGAGCATACATATTTTTGCACCCGCTCCCGCCCCCACCCTCCACCCCTTTCCTTAGCTGGTGAAACTCGTTTCTGAATGATGGCCTAAGATTGCATATTTATCCTCTTTATGTTTACAACAAATAATCATGACCTCAGCAAATGGAACGGAACACCGGGGCTTTCTTCGTCTCCTTGGCTTCATGTTTTGTACCATGAATGTCCCTAAAGACAATTTAAGAGAATGTGGAATCCAATTTCCTCACTGGTGTGGGGAGTTTTTATCTTGAACTCAGAATAACAAGACGTTCCCCACGTACTCTTATCCGCAGTTGGGATCCACATAGACACAGAGTGGAGTCATCTTTCCATTCTGGTGTTTAGATAATTCAGGGTAACTTAGAGTTCTGAATTCCTGAGTCTTGGCCAAGGTGATGTCATTAAATCTATAATGAAAACAGTGTCACTGCGAGAATTAATTCATTATGGTGGAATTAAGTTAAATCCTCTATGATATGCCAGTAAGCTCCCATACTAACTTGCTTGCATCAACCCAAATGAAGCACATTCAAATACCAAAAAAAAAAGCAAGTTCCAACCTCAGACCTCATAGACTGTTAGGTAACTTTCAAAGTGAAATCCATTTAACTATTAAAAATATTTATAAATCTCATGGCATTTAAGCATCTTAAGATGTCTTAAATGTTGCCGCGGCCAAATATTTGGGGGTTTATAGAACATCTTTGCCTGAGGGAGTATAACTTACTGTATCAATCATTATCATGCATTTTATACATGTTTTTGCTGTGTTGCTCCGTCCCAACAATAGCCAAATGGCACAAGAATTGCCCCAACGCTTCAATAATCCTCAAAATAGTATCTCCCTCCAGATATGATCAGCAGTGTTGCCAGAGTTTGAAGGAACTGGGTCAAGATTTTTAAGGCCCTTTCTCATCCCCAAGTCTATAGCATGTCATCAACAAATGCTTTTGTTGTTAGGTTCTGCAGAGAGAAATAAACAAATACAATCTATTTTCTGTCCTCGAGGACTTTATAGTCCAGTCCCGGAGCCATAACATATTCATGTGAAAACCTCTCCCCTCGAACCTGAGCAGGAAAGGAAGAAGGACATAGCTATCAGCCAGGCACTTACAATGGACTATTTCTGCTTCTGACACCAAATTCTGCTGAGTCCGGGGAAACTTCCCACTTCCTCCCTATATCCTGACTCACCACATACTTATCGAGAATAATGACTGCTTAAAAAGGAAGTTGGGTTTGTTAGAGAAAAATACTACGATGGTATTCAGTACGAAAACTTGGGTGTTCATTTTGGGGGGGCGGGTAGGTAAAGGTTACTGCTTCAGAAATTGAGTCATTTCATATCAGTGAAAGAATACGCATTTCAAACGGAGAACTGGGGGGGGGGGGGGGTCACGATTCTTGCTTTTGACACATGGCTGTTAAGTGACAAATGGAAATTTCCTGAGCTCAGTAACACGACTTGACAATAGGCTGAGTATAGTTTCTCCCTGTCAAAAAAGTTGTCGCAATCTATGACCAGCCAGGCTCTTTGTCTGCAAACACCAGGGAGCAAATGAAGCAAATTTCATCGCTGCCCATGGCTGGCCGGGCAAGCCTTTCTTGTTGCCACCTGGCAAAGAGAAGTCTTATTTTTACAGATTGGCTTGTATTACAACAAAGATCACCCCAAACCCTCGAAATAACAACAACAAAAAAATCCGAGGCCTCGTCAATGGCTGGCTTGCTTTATACAATATTGATAGACAACCCCTGGGCAACAAAGGAATTCTGACGGCGCCTCCGTTCTCTTTGTAATGGGGTTTGGCCAGGACCAGGGAAAGCATGTGTTTATTTTTTATTTATTTAAAATGTACAGCCCGCCTGCTTCTCAAAAGGCGTAGCATGGCTTGCGAAGACACAAACAAGCGCCGAAACAAAGCAGAAAAGCCATATGCGTTAAGACTGGTACAAGTAGAAAAATAATTTTTTTTTTTTTTAAGGAGAGAGAGATGGAGGAAGAGAGAGGGAGGGAAGGGGGGAGGGAAGGAGGGAAGGAAGGAAGGAACGAATCGAACACATGATCAGCCTAGGCCAGTGGTCGGCAAACTCATTAGCCCACAGAGCCAAATATCAACAGTACAACGATTGAAATTTCTTTGGAGAGCCAAATTTTTTAAACTTAAACTCTATAGGTAGGTCCATTGTTATTAACTTAATGAGGGTGCTCCTCAGGCTTAGGAAGAGCCACACTCCAGGGGCCAAAGAGCCGCACGTGGCTCGCGAGCAGCAGTTTGCCGACCATGGGTATAGACAGATACAGCTCCTATAAGTGCGCTTCAAACGAACGTATATGCAGCGTTTCCTGGTCAAGAAACCAGCCAGCCAGAAACTCGGCGGGCCCACCAGCACGACTCACCAGCTGGTCTGTTTTCGGCCGGCATTCACTCCGAACGGTTGATGCTCAGGCTGTACTAGTTGCTAAACATGTTTATCATCACCCCAGGAGCCACGCACAGCACAGGCACTCGCTCAACGGTAACTGTTTTCAATATTTTTGCCCTGGATTCTTTGAAGAAGCCACATTTCCCCGCAGCATTCGGTTGATATATATTTGAAATACGCAGAAAAATATAGCCCCATTTTCCCTTCAAACAACTGCATGCTCAGTGACCTTTCCTTCAAAAGGAGAAACGAGTAGAAGAGACCACAGCTCAATTGATCTCTACAAGAAATCTGATTCTTGATCTTCGCAGAGACGTGGCGACTACCTCATAAGTAACTTGAATAGCACAGCGGGGTGCCTAGTGTGCAGAAGTGTGCAAACACAAGATGACTTTCTCTCAAGTTTGCAAAAAAAATGGGGGCGGGGCATTTCTCCCTTTTTCTCTAATTTTCCTTCTCTTGAAGCTTCCCGCCCCGGGCAGGAGTTCACGTAGCTAATGGCGCATTTCCCCTTGTGCGACCAAAGGACAAGGTGTCTGCTTTCGCTTCAGATGGCTTGGCCCTCAATCAGCGTCGCCATAAATGTGACACATGCATATTAAATCCAAATATTTTATCGGTGCAAATAAATATGATTTGTAAAAAGAGTCAAATTAACAATCCATTACATACTAATGGGTTCTAATCAATACGTTTAATTTGACTAAAAGGAGAGGGGCAGGGGAGGAAAGGGACGCATTTACACCCAAACGGTGCGGTTGAAAATTATAAAGGTGACGGACTCTACAACTTTTGAGCTATATTCTGACTTGGGAGCTTATGGAGCCCAGGCCTGAGATATGTTAAAAATGGACATCTGCTTGTGGTGTACCCATGCATATTTCTAATTATTTTTCTTTTCTTTTTTTTTCTTTTTTAAAAAAAAGAGCTTTCAATTTTTTTTAAGTCCATAGAATAAAAACAAACAAGCTCCCTGAAAAAGTAAATATATTTTTTTAAATGGCATATGTGCTTCAGATTATTTTACTAAAAATAAAACAATGCACATAAAACTGCAGTCTCTTTTGCCCCCTCCCTATATCCCGCCCCTCTCCTTGCCTTCCTCCTTCTCAGGAGACTGGGCTGCATGTTGTGACTCGTCCGAATTTCTACACTTTTACTGCGTGCGTAGGGACCCGTAAGCCATGCATGGTCTCACCTGCTGTGTTTGCAAAATTCGACAACTTGCTTGTTCCACTGGGTCATCTAATTTATCCCCTTTCCTATTCCACTATATGATTAAAGTATTTCCAGGTTTTGGGGGCTCATTCATCCCCCTACTGACGGGCAATTAGAATGATGATTCTGGCATCAATGAGGAAAAAGGTGTCCAGGTTTCTTGATTCCAGGCGTGTTCGGGCCCTCGGACAGGCCACGCCTCACCTGTGGGAAGACCTCCATCCTGTCCTTCACCAGAGAACCCAGGGAGACAGTGACCCCCTTCTCCCAGGCTGCTGCTACCCTTACATTTTACAGGCGTTTGGCTCAAGCTGGCAGGGACCTGGGAGCAGGAACCCTGCCCCGCTTCTCGGGGCTCCCTCCAGCCCCCCTTTCTCTCCCACTCAGTGGCCCATATACTGAGCAACGGACAGGAAACAGACGAGGCTTCCATCTGCAGAGGCGCCTGCCTCTTCAGGCCAGGCGGCTGCAGCACACCCCCAATCCTGGTGTCGGTCTGCTCCCTAGCGTCGCGGCCAGGTCCAGCATCTGACAGCCACCGACGTGAGGCTAGGCTGCCGGCAGCTCTGGGTCCCAGCCGCCCTCCCGCCTCAGAGGAACAAAGCCCGACTCTCTTGCTATCTCCTGGGTGGCAAGGAAACCTCAATTATACACCCAAGGGATGTGGTTTCTGGAAAACTAGGAGGAATGTTCGAATTGTGTATGTGAATCGTTTTGCTTGACAAGCTGGGGACCATCAGCACATCAGCAGTCCATCTTTATCTGATGGACTCCCTAGTCCCCTCTTGAACGGCTGTCCTTGATGTGGGCTGGATGCTTATGCAAAACATAGCCGATCCCTAAATTCAATCAGGGCATTGGGGGGTAGGGGGTTGGAAATTTTGTGTTGGGGTTAGTCCAGAGGGCTGAGGACTTCTCGGAAGAGCTGTTTGGCTGCAACTGAAGATTGAAATGGAAAGGTACAACGTCCCCCTTTTGAGAAAAAGATGGCAGACGAAATGCCCTTCTTTTCTCTGATTTCTAGCTCATTTGAAAAAAACAAAACAAAAAAACCTTCTTTGTGTGACTCCTGCTCCCCAACACAGCATATGCAACATTTATTGCGCTGGCTATAGGCTTCGTGGAGTTCTCTGTCCAGACGGTGATCCAATGATGGGAGATGGGAATACGGAATTCCATAAGACGCACCAAAAATTGGCAAAACTACTCCAAGAAAAAATATGTGAAAAGCAATGTTTTAGTTCGACACACCTCTTAGCAGAGGGATGTGGCTGATGGAAAAGTAGAGAGGTTTGCAGGGTATATGTAAACTGATTTGTTTTGTGAGCGTGGGGGGGCGGGTAAAGCACAGATAGAGGTCACAGTGATGAGAAGAGTTTGAGAGGGCGGCAGGGGAGCCTAAGCAGGAATAATCTCCCGACTTTGACCTTGGGCTGCTGAGCCCTAATCGCTGATAACAGCCGTCAAGGCAACCACAGCCCTCCGCTTCCTATCGACGTGGCATTTACCTCTCCAGAAAGCCCCCCACTCCGGCCGGCACTTATGGCAAGATAATTCATAGTCCCCAGAGTTATAGATTCTGAGCGAAAGGCAACAGGACATGATAGAAGTCAAGGTCACCCATCATACCGGAGCTTCTATAACAAAGGGGATTATTGCTGCAATTACCGTCCCGTTGGAAAGATTTTGTAAGGTTTCATCACTTTCATGTGTAAATCTTCCTCTTGCCCGTGAAGTTTAAAAACTTTGCTTTTTAGTGGAGGAATAAAAGCTCCCTCCATAGCACCACGAACGCTTTCTCATCAGAGCAGGAGAGTAGCTGGTCATGAGGTCAAGAGATGGGGGGGAGGGCGGTGGGAGAGCGGGGGGGGGGGGGGGGATGGTCACCCTGTTCAGTAGCAAAACCTCCAAAGAATCTTCACGGGCTGATCCTGTCTCCTGTGTGTTGTCCTTCCCGATGAAACGCCCAACGTATTAAAATACACGCACAGTCCACGTTCCGTGTGAATGTTTTGTGTCTTTGTCGAACACATTTGTGAGAGGATTTTGAATCACTGGGTTGCTAATGTTTTGTGGCTGTATTAACTGAAATATCGCCCCCTTATATTTTTTAAATATATTCTTATTGATGTCAGAGAGGAAGCAAGAGGGAGAGAGAGAGAGAACCATCCTTGATGAGAGAGAATCATGGATCGGCTGCCTCCTGCACGCCCCCTACTGGGGATGGAGCCTGCAACCGGGGCCTGTGCCCTGACCCAAATCGAACCCTGACCTCCTGGTTCACAGGTCGACGCTCAACCACTGAGCCACACCGGCCGGGCCCCCTTGTTTTTGCTTGTGGCCTTTTAGTACCTTAATGGCAAAGAGTTTCCTAGTTTTGTTTCTAGCACGATTATTTATTTGCACTTGGTAGTGCTCCTCTCCTCTCTTGGAGCCAGTGACATTCCCCCTGGGTCTCCGGCAGTCCTGAAGGGCCTTGCAAAGTTGGAGTCTTTGGCCCTTCGCCTGTTGTGTCAAACGAAGGCAACAGCACTCTTTGCCAAGATCTAAACCGGAGCTGAACGCAAGAGCACGTTTCCCACCCAAACTCGTTAGTGTCTAAATTTGCTCCTGGCTGGAAAAACTCCGGTTCCTGTCATTTCAACCAAAACCAAACCCAAACAAAACAAACCTGTTTTAAAAGCTTCTATTAAAAAAAAGAAAAAAGGGTTCGGGGTCTAAAAATTGTAATGAATAATCAGACACCGTGCCCCGGCTGGTCGGAAGCTGTGTGTGCCTTTGGGTGAGCCTGGGAGCGGGGTGACAGACAGCCCACTCCAGGCGCTCTCTGCAATGGTGTCTAACTCACCCGGCTCTCTTTTCGATGACCTGGGCAGTCTTGCAGTCTCTCTGCTCTGGACAAAAGAGCGAGCAGACACAATCATCTGTTGAGAATGATGGCATCATTGTCTGCATAGCAGGGCTGTAATTAAGCACCAGAAATAGGCCAGCTCAGAATGGACAAAGAGAGAGGAAGGGAGGGGCAGGGAAACGGTGCCGCGGTGAGAGGCCTGAGCAAAGATAGTAGCTGAAATCCAGTACACACATGGATGAGGTCATCCCGGGAAAGAGTGTGTGTCCAGATGTTTAAAAAAAAAAAAGTGAAGCAAGACAGAGAAAGGGAAGCCAAGTGAGCTGTTCAGTGTTTGGGGTCCAGCTCACATGCAGCCTCCTCCAGGCAGACCTCAGGGATGTCAGCTGGAAGAATTACTCATGTAGCAAACATTTACGGAGGGTTTGTGATGTACCAATTATTGTTTTAGGTGCTAGGGATTCTCAGTGGTGAGTGAGAACAAGGCCCCTGACTTTATGTAGATACCTGAATGTTGACCCCAGAAAGGGCCAGTCTACCCCAAAATCCAGGAGAAGAGCATCCCAGGCACAAGGGACAGCAATGGCAAAGGCCCCAGGTGGGCATGAAACTGCAGTTTAAAAAAAGGCCGGAGTGGTCCAGCCGATGTGGCTCAGGGGTTGAGCGTCAACCTGTGAACCAGGAGGTCATGGCTCTGTTCCTGGTCAGGGCACAGGCCTGGGTTGCAGGCTTGATCCCCAGTGCAGGGCTTGCAGGAAGCAGCCAATTGATGGTTCTCTCTCATCACTGATGTCTCTATCGCTCTCTCCCTCTCCCTTCCTCTACGAAATCAATAAAAAAATATATTTTTAAAAAATAATAAAATCTATATATATAAAAGCCCAGCGACCAGAATGACAGGGGGCTATGACACGTACTGTGGCAGCCAACTAGCCTGATCCGGGCCCCAATCAGGCCCCTCCCCCTGGCCGGCCCCACCTATGCACGAATGTGTGCACCAACCCTCTAGTAAAACATAAAGAAGGCCAGAGTGTTGAAGCTAAGGATGCTGGAGAAGGGGGTGAGACCAGAGAGGTGGGCTGTGCCTCATCACGTGGTATCTGTGAGCCCCAGGTGAACAGCTTGAATGCTGGTGTCAATTCCAGGGGCCACTGTTGGAGGGTTTTTATTGTGTGTGTGTTTTAAATATATATATTTTTTATTAATTTCAGAGAGGAAGAGAGATAGAAACATCAATGATGAGAGAGAATCATTGATTGGCTGCTTCCCACACACCCCACACACTGGGGATCAAGCCCGCAACCTGGGCATGTGCCCCTGACTGGAATCAAACCTGGAACCCTTTGGTCCAAAGGCTGACACTCTATCCACTGAGCCAAACCAGCCAGGGCCCTTTGGAGGGTTTTAAGCCTGAGGCTTATGTAACCTTCCCTTGCACGGAGGCCCTTCCTTCCAGACTTCTCTCTGCCCGCCTGGCACTTACACACTATGGACATCCACCGCACCACCTCACCAACCGAATGATGGCTTAGGACTCTATGAACGTATAGGCTTTGAATGCCAACTGGCTCGTGTGCTACCCAGGGCCTCCCTTATGCTCAGCCGGTTGATGGACGATGGCAAATTCAACCAGAACCGATGCTGAAACCAAACTCGCCAGGAGGGTTCAGAAAGGACACACCACCGAAGCCTTCGCGGTCTTTGTTTTCTCTCCTCTCACGGCTGACGCAGCTACATTAAAAAATGCACTTCTTTCCAAAACCCAAGCAGTCCATCATGAGGCGTCTGACACCCACCCAGCACAGAACACACGCGTGAAAGCGCGCACACGACTTAGTTGCACGAATGAGCACAAGAACAAACAGATTTCATCCTCGGTGCCTTAGAGAGCTCCAAAGTTTGGGGCTTAGACACGCTTCTTTGGGGCCAGAAGAAAAAGGACTAGCTTAGCCGGGGCCCCAGCAACCCCCTGAGGTAGGCAGAGACCCTCCAGCGAGTAAAACCACGGAGCATCAGAGCGGCAAGTCTCGACCCAGCAGGAAACTCTGAGGCCCAGAGAGGGAAGTGACTTACCCAAGGTCACGCAGCCACGTCAGGGCTCTCATTCCACACAGTGCTCCTTCGGTGCGTTCTGCTTCCTCCTTTAAAAGACAGAGGGGCAGGGAGAAGGCTCAGAAATAAGCCAGGTGAGCGCTGACTAGCGAAGGGTGACCTGGGCGGCAGGTACGACGCTCTCCCACTTTCCTCACTGACCCTGCTCCCCAGGTCCACCCACCTCGGGGCCCTTTGGGCAGGGAACTCCGGGCTCCTGGGTCTCCAGGGCATGGACTAGAAGAGAGGCATGGGCTTTGGTTGGGGACACCCTTCAGTTTCCTCATCTGTAGAGTGGGCGTAAGTATATCTATCTTACAAGGCGGGTGTGTGAAAACTCAACCGATGAAAAGAGTTTATCACAATGCCTGGCATGTGGTACATCCTCAATAAATAGTAGCCATCATCAACATGCTCTTTTTTAATGATAGAAAAATATACTCACAAAAATCACCCATTATCCCTACCACAGTTAATATTCTAGGGATTACCTTCCCAGTCTTTCTTCCAAGCAAATATAACATAAGGATATAATGTAAAGGAATATAATATATAGAATAAAATATACACACACATATATATACACATACGTGCATGCATTACACATGATCTACACACTATTTCATAATTTGCTTATTCATTTCAACTAGATTGTAAACATTTCCCAACCCATTGAATTCTTCCAAAATATGGTTCTCATGGCTTTTTTAGCCTATCTCCTATTATTGGAAAGTTAGGCCTGTCAACTTCTTTGCTATTGCAAATGAGGCTTTAATAATTAGTCCTCTATCAGTGGTTCTCAACCTTCTGGCCCTTTAAATACAGTTCCTCATGGTGTGACCCAACCATAAAATTATTTTCGTGGCTACTTCATCACTGTCATGTTGCTACTGTGATGAATCGTCATGTAAATATCTGATACGCAGGATGGTCTTAGGCGACCCCTGTGAAAGGGCCATTCGACCGCCAAAGGGGTCGCGACCCACAGGTTGAGAACTGCTGCTCTACATAAATCTTTATACATATTTATGATCCATTTCTTCAGGAGAATTCCTGCAGGATGACTTGCCAGGGCACGAGACATGCATGATTTTGAAGCTTCTGACGGAAATTGCCAAAATGCCCCCCCCAAAAAGCTGGACCACTCCACACCCTCCTGAACAGGAAAGAGGAGCATGCCCACATCCCCACCAGCCCGGGTAGCATCCCTTTAAGTCCCTGTGCCTTGCAGAAAGGTCAAACATATTGCATCTCGTTTCCAACCTCTTGATGGCTAAGAAGCTATGAAGATTGAATTTCCATCTGTATTGACTCATCGATGACCTGCCTGCTGAAGTCCTTTACCTATTTTTCTACGGGGGTGTTTGTCTTCGCCGAACACACTTCGGAGAGGATTTCTGGGTCATTGCGATGCTAATATTTGGTCGTTGTAGTAACTGAAATATTGCCCCCTTGTCTTTGCTTGTGGCCTTGTAGTGTGTTAATCAAAACGCCGGAAGCGCACGAGTTTGGTGGGAAGTCCATCCGGCTCTGACGTGCGTGTCTGGTGACTAGACAATCTCATTGCTATTCACTCCTGTCCCCCAAAAACTGTTGTCCGTGCTGGGCAGTAGGGTTCCACCTTCCTAACCAGATGAGATAGTTTTACTCCGTATCAAGGCACCACCTACCTTCTTGTGCTGACAGTTTTTAGGGACCATTGGGATTGCCACATGGACTCTTTATCTGCTATCCCATCATAGATACACATTCACCACCCCAAGGTTCTGGTGGGTCCCAGATGAGGAAGGTTGCCTTTGAACAAAGTGGGAGGAAAAGGTCTGGGGCGGGGGTGGTGGTGGTGGTGGGTGGAGAAGAGTAGCTGGTGGTGGGGTGTTTATTTTTATGCAACCTAATTTAAGTGTAAAAATCAACTTTGCTCCTGAACAACGTGGCAACAACCCGAAAGCCGTGAATGATGGTGCTAAAACTAGGGACGTGTGAGGAAACGCTTTTATCCAACGCCCAGGGGAGACGTGGGCTGTTTCTGCTTCTGCAGAGGACATTCCTGACCTGCCCAGATAAGCCGCCTCGGCCCTTCCTTAACTCTTTGAGAGCCTTTCCATTGTCCCCACCAGAGGGCCCCGAACAGGAGCCACACCCGTCTTCAGTCGATGCAATTGACGTTCATGCCCTCGGTTCCATTCTCACGTGGGCCAGTAACGGGACGCCCATTCTCCTCGGGCAAACCCCTTTCTCGGTTGTTTTGTGCTGGGAGAAGCTGGCTCTGACACCAGCTCCAGGGGCCGAGGGTTGACTCACACGTGGCCAGTCTTAGCTCCACGAAACGTGTGGTCTCAGCTACGCACGCGAGGACGGGCAAGGGTCCCAAGAGAATCAGACCCAGAACTTTGGTCCAAACCGTCAGGATGAGCGCCCTCTCTTTCACCAGGAGCAGAGCTGCGAAAGCCAACATCTGGCCCGGTGGGTGCCCATCTTGCCACCTGGGAGCCCACAGAGATAAGGAGGCACGGTGGGGAGAAGGAGATGAAGAGGCTGCGTCCCCAGGACATGAGGGAGCCCACCCACGCAGCCATTCCCGAGACCCACCGCTGCTTCTCCGGTGACGTGGGCCGTCAACTTCCGATTTTGACGTCGCCCCTGGGAGCTGAGTTGCTGTCACTCATTGTGCAAGCGTTCTGATGGATGCCATCCATCCCACACACTGGATCTCTGCCTTGCCCATCTGGATCGGAGATAAACACCCATTAACCCAGACATGGTTCCGGGCTGCCCAGCTAAGGGGATGGGCATGGGTCGCCAGGCGAGCTCATAGGAAAGGGGCCTGGAAACAGGTGTGTGAGGACTCGTTGCAGGAAACACACAGGAGGACTCCAGGGAGGTGTGACAGCCCGTTGTCATGGAGATCCCAAAGCCTAGGCCGTTTAAGGAAGGAGTTTTAGAGCCGGGTTTAACTGAATAGGAAGAAAAGTGTCTGACTCTCAGATGTGAGGAGGTAGGGAGCCCCCCTCCCCTGGGGTCGTAGAAGAAGAAAGCGCCTAACGGGATGTCACTGGGGAGAAGGCTGAACCAGATACCCTTGACATTCCTGCTAACGCTCAGCCAGAGGACTCCGTTTTTCAAGATGAAGAGGTTGGTGTTCGAATCAGGTCTTTGTCATTTGTGACCCAGCTTTTCCAGCAGGGAAGGTAGGTGCATAAGAGTAGAGTTGCTATGGAGATGATGAAAATGATGGATTCAATGCATAAACTAAAACAAAATTGCCTGTAAGTGTCTGGCCCCAACAGCCACACCCACTTCCACATACATTGGCGGTGGGGTGGGGGGGAGGCTCCTCTAAAAGAACTGGGCTCCTAGAGACCCTGATTTGCACATGTGTGTGCACACATGCAAACATGCGTTTTTTAAAATATTTTATTGATTTCTAACAGAGAGGAAGGGAGAGGGATAGTTAGAAACATCAATGAGAGAGAAACATCGATCAGCTGCCTCCTGCACACTCCCTACTGGGGATGTGCCCACAACCAAGGTACATGCCCTTGACCGGAATCGAACCTGGGACCCTTGAGTCCACACACCGACGCTCTATCCATTGAGCCAAACCGGTTAGGGCACATGCAAACATGTTTTGTTGTTTTTGGTCAAGTCCAGTTAAAATGCATGGAAAAACAATTTCCAAAATACCAATTAGCTGTTTATAGGTTCCTTGCTTAAAAGGAATCTACCTACAATATTTTGCCAGACCGGAACTACAGGTGTTTTTGTGGATCTAATAGAACCATGGGGAGAACTCTGTCTTTTTACTAAACTTTCTTTAAAACAGAAATTAGATGCTTTCCTTTATCCCTTTCCCATCTCCCACCTCTGGTTTTTCGGCTAGTGATGTCTCCCCCACCCTCCTTTGCGTAAATACTTATTGTGCCTGGGACGCTTATGATCCATAAGGCCCCGAAGATAAAATGTGCAGATGGTTTTTAAATGGGCCAAAATGGACACTTCACATCTCACTCCTCAGGGTGTTTTATTGTGGGTTTTTATTTGGGGGAGGTTATCAGCCTTTTTGGCAATGAAACCACAGCAACTGCCTGTCTTTGAAAGTATGTCCTTATGACTCTCACGTGAACACCTTGTCTGCGTGCACCTGGTCATTGAGAAACTTTTCCTAAAATAAAAACACGAATTGTGTCATCTCTGGGTGGGAGACATATGATTAGTATTTGTTTATCCTTTTCTATGGCTTCTGTGTTAGCTACAGTGATCGTCTGGGAGTTTAAAATGAATGAATTGATATGTGACTATACATTCCTAGAAAAAAAAAATTAAGTATTACCTATAAGGTAAAGTCTCCTTTAATCCCCACTCCCCTTCCATCCTGCTTCCTTCTCAAAGGGTAACTACTATTACCAATTTGGTCTGCTTCCTTCCAGAATTTTCTCTTATTAATTTACACACACACACACACATACACACATAATCATGTCTTCCTTTAAAAATCAAGGAAAGCCCAGCTGGTGTGGCTCAGTGGTTGATCGTCGACCTATCTACCAGGAGGTCATGGTTCGATTCCCAGTCAGGGCACGTGCCCGGGTTGCGGGCTCGATCCCCAGTGTGAGGCGTGCAGGAGGCAGCTAATCAATGAGTCCCTCTCATCACCGATGGTTCTCTCTCTCTCTCTCTCCTTCTCAGTTCTTCTCTGAAGTCAATAAAATTATATTTTAAAAAATAATAATAATCAAGGGGAAAAAGACAAACAAATATGGTGAAAGTGTAGCCCAGAGTACTTACAAATATTAGAACCAGAGAGGGTTTGAAAGCCCACCCCCTCGTTTAACTAACGCGGCGCTCCGTTTCGGGGCCTCTCCCCAGGGCCCCAGCACTCGGACGTGAGCCCCATTTGGAGAAGTGGCTCTTCCGATGAGCAGGCAGAAGTGTAAATACTCGTCTCCCAGGCCCGAGTAGGATTTTTAATAATCGAATATGGCGCTCGAGCCAACATTTTATTCAGGCACTAAATTTAAACGTGGAGCCAAGAGACTTTAAAAAATTTATGATTCCACAAACGCAAAGCAATTCCCCCCATGACTGCTCTCTCAGAACTAAAAGCGTAAAACGGGCCCTGGGCGGCGTGGCTTTCCTTCCCCAGGCCCAGCTCAGGCTGTTCTTGGGTCGCAAGTGAGCTGCCCAGGCTGGGGACCCTCCAGAGGCTGGGGGTGGGGAGCAGGCCAGCCTGGCGCCCACTCCCACCCCATCCCTGTCCCAGGCCCAGTGAAGCCTCCAGAAACCATTAGGCTGGGCCATCACCCTCTTCCCAGCACCTGAGTGCCCTACGATAAAGATAGTGTTTCGACTTGAAGGAGTAATTGCTGACACCATTACTGCTTCCCCGGAGGACATCAGTCCAGACGAATTCTCTGCAAACCTAGGACAGCAGACGCGTCAGTTCAGGACGGGAGCTTGCCTGGCTTTTGGTCTCCCTTGCGAAGTAACTCCCTCTCCTTTTCAAGACTCGTGTCCGAACCCCTACCCGGAGCACGACACCCTCAACCTTCTCACCCCGCCAGGCCTGTCCCCAGGATCTGCAGGCACCTCAAGGGTTCGGGCCAAGTTCTGCATTTCCTCTGCGCCCCTTGGAGACTTGGGGCACGCAGCAAACCCCTCCTGTGTGAGGCACAGGGACTGGGGGCCAGGGAAGTCCCTCCACCCAGAACGAGCGAGCTCATTGGACAGACACGACTCTCACCGGAACTTGCGCTCGCCAGGCCTCACTCATTCATTCGCACGTTCATTCAACAAGTATTTCTAAGCACCTGCTATGTGCCTGCACAAACAAATGCACTTTAGGTTGTGATAAGTTCAAGGTTGGCTGTTTTAGAACTGGTGGTCAAGGATGACCTTGCTGATGAGGTGGCGTTTGTGCAGAGACCGGAAGGAACAGTGTCAGCCACACAGGACCCGGATGGGAGGGCAGTGTGGGCTGTGGGAAAAGCAAGTGTGAACGTCTTGAGACAAGAGCTACCAATAGGCAAGTCTGGCCGGAGCAGGATACTCAGGGCGAAGGCGGGAGATTAGCCTGTGGGCGGGGGGGAAGGAGATCATGTATGGCTTTATGGGTGATGGCAAGGATTTGACTTTTCCTCCAAAGAAGGGGAGAAGTCATTGGAGGGTTTTGAGCAGAGGAATGACATGACCAAATGCAGATGGACAAGAACAGTTTTGTCCATGATATAGAACAAGAAATGGAGGCGCAGAGATGCCTGCTGGTATGGCTCAGTGACTGAGCATCAACCTATAAACAAGGAGGTCACGGGTTCAATTCCCAGTCAGGACACATACTCAAGTTGCAGGCTCCATCCCCAGTGTGCGCAGTGCAGGAGGTAGTCAATCAATAATTCTCTCTTATCATTGACTAGAGGCCCCGTGCACGGATTTGTGCACCGTTGGGGTCCCTCGGCCTGGCCTTCAGGGATTGGGCCGAAACCAGCTCTCTGACATCCCCTGAGGGGTCCCGGATTGTGAGAGGGCGCAGGCCAACCCGAGGGACCACACCGGTGCATGATTGGGGCCGGGGAGGGACTGTGGGAGGGCTCCAGGGCGTGTCCAGCCCGTCTCCCCCAGTCCCGATTGGCTAGACCCCAACAGCAAGCTAACCGGCTGTTGGAGCGTCTGCCCCCTGGTGGTCAGTGTGCGTCATAGCGACTGGTCGAACGGTCAGAGGGACGTTTAGCATATTAGCCTTTTATATATATATATAGATGTTTCTATCTTTATCTCCCTCTCCCTTCCTCTCTGAAATCAATAAAGATATATTTTTTAAAAATTAAAAAAAAAAGGAAATGGAAGTTTGGGGAGATTATAGACTCGTCCAGAGTCTCTAATTCAGAAAGCAAATAGGGACCCTTCACACAGCACCAATTCTGCCTCCAATTTCTACCAGGATGTCCATGCTTCCCAGTGCATTGGATGGGTGGACACAGCACTGAGTGTGAGACAGAATCAAAGACTTTTTCACCGGTCATTTCCTCTGCGCACACGGAGGTGGCTTCCTCCGCCCAAGCCTGTATCAGGGGCTGACAGTGAGTGAGCACGGAGCCCCACCTCCCAATGGCCCGCAGGCTGCAGGCAACGCGGAAGGCTCACCCTCTCCTTAGCACGTTCCCTGACCACGTTGTTTGTCCTTGACTTTTGCAAACGTTCAACGATGATTGCCAAGGCTTCCCACCAACCGCTGGGACCATCGGTCATATGACTGCCTGGCAACCATAATGCGTTCAATCAGGGCCCTGACGTACCCCTGCACTACTCCCATGGAAGGCTGCCCGGGCATGCAAAGTCCTAATGGGAATGGGCCCCTGTTCTGTGTGACCTCGCAGTCAAAGTTCTTGGCTTTGAATATTACTAATGGGCAGGCATTAGGTGTGGATTTATTTTCATCAGCCAGTAGCAGCCATTGGGGTATTGAAACATGAGTAGACAGATGTCCATCGATTTAGAGAGCTCAGTTCAGAAACAAACTCAAAGGTACATATTCATTTGTTTGATACAGAAGGCATTTCCAGGAAGTTAAAAAATTAATGATTTGATGAAATTGCGCCAACGAATTAACTTTTTAGAAAGTGCAAGGTGAGAGCCTCACCTCTCTCTCTCTATGGCCAAATAAATTCCAGTCTAATTAAACGATGTAAATGTAAAACCAAAATAATACAAGACATAGGCCATGTGCTAGGGAGCTTTTCATCTGACCTTGAACTGGGGAGGGTCTTGCAAAGATCCCCAGAAGGAGGGGAGCTCTATATGAAAATATTAACGGCTTGACAACTTAAAATAGTGTTCTGCTTTTATTCAATAGAGCCCTGGTCCCCTTGGCTTTCCCCCAATCTTATTGCTAAAATTTCTTCACCCCCTCTTCTCCATTCAGGCTTTCCATGACCCAAGAAGCATCGAGGAGCCCTAACCTGTTTGGCTCAGTGGATAGAGCATCGGCCTGCAGACTCAAGGGTCCCAGGTTTGATTCCAGTTAAGGGCATGTACCTTGGTCGCGGGCACATCGCTAGTGGGGGGTGTGCAGGAGGCAGCTGATCGATGTTTCTCTCTCATCGATGTTTCTCTCTATCCCACTCCCTTCCTCTCTGTAAAAAATCAATAAAATATATTTTTTAAAAAAGAAGAAGAATTATCGAGGAAAACCCATTTGCTCATCTTGAAAAAGGGAATCCAGAGACCCAGAGAAGGGAAGCAACTTATCTAAGAACAAACGGCTTGAGAGTAGCGAAGAGCTAGATGGCCTGGGTTTGAACCCCAGCTCTGCCACTTACTTGCTGTGTGACCTTGGGGAAATCACCTCCCCTCTCTGAGCCTCCGTGTCCTCATCTGTAAATGAGGAGGGAAAGAATACTGTCCTCCTGGCTTGTTATGAGGCTTAAATGAGTTGTCCTGCGAAGTGCTGAGACTAGAGCCGGCTCATACAGCAAATGCTCAATAAATGTTGTTTATTAGGAGGCCAGGGTTAGCCTCACGCTAGCCTGGAGGACAGGAGTGAGAGCGCAGGTGTCTTCACCGCAGAGGTAGATGCTGGACCAGCATCAAGCCCTCAGCAAACACTTATTTGAGATAGCAGCTGAGAATTGTGTGCAGCGAGCGCCATTCCTTTGAGCTCTGTTCTTTTATTTTAGCCTCATGACAACATTGGGATGCCAGCGGGAAAATGCGATTGCACCCATTTCAAAGATGATAAACCTGAGACATGAGAGGCCTTGCCTACAGTCGCAGAGAGTTGGGGTTACACTCATATCCCACCTTCTCCGCTATACTTTCACACGGAAATCTGAAGCCTGCGCCTTTGACCGCCACCAAACAAACAACAGCCACGGTGTGTATGTGTTTGTCATCAAGAGCCTCCCTGTATAGAGGTTATTATATACTCAGCCCAGCGAGAATGCTGCCCATGTAGCACCTCATTTAATCCCCAAAGCAGTCCTGTGGGATAGACATTATTGTGCACATTCTATGCATAAGGAAACCAAGGGTCGGATAACAGGGTCACACGGGGACAGAACAAAGTCCTTATTCAAGTGGAGGCCTACGTGATGACAGAGCCCATACTCTAACCAGGAACAGGACTGAAAGGCGTACGGCCCCGTTCTTGCCTTAATGAAGTCAATGATGGCCCTTGGGAAGACGACCCAGCTGGAAAGAGCAGAGCCGGGGATTCAGAGCCAGGCTGCCTGATTTGGGGGCCTAAGCTTTAGTTCCCATGTCATCCTGCCAAGGATTCCCAAGATAACTCTATTAAAACACTGAACAATGTGAAAATACTAACACCACGATACGGAAAGAAATCGCTGTGTATCTCCTCAGAATAACAGCACCGGCCCAGGCGCCATGGGAACCACAGAGAGAGGGAGCAGTGATTGATTCACTAACAGAGGCAACCGCCACCTGCCATGTGCCAAGCACCCTGTCCTAGACACCATGGCGACACAGGGCACGTCTTACCAAAGCGTTTGCAAAAGCGACGAGGGAGACGAGACATAACTGGACAAGCAGAGAAAGGTGAGAATGGCAGCTCAGGAATAGAGTTGGTTTCCTGGTCTCCGCCCTCAAAACGCTCAAGACCATTTTAAGGAGACACAATACACAGATCACCATTTCAACGTCAACACCATGCGGTATAGACGGTTGTAGGAGCGCGGCAATGAATTGTCAAGTGCGGAATGTGAACAGAGCAGGATTCTGGAAGGCTTGGCGACCTTGGGTAGCTGGGGAGGGTCCATGCAGGCCGTGGGATCTGGGCTGATAAGTCTGTAGCTTAGATCCACATTTAGCTACTAGAGGCCTGATGCACGAAATCTGTGCAAGGAGCTCAGCCCTCACAGCAGCGGCAGCAGCTTGCCTTGGCTCTCGCCTCCCCGGCTTCATCCAGAAGGTTGGCTGGAAGGATGTTTGGAAGGTCGTTTGGCTGTCCGGTCTAATTAGCATATAATTAGCATATTATGCTTTTATTACTATAGATTCTTTTCTCGAGTGTAAATTGGGAAACACACACACTTAGAATAAAAGGGGAGAGATGTTGTCCTCCTCCCGCCACTACCCTTCCTCCTCCATCCCAATCCCGCACGTTGTCACTCATCTCTCTCTCGGGTTGTCCGTCCCATAGGTCCCCACGTCTGATGGAGAAGAGGCAGGGGGAAATTGTGGGGGCACGTTCCCTTCGCCTGGCTCGCCCCTTCCCCAAACCACTTCTGACCCCGCTATCAGGAGACAATATTGAAAATAGTCAAAAATAAGCCCCCGCCAAACACATGAATCAAAAAGCCGCGGCTCCCGGACAAGTTTTTAAAATTGCCTGGTTGCATGCAGGTCCCTTTAGTGCTCGAAGGACTTTAATAAAATTGATTTTCTGAGCCGAGCCTTTTAGCAGCTACTGTATAAGCTTGAAATATGAACCCTTCATTGTTGAAAGTGTTTCATTCTTGCCCTGTTGCTAATTACGAAGGGGAGGCGTGGGTCTGGAATTCTCCATGGCCGACATTCTCGTAATTAAATAGCGTTCTTAATAAAGCTTCGCAGATTTTAAGCAAACCGGCACAGAGGGGGAACCGGCGGCCGTATTTCACGGAGGGGCCGCCGCCGTCAGCCCTCCGTGGACAGTCCACGGCGACACGGACGGGACGGACTTCTACGCGTCGCTTGTTCGCCACATCGCAAAAGGTGACATTTTCATTCTGCCGATTGGAAAGGATCCTCGGGGTTTCCTGGGAAGGCCCCTTGGAAAAATGGATAAACCACACGAAAGAGGAGAACATTCATGGCTTTTAATAGCCACAGTCTCATTTGGGGAAGCTTAGCACGCTGATACCGACAGAGCTGAAGCCATGCAACAACGGCTCGGAAATAGAAGGCCCTTCATGGCCCATCTATTTCGAAGCTGATGTTTTTTCCTCCTGTGATTTTAGGACAGATTTGTTCCCAGGCACATTGTTACTCCTCTCCCTGACCTGGCGGGGGCCAGAGGGGGTGTTTTTACAGAGGACTCTTGATGGGGGGCGGAGGGGTGACGGTGATGTCGGTGCCAAAGGAGAAAGCCAGTGCCTACCCTGAACGTGAGACTATTCGCGGTCCATGGATGCGATGGCTGAGGAGTGCCGACCCAGTGCGGTCTCCCTCCCAGCTTTTGAAGATTCGATTTCCTGATCTTCGAGTCACAGGGGGGAAGGAGAGGCAGGACACGTTGACAGGGCTGGACACAGCCTCATGTCACCTGGCTGCTGGCAAGCACATGGGATCCCAGTGTCCACGGGGGACCCACCGAATAGGAATTCCCCAGGAAAGGGTTTGGGAATTTAAGCCTTTGCCACAGCATGCTGGCTGATCCTGAGGCTCCAGGAAGGTTGGTTAGCACTGACTCAGGGAGCTTTGGGACTTTCAAGGTAAATTTTTTGGGGTGTTTTTGTGTGTGATTTTTTTTGTTTATTTGTTTGTTTTTAATCCTCACCCAAGGATATTTTCCCATTGGTTTTAAAGAGAGTGGAAGAGAGAGGGAAAGACAGAGAGAAACATGGATATGAGAGAAACACATCGATTGGTTGCCTCCTGCACTCGCCCTGACCAGAGCCAGGGCTGGGGAGGAACCTGTAACCCGGGCATAAGCCCCTGACCAGAATCAAACCCGGGGTCCTTCGGTCCACAGGCCAACACTCTATCCACTGAGCCACACCGGCTAGGGCTCAAAGTCAGTTTTCACAAGGACGGGAAGCAGAGGCCCCCAAGGCACAGAGATGGACAGGCCATCAGAGGAGCACATTGCACAGCCTTCTGATGCTGGACGCCCCGAGTGACGTGGGGGCCCTTCGACTTTCAAGACCACAGATTCCCCAACGAGGGGACGGAGTAGTTGAATTACACACCCAGGGCCCCTCCGGGTGCTGCTGTTACAGTCCATGACGCGTGGCAGCTTCCTGAGGGCCGGCTCTGACACTTGCTTAGAGAGTCTAGCCTAATGCTGCCTTGCAGGGGGGGCCGGGGTAAAGTGCCATGGTTCGGCCTTCTAGTGAATTCCGGGTGGGTGTGACAGACAGACGGGAGCAGGCCGAACCCAGGGTGGCCAGTGCCAAACGCACTTACCGGTGTCTTAGGAATTAAACACAGTCTTGAAAACGGAGAAATGAGGTAGCCCCTCCCCCCATGTCTCGGTATTTCTAACTGAAGAAACATTAAGAACATCCTGATATAACTACCTGTCATCAGAAAGCGACCTACCTTGAAACATTTTCATCTCTTATTACCATTTAACCTTTTCCCCAGCCCCCCGGGTAGGAGATGACCCATATAAGCCAGAGCACACAGCACCTCACTTGGCACACAGTAGGTCCTCAGTCTGTGCCAGGTAAACTCACGGGTATATTAGTAATGCATTTAGGGTTTCACTGTGCTAAATACTCTCCATGGACTTTGTCATTTAATCTTCGTCATCCTCCTCTCAGCCACGGAGGCAGGTGTGCAGTGGTAGCTCAGGTGGTTTTTGATGAAAGATTGGGGATGCTCAGCCATCTTTCCAGGTCATGATTTGGTCATTTGTATATGTCCTTCGGAGAAGTCTCTGTTGAAGTCCTTTGCCCATTTTCGAGTCTGTTCTTCGTTTTGCTGTTGTTGTTGTTGAATGGTGGGGACTCTACATATTCTGGATCTTCGCTCCTTGCCAGATATGGGGAATGCGCAGTCCCCTTCTGTTGGTTGCCTCGTGACTCTGCTGATGTGCCTTTGGACTGCAGCCCAGCTGTGAAGTTTAAGAGTTCCGTTCATAGTTTCTGTTGGCTGCTTGTGCTGTTGGTGTTAGCCTGAGAAATCATTGCCTAAATGGTTTGCTGTAGTTAAGTTTGGGAATTATAAATCCGGCCCAGAGTCTCGACTTTTAAAAATGAAAATAGTGTCATCCCCGCCTCCCTCTTCTGTTGTTTTTCCAAATGAATACTCACTCAGAAAACCTCCCTACAAAGGGAACCCCACTAGACGGACTCTCCTCTTCTCCAGAGAAACGGATCTGCAATCTGCCAACAGCCCCCAGCCCCCAGCAGGAACTCCCGAAGAAACTCCCCCGGTTTTAGGAAACATTGATCTACTGATCTAACCCCCCAGCTTTTCAAGTGGGGACACTGGGTCCTACAGAAGGTAAAGGTCTTTCTACAAGTGGACAGTCCCTCTGCTGCCTGAGCCTCAGGGCTCTGCCTGGAGTCAGCTGAGGGGGTCTTGGAGAGGCCAGAGGCTATGAGAGACCCTTGATCCCTAGACGGTCAAGATGCATGATTGATACCAAAGATCAGTGAAGCCAGCTGGCTTGGCTCCGTGGTTGAGCATCGACCTATGAACCAGGAGGTCACAGTTTGATTCCCAGTCAGGGCACATGCCCAGGTTGCCGGCTTGATCCCCAGTGTGGGGTTTGCAGGAGGCAGCCGATCCATGATTCTCTCTCATCATTGATGTTTCTATCTCTCTCTTCCTCTCTGAAATCAATAAAAATACATATTTTTTAAGAAGATCAGCAAAGAAGATATTTCTGGATATACACAGAGCTTTGGCGTAAGACAAGTTTTCTCTCTTTTAAAGAAAAAAAAAAAATCACTGGAGTTTAACTAGGTAATTAACTCACAAATGGGCCCAAAGTGGGAGCGATTACTAAACAATGACTAATGGTAAAGAATACACCCTAAGGTAAGTGATGATGGGGAAGATGAAACGGTTTTAGTCAGGAATCCCATTACGATTCTATTTCAATATAAATAAGCTGACACCAGAAGCAAACGATTAACCCCAAAGCCGCTAGCTGTTCATTAGCTCAGGAATAATTTTGCATTTCATTATTATTCATGTTGGCTACATTTCCATTAAAACCAATTTACTAACCAGGCCTTGGGATGGGCTGGAAATTAAAAGGAGGAGAGAAGGCAGGGAGGGAACGTCACCAAGGCCATGCTTGGAGCATCCAGGGACAGGCAAGCTCTCGGAGGCAGATTGCCACTTTAATTACAGATAATGTCTCAATTCACTTTAAAAAAGTTCCTGGGAAATGCCCGCCCCTGCCCCCTCTCCCCCTAACCTGGCCAGCGTGTCTGGCTGGTACACCGAGTAGGCGATTTGTTGCCGGGATTTCTGGTTGAAGGGAGAAATGGCCGGCCGGCCGGCTCCTTCCCAGGTCAGCTTCCCACACCCCCTGCTCTCCGCTGGGCAAATAGCTGTCCCTCAGCCTGGGCTGGGCGGGGAAGTCCTGCTTCGTTCTTTGGGCCATTACCTGGGCTTAAGGACTTTTCTCTAACCTATAAACGTGACCAAAATACCAAATGACTAGTTAAGCTCCCGTTTAAGGAGCGCCCGCTTTGACCAAGCCCTGTGTGCTGAGCACGTTCACGAATTCACTTGCTTCACTCTCCTAACCTCTCTGAAGAGGGAGTCTATCATTAACCACGTGTTCCAGGTGAGAAGGCCGAGACACAGGCTGCTAAGATGGCCCAGAGCTGGGATTCAAATCGCTGTCCTTTGCCCCTCGACCTGTGTCCGTGCCCGCTAAGCATGCTGCCTCTGGATGAAATAGCAAAGCAACTGTGTGCCTTTGGGTAGGTGTGTCTACAGAGCCCAAGGCGCCTTAGTGACAGACAGTGCGGCAGAGGTGAGTGGGGGACCCCTTTGGTGGGGGCGGCGGGGGGGGGGGGGGAGCGCGGGATTTTGAATGCCAGGCCCAGCAGTTTGAACTTGATGCTTTGGGCTTTCCCGGAGTACACTCCCCAGCCCACTGGGGGGGGGGGGGGGGGGTCCGTGAACAGAATTTAAAACACTACTCAATAGTTACATGTCCCCAAAATCATTATACACACACATTGAGTAATTATAAAGGTCGGCTTTATGAAAACATTTCGCCCTAACCGGTCTGGCTCAGTGGATAGAGCATCAGCCTGTGGACTGAAGGGTCCCGGGTTCCATTCCGGTCAAGGGCATGTACCTTGGTTGCGGGCACATCCCCAGGAGGGGGTGTGCAAGAGGCAGCTGATCGATGTTTCTAACTCTCTATCCCTCTCCCTTCCTCTCTGTAAAAAAATCAATAAAATATATTTTTAAAAAAACACATTTCATTTTCAAAATTGAACTATCAGCTGTTAAAGTATGTATACTTTTAGGGGGAACACCCTGTATTTTTAAGTTTCTTAGAGATGCATTTAGCTTGCATATGCAATCGGGTTAAAAAAAACAATCCTTATTTAAGAAAAGAGGAAATTTCATGTAACCCTTTGCCTATACTCTTATTATGTTTCAGACATTGTTCTAAGTGCTTTCATTTTAGCGTTTAATCCCTATAACAGCTCTAGAAGGTGCAGGGTACTGTCGCTTACTTCTGTGGACAAAAAGGGGCCACATACTTTTAAACCCAGCACGCTCCGGGGAGGCCTGCGTGGCGGCCTTGCAAACTCAGACCTAAAGCAGCCACACAGGACGGTCTGACATGAAACCTGTTTAACTACAAGCAGTTTGTGGCAGGTCGTGCTGTCCTAGGCCAGGACCTTCCCTGACAAAAGCCAGTCTTTACCTTAACTGAGCCTGTTGTCTTTTGCGTCTGAGATCACATACCTTTGGATCCTCAGGGTGACTTCCTCTTTTCCGGACCCCTCAGGGCACAACCCAGACTCCAGAGCAGAGACTACAAATCCTCTCCTTGTTATTTTATCCCGTTCATTGTCGACTCTTAACTATCCTGTAAGAGGTGCCCTTTTACTTTTCATCCAATCCCAGAGGTCTCCAGGCTCAGCTTTCTCCCGCCTCCCTAACCTATCACCAATGGATTTCACCTGACCCACTCACATCTCCTCCTTTGATTGTAATGAATAAAACAAGGTGCGAATCGGCTATTCTCCAAGCGTTCTCTCAATGCCCGGAGAGTCTGCTTCCAGGCAAAGGGCCACAGCTTGGCTCAAATAAACTCACAAAAATTCATTGCAGGTTTGAATGTTTCTTTTGCTGACCCTTCCCTTACTGATGCGGAAACCTAGGCAAAGAGAGGTCAACTTCTTCTAGATCTCACAGCCAGCAGACGGCAGAGCCGGGATTCGAACCCAGGTGTTTATCCCCAGTCTCTGTGCTCTTAACAATTGTGCTAAGGGACCAACTTAGTTCAGGAGGATGGGCTATATAAGTCATGAAGGTGACTGAAGTCGGGCATCTGCCCCAGGTTAGGGTCGCCAAAGGAGGAACGCACGAGGCCAAGGGATAAAGCATTACAAATTTATTGTGACATCTGCTAGCAGAAGGGCTGGGACTGCAGGAAATGGACCTCTGTGATCCATCTCCACCAGGTTGGCTTTTGATGGAATTTGCTGAATTTCCTCAGGGCGGACAGAATGGAGGGAGGAGAGAAGAGGAGCCAAGAACCGTGCATGTGGGCCGGCATCATGGCATAATGGAGCGCAAGAGTGCGCCTGACACAGGTGGCACGGCCTGACATGTCACACGCTGGGTGGGAAGTGTTACCTACACAACATATCTAACATGTTTACCAGGGGCCGAGCACACACTCAATACCAGATACGCAATGGCCATGACTCCTAATACAATTAAGACAAGTTTCAAGTTTGCAGGCCAAGATCTGGATTTTGGCACCGTGCAAGCCGAATTTACAAATGTGGACAAAAGGGGCCACTTGCTACCCTGACTAGCTCAGGGAAGGCCTGCGTGGCGGTCTTGCAAACTCAGAGACCTAAAGGAACCACCAAGGATGGTCTGAAATTAAACTTTAACTAAAAGCAGTGAAGGTGGGTAATTACATCCTAGGCCGGTATCTTCACTGACAAGGTCAACCTTTAGCTTAACTGAGCCTATCTGTCTTTTTGCATCTAATAACATACCCTTGAAATGTCTGGGTAACTTGTAACTTCCCTTTTTCTGGACCCCTTGGGGCACGTCCTAATGTGCTGGGCACTAGGACGGATACCACAGATTCCTTTATTGTTATCATGTTAATTGTTCCCGAACCCACCTCACCATGTGTCTATCATTTTACTTTTTATCCAATCCCAGGGGTTTCCCTGCGTTGCTTTCTCCCGCCTCTCTAGTCTATCACCAATGGATTTCATGTAAGCACCTATGTCCCTTTCCTTTGATTGCAATGTATAAATACAGATGTAACCCGCCTCGTTGAGGTTCTGCTTCCCGGCATATGTCGACAGTGTGGCTCAAATAAACTCACAAAAATTCCTTACAGGTTTCAATGGTTTTTTTACGTGGACGCAAGTTACCACTCAAACTTGTGTTGGGTTTGGAACCAAGTAGCCACCAAAACCTCCCAGACCCGACACGGTCGGTCTCCCCCTTAATTGATCGGCTCTCCCTTCTGGCCTAGACAATCCCTCGCGTCTTTACTTCATGGCAGGAGCCATTATTTGGCCGCGAGCGGGAGACATCCTTCAGAAAGGCGTCTGAAACCTGCCATGGAGGGTGCGGAGAGAAGGCCATCGCCACTCTCGCAGTGACACACGCACAAAAGCTCCTGCGGACACAAATAAGAAAAGTTGAGCCCTTCGCCTGGTGTAATTCACTTCCTTTATTGACCGGGGCTCTCTCTCCCCGAGCCCCCGATGCCTTTGCAATTGTCAGCGGTTCGGAGACCCCTGGCATTCAGCATGATTTGTAATGTAAATTACATAATTGTACTTTCACATATTTTAACATCAAATGAGATGATTGACTACAGAGTCGGAGCTGTCTACAGGTGGGGGTCAATTACCATCTGAATGATCGCAGTGCCGCACAAGAATAGCATAGCCACTGAGCGTGACATATTTTTATCTCTATGCATTTCAATGAAGTCGGGCTGGTACATAAAAGGTTATCACCTAGGAAACATATTTTCCTAAGCACAAGTTAAACATGCAAGTGAGATCAGCAAAGATATTCAATTTAGCCAGTCAACCCTAACCTATTAATATTTTAACAAAATCCAGTGAGGATAATTTTTTTTTCTTTGATCCCATTTCATGTGAGCAGCCAGGAAAGGGAAGAAAAATTAAAAACAAAATAGTCAAGCATACAGAATGGGGTTCTGTATTAAGTGGGCTATTTAATGTTTCTGGCATTTCATCGCCCGGGGGGGAATGTGTAGATGGATTTAACAATCAAGAGCTGTGTTCCCTTGGCCACAAGTTCGAGAAACATAAAATAATCTATACTTCCAAGCTGACAAATTGTACCTGACACACAGCTTCATCTCACCGGGACGCCGGAGATCGGCATTAATCATACGTTACAGGGAGCAGAGGAAAAGGTAAATCAGGCCAGGCTGGAAAGCGAGACGGAAGGTCTTCGGGCCAAGATTTTAATCAATAACGTGGGATGATAACCAGAAGCTATTGTTCTGATCCTCCGATACGAAACGGAACGCACGCACCACACAGAGCGACCCGGGGCCCAGTCGGCTCCCAGGAGGCCTTGGGAGAACCAAAACCAGTTGGACAGCTCAGCGGCCCTGCGTGACGGAAGATAACACGCAAATGATTTGTTTGCGAAGGGACAGACTCCAGCCATCCTTCAAGTCGCGCATTCCCGAGCCTCTGCCATTGCCCAAGGCCTAGGTCACGGGCTCTGCTTGCTTGGGTTTCCTTGTGTAGGAGGTGTCTTCTGGTTGTGTGTGTCCGGCATTCATTCATGCTGCTTCTAACGACGCCTCCATTTTCCTGGGGACCCTCCCTTCTCCCACCATCAGTCCCTGTGTTTTGGGTGGTGTTGGCTTCATAAACATGACTGGAGAGAGAGAGAGAGAGAGAGAGAGAGAGAAAGAGAGAGAGAGAGATCATTTGCCTCCCATACACCTGTGCAGGAAGCAGAGCTGGAATTATTATATTCAGCTTCCAGGTGGGAAACTGAGGTTCCGAGTAGGTAAGAGTCTTGTCCGAGGCCACCGTGATGCTGGCGATTTCCACCAGGACCCACAGCCTCTAGGGGTCACGAAGAGCGCAGGTATCTTCAGCCTCTCCTGACCGTGTTAGACACCTGTGTGCCAATTCCTCAGAACTGTGGGTCTCCGAGGGTGGTCCCTGGTCCAACAGCCTCAGCGTCACCTGGGAACGTTCCAGAAATGCAAGTTTCTTGGGCCCGATCCTCGACCTTCTGAAGCAAAATCTGGAAAGGAGATGGGGGGCTGAGGGGACGGGAGGCAGAGGACCTGTGTTTTCACAAGCTCCGGGTGAGCCATGCCTCTCCCATAGAAGGTGGTGGAGATGTGTGCGTGTGCTGGAAGGGTGGCTTTGAAATACAGGCACTGAACATTCCAACTCATCGCCTGGGAATTCCATTTCGTGAAGGCCAGAGTCCAAAGCCATGAAAAGCGGACTATGATTCAAAGCCGGCCCGGTGGCGGTGGCTCGGAGAACCCCGGAGAAAAGACTCACTCACTCTCACACATGGGCCTGGCCCCCGTTTCTCTGCCAGTCACTCACCACGGGTGCAGAATGGAGCCCCGCTCGGCCGCTGTGCGGCTGATTACACTCTGGGACAGGCGGCCAGTTCCTCTAATCCTGTAATCTTTGGGAAACAAAGGGCCAAAGTCTCCTGGATGTCTGGGGGAAGCAGGGGCGCCCCGAGGGGTTCTGGTTTCATCTGCTCGAAGCCAGAGTGAGGATGAAAGTGTCTGTGTGCCCTTGCTACCCCCCCCCCCACACACACACACACAGGCTCCCTCCCAGATGCTGCTGGGAGACATATTAATATGCAAAGAAAACAAACCTCGCCAGGAAGACGGAAAGTACAGAGAGTCGGTGATTAGTCGAGTTAGGGGAGCAGGAATGCACCCCACACTCAGATGCACCCCTGGGCCCACCGAAAAGCAGGCTGCCCCGGAGAGGATCCGACAGCCCAAGCTCACCAGGCTGTCTGCTGGTGCAATGGCTCACACAGCAAATCTGTTTGCAAGGGCCGCAGGCGCGGAGGATGCTGGGAAAAGATACAGACAAAAGGGAGAAAATTGCAGGGGCAACCCTTTCGGACAGAGTTGAAAATGACACGCCATGACATAAACCAAGGATCTTTGCAAATTGTGGCTCTCGGGTAGCTCTTGGGCCCAGGAGAATTGAATGCACCCTTGGCCTGGTGCACCAATTTCACCTTAAAGGTGCATTTGTGGCCACTAAACTGATATCAGGAAATGTCATACAAAAATTCTGGATCGCCCCGTCTCGGAAAAATAGCAGAGAATCTGGCCGCACTGGGTCCGCCTCTCCGTGTGAGTCCCCCAGGTCCAGCCCACTGCCTTTTTCATGCGACTCCCTGACCTCAGCAAGCCCTCGTTTAAGCAGACCCTGACTTTGCACCAGTTAGTCTTCGGCTACGGCAAAGCTGTTATCTCCTGGGCAGGTACTGTCTGGGGAGCGTGTGGCCTCGGGACACGGACACAAAATTGGGGCCTCGAGAGAGAAGCCACGCAGAAGTCTAAGATGAAGGACCCCGTAGGCGTGCGCCTTCTCTGCCAATAAAATCAAATGGGAAATGTCGTTATCTACACAATGACCGTTAGGAAGAAAAGAGAACCAAATCGTTTAAAAATGTCTGTACTCATCGATGGGTTGGTTATCTGCTTCCCTACGTGACTCTAAGGCACAGGAAGGCGGGGGCTGTGTTCCGGTCATTGGTGTGTGTCCAGTGCCTAAAACGCCTAGTGCACTGTGGGTAGTTTTCTTTCTTTCTTTTTTAATAAATGTTTATATTGATTTCAGAGAGGAAGGGAGAGAGAGAGAGAGAGAGAAACATCAATGATGAGAGAGAATCATTGATCGGGTGCCTCCTGCACGCCCCCCACTGGGGATCGAGCCCACAACCCGGGCATGTGCCTTCGACTGGGAATGGAACCCTGATCTCCTGGTTCCTAGGTCAAGGCTCAACCACCGAGCCACGCTGGCCGGGCCATCATGGGTAGTTCCATGGAGACGTTACTTAATCTAGGCCTTGTTCTGAGGACATTCCGAGTATTAAGAGTCAACCAAGGTGCCCGCTGTTACCCAGCTGGTCAGGGACAAAGGGGCAGGCTGCCCCCAGGCCCGACCAGTGCACCCTCCTGCCTCGTCCCCAAGCTTGTGTCATGGCTCCAACTCCTGAGCTGGAACGAATAGACAAAAGCTCCCTGAGCCAGCTCGGGCCTCTCATCTCTTTCTGCTGCAAGGTAGAGCTTGCTGGATTTGAGTTATGAAAATTATTATTTCTCAGAGAGTAAGAGCAGAGGAGCTGTTCAAGAGGCCCTGGGATCCCATAAAAACGCAAGAAGTCAGCAAGTTAAAGGCCCTCTCGGGCTCTCTTCCTCTTTCTGTTTCCTCTTAAGCCTGTCGCTCAGCCTTTATAGGTTCCCGTTCCTCCAGCTGTAAAAACTGGGAAAGGACTTTCTCCCACCTCCTCTCCACGGGAACGTTTGAAGGCGAAATGGATCGGAGGAAAACTCAAAACACGTCTTTCTCCATAATAACACAACTTACTTTCCAAGTTTAAAACGTTGCTTTCCATTCATTATCTCGCAGGCATCCTCCCCCCACCCCCCCAAAGATCCCTGTTAGCGGGACAAAGAGAGGGAAGTTGTATCGCTAAGCAAACATCACGAAGTTTACCAACAGTGGGACAGACCCTTCTTCTAGGCCAAGGGTAATAGCCGAACAACAACTACAGGGACAATGGGACGTCATAACAGACGGGCTCTGTGAAGAATGGGGGAGGGGTTCAGACAGGCACATTATCAGCCACAGGACCAGGCAGGATGCCCTACAATAAGGAGGGGAAGCAGGCTGCCCAGAGTCTGTGCAAGCCAGGAGCAGGCTAAGAGAGAGGTGAGGGCCGAGTAGCCAGGTGAAGGGCATGTGCCAGGTGGTTCCAGGAATATTCCAGAAACGGCAGGCGGGAAGGCTCTCTGTGCTGGAGTGGAGACCCTGGCAGAGAGGAGAAGGGACAGGAGAGCTGAGACCCTCCAAGCCAGGCTAAGGACTTCGCTTATATTTTTAAACAATTGGAAGCCCAGGAAGATTTCTTAGTGGGAAGGACTTGGGCACTGGAAGTAGTGAGTCCTGGGTTCAAATCCTGCAGCTGTCTCAGTCTGTTTCCACATCTCAATGTCTTGTTGGTTTGATTGAGTTGCAGTTGGAAAGAGGGTGGGTCTGGCCCTCAGCACACAACAGCCACCACCCGGATCCCCCAGAGGCTGGCTGGACTGGCGCCAGGAGAGGCGGGCAGAGGAGAGGAGAGGCTCTGAGAGGCCCCACCACGAGTTCACCAGTGATGGGAAACGGAGCATCATTCCCCCACACGGTCCCGGGAAATCCAGAAGTATCTCGATCCGGCCATATGGGGGTGTTTCACTCTTTGGTGCTAATTGGGTTCCAGTGTTTTATACAAAGAGCTCTCTCTCTCTCTCTTTCTCTCTCTCTCTTCAGACTCGCACCAGGCCCATCACTGGGGAAACAGTCCCTCACCAGCTGATCATTCCACCTTCTGCATCACCTTTCAAGGGTGTCTTTGAGGCTTCTCTTCCCGGCTGGTTCAGGCGAGTCTTGTGTGAATGGATAATCGCCTCCCTGCCCCTCGCTGACCACGCGGTTCCATAGCCAGTCTTCTTATGGGGAGAGGCCGGTCTATGGGTATTATTATTTTTTGAGAGCTAGCTATAGTCGAGGAGACAGAGTCATTCAAAAGGGAACGGGCAGCTATTCACCATTAAAGGGAGGGAGATAAATCATTGTTTTTTAATTCATTATTTATCGCCTGTTCAATTCCAACATCTTTCTGGTCGCGCTCAGACCTTCAGCCACATTTAAAGAGGCATGTAGGGAAAACTTCAGATTCTAGCAAAGGAATATACAGTGAGGAGGGAACCTCCCTCGCACCCTGTCCTGCAGGATCCCATGACAACCACCAGTACCAGCCTCCTGCCTCTTTCTATAGATACAACAACATGCATAAGCAAGCAAATTGCATCATCACCTTTCTAAAAAATAAAAAAACACAAATGCACACAAATATTTTGCTGTTTTATATAACAACTAGAGGCCTGGCGTATGGGGATCGGCCCCAAACCAGCTCTCCGACATCCCCCGAGGGGTCCCGGATTGCGAGAGGCTGCAGGCCAGGATGAGAGACCCCACCAGTAGTGCACAATCGGGGCCAGGGAGGGCCATGGGAGGGCTCCAGTCCCTATCGGCTGGACCCCGGCAGCAAGCTAACACTACCAGTGGGAGTGTGTGCCCCCTGGTGGTCAGAGCGCATCATAGCGACTGGTTGAAGTGTCGGACACTGAGCATATTAGGCTTTTATTATATAGGCTATATTTTAAGCATCATACCTTATCCATACATATAGATCTGCCTCGTTCTTTTCAAGGGCTACCTAATGTTCCTTTGCATCGATGCACTATGATTTATATGACCAGTTCCCTATCGATAGACATTTAGGTTGTTTGCAATCCTTTGCTCATCTAAGCATCTCTGTGCCAACCTATTTGTGCAAATATGCAAGTGCATTTGGAAGGAAGATCCTTAGAGCTGGAATTGGCAGATCCAAGACATAAATGTGACTTAACTATTATATTGTTAAATGCTCCTGCAAGAAGGTGTGCCAATTGGCACTCCAAATCTAGGGCCCTGATTTCATTCGATCCACTTGACAGAGAGAGGAAGCGATGAGGCCCAGAGAGAGGAAGCGATGAGGGGTTTTTTTATAAGTAGCACAGCCCAGACTTGAATGGACCCAGAATCTCTGATGCTGTTGGCCACCCCTCCATCGGGCCCCAGCTGTTCTGCTGTCCCCTGCCCAGCCCCTCTTTGTAGGAAACTAAACCAAGGGGCCCTGGGGTTTGGCATCTCCACCCAGGCCAGCTCTGGGGGAGCAGCTGTTCTGCTAACAAACACTTCCACGGTGACTGGCACAGGCTGTCATCTCGGAGGGCTGGCTCAGCAGCCGAGTCCAAAGAGTAAATGGACCGTGGAAGCTGAATGACCAGCCCAGCCCGTGGTGGTTTTTAAATGATAGATTTTTAAGTAGAGCTAACTATAGAGCAATTAAGAAATGGCTCCCCGTTCTACCCCAACGAACAAAGCAGCTGAACTGGAGCTAAGGCAGCCCGAGCACGTGCATGTGAAATGGGGGGGTGCCCAGAGGGAGTGGCTTGGGGTCCAACCCAAACTGCGGGGCCCCAGTTTCTCTGGCACAGCCCACACATTCCTGCCTCAGGGCCTTTGCACGCGCTGTTGCCAACTGCCATGTCATTCTTCTCTTGGCTGACGCTTTTTCTTTCTTTAAAGGACAGGCCTCCCTAGACTCCCATTTGCCCAGTTCCTAGCTCACTTTTTATCCTTTCTCATGGCTTTTATGACAACAGGCCTTTTTTTTTTTTTTTCATGTATTTCCATTTGTTTAGTCTGATTCCCCACTAGAGCCCAAAGTCACCATTTCTTCATCTGCACCATTGTTATAATAATCACTCTAGTCTGCCTTTACTCGAAGGAGAATTGAGAAACGGAAGGCCAACCAGGGGCCTCTTTCTCCTTTGGAACTTCTCCGTGATGGTCAGTTGTAGGTGTCAACTTGGCTGGGCCATAGCCCTGGTTATCCGATCAAACACCAATCTAGATGTTCCTGTGAAGGGACTCTGTAGGTGTGATTAAAGTCCCTAATCAGTTGACTTGAACTAAGAGAACCTATCTTACATCAGCTGGGTGGGCCTGGTCCAGTCAGGTGAAAGGCCTTCAGAGCATAGTGGGGGCTTTCCGGAAGAGAGGAATCCTGCCTACGGACAGCAGCTCCTGTCCATGCCTGAGAGGGCCAGCCTGCCCTTGTTGACCGCCTGTCCTACGGAGTTAGGACTTGCCTAGCCAGCCCCGCCATCCTATAAGCCCACTGACCTCCTTGCAGTAACTTTCTATTATATGTCTTCTACTGGCTCGGTTTCTTTGATTGAACCCTGGCTGATACACCTTCTAATAAACTTCTTTGGTGTGTGGGTTGTTTGTTTTTTTCTCCTTAATTTAGTCGGTTTCTGTTACTTATTCACCAAGTCACAGGACCCCCACTTCAACTTCTCTCTTGAGGCTGTCCCCAGCACTCTTCCTGTAGAAACCGAGCAGGGAGAAGGTCAGCCATGACCTCCACCCCCACCAGACATGGGGTCCTTGCTTACCAAGGCCTCCTCCTTCCAGAGTTGGGGGCCCCACCAGGATACGATGAATAACTAACTCGTTCTATCAGCAACAGGCTGTGAGGTCAGGCAGGTCTGGGCTCCCGCCTCTGTGCCCTGTGACCGGGCTCAGGATGTGTCAGGGGCCCTGAAATATTCATGAACAAATGCTTCAGTGATTGCAACAGCTGCACAAACAGAGAGGGGCCCAGAGGGGAAGCGGGAAGGCCGGGGACCTGGAGCCGTCATGTCGTCTTCTCACCTGTTCTCAATCGCTTTACGCACAGGAAGATTTTGGGAAATCCCAAGGAAGTCTGCTAGCCAGACAGTGAGACAGTGCTGGGCCTCAGGCGGGAAGCTGCAGAAACCCAGGGGCCAGGGTATCAGCATCCCCTGGGTGGCGGTGGTGGGGGTGGTGGTGGTGGTGGTGGTAAAATACAGCTCGCTCAGTAGGTCTGGGGTGGGGCCTGGGGCTGGCATTTTAACAATGGGTGCTGATGCTATAGGTCAGGGGACCTTACTGCTCTACAGAATTAAAGCAACAGCTCAAAAAGAGGAAAGCAGAGACAGTGGCTGATGTACCCGCCTAAAAGCAGCCAGAAGCTGGGGCCAGAGCAGGGAGAAGCCCCTGCTAGAGATGCTGTGTCTGTGTAGGAAAGGAGCTGGGAAGAAGTACTCTGCCTTCCCTCTCCTCCCGCCTCTGCTTGCCTCCTGGGCTTCCCATTGGCTGAAGCCTGAGGACAATGAAACTCCCAGAAGATGCAACACACAGAAGCCCGCTTCCTTCCTGGAGCCCAGAGCAGGGAGAGATGGGCAGAGAGGGATGGGGCAGGACAGCGCCAAAGGCAACACAGGGCTCATAAATGTGCCCTTTCGTGGTCGGGGGACAGTTGTCACTGGACATAGTACATCCCAGCTTCCTGGGACAGCGCCAGTTTAGACCCGTTGTACAGTTCAGGGCACTGATGCCAGGGATGGTCACATGGGTGGATTCAACCAGTGAGCACAGGCATACCTAACACACATGTAGACAGGTGCACCTGTGTGGTTTACAAACGGCACTTTTCTGTGACACAGCAATAAATAACTTGATTGTTTGTAAGCAGCCAAGTCACACCACTTCCGGAAGCTATCAGCTTAGCTGAGACAAGAGCGAAGAGAATCACTATTTCACGAAGCGCCCGAGGGTGTTCGTCAATACCCCCTAACCCAGGAAACAGGACAGGAAACAGGACAGCAGGGACACCCGGCCTGTGACCACGAAATCCCCCGAGGAGGCTGTGAGGAGCCAGACAGATTAAAACCTCCCCTACCTACTTGCCTTATCTGTTCAGCCAACTCCCCCCACATCTCGCCTGCTCTTTGCGCCCGACACCTAGCGGGATCTTTGAAATTTGTTTTCCCCTCTCAGCCTGCTGTGTTTTTAACGTCTGAGTGAAGGAACAAAGGGAGGGGAACACCAGACAAGATGGCTTCATTCCTCCGACGAGCGGTGGTGCAGCCCAGCTCCGGCTCAGCCAACAGAAATGTTTTAAAATTCCGCCCTTGCACGAAACAAGTGCGGGTGCAGCCATCAAGTCCAAAGCCGGGCCCCGCTTCTGTCTTTCATTGGGTGACATGAAAGGCCTCCGCATCAATCATTAACAACCTATTAACACCAGCAGCCCAGCGGAGCTTTCCTGGTCTGGTCAACCGCAGGGGAAGGAATTCCTGTGGTCCAGCTGGCCGGCAGGCCGCGTGACCGGCCAGGGCAGGCTGTTTGCAGCTCTGAAAGGACCTGCTGACTCCCCTTTCATCTCTCTCCGGGTAACGGATACCCGGTAAGCCTGCTTTCCTCCTCCCCCACTGCAAACCTATCCACCTGCCTCCACGGCTTCTGGCGTGGGGAGATGCTTGCTCCAACCCTGGCGGTATTGATTGTGTGCGACTGGCACACAGGGCTGGGAGGTGTCCACTCGGCATGAGGACCACACACAGCTCAGGCCTGTTTCACCCACACGCGTCGGGGCGGGGAGGGTCTTGAGGGGGCTTGAGAAGGCAGTTGTCTGCCTGGCGTTTCTGAGTCTTGCGTTTGATTGCTTTAGATCGGAAGCAACACCGGTCAACAGGAAGAGCTTTTGCTAGTCAACGTGAACCTGGATTTTAATTTTTTTTAATTAAAAAAATTTTTTTAAATAGATTTTATTATTGACTAGAGACCCAGTGCACGAAATTCATGCACTTGGGGAGGTCCCTCAGCCCAGCCTGCTCCCTCTCGCAGTCCGGGAGCCCTCAGGGGATGTCGGACTGACAACTGACTCCCGGGGAGCAGGCCTAAGCCATCAGTCAGACATCCTTAGCACTACCACCACTGAGCCCAGCTTCTGGCTGAGCAGCACTCCCCCTGTGGGAGTGCACTGACCACCAGGGGGCAGCTCCTGCATTGAGCGTCTGCCCCCTGGTGGTCAGTGCATGTCACAGCGACCGGTCTTTCTGTTGTTCAATTTGCATATTAGCCTTTTATTATATAGGATAGTGTTACAGCTATCTCCCATTTCCCACCTCTCACCCCTTCCTCCCAGCCTCTACCCCATTGCCTGTGTCCATGGGCTATGCATAGAAGTACATACGTTCTTTGGTTTATTTCTTCTTGTCCCCATAACCCGAGCCTGGTTTTTTAAATAGCTCGGGTGGCATGAACAAGACACATCCGGGAACCTCACAGACCTGGAGAGTCGGACCCTAGTCTTGATGTTGGCACTGATTCATCAGCTGACCTTGAGGAAGTCACTGGTCTACGCTGGCCTGGTTTCTTGGCCTAGAAATGACAGGCTTGACGTTCTCTAGACCTTTTGATCAATCACAAAGCTCTGTGACAGCTCTGACACTGCCTTACACCCTCAGTGCGTCTATCTCCTTGTCTTGCAAATGGGGACATAAGACCATAAGACTGGCCTTTCCTTCCTCAAAGAGCCGCTGAGCGGGTCAGGGATGGAGAAGCAACTTAAAGGACACTGGAGGGGTAAGAGATGAAAGCAGCAAGGGCTTTAGAGCAAACTGCATGCAGGTGAGTGGGTGGATTCCCGGCCAGCATCTCAGGCCCGACAGCACGTAGAGTGGATCTTTCTCCCTATGCTACTGTGAGCTTCATAAGAGAAGAGATCGCCTGGCATCCACGTGGTACCTAGCTCAGGAGCTGGCATCCAGTAACTATTCACGATGGTGGGCTGAATGAATAGTTAAGCGCAATGGGCAGGAGATGAATGAGCACATTTACATGAAGTCATAAGATAGAGTGTTGACCTGTGGACTCAAGGGTCCCAGGTTCAATTCTGGTCAAGGGTACATGACCAGGTTGCAGGCTCGATCCCCAGTAGGGGGCATGTAGAAAGCAGCTGATCAGTGATTTTCTCTCATCATTGATGTTTTCCCCTCTCCTTTCCTCTCTGAAAACAATAAAATATATATATATTTTTTTAAAGAAATGAGGAAGGAAGATATTATATATACCACCTGCTGATTCCTCTGCCTCATTTTATCTCATCATCCCAGTATCAATTATTTTTTTTCTGCCTTTTTAATTTTTTTGAACTACAAAAGTCAATATTCTCAGACCCAGATGGTAACCTCTAAGCCTGCCAACGAGACAGGATTAACGAGCACCAGCATCCCAGTTTGGAGACTAGACCTTCTATTTCTACACCCAACCTGCCTTTAGCACAATCTCTATTCCCACCCTCACCCCTTCCTACTCACAGGATAGCTGCCCTTTAGAAGGAAAGGAGTCTGTCTTCATCCCTGTATTCCTGCGGCATATAATTATCGAGGGGCCACAATATCTCAGGCATTATACTGGGTCCAGGAGCTCGAAGAATGAATCAGACACGAAAATTAGTCAGGGAAGGCTGGATCACGCTGCAAAAGCAATCTCGGAAAAATAAAGCAGTGAGTTGACATCTCGTTCATGCTGCACGGCCACCACCGGCCAGCAGGGGGCGCTGCTGTTTGGAGTCTCTCAGAGACCTGGCAGGACAGGTGCCTCTGCATTGGGCCATAGTGTCAACGAGATGTAGGCAATCATGTACTTGTTCTTTAAGCTTCCCCCGCTCTCACATGTCATCCCCCACGCCTGACTTAAATGGGGTCAAAGTTCGGATGCGGGAACGCACACTTTGCCGGGTTCCATAACGAAGGCATCCAGTTTGGCCAAAAAAAAAAAAAAAAAAAAAAGCTGACCGTCAACACACACCACCCCCCGGGCCCTGGCTCCTCGTACGTCTCAAAAGGAAATCTTCGTGGATTTGGGGTGCAACCCTAAATCCAGTGACTGATGTCCTCTGGGGCGGACACAGAGAGACACGCAGAGAAGAAGCCACGGGGAGACAGGGGCAGAGAGGAGAGTGATGCGGCCACAAGCCGAGGAACGCCTGTGGCCACCAGAAGCTGAGAGAGGCAAGGGACGGTCCCCTGGAGCCTTCGGAGGGAGCACGATCCTGCTGATCCCCTGGATGCGGACCGCCCAGCCCCCTGAAGAGTGAGAGGATGCATTTCTGGTGTGTTAATCACACCGCCTGTGATTGTTAGAGCAGCGCTGGGAGGCTCATACAAGGGGGCTCTTGACCAACAGGTATTTCAACCTTTAACAACTTGAACTGCACAACCACAGCCTATCCGCCCCGATCTGGTGCAGCCTCCTTCTGTCCAAGATGAGAAACTGGAAGCCGGGGTTAGCCATGGGTCTGAGGGGAAGGGTCTGAGAACACAGGGGAAGACGTCCCTTCTCTCGGTCCCCTGCTCCTTTCCCCGCCCCCGTGCCCAGCCCCTCGGATCTTTGGGTCTGGCTTCCCCAGCCACCCCGGGCCACCCGGCCTTGTTTGGCTGCAGGAACCTTTGCCAAAACCCATATTTAGTTGTTGAAAGTTCCTTGCCCGGGCGCCTCTGAAGTTAATGATGGAATCTTTGAAAATGACATGAGAAGCCAAACATACGCAGAAGACATGAAACCACCTCGCGCCCATCTGTTGGCGCGCGCTCCACCTCAGAGCTCCCATTTCGCATGTAAAACAGAAGATGTGATTTATAATTCATATCTCACCGGTGCACCCCTGATGGAAGCGAACCGCTTTGATGAAATGCTGGTTTCATGCGAGTGGAACACCCTGCCCAAATCAGAGAGTCTTTAGAACCCTAACTCCTCTGCTGCCACTTTGAAGTAGAAACATTTGTACCTTATGTGCTTTCCTAAAAAGAAGAAGAAAAAGAAATACATGTACTCGCCAACATGCATGTGGTGGAAATATAAAAACATTGATGTGGGAATCGGCAGCGAGATGTAATTACTGCTGTAAGCATTGAAAATATTTATAGACGCGGATCTCATGCTGAAGACCTGGTTCCAGTAACTCTCCAAAGACTGCAAAATTCATACTTTGTTTTTCTTGGGACTAATTTAATTTATTTGCAACCTACAACACATGAAGAACCAGATCAAAGAGCGTCAACTTTCCATCGCCTCAGCTAATGATCTAATAAAGTTGTCCTGAGTAGAGAGAGGCTTGCGCATAGATGTGTATGCCTTTGATTGGCTGAAGAGGGGAGAGAGAGCCAGAGAGAGAGAGAGACAGAAAGGGAATGAGAAATAGAAATTTGGAAGACAATTCCTCCCATTCTCACGGGAACGACTAGAAAATATCTGTTATGATACAACAGAAATATCAGACAACCAAGTTAAATCCCTTGATTATTTCCCCTAGTGACAAAATCAGCCAGTTTGTCAACATCATAATCAATACCATTTATTGGCAGGTGTTCATAGAGTCCCCCAGTGCCGGGCACCGTTCCAAAGGCTGAGGGTTTTGTGATAAGCAAGACAGATGGCTCCTATCCTTGTAGAACATAGAAGCCAGTGAAGAATCCAAGACCAAACTATCTATGTATATAAAAGCCTACACAACTGGCTGACCGGCTGGTAGCTATGACACGCACTGACCACCAGGGGACAGACACTCAACACAGGAGTGGAAACCACAGGCATGGAAACATGGAACAGACTGATGAATCTCAGAGGGAAGGGGGAAGGGTGAGGGCGGGAAGATATTAACCAAAGATCTTATATGCACACTAGAGAGCCGGTGCATGGATCCCCACAGGCCAGGCCAAGGTGGGGTCCCTCGGCCTGGCCTGTGGGATAGGGCCAAAACCGGCTCTCCAACATCCCCCGAGGGGTTCTGGATTGTGAGAGGGTGCTCGCCAGGCCAAGAGACCCCACCAGTGCATGAATCATGCACCAGGCCTCTAGTTACATATATAGCATGCCTTTATAACATCTGTAATGAACCATTTACAAGCAGAGAACAATTTAAACATAGAGGGGATAAAGGCTATGCTATTTTTGACTGGGAAGACTTTCCTGGAGAGGTGACATTTGAGCGGTGACCTGAATTGAAGTGAGGGAGACGATCATGCCAAGACCTTGGGGAAGAGCAATTCCAGGCAGGAGACACAGCAAGTGCAAAGGGCCTGAGGTGGGAACAAGCTCACGTGGCTTGAGGAAGAGCAAGAAGGTTGTGGTGGCCCCGAACACATCCGTGTCCTGTGTGCAGAAGAGCGAGGGAGCAGAGTCCCGCTGGCCCACTGGACTCGTAGCACGAGTCAGAAGTCACCTTCTGTTCGCCTAAGCCTCTGAGATCAGGGGATTATTTGTTACTGCAGCATAACCTAGCCCTGTGGTCGGCAAACTGCGGCTCGCGAGCCACATGCGGCTCTTTGGCCCCTTGGGTGTGGCTCTTCCTAAGCCTTAGGGGCACCCTAATTAAGTTACTAACAATGTACCTACCCATATAGTTTAAGTTTAAAAAATTTGGCTCTCAAAAGAAATTTCAATCGTTGTACTGTTGATATTTGGCTCTGTGGACTGATGAGTTTGCCGACCACTGACCTAGCCTATCCTGCCCCCCCAGAAAAGAAATGAGAAGAAGGCGTGCCTGGGACCTACTGGAAGGAATTCGATGGAAATGACAATTCTCTGAGAGCCCAGCGCTCCGTCTCAGGCTGTTTGCAAGCACAACTCCGCACTCCCAGGGAGTCCTGGCTCCTGTCCCCTCCAAACTCACTCTGATGTGATTCCGTGTGACATGAAGAAGAGTGGATCTGTGTTCGGCAAACGTGGCCTCTAATGGCAGCCAAGAGCTTTGAAGAAGAAAAGCCCCCCGTGAGTGCTCAGCATTATCATTCCGAATCAGATGTCAGTCTGCACTTAAACAAAGGCGCGATTCAACGGCCTTGTCATTGCTTTATGATACGACCATCAGACATTCTCACAAGGGTCAAGTCCTGACGGGAATATCTAGCTCCTCGGAGGAGCAGAGAGTTCTTGGCATGACCTGGAGGATGAGCCAGGAGCTGAGAGACAAGGTGCTAAGTTGGCAGCGGGCTCCGTGGGCAAGAGCGGCCACATCGAAGCCCATCCTGGACTCAGTGTAGCAGTCGCTCAGGGAACCCAAAAATACAGAAGTGGGGGCACCGGTGGGAGGGAGCCAAGGCCCCAGCGTCCGTGCGTGGTCAGGTCAGACGGAGACACCCCATCCTGGACATAAAGAAACGTGATGGATCAGACACTCCCGCCGTGGACACTGCAGGGGTTGGCAAACGAAGGCTCACAGGCCAATGCCAACCTGCCCGCCACGGGTTTTTGTGATCTAAGAGCTTTTAATACTTGGGGCAAACACGGGTATCAGAGACCCTATATGGCCCACAAAGCCTCAAATGTGTACTAGAATCAATATGGCAAATTAAGACTTCCCTGGGCACCCCTTCCCACGCCCCGACGTGCACACCGGAAGGGTGAGGAAGAGGCGTATCTAAGTGGCATCTATTGGGCGCCTTGTAGGTTCCAGGCGTCAGCGAAGCCCTTCCTGGTTATTATCTTATTGAGTCACCGCACAGCCTCCACCGTGGAGATGAGGAGGAAAGGGGGGCCTAGGGATGAAGCGATGTGGCCAAGGCCATATCGTTAGACACAGACCTGGGTGCCTGATGCTCACCCGTTCCAAGCTCCTTGTTTTGTGGATTCGAGACACAAAGCAGCTGAGTCTTGGGGAGGCCGGGAGCAGCCGGGGTTAACGCTGCAGACCCTCTCCTACCCCTCCACGGAGACTGACCCAACTCTGCTGGCCCTCCCTGCCCCCCACACTTCCAAATCCTCGGGGTCCACCAGCCCAGCCCAACCCCGCCCGGTTCCTCTCCCCTCCTGACCTTGTGCTTCAGCCACCACTGTGCCTGTGAGTGAGGACGGCTCCAGCTGAAACCAAGGGAAGAGAAAACGAACTCGGTATGATCTGAGCGAGGCTAGCCCAAGGCCCCTGTTTCCCCTCCACGTTATCTGGGAAGCTCTGGGCCACGTGGGGAGCCGGCGTGGGGCCTTTAGATGGTTGCCTTTTGCAAGTAAGAAGCAGACGGAGGCCAGGAGGCGCCTCACCTCACAGCAGCGGGTTTCCCATCACGCTGGAAACAAATGCAGGGAGGACCCAAGGAAGAAAGAAGGCGAAGAAGGAAGAGAGAGACCACCGCTGTTGAGAGAGCTTTAAGGACAACGAGACCCTTTAAAAGTCACAACGGGACATGGGAAAGAGCTTACAAACTCCGGCAAGGCAGCCCTGGGCTGAGCGGCTGGGTCTGCAGGAAGTCAGCCTGAGCCAGGGCCCTCCCCCCACTCAGCTGAGCCCACTCAGGGTGGGCATTCCAGGCCTTTCTCTACGCACCTGAGCTGGGCATTCTGAAAGCCGGGACCGGAGGCCGCCGCCCGCCAAGTTTAGACTCCAGCGTACCTGTCACTTTCACCAGCCGGGGCACCAGGCCTGTAAATACCCTCTGAGACCCTTATTTGTATTTGTGGTTCAGCTTGTGACGTGTGCCCGAAGATCCAATTAATCTTAATCGCTCTCTCTCTCTCTCTCAAACTTTTAATTGCACTGAGGTGGGAGGCTAATGTTTGCTCGCTGAGGGATGTTTTTTTGTTTTATTTGCCAAAATCATCTTGGGTTTCTGCTGTAGCACCTGTAGTTCTGGAACATTCCAAGGTACCAACTGAAGATCAAAGCTCTCATCTCATTGCAACACCTTCCTGCCTTCACTCACCACATTGGCCACCAAAAATTATTCAGGAACCATGGAAGAAATAGCAGTGTGTGTGTGTGTGTGTGTATTTTTTTTTCCCTTCCAGAGAGCTGGGGGTGGGGGTGGGGGTGAAGTAAGATATATTAATGTCTTCTCTTAGTTGAATCCTTTATGGCATGATTTTTCTTTTTAGAAATCTTAATATCCCAACAGCTCTATTGTCATTATTTCATAGGCGGTGGAAGTGAGGCTCAGAGGAGTTCATTGACTTGCCCAAGGATGACGTGTTAGTAAGGGACGGAGGCGGGATTCAGCATGGAGCTGTCTGATCTTAAACCTGAACCCTTTCAGATAGTATCCACTTGTACGCATTTTCATTGGCCATATGGCCCCCTGCATGTTCCTTGAAAATGCACTCCTTGAACTTGGCACCTCCCTGGACTTGGACTTGTCAACATTGTCCGCTCTGCCAGCGAAGTCGGAAAGCGAAGGGCTCCTACTGTTGAAATACATACATATGAGCGTGCTCTGCCCTCACACTTATCTCCCCATTCTTGACCTCCACCCTCAACTCCCTCTACAATCGATGCTTCCCCTCCAAATCTTATCCCTGACCACCCTCAGGTCTTCCTCGTCCCAATCATGACACCATCGCTCCTCTAGTGGATCCAGCCAAATGCTTTGGAGGTGACTGTGTCACAAGTCCAGAAATTGTATCCCGGACCCTGCCCTAAGGGCCCGAGGTGTCTGAGTTCATGAGTGTACGGTGAGCAACTGGAAAGAACGTTTGGGTGAGATGGGCCTCCTGAAACCTATCATACAGGGAAGGGTCTTCACAGGAGGATGGATGGGTCTCTGAGAAGAGCGAATGCTTCAGGAAGAGCATTCAAACTTGTAGGAGGAAAGAGAGCTTCCAAAGAGACACCTGGGCTGACATCTGGGCATCAGGGCAAAGCAGGGTCTTGGTGGGGGTTCCAGAGCTGAACACTAGCACAGCACTTTCTATGGGCCTGGTGGTGCTTACGTGTTCTAACCACTGTACATTGATTTCGCTCCCGCGTCAGATTTTCAGGTTGAGGACCAGGGTTTGGTTTGGCACTTCTCAGTGTCAGGGACCCTTATGCCTTCTGTCTCCTTGCTCTGCATCATTCCAGATGACTGCCGGGGCTCCAGGCTCGATGCACAGTCCCAGCCTGCAGGAACGAGGAAGATGTAAGAAAGTATCTCTGGGGGAAGGCACTCTCCAAAAGTGATATATACCACTAACACAGATGCCCACTAATGGGAACGTGGTCACATGATCATACCTAGCTGCAAGGGAAGCTGGACAGCATATTACTCTAGGCAGCCAGGTAGCTGTTTAAAAGCTAGTGGTCTCTTTTATGCAGAGAGAACTGAAAATACATATTAAGGGGATCTGGCCCCACAGATTGAGTAAGCTGACCCAGAATACCCCAGAGAGCCTTGGGACTCGTTTACATGGTGTAATAATTATATTATCTACCAAATAACAAGTTACTCCAAAAACTTAGCAGCTGAAAACAACAAATGCGTGATCTCACACGGTCTCTGAGAGTCTGGAATCTGAAAACATTTTAGCTGGGGAGTCCTGCATCTCTCACAGGCTGCAGTCGACCTGTCAGTGGGGGCTGCGATCATGTAGAGGGTCAGCCGGGGCTGGAGCATCCGCTTCCAGACTTACGCACGTGGTTACTGGCAGGTCTCAGTTCTCCACCAGCTGTCGGTCAGAGGCTTCAGTTCTCTGCCACGTCGGCCTCTCCACAGGCTGCTGACAGCACAGTAGCCTATCTCTAGAGCAGCGGTTCTCAACCTGTGGGTCGCGACGCCTTTGGAGGTCGAACGACCCTTTCACAGGGGTCGCCTAAGACCATCCTGCAGATCAGATATTTACATGACGATTCATCAGTAGCAACATGACAGTGATGAAGTAGCAACGAAAATAATGTTATGGTTGGGTCACCACATGAGGAACTGTATTTAAAGGGCCAGGAGGTTGAGAACCACTGCTCTAGAGCATGACATCCAAGAGAGAAGGGCAGAGAGAAGAAGGGAGAAAGAGAGAGAAAGAGAGAGAGAGCCCAAGATGGAAGCCACAGTTCTTTATTATCCGTCATCAGAAGAGACACACCATCACTTCTGCCACTTTCTTTTGGTCACAGGAACCAACCCTGGTGCAAGGTGGGAGAGGACCACACAAGAGTGGTCCACCCGGAGGCGGGATCCTTGCAGGCCACCTTGAAGGCTGGCCACCCACCCTACGTTTGGGGTGATAAACACGAACAGAGCAGAGGTAGGTAAATAGAGTCATGGGTTAGACACCAGCTAGAGAGAGGGAGATCCTTGATGCCAGGAAGAGTTCACAGGTTCAGGAAGGTTGGCTGGCCCTAGACAGCAGAAGGTCAAAGGCTAAGAAACACAGTAGAGTGTTCCTTATGATTGCCGGATCACCGTGAACTTTCCACCAGTTCCGGGAGAGAGGCGGCTTTCCCAGCCTGTAATACCCAGCACACTACCCACAGTGCTCACAGTTCCAGCCTTCCAGATGCAAGGCTAAGACCCCTGAGCAGATACCGGTAAGCACCCCGGTGCAGTATGGACCCGGGGACGTGAACACACACAGGGCCTTGCCAGCTGCCCAGAGGCCACCGCGCCCCTTCTGAAGTCACTGATGCGGATAAGCCCGTCATTCCGAGACTGGCCGTCTCCACTGGCCCGTTACCTGAACCTGGGGACCCCATACCATGAGGATGGTCCAAGTCATCATAGAGGCAATTAAGTGCTCACCTCCATGGCCAGATGCAGGCCTTTGTGCGTGGCTAACCCGGCTCTTTCTTCAGGGGAAAGACGTCTTTAGTCTCGTTTCCTCCTGAGCCTAGGGGTTACTGGAAGCGGGCTTTGGTAACTCATACACAGAGGCTAATTTGTATGGCCATTGCCCAAAAGTGGGGGGGGGGGGATGGGGCAGGGGGGGAGGGACAATGACACGCAAAGCACATTGCTGGAGACAGTCAGCCATTGAATTCGATCCTAATATTCTAGTCCACGACCCAGCAGTTGCACTAAGGCCTGTTTTTTAAAAAAAAAAAGAAAAAAAACTAGGGGAGGGTGGGGGTGGGGGAGGGTGGGGGGAGAGAGGAGAAAAAACCCACACACATTCTTTCAATTTCTAAAGGGAAATTTGACTCGCGCTGTAGAACAAAGGGCGAAGAAATAGAAGTAAAAGAAAATCAAAGCAAAAGTGATTCGGATTCAAGGGGATCAGATGTTTCATTTATTGCAGGTTGGGGACCTCCAATCAGTCAAATGAAAGGAACATTTGTATTAAAATGCCGAGGAGGCCGCGGAGGAAGCCTTGATGGGCGCGGGAGAGTTGAGTTACAGCCGCGCTGCTGAGAGCTAGGAGCCCGCCTCCCAGGCTATCTGTTCCCAATATTGAAGGTGTGCTGTGTGGCCGCGAACCCGAGATGAAAGGTCGTTGTTTGGACGTCTGGGTCTGGAAGCCAGACGCTGAAATTAGCGTGTGCTCGGGGGATGCCGGACGGGGCGAACACGTAGCCGCTTTATTAAAGGGAAAAGGGGTGCGTGGAACATGGAGGGTCCGAAGCCCCCGTGCAGGCAGGGGGTGGACGGGAATGGTGACAACACCTTCCACCTGACGGGAAGGGACAGGGAAGGGGCACTAGACGGAGTCAGGGGACCAGGGGTGGTCGCTGCGGGATGACTGGGACGTGGCTGTCCGGTGCCAGGCGAACGCGGAGAGATGGCCACTGGAGGCCTGGGTGGATGCGTGAATCTGGCCTTTTCCGTGGGCGGACCCTCCCCTGAGGGCCTGTGTCTTGTAAAAGGAGGGGGTTGGATGGCTGAGGATCCCCCCAGGGGGTTGAGTCCCCCGCAGATGGTTTGGGGTGATAAACGTGACGAGAGCATTAAATCACACCTGTGCACAGAGGGAGGATGGCACCGCTTTTGAACTCTCTTTCAAGCGTTCTGGCTCCCTCTAAGAAAAGGGGCAAAGCCAGGCCGTCTTTAACAACCTCCCCCATAAACCTCGCTTCCTCATAACGAGCGGAGAGAGCCCGGCTCCCAGGCCTCCGCGGGCAACGACATCCAGCCAGTTAACAGGGCGCTGTCTTTCCTTTGGACTCGCTTTTACAATGGCCTCTGGACGGCCAGGGAGAGTCATTTTTTTTTTTTTTTTTTTTTTTTTTACAGAACTGATAGTCTAAGGCAGTGGTTCTCAACCTTCCTCATGCCGCGACCCTTTAATACAGTTCCTCATGTTGTGGTGACCCCCAACCATAAAATTATTTTCGTTGCTGCTTCATCACTGTAATGTTGCTACTGTGATGAATCGTCATGTAAATATCTGATATGCGGGATGTATTTTCATGGTGACAAATTGCACATAATGAAAGCATAGTGATTCATCACAAAAACAATATGTAATTCTATATGTGCTTTCCGATGGTCTTAGGCGACCCCTGTGAAAGGGTCGTTGGGGGTCGCGACCCACAGGTTGAGAACTGCTGGTCTAAGGTTTCGTTGTTGGACCAATGTATGTAAGTAAACATGAGTTAATGTAAAAATAATAACAACAGTTAACGAGGGAGGTTGATAAAGAGGCTCCAGTGCCTTTGGTTTGGGGAACACTGCCCAAGGTCCCCTCTAGAATCACAGGAGTGTGCACCCCTCGTCTGAGTGAGCAGACCGGACGCAGCCTCCAGCGAGGATGCCGCTAGGAGCAGGGGCCCATCCATCCACCCGCTATTTCTGTGCAGACTGACCGAGGGCAGACTACGTGCTCACTACCGTCCCAGGTCCTGGGGGACAGCAGCGGGGAAACGGGCTGAGGGAGCAGGGCCCCTCCGATGCGGGTACCCGATGAAGACATGAGAAGTCGTGGGCGAATAGGAGGCGTTGACTGCGGACCAAGCAGCCATTGCTTCTACAGGAGCCAGCAAACAAAGCAGCTCTTCAAAGTAGCCCCTCAAAGCGGCCCCCGCCTGGCTGGTCCGTGGCAACTTATACACGCGCGCGAACAAAAGAGGCCTCGCGCCGATGGGTGATGCACACGCGTGCCACGTTAACATGAACAGGTTGCATCAGGGTGCGCTTGCGCAGCGCGTACATTGCCACTGCTGAGTTATTGCCCTCGCGCATGCGTAGGGCAAACTGGCCTTGATCATCCGGCGTACTCTGATTAGGGTTCCCACAAAGACACCCCCCCCCTAAATAAAAAATAAAATCCCTGCTCTCCTGCGGGTTCTGTTCTAGTCCGAGGCGGGGCAGGGATGGGGTGAGGCACCAGGGTGCACAGCGCAAGGAGGTCCCCCCTGTCAGGGACCTGCAGAACGTGGCTCTGGCTTGAGGGCTGTCCCCCAGCCTGACCCTAACCTGACCCTAACCTAACCCTAACCTGACCCTAACCTGACCCCGCTGTCGTCATGACGGGGCCCCCGGACTCTGCCTCCACAGGTCCAGGTGTGATTGGCCTCGAGGGGCACGGGGTGGGGGTGGGGGGACAGGGCCAGCGCTTTGCCAGAGTCGTCCAGATGATTGGTTGAGGAGGCATCATGCTGGCATGAGCAGCGTTCTCGAAGCATGTGCTGCTGGGAGGCCTAGGACGGAGTGGAAACGTAGCTGCTCTATTAAAATGAAAAGGCGTCCGTGTAGCACTGAGGGTCCGTGTGACCCAGGCGGGCAGGGTGTGGACAGGAGTGATGACAACACCTCCCGCCCGATGGGAAGGGACACTAGACTGGGTGAAGACCGAGTGGTTTTATTTTATTTTATTTTATTTTTTAAAAAATATTTTATTGATTTTTGACAGAGAGGAAGGGAGAGGGATAGAGAGTTAGAAAGATCAATGAGAGAGAAACATCGATCAGCTGCCTCCTGCACACTCCCTACTGGGGATGTGCCCACAGCCAAGGTACATGCCCTTGACCGGAATCGAACCTGGGACCCTTGAATCCGCAGGCTGACGCTCTATCCACTGAGCCAAACCGGTTAGGGCAGACCAAGTGGTTTTAGACCTTTAAAACCTATAGATGGGCATTTTTCAGTGGCATCTACCTTCTTAGTCAATAAATCAGAAAAGACTTGCTAAATAAATTAATTAGTGAGTGGGTAATCCCCACTCACCACAATGACAAAAACGGCTTCTTTGCTCTGTGTACTCATGCAGTCTCGGGAATTGCCATCATCATCATCATCACCATCATCCCATTTTGCAGATGAGGAAACAGAGGCTGAGAGAAGTCAAGGAACTTGCCGGAGGTCATGTAGAAAGCCATGCTTCTAACCACTGTGCATCACTGTTTCTGTGGAGTGAGCCTGGAGCCCTGGGTCCTTGGGCCCAGGAATCACGGTAAAAAATGAGTGACATAGGGAATCATTTGCACCTTAACGACAGCACGTCAGAATAGTCATGACTTCCACTAAAAAATATGTCCTCCTTCCTTCTCCACTCCAGCTTCATTTTGATTCCCCATTTGTTAAAGCCATCACTGTATAAATAACTAGAGGCCCGGTGCATGGATTTGTGCACTAGTGGGGTCCCTCAGCATGGCCTGCGGGGATCGGGCCAAAATCAGCTCTCCAACATCCCCTGAGGGGTCCCGGATTACAAGAGAGCAGTTCTCAGGTGGCGCACCCCGGAATCGGGCTCCCTCCTCTCTGGTTCTGGGTGCATCACCCTAGAACCGCAGCTGCCAAGTCACCGCAGCTCAGCAGCTCCTGCGTTGAGCATCTGCCCCCTGGTGGTCAGTGTGCGTCATAGCTACTGGTCAAACGATCAGACGGTCTCTTAGGCTTTTATATATATATAGATGTTTTTTCATTAGGTAAAAACAACAGCAGCGGCACAAAACTGCATAGCGACTGTCCTCCCTATAGTGCGAGGCGGACCTTGGGGAAAGGTGGGAGTGTGGAAAATTGGGAATATTGTCCAGTGTTTTTAGATCTCCTGACTAAGCCAAAGAAACAAGAATTCAGAATTCGTTGTGAAGCCTCCTGATTTCCACGGGGACTCTGACATAAATAACCGTGCGGCACAAACACGTGTTTTATGGAAACATGAAATGAAGTCTCCCGGGAAAGGCAACGCTGGGAGAGGGTCCCCTGGGACCTGGTCTAAGATCGTTGTGCGATCTGGGACAAGCCCTCGGGTTTCTCTGGGCCTTGGATCTAAAGCTGTAAGGAGGACATAAAAAATATGATGTATTTGTTCTCCAACTTTTGGTGGCAGTTTCTGTATATTAAACACTGTGCCAGATGGCGGATTTAAAGATTAAATCAATATGCTCATCTCTGAGGTCGAGCAGGAACGGCAAACTCTGAGGCCATGGGAAGAGGGCTGCTCTGAAGCAGACTTGGGGATGCGGGAGAAAACGTCACTCGTTCTGCCTGGAGGGGACGTCATGGGAGCCAGACCGGGAAGGCGGGGTGTGAGCCGCCTGGCAGCGAGGGCAAGAGAAGGGGGCTTTTCCTTGATCCCCAAGCACTGCCCACTCAGCATGACTCTCTTATGAGTTCAAAATGCATGCATGCAGCCCATCGATAGGAAATGCATCTCTCTCTCTCTCTCTCTCTCTCTCTCTCTCTCTCTCTCTCTCTCTCATCGTCATTACTGATCTACCTGCAAAACCACACCCCGGCTCTTCTCCGAGCTGCTCCCCCTCCTCGTCCTCCTGAAGTGACCAATGTCCAGGGGCCCAGGTTAGGCCTTTGGGTGTCACCTCCAACTCTCGCTCTTCCTCATCCTCCACATTCGAACCAGAGCCGGTTCCCTCAAGTCACGTGGGTGTCCTGGCCCACCACTCGCAGTCACGCGGCCACCACGTGGTTCAGCCATTGGTCCCCTTGGCGGACTCTTGCTCCTCCTGTCTGTCTTCCCGTAGATCAGTACGGGAAGGTTCCAGAACCCAGATCTGACTGCCGGTAAACCCCGGTGGCTCCCGCTGGCCTCAGGGCACAGCCTAGCAGGGCCTGCGTGGCCCCTGGTTCTGGGCCCCGCCTGCCACTTCTTCACTGTCCTTTGGGCAGAACTCCCTAAAACAGACGCTCACAGGCGCCTCCACGCACCCACCAGACACTTCCCAGAGCCGGCCTGCCCTTTGGGACCTGGGTGGCCTCCACAGGCTCTTCTCTCTTCCCCCTGCACCTTTCCTGCCGTGTTTAGCTGTAGACCCACAGCCAGGCTCCAGCACGCCCCCCTCTGGAAGCCTTCCCTGGCTACCACCGCCTGCTGTCTCCCAGCTGTCCGCCCCCTGGGGCCCAGCCAGCTAAGGATGTGAGCTAGAGAATTCAGAGCGTTGGGTAAAGCCGGATCCTGCAAGTCTAGGAGGGAAATGCCTTCTGAAAAGTCCTTCCTGCCAAAGCCTCCATCCGCAGAGCCCTTCCTCCACGGAGCCCCGCCCACAGAGAGCAGGAGAAAGCAATTTCTCACGTCGGAAAAAGGCCGAGGGCAGGAGAAATGAAAGGCCACCAGTTGGCAGTAGGTGCCGCCGGAGCTTGAGCAGGAAGCCCGGATCACAGGGGAGGTGGGGACCGTTTCTGGGAAGCATCTGGGGCCCAGCCCTCCAGGCTCACACTCCATGCTGAGGGGCGGGGCAGCCAGCGCTCAGGGCCAGCCGGGGAGGGGGCCTGGGCAAGGTCGCTGGGGGCTGAGGCAGGCAGCCTGGCTGGTTTAAGGCAGAACAGGCTGCCCGGCCTGTGTAGCTCAGCGGCTGAGCATTGACCTATGAACCAGGAGGTCACGGTTTGATTCCCGGGTCAGGGCACACGCCGGGGTTTCGGGCTCGATCCCCAGTGTGGGGCGTGCAGGAGGCAGCCGGTCAATGACTCGCTCTCATCATGGATGTTTCTATCCCTCTCTCCCGCTCCCTTCCTCTCTGAAATCAATAAAAATGTGTGTTTTTTTTAAAAAAAGAGGCAGAGCAGGCTCACTCATGGCTGTGTCGGTGCCAGTCACCAGGGACAATGACACTCCAACAGGACAGGCCCCTTTCCGCCTTGCACATCCAGACCTCGCCTTGGAAAGCAAAGTCGCAAACTCCACCGCCCAGGCCGGGCAGGTGGCGAGAGAATAACGTCGCCCGGTAGGGACTGGGCTGGTCAGGCGATGGCTGTGATGGGCAGGCACCCTTGGCTCAACTCCAGCTGACTGTCACCAGCTCTGCTGGTTTTCCCAGCGACACCAGATATTGGCATTTTCATGGGAGCCCTTCTGTGTGGTGCAAAAAGAAAAAAAAGCACCAGCAGCTAAATTGTGACCCAGCGGCTCAGATTACAACCATTCCTGGGAGCAAATGCATACGGCCTGTGAGTCCGCAGGACCAGCTCTTCAGCTGATAATGGAGATTCTCTCACTAGGTTGAATTGTTTTTGTAATTATTGGAACTGCCTTATGACAGCAAATCCACTTCCTTTTTTAAAAAATATTTTATTTTTTATTGATTTCAGAGAGGAAGGGAGAGGGAGAGATAGAAACATCAATGATGAGAATCATGGGTCGCCTGCCTCCTGCACCCCCCCTGCTGGGGATTGAGCCCACAACCCGAGCTCGTGCCCTTGACCAGGAATGGAACTCGGGACCCTTCAGTCCGCAGGCTGACGCTCTATCCCAGCGGTCCTCAAACTTTTTAAATAGGGGGGCCAGTTCACTGTCCCTCAGACCGTTGGAGGGCCGGACTATAGTTTAAAAAAAAAAAACTATGAACAAATTCCTATGCACACTGCACATACCTTATTTTGAAGTAAAAAAAACAAAACGGGAACAAATACAATATTTGTATTTGCATGTGGCCCGCGGGCCGTAGTTTGAGGACCCCTGCTCTATCCACTGAGCCAAACCGGCCAGGGCTGAATTTTTTCTTAATACCTAGGAATTTGGGCCTGCAGACACCAGGCTTCAGTAGGCAGTAACGTCCAAGACGATTTCTCTGTGCCTTCCCTGTGTGTCTGTATTTTGATGTGAGAGCCATGCCCCGATCATTCTTCTTATTATTATTTATTTTAAGAACAAGACACATCCTTGGCTGCCAGCTAGACTTGTCTCTCCTCCAATGGTTCCCAGTTCAGGAGCCTGAGGCCCTGGGAGGACCAACTGAGTCTCCCCCCCAAGAGCAAGGCAGCCCCTTGCTCCCAGGCTCTCGCCCTCCCCCTTCCCCCCATCTCTGCGCAGGTCTGGCGTATTCAAGCAGCGCACACTCCCTGGTCCCTGTGTTTGTGTTTTCCCAGCCCCAAGGAAACAGCCCACCGGGTCGCCAGATGTGCTGCGCTCCAGGGAGCCCGAGGAAGTGGTCTGGCGCAAGTGCAATCCGCCCTGCCCGGCAGCCTCGCCTTTCCGCCCGCAGGAGATAAGGAGCTGGGGGTGGCGAAAACTGACCCACGGTCACGCGCCCCTGGACAGTCTCCTTGGCATCCTTGCATCTGGGGCTTGGGCCGGCCTCCCCTCCCCCCTCGAGGCCTCCCCTCCCCTTTCTAGGCACCTGGGATGCCCCAGGTACCCTCAGCCTACATGTGAGGGAGAGGCATCCACTTGGGTAGGTCCTGTCCATTTTTCAGGATCCGCCCCCCCTTTCCTGGGGTCCCTGTTGAAAGAAAGCCCCTGAGCCATGCTTTTTTTTTTTTAATCCTCACCTGAGGATATCTTTTCATTGATTTTAGCGAGAGTGGAAGAGAGAGGGAACGACAGAGAGAAATATCGATGTGAGAGAGAGACACATTAGTTGGTTGCCTCCTGCACGGGCCCTGGTCAGGGTCCGGCCCGGGGAGGAGCCTGCAACCAAGGTACGTGTCCTTGGCTGGAATCGAACCCAGGACCCTTCCATCCACAGGCCGACTCTCTATCCACTGAGCCAAACCGGCCAGGGCCTGCGCCATGCATCTTTGCTTTATGTGTCAGCTCTTGCGTCGCTTGGGGAACCTGCAGAGAGGGCCAGGCCTGACGCACAGACTGAGGTTCCCACGGTGGAGTCCCAGCCCCGGGGCGGTGAGGGGCTTCCTGGGACAGGTCCGAGGATGCCTGTTGGGGACCCCATCCTCCAGCTCCTGCTAAGCTGGCCCTGAAGCGCCGGGGCTCTCTCTGCCTCTCCTCCTTGTCCCCCGGGTCCCATTTATGTCCGTGTCAGCGCAGACCTTGGCCACAAACTCTCTACTTTCACTGTAAATAACACACGTGTGTGTGTGTGTGTGTGTGTGTGTGTGTGTGTGTGTGTGTACGAGAGAGAGTGGGAAGGAGACAAGAGGGGAGGAGAGGGAGTATGAAGCACCTACTGTGTGCTCAAACCCTTCCAACTCATCCTGTGAGGTCAGTTTTTTAATCCCCCTCCGCTCCCCTTCCCCTCCTGTCCATTCCCTCTTCCCTGCAGCAATGCCGTCTTCACTGACTAAGTCTGACAGGTCCAGTGTCACATGACGTGGGCTGCAGGCCTGGGGTGCGTCTCACCGTGGGGTTTCTCACAGGGGAGTGTGTGCCTGGGTTGGGCAGCTTCCTTGGCAGCTCCTGGGCAGGCACAGATGCCGCCAAACGTCCTTTCCTGGCAGACGTGGCCCCAGAACAGAACCCCACTGTGGTCAGGCCGCCTGGAGGATGGGAGCTCCAGCTCTCGGGTCGGAAGAGAGCAGGGCGGCCCTGCTAGCTGTGCCTCCTCAGGCCAATGGAGCAGCCTCTCTGTGGCCATCAAATGGGGCGGTGGTGGTGGGGGGAGTAACTAGTCCAAGTACTAACACGCCTAGTACTAAGGGCACCGGGTGGTTGGGAGGATGAGCTGAGGAAGCGGTGTCTGGAGACTAACGGGGATCACAGGTGGTTTCAGATGATGCTCAGGCTGGACGTGAAATGACCTTGACTCCCACGGCAAGGGCATAGACCCTCTTTCCGTTTAACCCTCTTTGGACCCTCCGCGTTGCATCAAGGAAGTCTCTGTTGGATGCCGGTGTGTCTCAAAGGGGATCAGAACAGCCCCCCCGCCCCCCAAGATGTGCTACTTTGCCATGTGGATTATTCCGAGCTAAAGGCATTAGAGACCCCATGGTCTCGTGATAAGCTTTACCTCGCCCTTAAAGAATTTAAATGTGGGGCCTTGCCCAAATAAGAGTTATCACCAGAAATAACTTTTTATGACTTATCTGTAGAGCAGGGAAAGCGTCTAATTGCTGAACATCTGCTCTTCTTATCATCCTACGGGTTCCCCTCCTCCCCTCTGAAGCCCCAAGGCCGCTTACCTCATCCCTCGCTCAGAATGCCCTGTGTACCTCATTTTTCTTTCTGCCTCCAAACCGCTCTCGGATGTGGGGTTCCTGTACATCCGTATGCAATTAAATCTGGTTATTGTTCTCTTGTTCCTCTGTCTCGTGGAGATTTAATGTTTAGACCCTCCTAGAATTGGAATCATACAGCGTTTGTCCCTTTGGGGGGCGGGCTTTCATTTCATGTAGCACACTGTCTTCAAGGTTTACTGCAGAGTAATCTATATATATAAAAGCCTCATGTGCAAATTGTCCCCTCGGGAGTTTGACCGGGAGACCGGGAGTTCGATCTCTCGCTATGACATGCGCTAACCACCAGGGGCGGCATGGAATGAAGGAAGGCCCGGCCAGCAGCCCGCAGCCAGCAGCCAGGGAAGGAAGGCCCCGGCCGGCAGTCAGAAGGCCCCAATCGTCTCTGATCCAGCCTCGGGACCCTATCCGTGCACGAATTTCGTGCACCAGGCCTCTAATGTATTTATAGGCATAAAGTGAAAAGAATGGGATTACAAAGAAAACAACTTCTATTAAATGACAGTTATCCACATAATTTTAAGAGTAACTCACAGGCTTTTATTAACCTTTAAGTAGCAAGATTCATCGGTGGGTCTAATAGTTATGATTTCAAGATAGTCATGAGACAGATATTTTAAGATACCCAATAGCAACTATAATGTGATATGAACTCTGTGATTTTTATTGATGACAGAGGCACAGAAGTCACATGTATGTAGTACTGATACAGTTGTGGTTTGTTGCCTACATTCAGAATGGAAGGAAATGCTACATTTCAGTGAGAAATTAGTATCCAAAATATGTGTGTGTGCCATATATATATATATATATATATACATATATATATATATATATATATATATATATATATATATATATTTCCAAACTCACAGACTTTCTGAATTCTTCCCAATGGATTTTTTAAAAATATATTTTATTGATTTTTTTACCGAGAGAAAGGGAGAGGGATAGAGAGTTAGAAACATGGATGAGAGAGAAACATTGATCAGCTGCCTCCTGCACACCTCCCACTGGGGATGTGCCCACAACCAAGGTACATGCCCTTGACCGGAATTGAACCTGGGACCTTTCAGTCTGCAGGCCAATGCTATTATCCACTGATCCACACCGGTCAGGGCCCCATGGATATTTTAGGGACTTCTGCTCCATGGACCCCAAGTTTTTAGTCTCCCGTAGATTCAGTCTTGGCTCACAGGTGGGGCAAAGGCCAGATTCTCCCAGCTCCCACCTGGGCCCCCAAACTGACCCATTGGCATGGACAGTGGGTGGGTTTCTGGACCCCAAACAACCTCTATTAACCCCCCATCTCCACCCCAGGCACAGTGGTTGTGCACAAGCCTATGAAAGGGAGTGAACAAAAGGGAAGACAAGTCCATTTTTGCTCTGAGAGCTGCACTCAAAAGAACTTCAACAAGAAAGCCAGACCCCTCTGTTCCATCATAGGCCAAACAAAGCTAAGTTTTTCTTCTGTTATCAGTCAAGGTTTTTTCAACTGGATGGATGGGAATGTTCTCACAGATCTACAAAGCATGGGCGGTCAAACAAAGCCCCAACATATCCTGGGGCAAAAATGTAGCCTGGATGGTGTGTGTCCCCATATAAAATCGGCTCCTCCCCCGTGTTCATGTTAACTGTGGGCGTCCCCCGACCCTCGCGTTCGGGGGGGTTTTATCTGCTGTCAGTTAATTCAGTCCACATACGTGTCGTGCTGGAGACGGTGGAAGTTACAGACTATTTCTCCGAAATAGAATAATTATAACCTTGAATAATATGATGGATTTAGTTTGGAAGATCAGAGTCTAAGGAAAGAAGGAAACTTCTAGGAAAAAGGAAAACAATAGGGTTAAAATTCTGGCATTTCCTTTCAATATCAATACTTGTCACTTTTTTTTAATATATTTTATTGATTTTTTACAGAGAGGAAGGGAGAGGGATAGAGAGTTAGAAACATGATGAGAGAGAAACATCGATCAGCTGCCTCCTGCACACCTCCCACTGGGGATGTGCCCGCAACCAAGGCACATGCCCTTGACCAGAATCGAACCCGGGACCCTTCAGTCCGCAGGCCGACGCTCTATCCACTGAGCCACACCGGTCAGGGCGATATACTTGTCACTTATGAACGACCAGTGGACGATCACAATGCGAGGTAGGCTTTTCCTATCAGAGTCTCATTAGTTCCCTTGTCTTTTCTCCAAAATCGCATTGTATTCCACTCCACCCGCCGGATGCCTGTTTCAATTAATTGTTGTGCGGCATTCAAAGGTTGCGCTTCTGTGCCTCCCTGTTTGATTTAAATTCCTTTCTGCAAATAAATAAATAAATATCAAAGCTAATGAGGCTCGGAAGAGTTGAGATGTAAATAGCGTATGCAGATTCTTGCTGGGGTCCCAGCTCAGCGGAAGACCAAAAATAACACTTGGAAGTTTGATTAAGAAATCTCGCGCTCCCCCTTCCTTGGCTCCCTCGAGACCCTCCTCCTGCCCGCAAGCTCCGTTATTTGACGAAAACAGCAGGCCCTGCACCCTCGCAGCCCCAGGAGCCAGTTCCTTTCAGCATCAGCCCAGATGCGCACGAGGACTGTGCTGACGGCTGCTTCAGATCCATCTCCAGGTGCCTGGGTCATGTCTGCCTTGGGAGGCGTCCTTCTCTGTGTGCGCCTGGGCACATGCTCGCACACTCACCTTGCACACACACACTCTCTCCCAGGCACCCACATACACATGCAAACGTGCACCCACGAACTCCTATGGGCACACACACTCACACATCTATACACTAACCACACGCACACGCACAAAATCATACAGTCTCTCAGTCAGATATATATATATATATATATATATATATATATATATATATATATTAAATCCTCATTCAAGGATCTTTTTTCATTGATTGTTTTGAGAGAATGGAAGAGAGAGGGAAAAGACAGAGAGAAATAGCTACGTGAGAGAGACACATCTCGACTGGTTGCCTCCTGCACTGGCCCCGACCAGGGCCTGGCCGGGGAGTTACATGCCTTTGACCGGAATCGAACCCGGGATCCTTTAGTCCTCAGGCTGAGCTTTGCTCTAACCACTGAGCACACTGGCCAGGGCAGACTCACCCATATTCATACACACACTCTCTCACACACACATTCTCTTACAAACTCACCACACACACTTACACGCACACATTCATACATGTGTGCACGCACACATACACGCACACATTCTCTCACACACGCAACTTCTCATCTTAAACCTACACCAAGTATATTTGAACTACGTTTCCCAAAAGACATCCAGGGAGACATCTGGGACCCCCACCCCCCACCACCATTCGGGCGTATCCTCGGGCTGCGGGGGGGAGTGAGGGGGGGATATTAAACTCTGTCTGAAGACTCTTACATTTTGCAATCTGCTGTCACCCAGGAGAGTGTATCCTTTACTGAGAAAGTCCGCTTCATTTCCCAGAAACGTTCATCTGCTATTAATCTGGCGGGAGAGGGTGAGCGCCGTGGTATTTCGGATATTGTTTTCGGGGGGCAGGGAGGGCCGTCCCCCGGCGGCCCCTGAGATTACCCAGGGCCTCTAAGCCGCTCAGGACCGTGTGACAGCACTTCCATGCGCGGGACTTACAATCATGTTTCATTAATTCGACGTGAATGAGGCCTCGTTTCTGGCCTTGAGGAGCTTAAGATTTATGTGAAATTAATAACAGAACAGATGTCTTCACAAGTTGGTTCCTCTGGAAAAGCAAAAGAAGAAGAAGAAGAAAAAAAGCAGGAGGCTGATTACTTTGAAAACTTCAATGCTTGGAAATGCAGGCCCGGGGAGCTGGGACTCCGGGGTGCTGAGCTCTGCCTCGCTATCATCCCCGTCGCAGAACTAAGTGGAATTTAAATGTCAGATTTATATTAAACAGTCCTATTCCCCACTCGGACATGGATAAACAACAGCTTACCACTTTCATTAGTAAGATGTGTTGGACATTTAAGCTAAAGCTTCCGAGATAGAGCCGGCACCTCGCACCAGGGGCCACTGGGGAGGTGTGTGGGCCGTGAGGCAGCCTGGATTTTAGCTCGATTTCTGATAATTTAATCATCGATTCCTCCCAGGAAAAAAAATGCATCTGTGCTCACACAACGCTAAGAAATCAGAAGACCTAGGAACACCAGGGTGGCATCACTTTATAAAGAAGTTGAGCCCTGGCCGGTGTGGTTCAGTGGATAGAGCGTCGGCCTGCAGACTGAAGGGTCCCAGGTTCGAATCCTGGTCAGGGCACATGCCCCAGGGTGTGGGCTCAATCCCCAGTAGGGGGCGTGCAGGAAGCAACCGATCAATGGTTCTCTCTCATCTTTGATGTTTCTCTCTCTCTCTCCCTCTTCCTTCCTCTCTGATAGCAATTAAAAAAAAAGTCGAGTCATTTTTCTCGGGGGGCGGGGGAGGGGGGGCAGACATCTTGCCTCTTTATTTCATTTTTCCCTCTTGCATGCATGCATGTGTCCTCATAACCTTTCCCCACCTTGGGCCACTTCTGCACCGGGTCACCCAGGCTCCTCCCACACTCACTGGCCAGGTGTAGGGGCTGCCCTTCACCTCACGCCTCCGTCCAGAGGTGCCCAGGTTCATGCTAACCATGTGACTCTCACTCAGGGGGCCCTTCCAGGAAATGTTGCAGGTTCGCAGGGAACTAACTCCGGGGCCTCATGCGGAGGAGTATGTGGGGGGGGGGGGGGGGCGGGGGAGAAATTCCTCATCATTCTCCAAATCCCCTCTTTGAGGAAGCGGCCACTTCTCTCAAGCCCGTAGGGGGACCTCACCCGTTTGGGGTGCGTCGGGCTTGGCCTTAGGTTGAGCTGCAGATCTACAGGGCAGCTTCCGGCTGTTCTTTATCAAAAAGCTCAAGATGGTCCCGCTAGACCAGGAATGCCTGCTCTCTCTCTCTCTCTCTCTCTCTCTCTCTCTCTCTCTCTCTGCCAGTTTCTCTGAGTTCAAGGTTCCCACCTTCTTGGTCTGCTCGTGTGTTCTTGCATCTTAGGTTGTGGGCCTGTCTATGCCTCCTACACGTGTTCCCTGATTTGAGGACTTTTAGGGTCTGTTTGCACGCCTGCCTGTGTCCCCATAACCTTTCCCGACCTTGCGAGGGGCCTTTTCAGAATCCCTGGGCCTGCCTCTTCTCCAGCAAACAATTCGGCCATAATTTAATATTTAAGTTTTTTCAGCTCTTTCAAAACTTCTCCTTCCATGGGGCTGGCTGCCCTTTTGAGAGGCCGGGTTGGGGAGAGAGGCACCCAGGTTTGTTCCAGCCTGTTGCTCAGACGTCGTCCATGTTTAGTTCATCTTATCTGTCTTCCCAGCTTTTGATCAATAGCAGAGCCTGTGTTTTCGTGTAAGGACTGGCCACATGTATTCGACAGATTATCCATTCCTTTTACCATTATGACTTCATACAAACAGATAATCCGCAAAGAAATACACTCTGGCTTTCTTAAAAGCGAATTTAATTACAAGTAGTCATGTGCGCTGGAGAATCAGCCTTATGAAAAGTCATGTTCTTTAGTCTGAAATGACAGATTATATTTCCAGGGCTTATTGCTGAGGAATTAAAGGACCCAATTTATTCATCATAAATGTATGATTATTGCAGCTGTGCTTAAACACACACACACACACACACACACACACACACACACACCCTCGCGAGGACCGTATATTCCAGCTGGATTTAGTGCGTCTAATCCTTTCAACAAGAATCACATTTTGCACCCGAAGCTGCCGTTCCATTAATTTGTCTGTGAGGCAGAGACGGGCAACCCATCTTCGTCTTCGGGTCCCCGGATGGCAATCATTTCGAGCACTTTGCCGGCGTGTCTGGTGACCCTCGCTCCCACCCTTGCAAAATAACGAGGGCGCTGACATGGCTCAAAGAACACACACACAGCTGCTGAGAAATGGGGATGGAACCGTTTGCTGAGCACCTACTGTGCTCCAGGCACCGTACTAAGGACACACTAGGTGCCACCTCCACGCAGCCTCCCGGGACAACCCCTGAGCCCGGTGTAGCATGAATTTATTTTACAGACGGAGATGCTAGGGCTCAGGGAGATGGTCAGGCAACCTGCCCCGGCCCCGTGCCTTGCCCGTGTGGGACCCACAGGCTCCCTGGAGGACAAGAGTGATGGGCAGCTGCGTGCCCAAGCGAGTGCAGTGGGTGAGAGGCCGTGTGTACAGCCGTCTCGACGGCAGAGGAAGGGAAGGATGAAGGAGGCTGGGGTGTTGGCCCCACAAGGGGGACTTTGGAGCCCCCTGAAGTGCCCCCTGGCTGCCGGCTGCACGGTCTGCATGTCCCCCGGACGTCCCTCTGGGATTCTGGATGGAGCCCCTCTTCCCATGGGGCCGCCCCTAGTGGAGGGAGGGGGTGGGGCCTACCGTGCTGGCCCCCCAGGCGTGAAGGCAAGGACCAGCTGAGTGTGATGAGAGTGGGCACAGGACATGGAGACGGAATGGTGGGGGCGGGGGCGGGAGAGGCACACATGGGCCCCAGGAAACTCCAGCCGTTCCCGGGAGTGTGTGGTCTCTGGGCTGTGGCTGGGCCGATTGTCCTGTGGAAAGGGAGGCTGGTGCTGTGGGGGGCAGCGCTGCTGGGAGGCAGGCAGTGGCAACCAGGGCTGGGGGGGAGGGGAACAGGGGGGGAAGACGGCGGGGGGGGGGGGGGGCGCGGGGGGGAGCCTGGGGGAAAGGGGCCAGCACTTACAGGAAGGGGGATTGACCAGATTCTTAGAAAAACAATAGCCAGAGCTTGTTGCTGCAGGATTGGGGTCACCAGCTGGCTGGCTGAGCGTGTGACTGGTGCCTGATGCCACGGGATTCGAAGGCAGGGGGCGCTTTGAGGAGGGGGCTAAACCTCGGCTCCCAGGCCCCCTCCCGGCCCCACAATATGCAGATGTTCTGATTGTCCTTTTCTCCTTGCGTCTCTCGGATGTTTCTTGGAGTGTGTGGTGGGGTACAGCGTCAGAGGCGTTTATCTCAGCCACTGGAGGCCTCATGGGGGCGCACGGGACACAGACAAATTCTCTCAAGCTCAAAGCCTCGGGCTCCCGCTCTCTGCCCAGACGCCTGCAGAGGGCAGGGCCCGCTCACTCGGGGCAGGGCCTTGCAGGGGTCTGGCCTGGGGGCAGAAGGAGACGTGCTAGACAGGTGCTGGTAGGACGAAGATCATCCCTCCAGGCAAGAAGCTCCCCACACACGATCATGGACTCTCAGCAGGGCCCCCAGGAGAATCCACAGGGGTCCCCCGGTGCTCAGGACACAAACCAACTCCTTCGCTGGGCCAACCAGCATGACCCCCCCCTCTTCCAGCCCCAACTTCATCTCTATTCCCAAAATACCCCTCCACCCCCCCCCCACCCCCACTGCAGGCCCCAGGAGAGCAAGGACATAGTTGATTACTGCCCTGTATTCAGTGCCCAGCACAAGCGGCATAAACACTGACCAGATAAATAAACAAGTGGGGAAAAGGCCCAGACGCGAGGCGGGCGAGGCCCGGGATGTCCGGAGCGGGGCCGCGATGTCCTGAGGCTGCAGAAGCCAAAGCCTGCTGGCTCGGGGGCAGGGTGGACTCAGAGCAGACCGCCTGGGCCAACACTCACTCACTGTGCCTCAGTTCCCTCCTGTGTAAAGGGATGATCATCCAGATGGTATGTTCTCAGGGGCTTGTTTGTAGGACAGAGGAAGTGATATAGATAAAGTGCCTGGAACCGGTCTGGCGATATAACGCTTGTCCACCAATGCCCGCTATTATTGCTCAGGCATCCATGTCTTTAGCGCGGGTTGGCGGAGCCCGCTGCGTGGCCACGGGCCTCAGCCTCCTCACCGCTGTATTGGAAAAGAGTGTCTCAGATGTGAAGAGGGTGACGATTTTATTACTGAACAGATGGGGGGAGCAGGTACAATTACATGGACAGAAGTCCCTTTAAGGTCAGGCATCGCAAACTGAAACTCCCCCAGAGTTAAGCATCACCTGGGAATCTTGTCTAAAACCGAGGTTCTGAAAAATACACCCCCACATTCCCCAAATTCGGATTCAGTAGCCCTGAAATGGAGTCCAGGGATGCAAAGAACCTTCCGGGATGACTCTAAGGTTGAAACTGATGGGCTGCGATTGCACATTAATGCCGCTAGATGGAGGCATGAGCCCAGAGAATGGTCTGACCCGGGTGCCTCCGAGCCCCGAGGCTGCTGCGCCAAGAGTGGCCACCAGATGGCGCCGCCTATCCGCAGAGGGCTGGGGACCTGGATAACCCCGCCTTACAGAATCAGGGTGCACACACCCCTTCCTACTGAGGTGGGGTCTAGCCCCCAGGAGGAGCCCCGAGGCCACGGGAGGCCCAGTTCTATTTCAGAGTGATGGACATCAAACCCCTGTCCCCATCGGAGGCCCATCTGCCAGTGGTCTTGGTACTTGATCCCAGTCAGTGTCCAGTAGGTGCTCAGCAAAGACTAAAAAAAATGTGTTTTTATTGATTTTAGAGAGAAAGAGGGGAGAGAGAGAAACAATGATGAGAGAGAATCATCGATCAGCTGCCTCCTGCACGACCCACACTGGGGATTGAGTCTGCAACCCGGGCATGTGCTGTGACAGGGAATTGAACCATGACCTTTGTCTGTTTCCTGTGCGCCCCCAGAGGGTGAGTTCTGAGCCAGCTTACAAGGTGAGTAGAGTCATGCATTGGACAAGGGTGGGGGGGTGCATTTGGAGACCATCCCTGAGCGGAGGGTGGCCGTGGAGGCAGGCCCTGTTTGGCTGCAGGGGTGCGGGGAGGGAGTGGAAGAGAGTGGTGTTGGGCAGCTGGCTGGCAGAAGACCCCACCATTGAGAAGGTAGCAGGAGAAAGAATCAACTCAGGTTCCAGCACTGCAGTGCTGTGCTGTGTGTCCTTGGTCAAGCTGCTTGACTTCTCTGGGCTCACGTTCCCGCACATCCATAGCCTCGTCACAGGTCCGTTGGGAGGACGCGGTAGAGGTGCCAGCCACAACTCCTAGTTCCAAGTGAGCCCCTGAGGGTTGCTGCTTTTCTTTCCTGGGCAAGTCCTTCTCGGTGTGCCTCCGTTTCCCCGTTTCTCCAAGGTGGCCATGTCTGTGGGGTGTCTGTGTACAAGGGCTCTGGTGTCCAAGAGCCCCAAGGGCTATCCTGGGGCTAAAGCTGGGGTGTGACCTTCAGCAAGTCCTCTTCTCTGGGCCTGTTTCCTCAGCCATAAAGCAGGGATGCCAACCACACCACCTGCTTCTGCGGGACACCTGGTGCTCCCCCTCCCTCCCGTCCTCCCTCCTCCAATGGCATCGCCCAGCTCCAGAGCCCTGGCTTTTTTTCTTTCTTTAAATATATTTTTATTGATTTCAGAGAGGAAGGGGGAGGGAGAGAGAAACATCAACAATGAGAATCATGGATCGGCTGCCTCCTGCACACCCCACACTGGGGATGGAGCCCACAACCCGGGCATGTGCCCTGACTGGGAATCAAACTGTAACCTCCTGGTTCATAGGTCAACTCTCAACCATTGAGACACACTGAGGTGGGCAGGGGTGGGGGTGGGGGGGCTTGCTTTGATCTTAGGGAGCCCAACAAAGGATCACAGGCAGGGAAACAAGATCAGGGCATTTATTCCTGGATCCGCCACCCCCTGACCCCCACCCCTGGGGAGATCTCTCGGGCTGGCTGCTTCGTGTAAGACAACTGTTCTGTGAAATTCTCCCTTCTTTCGGGTTCCCACACCTGCCCTCTCCTGCCAACCCTCTGGGTCTGCGATGGTCACAGTCCTGCAGCTTCTGACTCAGGTTCCTGCACCCCTGGCTGGCTCCCCTTGCACCCCACCCACACGCTTTGGAGTTAATGCCTTTGTCATAAGCTCTCCTAGAATTACCCTCATCCGGCAGGGCCATCTGCCCCCTCCTGGGCTCCTGGCCGCTGTGGAGAAGCCAGGGCAGTGGTGGCGAAGGGTCCGCCAAGCATGACAAAGAAGCAGGGTTTATGTGAAGAGCGGGTTGATGTCAGAGAAATCCAAGCAGAGAGCAGCCAGGCCTGCTGAGCCTCTGAGCCTGGAGTTTACAAGCCTCCAGCTGGGGTCCCAGCAAGAAGCCCAAAGGTTGCTGGGACTCCCTGGCCCTGGAGAAGGTCCTGCCTCTGTCCTAGGGCTGTGTGTGCGGGCACCGATATGCCCCTGCGAGTGCCACAGGTGTCCCTGGGGCCAAGGGGCAGAGCCACAGTGTGGAAGGACCGTGACCTCAGGCAGCAGGTCTGACTGGTCCTGGTTTCTCAGCTAAGTCTTCCGCCACAGGAGTCAGGACCCTCCAGTCGCAAGCAACAGAGACTCAGGGCAAACAGGCTTAGGTAAAACAAAAACCAAAAATAAGGCGAAAGGGATTAAGACACATAAATCTCCAGCTATAAAATTAGTCATGGAGGTAAAGCACAGCGTAGGGAATATAGTCAATAACACTGTCGTAACTGTTACGGTGTCGGATGGATACGAAACTCATTGGGGGAGCACGCTGTAAATTATATAAATGTCTGACTGCTGTGTTGGACACCTGAAACAATATAACATTGTGTGTCACCTGTCATTGAAAAAGGTGAAAAGAAGAAAAACACGAAATTAGGAGGAGGGGGGTGTATTGGCTCAAGGAGTCGATAGCCCAGGATTATCTGGCTGCAGGTATGGCTGGATCCAGGAATTCGGCCAACAGGACCTCAGGTCGCCGGTTCTGCTCTCGCTGGGGTTGCTCCCTCTCAGGAAGCCTCTGTCCTTAAGTTCACCTTTATCCCCTGCATCACACCATCTTCATCTGCAGCTGAGAGTGCAGTCTGCATCCCAGATACCTCCAGCAAAAGGCCTGGAATTCATTGATCAATTAATTAAATTTTTGTTTAATTCATTAATTGATCGTTTAGGTCCCAGTGTCTTACAAAGAGGTTAAGTTTCAGATGGGTTGTCAACGAAGGAACGCCCAGCCTCAGAAAAAGTCTTCCAAGAGTTTATTTGAGCTAAACGAAGGACAATTGCCAGGAAGCAAAACCTCAACGGGTTGAGAAAGTGCTCCGGAGAATGGCAGTTTTTTGTTTGTTTGTTTGATTGATTGTTTTTATTAAATTGATTGGGGTGACATTGGTCAACATGAATGTAGGGGTTTCCTGTGTGGACTTCTATGTTACAAGATCTGTACATTGTACCATGTGCCCACCACCCAAAGTCAAATCTTCTCCTGTCACCTCATATTAGGACTCCCTTCTGAGAATGGCAGTTTTGCAGCTTACTTAAAATACTAGAGCCCCGGTGCCTGAGATTCATACACAAGGGAAGGGTTCCCTCAGCCCAGCCTGCACCCTCTTCAATCCAGGACCACGGGCTCCTAACCACTCACCTACCTGCCAGCCTGCTTGCCCCCAACTGCCCTCCCCTGCCAACCTGATCATCCCTAACTGTTCTCCCCGGCTGGCCTGATCGTCCCGAACCACCTCTGCCTTGGCCCCTGCCACCGTGGCTTTGTCCGGAAGGATGTCCGGAAGATGTCAGGTCTATCCAGTCTAATTCGCATATTACCCTTTTATGAGTATAGATTTTGTATACTAGAATCAGCACATGAGATGGGAACACGGTAACAATGGGTTCTGTGGTCTGTGCTCTGGTCCATGTGCCCTGAGGGGTCTGGAAAAGGATATTGCTCTAACATTTCACAGGTGCGTTATCTTAGATGGAAACGAACAGTAGACAGACTCACTTAAGATAAAAACTGACCTCTGTCAAGGGAGCTACAGGCCTAGGACGTGACTACCCACCCTGACCCACTCTTTTACCCACGTTCGCTGTCGTCATGTTCAGAGCATCCTATGTAGTTACTTGCATTTCTGAGTTTCTGAGGCCTTCCTTGAGCTTGTGAGGCTTAGTATGTGACCCCCTTTCTTTGTCCACAGTCTCTCCTTTTGGTCATAAATCAGCCCAAAGGATGCGTTGATGGCCAACCTTTGGGGTGGGTGCTATGGTCCTGTGATGCTAGGAAGGCTCATTCCTAGGAAGTGTCAGTGTCAGCGTTTGTCTTGCTGAACAATGAACCATTGGAGATGGAACAAGGCCGTAACTTTGGAGGAAAGTCAAGGCCAAATTTGTCCCAAAAGGAAAAGGCAGGTGAGTGGGCGCAGTCAGGCCTTATGGGCCTTCGCTAAGAAACAAGAACACTCTGGGTCATTTCTAACCTACACGCTACCATGATCCACATCCTGTCTGTCTCCTGTTTCTGTATTTTGCACCTCGTACAACATGTGTAGCTTGAGGGTCCATTATACACCTCTTCGGTTTCCACATCTGACCATGAGACGGGTTCCCAATTCCTGGTATTATTACTATTATTACTAGAGGCCCAATGCACAAAATTCGTGCAAGAATAGGCCTTCCTTCCCCCGGCTGCTGGCACTGGCTTCACTCTGGCCCCCGGGACCCAGGCTTCCCTCGAAGCCCCGGCTTCGTCCAGAAGGTCGTCTGGAAGGATGTCTAGAAGGACATCCGGTCTTATCATATTATGCTTTTATTATTATGGATTATTACTATTACTACTTTAATATGGCCCATCTACTTGCCATTGGAAACACTCAAGTGTCATTCATTATTTATCTGATTCCTGCTGGTTGTGCAACTGGAAACTGTAACTTTCAGGTTCAATCAGGGCCAAGGCTGTAAGAACACAAGGGTGTAAGTCATAATTACACCATAATCTATAAATTTCCACAGGCCAGACGGACAGTAAGAGTTTCATAAGTACATTTCCTGTGCCTCACGGCTGTTATAGAGGGCCATGTTTCTGTGAATTTCCAGAGGCCAGACAGTAAGAATTTCATAAGTTTATTTCCTGTGCCTCTAGGCTGTTATAGAGGGCCATATTTCTATAGCCACAGCAGCTTCTGTCTGAATTAACACAGTTGGTAGTCCTTATGGGTTAGGGGGTAAGTAGGTTTCCATAATTGGGTTCTAGCATTTCTACATAAAATTCCTTTGTCAATATTTTTTCCCCCCACTAATCTACAACTTCCCCGTCTTCAGTTGGTCTCTTTTGACTCATTCGGAAATAACCAACTCATTAGGACAAACTACGTTCTTTTAAATTCTCTCAAATACACACACACTCATCCCTGTCCTACCCTCTGTAAGAACATTTCTTCTAAATTTCGAAAGAGAAACCATAAAAGGAGTATTATTCATAGTACAACAGTTATCTCACACCCCTTCAGCAATCATCAATGGCTGGGTTATTTAAGAACAAGTTTTGAGAAAAGCCCAAGGAACTAGTGTAACTATGATTATGGCTAGTATTATTAGCAGACAGGCAATCAAACACAGTTTTTTTAAAGTTCAACATCAATGGGTGGGCATTCGGCCTTCCCGGTGTCTCGGGATAGCTGTCTATCTCTGACGTCAGCAGCTTCTCCGCGTTGAGGGGTCTTTGATGTCTCTCTAGGCAGCGGCGAGGGTCAGAGATGGGCAGACGCCCACTTGCAGTTCTGCGCCTTTTTTGACTTTTAGATGAGAAATGGGAATCCTTGCGTCGACACCTCTAAGCGTAGCTGCACAAGGATTCGTTAGTGATACCTGATCAGGTCCCTTGCACGGGGGTTGGATGTCTTTCCCAATGAGCGCCACCTCCGGGTTGTAAGTCGTGGTCTTCGAAGCTACACCTCCATCTCCCCGGGAGCACACTGTGAAATCAGCCACTCATTTCCCAGCTTCTTCAAGCTGGTGAGTGAGTCCTTGATGATAAGGCAGAATGTCCCCCTGGAGGAAGGCTGGTCCATATGTCCCTTCATCCAGATGCCTAGGGAGACTGGTGACTATTTCATAAGGAGAAAGGCCATATTTACCCAAAGCAGCAGATGGCAGGTTGAGGAGCACGAGAGGGTGAGCATGGGGCCCAGGGAGATGAAAATCTCCAGAAATTGACCTATTTGAGTTTCAATTGTATGGTTTGCACATTCCACCAACCCAGAGGACTGGGGCAGTGAACAGAGTGAAACGCTATAGACAGAAGAGGCCGAATGTTACAAAAGGATGGCAATATTGGCCCCGAGAAGGGAGTCCCGCGGTCACTGTAACTCAGAGGGGATTCCCCAATTGGATTCTTCCCCGCAACAATAATGTTCCTACACGAAGGCTGTTGCCCTCCTGCAGGAAAATGCATCAATCCAGTGAGAAAACAGACCATAACTAACACATATTTTTTTAAAAATAGATTTTTATTTTATTTCAGAGATGAAGGGAGAGAGAGAGGGAGAGAGAAACATCAATGATGAGAGAGAATCATTCATCGGCTGCCTCCTGCACACACATCCAGCCCGCAATCCGGGCCTGTGCCCTGACCGGGAATCGAACCGTGACCTCCTGGTTCATAGGTCGATGCTCAACCACTGAGCCACGCCGGCCTGGCACTAACACATATTTGTAGCCGCAAGGTGGTGGCATTTGGATAAAATCCAATGGCCATGCCTCAAATGGACTAACGGAAGTGGGACATGTCCTGGAGACCCGTGCGGTGATTGTCCAGGTTACATTTGAACAGACAGAATGTCAGCTCTACACTTTACGAGCTACAGTAGGAGAAGCTTCCACGACCACTGATGGTCCAGTCCATGGAATCTTTTCAGGACCCCAGTGCGTCCGCTCATGTACATGTTGGAGTAGAGGGAGGGGGTGCTGTACGTCAGACTGGTTTCGGGTTGGTTCCAATCCGCATCTGCCTGTCAGGGCCCAAGGTTCCCCCTTCTTGTTGCAACATTCAATTTTCTCCCTCTGTAGCTGCCTGTGGGGAATGTGAGGGTCTTTTTTTCTTTACTAGGAAGCAAGGGGCATTCCCGAGTCTGATAATGTGGCTGTTTCTTAACTTCTGCCTGTCTCGCTGTCTGATAATGTGGCTGTATGGCAGTGGTTCTCAACCTTCCTAATGCCGTGACCCTTTCATACAGTTCCTCATGTTGTGGTGACCCCCAATTTCCTTGTTACAAATTGAACATAATGAAAGCATAGTGATTAATCACAAAAACAATACGTAATTATATATGTGTTTTCCGATGGTCTTAGGCGACCCCTGTGAAAGGGTCGTTCGACCCCCAAAGGGGTCGTGACCCACAAGTTGAGAACCGCTGCTGTATGGCATCTAATAATTCTGCCACCTCTTCCCCATTCTTCATGGGCTGCCCTGAGGAAGTGAAGAGGCCTCCCTGCCCCCACAACATTTTTTTTAAAATCCTCACCCGAGGATATTGTCCCATTGATTTTTAGGGAGAGTGGACGAGAGAGGGAAGGACAGAGAGAAACATCGATGTGAGAGAGACACATCCATTGGCTGCCTCCTGCATGCCCCGACCAGGGCCTGGGGCTGGGGGAGGAGCTTACAACCAAGGTATGTGCCCTTCGGACCACAGGCCGACACCCTACCCACTGAACCACACCGGCCAGGGCAGCCTCCACAACATTCTGAAGTCCTGAGCGACACACACCAGGGACAGGGCGACCATCAGTGCAAACACTGGCTGTCTGATCTCTGGCCGACGGATAAGCTCCTGTGAGAGCAGTTCACTCCGTGCTGGCCAGGCCTTAGCTCTTGCAGGCAGATAAGAGCTCTTGATTGCGTCCACCGTCCACCGTGGAAGTTCTTGCAGATGCAGCTCATACCGGCCCTGTTCCTCTTCCAGATAAGATCCCTCCACGAACCAAATGGAGTCAGCACTACCAGGAAGAGTTTCTGCAACCCAGTCAGCCCCAGGAACAAGGGGGCCAGTCAGCAACACCCCACCCCACCTGACTTCAGCCTGCAGAGGAGGCAGCCGCGCTGCTGGGTTCACACAGTGACATCCGGTTCAAGGGACATCGGTGCAGAGAGAGTCCCCTCGCCCCACGGGAGTGTTGAGTGGTGGGAATTCAGCGGGATGCCCCCGAAGGAGGCACGTCAATCAACAGCCCTGCACGGCGTGTGCTGTGTGTTTGCACAGCGCTGCCATGGCAGAGCCGCCGCCAGCAGGGAGGGAGCCGGCGGCTGCGGAGTCTCACTGCTGACTGTCACACCTGGTAGGTCTCTGAGGAGCTCCAGGGTGTTTGGTTTTTGTTTGTGTGTTTGTTTGTTTTTTCTTGATTTCAGAGAGGAAAGGGGAGAGAGAGAGAGAGAGAGAGAGAGAGAGAGAGAGAGAGAGAGAGAGAGAAAGAGAGAGAGACATCAATGATGAGAATCTTTGATCGGCTGCCTCCTGCACGCCCCCTACTGGACATCGAGCCCACAACCTGGACATGTACCATCACTGGGACTCAAACCATGGGCCTGTGTGACTGAGTGGTTGAGCGCCAACCTGTGAACCAAGAGGTCACGGGTTCAATTCCAGGTTGGGGCACATGCCTGGGTTGCGGGCTCAATCCCCAGTAGGGGGTGTGCAGGAGGCAGCCGATCCATGATTCTCTCTCATCATTGATGTTTCTCTCTCCCTTCCTCTCTGAAATCAATATATATATATATATATATATATATATATATATATATACATTTTCTTTTTTTCTTTTTTTTTTTTTTTAAAAAAAAAAAGAAAGAACATGGCCTCCTGGTTCATAGGTGGATGTTCAATCACTGAGCCATGCCGGCCAGGGTGGGAATAACTATTTTATTTATAGCTCTGAGTTCCCGTACAAATCTCCACCCTTGATCATTGGGTTTCTTTACTGGGACGATAGGAGAATTGCAGGGGCTCATGCATAGAATTATGTAAGCCCCCCCCCCCTTTAATGTCATCTTGAATAATGGGCTTAACTCCGGTACTTCACCAGCTCTTCCAGGATACTCTGAATATGAGGGAGAGGCAGTTTCGCCAATAGTTAATTTAATAAGTGGCTGACTTGGTCGTATCAGTATCTGTCCTGGAAAAGAGCCAAAGCTATACTGGGGCATCTTCCAACAGTCAGTCTCAAGACTCATTTCCTCTTACGGAGGCCTCCTTTAAAATGGACTCGGTATCTCATTTAATGAGTTCTAAGCCCGTCTCCCCCTTCTGGGAGAAGAATAGGTGGACATCGTTGGTTTCAAGGGAGCCTCACCTTTTCGGGTAGGTGAACTGAGGAGCTTTGAGGGGTAGACATATGAGTTGCCCTTTGACCTTAGCTGGAAGGGAACAGACTGGTTGTACTTAGATTTTGGCTGATTAGATATCCCTCCCATCTGTACACAAGCTTTTACCCCGAGGGAGAGGGCCACTCGGCTGGGTAGGGGTAAGAACAGATAAAGTTGTTCCAATAGCCCCAAGGGCTTTAGTCATGCTTCCTGTGGTAGCCATTTCAATGTCGCCTGAAGTATCATTAAGGAAGTGGGGGGGGGGGGGGGAGTGCTCTCATAGTGGGAGCAGCCCTGTGCTTGCTTCTGTTGCTTTTCTCTTAAGTCCCATTCAGTTTCCTCCAGTCCTACTTAAGGTGACCAGCCTTTCACAATAGGCACACACGCCCCTCTCCCTTGTCTAAGAGAGATCTTGAGGGGGAAGGGAGGTGTCTGACTGCTTGATTATTGGAGCTGTAAATTCATGATTTTGCCAACTTTGTCTTTTTCTCCCTTTTGAATAGTTTTAGATAGAGGTTCAGCTTGAATCGCCCGTTCATCCGCATGTTGATCAGAGCTGTAAGCTCTTCATCTAGTGACTACCTGCGGGTGGCGACCATCGGAAAACACATACAGCATATCAGATATTTACACGGCGATTCACAACGGTAGCAAAATGACAGTTATGAAGTAGCAACGAAAATAACTTTATGGTTGAGGGTCACCACAACATGAGGCTCTGTATGAAAGGGTCGCGGCATTAGGAAGGTTGAGAACCACTGACAGTCCTTCCCCAAACGCCAAATTTAGTAAGCGAGCATTGGGATGGTCCTTCAAGCGGCCCAGAGATAGACCCCAATATTGATTGAACTTTTTTTGTTTTAAAATCTTTAAAGAAATCAAGTGCTGGTTCATCTGGCTTTTTTATCTCGATTCAATCCATTTTCAGGGGGGCAGGGGGGACCTCAGGTCTGGCTTGGTCAGGCCGGTGGGATAATTCCGTGCATTTTTCTGGTCCGTCTCCGTTCCCAGAGAACCTTATGTGTCCATTCTATTGCTCTCCTCTCAGTAGGTGTGCTCATTGGTCCAGGTCAGACCAGCCAGGATCGTCTGTTCTAACAGTTAAATCAGATTCCTGTGCAAACCCGTCGGGCTTCCGTAGGGGTTCAGGGAAATCATCAGATTCTTCCTTCATTCTGTTCTAGTCCAAGGGATACAGCCACTGGCTCCCCTCTGCCTGCGGAGGGCAGCTGCCAGAATTCCTGTTTGTTTTTACCTAGTTTATCCTGGTCTGGTTTTTTATTCTGAGTGTCCCCTGGGTCAGTAGGGGGCTCTGGCAAGGGGGGGGGGCAGGGAGGGAGAGAGAGAGAGAGAGAGAGAGAGAGAGAGAGAGAGAGAAGGGGGAGAAGGATAAGAGAGTAAATCCAGACAAGGAAGGCCAGGGCACAGCAGGGCAGCTGGAGAAGTGGGGGAAATGGAGTGTTGGCATCGAGCCACTTCAGAAACCTTCCTTGGCTCAGAGACAAGTTTCTTCCTAGCTTTCTGGAGAGAAGACCTTCAGGAGATAAGCATCTCATTCATCCAGTTTGACTTTAGAGTGGGGTCCCCATCTCACCCATTCCCCCATGGTGCATAACTCCCCCCCCCAAAAAAATAATATTAGGTGTCAAAAGAACTCCATTTAGGGCATCTTAAGTTACGGCTTCTAGTGAAGTCTTCCCATTCCTAAAGTACAGTAAAGGCTCCCTAGGAATTGTGTATCTGTAGGAGTATGCTGGGGGCTGGGGGCCAGGGCTCCTCGGCCTTGGAGGCCTGACTTCCCGTGGTAATTTCACTTTTCTTTTGAAATCTGCAGAGTCTGAACCAATTTCTAGGGAGACTGTGCAGTGCGTTGAGGTGTGATGCTTATGGATTTAGCTTCAAGGGGCTCTCACTTCCTGAGTCACTCCAACCCTCTGATGGGTCTGTTATAGTGCGAGGACTCAGAATACTAGGTGACCAACCTTTATGTGCGTGTCCCAGGACGAGTCAATTAATTACAGTTGTGTTGACATTCCCTATGGGGCCCTGCTTGTCTTGAGGGATACCCTCAACCCCCTCCACATAGATTCTTGGTCATCTAAGAATGTCAACTGAAGGGAGTACATAGCCCTTATCTTTGGAGCCAAACAAGCTCAGATTCTTATTTATCCAGCCAAAGGTTTTGTTCAGACCTACAGTATTTTCCAGTTGAATAACCAAAATTAAAAAACTTGCCACCTGTTCTTTTTCTCCCATCCCTGAGTTATCTCAGCCCTTAACCGTTAGTGCCACCTCGAGGACATTTTTTTAAAAGAACAGCTCAAATAAAGTCAGGACCTCCTACCTTAGGAAGGTCGGGAAATCTGAGAAAAACTCATCCAAGTTCACCCAGTGCAAATCGGGGAGCAGGAGGGGCACAAAGGGCTCGAGTGGGTACCTAGCACCATGTCCCAGTCCACAGGGGGCTCCTGGGGGGGCTTCTTTGGAAGCCTACCTACTACGCCAAGTAAATGTTGAGGTACAAACATCCAGCCCAGCCCAGCCGGGGCGGGTCAGTGGTTGAGCCTCAACCTATGAACCAGGAGGTCACGGTTCGATTCCCAGTCAGGGCACATGCCCGGGTTGTGGGCTCGATCCCCAGTGTGGGGCGTGCAGGAGGCAGCCGATCCATGATTCTCTCTCATCATGGATGTTTCTTTCTCTCTCTCCCTCTCCCTTCCTCTCTGAAATCAATACAAATATCTCGATGGTTCAAGAAAATGCTCCAGAAAACGGCACTTTGCAGCTCATTCTAGATGCCAGAATCAAAGCTGGAGACGGAAGGGGGGGGGGGGTTACAGGAAGTCCGCTGGTGGGAGGCTAAGGGGCAGAGGAAGCCAAGCGGGGAATTTTCTGGGACGGAATAAAAAGTAAAACGGAGAGACACATACTTCTTCACATGGTGGGTACAGGAGCGTTGACAATGAGCATTCACAGCACATAGAGATGGGAACAGGATAACAATGTGGTCTGTGGTCTGTGCTCTGGTCCTTGTGCCCTGAGGTGAGGGGTCTGAAAACGGATATTACTCGACCATTTCAAAGGTGTGTTATCTTAGATGCAACAGGACAGGAGACAGACTCACTCAAGATAAAAACTGACCTATGTCAAGGGAGTTACAGGCCTAGGATGTGACTACCCACCCTGACCCACTTTTAACCCAATTTAGCAATCATTTTATGTTCAGACCATTCTATGTGGTTTTGGTCTCCGAGTTTATAAGGCCCCCCCCCCCCCCCAGGCCTCCCCTGAGCGGTCAGGTTTAGTGTATGGCTCCCTTTCATCCACAGGAGCACGTGATGTAAAATGAGCTAAACTGAGCTGAGCCCAGTCATATGCAAGACGATAGAGAATGGTGGGGACTGTGGCAAACCAAAGTCCTTGCTTCATCTGAAGGGAGCAGCGTGATTTAGCTTGGCCTGATTGTTGCCATGTGGACCCTGGCACCCGGGGTTGCCAGAGCTTTGGGAATTTCTGCAATGAAACCAGAACGCCCGAATTTTACTTGGAGCTTCCCAGGTTTCAAAATGCTGTTCAGGCTGGATTTAGCCCACAGGCCACGAGTTTGCAGGCCCTGCTTCAGTGAGACAACTTTTTCCGTCTTCACTCCCAGCTCCAGCCTCTCCAACTTGGCTGACTCTGCAGAGGCCATGACAGGAGCCAAAAGGGGCCCAGCCAAGAGGCACCCCCCCTCCCCACTGACCTCGGACTCACCCTCCCCAAAAGCCAAGGTTTCAGCCTGGGGCAGGCTGATGGGCCCAGTGCCCTTCTGCAGGGCAACGTCCCTCCCATGGGCCTCCTTTCAGGCTGACTTCTGGCGGGCCAGCAGGCCATGCCTGCCAGAGGAGCCTGGACCGATTGTAAACCCACTGAGATCCGAGCTGCAGAGGTGTTTTCGGTTCTTAAGATAAAGACCAGACTCAGGACCATGCTCCCCCTCCCCCCGCCCCCCCCCCCCCCCCCCCCCCCCGCTCCCCAGGCCCTCACAAGCGGACCGTTGCTGAGCCTTTCAGCCCATAACTTTGCTCCTCAAACGGGTCCCCACTGATGACCCCCGGGCCTGCCCCCTCACTCTGCCCCCCCCTTTCTCAGCGGCAGGGAACGTCCTCCTGCAGGCATCTTGCTGTCTTTCATCTCTGGACCTTCCCAGATGATGCCCTCGACCAGTGGTCCGCAAACTGCGGCCCCTTGAGTGTGACTCTTCCACAAAATACAACGTGCGGGCGCGCACGTACAGTGCGATTGAAACTTCATGGCCGCACTCAAGGGGCCAAAAAGCCACATATGGCTCGCGAGCCGCAGTTTGCCGACCACTGGCCTAGAGCAGCGGTTCTCAACCTTCCTCATGCCGCGACCCTTTCATACAGCTCCTCATGTTGTGGTGACCCCCAATGTCATTGTGACAAATTGAACATCATGAAAGCATAGTGATTCATCACAAAACAATATGTAATGATAGATGTGTTTTCCGATGGTCTTAGGCGACCCCTGTGAAAGGCTCGTTCGACCCCCCAAAGGGCTCGCGACCCACAGGCTGAGAACCGCTGCCCTAGACGGTGCCTGAGACAGCTGTGCCACCCACCCAGGCCCACCGAGGGAACACTCCTTTGTCCTGTACCCTTCAGGCCGCAGCCCAGAAGTCACTTCCCGCAGGAAGTCTCCCTGGCCCATCTGAGCTGTTTAGAGGCCCTGGCCAGGTGTTCCACGGCCAGCCGGATGAAGTTCCCCATCACAGCCTTGCACCCAATTAATTCTCTTTACGGAGAGCTCAGGGGGGACATTCCCAGGGACATTGATCAGCACTTGTGTGTTCCCAAGTGCATATCTAGCACCTAGCATTATGCCTGAGGCCCAGGAAATGCTTAAGTATTTGCAGAAGAAAAAAGGAAAAGAGGGAAGGAAGAAGGACCCTTCACTGTATCTGCATCTTTTCCCATTCTGACCATCTCTATTTCCACCTTAAGCATCGACAGCCTCTCTGATCCTCTGTAATGCAGCCGATCTGTTTCTGACCCTGTCTCCCCATCTCTGACCCTTGTCGCTGGGAGTGCAGTCCGGCCTGCGTCCCTCCAAGAACCGCTGCTCTCTGACCCCAGATCCTGGAGAGTCACACCAGATGTTTCTCCGCAGGGGGTCCCCGGGCTTTGTGCCCAGATTCGGGGGGAAGGGGAAGAGAGGTCACGAGCTGATGGTGCAAGCCGAGGCCTGGAGCAGCGGCAGGCGGCGGGGGAAACGGGCTGAGGGAGAAAAAGAGGAGAAAGACTGAGCACAGGGCGAATAGGGCAGTGAGGGGCGGGCCTGCGCGCGCCGCCCCATCCCCCCACACCACCGCTACCTCCTTGCACTGCCAACGCCCTCCCAGCCCAGCCGGCCACATCTGGCGGTTGCCCTCCCTTGTTTCCGCTGCATCCAGACTTCCCCCAGGGGTGGCTGGAGGCTGTACATCTGGGGCTTTAAAAATACAAAGGGACTCCGGGACCGGCGGCACAGGCAGCGGCGCAGACGGAGGCGCAGGGACCGGGCCACGCGCAGCTGAGCCGGGCAGAGCGAGGCCACAGAGGCGAGCAGTCCCCTCGGAGCGCAGCGCTGCGCGGCGGGGCCAGGCCAGCCAGGCGGCGGCGCGGCCACACACCTCGAACCCGAATCAGCGACCTCCGGGGCGATGCACGGGCCCGGGAGCGCAATGATGGAGACGCCAGTGGCCCGGGGCGCGCTGCGGGCGCTCTGCGTCCTGGGCTGCCTGTTGGGCCCCATCGCCGCCGCGCCATCGCCCATCATCAAGTTCCCGGGTGATGTCGCCCCCAAATCGGACAAAGAGATGGCCGTGGTGAGTGGCTCCGCGGGCCTCCAGGAGCCAAGCTTCAGCAAACTTTGTTAGGCGAGGTTGGGGGGCCTCCCGGCTGCACCTCCTCCTCCCCCGAGGGGCACACAGCGTGGGGGAGGGGCGTCCCGGGCCAGCCGGAGGTGGGGTCTGTTTTGGAAACCGCAGGGGGGCTTTGGTGAGTGGCGAAGGCCTTTGATAAACAACTTGGAAACTTTGCGGACACGGCAGGGGGGCGTGGGACGCGGGGGAGGGCAGGGGGCGCTTGGCCAACTGCAGGAAAGGGCTCCTTTGTAAATAACCGGGACATTGTCTAGTAGCTGAAGGATTTGGCCAAGGGGCGGCTTTGTAAACAACTTTTGGACACATGGGGGAAGGGACCCTTTGGCGAGCATCTTGGTAGGCCTTTGGCAAAAGGCCTAAAGGGGTCCCGGTAGCAAATGGTGGAGGTTTTTTTAAGCCCTGGGCACTTTGGAAAGGCGCTCCTGTGGCACGCGATTTGGGTAAACTCTTGCACACATTGGGAGCTCTGGGCCAAGCGGGGCTTGGCAAACATGGGGGACCTTTGGCACACATCTGGAGAGGGGCCTTGGGCAGCCCGCTCGAGGGACCTTTGGGCAAATATTGGGGGCAGGAGTGACGCCGAGAGCGCATCTTTTTCGCCTGGCCCGGTGGACAAGGTGGCCAGAAGGATCTCCGGTTGGAAAGTCCCCTCGAATTTCTGCAACTTCTGCAAAGGGATGGGGGACAGGAGAGAGGTGGCCCGCGGGGTCGGAGGGAGGGGCGGGCGCTGGAGGCCTGGCGCGTGGGGCGGGGGCGGAGGCGCCCGGCGGGTGGGAAAGCAGCCAGCGAGCCCTCCCTCCTGGCGGGGCTCCCAGCGGCGGCTCCATGGATGTTGTTCTGTGAGCGCCTGTGCCTGGCTGGGCACAGTGGAAGGGCAACACCTCTCAACCTGTTGGCGCCTCGAGCTGGGGGACTCCTCAAGATGTTCCTTCTAGCCTAGCCCATAAGACATCTGAAATCTTACTGCTCCCTCACCCCGCCCCCCAGGAAACCCCCAATTCTCCCTCAGCCTGGTCCCCACGCTACTCAAGACAGAACTCCTATGCCCGTGGGTCACCCTGGGAACACCTTCTCAGCATGTAACATCCCTCCCTCCTTTCCAGCATCGAAGCCTCTGTCCCCTTTGGATAAATGGGTTGAGAGAGCTTACATTTTTAGGGACTGATACTCTCTTTTTTAAAAAAATGTATTTTTATTGATTTCAGAGAGGAAGGGAGAGGGAGAGATAGAAACATCAATGATGAGAGAGAATCCTTGATCAGCTGCCCCCTGACGCCCCACACGGGATCGAGCCCCCTCAGGCATGTCCCCTGACCCAGAATCGAGCCATGACCTGCTGGTTCATAGGTCGATGCTCAACCACTGAGCCACTTCGGCCGGGCATGGGTCTGGAGCCGGCTGGCATCATGATGTGGCTGTTGGTTAGGGGTGAGGTGGGGCTTTGGAACCTTGACAAAGCGACCCAGGTGCCCCCACCTTCCACAGAGCATAAGGGAGTCCATATTGCCCAGAGGCAAGGCAGTGGGAAGCTTGATAAGCAGGCTCTGCACTTGGGCTGCCTGGCTTCCCATCCCAGGTGCACAAACCAGTTGGTCTCGTAAGCATGGGCAAGTGACCTCACCTCTCAGTGCCAGCTTCTTCAGCAAACTAAGGGCAATAACGGTGCCCATTAAAGCTAATCTAACACTCTCCGAAGTGGCACATGGTAAGCACTCGGTGTTAGTCATCATTGTTATTGTTGTTATTACTAGAGGCCCAGTGCACGAATTCGTGCACTGATAGGGTCCCTAGGCCTGGCCAGCAATCAGGGCCAATTGGGGCCTTCTGGCTCCCGGTAAGAGACTTCCTTCATTCCGTGTTGCCCCCTGGTGGTCAGTCTCTGGTCAAACTCCCAAGGGGACATTTTGCATATTAGCCTTTTATATATATAGATTATATCCGTATTTTCCTTTCCTAACTACTTACTACTCCAAACGTGGTGAGGGCCTCTATCCTAAGGTCTCCTGGCTGCTTTCACCTTTCCAACACAGCACCCATCGCATTTAATTTTGCATTTATTTCTGTTGCACCCTGGCCAGTGTGCTCAATGGGTTGAGCATCACCCCATGCACCAAGAGGTCTCCGGTTTGATTTCCATCTAGGCTCATGCCTGGGTTTGGGACTCGGTCCCCAGTAGGGGGCATGCAGGAGGCAGCCGATCAATGGTTCCTTCTCATAGATGTTTCTCTGTCTCTCTCTCCCTCCCCCCGCTAAAAAAAATCAATAAAAAACATAGTTAGAAACACCTGTCATGTTCACCAGTTTACCCCAGCACACTAGTACAGGGCCTGGAACATGGCAGGTGTCAAAAAGTACTTGGTGAAGAAATGAATGAGTTGGTTGGTCCCTGACCCTCTGCAGAGGCCTCAGTTGGATCAGAGTCCCTGAAGTCCATTTTGGGAATGACTGATCCAGGGTCTGGAGCCAGGTCTGTCTGCTGCTGCCACCCATGCACATAGCCCTCGAATCTCCATGTAAGAAATATGAGAAAAATAACATAATTCCATCGTTAGGTGGAGTAAAAGAGACGATGGAGGTAAAGAGGGGTAGTGAATTACAGTTCTGAGCGTGGCTCTGGAGCCAGATTGCTCGGGTCCGAATCCAGCTCTGCCATTTGTGAGCTGTGTGATGTTAGGCAAGTGTCTTGACCTCTCTGTGCTTTCGTTTCTTCCTCTGTATGATGGGGACAGCGATAATAACCACATTATAGAGCTGCCGTGAGCTTTAGGGTTACAGCCTGACGTCATACTCTCTACAGCTACTACGTCACTCAGCTAGTTGGTTTGGGCGTCAAAGTTGGTTTGGGAACCCAGCACTCCCCCCAGTGCCCGTGGGCCCCCGGAAGATGTCCTGTTCTGGCCTGCGGGGCCGGGCTGGGGCTGGTGACCACAGCCTGCGTTGGTCAGGACGATGCCGCCCTCATGGGGCTGCTTACCTCTGGCGCTCTTTCTCCCAGCAATACCTGAATACCTACTACGGCTGCCCCAAGGACAAGTGCAACCTGATTGGGCTGAAGGACGCGCTGAAGAAGATGCAGAAGTTCTTCGGGCTGCCCGAGACGGGGAACCTCGACAAGCGCACCATCACGACCATGAAGAAGCCGCGCTGCGGCAACCCCGACGTGGCCAACTACAACTTCTTCCCCCGCAAGCCCAAGTGGGAGAAGAACGCGATCACCTACAGGTGCCGAGGCAGGGCTGGGGTGGCGGGGCCTCTGGGCGGCGGGACACAGGGTCTCCTCGGACCTCGCCCCGCTCCAGGGACCCAGGAGGTGTCCGTCCTGTGAGGACGCGGAGTCTTAAGGCGTTTGCATACAGAGTTCTTAGGAGCTGGAGTCAGACAGACCTGAACTTGACCCTCACACTTAGGCATGAGGCATTGGGTGACTTATTTCTCAATGCCCTGCGCCTTGGCTTTCCAATCTGCAAAATGGGGCTAAAACAGGACCTTCCTGGGAAGTTGGTTGGGAACGAAGCTGGGTCCCGTATGTAAAGGGATTTCTTTCTTTCTTTTTTTTTTTTAAATATATTTTATTGATTTTTTACAGAGAGGAAGGGAGAGAGATAGAGAGTTAGAAACATCGATGAGAGAGAAACATCAATCAGCTGCCTCCTGCACATCTTCTACTGGGGATGTGCCCGCAACCAAGGTACATGCCCTTGACCGGAATCGAACCTGGGACCTTTCAGTCCCCAGGCTGACGCTCTAGCCACTGAGCCAAACCGGTTTTGGCGTAAAGGGATTTCTGTGTCCGGCGTGTAGCAACAGTGTCATATACCTGCCAGTCACTGTTACTCCTGGTTGTTACTCTCTGGGGCAGGTGGAGAGAATGGGGTATCGGTTGCTAATTGGTTATACGATGGAGTTGTCATCCGTTATCGATTGGGATGACCCTCTGCAGAGGCCTGTTTGTCTTTGGCCTCTGTGGGGGCAGAGCTATGGCAGAGCCGTGCCCCTCTGTTCCGTGTGGCTCGTGCTGGATTCCAGGAAGAGAGCTCTGCCCCAGTCCCATGTGCACTGTTTATGCCCTGTGCGCCCCCCAGCGAGAAGGGGTGGGTGAGAGTCCTGAGACAAGGCCCGAGGATGTTGGCTGGTCTCGGATGCAAGGCATTCTGGGCGGGCTGTTCTCCCAGGGGGCTCTGCTCACCACGCACACACATATACCTGCACATGTGTGTGCACCTGTGCACACTCGTGTATGCAAACGCCTGCACCCCTCCCATGCTTCTGCACACACTCCCACGCCCGAGCACACGCGCCACCCTTGCACACATCGGTGCACTCGCACGATTTCACATGCGCTCCTGCACACACGCACACACACTCGCGTGCGTGTGCCTGCTCACTCCTGTGCACTTCTCCCACCGCCAGGATCATTGGCTACACCCCTGACCTTGACTCCGAGACGGTGGATGATGCCTTCGCCCGTGCCTTCCAAGTCTGGAGCAATGTAACCCCCCTCCGGTTTTCTCGTATCCACGACGGAGATGCCGACATCATGATCAACTTCGGCCGCTGGGGTAGGGAGAATTGGGACCAGCAGGGGCTCGGTGTGGAGACGGAGGTGATCCAGCCATTGGAGAAGCACCGGGGTCCTGGGAGCAGCTGAGATAGGAGAGGAGGAGGGGTGGACGCCGAGTGGCGTAGCGGGGACCGGGCGCTGAGGAGCCACGTGGATGTGAGGCAGATGGCGTGGCACTGGTCACTCCCTGGAGGCAGCGTCAACTGCAAGCACGGGGTCTTCCCGCACCGTCCCGCACAGCAGCTCCGACACATGGCGGGCTGGTTACATTTCCTTTAGTTTCAATGCAGTAAATCCAGGTGCCGTGTCCCGGTCACACGGGCCACACTTCAGGGGCTCCGTAGCCACAGGGCGGGTTGGTGATGAACAGCACAAATTGTGTCCCGTCATCGCAGGGAGTTCTGTTGGGTAGCACGGGTCCGCCCTGAGGTCCTCCAGGCCTGGGAGGAGGTCAGAGAGAATGGAGCGGTGTAGACAGGAGAGTGAGTGGACAAGAACCCGTGGCCACTGGCGCCGTGTGGGAGGGTGGTGTGAGCCCTGGCGGTAGTGTAGACATAAAGGTAGGCGGTGTGGACATTGTGAGTAGTAGAATGGTGATGCGGGGGCCGGGAAGAGGGGGGGAGGTGTGTGGTATGGACCTGGGTGGCCATTAGGCCTGGGGCTTAGAGGTGTGACTGTCGGTGATAGACTTGACCATGAAGACCTCAGGATGCTGACCATCAAGTCAGCAACTCTCTGTTGACTTGCTGTGTCCCAGTCTTGGATAACGCCAACAGGATAGGGAAGGGGACAAATGCCCGGTGGGTGGGGTGTGGCTGGGGGTCAGGGCCCAGGGGGGCAGCTAGAAGCTGAGACCCCATGTGTTCCAGAGCATGGAGATGGATACCCCTTTGATGGCAAGGACGGGCTCCTGGCTCACGCCTTCGCCCCCGGGCCTGGTGTTGGGGGGGACTCCCACTTTGACGATGATGAGCTGTGGACCCTGGGAGAAGGGCAAGGTAAGAAAGTGGCCGTCCCCGTGCCCCAGCCTCCTCTCCAGTCCTCTGCCTGTCTCCCTGTAACCTAGCAACAAGGACCATACCTCCCCCCGCACAACCCTGGGCACCTCCATTTACTCTGATGGGAGGGGGAGGGGAGCCCCACAGGATTCTGGTCTCTGGAGAAGGTGCCTAGAGAGGTTCGCCCCACCCTGTGTCGCCCCGCAGTGGTCCGAGTGAAGTACGGCACCGCCGACGGGGAGTACTGTAAGTTCCCCTTCATGTTCAACGGCAAGGAGTACACCAGCTGCACCAACGAGGGCCGCTCGGACGGCTTCCTCTGGTGCTCCACGACCTACAACTTCGACAAGGACAACAAATACGGCTTCTGCCCCCATGAATGTGAGTCCTCTGGCCCCAGGCTCCCTGCTGTCCCCCGGCATCCACGCTGCCCAGGCCTGGCACGGCCAGGCAGCCCTTGCCACCCTACTGTCCCTCTCACCTGTATGATTATTTACTTTATGCTTTCTTTAAGTCAGTTCCTTTTTCTGTCTCGCCATAAGCAAGGACATACGCGAAGTCACAGGTGTGATGTGCTGATGATTTTTTTCTTGCACACCTTAGAGGACCTTAGAATATTCACGTGCCCAGTGGTTCTCTCAAGAACCACTCGGTACCCTCCAGGCAGGATTGGGGGCTCCGGGGCGCGAGGAGAGAGAGGCTCAGGGATGGATCAGAAGTCCAGCAATGGGGTTCGGGACCCCAAGGCTGGTACCCAACCTGGCTGGGGGACACCGACCCCTGGAATTTCAGCCGTTACTCCTGGTTCTGATGCCAACTTTGCTAGTGTGTGTGTGTGTGTGTGTGTGTGTGTGTGTGTGTCTGTGTCTGTGTATGGGGACCGTTCCATCTGCCTCTCTTGGTCTTTTGTCTGTTTTTGCTTGTGTCTACATCTCTGTGTCTTGACCCGGTATTTGTGTGTGTGTGTTTGTCAATGCTCAAAACATAACATTTTCAGATATTGTGAAGCCAAATCGAGGGGAACCTTCTTAAAGGGGCCAGCACAATCCTTTTAAAAAAATATCCTTGACACACTTTTTAATCAGAAATCTGAGGATGACAGTACATGTACCTTCGTACTCTGTCAAGTCATCCTATCTGATGAGTCTGGAGATTGAAAGCCAGAAAAGTGGGAGAAAACCCAAGCGTTTTTGTAAATACTTCTTTCTCCCCCGCCCCGTAGACTCCTTGACCCGCACATGCCTTTGTCTTTTTGGCTGTCACGCGACATGTTTGTGAGTCCATCTGGCTCCATGGCAACTGAATACTGACCCCCAGCCATCTTGACAGAAGGGTTCTGTTTATGCTTTTGGTACCAAAGCCCATGTGATACTTTGTGTATGAAGTGAGAGTTCCAGCCATCAATACATCGGAAACTTTAAACAGAAATCTGTTATGCATGCTGTGGTTCCCAGGAGGGATTCAGGTGCCGTGCCCCCCTCCCATGCATCAACCCTTGTGATGAGAAAAGAATGCCTTGATGCTCGAAGCGAAAACAGCTGTAATTCATAAGTTTGGGTTCTCCCCGGCCTGGGACATTGGCCATTGACTTGGTATCTAGCCAGAGGCAAGTACGCACAGCACGCACGTGTTTGCATCTGGGGGCAGATGTTGTGTTACTCAGCCCCTCCTGACTGCTGAGTCAGTGTCTGTTTCTCTTCATCCTTGTTGGGGTCAGGATCTGAGAGGAGTTTGGGGCTTCCTGGGCGGTAGACACACAGCCGATGGGAAGCCAGCGGCGTGGCCGTTAACTCTGCCTGTCCCCACACGGAAGCCACCAGGGCATCTGGCCTCAGGGTTGCCACTTCTCTTACCCATTGTTGCTGGCATTGCAAGAGAAGGCCCCTCTCTCTCTCTCTCTTTAAAAATATATGTTTTTATTGATTTCAGAGAGGAAGGGAGAGGGAGAGAGAGAGAAACATCAATGATGAGAAAGAATCATCCATCGGCTGCCTCCTGCACGCCCCCCACCGGGAATGGAGCCCAAAACCCAGGCATGTGTCCTGACCAGGAATTGAACCGGGACCTCCTGGTTTATCGGTCAACGCTCAACCACTGAGCCACACTGAGCCGGGCAGGAGAAGGTCTCTTGTTTGGGGAGAAGGAACCAGTGAGGATATGGGGGCCTGAGTGCCACGACTGGGCTCCATTCTGGTCGCGGTGGAGTTAACGGGCCGGTGAGGTCACCGCTGGCGCGGCTGTGCACAGCTGGTCCTCGTTACGCACTTGTGGTTTTGCTAGCTGGCAATCCCAGGGATGCACCATTGTGTAGCTCTGGGGTGGATGAGGCCACGGGCCACAGGGAAAGAACCCAGGACAGATAAGCCCAGACTCTGAACCCCATTCTCTCCCCCCAATTCTCCAGTCATGGCCCTGTCTCGGGGAGGTCAGTGTGGATGGAGGTTACCAAAGACACTTCTCTCCCTCCCTCTTCCTCCTCCAGGGACCACAGGAAATCGCCTGGGGTGAGAGGAGGTGAAGCCTCGTGTGTGTGTGTGTGTGTGTGTGTGTGTGTGTGCACGCGCGTGCGCACAAGAGAGAGATGGACATTCGTGTGTTTTGTGGCTCTCCGTGACACCCCTCACCCAGTTCTTCCGTTTATGTGACCATGAGACCATGAGCACTTCCGGAATCAGCTTTCCCTGGGCCTCGGTTTCCCTATCTATCAAATGGAGAGACTCTGGCGGTCCTGCCGACCATGGATGATGTATTTAGTGACCCACGTGGTGTGGGCATCGACCAGGCAGGTGGACAGTGACCTTGGGGCTGGAGCAGGGTTCCTGGGGGCTCCCTGCTGTGTGCCACCAGTTCACCATGAGGGTGAGGGTCCGTCAGGGCCCAGGGGATGGCTGGGGTTGACCAGGAAGCCAGGGGAGGTCCCCAGGAGCTCAGAGAAGCAGCAGCTTACCAACCAGTATCGGTGATTTTTAATTTTTCTTTTTAAATCCTCACCTGGGGATATTTTCCCATTGATTTTCAGAGAGAGTGGAAGAGAGAGGGAAAGAGAGAGAAACATCGATGTGCGAGAAACACATCAATGGGTTGCCTCCTGCGTGGGCTTCCGGCCAGGGCCCAGGCCAGGGAGAAGCCTGCAACCGAGGTGCGTGCCCTTGACTGGAATCGAACCCGGGACCCTTAGGTCTGCAGGCCGATGCTCTATCCGCTGAGCCAGACCAGCTAGGGCCATTTTTAATATTTTAACAACGCTATCACCGCACAGGTGAACCGGCAGGCTGGTGGCCAGCCAGCTCTGTGCCCACGCAGGTGCCCGGGGGTGGCCTGTCTCACATTTGCACCCTCTCCCCCCCACACACACCCCAGCCCTGTTCACCATGGGTGGCAACGGCGATGGAAAGGCCTGCAAGTTCCCGTTCAGCTTCCAGGGCACCACCTACAACAGCTGCACCACCGAGGGCCGCAGCGACGGCTACCGCTGGTGCAGCACGACGGAGGACTATGATCGTGACAAGAAATACGGCTTCTGCCCTGAGACCGGTGGGTGCCCCCTCTCCCCGCCTCTCCCCGCCTTCCCTAGAACTCACAGGAGCCCCGCCTCCTTTCCCCAGGACGGGCTCTGCCAGAATACTTAGCAGCACAGACGTTGGGACCAATCCCCACTCCAGCCCGATCGGTGCTGCCCGGTGTCGGGCCCGCCAGGGACCCCCTCTGCATGGCCCACACTCCCTCAGCCTCCCTGACCAGTCCTCCTCTTCCTTCTTAAAAAACCTTATTGTTGAAAGTATGACCTAGGTCCCCGTTTCCCCCCATTAACCTCTTCCAGCCTCTCCCTCCCCCCCAGGCCCTCCCCACCCCATTGTCTGTGTCCACGGGTGATGCATCTACACAGACACATTCGCTGGTTGCTCTCGTCCCACCCACCCGCCCCCGCCTTCCCTCTGAGGCTCCTCAATCTGTCCCGTGCGTCTCTGTCTCTGGGTCTCTTTTTGATCATCCGTTTATTTGGTTCATTAGATTCCTCCTATGAGTGAGATCACGGGGTGTGTACCTTTCTCTGAGCGGCATATTTCGCTCAGCATAATGCTCTCCAGGTCCTTTTCTGTCCCTCCATTGGATTTTTTAAAAAATATATATTTTACTGATTTTTTTTACAGAGAGGAAGGGAGAGGGATAGAGAGTTAGAAACATTCATGAGAGAGAAACATGCATCAGCTGCCTCCTGCACACCCCCGACTGGGGATGTGCCGGCAACCAAGGTACATGCCCTTGACCGGAATCGAACCTGGGACCCTGAGCCAAACTGGTCAGGGCCTCCATTGGATCTTGAAGTCTCTCTTCCCCGCCTTTCTTTGTCAGCACAAACTCTCGTCTGCCCTCTTCCTCCTCCTCGCCTCCCTCCCTCCCTTCATCCAGCGGGTATGTGTGAGCACCTCCTGTCTGCAGGGAGCGGGCAGGCTTCCCCAGGGCCCTCTGCGGCGGGGCTGCAGGTCCAGCGAAGGGCGTTGCTCCTTTATCCCTGCCCAGCCCCTTCGCCTCTGGTCCCTCGGTCCCCGTCCATGGAGCCCGACCAAAGCTCTGGATTTGAAGGCTGAACCCTGCCTAGCAGTATCTGCTTAGGCAATTTTTAAAAAAATACATTTTTATTGATTTCAGAGAGGAAGGGAGAGGGAGAGAGAGAGAAACATCAGTGATGAGAGAGAGTCATTGATCGGCTGCCTCCTGCACGCCCCCCACTGGGGATCAAGCCCGCAACCGGGGCATGTGCCCTTGACCGGAATCGAACCTGAGACCCTTCAGTCTGCAGGCCGACGCTCTATCCACTGAGCCACACCAGCCAGGGCTCAGGGAGTATTTTTTCAGCTCCCTGCATTCCGGTTTCCCCATCGGTGAAATGGGGTGGCGCGGTCCCGACCGCACAGGGTTGTCGGGTGGGTGGGTGAGCCGTGCATCCATCACTTGCTCCGGCGAAGGCTCAGGGGGTGTGTGAATGTCCACGTCACGTCGCTGTCCCCGGTGGCGGAGGGCTCAGGCTGCTCACGGCCCTGACCGGCGTCCCTGACCCCACAGCCATGTCCACGATCGGCGGGAACGGCAACGGCGCCCCCTGCGTCTTCCCCTTCACCTTCCTGGGCAAGAAGTACGAGCGCTGCACCAGTGACGGCCGCAGCGACGGGAAGGCCTGGTGCTCCACCACCGCCAGCTTCGACGACGACCGCACCTGGGGCTTCTGTCCCGACCAAGGTACCGGCCCGGCCGTGGGGCCCGGACGCCCACACCCCGCATCTGGGCGGGAAGCCGTCCCGAGTGCCCACCCACCTCAGGCACAGAGAGAGCCCTGCACTCACCAGCGTAGAGACACCACCCTGCTCAGGTCCTGCCCATCCACGGTGGGGACACGGCCTGCTCTTGGTGGACGCGTGTCCCTGCTTAGACCACGCCCATCCAGGCAGAGGCATGGCTGCCGATGGAAGACCCCCGTCCTCCTCAGCACCTGCTGCCCCCGAGACTGCCCACCGTGTCCCCGTTCTGGGCTTGGTACTCCCCTTCCTACCCGGCATCCCCACTCCAGCAGACAGCTGCCTCCCGGGAGGGGGTGGGCGGGAGGAGAGGGGAGACCAAGAGGCGCTCATCTTTGCTCCCACCCCGCCTCCACGCAGCAGGGGAGAGCCCCAGAGCCCTCCGTTCCCCCCCACGCTCCCCGAGGCACCATCCTTCACCACGTTGTGCATGGGGGTGCAGAGACACAGCCGGCCCGAGCAGCTCTCTGCCCTCCCAGACTCCCAGTGGGGTGAGGGCGTGACCAGGAGGTAGGCCGTGACCCTCCTGTGTGGTCAGTGCAGTAAGCAGGGTGCTGTGCCCACTTATATCTGTAGGGCTCAGGGTCACTGGACTCACTGATGGGTCAGGATGGCCAGGTGAGAGGGCTGGTGCTGGGCCGGCCAGAAATAGGTGCGTGTCTCTGTTACTTTTCCACCTTTTGACTCACAACGACATGGAACTTGGAGAAGGCCAGCTGACAGAGATGGCCAGCGGAGTTTGTCTTAGTCCCCCCGAAGCCAGGCGAGGACATACCCGATTTTACCTGTTCTGCTCCAGCTTCTCCCTAACGGTGGGATTCGCCATCTGCCAGATTCAGCCTGGCATGATGCACCCAGGCTCTCTGTTAGTTTCCCGTGAGCACCCCAAACGGGGTGGCTTCAAACGGCAGACATGCGCTCTCTGGTACTCCTGGAGGCTGGAAGGCTAAAATCAGGGTGTCCGCCGGGCCGTGTTTCCTCGGGGAATCACTCCACTCCTGCCTCTGTCATTCCGTGGCCATTCCCCTCCGTTTCGTCTCTGTATCTCTTCTGATAAGGACGCCAGTCCTACTGCATTAAGGGATCACCCTATCCCTGTATGACTTAATATTTTTAAAAAAATATGTATTTTTTTTGATGTCAGAGAGGAAGGGAGAGGGAGAGAGAGGTAGAAACATCAATGATGGAAGAGAATCATGGATCGGCTGCCTCCTGTACGCCCCATACTGAGGATGAAGCCCGAAACCCGGGCATGTGCCCTGACCAGGAATCGAACCGTGACCTCCTAGTTCATAGGTTGATGCTCAACCACTGAGCCACCCGGCCGGGCTTTCCATTTTAATTGACCTGCAGAGACCTTGTTTCCAGGTCAGGTCACCTTCACGGGTCCTCTGGGGTAGGGCTGGAACCCACCTTCTGGAGGGACACACTTCATCTCACCACAGGTTTGCCCTTGGTCCGCGGCTGAGCCTGGGCAGCCCCTGGACGTGGGAATGGCGTTTCCTGCTGTCCCTGGGGCAGGAGTGGGGGACCCTCGGGCCAGCCTGTCCCCAGCCTCCTACCTGTTTGGAGACCGCAGAGCCAGTTTTTCCGTGGTCTCTATACAGAAACACAAGACGCCAGGAGGCACGATGTTTAACCCGTGGGACTTTACGTAGCGGATTCGCAGATGCCTCATTTTTTCCTTTGTAGCACACGGGCAGCCTGCCCTGCGTGAGAGGAATAGGCCTAGTCTATTCACCCCAGAATTCTCAGGAGCAGGAAACATCAACCCGTGCCCCTCCCAGGGCCCTCTCCCCACCACAGGATGGCCTCCAAAGTCCTCGTCTCTGAAGCCAAGGCCTGACTCCTCTCTCGTCTCCCCATTCCTCTCCTCTCCCCTCCCCTCCCTGCGGCCCTCAGGGTACAGCCTGTTCCTGGTGGCAGCTCACGAGTTCGGCCACGCGATGGGGCTGGAGCACTCGCAGGACCCCGGAGCCCTGATGGCCCCCATCTACACCTACACCAAGAACTTCCGCCTGTCCCACGACGACATCAAGGGCATCCAAGAGCTCTACGGTGAGCTTCAGCTCGGGGCTTTGGGGCAGGGGTCTGGGAGGCCGTGCAGCCCGGGATGGAGGGGCAGGGGGTGCACCGGGAAAGTCCCAGTTCTCCCAGATGGCAGGGGACAAGGGCTGGAGGCACCGATGTTGACTGGTCTGGAGGGGCCATCCCTCCAAGGAGACCGGGGACAGCTCCTTTCCTTTCCAAATCTCATCAGTGCTCACGCCCCTCTTGGCTCTCCATCTTTTAGGCGTAAACTGAGACAGGTCACCTTCCTGGCCCCAGGGTCACCAGGTTGCAGCCACCAAGTGAGGTTTCGGATCCAGGAGACTTAGCTAAACGCAGGGTAGCATTTCCCAGCGTTGCCATGGCCTTCACGACACAGGGATGCAGGTTTCTAGTTTTCTGATGACTCTTACTTGCATGTGTAGTCGGAGCGATACAACTAGGACCTGAGACCAGGGCTTTCTTCATGACTAGTGCTTGCCACGGGGCTAGAGTCTGAAAAGTAAAGTCCATGTTTTGGAAAAAGTAGGTGCATAATGGTACTGGTGCTGCGTGGACCACGTCGGAAAGAGTGAAAGTGGTGCTTAAGCCGAGAGGCTGGGGGAGCAAGCAGTGAACTTGAACCCGCGATGGAGGGGGAGGCGCCGGGCTGTATGCTGCCTCTGCCCCTCACCTCTCTGGACTCAGTTTCCTCATCTGTGAAGTGGGAGTGATAATGATGCCTGCCTCCCAGGGATGAAGTGGGGTCTGACTCGGGGGGCGTCAGTGAGGAGCATTATAAGTGTGAAGGGCCATGGGATGCTGGTTTCCCTCCCCCCCGCCCCCCCCCCCCTGCTCCCCACGTCCAGGCATCGTCTCCCTCTCCTACCCGGCTCACACTAAGGCCAGAATAGTGTTTCTTCGGATCCCTAACAGGTTGGGTGGGAGCCTTGGGGGCTCAGCCTGGTGCGGGGAACCCCTGGGGCTGGGGAGAGTCTGAGGTCAGGTGTCCTCCCCCAGGGCCCAATCCTGACACTGACACCGGCCCCGGCCCCGCCCCCACGCTGGGACCCGTCACTCCCGAGATCTGCACACAAGACATCGTCTTTGATGGCATCGCTCAGATCCGAGGGGAGATCTTCTTCTTCAAGGACCGGTGAGTGGGGTGGGGGGGGGCTTCTTGTCCTCCGCCCGGGCCCCGTTTGCTTGGACCCCAGCCCTCACACAGGGACCCCACTAGACACTTCCTAGAAGGGCCCTAGTTGAGCTGCATGTCGGTGACCTCTGGAGCTCAGTGGCTCACCCCCACAGTCTGTGGGTCTACGAGGCGTGTTGGCTTCGGGCTGCAGTGTGGGTGGGCATGCGCTGCTGTCACATCCTCCTGGGATTTGTGGCCGCAGATGGCAGATGGCAAAGCACAGGAGGCCAAGTCAGGCCGCACAAGCACCATTAACGCCTCACATCACGTCTGAGGGTATCCCATTGGCTGAAGCGAGTCACAGGGCCAAGCCCAAGGCCTACCCTCAGGGGCGGCCCCGGACAGTCACATGGCAACAGACACGCTCTGTATTTCTAACAGAGGGATGAGGAAACATCGGAAAGAATCATGCAGGCTGTCACAGGCCTTCTCACAGAATGGCTTTGACCTCCAGTGGCCAAACTGTTCATGTCCAGGGAGCAAGGAACCACAGGGTAGAGAAAGGAGGTGTCCTATGTGCTCTAAAGGCTCCCACTCAATTGACCAAGGGCTGAGACCCATCCAGTGGCCCTAGCCCTCCTGGATAATGGCAGATGGTATTAGGGCTGCATTAAAGGACCTATCCATCATCCATCCATGCAAACGCACATATACCCATCCATCCATTTATCCATCCATCCATCCACCCATTATCCATCCATTATCTATGCATCTATCATCTGTGATCAGTTCTTCCTCCTCCTCCATTCACCCATCCGTCCATTCATCCATCCATCCATAGAGATACTAGTTGACAGTGGGCTCGGGGGCCAGACGGCCTGGGTTAGCATTCCAGACCTACTACTTACTGGTGGCCCAATCATAGGCCAGTTAATGATGTATCTTTATCTCAGTTTCCTCATCTATAAGACGGGACATATCTTCCCACCTGTCTCACAGGGCTGTTGTAAGGGTTTGGTGAGCTCCGCGCTTAGAACACCACCTGGCACAGTGTCCGTGTGTCCCAATGGTGCCAAGTACTTGGTTAGGCGTTAGGAGCTGGGGGTGGGGGACGGGATGCTGGGGGTAGAGAGGCTCCTTAATGCCTAGATGCGTGTTCTCAGAGAGGTCCCTGGGCCTTCTACCCTAAGCCCTCTAAGGTGTGTGTGTGAAAAGTATGGGTGGGTGCTCCCACCCCCAGGCCCTCGGCCTGTAATCTCTGGGAGTGGGCCCCAGGAACCTGCATTTTAGCAGATCCCCCTGATGACTCTGATGCACGTTCAAGTTGAGCATCGTGAGTCTGGTTTGGGAAACTGAGGCAGAGAACACCAACAGCAGCACAGGGCAGGATGAAAGACGTGGTTGCCGAAGCGTTAATGAGCAAAATGCTTCGTGGACACATTCAGATGGAGGAGGCTTTGGGAGGAGGCAGCCCTCGGGAGACATGGAGTCAGATGGACAGGGATGGGCTGACCGGTTGGGAGGGTGCGTGAGACGGGGGGAACTGCAAGGGCACAGCCCCCAGAGATGCGCGAGTTCCTGGCTGCTTCGGGGAGGAGCCGAGAGCCTGGTGGGGTTGGACGGTGGTCCGGTCCCTACGTTTTGGGGAAGGGCCGCCTCCGCTCCACTGTCCCCCTCCCCCTCAGGTTCATTTGGCGGACGGTGTCGCTGGGCGAGAAGCCCACGGGGCCCCTGCTGGTGGCCACGTTCTGGCCTGAGCTTCCGGACAAGATCGATGCTGTGTACGAGGCGCCCCAGGAGGAGAAGGCGGTGTTCTTTGCAGGTGTGTGGGAAGGATGCTGCCGGGCCCTCGGGTCCTGGGGCCCTGCCTCTGGGTTCGCGGGCACCTGCGGGCGCTCCCTCCATGTTAGGGAACCATTCTTCCAACCACCACATCCGAAAGCGTGGGCTTCGTCCGGGCGGCCGGCTCAGACACCAGCGTCAGAGAGCATGGCCCGCGGAGCGAGCATGTCATTACCCTGACTTCTTTCTCTCTCCTTCTGATTCCTTTTCCAGAAGGAACATGGCAGTTCCGTGCCGGTGGCTCTAATGCCAGCTAGAGCCTTTAGCAGACAACAGCTTTAGTGGGAATTTTTAAAAAAACACACCACAATTAGCTTCTATTTTTAAACTTTAAAATGAACGTATTTCTGAAGATTGCAAAATGAATTCCTTGAAAGTAAATAATTGTACAAGGAGTCTCTACAGGTGGTCAAAACCCCCAAGAGAGAGTCGCGTGACTAATGTTTGGGGAGCCCTGCTTTTATCCAGCGTGGATTTGAGCACCTGCCCTGGGCTGGGGATCCAGCCTCTGCCCACAGAGCTCATGAACCAGCTGCTACGGGGCTGCAGTCAGTGCCAGGAGGCGGGAGGGAGGACTGGCAGGTCAGAGCTGGGGCACAGGGGCGGCTTCTTGGAGGAGCCACAAAGGCTCAGCCAACACTGGGTACCTGTTCCGCCAGCCGCCTCCCAGGCTCTACCCTAGGGATCGTGGGCTGTGGCCAGGGCGGTACTGGTCCCCAGGGCTCCTGTGCACAAATTAGAAAAAGTGCTCCCACGTGGCAGGCGTGGCATCCACAGTCCATGGCTGGTGAGTGGAGTGAGGGCTGGACTCCTCCCCTCCTTGGCCAGGCACCTTCTCTAACCCACTGTAACCCCGTCCACGTGGGCCCTGGTCGGGCCTCTGACTCCAGGCGTGTCCCTGCTGACAATGGCCCCAGCGGGGCGCCCGGCAGACAGATGAGGGGAGGAACGGGCTGGCCGGGGCATCTCAGCACCAGTCCCTGACGTGCTCTTTGCTTCCACCCAGGGGATGAGTACTGGGTCTATTCAGCCAGCACCCTGGAGCCCGGGTACCCCAAGCCGCTGACCAGCCTGGGGCTGCCCCCCAGTGTGAAACGAGTGGATGCTGCCTTTAACTGGAGCAAGAACAAGAAGACATACATCTTTGCTGGGAAGAAGTTCTGGAGGTAAGGAGGGCGGCAGAGTCGGCTGCGTGGCCACAGACACGGCGACTTCACGCCTCCTGGGTCACGTTCGGAGGCCGGTGGGCCCTGGATGTCCCCTTTGTGGTCTCTAACCTGCCAGGACGGCAGCCCCTTGGAGAAGTCATCAAGGGGTGACATAGGCGCATGATGGCTACAATTCTGGTTAGAACCGCCTTCCCCGTCTCAGAATTCTTGATGGGCCCACGTCTGGCCTGGAGCTTCACAATTTGGGTTGATTCACTGAAGGAAGGGTAATGAAAAGAAAAACGATAGCGTCTCCTACAGACACTACGCCAAGGGCTTTAGGAGATGGGTGTTATTAGCATTCCCACTTTATAGATGAGGACACTTGGGTTCAGAGAGGTTCAGTATGTAGCTTAACGTCACACAGCCAGGTAGTGGCCGTGTGGGATTTGGACCCTGGAATTCTGGCTTCCCGAGAACATGCTGTTTGCTATTCTACACTGTGCCCCCAAAATAGTGGGGGGTCTTAAGAAATGGGGTGGTAGAGGCAGGGATGGGAGAGGGCACAATAGGATGAAGGCAGAGATGGGTGCACCAGCTTCCCCCAGGAGCCAGCATCCGAATCAGGGGCCAGCTTGCCAACAGGTAGCTCTCTGCTCCAGGTTATCTAAAGGGAAGGGTACAGTTCTGAGCGGTCAGGGTCAAGGTTAAGGGGCAGCGGCCCCATAGCTAGGAATGGTCAGTGAGAAGCAGCCTCGGGGTGATTGAATGTTGTCCTAGTTCCCAGGGAAGGAAATTGTGGTTCAAGGTGTGTTGTTGGTCACAGAGCCAGGATCGTAACTGCCTTTCCTGTCCCCTCACCCTGGGGCCCTCCATGACACCCTAAGGGTCATTTGCCTTCACCCACTCACCTTCCTCTGTGGCTCCTCTGTGGCTGCCGCTGCTTCCGGCCCTGGGTCTGTCATCCCTGACACAATCCTGCTTTCTTCCCAAAGGCCCTCTCTTCTCCCACTTTCCCGCCCACCACCCCACCCTTGGCGGCCCAGGCATTCAGAAGGGTGGAATTCCAGACATGCTGTTAAGATACTTAGCAGCCTAAGCTGATTGATATCTCAAGCCTCCAGAAAGAACGCAGCCAGCCAGGAAACCCAGGGCGGGCTCCCGCCCCTGGAGCCCTCCCGGGCACACGTGTGCTGCCGGGTCCGGATCTCCTGACCTTAGCATGTGGGCAGTGACAGGCACAGGTTCACAGACATGAGTCTTAAACCCTAGTGTCTTTAAATCGTGGCATCTTAATTTTTATTGATTTCAGAGAGGAAGGGAGAGGGAGAGAGAGAGAAACATCAATGATGAGAGAGAATCATTGATTGGCTGCCTCCTGCACACCCTACACCGGGGATCGAGCCCACAACCTGGGCATGTGCCCTGACTGGGAATCGAACCGTGACCCCCTGGTTTATAGGTCGACGCCCAACCACTGAGCCATGCCAGCCAGGCTGGACAGACATATTCTACGCACTCTGGGTATGTCCACATATAGGAACAGATGCATCCACATATGAACATGAGTGCGTACACTCGTGTATGCATGCATGTGTGCACACACACCACACACATATACACAGGCCGTGACGGTGCTTTGCTGGGGTTTCTAGCCAAGTTACTGCATCCCAGTCCTTTTCCGCAGCAAGCTCACCTTCCGGAATCCAGGTTCTTAAAAGTGGCAGAGCTGTAGGTTCCCTCCGAGGCTCTGGGCACCGGTTCCAGAAGGGCCAGGTCTCGCTCCCATGAGCTAGAGATGCTGGTCCTGGTGCCGAGTCTGCAGGGACCCCAGGCCTCCCCCCCCACCCCCCCTGCTCTTGCTGGAGAACGAGAGAGAGCCCCAGAGCGACAGAGGACGAGTAGCTGCCTCCAGCCTGGCCATCCCCTCCTTCATGCCAGGGAGTGCTAAGCCCCTGTTTCTGGAAGCTTCCACGAAGCCCTCAAATATCTATTCAACATCTCCTGTGTGCCAGGCACTGAGCCAGAGGGTGGAAGACGGTGGTCAAGACTTAGTCACCCTGCCGTGTGGGGCCTCGGGGACAGCAGGAGACATAAACACACTTGGGTAAAACAACGGCGGTCCTCATGCCGGGCCCCGTGCTTTGTGCCGGGCCTGAGGCTGCGCGTGCCACCTCTGTTTCTCATTGGAGGCAGGTATGCGTATTAGGCCCATTTCCCAGGTGTGGAGACTGAGTCCTGTGTGCCTCAAGGATGCACCCGTGGAACCTGTGTCCCTGACGGCCATGTCTCCAGCTGCCGCGGGGGCTTACAGAGTCACGGAAACCTTTCAAAGCAGCGCACAGGCTAGCGGGGACACTGGAGAGGAGACTCTGGGGACAGAGAGAAGGCGGAGAGATGGGGGCCCCTTCGGAGCACATCCTCCCGCCATGGTGCCATGCTCTTCCCGGGGGAAAGGAACGTGGAAGCAAATGGGTTACTTCTCTGAGCCTCAGTTTCCTCATCTAGAAAATGGGGTTATTGCCTGCCCGCCCTAACGTCTGTGGGTGGAGCGAGAAAGCAGCGAGGGCACGTTCAAGGACACCCAGCCCTGAGCCACCCTCACTTTAGAGGATGTAGGCCAAGGGCTCAGTGGAGGTGAGGAGGTGGTGTGCTGGGATTCTGAGTGGGACACTGGGTACAGGGACCCCAGGTCAGAGGAAGCGTGCTGGGTCTTGTAAGAAGTCATATGATGGGGCTGGGATGAAGGCAGGCTTTTCTGGCAGCTCTCGGCGTCCTGGGCGAGAGGAAGACCCCTGGAGAAGGGAGCTCAGAGGGGAAGCCGTGGCTGGCGTCTGGGCTGGAGGTGGTCGGGCCGGCTGTGGGGACGAAGCGTCAGCTGTGCCCCACTGTAAGGGACGCGTGGCTGTGGCCAGGATGGCCCTCAGACACAGAGCTGGCCAGGAAGTTAGCACCACGAAGGCCAGACGCTGTCTTGTGTGCTGTGCTATCCACAGGCACGGAGTGGGAGCGCATGAGATACTGATGGAATGATGACTAGGTTGGGTATCAGTGGAGAAGGGGAGGAATCCATAGGACCCCAGCACTTAAAAAGTTCTCCTGAAATGACAAAGACGGGGTATCGCTAGCCAGGACGTGGAAAATGCCAACCATATACTTCAAGTCTCTACCCGGATTAAAGGCCGGGCAGGGAGAGCTGTGCGCCCCGTGACTAACCTGCAGGGTCACCTCACTGTCCCGGGCGAGATCAGCCCCCAGGACATGCGCTGTCATCTCCACGGACAGGTGAAAAGACAGCGATGTGTCCCAGTCAGTCAGAGAGAGGGCGATGGGCACGCCGCGTCCAGTGCCCGTCACGTTGCCGTGGGGATCAAAGTTTGTAAAGGAGCTAATATGTCCCAAATAAGCTGCCAGATGCGGGGATAGGCTCTGGGCATGTGTTATTTCCTTTGGTGTACACAGTAATCGAGACATTAGAGCAGCGGTTCTCAACCTGTGGGTCGCGACCCCTTTGGGGGTCCAACGACCCTTTCACAGGGATCGCCTAAGACCATCGGAAAACACATATATAATTACATATTGTTTTTGTGATTAATCCCTATGCTTTCATTATGTTCAATTTGTAACAATGAAAATACATCCTGCATATCAGATATTTACATTACGATCCATAACAGTAGCAACATTACAGTTATGAATTAGCAACGAAAATAATTTTATGGTTGGGGGTCACTACAACATGAGGAACTGTATTAAAGGGTCGCGGCATTAGGAAGGTTGAGAACCACTGCATTAGAGGAAATAGAACCCCATCTTGCAGCTGGTAAAAGCGAGGCTCAGAGAGGCCTGGGCTGGACTTCCCCTCAGAAGCTGGGCACCCTTTCTAAGCCTCTGGTCTGTGAACTGGGTATCCGGGAATCCTTGTGTTGTAGGATGGTCATAAGGATGGGCTGAGAAGGGAAATGAAAAGTTGTTAACACCCTGCTTGCACGTGAGCAGTAATCACCAGGTGGTTTTTATTGGACTGTGAAGGGTCACGTCATGAGGGAGCTGGAGAGCTGGGGTTCAGACCTCTGACAAGCTGGCAGCCTCCCAGAAAGGCAAGGTCTGGTTGCCCGGGCCCACCCAGGAGCCGTCAGCGGGGCCCTCCATCCAGGTCTGGGGAGGGGTAGCCGCTAGGGCAGCCCCACTGGCTCACCATGTCCCGACCCTTGCAGATACAACGAGGTGAAGAAGAAAATGGATCCCGACTTCCCCAAGCTCATCGAAGACGCCTGGAACGCCATTCCCGATGACCTGGATGCCGCGGTGGACCTGCAGGCTGGTGGTGAGCTGCCCCGGCCTCTGTCTGCTTTCTAGCCCCCCCCCAGCCCCCCCACCCAACCCTCCCCCTTCCGCCTCCAGGGCCCCTGTCCTACAAGCACACACTCCCTCATTGTGCAGGGAGGCCGGTGGGGCCGGGGAAAACAAACCGGGCCCTTCAGCCAGGGCTGGGAAGGCATCCAGACCCCTGACCTCTGCTCACGCAGCAGGCTCCAGGCAGTAAGACCCAGAGAGGCCTCTCACAGCTGCAGGGCCTGGAGCCAGGGAAGGGGGTGGGGGGGCGGGAGGCCTGTGGGGTGCCTGGAACATGGGCTCTGTGCCCTGCATTCATTCTGGGGCTTGATCCAGGCCCTTTTGGGTTCCACCGGAGGCCTCGTCACTGCCTCCTGTCAGCAGAAGGATGGTTCCGTTTGAGATAGGACCAGCTTGGTCATGGCCTCTTGCTGATGTGGCAAAGGTCCCCGTTCAACTCACTGTGCCCCGGGTCCCTTGCTGGACAGAACAGCCAGTGTCATCGAGGGGTAGAATTTGGAGTTTGAAAGCCATATCCTTGAGGAGGCTTCTGGGAGTCTCTAGGGCCCTGGAAGGGATCCAGCGTGGCTTTTTAGAGAGCATTTTAATTAAATTCCACGAAGATTTTTTTTTTTTTTTTTTTGAGCCCCTATCATATGCTGGCTAAGCACACGGCCCTGACCTCTAGTGGCTAAAGGTTTACCTGTCCAACGAAAAGCAGTGTGCGATCGGGTGCTGGGTTAAGGATGATCTTCAGGAATAAACAACCAATGAGCACCTACTGTGTGCCAGGGTTTTAAAGGAAGTAAACGAGGTGATGTATGTCAGGAGTCACAGATTCCAAAGCCCAGAGGGGCCAGGCCGGTAGCACAAATGAGAGCAGCAGGCAAGGCAGACAGTAGGGAGTGGTGGGGTCTGTGGCAAACCAGAGAGCACACGGCTCACTGACGGGGGATGCACAGTTGCTTCTCTGCTTCTGATCATGGCTGCCCTGCAAGGAGGGGGCCCGATGTGGCTGGATATTCCAGTTCTTTTCAAAGGAAGCAGAAAAAGTCTGTGTTTTCTTGTGACACGTACAGATGTTGACACGGTAGCAACCTATGCAGAATTCAAAATAAAACAAAACAACCACCAAAAAAACACCTTGTGTGCGCCAAATAAAACCCATCTGTGGGCCCTTGGGAGGAGCAGCCTCCTGGTTTGTTGCCTCCGGTTTAGGGATGGTACTCAGAGGGGTACTAAGTACATTAGTAGCAGCTCGTATTGTCTGATTTCAGCTTCACCACAGGCCCTAAGAGGTATCTCTATTCCCATCTTGAAGACGACTCCGAGAGCTTACTCCCACAGCCGTGTCCCTTTCCCAGCCTCGGAGGGTCCCCTCCGGGTTAAAAGCTTCTTCCTTAGGGCACGCGGGCTTTCAAAGCTCCCAGGAACCTTCCAGGGCCAGAAGGCCTGGGTGCTCACAGCCTCTCCTCTCTGTCCTCCCAGGTTACAGCTACTTCTTCAAGGGCTCTTATTACCAGATGTTGGAGAACCACAGTCTGAGGAACGTGAAGCTCGGAAGCATCAAGACCGACTGGCTGGGCTGCTGAGCTGGTCGCAGCGCCCACCGGCCCGGCGTCTCCATCACGCTCTGCACGCCGGGCCCCGCGCGCCAGGGAAGGACCCGGACGGGCCTGGCAGCCTTCAGCTCTGTGGTTAAGCAGCATTCTCACCGCCACCTGGTCATAGAAGATTCCAGAGAGTGACTGTGCCCTGTGCCCCAGGGAAGGGGCGCTTTATCCCTCCATAGCCCACCAGCCTTCCAGGCCACTCCCAAGAGAGGCTTTGATCTCCTCAACGCAGCCCGGCCCGGGGCTGCCCTGGTGCTGCCACACCCTGGTGCTGTCCTCCCTCCACAACCTTCTGTGGCTTCCAGCCAACAGGGACTGTCTCACGAGGGCACTGGTGGCCCAACAGCCCGGCCCGGCCTGGCCTGGGGGAGAGGCGGGGCCAGGCGGCCACCCAGACACCCGGCGTCCCACTGCTGGCTGCCTTAGAGCTTCTCTGTATGCACTTTGCCCTTTTCTTTCCGTCGTTTTTTGTTTTGTATTGTTTTTACTTTTCTACTTTGAAATCGCATTTCCTGGCAGAAGGACTCGGGCCGTCTGAAGTCACTGGGTGAAGCGTCTCCGCCCGCCTTGCGATGGTGCCCTTGTTCCCTCCATTAGTCCGAGCCTGTCCCCTCACTTCCTCCACCGGATGGAGGAAAACCAAGCCACACTCCCTGCTCCGCCCTCCCCTCCTCGCCCTTCAACAATTCCCCATGGGAAATGTCAACAGTACGAGTAAAGACACTAATTGAGTGGCCGTGTTTGCCTCCGTGTGTATAGCCCCCGCCGGAGGAGGAGGCCTGCCAGGTCTCAACCTCTGCTCCCTGAAGGGCACAGGTGACCTCTGAGAGGTCGCCAGGTGTGTGCTGGGGTCCCTCTGTCCCAGGGGGAGGGGCTTGAAGCAGCAGCGAGTGATGCTGTGGGTGTAATTGCAGCCTCTTTGAATCGCAGTTTCTTCATGAACAATAATCCCAGTGCTAACACGGATGACCAACATCCCCGCCATGAATAGGGGGCCTACTATGTGGCAGGCACGGTACATGTTTCATCTCATGGAACCTTTACAACAACCTAAAGAGAGCATGGCCAGTTTTGATTGATGCGGAAACTGAGGCCCAGAGAAAAGTGATTTGCCCAGGATCCCATAGCTATTAGGTAACAACCCAAGTCGAGGCCAAAGATGACCTAGAGGAGGAGTAATAGCCTTCAGCCCAGAGCCTAGAGCGGCAGCATTACCCTCTCCGCTTCCCCGAAAGCCACCCTAAGTACACAGCCAGGGGAGAAATGCCGCACAGCTTCTCTTAATGGGTCAGCTCCCGGGGGCTCCTACAGGGAGGGGCGTGATGGCACTGGGGCTCCTGTCCTGACGTGTAGCTCTTCAAGCCTCATGAGAACTGTGAGGTGATTCTGAATTTTCTGAGGAGACAAGCCTGCAGAGAGGCAACATCTGCCCAGGGTCCCAGCGCCACTTAGTTGAAGTTCACATGACTCAAGGTCTGGGCCACTTTCCTAGTTCCCTGGCCCGGTGCTCCTTGTGGGTGGTTCTGCCACAGGTGGCCAGACTCATAGGGACCCTTGGGACCTGTGAGCCCCCATAACGTCCCTAGAGAGGATGACTCTTCAGTTGGGCAGTGTGCTGAGACTTGGGGTCAGCCCTTTGGGAGCTTCATGGGGGGCTTCCTGCACCATAATGGTCCAGGAGGGCTGCCTGGAGGAGGCCTTGGGACAAAACTCAATGAAACCACTACCCCAGCAATACACTCTTCTCAGCCCCTGTTCTCGGGATGGGCTCAGTGTGCCCCAGGGCCGCTGGGTGCAGGGCCCAGGGAGAGGCGGCCTTGTGGTTTTGTCTTCAGTGAAACTGACATGACCACAGAGGTGGCCTTTGTGGTCTTGGGCTGGGGGCACGCTGGGCCACCTTCTGATTCCTTCACCTCAGCCCACATGGATCGAATGCCCGTGATGCGGAGAGCTCTGGGCTCAGCATGCGCTTGGGGCCCAATCCCTTACTTGACCTACTGCCTGATTCCTCTTAGGCCAAAGCTGTGGGCTGATTTCAACCCTATGGGGTAGAACTTTATCTTTTTCCATCCCTAGATGAGAATGGAAGCTCAGAGAGGTTAAGCGAGTAACTGAAGGCCACACGTCCCTCTATCCGGGAGGGGTGAAAAGATTCTGGGATCCCCAGGGGGTAGGGAAGCAGGAGCAGCTGCCCAGGGTGCGGACGCAGGCTCTCCTCATGCCTACCGCCAGCTGTGAGCCGTGGATCAGCAAGGATAAGTCATCCACCTTCTTCATCTGACTCTCAGCCACTCAGGGCTTGACCATCTGGTCTCAGGTTCTGGTAAACCTTCTCTCCTTCTCCCCACGACCGCCCATTTCGGTCCAGACAGGCCCTTGAACTTCCTCAGGGTGAAATGGAGCCACAGGCCAAGTCATTTCCCTTTTGGGGACCAGGTTCCTCATTTAGTGTGGCGGGCCATAGTTTTGTGTTTGTTTGTTTGTTTCCTTCCTCTAATAATAGGAGCTCACTATTCCCCACCATCAGTCCGTGTTTTCGGCGGAACAGACTCCATTCCTGGTATCAACTTCTACGAGTCAAGACCCTCTGTTCTAACTGGGGAACATCCAGTGCCCACAGGTTTAAACAAAAGCAAAACGCACAGCAGAAATCCAACCCATACAACCCACCCTGGATGTAGTCACGCGCTTTAATGAAGCAGCCCAGGCTCACCCCTCCAATGGCTGGAGGCAGGGTCTGCTGATCGAAGTCCTGTTGATCCCCATTTACAGAGAGGGGGCAGCAGGGTGATGGAGACAGGGATTTGGCCAACATCACTGAGCCGGTAAAAGCGACCGGAGGTCCAGGTCTGCCCGACCCTAAAGCAGCGGACTGCCCTGTCTCCCAGGGGGTGCGCTGTTCTTAAGGGGACGCATACACTCCCAAGGGGCAGAGCTGTATCCCCAGGAGGACTACCCCCAGCCCTGTACCTAAGCGGGTGGGGCGGGGCCAGTGACTGGGCGGGGCCAGGGCCCCGGGGGCGGGGCGACACCAGTCGCGTTAGGTAACCCGCGCCTGCGCAGCTCCGGCCGCCGGGAGCCTGCGGCTGGGACTCCAGTGCGGCTCGGTCCACCTTGCCGGGCTCCCGCGCTCCGGTCCGCGCGCGTCTCTTCCGTGGGATCCGAGGCCCCGCTCCGCCATGAACCGGTGCGCCGAGGCGGCGGCCGTGGCGGCCACGGTGCCGGGCGCGGGCGTGGGGAGCGCGGGGCTGCGGCCGCAGATGGTACCCCGCCAGGCGTCCTTCTTCCCACCGCCCGTGCGCAACCCCTTCGTGCAGCAGACGCGCCTGGGCGCGGGGAGGCGCATCCAGGTGAGTGTGTGCGTCAGAGGGGAGGCAGCGGGCGAGGGGCGAGCTCAGAGAGAAGGTGCATCAGGGGAGGGGCGTGGGTCAGAGAGAGGAGGCAGGCCAGGTGAGGGGCGAGGATCTGAGAGATGAGATGATCCGAGGGTGCCATAGGTGTCACAGGGGAGGCATCTGAGGGGGGCGTGAGTCTGGGAAGCAAAGGCTCTGAGGGAGAAAGAGCTGTAGATCCGAGAGGAGAGGCTTGTGCGGGGGCCATGAGTCTGCAAGGGACGGAGAGGTGGGTCGGAGGATGGAGGGACCTGGAGGATGGCCTGGGGGTGGGAGGGGGCGTGTGGGGAGGGAAGGTGCAGAGCGCATGTGGGTCTGAGTCGGAGGTCCTAGCCAGGAGGAGGCAGAGCAGGCCGGTGGCCAGGGACGCATCCATTCCATGCGGAGAAGGGGGAGTGGATCCGTGAGAACTTCCATTGGAGTGTGAGGATGTAGCTGGGCGCCAGCCTACACAGGAGCGTGGGTTTGGGGAATTTTGTTTGTTTAGGGAAGGAGAGGAGTGAGTCTGGGATGGAAAGGGTGAGTGAGAACGCAGAGAGCCCAGGTCCGGGGTTGGAACAATAAGTGAGACCGAGAAGACCCAGCCGAGCAGAGGCATCAAGGGTAGGAAATGGGAATCCAGGAAAAGGGATGATGAGGGTCAGCTTGGGGTGTTCCTTTTTGGCCCGGAATCCGTCTTCACCCAAACACTTCTCCCAGATTCGAGGAGGAGAGGCAGCCGGGACGCCCCTCCACTGTTGACAGTGGCCACATGCAAAAAGGAAGTGTCCTTTCCTGTCCTTTTTCTGGTAAAGCACTGCCTTTCCCATGAACAGTAACTCTTCGGACTTCCTCTTTGGTGAAGTTAGTGATCAAAGAACAAGATAGACTGCGCAAGCTTCATTGCTCCTGTGCGGTCTGTATGGGGGTGGGGGGAGATGTTTTCTTGTCCGCGTCACAGGTTTCTTTCCTTTGGATTGGAAATAGTGTGATGGATGCACGAAGACCGTCGTGTTGGGCAGTGCAGGCAGGCTGAGTGCCGGGCTGAGCAGCATGGGTGGTGCTGAGAGTGGTGACAGACGGGTGTCTGGTTGAAGAAGGGTGTGAGAGAGGAAGGGGAAAGCCATGTGGTAACAGCTCTTTGTCAAGAAATGAGCCGTTTGAAACTTGGATCTTCATGTCTGTCAGTGGGTAGAGGTTCCCATTGTGTCTTAAAAATGTAGAGACACTTCTGAGGGCAGTGACTGTCATTCAAGATGAATTGTAGTCAGATCCGTCCTACTTGAATGAAAGTGTGTCCATGTATTTGGCTTCATATTTTTGAAAGAGGATCCGAGTGGCAGACTGTAAGTATTTGTATTGCACCCAGAGGAAATTGTTAGGTTTTTTTTTTAATAGCGTGGCCTGTTTCGGTTGAGGGAGCACTTCCCAGTAACTACAAGAGCCGAGGTACAATGGACAGGTCACTGGTCTCAGTCAGAGAACATCTCAGGCCCTGCCCCCTGTTCGTTGTATATCTCCAGCCAAGTCACTTAACTGCTCTGAATGGCACTTTCCTCATCTATTAAATTGGAATAAAGTACATCAAAAGAGGAATAAAATTAAGTGAAGCAATGTGTGAAACAATCGGGTATTGTTCGTTGATCTTAATATTGATAACGATGTTATTGGTTGTCTACATTTTTTTATATATATATTTTTTTATTGAGTTTTTTTACAGAGAGGAAAGGAGAGAGACAGAGAGTCAGAAACATTGATGAGAGAGAAACATCGACCAGCTGCCTCCTGCACACCTCCCACTGGGGATGTGCCTGCAACCAAGGTACATGCCCTTGACCGGAATCGAACCTGGGACCCTTCAGTCTGCAGGCCAACGCTCTATCCACTGAGCCAAACCGGTTTCGGCAGTTAGCAACTTTTAAGTACTACGTTAAAAATCTAGACATTTGTGTGGAAAGGAATGGAATATAGTCTGGGTATTTATTTTAAAAACTAAAAATCCACGTAGACCAGAGATGCAAAATAAGTTTCAATGGCTTGAATGGTCTGGGTGAAGGTAGATGTAATTGAAAAACAGTGTTGGCTATATTATCCGGTTTAAAAGGTGGATATACTTTTTCACTTAAGTATGACTTGATATGACTAATTCAGACTAAATTTAGTTTGAATTCAAATTTAATCTTGAGTGATGATCAGTGTCTTGCTCAAGGACTGTTATCGCTTTTGCATCTCCTGTCAGGGGTTAGCTTGCCCTTCCACCCCCACTTCTCTTTTTTGACTAAGGTTCTGCTACTGACTGGCGTGGGAAAAGAGTAGCCTGGCTTTCATTTCCTCAGCAGAGTATGGGATGGACATGAGTGTTTAATGGACATTAAACAAATGGACATTGTGCGGTCATTTACCATATAAAAATATTTGTTTAAATGCCTACTATGTGCCAGGCACAATACAATTCTCTGGAGATACAGCAGTGAAAAGAGAAATGAGGACCCTGCCTATCTGAAGCTTATATTTCACAGAAAAAAATTAAACAAGTACAAAAACATACAATATCATGTTTTTGTAAGCGCAGAGATGAGGATAAGCCTGATAGAGTGTTGAAAGAATGTCTTTCTACAGAGATGACATATTACCAAATAGAAATGTGATGGAGAATCCTCCTAATTTTTCAGAATTACTCAAAATTGCTCTACTATTATTTGTTGCAAACATGGAAGAGGCATAGAAAAAAAAAAAGGTTGCTCACGATTTGACAACTTAATTAAAATCCATGTTACCCGCTCATTTGGAATGTTAGTGAATCTTCTAGGAATATCCTATAACCTCATCACAACTTTTCCTTTAGGGTCTATGCTATGGTCCTTTCTTCCATTCAGGATTATTTCTTGGCCATTGGCCAGGCTGTCTTTATTCGAGCTGCCTTGGAGCCAAACCACTGCCGTCTTTTCTCATCAGAATCACAATCCTCATTAAAAGGTACCATGAAGAAATTGAAAGGGCAAATCATGGGATGGGAGAACATATTTTCAATACATATGTCGATCAACAAAAGACTCTTAGGAAGAATATATAAAGAACTCCGACAAATGGATATGAAAAAGACTAACCACCCAGTAAAAATGGACCAAAGACTCGAACAGGCGCTTCAAATAAGAAGTTAAAGCGATGACCAACCAACACCTGAAAAACTTGCTCCGTCTATCAAGGAAGTGTGAGTTAAAACCTCAGTGAGCTAGCATTTTCCACCCACCAGCATGGCTGCAAAGACTGTCAACACCAAGGATTGGTGAGGATGTGAGGCAACAGGATCTTTCATACTTTTGTTATTAGACATGCAAAATGGTACAACCTCTTTGGAAACCAGTTTGACAGTTTCTTACACAGTGAAGCATGCTCTGACCCAGCAGTTTCACTCCCAGTGATACGAACATATATGTTCACACAGGGACGTGAACATTCATCTTCATAGTCAAAAACTTACAATAAGGCCAGCTGTCCATGAACAGATGAGTGGATAAGTGAGCTGTGATCCATCCACACAATGGAATCATACCTGCAATGAAAAAGACTGCCCTCCTTACGCATATGGCAGCATGGTGGAATCTCAAAAATACGAAGTGAATGAAGCCAGACATAAAAGTCCATCTTGTGTGATACCATTTAGGTAAAAATCTAGGACAGGCAAGACTATAGTGAAAGAAAGTCGCAGTGTTTCCCAAGGGCTGGGGAGAGTGTATTGACTGGAATGTTCTATATCTTGATCCTGGTGGTGTTTGCATAGCAACATACATTTGAAAAACGCATCATCTACACACTTGAACTAGGTGCATTTTATTTTATGTAAATGGTGTCTTAATAAAGTCGATGTTTTAAAGACATTAACAACACCAGATGTTGGCCGGTATGTACAGTGGCTGAAAGGGCCATTTTAAAAAAGATACAGCCACTTATTTTTATCAACTTTGCCTTTCAGACTTTCTTTCTTGGAATTGTCCTGCTTCCGGTTCGTGCCTTACTGCTTGGCTTAGTTTTATTACTGGCATGGCCATTTGCTGCGATTTCAACAGTATGCTGTCCTGATAAGCCGACCCATCCACTAACTGGTTGGAGGAGGTAAGAAATAGTTACATCGGAATATGAAGTAAATCGCCATTCAGACATTCAGTTAGTGAGCAGTAGCTTTATCTAACTGCTACCAACTCAGTTTCCATCACTTATTTTTGTTTCTCAGATGAGACCGTTCTTAATTGATCATATGCAGGAATTACTGCCCAAGAACCGATCACCTTTTGTTGAAGTTGTTGCTTCCTAATATTAAAACATTTTGTTTTCTGAATTATTGCCAAAGAGGGATAGATCCCTGGTTCTCAAAGACCCGGTTAGTGTACCTGACACCATTGCAGTGGAAAAATACCCGGCTTCTTTTGTTGTTGTTCTTCCTGAGTTTTCACATTTGCTTTTGTCCCTCTATAATAACTACATACTTCAGTAAGTGATATAATTAAGTGGATAAATTATAGTCTATTAACTCATTACTTTAGTGATGATGATGATTATTATTTTAAACCTCACCCAAAGATATTTTCCCATTGATTTTTAGAGAGAGTGGGAGAGGGAAAGACAGAAATAGCAATGTGAGAGAAACACATCAATGGGTTGCCTCCTGCACCAGCCCTGACCAGGGCCCAGGCCGGGGAGGAGCCTGCATCTGAGGTATGTGCCCTTGACCGGAATTGAACCCAGGACCCTTTGGTCCTCAGTCCGATGTTTTATCCACTGAGCCAAACCAGCTAGGGCTTTAGTGATTATTGGTAGCAACAATTTCATTATTAATCAGTGTAGCCAAGTTTTATTAAACATTAGCGTTGAGGCCACTGGCACTGCTTTTCAAGCAGTATGTAATTAGCCTCGTGCTAGAGAATAGACTAATGATTAATTGGAGTTACTGGTAAAAGTCCATTTCCATGGGGCAGAACCCACTTGTTGCCATACGTACGTATGTTTGAAAGCAAAGGCCCTTCACGTGGACTCCTGGGATTTCACAGAAACCCGTAGGTGGGTTTTAGGGCACTGTTAAACTTTCTGAAATTGTGCACATTTTTTTTGTGTGTGCACAAAGATCTGTTCCTTTTATCTCAACCTCAAATGAGACTATGTCCTCCCAAAATTTTGAGAAACACTGTTTTAGGAGCCTTTGAGGAAATATGCAGTTTGCTATTAAATTCATGTTCGAGTGAACAATGTCAACATGAAACACATGGAAGCTGGTGTGAACTAGAACTAAATCCACGGCCCGCAATGCCCCGGGGAGAACTTATACCACCTCAATCCTTGCAAATCAGACTCCCTTGTTTTATAACTCAAGGTTGTCTGTCACTGAAAACATACTGTAAATGACATTTTTCATCACCCACTGGTTCCTTTCACTTATTTCCTTGGTTGCTATTATTAGTGGCTTGTAGAAACCTATAACAGTCTAAAGCATCGGTTCTCAACCTGTGGGTCGCGACCCCTTTGGCGGTCGAACGACCCTTTCACAGGGGTCGCCTAAGACCATCCTGCATATCAGATATTTACATGACGATTCATCACAGTAGCAACATGACAGTGATGAAGTAGCAACGAAAATAATTTTATGGTTGGGTCACCACATGAGGAACTGTATGTAAAGGGCCAGAAGGTTGAGAACCACTGGTCTAAAGGGTCAGAAAACAGATAAAATAAAGGTTGGAAAAGGAAGTCCTATTTTCTTCAAAGAAGCCTCCTCTCAAACAGGTAACATTGGAGTTATCACGCAACACTAGACTTTTAGCCATTAAAAAAACAACAATACTTTAACTAGAAGTCTTTCGTGACTTTGAATATGGGGTACTTCGGAATGTAGCTGTCAGAAGCCCCATCACTATGAATCGGAAATAGGACTAGTGGGAACTCCATGAAAGAGGGAGCTTTTTATTTCTATACCAATAGCGATCTTAGCTCTCCACGAAAGGGCAAGAAGGAGAGAGGTGGCCATTCCTCTGGGTCCCCTGGAAAAGTACTTTGGCTTTCTGTGTCTTACTTCTTGCTGTGAAGTCAAAGTCAGACCAACTTCCTCAGCAGCTAGTTGCTTCATCGTTCCTCACTGTCATCGTACAAGATTGTTGAGAGAATTAGACAGGGAGCCCACCTGCTAAAACGCCCATCAGTTGTCTTACGGGAGGATATACGTAGTATTGTATTTTCATGGAAAGCTATAGGTGTTTCCATTTCTAGGGGCATATGTTTTGCTTTCGCCACTCATTGGCGTCTATCGAGGACAGGGGCTGGACCTTACTTGTGTGTCCAGCAGAGTTCCTGGCACAATGTGATGAGTTAATTATTCATCTTGAATAACCGAGCCTTTGGAAAACGTTAGCAATTAGATTTCCAGAATTGTCTAAGTGAATGACCGTGAGATGGTGAATTTCCTTAAGATTCTTGATGACGTCTTAGAAGCCTGACTCCTTAAAAAGTATTCCTAAAATAACGCCGAGGACAGTTTCAGCATGAGAACTCTAAAAGTGCTCGGGGAGATGGCGGCATCTTTGTTACTCACATGTAGATTCCCAAGGTGGTTACCTGGAAGGGCAATACTGATGTGAACTTCTCAGAGGGATGTGTGTGTGTTGAAAACTCACTCTGTTCACTTTAGAGTCACAGAAGAATAGAGCCGATTACTAGCCGTATGTCCTTGGGGGGGAAAAGTTACTTCTCTGCGCCTCAGCTTCCTGAAAAATGGGGATGATGATAATAATAATAAGTAACACCTGTTGTATAAAATCGGGCCGAGGAGTAAAGGAATTCATCTAGGCAGAGGATTCCGAACGGTTCCTGGCAGAGAGCGTTCCATGGGAGTGTTCGTTATTCTTCTTAGCTTGTATTTTGAAACGAAGTGTTCTGATGCGTTTGGGGTTCCACCTCGTGTTGTAGAGTAACGCCCAGCGTTAGCGGCAGGGAGCGAAGCTCATTCTGTCTTTTCCACGTGTGTGTTTTCGAAGGAAAATCACTCACCCAGTCTTGAAGTTTCTGGGTCGGGCCTTGTTCTTCTCGATGGGGTTTTCGGTTACTGTGAAGGGGAAGATCGCGAGTCCCGTGGACGCCCCGATTTTTGTCGTGGCCCCCCACTCCACCTTCTTCGATGGGATCGCCTGTGTCGCCGCGGGGCTGCCGTCCATGGTTTCTCGCAACGAGAACGTGCAGGTGCCTCTGATTGGCAGTAAGTACCTGTCAGGTAACATGGATAAAAGAGTTTCACGTTCGTGCCTTGTGAAACCCACATTTAGCTTACTGGTAGGTTTTTAAGACACTTTAAAATAATGAAATATCTCATATGTCCTTCCTTTTAATGAGGTACGATATCTTAAGAATGACTTTATGAAAAAAGATTAAACTTCCCTCCCTTGTAATTCTTTTAAAACCTTACTTTTAGCACTGGACCATCATCCCTTTCTGTTCTTTTTTTTTAAAATATATTTTATTAATTTTTTACAGAGAGAAAGGGAGAGGGATCGAGAGCTAGAAACATCGATGAGAGAGAAACATCGATCAGCTGCCTCCTGCACACTCCCCACTGGGGATGTGCCCGCAACCAAGTACATGCCCTTGACCGGAATCGAACCCGGGAGTCTTGAGTCTGAAGGCCGACGCTCTATCCACTGAGCCAAACCGGCTAGGGCTCTTTCTGTTCTTATATATAAAAGGCCAGTTTTTCAAATACCAAACATGCTTGATTTTTTTTTTGAGAGAGAGAATTTAACCACAGAATTTGTGGAAGCGCCCGATGCATGCTACTTCATGAATTTCTCTTCAGGCATTAGGCTGATGAACACACTACATTTTTTTTTTTTTGTCCTAACTCTGCTTTTTTCATTTCCCCCAAACCTCCATGAGGGACCCATGTGTAAATCTCTGGAAGTTATGATGTGGAACAGTAAGTGCTTCCTGCCGTAAAAAATAATGAAGCAAGTGAAATGTTTTTCCCACCCGATGCTTGCGTCCCTCCCTTGGGGAATGGTCTCCAAGTAACTGCTCCCTGTGGTCCCAAGGTCATTGCAAGCATCAGACCAGACGACGAGAGCGCGAGTGTGAAAGTTGCCCGATACGGACTTGGTACCTGCGGGAATACTAGTCATTCATTTGGCTGTGAACACTCTCTTTTTCAGTGTAACTCCCTGCTTTGTGTAACAGGCGTTTTCCTGAAAAGTCGCATAGCAATGGATTTTTGGTAAATTGAGATTGACTTTGCATGTGCTAGGAAGGTAGGCATTTAAAAGATTGTTGTGCTGGAAATTTTAGTAAAATGAATAATAATTGCTTTGGACTCCTGTGTACTTTGAATTCACATAACCAGTTTTCAGGACGTCCCTAAAATAAAACCAGACAATCTTGACATTTCAAAAGTTTAATGTCAATTGAGGAAGAAGACCGGCAGGGAACAAATTGCATTTACTGTTTTTCATATTCCTGCTGCTGATGTCTGTGAAGTCAAATGAAATATTTTTAGCTAGAAATTTCCACCTCTCCTTTTAAAACCGGAAGCTGAGTTCTAATAAACTTTGAATTAGAGGGTGTGTGTTGTTTTTTTTTTTAAAGTTGTTCTCTTTTATTTGCTTTCATTTTAATTTCCATACAGTTTGTTTAATGATTTACCCAGTGTTATCATGTTGGTAGCGTTAGCCAAAAAAAAAAAAAAAAGGCTTGGTTGTAAATTTTCTTTGTTTTAAAGGACTGTTACGGGCTCTGCAGCCAGTGTTGGTATCCCGCGTAGACCCGGATTCCCGAAAAAACACAATAAATGAAATCATAAGGCGAGCAACCTCAGGAGGGGAATGGCCCCAGGTAAAACACAGGCGATGTTGACGTGAATACATTGAGAACTGAATCTGAGAAGTCCCCTTCCCCATGAGATACTCAGGGAATTAAATGTATCATTTTTTTTTTATTCTCCGAACTCTTTGAACCAGTTTTTACTTTGTGTTATAAAAAGTAGACTCCCTACCTCTGAATTTATTTTCCTTTTTAAAGACGAGATGCTAATGCTCTGTTCTACTCAACAGTATGGAGGGCTTATACTAAACAAGTAGTTAAGATCTTGACTCTTATCTGAAGTAGATTTGGGTAGAGCTTTTCAGTTCAGGGGGGCATGTCAGAATCACCTGTAGCAGCTTTTCACACTTGACCATCTCATCACCCCCTTCCACTGGAATGAGTGCCTATTGAAGGTGAGGGAGGGGCAGCACTGATGGGAGAAAGAAAGCCCCATGGGTGATGCTGGTAAGTATTTCTCTACCTTAGCCCAGGTGAAAGCAGGTGATCGCTAGCAGAACTAATGGCCCCGCAGTGATCTGGCCATCCCTGACGTTAGAGTGTAGATGTTAGAGTACCCAGAAGAGCATGGCCCACTGAGAGGCTGTAGAAACCAAGGCATGTGAGGAATCTATATATATAAAAGCCTAAGCAACCATTATGACCAAACGACCAACCGGTCAACCCGTCACTATGACACACACTGACCACCAGGGGGCAGATGCTCAATGCAGGAGCTGCCCCCTGGTGGTCAGTGCTCTCCCACAGCCAACCTCCCGTGGCAGGCCAACCTCCCGAGGTCCCTCCACCCTGGCCGGCTGGCCCTGATTGCTCCGATAAGGACTAGGCAAGACAGCCCCGATTGACCCTGATCACCGGCCAGGCAGAGGGACCCCACCAGTGCACGGGACCCCACCAGCGCACAAATTCGTGCACCGGGTTTCTAGTGGTTTAATAAAAGTGAATGGGGAGAAGTGGCATTTAGAATAAGGCTTCCATTTTTCCTCTTTGGACCCAAAAACAGATCTAGGACTGGTAGGTGAAAGTTAATACGTAGGTAGATTTCCACTCATTTTGCTCAACTCAAGGAACGTTTTGAGCTTGGCATGTCAGCATTTTGAAAAACCCTAACTTAACTCTAGTGCCGTGTCACATATAGAAATTTTTTGATATTTGCAACCATAGTAAAACAAAGATTTATATTTTTGATATTTTATATATTTAACTGCCATTTAACAAAGAAAAATCAACCAAAAAAATGAGTTCACGTGTCACCTCTGACACGCGTGTCATAGGTTCGCCATCACTGGCCTACATGTTGCTCTTGACCGTGACTTAGGTCTACATCATCTTCCCAATCTGTTTGGATCCGAAGTATCACCAAGAAACATTTGCTAAGTGTATATTCTAGTCAAAGCTTTAATCTACAGTATTTTTCTAATTTCTTACTGGTCAGACTACATACCAAATGCCTGTCATCTGACTCTGGCTTTCATTAGAATCAAGGGTTAGCCTTTGATTTCGTCTCTGTTTTATAAGAATTGGAAGCTATCTGTGAAGTATGTGAGAAAGTGAATGATGAGCTAATCAATTAATTAGACTGAAATATTAAATCTATTCCTTTTCTTCCAAGATACTAGTTTTCCCAGAAGGTACTTGTACTAATCGCTCCTGTTTGATTACTTTTAAACCAGGTGAGATCAATTAAATTATGTATTGTGACAAAGTCGTATGGACGATTTCTCGAATGATTTGATAGTGGTGCACAACCGAACGCATTGGTTTGCTCTGAGCGTTGCTTCTTTTCCGGCAAAAAGATCTTAATGTTACGAAGCCACAGAATGCACTTCTTTACTTTCTCTTTTGGTATCATAACCCCCTCTTCCTGGGAGAGAGAGAGAGAGAGAGAGAGAGAAAGAGAGAGAGAAAGTGTGTGTGTGTGTGTGTGTGTGTACGTGCCCGTGCGCGCTCCACTTACTGGTGGATTTTCGTTTTTTCTCCAAGGACTTGGTCACAGGCACCCAGGGTCCTGTGTCATCAAGTGGAAACCTATTTCGATGATCATTATCATGCCTTCTAAGGCTCGTTTAATTTTTTTAATATTATCAAGCCACGAGTTTCATAGTAATGTGTAATTTTGCAACACTTGGCAATACTTTAAAACGTTCCTGTATTGGCCGCCAGAATGCTCACAGCCAAAGTTAAAACCCCCTGTTGTCCACTGTGGTAGTTCTGGCTTCAAGCATTTGGTTTCGTCTCGATTTTCTTACTTCCTCTCTGCCTTGATTTTTGCCATGACTTCGAAAAAGAAAGTCCCTGTCGAATAATAGGTATTTGGAAAATGAAAGCAGATGGGGATGTAAATTAGTGAATATTTCAAGTGACGGACCCATATGTAATGTTTTGCTTACATAATTCTGCATTTTCAAAATCTCGCCTTTTGGTAAACACGAGGGATTTACCAGCATTTAGCAAATAGTTTTTTGTTTTTTTTAAAATATATTTTATTGCTTTTTTACAGAGAGGAAGGGAGAGGGATAGAGAGCCAGAAACATCGATGAGAGAGAAACATCGATCAGCTGCCTTCTGCACGCCCCCCACTGGGGATGTGCCCGCAACCAAGGTACATGCCCTTGACCGGAATCGAACCCAGGACCCTTGAGTCCACAGGCCGACGCCCTATCCACTGAGCCACACCGGTTCTGGCAGCAAATAGTTTCTTATGTGCGCTCTGAGGGCAGTTCCCGTGTGTCATTTCTTAGTACATTTTTTTCTCTGTTGTAAAACCTGTACCCACACAAAGCCTTGGTAATAAGATTTCATCCTGGTCATAGGCGCCTTCATCCCGGCGGTGCCCGTGCAGCCAGTCCTCCTCCGATACCCCAACAAGCTGGTAAGCACCCTGTCTCCCTCTGGGGAGACTCTCAGGCATCCCACCAGCACAGGTGCCCCAGGCCCCTTCCGGTCATTCGAACGAAGGTCTGGAGAGATGAGTGGCGGGAGCAGAGGGCGAGTCTCGTTGCCCTTGGCTTTGAAGCGTTGCCCAGACAGACCTGTGTTTGCTGATGCCAGGACCGCATTCTGGTTTTGCTACGACGAAGCCACATGCGGACGCCCCCTCGGCTTCTGCTCTGCTGTCACTGCGATGTACGGTGCGCCCTCGGGTTCAGGGTCTCCTTAGAGAACCCGCATCCATTTGTGCTTTTCGTGAAGCCACGAAGGAAACTTCCCCGGAGTCACTGGCCGTAGCTGGTGGGCGAGGATTGAAGAGGCAGGGTAAGGGTGGGGTAGGCTTGGCGTTTAATTATGGGATCAGGATTTACTGTCTGTGTGACCCCTGGCAAGGAGCTTCAATCAGAAAATATTTTAAAAGGACCTAAAATCCTCCAGGAAGTCCCCATTTGGCTCAGGAAATGGTCACTTCTGCTCCCGGCGGGCACCTGGTTGTCTTCTGGGCATGGATTGTGCCACCGTTCCCCTAAGCCCAGGTTTTCGGAGGATGTTTGGGGGCTGAGAGGACCGTCATTTACCAGGGAATTTCCATAAAAAGGCAAGATGTAGTCGCTGTTAGTGAAGATGAGGAGTTCTCGATCAAGTCAGCTTTCTATTCAGTGGCTGGTTTCGCCACCACGGATGTCTGTAGTTAAAATGACAATCTATCAGATTTTTACTCATTGAATTTCTGACTATGGGTTTGCATTTTTCATTTATTCAAGTTCCTTCACTTTGCATTACTTTATTTATTTAAAATATATATATTTTTTTATTTCAGAGAGGAAGGAAGAGGGAAAGAGAGATAGAAACATCAATGATGACAAAGAATCATTAATCGGCTGCCTCCTGCGCACCCCCTACTGGGGATTGAGCCCGCAACCTGGGCATGTGCCCTTGATCAGAATCGAACCTGGGACCCTGTAGTCCACAGGCCGATGCTCTATCCACTGAGCCAAACTGGCTAAGGCACTTTACATTACTTTAAACTTTTCTCCCAAATTATTCGCTCTCTCTCTTTAGAAAAACTGATGTTTTTTGGGTTTTGTAAGCAAATTCATTATCCAGAGATGTTCATATTCAGAGGAAAATAGCTAAGCACACATGGTAGATTTTTTTAAAAGTCAGAGCAACTGAGTTCCATAAAAAGGTGGTTACGTCAAGGAGACGGATTTTGGCTATGTAGATATATAATCCAAGAATGCATGGTTCAGACCACTGTTGTTTAATAATAACAACATGCTCGTTCCATTTTCCAACATAATGCTTCTCATTTAGAGAGAGCATGCTTACTGTATTGAAATAAGGTTTCTGTTTCATTTGGTATTCTCTGCACTAACAGCTTAAATACTCTTGTTGTAGGATACTGTGACGTGGACGTGGCAAGGATATACATTGTAAGTTGCTCATCTCTGTTACTTATATACATTTCATTCTAGTGAGGAAAAAGAAAGATTTTTACTTTTTTTTAAAAAAAGACTTGCTTTTGTGAAAGTAAAGATTTCTAATCAGATCCTTAAATTTTGTAGCTGACACGTCTCCATAGAGAGCATTCCTCTCCTGCCCATTGACCCCGTGGCCCCATGTACAGAATTCCTGCCTTGTCATGTTCTAATGGGTCTTCAGGGATTAACCACCACCTCTTGGCAACATCCCAGCGACCTAAGTTTGCATCCTCTGTAGCTTTAATTCTGTGGTTTCCTTTTCATTGCCGACTCAGCACTACCTCACGTCTTTCTTGTTATTTTACTATATATATTTGGGCTTAAGCAGTCTGGAGTAATGCAGTCCTATGGCCTAAAGCCGTGGTTGGCAAACTGCGGCTCGCGAGCCACATGCGGCTCTTTGGCCCCTTGAGTGTGGCTCTTCCTAAGCCTGAGGAGTACCCTAATTAAGTTAATAACAACGTACCTACCTATATAGTTTAAGTTTAAAAAATTTGGCTCTCAGAAGAAATATCAATCGTTGTACTGTTGATATTTGGCTCTGTTGACTAGTGAGTTTGCCGACCACTGGCCTAAAGTGTGAGCTGAGAAAAGAGCTAACCAAGCTTGTAGTTCCGTTCTGGATGGGAAAAGCGTAGGGCTCAGCAGTTTCTGAAAACCCTTCGGAGAGGAGAGGAATGCACTTTCACTCTTAACCAAGCCGGAGTGAAATGGGCCTTTAAATAGGATGGAACCTGTAGAGCAGGGGTCCTCAAACTTTTTTAACGGGGGGCCAGTTCACTGTCCCTCAGACGGTTGGAGGGCCGGACTATAGTTTAAAGAAAAAACTATGAACAAATTCCTATGCACACTGCACATATCTTATTTTGAAGTAAAAAAACAAAACGGGAACAAATACAATATTTGTATTTGCATGTGGCCCGCGGGCCGTAGTTTGAGGACTCCTGCTGTAGAGCCTCCGTCCGCGGCCTGTTTATGTTTCGGTGGGGAACCTGTCAAACCCCTGGTTTGGAGGGCTTTGCCAAGGGTTATCCGGTCATGCCTTTGATACCGTTATGCACAGAATTCAAGGACCATTGTTGGTGGACAGGTGACAACCACGTGGAAATATTGAAAAGGAAATCATTTGCTTTCAAAGTATACTATGGGCTCCCCCCTTTGACTAACCTTTTTAGACAATCCCAACAAATTCTGAAAGTCAGATATTGCTACACTTTCTCTCTCCAATTTGTGCGTGTGAATTGCTTTGAAATAATAAATTTAAGTCAGAAATTGTAACGGATGAACCAGTTGCACCTGTTACTGCTGATCAACATGTCAGACGGGTATGATCCTCTTACACTGCAGTCCTTGAAGCAAGGTCAACTGCACCCAAAATAAAGAGCAGAAATCGCAAAGGGCATCTAGACATCATGTTACCACTCACCTTCAGGAAATCGGTGCACTCGTTTGGCTAGAATAAAACTTTCATGGCGCTACTGGTTGTGAGTAACTGGTGTTCAGCTTTTTGACGGGGGAAACTTAGGAGAAACAATTAGTACGAGAGCATTTTAGAGAAAGAGGTGCCTAAAAATTGGCTGGAGAGTGTATCTCTATATCCTAACATGGGCCATCCTTGGAGCCTTCCAGGTTGAGTTCCTTAAGGAGCTGGTGAGTTTGGGTTCACTGTTCAGTCAATATGATTTTTTTTGTTGTTCAGGTAGATGTGAAGGTCAAACAAGAGAAAGCATTTCTGGAAGGGGGGACGGGGCTAGAAAATAGAAGATTTTTAGTTCATCGAGCCTTCTAACCTGGGAAGTGTATGGTAAAGGGGAAATGGAAATAGGAGAGAGAATTCGGAAAAGAAAGAGGGAAAATCAGATGGTCAGAATGAAAGATGTCTTAGGACTTAGCAACCCACACAGAGCCTTCAAAAGGCACCCCTCTTTTGTGTCCACACGCCCCATTGCACTCACTTGTGGGAATGCTCATGCCAATCTCTGTCCTCTGGCCCGGTTCCTGGTGGATTCAGCTGTGTGTCTGTTCCTGCTAAGTCAGCTTTCTCCATCGCCCTTGCTCCATGCGCTACTCAGGACGTGGGTTCTAAGAAATTCTACCCCCAAGCAGATACCCAGGAGAGGACTCATGAATTTGGGGAATAAACTGAGAGAGAGAGCAGCCACGGAAAAGCGGATCTGTCTCCGCCCAAGAAGTGCTGTTTGCTTTGTGTGTAATGAGAATCGTAGGTGTGGTTCTATTTATTTATTTTTTTACAGCATTTAGAATTATCTCTTCAAATCACTGACTTCCAAAGCTCAATTAAACAATTAAAGAATAATTACGGCAGACAATATGGGTTGACTTTGTTTGCTTGCGGTTGACAGTGAAATATTTTCTTCGCCCTGTAGATGGAAGATCTGAGAAGTGATACTTAGGTTAACTATTTACAATTAATTATGAAATTGGTCGATCTATTTTTATAAATTCTCTCTTTAAATTCCTTGTTTAAATGCCTCAAATTTTTGTCTTAATTCTCTTCAAGTAATTTTTTACAATTAAATCATATGTTAGCTGCTTTAACAGTAAAACAAAAAGGTTGGTTGGTTGGTTGTTTTCACAAACACGTAATCTGATCCACTCGGCCAGATTAAAATCCCATAGAACTCTTATCTGGAGAGTCTGTATATATACTAGAAAGCTTCAAGTTGGAACAGCTATTTCAAAAATTACTTTTCGAGGGTTGATTGTAACCACCTCATGGAAGCCTTTGTCTAGCTTTACCATGAAATTTGAGACTTTTCAGAAGATTCCCCCACAGTGAAAACATTTATTAGTAACTGAGACAATTATGATTCAGTTTCTGCTTTTAAGAAAGGCCGACTGATTTTGTTTTTTAAGTATCAGAAAAGAGTTTAATAATGTTCTACTCCGGCGTGATCCTGTAAACACATTTATGAATCTTAAAAAACTTGGCCTTGGGTAGTTTCTCCAGGGACATAGGCTTTTGAATCCGAGTTGTCAAGGAGATTTCAAAGTTGGGGTTCAGTCTGCTGAGCTGCAGCTCTGACTCACAAATACATACATGGTATTTCATGTGGTGATTGAACTTGTGCTTTTTCAATATTTTTATTGATTTTAGAGAGGAAGGGAGAGGGAGAGGGAGAGAGAAACATCAATGATGAGAGAGAATCATTGATCGGCTGCCTTCTGCACACCCCCTACTGGGGATCGAGCCTGCAACCTGGGCATGTGCCCTGACCAAGAATCAAACTGCGACCTTCTGGTTCATAGGTAGATACTCAACCACTGAGCCACACCAGCCGGGCAGTGATTGAACTTTTGAATGCCAAGAATAATCTGAGTGTAAGGAGTGTTACAGCTGCCATGGGGCATTTATAAGCCCAAAATATGTATGATGTTTGGCCTGGGTGCTCTGTGTGCGGAAGGGGGTTGTTGGGTAATATTAGATGATCCTTGTCTCACCATGTAAAGGGAACTTCTCTTTTTCCTCTTCAGCTTTCAGCTGTGTGTGCTCACCTTCTGCCAGCCCTACACGAGGGTGGAAGTTGAGGTAAGTCGTTCAAAACGTGGCCGTGGAACTTGAGATTTGGCCTTTCCTATTATTTTGAACTAGAGGCCCGGTGCACGAAATTCGTGCACAGGTAGGGTCCCCAGGCCTGGCCGGCAATCAGGGCCAATCTATGGGGCGATCTGGGGGCAGCTCCTGCATGGAGCATCTGCCCCCTGTGGTCAGTGCACGTCATAGCGACCAGTCGTTCCACCATTTGGTCAATTTGCATATTAGGCTTTCATTATGTAGGACTCCTTGTCTGCAGAGACCACATGTGCAAAGATCGGAAGTTAAACCCACCATCTTTCAAATAAGCCCTGTGTACAAATTGTGTATCTAAACCCAGGCGATCAGGTGTAGCCTTTAACGTTGGATCAGGAAACACCTCTAACTTCTGGGAACCTCCAAGGTATAACCAGCCTGGCTGGCCAGATGCGCACCCCCCATTTCTACGTCTGCATTCCTTTCAACGCCGACCTCTGCCAAGTTGAATGTTAACCCTTCACGTCCCAACCTCAGGAGCCACAGAGGCCGGGAGCCCCACAGCTCCTTGAGGAGTAGTGGGCTCTGGGAGCCTGAGAGGTGCTGCATGGATCGTGGGAGAGGCACACGGTCTGGAGCCCAGGGAGAGCCTGAGGCAATTGTATCTGGGAGGCGGCCCGTATCATCATTCACAGGACAGTCTTTGGGTTGGAGTTGTGGTGGCAGACGGGAGTGGGGGAGTAATGAGATCATTCTGAAAATCTGACCACATTTTTTAGATTCCAGGTTGTTCCCAGAAGTATTCTTAGTCCCTAGGAGTGATGTGGGATGGACCCCTGAATTCAGAATCTGCTTGGGTTTACGGATGCTTTCAGGTAGCCTGTGAAGGGAGAGGGTCAGATATATACCTACATATCTATACTAGACCTCCAGCAGGCCTAGCAACAGACGTGGAAATGCATTTAGGACTGCACTTTTTTATAGAGCCCATGTGTCAGTGGTCAAATTGTGTTACGACAGAGGTATGCACATTTCTCATTCTACTGCCCTGACCACTGTTACACATTTCCTTTCTGTCTCATGTCTGGCTTTCTCTCTCTTTTCTTTTCTCTCTTTCTTTCTTTCTGTCCATCCCTCCTCTCTCTTCCTCTCTCTCTTTGAGTTACAATATTTGCATTCTCCAGCCGGTTCATGGACCTGTTTGACCTGTTTGGACAGTATTTTCTAACAAAAAAAAAAAGAATATATTCTTTGTCCAACAACTTCACAAGTAAAAACGGCTTTCGACCATTAGAAATACCTGAGTCAGCAGGGATTTGGTGTATGAGGATTGTGGTGCAAGGCACAAAGACGGGGAACCTACGGATTTCTGATTTAGAATTCTCGTTTTAGTTATATGTATTTTAGATCTGCGATGCCTTTCACCCAGGGGACCCCTAACAGCTATATGACTGGGTATTTTTATTCCCCAACGTTTAGCTGTAACTGAGCACCCCCACACCCTGGCTCAGGGCTCTCCGGGCCGGGCCTGGTCTCGGAGGTGCCAGCTGGCGCTGCCCCACACGGAGCTTCGTTAGAAGTCTCGGCTCACTTAGCTGGGCCGGTTCCAGTTGTCTTGGCTGTTCAGAGGCACACTTCTCTCTTTCCCGTTCCTTTAAGATGGATGGGGATCCTACGTATTATTTTTGACAGGCGTTTTTAGAGCTTCTTAACTACCCATCAGGTAAACCTAATTCAGGATGTATCTATCCCTCAAGAAGAGGACATTCGCCGAGCCTGTGTGACTCAGTGGTTGAGCATCAACCCAGGAGCCAAGAGGCCACCGGATTTCATTTCAGTGCCGTCAGGAGCCACCAGAATGTGGCCGAGCAAATTACTTAAACCTCTCCCGGCTGTGTGCTCCCTGGTAAAATGGGAGCAACAGGTATTTTATAGGGTCGTTAGGACTTCATAAGGGTTACTTATGCGCTGGCACATGGCTGGGGTTCGGGGAGCATCCACTTTATTTCCCTGAGCACGTAGATTGCTCCTTTCTAAAAGGAAGCAGCAGGTGCTGTTCACAAGCACCTTCCTCATGTTGCATTTTCTCTTGGAAACGTGGAGAGAAGAATCGCCGAGGAACCAGCACCGCCCATTTGTGAGGACGGATTCCCTAAGGTTGTTTTCTGCTCCTCGGAAAAGGACACGTTTGTGTGAAATCCTCATTCATCCATCTCTCTCCTCTCGTCTCGTCTAGTAATCATCAACTTGGGAGGGAGGAATGTGCCGGGTGTGGCCAGGAAGCAGTGAGTGAACCGGTTCTGCGAGGACTGAGTGTTCATAGAAGGCCTGGCTGCGGGTGGCAGGTGGGGGCCGTGAATTACAGGCCGAGCAGTTGGACAACATCTGGTGCAGCCTAAGGCCCAGGCGGAGGTGGGAGGCCCCGGGACCAAAGGCGCGACCAGAGGTGTTGGTGTGGGAATACGTCCGCCAGCCTCCTTCCCTGGGACAGGCGGTGCCTTCAGCAGGGTGGCCTCGGAGGGAAGGGAGCCGCGGAGTCTGGCCCAGGTGAATGGAAAGGGAATTCACGTTCCCAGGGCTGTCATAGGGATGGAGGGACTCCCCTCTCCCGCCCGGGTGCCCTAACTGGGTCTGTGAAATAACCTGGCATCAGGTAGGTTACCAGGGGGAAAGGTGTGCACATTTATTCATTCTTTAATATGTGCACAAGGCGTCACAGGGAATAAAAAACGGAATACCTGAGAACAGTGGTGGGATTTTTGAGAGCTCATCTTCCATCTGCATAGACGAAGGGGAGGGAGGAGGCAGGCCACGAAGGGGAGAGCAGTTGGCTTTTAGGAAAGGCAGATGGGCCCTCGGAAGCATAGATGAGAGATGGGCGAGTGTGTGATGGAGTCAGCCCGGGGGTGACGCTGACCTCTAGTCTCCCCTCCTCTGAGGGGGGCGAGGCTCCCTGTCCGATGAATCTTTGCAGGAGGGGATTTGTGACAGTTGACTTCTTATTGGGGGATCTGTCTTTCGGGGTGGGGGGGGGCAGTGCAGAGGAAGCCTCGCCCCTATCTGTGCTGCTTTTCCAGTGGCCTCAGCTGCAGAGAATCAACTCGCCCAAGTGGCATATGTTGGGGTGGCCTCACGGTCGTCCCTCTGAAGTGGAAAGTGAAATGCCTTCGCAGCGAAACGCGGACTTGCAACCCGAGAAGCAGAGCCTGCGTTGAAACAGTGAGATGCGAGGGCAGCAGATCAGAGCGGGCCGGGCCGGGAAGGGGCTGCCGGCAGCAGGGACATGCCGTCCAAGCTACGCAACCCGATCCTCGCCCATCACGTGGACACGAAGGAAATAGACTCGGGCCTGGGACAGCATGCTTGGGCCCACCTCCAACCACAAAGGGAGAGCTTCAGCAAAAGGAAAACGGACCGGGAATGCTTTTCCTACTTCTAGGCAGGATGGCCACCTCGGGAACATAACTGTTTTCAAGCAGCTGTGAGGACCCCGTGGAAGTTGACGTGGATTTGTCGTAGCCTCAACCCATAAGGTTTTTCTGGTTTTTAAAAATATGTTTTTATTGATTTCAGAGGGAAAGAGGGAGAGAGGGATAGAAACATCAATGATGAGAGAGCATCATGGATCGGCTGCCTCCTGCACGCACCCTACTTGGGATGGAGCCCGCAACCCAGGCGTGTGCCCCGATGGGGAATCGAACCGTGACCTCCTGGTTCACAGGTTGACGCTCAACCACTGAGCCACACCTGCCGGGCATAAGGGTTTTCTTTAGCCTCCCTCAGGGGTCTCTATAGGAGTGATAGGGAGGGATCAGGAGACAGGTGACCACGGATGTGTGACTGGCACCGTGGGTGTGGCAGTGAGAGAGCCTCGGTGGGAGAGAGGCCACATGGACGTGTCTGACTCCCTAAGACCGGGGCCACCAGGCAGACAGAGGCTGCAGGAGGGGCAGATAAAGAGGGACGAGCTGGTCCTGAGAGTGACTGGGAGGCGCTCATGCTCCAGGCAGGACCCGGTTACGGAAGAAGTAAACACTCCTAGGCCACGAGGGAAAACTCTGGCCGGAGAGCTTGTCCGAGGAGGAGATAGATGCGAGTCACAGGTTCACGTCCACGGCTGGAATAGAGCTGAGGAGGATCTCTGTGGCCCGGTGAAGAGGCTGTAAAGTCCAGATGGCAGATGGGCCATCAGCATGGCTACGGGGAGGTGACGAGAGAAGGTGAAGGTGAAAGGCAGACGTGGGGTCAGGAAGCCGCGGGGGTATTTAGACGCGTCTCAGGGGACAGTGATGGATCATAGCCTTTTGGGTGCATCTTCCTTCCCAAGGAGAGGGTGTGTTCACGCGGTGAGCCGCGTGCAAAATGGGAGTGTGAGCTAGAGGGCAAGGTCTAGGCCGAGGAGAGGCGACTTTTAATTAGAATTTCCATTGAGTTGCTTCTCAGGAGGCCTGCGGCCCATGAGGGTCACATCTAGACTTTTCATTACTTTTTGCTCTCCGTGGATAAGTTTGATCCTCAAGCACAGAAGGCCACGTCCATATGAGAGTTACTAGAACTCATCTTATGGAAAATACTATCGGCAATCAAAGACCCAAAGCCACAGCTCATTGTATTGTGGTTGGTTCACAATGAAGCTGCCATTTATGTTTCCTGGGTTTCAGTATATGCTACAAACCAAGTATATTCTATGTCAGTGATCCTTTGACATAAAAGAAATGACACAAAACCAAGAACCATAGGGCAATATAAAACTTGAAATTATCATACTATTTTGTTAGAGGTTTTATGAACATTGATTTTGAAGCACTGTTTTCTCCCTTGGATTGCATTCTAAGCAAATAGTAGGGATTTTGACAGGAGCAGGCTGAAGGGAATTTTTAGAAATACTTGTTTGCAGACTTTGGTGCTCTGGATATATAAGTGATGTGGGGACCTCTGGTGGCTTAGTTTATTTTTCCATCTTAAGGAATAACTGGATACGAATCAGGAAGCTAGACACAGGAGTCCAGTCGGGAAGGATGTTGGAGATCACCTAGTCAAACCTTTCACTTCACAGGAGATGAGGTTAATAGAATGAACGAACGGAGTGAAATGACATGTAGCAGGTTATCCTGTCATTCCTGTCCACTTTAGCTGAGAAATTTCCCTTGCACCCAAGCTGTCCTCTGCACCCCACTCCCTCTGTTCATGGTCTCACCGCCTCTTGCAGGTTGATGCCTGGGGTTCCCCCTGCTCTTAGCTTCTTCCTCTTTGGCGTATCCGTTCCCTTCCACCGGAGGCACTGCTCAGACACTCCGACCTGCTCATGCCACTCCCTTGCTCAAACTCCTTCTCCGAGTCCCCATTGCCCACAGGCTTCTCGTCATGACACTCAAGATGTGAAAACACGTCTGCGTGAGTCCAGAAGAGGCGCTCGTCACACAGACCTTTCTTTCTTTTTTTTTAAAAAAAAATATATTTTATTGATTTTTTACAGAGAGGAAGGGAGAGAGACAGAGAGTTAGAAACATAGATGAGAGAGAAACATCGATCAGCTGCCTCCTGCACATCCCCCACTGGGGATATGCCCGCAACCCAGGCACATGCCCTTGACCGGAATCGAACCTGGGACCTTCCAGTCCACAGGCCGATGCTCTATCCACTGAGCCAAACCGGTTTCGGCAGACCTTTCTTTTTATTCCCAACGGTGGCCCTGCCACGTGCGTGTGGCTTTAGCTCTATTGTTTAACCTCTTCTAGCCACATCCTTCCATCCAGTGGAAATGGTGGAACGTGCCTCAAGGAATTGTTAAGAGAGTTCATGGTCTAAAGACTCCAATAGAAAGTTCTCAGCGCATAGTAGGTGCTTAATGGAGGGGCTTAGCTCATTGTCATACATTTCTGCCCCAGAACAGGGAGAGCTCCTAGAGGGCAGGGACCTCACTGCCATGTCTTCAGGGCGTCCGTGTGCGGCCTGGCGCGCGGTAGAGGCCTAAGCGATATTTATTGAATGGAAGTGAGCCGTGGAACCTTGGGCCGGTCATTGGCTCTTTGTGGGTCCCAGTTCCTTATGACTGAAATTGGGAGGCTCAGTGACATGAAATAATGCATGTAAAGCACCTAGCACGGTCCCTGGTGCATAGGTATAATTCTGTTGGTGAACTCATGCTTATCCTTTAAAAGCCGAGGTCCACCACCAATCAGCTCTCCGTGAAGCCCGTTTGAAGGCTTTCCCCTGCCCACTCCGGGCCAAATTCCTCGTTTCCTATCGCTCACCCTCCTACTCTAGGAAAGATGGTTTCATGGGGAAAACAAGGGTCTTAGAATCGGACCGACCTTGGCCTGAGTCCTGGCCATGCAACCTGTTTTACTTTCAATAAGTTAGTGAAGCTTTTCAGCACCGTCTGAAATTGGGGGTCAGGGTCGTGATCCTGAGCATGCGCTGTGTCGGCCTAGCCTATAAAAATTTGTTTTCTGTAGAACTCGAATAGGGTCCTGTTGGTCTTGCCTGATGTGTCATAGGTGCTCAAAATATATGTTGTGATGTAAGTACGGCACCAAAACCTTGCTGACGTCAGAACACGATTCATAAACACAAGGACAGTACCAGTGAGGCATTACAGAATGTCAGGGATAGAAAAAGGTACATTTAAATGGCCATAAAGCAAAACAGGGTGTTAAGGAAATGCTAGAAAGCCAATAGTAAGGATTTTAAAAAAGCAGATGAAATGACAAAACGTGAAGTTCCATCCATTGATGAAAATATGGCCCTTAGAGGAATGGATGGAGAAGATAAACCATAAAAGACAAAATCATCATCATCATAACCTTCTCACGCAAAGGGGAGGGACTGGTAGAAATTGCGGGTCTGAGAAGACCTTAGTAGCTACAGCTCTCCGTCTCCCAGAATTCCAGACATGGGCTCATTTCATCCTCACCACGGCCAGGGAAGTAGGCGATCAGAGCCTGCCTTATGGAATCGAGGGGACCGTTCAGAAAAGGTAAAGGAGGTGCTGGTTAATACACAGGGAGACGCAGAGCTCCTGACCCAAGCTCTGGGTTCCTGCCACCACGTCATGTTACTGATGCGCTCGAAAGGCAGGGTTCATAGGATGATAGGTAATTTATACATTAACTAGAGGCCCGGTGCACGAAATTCGTGCACAGGTAGAATCTCTAGGCCTGACTGGCGATCAGGGCCGATCTGTGGGGTGACCGGTGGGGTGACTGGGGGGCCCCCGCTGGCACCCACCTTGGCCCACCTGGTGCTGCCTGCTCCCGGCTTCGCCCCCTGCTACCGCCGCTGGTCGCCTCCCTCTGCAGGGCGACCTGCAGGGCGATCGGGGGGTCCCTACTGGCACCCGCCTTGGCTGGCCTGGGGCCTGCAGGCTGGAGGAAGTTCCTGCGTTGAGCATCTGCCCCCGATGGTCAGTGCACATCATAGTGACCAGTTGTTCTGCCGGTCATTCCACCGTTGGGTCAATTTGCATATTAGGCTTTTATTATATAGGATATCATTGGCATTTGATGTCGGAGCCCTGCCAGTTGTTATAAAAAGGTGTGTTTATCTTTCAGTTTATGCCTGTTCAAGCACCAAGTGACGAAGAAAAAAGAGATCCTGTCCTATTTGCTGGTAGAGTCCGGAATTTGATGGCAGAGTGAGTCTCTATGTGTGATTATAATCAGTAGATAGTTTGAACAGAATAGTTTTAAGGATTTGGGTGTTTTCTTCCTAACATCCTCATCCCCCAATTTATTTTGGTAAGTCACATCATGTGCTTTCCACAAAATAACCACTTTCCATGCAGACGTAAGATTACCCACCTCGACCTTGGGGCCATAGTAAGTCTGAACAAGTAGAGAAACTTGCCTCTTTGGCAGTAAAAAGCCAAAGCTACTGTTTCAAACGTGGGGGTTACTTTCCCATTCAGTGCTGTTGGTTGACCCATTCAGGCCTAATGGAAAGTCGTTACCTGTTTGAAAACACTGCCTGTCCCTCTGCCTTTGAATGCTTTCAGAGCTCTGGAAATCCCCGTGACCGATCACACCTATGAAGACTGCAGGCTGATGATCTCGGCCGGGCAGCTCACCCTGCCTATGGAAGCCGGGCTGGTGGAATTTACTAAAATCAGCCGGAAATTGAAGTAAGCCTATTTTAAAATGACTACGTCTTCGTAACAGTGTCCAAAAGAGATCTGAGTTCCTGTGTGTTTATTTTCTCTGGTTTTATGAATGCTTGGCTCTGGTGTTTGTCTTTTTTTGTTTTTAGTATGTTTTATTGGTGAGAGAGAGAGAGAGAGAGAGAGAGAGAGAGAGAGAGAGAGAGAGTGAAACATCGATCAGCTGCCTCCTGCACGCCCCCCACTCCGGATCGAGACTGCAACCTGGGTATGTGCCCTGACCGGGAGTCGAACTGGAGGGCTTTTGGTGCACGGGGCAACATTTAACCAACCAACCAGCCAGGACTCAGCTCTGGTGTTTATTAGGGAAGCCAACCTTATGCATTTATCTCCCCTTTAGTTATATATAAAATATTTTTTATTGGTTTCAGAAAGAGGAAGGCAGAGGGAGAAAGAGAGAGAAACATCAATGATGAGAGAGAATCATGGATCGGCTGCCTCCTGCATGCCCCACACTGGGGATGGAGCCCACAACCTGGCATTTTCCCTGAATGGGAATCAAACATGACCTTTTGGTTCATAGGTCGGTGTTCATCCACTGAACCATGCCAGCTGGGCTCCCCTTTAGTTCATCCAGTTTTCTTTTTTTTTAAGAACAGTTATCTCAAAACTATATGTGCTGGTCACAGGAGACCAGGCGATAGTGTGGCTGTGGACAGCTCTGCCTCCCACCTCAGAAAGGGCTGAGTGGTTGAGTGTTTAGTCCATCCTGTTACCTTTGTACCAAAGAGGACAGCATAAGTAGATGATACAGGCCTGGAGTGGCCAGAATTTCTCTTTCAAAATAAGAATTGACCCATAGAGTAGAAATTCTGACCATCACTAAAATGTTTATCACTAAAATGTCTTTTTCTTCTGGGTACGTCATTTTTTCTAAAAAGGTAAAAACACCCCTTCCTGCTTTTATGATCCAGTTTGAACCATTTAGAAACATTCCTTTTGGATGATGTGGTACGAAAGGTGTAGCCCTCCTGCCCCCCGTCTTCTGGTATTCAGCTCATTCCGCTTTTAGCCCCACTGGGGACTCACAGAATGTATGGCTGTCATGGAGCTTGGCACGTCCCTGAAAGGGAGCTGCAGAGCCCATCACTGTATTGAAAATACAGTATCTTCAGTATTTAAGAAATCATATTTTGATAACTGATAGAGCAAATACTATCTATGTTTTTTAGCTAACCAAATGTTTTGATGTTACGTTCACAATTTGATAAATTTAGATAGTCACTGAAATCGGGTACAGACGAAGTAGGTGTTCAGTCAACTGTTTATCAGATAAAGAAAGGATGTGATGGATCCAGTATATAAGAAACTAAACTTTGGGTGGTGAGAATACAACACTATATATATATGATATATTATAGAAATGTACACTTGAACCTTATATAACCTTATTAACCAAGGTCACCCAAATACATTTAATAAAAGAAGAAAGGACTTGATGTAAGTTACAGTGTATTTTCCAGTGTCTATCACCCTAGTTATTATTTTTCATAACTAGGTTTGGAGGAAGTGGGTCTGGTCTAATGACTCTCCGTAGCCCAACATTTTGTGAAATGTGATTTTTTTCAGGCAGAAAGCTCCTTGAAAGAAAAAGCTGTATTTTTTAACCACTCAGGCAGTTCTGTTGACTTACTGAGTAATGTTTAGATTTAAGTGTGATTTCTTATTTTCTTCTCATGAGTCATGTATTATTCTGCCACACTGCTCTTCTCGGTTACTGTTCTTCCCCTTAGGTATTTGGGGGAAATTACAGTCACACTAATATCCTTTAAAAGAATCAGAAGCCTGGACACATGTTCAGTTTGTACTTTTATTTTTTTTTAAATATATTTTATTGATTTTTTACAGAGAGGAAGGGAGAGAGTTAGAAACATCAATGAGAGAGAAACATCGATCAGCTTCCTCCTGCACATCTCCCACTGGGGATATGCTCGCAACCCAGGAACATGCCCTTGACCGGAATCGAACCCGGGACCCTTCAGTCCGTAGGCCGATGCTCTATCCACTGAGCCAAACCGGTTTCGGCTCAGTTTGTACTTTTAAACACACATTTTATTCTGTGCCAGTTTAACACTTACAGTGTTTCCCCTAACAAGTGACTCGCCACTGTTCATAAAAATCTCCTGTGGGTTGGGAATTGCTGATACCATGTTTATTTGATTTTATTTTATTGTGGATTATCTCACTAGCTTCTTTTTTATTTTAATTTAAATTCTTTATTGTTTAAAGTATTACATACGTCTCCTTTTGCCCCCATTGACCTCTCTCTGGTTGTCCCCCCCCCCCGACCCCGCCTGCACATGCCCTCACCCCCTTACTGTCCGTGTCCATGGGCTGTGCTGACATGCATCCATGTATTTCTAATTCTCCCTCTAGACTGGATTGGGATGGCATCCGCAAGCACTTGGATGAATATGCGGCTATTGCGAGCTCGTCCAAAGGGGGAAGAATTGGAATCGAAGAGTTTGCGGAGTATTTGAAGCTGCCTGTTTCCGACGTGCTGAGACAGCTGTTCGCACTCTTTGACAGGGTATGTTGAAACGCAGTCTCTGACATGCAGACGTGCCATGCTCCCGGAGAGCATGCATCAATAGCTCAGGCAAGAAAAACTTGTTAGGTCAGGGTTAGACCCAGCAGGGCTGAGCCCGAGGTTTAATTGCATGGTTTTGTTTTCTAAATCCTAATAATAACAATGCATGTGCATGTGTTTTGTAACAGGGATGGTAGTGTCTGTATTTGAAACACCAGGCCAGGTATAAATACCATGATCCTATCATCATGTTTGTCATATAGAATTGGGCAGGGTTATGTAACTGGCAAGAATTTTAAAATCTCTTATCAAAACTCATACATCGATGACCTGGTGGTGCTATTGTATTCTGAAGGTTTCTGGATCCCCCCCCCTCCCCAAATATGTGAAAATCAAATTGATTTTATTTTCTAAAATAACATTTTATAACAAAGGTTTCAATGAATGCTTGGCCATTTGCCATAATATTGGGGACACGGTGTTCTGCTTATGAATATGTAAGTACGTGAAGTTAGACACCTGAATTGTCAAAAAGTTTCCTTAGAAAAGTGTATCAAGTCCTCTATTTTTTAATTTGTTTTTAGTACGAAAAATTCACCCTTTGGGTTAAGGTTGTATAAGTTCTAACAAATGCATAGAGGCATGTAATACCAGCGCGTTCAAGATACACAACAGTTAACAAAAATATTACCTTGTAGCTATTCTTTTGTAGCCAAGCCCTGTCCTGACCTTTAACCCCTGACAACAGAACCTACCCTTTCGAGCCTGGCTTCTCTGACTTAGCCTAATGCGTTTGAGATTCAGCCAGGTTGTTGTATGTATCAGCAATCTGTTTCCTTTAATTGCTGAATAGTATTCCATTGCGTGGACTACGGACGTACCAGGCTTGGTTTACCCATTTCTCAGCGGAGGAATATTTGGTTTGTTTCTAATTTGGGGCAGTTGCGAATACCACTGCTCTAAGCATTCAGGCATACGTTTTTGTGCAAATGTAGGTTTTCCTTTCATTTGGGTAAATACTAAGGACTGTGATCTCTTTATTTTCTCTTGCCTGAGAAGGACTTCATTTGGCATTCATCCCTGAAGAGTATTTTTGTTGCGTAAAGAATGCTGAGCTGATAGTTCCTTTCTTTCACCGACTCATTAGCGATGCCCATGATTTCACTGCCTAACTGGTTGTTCATCACGTTTTGGCTTTCCTCCCCAAGCCTCCTGCTGTGGCGTTTTGCCCAGAGGTAGTTTGCCTTCTGCATTCTGATCAGAGTTTCTAGTTTTAATCAGAAGGCAAGATAGACTTAACCAGGCTCATTCCATCTTGTCTTGGCACCAGAAGTCCCAGTTCTCTAGTAACCACTGGGGAAAAAGGTATTTTGCAAAGAAATTATAGCTGGGTGGCAGAAACCAGGACAGGGCTTTTAGTCCTTTTTTCCCAGGCCCCCTAAGCTTCCTAATGACTGTCCTCTGTGATGTCATAGACGAACTGTTCTTTAATATCGTGAGGTCAGGCTACCTCCTTCTATAGGCCGTGCCCGGGGCCTCTCTTCTGGGCTTGCTTGCATCACACAAGTAATCTTTCCTTGTCCATGAAACGTCCAGTCTTCATTACAATTTATAATAGAACTACTCCACCACAGCTCTATGGTATGATCAAGATTTAGGGGGAAGGACCAGGCAGTGTGGCTCAGTGGTTGAGCGTCGACCTATAAACCAGGAGGTCATGGTTCCATTCCCAGTCAGGGCACATGCCCGGGTTGTGCGCTCGATCTCCCAGCATGGGGCGTGCAGGAGGCAGCCGATCCATGATTCTCTCTCATGATGGATGTTTCTATCTCTCTTTCCCTCTCCCTTTCTCTCTGAAATCAAGAAAAGTATGTTTGTTAAAAAAAAGAGTTAGGGGAAAGGAGAAGAAAACAGTTGGCTCTCGCTGCGCAGGCTGGGAAAACAGGAACCTTACACTCACACTATGACTGGTCCTGAGAGATTTATATAGAATGGCTCTAGAAAACATGCACGTACTTTTAAGTAGCGTTGCTATAAATAGGACAGGAAGGAAGATGGCAGGGACGTACCAGTCAGGACAGGCGGTGGGGGAGTGGGAAGTGACAGGACATGGGAACCGAAAGGGAAGTGTAGGCTTTGTGCTCCCCAGGATTTCTCATCAAAAGTAAAAATCATGTCTATGGAGGTTGCCCTCGCTTTCGGGTGTCATACTGTCATCACTGGCGGTGACGGGGTTGCTGGGATGGCAGTTCTGTCTTTGGATGACGGATGACACCTGCCACCAGCCCCACTGTTGCTGTAGCACTGCCACGTATGGGCAGATTTGGGAGAGGGAAGGGAGGGTGAGCTGAGGATTAAAGTAATCCCCAGTTGGCGAGGTTGACTCCCTCTGACCTTGAGGATCCAGGCGGCCCTGGGAGTTAGGAGACGGTGAGCCTTGAGAGCCAATGTGGTCGATCACATTTCTGTGTCAATTGGCTCCCATACCAGTTATAACTGTGACTTTTTTCTTCACTTCTTTGCATGCTGTGACTTGACTTTAGATACAGACCTGGTCTGTACAGCACTTGTCCTTTGATGTCCAATGCACTGGAAGGTAGAGAAAATAAGCCGGGGAGTGACTAGCTAATACATCTGACCGTCTTTTCTTTCCTCCTTTCTTTCCCTTTTCCCCTCCGTCTGTCTGTCCGTCTCCCCCTTTTTGTTGGTGACATGCCTGCACCTCGGAGCCTGTGCAGAGTCGCTCTGTGTTGAGAAGCTGAGCCGTGTCATTGCCGCCCCGCCCTGTCCCCATGCCCCCTGCCACGCCAGGCTTGTGTTCTCAGCCTCTACCAGCGATTTCGCTGGGGACCGTTCGATGGGAGCGACAAGGAAGTCCAGTGACTTCATAGTTTGTTTCTCTCCCGGTGGCTTATCTTGCTAAACTCCATGCTTAATGAGGGGTGCGGCGAGGGGGAGGGAGGGCGGGAAAGAGAAGGGTGGGGTGTTCCTGTCGCCCTCCTGATGCCGTACTGTGTGCAGCCGCTCCGGTCAGCCACTCCCTTCTTCTTTCCCACTTTATCCTCCATTTCCCCTTATTTTCCTCCCTTAATTAATCTTTTTTTTAAAAAAAAAATTATTATTTTTTTAATCCTCACCCAAAGAGTGAGGATATTTTTTCCATTGATTTTCAGAGAGTGTGGAAAGGATGGGGAGTGGGGGAGAGAGAGAAACATCGGTGTGTTAAGAGACATATCAACCGGTTGCCTCTCCCCAGCTAGAGGTGAAGGGTTGAACCTGCAATCAAGGTACGTGCCCTTGACCAGGAATCGAACCCGAGACCCTTTGGTCCACAGGCCGATGCTCTTAACCGCTGAGCCAAACCGGCCAGGGCTCCTCTCTTAATCTTTTCCCAAGTCTCATGTAGTTGTGGTTGGAGTTTTGGGGACGGAGGACAGACCTGAATATCCCTCCATATCCCCTTACGTTCTTGGCTAGCCTACAAAAACATCACACTAGCCTTTGTCTCCATGTGTCCTAAAAGATATGCTGTGTGTTGAGCTCCTTTGGACATCCTGCCCTGTTCTTCGAGACGCTCAGGTATTTGATGGCAGGGGGCGTCCCAGAGAAAGATGGCGTTCATGACTCCAGGCACGGCCGCGTCACGGCTTTGGGCTCCTCCCCTTCGGAGGGTCCCATGTCTTTGAGAAAAGACCCTTTTCATCTGTAGGTTTAGTTTAGCTTCTTTATCTTCATAAATGTATCCTGAACTCCCTGGGTCCTAAGATAATGTGGGATCCGTCAAATGTCCAGGGGATTCGAGCTGAGGGCCGAAACAATCGTTTAACGCCGTGTCTTCTCAACACTTCTTGTATTCATATCTCAGTGAATGGGAGTCATTTTTACGGCGATAACAGTGTCCTGGGACGCCCATCACAGCGTCATCGCTCACTTTGTCCTCCTCCGTCACAGTTACTGAGGAAGCTGTGCGGTGCCTGTGAACACTGTTGCATTTACCTGCGAGACAGTCCTCAGGTGTTTCCGTAGGCAGCGCATCTCCGTTGCTAGCTGGACACTCTGCCCCTGACCTCTTGCAAGTAGCCTTACCTGCAAGCTTAAACCTGCCCCGTCCTGTCTCCTCTACGCTACACGTCATGGTGCACCCTGCTCAGTGTCCCAGCCGATATTCATCCCCATCGCAGTGCGTATCCTCCCTGGTGACAAAGCTGTATTTCAGGGACTGGCAACTTTAAAAGAGCCAGATAGTAAATACATTTTTAAAAATATATATTTTTTTATTGATTTCAGAGAGGAAGGGAAAGAGAGAGAGAAACATTCATGATGAGGGAGAATCACTGATCATCTGCCTCCTGCTCGCCCCCCTACGGGGAATGGAGCCTGCAACCCCAGCATGTGCCCTGACCGGGAATCGAACCTGGGACCCTTCAGTCTGCAGGCTGACGCTCTATCCACTGAGCCAAGCCAGCGAGGGCAGTAAATACTTTTTGACGTTGTAGGGTATAGGGTCCCAAACTTTCAGAACAACTTGCACAGTTGACTAGGCATTCAGCTTGCCACTCAGACCGATTTCTCTGTTCATTTCCAACCATGTGAGCCATGTCAGTGCCCGTCCCGACTCGGCATGAGCAGCATAGCTGCATATCACACAGCCCTGCCTTCCCTAGCAGGAATGGACAAGCAAGGATGCTTGTTATCCACTGGCACCCATGACTTCACACTTGAACTAGGACCAAGAACAGGGCAGACAGGAAGAGCTCGGGGTAAAGAAAGGCATTCATTCCACATCATGGGAAGCCGTGATCCAAGGTCTACAGGAGTTTACAGTGGCCACACATGCTGGATTGTCCGAGTGCTGCCGGGCACTCTTCCTGCCTCATATGTAAATGGAGTACGTGGTCGTGCCAGAGAAGCAAGTGCCAGGCCGAAGGCAGAAAAGGGAAAAAGCGTGACAGTTTTCGAATTGTGTGCAGCGTGGGGAAAGGAGCTGCCTACATGTATTCGGCTGTGGTCTGTGTGAGCAGATGGTACCGGGGGAAAGCGCGTGCGCTCCTGCCATTCTGTAGCTTAGGAATCAGAAAAGATGGACCATATTCCACGAGTTAGAGCTGCGAGAAGATAGCAAACAAGAGGCAGACAGATTGTCAAGAATAAGGGTTCAGAGCGAACCCCTTCCAATCAGATGGGGAGTATCCTACACCGTAAGAATGGTTATCATAAGCCCAGACTGCCAGCCTCCAACCCAGTCTGTACACCTTACCCGCAAGATTTGTTTTCACCAGCTTAACAGGGGCCGGCAAACCACAGCTGATGGAGCAAATACAGTCTGACTCCTGCTTTGTCAATAAAGTTTTATTGGGACACCACCATGCCCATTCACCCATGCATTCCCTATGTGAATTGTTGCAACCAACAGTGGCGTCTTCTAGCCTTTGCATTTCCAGTTCAGGTCTGATAGAACTGTCGTATTCCCTAGCTCATGGGAAAAGAACTCATCTACATGCCAACCTCAGTCCATCGGGGTTTGATCTATGGAATCTGCTCTATAGCGTATACGATCTAATGCACAGAGGAAGGCTGTGACGTTCTGAGTGGGACAGATGACCTTTTCTGTTCAGTCGTACGAGTTGTCCTGAAAGTGTGGTGGTCCTATTGTCTGGCCATTTCCCTCTTCAATTCTCAGGTCAGCTTAGCTCCCGCATGGAGTCCGTCCTGGTATTTTCTCTCACTGGGTGTTGTGACCCGAGAGATGATCCACATGAGCATGAGACTTATCTGCTTTGTCTTTGGCTCCTTGGTGCAAGGACACGCAGGAGGTGCATGAAGGGAACGGAAAGGAGACTGCAGCACTAAAGCTTCGCTTTGTAAGGGGAGCAAGTGGGCAATCACTGGCCTCCTCCGGGAGCCCGGCGAGGTGGAGGTCGGGGCTCTGTAAAGAGCACACATCAGACCAATTTAATTTCCTCCTGTGACTGAGGCTAAGATGGTAAAGAAAAAGGAATGGGGATTATCTCGATGGATCTAGAAAGACTTTGGAGTTCATCCAACATGACAGTCTCATCCGTAAGCTAGGAAGGTCTGGTCCAGCCCGTGTTGAGTTAGGTGAGAACCCCGCCTGCAAGAAAGGCTCCCTCATAGAGGGAGAGTCCCGTGTCCTGTGTTATCCCAGACCCGGCTCACTGCCCCCACCTTGGAATTCCGTGCGGAGGTGCAAATACTTGATAGGTTGCAATCAGAAATACTTTTGAAAACCAGGCAATATGTCAAAGAGGGGGTAAGGGTAAGTAATCATGTCTTTAAGTGTTGTGGAGCCAGCCCAGTCGGCGTGGTCCAGGGGTTGAGCGTCGACGTATGAACCAAGAGGTCACAATTCGATTCCCATTCGGGGCATATGCCTGGGTTGCTGGCTCGATCCCCAGTAGGGTGCGTGCAGGAGGCAGCCGATCGACCATTCTCTCTCGTCATTGATGTTTCGGTCTCTCCCTCTCCCTTCCTCTGAAATAAATAACAATATATTAAAAAATAATAAATGTTATGGAGCCAGACCCACGATAAAGAAAGGTTGAATTAAATGAATATATAGCATAGAAAGACTTGGGCACCAGAAAGAACTGACTGCCAGGTGAGAATGCTGCTGCTGACACGATGTCGTGGCACATGAAAGTCTAGCTTCTAGGATTTTAGAGCTAAAGGGCCTTTGGTGTCAGATGGCCCATCTTCCTCATTTTGCAGGAGGCGGCCAGCCCTAGGCAGGAAGTTGCAGACTCAAGGCTGCCCAGCTAGGTCACGGCAGGTCCAGGACGAGAACTCCGAGTTTAGTCTTCTTCCTACTACACACTGTCCTGTTGCCTTTTTGAAAAATAACTTTCTTGAGGCATATTTTACATATCGTATAATTTACCCATTTTAAACATACATTTCAATCGTTATTTTTGGTAAATTTACCAAGTTGTGCAACCATCACCATAAGACTGTTTTAGAATATTGCCATCACCCCAATATGATTCTTTTGTGCCTTTAACTTATAATTCCTGTCACCTACCTACTGTCTCCCCTCCGCCCAAAAAGTTATTCTTCTGTGTTATTCTAGACCTGCTCTAGAATGGAGACCTTCTCCTCCTGTGCTATTCTAGACCCGCTCTAGAATGGGGACCTTCTCCTGTGCTATTCTAGACCCGCTCTAGAATGGGGACCTTCCCCTTCTGTGTTATTCTAGACCCGCTCTAGAATGGGGACCTTCCCCCTTCTGTGTTATTCTAGACCTGCTCTAGAATGGAGACCTTCTCCTCCTGTGCTATTCTAGACCCGCTCTAGAATGGGGACCTTCCCCTTCTGTGTTATTCTAGACCTGCTCTAGAATGGGGACCTTCTCCTGTGTTATTCTAGACCCGCTCTAGAATGGGGACCTTCCCCTTCTGTGTTATTCTAGACCCGCTCTAGAATGGGGACCTCCTCCTTCTGTGTTATTCTAGACCCGCTCTAGAATGGGGACTTTCTCCTGTGTTATTCTAGACCTGCTCTAGAATGGGGACCTCCTCCTTCTGTGTTATTCTAGACCTGCTCTAGAATGGGGACCTCCTCCTTCTGTGTTATTCTAGACCCGCTCTAGAATGGGGACCTTCTCCTTCTGTGTTATTCTAGACCCGCTCTAGAATGGGGACCTTCCCCTTCTGTGTTATTCTAGGCCGGCTCTAGAATGGGGATGTGTCTCTTGTCGATTTGCCTTTTCTAGACATTTCACATTAATGGAATCCTACACTATATGGTCTCGTGTCTGGCTGCTTTGACTTAGCATGTTTTTAAGGCTCATCCATGTCAAGGAAGTAATTCATTCCTTCGTGCCGCCAAATAGGGCTCCACTCTACGGATAGTTCACGTTCTGTTTATCCGCTCACCAGCGGGGGGGCAGTTAGGTTGTTTCCACTTTGGGATGATTCTGAATCATGTTGCTGTTGGCACTCACGTGTCACTGTTTACTTTTTTACGTTCAATAGCTCTTCCCCCGCAAATTGAGGTTGTTTCTCCAGATGTAGGCAGTAGGGGTGTCCAGACAGCGACCAGAGTTGCTATTCGTGTTCGAATAAACAGCCTCAGGGCATTAAAGAGTCCAGGAAAGAGAAGGCTCGTTGCTCTAATAACAGCATTTACCCTGGGATGGCTTTTGAGAAACCGTTAGCCAAATGCCCTCCATCTTCCCAGGAAACAAACGAGAGGAACTGGATTGAAACCGGGTGGAAACACTTCAGACGGGCATAAGGAGGCGCATTTTATGTGGCAGTGAGCGCCATCAAGCTAATTTCCAGCACTATAAAGACAAAGCCATCCAGTTTCCTCGGAGAGAAGCGTATACGAACGGGTTTAAATCTGTCTGAGGCCAAATAATCCCTTGGGGTCCCCCAAAGGAAGACATTCCCTTTATGGTGCCGCTGCTTTATGGTTAAGGAAGACATTTGGCCTTTATCGTACCCATGAGACCAGTTATTGGAGTCATTATGCCATAAAGCTTGTGTCGGAAAATGTTACACAAACCACTGGGTGTGGCAGAGGGAGGCATCGCTTTCATGTCCTCAAGAGAGCATGTTCCTTAGCCACCAGTCGCTCCCTGATAATCCTGTATAATAGACGGCCAGGGACCATAAGCGGAATGACCAGAACGACCGCTCGACCAGTAGCCATGAGGTGCACTGACCACCTCTCGGTCCTTCCCGCACCACCCCCCACCCCCCACCCCACCATGGGTAGGGTGGTGAGCGGTGGGCAGGGTGGCGAGCAGCCAGCAACAAGTGGTGGTGGGCGGGGTGGTGGCTCGAGTGACAGGTGGCGGCAAGCAGCGGCAAGCTACACACAATTTCGTGCACTGGGCCTCTAGTATTAGAATAGCCATCAGTCAATACTAGGAGCATACAGTTAACAATTCATTTTCTATCTAGTCTTTTTTACTTTTTTTTTTTTTTTACTTCATATTTGAGCTGTCAGTGGTCCCCACAGTAACGTATGCGATGGGCTGACACATGGCATTCGACCCCCTTCCCAGTCCAATTCTTACTCTCCCGTCCCTCCCTTCCCATGTCTGTTTGGAGAACGCTGACTCAAGCGATGGGGAGGCCTGCATACTATCCTCTTCTGCAGGTCAATGCTGCCTTTCCTCAGCGGAACTCACTGCTCACCTTTTGGTACCCATAATGGTTTCTCTCTCCATCTCCCTTCCCCCTTTATAAAATCAATAAAAACAAATATATTTTTTAAAAAATTTAAAGGACAAGATATCAAAAAGGACATGTTGCCTGATTCCATGGATTTCAGGTAGAAAAAGGAATATATGGTGTTAGATGTCAGGATAGTGGTTCCCCTTCAGGGAAGAGAGTATCTTAGGAAAGAGACACGAAGAGGCTTTGGGGGTGCTGCTGATAATTCTCTTCCTCGACATGGGGGTGTACTATCTGTGAAGTGTTGAGCTATACTTAGTGGTTTGTACATTTTTCTGTGTGAGTGTCACATTTCAAAAGAGATTCCAAATATATAGCTCATGATCTCTGGCTACAGAATCAGAACCTCTGCATTTTTAAAATTATTATTTTTATTATTTTAAAAAATACATATTTTTTATTGATTTCAGCGAGGAAGAAAGAGAGTTGAGAGAAACGTCAATGATGAGAGAGAATCATTGATCAGATGCCTCTTGCATGCCCCCTACTGGGGACCGTGTCCATAACCTGGGCATGTGCCCTGAACAGGAATCGAACCCTGATCTCCTGGTTCATAGGTCGATGCTCAACCACTGAGCCATGCTAGCCAGGCCAGAATCTCTGCATTTTAAAAAGCCCCCTTCCACATTTTTCTTAAGAACACTGGATTTTGGAAATCTTTGCCAAAGGAAGGGGATCAGGTACATAGACTCCCATTGCCAGTCATTCTCCCGTTCTATTCTGCTCGTAAATGTCCCTTAGAAAAGAGCGGCTCGCTTTCCTTGAGTCACGGACCTCTGTCAGGAAAGCGCGTGCTGGGAGAGCACCGAGATCGCTGGCACACGGATCATTTACAGACGTTATTGCTTCGAATGTGCCCTACGCACAAGCACTTACGAGTATTTCTTAGACACACTAGAGGCCCGATGCACGAAACTCATGCAAGAGTGGGCCTTCCTTCCCCCGGCTGCCGGCACCGGCTTCCCTCTGGCACCCGGGACCCAGGCTTTCCTCGCAGCCCCGGCCTCGTCTGGAAGGACGTCCGGTCTAATTAGCACATTATGCTCTTATTATTATAGATGAGGAATATTTATCAGAAGAGCTCCCTAAAAATGGCAGGTGCTAGGACCGAGTGGAATTCAGGCAACTTCAGTGGGAGGTGAGCCATGGCATGTGGGCTGCATGTGGGCCGTGGGGCGTGGTGCCGCGGAGGCAGGGAGAGAAAAGCCAGTTCTTCCGCCCCGGAGCTCGGCAGGCTCCATTCCGGCTCTCTTCATCCCTCTCGTTCAGCGGGAAGCATGTTTCTCGCCAAGGCGTTTTTGGAAGGGGCAGATCGGGGCCTCGGGGGAGCCCTGGGAGGCCTTCTTGGAGGAGGAGGTCAGAGACGAGGAGGAGGAGGAGGAGGAGGAGGACGGGGCAATGTTGGCGGGATCGTTGGCGGACTTGTGAATCTCATCAGTGAGGCGGCAGCAGCTCAGTACACCCCAGAGCCCCCGCCCACCCAGGAGCATTTCACCAACGTGGAGGCCCACGAGAGCGAGGAGGTCAGACGGTTTCGGCAACAGTTTGCGCAGCTGGCGGGCCCGGACATGGAGGTGGGGGCCACCGACCTCATGCACATCCTCAACAAAGTCCTCTCCAAGCACAAGGACCTGAAGACCGACGGCTTCAGCCTGGACACCTGCCGCAGCATCGTGTCCGTCATGGACAACGACACCAACGGGAAGCTGGGCTTCGAGGAGTTCAAGTACCTGTGGACCAACCTGAAGAAGTGGCAGTGCGTGTACAGGCAGTTCGACCAGGCCCGCACCGGGGCCCTGAGCAGCTCCCAGCTGCGGGCCGCGCTGCAGGCCGCCGGCTTCCAGCTCAGCGACCAGCTGCACCACATGATCGTCCGGCGCTACGCCGACGACGAGGACGGCAGCATGGACTTCAACGGCTTCATCAGCTGCCTGGTCCGCCTGGATGCCATGTTCCGGGCCTTCAAGTCCCTGGATAGGGATGCGGACGGCCGGATCCAGGTGTCCATCCAGGAGTGGCTGCAGCTGACCATGTATTCCTGAGGCGGGCAGGCCCCCCCGGCCTCGGAGGACAGGACTGCCTGCCGAAAGCACCCCCCTACTCTCCCCCCTACCCCCCCCGATCCCCCCGTGCTGTCTGCGCGCCTGCGGACGCCCCGGCCCCCAGCTGTCATCTCCTGGACTCGCGCTGCTTTTTGCTGCTTAATTAAAACAGATTTGCCACGAGCAGGCTTGTGAATGGTTTGTGTGTCGGCTTTGGGAGATACTGGATCTGTACGGACTCACAGATGTGATGGGGATACAGGGTGGGGTTGTAAGGCAATGCGTTTAGATAGGTTCTTGCTCATAGAGTGAATGCATTCCAAGGAGCAAGAGGTTTGTTGTTGGTGAGAATTAACTTTTGAAAAACATTTGGAATCAATCAAAAAAAGCCGTTGGGAACTACTTTTTTTTTTTTCTGCTCTAAAAAGGCAAGGAGGAGGGAAGTTCAAAATCTGTGTTTCCTCTTAATGTTACATCTGGCATTTCCATTGTGTAAATAAATTGGAAAATGCTTTCCCTGAAACCTGTTTAGCTACAGAAACGGGCTCAGGACTGGGGAATGAGGCCGTTTTATAGAAGGGTAGTAGTCTTTTTTTTATGGTGGAGCAACTGTCTCCAGTTCTAGAATTCTTTCGCGGTGGAAAAAGCATGTAGCAATTTGGTTGGGTTTCCTTACATCTGTAAAGTGGGTCTGGGGTGGGGGGGAGGGCGGACCCGCAGCCAGAATGTCTCTGGCGGCCGTAAGGACCAGCATGATCCCTCTGGCGTGGACTTCATACGAGATCAGGCGTGCCCCGGCTCCCAGCCAGCGCTTGTCACGTCTTGCCCTGCCCTGGAACAAGGAATATTATTGTTGTTGTTGTTCCTCTCTGGAAACCGGCAGGGAAAAAAACGCAAGCAACGAAAGAAAGAAAAAAAAAGAAAGGAAAACTTACATAAACCGTAATCAGTTCTATGATACATAGAGCCATAGAGAGATGTATATGTTTCTGTAAATCTATGTATCCATGCCGAGGCTCCCTCCGTGCAGGTTCCCAGGCCTGGCTGAAATGGGCACTCACGGGGCAGCTCCTGAGGAAGGCTGGTCCCCGAGTCCCCCTCCAGTGGGTTCACTAAGAACCTGTAGCGGTGGGGCTCGGAGACGCATATCTTCCCAGCTTCCTCGTGATTCTAACGAGCAGCCAGAGCCGCCGGCCACAGCTCTGAAGGAGGCTGCCACACACAGTAGTTGGCAAATGTCTCAGCCGAAACCAGGGCCCAGCAGGGGGGTCGGCGTTGCCCGTGTCCGGAGAAGGAAGATGGGCATCCGAGACAGGGACACCCCTGCCGTCCCTTCCTCGGGGGTGGCCCCTGGCTGGGCCTTGTCATCCCGAGTCAGGCGGTGAGGGCAGCGTGGGCAGAGTCCAGAGTCCGCGCGTGGAGACTCGGCCTCCGTTCACCCGCCTGCTCTGCAGCGGGTCCCCCGCCTGCGCCTCCGGTTCTCAGGGCATCTCCTCCCTCTCCCCTCCTTCGGAGGACCCCCCGAGTTGGAAGGTGAATTCTTCCTCCCCCCACCCCCGGACTCCCTTAGAGGAAAGTTGTAACCGTGGAAATGATGTCACTGGCCCGTGACCAGCCCTCAGCATCATCTCCGTCACGTAACATGTATGAAACCACACGCGTGTGATTCCGCCCCGGGCCGAGCACACGGGTCCCTTCCACGTTCCTCGGGGACCGGCAAGTTCAGCCTGGTCGGCTGTGCCGCTCGGACCGGGTGTGGCTGGGCAGGCGTGAGGCCGCTGCCAGCAGCCACGGTGAGTCAGGCTCGCTATCTCAGGGTGAGCTTGCGGAGGCGTCAGGCACCGGGGCAGGAACACGGCCTTGTCGGAGCTCAGAACATGAAGCTGTCATGGAACCTTTCGGTGCGATGGCTGTGGAGAGGGCAGTGTAGCCGCGCGGTCCCCCCCCCCCCCCCCTCAGTTCGTGTTAAATGTTTTCTAGAAGTTAAGACAAGGATCCCCCACTGCGGGCGGTAGGAAGCCTTTCTCTGGTTTCTCCTGCGAGTCCCTTCCCGCAGGCACGGGCAGAGCGTGAAGCTACCTACGTGTTCCTCCTTTCTGCCCCCTTCAGAGAATAGGAAAGTTTGTATATTTATACAAACGCATTTTATGCGAACGAAGGTTTAAAAGTTGTACAAACAACCTCCGTCTCTAGTGTGGATGCTGGAACATTCCGTCCAAACTCTGGATTTGTCCGAGTAACCAGATCTTTGGCAGAGAACGAGTAGTTCAGTGTCTTAGTGGTGCCCTGGCCGGTGTGGCTCTGTTGGTTGGGCATCATCCCGGGCACCAGAAGGTCAGGGCGCATGCCCAGGTTGTGCGCTCAATCCCCAGGAGGGGGCGTGCGGTGGGTGTTTCTCTCCCTTCCGCTCTCTCTAAAATCAACAAAAAAAGTTCAAAAAAATATATAGATTTCTTAGTTTTCATCCAATAGTTGATGTTTTAAAGCAGCCGTGGGCAAACTACGGCCCGCGGGCTGGATCCGGCCCGTTTGAAATGAATAAAACTAAAAAAAAAAAAGACCATACCCTTTTATGTAATGATGTTTACTTTGAATTTATATGAGTTCACACAAACACTCCATCCATGCTTTTGTTCCGGCCCTCTGGTCCAGTTTAAGAACCCATTGTGGCCCTCGAGTCAAAAAGTTTGCCCACCCCTGTTTTAAAGGCACATTTTCAATGTAAGAGGGAGTAGTTACCTGATATATATATATTTTTTTTTTTTTTAATTTTGCCATTTCTACGTGGGAGCATACCTATAGCCTAAGATGAAGGCCTTTGATTCCTGTAACTCCATCCCATCATTTTAAAATTTTTAATATCAAGCAGTGCAATCAATACAGTAAGGTGGAAATACCATTCATGGATTAAAAAAAAAAATACGTGAAATTGCACCTCTACATTTTTAAATTTCAAAATACCCCAGATGATTTTGAAAAACACCTTCATCTCCATTTAATCCACTGAATTCTATGACTTGTGGCAGGAAAAGTACTGTGTACTCCGTACCCAACATCGTCAATATTCATACATTATTTTAAAGGGCACTTTCAAAATATTCTGTGAGTAATAGTTCATGTACTTATAAACGTTGATTTTCTATAGCAGCCTCGGTGGATTGCGCAACTCGTCCATAGTGGGGCCTTAGAAATATGTTTGGATGTACCTGTTGATCTTGGAATGCTCTTAGAATTACTTATTTCCAAAGTTTACCTGTAGTGCTAAGTGGATAAAACAGCGATTCTCAACCTGTGGGTCGCGACCCCTTTGGTGGTCGAACGACCCTTTCCCAGGGGTCGTCTAAGACCATCCTGCATATCAGATATTTACATGACGATTCATAACAGTAGCAACATGACAGTGATGAAGTAGCAACGAAAATAATTTTATGGTTGGGTCACAACATGAGCAACTGTATTTAAAGGGCCAGAAGGTTGACAACCGCTGGAAAACAATTTGACTCCTAGAAAATTGGTCCTGCAATCGGTACCTGAGTAGACATGCACTCCTACGGGATAGTCGGGTAAACAGGACACCTCCTCCCTCACCCTCCTGGGGAACTGAGCACGGACTGACGTTGCGTACTGATGCCCCTGTGTGCCTGTAGCGTATCTTCACGACGCAAGCCTTTCTCTGTTGGCTGCTGCAGGGCCGGTTCTGTTCTATGTAAGCTCACACTCTCACTGATGTCAAACATTGGTTAATCCATCAAGTCCCGCCCTAGCCGTGTTGCTACTAGTTCATTGTTTATCTGGGAACTCATCCCTGGGCGTTTCTGCTGCCAAAATGCCTCTAACACCTGGGATGGTAGTATTAGTGCGTTTAAGGTTCTCTTCCTTCCTCCCTCCCCCTCCTTCCCTCTCTCCCATCTCATTTTTCCTTTTTCCTCCCCTTTCCTTCTTTCCTTCCTTCCCTCCCTCCCTTCCTTCCCTCCTTCTAGTTCTCTCTCCCATCTCCGCCTCCCTCCCTCTCTGCCTTGCCCCTCTCTCCCCCTCTCTCTTCCCTTCCCTTCCCTTCCCTTCCCTTCCCTTCCCTTCCCTTCCCTTCCCTTCCCTTCCCTTCCCTTCCCTTCCCTTCCCTCTGCCCATTTCATCCTTGCACAGTTCCTATCTAGGCGAGGCCTTGATGTGCCGGGAAAGACTGCCGTCAGTCAGCCCGGGTGAGCATGGCCGACCCCTTCTCCAGTGTGGCCCTCATGAAAGAACACCTCGTGGGGTGTGTAGACCCTAGTGTCAGGTTAGGTGTCGTGTCCGGAGGCTTAGCCGCCGCATCTCCTGGGGCCTGGTACCCTGAGGGGCCGCAGAGGGAGCTCAGGTCCGCCCCCCTGGCTGCTGGCTTATTGCAGATCCTGGCTGGAAAGAGGAAAGAACGTCGCTGTGATTGTTGCCTCGATTTGCCCTTTCCTCCCCCTTCCATTGCCTGCAGGTGGTGGGTTGCTCAGTGACCCAGCGTGGCAGGGCCTCCCTCCTTGGTGGAGGGTGTGCTTCAGCCCCCAGTGGGATGGAAGTCCTGGGTCCTGCCTCCAGAGGGGCTCCAGCCAGGCTGAGCTCAAGAACCACGCTGGGCCCCGCCGGCGTGGCTCAGTGGTTGAGCGTCGACCTGTGAACCAGGAGGTCACGGTTCAATTCCCAGCAGGACACATGCCCAGATGGCAGGCTTGATTCCCAGTGTGGGGCGTGCAGGAGACCGCCGATCAATGATTCTCTCCTCCTTGATGTTTCTATCTCTCTCCCCCGCTCCCTTCCTCTCTGAAATCAATAAAAAAATATATTTTTAAAAAAAGAACCACGCTTGGTGCTGTGGAGCCCCTCTAAGGGAGCCTTGGTGATAACATGTTAGTATTTGCTGCTAAACGGGCATACCGTCTTCTTCCTCGTGAACGAGGAATGGGGGGGGGCCCTGCTTGCTGTTCCACCTCTGCACAAACTCTTTTCCCAGTCGGCTCAGCTCACGATGGTGTTGAGCTGCCGGCAGACCCGACCTTCACCTTGCGGGCTGTGCAGAGCAGCAGGGCGGCGGGCGGCCCTGCTCACCGATGTCTCCGTCCCTTTGCAGAACCACGACGGCAGCATCGACTTCCGGGAGTACGTGATCGGCCTGGCTGTGCTGTGCAACCCCGCCAACACGGAGGAGATCATCCAGGTAGCCTTCAAGGTACTGTCAGCCCCACTGAGCGCGCTCGCGCTGCCCCACAAACAGGGGTTGACTCTAAGTGCATGATTTGAAAGTCGGCGCATCTGTTACGCGGTGTATAGATCTGCAGTGACAGGGCTAATGCGATTAAGACCGTTGCTGCTGAGAAGAGAGGAAACGCACGCACCCGCTGAAGCGCAAAGGTCTCTGGCGGCGGCCCAGGTCTCGGCGTCGGAGCCGAAGAGCAGGCGGTTTCACAAATTAGCTTAAAAAATTATCTCTTTTCTGCCTCCCTCTTGCCAAGCCCCGACGTGAGGTTCATACATAATCACCTGTCGCTACTCATCCTGCTTCCTCCCTCGGGAAGTTCGGATCTGTCCTTGCCTCTCGCTCTGTGTATCTGAGGTCGTGCTAAAGGTGTTTTTCCTGAGGGGGTTGGTTTTGTTGGGGTGGTCCCAGATGAACCCATCCAAGATGTCCCAGGGTCCCCCTGCCTGTAGTATCACATGTATTCTCACAGCAGTGTTGGGGGACAGACGAATAAGACCATGTCCCCAGTCCCCATGGGTTTCAATAATGGGGACCCCAGCTTCATCCATCGCTTCCATGTGCAAAAAAGAGATGGGAGAGCCCTGGCCGGTGTGGCTCAGTTGGTTGGAGTGTCCTCCGGGCCCAGGTTGTGGGTTTGAGGCCCAGTCAGGGTGGGTACAGGAGGCTCCTCATCAGTGTTTCTCTGGTTGATGTTTCTCTCTCTCCCTCTCCCTTCTTCTCTCTAAACTCAATAAAAAACATTAACAAATTTAAAAACAGGGAGAGATGGAAGAATACATTCCCAATGTGTGTTTTCGGTCCTTCTGAGTTGAAAGGGGCTACATCTAGTTGGTGTTTAAATGGGGAGGGGGGTGCTCCCTTCACAATCCTAATCCTATACGGTCTGCTCTCAAGTAAAACACAAACTCCCTCTCCCGTCTGTCTCGCCCAGCTATGGCTGCCGACCTCACCATTCGGCCGCATGGTGGTCCCCGTGCTTCTGTCCACGGTGACAGCTGAGGGGCCTTCTCAATCCCTGTCTTCCCCTCTCATTCCTTCCTAGTTTTCTCTGAGAAGATGGTTCCCCCAGGACCCCAACAAGACCCCCCCTCTTATCTAGAAAGACTTCCTGCCTGATTCCTCTCTCGCCTCTGAGAGACCCCCAGGGAGAGCCTCAGAAATGTCCGTGTCTCCCATCCGGGGCCGAGGAGTCCGCAGGTCCAGGTTTCCTCTTTATGTCCGATCGGTGTGACCGAGTTAACCAGGAGGCCTGCGAGGGACCGACGTGGTGGGTGCTTGGCAGATGGTCAGCAGGAGGCAAGGCCAGAACTCCTTCCAAGGGGAACGCTGTTGGCTTTTACAGACTTATTCATCATGAAACCTAAAATTATACCCGTGGCTCACTTATTCCGGTCCAGATATTTCTGGTTCTGTTTTGGGAACGTCTGCGTAATTACAAGTGTAGTCGGCCAGATGTGCACTTGGGGTTCACCAATGAAAGACCCTGATAGAAAATGTGGCCCTCGTCACAGTAATTACTGTTTATAGAGAAGTCTTGAGATTTTTGTCTGGCCCAGACCTTGGTTTGGGGGGCAGGGTGAGGAAAGGGGGACCTAAAAGTATAATTAGCTTTTTTTTTTTTTTTTCAGTAAGGCAAGGGTCATGCTTTGTATTGGTTATTTTTTAACCTTCTCGGATGTGTTTGAAAATATTTTGGCATACTATATATATTATGGTATTACCTGCCTGGATGTGGATACATATATATATTTGAGCCTGGTGCACAAAATTTGTGCAAGGGGGCATCCTTCAGCCCAGCCTGCACCCTCTCTAATCCGGGATCCCTCGGGGGATGTCTGACTGACATCGGACATCCCTCTCACAATCCAGGACCACCTGCTTTGCAATCTGGGACGGCTGGCTCCTAACCACTCACCTGCCTGCCTTTTTGATCACCCCTAACCACTCTGCCTGCCTGTTTGATGCCCCTAACTGCCCTCCCCTGCCAGCCTGGTTGCTCCTAACTGCTCTCCCCTGCTGGCCTGGTCGCCTCTAAGTGCCTCTGCCTCAGCCCTGCCACCATGGCTTTGTCTGGAAGGATATCCGGAAGATGTCCAGTCTAATTAGCATGTTATGCTTTTATTAGTATAGATGTTTATGTATGTATATGTATGATCCACTCACATTCTTTTATGTGGGCAGCACTTCACAGGTGACGTCCCATCTTTGATCTCATGTCACCATGAAGGTGTAGGTGACCTGTAGGTGTAGCATATTGGCCAGAGTGCTTCAGCTGTGGCAGTGGGCACGGACTGTGGCTGAGGGAGCCGTCGTGACGGCCCCTCGGCTCCAGGAACGTCCCTGCACTCCTCCCCCGGGCACTTCAGTGAGCACGAGCCACTCCAGCTCTGTTCGTCACTCCCGTTCCAGGGAGGGTCCGCACAGCCTTGGGCCATGTCTTGGGAAAGGCAGGATGTTCTGGTTAATTAAGTGTTCCAGTCTTCTGTGCGACCGGGAGATATCACACCCCCAGAGGAAACTTGGGTGTTAAACTTCCGACAAGAGCCTGGGATCTAGGGTAGCGTGACAACTGACAGATGGAGAGGAAGTCAAAGTCCCCAGGATGGACCCATGAAGGGGACTCGTATGGAAGTGAGAGCCACCAAAGACCAAGTGTGGCAGCCACTTGGCCTGTTCGGCGAGTGGGTGAGGAATGTTTAGGATGGTCAGCCTTTGATGAAAGCTTAGGGCTTACAGGAGGGCAGCTGGTCTGAATTCTGACAATTATTATTTGAGGACTCAGCCCTAAAGGGCCCTGAGGCTACAGTCTGGGCAAACAAATGCTCACTCACTTTTCACTTTCCAACTGTCTTGGCTGCCAGGAAGGGCTCAGAGGTAGAAACTGAACTGGAAGTCAGCGCTTTCTCAGCAGGGGCAGCAAATTACAACTTGGAATTACACGGACAGTTACAACACTACCGTGTATTTGCTTGCAGTGCACCTCATGATTATCACACCTTGCCTCATGTCTAGCTGTCATGTTTTTTCTTGTTCTTGATCTTGCATTTGGTCAGAAGTGGATACCTTAACAACAGCAACTCTAGGTATTATCTGCCTGGATGTGGATCCCAGCTCTGCCACGTAGGAGTTGTGTGAACTTGGGAAAGTTACCCGGGGCCTCAGCTCTCTCGTCTGTAAGATGGGCCTCATAATGGCACCACCCATACCTAAGACTCTTGTAAGGGTTAAATGAGTTAATACATGTAAAGGGATTTGAATACTTTTGAGCGGTGCCTGCACAGAGTCAGTACTTATATCATTAATTTTTTTTTTAATGCCCAGGAGAGGATTTTGAATATGGAATACTAGTTATCCATCAGTGTTTCTGTTCTGCTACTTGACTTTAAAAAAATCCTTCCATTCTTTCATACTGACCTCTAATCGATATGCAAGCCCTGTTTTTGCTTCCTTATAATTCCTCCCCTTCCTGTGTCCTTCCTGCTTTTCCACCCCAGACTCTTAACTGGTTTTCCTGATTCTAGTTGTATTAGCCTTCTCCTCCCTCCACCCCCCCCCCCGCACCCCCCCATCCCACCTCCACACTCTGCCTCAAAGAGCTCTGTCCGTTCACATGTGACCACACCACATTCCCAGCCACATGCTCCTGCGGGGTCAGGTGAGCCATTACATTTCCACCGTGGGCTGATTCCTGCTTGTCCTTCAGTCTCCTGACTTGAGCCCCAGGCAGTTCCCCGCCAGTCCTTGTATATTCCGGGAACGTCTCTTGAGATTCTCAGACCCAACTCACATGTCACCTCCTCTGTCCAGCCTTTCCTGACCTCTCCAGAGAGGTGTCCCCCTTCTCTCCTCCACGGGACTCCCATGTCCTTCTGTCCTTCGCACTGTGGTGGCCCCTAGTTTAATTCCGTCTCTTCCCCCCACTCACCTAGACGTGTGGCGAGGGCCACAGACACCCTGCTTTCTTCAGGAACGTATCCCTGGCCCGGGCACGAGTAATGTTTGCATTATGCAAGAGTTTATTTCCTGAGATTATTCCTCCCTTTTCTTTTCTGTTTCCTGCAGCTCTTTGACCTTGATGAGGACGGCTACATCTCAGAGGAAGAGTTTTCCACCATTCTGCAGGCTTCCCTCGGGGTGCCCGACCTCGACGGTTCTGGTCTCTTCAAGGAGATAGCCCAGGGCGATTCTGTGTCCTATGGTGAGTAGGCAATTGGCACCTGACTCAGTTTACAAGGCGGGCATCTGGACTATGGAGTGACTCTCAAGACAAGAGTATTGTTGCCTTCCACTAATTATATTGACCATAGAGATGATGATGATGATAGTACTAGCAGCTGTAGTGTAGTGGTAGTAGTAGCTAATTAATGAGAACTTACCATATGCTCCGTAGTCTTCCAAACATTGTATACAGATTAATTCACTTATTCTTTACAGCAAGCCTATTTCATCCGTACCTTTTATTATTCTTATTTTACTGAGGTGCAAAGAATTTAAGTAACTTACATAAGGTCATCCAGGTAGAGAATATCAGAGCCAGGGTTCCACAACCAAGACCACCTGGCTGTAGGACCCACCCCACTGACCCCCACACCCAAGCGCCTCTCCCATCGCTCAGATCTGCTGCCCTCCCTCCTGGAGGGCTTGTCCCATCTGCTGTCAGCGTGGCCACACAGTGCGAGCAAGTTAACCCAGCTGGATGGGAACCACTGCAAAGAGATGTGGGCTGAGGTGCCAACCATAATGGTCGTAGCTAAACCACCTGGTGATGGCTACTGTTAGCGGCTTCCGTAAGCTTTCGCATTCGCTGCCTCAAGTCCTGCTGCTGGCACCCCCGTGAGGGAGGGACAATGGGGAGGAAGGCCTTCTGGCCAAATGGCAGGTTGGTCCATCCGTGACCGGCCTTTCTCCCAATGGCTCAAGACCACACATCAGAACAAGTCCCACCGGCAGAAGGACGGTGCCTCCGTTTCCACCGGTTTCACAGTGCGGTCATCGAGAAACACCCTACAGCAGAGAGACCACCTTAGCGTGACGTGGCCGGTGGGCGGGCTCACAGACGTCAGACGTCAGGCCGGCGTGGGCTCCCCAGACTTCTCCCTGAGGCTGGCAAGAGGACGCCTCTTCAATGAGTGCAAAGAGTTTCGGCTTCACTTTTATGGGGTGGGGAAGTGAGATCACAAATTTCTCTTACTCTTGTTTTAATTACTGTCATTTTGGCTGCCCTTTATTCTATTTTAGGTAATTAAGTGCCTAGCACACTTACTCTAGTGAGTTCCTTTAAGGAAAAAAAAAAAGGAGAGGGAAGGAGGGAATGGGGAAGTATATACCGAGATAAAACTTATGAGTCAGAAACCCCATGCACACTCCTCCTCTGACCATTTTTCTTTCATACGTAAGACTCTAGTCCTCTGAACTACCAAATTTGGAAAAACTATTTGCAATCGCTATTTCAGTGGAAGCTAATACTAAAGGTTCTTTGTCGGTAGTCATCATTTTGCCTGTTGGTTTTAATAATTTTACAGGAAAACCTGCATTGTTTGGGGGAGTTCAGCTTTTTCCTTTTCAGAATATCTCCCTTTTCCCAACAATACACCAGTCCACTTTTTTTTTTTCCAGGAATATCTAGGCTATTTAGGTATAACTTTATAAAGGAATTGGTATTAAATGTATCATAAATGTGACCTTTTCAACGGTTTCACTGTTGATCATTTAAACGGTTTGCATTCTTGGTTTTCCATTAGCCACATTAACGCCCAATTTCAAAGTTAGCTCACAGCACTCCTTCTAGGAGCGAGTTTCTCTTTAATGCCACGGACATCCCCAAAGAGGACAGAGACCTTGATCTTTTGAACAGAGCCTGAGTCTTAAAATCAAAGTTCACTTATCTTAGAAGTCACCTATGTCCTCCGTGTCTCCGTCATTGACACAGACCGACGCAGAGGAACCTGTGTTTGGGGTGTTCAGAGGAACAATGCATAGCTTGCCTGATCTGGAATATAAAATACAGTGGGGCCTTGACTTACGAGTTTAATTCGTTCCGTGACGGAGCTCGTAACTCAAATTATTCGTATGTCAAATCAGTTGTGAATGAGTGAGACACGTGATGCTGGGCTGCTGATGTGGCGTTCACTGTGATGTTCACTGCGCCAACTAGCGGTGGGGTATCTGAAGCTGGCTCGTAACCCGAATTTTAGCTCGCAACTCAAAGCAAAAAATCGGCCGAGAGACGGCTCGTATCTCGAAAAACTCGTTAGTCCGGACACCCGTAAGTCAAGGCCCCACTGTAGTCTGTGACTGCAAACACCGTTGCGGTTGCAAAGAATGAGTCGGGCTCAGTCTGGCGACTTCCTCATCACCAAGACCGGTTTCATTGTCAAACGTTCTTGGGTCGTCCCATGCGCTGTGAAGCAGGCTCCTGGTTGTCATAGGATTAAAAATTAAATCAATGGATAGAAATAGGACATTGGGTTAAAATCCCTTGTTTATAGACCCACCTAGCTAGCTGATTCAAAGACCAGGTTCCCTTTGCTAAACAAGCTCCATAAACTCTCCTCTATTTCTGTTTGGCCTGCGTTTGGGAATTTATATAACAGACTCAGACAAACGGTGCTCATTTGTATCTGGCTTGTGTCATTCAGCACAAAGGCTTTAAGTTGCATCTGCATCCTGGCACCACGGCTGACAGCATTTTCATCGCCTCACAGCATCATGTTGCCACGGATACGGCAACATGTACTTTGCCATTGCTGCTGTTGACAAATACGTGCGCTCTGTCCATGTTGCCACGGAATTCTCCTCCATGTCTCCCGGGACACACTCGGCATCAATTTCTCCAGGTTCTCTACACGCTGGGGGTAGAATTAATGGGCCCCAGGACATGCGTATCTTTCAACTTCACTAGGTCATGGAAACGCTGTCTTCCAAAGCCGTTGTCCGCATTTATGAGGGTTGAGTCATAGGAGTTGCAAGTAATTATCTTATTAGAGTCATATGTCAAAAGAATCTTCGCCTCCATTGAACTGGATTTGGTTTCCTCCCTTCTTCTAGAGGAATTTAAAAGCTTTGCCCTGAAGCACCCGGAATATGCGAGGATCTTTACGACGTACTTGGAACTGCAGGCCGGCCACGTGTTCTCCTTACCCGAGGAGCGCCCCGCGGCGCCCGCCACGGCCAGTAATACAGTCAGTCCCGAGAGCCGCGAGGAGAGCCCCTCAGACAAGAAAGATGACTGAGAGCGGGCATCCCCGGAAGGAGGACGGAGCGGCTTTCCCTGAGATCGGAGCGGCGTTGATCAGTCGTATTGTATAAATATGATTTGTGGAGTCATGGCGATGTATAAACGGGGAAACTTTGCCCTGGCTGGGTGGCTCCGTTGGTCGGCCATCCTCCCAGGCACCAAAAGGTTTCAGGGCACATACCTAGGTTGTGGGTTCCATCATGGGTTGGGGCATGTGCAGGGGTGGGCAACTGATCTATGTTTCTCTGTCACATCAATATTCCTCTCTCTCTCTCCCTTTCTATCTCTCAGATCACTAAAAACCTATCCTCAGGTGAGGAATAAATTTAAAATTTTTAAATGGAAAGGTTTTTTATAAAAATGATAGATTTTATTAAGATGCTTCCATTCACCTGTATAGGTCGAGGAATATCTTTTAGCCTGTCATATTGTCCTGTACCGATTGGTTTACTGGTGATAAGCGTGTTTTTGCAGATTCTCCCCTTGAGTTTGCACATCCAAATGAATGAAGTGCGCTGCCTTCCTGGAGCGTATCCACACAGTAAAGAGTTTTCTAAGGAAAAATAAGTACTATTTTGTCATCTCTAGTCCCTTTCCACTCTGGAAATAAGCATGAGGAGTCTGAGGATTTTACAGATTACTCCTCCCGATTCCCCCCCCCCCCCCCCCCCCCGGCCCATTTCCAGTTGCTTGGATCAGTGACTGTGGTTGGATTAGAAAGGAGAACTCTCTTAATTAGATGAGACTCTTCAAATCCCTGTGCTCTGTCGCCTGCACCCCTAAACCACCCACGGAGGGAAATCAGACCCTTTTGCACGACCTCCTGATGTAGAACTTTGTTTTCACAGGCAGCAGCCATGGCCACAGGCTAAGTGGGAATTGCCTGATTGAAGGGAACATCGATTGCCTAATGGGAAAATGAATTGTGTGCCACAGAGTTTAGTTTAATTTGAGCCGGACAGCGTAGACTGCAGCTCTTGCCCAGTAAATGAATCCGATTTCCTCTACTGATATGATATTAGAATTCATAATGTTACCATCCAGGTGGGGGTTTTATTTTGTTAGATGCCCGCTCGAGTTTTCGAACTTGTCTGAGGAATCTCCAGTCCAGGGGAAACACACAAAGTCCTAAGGCATCCCCGAAAGCTAGGGACTCCAAAAAGCCAGCAACCCCACATGCAGCCCCCAGGCAGGCGTCTGACAGCGACTCCTTTAGGTTAACCAATGATTTCCCTCTCGTGCCATTTTTGTTGGTTGTCATGCATGTACACATGTTGTCAGTATGGTTTATGTTGGAAATTTTGAAGAAAGAAGCGATTTTTTAATATAATGCATAAAAATGGTTCAGATTCTGAATTTAGTCTTTGCATTTAAACCTTTGTTTTGCTTATGTTTCTGAATATCAGGGTGAGTCACCCCCGAGCCAGTGTGTGAGGAAGGCCATTTTTGAAGTTGAAAGTCTCATGAGAGAGGTGTTGGCATTTATATGTAATCAAGAGTCATGACTTTAAACATAAGTTCTACATCGTAAGCACTTAAGTGTTCTAATTTAATTGTGTATATGTGTATTTGAATAATTGCTTACTAGAAACTTTGTCGGAGTATATATATATATTATATATATATATAATATATATATAATATATATATAATATATATATATATAATTGTTTGCTTTTTATGTATCTTAAAGCTACTTAGACAAAAAGCACTGAATGAACTGGAAAGAATTGCTTAAGTAATTAGGAAAGTCTAGGTTTCCAATAGTGTTTGTCATCCGCAATTGAATGTATGTAATATTCAGGTACCGTGACTGTTTTTTTTATCATAGAAGAGCCACATGTTAATTCTACGGGTCATGGAAAAGTATCATTGGAAATTAAAAGCTTTCTATGAGGCTCTTGGAAGTGAGCCCATTATCTGCCTGTTTTAAAATAATATTGTATGCCCTTTAATTCCACTTCTGCCAATGTAATATTCCTATTTTATTATGAACAAACAGAACTGCTACCTAAAATCATGGCCATTAAAAAATTCTGGTTTTGCTCTTTTGTCTCAAACGTAATAGGCCTTTTTAATATTGTGGTTTGAATTTGCTTGCTTGCATATTTAGGAACATGATTAATCCTTTTTGTTTGCATTGAAGCTTTATGAAATGTCAGACATGATTTTACTCTAATGAAAAACTCCCATTTTAGCCAAGGGTGCAATCGCTCGTGTTCATAAAGAAGTTGACTTTGGACTGGTGGGGGGGGGGGGGGCGGGCGGGGTGCAGGAACCCAAGCCATGATCCTCGGCCTATTCAGACTTGGCCTCTACTTTTATGCCATCTTAACCAAAACTTCTTTTAAAGAGGCCTTGCTCCTCGTGGGATGTATAGTAAGGAATTGCGTTTCATGAAATCACTTACAGGCACTGTAGTTTTATGGAATAGTTTGAGAAAAACAGGGTCCTCTCCGAAATAAATAGTAGATTCTGAGGCCTAGAAGCCAGATTTCAATCAAGAGAGTCCCACTGAGGGACGATGGCACCCTACATACGTCAGGACCACGTTCTTGTGTACACAGTGTGTTTCATTCTCTGCCACTGCTGTCAGAGTTCTGGCGGCCAAGCGTGAGAGCTGGCACCATGGATATGTCAAAGAGAGCGCCTCAAAATTAAGGGGGGGCGGGGGAAGCTGGAAATGCTACTTTAGGCCTTCACCCTGGCATCAGAATATTCTCCTTTAAAGAACAGCAGAGTAACTGGAAGTGGTTATATGATGAGTGCTCTGCAGATGTGGACTTCAGTTCTGTGTGAGACGTTCAGTCATTGGGTGTCTTTGTTAGCGGTCGGTCACTGACTCATTAGTTGTTGGACTGTTTTTGTTTCAGCACGTGCTCCACGATCCAGAATCTTAGAGTTAGCTTTTAGTATTGGGTGTGTAGGTGAGGGTTCCATATTAGCAGCTGTGCTCAAAGGAAGGTCATATTGTGTCTGCTAATGGTGTCCAGATTTTATTCTTGTCTACAATGACAGTGTCTAAAGAATATTATTTAGTGTCTAAAGAATGTTTTACTTGGCAGCTATGACACTTGCTACCACCTCTGATAAAACACACACACGGTAAATCATGTGGGTCTTTTGTAGATAATATAAACATATTTATGATAGCAGCGGAACTAATGTAAATGCCAATATACATTAAAATAAAAAATTAAAATAAAATAGACTGCCTCTGTTTAGAAGATGCGTGGTCTGCTCTCTGCATGAGGCAGAGCAGTGCAGACACATGACTCCCAGTCACGGGAACTGTCCCCTTTCCATTGTCATAGATGCAGACAAGACCTCAACCATCTCCATCTCCTCCCCCATTAAGCTCCCTCCGCCCCATCTTTCTTTTCCTCCAACTGACTTCAGCCCTTCAGCCTCAGCGTCTTGGTCCTGATGTTCCCTCAGGAATATTCTTTCCCAAAGATTTTCACCTGCCTCTCTCTTCTTCATTCAGACTTAAAATAAAAGCTACATTGAGATGTGATTCACACACCATATAATTCAGTGCCTTTAAATATATATATATAGCATATTCAGAGAATTGTGCAACCATCTAATCTAATTTTTAAATGTTTGACTTCATTCCAACTTTAAATCTAATAGGACTCCCCCATCACCTAATGTCAAAAGCCCAGTCAGTCCCTGCAGACATTCTCAATCCTATGGCCTTTTCTTGCGATTGCTTTTACACGCGTGTGAAATGGTTTGTTTATGTCTGCATTGTCTGTTCTTCCTAGCACTTAGATGCTCCGGGCACATAGTAAACGCTCAGTATTTGATGAATGGATGAATGAGGGCAATGTTATCTTTCCCTGCCCGCGTCTGCCTTGCGTTGTATTAGAATAGAGATCGTCTTTACAACAAACTAGAAAACCCGGGATTATGTAGAAACCCATGCAGAAACTAAGGCTCAGGAAGGTTTCCTCACTGCTCAGGGTTACGTAACTGTGAGTCCCAGGGCTGGGATGCAAGCCCAAGGCCATCTGGCTCTAACTGTGGGGACTTCTGATTCAGCCAAGGTAACTTGAACCCCTAAGTAACTACAGAATTACATGGCCGGCGGCTTCAGGTTCCAGAAGCACGGAAACTGGCGCATCTGAGAGCCCTCTGGCCACAAAACCCCAAGCATGCCAAACAGAATATCATGAACATATTCGAAAAGATGGCTGAGTGTGAAGGATACAAAGGGAAACCCGTAAAAGCCAAGAAATGAAAGGGGAGCCGAAAAAACCAGAACTGTGAGAAGGCGTGTAAGACTCATGTCATGGCCCAGCCGAATGGTGGATGGTGGTGCGTGACCCACGTGTGCTCGGAAAGAATGTGTATTCTGCAGGGGCTGGGTGTAATGTTCTATAAATATCGGTTAGACCTCGTTTGTTGATAGTCCCACATCCTTCTTTATCCTCACTGATTGTTGTGTTTACTTGTTCTGTTAATTATTGAAAGAGGTTGAAACGTCCAACTATAATTGTGACTTGGTCCACTGCCAGTTTGTCTGAAGTTCTGCCCGAGGTCGTAATTATTTTTTATTGTTATGTCATCTTGATGAACTGGCCCTTGTATCGTGATGAATATTCCCTTTTAATTCCAGCAATGCTCTTCGTCCTGTTGTTACCATTGCCGCTCGAATCAGACCAACTTTCTTATGACTAGTCATTTTTCTCTTAGCCTATCTGTGTCTTAGTATTTAATACGCATCTCTTAAGGATTTCGTGGTCCATTTGTGTCTTGCATTTTTATATTGTCTGACAATTTCCATCTTTTTTATTTTTAAGCATGTTTTCATTGATTTTAGAGAGAGAGGAAGGGAGAGGGTGGCAGAGAGAAACATCGATGTGAGATAGAAGCATCGATTGGTTGCCTCCTGCACACTCCCCAGTAGGAATTGAATCCACAACCCGGGCATGTGCCCTGACCAGGAATTGAACCGGTGACCTTTCATTGCATGGGACGATGCCCAAACAACTGAGCCACACCAGCCAGGGCCAATTTCCATCTTTTAGTTGGAACATTTAGTTTACTTCCATTTACTGTAATTATCGGTATGATTGGGCTTGAATCCACCGTCTGGCGTTTTGCTTTCCATTTCTTTCATCTGATCTTTGACCTATTCTCCTCCTTTCCTGACTTATTTTGGATTAAACAATTTTTAACTATTTTATCATTTTATATTTTCTTTTGGCTTACTAGCTAGCCACACTTATTTACATACTGTGAGTGGTTGCTCCAGAGTTTACAATACGCATCTTTCATTTAATATAACAGGAACCTTCCAACAAGGTGCTCCCATATGACCCTCTCTCGTCATGTGTGCTGCTGTCATATTTCTTCTACGGGTTTTTAACTCCATGGATATTATTATTTTTATTCTCAACAGTCAAGTGGAAATGTGTGGGAAAGGGTCTGTCTATCCGCATGTGTACTGTTTCTGTCACTCTTTATTACTTTGTGCAATTCCAGCATTTTTTCCTGTTGAATGTCTTTGAACCATTCTTGTGCAAGTCTCCTGACAATGAACTCTCAGCTTTCTTTTCTTTTTTGCCCTCGTTTTATAGGACTATTTCCTGAATACAGAATTCTAGGTTGACTTTCTGCTTTCAGTACTTTTATTGTCTATGATGAGAAGTTAGAAGTAATTCTCTTCATAGTTCTCTTGTATATAATGCATTTTTTCATCCAGCGACTTTTCACATTGTTGTTTGTTTGTTTTTTATTACTAGTGCTGGAAAGTTCTATTCTGATTGCCCTCGGCATGACTCTTTGCTAATGTTTATCCTTTTGGGGTTTATTGAGCTTCTTTGATCTGTAGGTTTAGACTTTTCATCAAATCAGGAAGCTTTTCAGCCATTACTCCTTTAAATAACGGTCCTGCCCCTCACCTTTCTCTCCTCGTTTGCACAGATGGTAGACCAGCCCCCTGAGTCTCCGTTGGCTTTTTTTCAGTCCTCCTCCTCGGTGTGCTTCGGTCTGATCATTTCCGTTTCCCTCCCTTCCCGTTCTCTGATCATTCCTTCTGCCGTATCTAATCCGCTTTCTAACTTCCACTTCAGAGACCGCGTCTTTTGCTTCTAGAATTTTCACTTCGTTCTTTTCATAGTTTCTGTTCGGCTCATGTGAGATCCCTATGTGTTCCCTCGGTGTGTTCATAGACTTCTTAACGTTCTGAAACGCACTTACAGTAGTAGCGTTAAAGTCTTCGTTTCCGGTGTCGCCATCGCTGTCATTCCTGGGCTGTTTGGTTTTTGTGCTGGCTGACTCTTCCCCTAGCAGTGGGACGTGCTTTCCTCCTTCTTCACGTGTCTTTATGCAAATTATCTCATGTACAAATCTCGGTTAATTACTTACACAAATGATTTTGTATTATGTATGGGACAGTATAGGTGCCATTTTATCTAGTACCTACATTTGTCTTTTTTACCATCTGTATAGAACATTCTTAAAATGTATAAAACATTCTTAAACTGACAGATTATAAACATGGAGAAAAGATGGGTGGTTGTCAGAGGTTAAGGGGGGACGTGAGAATGGATGAGACGTGGGAGTGGCTAAGGAGAGCGAAATGAGCAATCCTGTGGTGATGAAATGCTCTGTAGCTGACTGCATTGGTGTTATTATCTGGTTGGGATATTGTTGTACAATGGTTTTGCAACCTCTAGGAAACCTCCAGAAAGTTAAGAGAAAGACAATGTTCATAATTTAAATGTGGCACAACTATAGATGGAGAAAGAATTTAAAAATCACAGAAGACTATGAAATATATTCTATAGATATATTTTAAAGTTTAGATCAAATGAATATTTTAAAGAAAAAGCTAATCTAAGAAGGAAATCCTGAATAGCTCTATAATCATTATAAAAATTTAATTAGTTTAAAATCAACCCCCCTAAATAACTCTAGGTGGAGTTACAGGCCAGTTTTAAAAATTCAAGAAATAGATGATCCCAATATTATATAAGGGCAATAGGAGAATGATCAGTAATACTCTGCTTCATTTGTAAATATAGATTCAATATCTAATCCACCAATGCTTAAAAAAAAATTCATGCCGAAACCGGTTTGGCTCAGTGGATAGAGCGTCGGCCTGCGGACTGAAAGGTCCCAGGTTCGATTCCGGTCAAGGGCATGTACCTGGGTTGCAGGCACATCCCCGGTGGGGGATGTGCAGGAGGCGACTGATCGATGGTTCTCTTTCATCGATGTTTCTGACTCTCTATCTCTCTCCTTTCCTCTCTGTAAAAAATCAATAAAATATATTTAAAAAAAAAATTCATGACCAAGTGGATTTATTCCAGGAATGCAAGGATGGTTTAATATTGGAAAGTATTTTGTGTCATTAAATTCATATTGTTTTGGTTTCCTGTTGCAACAAATTACCACAAACTTAATGGCTTAAACCATTCAAATGTGGTATTTTATTCCAGAAGTCACTGGGTCTTACTGGGCTAAAATCAAGGTATCAGCAAGGCTGCATTTGCTCCTCCTAGAGCAGTGGTTCTCAACCTCCCTAATGCCGCGACCCTTTCATACAGTTCCTCCTGTTGTGGTGACCCCCCATTTCATTGTTACAAATTGCACATAATGGAAGCATAGTGATTCATCACAAAAACAATATGTAATGATAGATGTGTCTTCCGATGGTCTTAGGCGACCCCTGTGAAAGGGTCGTTCAATCCCCAGGTTGAGAACCGCTGACCTAGAGGCTTCGGGGAGAATCCGTTTTCTTGCCTTTTGCAGCCTCTGGAGGCCGTCAACATTCTTTGGCTCATGACCGCTTATCTCCACCAGAGAGACTGGCTCCTTGAGCCGCATCAAAGCTAGCAAAGACAGGATTTCTTTCACATCCCATCCTTCTGACCTTTTCCGCCTCCCTTTTCCACTTTAAAGAGCGCACGGGGTAGTCCCGGACAATCTTTCTATTCTCAAGTCAGTTATTTAACAACTTCAGTTCTACCTGCAACCTTAATTCCCCTTCGCCACGGAAGGCAGCATGGGTCCCTGTGTTCACTGCTAGGTCATGGAGTAGCTGCGGGTTTAGTTGTATAAGAAACTGCAAAACGTTTTCCCCAAAGCCGCTGGGCCAATTTACATTCCCATCCGCAATGGGTGCAAACGCCGATTGCTCCACCGCACAGGCACTCTGCAGAGAGCCAACGAGACGAGAGATGGGAGAGGGCCCGGGACACACCTGAGGGTAGAAGTGATAATACGACCTTGAACAGAGACCCTCTTTGCTGGGCTCCCTCACGTGGCCGCCCGTGAGCCCCATCAGAGGCCCACGCTTCCTCAGCCATTGTCTGTGCGTTTATGGATTTGTTCCTGTGGAGGTTACTCTGACCCCAGTGCAGGGGCGGCAATGACGCATGGCTCCCCGGGGTGGGGCCCGCACAGAGAGGGGCGGTTGAATGTTCTGGGGATGGAAGGAAAAGCCTTGTTTATCCCTGGAGAGCTTGATAGCCAGGCGTGGGGCCAGGGCTTCTGTGCACATTGGGGTGGGGTGTGGGGTGCAGGGCGGACTTCTGCACATGGCAGAGGGCTGCCGCGCTGGGATGAATCCAGAGGGCACCCAGCCTGGAGCTCAAGCCTTCCCCAGCCTGCCGTCCGTGTTTGCCTCAGCTCACCTTCTTCCAAGGAGGCCCGCAATGCAGGGAGGAGAACGCCAGGGTCAGGACACGCAGGTCCTAGTCCCTGTGTTCATCCACTGGCTTGTTGTCACATCTGTCACCCTCCCTGGGCCTCTGTCCCCTCATCTGTAAAATGGGGATATTACTTCATCTCCACCTTGTCACTGAGATAGTCTGAGTCAATTCAGACCAAACGTGTATGTGTGTGTGTGTGAGAGAGAGAGAGAGAAAGAGAGAGAGAGACTTGCCCTTCACAGGCTGCCCTCCTATATATAGGGTGTCCCAAAATTCACGCAAGATTTGAATTTTGCGTGAGCATTAACAACAACAAAAAGTAAAAGCCTAATTTGACTTGGTTCATTGAATCAGATTCTAATATCTGTTGCCCTTTGATTTCAATCCCTTCAATTTGATCAGCATTACCAAGTACCAATGATGGCCCAGGAGCAGGGACAATGAAGACCAATGAAGACCACGGCTCTGCATATGTGCCAGCAACGCCGTGGAGGCCATTTACCCGATGTGCTATTCCATACATAACCCTATACTGTAGACTTTATGAATCAATAAAAAATTTACAATTTTTTATGATAAACCTGTGCTTTCTATCAAGATTACTTCTTGCGTGAATTTTGGGACACCCTTTATTATGTCCATCTATAGAGACACCATTGGAACTTGACATCATGGCCACTCAATGCACCTCTGATTGCAGCCTTGACTGCCAGGGAGTTCTTGGGTGGCTTGGACTCATCTCTTGTAAGCAGAGCATGACCTTAAGAGGGCGCAGCATGCCTGATTTCTGCCCCCCCCCCCCCCCGCCGCCCCCCGGGCCCCCGCCTTCCTGCAGCCTGAGAACACAAGGCAGCCCCCACCCCATCAGGAGCAGGGGCTGCTGGACAAATGTCCCGCCTCCATCGCTCAGGGGCAGTGCCGGGAGGCATCCTGTACAAGGATTCTCCCAGAGGCACCGGCGGAATTGAGCACAACCCTGATGACACCCCCTTCGTTGGCCTCTCCTCCTTCCCGGGGTCATTCGCCCTGGTCCCTCACTCCTGCTTCCTGGGGTCGGCTCCCCAATGAAACCACCTGAGTCCAAATCCCCGCAGAAACTGCGGCTGGCCCCCAGGTGGCACAGGCCACACGTGGGTGACATGGCTCCCTCCTCTGGTAGCACAAGGAACCGCTCAGAGCTTTGAGTTTTGTCTCCAGGCCCTGGCTCAGGTCTCCCTTGTAAAAGTGGGTACACCCGGCCGTTGCCCAGCACTCGCAGGATTGGGTCGGGTGCCCAGGAGTGGCTCTGTTTCCCGGGTCACTCAGGACCCCAACATGCGGAGGCCCCAGATCCTGGGCCAGGTCCCTGAGACAACCTGCCATGTGCCGGCCACCTGGGCCAGGCTTTTCAGGAATCGGGTGTGCTGAGCCGGGTCAGCCCCGGTGCGGCTTCACAATCCCCGAATACCAGGCCCGCCCGTGCCACCCCCCATACCCCTGCCCGAGGGATGTCGCACCGAAATCTCCTTCCGCTCCCTCCGGCCCATCTCCCTTCCGGTCACTGGCTCTCTGGCTGGCATGCAGATGATATTAAAGGACATCACGATTGTGAACACACACTGAAACTTTCCAGTCCTTTAGGGCAGCGGTTCTCAACCTGTGGGTCGCGACCCCTTTGGCGGTTGAACGACCCTTTCACAGGGGTCGCCTAAGACCATCCTGCATATCAGATATTTACATGACGATTCATCACAGTAGCAACATGACAGCTAGAAAGTAGCAACGAAAATAATGTTATGGTTGGGTCACACCATGAGGAACTGTATTTAAAGGGCCAGAAGGTTGAGAACCACTGCGTTAGGGCAACGATAACAATGCCTTTACCGGGTCATGCTTTCTTCCCTTTGGCCCCTGCAGACCTGGGGTCACTGAGCAGACACGGAAGCTCCGCTGAGTGCTTCCCAGGTGGGAAAACCACAAAAGCAAACCCACCTGTGGCGGATGCTGAGGGTGCCCAGGGGCGAGGAGGCCTGCAGGGCGTCCTGCCCTCAGAGGAAGGGCCACCGTCAGAGCTGGTGGCAGCTGCCTGTTTCTTTGGCGGACAAGGAGGTGGGGTCGGGGCAGGAGCGAGGGGTGGGGGGCGGGGGGGCGAGGCTGCCTCCAGCAGAGCGCATGGCATGTGCCCAGGGCCCCAGGGTCAGAGCAGCACTCACACATTCAGGGGGGCCAGGGATGGCTGGGAAGGGGTGTATGTGGGGAGCCCCAGGTGCTCGTGTAGAGGCAAAGAGACGACGCTTTCCCAGCCCTCACCGCCACCCTGGGGGTCATCAAGGAGGCAGACGTGCCCAGGGCAGGGGTCCCCAACTCCCCAACGTCACTGAGGTCTGCAGGGAGGTGAGTGAGCAACGCCAACGAGGAGTGAGTTTAGGGTCCAGGGGAGAGCTCCGCCCCCTCCAAACCTCAGAGGGGCCAGACAGAGCCCCGGAGGCGCTAGGAAAAGCCCAAGACTCTGATTTTTACGGGCGGTGCCCTGGTTGGTGAAGCAGTGGGTGGGTCCAGGAAAACGGGGGCTGACGTTACCCCACAGGGCGCTGGTTGGCGGCTCCCTGGAGCAGGCCGCTCCTTCCAGCAGCCACGCTGACATCGGGCTGTGTCTGTGAGGCCACCACGGCCTCAGTGACTCGGGTTAGGCCTGTCCCCAGCGAGGGAGCAGGCAGGGCTGGGGGGGAGGGAGGGAGGGGAGCCGGGCCAATGTTTGCTTTCCACCAGGATGCGATGGACACAAACCGGATGGAGGAAACCTGAGCGAGTCCGCGCTGAGCACGGGAGAGAAATGCCTCTTAAGCAATTAGCGTCGATTCCCTGGCAGCTGCTGAATCTCAAAGGCAACTCCGGGAGTTTTGCTTTGGAGTCGGTCTCTTAAGACACACGTAAAGGCATCGGGGCTGGCTGCTGGGCCAGAGGCGAGAGAGGGTTCAGTGTGGGTGGGGTGGTGGGGGTGGAAGAGGGTCCTGTTGTTATTCCTGGCCTCACATACGTCAGGGTTGATGCGTAGAAGAAGCAAATCAACTTCTTCTGTGTGGACACCCGGGCTAAACCCAGGGCCAGCAGGTGGAAGGCAGAGGGAGGCCGCCTGACCTACAGGAAAGGGGGTTCCCGCCCCTCAGGGGGGCCTGAGGGTACAGCAGGCTGCCTTTGGAAGGAGTAAGCGCTCCGTCCTGGGAGGCAGTCAAGCACATGCTGAATGGCTCCTGTTTGGGGGTGCGAGGGCGGAGAGAAGGGCCGCTGGGGGTGAACTCGGGCATCTCCTCGGCCCTAGAAATTCTGCGATTGGCCTCATTAGCCACAGCTCATGACGCTCCATTGCCCTGCTTGATTGGGGGTCTTGTGTTTGTGGGCGACTTTTCATTAGGAAACATGCAGGCGCTTCAGAATTCCCTTTACACTCGGAATGGGACTCCGAATTCTCGGTACAGGAACTGTGAGGAGAGTGGGAGGGAGCCCAGGACCCTGGTCCTTCAGCGGGGAGGGCAGCAGGGAGCCCTTAACGGGGGGGGGGGGGGGGGCATGGGGGGGGGCTGCCCAGGAGGGTTCAAGTTCACTGAGAAATGGGAAGGGGAAGGGGCAGATAGGCATGAATAAGAAATCAAAGGGCTGAGTCACTGAGCTAATGTCAAAGTCCGAAGGTAAGAGGAAAGGAGAAAAACACACACACCACCAGACAATTGGAGAGTAATGAAGGCTTAACAAACACCCCAGGTGACCAAAACAACAGGAGGAGCCGGGGAAATGTAATTAGGCGCCGATATGTGAGTCCTCTGAGGCAGCCAGACCATCCTGCCCCTGGCCCCCCCCTCCCCCCCCATCGCGTTTCATCGCTGCCTGGTCAGTGGCCGCCCCAAGTCCAGGACACAATTAGACAGGCCGAGGGCTCACCACTTGCTCAAAGCGGTCGGTCCCCTTAAGGCCCAGGTCCAGTGCCAATAAGCCCACCACTCACCACTCCCTCTGAGTAAGGACAGAGACTCAGAACAGGAGTGAACCCAGGGAATCAGTCTGCCCATTACACAGAAGGGAAAGCTGAGGCCCCAACAGGGGATCCTGTGCTGCGTGCAACAGGGAAGACTTTGGGAGGGGGGGGGCGCTGTGCGAGAGTCCATTCATTTTCTCTCCTGAGCTAGTAAGTCAGAGCTCTGGCTTTGGCTTTAAATACAGCTTCTCTGGGCCTTGACACAGGTGTCTCTTTAACCCTGTAATTGGCTTTTGAGGGACTGAGATTTCTCCTGGCCTACCTACCCAGAGTCACCTTTTTTGTTGGCAGGGGGAGGCTTGGGGATGTCCCTAAGAACAATCAAAATCTGTGTTCCGTCCTGTGCACAGACCCATGCAGAGAGCAGGCCCGTTGGTGGGCGGTTCTTGGGCCGGCAGCCTTTGAGGGTGACCCTCTTGGCCTGACTTAGAGAGACAGAAAGAGAGCCCCCCCCCCTCCGAAATGGTGGCCCAGCAGGGCTGGGTAAATCGGGCAGTTTTCTGAGCCAGGGTCGTCCTATCTGTAAAGAGCTGGAGAGAGCAGGTCCATTTGCTCTTTACGTATTTCTTCTTTTTTTTTTTTAATATATTTTATTGATTTTTTACAGAGAGGAAGGGAGAGGGATAGAGCGTTAGAAACATCGATGAGAGAGAACCATCTATCAGCTGCCTCCTGCACACTCCCCACTGGGTACATGCCCTTGACCGGAATCGAACCTGGGACCCTTGAGTCCGCAGGCCGATGCCCTATCCACTGAGCCAAACCGGTCAGGGCACGTATTTCTTTATATTGTTCAGAATCAGAAAGTGGCCCCCGGCTGCTTGGCACGGCCATGGCTTACTCAGCCCCACGCTGGGCGCCATAGGTTCCGTGCCAGCTCAGCCAGGTTCGGTGAGCCTGAGAGGAGGCGGTGAAGGATTGAGAAAAGACAGGCAAGAGGAGAAAGCTGGGTCTGGGTGGGACGCTCTCCTCCCTGACGGAGAGCTAGAGGCAGCGCCGCGGCCTGCAAGCCGTGTCTGTATTTTATAGCCAGATTCCACGAGGCAAAGTAAGGGCGTGGTTACAACGTTCTCGCGGGTTTCCAATCTACTCAACGACCTGCACCCGGTCAAGCTTTGTTTACTCCCGCAGCCCACATCACTCAGCCGCCTGCGGCCACAGGTTCGGACCACAGGGTCAAGCTTACAACCACAGCCATTGGCTGTCATTGTGCTGGGAGGGCCTTGCCCTCCAAGCTGGGACTTGCACGTGGCTTTGCCCTCTCATTAGTCCCAGGCTTGAACCTGTCCAAAGGCTGTAGCCCAGTGGTTCTCAACCTTGGCTGCCCATTAGAATCACCTGGGAATCTTTTTTAAAATCCTGATTTCTGGGCCTCCTCCTCCAGAAATTCTGTTTCTTTGTGACTAAGGTTGTGGCCCCACCCCATAACAAAGAAACAGAATTTCCGGGGGAGGAGGCCCAGACATCAGGATTTTAAAAAGGATTCCCAGGTGATTCTAACGGGCAGCCAAGGTTGAGAACCACTGCTGTCGCCGCTCTCCACAGGGCACAGCCAGGCTTTGCTGTCCTGCCAATCCTGCCCTAACCCTTCTCCCTCCCAACCCCCTGCCCCTCATGGCTCCTGGTGACTAGACCCTCCTGGCCAGGTCCCCCTCCACCCCTGCCCCTACTCTGCACTCAGCCGGGCAAACCCTCGAGATGCCACTGTGGTCACGCTGCCCACGTGTAAAGCCCTCTGAGGCCGGCTCACTTCGGGGAGAGGCAGTACCATCCTCCTCCCTGTGGCCCGAAGGTGCGGGAAAATCAGGCCACGGCCCAGCCCTTCACTGTCTCTCCCACAAACATCGCTCCCTCTGCCCGAGTCACCCCTCCCTGCCCCCCCCCCCCCCCCCCCGCCCCAGGGCTGAGATGTTCACCCCCCACCCCAGGCCTCAGAGGGACTTCATCTGTCTTGTTTACCGCTATAGTCCTGGCTCATAGGACTCTTCTGACACATAATAGTTGCTCAGGAAATACTTGTGGGAAGGAAGGAAGGAAGGAAGGAAGGAAGGAAGGAAGGAAGGAAGGAAGGAAAGGATGGAGGGACAAAGTCTCTTGTATCTACATAGTCTAGCTGGGTTTTAGCCTAAAGAGGGTAACAGTGAAAACAAACGGGTGAACCACGGGCGTTAAGGCATCAGAAGCAGCGATATTGGGGGCACATGGGGAGGGCGCCACCTTTCACACAGCCAGCTCTGGCCGTAGGGTAGAAAGACAGGAGGCGGGGGAGGGAGGGGCTCTGGGGGCAGCCCCGGCCACCTGATGAGCAGCCCCAGGACTAGCCTCCTCCCCAGATAATCCAGAAGCAATCCGAGAGCCTGTGAAATGCAGACACTGAGGCCGAGGAGGGGAGAGAATTGCTCTCCTCCGGCCCCTGAGTTCCCTGCAGCACACGCGCTCACGAACCAGCCTGAACTGTGCGCTGATACAGGGGGCACGGGAGGGGTGGCGGCTGGTTCCAGGGGGTGGGATCGTGTTGGCGGACAGCCTGCTGGGGGCGAGGGGGGGGGCTGAGGGGAGCGACCCAGGCTCCGGGAATGGGTAGGGCCTGGTGAGATGGTGGGTGGCCGGGGGTCCCTGCTAAACCCCAGGCTCCCTGGCGCCCAGACGAGCTCCATTTCCTGCAAACGTTCAAGTGGCCTCGGAGCCGGGGTGGGGGCGGCGGGGGGGCGCTTGCCGGGGAGAAGCCAGCTCCCTGGGGCTCTGACTTCTAACTCGGTTTGCAGATAGCCAGCCTTTTCCGTCCGGCTCCTCACCCCGGCCCTCTCTGCCTGGGACAATCACATTATTTCATTTAGACGAGTGAAGTTACCTGAGATCAATTAGACTTATTTTTTTTTCCTCTGTGTAATTTCCAAAGCTTAATATCTCCATTCAGGCCCAGCCCGGGGGCCAGCTTGTCTAGCAGAGTCCTAAACGATTTCAGCCCTTAATTCAATTGTACTTTTACCACAGCCCGGGCAGCGAGCATAATTCTTTTATCCCTAAGATGTCTCATTAGCAATAATCTAATCGCACATATTAAAATGTAGGTCACCGAGGTGGGCTGCTGGGGGGGGGGGGGGATGGCTCGTCATAGCTTTGAAGGCTGGACAGCTGTCTGGGGCCCCCACCGGCAGCCCGCCCCCCCCCCCCCCCCCCAGGCCTGGGCTCCCTCCTGAAACAATCAACTCCCGGAGAACAGTTTACTTTCCGCAGTTCCCAGCGCAGGACTTACCCTGGCCAGGAAGTGGAGTTGACATGTTGCTGTGAGGAGGGGTGGAGGGGCACCCCTGTCTTGCCAACGGGACCGGCTGGAAAAGGTCACAGGCATTTGGGGCCGGCGCCCTGGTCCCCGTTGGGCCAGGAACGTGCAGAGCGACCCTCGGAAGGGGGTGGGGGTGGGGGCGATGCGGCTCTTACTCTCTCCGGCCTCAGCGGTCACACCTGTAACGGGGTGGGCGTGGCCCGAGACCCACTGTTTCCTAAACTCTGCTCGTCTTAGTACAACTCGACGTTTCCTTCAAACCCACCGGCTCTTCTTAATGGGATACATTTGTTTTAAAAAGGAAGCACAAGGATCAACATGGAAGGCTGTCAAGGACATTTGCTGGAGAGACCCCGGCAGGCTGACCCCACGTGTGTATACACTTCACATGTGCACAGAAACGATACTTTCTATTGTTTATTCGGGCAAAACCCGTCTTGACCCCATCGAGGTCAAGACAGTGGCTTCCTTTGGGGAGGAAGAAGGAGGTGTTGGCCAGGACGGGGCGCCAGGGGGACTTCTGGGGTGCTGGTCACGTTTTCATGGCCTTGGCACCGATTATAGGGGTGCACTGACTAGGTTAAAAAAACGCACTCCTGATGAGTGCACGTCTGTGTGTGTGTGTGTTAGCCCTCATAGGCACAGACACTATGATCGTCTCTATTTTCACATAAGCCTGAAATATTTCATAGTTTTCAAATCATGAAGTTCAAAGTAATAAATCATGAAAAAGCCTGTATGTCACTCCCATAAATAAAAAACCCAGAGCGCCTGCCATACAGAGACGGGAAGTGCACACATAAACGCAATGAGAAGAAAAGGCTGTTATTCGAATGGACGTGGGGCGTGGGCTGGAGACTCTGCCCCCAAACCCCGCTTCCCGCTGTTGAAACAGGGATCAGGGAATGAGAGAGAGGCGCTCCAGGCACGTTCGGCCAGGCTGAGCCTGCCTCCTTCCAGAATCAGAGTTAAAAGGACATGGAGATGGGGTTGCACTTTCTCCCCATATGACTGACTCAAGCAGGGCTCGCCTGGCCCTACATGACCAGCCATCTCATCGACCTGCTATGCTGCTCCACCTCAGGAAAAGGGGGCGAGGTCCCTCTAGGCCAGCGGTTCTCAACCTGTGGGTCGCGACCCCTTTAGCGGTCGAACGACCCTTTCCCAGGGGTCACCTAAGACCATCCTGCATATCAGATATTTACATGACGATTCATAACAGTAGCAACATGACAGTGATGAAGTAGCCACGACAATAATTGTATGGTTGGGTCACCACATGAGGAACTGTATTTAAAGGGCCAGAAGGTTGAGAACCACTGCAAGTTCTAGGTGGTTTGGGGGTGGGGTGGGGAGAGGTCTTCTTGGGAGGGAGATGGGCGACAGGCAGAGGAAAGGGAAGGGACGATTATTATTAGCAAAACCATTAGCAGTTACTAGTGTGATTTGGAAAGCCTTCTGGGCTGGTTGGGAGGAGGTGAGCCTGGGAGAGGGAAGGATTTTAGCCCCGGGGAGAAAGGGCCAGAGAAGACGGTGGCGACAGACAGACAAGTACTGAGGCTCAGACATGCATCTGCCATGACCTTGAGGATCCCAGCTCTAAAGAGTGAGGGGCTCTGCTGAGAACAAGGAGCTAGAGTGCAGGGAGGAGGCGGACGAGGGGAGCCTGAGAGGGTGGGGACCAAGCAGGGAGCCACCAAGCCACGGGGGTAGAGCAGTGGTGAAGCGTGTGTGCCCTGGAGCAGCAGCCTAGGTCTGGGTTCAAATCCTACCTCCCCTCCTTGCGTCCCATCCTAGCCATGCGACCCTGGGCAAGACAGGTACTCACTCCCAGCATAAATTCTTCAGTCTGCCAAACGGAGGTAACAACAGTGAACATTTTATGGCATAATACTCAGCCTAGCTCCTAGAACCAGTAAATGCCCCATGAATGGAAGGACTGCCAAGGATATAGCAACGATCTCGGGTGTGTTCAGTGTGGGCCATGATGCATTTCTCAGACACGAGGCAGTTAAGCCTTACAACTACCCGGGGAGACAGAGCCTGTGATGAGCCCATTGTACGGAAGAGAAAAGTGTGGCACACTGCCCAAGAGGGCGCAACTGGTCAGCAGCAGAGCCAGGGTGTGAAGCCCTGAGCAGTTAGTAGGAAAGCTGAGTGCCACGGTGCCTGCTCCTCACATTGGGGAGGCTAAGGGGTCGGGGTCTCCTAGGAAATTAGAAGGAGAGGGTGAGCCCTGAGTCCTGCTCTCTAGTTCCCTGCCCTCAGACACCCAGCTTTTCATCTTGGGGGCCCAGGGTACAGGAGCAGGCAGGCTTGGCAAGGACATACCTCGGGCAGGCGTCCTCTCTGTGTGGTCCCCGGAGGGTGGACTAACGCCATGAAGCTGTTTATTAGATTCAGGTTCCCGGAACCAGGACCAGCCCCGGCGGGGGGGTTGGGGTGTGTGTGCAACATCTCCCAGCGTCTGGCCGCCCTGGGGACCAGCTGTCTTGAAGGCTCATGAGGGTCCTTGGATGGGGGTGCAGTTCCCATCTCCACCCCCTCCTCGCCCATGGCACCCACCTGCTCCTGGTTCCTGGGACTGCCCCCTCCACAGCGAGCGCAAAGCCGCGTTTCTCCCTTCCGGGCCCTAGAGGGCGCCCGTTCTCACGTCGCAGGGAAAAGCCAGCTCCCGGGGGAAGTCGCTGTGTCTTTTGCTCAGCGTGGGTAAGGATGTGCGAGAATGGCGGGAGCCGGGAAAGGCCAAGAGGCCAAGGGTCTCTGGGTAGAAGCAGTGACCTCCAAGGACATGCCTGAAACCCTCAAACGCACCACACAGTCCTGTTGGCTGTTCGCTGTGCTGCCCCTTAGCTCCCAGAAGGGACGCGTCTCATCACTGAAGGTTTGTGCCTAGGAAAGACAACGTGACTTAAGGCCATGTGGTACTGCTCAGACACAGACAGACAGACCGACCCACGGAGCAGAATGGAGGGTCCAGACACAACCCAACTGCGCGAGGAAGCGTGAACCACTGCAACGCCATCCTCCTGGATGAATCTCGGCAACGTTACGGCAGCCAAAGAAGCCACAGGGCAAGATCAACGGCGTGATTCCTTTTCTATAAAGTTCAAAGGACCACGCGGAACCATGTGTATTGTCAGGAACATACTCAGAGGGGCTAACACTGTAAAGGAAACAAAGAGCCGGGTTCAGTGGTTGAGCGTCGACCTCTGAACCAGGAGGTCACAGTTCAATTCCCCGTCAGGGCACAGGCCCGGGGTGCAGGCTCCATCCCCAGCGGGGGGCGTGCAGGAGGCAGCCCATCAATAATTCTCGCTCATCGTTGATGTTTCTATCTCTCTCTCCCCCTCCCTTCCTCTCTGAAATCAATAAAAATATTTTTAATGTTTTTTTAAAAATGTCTAAAGAAAAAGAAACGAATATTTGCTACATTCAGGATAGGGTACCTTGCATGTACCTTGGTGAAGGGACATGCGGAGGGAGGGGCCTACGAGATTTTGTGGGGGATTGGGATTGGAAATGCTCTATTTCTTATTCTGGGGACGGGGTTCTTGTATGTTCATAGCATTAATAGTATTAAAACTGTCGATACGTGTTTTACACATGTTTTCTTATGTATGGTAACTGTGAGACTGAATTTTAAAATGCTGGTGTTTGTTCCTATTTCTGGGAGAGTCCACGCTTCACCCCATCATCTAAGGGGTGCCTGACAGAGTGCTCAGGGCATGGAGGGGTCTGCAGCCCAACCCTGCTCTGATATCCCAGTCTGACAGCCCATCCAGAGGGTCAGGCGGCTACACCCCCCTCCCTCCTGGAGAGGGATGTGAGCCAGGTGTGAGTCCCTGTCGCCATAGCTCCGTCACCCCCCCACCCCAGGCCAAAGGATGGATTTGGGGGCTAACACGGAGGAGCGAGAGGGTCCCCCTTCCCTCCCAGGAGCCTGAGTCCCTTTCCCGGGGACCCCTCCTTTCTCTCTCCCTCCCCAGCAGAGGGCAGTCAGGACCTGGGGGGAGGAGGGGGTCTGACTCCCAGCCCAGTGCTCTTTCTGCCGCCCCGCCCGCCACTCCTGTTGTCTTCCCCCAGCGCCACCGTCCCTGCCTGCTGGCCCACCCTCCCACGGGCCCGCGAGGCTCGCTGGGCTTGCATCGCATGTCCTCAAAGGATGCGTTCATTCTGTGTGAGCAAGAGCAGCCAAGGCCGACCCCAAGGTTTTCATCCTGAGGAACCAAAATGGGGTGCCCCCCCCCCGGAATGATGGAGTGAGGAGCAGATGTGTGGGCAGGTCAGCGGGGGCTGGGGGTCAGGAAAGCTACTTGATTTTCTGGGACCTGAGGAGCCCCAGGCGCCTTTGAGGACCCCCCTGCATAGCGAGGTGCAGTCTGCAGCTGGCCCCAGGCAGGGGGTGTGATGTGGATGTCAGGACGGACAGGAGCCTTTCAGTGCCAGCGTCTGACCTGGGGCCACAAGGCCAGCCTCTCTCCAAGGGCCCCCCTCTCCTTCCGCGTGAGACCCCAAGCCCTTCCGTGGCTGCGATGAAGGAGTCGAGGCCCAGCCAAGCCATGTGGCCCTCACCCGGTGGCAGCCCGTGAGCAGCCAGCTCGGCAGAGACCAGTCTAAGGCCTGAGCCACAGCTGAGTGGGGGGGTGGGGGGGGGGGGAGCCTGGACACCCCGGGAGCTTGAGTGGGAGGTGCCTTGGGGGACTAGTTCCAGCTCCTGGGGGTGTCCAGTTGAGGAGACATGTATGTTGTCTGTGAATGTGCTGTCACGCGTAACAATGAGCCCAGGGCAGGGCCGCTGCAAGGATATCCAGGTCTATGCACCCCCTCCCCCCACCGCCCTCCAATCCAAAAACAAACACACAGACAAAAACAAGAAGGAAAAGAAAAAACAGCCCTAGCCGGTGTGGCTTAGTGGATAGAGCGTCAGCCTGCGGATGGAAGGGTCCAGGGTTGGATTCCGGTCAAGGGCACGTACCTCCGATGCAGGCTGCCAGCTCTGGTTTGGGTGCATGCGGAAGGCAACCAATCGATGTGTCTCTCTCACATCCATCCATGTTTCTCTCTCTCTCTGTCTCTCCCTCTACCTTCCACTCTCTCTAAAAATCAATGGGAAAATATCCGTAGGTGAGGATTTCAAATAAATAAATAGAAAATGGTAAAATTATAAAAAAACCAAAACAAAAACAAATCTACAAGCAAACCGCTCCTCCTCTGTGGCCTCAGCTCCCCGCACAGTGCAGTGGGGGTGCAGGCTCCGGGTACCCCCCGGGCACTGCCAGGACACAGCCCCTGGGGGTCCAAGCCCAGCCTCTGTGCCAGGGCCGCAGCGTCCTCGGGGAGAGGGCCCGCCGTGCGCCCGTGGCCTGTGTCACCACGTGCCCTGGTAAGTGGAAGTGACGCCTCCTCAGATAGCACGGTGGCTCTGATAACGCTCCGGCCGCCTGCCACCCACTGGCCTCAGGCCGCCCGGAGGGCAGGACGCAGGGCACAGAGAGAAGCCACATGGCCCCCTGGGCCTTGGAGCGGCCGGGAATCAGGACCAGAGATGGAGAGAGACGCCGTCCCCTAGCCCAGCCCGGCTGGTGTCCTCACCGCTGTCTCCGGGAAGTCTCGGGAGCCACAGGTGGGGTCTCAGGACGGCTGATGGGCTCTCGGATGGCGTGTGTGTGCATGTGTGTGTGTGTGTGTGTGTGTGTGTGTGTGTGTGATGGGGAGGGGGTGCCTCCTCCATCCCTTAGTAAACACTCCCAGTGTCCCGCCCACACCCCCTCACTGTCACTCACTGTTCCTGCCAACGCAGACCTGGCCCATCGGCTCCCTCCTGCCAGTCCTGCTGCTGGAAGCCTTGGTTTTGGGGGGACTGGAGGGTGCTCAGCCCACACACCTGGCTGGCTGGAAAAGCTGGCCGGAGCAGCCTTCACGGGTTAAATACCCCAGCTTGTCGCCCGGGAATGGGCCGACCAAGGCACGGTTTATGTTGCCTCCCAGAGGCCCCCGCAGGCCGCACGCCAGCTGCCCACAGCCGGAACTGCTCCGCATGTCCCCTCCACTCATTTCCTTCCCTTTCCTGCCCCCCCCCCCACTCACCCACCAGGGCTACGAGGGGGCCGCCTCCTAAATCAATGACCTAAATTCAGTGCTTGTTTCAGGTTCAGCTTCTGGAGGAATCCAACATCAACCACCTCAACCAAAGACACCAAACCCAACCAACCATTGAGGCCGCCTCTGGTGCTGTTTCGTACATGTTTCTGGAGCACCAGCTGTGGCACAGATGATATTGGGCACGGTCCCCATGCTGGTGGGAGGGCACACAGACAGCTGTATTGGACAGATACACGAAGTGGTAGAAAGGCGTTCCCTCTGTTGCAGGAGGTAGCTATCAGGGAAGGCTTCCCAGTGGAGGTGACATCTGAAGCTTTGAAGGATGAGCAGGAGCTCTCCAGGTAGACGAGAGGGAGAGGAAAACAGCATATTAAAAACCCAGAGGTGTCCCGAGGCACAAAGCACCCAGGGAACTATTAGTAGCTGAGTATCTCCCGTGTTGCTAGAGAATAAAGCGTAGTTTGGAGGTGGTACAGGGTTTGCAGAAAGAATTAAAATAGCCAGAGAGATGGTTAAACAGACAGGCGGAATCTTGTCTGAATGGCTGAAGGAGCTTAGATATTATCTAGGAAAAAATTAGAGGATTTTAAGAAATTGTGGGTTGTCTTTTTCTGATTGCTGACGTGTCACATGCTCATTGTGCCGGCGTTGTCAGGTAAAGAGAAGGACAAAGAAGAAAATAAAATGACCTCAAATCCAGGCTTAATTAAATCACATGGAGGAGTCGCTGTCTCTCAGGGGTTTTAGGCAGAAGAGTGAGGTGAACAGACTTGAGTTTCAGAAAGAGCTCGGGCAGCTGGTGAGTGTGATGTGGCTGGGAGGCTGGGGGAGGTGGGGGGGGGGCGGTCTTCTGAGGGGACACAGCTGCAGTGGCAGCGCGGGGCCACACGGGGCGTTTGGAAGTGGGGGTTTCCCCAGATGGATGGGGAAGGGCCTAGAGGGCAGGAGGGGAGCGTGACTACTGAAGAGATACTTTTTTTAAAAAAAAAATACTTCGAAGGTGAGAGATATTTCTTTTTTTTAAAAAGTAATCCTTTCTAAATTTTTGACATTTCCTCAAAAAATTAAAAATGGAACTCCCATTTGACCCAGTAACCCCACTTCTAGGAATATATCCCAAGAAACTAGAAACACCAATCAGAAAGGACATGTGCACCCCTATGCTCATAGCAGCACCATTTACTAAGGTTTGGAAACAGCCTAAGTGCCCATCAGCAGATGAGTGGATTAGAAAACTGTGGTACATCTACACAATGGAATACTACGCTGCTGTAAAAAAGAAGGAATTCTTACCATTTGCAACAGCATGGATGGACCTGGAGAGCATTATGCTAAGCGAAATAAGCCAATCACCAGAGAAAGATAAACATCACATGATCTCACTCATTTGTGGACTATAATGAACAGCATAAACTGATGAATGAAAATAGAGCCAGAGGCATAGAAGCATCGAACAGACTGTCCAACTTCAGTGGGAAGGCAGGGGAGGGTTGGGGGTGGGGGATGGGTAAGAGAGCAACCAAAGGACATGTATGCATGCATATAAGCCTAACCAATGAACACAGGACACTAGGGGGGTGAGGGCAGGTGGCTGGGGGGAGGTCAGTAGGGGGGAAAGGAGACATATGTTCTACTATTTCTAATACTTTAAGCAATACACAAAATAATAATTCTTTATTGTTGAAAGTATTACATATGTCCTCTTCCCGCCCCCCCCCCAAGACCCCCTGCAGCCTGCCCTCCCCCTTTACCATCCTATTGTCTGTGTCCATGGTTATGCACATATGCACACAAGGTCTTTGGTTGATTACCTCCCACCCACCCACCCTCCCTCCCCCGCCTTCCCGCCGAGATTCTGTACCCTGTTCCCTGCTTCCATGTCTCCGGATCCACTCGGTTCATCTGTGTATTTTGTTACTTTGATTCCACATGTGAGTGCGATCAGGTGGTGCCTGTCTTTCTCTGATGGATTTATTTCACTCAGCACGACCCTCTACTCCTGGAGAGACTCAGTGTTTCCATCCATGAACTGGTGGGAGAGCCAGGCGCCAGGAGCCGAGAGAGCTGCATTCTCCTCTCAACCTGGTCACTTCCAACCTGCGGGACGTCCGACGGGTCCCCTGAAGCCTTGGACCTGAAAACGGAAATGAGATTCCATTCCTGCTTTGCTCACGGGCTCCTCAGCATAACCCCTGGTCAAAGGAGACTTTCCTTGATCCCAGGCTCTCCCGAAACTTTGCTCATTTCCTCCCTGGGCCTCCTGCCTCCCATCATTAGCCCGCAGAAGGCCAGGACAGACCCATCGCCCCACTTCTCCTTCCTCTCCTCCCTGCACACGCCCCACAGGACATCTGTGAAACATGCCCTAAACACCCCTGCACCCCACTGATCCGTTCCCTTCCTGCACCAATTGATGCCCCAGTATGTTTGGGGTGCGAGGCATACAGTCCAAGTCCCTGCCTTCACGGAGCCCGTAGGCCACCCCACAGGACACGTATAATAAACAAGCAAACATAAATTCGGAGAGTGATGTCATGAGGGAGTACAATAGGGTGATGTGATGCGGGGGGGGGGGGGGCGGGTATTTGAGATCAGGCAGAGGAAAGCGCCAGCATAAAGGTCCTGGTGTGGGTCTGAGCTTGGAATGTTTAAAGGTCAGCAGGCCTGGGCTTCTAGAAATGCCCACCCGGCCTACGTAAGTGTTGTCACTTCTTGGGTCACCACCCCACCCCTCACTCGCTGACTCAGCCTCACCAACTCCCAGATCCCTGGGGTCCCAGCCAGTCCTGAGGGGAGCGTGGCCATGGAGAGATTCTGAGTGTTTCCATCCATACCCTGGTGCAGGGGCCAGGGGCCAAGAGAGCCGGCTCTTTCTCATCTCAACTGGGTCACTTCCAACCTTGGGGCTTCAGAAAGGTCCCTTGAATCCTCAGACCTGAAAATCCTCCTCATTGGATTAATGCAATCGGCCCCTTACCTGGGGCGCAGGCTACATCACCAGCCCGGGTCCTCGCCTGGTGCGGCCAGAACCAGCCAGCCTGGGCGCGCCCGCCGCCCGCACCTTCAGCGCTCCTCCAGCGCTCCTCCACTGACAATGACCGCTTCCCACATCCCCACTAGCCAGGACGGTTCAGGTGTGAAATAGGTAATCTGCATCCGTCTGATGAATGAATCAATCAGTGGATAAATGAGTGAGTGAGTGAGTGAATGCCAGGGCTAAATGACTCACTCCTTTACTTGCTTAAAGGCCGCCTTCTCAAATTCTCTGGCCAAACAGCAACCCCACCGCCCCACCCACAGCCCCCCCCCCCCCCTTCCCTGACCCTGCCCTGCCTTTCCCCACAGCCAAGATCTCCTTCTCACATGCCAGGTCGTGTATTTATTTATTTATGACGCTTCTCGTTTTCCGCTGTCTCCCCCTGACAGGCTGTAAACTCCATCGTGTCAGGGATCTTTGAGTAAGTTGCTCACGGCTGTATGCCCAGTGCCTGGAACACAGCAGGCCTGTGTAGGAACAGGAGCGAAGGGGTGAATGAGCGCATGAAGAGATGAGTGGCTAACAGTTCTCAGCCTCCTACAACAGGAGTCTCACCCCCCAGCGCCTTGCTCGCCTGCCCATAACAGACACAGGACTAAGGGCCTGGGCTGGGCCCTTTCGACCCAGGCCGGCCAAGCAAAACCCACCCCCAGGCCTGCCGGCATCACTTGGCCATCCTAGCCACTGAGTTTTGTTGTGGGGAGCTGATATAGGGTTAAGCCTCCGGACTGACCTGTTGGTAAAGTCACAAACAATTTCCAGCTTAGAGGGCACAGTCCTCTTAGCATAATTAGGCTTGACCCTATGAGGCTCTCTAGATCTTATCTGGGAGCTCATGGGCTGAGGGAAGTGCAGGAAGTGGCCAAAACAAGTGAAACTCACAAGAACTGTGTAACTATGGAAACCACTACTTTGTTTACCTGTCACTATAAAATCAAGGCTCAGTTTGCCTGGGGATCTTCCTCTGTGGCCTCAGCCAGGCACAGGGAAGATCCATGGAGACTAAAGAAAGCTAGAGAGTTCTGAACGCTGTCTCCGTGTAAAACAGTCTTCGCCGACTCCATCCACACCTGTGGGAACCCCTGGACCGCTGGGGCTGGCCCCCAGCATCTGGCGCCTGAACAGGATTCCCCTAGGTAAGCCCCACCCCCCACTCGGGACAGATAGGACTCCACCATAGGGTGCTGTGGACCCCCCTATAGAGGATAAGTAGGGCAAGAAGGTGGATAGTACAGAACTTAGGTTGAGAAGATGTGCCATACTGATTCTAAAGGAAAAAGACTCTGTATTGATCTTTAAACACATATGCTTGCTAGCAGAGGAGTTAAGGTTACTCCCAGTCAGACGGAACGTTTTATTCAAGTGTGTCCATGCTTTTCTGAGGAAGGAAAGGTGCCGGAAAGGTAAATGTAGAGGCATGGGAGGAGGTAGGCCCAAGGAGCCTTATCCTTAACCCCACTGCAGCCTTTCCACCCCGGGAAAGTGCAGGATTGGAAAGCTCTCCCTGGGGTGATAGATCAGGACTCGGGTAATAGCGGAAAGCGCCAATCCTACTCTTAAAATGGACACAAGAGAGCATTTGGGGTTTTTCTTTTTAATGCCTGTTTTGGATTGAGTAAGTGGATTTTACCTAGTTTTAACATATCAAAGTTAGCTCTTGACACAAAAGTAAAAACTAACAGTTTGGCTCGAAATTGGGGTTTTGTTTTGAGGGGCTGAGGCTCGGGGGTGGAGCCAATTCACGGTAGAAATGTGAAGCTGCGGCTTTTGGGGTTGAAGTGGGAAGTTGTGAATACAGAGGAGGATGTGTGTTTATATATGGTCAGAATTCCATCAATGTAAACCTTTTCTATAAAAACAAAAAAGGGGGAGAAGAATGTTATATGTTAAATTTTTAAAAAAAATACATTGCAGAGGGTTGTCCAGCAGCCAAAAGGCATCGGGCCTCCTGGGCAATAGCCTCTGCCGACTTAGCCCAGTGGAAGGATGCAAACCAGACAGGAGTTTTACCAGATCCAGTAATGATGTGGGGAAGAGGTTGTGTTTTGTATCTTTCCAGAAGGAGCAGCCTCTGCCTCCCTCCTGGGGACCGTCACCCCTGGGAGGCCGAGTCAGCACACCTGACCAGTGCCCGTCTGCAGCAGATGTGCAGCCCTGAGCTGGAACCACCTGCCCATTGGAAGGATCACATGTGCCTCCTTTTTGTCTGTCCTTATGTCCCAGCTTTGCCCCACATCTCCTTTCCTTTTTCTTTTTTTCTTAATCTGACTACTTGTTTGCTGATTCTTTGGCCTTTCTCCTTCTCTCCTGAACACAGCCTTTCCTAGAATCTCTCTACCCTACTCTTCCAGGAAAGGCACCTCCCTTTTCTGCCATGACTGGGAGTGTCTGGTGTATGCCCCATATGTGGAGTTGTCTTGTACCAAGAGCCTGACATCCTGGGCTGAGAAAGCCCTGTCCCAGGCCCACAGCTGTTGCCTGAGTTCTCTGTTCTTACTGAGGTCATGGTGGCTGGTACCATGGATCTGTCTCTCACCCAATGGTGAGCTGGACCCTCCCTGGAGAAGAAACCTGGGTTCCCCAAGATATGTGACCAGAGCCGGGGCCCCACCAGCAGGTGAGGGGAACCCAAGGCAGGTGCTGGGCGTGGAGGCCACAGGGGCATAGGCTAACAAGGAGACAGAACTGAACCGCACATCATCCTGCTTGGCCCCAGAAGATGGCTGGTTAGCCAAAGACGGGTAAGATTCCTCAGGGAGGAACGACCTAAGACAGGCACAGTCGCAGAGGGGGACAGCAGGAGAGAACTTGGGGGTCAACAGAGGTAGGGCACAGATCCTCACCCCCCCCCCCCAGTTATGCAGGGGCCTGAACACTCGCCCCTTCTGAGGGAGGTCTCCTGCCCCCATGGCTGCTTCTCGCTTCCCACGCCCAGCTCAGATCGGGACCCAGATAACAGAAAGAGACTTGGCCCAGCTCAGATCGGGACCCAGGAAAAGACAGAGACTGGCTGATAGCAGCTGCCCTCTCACTGCAACAGGACTTGTTTCCCATTTCTACCTTGGACCACAGGGAAAGGGGCAGCTGAAGGAAAGGGCTGTGTCAGGATGCTGCCTTCTTTATTTCTTCTTCCCCTTTTTTCTAAACACTTCCATGCCTTGTAGTTCTTTTGCTTTCTCTTCTTTTTCTCTCTACTACCCTCCATCTCCGCCTCCTCCTCCTCCTCCCCAGTATCATCCATATCAGCTGACCCAGAGGGCACAGCTGACTCCTCCCCAGACACCGACACCACCATCAAACGCGGCCCTGATGGACCCTTTGATCCAGCCATACAATGCGCTGACACTTCAGGAAGCCTGTTGCCAGCGACGCTGCCCGCTAGCCAGATCAACAAGGACAACCAAGCCACCGACTTGGGGTCAGCTGAAGAGGTTAACAGCTGAGGCCCAGCAGATGGTAGAAAAGCAAGAAGTGGAAGCGACTCTCTCAGCCAAGTCGGAGGACTCTGAGTAAATCGGCAAAAGAAACTTTCATTTGGTAGAAAAATGTTACTGTGGTTTGATTTCTCACTTATTGCTGTTTTGCATTGCCATTGTTTTATTATTCTTACTAGTTTTAAAAATGTTACGTTCAAGTTTTAAAATGTTTTGGGTTTTGCATGGGCATTGTTTTGTTATTGTTTTAATAGCCAGAGTTTTGTTCTTGATGCTTAAGTTTGATGCTTAAGTTTTATCGTCATTATGATAGCTTAAAAAAAACTCTCATTATAGTAGCTTAAAAAATAAAAGGGTGAGATGTGGGGAGCTGATATAGGGTTAAGCCTCCGGACTGACCTGTTGGTAAAGTCACAAACAATTCCCAGCTTAGAGGGCACAGTCCTCTTAGCATAATTAGGCTTGACCCTGTGAGGCTCTCTAGATCTTATCTGGGAGCTAATGGGCTGAGGGAAGTGCAGGAAGTGGCCAAAACAAGTGAAACTCCCAAGAACTGTGTAACTATGGAAACCACTACCTTGTTTACCTGTCACTATAAAATAAAGGCTCAGTTTTCCTGGGGATCTTTCTCGGTGGCCTCAGCCAGGCACAGGGAAGATCCACCGAGACTAAAGAAAGCTAGAGAGTTCTGAAGGCTGACTCCATCCACACCTTTGGGAACCCCTGGACCTGATGGGGCTGGACCCCGGCATTTTGTTGCGGGAGAAATTCTAGCAAGGTAGTTTAAGAGGCCTGCGACGGATGGTGGAGCTGGGATTGAACTGAGATTTGCTTTTCTGGGCCCCCTCTCAGAAGCGACTAGCCAGCCCGCAGCTCTGGGAGGCCCGTTCTCCCCGGTGGTAGGAATTCAGAGCCCGGTGCCCCAGGAGCCGCGTGTGGGACTTCAGCCTGGTACCCCAGGAGCCGCGTGTGGGACGTAGGTGCGTGCTGGAGAGGGAATGCACACCTAGCTCCGCAAGTGGCGGGTGTCCGGGATAACGCCACCTCCGGAGCCCGCGCCGCGCCCCCGCCCCTCCCCATCCTCGGCCACGCTGTCACTCTCCATTAGTGCTAACAGGCTCCAGACGAAGCGGCCCGGCTCGGGGTTAATGCAATCGGCGCGTTACCTGGGGCGCAGGCTACATTACCAGCCCGGTCCCCGCCTGGCGCGGCCAGAACCGGCAGCCTGCGCCCCGCCGGCCGCCCCGCGTCTCCTGCGCTCCCCGAGCGCCACGCGGCGGAACTTGGGCCCGGCCGGCGCCCCACAACCGAGGAAGCGAGGCGGGTGCCGGGCGGGCGGGCGGGCAGGGTGCACGGCATCCGGGATCCCGTCGCTGCCGGACACGTGAGTGCGCCCCGCTCGCGGGACCCACTGGATGGGCCGGGGAGACCCAGGCTGGGGCGCGCGGAGCTAGAGCGCCAGCGACTTGGACGTGCGGAGGCGCGCGCGTCCGCGGAGGCTCCCGGGGCTGGGGGAGGTGGCGCGGCCCGAGCTGGCGGGGAAGAGGGTACAGCCAGCGGCACCGGGCGGGTCACCGCCCTAGGAAACCTCTGCCTTCGGCGCGTCCAAACCCCGTCCTCTGGGACCGAGAGGGGGCGACCGAAAGAGGGAAGGGCTGCCAGGTCCCAAGCCGGACCTACAGGGCGGGCAGGAGCGGTCTCCGCCTCCGAGTTCCGGCACAGCCCCCCGCGCCACCACCTCTGTTTCCAAATTGTCCCAACAGACGCGCGCCCTTTCCTGGGCGCCCGCGTCTGCTCAGCGCACGCGGAGCGAGGTGTCCCCGGCGATCTCGGGCGGCATCGGGAGGCGAATGGCCCCGTGACCACATCTTTTCCTTTTCTCCGCGCAGCGCCTCCCAGGACCGCCGACGGCGCGGCCGCCCGCCGCAGCCATGCTCCTGGCGCGGATGAGCCCGCAGGTGCAGCCGGAGAGCGGCGGGGCGGACCCCGAGGCCGCGCAGCCCCTGCAGGCGCGCAAAGCCGCGGAGCTGCTGGTGGTGAAGGAGCGAAACGGGGTGCAGTGCCTGCTGGCGCCCCGCGGGCGCGAGGAGCCGCCCCGGGAGACCTGGGGCAAGAAGATCGACTTCCTGCTGTCGGTGGTGGGCTTCGCGGTGGACCTGGCCAACGTGTGGCGGTTCCCGTACCTCTGCTACAAGAACGGCGGCGGTGAGCCCTGCGGGCCGGGGGTGTGGCCTGGGGAGGCTGCCTGTGCAGCAGCGGCTGGGAGGGGGCTGGGATACACACCCAGGGGAGAGGAAGCGCACGGGCAAGTTTGGGGCGCAGGCAGGGACCGGGCAGGGCTCACAGAAAAAGCATTGGAGTTCCCGGTGGCAGAGGGAAATTGAGGCATGAACTTGGACAGGGACCAGCGCTTGGCTGGAAGGAGGGGATCGGGCACAGGTTGGGTGAGGATCCCTGACGTTTGATGGTCCACAGGAAGGGGGTGGAGATTTGGAAAGCTCTGGAAGGGGCGCTAAAGTGCACAGCAGGTGACAGCCAGGCACAGGGGGGTCCCTAAACCCAGCACCCCCAGCTTGAGAGAGGACCAGGCTTCCTGCATTCCTGGGACAAAGAGAACCCCACTCACAGGTGGTGTTGTTTGCCTGGAGGGGCCAGAGGGCACAGGCTAGGAGGGATTGGGGACTGGGATGGGGTCTGGCACCATGGCAGCGTGGAGGGGGCCCGGGGCCTGGGAATACAGCCAGGCGCTCTCCTCCCGCTCCCTGCTGGGGGACATACCCCCCTGCCCTGGGCTGAGCGCCTAGAGACGAACTGCAGCCCCACACAGGATACCGGGGCCTTTGCTCCTCCGTGCCCAAACCACTCATCCTGCCCCTTTTGCTGGGATGAGCTAAGGGGTGCCCTGCAGAAAGCCCGGGGGAAATGACGCAGAGGCAGAGGTTGGTGCAGGGAGACCCAGGTCTGGAAACCTCTCTATCCACTGGACCATCCTGCCTGGCAGAGGAGCTGGCTCAGGATTCCAGGGGGACAGAGGCAGTTTCAGTCGCACTGTAAGTGCGTACCCACACGTGGTATTTTGTGGAAGAGCCACACTCAAGGGGCCAAAGAGCCGCATGTGGCTCGCGAGCCAGGGTTTGCTGACCACAGCCCTAACCCGCGCCATCCAGCATGACCTCACACTTGTCCCTGGGCAGTGGAGGGCTCCATCATGAGTCAGCAGTATCCATGGGTTCTTCCCAGGGAGCCCCAGAGCTAGGCTCCGTTGGGTCCTCCAGATCATTCCCCCTCCCCGCCTGCCTGCCAGGAGCTGTAGCTGCTCAGGGCTTCGCTGCAACAAGTTGTTTTCATTGTTCTAAGTGTGGAAACCGAAAGCAGCCGGGTGGCCAGGTGGACACATCGGCTGGATGGACATTCTGGAACTTTCCGTGGCACTGTGTGCACTGGCCGTGGCCACCAGCACCGAGTGCCTGCCGTGTGCAAGGTGGCATGCCAGGTGCCCTGGGCACAAGATGGAGCACAGATTCCCTTCTTATAAAATATTTTTTTTATTGATTTCAGAGAGGAAGGGAGAGGGAGAGAGAGGTAGAAACATCAGCGATGAGGGAGAATCATGGATTGGCTGCCTCCTGCACGCCCCCCACTGGGGATCAAGTTCACAACCCGGGCATGTGCCCCGACTGGGAATTGAACTGTGATCTCCTGGCTCATAGGTTGGCAATCAACCACTGAGCCACACTGGCCGGCAGGTTCCCATGTTGAAGGGACGTGATCGGGAAGCCCCTCGCCTAGGCTGGCTAGCCCTGCCCGCAGCCCATCCCGACTTGTTCGGTCATTTGTCTGTTGACACCTTGAGAGCAGAGACCGTGGTTTGTGTATTTCCGACGCCGAGATAAGGCCTGGATGCCAGGACTGTGGTAGGAGGTGCCCAGCAAACGTCTATGGGATGAATGCGTTCATACGAGGACCTTACGCCTCTCCAGGAGGAGCAGACCCGCTGTGGGCTGGGGTGAGATCAGGAGCCTGGTGCTAACGCCCAGCCATGTGCCTCTGGGGGACGCAGCCTGCCTCCGGCTCCTCATCTGTCAAATGGAAACCATGGTGCTCAACTCAGAGCTTGTTGTGAGGACGGAGTGCGCCCCAGGGAGCCAGGCAGGGAGGATGGCCTCTGTCCAGGTCGCGGTGCCTCCTCGTTGACATCCTCACGATGACCTGGGTGATGGGTGGCAGGGGGTGGGGGGCAAGCACTGCTGCGGGAAGCCTGGAGAGGGGGGGGGCTGTGGGTGGTGCTCAGCTTCTGGGAATGGGAGGGGCATGGTCAAGCCTTGAGGGGTAGAAGGAGATATTCTAGTTGATGGCGAATGGAAGTGGGGTCACTCAGAGACACGCGTGAAGGCTGAAGGACAAGCTGGGAGCGGAAAGGGTGCAGAGGCAAGTCGGGGCCTGGCTGTGGAGACCTCGGGCACCAGGCTAGGGTGGGGAGGTATCACCCGTGAATTTCCATGTCTGGCTGGGATGCCCCTGGTTGGCACAACGCAGCAGGGCAGCTGCCGTCTCCGAGCCCAAGGTGGCTCCTTTCCTAACTTACTCCTCACCCAGCTCTGTTACCCCGGGCATGGCCCTGCCCCTCTCTGAGCCCAGGTTCCCCACTGCTGCTGGAGGTGAGCTCAGAGGACCCCCAAGGTCCACCCCTCTCCTGGCCCAGCGCTGTGCTCCAGCCCGGACTCACCGCCCTGGTCCTTGGCAGCCCCTGGTCATTCCTCTGGTGCCGGGACTAACACGGTGACGCTCCGCGGCCAAGGGTCCGTGGCGTCTCAGACGGGAGGCCGCTGTGCTATGACAGAGGTGCCGTAGGTCCGACCCCCGGCTACTATCTCCTGCATGACCTGCTGGGAGAGATCAGCCCAGTGGCCTTCCTGTGGGCCAGCTGCTGGAGTACAGGTGTGTGGGAGGCTTCCGGTTGGGGAAAGGCACTCGAGAACATTCCAGGGCTCCATCACAACCTTCTCCAGCAGGGAGGCAGTGGGGCTGTCTCCAGGGTTCTCCATCCCCCCTCGGCACCTGTGGGCTTGGGCGTGGCCTGTTCCTGGGAAAGGACCGGGCCAGTGGGCTGGGCCCCGGCATCTTCCTCCCTGCGGGGGGCGAGGCCACTGGGAACCATCCTTTGCAAGTGGCTGCTTCCGTGGGACAGGTCGTGTCGACGGCTCTTTAGGTTCAGACAGACCTGGGTCTGAACCGGGCCTGACATTTCTGGGAGATGTGGCTTTGGACAAGTCCCTCGTCCGCTCTGGACCTCAGGTTCCTTGTGCAGAAAAGCAGAGGAGCTGTGCCTCCCTGTCGGTGAGGTGTCATGACAGAGAATATACACAGGACGCCCCGCACCGCGTAGGAGCTCGGTAAACGGAGTTGTTACGCTTGGTGTTACTGGTCAGTGATTTCTAACCACGGGCTGGACCCAGGAGCAGGGCGGGGTCCTGCCTTTGGAGGGAGCAGAGCTGATTCTAAGGGGACATTGGCGAAGGGAAAATGATGGGAGCAGTCATGCTTGGGCCTGGGGAATTATTCATTATTCATTAAGAATGGAGGCTGGGCGTCGCTCTGTATTCTGACAGCCTACCCCGTCTCACTGTCGTCTCCTCGCCCGGAGAATGGGGACTAACGTTCCCTCCACCATTCATGCGGCCCCAAATGGGGTTCCCCTCCTTTCCCAAGTAAGTTCCAGGTCTCGGGTACCCACAGCCCGATAGGGACTCTCTTGGCCAAAATAGCTGGGGTTGTTGAGGCCAGGCAGGAGGTGGTGGCCGGTGCCGGGGGCAGCAGTTTGCAAACTCAGTGCCCTCACCACTGGCCTGGCCGTCAGGGTGCTGCCTACACCCGGAGCTCGGCAAGCAAGCTCAGTTCCGATGCCCACGAGCCAGCCAGCTGGGGTGCCCTTCATCTGACAGGTGTGCAGCAATGAGACGCGCACTGGGGGCTGGAGCTGGGACCTGGGGTCGAGGTCACCAGCATGATTTGGCCCGTGGCTCTGAGCTGGCCCAAACGTCTAGGGGGGCCCTTCCCAGCAAGATGGCATTTCACGGGCATCAATGTTACCTCCTACCCTGCGGTCCCAAACCCAACTGCCTAGGTCACCGCATGAGGGGAGGAAGGCCCGGGGCTTTCATTAGCTGCGTGTAAGTCACTGCTGGCATCCGTTTGTTTAACCAAAAAACATTTACAAAAAGAATGCCCATCGTGTGCCAGGAACATCAAGATGATGGCCTGCAGTCCAGTTCTGACATTGTCTACTCGCTGTGAGTGGGGAACCCCACAAGGCCGTCCACACTTCAGGTCCCCGTCGCTAGCCGGCTGCGTATCGGGGCTTCCCACCGTCCCATCTTCAGATTTGATCATTTGCTTGAACAGCTCAGAGAACCCAGTAAAAACCACGTATTTACATTTACCCGTTTATTAGAAGGGAGACCGATGAGCCGCCAGATAAAGAGGTACATGGAGTGAGGTCTGGAAGGACCCCAAGTACTGCAGCTTCTGTCCCCAGGAAGTCGGGGTGCGCCAACCCCTGGCACGTGGACATGTCCGCCCACCTGGGAGTCCTCCCAGCTCTGTCGTTCGGGGTTTCCGTGGCGGCTTCATCACCCAGACGTGGTCCCTATTCCGTCCATCGCCAGCCCGTCTCCTCTCCAGGGGCTGGGGGGCTGCCGAAAGCCCCCAATCTTCTAATCAGGGCTTAGTCTGTCTAGTGGACCGTCACCATGCAGCAGCCCCCCGAGCCATTTCACCAGAACAAGGGACACTGCTACCCCCAGAAAATTCCAGGGGGCCTGGGAGCTCTGTTAGGCCTTCCTGTTACCCACATCTCGGGAGAGAGTGCAAGGGATTTGGGAGCGGAGAGCAAATACATACATTTCTTATTATGTCACAGGGGCCTGCCCTGGGCCCTGGGCCATAGAGAGGCCCTCCCCCTCCCCGAACCCCCTGCTCTCCCCTCCTACTCTTCTCACACAGTCAGAGCCAGGCAGGCCAGCCCACCCAGAACACTGCCTCCCGACCCACCACACCCAGGTACCAGGACCTTGGACTTCCCTGCCCAGGCACCCCACCCCCTCCGGCTCCCCGTGGCCCTTTTGCCTGGCTCCTTCGCAACATGGACTGTGCGAGACGCTGGCTCAGCCCCAGGCCCGAGGGGAGGCCGGGGCCCACTCTTGGCCCACTCTCCGCAGAGGCTGTAGCCTGGCGCCTCTCTGGTTGGAGCTGAGGTGGGGAAAAGGGGGAGCCAGGCAAACGGGGCTCCCCAGTTCCGCCACTTTCCAGGGCGGAGACCGATGGAGAGCTGCCGGCTCCAAACTGGAACTTCACACTCGCTCCATGGCCAAGGTCTGGTCATCAAGACAGGAGGGGAGAGCGTGTTTCATTTAGCAGCTGTGGCCTGGCGCGTCCTCTTGCATCTGTAGCCTCGAGAGCCTTTGTCCCCCCAGCAGGGGCCCGGCCACCAGCTGGAAGCAGCTCTGTCTTCTCTTGTTACCTTACTCCCCTTGCACTTGGCCTTCACCGTGCCCTGGGGATGTGCGGAGCGGGGAGAACCCAGCTGCCCCCGGCACCGAGCCGGGTTTTGTTGGGACTCTCGTGAAAGCCTTGGGCAGAGGCAACCGGGGAGCAGGGCTGCAGGCACCCGGGCGCCCGGAGAACAGCTCTGGGGCGGCGGGGGGAGAGGGGGGGGTTGCTCCTCCAAATACGAAGGTGTGGCTGGAACTCAGTTCGGGGAATCGTGCCCTCCGTAGTCTGGGGAGCTGGTCCAGCTTGGTCTCAGGGGACCCTCCTCTCCTCCTCGCAGCCCCTCCCTGGTCACACTCCCTCCCCCACCCCTTCATTCCCCACTGGCCTGGGCCCTCGGCCCCCTGCTGCCCCCCTCCCTGGGGCCTGCATGAAAGGGAAGGTCTGTGCTTATAGAAGTTTGGCAGACTCCCCTGTGGCCTCCTCCTGGCGCTTCACAGCGCGCTTGTGTGTCGAAGGCTGGGAGGTCCTGCGAGAAACAGGTCTGTGTTGCTTTGATTAACCCAGATTTTACTAAATTTGATGACGGACGCTCGTTATGATATTACCACGGCCACTACGGTTGTGACTGCCGTTGTGATGATTTGCACTAATCGCCCTGCGTACCCCCTACGTGCCTGCCACACAGTCCCCCTCGGGGAGTGGCGGGGCGGGGGGGAGGAGTGAGGGCCCTCGCAGCTCTGGGCCCTGGTGCTCCGTGGGCTCAGGCCCCGCCTCTGTCCTGCAGGTGCCTTCCTGATCCCGTACACGCTGTTCCTCATCATCGCCGGGATGCCCCTCTTCTACATGGAGCTGGCTCTGGGCCAGTTCAACCGGGAAGGGGCAGCCACGGTGTGGAAGATCTGCCCGTTCTTCAAAGGTAAAAGATGGGGCTGGGGGCGCCCGAGGTTGTCCAAGAACCTGCCCCGGGGGCGGGGGGGGGGATCCGAGGCGGACAACTCTCCTGTGGGATCCGGTGCGCGCGTCCATGCACAGTTACCTGGAGGGCATTGGGTGTTTCAGGAGTAGCTTTGGCCCAGAGCAGGGGTGGGCAACCTTTGTGTGAGTGCGTGCCAAAACCAGCAAAATCTCTGACTCAAAATTCTTCTGCGTGCCAACCCTAATTTTTTGAGAACATGTTACGCCTACTTGATATCTCTTAAGGTGTACGTATGTGAAGAACTTTGAAGAAATAATAAAATTCATTCGAGCGACAAAAACACAGTCTATGATGATGAAAAATACATTTGTTTTTTAATTTATACATGTACACTGATAGTCCGACAGAAAACTTCATGACTCCGTTTGACGTTATCAGTGGGACTTTTGCTGCTGCATCACTGGTGACAGAGATATTACATCAGGGTTATATTTCGTGACCTTCAGAGATATGCACGAGCTACTTTTTTCGCCCATCAGGCTACTCCTATTACAAGACTTAACAAAATTCATCACTGAGAACACAGATTCGCAATTGTAAATGGAAGATTATAAGAGAGGGTTTCGCGTGCCAGCAAAAGTTACTGGCGTGCCCTGGTTGGCACGCGTGCCAAGGGTTGCCCACCCCTGGCCTAGAGCGTCTGCAAACCCGACTTCACAGTCCAGCCGAGTGACAAGAGGAGGGCGCCCCTTTCGGGAAATGCAGACGTGTCAGAGGTACCCAGCACACGTACCACCGCTCGCTACTCTCCCTGCCCTGGTGAATGGGTACATTGACCACAGAGCCGTCCGGGCTCAGCCAGCAAGCTGCCTCGCAGTCCTTACCACAACAGCCACAGCGAGTGGATCGCAGCTGGGATAGAAGAGGAAGCCCGCTGGCCTTTGGGACTTAGGGCGCATCTGGAGGAAGCGGCCACAGCAACTGCCATTTCTTGGCCCCTTTGAGGCTGTGAGAAGGACGTTGAGTAAGAATCAGTCTCCCACGCACAGCTGAGGGAGCTGGGCCCAGGGGCACCGGGCACCAGTGTGACTCCTCGAGCCTCTTCTCCGCTGTCGTGTGTCTCTGAGTGCCTCCTGTGTACTCTGAACTGTAGGTGACACAGGCTGGCACAGGACGCTCACAAGACATGAGTGCATTCGTTAGGAACTGTTCTCTTCTTTCCAGAAACCCCACTCCAAGTGGCTCGGCTATAAAAGAGAATGTATTGGCTGATGATTTGGTAAAGTCCAGGAATTTCTGGCTAGCTTCAGGTACAGCTTGATCCAGGTTCTTGAATCATTTATCTGGAGTCTCTCCCGTTCCTTCTCAAGTCTTTTTCATCAGCGTTAGCATCACTCTCAGGCACACTCTCCCTAAACACTCTCCCTAAAACTGGCCATCAGCAACAAGATTAAACGCCACCAAGTTGAACAGTGGCAAAATAAACCAAAAACATCCTTATGTCATCATAGCTTTATTCAAGGTCCCAGAAAGGACTCTCATTGGCTTGACGTGAGTCATGTGCTCCTCTATCAGCCAATCACTGCGGCTGTGGGGAAGCAGAGCTCTGCTTGGCCAGGCCTGAGTCATGTGCCTACAGCTACAAGAAGAGCGTAGGGATGAGCTTCATCAAGCCTTATAAGATAAGAATACTTACGGCTTCTCTCTTAAGCCATGCTGAGCAGGCAAAAAACACGTCTACGGGGGGCAAGGGCCATCGAACCAGCCCTGTAGGAGCTCCTGATACGTTCAGGAAGATGAGGGCGCATAGCACAGGCAATTGCAAATAGGACCCCGAGAACACGGGCTGAAGTTCTGGCCAGCGAGGGTTGGTTTGTGGGTCCCCAGAAGCAGGTCCTGAGACAAGGGCTTCCATGTAAGGAGTTATTTGGGGAGGTGATCCCAGGAAACCCCACAAGGGGAGAGGGAAGGGGAGGCAGGCAACAAGCCAGCGCCCCCGCGGGCCGGGGGTCATCCCCACGCCTCAGCGTTCTCCTGCCCAAGGCGAGGGAGCCGGGGCACTTAGGCTCCAGTGGGGACGTTAAGGTCCTGGCACCCCTGCCTGCCCGATGTGCGGGCCTAGGGGACTCCATGGGCCAGAGAGAGCCCTCGGGCAAAGGGGTGGTGGGTGCCTAGGAGATACAGATGGGGCTGTGACAATGCGACAGAAAAAGAAAGGTGTGGGTCGGGTGGTGCAGTGGTTGGAGTCGGCCCTCTCCCCCCCCCCCCCCCCCCCGAGGAGAGCTGGCTCTGGGCCGGGCCTGGGGGAACCCTGCTGAGCCCCCTGCCTCCCACCCAGGAGTCGGCTACGCCGTGATCCTCATCGCCCTCTACGTCGGCTTCTACTACAACGTCATCATCGCCTGGTCCCTCTACTACCTCTTCTCCTCGTTCACCTTCCGCCTGCCCTGGACCGACTGCGGCCACCCCTGGAACAGCCCCAACTGCACCGACCCCAAGCTCCTCAACGCCTCCGTGCTGGGCAACCACACCAAGTACTCCAAGTACAAGTTCACGCCGGCCGCAGAGTTTTACGAGTGAGTCCTCCACCCGCGTCCTGTCCCCTGTGCTGGGCGGACCGGAGCCAGACGCTCAGGAAAACCACAGGGGGAGGGGGACACGCCGGTCATCCTTCGCGATGGGCACTGCCCTGGGCGAGGAGCTGAGGGTACAGCCCTGGACAAGGCGGTGGGAGGAGCGCGGGTTCTGGTGCAGGGGAGTGGGGGCGGGGAGACAGTCCCCGTACACGTCCCCCAGGCCAGCTGTGAGCAGAATGTAGCGGAAAAAGATGACACCGTCAGCGCGGGGCTGAGTGGAAGCAGAATCTAAGGCTATTTTAGCAGCTTTCCGCTCTGCAGACTTCCCCTTCCCTCCCCTCCCCTTCGCTCCCCTCTCTTGTTAAGCCCCCGCCCCCAAGCTTCATAGCTACCATGAGCCAGGCACCAAGCATCCCTTCCCATCCGAGGCCCATTGAGTCTCCACAGTTCATGTTGGTGGTAATTATCCCCATTTCACAGTTAAGAATGTGGAGGCCCAGTTTTTAGGTACGAGGCAGAGCTGGGACCAGAACCCAGGTTGTCCGCTATTCTCCTCACCCCGTGCACGGGCCGCCCTCCTGCCCTCCTCATCCTGTCATCGGGATGTATTGGGGGCAGGTGTGCAGGACCCTGTGGGTGACAGGACTCCATCCCGCGCCTCCCTTTCTCACCTGGAGTCTCCTTTTGTGAGCTCCCAAGTCACCAAGCCACGGCTGCCTCTGCATTTTTTTTTTTTTAATGGCACATGTCCCTGTTAGCCAGATGTTTCTGCTTTAAAAGCCATCCCAGCTCCGTCTGGGGACCAGCAAGCAGGACTCGGAGTGCCAACCCTGAGGAGGTTAGTGGTTGCTCTTTCCTCAGCGCCTGCTGGCCAGCGCTGTTGCCATCTTGTGCTCATTGAGGCTGAGGGATTGCACCCATCATCCAAGGAAACAAAACCGCTATTCTCTGCAGGCTCCGCGCCCGCAGCCAGACAGCCGGCAGCTAAAAGCAACGCTGAGGCTCAGACCTTCCTCTGTCAGAGGGCGCCCTTGGGGAGCACGCCGGGCAACCAAGAACTCTCCCCCTGCCTGATCCTGGGGCGAGAGAAGGGAGACGCCCCCTCCGCCCTACCACCCACCAACCCCCAAGCTTAAATGTCAAGTGAGAAATGAAGCCCATTTGGCCCGCAGACTGTGGAAAGCCTGGACCGCGTACTTCCCGATTCACTTTCATTAACTTTCTGGAAAAACGGCAACAAACCCAAGCAACATGTGCTAACAGCCCCCAAGGCCTGGGCCTGCTGGAGAGGGGGGAGGGGGTTGCATTCCTTCTCTGGGGAATTAGCTCGGAGTCTAGCATTTTATCCCAGGGGCCTGGCAGGGGGCATTTCTGCCACCCGATTGGAGGCTAGGGGCTTTCAACATTTAGCCCATAGAGCAGTTCGAAGCAGAATGAAGTCAGACAGGTCCAGCTGCTGATTCCGGTTCTGTCATTTTAGATACGTTCAGTGTCTGCCATCCTCCCCTTTTTATGTCCCCCCTCCCCCCCTTGCTCTCTCTCTCTCCATAGGAAAGGGGCCTAAGTCAGGGCATCATTTCTGAGTTGCGACCAGCAGGATGAGAAGTTTGCCAAGCAGACAAATTGGGCCGGGAAGCGTGTTCTGGCCCAAAGCGCTGAGCGCCTAATGTGATTAGGGGATGACAACTGGCTGGCCGCTGCCAGGAGCCACAGGCAGGGTGCGGTGAGGGAGGGGCTGCCCTGCACCCGGGCCCACCGCGAAAGGCCTCAGATTCTGAAAGGCTGACGTTTTTGTGCTGCAGACAAGGATTTCGCAAACTCGAGATTTTTGACATTTGGGGCTGCATCATTTGATGCTGGGGGTGAGGGAGGACCGTGCTGGGCACGTTGGGTGTGTAGCAGCATCCCTGGCCTCTGCCCACTAGATACCATGGGAAGTCTCCCATGTGACTGGCCGGTCCCATAGGGCAGTCCTGGGCACAGGCTGGGATGGACAGAACAGTCCCCGATGGTGCCGGGCTGTGGCCAGGCAGCCCAGGGCCCGTCTCCCTCACTGTGCACCTTCGGGACTGGCCAGTGGCCCAGGCCTTGGGTGTCCTCCCTGACGGATGGCGTCTTCCCTGGCCCCGTCCCCGTCCTCCTGGCAGGCGCGGCGTCCTGCACCTCCACGAGAGCGGCGGCATCCACGACATCGGCCTGCCCCAGTGGCAGCTCTTGCTCTGCCTGATGGTGGTGGTCGTCGTCCTGTTTTTCAGCCTCTGGAAAGGCGTGAAGACGTCAGGAAAGGTAACGCCTCTGTTTCGCGTTCAGTCGGCCTCAAAACAATTCATTTTTTCTCGATGCAACTGTTAGTCAGTGAAAAGAGAAGGTGGAACGGGACGCGCAAAGCCTGGGTTTGCTCCCAGCTCCGCCCCCTGTCTCCCTGGGAGACCTTGGACAAGTCCCTTCCCTTCCCCAAGCCCAGGCTCCCCAACAGGAGGTGGGGGCCTCAAGCAGACCAAGGCTCCCACACGTTTCCACCCAAGCTCCTCTCAGGGACCTGGGGACGGGACACCCCAAGGGCCTTGGGGTCAAGCCTGTTGGTCGCCGGCCACAAAAAGCGACCTGTTGACCTGTATTTGATGGACCTTGAAATTCTGGCCTGACGCTTCATGCACATGTTCCCTCCTACTTATGGCTTCGCTATAAAGCCAGTCATTCCCCCTTCGGAATTTTTTAGTGAAAGAGAATGCTCTACCTTCCTAATGCCGCTACCCTTTAACCCTTTGAGTGCCAACCAATATCCTAGGAACTATGCTAAAATTGCCAAGGCATTTTTGCCGATTTTACAGCGGTTTAGGAAAAAAAAATTATGAATCGCAAGTAAATGAAGTTACATATTCAAAAACTTAAGGAAACCTTTACTACATTGACATATTTAGCAATATCATCATCACTAATAAAGGCAGACTTAGAACTGGACGCCATTTCGAAGCTTTGATAGCGCTCCCGGCACTTTTGGCGAAAGACAGGAGGAGCGCGATTGCGCTCCCCGGCACTCTAGGGGTTAATACAGTTCCTCATGTTGTGGTGACCCCCAACCATAAAATTATTTTCGTTGCTACTTCATCACTGTCATTTTGCTACTGTGATGAATCATCATATAAATATCTGATCTGCAGGATGTATTTTCATTGTTACAAATTGAACATAATTAAAGCATAGTGATTAATCACAAAAATAATATGTAATTATATATGTGTTTTCCGATGGTCTCAGGCGACCCCTGTGAAAGGGTCATTCGACCCCCAAAGGGGTCTCCACCCACAGGTTGAGAACCGCGGGGCTAGTTAGTAACAGAGTGCGTTGCACACAGTGTAAAGGAAGTGCTGCCTGGCGGACTAGGTGTTTTAGCAGAGCATCTATACGTCTACGTGTATTCTGTCTCAACGCAGAAGGTATTTCGTACCATGAGGCCTCATGGTCACAGAAATGTAAGAGGCTGCGTCAGTGGAGGAAGGAAATTCTTTCTACCGAGAGGGTCTGCAAAGACCCCGGGGAAGGTGGCGTCTGGGCTGGGTCTCTAAGGACAGGTGTAGGTGGAGACAGGGTAGAGGGAAGGGGTTTGCAATGGGTGGAACAGCCTGAGCAAAGGCAGAGGTGCAGAGGTCCAGGCCTGTCTTGTCCGGCCTCTCGGTGCCTTTCCTGGGCAGCAGGGGAAGGGCTGTCCTGGCCTCCGCAGGTGGAAGAGCTGAAGGTGTAGAAGCCTCACTATTGCCGCTGGCCTGGGGGCGGGGGGGGGAGAGGCGGGGCGGCACCCCAGGCTTCTAACGCTGCACCCTAGATTAAGTCCCCTCCAGCCATGCCGGAGGGGTAGAGCCTGCCCCACCCTGTTTAGCACTTGGCCAGGGCAGAGCGTGAGTTGTCTGCGGGGAGAGCGATGCTGAAGGGAGAAGGAGCTGAGCGTGCTCGGTCCCTCTGTGCAAAGGGACTTCCGGAGGAGTCATCACCCGGTGGGAGTCACGAGGGTGGGGCTCCCGCGCAGCCCCCCACGTGGAAACACGTCAACAGAAGCCACAGCCCCCATTTGCGTCAGGGCCCCAGCCTGTGGGGAGGGGCTGCACATAGGACATTCCTGTGCCTTGTCTCTAATTGTTTTCGTAAACCTCTGGCTCCGGAGGCAAACAAGAGCGAGCCCTGCTTATTCCTTCCAGATTGCTTCTGGAACGGAGCTTTCCGTAGCTGCCCCACAGCACGGAGCAGCCCGAAATGAATTGCACATGTTCACACTTCCTGCCTTGGCGCGTGCAAGCTCCGTGCCTGGGAAGATGTGTGCTCCATTGCCCACATGTGGGACGGTGGGGGGAGGGTGCGCTCTGATCCAGGGAAGGAGGTTCCCCCAGACCACACACTCGGTGACCTTGACCCATGGACCACCTCAGGGCAGAGGGTGCAGGTCTGAGTCAGGAGGTAGCCCCCAGGGAGCCGGGCTGGCCCTCCGGGGGTCCTGCCTGGATCCCCATCTCACAGCCCTTGGCTGACCTGGCCCTTAGCAGCCACAAGCCTAGGAAGCCGGAACCTACATGTGGACCTGGAAGATACTTAGGGACCATCTGCGCCCATCTGCTTGTAGAAATGGGGAAATGGGGGCCGAGAGAGGGTGGGGGATTCAGAGTGGTCCTTAGCAGGGCCAGAGTTAAACCTGGGTCTCAGATCTACAGGTGAGTGAGTGAGTGAGCATGAGGCCTGGTGGTCAGACCGCCTGGGCTGGAGTCCAGGTGCTATCACTTCTCCTGGGTGACCTCACGGTGAGTGATGCTCCCTCGGCTTCAGCGTCTCCAGCTGCAAAGTACTGATCGTGCCGGCCTCTGGGGCTGTTGGGATGATGGAGCCAGGGGCCCCCAGTGCAGGGCTGGCAGAGGGAAGCTGCTCAATAAATGATCCTTGTCCCTCTTTGTCCCTGTCATCAGGCCCCTTGCCAGTGCTCAGTGTGGTTTTTTTATATTTATTTAAAAATATTATAAATATATATATTTTTTAATTTTTTTATTGCTTAAAGTATTACAAAGGGTATTACATATGTGTCCATTTTATCCCCCCGCCCTAGACAGTCCCCCAGTCTCCCCTATCCCCCAGTGTCTTATGTCCATTGGTTATGCTTATACGCATGCATACAAGTTATAAATATATTTTTATTGATTTCAGAGAGGAAGGGAGAGGGAGAGAGAGAGAGAGAGAAACATCAATGATGAGAGAGAATCGTGGATTGACTCTCTCCTGCACACCCCACACTGGGGATCGAGCCCACAACCCGGACATGTGCCCTGGCCGGGAATTGAGCCATGACCTCCTGGTTCATAGGTCGACGCTCAACCACTGATAGCCACGCCGGTAGGGGCATTTTGGGGGATGGGAAAAGACAGAGCACCCTCTCCACTTCTGGCAAAGTAATGGGGTCAGGGAGAGAGAAAGCTGGACCAATTCAAAGCAATCCTGAGTTCTAGCGTCTTTAAAGGAAAGATCCTTTTTGTTAACGTTTGAGTTCAAGTCGTAATCCTAGCCAAACCTTCTCACTAATTTGTCGGCACAGGCTGGCCTGGCTGGCTTTAGTGACCCTGGGACCCCGTTACGATGAAGAGCATCATTTTCGTAGGAACGATGAATGGGCTAAAATATTTACAGCTCAGCATTTTTTTTTCTCTCAGCCCGCCACTGTCCACCACACCAACCCTTCCCACCGTCAGCATTTTCTTAAGTAGCATCAGTGCGTTCCCCTCACCCCATGAATCTTAGGATGCCTTCATTGTTAGTGCAAATGTCCCTGAACCCCAGTTCAGGGGATCACCAATGAGAAATCACTAGAGGTTTGTGCCGCGCCAGCACGGCCAAGGGTGAACCCGAGTGGGGCGGCTGAAAGGCTTAGAAAAGGACAGACAAGAGAATGAAAGCTGGGTCTCGGTGGGACGCTGCTTCTCTGAGAGACAGCGATGCCGCCCACAAGCCGTGTCTTTATTTTATAGCAGATGCCACGAGGCAAAGTAAGGGTGTGATCAAGATGTTTACAACCTTCTCCTGGGTTTCAATCCTACTCAACTACATGCACCTGAACTCTATCAAGCCCACATCACTCAGGCACGTGGGGCCACGTGTTTGGACCGTAGGTGCAAGCTCACAACTACAGCTGTTGGCTATCATTGTGCTGGGAGGGCCCTGCCCTCCAAGCTGGGACTTGCACGTGGCCACGTGAGGACTGTGCCCTCTCATCAGTCCAAGGCTTGAACCTGTCCAAACACTGTAGCTTGTATCATCTCTGTCTTAGGGGAGACCTTAGAGGTGACCTTGGACTTCTCAACCTTTAGTGCTCATAAGAATCACACAGAAGGCTTGTTAAAACTCACATGCCCAGGTCCCTCCCTGAGAGTGATTCTGTGGGGACGAGGCGGGAATTGCATTTCTGACCTAGGAGTTAGGCCAATTTGGGAGAATAAATCCAGGATTGGTGTGAGGCCGTCCTGGGTGCTGTTGCTGCTGCTGGTGCAGGGGCCTCACCTTACGTGGTTGGCAAACTGCGGCTCTTGAGCCACATGCGGCTCTTTGGCCCCTTGAGCGTGGCTCTTTCACAGAATACCACGTGCGGACGCACGTACAGTGCGATTGAAACTTCGTGGCCCATGCGCAGAAGTCGGCTTTCGGCCTGGGCGAGTCTATTTTGAAGAAGTACCGTTGGTATTTGGCTCTGTTGACTAACGAGTTTGCCGACCACTGCCTTAGGCGATCCTTTGCCTCACGCCTGGATCCGAGCAAGGCTTACACACTTGCAATGACAGGGACCTCAACCCCTTCCCGGGCAGCTCATTTCCTCCTTAGAGAGCTCTCTTCGTTAGAAAGCTCTTCTTTTTATGGAGCCAAGATCTTCCTCATTGGGAGTATCAGCCATTGAGTTCGGCACCCGGGAACCATGCAAATTCTAACCCGTATCCACAGAAACACAAGGGTGGAGAAGAATTGGGATTTGAGGGGATAGAGAGCAGGGCCTTCCCCTGGGCCTGATGACTCTTGCCAAAACCAATGGGCCTCTCATTGTTCTTTTCATCTCATGCTCAGAGAGAGACTACGTCTGGCTTCCCGTGGCCAGAGAGTCACTGCAAGTTGCAAATCTGGGAGCAGAGGAGCCTGGGGTGGGGCTGACCCAGCCCAAAGGCCCCCTCCCCTCACCCAGCGTGCAGACAGGGCGCGTGTGAGCATGAGCGAGCTATTGGCCAAGGATCCAAGAGCCTCCCCCTCAACACAAGCTCTTAGGCAGCAGAACGCCCCTGCCATCGATTCTGAGAACTTTCAACAAGCCTCCGATCGTTGACTTGGAACACGTGTGCATGGGCAAAGCTTCTTGATGCCTGACTGCAGTCGGGGTCAGCTTAGTCATGCCCTGGTGTGTTCCTGGGGAAACTGAATCCATGTTGGAGCCTCAGGCATGGCCAGTGCAGGGCTGCCTCCAGACCCCAGGGGAGATTCCGCAGTCAGACTAGGGATGTGGTGTTCTGGTGGGTGGAGTGGTGTTTGGCTGGGCTGGGTGGTGGACCTGCAGCTATTGACATGAGTTGTAGGGGAACACAGCAGTTAGGACCCAGCGAGGATATCTGAGGGCGCTCCTTGCGCCTGTCACCGAGGAGTTAGGCCAGTTTGGGAGAATAAATTCAGGATTGGTGTGAGGCCGTCCAGATGCAATGACTTCACTTTCTGAGGCATGTTTTCCTCCTCCTTTGTTTTTTGGCCATTTGTTCTTCTTGTTCCTATGCCCCTGGGAGAAATCTAAAGCCTGTGTCTGCAAAGACCCCCCATGTTGCAAGGGAGGGATGGGGAAACAACTGGATAACTTGAACCAGAGGAGCCTAATTCCTCTATTGATTCCCTCAGAAGATATAAACAACCACTGATTCACTTAATTACTCCGAGTCATTTGTTTATTTATTCCTTTATGCATTGGTTGACTAACTTAGTCATTCACTAACCCTCTGATGTATTACTGACCCACTCACTCATCTATCTACCCACTCAACCATGTACTCACTTAACCATCCAGCTATCTGCTTAACCATCTACCCAACCGTCTATTCAACCATCCATGGCAGGTCGTGTGGATCACGGCCACGCTGCCTTACCTGGTGCTGTTCGTGCTCCTGGTCCATGGCATCACGCTGCCCGGCGCCTCCAACGGCATCAGCGCCTACCTGCACATCGACTTCTACCGCCTCAAGGAGGCCACGGTGAGCGCCCACGGGGACCACCGCCCGAGGCCAGGACTGGGGAGGGCCCTCGGGGAAGGCAGCCATAGGAACTCTGGCCCCAGCTTCCTGTCCGGGCTGTGGCTTCTCCACCTGACGGTGCGGGTTGGATTTGCACCTGCAGGTCTCCACCAGCCCGCCCATCTCCGATGGCTGGGATTCTGTGGTTCTATTGGGGGGCCTTTGTAGACCCCTATTTTCAAGGGAATGATGCTCTGTCCTGGGGGTTTACCTCTACCCTGTGCCATGGCCCCCCAACCTACCTAGACACGCCAGTCCTATTTCCATCTCTAGTCCCCAGTGCTAGCCTTTGCCACCAATCCATGATGACCGTGTCGGGGGCAGCACTAGCCACAGGGACACCTAGACCCTCCCCCTCCTCCCCACAGAAGCCTGGACAAGATAACCAGGCATAGAGGCCGGGATCTCTCTAGCACAGTGGTTCTCAACCTGTGGGTCGTGACCCCTTTCGCGGTCCAACGACCCTTTCACAGGGGTCGCCTAAGACCATCCTGCATATCAGATATTTACATTATGATTCATAACAGTAGCAACATTATAGTTATGAAGTAGCAACGAAAATAATTTTATGGTTGGGTCACAACATGAGGAACTGTATTTAAAGGGCCAGAAGGTTGAGAACCACTGCTCTAGCACAAGGGCCATTTGGGTGTTTATCACATCATTCGCAGACCATACAAAATTATCAGCTTAAAATGTAGCCTGCTATACTCGGTCAAACACTTGATTACCTCACCCCAATGCCTTGGCAGGGCCAGACCAAATGATTTCGAGGGCCTTATGCGACCTGTGGGCCGGACGTTCCCCACCCCCTGCTCTAGCACCTCCCGGTCTTGGGTGGTCATGAGGAAGCTGACCCTGGAGGAACTTCATTTAATGTCCTGATTGTAAAGAACGTTAATACACTAGCTGTTCCGGGCTGTGTAGATGGAGTGAGGGCAAAGGGCCACGACCCTCTCAGGAGTTATGGAGATGGCATCTTCAGAAAGGGCATATGCTTCCTGGCAGCTCATGCCAGCCCACACAGGGGTGACTCCTGGGGCCGGTGGGGTTTTACTTCCATCTTTTGAGTGATAACAGCACATGGCTGGAAGCCTGGAGATCTGAGCCAGCTCCGATCGGAGATCTGCTGCCATCGCCATTCGGACCTCATTTCCCTGGGTCTCAGAGCATCCCTGAGGGTCCTACAGACTGCCCCCCGGGCACCCAGTCATCCCACTCTGTCTAGTCCTAGAGGGGCTGTGAGCTCCCAGGTGCCTCCTCATGGAAGCAGCGGGTGATGGCTTTTGTCTGCTCATCTCAGGTATGGATTGATGCTGCCACTCAGATATTTTTTTCCCTGGGGGCTGGATTTGGAGTCTTGATTGCATTTGCCAGTTACAACAAATTTGACAACAACTGCTACAGGTAAGAGCCTTCTCGTGGCTCTGGAAAGCTCTGAATCTGGGGATGGACGGTGGCAGGGATGGGAGACGGGGCTCTGGTCTGGGACAAGTCAACCTTTCTTCTGGGATTTCTTCCTCCGTGAAATGACCACCTGGGTGTTCCTGAGCGCTGACATGGCCAATGGGGTCCTGATGGACTCATTTCCATTCAGGGCACCTCTGATGAAGCAGATGCTGGGGGAGAGGAGGAGAAAGCGGGAGCCACTAGTGCTGGGATGCGGAGCTGGGACAGAGGGACACTGCGTGGCTTTCAGAGCAGGCAGCACTGTCTGTCTGTCCACCTGATGCCCAGGCAGGCAAGGGTGGGATGTCTAGGCTGGTTGCATGAGTGGTGAGTGCCTGGTGGGGCATCAGAGTCCGCACGTGGGTACACATGGGGCCTCCATCGCTCTCTGTCAAAGGCTGAGGACAGAACCACACCCCTCTAGGACTAGACAGAGTGGGATGACTGGGTGCCCGGGGGGCAGGCTGTAGGAAGGCTAAGGAACTGGGTGATCTGCCTTCTGACGGGGGATTAGCGAGAGCATGGAGGACAGTTAGGGCTGTGACAGGCAGAACGGGATGGGTGGCATGCATATAGGGGTTGCCATCCCCTCCCAAGCAGCGCCAGGCAGGTGATAGCTTGTGGCCAGCAAGTTGACTGGTCGACTTGTCTGAAGAGTGTGTCTCAGGGGCTCATGGAACACGAGCCTGCAAGAAAGGTTGGCTCATCTTAGCTCCCAGGTGCCTGGGTGAGATGTGGGGAGACACTGGGGAGCCATGGGAAGTCGGCTGAAGGGGATGGTGACTCAGTTCCCCGACAGGAACTTGATTCCAGACTTTGGTCTCGGAGTATCTCACCCAGAAGCTGTTGACCTATCCCTGCACCTGCAGGTCCTCACGCAACGAGGGCAGGGCCCTGGGGCCCACGGGCCTGCAAGGCCACTGGAGACATCGGAAGCTGCAGATCCCATAGGTGGCCCAGTGGTCCCTGAGCAGTGTCAGTGACTTGAACTAACAGGGATTCTTCCCCCCCAGGGACGCCCTGCTCACCAGCACCATCAACTGCGTCACCAGCTTCGTCTCGGGGTTTGCCATCTTCTCCATCCTCGGGTACATGGCCCATGAGCACAAGGTCAACATCGAGGATGTGGCCACTGAAGGTGGGTGGGCAGACGGAGCACGCGGGGGAAGCGGGGCTGGGGAACTCGCCTCCCTCTGCAGGCTGTGGGACTGAGGGCTGGACGCGGAGGTTTCCAAACTGCCCACGTGACGGACCCTCTTGCAGTCTGTCCATGGGAATCCCAGGCAGTCCTGGGCCCTGCGGGTGTGGCAGGACCGCCCTCTGAGTGCCTTGCAGCAGGACAGCCTTGGGAGCATCCGCTCTGTGCCAGCAGCCCCCGTGCTGAGCTCTCGACATACCTCCATTCAGTTCTCCCGCGTGATAGTGTGAATAGACCCACTTTAGAGATGAGAAAGCTGAGACCCAGGCTAAGTTGCCCCAGGTCACCCAGCTGGCCAGGCCAACCCAGGGGCCTGTGTCCTTTCCTCCTGCTTCCCATATTCTCGTGGCCACAGAGAAGCTGAGGCCTGGGGTGGGGCTGCCTCTAGTGGCCCCGGAGGAGCTTGTGAAGTAAGAGGCTTGCTCAGGGCGGGCAGGAGGAGGGTGCGAGGCGCTGCCCTCTGGTCTGGCTGCTGGGGGCCTGCCTCCCTGGTGCCTGGTGAACTGCAGGCCGGGGCTGGCCTCATCTGTCAGCTCACACAGGACGGACCAGGTGCCACGGCCTGGCCTGGGGCCCACGGGGCCTTCGAACGCTCTCGGCCCTCCTGCAGCTCAGACCCCCCTTCCCAGCAGTGCTGAGGCCTGGGTGTTTCTTGCAGGAGCTGGCCTGGTCTTCATCCTGTACCCGGAAGCCATCTCCACCCTGTCGGGGTCCACCTTCTGGGCTGTCGTGTTCTTCATCATGCTCCTGGCTCTGGGGATTGACAGCTCAGTGAGTGACCCTGCTCAGGACCCGCCCCCAGCACACACACACACACACACACACACACACACACACACGCAGTACTCAGCCTGAAGTCCCCCCATTCAAACTAATTAGCAGTCCGTCCCAGAGGCCCTATTTAAATGCAGACAAGGAAGTGAGCCCTCACTCAGAAAGGCTGTCGGATGAGACCGCCTGCCCTCCTCAGAGACCTGTGTGCTCCTGTAGGGTCAAGCCTGGCGTTTGCAAGAAGTCTCAGAGCAGGGCTGGCGGAGGGGTTTACTCTCTCTGCCTGTCCGTGGGGACATTGCGGGGCAGGGTGCTGAGAAGGGTTCTGAGGAAGGAACCCTGATTTCCCTGAGCAAATGCCTGCCGAGGGGCGAGAGGCAGGCCCGTGGCTGAGCGTGGTGCCTGCGTGCACCTGCCTGCCCTCCCAGGCTCGGTGTCACTTAGGCAAACATGTGATTGTGACTCATTTGAGGCCATAGAATACATGTGCACGTAGCTGTGGGCTAGGAGACGCCTTCTCGCTGAGGGTGGAGCTGGAGGTGACCAGTTGGTGGCCAGAACCCCCAGCGGAAGCTCTGCCTGAAGTTCCAGCTCTGGGGGCTCCCCGCTGGGGGCTGTCTCCTCCAGGAGACCCCGTTGGCATGCAAATACCTTGCCTGGGGGTTGGGCATTTTACTTCATTTAAGCTCTTGTGGGCTCATCAGAACCCCCGGGGCTGAGCAAGGGGCAGGAGACAGGTGCCGTCGATTAGGGGAGACGGCACTAGCTAACTCTGCACCACCACCCCCGTCGTGTCTGAGTCCTGAGTTTGGTTGGGAAGGGGGCAGAGTGGGTGAGAGGCTGGGGAGAGGGCAGTGCCTGCTGATTTCCCCAGAGCGGCCAGGCAGTCGGTGGGAGACCGCGGGAGGCCCCAGGGTGCCCCCTCCTTCCCATGCCCACCCTGCCGGGCTCCCTGCAGATGGGAGGCATGGAGGCCGTCATCACTGGCCTGGCTGACGACTTCCATGTCCTGAAGCGACACCGGAAGCTCTTCACATTTGGCGTCACCTTCGGGACCTTCCTCCTGGCCCTGTTTTGCATAACCAAGGTGAGCGGGGCTGCGCTGGGTCGCCTGGAGCTCGGGTGCTGCTTTTCCCTGCGGTCAGACATTCCCAGCCTCCTGGGTGGGGCCAGGTGAGCTCAGGGCAGGGCCAGGCACCCTCAACCCCGTGGCCCGACCCCTAGGGGGACACCCCCCTCTGTCGTCTCCCACCCCTGAGCCTGAGGACCTCCAGGCACCCCTGGTGTGACAGCAGCGAAAGTCCCTTGACACCCACCTCGCTTTTTCTGGCTGAAACACCCACCCTCAGGCCCGTGACTCCCAGGGCCTTTGTGGGGACACAGATACGTAACATCAGCACAGTAGCACCCAGCCCTGTCCCCCGCGTCCTCACACGGGGCTCTGAGCGAGGGGGGCAGGGGCCGGGGCTGGGTGTGTGGTGATGGACGTAACCGTCGGTGGCCACCGCCAGCCGTGGCCTCAGGCGTCGTCCCTCCCTGCCCAGGGCGGAATCTACGTGCTGACGCTGCTGGACACGTTCGCGGCGGGCACCTCCATTCTGTTCGCTGTGCTCATGGAGGCCATCGGCGTCTCCTGGTTTTACGGTGCGTGCTGGGCCCTGCGCGCCTGCAGACTTCTCGCCCGGGCGCGGAGGGCCTTCCGTTGCCATGGCGGCCCCTGGCCGGTGGCTCGTCTTTGCATGAACCCCCTTCAGCAGGTGCTGCAAAGGCCCGAAGGCATCCAGTGTCCACTTTGAAGGAGGAGCTGGGGGGGGGGGGGGGCGTGTGGCTCCGCTGGCTGAGCCTCATCCATGCCCTGAGGTCACTGTTCCGTTCCCGGCCAGGGCACGTGCCCGGGTTGGTGGCTCTATCTCTGGGAGGGGTTGTGCAGGGCAGCCGATCAATGTTTCACTCACACACACACACAAAAAAAATCAATAAAAAATATTTAAAAATAAAAATAAGTCAAGGGGAACTGGAGGAAGCGGCTGCTCCACAGGTAACTCATTCTAGAGCAGTGCTGTCAGATCCAGCAAAGTGAAGGCAAGGGCCCAGTTAGACTTGAGTTTCAGATCAAAGCTCTGTGATTGTGCCAGTGTATGTCCTAGGCCAGTGATGGCGAACCTTTTGAGCTCGGCGTGTCAGCATTTTGAAAAACCCTAACTTAACTCTGGTGCCGTGTCACATAGAGAAATTTTTTGATATTTGCAACCATAGCAGAACAGACTTATATTTTTGATATTTATTTTATACATTTAAATGCCATTTAACAAAGAAAAATCAACCAAAAAAATGAGTTCGTGTGTCACCTCTGACACGCGTGTCATAGGTTCGCCATCCCCGTCAGCCGAGGCCGTGTCCACCGTCTGAGATTCAGACGCGGGGCCTGTGCTGCAGCTGGCGCCCGACTCTGCCGGGGACGGGAGAGGCGTTACCGAGCGCCCACGTGTCGGCACCGTTCCTTCCCCGCGTGGCCCGTCCCAGGGTCTGTCCTGCTCGCAGTCTTTCTTACGAATCGGAGAGAGATTTCGGTGTGAACCTGGGCCCCTCCACCAGACTGAACTCAGGGAAGTCTCGTGTTTAAGAGCGTGCACAAGAGGGGAAGACCAGGCTTCAGAGTCAGGCTGACCTGGGGTGTGGCCTGGGGCGTGTGCCTGCCCCTCCCAGGGTCCTGTCTCCCTCTGAAAAATGAATCGGAGGGCACATGGGTGACACTCTCCGTGAGGGTGTCCTCTCCCTTGGTCTAGCAGGGCACCCATCCCCAGGAGTAAGTGCCAGGGGTGGCCTCGCTGCCCTGGGGCGGGGCCCTGGGGGTGGGCAGCAGGGGTGGCCGCGGTGACAGGCCTGTCCGTGTGTGCGCAGGGGTGGACAGGTTCAGCAACGACATCCAGCAGATGATGGGGTTCAAGCCCGGCCTGTACTGGAGGCTGTGCTGGAAGTTTGTGAGCCCTGCCTTCCTCCTGGTGCGTAGTTTGGGGGCGCGCATCCTGGGGAGGGTGCTGTGTGGGGGTGGGGTGGGGGTGGGGGGCATCCTGGGTTCTTGGGGGAGGAGGTTCTGGGATACAGAGCCCTGCTCCGCGGGCAGGACATGGGGACGCTCAGGCTGCTGACACCATGGGGACGCCCACCCCCGCGGGTCTCCAGCCTGGGCCAGGGCCCCGGTGGCTGTGTGCCCAGCCCAGCCCAGCTTCAAGGTCACCTTTCTTTCTCACACTCCTCCCTCCCGTTTCTCCACTCCTCCCCTCCCTCCCGCTCTCCTGCTCTCCCCACCCCCCCTCCCCAGTTTGTGGTGGTGGTGAGCATCATCAACTTCAAGCCACTCACCTACGATGACTACATCTTCCCGCTCTGGGCCAACTGGGTCGGGTGGGGCGTCGCACTGTCCTCCATGGTCCTGGTGCCTGCCTACATCGTCTACAAGTTCCTGAGCACCCGGGGCTCCCTCTGGGAGGTGAGCTGGGGCCCGAAGGGGGGGCGGGGCGCGGGGGACAGCATGGGAGGGGCATGGAGTCATTCCTGTGGGGGTGAGAGGGGAGGCTAGGGTCAGATGGACCCCCCACACTGGCCAGTTGGGTATCCCCTTGAACCTCCATTTCCACACTGGCAACCTGGGGACAATGATCTTGAAGGAAGAGAGAGTGCTTAGCACAGGGCCCGGCACAGGGCCAACATTCTACGCCTGTTCCCGGCCACCATTCCTGTGGGACTTTAGGGCCAAGTAGCAGGTGGCCCTTATCTGGAGGTGAAAGGGGGGACGCTGGGCCCCGGGGAGGGTGTCCTGGGCCTAGCTGAGGCCTCCCCCTTCTCCAACCTCTCCCAGAGACTGGCCTATGGCCTCACGCCGGAGAACGAGCGTCACCTGGTGGCCCAGAGGGACGTCAGGCAGTTCCAGGTGGGTGCAGCCGGACCGCTCGTGGGGGGGGGCGCTGTGTGCTGGTGGCCCTGGGCAGGATCCCACGCCCCATGCCAGAGTCCCGCAGCAGCCGCGGCCATGGCTCCCGGGGGCCTGGCGTTCGGTCGGGGTGGGGCTGTCCCCTGCGCCTGCCGGCGTCCGCTGGCCTCTGCATCTGGGTCCTGGCCTGCACCGGCCACAGCTCTGCTGAGCTCTGCCTGCACTGAGTTGTCCCCTGGGAGAGACACCAAGCTAGCTGAGGGCGTCTTATGTTGAAGGAAGTGCTGTGAGCACATCAGTGACGGGGTGGCCTGAATCCTACCTTTGCCCCCTCAGAAACGTGCCTGCCAGGGGCTGGGGCGGGTCCCAGTGAGCTCCCTGCTGCAGACACGCTGTGTGACTTGGGCACGGTGCCTTTGCCCTTTCGGGGTGTTGGTGGCCATGAGGGGATCAGCCTGCATGTCCTCGGGGTCCTGGAGGGAAGGGGTGGTTCCTGCTTCCCCTGTGCTGCTCCCCAGCTGGCCCTGGGTGCTCCCCCCACCCCCGCCCGCCCCGGACAGACACTGAGGCCCGGTCTTTCCGCAGCTGCAGCACTGGCTGGCCATCTGAGCCCGGCCCCAGGAGGAGGGGGAGCCCCGCCCGCCAACGTCCAGGTCCAGGCGCCCGCTTCGCCGCCACCCAGACGCTGTCCGCTGTCCGGGATCCCTCTCCCGGCAGATGCTCCCCCGCCCCCCTTCCTCCCGTCCCCGTGACCCATGATTTTGTGACCCGGTTTTCCTTCGCCTTCTGTTCGTCGGGCCCCGGGGCTGTGAGCGTGGACTGGTGAGCCTCGGGGAGAAGAGGAGAGGTGGGAGCAGCAACGACGACTTCTGTGGAACCCCTTGGGTTGGGGGGACGTCGCACTCAATCAGAGAGCCAGCCGGCCCCAGCGGAGCCCACGCCTCGGGCCGAATTCCCCACCACGTCTGCTTGTCCTTTGGGCCAAGAAGAAACCTCGGTCCACCCAGTTGAGGGGGTCAGCCACCCCCCCAAACCCGACCAAGACGCCTGCTGCGTTAGGGGTGGCCACACAGACCCTCCGTCTCCTGCCCCCCACCCTCACCCCAGCCGCCCTCTGGTGTCTGACCCGCGGTCAGGGAGCTTGCGTGTGTCTGTCCCGTCATGAAGGTCCGTGGAGAGATGCTTTGGGGACCTCAGACAGAAACCTCACCGTGGGTTTTCACTCTGGCTAATCTGGGTCTGACAGGTGCCATCTGGAACATCCTTCCGGCCCCTGGCGGTCAGCTGGTCCAGAGCCACGGCTGTCACGGGAAGAACACAGATGAGCCCCAGTGAGCCGCCTCCACAGGGGTGCCAGGCAGGCCCCCTAGAGGCCACACGAGGCCTCGCTCTGCTGGGCACAGGGGGCCCGGAAACCCACCCGGGGCTCCTGGGACCTTGGGGAGACTTGAGTCAGGAACCCGGTGAGGCCAGACAGGTGTCTTACTACGGACCCTCTGTTGTCCTCCCAGGCCAGGTGGCGCCCGAGGGTGTCTGTTGATGTATTGTTCCCTGGAAACCCCACCCAGCGTGGACCACGGGTCTCCACGGATGGGGGGGTGGTCCCTGAAAACTCCCTTTGTCTCTCACTATGGACGACACTTGGTACATGGAGGGCAGGCTGGGCCCGGACACATAGCTACCTGGTTAAGGGGACCGGATTCTGGGTGGGTGGAGCAGGTTGGAATTTCCAGGTTGGCTTCCATAGCGACCCGCAAGTGGTGCCCTCTGGTGGCGAGGGTGGTCAGTTCCAGCTCGTTGGGAGAAATGATGGGTTCCACTGGCCACGCCCGATGTGGGGCTTCTGCTTCTGGGTTGAGTCTCTTGCACCCGTGTTGGAACTCTAGACTGGCGGGTTGTTACTCTGATGCTGGGAGTCCCTGTAGCAGAGTCTTGGGGAGAAAAAGAGGCCACTTTACTTCACAAACCTAGGGAGGGTGTCGCGAGCCGGATCGTGCTGACTGTGGAAGAAGGTTCTATGGGAGCCAGCTGGGGGCAGGGAGATGGTTTTCCGCGGAGCCAGGGTCGTCGGGGCATTCTTTAGGGGGAGGGGGCCTTTTTCTGCCAAGGGCCATTTGGATATTTACATCATCCGTGGGCCATGCAACATTACCAGCTTAAACATGATGTCGCAGTGAAAAAGTCCCCAGATTTAGTCCTGCCTGAGGTTGCCTTGGCAGGGCCAGACCAAATGACATGGCCCGTGGGCCGGAGGTTCCCCACCCCTGCTTTAGAGATAAGAGGGAAGTCGGGAGACTTTCGATCTTTCCATATAGAAACTCCAGCTCAGTGTCAGGCAGCCCAATGGCAGGGGGAGGTGGGGGGAGGCTGGGAGCATCCAGCGGAGTGGACAGTAGGTGGAGGCCTGGGGGACGAGAGCAGGGTGGCCTGTCACTGACGGGGCCACGAGTGACTTCGAATCCCCCCAGGAAGGGCCATTGCTCCCTGGCTGTTACAGTGATTTCTGCAAACACACTTTCCCCCACATCGCCTCCCATCCGTCCCACGAGGACTGCAGGGCTGGCTTCTGTCTCCCCATTTCCCAGGTGAGAAAACCTAGGCCCGACGTTTCAGATTCCCAGCGACGAAGGCGGACCCGCAAGTCAGACGCCCTGCCCCTCAGCCCAGGGCCCTCGGACATTCCCTGCCCCGTGGGGCTCACCCACCCTGGGCTGTCCTCACAGGCGGACAGAAATGCGGTCAGGGGGCCAAGGAGGGTTTCTGAGCAAAGGACAGGGTGTTGGGAGAAGGGGGGAGGAGAGCGATGCCATTTCTTCCCCTCGAGCGGGTGGCGGGGAGGAAGGGATGACGTGGCTGCTGTCTTTTGGTGACAAGAGCAGCTCTGGGGCAGTGGGTGCGAGAGCGGAGTCTGCTTGGCTGAAATGAAGGGTCAGGGAAGCCGCGTGTCCGAACAGGGTGCCTGGAGGGAGAGCGCTTGCAGCTTTGCCGCCTCTGCCTGTGGCCCCTCTGCCTCCAGACGTGTCCCCCAGGCGAATCGGTGATGCGGTGCTAGCTTAACCCACGCCACGGTGCTGCCTCGCTGCGGAAGCTGGCTCCCGAGCCTGGGGTGGGGCAGCAGAGGCATCCGGAAGCCCTTGGAAGTTCTCGGGGAGGCGTGGGGAGACCCCGGTTCACCCTCCACCCCCGCGTAATGTGCTTTCTCATGAGTAAGGCTCAACTTCTTCATGCCCCCCCCCCTTTTTTTTGATAGCAGAGGTTACCCGGGATAAGGGTGCTCCTGTGTATTGTACATGACACTTGATACTTTACAAGACGTTTAAAGAATTATTTTCCACAAAATGTACAATATCTGTTCAAGAGCATCGTGGTAACATCTCCTCACAACGTCCAGATACTTGGCGTCCACCTGTCAGCTGGCCTTCGCTCCAGATGCCGGGGAGACTGGAGTGGCCCGCTCGTGCCAAATATCCTGCTGGATAGACATCCCCAAAGCTGCCTTAATTCTCAGAGGGGGTTCCTGCCCGGGCGGGAGGATCCATTTTGCAGCCCTGGTAACGCGAGGCTAAAGCATTCTTACCAAAGAAGTCATTTCTTAGCCAAGAGGCCCCCTCGAGCTCATTTCATTTATTTATTTCCTTTGAAAGCCCTGGGATGGAGAAGAACAGAGGGAGTGTGGGGTGGCGGAAACGGCACAGCATTGAGAGTTGCAGCTGACCAGCTGGGTTCCCGGGAGAGGGGGTGCATTTTAAGTTCTTTGCCCATAAAAGCAGGTTTGGATCAGATAATCAAAGGTCCCATCCAGTGTAGAAAGTTTCATGCCTCCCTGACAACGTTCTTGTGCTCAATTTACAACGAACGAAGCCCGTTGCTTATGATAGAACTTTCCAGGATGATCTGGTGACTTAATAACCTGTGGAGCAGAGAAAGGTCAGACATCTGGCCTCCAGAATTTTGTTTGCTTTTTTTTTTTAGACATTCAGTACTTTCTCCCGTATTTCTTCGCCTGATGCCAGAAACATTTGGTATTTGAAAAATAAAATCCAACCCTTTTGTTTTGAGGACTTTGAAGGAAACCCGTGGCCGCGAGTCCCGGGATCCACAGGTCTGTGGCTACGGCCACAATCGAGACGTGACCAAACTACGGGTGCCCTTGAACGTGCTCTCGGGGTGCCCGCCCTCGCCCCTCTGTTTCTCCACTTCCGTGTAAATAAGGACCGTCTCAGTGGTGCCCTCTCTGTGTCATGGACTGTTCCGACGTCATGCAGATTTCTATGTCTGGTGTGGGTTTATTTCACAAGCTGTTCTCTTCATGGAAAAACAACTGTATAGATAATAAAGGATATTCCTGTGCCATGGATCTGCTAGTGGCGTTCTTTCTGCCATGAGTGTAAAATGCTATGAATTGCTGAATTTTTCTTTTAAAAAAAGATTTTTAAAATTGATTTTGAGAGGAAGAGAGAGAAAAATCGATGTTTTTAAAAGAAAAATTCAGCCCTAGAAATGGAAAAAGCAAAACTAGATAACTAAGCTGGTGTCACTTGGTCTGCACTTTCCATTTAAATATAAATGTGCCCATCTCAGAGCGAGGAGGAGCGGTCTAAGCCCCTTCGGTGTCTCGCTCCAAGGGCTGTAAGAAGTTACATGGGTGAAAGGTGGGCCACTCTGACCAGAGGCTCTTCTGTACCAGCTGGGGGCTGGCCAGAGACAAGCCTCTGTGATTCATGGCAGAGGAGAAGCCCACGTGTTTGCTAATTAAAGGCCGATGGGTGTGTTCGCCTCGTCCAAGGTGCTGACTGATGCTCCTCAGGTCTCAGTCCTGGGGATCCTTGGCTGTGAGACTGGGGTGCCCCCATCCTCCCTTTGAACAAGGCTGGGCAACTTGAAGAATTAGAAAGAGAGCAACAAGAAAAGCCCAGAGTGAGCAGGAGGAAGGAAATAAGTGACATAGAGACCAAAAAACAACAACAAAAAATCAAAAGATCTATGAAGCCAAGAGCTAGTTCTTTAAAAGGATAAACAAGATTGATGAACCTCTAGCCAGACTCACCAAGAAGAGAGAGGACCCAAATAAACAAAATCAGAAAAGAAAGAGGTGAAATAACAATAGACCCCACAGAAATACAAAAAATCATAAAAAAAAAATACTATGAGCAATTTTACTCCAACAAACTGGTCAACCTAGAAGAAATGGACAAATTCCTAAAAAAATACAACCTTCCAAAACTCAACCAGGAGTAATAAAAAAATATAAATGAGGCCGATAACTATGGAGGAATTGAAGCAGTAATCAAAAATCTTCCAACGAACAAAAGCCCAGGACCAGATGGCTTCACAGGGGAGTTTTACCAAACATTCAAAGAAGAAATAAAACCTATCCTCCTCAGACTATTCCAAAAAATTCAAGAGGAAGGAGCACTTCCAAGCTCTTTCTACAAAGCCAGCATCACCCTAATCCCAAAACCAGATAAAGACACCACAAAGAGAGAGAATTACAGGCCAATATTTCTCATGAACCTTTCACCTTTGACCCTTGACAACTGACCTTTGACATTTGGCTCTCGTCCTTTTGACCTCTGACCTTTGGCTCTTGTCTTCTGACCCTTGACCTTTAAACAATAACCTTTTGCCCACTTGGCCTGATATCTGACCTTTGACATCTGACATTTTGGGCACTTGACTTGACCTTTGACCTCTGACACCCGACCCATTTACGTAGACTTCTGACACTTTATCTTTGACCTCCAACCCTTGACCTTTGACTCCATACAAACCAAACAGAAAACCTAGCCCTAACCCAACCCCAAACCACTAAACCCTAAACCTAGCCTGAGCCCTAGGCAAGCTGGAGCCCTAGACCTAAAAACTAAACCATAACCCTAACCCTAGCCTTTTACTTCTGACCTTAACCATTGACTTCTGAACTCTGACCTTTGACCCATTTCCATCAACCCGTGACCTTTGACCCCAACCTTTTACTTCTGACCCTTTGACATTGAGCCTTTGACCAATGACCTTATATCTTTAATGTTTACACTCACCTTGAAATTTGACCTTTGACTTCTGAACTTTGATCTATGAGCTTTACTCTCTGACCCATGACCCTAACACACAAATCTAACTGAAACACTAGCCCTAGCCCTAACATTAAATATAACCCTTGCCCTAACCCCAGCCCTAGCCCTAACAGGCAGTCGCTGCTATCTGGGCACTTTGCTGGGAGTCTTGGTCTGGGGTTACGGTCCTGGCTCCACCCCTGAAGCAGGTGTGGCTATATGGATGCTGAACACACGAGGGCAGCAGAGAATCACCCTCAGCCCCATGGGTGCCTCTGGCCTTGACTTTAGAGACACGCCCAGATAAGGCTTTTGAACCCATGCCCAGTGTGGGAAGAAAGGATAGCTTCGCACTTAAGGACTCAGACTCTGGAGCCAGACTGCCCAGGCTAATGTCCCAGCTCTGTCTCCCGGGGCCCAGCTTCACAGGCGTGACACCCAGCAGGCACACAGGGACCCTCTCGCTCAGAGAGGCTCCTCCATTGCTTGTCACCATCTTAATAATTTGTACAATAAGGGTGTTTTTTTCGTGGTTTTACTTTTGCACAACAAATTATGTAGCTGGTCTTATCTGTCACTAGTTGAATTTTCTTGGGCCTCGGGTCACTGTGAAGATTCTTTGAATTAATATGAAAATTTATTATGAAGACACAATCTCAGTTACTATATTATTACAGCATTTAAAAATATAATCGCCAGATTACCGAAGGCTGCCGTCACATCCACCTTGTGATGAGCCACCGACCGGCCATCTGTCAGTCCATCCACCTAGTCCCACTGCCAATCACTGGCTGGGGGACCATAAAAGTGAATCTGACCTTGGTCCTGACCCTGAGAAGCCCATGGTCTAAGAGCCAAGCCTCTGGTCACTGGCTAACACACCTTCCTTCCCATTCCTGGTGCCAGTGTACAGGTGAGCACAGGTGAGCTGGCAGCCACAAGGACTGAATTGCTACAGCCACCAGGGTCTGAAAACGGACTCCTGATCCTGCAGGTACCGGCTGTGCCAGCTGTGTGACCTTGGGGAGGGCATTCCTCCCGCTGAGCCCCATCTCATGAAGATAAACACTCTTCCTGCCCTAGGCAGTTTGGCTCCGTGGATAGAGCATGGGCCCATGGACTGAAGGGTCCTGGGTTTGATTCCCGTCAAGGGCACGTACCTCTGTTACAGGCTTGATCCCCGGCCCTGGTCAGGGCACGTGTGGGAGGCAACCAATTGATGTGTCACTTTCACATCAATGTTTCTCTCTCTCCCTCTCCCTTCCATTCTCTCAAAAAAAAAAATCAATGGAAAAATATCCTTGGGTGAGGACTAACAAAATAACCACCTCCCTGCTCCTGGCTTGTCAGAAGACGGGGAGGAGACATGGGTTGTGGACAGGTTGGATCTGTCACTGGGGGCTGTGTGTGATGGCTACCACCAAACTGAGGGTCTTCGAAGGGCGTCCCCTCTCCATGCCTCTGCTCAAAGCCTCGGGCCTCTCCCGGCTCCCGGAATGAGGGGCAATCTATGTCTGAAAGAGCTGGTTTCAATCCCTGGAGCTTGGGGAGCGTGGAAAGCAGCTGTAGGCAGGGGCAGAGGGACAGGTGGTAGGGTGTGGTCAAGAGGACAGTGCCCTTCCCGCACGGAGGGGGTCCCTCTGGGGATGGCCAGGCAATGCGGTAGAAAGAACCCCATCTTAGGGGAAGGAGGCCTCAGTTCAGCTCCAGGAGTTGAGACAATGACTCTGGGAGACTGGGAGCCAGGTTCTTGCCCTCTCTGGGCTCCCTGTGTGCCCATGTAGAGGTGGTCAGTGGCCACCTTGCTGCTCTTCTAGCTTGAGTTCAGTAGGAGATACTGCCAATGCTTGGCTCATGTCCCCTCTGTGCTCAATGCCCCCCCTCCCCCCACTACACACACACACACACACACACACACACACACACACACACACTCTTGGCTATACTCTACGGGCACCTGTGACTCTGCCTGAGGGCTTTCTCCATGGAGCAGAGCAGAGAATCCCCTGATGAGTGATAGTGTGACTGTCCCAACCATCCCCCAGGAGGATGGGGTAGACTCCAACCAAGACACAGACACTGACTTGGTCACCGAAAGAACATTATTTCCAAAATTCAGGCTACAGGTGTAGAAGCTCCCCCTCTGCGGTCTCTGCCCACTCCCACCAGACACTAAGGTACCTTTTTGGCCATAAACACCTTCTGTAGAATTACCCCTAAGCTCCCCATATACTAGAGGCTGGATGGGCCTCTCCTTCACAGGTCAATATGCTCTGTTTGGGGTGACATCCTGGCTGTGTCCTGGGCAAGGAGCTTGGTGAAGAACGCCACTTCCTCATCTTTCAGCTTCTGGGCTGCCTGGGTGGGGACGCCAATCTGTAGGTACCCTTCCTTCTGGTCATACACGGGCCAATGGGGCAGCCCCTCCCCGTTGGGGTTTCTGGAAACAGAAAAAACATCAAATAGAAAAGCCCCAACACTACTGTGTGGTCACAACAACTCCCAGAGATTTGCAGGGACACCCCCCACCCCCACATACACACACCAGCTTCATCTCTCCCAAAAGACTCAGACGCCACCAGAGGCAGGGACCTCCCCATCTCCTGGGAAGCCGGTCCCTTTGAGAGCTCTCATGTCACAGGTCTCAGGGCCAGGAGTTTGACCATCAGTGTCAGAAGCTACCCCTCCCACCAGATACGCCCTGCCCCTCCCCAGCCCTGCCTGGCTGCTCACCCATTCCGAGCGAAGTTGGCCCAGAATTTCATCACCATCTTGCTGAGTTTGATCTCCGATTCGGAGGCTCCGTCTGGAGGGAAGAGGAGGAAAAGTCTTTGCTACTCCACGTGTGGTCGTGGGCCGGCAGCAGACACACCACTTGAGTGCTTGTTGGAAATTCAGAGTCTGAGCCCCGACTCCACACCCACAGCGGTGAGAGCTGTGTTTTAAGAGGACACTGGGTGGTCCGTGTGCACTGGACTCTGGGGCGGTGCTGATGGAGGCCTCAGCCCAGGGCTGCAGTCACACAGAGGCCTTGCTGTTCTCTGCCCGCCCCCCACCCCCCCCCCTCTTCAGAGTGGAAAGGCCACGCCCAGGGGCTCCCCTACAGCCACCCGCCTCCCAGGATTGTCCTTCTGGGGTGTGTTTTTGATCTCAGCCACCCACTCACATTCTCATTGGATCTGAAAAATAATAGAATTGCAATGACCCTAAGCAGTCATCCGGTCAGGATATGGCACTGCTGTGTCCCATACAGGCCTGAGGTGGGTCACACGCAAGTGGTCCATCTCTGCTGATAGTTACGGTATTAAAGACATTTAGGATTATGACCCTTTAGAGAAAGGTTAACACCTTATAATTCTAGCCTTACTCTGACACTCTGATAGACCCTTGTGAGTGCGACCTGACTGGGGACATTCTAGCCCGTGAGCAGGCCCTGTCTTACTGATGCCCACTGTGCACGGCAGAGCAAGAGAGAGGGGACCTTTGTCGTTCAAAATGTCATGGTGAATTCAGGAAATGAAGTCTCAGAGAAAAGAAGAAACCTGCCCAAGGCCACCAAACCGACCCTGACCCCAGACCCCCTACCTCCAAGGGCCATCACCTTTTAAAAATGGAGCCCCGAAGACTGAGAAGATTTCATCCCCGTGGTCCCCTATCACCGTCTTGGGCCTTGTGGCTGCCGAGAAGCTTGGGCGATACCGAAACTCATACATGTAGGTGGGGGCGCCGGCATCTGAGAAGACATGATTGACGCACGTTCATTTTACCCGTTCCACACCTGCATGGTGTCTAGGCTTCCGGGGGCCCAGGCACCCAGGGAATTAGTGGCACACCTGGGTACTGAGCACAAAAAAAACAACGTGAACAGCAGCTGCCCATGTGAGTGCCTGCGGTGTGCTGGACAGTGTCCCGCACTTGAGGGATCCGCATCATGGACACATGAGATTCTGCAAAGTCTCCTGGAATGAAGACTAGGTGAAGAGGGACCCTAGAAAAGGAAGGACCCAGAAGGAACACCTCCTCGCTAGGTGACCTCACACCCCACCCACACAGCTCTGGGTCAATGCCATAATTCCCGTGATAGACCTAACACACAAAGGGATGGACAAGAGCTGACCACAGACATGGAATTCTCCAGAACACCTGCCCCCACACCTGCCACTGCTCACCCCTTTGGGCTTTGCTGGTTACAGACAACACTCCTGATCCTATGCTTGGTTTCACTCCTCCCCCGGCTCCACTGGATTTGACCTTGGAAATCTTCCAAGACACATCTCCAAGATTAGCCATCCAGCCCCACAGACCCCATCATTCCAGGTGAGGAGCGCCTGTGGTAGATGCTGTCGGTGCCTCGCCGTATCCCTACTTCTGGGCTTGCCAGCCCGGCTTCACCTCCAGCATCTGGAGCTCTTGGCCTGAGGTCTTCAGCCAGCAGAGACCACTCTGCCCCTAAGTACAGCAGGCCGGAGCCCTAGGGAAGCAGCCACCCCTTGGGAACAGCCTTTAACCAACAACTCATGCAGTTGGAGGCTAAGTACCCCAGCTCCCTCGTCGCTCAGGATGACCCTGAGACACGTCTTCTGCTGGGCCCCAGAGCACCGGCTCCAGGTGCCCACGGGGCACACGTGCTGGACCGTGCAGCAAGTTTGGCTCCCCCTCCTTCCCACGCCACTTCTCCACTCCTCTCCTGGTGTCCCTGGGGTCACCTCCAAATAAACTAGCGGCATTTGGAACCTTTTCTCAGAGTCTACTTCTGGCAGAAACCAAAACAGGACAGCGACCCATCCCAGGCCACATGGAACCAGCCTCGGAGACCTGTCTATGCTGAGGGGTGGGCTGGTGGTTGGAGGCAGGTGGGTGGTGTTGGTGTCCCTTCCTGTCCAGTCTCTGGGACTCACCTCTGTGGCCACGCGCCACAGTCACAGCTGGGACACCAAATACCAGATCTCCCATCAAATCCAAGAAGCGGTCTTTCTTTTTGACAGGGTCGTCTGTCCCTCCTAAATACTTCTCAATGACCGCTGGGATCAGTGCCTCAGGGATGTTCTGAAACGGAACCAAGAGTGAAAGGGGCTTCCACCCCGGTTCGGCGACACGGCTTCTCCCGCCAGTGAGCAGGGCTGTCAAACCCTCCCTCCCGCAGTGTCCACAGTGATGCTCTCAAATCCTGTGCAAACCCACCCTCCCCCAGTGGGAATGTAGGAAAGGCCAAAAGTGGGAAGAAAACCCTCTGGCCCCAGTCTACATTCTGCCATTTAAGTGCTCAGTGACCGGGGGCAATCCCCTGTCCCTCCGCGGGTCTCAGCCCATCCCAGGAATTCCCTAGACACTTACAGTGTGAGAATTCAACAAAAGTGACGTGGCCGTCTTCTCATCCAGCTTGCCTTCAGAGATCGGGTAACCTATCATCTATTAAAACACCGGGTTAGCAGTCGTGACTCATTTGGGAACTAACGGGAAGAATCAATCTGACCAAACAACCAAACCAATGCAGGCTGGGAGACAGCTTGTCACGTCTTTACGGGCAAGGTCTCTGATGAACTGGGCAAAACCAATGAATAAAAGGGACTTGTATCCAGAAACTCAAGGAGAGTGAAGAAGATGAAGTAAATGTTAAAAGAAGCCGATTCAGCCCTCTGCAATGTAATGCAAGCTAGTGTTGAAAGACAGAGCCCTGGGGGATGACACAGACCTCACAAATACCCCGCACATCTAAGATGACCCAGGAAGCCGCCATCCTGTCATCATGGCTTCGTTACTTCAACATAACCTTTGAAACCGGGCTCAGGTGAGAAGTGCACAACAGCTCTGCACATAACCATCCCATCCAAACCTCCGCTCTAAGAGCCTTGACCAAACTCTAACACTGCTCCCAGCAGCATAGGCTGGGTCCCTGGGTGACTGATCCCAGCCCCCTGAGAAGGCTCTGTGCAGCCAGGAGAAGGCACTGTTTGCTCCAGCCAAAGCCTGTCTCTGCCCTTAGAACTGTACATCTACCACCCAAGCTGTCGCTCAAGGACCTGGGAGCTGTCCCTCCAAAATGCAGACATGCAGGGGATAACTCTGCTCTCTCTCCCGATCCCTAACTTCAGTGGGCACCTCGCTGCAACTGACACCCCCGCCTGCTGACATACACACAGGAGAGGTGTGCTTCTCCTCCAGATAAGTGCCACTTCATAATCCAGGGGCCTGGTCTCATGGCCAACCCCCCATCACCCCTGCACGGCAGACTTTACAGGGCTCCAGCCTTGTGCTACAGGGTTTGAGTGGAGTTCACACTGGATCTTACCCCTGCTGCAGTAATATAACTGAATGAAACCTGTTCCTACCACTTCCACTAGTATCCGGCTTTATCTCTGTCAGAAGGGAAAGCCCTTCCTAACATTTAGAAGTCAATTTTACCACAAGAGGTAGGAAGCTGCTCTGACTCTTTCTAATTGGATGACAAAGAGCATGCCTGGAGATTTATGGAGAAACTGGAAAGCATGGAGCCCAGGGGGAGAGGCTGCAGGGCCTCAGGCCTTACTCCTGAGCTCCCCTCCTTCCCAGTGCTCAGTTTCTCCATATGCACAATAATTCTCTCTACCAGCACCGACCTTCCAAGGTTCATAGACTGGAGACAATCAGAGTTTGGTAGTGGGGGCCCCAGAACTTCACCACCCAGCTATCAGTTCGGCCATCCATGGAAGGTTTCCATGGAAATGTCAACTCATGAAGAGGGAACAGCTGCCCTGGACCCCCAGGCGTCGCTGGGGGGGTGGCGGGGGGAGGAAGAGATCCTCTGATCAGAGATGGGAGGCTGGTAGGATGGGCGCAAAGGCAGGTCTCAAAGGCCCACACAGGCTCACCATTGGAAGAATCCATCCGAACTCTTGCTGGTTGATTCCGACGATGTACGGAACTGTGTTGAGCTGCCTTTCAGCTAGAAGCTCCTCCGGCATCTTCGGCAGCAGCACTCCATCAATCACAGAGGACAGGAAGGGCTGGCTCTGGGAAGAGGACATTACAGTGTCCATGCTGCCCTCACCGCTCGCACCCACGTCCTTCTCTCAGCTCGTCTGAGCAAAGCCAGCTCCACACACCTGTGTGCCTGTGGGCCGTGGCACAGAGCTCAGGGTCTAACAAAGCAGCTAAGTGTGTGACCCCAGGGGATTAGCAGTGGGCAGGTGATGGGGGGGATCTCCCTCAAATTGAAATATGTAAAAATATTATGTTAATATTTGTGGTTTATATAAAACCTTAAGCTTGAACTTTATGTCTATCTATATGTATCTCTCTCATGACAGTCAATTCTCATTATTCACGGTGGTTACGCTCTGTAAAGTCACTGTGGACTCTGAGTTAGTGAACCCTGAGCCACGGCTCCCAAATCCCACTGTGTACACCCAACCCACCAGCAAACTCCATCCCCAGTTCCCAGTTTCCTTTTCTCCGAAACACTAGCCATCATCAAACACACTCCATATTTTATGTGTTTACTGTACTCCCTCTCACTCCTAGAGGGCCGGGAATTGTGTCTGCTTACTTTGCCCATGTCACTGGTCTATCCCTCCCCTCCTCCACCCACCCGCACTCCCACTCCCCGCTCAAAACTCAGGTTCCAGCACGTAGTACTCGGTGCTAATGAAATCTTTGCTGAATGACTAAATGCATTTCATTCAATCCTCAAGACACCTTCTAGGGTAAGTGCTACTGTCCCCAGAGAGAAAGCAGAGGGGGTAGGACTGGGAGACGTTGCAGAGGTAAAGGCATGGGAGCCTGGTGGCCCTCTGGAAGGTAGGAGGAGAGGAGGAAGGAGAGGGGAGGATGCTGTTGGAGTTTCCTGCGTGGCTGGGAGCAGTGTCCTCAGGACTGAGGCTCCTGGCTCCCTTCCTGGTGACCCTGCACATAGTGGCTAATCAGCCCTGCAGCCTCGCAGGAGATCTGGGCTCCTCTGTGCAGGCTCCTGAACCCCTGATGCAGTTACCTCCCTCTCCCCGAGGTGGGAGTTTCTAGTGCAGCCTTCTCCCCGTGGGAGCAGGAAATAAAAAGAAGAAAAAATGTAGAGCCCAGCCAGCCTGGCTCAATGGTTGAGTGTCGACCTATGAACCAGGAGGTCACAGTTCAATTCCCAATCAGGGCACAAGCCCAAGTTGCAGGTTCAGTCCCCAGTGTGGGGTGTGCAGGAGGCAGCCAATCAATGATTGTCTCTCATCACTGATGCTTCTATCTCTCTCTCCCTCACCCTTCCTCTCTGAAATCAATAAAAACATATATCTTTTTTAAAAGAAAGAAAGAAAGAAAGAAAGAAAGAAAGAAAGAAAGAAAGAAAGAGAGAAAGATAGAAAGAAAGGGAGAGAGAGAGAAAGAAAGGAAGAAAGAGACAGAAAGAAGCGAAGAAAGGAAGGAAGGAAGGAAGGAAGGAAGGAAGGAAGGAAGGAAGGAAGGAAGGAAGGAAGAAAGAAAGATAGGAAGGGTGTAGACCGAGCCCAGGAGACACAGAGTTAGTGACGAAGAGCACTGGACCGGGAGTCATAGGAACAGGCTGTGGTCCGACATCTGGTCCTCCTGGCTGTGTTACCCAGGCAGGTCACTGCCCCTCTCTGGGCCTCAGCAATATAAACACAAGGAGTTACTATGCATCCACAGGGAGCAGTCTTTCATTCATCTTCAACTGGAGCTTAAAGGTGTCAAGATTTGAAACGTGTGACCCAGAAACCAAGGGTCCTTACCTCTCGGGGGTCTCCATGTAAATCAAGACGCAAAAAATTCTGTGAAAACAAAGGCAGGGGATGTGGGTGAGAGGCTGCCTGGGAGAAAGGCCGGTCTTGGTCAGCTGCCGCCAAAGGTATCAGGTTCTCCCTCCCGGTGCCGCCCTGACTGGCCAAGAGGAAGTGGGCAGGACATTGGCTCCCCTTGGCATGAGCTCAGGGTCTAGGTGTGGGGAGGGGAGCTCTGGGGAGGATTTCTGTTGCGTGTGCCTGCCCTGCCCTCCATCCATTTCTCCTTCTTGTTCCCCAGGCAACAACACCCGCTTTTTAAGGGGGCCTCCCTCATCCTCACTCCATGAGTCCAGACATGTATAGAAGACCTGGGTGCTCCATCTTCCTGACCACAGAGATTAACTCATGGATTGGCACGGGGCCCATGTCAGGACAGTAGACATTACCCCAAACTCTTGCTAGAATTATTGGGAAAGGGGGTTTCTAAGCAGATCGGGTATATGTCTAGACTAGAGTGTTGCCGTTGCCTTGAACCACCCCAGGGGACCAACCTGCCTGAGAGAAAACCAACACTAAGAGGCAAAAGTTGAGGGGTAGAGACAGATTCTCAATACTAGATGTGTGCCTGGGTCCAGCCATGCCTGAAGCCATCCACTCCTGAACTTTTCAGTCACCTGAAGGTTGTGTGACAACACATTCCTTTTTCTCCTAAAGACACTTTGCAAAGAGTTTTCCCATCTTGCATCAGAAAGTTCTCACTCATGTAACCTCACTGAAATTCACCCCACCCCTTGCTTCTCTCTGTATGTGCTCAACACTACTGTGCTGGTTGTCACCCTACATGGTAGCTAACAGGTCTGACTAGTAGTAGAAACTAACCAGTAGGGTCCCTTCATTATGGGTTGTAATTCTACAGACCAGGTGTTTATGGGGTATGTGTGTGTGTGTGTGTGTGTGTGTGTGTGTGTGTGTGTGTGTGTTGGGAGAGTGGATAAACATGGAAAGACTTCCACATGATCCCAGAAAGTCTCAGAAGGGTAACATGGGTTCTCTGAGTTTTCCCCAAGTGACCAGTCCTCCCCTTAGAACCTTACAAGCTGGGTCCTCTTGTGCCACGTGGAATCAATGTGTCTCTTTCCAGGCATCAGGAAACAGCTGTGTTTTAATTCCTTCAAAACACTGGTCACCTTTATTGAGTCTGAGAAACCGGAACCCAAGCCCTAAGGCTGCCCTGGGTTCAACCCATGGACACAGAGTGGAGCTCCACGTGAGAGGCCTGCCTTGGGGGCCCAGGAATGTCTCCGGAAGCCCATAGGGTCCAAATAGCAAGTGCAGGGACTCAGGTTACTTTTGGGCTCACACTCACCCCATCTTTGAAAAAAAGGGAAGAGTTCCCATTGGCCCTAGATGCTATATTCTCTGGGTGTCTGTCCCTGTAATGACCCATGTCATAGCCCCCCTTCAGTCCTCTAATGTCAACTTCTCTGTGAGTTATCCCTAATGATTATAATGAATGATTCTCTTCTCTGTACTCCCACCACATTGGCGGATGGATGGATGAATGGATGGATGGCTGGATGGCTGGATGAATGAATGGACTGATGGATGGATGGAGTGATGGATGGATAAATGGATGGATTTGGTCAATACATGGAATATGGGTGCACTGGATGGTTGAGTGGATAAAAGGGTGATAACTAGTATATACATGATTAATGGATCATTGATTTTAGAGGGATGTATGGTGAAGTAAAGATATATGGTGGCTGGATGATGCATGAGCGATTGATAATAGATAAATGAAAGTTATGGATAGATTGGTATTAGGATGAGGAAAGGATATTGATGAAATGGATATATGTGTAGAGGGATAGACATAATATGATGATGAATGGATGGATGGTCAGCCTAGGATCACAACTGAGGCAGGGTCTCAGAAAATCTAGAACCTTGAGCCACCACTGGGTCATAACTGATCATTTCTAAATTAAGCAATAATCATTTTGACAACCTTTCTGAAATCTTTGTCCTTGATATCCCCCTTCCCCACATTCAGGATGGTAGTTACCTCTAGGAGTAAATAGTGTCTAATTTGTTTAAAAATATATCTCTGAAAATAAGAATGGCGCCATAGTACATTTTGACCGAGCTGGAGGATTGTTACACGATTGACCACTATGTTAGTTTTTGACTTTGCTAACATTTCAGGCATTTCATAATAAAAGAGAAGAAAAGAAATTCCCTATTTAGGTTGAGAGGTGCCATTACTCCAGAGAGGAGAGACCCTGACTCGGGCAGTGTTTCTGGGACAAGGAGGCAGCTGAGATGTTAAAGCCTGAGGCCAAGTTCCCAGGGCGAGAATGGCGGGGGGGGGGGGGGGGGGGGGGCCTGTGTGGAACATGAATGGAGGCACCTACCACCTTCAGCAATGTCTCCAGGAGCTCCTCTTCTGACTTCTGGCGCAGGCAGTGCACCATGACCGCTGAGGTGGTGGTTTTACAGCCGGCAAATGTAGCAATTTTCTGCAGAAATCACAGGGACAGCAGCATTCAAGAGCCATGTCCCTCCTGTCAACCAGTCGATGTTCCATCCCAACCTCAACTTCTAAAGGCAGAGGGGCGGGGGGGAGGGGGGTGGTAGCAGACATTTCTCTGGACCAGCAGGCGTGGGCCCTGGGCCTCAGTCATGCCAATTCTGACACCTCTGTGCCAGTTTCCTTCTCTCTCTTAAAATGAGCCAAAGGCTCTCAAAGCCGATGGCTGCAGAGGGGCAGCTTGGAGTGGGCTTTAGGGCATGGCGTCCAGAATCCCAGTGTCTGGTTTCAAATCTCGGCTCATCCTCTCACCAGCCTTTGGCCTCTATCTAGCAAAATGTGCACAGTGCGGCCAGAGAAGTGACACAGAGAGAAGAAAGCAGGCTCTTCCATGGTGGGTGTGGAGAGCGTACATTAAGGGGAGCTTGGGAGAAGGTGCTATGAAGAATAAAAAGCCTTAAATTCCCTTTGTTGGCCAATTTCTAGTTCCTGTGTGACAGCAGAATCTGCCCCATCTCTGCCACCTATTTCCTCTCAATAAATCGCCCCTTTCCTGACCTAAGCCTGGCCAAGTGGACTTCTGCTGTTTACAACCAAAGAGTTCTGGAAAACCTCAAATTCTCACCATCTTCGTTTCCTCCCCTCCTCTCTACCAGCCAGCCCCTTTCAACCTGGAGGCTGCCTCCACTGAGCCACGAACCAGGAAACCACTCTCACAGCCCAACTAAAACGCTCCCACCCCAGACCCCCATGGGCGCTCATCAGCAGACCCCACCCCTCCCCTGCCACCCGTTGGGCTCCCTTCCTTGAATCCCTAACTGTCTCCAGATAAAGACAAAGTCCTCCCCTGGGTCCCAGGCAGCAGGGCCCCTGCCAATGTCCCCAACCTCAGCTCACTCCAGGTTCCCTCTGCTCTTTCTGCTCTGGCCTAATCAGTCTCTCTCTCTGTCTCTCTCTCTCTCTCTGTCTCTGTCTCTCTCTCCCTCTCTCTCTCTCTCTCAGACACTTCCTCCTGCCACAGGACATTTGCACACGTCCCTCCCCTTCCTCGGACATTCATTTCTCACCAAGCACATTATGCTCTTCCTGGGGATCTCATGTTAGTGATCACTTTCTTCAGGGAGCCTTCCCCCTACACCCTGGACTAAGGGCTCCTTCTGAACTCTGTCATGATGTTAAGTACCTCTCCTTCCTGCTCCTGCCATGGCTGACATTGTATGACTGTGTGATTATGTAGTCGTTAAAACGTCCCCTTCATTAAATGGAAGCTACACAAGACTGCTAGGTGTCTGGCTGTATCAAAATTATTTGTTGCCCGGCCAGCATGGCTCAGTGGCTCAGCGTCGACTTATGAACCAGGAGGTCACCGTTTGATTCCCAGTCATGGCACATGCCTGGGATGAAGGCTCGATCCCCAGTGTGGGGCCTGCAGAAGGTAGCCAATCAATGATTCTCTCTCATCATTCATGTTTCCATCTCTATCTTTCTCTCTTCATCTCTGACATCAATAAAAAATGTGTATATTTTAAAAAATTATTTGTTGAGGCAACAAATGAACTGACAAATAAATTCTCCAAGAACCCAGCCTAGTCACAAGGCCCCTCGGGGAGAAACCACTCCAGGCCCATACGTGGCCAGGGGCAGGGTCCCCAGAACTCAGGCCCTCTGAGAGATGACACGTGGTGACAGTCCACTCCCCACGCTCTGTCCGGAGGCCCACTGTGCACACTCTGGGGAGTGTGGTCCCTGGACAGTGATGGTGCTGGCAGGCCAGTCAGGAGCCTGAGTCCCCGCTCTGCCCTGATGCCTCGCTGACCTCGGTGAGGGGCCTCTGCTCTCTGGCCCACTTTGCTCACAAGTAAAACTGGGAGGGAGGGTGAGGTGTCTCCTTGCTGCTCCACTCAGCCATTCTTCTGGGATGATCTGGGTGTGCCAGCTGAATCCCATGGCAATGCAGGCCCCCGAGGACTCCAGGGGAGCAGAGCAAAGGGGGTCAGGGCTGCCCAGCATGAGACCTACCTGAGCTGTGTCCTTGATATCTTTCCTGACCAGGGCAGAGGTGATGTACACGCCACTCTGGGAGATGGCCCGGTGGAAGAGATTCTTGGCCAGGGGAGATAACACCTGGGAGGGGGGGAGCAGAGACAAACAGAGTTGAGGCTCATGGGGAAGGGTCTTCAAGAGCTTCCCTAGCTCCATCCTGGCCCATTCCCCTGGGCTCAGTGGACATAACAGGGCCCCGCCTGGCCTGTTCCCCAGGCTGACCCTGAGGCCCTATTTTTGTAAGAAAACCTCAGCTGGTAAGAGCCAAAGGAACAGAGCAAGGAACACAACAGGAAGTGTGAGGCAAGCGCCAACTGTAACCATCAAAACTATCTGAAAGACAGTTTGGCAATTCCTGGTAACACTTTCAAGACAGACTTCTGAGTCTACATTTCCATTCCTAAGAACTCACCCTAAGGAAAGTGATCCTGGAGGCACACGATGACGTCTAGGGGTGCCCGTGCTGCTCATGATGGGGAACGTGGGCAGGGACCCCAGGTTCCAACATGATGGCATTGAGTAAATAAGCTACTTTTTAGTTCTTACCATGGAATACTATGAAAATAAAATTATGGGAGAGCTCTTCATGGTGAGGAAAATATTTATATAAGATTGTAATGTTAACAACTTGTTTTTTTATTTAAAAAATCGTAGATAAATGATAGCCAGCTAGATAGATAGATAGATAGATAGATAGATAGATAGATGATAGGGTGAGTCACCAAAAAAAGACTAGAAAAGTAAGGGTCAACATGTCCATGGTGACGATCCCTGGGTAATAACATTGTAGGCCCACTTCCTTTCTTCTTTGGGCGTATCTGTACCTCTCCTCTTTCTCCCCTTCACAAAATGTAAAAGCTTCCTCTGAGTATTTAACTATGAAAGCAAACGTGTTTTAAAATATGGTAGCAGCACAGACACTCTGCTCAGCTCTGAGGCAGATGGAGGGGTTCTGGCAGCTCCCAGCGCCTTCTCATCTGGTTCTCCGTCTTTGATTCTCTCCATGTCCTCTCCGGCCCCATCTCCCACACCAGGCTCCCAGGTGTGTCTGTGTCCCCTGTCCCATCCCCACCCCTACACCCCCCTCCCCTCCCCTCCCCCACTCACTTGCTTCCCCCAGCCCAGCTCCCACCAGCGTTCACAGAGACTGCCTTCCTCCTTCCTGGGTGTGAACAAACCACAAGACCCCCTGTTCTTAGTGAGTGCTCATGGCCTCCTGACATGTGGGTCTGGCTTGAGGCCCCACAGCAACACTCAGTCCAACTCTCACAGCTGCCTCCTCTTCCTCATAATTTATACCCACCCTGCTCCCCAGGAGAAGTGAGGAGAGTCCTCATGGAGAAGGGATTAGGAACTCAACCAAGTCAGGAGGAATGTTGCAGGCTGGGGCTGGAGATGATTATGGCCCCAGGATGCTAGCGGAGCCCTAAGCTCCTGGGGGAGAGTTGGGCCATTAGGTTTCCACTATCTGCTCTGTGCAGAGGAGGGCCAGCCTTGAACCCAGGTCTTGTTAATAAAGGTCAGTGGGTCTCCCAGGGAGCCCATCTGTACCCACATCGGGGCCAGGAACACTTACAAGAACAGAGACACTTTCACCTCCCGCAGACTGTCCGAAGATGGTCACGGAGCCTGGGTCCCCTCCAAAGTTGGCAATGTTCTCCTGGACCCAGCGCAGTGCGGCCAGCTGGTCTAAGTGACCCCAGTTGCCCCGGCTGTGTTCATCCCCTGTGCTGTGGGTAAGAGAATGGGGGGAAAGGGAGGTAGAGTCATCATGGCGGGATTCCCAGGACCATAGCTTGGGCTAGGGCCTCTAGGTGAGCCCTCCACAACCCAGACTCACAGGTGTAGCATTGTTTGTTTAGCTCTCCATTCATTCACCTGGCATGTACTTACTGAGTATCTGCTATGTGCCAAACACTGTTCTAAGAGCCCGAAGCAAAATAGGCAAAATCTCTAACTACACGGAGCTCACACTACAGATCGTCAACAAACAAACAGGTACATATCTACTTATATAAAAACCCTGGGTTAAGTTCATCAGGAATGGGTCTGGCGACCAAGTGGAAGGAAGTCAGTCCTGCAGGAGTTGTCTTGGAAACAGCTGCGCCCTCCCCCGAGTTGTTTCCTAGAGCTGTTTCTGGTGAGGGTGGGGTTTGAGGCAAGAACCCACCCTCGGAACATGTACCCACTGAATCCTGGGTCGATTAGCCAAGGGCTGCGCCCTCCCTGAGCTCTTTCCCAGACCTATTTGGGTGTAACATCAAGCCAGAACCGTGACCAAGCAGAAGGAAGTCAGTCCTGCAGGGGTTGTCTTGGCAATGGCTGCACCCTCCCCCGAGCTATTTCCAGGAGATGTTTCCAGTGAGGGCGGGGTTTGAAGCAGGAACCCGCCCTCGAAGTGTGGACCCACTGAATCCTGGGTCCTTTTGCCAAGGGCTGTGCCCTCCCCAGCTGTTTCCCATGCGGCCTGAGGGAAGAGCCCACCCTCAGAGCACCAGGAGCACCCAGCAGCAATCAGTCCTGGGTTGCTGAGGTGGAGGCCACGGCGTGGTAGAACTCTGGTTCTGGCCCATCAGGGGGCATGGCCGACCTTCAAACCAGACCCTGACAGTAGAAAGGAGGGAGCCCCATTCCTCACAGAATCCGCTGTTGGATAGCTTGCTGTCAGTGGCCTGCAAGCCAGGAACCCCATTCTCCTGCACCCCAGACCCTGACCACAGGGAGGAGGGAGCCCCTTTCCTCAAGAAATCAACAGGTGGCCAGTTTGCTGTCAGGGGCCTGCCAGCTACCAATCCTATTCACCTGCACCCTGGCCCCTGACAGCAGGGAGGAGAGAATATGTTTAAAGACCAACTACTGGAAAAAAGTACCTCTGAAGCCAAAAGAAGCCATTGTTGGTAACAGAAATAGAGAGTTAGAAACATTGATGAAAGAGAAACATTGACCAACTGCCTCCTGCACACTCCCCACTGGAGATTTGCCCGCAACCAAGGTACATGCCCTTGACTCCGCACTGGGGATGTGCCTGTAACCAAGGTACATGCCCTTGACCGGAATCGAACCTGGGTCCCTTGAGTCTGCAGGCCGATGTTCTATCCACTGAGTCAAACCAGTTAGGGCAATTAATTCCCTTTTAATGTGCACAAATTTCGGGCACCAGGCTACTAGTAAGAATATAACACCAGTTGGCAAAAATGCTCTCAGGATAAATCAAACAGGGTCAGGGAAAAGGCAGGGGTGGGGCAGTGGGGTCTTATTTCAGATCAGATGTCTAGGAAAGGCTTCTCGGAGGCAGCCGCATGGGAGTAGAGATCTGAATGAATGAGCACAAGAACCTTGCAAATATCCAAAGAAAGGAATTCCAGGTGACAGAGATAGCACGTGAAAAGGCCCCAGGGTCCAGTGAACAAACGTGTGAATGCAGAACATGCAGCCAAGAGAAGGAAGTATTTCAAAGAGGTGTGAGGGGTCATGTGTGGATGCTGCCATGGTTGGGCCCACTGATCGTGGGTCACTGGAGACCTCCACCAGAACAGTCCAGTGGCATGGTTTGAGTAGAAACCTGACTAGTGTAGGGAGAGGAGAGACTGGAAGGAGAGAAGGCATGAAGAGCTGATGGAGCAGTTTTATGTAACGGGGAGCAGAGAAACGGGGAGGGGGGGCAGTGAAAGAGATGAAGAGTCTCAATGAGGGCATTGCATGCTGGGACATGACTCCCCTAATACCCTCCTCCAGCCCTACAGGTCTTTCCAGTGAGTGTCCACCCCACCGCCTGTCCATCAGCCATCGCAGGATCCAAGGTCCAGGGACCAGTGCATTGAGAAAACCTACCAGTAACTGCCCTAAGGAACCCTGGCTCCTGTCTGCATGGAGATTCCATGGAGAAGACTCCAGCCTTGGCTCATGCACATGCCAAATGCGGAAGCAATCAGGGCGAGTGACCATGACATTCCTCCTGGGAGGTCTTCCTAGGGAATCAGATGCTCTGACACCTCCCATCTCCAGCCACACGTTCCATCACCTGAAGCATTCACCGAGCTCCCGCCCAAGTCTGCGCTTCCCTCCTTCCCCATGAGAGGGGAGGTGTTGAACCTGCCGCTCTAACTGCTGTGCTGCTGTCATTCCCCAGGTGTGCCGTGTGCTGTGGCAGCACAGGTAAACAGGAGGTGAGCATTTCAGAGGCGGGAACATTTGAGTTGGGCCTTATGGGATGCATAGGAGTTGGTCAAGTAGAACCGGCATTCCAGGCAGAGGGAAGAGCACATGCAAAAGCTCAGAGGCAGGTGGACCAGCAGGGTTGGGAAATGAGACAGTGTGTGGAGCCCAATTATAAAGGGATTTGGACGCCTTCCTGAGGAGCTGACATGACATGACACAGAGCTGGGTCCTGCCACCCTCACTTTAAGGGCCCATGTGCTGTGCGGAGTCCAATATCTTACCTGAAGAATCCGCAGATGCCCAGGCGGTACTGAATGATCACCACCACCACGTTTTCATGGGCAGAGAGGGGCAGCCCGTCATAGGTTGATGCCCCGCCCGCCACCAAACTTCCTCCATGGATCCACACCATCACCTGGACAGGGAGGAAGCAACCACACAGGTCACAGATTGGAGCAGAGCTGGGAAGGACCTCCAAGGGTTGTCTGGTTGATCAGGACTGAAGGAGGCTGTTCTCTGAAGCTCATCAGCCCCCAGCAAAGGTGAGGCAGGCAATTGCTCTCCTCCCCACTCCCCCAGCCAGGGCCAGGCCACCCCCCACCCATGCACCTGGCTGCCTCTGCCTGTCTCTCCAGCCCCAGTGCTGCCTGCTCCCAAGGCTCTTCATGCTGAGAACAGCATCACGGGAACGGCCGAGGCCAACGGGGTCATCTTCCCCCAACACTCCCATCATCCTCATGCCTGGGCCCCTCACTGTGCTCACCACACTCTGCCTGGGCAGCCCTTGAATTTCAGCGTCATTAGTCACCTCTGTGCGGTGAATTAAAGTCCTCTCATGTGTGTGAGTGACTATCTCAAGAAGCATCCATGCCCCCAGTGGTATCTCTTGCTCACATCCCTCCCTCTGCACCCCAGGGACTGCCCCCAGCAGACCCACCCCCACCTTCAGGCTGCCCTTCTCTGGGCCTCTACCTATTGAGGAAATGCTGACTCACTGGGACACTGCCCTAGCCAAAGACAATTAGGAAGGGAAATTAGCCAAGAACATCTCAGATATTTAGGCAAAGGACAAGAACAAAGGACACTGCTTCTTGGACTGCCCCGACTCTGCCTCCACACCTCTGTGCCACCCTGGGACACTGGTCAGAGCAGCATCTTTGCGGCTGACAAACACCACCCTTTGGCTCGATTTTTCAGAGAACCCTTGCCCTGGTACTGCCTACCGGACTTGGTGGCCTTGCCTTCCTGGTTTCTTTGTCTGTAAAAGGAGGGTTGGGGTGTTGCCTTCTCGGTGAGGTTCCTTCAAGCTCTAACTTGACTGGAAAGCATGCCTTAGCTTCTCTGGCAATCAGATTCCTAACCTTGCAACTATCAGTAGTCACACTTCTCCCTCTGTTCGCATGAGAGAACATGGAAAGAAGTGACGATAGGTTACAGATGTAAAGCAAAGTCCCCGGAGGCACCATGACTATCGCTGGGGGAAACTGAGGGATGGAAAACATGTGTTTCTTGGGGTCACATGGCCTGGCCAGGGAGAGCAAAGGAAGCCCAGGGCCCCTGAAATAACCATGGCTGGGATACTCCCCCCGACGCTGCCTTCCTCCTCCCCAGTCCACACCAGGAGATCGCTCCTATATGGAATGCACACCTTACCGGCAGCCTGCTCTTCCTGCTCAAGTCTGCGGGAGTGTAGATGTTTAGGTAAAGGCAGTCTTCAGAGAACTTGAGAGGAATGTTCTCCTTTCTGTTGGTAAAGAGCTTGGAGAGCGCCTGGGCCGACATGGCATCTTGGGAGCACCTTGGGGAGGTGTGTGGAGGGGGAGAGAGATATATTCAGGTTCAGCTGGAGCTGCGCACAGAGCCGTGGCCTGGGAGCTCTGTGCCTATGCAAAGCTGCTCTTACCAGAGAGAAGACGTTGAGTGGGTAGGAAGCCATGAGCGGGGGCCCTGGGGCTCACTAAAGCCTCCCAGCATCATGTATAGCGAGAAGGTCTGGCTCCTCTCATCGTCCTGGCAATTTCGGATGCACCTGGTCATGGACAGGAGTCTGCCTAGCTACTGCCCACCTGGGCCATGGTCGCCCTGCATACCCTGGACGCAGCCCAGCTCTGTACTGGGCTTCCGTGGAGGGTGCAGTGGAGCCATGCAACTCCACTAAGTAACCCAGGTGGTCGAGTCCACAGGAAACTCCCATTTTTTTCAAAAGCACTTAGTATCCTATCTATACTAATAAAAGGGTAATATGCTAATTAGACCAAATAGAATGGACATCGACAAAGCTGCAGTGGCTGCGAGGGCTGAGGAGGGCCAGAGGCTGGCAGTGGTTGAGGGGCACCCCTCCCCAGTGCACAAATTTTTGTGCACCAGACCTCTAGTTCAAACATATTACATAATGTATGTATTAATTTGCATATTGTTATCATCTCTCTCTCCCAGCTGGAACACAAGCTCCATGAAGGTAGGAATATCTGTTTCCTTCACTAATGGAGTCCAGGAGCCTAGAATATGCCTTGCACACAGAGGTGCTCAATAAATACTTGTTGGATAAAAGGCTCTAGTATGCTATGGGAGTTCTGGAATTTGTTGTTGTTGTTTATAAATATATTTTAATTGATTTTAGAGAGGAGGGAAGAGGGAGAGAGAGATAGAAACATCAAGGATGAGAGAGAATCATGGATTGGGTGCTTCCTGCACACCCCATACTGGGGATCCAGCCAGCAATTTGGGTGTGTGCCCTGACCGGGAATCAAACCGTGACTTCCTGGTTCATAGGTTGATGCTCCACCACTGAGCACCACTGGCTGGGCTGGAATGTTTTTAAGGATCTACCTTATCTTAAGGATCCAGAACAATGGAGAAGGCACTCAGAAGCGTGCCTTGGCGCTTGCCCACATCCCTTTGAGGCAAACGTTCCACTAAAAGATGCCAACACTTACATAGGAGGGTAGGAGGTGGTGTTCTTCACGAAGGACCACGGCTCTGCAGGCTGCGGAGGAGCAAACCTCAGGGGTCCGAGCGGCGGCTTGGCAAAGGGGACTCCCAGGAAAACGGCCACGGGCTGTGCAAAGCCTTCTAGGCTGACATACTCCCCCAGGACCTGGCCCTGCACGGTGTCCACCACAGGTGGTGAAGGTGGGTGCCCTGTGGGCGTGGAGAGGAAATGAGGACACACCCGCGGTGAGAGGTGGGAACTGGACTCCAGGTGGGTCTTGCCCCAGGTGACCCTGAAAGAGTCCCCTCAACTCCTAGGCCTCCATTTCTTCTTACATCAAAAAGAGAGGAGGTGAACCGGCCTTCCTAACTCATAGGGTCCTAAGGAGCCCGTGGGAATTGGAGGAATCACAGCATCAAGTACAACATCAATGCAAGGAGAGCTGCTGGGTGCAGACAAGACATATGGTTTCCATGCTTAGGAGCCTCTGGAAAACATTTTCCATTGAGGTGCTGGTGCTGAGCTACAGGAGGAAAGGGGGAGCAAGAGGCAGCCCCTCTTCTTAGCAGCCTGGACCTTGCAGGGGGAATGAGCCACATGCACACTGGACCCTACTGCTGGGAAGGAAGAAGGAAGGGGTGGGTGTCATGAGGGAGGTATCTGTTAGGTGTTACAGGAACAGAATAGGGAGCCAGGCCTTCTGATTGGTGGCCTCATGGAGGTGGTGCCCTTGGTGCTAGGACTTGTGGGGAAGACTGAACAAGGGAACATGGAATGGGGCGGGTGAGGTTGGGGTGTGGGGGAGAGACACCACAAGGCAAGACCTGCCCAAAGAGAGAATGACTCATTGGGCCAGAGCGATCTAAGGAGAGTGGAAAATTATCCCGGAATGAGAAGCTTCATGTCTGAAAGGGCCTCGTGTGCCTGGCTAGGGGTCTGGGCTTTACACAGTGGGTACATGAGCAGAGCAGCCATGAATATTCTGGAGAACGAGAGAGCAGCACGGTGGGCGTGACGAGGTTCTGGTGGTTCTGAGCAGGGTCACCGAGGGGGGAGAGAGTCCTTCCTCACTGGGCTGAATTCACCTCCTGCAGCCTCCTTATCAGCCCTGGTTCTACCTGCCATGGACCATCCTCAACTCGCAGCCAGGATGGGCCCTTCCTCCCATCTCCTCTTGCCCATCCCCGCAGCTCCAGTGCGTTCAAACATTCCCCTTCGGAAATGGTTCCTAGCCTCTCAGCCTCCAATGGCTCCCCTGCAGGTCCTGACAGAAGGCCAACATCTCGCTCAAAGTGTGTGGCCAGAACAACAGCAGCAACAACAAAAAGAGTAAATCAAATCCGGACTTAGAAAACTCCCCAGTGACACTGGAGACACTGTTATGCAAAGGAATGTTACAAAACAGCACCCAAGGCTCTGGTCATGAATAGCCAATCGCATATTAATGGGCCGTTTAGGTTGTTCTCCTTTGTTGTGGTGGCTAATGATTACAATGAGCATGGAGAGGGACTTCCTTGGAAGCGTGAGCCTCAAGCTATCAAGGAGTGGTGTCACTGCAGGTGATGGTTTTTCTATGCAGTTTCCAAGTTTTCTGCACTGAGCATAGATTCCATTGTATAATTAGAAGGATTTTTACGAATGAATACAGTGATGTCTATATGGAATGCTGCAGAAGGGCGTGGCCCCTGATCAGATGTGGGCGACACTGAAGGGAAAGAAGCTGAAAGAGCTGCCCCAGACCCCGAGTTCCGTTTCAGACAGGTGCAGGGGAGAAGTCAATGAACTACTGGGTGAGAAGACACCACAGGAAGTGAGCCCTTCAAGACCGGAAGAGGCCAGGTGAGCAGCCCGAGTAGAGTCATCTCCCTGAAGGTGAAGGTGCAAACCACGGATGTGTGTGACGTCACTGAGGAGGCCAGTGGGAGAGAGAAGAGAAAAAGCTGCAGAGAACGCACAGGGGAAATTGTGGCTGAGGCTGAGTGGAGGGAGGCGGGCACCCTGGTGTGGGCAGGGTGGAGGTGAGCAGTGTGGAGGCCACGGGAAAACGGGTGCCACGCGGGCTGAGTGCTTCAAAGAGGGGAAGGAGGGTGACGTCTGAGAAGAAACCAGACTTGATAAGAGCCTGGCCTTTAAGAAGTCAATGATAACCTTCAAGAGACATGAAGTGCCCAGCAGTCCAATTGGCCAGGGTGAAAAAGAGGGTGACTGGTTTGGGAGACCCATGCAGTAATGGTAACAGCGGCAGTTCCCACGTATATTGTAGGTCATGTTTACATGCTGGGCATTTCCTGTGTATCAGATGGGCATCCCGGTCCATTTAATCTTCCCCAGAATGTAGCCCACGCATGTCAACCTCATGACCGGTGTCCTGCGAGTTGGACATGCTTGATGTAGCCCTCAGGACAACTGGTCAGCATCCAGCAGTCTTAGGAACAAGGTCCTGGTTCAATTGACTACTGATTCAATTTATTTAATCCTAACCTGACAACATGTTTGGAGAAAGGAAGGGAGGCAGGGAGGGAGGAAAGAAGGGAAACATCAATGTGAGAAACATCAATCTGTTGCCTCCTATACACGCCCTGACCTGGTATTAAACCCACAACCCAGGTATGTGCCCTGACTGGGTATCAAACCTCAACCTTTCAGTGCACAGGACGATACTCAACGGACTGAGCCGCCCCAGTGGGGCTCAATGGATTATTTAGACCGAGTTTTCAATCAAACGGAACACAATATCTTGGCCTCAGTTATGTTTTAGCTCCAGACCCAGGAAAGCGAAACGATCCCATAGAACAAATCCTCACCATGTCTTTTATTTTCTGTTCTGAGACATTGACTGACATCCCAGGTATGGCTGACTCTGGAGGGACTGCCCCTGCCCCTCTCAGAGTGAACCAATTCCTACAGATAGTCATCAAATTGCCCTTCTAGCATGCCAGAGTCTGTACCCCTGCCTCCCCCTCCCTCAATAGCTTCTCAGGCTACCACGCCACAGCCACTATTTTCCTGCCCTAATTACTTCAGGGCCAGATCCCTGCCAACCTGGCAACTGCCACTGAAACTGGCTATTTACATAGCTTGCCCTGACCTGCAACCACCACCAAGACTCTTGCCACACTCCCTCCCTCCTCCGTCTCCTGTCCTTCTCGCTGTTTACCTTGTGGCAATCATGGTGGTGGCCCCCTCTGCCTCTTGGAAACTGAGAGTAACAACCTATTTTCTCAATGAAGTGGCTCCTGATCTGCAGGCCCTCCAGCAGTTTCTATTAAAACAGGACACTTTAAAACAACCCCTTCATTAAAGGATTCTTCCGTGGCACTTCCTTCAACCCCAAAGAAACAACCCATTTCATCCTCAGGAGAACCCCTCTTCCTCCCCCCACCCCCGCCCCCAGGGAGGTGTACCATCATCACACATTTAAGAGAAGGATGTGCCCTGACTAAGGACACACACGCCCGTGGAGTCGATGTTAATATGCTGCTAAGCCGCTCTCCACGATTTGGCCACATGTGGACCAATAAGCGGGAAAATAGATGAGCACCTGCAGGTCCTCGTGCACAGGGGCGAGGTGAGCGGTGGTCCGTCTCCACGGTCCCTCACCCCTGGGTCTGCTGCAGACTCGGGGATGCACTCCCATCACACTGTTTCGGAACCACACCCATCACAGTTTTGCCCAGTACACAGCTCCCCACCTCGCACCAGACACGGATTTCCAAATGTGCCCCCCTCCCCCCCTATTTGTATTTCAGAAGGACTCACCCCACGCTGTGCAAGCAGTCAGGGAGCTCAGGACCAGAGCCAAGCACCGCATCGTGGGAGGACAGCAGCTCCTGGGCCACAGGTCTCCTCTCCTTGCAAGTGCCTCTGCCTCCATGGGCTGTGGGCCCGCCCCTCAGCTACCTGTCAGCAGCTCCCGCCCCACTGCTGCCCTATCACCTAATCAGGATGCAACACAGAAGCTCCTGTTCTCCTAAAGACTTACTTAGGGCACAGCCAGGGCCTCTAGGCCACGCCCACCCAGAGTTGACCCTCTTTCCCCTAAACACCCTGGGCACAGCTCTCAGGTTACCTGATTGTCAAAAAACTTGTTACATTAGGGTTTCTCATTGGACACTTCAACCTGAGCGGCAGTGAGCTCCTCAAGACAGCAGACAAGGGGAGGCGGTGGTCTGGGGGTCCTCCCAACAAGGCTGCAAACTTTGTGAGCAACTCTCAGCCCCACAGCTGCTCACCTGGGGAATTTAGGACAAATCTCTTAGATTCCCATTTGGTGTGTGTGTTGGGGGTTGGGGAGCGGGGAGGAGGTGGTGGTCAGTCCCCAGAGGTAACTGCTTCTATAAAGATTGCAGTTTGGCTCAGTGGATAGAGGGTCAGCCTGAAGACTGAAGGGTCCCGGGTTTGATTCTGGTCAAGGGCATGTACCTCCGGTTGCAGGCTCCTCCCTGGTCCAGACCCTGGTTGGGTTCAGAGGTAGGGGGCAACCAATCGGTGTGTTTCTCTCACGTCAATATTTCTCTCTGTCTCTCCCTCTCTCTTCCACTCTCTTTAAATATCAACAGAAAAATATCCTCGGGTGAGGATAAAAAAAATTAAAAAGAAAAAAAAAAGATTGCCCTGGGGTGGGGTTCCTTAATTTATCAGGGGAAAAACACGGGTCATGAAGCGCACCCGGGTAAAGAGCACCCATATCTCTACCCACATGGGACAATCTGGGTTGTCCTCTAAGCAGAGGCTATTTCTAATCACGACACCACACACACACACACACACACACACACACACACACACACACACACACAAGCACGGGCCTTTGCAACCTGGGAACACCGCCTGGCTGCTAGCCTCTGAAGACTGTAGGGTGCTGTATCAGCATCTTCAGAGCCCCAGGGTGAATTATTCTTCTGGTCCCACTGTTCAGCCACACCAGGGACACCAACCCGTTCTGCAAGGGCAGCCGCCTCCAAACCTCGCCCCGTTCCCGCCTGGCTCAGAGTCCTCTGCAGAAGGGATGGGTGAGGCTGGAGTCTGAAGCCAGACCTCAGCGTGGCTCCCATGCATAAGCCCCCTGCCTCACGTGAACGAGATGCAGTGTTTCTTGTGTCAGTGGGAGGCGGCTGGGAACACAGCTTTCCCTTGGGGAACTCCCTCAGGTTTGCCGTGTGGAAATGGATTATCCGGAGAGTAAAATCCTAGGAATTGACCTTAACTCCTAAGCTGCTGGACAATCTTAGGAGAGAAGACACCCCCAGGGGCTCCAAATGAGCCTCCCAACCCATCTATGTCCATCAATTTACTCAACAGATATATACCGAGCATGCAAGCAAGCAAGCACTGGACAAGTGTGAGCCCATGAGCTACTGTGCCCTTCATTTGGCTTTGTCCTTCACTTGGCTTTGCCCTCTCATCATGGCATGAATCGGCACAGGCTTTGTGGTGGAGAACAGGGCACAGGCAGACCAGGGGTTGGGGGGCCCACTGGGTGACACTGGGGGTCCCTTTCTGGAGAAAGAGAGGCTCATGTACCATCCCCTCCAAACCAAAATTCTGTGGATCTAGAATTCTGTGACATTTTCCAGTGGAGCCTAGAAGATAGGCAATGTTTCTGGAACCTCAGTTATTTTCATATTAACATTCCGTTTCTGCCATGTCAGCTCACCATCTGTACTATTGCTAGCAATTTCCCTCCAGTGTCTTTTACTTTAAACACTCATTCAACACGAAAATGTTACATCATGGCCAGACGTGGAAGACCTGGATCACTTGCCACAAATAAAGGTGAGCATGGAAGGTGTGTCACTGCATTTTAAAAAAGTAAAATGATGGCAAACATAAGAAGAGAATAATAAGTAATAACACCGCTAACTGATTTACAAAAGTGCAGACCCGAATAAGTCACCCAATGGGAAAAGTGGACGGTGGGCGGTCAGTAACATCAGGGCAGGGACACCTTGTCCACCACCATGACCACCAGTTTGGGGACCAGGCACCAGCCTGATCAAGGGTCACCCTTTCTGCAGCCAATTCACTGAGCCTCAGGGAACCAGATAAGGCTTTTGAACCCATGCCCAGTGTGGGAAGAAAGGATAGCTTCGCACTTAAGGACTCAGGCTCTGGAGCCAGACTGCCCAGGTTCATGTCCCAGCTCTGTCTCCAGGGCCCGAGCTTCACAGGCATGACACCCAGCAGGCACACAGGGACCCTCTCACTCAGAGGGGCTCTTCCGTTGCCTGTCACCATCTTAATATATTTTACAATAAGGGTGTTCTTTTGTGGTTTTATTTTTGCACAACAAATTATGTAGCTGGTCTTATCTATCATTAGCTGAATTTTCTTGGGCCTCGGGTTGCTCTGAAGATTCTTTGAATATGAAAATTTATTATGAAGACACAATCTCAGTTACTATATTATTACAGCATTTAAAGGTATAATCGCCAGACTACCAAAGGCTGCCATCACCTCCACCTTGTGATGAGCCACCGACCGGCCATCTGTCAGTCCATCCACCTAGTCCCACTGCCAATCACTGGCTGGGGGACCATGAAAGTGAACCTGACCTCGGTCCTGACCCTGAGAAGCCCATGGTCTAAGAGCCAAGCCTCTGGTCACTGGCTAACATACCTTCCTTCCCATTCCTGGTGCCAGTGTACAGGTGAGCACAGGTGAGCTGGCAGCCACAAGGACTGAATTGCTACAGCCACCAGTATCTGAAAACAGACTCCAGTTCCTGCTGGTACACTCGGCTGTGCCAGCTGTGTGACCTTGGAAGGGCATTCCTCCCACTGAGCCCAATTTCATGAAGATAAACACCCTCCCTGCCCTAGGCAGTTTGGCTCAGTGGATAGAACATGGGCCCATAGACTGAAGAGTCCCGGGTTTGATTCCCATCAAGGGCACATATCTCTGTTGCAGGCTTGATCCCCGGCCCTGGTCAGGGCACGTGTGGGAGGCAACCAATTGATATGTCACTTTCACATCAGTGTTTCTCCCTCTCCCCTCTCCCTTCCATTCTCTCAAAAAAAAAAATCAATGGAAAAATATCCTTGGGTGAGGACTAACAAAATAACCACCTCCCTGCTCCTGGCTTGTCAGAAGACAGAGAGGAGACGTGGGCTGTGCACAGGTTGGGTCTGTCACTGGGGGCTGTGTGCGATGGCTACCACCAGATGGAGGGTCCTCGAAGGGCGTCCCCTCTCCATGCCTCTGCTCAAAGCCTCGGGCCTCTCCCGGCTCCCGGAATGAGGGGCAATGTATGTCTGAAATAACTGGTTTCAATCCCTGGAGCTTGGGGAGCGTGGAAAGCAGCTGTAGGCAGGGGCAGAGGAACAGGTGGTAGGGTGTGGTCAAGAGGACAGTGCCCTTCCCGCACGGAGGGGGTCCCTCTGGGGATGGCCAGGCAATGCGGTAGAAAGAACCCCATCTTAGGGGAAGGAGGCCTCAGTTCGGCTCCAGGAGTTGAGACAATGACTCTGGGAGACTGGGAGCCAGGTTCTTGCCCTCTCTGGGCTCCCTGTGTCCCCATGTAGAGGTGGTCAAGTGGCCACCTTGCTGCTCTTCTAGCTTGAGTTCAGTAGGAGATACTGCCAATGCTTGGCTCATGTCCCCTCTGTGCTCACTGCCCCCACCTTCCCCCCACTACACACACACACACACACACACACACACACACACACACTCTTGGCTATACTCTACGGGCACCTGTGACTCTGCCTGAGGGCTTTCTCCATGGAGCAGAGCAGAGAAGCCCCTGATGAGTGATAGTGTGACTGTCCCAACCGTCCCCCAGGAGGATGGGGTAGACTCCAACCCAAGACACAGACACTGACTTGGTCACCGAAAGAACATTATTTCCAAAATTCAGGCTACAGGCGTAGAAGCTCCCCCTTTGTGGTCTCTGCCCACTCTCACCAGACACTAAGGTACCTTTTTGGCCATAAACACCTTCTGTAGAATTGCACCTAAGCTCCCCCAGATCGTGGAGGCTGGATGGGCCTCTCCTTCACAGCTCAATATGCTCTGTTTGTGGTGACGTCCTGGCTGTGTCCTGGGCAAGGAGCTTGGTGAAGAACGCCACTTCCTCATCTTTCAGCTTCTGGGCTGCCTGGGTGGGTATGCCAATCTGCAGGTACCCTTCCTTCTGGTCATACACGGGCCAATGGGGCAGCCCCTCCCCGTTGGGGTTCCTGGAAACAGAAAAAACATCAAATAGAAAAGCCCCAAGGTACTGTATGGTCCCAACAACTCCCAGAGATTTGCAGGGACCCCCCGCCCCCACCACCCGCCCACAGCTTCCTCTCTCCCTAAAGACTCAGACGCCTCCAGAGGCAGGGACCTCCCCATCTCCTGGGAAGCCGGTCCCTTTGAGAGCTCTCATGTCACAAGTCTCAGGGCCAGGAGTTTGACCATCAGTGTCAGAAGCTACCCCTCCCACCAGATACGCCCTGCACTCCCCAGCCCTGCCTGGCTGCTCACCCATTCCGAGCGAAGTTGGCCCAGAATTTCATCACCATCTTGCTGAGTTTGATCTCCTCTTCGGAGGCGCCGTCTGGAGGGAAGAGGAGGAAAAGTCTTTGCTACTCCACGTGTGGTCGTGGGCCGGCAGCAGCCACACCACTTGAGTGCTTGTTGGAAATTCAGAGTCTGAGCCCCGACTCCACACCCACAGCGGTGAGAGCTGTGTTTTAAGAGGACACTGGGTCGTCTGTGTGCACTGGACGCTGGGGCGGTACTGATGGAGGCCTCAGCCCAGGGCTGCAGTCACACAGAGGCCTTGCTGCTCTCTGCCACCCCACCCCCCCTCCCTCTTCAGAGTGGAAAGGCCACGCCCAGGGGATCCCCTACAGCCACCCCAGCTCCCAGGATTGTCCTTCTGGGGTGTGTTTTCAATCTCAGCCACCGCTCACATTTTCATTGGTTCTGAAAAATAACAGAATTGCAATGACCCTAAGCAGTCATCCGGTCAGGATATGGCACTGGTGTGTCCCATACAGGCCTGAGGTGGGTCACACGCAAGTCGTCCATCTCTGCTGATAGTTACGGTATTAAAGACATTTAGGAATATGATCTTTTAGAGAAAGGTTAACACCAATTCTAGCCTTACTCTGACACTCTGATAGACCCTTGTGAGTGCGACCTGACTGGGGACATTCTAGCCCATGAGCAGGCCCTGTCTTACTGATGCCCACTGTGCACGGCAGAGCAAGAGAGAGGGGACCTTTGTCGTTCAACCTGTCATGGTGAATTCGGGAAATGAAGTCTCAGAGAAAAGGAGAAACCTGCCCAAGGCCACCAAACCGAGCCCTGACCCCAGACCCCCCTACCTCCAAGGGCCATCACCTTTTAAAAATGGAGCCCCGAAGACTGAGAAGATTTCATCCCCGTGGTCCCCTATCACCGTCTTGGGCTTCGTGTCTGCCAAGAAGCTTGGGCGATACCGAAACTCATACATGTAGGTGGGGGCGCCGGCATCTGAGAAGACATGATTGACACACGTTCATTTTACCCGTTCCACACCTGCATGGTGTCTAGGGTTCAGGGGGCCCAAGCACCCAGGGAATCAGTAGCACACCTGGGTCCTGAGCACAAAACAACAACAACATGAACAGCAGCGGCCCCTGTGAGTGCCAGCGGTGTACTGGACAGTGTCCCACACGTGAGGGATCCGCATCATGGACAACTGAGATTCTGCAAAGGCTCCTGGCTTGCAGACTAGGTGAAGGGGGACCAGTAGAACAGGAAGGACCCAGAAGGAACACCTCCTCTCTAGGTGAGCTCACCCATCGCTGACCTCACACCCCACCCACACAGCTCTGGGTCAATGCCATAAGTCCCAGGGTAGACCCAACACACACAGGGATGGACAAGAGCTGACCACAGACATGGAATTCTCCAGAACACCTGCCCCCACATCTGTCACTGCTCACCCCTTTGGGCTTTGCTGGTTACAGACAACACTCCTGATCCTATGCTTGGTTTCAATCCTCCCCCGGCTCCACTGGCTTTGAACTTGGAAATCTTCCAAGTCACATCTCCAAGATTAGCCATCCAGCTCCACAGACCCCATCATCCAGGTGAGGAGTGCCTGTGGCAGATGCTGTCGGTGCCTCGCCGTATCCCTACTTCTGGGCTTGCCAGTCCGGCTTCACCTCCAGCGTCTGGAGCTCTTGGCCTGAGGTCTTCAGCCAGCAGAGACCACTCTGCCCCTAAGTCCAGCAGGCCAGAGCCCTAGGGAAGGAGCCACCCCTTGGGAACAGCCTTTAACCAACAACTCATGCAGTTGGAGGCTAAGTACCCCAGCTCCCTCGTCGCTCAGGATGACCCTGAGACACGTCTTCTGCTGGGCCCCAGAGCACCGGCTCCAGGTGCCCACGGGGCACACGTGCTGGACCGTGCAGCAAGCCTGGCTCCCTCTCCTTCCCACGCCACTTCTCCACTCCTCTCCTGGTGTCCCTGGGGTCACCTCCAAATAAACTAGCGGCATTTGGATCCTTTTCTCAGCGTCCACTTCTGGCAGAAACCAAAACAGGACAGCGCCCCAGCCCAGGCCACATGGGACCAGCCTCGGAGACCTGTCTATGCTGAGGGGTGGGCAGGAGAGACAGTGAAGTGGGTGGGGTTGGTGTCCCTTCCTGTCCAGTCTCTGGGACTCACCTCTGTGGCCACGCGCCACAGTCACAGCTGGGACACCAAATACCACATCTCCCAGCAAATCCAAGAACCGGTCTTTCTTTTTGACAGGGTCGTCTGTCCCTCCTAAATACTTCTCAATGACCGCTGGGATCAGTGCCTCAGGGATGTTCTGAAATGGGACCAAGAGTGAAAGGGGCTGCCACCCCGGTTGAGCGACATGGCGTCTCCAGCAGTGAGCACGGCTGTCAAACCCTCCCTCCCCAAGTGGCAACGTGGGAAGAAAACCCTCTGGCCCCAGTCTTCATTCTGCCATTTAATTGCTCAGTGACCTGGGCCAATCCCCTGTCCCTCCAAGGGTCTCATCCCATCCCGGGAATTCCCTAGACCCTTACAGTGAAGGAGAAGGACTGCCATAAGAGTGACGAGGCCGTCTTCTCGTCCAGCTTGCCTTCAGAGATCGGGTAACCCATCATCTGTTAAAACACAGGTTAGCAGTCGTGACTCGTTTTGGTACTAACAGGAAGAACCAAACTGACCAAACAACCAAACCAATGCAGGCTGGGAGACAGCTTGTCATGTCTTGACAGACAAGGACTCTGATGAACTGGGCAAAACCAATGAATGAAAGGGACTTATATCCAGATACTCAAGGAGAGTGAAGAAGATGAAGTAAATGTTAAAAGAAGCCGATTTAGGCCTCTGCAATGTAATGGAAGCTAGTGTTGAAGGACAGAGCCCTGGGGGATGACACAAACCTCACAAATACCCCGCACATCTAAGATGACCCAGGAAGCCCCCATCGTGTCATCATGGCTTCATTCCTTCGTCATAATCTTTGAAACCGGGCTCAGGTGAGAAGTGTACAACAGCTCTGCACATAACCATCCCATCCAAACCTCTGCTCTAAGAGCCTTGACCAAACTCTAACACTGCTCCCAGCAGCGTAGGCTGGGTCCCTGGGTGACTGATCCCAGACCCCTGAGAAGGCTCTGTGCGGCCAGGAGAAGGCACTGTTTGTTCCAGCCAAAGCCTGTCTCTGCCCTTAGAACTGTACATCTACCACCCAAGCTGTCGCTCAAGGACTTGGGAGCCGTCCCTTTGAAACACAGACATGCAGGGGATAACTCTGCTCTCTCCCGGTCCCTAACTTCAGTGGGCACCTCGCTGCAACTGACACCCCTGCCTGCTGACATACACACAGGAGAGGTGTGCTTCTCCTCCAGATAAGTGCCACTTCACAAATCCAGGGGCCTGGTCTCATGGCCACCTTCCCAACCCCTCTGCACAGCAGCTTTTACACGGCTCCAGTCTTGTGCTTCAGCGTTTGAGTGGAGTTCACACTGGATCTTACCCCTGCTGCAGTAATATAACGGAATGAAACCTGTTCCTACCACTTTCACTAGTATCCGGCTTTATCTCTGACAGAAGGGAAAGCCCTTCCTAACATTTAGAAGTCAATTTTACCACAAGAGGAAGGAAGCTCCACTGATTCCTTCTAATTTGATGACAAAGTGCATGTCTGGGAATTTATGGAGACACTGGAAAGCATGGAGCCCAGGGGGAGAGGCTGCAGGGCCTCAGGCCTTACTCCTGAGCTCCCCTCCTTCCCAGGGCTCAGTTTCTCCATATGCACAATAATTCTCTCTACCAGCACTGGTATTCCAAGTTTCTTAGAATAGAGACAATCAAGTTTGGGGGAGGGGGCCCCAGAGCTTCACCACCCAGGTGTCTGTTGGGCCATCCCAGGAAAGGTTTCCATGGAAATGTCAACTTGTGCATAGGGAACAGTTGCCCTGGACCCAGAAGGGAAGGGTGGTCTGGAGAAGGAAGAGATCCTGCGACCAGAGATGGGAGGCCGGTGGGATGGGCGTGGAGGCGAGTCTCAGAGGCCCACGCAGGCTTACCATTGGAATCATCCATCCGAACTCTTGCTGGTTGATTCCGATGATGCACGGAACGGAGTTGAGCTGCTTTTCAGCCAGAAGCTCTTCAGGCATCTTCGGCAGCAGCACTCCATCAACCACAGAACACATTACGGGCTGGCCCTGGGAAGAGGACATAACAGTGTCCATGCTGCCCTCCCCGCTCACACCCACGTCCTTCTCTCAGCTCGTCTGAGCACGGCCAGCACCACACACCTGTGTGCCTGTGGGCCGTGGCACAGAGCTCAGGGTCTAACAAAGCAGCTAAGTCTGTGACTCCAGGGGATTAGCAGTGGGCAGGTGATGGGGGGGATCTCCCTCAAATTGAAATATGTAAAAATATTGTGTTAATATTTGTGTATTATATAAAACTTTCAGCTTGAACTTTATGTCTATCTATATGTACCTCTCTCATGACAGTCAATTCTCATTATTCGCGGTGGTTACGCTCCGTAAAGTCACTGTGGACTCTGAGTTAGTGAACCCTGAGCCACGGCTCCCAAATCCCACTGTGTACACTCACACCGCCAGCAAACCCACCCCCAGTTCCCAGTTTCTTTTCTCCGGAACACTGCCATCATCAAACACACTCCATATTTTAGTTGTTTACTGTACTCTCTCCTCACTCCTAGAAGGCCAGGGGTTGTTTCTCCTTTCTTTGCCTGTGTCACTGGTCTATCCCTCCACCACATCCACCCACACCCACCCCCCGCTCAAAACTCAGGCCCCGGCACGTAGTACTCGGTGCTAATGAAATCTTTGCTGAATGACTGAATGCATTTCATTCAATCCTCAAGACACCTTCTAGGGCTGTGGTTCTCAACCTTCCTAATGCCGCAACTCTTTAATACAGTTCCTCATGTTGTGGTGACCCCTAACCATAAAATTATTTTTATTGCTACTTTATCACTGTAATTTTGCTACTGTTAAGAATCATAATGTAAATATCTGTTATGCAGGATGTATTTTCATTGTTAAAAATTGAACATAATTAAAGCATAGTGATTAATCACAAAAACAATATGTAATTATATATGTCTTTTCCGATGGTCTTAGGTGACCCTTGCGAAAGGGTCGTTCGACCCCAAAGGGGTCGCGGCCCACAGGTTGAGAACCACTGTTCTAGGGTAAGTGCTACTGTCCCCAGAGAGAAAGCATAGTGGTTAGGACTGGGAGACGTTGCAGAGGTAAAGGCATGGGAGCCTGGTGGCCCTCTGGAAGGCAGGAAGAAAGGAGGAAGGGGAGGGGGAGGATGCTGTTGGAGTTTCCTGTGTGGCTGCGAGGAGTGTCCTCAGGCTGAGGCTCCTGGCTCCCTTCTTGGTGACCCTGCACATAGTGGCTAATCAGCCCTGCAGCCTTGCAGGAGATCTGGGCTCCTCTGTGCAGGCTCCTGAACCCCTGATGCAGTTACCTCCCTCTCCCCGAGGTGGGAGTTTCTAGTGCAACCTTCTCCCCCTGGGGCATTTTTGGGAGCAGGAAATAAAAACAAGAAAAACTCTAGAGTCCAGCCAGCCTGGCTCAGTGGTTGAGTGTTGACCTATGAACCAGGAGGTCACAGGTCGATTCTCAATCAGGGCACATGCCCGAGTTGCAGGCTCAGTCCCCAGTGTGGGGCATGCAGGAAGCAGCTGATCAATGACTGTCTCTCATCACTGATACTTTTATCTCTCTCTCCCTCTCCCTTCCTCTCCGAAATCAATAAAATTATATCTTTTTTAAAAACTACTAAAAAGAAAGAGAGAGAGAGAGAGAGAGAGAGAGAGAGAGAGAGAGAGAGAGAAAGGAAGGAAGGAAGGAAGGAAGGAAGGAAGGAAGGAAGGAAGGAAGGAAGGAAAAAAGGAAGAAAGAAAGGAAGAAAGAAAGAAAGAAAGAAAGAAAGAAAGAAAGAAAGAAAGAAAGAAAAGAAGGAAGGAAGGAAGGAAGGAAGGAAGGAAGAAAGAAAGAAAGAAAGAAAGAAAGAAAGGAAGGAAGGAAGGAAGGAAGGAAGGAAGGAAGGAAGGAAGGAAGAAAGAAAGAAAAGAAAGGGTGTAGACTGGGCCCAGGAGACACAGAGTTAGTGACGAAGAGCACTGGACCGGGAGTCATAGGAACAGGCTGTGGTCTGACATCTGGTCCTCCTGGCTGTGTTACCCAGGCAGGTCACTGCCCCTCTCTGGGCCTCAGCAATATAAACACAAGGAGTTACTATGCGTCCACAGGGAGAAGTCTTTCATTCATCTTCAACTGGAGCTTAAAGGTGTCAAGATTTGAAACTTGTGACCCAGAAACCAAGGGTCCTTACCTCTCGGGGGTCTCCATGTAAATCAAGACGCAAAAAATTCTGTGAAAACAAAGGCAGGGGATGTGGGTGAGAGGCTGCCTGGGAGAAAGGCCGGTCTTGGTCAGCTGCCGCCAAAGGTATCAGGGTCTCCCTCCCGGTGCCGCCCTGTCTGGCCAAGAGGAAGTGAGTAGGGCACTGGCTCCCCTGGGCATGAGCTCAGGGTCTAGCTGTGGGTGGGGGAGAGGAGCTCTGGGGAGGATTTCTGTTGTGTGTGCCTGCCCTGCCCTCCATCCATTTCTCCTTCTTGTTCCCCAGGCAACAACACCCGCTTTTTAAGGGGGCCTCCCTCATCCTCACTCCATGAGTCCAGACATGTATAGAAGACCCGGGTGCTCCACCTTCCTGACCACAGAGATTAGCTCATGGATTGGCACGGGGCCCATGTCAGGACAGTAGACATTACCCCAAACTCTTGCTAGAATTACTGGGAAAGGGGGCTTCTAAGCAGATCGGATATATGTCTAGACTAGAGTGTTGCCGTTGCCTTGAACCACCCCAGGGGACCAACCTGCCTGAGAGTAAACCAACACTAAGAGGCAAAAGTTGAGGGGTAGAGACAGATTCTCAATACTAGATGTGTGCCTGGGTCCAGCCATGCCTGAAGCCATCCACTCCTGAACTTTTCAGCCACCTAACGATTCTGTGACAACACATTCCTTTTTCTACTCAAGACACTTTGCAAAGAGTTTTCCCATCCTGCACCAGAAAGTCCTCACTCATATACCCTCACTGAAATTCCCGGATTGGAGAGAGTGCAGGTTGGGCTGAGGGACTCCCTAACCCCCATGCACGAATTTCATGGACCGGGCCTCTAGTAGTGTAATAACCCTCCAGCTTGGCCAAAATGTACTATGGTGCCATTCTTGTTTTCAGAGATATTTTTGAATATCCATCCGGTGGCTCGTCCCTCTCCCAGGCTGCAGCCTGGCTGGTCCCCACCCCATGGTTCTCTCTGTGTATGCTCACCACTATTGCGCTGGTTCATGCTACACTATAGCTAATAGGTCTGACTAGTAGGTAGAAACTAACCAGTAGAGAACCTTCATTATAGGCTGTAGTTCTACAGACCAGGTGTTTATGGTGTGTGCGTGTGTGTGTGTGTGTGCGTGTGCGTGTGCGTGTGCGTGTGTGTGTGTGTGTGTGTGTGTGTGTGTTGGGAGAGTGGATAAACATGGCAAGACTTCCACATGATCCCAGAAAGTCTCAGAAGGGTAACATGGGTTCTCTGAGTTTTCCCCAAGTGACCAGTCCTCCCCTTAGAACCTTACAAGCTGGGTCCTCTTGTGCCACATGGAATAAATGTGTCTCTTTCCAGGCATCAGGAAACAGCTGTGTTTTAATTCCTTCAAAACACTGGTCACCTTTTTTGAGTCTGAGAAACCGGAACTCAAGCCCTAAGGCTACCCTGGGTTCAACTCACGGACGCAGAGTGGAATTCCGTGCAAGAGGCCTGCCCTGGGTGCCCAGGAATGTCTCCCGAAGCCCATAGGGTCCAAACAGCAAGTGGAGGGACTCAGGTTACTTTTGGGCTCACACTCACCCCATCTTTGAAAAAAAGGGAAGAGTTCCCATTGGCCCTAGATGCTGTATTCCCTGGGTGAATGTCCCACTGTAGCTTCCCTGTAATGACCCTTGCCATAGACACCCTTCAGTCCTCAAATGTCACCTTCTCTGTGAGTTATCCCTGCTGATTATAATGAATGATCCTCTTCTCTGTACTCCCACCACAATGGCAGATGGATGGATGGATGGATGGATGGATGGATGGATGGATGGATGATGGATGGATGAATGGATGGACTAATGGATGGATGGACTATGGATGGGTAAATGGATGGATTTGGTCAATAGATGGAATATGGGTGCATTGGATAGTTGAGTGGATAAATAGGTGATACCTGGTATATACATGACAAATGGATCATTGATTTTAGAGGGATGAATGGTGGATATAGATATATGGTGGCTAGATGATACATGAACAATTGATAATAGATTAATGAAGTTATGGATAGATTGATATTAGGATGAGAAAAGGATATTGATGAATTGGATATATTTGTAGAGGGATAGACAGATAATAAGATGATGAATGGATGATGGTTAGCCTAGGATCACAACTGAGGCAGGGTCTCAGAAATTCTAGAAACTTGGGCCATCACTGGGTCATAACTGATCATTTCTAAATTAACCAACCTTTCTGAAATCTTTGTTCTTGATACCCTCCTTCCAAATCAGGATGGTAGTTACCTCTAGTGTCTAATTTCTTTAAAAAAAATATCTCTGAAAACAAGAATGGCACCATAGTATAGTTTGACCGAGCTGGAGGATTATTGATCATTATGTCAGTTTTTGACATTGCTAACATTTCAGGTATCTACACTGATAAAAGACAAAGATGCTAATTGACCGTACCTTTGCCATGCCCACCAGCCAGTCAGAGCTACTATATGCAAATTAACCCAACCAAAATGGCGGCTGGCAGCTATGGGGCTGGAGCAAGCAGAAGGCTTGGTTGCCCTGGCAATGGAGGAAGCCAAGCTTCCTGCCTGCCAGAGCTGGCTGGGGCCTCCGCAAAAGGCAACAAAGTTTCAATCATAAAAGCTAAATAAATCCCAGATACCTGCTTCCAGCCAGCCTCCACTGGGAGCTTGGGTGGCTGGGGGCTGTGGCCAGCCTATAACAGCCATCAGCCCCTCACCCAGGCTGGCCAGGCACCCCAGCAGGAACCCCCACCCTGAAGGGGCAGTGGTCAGCCTGCAGACAGCCATCAGCCCCTCACCCAGGCTGGCCACATCCTCATGGGGTAAAGGTCCCTGCTGGGGGGGTTGGCCAGCCTGAAAACAGCCATCAGCCACTCACCAAGGCTAGCCAGGGGCCCAAGCAGGACCCCTTTCCCTGAAGGGGGTGAGGCCAGCCTGCAAACCACCCTAAGCCCCTCACCCAGGCTGGCCAGGCACCCCAGAGGGGACACTCACCCTGAAGGGGGTGTGGCCAGTCTGAAAATGGCCCTCAGCCCCTCACCCAGGCTGGCCAGGCAGCCCAGTGGGACCCCCACCCTGATCCGGGACACACTTCAGGGCAAACCAGCCAGCCCCCACCCAGGCCTCTTTCCTCTATAATAAAAGGGTAATATGCAAATTGACCCTAACAGCAGAGAGACTGGGAATCACTGGTCACTATGACACGCACTGACCACCAGGGGGCAGACACTCAGTGCAGGAGCTGCCCACTGGTGGTCAGTGTGCTCCCACAGGGGGAGTTCTGCTCAGCCACAAGCCAGGCTGTCGGCTGCTGGTATAGCAGTGGTGGGGAGAGCCTCTCCCGCCTCCTCAGCCGCACTAAGGATGTCTGACTGCAGCTAGGGCTGCTCCCCGCTGGCAAGTGGACATTCCCCGATGGTTCCCGGGCTGGCAGAGGGATGTCTGAGTGCTAGATTAGGCCCAATCCCCCAGGGAGCGGGCCTAAGCCAGTAAGTGGTCATTCCCCAAGGGGTTCCAGACTGTGAGAGGGTAGAGGCCGGGCTGAGGGACCTCCCAAGTGCACAAATTTTTGTGCACCAGGCCTCTAGTTTCATAATAAAAGAGAAGAAAAGAAATTCCCTATTTAGGTTGAGGGGTGCCATTACTTCAGAGAGGGGAGAACCTGTCCCAGGCAGTGTTTCTGGGAAAACGGGGCAGCTGAGATGATAAAGCCTGAGGCCAAGTTCCCAGGGTGGGGCAGGCCTGTGAGGAAGGAGAAGGGAGGCCCCTACCATCTTCAGCGACGTCTCCAGGAGCTCGTCCTCCGACTTCTGACGCAGGCAGTGCACCATGACCACCGAGGTGGTGGTCTGACAGCCAGCAAAGGTAGCGATTTGCTGCAGAAATCACAGGGACAGCAGCATTCAAGAGCTGTGTCCCTCCTGTCAATGAGTTGATGTTCCATCCCAACCTTAACTTCTAAAGGCAGCAGGAGAGGAGGGGGAGGGGGAGTGGGGGGGCGGGGGTAGGGTTGCAGATATTTCTTTGGACCAGCAGGCGTGGGCCCTGGGCCTCAGTCATGCCAATTCTACCACCTCTGTGCCAGTTTCCTTCTCTCTTAAAATTGCCAAAGGCTCTCAAAGCCAGATGTCTGCAGAGGGGCAGCTTGGAGTGGGCTTTAGGGCATGGCATCCAGAAACCCACTGTCTGGTTTCAAATCTCGGCTCATCCTCTCACCAGCCTTTGGCCTCTATCTAGCGAATCGTGCACAGTGCGGCCAGAGAAGAGGTTGAAACAGAGAGAAGAAAGCAGGCTCTTCCATGGCGGGCGTGGAGAGGGTACATTAAGGGGAGCTCAGGGAGAAGGTGCTATGAAGAATAAAAAGTCTTAAATTCCCTTCGTTGGCCAATTTCTAGTTCCTGTGTGACAGCAGAATCCTACCCCATCTCTGCCACCTGTTTCCTTTCAATAAATCCCCCCTTTCCTGACTTAAGCCTGGCCAAGTGGACTTCTGCTGTTTACAACCAAATAGTTCTGGAAAACCTCGAAATTCTCGCCCTCTTCGTTTTCTCCCCTCCTCTCTACCAGCCAGCCCCTTTCAGCCTGGCGGCGGCCTCCACTGAGCCACGAACCAGGAAACCACTCTCACATCCCAAATAAACGCTCCCACCCCACTCCTGTGTGCGCTCGTCAGCAAAGCCTAACCTGCTCCGTGATGCACTCCCTTCCTTGGATCCCTATCAGTCTCTAGATAAAGACAAATTCTTTCCCGGGATCCCTGGCAGCAGGGTCCCTGGCAATGTGCCCAACCTCAGCTCACTCCAGGTTCCCTCTGCTCTTTCTGCTCTGGCCTAATCAGCCTCCCCACCCCCCCACCCCCCGCCCCTCTGACACTTCCTCCTACCGCAGGACATTTGCACACATCGCTCCTGCTTCCTTGGACATTCATATCTCACCAAGCAGGTTACTGCTCATCCTGAAGATTGCACATTAGTGATCATTTTCTTCAGGGAGCCTTTCCCCCTACAACCGGGACTAAGGGCTCCTTCTGAACTCTGTCATGATGTTAAGTACCTCTCCTTCCTGCTCCTGCCATGGCTGACATTGTGTAACTATGTGATTATGTAGTTGTTAATCAGTCTCCTCCATTGGAATGGAAGCCACACAAGGCTGCTAGGTGTCTGGCTGTATCAAAATTATTTGTTGCCCGGCCAGCATGGCTCAATGGTTGAGCATCCACTTATGAACCAGGGGGTCATATGCCTGGGGGGCATGTTCGATACTTAGTGAGGGGCCTGCAGAAGGTAGCCAATCAATGATTCTCTCTCATCATTCATGTTTCCATCTCTCTCTATCTCTCTCTCTTCTTCTCTGACATCAATAAAAAATATGTATATTTTTAAAAATTATTTGTTGAGGCAACAAATGAATTCACGAATAAATTCTCCAGGAACCCAGCCTAGTCACAAGGCCCCTCGGGGAGAAACCACTCCAGGCCCATATGTGGCCAGGGGCGGGGTCCCCAGAACTCAGGCCCTCAGAGAGACGAGATGTGGTGACAGTCCACTCCCCACACTCGGCCCGGCAGCCCACCGTGCACACTCTGGGGAGTGTGGTGCGTGGACAGTGATGGTGCTGGCAGGCCAGTCAGGAGCCTGAGTCCCCGCTCTGCCCTGATGCCTTGCTGACCTCGCTGAGGGGCGTCTGCTCTCTGGCCCACTTTGCTCAGAAGTAAAACTGGGAGGCAGGGTGAGGTGTCTCCTTGCTCCTCCACTCAGCCATTCTTCTGCAATGATCTGGGTGTGCCAGCTGAATCCCAGGGCAATGCAGGCCCCCGAGGACTCCAGGGGAGCAGAGCAAAGGGGGTCAGGGCTGCCCAGTAGGAGACCTACCTGAGCTGTGGCCTTGACATCTTTCTTGACCAAGGCAGAGGTGAGGGACACACCACTCTGGGAGATGGCTCGGTGGAAGAGATTCTTGGCCAGGGGAGATAATAGCTGGGAGAGGAGTGGAGATGAAGAGAGTTGAGGCTCATGGGGAAGGGTCTTCAAGAGCTTCCCTAGCTCCATCCTGGCCCATTCCCCTGGGCTCAGTGGACATAACAGGGCCCCGCCTGGCCTGTTCCCCAGGCTGACCCTGAGGCCCTGTTTCTGTAAGACAACCTCAGCTGGAAGAGCCCAGGGCACAGAGCGAGGAACACAACAGGCAGTGTGTGGCAAGCGCCGACTGTAACCATCAAAAGATCTGAAAGACAGTTTGGCAATTCCTGGTAACACTTTCAAGACAGACTTCTGAGTCTACATTTCCATTCCTAAGAACTCACCCTAAGGAAAGTGATCCTGGAGGCACACGATGGTGTCTGGGGTGCCCGTGCTGCTCATGATGGGGAACGCGGGCAGGGACCCCAGGTTCCAACATGATGGCATTGAGTAAATAAGCTACTTTTGTATTCTTAACATGGAATATTATAAAAAATAAAATTACTGGAGTGTATCATGGTTAGGAAAATATTTATGTTAGACTGTAATGTTAAGGATGTTTTTTATTTTAAAAAATCATAGATACTTGATAGATAGATAGATAGATAGATAGATAGATAGATGGATGATAGGGTGATTCATCAGAAAAAGACTAGAAAAGTAAGTGTCAACATGTCCATGGTGACGATCCCTGGGTAATAACATTGAAGGTGACCTGCTTTTCTTCTTTGGGCGTATCTGTACCTCTCCTCTTTCTCCACTTTACAAAATGTAAAAGCTTCCTCTGAGTATTTAACTATAAAAGCAAACGTGTTTAAAATATGGTAGCAGCACAGACACTCTGCTCAGCTCTGAGGCAGCTGGAGGGGTTCTGGCAGCTCCCAACGGCTTCTCATCTGGTTCTCCGTCTTTGATTCTCTCCATGTCCTCTCCGGTCCCATCTCCCACACCAGGCTCCCAGGTGTGTCTGTGTCCCCTGTCACATCCCCACCCCTGAGCCCCCCTCCCCTCCCCTCCCCCTCTCACTTGCTTCCCCCAGCCCAGCTCCCTCCCGCGCTCACAGAGACTGCCTTCCTCCTTCGTGGGCATGGACAAACCACAAAACCCCCTGTTCTTACTGTGTGCTCATGGCCTCCTGACATGTGGATCTGGCTTTAGGTCACACAGCGACACTCGGCCCAGCTCTCACAGCTGCCCCCTCTTCCTCATAATTTATACCCACCCTGCTCCCCAGGAGAAGTGAGGAGAGTCCTCATGGAGAAGGGATTAGGAACTCAACCAAGTCAGGAGGAATGTTGCAGGCCTGGGCTGGAGATGATTATGGCCCCAGGATGCTAGCGGAGCCCTGAGCTCCTCGGGGAGAGTTGGGCCATTAGCTTTCCACTATCTGCTCTGTGCAGAGGAGGGCCAGCCTTGAACCCAGGTCTTGTTAATAAAGGTCAGCAGGTCTCCCAGGGAGCCCATCTGTACCCACATCGGGGCCAGGAACACTTACAAGAATAGAGACACTTTCAGCTCCCGCGGACGCTCCGAAGATGGTCACGGAGCCTAGGTCCCCTCCAAATTTGGCAATGTTCTCCTGGACCCAGCGCAGTGCGGCCAGCTGGTCTAAGTGACCCCAGTTGCCTCGGCTGTGTTCATCCCCTGTGCTGTGGGTAAGAGAATGGGGGAAGGGGAGGTAGAGTCATCATGGTGGGATTTCCAGGACCATAGCTTGGGCTGGGGGCTCTAGGTGAGCCCTCTACAACCCAGACTCACAGGTGTAGCATTGTTTGTTTAGCTCTCCACTCATTCACCTGGCATGTACTTACTGAGTATCTGCTATGTGCCAAACACTGTTCTAGGAGCCCAAAGCAAAATAGGCAAAATCTCTAACTACACGGAGCTCACACTACAGATCGGCAACAAATAAACAGGTTCATATAAGAACATAACACCAGTTAGCGAAAGTGCTCTCAGGGTAAATAAATAGGCTCACGGAAAAGGCAGGGGTGGGGCAGTGGGGTCTTATTTCAGAGCAGATGTCTAGGAAAGGCCTCTCAGAGGCAGCCTCATCTGAGTAGAGATCTGAATGAATGAGCACAAGAACCTTGCCAATATCCAAAGAAAGGAATTCCAGGTGACAGAATAGCACGTGCAAAGGCCCCAGGATCCAGTGAACAAAAGTGTGAATGCAGAACATGCAGCCAAGAGAAGGAAGTATTTCAAAGAGGTGTGAGGGTCATGTGTGGATGTTGCCAAGGATGGGCACAGAGCAGGTGGGTCACTGGAGACCTCCTCCTCCACCAGAAGAGTCCGGTGGCGTGGTCTGAGTAGAAACCTGACTGGTGTGGGGAGAGGAGAGACTGGAAGGAGAGAAGGCGTGGAGAGCTGATGGAGCAGTTTTAATGTAACGGGGAGCAGAGAAACGGACCGGGGGGTGAAAGAGATGGAGAATGTGAATGAAGGCTTTGCATCCTGGGACATGAGTACCCTATCGCCCTCCTCCAGCCCTACAGGAATTTCCAATAAGTGTCTATCCCACCTCCTGTCCACCATTCATCGCAGGGTCCAAGGTCCTGGGGCCGGTACATTGAGAAAACCTACTAGTAACACTGCCCTAAGGAACCCTGTCTCCTGTCTCCAGGGAGACTCCATGGAGAAGATTCTAGCCTTGGCTCATGCACGTGCCAAATGCGGAAGCAAACGGGGCGAGTGAACACGACATTCATCCTGAGAGGCTTGTCCTCTGGAATCAGATGCTCTGACACCTCCCAGCTCCAGCCACACGTTCCCTCACCTGAAGTATTCACCGAGCTCCCGCCCAAGTCTGCCCTTCCCTCCTTTCCCATGAGAGGGGAGGTGTTGAAACTGCTGCTCTAACTGCTGTGCTGCTGTCATTCCAGAGGTGTGCCATGCGGTGTGGCAGCACTGGCAAAAAGGACGTGAGCATTTCAGACGCGAGAACATTTGACTTGGGTCTTCAGGATGTATAGGAGTAGGTCAAGTAGAACAGGCATTCCAGGCAGAGGGAAGAGCACATGCAAAAGCTCAGAGGCAGGTGGACCAGCGTGGTTGGGAAATGTGACAGTGTGTGGAGCCCAATTATAAAGGGATTTGGACGCCTTCCTGGGGAGCTGACATGACATGACCCAGAGCTGGGTCCTGCCACCCTCACTTCAAGGGCCCATGTGCTGTGCGGAGTCCAATATCTTACCTGAAGAATCCCCAGATGCCCAGGCGGTACTGAATGATCACCACCACCACGTTTTCATGGGCAGAGAGGGCCAGCCCGTCATAGGTTGATGCCCCGCCCACCACCAGACCTCCTCCATGGATCCACACCATCACCTGGACAGGGAGGAAGCAACCACACAGGTCACAGATAGAGGCAGAGCTGGGAAGGACCTCCAAGGGTTGTCTGGTTGATCAGGACTGAAGGAGGCTGTTCTCTGAAGCTCATCAGCCCCCAGCAAAGGTGGGGCAGGCAATCGCTCTCCTCCCCACTCCCCCAGCCAGGGCCAGGCCACCCCCCACCCATGGACCTGGCTGCCTCTGCCTGTCTCTCCAGCCCCAGTGCTGCCTGCTCCCAAGGCTCTTCATGCTGAGAACAGCATCACGGGAATGGCCAAGGCCAATGGGGTCATCTTCCCCCAAACACTCCCATCATCCTCATGCCTGGGCCCCTCACTGTGCTCAGCATACTCTGCCTGGGAAGCCCTTGGATTTCAGGGTCATTAGTCACCTCTGTGCGGTGAATTAAAGTCCTCTCATGTGTGTGAATGACTATCTCAAGAAGCATCCATGCCCCCAGTGTTATCTCTTGCTCAGATCCTTCCCTCTGCACCCCAAGGACTGCCCCCAGCAGACCCACCCCCACCTTCTGGCTGCCCATCTCTGAGCCTCTGTGTATTGAGGAAATGTTGACTCACTGGGACATCTCCCCAGCCAAAGATAATTAGGAAGGGAAATTAGCCAAGAACATCTCAGATATTTAGACAAAGACAAAGACAAAGGACACTGCTTCTTGGGCTGCCCCTGGCTCTGCCTCCACACCTCTGTGCCACCCTGGGACACTGGTCAGAGCAGCATCTTTGCGGCTGACAAACACCACCCATTGGCTCAATTTTTCAGAGAACCCTTGCCCTGGTCCTGCCTACCGGACTGGGTGGCCTTGCCTTCCCTGATTCTCTGTCTGTAAAGGGAGGGTTGCGGTGTTGCCTTTTCGGTGAGGTTCCTTCAAGCTCTAACTTGACTGGAAAGCATGCCTTAGCTTCTCTGGCAATCAGATTCCTAACCTTGCAACTATCAGTAGTCACGCTTGTCCCTCTGTTCACATGAGAGAACGTGGAAAGAACTGACGATATGTTACAGATGTACAGCGAAGTCCCCGGGAGGCACCATGACTATTGCTGGGGGAAACTGAGGGATGGAAAACATGTGTTTCTTGGGGTCACATGGCCTGTCCAGGGAGAGCAAAGGAAGCCCAGGGTCCCTAAAATAGCCGTGGCTGAGACACTCCCCCACCACGCTGCCTTCCTCCTCCCCAGTCCACACCAGGAGATCGCTCCTATATGGAATGCACACCTTACCGGCAGCCTGCTCTTCCTGCTCAAGTCTGCGGGAGTGTAGATGTTTAGGTAAAGGCAGTCTTCGGAGAACTTGAGAGGAATGTTCTCCTTTCTGTTGGTAAAGAGCCTGGAGAGCACCTGGGCTGACATGGCATCTTGGGAGCACCTTGGAGAGGTGGGGGGAGTTGGAGAGAGATATACTCAGGTTTTCTGGAGCTGCGCACAGAGCCGTGGCCTGGGAGCTCTGTGCCTGTGCAAAGCTGCTGTTACCAGAGAGAAGACGTTGAGTGGGTAGGAAGCCATGAGCGGGGGCCGTGGGGCTCACTAAAGCCTCCCAGCATCATGGATAGCGAGAAGGCCTGGCTCCTCTCCTCGTCCTGGCAATTTCCGATGCACCAGGTCAAGGACAGGAGGCTGCCTAGCTACTGCCCTCCTGGGAGATAGTGGTCCTGACACCCTGGACGAAGCCCAGCTCTGGGCTGGGCTCCCACGGAGGGTGCAGTGGGGCCATGCACCTCGACCAGGTAACCCACGTGGTCCAGTCCACAGGAGCCTCCCATTCACTCGAATGTGGGGCCTGGGACAGGTCAGGGGTGAAATATTTGCAGGGCGACATCAGGAGAACTGCTGCAGCCCCAGGTTTCCTAGGTGACCTTTGGTGACAATATGACAATTGGTGAGTCCTCCCCGTGAGTCTGGCATTCACTATTCCTGGTGGCCAGGTAACTAGACACACCTGGGAACTGAGAATTTGCCAGGTCCACACCCCAAAGCACTCCCACCCACACACCTGCTGGCGCACCCCACTCTCCAAATATAGCAAAGTCCAAGTCAGGAGAATATAGAGTTAGTACCTCTGATCCCCATCACCTGCTTAATTTTTTTAAAAATATATTTTATTGATTTTTTACAGAGAGGAAGGGAGAGGGATAGAGCGTTAGAAACATCAATAAGAGAGAAACATCCATCAGCTGCCTCTTGCACACCTCCCACTGGAGATGTGCCCACAACCAAGGTACATGCCCTTGACTGGAATCAAAGCAGGGACCTTTCAGTCCACAGTCCAATGCTCTATCCACCAAGCCAAACCAGTTAGGGCAGCTGCTTAATTTTAAAAAAATTTTTTTACAAAGCACTTAGTATCCTATCTATACTAATAAAAGGGTAATATGCTAATTAGACCAAATAGAACGGACATCTTCCAGATGTCCTTCCAGACAAAGCTGCAGTGGCTGCGAGGGCCGAGGAGGGCCAGAGGCCGGCAGTGGCTGAGGGACACCTCTTCCCAGTGTACAAATTTTCGTGCACCGGACCTCTAGTTCCAACATATTACATAATGTATGTATTAATTTGCATGGTGTTTATCATCTATCTTTCCCAGCTGGAACACAAGCTCCATGAATGTAAGAATATCTGTTTCCTTCACTAATGGAGCCCAGGAACTTAGAACATGCCTAGCAGACAGTAGGTGCTCAATAAATACTTGTTGGAGAAAGGGTGCTAGCATGCTGTGGGAGTTCTGGAATTTGTTATTGTTGTTCATAAATATATTTTTTTGATTTCTGAGAGGAGAGAAGAGGGAGAGAAAGATAGAAACATCAAGGATGAGAAAGAATCATGGATTGGGTGCCTCCTGCACACCCATACTGGAGATCAAGCCGGCAATTTGGGCATGTGCCCTGACCCGGAATCAAACCGTGACTTCCTGGTTCATAGGTTGACGCTCCACCACTGAGCCATGCAGGCTGGACTGGAATGTTTTTAAGGATCTACCTTATCTTAAGGATCCAGAACAATGGAGAAGGCACTCAGAAGCGTGCCTTGGCACCAGCCCGCATCCCTTTGAGGCAAACGTTCCACTAAAAATGCCAACACTTACATAGGAGGGTAGGAGGTGGTGTTCTTCACGAAGGTCCATGGCTCTGCAGGCTGCGGAGGAGCAAACCTCAGGGGTCCGAGCGGCGGCTTGGCAAAGGGGACTCCCAGGAAAACGGCCATGGGCTGTGCAAAGCCTTCTAGGCTGACATACTCCCCCAGGACCTGGCCCTGCACGGTGTCCACCACAGGTGGTGAAGGTGGGTGCCCTGTGGGCGTGGAGAGGAAATGAGGACAAGCACGCGATGAGAGGTTGGAACTGGACTCCAGGTGGGTCTTGCCCCAGGTGACCATGAAAGTGTCCCCTCAACTCCTAGGCCTCCAATTCTTCTTACGTCAAAAAGAGAGGAGGTGAACTGGCCTTCCTAACTCATAGGGTCCTAAGGAGCCCGTGGGAATTGGAGGAATCACAGCATCAAGTACAACATCAATGCAAGGAGAGCTGCTGGGCGTGGACTGGACATATGGTTTCCATTCTTAGGAGCCTCTGGAAACCATTTCCAATTGAGGTGCTGGTGCTGAGCTACAGGAGGAAAGGGGGAGCAAGAGGCAGCCCCTCTTCTTAGCAGCCTGGACCTTGCAGGGGGAATGAGCCACATGCACACTGGATACTACTGCTGGGAAGAAAGAAGGAAGGGGTGGGTGTCATGAGGGAGGTATCTGTTAGGTGTTACAGGAACAGAATAGGGAGCCCGGCCTTCTGATTGGTGGCCTCATGGAGGGGGTGCCCTTGGTGCTAGGACTTGTGGGGAAGACTTAACAAGGGGAGTTGGAATGGGGCAGGGTGGGGTGGAAGTTGGGGGGGAGAGACACCACAAGGCAAGACCTGCCCGAAGAAGAGAGAATGACTCATTGTGCCAGAGCGATCTAAGGGGAGTGGAAAATTATCCTGGAATGAGAAGCTTCATGTCTGAAAGGGCCTCGGGTGCCTGGCTAGGGGTCTGGACTTTACACAGTAGGTCCATGAGCAGAGCAGCCATGAATATTCTGGAGAATGAAAATAAACTCCAGATGGGGCCTGGGCTGTCAGGGTATTGATGGCCACAGAACTGTGGGTCCAGGAGCCACAGATAGTATAACCATGCAGAAACTTTATTTTCCTTAATCTGGCCTTTATTTATTTTTTATTGATTTTAGAGAGGAAGGGAGAGGGAAACATCAATGATTAGAGAGAATCTTTGACCAGCTGCCTCCTGCATGCCCTCATTGGGTATCAAGCCTACAACCTGGGCATGTGCCCTTGACTAGGATCAAACCCAGGATCCTTCAGTTCACAGGCCGATGCTCTATCCCCTGAGCCAAACTGGCTACGGCTGGCCTTTATTTTTTCCCCCCTTTGATTCTAACTGGCCTTACCGAGCACCCTCACTCACTCAACTTCCCTCTCCCTAGCTCAATCATGTAGCCGAAGCATATCAACCTCGTAACCGGTGGCCTGTGAGTTGGACATGCTTGATGTAGCCCTCATGACAACTGGTCAGCATCCAGCAGTCTTAGGAACAAGGTCCTGGTTCAATTGACTACTGATTCAATTTTTTTAATCCTCACCTGACAACATGTTTGGAGAAAGGAAGGGAGGCAGGGAGGGAGGAAAGAAGGGAAACATCAATGTGAGAAACATCAATCTGTTGCCTCCTATACACGCCCTGACCTGGGATTGAATCCACAACCCAGGTATGTGCCCTGACTGGGTATCAAACCTGCAACCTTTCAGTGCACAGGACGATGCTCAACCAACTGAGCCGCCCCGGTGGGGCTCAATGGACTATTTAGACAGAGTTTTCAATCAAATGGAACACAATATCTTGGCCTCAGTTGTGTTTTAGCTCCAGACCCAGGAAAGCAAAATGATCCCATAGAACAAATCCTCACCACGTCTTTTATTTTCTGTTCTGATACATTGACTGACATCCCAGGTATGGCTGACTCTGGAGGGACTGCCCCTGCCCCCCTTAGAGTGAACCAATTCCTAGAGATAGTCATCAAATTGCCCTTCTAGCATGCCAGAGTCTGTACCCCTGCCCCCCTTGCTCAACAGCTTCTTTCTCAGGCTACCACGCCCCAGCCACTATCTTCCTGCCCTAATCACTCCAGGGACAGATCCTTGCCAACCACCACTGAAATAGCCTATTTGCATAGCTTGCCCTGACCTGCAACCACCACCAAGACTCTTGCCACACTCCCTCCCTCCTCCGTCTCCTGACCTACCCACTGTTTACCTTGTGACAATCATGGTGGTGGGCCCCCTCTGCCTCTTGGAAACTGAGAGTAACAACCTATTTTCTCAATGAAGTGGCTCCTGATCTGCTGGCCCTCCAGCAGTTTCTATTAAAACAGGACACTTTAAAACAACCCCTTTACTTAAGGATTCTTCCGTGGCATTTCCTCCATCCCCAAAGAATGAACCCATTTCATCCTCAGGAGAACCCCTCCTTCTCCCCACCCCACCCCCAGCCCCACCCCCAGGGAAGTGTACCACCATCACACATTTAAGAGAAGGAGGCGCCCTGACTAAGGACACACACGCCTTTGGAGTCGATGTTAATATGCTGCTAAGCTGCTCTCCACGATTTGGCCACATCTGGACTAATCAGTAGGGGAAATAAACAAGCTCCTGCAGGTCCTCGTCCACAGGTGTGAGCTGAACGGTGGTCCGTGCGCCTGCCGCGTGCCCAGCGGTGGTCTCCACGGTCCCTCACCCCTGGGTCTGCTGCAGACTCGGGGATGCACTCCCATCACGCTGTTTCAGAACCACACCCATCACAGGTTTGCCCAGCACGCAGCTCCCCCACCTAGCACCAGACACAGATTTCCAAATGTGCCCGCTCCCCCGCTATCTGTATTTCAGAAGGACTCACCCCAAGCAGTGCAAGCGGCCAGGGAGCCCAGGACCAGAGCGAAGAACCGCATTGTGGGAGGACAGCAGCTCCTGGGCCACAGGTCTCTGTGCAAGTGCCTCCGCCTCCAGGGGCTGTGGGCCCGCCCCTCAGCTACCTGTCAGCAGCTCCCGCCCCACTGCTGCCCTATCACCTAATCAGGATGCAATACAGAAGCTCCAGGTCTCCCAAAGGGCTGCTCCGGGCACAGCCAGGGCCTCTAGGCCACGCCCACCCAGAGTTGACCCTCTTTCCCCTAAACAGCCTGGACACAGCTCTCAGGTTACCTGATAGTCAATCAACTTGTTACATTAGGGTTTCTCCCTTGGACCCTTCAACCTGAGCAGGCAGTGAGCTCCCCAAGGCAGCAGACAAGGAGAGGCGGTGGTCTGGGGGTCCTCCCAACAAGGCTGCAAACTTTGTGAGCAACTCTCAGCCCCACAGCTGCTCACCTGGGGAATTTAGGACAAATCTCTTAGCTTCCCATGTGGTGTTTGGGCGGGGGGGGGGGGGGGGGGGGAGGTGGTGGTCAGTCCCCGAGGTAACTGCTTCTATAAAAATTGCCCTGGCCCGAGCCAATTTGGCTCAGTGGATAGAGCGTCAGCCTGCAAACTAAAGCGTCCCAGGTTCGACTCTGGTCAAGGGCATGTACTTAGGTACCTCCGTTCAGGCTTGGAGGCAGGGGGCAACCAATCGATGTGTTTCTCTCACATCAATATTTTTCTCTCTCTCTCCCTCACTCTTCCATTCTCTTTAAATATCAATAGAAAAATATCCTTAGGTGAGGATTAAAAAAATTAAAAAGAAAAAAAAATATTACCCTGGGTAGGATTCCTATCTTTTATCTAGCAGGGAAATAAACACAGGGCATGAAGCTCACGCAGATAAAAAGCACCCATATCTCTACCCACATGGGACAATCTGGGTTGTCCTCTAAGCAGAGGCTATTTCTAATCACACCACACACACACACACACACACACACACACACACACACACATACACACGCGCGCGCATGCGCACACGGGCATTTGCAATCTGGGAACACCGCCTGGCTGCTAGCCTCTGAAGACTGTAGGGTGCTGTATCAGCATCTTCAGAGCCCCAGGGTGAATTATTCTTCTGGTCCCACTGTTCAGTCACATCAGGGACACCAACCCGTTCTGCAAGGGCAGCCGCCTCCAGACCTCGCCCCGTTCCCGCCTGGCTCAGAGTCCTCTGCAGAAGGGATGGGTGGGGCTGGAGTCTGAAGCCAGACCGCAGCGTGGCTCCCATGCATAAGCCCCCTGCCTCACGTGAAAGAGATGCAGTGTTTCTTGTGTCAGTGGGAGGCGGCTGGGAACACAGCTTTCCCTTGGGGAGCTCCCTCAGGTTTCCCGTGTGGAAATGGATGATCTGGAGAGTAGAATCCTAGGAATTGGCCTTAACTCCTAAGCAGCTGGACAAGTGTTAGGAGAGAAGACACCCCCAGGGGCTCCAAATGAGCCCCCAATCCCTCTATCTCCATCAATTTACTCAAGAGATATATGGCAAGCATGCACGCAGCAAGCACTGGACAAGTGTGAGCCCATGAGCTACTGTGCCCTTCACTTGGCTTTGCCCTTCACTTGGTTTTGCCCTCTCATCATGGCATGAATTGGCATAGGCTTTGTGGTGGAGAACAGGGCACAGGCAGACAGGAGTTGGGGGGCCCACTGGGTGACACTGGGGGTCCCTTTCTGGAGAAAGAGAGGCAGTGGGTGGCTCGTGTACCATCCACTCCAAACCAAAATTCTGTGGATCTAGAATTCTGTGATATTTTTCTGGAACCTCAGTTATTTTCATATTAACATCCCATTTTCTGCCATGTCAGCACACCATCTGTACTATTATTAGCAATTTCCCTCCAGTGTCTTTTACTTTAAACACACTCATTCAACAAGAAAATGTTACATCATGGCCATACGTGGAAGACTTGGATCACTTGCCACAAGTAAAGGTGAGCATGGAAGGTGTGTCACTGTATTTTAAAAAAGTAAAATGATGGCAAACATTAGATATCCTATCTAATAAAAGAGAAACATGGTAATTAGCTGTACATCCGCTACCCTTCCCATTGGCTAATCAGGGTGATATGCAAATTAACTGCCAGCCAAGATGGCGGCTGGCAGCCAGGCAGCTTGAAGCGAACATGAGGCTTGCTTGCTTCAGTGACGGAGGACTGCAACGTTCCCCGCCTGCCTTGCCGGCCTCTGAGCTTGCAGTTTGAAACATTGTTACAAATATAGAAACTAAACAAAACCCCAGAAACCTGCTTTCAGCCAGCCGGGATCTCAGAGCTGGAGTTGAAACCGTGTTTCGATTATAGAACCCAAACAAACCAGACACCTGCATTCAGCAGCTGAGGCCTCAGAGCTGGAGCCAGAGCTAAAGCTGGCCCAGAATAAAAAAAAAAAGAAAAAGAAAAAAAGGAGTGGTTGGGAGCTTCAGTCACCCACCAGCCTGAAAACAGCCCTCAGCCCCTCACCCAGACTGGCCAGGAACCCCAGTGGGGACCCCCACCCTGAAGGGTGTGTGACCACCTGCAAACAGCCATCATCCCCTCACCCAGGCTGGCCAGGCACCCAAGCAGGACTGCCACCCTGATCCAGGACACACTTCACGGCAAACCAGCCGGCCCCCACTCATGCACAAGGCCTCTATCCTATATAGTAAAAGGGTAATATGCCTCCTGGCACCGGGATCAGCGGAGCCAAGAGGCCTCCCAGCACCGGGATCAGCGTGACAGGGGGCAGCGCCCAAACCCCCTGATCGCCCTGCAGCTCTGTGTGTGACAGGGGGCGGGGCCACAACCTCCTTATCCGCCCTGCTCTGTTCGTGACAGGGGAAGGTGCCTCAACCCCCTGATCAGCCCTGCTCTGTGCTCGATAGGGGTAGCTCCCCAACCCCCTGATCGCCCTGTGGCTCTGTGTGTGACAGGGTGCGGTGCCACCCCCCCCACGGGCCCTGCTCTGTGTGTGATGGGGTAGAGCCATAACCTCCCCATCGGCCCTGCCCTGAGTGTGACAGGGGGCGGCATCCCAACCCCCTGATCCGCCCTGCTCTGTGTGTGACAGGGGGCGGTGCCCCAACTCCCCTATTGGCCCTACTCTGTGAGTGACAGGGGGGAGCTCCTCAACCCCCCGATCAGCCATGCTCTGTGCATGACAGGGGCTGCACCTAGGGATTGGGCCTGCCCTCTGCCACCCGGGAGCAGGCCTAAGCCAGCAGGTCGTTATCTCCAGAGGGGTCCCAGACTGTGAGAGGGTACAGGCTGGGCTGAGGGACCCCCTCTACCCCCCCCCCGAGTGCACAAATTTTTGTGCACCGCACCTCTAGTCTATACTAATAAAAGACAATGATGATAATTGACCATACCTTCGCCACAGCCACCAGCCAATCAGAAGAGTATGCAAAATTACCCAACAAAGATGGCAGTTAATTTGCATACACAGGTGCCCAGCGAAGACTGAATACAGTGTAGAAGGAAGCCAAGCAGTGCAGAAGGGAGCCATCGACAGAGAAGGGAACGGATCGGAGGTAGCAGAGATCAAAGTGGAATGAGGCAGCAAACATGGGAGGGAGCGAAGTGGCAGAGAAGGGAGGGATTGAGGCAGCGGAGAGGGGAGAGAGGCGAAGCAGAGGACACAGGAGGGAGCCGAGGCAGTGGAGATGGGAGGGAGCCGAGGTGGCAGAGATGGGAGAGAGGCGAAGCAGAGGATATGGGAGGGAGCCTATGCAGCCGGGAAGGGAGGGAGCTGAGGCACTGGGGAAGGGAGGGAGCCGAGTTGGTGGAGATGGGTGGGAGCCGAGGCAGAGGGGAAAGGAGGGAGCCGAGGTGGAGGGTAAGGGAGGGAGCTGAGGCGGCGGAAATGGGAAGGAGCGAAACAGTGACAGGGGAGGAAGCGAGGCAGTGGGGAAGGAAGGGAGTGAGGCAGCGGAGAAGGGAGGAAGCAAGGCACTGGAGAAGGGAGGGAGCCGAGTCGTCCGGGAAGGGAGGGAGCCGAGGCAGCAGAGAAGGAAGGGAGCTGAGGGCAAAAGCGGAGAAAGAAGGGAGGGAGGCAGCAGAGAAGGGAGTGAAGCCTGCCTCGGTGGGCTTCACTCCCTTCTCTGCTTCGCTCCAGTCTCAGGAAGCCCTATTCTTGCAGGAATCTGTCTGCAACGGGCCTCTAGTGGACATATAAGTAATAACAACGCTAATTGATTTACAAAAGTGCAGACCAAAAATAAGTTACCCAACAGGGAAAGTGGATGGTGGGTGGTCAGTAACATCAGGGCAGGGACTCCTTATACACCACCATGACCACCAGTTTGGGGACCAGGCACCGGCTTGATCAAGGGTCTCCCTTACTGCAGCCAATTCACTGAGCCTCAGGGAACCAGATAAGGATTTTTAACCTATGCCCAGTGTGGGAAGAAAGGATAGCTTCACACTTAAGGACTCAGGCTCTGGAGCCAGACTGCCCAGGTTAGTGTCCCAGCTCTGTCTCCAGGGCCCCGGCTTCACAAGTGTGACACCCAGCAGGCACACAGGGATTTTCTGTTGCTTTACGACTTTGCTTGTCGCCATCTTAATATTTTTTTACAATAAGGGTGTTTTTTGGTGGTTTTATTTTTGCCACAACAAATTATGTACCTGGTCTTATCTGTCACTTACTAGTTGAGTTTTCTTGGGCCTCAGGTTGCTGTAAAGATTCTTTGAATATGAAAATTTATTATGAAGACACAATCTCAGTTACTGTACTATAATAGCATTTAAAGGTATAATCACCAGATTACCAAAGTCTGCCATCACCTCCACCTTGTGACCAGCCACCGATCTGCCATCTATCAGTCCATCCATTTAGTCCCACTGCCAATCACTGGCTGGGGGACCATGAAAGTGAATCTGACCTCGGTCCTGACCCCGAGGAGCCCATGGTCGAACAGAAAAGCCTCTGGTCACTGGCTAATACACCTTCCTTCCCATTCCTGGTGCCAGTGTACAGGTGAGCACAGGTGAGCCGGCAGCCACAAGGACTGCATTGCTACAGCTACCAGGATCTGAAAACAGACTCCTGTTCCTGCAGGTACACTCAGCTGTGTGACCTTGGGGAGGGCATTCCTCCCACTGAGCCCCATGTCATGAAGATAACCACCCTCCCTGCCCTAGGCAGTTTGGCTCAGAGCATATAGCATGGGCCCATAGACAGAAGGCTCCCAGGTTTGATTCTCGTCAAGGGCACGCACCACTGTTCCAGGCTTGATCCCCGGCCCTGGTCAGGGCATGTGTGGGAGGCAACCAACTGATGTGTCACTTTCACGTCGATGTTTCTCTCTCTCTCCCTCTCCCTCCCATTTTCTCAAAAAAAAATCAATTGAAAAATAACCTCAGATGAGGACTAACAAAATAACCACCTCCCTGCTCCTGGCTTGTCAGAAGACAGAGAGGAGACGTGGGCTGTGCACAGGTTGGATCTGTCACTTGGGGCTGTGTGCGATGGCTACCACCAGATGGAGGGTCCGCCAAGGACATCCCCTCTCCATGCCTCTGCTCAAAGCCTCGGGCCTCTCCCGGCTCCCAGAATGAGGGGCAATGTATGTCTGAAAGAGCTGGTTTCAATCCCTGGAGCTTGGGGAGCGTGGAAAGCAGCTGTAGGCAGGGGCAGAGGGGCAGTTGGTAGAGTGTGGTCAAGAGGACAGTGCCCTTCCCGCACGGAGGGGGTCCCTCTGGGGATGGCCAGGCAATGCGGTAGAAAGAACCCCATCTTAGGGGAAGGAGGCCTCAGTTCGGCTCCAGGAGTTGAGACAATGACTCTGGGAGACTGGGAGCCAGGTTCTTGCCCTCTCTGGGCCTCCCTGTGTCCCCATGTAGAGGTGGTCAAGTGGCCACCTTGCTGCTCTTCTAGCCTGAGTTCGGTAGGAGATACTGCCAATGCTTGGCTCATGTCCCCTCTGTGCTCACTCCCCCGCCCCCCCTTCCCCCCCCCCCCCCACTGCGTGCGCGCGTGCGCGCGCGCGCGCGCGCGCGCACACACACACACACACACACACACACACTCTGGCTTCTCTCTACAGGCACCTGTGCCTCTGCCTGAGGGCTTTCTCCATTGAGCAGAGCAGAGAAGCCCCTGATGAGTGATAGTGTGACTGTCCCAACCGTCCTCCAGGAGGATGGGGTAGTCTCCAACCCAAGACACAGACACTGACTTGGTCACCGAAAGAACATTATTTCCAAAATTCAGGCTACAGGTGTAGAAGCTCCCCCGTTGTGGTCTCTGCCCACTCCCACCAGATACTAAGGTACCTTTTTGGCCATAAACACCTTTTGTAGAATTACCCCTAAGCTCCCCCATATCCTAGAGGCTGGATGGCCTTCCCTTCACAGCTCAATATGCTCTGTTTGGGGTGACATCCTGGCTGTGTCCTGGGCAAGGAGCTTGGTGAAGAACGCCACTTCCTCATCTTTCAGCTTCTGGGCTGCCTGGGTGGGTATGCCAATCTGCAGGTACCCTTCCTTCTGGTCATACACAGGCCAATGGGGTAGCCCCTCCCCATTTGGGTTCCTGGAAACAGAAAAAACGTCAAATAGAAAAGCCCCAACGCAACTGTGTGGTCCCATCAACTCCCAGAGATTTGTAGGGACACCCCCCCACCTCAGCTTCATCTCTCCCAAAAGACTCAGATGCCCCCATAAGCAGGGACCTCCCCATCTCCTGGGAAGCCGGTCCCTTTGAGAGCTCTCATGTCACAGGTCTCAGGGCCAGGAGTTTGACCATCAGTGTCAGAAGCTACCCCTCCCACCAGATACGCCCTGCCCCCCCCCCCCCAGCCCTGCTCTGGCTGCTCACCCATTCCGAGCGAAGTTGGCCCAGAATTTCATCACCATCTTGCTGAGTTTGATCTCCTCTTCGGAGGCGCCGTCTGCAGGGAAAAGGAGGAGAAGTCTTTGCTACTCCACGTGTGGTCGTGGGCCGGCAGCAGCCACACCACTTGAGTGCTTGTTGGAAATTCAGAGTCTGAGCCCCGACTCCAGACCCACAGCAGTGAGAGCTGTGTTTTAAGAGGACACTGGGTGGTCCGTGTGCACTTGGGTTAGCCTGGGTCGTCTGTGTGCACTTGGGTTAGCCTGGGTGGTCCGTGTGCACTTGGGTTAGCCTGGGTGGTCCGTGTGCACTTGGGTTAGCCTGGGTGGTCCGTGTGCACTTGGGTTAGCCTGGGTGGTCCGTGTGCACTTGGGTTAGCCTGGGTGGTCCGTGTGCACTTGGGTTAGCCTGGGTGGTCCGTGTGCACTTGGGTTAGCCTGGGTGGTCCGTGTGCACTTGGGTTAGCCTGGGTGGTCCGTGTGCACTTGGGTTAGCCTGGGTGGTCCGTGTGCACTGGACGCTGGGGCGGTGCCCCACCCCCCCCCTCCCTCTTCAGAGTGGAAAGGCCACCCCCAGGGGATCCCCTACAGCCACCCGCCTCCCAGGATTGTCCTTCTGGGGTGTGTTTTCGATCTCAGCCACCCACTCACATTTTCATTGGATCTGAAAAATAACAGAATTGCAATGACCCTAAGCAGTCATCCAGTCAGGATATGGCACTGCTGTGCCCCAAACAGGCCTGAGGTGGGTCACACGCAAGTGGTCCATCTCTGCTGATAGTTACGGTATTAAAGACATTTAGGATTATGACCCTTTAGAGAAAGGTTGTCTCTAAAAGATCATATTCCTAAATATATTATATTTATAAAAATATGAGCTTTAAATAGATAGATAGTTGGGTAGATACACAGAGGGATGTATGTTAGCCATGATTGAAGGTTAACACCAATTCTAGCCTTACTCTGACACTCTGATAGACCCTTGTGAGTGGGACCTGACTGGGGACATTCTAGCCCGTGAGCAGGCCCTGTCTTACTGACGCCCATTGTGCACGGCAGAGCAAGAGAGAGGGGACCTTTGTCGTTCAACCTGTCATGGTAAATTTGGGAAATGAAGTGTCAGAGAAAAGAAGAAACCTGCCCAAGGCCACCAAACCGAGCCCTGACCCCAGATCCCCCTACCTCCAAGGGCCATCACCTTTTAAAAATGGAGCCCCGAAGACTGAGAAGAGTTCATCCCCGTGGTCCCCTATCACCGTCTTGGGCCTCGTGTCTGCCGAGAAGCTTGGGCGATACCGAAACTCATACATGTAGGTGGGGGCGCCGGCATCTGAGAAGACATGATTGACACACGTTCATTTTACCCGTTCCACACCTGCACGGTGTCTAGGCCTCCGGGGGCCCTGAGCACCCAGGGAATTAGTGGCACGCCTGGGTCCTGAGCACAAAAAAAAAAACAACGTGAACAGCAGCTGCCCTTGTGAGTGCCACGGTGTGCTGGAGAGTGTCCCACACGTGAGGGATCCGCATCATGGACACCTGAGATTCTAAAAAGGGTCCTGGAATGTAGACTAGGTGAAGAGGGACCCTAGAAAAGGAAGAACCCAGAAGGAACACCTCCTCTCTAGGTGACCTCACACCCCACCCACACAGCTCTGGGTCAATGCCATAATTCCCGTGATAGACCTAACACACACAGGGATGGACAAGAGCTGACCACAGACATGGAATTCTCCAGAACACCTGCCCCCACACCTGCCACTGCTCACCACTTTCACTTTGCTGGTTACAGACAACACTCCTGATCCTATGCTTGGTTTCACTCCTCCCCCGGCTCCACTGGATTTGAACTTGGAAATCTTCCAAGAAACATCTTCCAAGATTAGCCATCCAGCCCCACAGACCCCATCATTCCAGGTGAGGAGCGCCAGTGGCAGATGCTGTTGGTGCCTCACCGTATCCCTACTTCTGGGCTTGCCAGCCCAGCTTCACCTCCAGCGTCTGCAGCTCTTGGCCTGAGGTCTTCAGCCAACAGAGACCACTCTGCCCTAAGTACAGCAGGCCAGAGCCCTAGGGAAGGAGCCACCCCTTGGGAACAGCCTTTAACCAACAACTGATGCAGTTGGAGGCTAAGTACCCCAGCTCCCTCATCGCTCAGGTGACCCTGAGACACGTCTTCTACTGGGCCCCAGAGCACCGGCTCCAGGTGCCCACGGGGCACACGTGCTGGACCGTGCAGCAAGCCTGGCTCCCTCTCCTTCCCACGCCACTTCTCCACTCCTCTCCTGGTGTCCCTGGGGTCTCCTCCAAATAAACTAGCGGCATTTGGATCCTTTTCTCAGAGTCCACTTCTGGCAGAAACCAAAACAGGACAGCGTCCCACGCCAGGCCACATGGAACCAGCCTCGGAGACCTGTCTATGCTGAGGGGTGGGCTGGTGGTTGGGGGCAGGTGGGTGGGGTTGGTGTCCCTTCCTGTCCAGTCTCTGGGACTCACCTCTGTGGCCACGCGCCACAGTCACAGCTGGGACACCAAATACCACATCTCCCAGCAAATCCAAGAACCGGTCTTTCTTTTTGACAGGGTCATCTGTCCCTCCTAAATACTTCTCAATGACCGCTGGGATCAGTGCCTCAGGGATGTTCTGAAATGGAACCAAGAGTGAAAGGGGCTGCCACCCCGGTTCGGCGACATGGCTTCTCCCGCCAGTGAGCACGGCTGTCAAACCCTCCCTCCCACAGTGTCCACAGTGATGCTCTCAAATCCTGTGCAAACCCACCCTCCCCCAGTGGGAATGTAGGAAAGGCCAAAAGTTGGAAGAAAACCCTCTGGCCCCAGTCTTCATTCTGCCATTTAAGTGCTCAGTGACCTGGGGCAATCCCCTGTCCCTCCGCGGGTCTCAGCCCATCCCAGGAATTCCCTAGACACTTACAGTGTGGGACCTCCACAAGAGTGACGTGGCGGTCTTCTGGTCCAGCTTGCCTTCAGAGATCGGGTAACCCATCGTCTGTTAAAACACCGGGTTAGCAGTCGTGACTCATTTGGGAACTAACGGGAAGAATCAATCTGACCAAACAACCAAACCAATGCAGGCTGGTAGACAGCTTGTCACATCTTTACGGGCAAGGTCTCTGATGAACTGGGCAAAACCAATGAATGAAAGGGACTTGTATCCAGAAACTCAAGGAGAGTGAAGAAGATGAAGTAAATGTTAAAAGAAGCCGATTCAGCCCTCTGCAATGTAATGCAAGCTAGTGTTGAAGGACAGAGCCCTGGGGGATGACACAAACCTCACAAATACCCCGCACATCTAAGATGACCCAGGAAGCCACCATCCTGTCATCATGGCTTCGTTACTTCAACATAACCTTTGAAACCGGGCTCATGTGAGAAGTGCACAACAGCTCTGCACATAACCATCCCATCCAAACCTCCGCTCTAAGAGCCTTGACCAAACTCTAACACTGCTCCCAGCAGCATAGGCTGGGTCCCTGGGTGATTGATCCCAGCCCCCTGAGAAGGCCCTGTGCGGCCAGGAGAAGGCACTGTTTGCTCCACCCAAAGCCTGTCTCTGCCCTTAGAACTGTACATCTACCACCCAAGCTGTCACTCAAGGACCTGAGAGCCGTCCCTCCAAAATGCAGACATGCAGGGGATAACTCTGCTCTCTCTCCCGGTCCCTAACTTCAGTGGGCACCTCGCTGCAACTGACACCCCTGCCTGCTGACATACACACAGGAGAGGTGTGCTTCTCCTCCAGATCAGTGCCACTTCACAAATCCAGGGGCCTGGTGTCATGGCCATCCCCCCATCACCCCTGCACGGCAGCCTTTACAGGGCTCCAGCCTTGTGCTTCAGGGTTTGAGTAGAGTTCACACTGGATCTTACCCCTGCTGCAGTAATATAACTGAATGAAACCTGTTCCTACCACTTCCACTAGTATCCGGCTTTATCTCTGACAGAAGGGAAAGCCCTTCCTAACATTTAGAAGTCAATTTTACTGCAAGAGGTAGGAAGCTGCTCTGACTCTTTCTAATTGGATGACAAAGAGCATTCCTGGAGATTTATGGAGAAACTGGAAAGCATGGAGCCCAGGGGGAGAGGCTGCAGGGCCTCAGGCCTTACTCCTGAGCTCCCCTCCTTCCCAGGGCTCAGTTTCTCCATATGCACAATAATTCTCTCTACCAGCACCGACCTTCCAAGGTTCATAGACTGGAGACAATCAGAGTTTGGTAGTGGGGGCCCCAGAACTTCACCACCCAGCTATCAGTTCCGCCATCCATGGAAGGTTTCCATGGAAATATCAAATCGTGAAGAGGGAACAGCTGCCCTGGACCCCCAGGCGTCGCTGGGTGGGTGGCGGGGGGAGGAAGAGATCCTCTGACCAGAGATGGGAGGCTGGTAGGATGGGCCAAAGGCAGGTCTCAAAGGCCCACACAGGCTCACCATTGGAAGAATCCATCCGAACTCTTGCTGGTTGATTCCGACGATGTACGGAACGGTGTTGAGCTGCTTTTCAGCTAGAAGCTCCTCCGGCATCTTCGGCAGCAGCACTCCATCAACCACAGAGGACAGGAAGGGTTGGCTCTGGGAAGAGGACATTACAGTGTCCATGCTGCCCTCCCTGCTCGCACCCACGTCCTTCTCTCAGCTCGTCTGAGCACGGCCAGCACCACACACCTGTGTGCCTGTGGGCCGTGGCACAGAGCTCAGGGTCTAACAAAGCAGCTAAGTCTGTGACCCCAGGGGATTAGCAATGGGCAGGTGATGGGGGGGATCTCCCTCAAATTGAAATATGTAAAAATATTATGTTAATATTTGTGTTTTATATAAAACTTTCAGCCTGAACTTTATGTCTATCTATATGTATCTCTCTCATGACAGTCAATTCTCATTATTCACGGTGGTTACGCTCTGTAAAGTCACTGTGGACTCTGAGTTTGTGAAACCTGAGCCACAGCTCCCAAATCCCACTGTGTACACTCAAACCACCAGCAAACTCCATCCCCAGTTCCCAGTTTCCTTTCTCCGGAACACTAGCCATCATCAAACACACTCCATATTTTATGTGTTTACTGTACTCTCTCCTCACTCTAGAGGGCCGGGGGTTGAGTCTGCTTTCTTTGCCCATGTCACTGGTCTATCCCTCCCCTCCTCCACCCACCCGCACTCCCACTCCCCGCTCAAAACTAAGGTTCCAGCACGTAGTACTCGGTGCTAATGAAATCTTTGCTGAATGACTGAATGCATTTCATTCAATCCTCAAGACACCTTCTAGGGTAAGTGCTACTGTCCCCAGAGAGAAAGCAGAGGGGGTAGGACTGGGAGACGTTGCAGAGGTAAAGGCATGGGAGCCTGGTGGCCCTCTGGAAGGTAGGAGGAGAGGAGGAAGGAGAGGGGAGGATGCTGTTGGAGTTTCCTGCGTGGCTGGGAGCAGTGTCCTCAGGACTGAGGCTCCTGGCTCCCTTCCTGGTGACCCTGCACATAGTGGCTAATCAGCCCTGCAGCCTCGCAGGAGATCTGGGCTCCTCTGTGCAGGCTCCTGAACCCCTGATGCAGTTACCTCCCTCTCCCCGAGGTGGGAGTTTCTAGTGCAGCCTTCTCCCCCTGGGAGCAGGAAATAAAAAGAAGAAAAAATGTAGAGCCCAGCCAGCCTGGCTCAATGGTTGAGTGTCGACCTATGAACCAGGAGGTCACAGTTCAATTCCCAATCAGGGCACAAGCCGGAGTTGCAGGTTCAGTCCCCAGTGTGGAGTGTGCAGGAGGCAGCCAATCAATGATTGTCTCTCATCACTGATGCTTCTATCTCTCTCTCCCTCACCCTTCCTCTCTGAAATCAATAAAAACATATATCTTTTTTAAAAGAAAGAAAGAAAGAAAGAAAGAAAGAAAGAAAGAAAGAAAGAAAGAGAGAAAGAAAGGGAGAGAGAGAGAAAGAAAGGAAGAAAGAGACAGAAAGAAGCGAAGAAAGAAAGGAAGGAAGGAAGGAAGGAAGGAAGGAAGGAAGGAAGGAAGGAAGGAAGGAAGAAAGAAAGATAGGAAGGGTGTAGACTGGGCCAGGAGACACAGAGTTAGTGACGAAGAGCACTGGACCGGGAGTCATAGGAACAGGCTGTGGTCCGACATCTGGTCCTCCTGGCTGTGTTACCCAGGCAGGTCACTGCCCCTCTCTGGGCCTCAGCAATATAAACACAAGGAGTTACTATGCGTCCACAGGGAGCAGTCTTTCATTCATCTTCAACTGGAGCTTAAAGGTGTCAAGATTTGAAACTTGTGATCCAGAAACCAAGGGTCCTTACCTCTCGGGGGTCTCCATGTAAATCAAGACGCAAAAAATTCTGTGAAAACAAAGGCAGGGGATGTGGGTGAGAGGCTGCCTGGGAGAAAGGCCGGTCTTGGTCAGCTGCCGCCAAAGGTATCAGGTTCTCCCTCCCGGTGCCGCCCTGACTGGCCAAGAGGAAGTGGGCAGGACATTGGCTCCCCTTGGCATGAGCTCAGGGTCTAGGTGTGGGGAGGGGAGCTCTGGGGAGGATTTCTGTTGCGTGTGCCTGCCCTGCCCTCCATCCATTTCTCCTTCTTGTTCCCCAGGCAACAACACCCGCTTTTTAAGGGGGCCTCCCTCATCCTCACTCCATGAGTCCAGACATGTATAGAAGACCTGGGTGCTCCATCTTCCTGACCACAGAGATTAACTCATGGATTGGCACGGGGCCCATGTCAGGACAGTAGACATTACCCCAAACTCTTGCTAGAATTATTGGGAAAGGGGGTTTCTAAGCAGATCGGGTATATGTCTAGACTAGAGTGTTGCCGTTGCCTTGAACCACCCCAGGGGACCAACCTGCCTGAGAGAAAACCAACACTAAGAGGCAAAAGTTGAGGGGTAGAGACAGATTCTCAATACTAGATGTGTGCCTGGGTCCAGCCATGCCTGAAGCCATCCACTCCTGAACTTTTCAGTCACCTGAAGGTTGTGTGACAACACATTCCTTTTTCTCCTAAAGACACTTTGCAAAGAGTTTTCCCATCTTGCATCAGAAAGTTCTCACTCATGTAACCTCACTGAAATTCACCCCACCCCTTGCTTCTCTCTGTATGTGCTCAACACTACTGTGCTGGTTGTCACCCTACATGGTAGCTAACAGGTCTGACTAGTAGTAGAAACTAACCAGTAGGGTCCCTTCATTATGGGTTGTAATTCTACAGACCAGGTGTTTATGGGGTATGTGTGTGTGTGTGTGTGTGTGTGTGTGTGTGTGTGTGTGTGTGTTGGGAGAGTGGATAAACATGGAAAGACTTCCACATGATCCCAGAAAGTCTCAGAAGGGTAACATGGGTTCTCTGAGTTTTCCCCAAGTGACCAGTCCTCCCCTTAGAACCTTACAAGCTGGGTCCTCTTGTGCCACGTGGAATCAATGTGTCTCTTTCCAGGCATCAGGAAACAGCTGTGTTTTAATTCCTTCAAAACACTGGTCACCTTTATTGAGTCTGAGAAACCGGAACCCAAGCCCTAAGGCTGCCCTGGGTTCAACCCATGGACACAGAGTGGAGCTCCACGTGAGAGGCCTGCCTTGGGGGCCCAGGAATGTCTCCGGAAGCCCATAGGGTCCAAATAGCAAGTGCAGGGACTCAGGTTACTTTTGGGCTCACACTCACCCCATCTTTGAAAAAAAGGGAAGAGTTCCCATTGGCCCTAGATGCTATATTCTCTGGGTGTCTGTCCCTGTAATGACCCATGTCATAGCCCCCCTTCAGTCCTCTAATGTCAACTTCTCTGTGAGTTATCCCTAATGATTATAATGAATGATTCTCTTCTCTGTACTCCCACCACATTGGCGGATGGATGGATGAATGGATGGATGGCTGGATGGCTGGATGAATGAATGGACTGATGGATGGATGGAGTGATGGATGGATAAATGGATGGATTTGGTCAATACATGGAATATGGGTGCACTGGATGGTTGAGTGGATAAAAGGGTGATAACTAGTATATACATGATTAATGGATCATTGATTTTAGAGGGATGTATGGTGAAGTAAAGATATATGGTGGCTGGATGATGCATGAGCGATTGATAATAGATAAATGAAAGTTATGGATAGATTGGTATTAGGATGAGGAAAGGATATTGATGAAATGGATATATGTGTAGAGGGATAGACATAATATGATGATGAATGGATGGATGGTCAGCCTAGGATCACAACTGAGGCAGGGTCTCAGAAAATCTAGAACCTTGAGCCACCACTGGGTCATAACTGATCATTTCTAAATTAAGCAATAATCATTTTGACAACCTTTCTGAAATCTTTGTCCTTGATATCCCCCTTCCCCACATTCAGGATGGTAGTTACCTCTAGGAGTAAATAGTGTCTAATTTGTTTAAAAATATATCTCTGAAAATAAGAATGGCGCCATAGTACATTTTGACCGAGCTGGAGGATTGTTACACGATTGACCACTATGTTAGTTTTTGACTTTGCTAACATTTCAGGCATTTCATAATAAAAGAGAAGAAAAGAAATTCCCTATTTAGGTTGAGAGGTGCCATTACTCCAGAGAGGAGAGACCCTGACTCGGGCAGTGTTTCTGGGACAAGGAGGCAGCTGAGATGTTAAAGCCTGAGGCCAAGTTCCCAGGGCGAGAATGGCGGGGGGGGGGGGGGGGCCTGTGTGGAACATGAATGGAGGCACCTACCACCTTCAGCAATGTCTCCAGGAGCTCCTCTTCTGACTTCTGGCGCAGGCAGTGCACCATGACCGCTGAGGTGGTGGTTTTACAGCCGGCAAATGTAGCAATTTTCTGCAGAAATCACAGGGACAGCAGCATTCAAGAGCCATGTCCCTCCTGTCAACCAGTCGATGTTCCATCCCAACCTCAACTTCTAAAGGCAGAGGGGCGGGGGGGAGGGGGGTGGTAGCAGACATTTCTCTGGACCAGCAGGCGTGGGCCCTGGGCCTCAGTCATGCCAATTCTGACACCTCTGTGCCAGTTTCCTTCTCTCTCTTAAAATGAGCCAAAGGCTCTCAAAGCCGATGGCTGCAGAGGGGCAGCTTGGAGTGGGCTTTAGGGCATGGCGTCCAGAATCCCAGTGTCTGGTTTCAAATCTCGGCTCATCCTCTCACCAGCCTTTGGCCTCTATCTAGCAAAATGTGCACAGTGCGGCCAGAGAAGTGACACAGAGAGAAGAAAGCAGGCTCTTCCATGGTGGGTGTGGAGAGCGTACATTAAGGGGAGCTTGGGAGAAGGTGCTATGAAGAATAAAAAGCCTTAAATTCCCTTTGTTGGCCAATTTCTAGTTCCTGTGTGACAGCAGAATCTGCCCCATCTCTGCCACCTATTTCCTCTCAATAAATCGCCCCTTTCCTGACCTAAGCCTGGCCAAGTGGACTTCTGCTGTTTACAACCAAAGAGTTCTGGAAAACCTCAAATTCTCACCATCTTCGTTTCCTCCCCTCCTCTCTACCAGCCAGCCCCTTTCAACCTGGAGGCTGCCTCCACTGAGCCACGAACCAGGAAACCACTCTCACAGCCCAACTAAAACGCTCCCACCCCAGACCCCCATGGGCGCTCATCAGCAGACCCCACCCCTCCCCTGCCACCCGTTGGGCTCCCTTCCTTGAATCCCTAACTGTCTCCAGATAAAGACAAAGTCCTCCCCTGGGTCCCAGGCAGCAGGGCCCCTGCCAATGTCCCCAACCTCAGCTCACTCCAGGTTCCCTCTGCTCTTTCTGCTCTGGCCTAATCAGTCTCTCTCTCTGTCTCTCTCTCTCTCTCTGTCTCTGTCTCTCTCTCCCTCTCTCTCTCTCTCTCAGACACTTCCTCCTGCCACAGGACATTTGCACACGTCCCTCCCCTTCCTCGGACATTCATTTCTCACCAAGCACATTATGCTCTTCCTGGGGATCTCATGTTAGTGATCACTTTCTTCAGGGAGCCTTCCCCCTACACCCTGGACTAAGGGCTCCTTCTGAACTCTGTCATGATGTTAAGTACCTCTCCTTCCTGCTCCTGCCATGGCTGACATTGTATGACTGTGTGATTATGTAGTCGTTAAAACGTCCCCTTCATTAAATGGAAGCTACACAAGACTGCTAGGTGTCTGGCTGTATCAAAATTATTTGTTGCCCGGCCAGCATGGCTCAGTGGCTCAGCGTCGACTTATGAACCAGGAGGTCACCGTTTGATTCCCAGTCATGGCACATGCCTGGGATGAAGGCTCGATCCCCAGTGTGGGGCCTGCAGAAGGTAGCCAATCAATGATTCTCTCTCATCATTCATGTTTCCATCTCTATCTTTCTCTCTTCATCTCTGACATCAATAAAAAATGTGTATATTTTAAAAAATTATTTGTTGAGGCAACAAATGAACTGACAAATAAATTCTCCAAGAACCCAGCCTAGTCACAAGGCCCCTCGGGGAGAAACCACTCCAGGCCCATACGTGGCCAGGGGCAGGGTCCCCAGAACTCAGGCCCTCTGAGAGATGACACGTGGTGACAGTCCACTCCCCACGCTCTGTCCGGAGGCCCACTGTGCACACTCTGGGGAGTGTGGTCCCTGGACAGTGATGGTGCTGGCAGGCCAGTCAGGAGCCTGAGTCCCCGCTCTGCCCTGATGCCTCGCTGACCTCGGTGAGGGGCCTCTGCTCTCTGGCCCACTTTGCTCACAAGTAAAACTGGGAGGGAGGGTGAGGTGTCTCCTTGCTGCTCCACTCAGCCATTCTTCTGGGATGATCTGGGTGTGCCAGCTGAATCCCATGGCAATGCAGGCCCCCGAGGACTCCAGGGGAGCAGAGCAAAGGGGGTCAGGGCTGCCCAGCATGAGACCTACCTGAGCTGTGTCCTTGATATCTTTCCTGACCAGGGCAGAGGTGATGTACACGCCACTCTGGGAGATGGCCCGGTGGAAGAGATTCTTGGCCAGGGGAGATAACACCTGGGAGGGGGGGAGCAGAGACAAACAGAGTTGAGGCTCATGGGGAAGGGTCTTCAAGAGCTTCCCTAGCTCCATCCTGGCCCATTCCCCTGGGCTCAGTGGACATAACAGGGCCCCGCCTGGCCTGTTCCCCAGGCTGACCCTGAGGCCCTATTTTTGTAAGAAAACCTCAGCTGGTAAGAGCCAAAGGAACAGAGCAAGGAACACAACAGGAAGTGTGAGGCAAGCGCCAACTGTAACCATCAAAACTATCTGAAAGACAGTTTGGCAATTCCTGGTAACACTTTCAAGACAGACTTCTGAGTCTACATTTCCATTCCTAAGAACTCACCCTAAGGAAAGTGATCCTGGAGGCACACGATGACGTCTAGGGGTGCCCGTGCTGCTCATGATGGGGAACGTGGGCAGGGACCCCAGGTTCCAACATGATGGCATTGAGTAAATAAGCTACTTTTTAGTTCTTACCATGGAATACTATGAAAATAAAATTATGGGAGAGCTCTTCATGGTGAGGAAAATATTTATATAAGATTGTAATGTTAACAACTTGTTTTTTTATTTAAAAAATCGTAGATAAATGATAGCCAGCTAGATAGATAGATAGATAGATAGATAGATAGATAGATGATAGGGTGAGTCACCAAAAAAAGACTAGAAAAGTAAGGGTCAACATGTCCATGGTGACGATCCCTGGGTAATAACATTGTAGGCCCACTTCCTTTCTTCTTTGGGCGTATCTGTACCTCTCCTCTTTCTCCACTTTACAAAATGTAAAAGCTTCCTCTGAGTATTTAACTATGAAAGCAAACGTGTTTTAAAATATGGTAGCAGCACAGACACTCTGCTCAGCTCTGAGGCAGATGGAGGGGTTCTGGCAGCTCCCAGCGCCTTCTCATCTGGTTCTCCGTCTTTGATTCTCTCCATGTCCTCTCCGGCCCCATCTCCCACACCAGGCTCCCAGGTGTGTCTGTGTCCCCTGTCCCATCCCCACCCCTACACCCCCCTCCCCTCCCCTCCCCCACTCACTTGCTTCCCCCAGCCCAGCTCCCACCAGCGTTCACAGAGACTGCCTTCCTCCTTCCTGGGTGTGAACAAACCACAAGACCCCCTGTTCTTAGTGAGTGCTCATGGCCTCCTGACATGTGGGTCTGGCTTGAGGCCCCACAGCAACACTCAGTCCAACTCTCACAGCTGCCTCCTCTTCCTCATAATTTATACCCACCCTGCTCCCCAGGAGAAGTGAGGAGAGTCCTCATGGAGAAGGGATTAGGAACTCAACCAAGTCAGGAGGAATGTTGCAGGCTGGGGCTGGAGATGATTATGGCCCCAGGATGCTAGCGGAGCCCTAAGCTCCTGGGGGAGAGTTGGGCCATTAGGTTTCCACTATCTGCTCTGTGCAGAGGAGGGCCAGCCTTGAACCCAGGTCTTGTTAATAAAGGTCAGTGGGTCTCCCAGGGAGCCCATCTGTACCCACATCGGGGCCAGGAACACTTACAAGAACAGAGACACTTTCACCTCCCGCAGACTGTCCGAAGATGGTCACGGAGCCTGGGTCCCCTCCAAAGTTGGCAATGTTCTCCTGGACCCAGCGCAGTGCGGCCAGCTGGTCTAAGTGACCCCAGTTGCCCCGGCTGTGTTCATCCCCTGTGCTGTGGGTAAGAGAATGGGGGGAAAGGGAGGTAGAGTCATCATGGCGGGATTCCCAGGACCATAGCTTGGGCTAGGGCCTCTAGGTGAGCCCTCCACAACCCAGACTCACAGGTGTAGCATTGTTTGTTTAGCTCTCCATTCATTCACCTGGCATGTACTTACTGAGTATCTGCTATGTGCCAAACACTGTTCTAAGAGCCCGAAGCAAAATAGGCAAAATCTCTAACTACACGGAGCTCACACTACAGATCGTCAACAAACAAACAGGTACATATCTACTTATATAAAAACCCTGGGTTAAGTTCATCAGGAATGGGTCTGGCGACCAAGTGGAAGGAAGTCAGTCCTGCAGGAGTTGTCTTGGAAACAGCTGCGCCCTCCCCCGAGTTGTTTCCTAGAGCTGTTTCTGGTGAGGGTGGGGTTTGAGGCAAGAACCCACCCTCGGAACATGTACCCACTGAATCCTGGGTCGATTAGCCAAGGGCTGCGCCCTCCCTGAGCTCTTTCCCAGACCTATTTGGGTGTAACATCAAGCCAGAACCGTGACCAAGCAGAAGGAAGTCAGTCCTGCAGGGGTTGTCTTGGCAATGGCTGCACCCTCCCCCGAGCTATTTCCAGGAGATGTTTCCAGTGAGGGCGGGGTTTGAAGCAGGAACCCGCCCTCGAAGTGTGGACCCACTGAATCCTGGGTCCTTTTGCCAAGGGCTGTGCCCTCCCCAGCTGTTTCCCATGCGGCCTGAGGGAAGAGCCCACCCTCAGAGCACCAGGAGCACCCAGCAGCAATCAGTCCTGGGTTGCTGAGGTGGAGGCCACGGCGTGGTAGAACTCTGGTTCTGGCCCATCAGGGGGCATGGCCGACCTTCAAACCAGACCCTGACAGTAGAAAGGAGGGAGCCCCATTCCTCACAGAATCCGCTGTTGGATAGCTTGCTGTCAGTGGCCTGCAAGCCAGGAACCCCATTCTCCTGCACCCCAGACCCTGACCACAGGGAGGAGGGAGCCCCTTTCCTCAAGAAATCAACAGGTGGCCAGTTTGCTGTCAGGGGCCTGCCAGCTACCAATCCTATTCACCTGCACCCTGGCCCCTGACAGCAGGGAGGAGAGAATATGTTTAAAGACCAACTACTGGAAAAAAGTACCTCTGAAGCCAAAAGAAGCCATTGTTGGTAACAGAAATAGAGAGTTAGAAACATTGATGAAAGAGAAACATTGACCAACTGCCTCCTGCACACTCCCCACTGGAGATTTGCCCGCAACCAAGGTACATGCCCTTGACTCCGCACTGGGGATGTGCCTGTAACCAAGGTACATGCCCTTGACCGGAATCGAACCTGGGTCCCTTGAGTCTGCAGGCCGATGTTCTATCCACTGAGTCAAACCAGTTAGGGCAATTAATTCCCTTTTAATGTGCACAAATTTCGGGCACCAGGCTACTAGTAAGAATATAACACCAGTTGGCAAAAATGCTCTCAGGATAAATCAAACAGGGTCAGGGAAAAGGCAGGGGTGGGGCAGTGGGGTCTTATTTCAGATCAGATGTCTAGGAAAGGCTTCTCGGAGGCAGCCGCATGGGAGTAGAGATCTGAATGAATGAGCACAAGAACCTTGCAAATATCCAAAGAAAGGAATTCCAGGTGACAGAGATAGCACGTGAAAAGGCCCCAGGGTCCAGTGAACAAACGTGTGAATGCAGAACATGCAGCCAAGAGAAGGAAGTATTTCAAAGAGGTGTGAGGGGTCATGTGTGGATGCTGCCATGGTTGGGCCCACTGATCGTGGGTCACTGGAGACCTCCACCAGAACAGTCCAGTGGCATGGTTTGAGTAGAAACCTGACTAGTGTAGGGAGAGGAGAGACTGGAAGGAGAGAAGGCATGAAGAGCTGATGGAGCAGTTTTATGTAACGGGGAGCAGAGAAACGGGGAGGGGGGGCAGTGAAAGAGATGAAGAGTCTCAATGAGGGCATTGCATGCTGGGACATGACTCCCCTAATACCCTCCTCCAGCCCTACAGGTCTTTCCAGTGAGTGTCCACCCCACCGCCTGTCCATCAGCCATCGCAGGATCCAAGGTCCAGGGACCAGTGCATTGAGAAAACCTACCAGTAACTGCCCTAAGGAACCCTGGCTCCTGTCTGCATGGAGATTCCATGGAGAAGACTCCAGCCTTGGCTCATGCACATGCCAAATGCGGAAGCAATCAGGGCGAGTGACCATGACATTCCTCCTGGGAGGTCTTCCTAGGGAATCAGATGCTCTGACACCTCCCATCTCCAGCCACACGTTCCATCACCTGAAGCATTCACCGAGCTCCCGCCCAAGTCTGCGCTTCCCTCCTTCCCCATGAGAGGGGAGGTGTTGAACCTGCCGCTCTAACTGCTGTGCTGCTGTCATTCCCCAGGTGTGCCGTGTGCTGTGGCAGCACAGGTAAACAGGAGGTGAGCATTTCAGAGGCGGGAACATTTGAGTTGGGCCTTATGGGATGCATAGGAGTTGGTCAAGTAGAACCGGCATTCCAGGCAGAGGGAAGAGCACATGCAAAAGCTCAGAGGCAGGTGGACCAGCAGGGTTGGGAAATGAGACAGTGTGTGGAGCCCAATTATAAAGGGATTTGGACGCCTTCCTGAGGAGCTGACATGACATGACACAGAGCTGGGTCCTGCCACCCTCACTTTAAGGGCCCATGTGCTGTGCGGAGTCCAATATCTTACCTGAAGAATCCGCAGATGCCCAGGCGGTACTGAATGATCACCACCACCACGTTTTCATGGGCAGAGAGGGGCAGCCCGTCATAGGTTGATGCCCCGCCCGCCACCAAACTTCCTCCATGGATCCACACCATCACCTGGACAGGGAGGAAGCAACCACACAGGTCACAGATTGGAGCAGAGCTGGGAAGGACCTCCAAGGGTTGTCTGGTTGATCAGGACTGAAGGAGGCTGTTCTCTGAAGCTCATCAGCCCCCAGCAAAGGTGAGGCAGGCAATTGCTCTCCTCCCCACTCCCCCAGCCAGGGCCAGGCCACCCCCCACCCATGCACCTGGCTGCCTCTGCCTGTCTCTCCAGCCCCAGTGCTGCCTGCTCCCAAGGCTCTTCATGCTGAGAACAGCATCACGGGAACGGCCGAGGCCAACGGGGTCATCTTCCCCCAACACTCCCATCATCCTCATGCCTGGGCCCCTCACTGTGCTCACCACACTCTGCCTGGGCAGCCCTTGAATTTCAGCGTCATTAGTCACCTCTGTGCGGTGAATTAAAGTCCTCTCATGTGTGTGAGTGACTATCTCAAGAAGCATCCATGCCCCCAGTGGTATCTCTTGCTCACATCCCTCCCTCTGCACCCCAGGGACTGCCCCCAGCAGACCCACCCCCACCTTCAGGCTGCCCTTCTCTGGGCCTCTACCTATTGAGGAAATGCTGACTCACTGGGACACTGCCCTAGCCAAAGACAATTAGGAAGGGAAATTAGCCAAGAACATCTCAGATATTTAGGCAAAGGACAAGAACAAAGGACACTGCTTCTTGGACTGCCCCGACTCTGCCTCCACACCTCTGTGCCACCCTGGGACACTGGTCAGAGCAGCATCTTTGCGGCTGACAAACACCACCCTTTGGCTCGATTTTTCAGAGAACCCTTGCCCTGGTACTGCCTACCGGACTTGGTGGCCTTGCCTTCCTGGTTTCTTTGTCTGTAAAAGGAGGGTTGGGGTGTTGCCTTCTCGGTGAGGTTCCTTCAAGCTCTAACTTGACTGGAAAGCATGCCTTAGCTTCTCTGGCAATCAGATTCCTAACCTTGCAACTATCAGTAGTCACACTTCTCCCTCTGTTCGCATGAGAGAACATGGAAAGAAGTGACGATAGGTTACAGATGTAAAGCAAAGTCCCCGGAGGCACCATGACTATCGCTGGGGGAAACTGAGGGATGGAAAACATGTGTTTCTTGGGGTCACATGGCCTGGCCAGGGAGAGCAAAGGAAGCCCAGGGCCCCTGAAATAACCATGGCTGGGATACTCCCCCCGACGCTGCCTTCCTCCTCCCCAGTCCACACCAGGAGATCGCTCCTATATGGAATGCACACCTTACCGGCAGCCTGCTCTTCCTGCTCAAGTCTGCGGGAGTGTAGATGTTTAGGTAAAGGCAGTCTTCAGAGAACTTGAGAGGAATGTTCTCCTTTCTGTTGGTAAAGAGCTTGGAGAGCGCCTGGACCGACATGGCATCTTGGGAGCACCTTGGGGAGGTGTGTGGAGGGGGAGAGAGATATATTCAGGTTCAGCTGGAGCTGCGCACAGAGCCGTGGCCTGGGAGCTCTGTGCCTATGCAAAGCTGCTCTTACCAGAGAGAAGACGTTGAGTGGGTAGGAAGCCATGAGCGGGGGCCCTGGGGCTCACTAAAGCCTCCCAGCATCATGTATAGCGAGAAGGTCTGGCTCCTCTCATCGTCCTGGCAATTTCGGATGCACCTGGTCATGGACAGGAGTCTGCCTAGCTACTGCCCACCTGGGCCATGGTCGCCCTGCATACCCTGGACGCAGCCCAGCTCTGTACTGGGCTTCCGTGGAGGGTGCAGTGGAGCCATGCAACTCCACTAAGTAACCCAGGTGGTCGAGTCCACAGGAAACTCCCATTTTTTTCAAAAGCACTTAGTATCCTATCTATACTAATAAAAGGGTAATATGCTAATTAGACCAAATAGAATGGACATCGACAAAGCTGCAGTGGCTGCGAGGGCTGAGGAGGGCCAGAGGCTGGCAGTGGTTGAGGGGCACCCCTCCCCAGTGCACAAATTTTTGTGCACCAGACCTCTAGTTCAAACATATTACATAATGTATGTATTAATTTGCATATTGTTATCATCTCTCTCTCCCAGCTGGAACACAAGCTCCATGAAGGTAGGAATATCTGTTTCCTTCACTAATGGAGTCCAGGAGCCTAGAATATGCCTTGCACACAGAGGTGCTCAATAAATACTTGTTGGATAAAAGGCTCTAGTATGCTATGGGAGTTCTGGAATTTGTTGTTGTTGTTTATAAATATATTTTAATTGATTTTAGAGAGGAGGGAAGAGGGAGAGAGAGATAGAAACATCAAGGATGAGAGAGAATCATGGATTGGGTGCTTCCTGCACACCCCATACTGGGGATCCAGCCAGCAATTTGGGTGTGTGCCCTGACCGGGAATCAAACCGTGACTTCCTGGTTCATAGGTTGATGCTCCACCACTGAGCACCACTGGCTGGGCTGGAATGTTTTTAAGGATCTACCTTATCTTAAGGATCCAGAACAATGGAGAAGGCACTCAGAAGCGTGCCTTGGCGCTTGCCCACATCCCTTTGAGGCAAACGTTCCACTAAAAGATGCCAACACTTACATAGGAGGGTAGGAGGTGGTGTTCTTCACGAAGGACCACGGCTCTGCAGGCTGCGGAGGAGCAAACCTCAGGGGTCCGAGCGGCGGCTTGGCAAAGGGGACTCCCAGGAAAACGGCCACGGGCTGTGCAAAGCCTTCTAGGCTGACATACTCCCCCAGGACCTGGCCCTGCACGGTGTCCACCACAGGTGGTGAAGGTGGGTGCCCTGTGGGCGTGGAGAGGAAATGAGGACACACCCGCGGTGAGAGGTGGGAACTGGACTCCAGGTGGGTCTTGCCCCAGGTGACCCTGAAAGAGTCCCCTCAACTCCTAGGCCTCCATTTCTTCTTACATCAAAAAGAGAGGAGGTGAACCGGCCTTCCTAACTCATAGGGTCCTAAGGAGCCCGTGGGAATTGGAGGAATCACAGCATCAAGTACAACATCAATGCAAGGAGAGCTGCTGGGTGCAGACAAGACATATGGTTTCCATGCTTAGGAGCCTCTGGAAAACATTTTCCATTGAGGTGCTGGTGCTGAGCTACAGGAGGAAAGGGGGAGCAAGAGGCAGCCCCTCTTCTTAGCAGCCTGGACCTTGCAGGGGGAATGAGCCACATGCACACTGGACCCTACTGCTGGGAAGGAAGAAGGAAGGGGTGGGTGTCATGAGGGAGGTATCTGTTAGGTGTTACAGGAACAGAATAGGGAGCCAGGCCTTCTGATTGGTGGCCTCATGGAGGTGGTGCCCTTGGTGCTAGGACTTGTGGGGAAGACTGAACAAGGGAACATGGAATGGGGCGGGTGAGGTTGGGGTGTGGGGGAGAGACACCACAAGGCAAGACCTGCCCAAAGAGAGAATGACTCATTGGGCCAGAGCGATCTAAGGAGAGTGGAAAATTATCCCGGAATGAGAAGCTTCATGTCTGAAAGGGCCTCGTGTGCCTGGCTAGGGGTCTGGGCTTTACACAGTGGGTACATGAGCAGAGCAGCCATGAATATTCTGGAGAACGAGAGAGCAGCACGGTGGGCGTGACGAGGTTCTGGTGGTTCTGAGCAGGGTCACCGAGGGGGGAGAGAGTCCTTCCTCACTGGGCTGAATTCACCTCCTGCAGCCTCCTTATCAGCCCTGGTTCTACCTGCCATGGACCATCCTCAACTCGCAGCCAGGATGGGCCCTTCCTCCCATCTCCTCTTGCCCATCCCCGCAGCTCCAGTGCGTTCAAACATTCCCCTTCGGAAATGGTTCCTAGCCTCTCAGCCTCCAATGGCTCCCCTGCAGGTCCTGACAGAAGGCCAACATCTCGCTCAAAGTGTGTGGCCAGAACAACAGCAGCAACAACAAAAAGAGTAAATCAAATCCGGACTTAGAAAACTCCCCAGTGACACTGGAGACACTGTTATGCAAAGGAATGTTACAAAACAGCACCCAAGGCTCTGGTCATGAATAGCCAATCGCATATTAATGGGCCGTTTAGGTTGTTCTCCTTTGTTGTGGTGGCTAATGATTACAATGAGCATGGAGAGGGACTTCCTTGGAAGCGTGAGCCTCAAGCTATCAAGGAGTGGTGTCACTGCAGGTGATGGTTTTTCTATGCAGTTTCCAAGTTTTCTGCACTGAGCATAGATTCCATTGTATAATTAGAAGGATTTTTACGAATGAATACAGTGATGTCTATATGGAATGCTGCAGAAGGGCGTGGCCCCTGATCAGATGTGGGCGACACTGAAGGGAAAGAAGCTGAAAGAGCTGCCCCAGACCCCGAGTTCCGTTTCAGACAGGTGCAGGGGAGAAGTCAATGAACTACTGGGTGAGAAGACACCACAGGAAGTGAGCCCTTCAAGACCGGAAGAGGCCAGGTGAGCAGCCCGAGTAGAGTCATCTCCCTGAAGGTGAAGGTGCAAACCACGGATGTGTGTGACGTCACTGAGGAGGCCAGTGGGAGAGAGAAGAGAAAAAGCTGCAGAGAACGCACAGGGGAAATTGTGGCTGAGGCTGAGTGGAGGGAGGCGGGCACCCTGGTGTGGGCAGGGTGGAGGTGAGCAGTGTGGAGGCCACGGGAAAACGGGTGCCACGCGGGCTGAGTGCTTCAAAGAGGGGAAGGAGGGTGACGTCTGAGAAGAAACCAGACTTGATAAGAGCCTGGCCTTTAAGAAGTCAATGATAACCTTCAAGAGACATGAAGTGCCCAGCAGTCCAATTGGCCAGGGTGAAAAAGAGGGTGACTGGTTTGGGAGACCCATGCAGTAATGGTAACAGCGGCAGTTCCCACGTATATTGTAGGTCATGTTTACATGCTGGGCATTTCCTGTGTATCAGATGGGCATCCCGGTCCATTTAATCTTCCCCAGAATGTAGCCCACGCATGTCAACCTCATGACCGGTGTCCTGCGAGTTGGACATGCTTGATGTAGCCCTCAGGACAACTGGTCAGCATCCAGCAGTCTTAGGAACAAGGTCCTGGTTCAATTGACTACTGATTCAATTTATTTAATCCTAACCTGACAACATGTTTGGAGAAAGGAAGGGAGGCAGGGAGGGAGGAAAGAAGGGAAACATCAATGTGAGAAACATCAATCTGTTGCCTCCTATACACGCCCTGACCTGGTATTAAACCCACAACCCAGGTATGTGCCCTGACTGGGTATCAAACCTCAACCTTTCAGTGCACAGGACGATACTCAACGGACTGAGCCGCCCCAGTGGGGCTCAATGGATTATTTAGACCGAGTTTTCAATCAAACGGAACACAATATCTTGGCCTCAGTTATGTTTTAGCTCCAGACCCAGGAAAGCGAAACGATCCCATAGAACAAATCCTCACCATGTCTTTTATTTTCTGTTCTGAGACATTGACTGACATCCCAGGTATGGCTGACTCTGGAGGGACTGCCCCTGCCCCTCTCAGAGTGAACCAATTCCTACAGATAGTCATCAAATTGCCCTTCTAGCATGCCAGAGTCTGTACCCCTGCCTCCCCCTCCCTCAATAGCTTCTCAGGCTACCACGCCACAGCCACTATTTTCCTGCCCTAATTACTTCAGGGCCAGATCCCTGCCAACCTGGCAACTGCCACTGAAACTGGCTATTTACATAGCTTGCCCTGACCTGCAACCACCACCAAGACTCTTGCCACACTCCCTCCCTCCTCCGTCTCCTGTCCTTCTCGCTGTTTACCTTGTGGCAATCATGGTGGTGGCCCCCTCTGCCTCTTGGAAACTGAGAGTAACAACCTATTTTCTCAATGAAGTGGCTCCTGATCTGCAGGCCCTCCAGCAGTTTCTATTAAAACAGGACACTTTAAAACAACCCCTTCATTAAAGGATTCTTCCGTGGCACTTCCTTCAACCCCAAAGAAACAACCCATTTCATCCTCAGGAGAATCCCTCTTCCTCCCCCCACCCCCGCCCCCAGGGAGGTGTACCATCATCACACATTTAAGAGAAGGATGTGCCCTGACTAAGGACACACACGCCCGTGGAGTCGATGTTAATATGCTGCTAAGCCGCTCTCCACGATTTGGCCACATGTGGACCAATAAGCGGGAAAATAGATGAGCACCTGCAGGTCCTCGTGCACAGGGGCGAGGTGAGCGGTGGTCCGTCTCCACGGTCCCTCACCCCTGGGTCTGCTGCAGACTCGGGGATGCACTCCCATCACACTGTTTCGGAACCACACCCATCACAGTTTTGCCCAGTACACAGCTCCCCACCTCGCACCAGACACGGATTTCCAAATGTGCCCCCCTCCCCCCCTATTTGTATTTCAGAAGGACTCACCCCACGCTGTGCAAGCAGTCAGGGAGCTCAGGACCAGAGCCAAGCACCGCATCGTGGGAGGACAGCAGCTCCTGGGCCACAGGTCTCCTCTCCTTGCAAGTGCCTCTGCCTCCATGGGCTGTGGGCCCGCCCCTCAGCTACCTGTCAGCAGCTCCCGCCCCACTGCTGCCCTATCACCTAATCAGGATGCAACACAGAAGCTCCTGTTCTCCTAAAGACTTACTTAGGGCACAGCCAGGGCCTCTAGGCCACGCCCACCCAGAGTTGACCCTCTTTCCCCTAAACACCCTGGGCACAGCTCTCAGGTTACCTGATTGTCAAAAAACTTGTTACATTAGGGTTTCTCATTGGACACTTCAACCTGAGCGGCAGTGAGCTCCTCAAGACAGCAGACAAGGGGAGGCGGTGGTCTGGGGGTCCTCCCAACAAGGCTGCAAACTTTGTGAGCAACTCTCAGCCCCACAGCTGCTCACCTGGGGAATTTAGGACAAATCTCTTAGATTCCCATTTGGTGTGTGTGTTGGGGGTTGGGGAGCGGGGAGGAGGTGGTGGTCAGTCCCCAGAGGTAACTGCTTCTATAAAGATTGCAGTTTGGCTCAGTGGATAGAGGGTCAGCCTGAAGACTGAAGGGTCCCGGGTTTGATTCTGGTCAAGGGCATGTACCTCCGGTTGCAGGCTCCTCCCTGGTCCAGACCCTGGTTGGGTTCAGAGGTAGGGGGCAACCAATCGGTGTGTTTCTCTCACGTCAATATTTCTCTCTGTCTCTCCCTCTCTCTTCCACTCTCTTTAAATATCAACAGAAAAATATCCTCGGGTGAGGATAAAAAAAATTAAAAAGAAAAAAAAAAGATTGCCCTGGGGTGGGGTTCCTTAATTTATCAGGGGAAAAACACGGGTCATGAAGCGCACCCGGGTAAAGAGCACCCATATCTCTACCCACATGGGACAATCTGGGTTGTCCTCTAAGCAGAGGCTATTTCTAATCACGACACCACACACACACACACACACACACACACACACACACACACACACACAAGCACGGGCCTTTGCAACCTGGGAACACCGCCTGGCTGCTAGCCTCTGAAGACTGTAGGGTGCTGTATCAGCATCTTCAGAGCCCCAGGGTGAATTATTCTTCTGGTCCCACTGTTCAGCCACACCAGGGACACCAACCCGTTCTGCAAGGGCAGCCGCCTCCAAACCTCGCCCCGTTCCCGCCTGGCTCAGAGTCCTCTGCAGAAGGGATGGGTGAGGCTGGAGTCTGAAGCCAGACCTCAGCGTGGCTCCCATGCATAAGCCCCCTGCCTCACGTGAACGAGATGCAGTGTTTCTTGTGTCAGTGGGAGGCGGCTGGGAACACAGCTTTCCCTTGGGGAACTCCCTCAGGTTTGCCGTGTGGAAATGGATTATCCGGAGAGTAAAATCCTAGGAATTGACCTTAACTCCTAAGCTGCTGGACAATCTTAGGAGAGAAGACACCCCCAGGGGCTCCAAATGAGCCTCCCAACCCATCTATGTCCATCAATTTACTCAACAGATATATACCGAGCATGCAAGCAAGCAAGCACTGGACAAGTGTGAGCCCATGAGCTACTGTGCCCTTCATTTGGCTTTGTCCTTCACTTGGCTTTGCCCTCTCATCATGGCATGAATCGGCACAGGCTTTGTGGTGGAGAACAGGGCACAGGCAGACCAGGGGTTGGGGGGCCCACTGGGTGACACTGGGGGTCCCTTTCTGGAGAAAGAGAGGCTCATGTACCATCCCCTCCAAACCAAAATTCTGTGGATCTAGAATTCTGTGACATTTTCCAGTGGAGCCTAGAAGATAGACAATGTTTCTGGAACCTCAGTTATTTTCATATTAACATTCCGTTTCTGCCATGTCAGCTCACCATCTGTACTATTGCTAGCAATTTCCCTCCAGTGTCTTTTACTTTAAACACTCATTCAACACGAAAATGTTACATCATGGCCAGACGTGGAAGACCTGGATCACTTGCCACAAATAAAGGTGAGCATGGAAGGTGTGTCACTGCATTTTAAAAAAGTAAAATGATGGCAAACATAAGAAGAGAATAATAAGTAATAACACCGCTAACTGATTTACAAAAGTGCAGACCCGAATAAGTCACCCAATGGGAAAAGTGGACGGTGGGCGGTCAGTAACATCAGGGCAGGGACACCTTGTCCACCACCATGACCACCAGTTTGGGGACCAGGCACCAGCCTGATCAAGGGTCACCCTTTCTGCAGCCAATTCACTGAGCCTCAGGGAACCAGATAAGGCTTTTGAACCCATGCCCAGTGTGGGAAGAAAGGATAGCTTCGCACTTAAGGACTCAGGCTCTGGAGCCAGACTGCCCAGGTTCATGTCCCAGCTCTGTCTCCAGGGCCCGAGCTTCACAGGCATGACACCCAGCAGGCACACAGGGACCCTCTCACTCAGAGGGGCTCTTCCGTTGCCTGTCACCATCTTAATATATTTTACAATAAGGGTGTTCTTTTGTGGTTTTATTTTTGCACAACAAATTATGTAGCTGGTCTTATCTATCATTAGCTGAATTTTCTTGGGCCTCGGGTTGCTCTGAAGATTCTTTGAATATGAAAATTTATTATGAAGACACAATCTCAGTTACTATATTATTACAGCATTTAAAGGTATAATCGCCAGACTACCAAAGGCTGCCATCACCTCCACCTTGTGATGAGCCACCGACCGGCCATCTGTCAGTCCATCCACCTAGTCCCACTGCCAATCACTGGCTGGGGGACCATGAAAGTGAACCTGACCTCGGTCCTGACCCTGAGAAGCCCATGGTCTAAGAGCCAAGCCTCTGGTCACTGGCTAACATACCTTCCTTCCCATTCCTGGTGCCAGTGTACAGGTGAGCACAGGTGAGCTGGCAGCCACAAGGACTGAATTGCTACAGCCACCAGTATCTGAAAACAGACTCCAGTTCCTGCTGGTACACTCGGCTGTGCCAGCTGTGTGACCTTGGAAGGGCATTCCTCCCACTGAGCCCAATTTCATGAAGATAAACACCCTCCCTGCCCTAGGCAGTTTGGCTCAGTGGATAGAACATGGGCCCATAGACTGAAGAGTCCCGGGTTTGATTCCCATCAAGGGCACATATCTCTGTTGCAGGCTTGATCCCCGGCCCTGGTCAGGGCACGTGTGGGAGGCAACCAATTGATATGTCACTTTCACATCAGTGTTTCTCCCTCTCCCCTCTCCCTTCCATTCTCTCAAAAAAAAAAATCAATGGAAAAATATCCTTGGGTGAGGACTAACAAAATAACCACCTCCCTGCTCCTGGCTTGTCAGAAGACAGAGAGGAGACGTGGGCTGTGCACAGGTTGGGTCTGTCACTGGGGGCTGTGTGCGATGGCTACCACCAGATGGAGGGTCCTCGAAGGGCGTCCCCTCTCCATGCCTCTGCTCAAAGCCTCGGGCCTCTCCCGGCTCCCGGAATGAGGGGCAATGTATGTCTGAAATAACTGGTTTCAATCCCTGGAGCTTGGGGAGCGTGGAAAGCAGCTGTAGGCAGGGGCAGAGGAACAGGTGGTAGGGTGTGGTCAAGAGGACAGTGCCCTTCCCGCACGGAGGGGGTCCCTCTGGGGATGGCCAGGCAATGCGGTAGAAAGAACCCCATCTTAGGGGAAGGAGGCCTCAGTTCGGCTCCAGGAGTTGAGACAATGACTCTGGGAGACTGGGAGCCAGGTTCTTGCCCTCTCTGGGCTCCCTGTGTCCCCATGTAGAGGTGGTCAAGTGGCCACCTTGCTGCTCTTCTAGCTTGAGTTCAGTAGGAGATACTGCCAATGCTTGGCTCATGTCCCCTCTGTGCTCACTGCCCCCACCTTCCCCCCACTACACACACACACACACACACACACACACACACACACACTCTTGGCTATACTCTACGGGCACCTGTGACTCTGCCTGAGGGCTTTCTCCATGGAGCAGAGCAGAGAAGCCCCTGATGAGTGATAGTGTGACTGTCCCAACCGTCCCCCAGGAGGATGGGGTAGACTCCAACCCAAGACACAGACACTGACTTGGTCACCGAAAGAACATTATTTCCAAAATTCAGGCTACAGGCGTAGAAGCTCCCCCTTTGTGGTCTCTGCCCACTCTCACCAGACACTAAGGTACCTTTTTGGCCATAAACACCTTCTGTAGAATTGCACCTAAGCTCCCCCAGATCGTGGAGGCTGGATGGGCCTCTCCTTCACAGCTCAATATGCTCTGTTTGTGGTGACGTCCTGGCTGTGTCCTGGGCAAGGAGCTTGGTGAAGAACGCCACTTCCTCATCTTTCAGCTTCTGGGCTGCCTGGGTGGGTATGCCAATCTGCAGGTACCCTTCCTTCTGGTCATACACGGGCCAATGGGGCAGCCCCTCCCCGTTGGGGTTCCTGGAAACAGAAAAAACATCAAATAGAAAAGCCCCAAGGTACTGTATGGTCCCAACAACTCCCAGAGATTTGCAGGGACCCCCCGCCCCCACCACCCGCCCACAGCTTCCTCTCTCCCTAAAGACTCAGACGCCTCCAGAGGCAGGGACCTCCCCATCTCCTGGGAAGCCGGTCCCTTTGAGAGCTCTCATGTCACAAGTCTCAGGGCCAGGAGTTTGACCATCAGTGTCAGAAGCTACCCCTCCCACCAGATACGCCCTGCACTCCCCAGCCCTGCCTGGCTGCTCACCCATTCCGAGCGAAGTTGGCCCAGAATTTCATCACCATCTTGCTGAGTTTGATCTCCTCTTCGGAGGCGCCGTCTGGAGGGAAGAGGAGGAAAAGTCTTTGCTACTCCACGTGTGGTCGTGGGCCGGCAGCAGCCACACCACTTGAGTGCTTGTTGGAAATTCAGAGTCTGAGCCCCGACTCCACACCCACAGCGGTGAGAGCTGTGTTTTAAGAGGACACTGGGTCGTCTGTGTGCACTGGACGCTGGGGCGGTACTGATGGAGGCCTCAGCCCAGGGCTGCAGTCACACAGAGGCCTTGCTGCTCTCTGCCACCCCACCCCCCCTCCCTCTTCAGAGTGGAAAGGCCACGCCCAGGGGATCCCCTACAGCCACCCCAGCTCCCAGGATTGTCCTTCTGGGGTGTGTTTTCAATCTCAGCCACCGCTCACATTTTCATTGGTTCTGAAAAATAACAGAATTGCAATGACCCTAAGCAGTCATCCGGTCAGGATATGGCACTGGTGTGTCCCATACAGGCCTGAGGTGGGTCACACGCAAGTCGTCCATCTCTGCTGATAGTTACGGTATTAAAGACATTTAGGAATATGATCTTTTAGAGAAAGGTTAACACCAATTCTAGCCTTACTCTGACACTCTGATAGACCCTTGTGAGTGCGACCTGACTGGGGACATTCTAGCCCATGAGCAGGCCCTGTCTTACTGATGCCCACTGTGCACGGCAGAGCAAGAGAGAGGGGACCTTTGTCGTTCAACCTGTCATGGTGAATTCGGGAAATGAAGTCTCAGAGAAAAGGAGAAACCTGCCCAAGGCCACCAAACCGAGCCCTGACCCCAGACCCCCCTACCTCCAAGGGCCATCACCTTTTAAAAATGGAGCCCCGAAGACTGAGAAGATTTCATCCCCGTGGTCCCCTATCACCGTCTTGGGCTTCGTGTCTGCCAAGAAGCTTGGGCGATACCGAAACTCATACATGTAGGTGGGGGCGCCGGCATCTGAGAAGACATGATTGACACACGTTCATTTTACCCGTTCCACACCTGCATGGTGTCTAGGGTTCAGGGGGCCCAAGCACCCAGGGAATCAGTAGCACACCTGGGTCCTGAGCACAAAACAACAACAACATGAACAGCAGCGGCCCCTGTGAGTGCCAGCGGTGTACTGGACAGTGTCCCACACGTGAGGGATCCGCATCATGGACAACTGAGATTCTGCAAAGGCTCCTGGCTTGCAGACTAGGTGAAGGGGGACCAGTAGAACAGGAAGGACCCAGAAGGAACACCTCCTCTCTAGGTGAGCTCACCCATCGCTGACCTCACACCCCACCCACACAGCTCTGGGTCAATGCCATAAGTCCCAGGGTAGACCCAACACACACAGGGATGGACAAGAGCTGACCACAGACATGGAATTCTCCAGAACACCTGCCCCCACATCTGTCACTGCTCACCCCTTTGGGCTTTGCTGGTTACAGACAACACTCCTGATCCTATGCTTGGTTTCAATCCTCCCCCGGCTCCACTGGCTTTGAACTTGGAAATCTTCCAAGTCACATCTCCAAGATTAGCCATCCAGCTCCACAGACCCCATCATCCAGGTGAGGAGTGCCTGTGGCAGATGCTGTCGGTGCCTCGCCGTATCCCTACTTCTGGGCTTGCCAGTCCGGCTTCACCTCCAGCGTCTGGAGCTCTTGGCCTGAGGTCTTCAGCCAGCAGAGACCACTCTGCCCCTAAGTCCAGCAGGCCAGAGCCCTAGGGAAGGAGCCACCCCTTGGGAACAGCCTTTAACCAACAACTCATGCAGTTGGAGGCTAAGTACCCCAGCTCCCTCGTCGCTCAGGATGACCCTGAGACACGTCTTCTGCTGGGCCCCAGAGCACCGGCTCCAGGTGCCCACGGGGCACACGTGCTGGACCGTGCAGCAAGCCTGGCTCCCTCTCCTTCCCACGCCACTTCTCCACTCCTCTCCTGGTGTCCCTGGGGTCACCTCCAAATAAACTAGCGGCATTTGGATCCTTTTCTCAGCGTCCACTTCTGGCAGAAACCAAAACAGGACAGCGCCCCAGCCCAGGCCACATGGGACCAGCCTCGGAGACCTGTCTATGCTGAGGGGTGGGCAGGAGAGACAGTGAAGTGGGTGGGGTTGGTGTCCCTTCCTGTCCAGTCTCTGGGACTCACCTCTGTGGCCACGCGCCACAGTCACAGCTGGGACACCAAATACCACATCTCCCAGCAAATCCAAGAACCGGTCTTTCTTTTTGACAGGGTCGTCTGTCCCTCCTAAATACTTCTCAATGACCGCTGGGATCAGTGCCTCAGGGATGTTCTGAAATGGGACCAAGAGTGAAAGGGGCTGCCACCCCGGTTGAGCGACATGGCGTCTCCAGCAGTGAGCACGGCTGTCAAACCCTCCCTCCCCAAGTGGCAACGTGGGAAGAAAACCCTCTGGCCCCAGTCTTCATTCTGCCATTTAATTGCTCAGTGACCTGGGCCAATCCCCTGTCCCTCCAAGGGTCTCATCCCATCCCGGGAATTCCCTAGACCCTTACAGTGAAGGAGAAGGACTGCCATAAGAGTGACGAGGCCGTCTTCTCGTCCAGCTTGCCTTCAGAGATCGGGTAACCCATCATCTGTTAAAACACAGGTTAGCAGTCGTGACTCGTTTTGGTACTAACAGGAAGAACCAAACTGACCAAACAACCAAACCAATGCAGGCTGGGAGACAGCTTGTCATGTCTTGACAGACAAGGACTCTGATGAACTGGGCAAAACCAATGAATGAAAGGGACTTATATCCAGATACTCAAGGAGAGTGAAGAAGATGAAGTAAATGTTAAAAGAAGCCGATTTAGGCCTCTGCAATGTAATGGAAGCTAGTGTTGAAGGACAGAGCCCTGGGGGATGACACAAACCTCACAAATACCCCGCACATCTAAGATGACCCAGGAAGCCCCCATCGTGTCATCATGGCTTCATTCCTTCGTCATAATCTTTGAAACCGGGCTCAGGTGAGAAGTGTACAACAGCTCTGCACATAACCATCCCATCCAAACCTCTGCTCTAAGAGCCTTGACCAAACTCTAACACTGCTCCCAGCAGCGTAGGCTGGGTCCCTGGGTGACTGATCCCAGACCCCTGAGAAGGCTCTGTGCGGCCAGGAGAAGGCACTGTTTGTTCCAGCCAAAGCCTGTCTCTGCCCTTAGAACTGTACATCTACCACCCAAGCTGTCGCTCAAGGACTTGGGAGCCGTCCCTTTGAAACACAGACATGCAGGGGATAACTCTGCTCTCTCCCGGTCCCTAACTTCAGTGGGCACCTCGCTGCAACTGACACCCCTGCCTGCTGACATACACACAGGAGAGGTGTGCTTCTCCTCCAGATAAGTGCCACTTCACAAATCCAGGGGCCTGGTCTCATGGCCACCTTCCCAACCCCTCTGCACAGCAGCTTTTACACGGCTCCAGTCTTGTGCTTCAGCGTTTGAGTGGAGTTCACACTGGATCTTACCCCTGCTGCAGTAATATAACGGAATGAAACCTGTTCCTACCACTTTCACTAGTATCCGGCTTTATCTCTGACAGAAGGGAAAGCCCTTCCTAACATTTAGAAGTCAATTTTACCACAAGAGGAAGGAAGCTCCACTGATTCCTTCTAATTTGATGACAAAGTGCATGTCTGGGAATTTATGGAGACACTGGAAAGCATGGAGCCCAGGGGGAGAGGCTGCAGGGCCTCAGGCCTTACTCCTGAGCTCCCCTCCTTCCCAGGGCTCAGTTTCTCCATATGCACAATAATTCTCTCTACCAGCACTGGTATTCCAAGTTTCTTAGAATAGAGACAATCAAGTTTGGGGGAGGGGGCCCCAGAGCTTCACCACCCAGGTGTCTGTTGGGCCATCCCAGGAAAGGTTTCCATGGAAATGTCAACTTGTGCATAGGGAACAGTTGCCCTGGACCCAGAAGGGAAGGGTGGTCTGGAGAAGGAAGAGATCCTGCGACCAGAGATGGGAGGCCGGTGGGATGGGCGTGGAGGCGAGTCTCAGAGGCCCACGCAGGCTTACCATTGGAATCATCCATCCGAACTCTTGCTGGTTGATTCCGATGATGCACGGAACGGAGTTGAGCTGCTTTTCAGCCAGAAGCTCTTCAGGCATCTTCGGCAGCAGCACTCCATCAACCACAGAACACATTACGGGCTGGCCCTGGGAAGAGGACATAACAGTGTCCATGCTGCCCTCCCCGCTCACACCCACGTCCTTCTCTCAGCTCGTCTGAGCACGGCCAGCACCACACACCTGTGTGCCTGTGGGCCGTGGCACAGAGCTCAGGGTCTAACAAAGCAGCTAAGTCTGTGACTCCAGGGGATTAGCAGTGGGCAGGTGATGGGGGGGATCTCCCTCAAATTGAAATATGTAAAAATATTGTGTTAATATTTGTGTATTATATAAAACTTTCAGCTTGAACTTTATGTCTATCTATATGTACCTCTCTCATGACAGTCAATTCTCATTATTCGCGGTGGTTACGCTCCGTAAAGTCACTGTGGACTCTGAGTTAGTGAACCCTGAGCCACGGCTCCCAAATCCCACTGTGTACACTCACACCGCCAGCAAACCCACCCCCAGTTCCCAGTTTCTTTTCTCCGGAACACTGCCATCATCAAACACACTCCATATTTTAGTTGTTTACTGTACTCTCTCCTCACTCCTAGAAGGCCAGGGGTTGTTTCTCCTTTCTTTGCCTGTGTCACTGGTCTATCCCTCCACCACATCCACCCACACCCACCCCCCGCTCAAAACTCAGGCCCCGGCACGTAGTACTCGGTGCTAATGAAATCTTTGCTGAATGACTGAATGCATTTCATTCAATCCTCAAGACACCTTCTAGGGCTGTGGTTCTCAACCTTCCTAATGCCGCAACTCTTTAATACAGTTCCTCATGTTGTGGTGACCCCTAACCATAAAATTATTTTTATTGCTACTTTATCACTGTAATTTTGCTACTGTTAAGAATCATAATGTAAATATCTGTTATGCAGGATGTATTTTCATTGTTAAAAATTGAACATAATTAAAGCATAGTGATTAATCACAAAAACAATATGTAATTATATATGTCTTTTCCGATGGTCTTAGGTGACCCTTGCGAAAGGGTCGTTCGACCCCAAAGGGGTCGCGGCCCACAGGTTGAGAACCACTGTTCTAGGGTAAGTGCTACTGTCCCCAGAGAGAAAGCATAGTGGTTAGGACTGGGAGACGTTGCAGAGGTAAAGGCATGGGAGCCTGGTGGCCCTCTGGAAGGCAGGAAGAAAGGAGGAAGGGGAGGGGGAGGATGCTGTTGGAGTTTCCTGTGTGGCTGCGAGGAGTGTCCTCAGGCTGAGGCTCCTGGCTCCCTTCTTGGTGACCCTGCACATAGTGGCTAATCAGCCCTGCAGCCTTGCAGGAGATCTGGGCTCCTCTGTGCAGGCTCCTGAACCCCTGATGCAGTTACCTCCCTCTCCCCGAGGTGGGAGTTTCTAGTGCAACCTTCTCCCCCTGGGGCATTTTTGGGAGCAGGAAATAAAAACAAGAAAAACTCTAGAGTCCAGCCAGCCTGGCTCAGTGGTTGAGTGTTGACCTATGAACCAGGAGGTCACAGGTCGATTCTCAATCAGGGCACATGCCCGAGTTGCAGGCTCAGTCCCCAGTGTGGGGCATGCAGGAAGCAGCTGATCAATGACTGTCTCTCATCACTGATACTTTTATCTCTCTCTCCCTCTCCCTTCCTCTCCGAAATCAATAAAATTATATCTTTTTTAAAAACTACTAAAAAGAAAGAGAGAGAGAGAGAGAGAGAGAGAGAGAGAGAGAGAGAGAAAGGAAGGAAGGAAGGAAGGAAGGAAGGAAGGAAGGAAGGAAGGAAGGAAGGAAAAAAGGAAGAAAGAAAGGAAGAAAGAAAGAAAGAAAGAAAGAAAGAAAGAAAGAAAAGAAGGAAGGAAGGAAGGAAGGAAGGAAGGAAGAAAGAAAGAAAGAAAGAAAGAAAGAAAGAAAGAAAGGAAGGAAGGAAGGAAGGAAAGAAGGAAGGAAGGAAGGAAGGAAGAAAGAAAGAAAAGAAAGGGTGTAGACTGGGCCCAGGAGACACAGAGTTAGTGACGAAGAGCACTGGACCGGGAGTCATAGGAACAGGCTGTGGTCTGACATCTGGTCCTCCTGGCTGTGTTACCCAGGCAGGTCACTGCCCCTCTCTGGGCCTCAGCAATATAAACACAAGGAGTTACTATGCGTCCACAGGGAGAAGTCTTTCATTCATCTTCAACTGGAGCTTAAAGGTGTCAAGATTTGAAACTTGTGACCCAGAAACCAAGGGTCCTTACCTCTCGGGGGTCTCCATGTAAATCAAGACGCAAAAAATTCTGTGAAAACAAAGGCAGGGGATGTGGGTGAGAGGCTGCCTGGGAGAAAGGCCGGTCTTGGTCAGCTGCCGCCAAAGGTATCAGGGTCTCCCTCCCGGTGCCGCCCTGTCTGGCCAAGAGGAAGTGAGTAGGGCACTGGCTCCCCTGGGCATGAGCTCAGGGTCTAGCTGTGGGTGGGGGAGAGGAGCTCTGGGGAGGATTTCTGTTGTGTGTGCCTGCCCTGCCCTCCATCCATTTCTCCTTCTTGTTCCCCAGGCAACAACACCCGCTTTTTAAGGGGGCCTCCCTCATCCTCACTCCATGAGTCCAGACATGTATAGAAGACCCGGGTGCTCCACCTTCCTGACCACAGAGATTAGCTCATGGATTGGCACGGGGCCCATGTCAGGACAGTAGACATTACCCCAAACTCTTGCTAGAATTACTGGGAAAGGGGGCTTCTAAGCAGATCGGATATATGTCTAGACTAGAGTGTTGCCGTTGCCTTGAACCACCCCAGGGGACCAACCTGCCTGAGAGTAAACCAACACTAAGAGGCAAAAGTTGAGGGGTAGAGACAGATTCTCAATACTAGATGTGTGCCTGGGTCCAGCCATGCCTGAAGCCATCCACTCCTGAACTTTTCAGCCACCTAACGATTCTGTGACAACACATTCCTTTTTCTACTCAAGACACTTTGCAAAGAGTTTTCCCATCCTGCACCAGAAAGTCCTCACTCATATACCCTCACTGAAATTCCCGGATTGGAGAGAGTGCAGGTTGGGCTGAGGGACTCCCTAACCCCCATGCACGAATTTCATGGACCGGGCCTCTAGTAGTGTAATAACCCTCCAGCTTGGCCAAAATGTACTATGGTGCCATTCTTGTTTTCAGAGATATTTTTGAATATCCATCCGGTGGCTCGTCCCTCTCCCAGGCTGCAGCCTGGCTGGTCCCCACCCCATGGTTCTCTCTGTGTATGCTCACCACTATTGCGCTGGTTCATGCTACACTATAGCTAATAGGTCTGACTAGTAGGTAGAAACTAACCAGTAGAGAACCTTCATTATAGGCTGTAGTTCTACAGACCAGGTGTTTATGGTGTGTGCGTGTGTGTGTGTGTGTGCGTGTGCGTGTGCGTGTGCGTGTGTGTGTGTGTGTGTGTGTGTGTGTGTTGGGAGAGTGGATAAACATGGCAAGACTTCCACATGATCCCAGAAAGTCTCAGAAGGGTAACATGGGTTCTCTGAGTTTTCCCCAAGTGACCAGTCCTCCCCTTAGAACCTTACAAGCTGGGTCCTCTTGTGCCACATGGAATAAATGTGTCTCTTTCCAGGCATCAGGAAACAGCTGTGTTTTAATTCCTTCAAAACACTGGTCACCTTTTTTGAGTCTGAGAAACCGGAACTCAAGCCCTAAGGCTACCCTGGGTTCAACTCACGGACGCAGAGTGGAATTCCGTGCAAGAGGCCTGCCCTGGGTGCCCAGGAATGTCTCCCGAAGCCCATAGGGTCCAAACAGCAAGTGGAGGGACTCAGGTTACTTTTGGGCTCACACTCACCCCATCTTTGAAAAAAAGGGAAGAGTTCCCATTGGCCCTAGATGCTGTATTCCCTGGGTGAATGTCCCACTGTAGCTTCCCTGTAATGACCCTTGCCATAGACACCCTTCAGTCCTCAAATGTCACCTTCTCTGTGAGTTATCCCTGCTGATTATAATGAATGATCCTCTTCTCTGTACTCCCACCACAATGGCAGATGGATGGATGGATGGATGGATGGATGGATGGATGGATGGATGATGGATGGATGAATGGATGGACTAATGGATGGATGGACTATGGATGGGTAAATGGATGGATTTGGTCAATAGATGGAATATGGGTGCATTGGATAGTTGAGTGGATAAATAGGTGATACCTGGTATATACATGACAAATGGATCATTGATTTTAGAGGGATGAATGGTGGATATAGATATATGGTGGCTAGATGATACATGAACAATTGATAATAGATTAATGAAGTTATGGATAGATTGATATTAGGATGAGAAAAGGATATTGATGAATTGGATATATTTGTAGAGGGATAGACAGATAATAAGATGATGAATGGATGATGGTTAGCCTAGGATCACAACTGAGGCAGGGTCTCAGAAATTCTAGAAACTTGGGCCATCACTGGGTCATAACTGATCATTTCTAAATTAACCAACCTTTCTGAAATCTTTGTTCTTGATACCCTCCTTCCAAATCAGGATGGTAGTTACCTCTAGTGTCTAATTTCTTTAAAAAAAATATCTCTGAAAACAAGAATGGCACCATAGTATAGTTTGACCGAGCTGGAGGATTATTGATCATTATGTCAGTTTTTGACATTGCTAACATTTCAGGTATCTACACTGATAAAAGACAAAGATGCTAATTGACCGTACCTTTGCCATGCCCACCAGCCAGTCAGAGCTACTATATGCAAATTAACCCAACCAAAATGGCGGCTGGCAGCTATGGGGCTGGAGCAAGCAGAAGGCTTGGTTGCCCTGGCAATGGAGGAAGCCAAGCTTCCTGCCTGCCAGAGCTGGCTGGGGCCTCCGCAAAAGGCAACAAAGTTTCAATCATAAAAGCTAAATAAATCCCAGATACCTGCTTCCAGCCAGCCTCCACTGGGAGCTTGGGTGGCTGGGGGCTGTGGCCAGCCTATAACAGCCATCAGCCCCTCACCCAGGCTGGCCAGGCACCCCAGCAGGAACCCCCACCCTGAAGGGGCAGTGGTCAGCCTGCAGACAGCCATCAGCCCCTCACCCAGGCTGGCCACATCCTCATGGGGTAAAGGTCCCTGCTGGGGGGGTTGGCCAGCCTGAAAACAGCCATCAGCCACTCACCAAGGCTAGCCAGGGGCCCAAGCAGGACCCCTTTCCCTGAAGGGGGTGAGGCCAGCCTGCAAACCACCCTAAGCCCCTCACCCAGGCTGGCCAGGCACCCCAGAGGGGACACTCACCCTGAAGGGGGTGTGGCCAGTCTGAAAATGGCCCTCAGCCCCTCACCCAGGCTGGCCAGGCAGCCCAGTGGGACCCCCACCCTGATCCGGGACACACTTCAGGGCAAACCAGCCAGCCCCCACCCAGGCCTCTTTCCTCTATAATAAAAGGGTAATATGCAAATTGACCCTAACAGCAGAGAGACTGGGAATCACTGGTCACTATGACACGCACTGACCACCAGGGGGCAGACACTCAGTGCAGGAGCTGCCCACTGGTGGTCAGTGTGCTCCCACAGGGGGAGTTCTGCTCAGCCACAAGCCAGGCTGTCGGCTGCTGGTATAGCAGTGGTGGGGAGAGCCTCTCCCGCCTCCTCAGCCGCACTAAGGATGTCTGACTGCAGCTAGGGCTGCTCCCCGCTGGCAAGTGGACATTCCCCGATGGTTCCCGGGCTGGCAGAGGGATGTCTGAGTGCTAGATTAGGCCCAATCCCCCAGGGAGCGGGCCTAAGCCAGTAAGTGGTCATTCCCCAAGGGGTTCCAGACTGTGAGAGGGTAGAGGCCGGGCTGAGGGACCTCCCAAGTGCACAAATTTTTGTGCACCAGGCCTCTAGTTTCATAATAAAAGAGAAGAAAAGAAATTCCCTATTTAGGTTGAGGGGTGCCATTACTTCAGAGAGGGGAGAACCTGTCCCAGGCAGTGTTTCTGGGAAAACGGGGCAGCTGAGATGATAAAGCCTGAGGCCAAGTTCCCAGGGTGGGGCAGGCCTGTGAGGAAGGAGAAGGGAGGCCCCTACCATCTTCAGCGACGTCTCCAGGAGCTCGTCCTCCGACTTCTGACGCAGGCAGTGCACCATGACCACCGAGGTGGTGGTCTGACAGCCAGCAAAGGTAGCGATTTGCTGCAGAAATCACAGGGACAGCAGCATTCAAGAGCTGTGTCCCTCCTGTCAATGAGTTGATGTTCCATCCCAACCTTAACTTCTAAAGGCAGCAGGAGAGGAGGGGGAGGGGGAGTGGGGGGGCGGGGGTAGGGTTGCAGATATTTCTTTGGACCAGCAGGCGTGGGCCCTGGGCCTCAGTCATGCCAATTCTACCACCTCTGTGCCAGTTTCCTTCTCTCTTAAAATTGCCAAAGGCTCTCAAAGCCAGATGTCTGCAGAGGGGCAGCTTGGAGTGGGCTTTAGGGCATGGCATCCAGAAACCCACTGTCTGGTTTCAAATCTCGGCTCATCCTCTCACCAGCCTTTGGCCTCTATCTAGCGAATCGTGCACAGTGCGGCCAGAGAAGAGGTTGAAACAGAGAGAAGAAAGCAGGCTCTTCCATGGCGGGCGTGGAGAGGGTACATTAAGGGGAGCTCAGGGAGAAGGTGCTATGAAGAATAAAAAGTCTTAAATTCCCTTCGTTGGCCAATTTCTAGTTCCTGTGTGACAGCAGAATCCTACCCCATCTCTGCCACCTGTTTCCTTTCAATAAATCCCCCCTTTCCTGACTTAAGCCTGGCCAAGTGGACTTCTGCTGTTTACAACCAAATAGTTCTGGAAAACCTCGAAATTCTCGCCCTCTTCGTTTTCTCCCCTCCTCTCTACCAGCCAGCCCCTTTCAGCCTGGCGGCGGCCTCCACTGAGCCACGAACCAGGAAACCACTCTCACATCCCAAATAAACGCTCCCACCCCACTCCTGTGTGCGCTCGTCAGCAAAGCCTAACCTGCTCCGTGATGCACTCCCTTCCTTGGATCCCTATCAGTCTCTAGATAAAGACAAATTCTTTCCCGGGATCCCTGGCAGCAGGGTCCCTGGCAATGTGCCCAACCTCAGCTCACTCCAGGTTCCCTCTGCTCTTTCTGCTCTGGCCTAATCAGCCTCCCCACCCCCCCACCCCCCGCCCCTCTGACACTTCCTCCTACCGCAGGACATTTGCACACATCGCTCCTGCTTCCTTGGACATTCATATCTCACCAAGCAGGTTACTGCTCATCCTGAAGATTGCACATTAGTGATCATTTTCTTCAGGGAGCCTTTCCCCCTACAACCGGGACTAAGGGCTCCTTCTGAACTCTGTCATGATGTTAAGTACCTCTCCTTCCTGCTCCTGCCATGGCTGACATTGTGTAACTATGTGATTATGTAGTTGTTAATCAGTCTCCTCCATTGGAATGGAAGCCACACAAGGCTGCTAGGTGTCTGGCTGTATCAAAATTATTTGTTGCCCGGCCAGCATGGCTCAATGGTTGAGCATCCACTTATGAACCAGGGGGTCATATGCCTGGGGGGCATGTTCGATACTTAGTGAGGGGCCTGCAGAAGGTAGCCAATCAATGATTCTCTCTCATCATTCATGTTTCCATCTCTCTCTATCTCTCTCTCTTCTTCTCTGACATCAATAAAAAATATGTATATTTTTAAAAATTATTTGTTGAGGCAACAAATGAATTCACGAATAAATTCTCCAGGAACCCAGCCTAGTCACAAGGCCCCTCGGGGAGAAACCACTCCAGGCCCATATGTGGCCAGGGGCGGGGTCCCCAGAACTCAGGCCCTCAGAGAGACGAGATGTGGTGACAGTCCACTCCCCACACTCGGCCCGGCAGCCCACCGTGCACACTCTGGGGAGTGTGGTGCGTGGACAGTGATGGTGCTGGCAGGCCAGTCAGGAGCCTGAGTCCCCGCTCTGCCCTGATGCCTCGCTGACCTCGCTGAGGGGCGTCTGCTCTCTGGCCCACTTTGCTCAGAAGTAAAACTGGGAGGCAGGGTGAGGTGTCTCCTTGCTCCTCCACTCAGCCATTCTTCTGCAATGATCTGGGTGTGCCAGCTGAATCCCAGGGCAATGCAGGCCCCCGAGGACTCCAGGGGAGCAGAGCAAAGGGGGTCAGGGCTGCCCAGTAGGAGACCTACCTGAGCTGTGGCCTTGACATCTTTCTTGACCAAGGCAGAGGTGAGGGACACACCACTCTGGGAGATGGCTCGGTGGAAGAGATTCTTGGCCAGGGGAGATAATAGCTGGGAGAGGAGTGGAGATGAAGAGAGTTGAGGCTCATGGGGAAGGGTCTTCAAGAGCTTCCCTAGCTCCATCCTGGCCCATTCCCCTGGGCTCAGTGGACATAACAGGGCCCCGCCTGGCCTGTTCCCCAGGCTGACCCTGAGGCCCTGTTTCTGTAAGACAACCTCAGCTGGAAGAGCCCAGGGCACAGAGCGAGGAACACAACAGGCAGTGTGTGGCAAGCGCCGACTGTAACCATCAAAAGATCTGAAAGACAGTTTGGCAATTCCTGGTAACACTTTCAAGACAGACTTCTGAGTCTACATTTCCATTCCTAAGAACTCACCCTAAGGAAAGTGATCCTGGAGGCACACGATGGTGTCTGGGGTGCCCGTGCTGCTCATGATGGGGAACGCGGGCAGGGACCCCAGGTTCCAACATGATGGCATTGAGTAAATAAGCTACTTTTGTATTCTTAACATGGAATATTATAAAAAATAAAATTACTGGAGTGTATCATGGTTAGGAAAATATTTATGTTAGACTGTAATGTTAAGGATGTTTTTTATTTTAAAAAATCATAGATACTTGATAGATAGATAGATAGATAGATAGATAGATAGATGGATGATAGGGTGATTCATCAGAAAAAGACTAGAAAAGTAAGTGTCAACATGTCCATGGTGACGATCCCTGGGTAATAACATTGAAGGTGACCTGCTTTTCTTCTTTGGGCGTATCTGTACCTCTCCTCTTTCTCCACTTTACAAAATGTAAAAGCTTCCTCTGAGTATTTAACTATAAAAGCAAACGTGTTTAAAATATGGTAGCAGCACAGACACTCTGCTCAGCTCTGAGGCAGCTGGAGGGGTTCTGGCAGCTCCCAACGGCTTCTCATCTGGTTCTCCGTCTTTGATTCTCTCCATGTCCTCTCCGGTCCCATCTCCCACACCAGGCTCCCAGGTGTGTCTGTGTCCCCTGTCACATCCCCACCCCTGAGCCCCCCTCCCCTCCCCTCCCCCTCTCACTTGCTTCCCCCAGCCCAGCTCCCTCCCGCGCTCACAGAGACTGCCTTCCTCCTTCGTGGGCATGGACAAACCACAAAACCCCCTGTTCTTACTGTGTGCTCATGGCCTCCTGACATGTGGATCTGGCTTTAGGTCACACAGCGACACTCGGCCCAGCTCTCACAGCTGCCCCCTCTTCCTCATAATTTATACCCACCCTGCTCCCCAGGAGAAGTGAGGAGAGTCCTCATGGAGAAGGGATTAGGAACTCAACCAAGTCAGGAGGAATGTTGCAGGCCTGGGCTGGAGATGATTATGGCCCCAGGATGCTAGCGGAGCCCTGAGCTCCTCGGGGAGAGTTGGGCCATTAGCTTTCCACTATCTGCTCTGTGCAGAGGAGGGCCAGCCTTGAACCCAGGTCTTGTTAATAAAGGTCAGCAGGTCTCCCAGGGAGCCCATCTGTACCCACATCGGGGCCAGGAACACTTACAAGAATAGAGACACTTTCAGCTCCCGCGGACGCTCCGAAGATGGTCACGGAGCCTAGGTCCCCTCCAAATTTGGCAATGTTCTCCTGGACCCAGCGCAGTGCGGCCAGCTGGTCTAAGTGACCCCAGTTGCCTCGGCTGTGTTCATCCCCTGTGCTGTGGGTAAGAGAATGGGGGAAGGGGAGGTAGAGTCATCATGGTGGGATTTCCAGGACCATAGCTTGGGCTGGGGGCTCTAGGTGAGCCCTCTACAACCCAGACTCACAGGTGTAGCATTGTTTGTTTAGCTCTCCACTCATTCACCTGGCATGTACTTACTGAGTATCTGCTATGTGCCAAACACTGTTCTAGGAGCCCAAAGCAAAATAGGCAAAATCTCTAACTACACGGAGCTCACACTACAGATCGGCAACAAATAAACAGGTTCATATAAGAACATAACACCAGTTAGCGAAAGTGCTCTCAGGGTAAATAAATAGGCTCACGGAAAAGGCAGGGGTGGGGCAGTGGGGTCTTATTTCAGAGCAGATGTCTAGGAAAGGCCTCTCAGAGGCAGCCTCATCTGAGTAGAGATCTGAATGAATGAGCACAAGAACCTTGCCAATATCCAAAGAAAGGAATTCCAGGTGACAGAATAGCACGTGCAAAGGCCCCAGGATCCAGTGAACAAAAGTGTGAATGCAGAACATGCAGCCAAGAGAAGGAAGTATTTCAAAGAGGTGTGAGGGTCATGTGTGGATGTTGCCAAGGATGGGCACAGAGCAGGTGGGTCACTGGAGACCTCCTCCTCCACCAGAAGAGTCCGGTGGCGTGGTCTGAGTAGAAACCTGACTGGTGTGGGGAGAGGAGAGACTGGAAGGAGAGAAGGCGTGGAGAGCTGATGGAGCAGTTTTAATGTAACGGGGAGCAGAGAAACGGACCGGGGGGTGAAAGAGATGGAGAATGTGAATGAAGGCTTTGCATCCTGGGACATGAGTACCCTATCGCCCTCCTCCAGCCCTACAGGAATTTCCAATAAGTGTCTATCCCACCTCCTGTCCACCATTCATCGCAGGGTCCAAGGTCCTGGGGCCGGTACATTGAGAAAACCTACTAGTAACACTGCCCTAAGGAACCCTGTCTCCTGTCTCCAGGGAGACTCCATGGAGAAGATTCTAGCCTTGGCTCATGCACGTGCCAAATGCGGAAGCAAACGGGGCGAGTGAACACGACATTCATCCTGAGAGGCTTGTCCTCTGGAATCAGATGCTCTGACACCTCCCAGCTCCAGCCACACGTTCCCTCACCTGAAGTATTCACCGAGCTCCCGCCCAAGTCTGCCCTTCCCTCCTTTCCCATGAGAGGGGAGGTGTTGAAACTGCTGCTCTAACTGCTGTGCTGCTGTCATTCCAGAGGTGTGCCATGCGGTGTGGCAGCACTGGCAAAAAGGACGTGAGCATTTCAGACGCGAGAACATTTGACTTGGGTCTTCAGGATGTATAGGAGTAGGTCAAGTAGAACAGGCATTCCAGGCAGAGGGAAGAGCACATGCAAAAGCTCAGAGGCAGGTGGACCAGCGTGGTTGGGAAATGTGACAGTGTGTGGAGCCCAATTATAAAGGGATTTGGACGCCTTCCTGGGGAGCTGACATGACATGACCCAGAGCTGGGTCCTGCCACCCTCACTTCAAGGGCCCATGTGCTGTGCGGAGTCCAATATCTTACCTGAAGAATCCCCAGATGCCCAGGCGGTACTGAATGATCACCACCACCACGTTTTCATGGGCAGAGAGGGCCAGCCCGTCATAGGTTGATGCCCCGCCCACCACCAGACCTCCTCCATGGATCCACACCATCACCTGGACAGGGAGGAAGCAACCACACAGGTCACAGATAGAGGCAGAGCTGGGAAGGACCTCCAAGGGTTGTCTGGTTGATCAGGACTGAAGGAGGCTGTTCTCTGAAGCTCATCAGCCCCCAGCAAAGGTGGGGCAGGCAATCGCTCTCCTCCCCACTCCCCCAGCCAGGGCCAGGCCACCCCCCACCCATGGACCTGGCTGCCTCTGCCTGTCTCTCCAGCCCCAGTGCTGCCTGCTCCCAAGGCTCTTCATGCTGAGAACAGCATCACGGGAATGGCCAAGGCCAATGGGGTCATCTTCCCCCAAACACTCCCATCATCCTCATGCCTGGGCCCCTCACTGTGCTCAGCATACTCTGCCTGGGAAGCCCTTGGATTTCAGGGTCATTAGTCACCTCTGTGCGGTGAATTAAAGTCCTCTCATGTGTGTGAATGACTATCTCAAGAAGCATCCATGCCCCCAGTGTTATCTCTTGCTCAGATCCTTCCCTCTGCACCCCAAGGACTGCCCCCAGCAGACCCACCCCCACCTTCTGGCTGCCCATCTCTGAGCCTCTGTGTATTGAGGAAATGTTGACTCACTGGGACATCTCCCCAGCCAAAGATAATTAGGAAGGGAAATTAGCCAAGAACATCTCAGATATTTAGACAAAGACAAAGACAAAGGACACTGCTTCTTGGGCTGCCCCTGGCTCTGCCTCCACACCTCTGTGCCACCCTGGGACACTGGTCAGAGCAGCATCTTTGCGGCTGACAAACACCACCCATTGGCTCAATTTTTCAGAGAACCCTTGCCCTGGTCCTGCCTACCGGACTGGGTGGCCTTGCCTTCCCTGATTCTCTGTCTGTAAAGGGAGGGTTGCGGTGTTGCCTTTTCGGTGAGGTTCCTTCAAGCTCTAACTTGACTGGAAAGCATGCCTTAGCTTCTCTGGCAATCAGATTCCTAACCTTGCAACTATCAGTAGTCACGCTTGTCCCTCTGTTCACATGAGAGAACGTGGAAAGAACTGACGATATGTTACAGATGTACAGCGAAGTCCCCGGGAGGCACCATGACTATTGCTGGGGGAAACTGAGGGATGGAAAACATGTGTTTCTTGGGGTCACATGGCCTGTCCAGGGAGAGCAAAGGAAGCCCAGGGTCCCTAAAATAGCCGTGGCTGAGACACTCCCCCACCACGCTGCCTTCCTCCTCCCCAGTCCACACCAGGAGATCGCTCCTATATGGAATGCACACCTTACCGGCAGCCTGCTCTTCCTGCTCAAGTCTGCGGGAGTGTAGATGTTTAGGTAAAGGCAGTCTTCGGAGAACTTGAGAGGAATGTTCTCCTTTCTGTTGGTAAAGAGCCTGGAGAGCACCTGGGCTGACATGGCATCTTGGGAGCACCTTGGAGAGGTGGGGGGAGTTGGAGAGAGATATACTCAGGTTTTCTGGAGCTGCGCACAGAGCCGTGGCCTGGGAGCTCTGTGCCTGTGCAAAGCTGCTGTTACCAGAGAGAAGACGTTGAGTGGGTAGGAAGCCATGAGCGGGGGCCGTGGGGCTCACTAAAGCCTCCCAGCATCATGGATAGCGAGAAGGCCTGGCTCCTCTCCTCGTCCTGGCAATTTCCGATGCACCAGGTCAAGGACAGGAGGCTGCCTAGCTACTGCCCTCCTGGGAGATAGTGGTCCTGACACCCTGGACGAAGCCCAGCTCTGGGCTGGGCTCCCACGGAGGGTGCAGTGGGGCCATGCACCTCGACCAGGTAACCCACGTGGTCCAGTCCACAGGAGCCTCCCATTCACTCGAATGTGGGGCCTGGGACAGGTCAGGGGTGAAATATTTGCAGGGCGACATCAGGAGAACTGCTGCAGCCCCAGGTTTCCTAGGTGACCTTTGGTGACAATATGACAATTGGTGAGTCCTCCCCGTGAGTCTGGCATTCACTATTCCTGGTGGCCAGGTAACTAGACACACCTGGGAACTGAGAATTTGCCAGGTCCACACCCCAAAGCACTCCCACCCACACACCTGCTGGCGCACCCCACTCTCCAAATATAGCAAAGTCCAAGTCAGGAGAATATAGAGTTAGTACCTCTGATCCCCATCACCTGCTTAATTTTTTTAAAAATATATTTTATTGATTTTTTACAGAGAGGAAGGGAGAGGGATAGAGCGTTAGAAACATCAATAAGAGAGAAACATCCATCAGCTGCCTCTTGCACACCTCCCACTGGAGATGTGCCCACAACCAAGGTACATGCCCTTGACTGGAATCAAAGCAGGGACCTTTCAGTCCACAGTCCAATGCTCTATCCACCAAGCCAAACCAGTTAGGGCAGCTGCTTAATTTTAAAAAAATTTTTTTACAAAGCACTTAGTATCCTATCTATACTAATAAAAGGGTAATATGCTAATTAGACCAAATAGAACGGACATCTTCCAGATGTCCTTCCAGACAAAGCTGCAGTGGCTGCGAGGGCCGAGGAGGGCCAGAGGCCGGCAGTGGCTGAGGGACACCTCTTCCCAGTGTACAAATTTTCGTGCACCGGACCTCTAGTTCCAACATATTACATAATGTATGTATTAATTTGCATGGTGTTTATCATCTATCTTTCCCAGCTGGAACACAAGCTCCATGAATGTAAGAATATCTGTTTCCTTCACTAATGGAGCCCAGGAACTTAGAACATGCCTAGCAGACAGTAGGTGCTCAATAAATACTTGTTGGAGAAAGGGTGCTAGCATGCTGTGGGAGTTCTGGAATTTGTTATTGTTGTTCATAAATATATTTTTTTGATTTCTGAGAGGAGAGAAGAGGGAGAGAAAGATAGAAACATCAAGGATGAGAAAGAATCATGGATTGGGTGCCTCCTGCACACCCATACTGGAGATCAAGCCGGCAATTTGGGCATGTGCCCTGACCCGGAATCAAACCGTGACTTCCTGGTTCATAGGTTGACGCTCCACCACTGAGCCATGCAGGCTGGACTGGAATGTTTTTAAGGATCTACCTTATCTTAAGGATCCAGAACAATGGAGAAGGCACTCAGAAGCGTGCCTTGGCACCAGCCCGCATCCCTTTGAGGCAAACGTTCCACTAAAAATGCCAACACTTACATAGGAGGGTAGGAGGTGGTGTTCTTCACGAAGGTCCATGGCTCTGCAGGCTGCGGAGGAGCAAACCTCAGGGGTCCGAGCGGCGGCTTGGCAAAGGGGACTCCCAGGAAAACGGCCATGGGCTGTGCAAAGCCTTCTAGGCTGACATACTCCCCCAGGACCTGGCCCTGCACGGTGTCCACCACAGGTGGTGAAGGTGGGTGCCCTGTGGGCGTGGAGAGGAAATGAGGACAAGCACGCGATGAGAGGTTGGAACTGGACTCCAGGTGGGTCTTGCCCCAGGTGACCATGAAAGTGTCCCCTCAACTCCTAGGCCTCCAATTCTTCTTACGTCAAAAAGAGAGGAGGTGAACTGGCCTTCCTAACTCATAGGGTCCTAAGGAGCCCGTGGGAATTGGAGGAATCACAGCATCAAGTACAACATCAATGCAAGGAGAGCTGCTGGGCGTGGACTGGACATATGGTTTCCATTCTTAGGAGCCTCTGGAAACCATTTCCAATTGAGGTGCTGGTGCTGAGCTACAGGAGGAAAGGGGGAGCAAGAGGCAGCCCCTCTTCTTAGCAGCCTGGACCTTGCAGGGGGAATGAGCTACATGCACACTGGATACTACTGCTGGGAAGAAAGAAGGAAGGGGTGGGTGTCATGAGGGAGGTATCTGTTAGGTGTTACAGGAACAGAATAGGGAGCCCGGCCTTCTGATTGGTGGCCTCATGGAGGGGGTGCCCTTGGTGCTAGGACTTGTGGGGAAGACTTAACAAGGGGAGTTGGAATGGGGCAGGGTGGGGTGGAAGTTGGGGGGGAGAGACACCACAAGGCAAGACCTGCCCGAAGAAGAGAGAATGACTCATTGTGCCAGAGCGATCTAAGGGGAGTGGAAAATTATCCTGGAATGAGAAGCTTCATGTCTGAAAGGGCCTCGGGTGCCTGGCTAGGGGTCTGGACTTTACACAGTAGGTCCATGAGCAGAGCAGCCATGAATATTCTGGAGAATGAAAATAAACTCCAGATGGGGCCTGGGCTGTCAGGGTATTGATGGCCACAGAACTGTGGGTCCAGGAGCCACAGATAGTATAACCATGCAGAAACTTTATTTTCCTTAATCTGGCCTTTATTTATTTTTTATTGATTTTAGAGAGGAAGGGAGAGGGAAACATCAATGATTAGAGAGAATCTTTGACCAGCTGCCTCCTGCATGCCCTCATTGGGTATCAAGCCTACAACCTGGGCATGTGCCCTTGACTAGGATCAAACCCAGGATCCTTCAGTTCACAGGCCGATGCTCTATCCCCTGAGCCAAACTGGCTACGGCTGGCCTTTATTTTTTCCCCCCTTTGATTCTAACTGGCCTTACCGAGCACCCTCACTCACTCAACTTCCCTCTCCCTAGCTCAATCATGTAGCCGAAGCATATCAACCTCGTAACCGGTGGCCTGTGAGTTGGACATGCTTGATGTAGCCCTCATGACAACTGGTCAGCATCCAGCAGTCTTAGGAACAAGGTCCTGGTTCAATTGACTACTGATTCAATTTTTTTAATCCTCACCTGACAACATGTTTGGAGAAAGGAAGGGAGGCAGGGAGGGAGGAAAGAAGGGAAACATCAATGTGAGAAACATCAATCTGTTGCCTCCTATACACGCCCTGACCTGGGATTGAATCCACAACCCAGGTATGTGCCCTGACTGGGTATCAAACCTGCAACCTTTCAGTGCACAGGACGATGCTCAACCAACTGAGCCGCCCCGGTGGGGCTCAATGGACTATTTAGACAGAGTTTTCAATCAAATGGAACACAATATCTTGGCCTCAGTTGTGTTTTAGCTCCAGACCCAGGAAAGCAAAATGATCCCATAGAACAAATCCTCACCACGTCTTTTATTTTCTGTTCTGATACATTGACTGACATCCCAGGTATGGCTGACTCTGGAGGGACTGCCCCTGCCCCCCTTAGAGTGAACCAATTCCTAGAGATAGTCATCAAATTGCCCTTCTAGCATGCCAGAGTCTGTACCCCTGCCCCCCTTGCTCAACAGCTTCTTTCTCAGGCTACCACGCCCCAGCCACTATCTTCCTGCCCTAATCACTCCAGGGACAGATCCTTGCCAACCACCACTGAAATAGCCTATTTGCATAGCTTGCCCTGACCTGCAACCACCACCAAGACTCTTGCCACACTCCCTCCCTCCTCCGTCTCCTGACCTACCCACTGTTTACCTTGTGACAATCATGGTGGTGGGCCCCCTCTGCCTCTTGGAAACTGAGAGTAACAACCTATTTTCTCAATGAAGTGGCTCCTGATCTGCTGGCCCTCCAGCAGTTTCTATTAAAACAGGACACTTTAAAACAACCCCTTTACTTAAGGATTCTTCCGTGGCATTTCCTCCATCCCCAAAGAATGAACCCATTTCATCCTCAGGAGAACCCCTCCTTCTCCCCACCCCACCCCCAGCCCCACCCCCAGGGAAGTGTACCACCATCACACATTTAAGAGAAGGAGGCGCCCTGACTAAGGACACACACGCCTTTGGAGTCGATGTTAATATGCTGCTAAGCTGCTCTCCACGATTTGGCCACATCTGGACTAATCAGTAGGGGAAATAAACAAGCTCCTGCAGGTCCTCGTCCACAGGTGTGAGCTGAACGGTGGTCCGTGCGCCTGCCGCGTGCCCAGCGGTGGTCTCCACGGTCCCTCACCCCTGGGTCTGCTGCAGACTCGGGGATGCACTCCCATCACGCTGTTTCAGAACCACACCCATCACAGGTTTGCCCAGCACGCAGCTCCCCCACCTAGCACCAGACACAGATTTCCAAATGTGCCCGCTCCCCCGCTATCTGTATTTCAGAAGGACTCACCCCAAGCAGTGCAAGCGGCCAGGGAGCCCAGGACCAGAGCGAAGAACCGCATTGTGGGAGGACAGCAGCTCCTGGGCCACAGGTCTCTGTGCAAGTGCCTCCGCCTCCAGGGGCTGTGGGCCCGCCCCTCAGCTACCTGTCAGCAGCTCCCGCCCCACTGCTGCCCTATCACCTAATCAGGATGCAATACAGAAGCTCCAGGTCTCCCAAAGGGCTGCTCCGGGCACAGCCAGGGCCTCTAGGCCACGCCCACCCAGAGTTGACCCTCTTTCCCCTAAACAGCCTGGACACAGCTCTCAGGTTACCTGATAGTCAATCAACTTGTTACATTAGGGTTTCTCCCTTGGACCCTTCAACCTGAGCAGGCAGTGAGCTCCCCAAGGCAGCAGACAAGGAGAGGCGGTGGTCTGGGGGTCCTCCCAACAAGGCTGCAAACTTTGTGAGCAACTCTCAGCCCCACAGCTGCTCACCTGGGGAATTTAGGACAAATCTCTTAGCTTCCCATGTGGTGTTTGGGCGGGGGGGGGGGGGGGGGGGGAGGTGGTGGTCAGTCCCCGAGGTAACTGCTTCTATAAAAATTGCCCTGGCCCGAGCCAATTTGGCTCAGTGGATAGAGCGTCAGCCTGCAAACTAAAGCGTCCCAGGTTCGACTCTGGTCAAGGGCATGTACTTAGGTACCTCCGTTCAGGCTTGGAGGCAGGGGGCAACCAATCGATGTGTTTCTCTCACATCAATATTTTTCTCTCTCTCTCCCTCACTCTTCCATTCTCTTTAAATATCAATAGAAAAATATCCTTAGGTGAGGATTAAAAAAATTAAAAAGAAAAAAAAATATTACCCTGGGTAGGATTCCTATCTTTTATCTAGCAGGGAAATAAACACAGGGCATGAAGCTCACGCAGATAAAAAGCACCCATATCTCTACCCACATGGGACAATCTGGGTTGTCCTCTAAGCAGAGGCTATTTCTAATCACACCACACACACACACACACACACACACACACACACACACACATACACACGCGCGCGCATGCGCACACGGGCATTTGCAATCTGGGAACACCGCCTGGCTGCTAGCCTCTGAAGACTGTAGGGTGCTGTATCAGCATCTTCAGAGCCCCAGGGTGAATTATTCTTCTGGTCCCACTGTTCAGTCACATCAGGGACACCAACCCGTTCTGCAAGGGCAGCCGCCTCCAGACCTCGCCCCGTTCCCGCCTGGCTCAGAGTCCTCTGCAGAAGGGATGGGTGGGGCTGGAGTCTGAAGCCAGACCGCAGCGTGGCTCCCATGCATAAGCCCCCTGCCTCACGTGAAAGAGATGCAGTGTTTCTTGTGTCAGTGGGAGGCGGCTGGGAACACAGCTTTCCCTTGGGGAGCTCCCTCAGGTTTCCCGTGTGGAAATGGATGATCTGGAGAGTAGAATCCTAGGAATTGGCCTTAACTCCTAAGCAGCTGGACAAGTGTTAGGAGAGAAGACACCCCCAGGGGCTCCAAATGAGCCCCCAATCCCTCTATCTCCATCAATTTACTCAAGAGATATATGGCAAGCATGCACGCAGCAAGCACTGGACAAGTGTGAGCCCATGAGCTACTGTGCCCTTCACTTGGCTTTGCCCTTCACTTGGTTTTGCCCTCTCATCATGGCATGAATTGGCATAGGCTTTGTGGTGGAGAACAGGGCACAGGCAGACAGGAGTTGGGGGGCCCACTGGGTGACACTGGGGGTCCCTTTCTGGAGAAAGAGAGGCAGTGGGTGGCTCGTGTACCATCCACTCCAAACCAAAATTCTGTGGATCTAGAATTCTGTGATATTTTTCTGGAACCTCAGTTATTTTCATATTAACATCCCATTTTCTGCCATGTCAGCACACCATCTGTACTATTATTAGCAATTTCCCTCCAGTGTCTTTTACTTTAAACACACTCATTCAACAAGAAAATGTTACATCATGGCCATACGTGGAAGACTTGGATCACTTGCCACAAGTAAAGGTGAGCATGGAAGGTGTGTCACTGTATTTTAAAAAAGTAAAATGATGGCAAACATTAGATATCCTATCTAATAAAAGAGAAACATGGTAATTAGCTGTACATCCGCTACCCTTCCCATTGGCTAATCAGGGTGATATGCAAATTAACTGCCAGCCAAGATGGCGGCTGGCAGCCAGGCAGCTTGAAGCGAACATGAGGCTTGCTTGCTTCAGTGACGGAGGACTGCAACGTTCCCCGCCTGCCTTGCCGGCCTCTGAGCTTGCAGTTTGAAACATTGTTACAAATATAGAAACTAAACAAAACCCCAGAAACCTGCTTTCAGCCAGCCGGGATCTCAGAGCTGGAGTTGAAACCGTGTTTCGATTATAGAACCCAAACAAACCAGACACCTGCATTCAGCAGCTGAGGCCTCAGAGCTGGAGCCAGAGCTAAAGCTGGCCCAGAATAAAAAAAAAAAGAAAAAGAAAAAAAGGAGTGGTTGGGAGCTTCAGTCACCCACCAGCCTGAAAACAGCCCTCAGCCCCTCACCCAGACTGGCCAGGAACCCCAGTGGGGACCCCCACCCTGAAGGGTGTGTGACCACCTGCAAACAGCCATCATCCCCTCACCCAGGCTGGCCAGGCACCCAAGCAGGACTGCCACCCTGATCCAGGACACACTTCACGGCAAACCAGCCGGCCCCCACTCATGCACAAGGCCTCTATCCTATATAGTAAAAGGGTAATATGCCTCCTGGCACCGGGATCAGCGGAGCCAAGAGGCCTCCCAGCACCGGGATCAGCGTGACAGGGGGCAGCGCCCAAACCCCCTGATCGCCCTGCAGCTCTGTGTGTGACAGGGGGCGGGGCCACAACCTCCTTATCCGCCCTGCTCTGTTCGTGACAGGGGAAGGTGCCTCAACCCCCTGATCAGCCCTGCTCTGTGCTCGATAGGGGTAGCTCCCCAACCCCCTGATCGCCCTGTGGCTCTGTGTGTGACAGGGTGCGGTGCCACCCCCCCCACGGGCCCTGCTCTGTGTGTGATGGGGTAGAGCCATAACCTCCCCATCGGCCCTGCCCTGAGTGTGACAGGGGGCGGCATCCCAACCCCCTGATCCGCCCTGCTCTGTGTGTGACAGGGGGCGGTGCCCCAACTCCCCTATTGGCCCTACTCTGTGAGTGACAGGGGGGAGCTCCTCAACCCCCCGATCAGCCATGCTCTGTGCATGACAGGGGCTGCACCTAGGGATTGGGCCTGCCCTCTGCCACCCGGGAGCAGGCCTAAGCCAGCAGGTCGTTATCTCCAGAGGGGTCCCAGACTGTGAGAGGGTACAGGCTGGGCTGAGGGACCCCCTCTACCCCCCCCCCGAGTGCACAAATTTTTGTGCACCGCACCTCTAGTCTATACTAATAAAAGACAATGATGATAATTGACCATACCTTCGCCACAGCCACCAGCCAATCAGAAGAGTATGCAAAATTACCCAACAAAGATGGCAGTTAATTTGCATACACAGGTGCCCAGCGAAGACTGAATACAGTGTAGAAGGAAGCCAAGCAGTGCAGAAGGGAGCCATCGACAGAGAAGGGAACGGATCGGAGGTAGCAGAGATCAAAGTGGAATGAGGCAGCAAACATGGGAGGGAGCGAAGTGGCAGAGAAGGGAGGGATTGAGGCAGCGGAGAGGGGAGAGAGGCGAAGCAGAGGACACAGGAGGGAGCCGAGGCAGTGGAGATGGGAGGGAGCCGAGGTGGCAGAGATGGGAGAGAGGCGAAGCAGAGGATATGGGAGGGAGCCTATGCAGCCGGGAAGGGAGGGAGCTGAGGCACTGGGGAAGGGAGGGAGCCGAGTTGGTGGAGATGGGTGGGAGCCGAGGCAGAGGGGAAAGGAGGGAGCCGAGGTGGAGGGTAAGGGAGGGAGCTGAGGCGGCGGAAATGGGAAGGAGCGAAACAGTGACAGGGGAGGAAGCGAGGCAGTGGGGAAGGAAGGGAGTGAGGCAGCGGAGAAGGGAGGAAGCAAGGCACTGGAGAAGGGAGGGAGCCGAGTCGTCCGGGAAGGGAGGGAGCCGAGGCAGCAGAGAAGGAAGGGAGCTGAGGGCAAAAGCGGAGAAAGAAGGGAGGGAGGCAGCAGAGAAGGGAGTGAAGCCTGCCTCGGTGGGCTTCACTCCCTTCTCTGCTTCGCTCCAGTCTCAGGAAGCCCTATTCTTGCAGGAATCTGTCTGCAACGGGCCTCTAGTGGACATATAAGTAATAACAACGCTAATTGATTTACAAAAGTGCAGACCAAAAATAAGTTACCCAACAGGGAAAGTGGATGGTGGGTGGTCAGTAACATCAGGGCAGGGACTCCTTATACACCACCATGACCACCAGTTTGGGGACCAGGCACCGGCTTGATCAAGGGTCTCCCTTACTGCAGCCAATTCACTGAGCCTCAGGGAACCAGATAAGGATTTTTAACCTATGCCCAGTGTGGGAAGAAAGGATAGCTTCACACTTAAGGACTCAGGCTCTGGAGCCAGACTGCCCAGGTTAGTGTCCCAGCTCTGTCTCCAGGGCCCCGGCTTCACAAGTGTGACACCCAGCAGGCACACAGGGATTTTCTGTTGCTTTACGACTTTGCTTGTCGCCATCTTAATATTTTTTTACAATAAGGGTGTTTTTTGGTGGTTTTATTTTTGCCACAACAAATTATGTACCTGGTCTTATCTGTCACTTACTAGTTGAGTTTTCTTGGGCCTCAGGTTGCTGTAAAGATTCTTTGAATATGAAAATTTATTATGAAGACACAATCTCAGTTACTGTACTATAATAGCATTTAAAGGTATAATCACCAGATTACCAAAGTCTGCCATCACCTCCACCTTGTGACCAGCCACCGATCTGCCATCTATCAGTCCATCCATTTAGTCCCACTGCCAATCACTGGCTGGGGGACCATGAAAGTGAATCTGACCTCGGTCCTGACCCCGAGGAGCCCATGGTCGAACAGAAAAGCCTCTGGTCACTGGCTAATACACCTTCCTTCCCATTCCTGGTGCCAGTGTACAGGTGAGCACAGGTGAGCCGGCAGCCACAAGGACTGCATTGCTACAGCTACCAGGATCTGAAAACAGACTCCTGTTCCTGCAGGTACACTCAGCTGTGTGACCTTGGGGAGGGCATTCCTCCCACTGAGCCCCATGTCATGAAGATAACCACCCTCCCTGCCCTAGGCAGTTTGGCTCAGAGCATATAGCATGGGCCCATAGACAGAAGGCTCCCAGGTTTGATTCTCGTCAAGGGCACGCACCACTGTTCCAGGCTTGATCCCCGGCCCTGGTCAGGGCATGTGTGGGAGGCAACCAACTGATGTGTCACTTTCACGTCGATGTTTCTCTCTCTCTCCCTCTCCCTCCCATTTTCTCAAAAAAAAATCAATTGAAAAATAACCTCAGATGAGGACTAACAAAATAACCACCTCCCTGCTCCTGGCTTGTCAGAAGACAGAGAGGAGACGTGGGCTGTGCACAGGTTGGATCTGTCACTTGGGGCTGTGTGCGATGGCTACCACCAGATGGAGGGTCCGCCAAGGACATCCCCTCTCCATGCCTCTGCTCAAAGCCTCGGGCCTCTCCCGGCTCCCAGAATGAGGGGCAATGTATGTCTGAAAGAGCTGGTTTCAATCCCTGGAGCTTGGGGAGCGTGGAAAGCAGCTGTAGGCAGGGGCAGAGGGGCAGTTGGTAGAGTGTGGTCAAGAGGACAGTGCCCTTCCCGCACGGAGGGGGTCCCTCTGGGGATGGCCAGGCAATGCGGTAGAAAGAACCCCATCTTAGGGGAAGGAGGCCTCAGTTCGGCTCCAGGAGTTGAGACAATGACTCTGGGAGACTGGGAGCCAGGTTCTTGCCCTCTCTGGGCCTCCCTGTGTCCCCATGTAGAGGTGGTCAAGTGGCCACCTTGCTGCTCTTCTAGCCTGAGTTCGGTAGGAGATACTGCCAATGCTTGGCTCATGTCCCCTCTGTGCTCACTCCCCCGCCCCCCCTTCCCCCCCCCCCCCCACTGCGTGCGCGCGTGCGCGCGCGCGCGCGCGCGCGCACACACACACACACACACACACACACACTCTGGCTTCTCTCTACAGGCACCTGTGCCTCTGCCTGAGGGCTTTCTCCATTGAGCAGAGCAGAGAAGCCCCTGATGAGTGATAGTGTGACTGTCCCAACCGTCCTCCAGGAGGATGGGGTAGTCTCCAACCCAAGACACAGACACTGACTTGGTCACCGAAAGAACATTATTTCCAAAATTCAGGCTACAGGTGTAGAAGCTCCCCCGTTGTGGTCTCTGCCCACTCCCACCAGATACTAAGGTACCTTTTTGGCCATAAACACCTTTTGTAGAATTACCCCTAAGCTCCCCCATATCCTAGAGGCTGGATGGCCTTCCCTTCACAGCTCAATATGCTCTGTTTGGGGTGACATCCTGGCTGTGTCCTGGGCAAGGAGCTTGGTGAAGAACGCCACTTCCTCATCTTTCAGCTTCTGGGCTGCCTGGGTGGGTATGCCAATCTGCAGGTACCCTTCCTTCTGGTCATACACAGGCCAATGGGGTAGCCCCTCCCCATTTGGGTTCCTGGAAACAGAAAAAACGTCAAATAGAAAAGCCCCAACGCAACTGTGTGGTCCCATCAACTCCCAGAGATTTGTAGGGACACCCCCCCACCTCAGCTTCATCTCTCCCAAAAGACTCAGATGCCCCCATAAGCAGGGACCTCCCCATCTCCTGGGAAGCCGGTCCCTTTGAGAGCTCTCATGTCACAGGTCTCAGGGCCAGGAGTTTGACCATCAGTGTCAGAAGCTACCCCTCCCACCAGATACGCCCTGCCCCCCCCCCCCCAGCCCTGCTCTGGCTGCTCACCCATTCCGAGCGAAGTTGGCCCAGAATTTCATCACCATCTTGCTGAGTTTGATCTCCTCTTCGGAGGCGCCGTCTGCAGGGAAAAGGAGGAGAAGTCTTTGCTACTCCACGTGTGGTCGTGGGCCGGCAGCAGCCACACCACTTGAGTGCTTGTTGGAAATTCAGAGTCTGAGCCCCGACTCCAGACCCACAGCAGTGAGAGCTGTGTTTTAAGAGGACACTGGGTGGTCCGTGTGCACTTGGGTTAGCCTGGGTCGTCTGTGTGCACTTGGGTTAGCCTGGGTGGTCCGTGTGCACTTGGGTTAGCCTGGGTGGTCCGTGTGCACTTGGGTTAGCCTGGGTGGTCCGTGTGCACTTGGGTTAGCCTGGGTGGTCCGTGTGCACTTGGGTTAGCCTGGGTGGTCCGTGTGCACTTGGGTTAGCCTGGGTGGTCCGTGTGCACTTGGGTTAGCCTGGGTGGTCCGTGTGCACTTGGGTTAGCCTGGGTGGTCCGTGTGCACTTGGGTTAGCCTGGGTGGTCCGTGTGCACTGGACGCTGGGGCGGTGCCCCACCCCCCCCCTCCCTCTTCAGAGTGGAAAGGCCACCCCCAGGGGATCCCCTACAGCCACCCGCCTCCCAGGATTGTCCTTCTGGGGTGTGTTTTCGATCTCAGCCACCCACTCACATTTTCATTGGATCTGAAAAATAACAGAATTGCAATGACCCTAAGCAGTCATCCAGTCAGGATATGGCACTGCTGTGCCCCAAACAGGCCTGAGGTGGGTCACACGCAAGTGGTCCATCTCTGCTGATAGTTACGGTATTAAAGACATTTAGGATTATGACCCTTTAGAGAAAGGTTGTCTCTAAAAGATCATATTCCTAAATATATTATATTTATAAAAATATGAGCTTTAAATAGATAGATAGTTGGGTAGATACACAGAGGGATGTATGTTAGCCATGATTGAAGGTTAACACCAATTCTAGCCTTACTCTGACACTCTGATAGACCCTTGTGAGTGGGACCTGACTGGGGACATTCTAGCCCGTGAGCAGGCCCTGTCTTACTGACGCCCATTGTGCACGGCAGAGCAAGAGAGAGGGGACCTTTGTCGTTCAACCTGTCATGGTAAATTTGGGAAATGAAGTGTCAGAGAAAAGAAGAAACCTGCCCAAGGCCACCAAACCGAGCCCTGACCCCAGATCCCCCTACCTCCAAGGGCCATCACCTTTTAAAAATGGAGCCCCGAAGACTGAGAAGAGTTCATCCCCGTGGTCCCCTATCACCGTCTTGGGCCTCGTGTCTGCCGAGAAGCTTGGGCGATACCGAAACTCATACATGTAGGTGGGGGCGCCGGCATCTGAGAAGACATGATTGACACACGTTCATTTTACCCGTTCCACACCTGCACGGTGTCTAGGCCTCCGGGGGCCCTGAGCACCCAGGGAATTAGTGGCACGCCTGGGTCCTGAGCACAAAAAAAAAAACAACGTGAACAGCAGCTGCCCTTGTGAGTGCCACGGTGTGCTGGAGAGTGTCCCACACGTGAGGGATCCGCATCATGGACACCTGAGATTCTAAAAAGGGTCCTGGAATGTAGACTAGGTGAAGAGGGACCCTAGAAAAGGAAGAACCCAGAAGGAACACCTCCTCTCTAGGTGACCTCACACCCCACCCACACAGCTCTGGGTCAATGCCATAATTCCCGTGATAGACCTAACACACACAGGGATGGACAAGAGCTGACCACAGACATGGAATTCTCCAGAACACCTGCCCCCACACCTGCCACTGCTCACCACTTTCACTTTGCTGGTTACAGACAACACTCCTGATCCTATGCTTGGTTTCACTCCTCCCCCGGCTCCACTGGATTTGAACTTGGAAATCTTCCAAGAAACATCTTCCAAGATTAGCCATCCAGCCCCACAGACCCCATCATTCCAGGTGAGGAGCGCCAGTGGCAGATGCTGTTGGTGCCTCACCGTATCCCTACTTCTGGGCTTGCCAGCCCAGCTTCACCTCCAGCGTCTGCAGCTCTTGGCCTGAGGTCTTCAGCCAACAGAGACCACTCTGCCCTAAGTACAGCAGGCCAGAGCCCTAGGGAAGGAGCCACCCCTTGGGAACAGCCTTTAACCAACAACTGATGCAGTTGGAGGCTAAGTACCCCAGCTCCCTCATCGCTCAGGTGACCCTGAGACACGTCTTCTACTGGGCCCCAGAGCACCGGCTCCAGGTGCCCACGGGGCACACGTGCTGGACCGTGCAGCAAGCCTGGCTCCCTCTCCTTCCCACGCCACTTCTCCACTCCTCTCCTGGTGTCCCTGGGGTCTCCTCCAAATAAACTAGCGGCATTTGGATCCTTTTCTCAGAGTCCACTTCTGGCAGAAACCAAAACAGGACAGCGTCCCACGCCAGGCCACATGGAACCAGCCTCGGAGACCTGTCTATGCTGAGGGGTGGGCTGGTGGTTGGGGGCAGGTGGGTGGGGTTGGTGTCCCTTCCTGTCCAGTCTCTGGGACTCACCTCTGTGGCCACGCGCCACAGTCACAGCTGGGACACCAAATACCACATCTCCCAGCAAATCCAAGAACCGGTCTTTCTTTTTGACAGGGTCATCTGTCCCTCCTAAATACTTCTCAATGACCGCTGGGATCAGTGCCTCAGGGATGTTCTGAAATGGAACCAAGAGTGAAAGGGGCTGCCACCCCGGTTCGGCGACATGGCTTCTCCCGCCAGTGAGCACGGCTGTCAAACCCTCCCTCCCACAGTGTCCACAGTGATGCTCTCAAATCCTGTGCAAACCCACCCTCCCCCAGTGGGAATGTAGGAAAGGCCAAAAGTTGGAAGAAAACCCTCTGGCCCCAGTCTTCATTCTGCCATTTAAGTGCTCAGTGACCTGGGGCAATCCCCTGTCCCTCCGCGGGTCTCAGCCCATCCCAGGAATTCCCTAGACACTTACAGTGTGGGACCTCCACAAGAGTGACGTGGCGGTCTTCTGGTCCAGCTTGCCTTCAGAGATCGGGTAACCCATCGTCTGTTAAAACACCGGGTTAGCAGTCGTGACTCATTTGGGAACTAACGGGAAGAATCAATCTGACCAAACAACCAAACCAATGCAGGCTGGTAGACAGCTTGTCACATCTTTACGGGCAAGGTCTCTGATGAACTGGGCAAAACCAATGAATGAAAGGGACTTGTATCCAGAAACTCAAGGAGAGTGAAGAAGATGAAGTAAATGTTAAAAGAAGCCGATTCAGCCCTCTGCAATGTAATGCAAGCTAGTGTTGAAGGACAGAGCCCTGGGGGATGACACAAACCTCACAAATACCCCGCACATCTAAGATGACCCAGGAAGCCACCATCCTGTCATCATGGCTTCGTTACTTCAACATAACCTTTGAAACCGGGCTCATGTGAGAAGTGCACAACAGCTCTGCACATAACCATCCCATCCAAACCTCCGCTCTAAGAGCCTTGACCAAACTCTAACACTGCTCCCAGCAGCATAGGCTGGGTCCCTGGGTGATTGATCCCAGCCCCCTGAGAAGGCCCTGTGCGGCCAGGAGAAGGCACTGTTTGCTCCACCCAAAGCCTGTCTCTGCCCTTAGAACTGTACATCTACCACCCAAGCTGTCACTCAAGGACCTGAGAGCCGTCCCTCCAAAATGCAGACATGCAGGGGATAACTCTGCTCTCTCTCCCGGTCCCTAACTTCAGTGGGCACCTCGCTGCAACTGACACCCCTGCCTGCTGACATACACACAGGAGAGGTGTGCTTCTCCTCCAGATCAGTGCCACTTCACAAATCCAGGGGCCTGGTGTCATGGCCATCCCCCCATCACCCCTGCACGGCAGCCTTTACAGGGCTCCAGCCTTGTGCTTCAGGGTTTGAGTAGAGTTCACACTGGATCTTACCCCTGCTGCAGTAATATAACTGAATGAAACCTGTTCCTACCACTTCCACTAGTATCCGGCTTTATCTCTGACAGAAGGGAAAGCCCTTCCTAACATTTAGAAGTCAATTTTACTGCAAGAGGTAGGAAGCTGCTCTGACTCTTTCTAATTGGATGACAAAGAGCATTCCTGGAGATTTATGGAGAAACTGGAAAGCATGGAGCCCAGGGGGAGAGGCTGCAGGGCCTCAGGCCTTACTCCTGAGCTCCCCTCCTTCCCAGGGCTCAGTTTCTCCATATGCACAATAATTCTCTCTACCAGCACCGACCTTCCAAGGTTCATAGACTGGAGACAATCAGAGTTTGGTAGTGGGGGCCCCAGAACTTCACCACCCAGCTATCAGTTCCGCCATCCATGGAAGGTTTCCATGGAAATATCAAATCGTGAAGAGGGAACAGCTGCCCTGGACCCCCAGGCGTCGCTGGGTGGGTGGCGGGGGGAGGAAGAGATCCTCTGACCAGAGATGGGAGGCTGGTAGGATGGGCCAAAGGCAGGTCTCAAAGGCCCACACAGGCTCACCATTGGAAGAATCCATCCGAACTCTTGCTGGTTGATTCCGACGATGTACGGAACGGTGTTGAGCTGCTTTTCAGCTAGAAGCTCCTCCGGCATCTTCGGCAGCAGCACTCCATCAACCACAGAGGACAGGAAGGGTTGGCTCTGGGAAGAGGACATTACAGTGTCCATGCTGCCCTCCCTGCTCGCACCCACGTCCTTCTCTCAGCTCGTCTGAGCACGGCCAGCACCACACACCTGTGTGCCTGTGGGCCGTGGCACAGAGCTCAGGGTCTAACAAAGCAGCTAAGTCTGTGACCCCAGGGGATTAGCAATGGGCAGGTGATGGGGGGGATCTCCCTCAAATTGAAATATGTAAAAATATTATGTTAATATTTGTGTTTTATATAAAACTTTCAGCCTGAACTTTATGTCTATCTATATGTATCTCTCTCATGACAGTCAATTCTCATTATTCACGGTGGTTACGCTCTGTAAAGTCACTGTGGACTCTGAGTTTGTGAAACCTGAGCCACAGCTCCCAAATCCCACTGTGTACACTCAAACCACCAGCAAACTCCATCCCCAGTTCCCAGTTTCCTTTCTCCGGAACACTAGCCATCATCAAACACACTCCATATTTTATGTGTTTACTGTACTCTCTCCTCACTCTAGAGGGCCGGGGGTTGAGTCTGCTTTCTTTGCCCATGTCACTGGTCTATCCCTCCCCTCCTCCACCCACCCGCACTCCCACTCCCCGCTCAAAACTAAGGTTCCAGCACGTAGTACTCGGTGCTAATGAAATCTTTGCTGAATGACTGAATGCATTTCATTCAATCCTCAAGACACCTTCTAGGGTAAGTGCTACTGTCCCCAGAGAGAAAGCAGAGGGGGTAGGACTGGGAGACGTTGCAGAGGTAAAGGCATGGGAGCCTGGTGGCCCTCTGGAAGGTAGGAGGAGAGGAGGAAGGAGAGGGGAGGATGCTGTTGGAGTTTCCTGCGTGGCTGGGAGCAGTGTCCTCAGGACTGAGGCTCCTGGCTCCCTTCCTGGTGACCCTGCACATAGTGGCTAATCAGCCCTGCAGCCTCGCAGGAGATCTGGGCTCCTCTGTGCAGGCTCCTGAACCCCTGATGCAGTTACCTCCCTCTCCCCGAGGTGGGAGTTTCTAGTGCAGCCTTCTCCCCCTGGGAGCAGGAAATAAAAAGAAGAAAAAATGTAGAGCCCAGCCAGCCTGGCTCAATGGTTGAGTGTCGACCTATGAACCAGGAGGTCACAGTTCAATTCCCAATCAGGGCACAAGCCGGAGTTGCAGGTTCAGTCCCCAGTGTGGAGTGTGCAGGAGGCAGCCAATCAATGATTGTCTCTCATCACTGATGCTTCTATCTCTCTCTCCCTCACCCTTCCTCTCTGAAATCAATAAAAACATATATCTTTTTTAAAAGAAAGAAAGAAAGAAAGAAAGAAAGAAAGAAAGAAAGAAAGAAAGAGAGAAAGAAAGGGAGAGAGAGAGAAAGAAAGGAAGAAAGAGACAGAAAGAAGCGAAGAAAGAAAGGAAGGAAGGAAGGAAGGAAGGAAGGAAGGAAGGAAGGAAGGAAGGAAGAAAGAAAGATAGGAAGGGTGTAGACTGGGCCAGGAGACACAGAGTTAGTGACGAAGAGCACTGGACCGGGAGTCATAGGAACAGGCTGTGGTCCGACATCTGGTCCTCCTGGCTGTGTTACCCAGGCAGGTCACTGCCCCTCTCTGGGCCTCAGCAATATAAACACAAGGAGTTACTATGCGTCCACAGGGAGCAGTCTTTCATTCATCTTCAACTGGAGCTTAAAGGTGTCAAGATTTGAAACTTGTGATCCAGAAACCAAGGGTCCTTACCTCTCGGGGGTCTCCATGTAAATCAAGACGCAAAAAATTCTGTGAAAACAAAGGCAGGGGATGTGGGTGAGAGGCTGCCTGGGAGAAAGGCCGGTCTTGGTCAGCTGCCGCCAAAGGTATCAGGGTCTCCCTCCCGGTGCCGCCCTGTCTGGCCAAGAGGAAGTGAGTAGGGCACTGGCTCCCCTGGGCATGAGCTCAGGGTCTAGCTGTGTGTGGGGGAGAGGAGCTCTGGGGAGGATTTCTGTTGTGTGTGCCTGCCCTGCCCTCCATCCATTTCTCCTTCTTGTTCCCCAGGCAACAACACCCGCTTTTTAAGGGGGCCTCCCTCATCCTCACTCCATGAGTCCAGACATGTATAGAAGACCCGGGTGCTCCATCTTCCTGACCACAGAGATTAGCTCATGGATTGGCACGGGGCCCATGTCAGGACAGTAGACATTACCCCAAACTCTTGCTACAATTATTGGGAAAGGGGGTTTCTAAGCAGATCGGATATATGTCTAGACTAGAGTGTTGCCGTTGCCTTGAACCTCCCCAGGGGACCAACCTGCCTGAGAGAAAACCAACACTAAGAGGCAAAAGTTGAGGGGTAGAGACAGATTCTCAATACTAGATGTGTGCCTGGGTCCAGCCATGCCTGAAGCCATCTACTCCTGAACTTTTCAGTCACCTGAAGGTTGTGTGACAACACATTCCTTTTTCTCCTAAAGACACTTTGCAAAGAGTTTTCCCATCTTGCATCGGATAGTTCTCACTCATGTAACCTCACTGAAATTCACCCCACCCCTTGCTTCTCTCTGTATATGCTCAACACTACTGTGCTGGTTGTCACCCTACATGGTAGCTAACAGGTCTGACTAGTAGTAGAAACTAACCAGTAGGGTCCCTTCATTATGGGTTGTAATTCTACAGACCAGGTGTTTATGGGGTGTGTGTGTGTGTGTGTGTGTGTGTGTGTGTGTGTGTGTGTGTGTTGGGAGAGTGGATAAACATGGAAAGACTTCCACATGATCCCAGAAAGTCTCAGAAGGGTAACATGGGTTCTCTGAGTTTTCCCCAAGTGACCAGTCCTCCCCTTAGAACCTTACAAGCTGGGTCCTCTTGTGCCACCTGGAATAAATGTGTCTCTTTCCAGGCATCAGGAAACAGCTGTGTTTTAATTCCTTCAAAACACTGGTCATCTTTATTGAGTCTGAGAAACCGGAACCCAAGCCCTAAGACTGCCCTGCGTTCAACCCATGGACACAGAGTGGAGCTCCACGTGAGAGGCCTGCCTTGGGGGCCCAGGAATGTCTCCGGAAGCCCATAGGGTCCAAATAGCAAGTGCAGGGACTCAGGTTACTTTTGGGCTCACACTCACCCCATCTTTGAAAAAAAGGGAAGAGTTCCCATTGGCCCTAGATGCTATATTCTCTGGGTGTCTGTCCCTGTAATGACCCATGCCATAGCCCCCCTTCAGTCCTCAAATGTCAACTTCTCTATGAGTTATCCCTGCTGATTGTAATGAATGAGTCTCTTCTCTGTACTCCCACCACATTGGCGGATGGATGGATGAATGGATGGATGGCTGGATGGCTGGATGAATGAATGGACTGATGGATGGATGGAGTGATGGATGGATAAATGGATGGATTTGGTCAATACATGGAATATGGGTGCACTGGATGGTTGAGTGGATAAAAGGGTGATAACTAGTATATACATGATTAAGGGATCATTGATTTTAGAGGGATGTATGGTGAAGTAAAGATATATGGTGGCTGGATGATGCATGAGCGATTAATAATAGATAAATGAAAGTTATGGATAGATTGATATTAGGATGAGGAAAGGATATTGATGAACTGGATGTATGTGTAGAGGGATAGACATAATATGATGATGAATGGATGGATGGTCAGCCAAGGATCACAACTGAGGCAGGGTCTTAGAAAATCTAGAACCTTGAGCCACCACTGGGTCATAACTGATCATTTCTAAATTAAGCAATAATCATTTTGACAACCTTTCTGAAATCTTTGTTCTTGATATCCCCCTTCCCCACATTCAGGATGGTAGTTACCTCTAGGAGTAAATAGTGTCTAATTTGTTTAAAAATATATCTCTGAAAATAAGAATGGCGCCATAGTACATTTTGACCGAGCTGGAGGATTATTACACGATTGACCACTATGTTAGTTTTTGACTTTGCTAACATTTCAGGCATTTCATAATAAAAGAGAAGAAAAGAAATTCCCTATTTAGGTTGAGGGGTGCCATTACTCCAGAGAGGAGAGACCCTGTCCCGGGCAGTGTTTCTGAGACAAGGGAGCAGCTGAGATGATAAATCCTGGGGCCAAGTTCCCAGGGCAGTGGTGGGGCGGGGGGGTGGGGGGCCTGTGTGGAACATGAATGGAGGCACCTACCATCTTCAGCGATGTCTCCAGGAGCTCGTCTTCTGACTTCTGGCGCAGGCAGTGCACCATGACCGCCGAGGTGGTGGTTTTACAGCCGGCAAATGTAGCAATTTGCTGCAGAAATCACAGGGACAGCAGCATTCAAGAGCCATGTCCCTCCTGTCAACCAGTCGATGTTCCATCCCAACCTCAACTTCTAAAGGCACCGGGGGGGGGGGGGGGGGGCAGGGTGGTAGCAGACATTTCTCTGGACCAGCAGGCGTGGGCCCTGGGCCTCAGTCATGCCAATTCTGACACCTCTGTGCCAGTTTCCTTCTCTCTCTTAAAATGAGCCAAAGGCTCTCAAAGCCGGATGTCTGCAGAGGGGCAGCTTGGAGTGGGCTTTAGGGCATGGCGTCCAGAATCCCAGTGTCTGGTTTCAAATCTCGGCTCATCCTCTCACCAGCCTTTGGCCTCTGTCTAGGGAACCGTGCACAGTGTGGCCAGAGGAGAGGTTGAAACAGAGAGAAGAAAGCAGGCTCCTCCATGGCAGGCCGTGGAGAGGGTACTTTAAGGGGAGCTTGGGAGAAGGTGCTATGAAGAATAAAAAGCCTTAAATTCCCTTCGTTGGCCAATTTCTAGTTCCTGTGTGACAGCAGAATCTGCCCCATCTCTGCCACCTATTTCCTCTCAATAAATCCCGCCTTTCCTGACTTAAGCCTGGCCAAGTGGACTTTTGCTGTTTACAACCAAAGAGTTCTGGAAAACCTCAAAATTCTCACCGTCTTCGTTTCCTCCCCTCCTCTCTACCAGCCAGCCCCTTTCAGCCTGGAGGCAGCCTCCACTGAGCCACGAACCAGGAAACCACTCTCAAAGCCCAAATAAAACGCTCCCACCCCAGAGCCCCATGGGCACTCATCAGCAGACCCCACCCCGCCCCCGCCACAGGTTGGGCTCCCTTCCTTGAATCCCTAACAGTCTCCAGATAAAGACAAAGTCCTCCCCTGGGTCCCAGGCAGCAGGGCCCCTGCCAATGTCCCCAACCTCAGCTCACTCCAGGTTCCCTCTGCTCTTTCTGCTCTGGCCTCATCAGTCTCTCTCTCTCTCTCTGTCTCTCTCTCTCTCTCTCTCTCTCTCTCTCTCTCTCTCATCTCTCTCTCTCCCTCTCTCTCTCTCTCAGACACTTCCTCCTGCCACAGGACATTTGCACACGTCCCTCCCCTTCCTCGGACATTCATTTCTCACCAAGCACATTATGCTCATCCTGGGGATCTCATGTTAGTGATCACTTTCTTCAGGGAGCCTTTCCCCTACACCCTGGACTAAGGGCTCCTTCTGAACTCTGTCATGATGTTAAGTACCTCTCCTTCCTGCTCCTGCCATGACTGACATTGTATGACTGTGTGATTATGTAGCCGTTAAAACGTCCCCTTCATTAAATGGAAGCTACACAAGACTGCTAGGTGTCTTGCTGTATCAAAATTATTTGTTGCCCGGCCAGCATGGCTCAGTGGCTCAGCGTCGACTTATGAACCAGGAGGTCACCGTTTGATTCCCAGTCATGGCACATGCCTGGGATGAAGGCTCGATCCCCAGTGAGGGGCCTCCTGAAGGTAGCCAATCAATGATTCTCTCTCATCATTCATGTTCCTATCTCTATCTTTCTCTCTTCATCTCTGACATCAATAAAAAATATGTATATTTAAAAAAATTATTTGTTGAGGTAACAAATGAATTGACGATTAAATTCTCCAAGAACCCAGCCTAGTCACAAGGCCCCTCGGGGAGAAACCACTCCAGGCCCATATGTGGCCAGGGGCAGGGTCCCCAAAACTCAGGCCCTCCGAGAGATGACACGTGGTGACAGTCCACTCCCCACGCTCTGTCCGGAGGCCCATCGTGCACACTCTGGGGAGTGTGGTCCGTGGACAGTGATGGTGCTGGCAGGCCAGTCAGGAGCCTGAGTCCCCGCTCTGCCCTGATGCCTCGCTGACCTCGGTGAGGGGCCTCTGCTCTCTGGCACAGTTTGCTCACAAGTAAAACTGGGAGGGAGGGTGAGGTGTCTCCTTGCTGCTCCACTCAGCCATTCTTCTGGGATGATCTGGGTGTGCCAGCTGAATCCCATGGCAATGCAGGCCCCCAAGGACTCCAGGGGAGCAGAGCAAAGGGGGTCAGGGCTGCCCAGCAGGAGACCTACCTGAGCTGTGGCCTTGATCTCTTTCTTCACCATGCCAGAGGTGAGGGACACACCACTCTGGGAGATGGCCCGGTGGAAGAGATTCTTGGCCAGGGGAGATAACACCTGAGGGGGGGAGCAGAGACGAACAGAGTTGAGGCTCATGGGGAAGGGTCTTCAAGAGCTTCCCTATCTCCAACCTGGCCCATTCCCTGGGCTCAGTGGACATAACAGGGCCCCGCCTGGTCTGTTCCCCAGGCTGACCCTGAGGCCCTATTTTTGTAAGACAACCTCAGCTGGTAAGAGTCAAAGAAACAGAGCAAGGAACACAACAGGAAGTGTGAGGCAAGTGCCAACTGTAACCATCAAAAGATCTGAAAGATAGTTTGGCAATTCCTGGTAACACTTTCAAGACAGACTTCTGAGTCTACATTTCCATTCCTAAGAACTCACCCTAAGCAAGGTGATCCTGGAAGCACACGATGGTGTCTGGGGTGCCCGTGCTGCTCATGATGGGGAACGCGGGCAGGGACCCCAGGTTCCAACATGATGGCATTGAGTAAATAAGCTACTTTTTAGTTCTTACCATGGAATACTATAAAAATAAAATTATGGGAGAGCTCTTCATGGTGAGGAAAATATTTATATTAGATTGTAATGTTAAGAACTTTTTTTTTATTTAAAAAAACATAGATAAATGATAGATAGATAGATAGATACATAGATACATAGATAGATGATAGGGTCAGTCACCAAAAAAAAGACTAGAAAAGTAAGTGTCAACATGTCCATGGTGACGATCCCTGGGTAATAACATTGTAGGACCACTTCCTTTCTTCTTTGGGCGTATCTGTACCTCTCCTCTTTCTCCACTTTACAAAATGTAAAAGCTTCCTCTGAGTATTTAACTATGAAAGCAAACGTGTTTTAAAATATGGTAGCAGCACAGACACTATGCTCAGCTCTGAGGCAGCTGGAGGGGTCCTGGCAGCTCCCAGCGCCTTCTCATCTGGTTCTCCGTCTTTGATTCTCTCCATGTCCTCTCCGGCCCCATCTCCCACACCAGGCTCCCAGGTCTGTCTGTGTCTCCTGTCCCATCCCCACCCCTACACCCCCCTCCCCTCCCCTCCCCCTCTCACATGTTTCCCCCAGCCCAGCTCCCTCCCGCGTTCACAGAGACTGCCTTCCTCCTTCGTGGGCGTGGACAAACCACAAAACCCCCTGTTCTTACTGAGTGCTCATGGCCTCCTGATATGTGGGTCTGGCTTGAGGCCACACAGCGACACTCAGTCCAACTCTCACAGCTGCCTCCTCTTCCTCATAATTTATACCCACCCTGCTCCCCAGGAGAAGTGAGGAGAGTCCTCATGGAGAAGGGATTAGGAACTCAACCAAGTCAGGAGGAATGTTGCAGGCTGGGGCTGGAGATGATTATGGCCCCAGGATGCTAGCGGAGCCCTGAGCTCCTCGGGGAGAGTTGGGCCATTAGCTTTCTACTATCTGCTCTGTGCAGAGTAGGGCCAGCCTTGAACCCAGGTCTTGTTAATAAAGGCCAGTGGGTCTCCCAGGGGGCCCATCTGTACCCACATCGAGGCCAGGAACACTTACAAGAACAGAGACACTTTCACCTCCCGCAGACTCTCCGAAGATGGTCACGGAGCCTGGGTCCCCTCCAAAGTTGGCAATGTTCTCCTGGACCCAGCGCAGTGCGGCCAGCTGGTCTAAGTGACCCCAGTTGCCCCGGCTGTGTTCATCCCCTGTGCTGTGGGTAAGAGAACAGTGTGGGGAGGGGGCGGGTTAGAGTCATCATGGCAGGATTCCCAGGGCAATAGCTTGGGCTGGGGGTTCTAGGTGAGCCCTCCACAACCCAGACTCACAGGTGTAGCATTGTTTGTTTAGCTCTCCATTCATTCACCTGGCATGTACTTACTGAGTATCTGCTATGTGCCAAACACTGTTCTAAGAGCCCGAAGCAAAATAGGCAAAATCTCTAAGTACACGGAGCTCACACTACAGATCGTCAACAAACAAACAGGTACATATCTACTTATATAAAAACCCTGGGTTAAGTTCATCAGAAATGGGTCTGGCGACCAAGTGGAAGGAAGTCAGTCCTGCAGGAGTTGTCTTGGAAACAGCTGCGCCCTCCCCCGAGCTGTTTCCTAGAGCTGTTTCTGGTGAGGGTGGGGTTTGAGGCAAGAACCCACCCTCGGAACATGTACCCACTGAATCCTGGGTCGATTAGCCAAGGGCTGCGCCCTCCCTGAGCTCTTTCCCAGAACTATTTGGGTGTAACATCAAGCCAGAACCGTGACCAAGCAGAAGGAAGTCAGTCCTGCAGGGGTTGTCTTGGCAATGGCTGCACCCTCCTCCAAGCTATTTCCAGGAGATGTTTTCAGTGAGGGCGGGGTTTGAGGCAGGACCCCGCCCTAGAAGCGTGGACCCACTGAATCCTGGGTCCTTTTGCCAAGGGCTGTGCCCTCTTGAGTTGTTTCCCGTGTGGCCTGAGGGAAGAACCCACCCTCAGACCACCAGGAGCACCCAGCAGCAGTCAGTCCTGGGTTGCTGAGGTGGAGGCCACGGCATGGTAGAACTCTGGTTCTGGCCCATCAGGGGGCATGGCCGACCTTCAATCCAGATCCTGACAGTAGAAAGGAGGGAGCCCCATTCCTCACAGAATCCGCTGTTGGATAGCTTGCTGTCAGTGGCCTGCAAGCCAGGAACCCCATTCTCCTGCACCCCAGACCCTGACCACAGGGAGGAGGGAGCCCCTTTCCTCAAGAAATCAACAGGTGGCCAGTTTGCTGTCAGGGGCCTGCCAGCTACCAATCCTATTCACCTGCACCCTGGCCCCTGACAGCAGGGAGGAGAGAATATGTTTAAAGACCAACTACTGGAAAAAAGTACCTCTGAAGCCAAAAGAAGCCATTGTTGGTAACAGAATAGAGAGTTAGAAACATTGATGAAAGAGAAACATTGACCAACTGCCTCCTGCACACTCCCCTCTGGAGATGTGCCCGCAACCAAGGTACATGCCCTTGACTCCGCACTGGGGATGTGCCTGCAACCAAGGTACATGACCTTGACCGGAATCTAACCCAGGACCCTTGAGTCTGCAGGCCGATGTTCTATCCACTGAGTCAAACCAGTTAGGGCAATTAATTCCCTTTTAATGTGCACAAATTTCGGGCACCAGGCTACTAGTAAGAATATAACACCAGTTGGCAAAAATGCTCTCAGGATAAATCAAACAGGGTCAGAAAAAAGACAGGGGTGGGGCAGTGGGGTCTTATTTCAGATCAGATGTCTAGGGAAGGCTTCTCGGAGGCAGCCGCATGGGAGTAGAGATTTGAATGAATGAGCACAAGAATCTTGCAAATATCCAAAGAAAGGAATTCCAGGTGACAGAGATAGCACGTGAAAAGGCCCCAGGGTCCAGTGAAGAAAAGTGTGAATGCAGAACATGCAGCCAAGAGAAGGAAGTATTTCAAAGAGGTGTGAGGGGTCATGTGTGGATGCTGCCACGGTTGGGCCCACTGATGGTGGGTCATTGGAGACCTCCACCAGAACAGTCCAGTGGCATGGTCTGAGTAGAAACCTGACTAGTGTAGGGAGAGGAGAGACTGGAAGGAGAGAAGGCGTGGAGAGCTGATGGAGCAGTTTTATGTAACGGGGAGCAGAGAAATGGGCCGGGGGGTGGGGAGGGGGGGCGGTGAAAGAGATGAAGAGTCTCAATGAGGGCATTGCATGCTGGGACATGACTCCCCTAATACCCTCCTCCAGCCCTACAGGTCTTTCCAGTGAGTGTCCACCCCACCGCCTGTCCATCAGCCATCGCAGGGTCCAAGGTCCTGGGACCAGTGCATTGAGAAAACCTACAAGTAACTCTGCCCTAAGGAACCCTGGCTCCTGTCTGCATGGATATTCCATCAGAAGACTCTAGCCTTGGCTTATGCACGTGCTAAATGCAGAAGCAATCAGGGCGAGTGACCACGACATTCCTCCTGGGAGGGTCTTCCTAGGGAATCAGATGCTCTGACACCTCCCAGCTCCAGCCACACGTTCCCTCACCCAGAAGCATTCACTGAGCTCCCGCCAAAGTCTGCCCTTTCCTCCTCCCCATGAGAGGGGAGGTGTTGAACCTGCCGCTCTAACTGCTGTGCTGCTGTCATTCCCCAGGTGTGCTGTGTGCTGTGGCAGCACAGGTAAACAGGAGGTGAGCATTTCAGAGGCGGGAACATTTGAGTTGGGCCTTATGGGATGCATAGGAGTGGGTCAAGTAGAACAGGCAAATCAGGCAGAGGAAACAGCACATGCAAAAGCTCCGAAGCAGGTGGACCAGCGTGGTTGGGAAATGAGACAGTGTGTGGAGCCCAATTATGAAGGGATTGGGATGCCTTCCTGGGGATCTTGCCGGGGTCCAACCCCAGCAGGTCCAGGGGTTCCCAAAGGTGTAGACGGAGTCGGCGAAGAAGGAATGACACGGAGACAGCGTTCAGTTGATCAGCAGCCTAGCCAGGATCTCCAGCCAAGTTCTGGTCTCGATCTCCAGAGAGGTTCTGCTTAGGATCTCCAGCCAGGTTCTGTGTCCATTTTCTCTTGCTAGGTTCTCCAGATTCTCCAGCCAGGTTCTGTAGCCATGTTCCCTCGCTAGGTTCTCCAGCCAGGTTCAGTCACCAGATTCTAGTCAGGTTCTCTTGCCAATTTCTGTAGTCAGGTTCAGTCCAGGATCTTTTGCCATGTTCTCTCGCTAGGTTCTGTCTCTAGGTTCTGAGGCCAGTTTCTGTCCAGGATCTTTTGCCATGTTCTCTCCAGCGAAGTTCTTCTGTCTCTAGAGAACGTTCTGTGTAGGTTCTGTGCCTAGGTTCTGTCTCTCTCGGTTCTGTGTTCTAAGTTCTGTGTTCTAAGTTCTGTGTTCTAAGTTCTGTGTGTAGGTTCTGTCTTCTTCGTTCTGTCTTCTTACATCTGTATTTATACCAGTTGATTCCAATCCTATCAATCTCTATTCCAAAGGTTAGGGCGTTTCTTATCTCCATTCCAGGGAGTAAAGATTATGTAGCTTAAGCATGACTGTTCATAATTAAAGTGATTAATTACCCTCCTGGCACTTAGGTAAGAGGTTTTATTCCCTCCCTAACTTCAGGGGAAAATCCCTACCTGGGGAAACAACCTTTCTCAGAGACCTTGGTTAAAACACATAGTGCCAAGAAGGTGAACAAACATATTAAGAACAGTATGCCATATATGCCAGGTCCCTTGAAACAGTAAGCATGGACCGGCTCCCGGCAGGACCTGACATGACATGATCAGAGCTGGGTCCTGCCACCCTCACTTCAAGGGCCCATGTGCTGTGCGGAGTCCAATATCTTACCTGAAGAATCCCCAGATGCCCAGGCGGTACTGAATGATCACCACCACCACGTTTTCATGGGCAGAGAGGGCCAGCCCGTCATAGGTTGATGCCCCGCCCACCAAAAGAGCACCTCCATGGATCCACACCATCACCTGGACAGGGAGGAAGCAACCACACAGGTCACAGATAGGAGCAGAGCTGGGAAGAACCTCCAAGGGTTGTCTGGTTGATCAGGACTGAAGGAGGCTGTTCTCTGAAGCTCATCAGCCCCCAGCAAAGGTGAGGCAGGCAATTGCTCTCCTCCCCACTCCCCCAGCCAGGGCCAGGCCACCCCCCACCCATGCACCTGGCTGCCCCTGCCTGTCTCTCCAGCCCCAGTGCTGCCTGCTCCCAAGGCTCTTCATGCTGAGAACAGCATCATGGGAATGGCCAAGGCCAACGAGGTCATCTTCCTCAAAACACTCCCATCATCCTCATGCCTGGGCCCCTCACTGTGCTCACCACACTCTGCCTGGGCAGCCCTTGAATTTCAGCGTCATTAGTCACCTCTGTGCGGTGAATTAAAGTCCTCTCATGTGTGTGAGTGACTATCTCAAGAAGCATCCATACCCCCAGTGGTATCTCTTTCTTACAGTTCTCCCTCTGCACCCCAGAGACTGCCCCCAGCAGATCTACCCCCACCTTCTGGCTGCCCATCTCTGTGCCTCTGCGTATTGAGGAAATGTTGACTCACTGGGACATCTCCCCAGCCAAAGAAAATTAGGAAGGGAAATTAGCTCAGGAACATCTCAGATATTGAAGCAAAGACAAAGACAAAGGATAATGCTTCTTGGACTGCCCCGACTCTGCCTCCACACCTCTGTGCCACCCTGGGACACTGGTCAGAGCAGGATCTTTGCAGGTGACACACACCACCCATTGGCTCGACTTTTCAGAGAACCCTTGCCCTGGTCCTGCCAACCCAACTGGGTGGCCTCACCTTCACGGTTTCTCTGTCTGTAAAGGGAGGGTTGGGGTGTTGCCTTCTCGGTGAGGTTCCTTCAAGCTCTAACTTGACTGGAAAGCATGCCTTAGCTTCTCTGGCAATCAGATTCCTAACCTTGCAACTATCAGTAGTCACGCTTGTCCCTCTGTTCACATGAGAGAACGTGGAAAGAACTGACGATATGTTACAGATGTACAGCGAAGTCCCCGGGAGGCACCATGACTATCGCCAGGGAAAACTGAGGGATGGAAAACGTGTGTTTCCTGGGGTCACGTGGCCTGGCCAGGGAGAGCAAAGGAATCCTGGGGCCCCTGAAATATCCGTGGCTGGGACACTCCCCCCCCCCCCCCACGCTGCCTTTCTCCTCCCCAGTCCACACCAGGAGATCCCACCGACATGGAACGCACACCTTACCGGAAGCCTGCTCTTCCTCTTCAAGTCAGCAGGAGTGTAGATGTTTAGGTAAAGGCAGTCTTCGGAGAACTTGAGAGGAATGTTCTCCTTTCTGACCAAAAAGAGCTCTGAGAGCACCTGGGCTGACAGGGCATCTTGGGAGCACCTTGGGGAGGTGGGGAGAGAGATATACTCAGGTTCAGCCAGAGCTGCTCACAGAGCTGTGGCCTGGGTGCTCTGTGCCTGTGCAAAGCTGCTCTTACCAGAGAGAAGACATTGAGTGGGTAGGAAGCCATGAGCGGGGGCCCTGGGGCTCACTAAAGCCTCCCAGCATCATGTATAGCAAGAAGGTCTGGCTCCTCTCCTCTTCCTGGCAATTTCGGATGCACCAGGTCAAGGATAGGAGGCTGCCTAGCTACTGCCCACCAGGGCAATGGTAATCCTGCTCAACCTGGACACAGCCTGGCTCTGAGCTGGGCTCCCATGGAGGGTGCAGTAGGGCCATGCACCTCCACCAGGTAACCCATGTGGTCGAGTCCACAGGAGACTCCCATTCACTCAAATGGCAGAAAATGTGTGGGGCCCGTGACAGGTCAGTGGTTACATATTTGCAGGGCGACATCAGGAGAACTGCCGCAGCCCCTGGTTTCCGAGGTGACCCTGAGTGAATTTCTTCCCTGTTCTGGGCCCTCATCTGCTAGGTCTGAGTGAGGGGAGTGGTTTCTGGAAGAATCTTGCAGCCCAGACATGCTAAGAGTCTATCACCAACACATCCGTCCCAGGCGAGCGCTGTTGTTTGCCCTAATAACAGACAGTGATCAGCCGGCACAGATGACAATTGGCGAGTCCTCCCAGTGAGTCAGGCATTCATTACTCCTTGTGACCAGGTAACTAGACACAACTGGGCACTGAGAATTTGACAGGTCCTCACCCCAAAGCACTCCCACCCACACAACCTCCTGGCTCACCCCCCACTCCAAATAGAGCAAAGTCCAAGTCAGGAGAATAAATAGAGTCAGTACCTCTGATTCCCATCACCTGCTTAATTAAAAAAATATTTTTTCCAACGTACTTATCTTTTTCTAACATATTACACAACTAGAGGCCTGGTGCACAAAAGTTTGTGCACTTGTGGGGGGTCTCTCAGCCCAGCCTGTGCCCTCTCACTGTCTGGGAGCCCTCGGGAGATGCCCACCTACTGGCTTAGGCCCGGGGAGTGGGCCTAAGCTGACAGTCAGACATCCCTCTGGCAGCCCAGGAGTCCTTGGGGGATGTCCACTTGCCAGTGGGAAGCAGGCCTCAGCTGCAGTCAGACATACTTAGTGCTGCTGAGGAGGTGGAAAAGGCTCCCATCACCACCGCTGTACTGGCAGCCGTTAGCCTGGCTTGTGACTGAGCAGAGCTCCACTTGTGGGAGCGCATTGACCGCCAGGGGCAGCTCCTGCATTGAGCGTCTGCCCCTGGTGATCAGTGTGTGTCATAGTGACCAGTCATTCCCAGTCGTTCTGCTGTTAGGGTCAATTTGCATATTACCCTTTTATTACATAGGATAGAGGCCTGGTGCACAGGTGGGGGCCAGCTGGTTTTCCCTAAATAGTGTCCGGGATCGGAGTGAGGGTCCCGCTTGGGTGCCTGGCCAGCCTGGGTGAGGGGCAGAGGGCCATTTTCCAACTGGCCACAACCACTTCAGGGTGGGGGGGCCCACTGGGGAGCCTGGCCAGCTTGGGTGAGGGGCTGATGGCTGTTTGCAGGCTGGCCAAGCCCCCCAGTGGGGACCCTCACCCTATGGGTGTGTGGCCAGCGTGGGTGAGGGGCTGAGGTCTGTTTGCAGGCTGGCCACACCCTCTTCTGGGTGGGGGTCTCTACTGGGGTGACTGGCCAGCCTGGGTGAGTGGCTGAGGGCCGTTTTCAGGCTGGCCACACATCCGAGCGACCCTAGTTCCCAGCCTCTCCTTTTTTTCTTTTTTTTCCTGGGATTTATTTATCGTCTATAATTGAAACTTTGTAGCCCAGAGCGGAGCCCAGGGCCAGCAGGGCAGGCGGGAAGCTTGGCATCCTCCATCACTGGGGGCAACCCAAGCCTCCTGCTCGCTCCAGCTCAGTGGCCGCCACCATCTTAGTTGGGTTAATTTGCATACTCACTCCTGATTGACTTGTGGTCATGGCTTGTAAGTGTGGCTTGAGCATAGCGGAGGGACAGTTAATTTGCATGTTTCTCTTTTATTATATAGGCTGTATGTATTAATTTGCATGGTGTTTATCATCTATCTCTCCCAGCTGGAACACAAGCTCCATGAAGGTAGGCATATCTGTTTCATTCACTAATGGAGCCCAGGAGCCTAGAATATGCCTGGCACACAGTAGGTGCTCAATAAATACTTGTTGGGTAAAAGGCTCTAGTATGCTATGGGAGTTCTAGAATTTGTTGTTGTGGTTTATAAATATATTGTTATTGAGTTCAGAGAGGAGGGCAGAGGGAGAGAGAGATAGAAACATCAAGGATGAGAGAGAATCATTGTTCAGCTGCCTCCTGAACACCCCTTACTGGGGATCCAGCCCACAACCCAGGCATATGCCCTGACCGGGAATCAAACCATGACTTCCTGGTTCGTGGGTTGATGCTCAACCACTGAGCCAGCCGGGCTGGGCTGGAATGTTTTTAAGGATCTACCATATCTTAAGGATCCAGAACAATGGAGAAGGCACTCAAAGGTGTGCCTTGATGCTTTCCCGCATCCCTTTGAGGCAAGCGTTCCACTAGAAGATGCCAACACTTACATAGGAGGGTAGGAGGTGGTGTTCTTCACGAAGGTCCATGGCTCTGCAGGCTGCGGAGGAGCAAACCTCAGGGGTCCGAGCGGCGGCTTGGCAAAGGGGACTCCCAGGAAAACGGCCACGGGCTGTGCAAAGCCTTCTAGGCTGACATACTCCCCCAGGACCTGGCCCTGCACGGTGTCCACCACAGGGGGCGAAGGTGGGTGCCCTGTGGGTGTGGAGAGGAAATGAGGACACGCCCACGGTGAGAGGTGGGAACTGGACTCCAGGTGGGTCTTACCCCAGGTGACCCTGAAAGGGTCCCCTCAACTCCTAGGCCTCCATTTCTTCTTACGTCAAAAAGAGAGGAGGTGAACCGGCCTTCCTAACTCATAGGGTCCTAAGGAGCCCGTGGGAATTGGAGGAATCACAGCATCAAGTACAACATCAATGCAAGGAGAGCTGCTGGGTGCAGACAAGACATATGGTTTCCATGCTTAGGAGCCTCTGGAAACCATTTTCCATTGAGGTGCTGGTGCTGAGCTGCAGGAGAAAAGGGGGAGCAAGAGGCAGCCCCTCTTCGTAGCAGCCTGGACCTTGCAGGGGGAATGAGCCACATACACACTGGACCCTACTGCTGGGAAGGAAGAAGGAAGGGGTGGGTGTTATGAGGGAGGTATCCCTTAGGTGTTACAGGAGCAGAAGAGGGAGCTAGGCCTTCTGATTGGTGGCCTCATGGAGGCGGTGCCCTTTGTGCTAGGACTTGTGGGGAAGACTGAACAAGGGGAGATGGAATGGGGTGGGGGATGGGGGTTGGGGGGAGAGACAACACAAGGCAAGACCTTCCTGGGCCACAGCGATCTAAGGGGAGTGGAAAATTATCCTGGAATGAGAAGCTTCATGTCTGCCAGGCTTCAGGTGCCTGGCTAGGGGTCTGGGCTTTACACAGTGGGTACATGAGCAGAGCAGCCATGAATATTCTGGGGAACGAGAGAGCAGCACGGTCGCCGTGACATAGTTCTGGTGGCTCTGAGCAGGGTCACCGAGGGGGGAGAGAGTTTTTCCTCACTGGGCTGAATTCACCTCCTGCAGCCTCCTTATCAGCCCTGGTTCTACCTGCCATGGACCATCCTGAACTTTCAGTAAGAATGGGCCCTTCTTCCCATCTCCCCTTGCCCATCCCCGCAGCCCCAGTGCGTTCAAACATTCCCCTTCGGAAATGGTTCCTAGCCTCTCAGCCTCCAATGGCTCCCCTGCAGGTCCTGACAAAAGGCCAACATCTCTCTCAAAGTGTGTGACCAGATTAACAGCAATTAAGAAAGAGTAAATCAAATCCGGACTTAGAAAACTCCCCAGTGACACTGAAGACGCTGTTACAACAAAGGCATGTTACAAAACAGCACCCATGTCTCTGGTCATGAATAGCCAATTGCATATTAATGGGCCGTTTAGGTTGTTCTCCTTTGTTGTGGTGGCTAATGATTACAATGAGCATGGAGAGGGACTCCCTTGGAAGCGTGAGCCTCAAGCTATCAAGGAGTGGTGTCGCTGCAGGTGATGGTTTTTCTATGCATTTTCCAAGTTTTCTGCACTGAGCATAGATTCCGTTGTATAATTAGAAGGATTTTTATGAATAGATACAGTGATGTCTATAAGGAATGCTGCAGAAGGGCGTGGCCCCTGATCAGATGTGGGCGACACTGAAGGGAAAGAAGCTGAAAGAGCTGCTCCGGACCCGGAGTTCCGATTCAGACAGGTGCAGGGGAGAAGTCAATGAACTACTGGGTGAGAAGACACCACAGGAAGTGAGCCCTTCAAGACCGGAGGAGGCCAGGTGAGCGGGCCGAGTAGAGTCATCTCCCTGAAGGTGAAGGTGCAAACCACGGATGTGTGTGACGTCACTGAGGAGGCCAGTGGGAGAGAGAAGAGAAAAAGCTGCAGAGAACGCACAGGGGAAATTGTGGCTGAGGCTGAGTGGAGGGAGGCGGGCACCCTGGTGTGGGCAGGGTGGAGGTGAGCAGTGTGGAGGCCACGGGAAAACGGGTGCCACGCGGGCTGAGTGCTTCAAAGAGGGGAAGGAGGGTGACGTCTGAGAAGAAACCAGACTTGATAAGAGCCTGGCCTTTAGGAAGTCAATGATAACCTTCAAGAGACATGAAGAGCCCGGTAGCCCAATTGGCCAGGGTGAAAAAGAGGGTGACTGGTTTGGGAGACTCATGCAGTAATGGTAACAGTGGCAGTTCCCAGGTATGTTATAGGTCATGTTTACATGTTGGGCATTTCCTGTGGATCAGATGGGCATCCTGGTGCATTGAATCTTCCCCAGAGCCTTGCCAGGTAGGCAGTAGTCTGCCCATTTTACAGATGAGAACTCAGAGGAAATGGAGGCAGCCAAGAATGGGCTTTCTAAAGAGAGAAACAGGATGGCCTTGCCAGGAGGTGGCAGCAGTGAGGGAATGTTCCACTCCTAACTTGGCTCCTTTCTTACTCTGCCCTGTCACTCAGTTCCTGGCCTCGGGGAGAGCCTGCCACCAGAAAGAAATAAAGTCCAGATGGGGCTGGGCTGTCAGGGTACCGATGGCCACAGCACTGTGCGTCCAGGAGCCACAGATAGTATAACCAGGCAGAAACTTTATTTTCTTTAATCTGGCCTTTATTGTTTTTTAATATATTTTTTATTGATTTCAGAGAGGAAGGAAGAGAAAAACATCAACGATGAGAGGAAATCACTGATCAGCTGCCTCCTGCACACCCCTCACTGGGGATCGAGCTTGCAACCTGGGCATGTGCCCTTGACTGGGATCCAACCCAGGATCCTTCAGTTCACAGGCCGACACTCTATCCACTGAGCCAAGGGGCTATGGGTGGACTTTATTTTTTTTCCTATGATTCTAACTGGCCTTACCCAGCACCCTGATTCACTCAACTTCCCTCTCCCTAGCTCAATCATGTAGCCCAAGCATGTCAAACTCATGTCTGGTGGCCTGCGAGTTGGACATGCTTGATGTAGCACTCAGGACTACTGGTCAGCATCCAGCAGTCTTAGGAACAAAGTCCTGGTTCAATTGACTACTGATTCAATTTATTTAATCCTCACTTGAGAAACATGTTTGGAGAAAGGAAGGGAGGCAGGGAGGGAGGAAAGAAGGGAAACACCAATGTGAGAAACATTAATCAGTTGCCTCCTATACACGCCCTGACCTGGGATTGAACCCACAACCCAGGTATGTGCCCTGACTGGGTATCAAACCTCAACCTTTCAGTGCACAGGACGATACTCAACGGACTGAGCTGCCCCGGTGGGGCTCAATGGACTATTTAGACAGAGTTTTCAATCAAACGGAACACAATATCTTGGCCTCAGTTGTGTTTTAGCTCCAGACCCAGGAAAGCGAAACGATCCCATAGAACAAATCCTCACCATGTCTTATTTTCTGTTCTGAGACATTGACTGACATCCCAGGTATGGCTGACTCTGGAGGGACTGTCCCTGCCCCCCTTAGAGTGAACCAATTCCTAGAGATAGTCATCAAATTGCCCTTCTAGCATGCCAGAGTCTGTAACACTGCCCCCCCCCCACCCCCTCCGTCAACAGCTTCTTTCTCAGGCTACCACACCCCAGCCACTATCTTCCTGCCCTAATCACCTCAGGGACAGATCCCTGCCAACCGCCACTGAAATAGCCTATTTGCATAGCTTGCCCTGACCTGCAACCACCACCAAGGCTCTTGCCACACTTCCTCCCTCCTCCGTCTCCTGACCTATCCATTGCCTCACCTTGTGGCAATCATGGTGGTGGCCCCCTCTGCCTCTTGGAAACTGAGAGAAACAACCTATTTTCTCAATGAAGTGGCTCCTGATCTGCAGGCCCTCCAGCAGTTTCTATTAAAACAGGCCACTTTATTTTATTTTTTATTTTTGGTGCTCTTGGCCGGTATCGAACCTGGGACCCTTCAGTCCACAGGCCAATGCTCTATCCACTGAGCCAAACCAGTCAGGGCAATAAAGGACACTTTAAAACAACCCCTTCATTTAAGGATTCATCCGTGGCACTTCCTCCATCCCCAAAGAAACAACCCATTTCATCCTCAGGAGAACCCCTCCTTCCTCCCCCCCCCACCTCCAGGGAAATGTACCATCATCATACATTTAAGAGAAGGAGGCGCCCTGACTAAGGACACACACGCCTTTGGAGTCGATGTTAACATGCTGCTAAGCTGCTCTCCACGATTTGGCCACATCTGGACTAATCAGTAGGGGAAATAAACAAGCTCCTGCAGGTCCTCGTCCACAGGTGTGAGCTGAACGGTGGTCCGTGCGCCTGCCGCGTGCCCAGGGGTGGTCTCCACGGTCCCTCACCCCTGGGTCTGCTGCAGACTCGGGGATGCACTCCCATCACGCTGTTTCAGAACCGCACCTGTCACGGGTTTGGCCAGCACGCAGCTCCCACACCTCGCACCAGACAGGGATTTCCAAATGTGCCCCCTCCCCCCGCTATCTGTATTTCAGAAGGACTCACCCCAAGCTGTCCAAGCGGCCAGGGAGCCCAGGACCAGAGCCAAGCACCGCATTGTGGGAGGACAGCAGCTCCAGGGCCACAGGTCTCTGTTCAAGTGCCTCTGCCTCCAGGGGCTGTGGGTCCGCCCCTCAGCTCCCTGTCAGCAGATCCCGCCCCACTGCTGCCCTACGGCCTCATCAGGAAGCAACACAGAAGCTCCAGGTCTCCCAAAGGGCTGCTCAGGGTACAGCCAGGGCCTCTAGGCCACTCCCACCCAGAGTTGGCCCTCTTTACCCTAAGCAGCCTGGACACATCTCTCAGGTTACCCGATTATCAAACAACCTGTTACATAAGGGCTTCTCATTGGACACTTCAACCTGAGCAGGCAGTGAGCTCCCCAAGGCAGCAGACAAGGGGAGGCGGAGGTCTGGGGGTACTCAGAACAAGGCTGCAAACTTTGTGAGCAACTCTAGCCCCATAGCTGCTCAACTGGGGAACTTAGGACAAATCTCCTAGCCTCCCATGTGGGGTGTGTGTGTGAGGGATGGGGCAGGCGGGGAAGTGGTCCTCAGTCCCCAGAGGCAACTGATTCTATAAAGATTTCCCTGTCCCTAGCTGGTTTGCCTCAGTGGATAGAGCGTGAGCCTGCAGACTGAAGGGTCCCAGGTTCGACTCTGGTCAAGGGCACGCACTCAGGTACCTCTGTTTGGGCTCAGAGGCAGGGATCAACCAATCGGTGTGTTTCTCTCACATCAATATTTCTCTCTGTCTCTCCCTCCCTCTTCCACTCTCTTTAAATATCAATAGAAAAATATCCTTGGGTGAGGATAAAAAAAATTAAAAAGAAAAAAAAGGATTGCCCTAGGGTGGTGTTCCTATCTTCTATCGGGGAGGGGGGGGGGGCGGAACGGGTCATGAAGCACACCCAGATAAAGAGCACCCTTATCTCTACCCACATGGGACAAACTGGGTTGTCCTCTAAGCAGAGGCTATTTCTAATCACACCACACACACACACACACACACACACACACACACATACACACACACACACACAAGCACGGGCCTTTGCAACCTGGGAACACCGCCTGGCTGCTAGCCTCTGAAGACTGTAGGGTGCTGTATCAGCATCTTCAGAGCCCCAGGGTGAATTATTCTTCTGGTCCCACTGTTCAGCCACACCAGGGACACCAACCCGTTCTGCAAGGGCAGCCGCCTCCAGACCTCGCCCCGTTCCCGCCTGGCTCAGAGTCCTCTGCAGAAGGGATGGGTGAGGCTGGAGTCTGAAGCCAGACCGCAGCGTGGCTCCCATGCATAAGCCCCCTGCCTCACGTGAACGAGATGCAGTGTTTCTTGTGTCAGTGGGAGGCGGCTGGGAACACAGCTTTCCCTTGGGGAACTCCCTCAGGTTTCCCGTGTGGAAATGGATTATCCGGAGAGTAAAATCCTAGGAATTGGCCTTAACTCCTAAGCAGCTGGACAATCTTAGGAGAGAAGACACCCCCAGGGGCTCCAAATGAGCCCCCCAATCCCTCTATCTCCATCAATTTACTCAAGAGATATATGGTGAGCATGCATGCAAGCAAGCAAGCACTGGACAAGTGTGAGCCCATGTGGGACTGTGCCCTTGACTTGGCTTTGCCCTTCACTTGGCTTTGCCCTCTCATCATGGCATGAATCGGCATAGGCTTTGTGGTGGAGAACACGGCACAGTCAGACCAGGGGTTGGGGAGCCCACTGGGTGACACTGGGGGTCCCTTTCTGGAGAAAGAGAGACAGTGGGTGGCTCGTGTACCATCCACTCCAAACCAAAATTCTGTGGATCCAGAATTCTGTGACATTTTTCTGGAACCTCAGTTATTTTCATATTAACATTCCGTTTCTGCCATGTCAGCACACCATCTGTACTATTGCTAGCAATTTCCCTCCAGTGTCTTTTACTTTAAACGCACTCATTCAACAAGTAAATGTTACATCATGGCCATACATGGAAGACCTGGATCACTTGCCACAAATAAAGGTGAGCACGGAAGGTGTGTCACTGCATTTTAAACAAGTAAAATGATGGCAAACATAAGAAGAGAATATCTAAACTAATAAAAGACAAGGATGCTAATTGACCATACCTTTGCTACAACCACCAGCCAATCAGAAGAGTATGCAAATTAACCAAAGATGTAGGTTAATTTGCATACACAGGCGCCCAGCAATGATTGCTGACAGTGTAGAAGAAAGCCAAGCACTGCAGAAGGGAGCCAAGCAGCAGAGAAATAAATGGATCGAAGGTAGCAGAGACCGGAGCGGAGCTGAGGCAGCGGACACGAAGGGAGCAAAGTGGCGGAGAAGGGAGGGAGCAAGGCAGCGGACATGGGAGAGAGGCAAAGCATAGGACACTTGAGGGAGCCGAGGCAGTGGGGAAGTGAGGGAGCTGATGAGGCGGGGAAGGGAGGGAGCCAATGAGGTGGGGAAGGGAGGGAGTTGATGAGGTGGGGAAGGGAGGGAGCCGATGAGGTGGGGAAGGGAGGGAGACAAGGTGGCGGGGAAGGGAGGGAGCCGAGGCAGTGGGAAAGGGAGGGAGCCAAGGCAGCAGAGAAGGGAGGGAGCCGAGACAGCGGAGAAAGGGAGGAAGGAAGGCAGTGGAGAAGGAAGGGAGCCGAGGCAGTGGAGAAGGGAGCAAAGCTTGCCTCAGTGGGCTTCACTCCTTTCTCTGCTTCGCTCCAGGATTAGGAAGCCCTATTCTTACAGGAATCTTCCAGCAATGGGCCTCTAGTGGACATATCCTATCTAATAAAAGAGAAACATGGTAATTAGCCGTACCTCTGCTACCCTTCCCATTGGCTAATCAGGGCAATATGCAAATTAACTGCCAGCCAAGATGGCGGCCGGCAGCCAGGCAGCTTGAAGTGAACATGAGGCTTGCTCGCTTCAGTGACAAGGGAATCCAACGTTCCCCGCCTGCCACTGCCGGCCTCTGAGCTTGCAGTTTGAAACATTGTTACAAATATAGAAGCTAAACAAAACCCCAGAAACCCGCTTTCAGCCAGCTGGGATCGCAGAGCTGGAGTTGAAACAGTGTTTCAATTACAGAACCCAAACACACCAGATACCTGCTTTCAGCAGCCGAGGCCTCAGAGCTGGAGCCAAGCCTCAGAGCTAAAGATGGCCCAGAATAAAAAAAAAAGAAAAAAAGGAGCGGTTGGGAGCTTCAGTCACCCGCCAGCCTGAAAACAGCCCTCAGCTCCTCACCCAGACTGGCCAGGCACCCTAGTGGGGACCCCCACCCTGAAGGGTCTGTGACCAGCTGCAAACAGCCATCATCCCCTCACCCAGGCTGGTCAGGCATCCCAGTGGGGACCCCCACCGTGATCCAGGACACCCTTCAGGGCAAACCAGCCGGCCCCCACCCATGCACCAGGCCTCTATCCTATATAGTAAAAGGGTAATATGCCTCCCAGCACCGGGATCAGCAGAGCCGCGAGGCCTCCCAGCACCGGGATCAGCGTGACAGGGGGCAGCACCCAAACCCCCTGATCGCCCTGCAGCTGTGTGTGTGACAGGTGGCGGGGCCACAACCTCCCTATCCGCCCTGCTCTGTTCGTGACAGGGGAAGGCGCCACAACCCCCTGATCAGCCCTGCTCTGTGCCTGATAGGGGGGAGCTCCCCAACCCCCTGATCGCCCTGCAGCTGTGTGTGTGACAGGGTGCGGTGCCCCAACCCCCTGATCGGCCCTGCTCTGTGTGTGACAGGGTGCAGCGCCCCAACCCCCCCGCCCCCCCGCCACGGGCCCTGCTCTGTGTGTGATGGGGTAGAGCCATAACCTCCCCATCGGCCCTGCCCTGAGTGTGAGAGTGGTGTCGCCCCAACCCCCTGATCGGCCCTGCTCTGTGGGTGATAGAGGGCGGCATCCCAACCCCCTGATCCGCCCTGCTCTGTGTGTGACAGGGGGCGGTGCCCCAACTCCCCTATTGGCCCTACTCTGTGAGTGACAGGGGGAAGCTCCTCAACCCCCTGATCGGCCCTGCTATGTGCGTGACAGGGGGGAGCTCCCAACCCCCTGATGGACCCTACTCTGTGGGTGATGGGGTAGAGCCATAATCTCCCTATCGGGCCCTGCCCTGAGTGTGACAGGGTGCGGTGCCCCAACCCCCTGATCCGCCCTGCTCTGTGTGTGACAGGGGGCGGTGCCCCAACTCCCCTATTGGCCCTACTCTGTGAGTGACAGGGGGGAGCTCCTCAACCCCCTGATCAGCCCTGCTCTGTGCGTGACAGGGGGGAGCTCCCCAACCCCGATGGGCCCTGCTCTGTGCATGACAGGGTACAGAGCCCCAACCCACCTGATGGGCCCTGCTCTGTGACAGTGGGCAGTGCCCCAACCCCCTGATTGGCCCTGCTCTGTGCATGACAGGGGGTGGTGCCGCAACCTCCCCATCGACCCTGCCTTGAGTGTGACAGGGGGCGATGCCCCAACCCCCCAATCGGCCCTACCCTGAGCGTGACTGAGCGTGGCATCGCAACCTCCCAATCCACCCTGCTCTGTGAATGCCAGGGGGCGGTGCCCCAACTCCCCATCAGCCCTGCTCTGAGCCCGACCTGGGGCTGCACCTAGGGATTGGGCCTGCCCTCTGCCACCCAGGAGCAGGACTAAGCCAGCAGGTCATTATCTCCCGAGGGGTCCCAGACCGTGAGAGGGCACAGGACGGGCTGAGGGACACCCCCCCTCCCCCCCGAGTGCACAAATTTTTGTGCACTGGGCCTCTAGTATGTAATAACACCACTAATTGATTTACAAAAGTGCAGACCCGAATAAGTCACCCAATGAGAAAAGTGGACGGTGGGCGGTCAGTAACATCAGGGCAGGGACACCTTGTCCACCACCATGGCTACCAGTTTGGGGACCGGGCACCGGCCTGATCAAGGATCACCCTTACTGCAGACAATTCACTGAGGCTCAGGGAACCAGATAAGGCTTTTGAACCCATGCCCAGTGTGGGAAGAAAGGATAGCTTCACACTTAAGGACTCAGGCTCTGGAGCCAGACTGCCCAGGCTCATGTCCCAGCTCTGTCTCCCGGGTCCCAGCTTCACAGGCGTGAAACCCAGCAGGCAAACAGGGATCCTCCATTGTTTTAACTCCGCTTGTTGCCATCTTAATATATTTTACAATAAGGGTGTTCTTTTGTGGTTTTATTTTTGCACAACAAATTACGTAGCTGGTCTAATTTGTCACTTACTAGTTGAGTTTTCTTGGGCCTAGGGTTGCTGTGAAGATTGTTTGAATATGAAAATTTATTATGAAGACACAATCTCAGTTACTATATTATTACAGCATTTAAAGGTATAATCGCCAGATTACCGAAGGCTGCCGTCCCCTCCACCATGTGACCAGCCACCGAACAGCCGTCTATCAGTCCATCCACCTAGTCCCACTGCCAATCACTGGCTGGGGGATCATAAAAGAGAATCTGACCTTGGTCCTGAGCTGAGGAGCCCATGGTCAAACAGCCAAGCCCTGGTCACTGGCTAACACACCTTCCTTCCCATTCCTGGTGCCAGTCAACAGGTGAGCTGTCAGCCACAAGGACTGAATTGCTACAGGCACCAGGATCAGAAAACAGACTCCAGTTCCTGGGGGTACATTTGGTTGTGCCAGCTGTGTGACCCTGGGGAGGGCATTCCTCCTATTGAACCACTTCTCATGAAGATAACCACCCTCCCTGCCCTAGGCAGTTTGGCTCCGTGGATAGAGCATGGGCCCAAGGACTGAGGGTCCTGGGTTTGATTCTCGTCAAGGGCACGTACCTCTGTTGCAGGCTTGATTCCTGGCCCTGGTCAGAGCACATGTGGGAGGCAACCAATTGATGTGTCACTTTCATATCGATGTTTCTCTCTCTCCCCCTCTCCCTTCCATTCTCTCAAAAAAAAAAATCAATCGAAAAATATCCTCAGGTGAGGACTAACAAAATAACCACCTCCCTGATCCTGGCTTGTCAGAAGACAGAGAGGAGACGTGGGCTGTGCACAGGTTGGGTCTGTCACTGGGGGCTGTGTGTGATGGCTACCACCAGATGGAGGGTCCTCGAAGGGCGTCCCCTCTCCATGCCTCTGCTCAAAGCCTCGGGCCTCTCCCGGCTCGCGGAATGCGGGGCAATGTATGTCTGAAATAACTGGTTTCAATCCCTGGAGCTTGGGGAGCGTGGAAAGCAGCTGTAGGCAGGGGCAGAGGGACAGGTGGCAGGGTGTGGTCAAGAGGACAGTGCCCTTCCCGCACGGAGGGGGTCCCTCTGGGGATGGCCAGGCAATGCGGTAGAAAGAACCCCATCTTAGGGGAAGGAGGCCTCAGTTCGGCTCCAGGAGTTGAGACAATGACTCTGGGAGACTGGGAGCCAGGTTCTTGCCCTCTCTGGGCTCCCCGTGTCCACATGTAGAGGTGGTCAGTGGCCACCTTGCTGCTCTTCTAGCTTGAGTTCAGTAGGAGATACTGCCAATGCTTGGCTCATGTCCCCTCTGTGCTCACTGCCCCCCCCTCCCCCCACTACACACACACACACACACACACACACACACACACACACACACTGCTGGCTTCTCTCTACTGGCACCTGTGACTCTGCCTGAGGGCTTTCTCCATGGAGCAGAGCAGAGAAGCCCCTGAGGAGTGATAGTGTGACTGTCCCAACCATCCCCCAGGAGGATGGGGTAGACTCCAACCAAGACACAGACACTGACTTGGTCACCGAAAGAACATTATTTCCAAAATTCAGGCTACAGGCGTAGAAGCTCCCCCTCTGTGGTTTCTGCCCACTCCCACCAGACACGAAGGTACCTTTTTGGCCATAAACACCTTCTGTAGAATTACCCCTAAGTTCCCCCAGATCGTGGAGGCTGGATGGACCTCCCCTTCACAGCTCAATATGCTCTGTTTGGGGTGACATCCTGGCTGTGTCCTGGGCAAGGAGATCGGTGAAGAACGCCACTTCCTTATCTTTCAGCTTCTGGGCTGCCTGGGTGGGGACGCCAATCTGCAGGTACCCTTCCTTCTGGTCATACACGGGCCAATGGGGCAGCCCCTCCACGTTGGGGTTCCTGGAAACAGAAAAAACATCAAATAGAAAAACCCCAACACTGTGTGGTCACAACAACTCCCAGAGATTTGCAGGGAAAACCCCAACCCCCACATACACACACCAGCTTCATCTCTCCCAAAAGACTCAGACACCTCCAGAGGCAGGGACCTCCCCATCTCCTGGGAAGCCAATCCGTTTGAGAGCTCTCATGTCACAGGTCTCAGGGCCAGGAGTTTTACCATCAGTGTCAGAAGCTACCCCTCCCACCAGATACGCCCTGCCCCTCCCCAGCCCTGCCTGGCTGCTCACCCATTCCGAGCAAAGTTGGCCCAGAATTTCATCATCATCTTGCTGAGTTTGAGCTCCTCTTCGGAGGCGCCGTCTGGAGGGAAGAGGAGGAAAACTCTTTGCTACTCCACGTGTGGTCGTGGGCCGGCAGCAGCCACACCACTTGAGTGCTTGTTGGAAATTCAGAGTCTGAGCCCCGACTCCAGACCCACAGAGGTGAAAGCTGCATTTTAAGAGGACACTGGGTCGTCTGTGTGCACTGGAAGCTGGGGAAGTACTGATGGAGGCCTCAGCCCAGGGCTGCAGTCACACAGAGGCCTTGCTGTTCTCTGCCACCCCACCCCCCCTCCCTCTTCAGAGTTGCAATGCCACGCCCAGGGGCTCCCCTACAGCCACCCGACACCCAGGATTGTCCTTCTGGGGTGTGTTTTCAATCTCAGCCACCACTCACATTTTCATTGGATCTGAAAATTAATAGAATTGCAATGACCCTAAGAAGTCATCCAGTCAGGATATGGCACTGGTGTGTCCCAAACAGGCCTGAGGTGGGTCACACGCAAGTCGTCCACCTCTGCTGATAGTTACGGTATTAAAGACATTTAGGAATATGATCTTTTAGAGAAAGGTTAACACCTTATAATTCTAGCCTTACTCTGACACTCTGATAGACCCTTGTGAGTGCGACCTGACTGGGGGCATTCTAGCCCATGAGCAGGCCCTGTCTTACTGATGCCCACTGTGCACGTCAGAGCAAGAGAGAGGGGACCTTTGTCGTTCAACCTGTCACGGTGAATTCGGGAAATGAAGTCTCAGAGAAAAGAAGAAACCTGCCCAAGGCCACCAAACCGAGCCTTGACCCCAGACCCCCCTACCTCCAAGGGCCATCACCTTTTAAAAATGGAGCCCCGAAGACTGAGAAGATTTCATCCCCGTGGTCCCCTATCACCGTCTTGGGCCTCGTGACTGCCGAGAAGCTTGGGCGATACCGAAACTCATACATGTAGGTGGGGGCGCCGGCATCTGAGAAGACATGATTGACGCACGTTCATTTTACCCGTTCCACACCTGCATGGTGTCTAGGCCTCCGGAGGCCCTGAGCACCCAGGGAATCAGTGGCACACCTGGGTCCTGAGCACAAAACAATAACAATATGAACAGCAGCAACCCCTATGAGTGCCTGCGGTGTACTGGACAGTGTCCCACACGTGAGGGATCTTCATCATGGACAACTGAGATTCGGAAAAGGGTCCTGGCTTACAGACTAGGTGAAGGGAGACCCCTGGAACAGGAAGGACCCAGAAGGAACACCTCCTCGCTAGGTGACCTCACCCATCGCTGACCTCACTCCCCACCCACACAGTCCTGGGTCAATTCCAGGGAAGACCCAACACACACAGGGATGGACAAGAGCTGACCACAGACATGGAATTCTCCAGAACACCTACCCCACACCTGCCACCGCTCACCCCTTTGGGATTTGCTGGTCCCAGACAACACTCCTGATCCTATGCTTGGTTTCACTCCTCCCCCGGCTCCACTGGATTTGACCTTGGGAATCTTCCAAAAAACATCTCCAAGATTACCCATCCAGCCCAACAGACCCCATCATTCCAGGTGAGGAGCGCCTATGGCAGATGCTGTCGGTGCCTCGCCATATCCCTACTTCTGGTCTTGTCCGGCTTCACCTCCCGCATCTGGAGCTCTTGGCCTGAGGTCTTCAGCCAGCAGAGACCACTCTGCCCTAAGTACAGCAGGCCGGATCCGTAGGGAAGAAGCCACCCCTTGGGAACTGGCTTTAACCAACGACTCATGCAGTTGGAGGCTAAGTACCCCAGCTCCCTCGTCGCTCAGGATGACCCTGAGACACGTCTTCTGCTGGGCCCCAGAGCACCGGCTCCAGGTGCCCACAGGGCACACGTGCTGGACCGTGCAGCAAGCCTGGCTCCCTCTCCTTCCCACGCCACTTCTCCACTCCTCTCCTGGTGTCCCTGGGGTCACCTCCAAATAAACTAGCAGCATTTGGATCCTTTTCTCAGAGTCCACTTCTGGCAGAAACCAAAACAGGACAGCGACCCATCCCAGGCCACATGGAACCAGCCTCGGAGACCTGTCTATGCTGAGGGGTGGGCTGGTGGTTGGGGGCAGGTGGGTGGGGTTGGTGTCCCTTCCTGTCCAGTCTCTGGGACTTACCTCTGTGGCCACGCGCCACAGTCACAGCTGGGACACCAAATACCAGATCTCCCAGCAAATCCAAGAACCGGTCTTTCTTTTTGACAGGGTCATCTGTCCCTCCTAAATACTTCTCAATGACCGCTGGGATCAGTGCCTCAGGGATGTTCTGTGATGGAACCAAGAGTGAAAGGGGCTGCCACCCTGGTTCAGCGACACGGCTTCTCCCGCCAGTGAGCATGGCTGTCAAACCCTCCCTCCCCAAGTGGCAACGTGGGAAGAAAACCCTCTGGCCCCAGTCTTCATTCTGCCATTTAATTGCTCAGTGACCTGGGCCAATCCCCTGTCCCTCCGAGGGTCTCATCCCATCCCGGGAATTCCCTAGACCCTTACAGTGAAGGAGAAGGACTGCCATAAGAGTGACGAGGCCGTCTTCTCGTCCAGCTTGCCTTCAGAGATCGGGTAACCCATCATCTGTTAAAACACAGGTTAGCAGTCGTGACTCGTTTTGGTACTAACAGGAAGAACCAAACTGACCAAACAACCAAACCAATGCAGGCTGGGAGACAGCTTGTCATGTCTTGACAGACAAGGACTCTGATGAACTGGGCAAAACCAATGAATGAAAGGGACTTATATCCAGATACTCAAGGAGAGTGAAGAAGATGAAGTAAATGTTAAAAGAAGCCGATTTAGGCCTCTGCAATGTAATGGAAGCTAGTGTTGAAGGACAGAGCCCTGGGGGATGACACAAACCTCACAAATACCCCGCACATCTAAGATGACCCAGGAAGCCCCCATCGTGTCATCATGGCTTCATTCCTTCGTCATAATCTTTGAAACCGGGCTCAGGTGAGAAGTGTACAACAGCTCTGCACATAACCATCCCATCCAAACCTCTGCTCTAAGAGCCTTGACCAAACTCTAACACTGCTCCCAGCAGCGTAGGCTGGGTCCCTGGGTGACTGATCCCAGACCCCTGAGAAGGCTCTGTGCGGCCAGGAGAAGGCACTGTTTGTTCCAGCCAAAGCCTGTCTCTGCCCTTAGAACTGTACATCTACCACCCAAGCTGTCGCTCAAGGACTTGGGAGCCGTCCCTTTGAAACACAGACATGCAGGGGATAACTCTGCTCTCTCTCCCGGTCCCTAACTTCAGTGGGCACCTCGCTGCAACTGACACCCCTGCCTGCTGACATACACACAGGAGAGGTGTGCTTCTCCTCCAGATAAGTGCCACTTCACAAATCCAGGGGCCTGGTCTCATGGCCACCTTCCCAACCCCTCTGCACAGCAGCTTTTACACGGCTCCAGTCTTGTGCTTCAGCGTTTGAGTGGAGTTCACACTGGATCTTACCCCTGCTGCAGTAATATAACTGAATGAAACCTGTTCCTACCACTTCCACTAGTATCTGGCTTTATCTTTGACTGAAGGAAAAGCCCTTCCTAACATTTAGAAGTCAATTTTACCTCAAGAGGAAGGAAGCTCCTCTGACTACTTCTAATTGGATGACAAAGAGCATGCCTGGGGATTTATGGAGAAACTGGAAAGCATCGAAGCCAAGGGGAGTGGCTGCAGGGCCCCAGGCCTTACTCCTGAGCTCCCCTCCTTCCCAGGGCTCAGTTTCTCCATATGAACAATAATTCTCTCTACCGGCACCGACATTCCAAGGTTCATAGACTGGAGACAATCAGAGTTTGGGAGAGGGGGCCCTAGAACTTCACCACCCAGCTGTCAGTTCGGCCATCCCAGAGGTTTCCATGGAAATGTCAACTCATGCAGAGGGAACAGTTGCCCTGGACCCAGAGTGGGCAGGGGGAGCGGGGAGGTCTGGAGAATGAAGAGATCATGCGACCAGAGATGGAAGGCTGGTGCGATGGTCGCGGAGGCGAGTCTACAAGACCCACGCAGGCTCACCACTGGAAGAATCCATCCGAACTCTTGCTGGTTGATTCCGACAATGTATGGAACGGTGTTCAGCTGCTTTTCAGCTAGAAGCTCCTCCGGCATCTTCGGCAGCAGCACTCCATCAACCACAGAGGACAGGAAGGGCTGGTTCTGGGAAGAGGGCATAACAGTATCCATGCTGCCCTCCCCACTCACACCCACGTCCTTCTCTCAGCTCGTCTGAGCACGGCCAGCACCACACACCTGTGTGCCTGTGGGCAGTGGCACAGAGCTCAGGGTCTAACAAAGCAGCTAAGTGTGTGACCCCAGTGGGCAGAACTGGTCCCCAAGGGATTAGCAGTGGGCAGGTGATGGGGGGTTGGGGGGGAATCTCCTTCAAATTGAAATATGTAAAAATATTATGTTAATATTTGTTTTACATAAAACTTTCAGCTTGAAGTTTATGCCTATCTATATGTATCTCTCTCATGACAGTCAATTCTCATTATTCACGGTGGTTACGCTCTGTAAAGTCACTGTGGACTCTGGGTTAGTGAACCCTGAGCCACGGCCCCCAAATCCCACTGTGTACACTCACACCGCCAGCAAACCCACCCCCAGTTCCCAGTTTCTTTTCTCCGGAACACTAGCCATCATCAAACACACTCCATATTTTATGTGTTTACTGTACTCTCTCACTCCTAGAGGGCCGGGGGTTGTGTCTGCTTTCTTTGCCCATGTCACTGGTCTATCCCTCCCCTCCTCCACCCACCCGCACTCCCACACCCCGCTCAAAACTCAGGTTCCAGCACGTAGTACTCGGTGCTAATGAAATCTTTGCTGAATGACTGAATGCATTTCATTCAATCCTGAAGACACTTTTCAGGGTAAGTGCTACTGTCCCCAGAGAGAAAGGAGAGGGGGTAGGACTGGGCAATGTTGCAGAGGTAAAGGCATGGGAGCCTGGTGGCCCTCTGGAAGGTGGGAGGAGAGGAGGAAGGTGAGGGGCGGACCCTGTTGGAGTTTCCTGTGTGGCTGGGAGGAGTGTCCTCAGGACTGAGGCACCTGGCTCCCTTCCTGGTGACCCAGCACACAGTGGCTAATCAGCCCTGCAGCCTCACAGGAGATCTGGGCTCCTCCGTGCAGGCTCCTGAACCCCTGATGCAGTTACCTCCCTCTCCCCAAGGTGGGAGTTTCTAGTGCAGCCTTCTCCCACTGGGAGCAGGAAATAAAAACAAGAAAGGGTGTAGAGCCCAGCCAGCCTGGCTCAGTGGTTGAGTGTTGACCTATGAACCAGGAGGTCACGGTTCGATTCCCAATCAGGGCACAAGCCTGAGTTACAGGCTCAGTCCCCAGTGTGGGGCGTGCAGGAGGCAGCCAATCAATGATTCTCTCTCATCACTGATGTTTCTATCTCTCTCCCTCTCCCTTCCTCTCTGAAATCAGTATAAGTATATATCTTTTAAAAAAACTACTAAAAAAAAAAAAGAAAGAAAGAGTGTAGACCGAGCCCAGGAGACACAGAGTTAGTGACAAAGAGCACTGGACCGGGAGTCATAGGAACAGGCTGTGGTCTGACATCTGGTCCTCCTGGCTGCGTTACTCAGGCAAGTCACTGCCCCTCTCTGGGCCTCAGCAATATAAACACAAGGAGTTACTATGCGTCCACAGGGAGCAGTCTTTCATTCATCTTCAACTGGAGCTTAAAGGTGTCAAGATTTGAAACTTGTGATCCAGAAACCAAGGGTCCTTACCTCTCGGGGGTCTCCATGTAAATCAAGACGGAAAAAATTCTGTGAAAACAAAGGCAGGGGATGTGGGTGAGAGGCTGCCTGGGAGAAAGGCCGGTCTTGGTCAGCTGCCGCCAAAGGTATCAGGGTCTCCCTCCAGGTGCCGCCCTGACTGGCCATGAGGAAGTGAGTAGGGCACTGGCTCCCCTGGGCATGAGCTCAGGGTCTAGCTGTGTGTGGGGGAGAGGAGCTCTGGCGAGGATTTCCGTTGCGTGTGCCTGCCCTGCCCTCCATCCATTTCTCCTTCTTGTTAGGACTGATGGATGGATGAACTGATGGACCGGTAAATGGATGGATTTGGTCAATACATGGAATATGGGTGCATTGGATGGTTGAGTGGATAAATGCGTGGTAACTAGTATATACATTATAAATGGATCACTGACTTTAGAGGAATGAATGGTAAAGATATATGGCAGCTTGATGATGCATGAGCAATTGGTAATAGATAAAAGAAAGTTATGGACAGATTGATATATGGATGAGGAAAGGATATTGATGAAATGGATATATTTGTGGAAGGATAGACATAATATGATGATGAATGGATGGATGGTCAGCCTAGGATCACAACTGAGGCAGGGTCTCAGAAAATCTAGAACCTTGGGCCACCACTGGGTTATAACTGATCATTTCTAAATTAACCAAGAAACATTTTGACAACCTTTCTGAAATCTTTGTCCTTGATAGCCCCCTCCCAAAATTCAGGATGGTAGTTACCTCTAGGAGTAAATAGTGTCTAATTTGTTTAAAAATATATCTCTGAAAACAAGAATTGCGCCATAGTACATTTTGACCGAGCTGGAGGATTATTACACGATTGATCACTATGTTAGTTTTTGACTTTGCTAACATTTCAGGCATTTCATAATAAAAGAGAAGAAAAGAAATTCCCTATTTAGGTTGAGGGATGCCATTACTCCAGAGAGGGGAGACCCTGTCCCGGGCAGTGTTTCTGAGACAAGGGAGCAGCTGAGATGATAAATCCTGGGGCCAAGTTCCCAGGGCGAGTGTGGCGGGGGGGGGGGGGGGGGGGGAGCCTGTTTGGAACATGAAGGGTGGAACCTACCATCTTCAGCGACGTCTCCAGAAGCTCGTCTTCTGACTTCTGGCGCAGGCACTGCACCATGACCGCTGAGGTGGTGGTTTTACAGCCGGCAAATGTAGCAATTTGCTGCAGAAATCACAGGGACAGCAGCATTCAAGAGCCATGCCCCTCCTGTCAACCAGTCGATGTTCCATCCCAACCTCAACTTCTAAAGGCAGAGGGGCGGGAGGAGCGGGTAGCAGACATTTCTCTGGACCAGCAGGCGTGGGCCCTGGGCCTCAGTCATGCCAATTCTGACACCTCTGTGCCAGTTTCCTTCTCTCTCTTAAAATGGGCCAAAGGCTCTCAAAGCCGATGTCTGCAGAAGGGCAGCTTGGAGTAGGCTTTAGGGCATGGCGTCCAGAATCCCAGTGTCTGGTTTCAAATCTCGGCTCATCCTCTCACTGGCCTTTGGTCTCTGCCTAGTGAACCATGCACAGTGCGGCCAGAGGAGAAGTTGAAACAGAGAGAAGAAAGCAGGTTCTTCCATGGCAGGCCATGTAGAGTGTACATTAATGGGAGCTTGGGGGAAGGTGCTATGAAGAATAAAAAGTTTTAAATTCCCTTCCTTGGCCAATTTCTAGTTCCTGTGAGACAGCAGAATCTGCCCCATCTCTGCCACCTATTTCCTCTCAATAAATCCCCCCTTTCCTGACTTAAGCCTTGCCAAGTGGACTTCTGCTGTTTACAACCAAAGAGTTCTGGAAAACCTCAAAATTCTCACCGTCTTCGTTTCCTCCCCTCCTCTCTACCAGCCAGCCCCTTTCAGCCTGGAGGCTGCCTCCACTTAGCCAGGAACCAGGAAACCACTCTCACAGCCCAACTAAAAAGCTCCCACCCCAGACCCCCATGGGTACTCATCAGCAGACCCCACCCCTCCCCCGCCACCCGTTGGGCTCCCTTCCTTGAATCCCTAACAGTCTCCAGATAAAGACAAAGTCCTCCCCTGAGTCCTAGGCAGCAGGGCCCCTGCCAATGTCCCCAACCTAAGCTCACTCCAGGTTCCCTCTGCTCTTTCTGCTCTGGCCTCATCAGCCTGCCTCTCTCTCTCTCTCTCTCTCTCTCTCTCTCTCTCTCAGACACTTCCTCCTGCCACAGGACATTTGCATACGTCCCTCCCTTTCCTCCGACATTCATTTCTCACCAAGCACATTATGCTCATCCTGGGGATCTCATGTTAGTGATCACTTTCTTCAGGGAGCCTTTCCCCTACACCCTGGACTAAGGGCTCCTTCTGAACTCTGTCATGATGTTAAGTAGCTCTCCTTCCTGCTCCTGCCATGGCTGACATTGTATGACTGTGTGATTATGTAGTCGTTAAAACGTCCCCTTCATTAAATGGAAGCTACACAAGACTGCTAGGTGTCTGGCTGTATCAAAATTATTTGTTGCCCGCCCAGCATGGCTCAGTGATTGAGCATCGACTTATGAACCAGAAGGTCACCGTTTGATTCCCAGTCAGGACACATGCCTGGGATGCAGGCTCGATCCCCAGTGTGGGGCCTGCAGAAGATAGCCAATCAATGATTCTCTCTCATCATTCATGTTTCCATCTCTATCTTTCTCTCTTCATCTCTGACATCAATAAAAAAATATATGTATGTTTAAAAAAATTATTTGTTGAGGCAACAAATGAATTGACGAATAAATTCTCCAAGAACCCAGCCTAGTCACAAGGCCCCTCGGGGAGAAACCACTCCAGGCCCATATGTGGCCAGGGGCAGGGTCCCCAGAACTCAGGCCCTCTGAGATATGACACGTGGTGACAGTCCACTCCCCACGCTCTGTCCGGAGGACCACTGTGCACACTCTGGGGAGTGTGGTCCCTGGACAGTGACGGTGCTGGCAGGCCAGTCAGGAGCCTGAGTCCCCGCTCTGCCCTGATGCCTTGCTGACCTTTCTGAGGGGCGTCTGCTCTCTGGCCCACTTTGCTCACAAGTAAAACTAGGAGGGAGGGTGAGGTGTCTCCTTGCTCCTCCACTCAGCCATTCTTCTGGGATGATCTGGGCGTGTCAGCTGAATCCCATGGCAATGCAGGCCCCGGAGGACTCCAGGGGAGCAGAGCAAAGGGGGTCAGGGCTGCCCAGCATGAGACCTACCTGAGCTGTGGCCTTGATGTCTTTCTTGACCAGGGCAGAGGTGAGGGACACACCACTCTGGGAGATGGCCCGGTGGAAGAGATTCTTGGCCAGGGGAGATAACACCTGGGAGGGATAGCAGAGACGAACAGAGTTGAGGCTCATGGGGAAGGGTCTTCAAGAGCTTCCCTAGCTCCATCCTGGCCCATTCCCTGGGCTCAGTGGACATAACAGGGCCCCGCCTGGCCTGTTCCCCAGGCTGACCTTGAGGACCTATTTTTGTAAGACAACCTCAGCTGGTAAGAGCCAATGGAACAGAGCAAGGAACACAACAGGAAGTGTGAGGCAAGCGCCAACTGTAACCATCAAAACTATCTGAAAGACAGTTTGGCAATTCCTGGTAACACTTTCAAGACAGAGTTCTGAGTCTACATTTCCATTCCTAAGAACTCACCCTTAGCAAGGTGATCCTGGAGGCACATGATGGTGTCTGGGGTGCCCGTGCTGCTCATGAAGGGGAACGCGGGCAGGGACCCCAGGTTCCAACATGATGGCATTGAGTAAATAAGCTACTTTTTAGTTCTTACCATGGAATACTATAAAAATAAAATTATGGGAGAGCTCTTCATGGTTAGGAAAATATTTATATTAGATTGTAATGTTAAGAACTTTTTTTTTTATTTAAAAAATCATAGAAAAATGATAGATAGATAGATAGATAGATAGATACATAGATAGATGATAGGGTGATTCATCAAAAAAAGACTAGAAAAGTAAGGGTCAACATGTCCATGGTGACGATCCCTGGGTAATAACATTGTAGGCCCACTTCCTTTCTTCTTTGGGCGTATCTGTACCTCTCCTCTTTCTCCCCTTCACAAAATGTAAAAGCTTCCTCTGAGTATTTAACTATGAAAGCAAACGTGGTTTAAAATATGGTAGCAGCACAGACACTCTGCTCAGCTCTGAGGAAGATGGAGGGGTTCTGGCAGCTCCCAGCGCCTTCTCATCTGGTTCTCCATCTTTGATTCTCTCCATGTCCTCTCCGGCCACATCTCCCACACCAGGCTCCCAGGTGTGTCTGTGTCCCCTGTCCCATCCCCACCCCTACAACCCCCTCCCCTCCCCTCCCCCTCTCACATGCTTCCTTCAGCCCAGCTCCCTCACACGTTCACAGAGACTGCTGTCCTCCTTCGTGGGCGTGGACAAACCACAAGACCCCCTGTTCTTACTGAGTGCTCATGGCCTCCTGACATGTGGGTCTGGCTTAGGCCACACAGCGACACTCAGTCCAACTCTCACAGCTGCCCCCTCTTCCTCATAATTTATACCCACCCTGCTCCCCAGGAGAATGAGGAGAGTCCTCATGGAGAAGGGATTAGGAACTCAACCAAGTCAGGGGGAATGTTGCAGGCCTGGGCTGGAGATTATTTTGGCCCCAGGATGCTAGCGGAGCGCTAAGCTCCTGGGGTAGAGTTGGGCCATTAGGTTTCCACTATCTGCTCTGTGCAGAGGAGGGTCAGCCTCGAACCCAGGTCTTGTTAATAAAGGCCAGTGGGTCTCCCACGGAGCCCATCTGTACCCACATCTGGGCCAGGAACACTTACAAGAACAGAGACACTTTCACCTCCCGCAGACTCTCCGAAGATGGTCACAGAGCCTGGGTCCCCTCCAAAGTTGGCAATGTTCTCCTGGACCCAGCGCAGCGCGGCCAGCTGGTCTAAGTGACCCCAGTTGCCCCGGCTGTGTTCATCCCCTGTGCTGTGGGTAAGAGAACAGTGTGGGGCGGGGGCGGGTTAGAGTCATCATGGCAGGATTCCCAGGACCATAGCTTGGGCTGGGGGCTCTAGATGAGCCCTCCACAACCCAGACTCACAGGTGTAGCATTGTTTGTTTAGCTCTCCATTCATTCACCTGGCATGTACTTACTGAGTATCTGCTATGTGCCAAACACTGTTCTAAAAGCCCGAAGCAAAATAGGCAAAATCTCTAACTACAAGGAGCTCACATTATAGATCGTCAACAAATAAACAGGTACATATCTACTTATATAAAAACCCTGGGTTAAGTTCATCAGGAATGTGTCTAGCGACCAAGTGGAAGGAAGTCAGTCCTGCAGGGGTTGTCTTGGCAAAGGCTGCACCCTCCCCCGAGCTGTTTCCGGTGAGGGTGGGGTTTGAGGCAGGAACCCGCCCTCGAAGCGTGAACCCACTGAATCCTGGGTCCTTTTGCCAAGGGCTGCGCCCTCTCCAGTTGTTTCCTGTGTGGCCTGAGGGAAGAACCCACCCTCAGACCACCAGGAGCACCCAGCAGCAGTCAGTCCTGGGTTGCTGAGGTGGAGGCCACGGCATGGTAGAACTCTGGTTCTGGCCCATCAGGGGGCATGGCCGACCTTCAATCCAGATCCTGACAGTAGAAAGGAGGGAGCCCCATTCCTCACAGAATCCGCTGTTGGATTGCTTGCTGTCAGTGGCCTGCCAGCCAGAAACCCCATTCTCCTGCACCCCAGACCCTGACCACAGGGAGGAGGGAGCCCCTTTCCTCAAGAAATCAACAGGTGGCCAGTTTGCTGTCAGGGGCCTGCCAGCTACCAATCCTATTCACCTGCACCTTGGCCGCTGACAGCAGGGAGGAGAGAATATGTTTATAGACCAACTATTGGAAAAAGTACCTCTGAAGCCCAAAGAAGCCAATGTTGGCAACAGAATAGAGAGTTAGAAACATTGATGAGAGAGAAACATTTATCACCTGCCTCCTGCAAACTCTCCACTGGGGATGTACCCGCAACCAAGGTGCATGCCCTTCACTTCCCACTGGGGATGTGCCTTCAACCAAGTACATGCCCTTGATTGGAATCGAACCTGTGACCCTGGAGGCCGCAGGCTGATGCTCTATCCACTGAGGGCAATTAGTTAGTTTAGGGCAATTAATTCCCTTTTAATGTGCACGAATTTCGTGCACCAGGCTACTAGTATGAATATAACACCAGTTCGCAAAAATGCTCTCAGGATAAATAAAACAGGGTCAAGGAAAAGGCAGGGGTGGGGCAGTGGGGTCTTATTTCAGATCAGATGTCTAGGGAAGGCTTCTCGGAAGCAGCCGCATCTGAGTAGAGATCTGAATGAATGAACACAAGAACGTTGCAAATATCCAAAGAAAGGAATTACAGGTGACAGAGAGAGCACATGCAAAGGCTCCAGGGTCCAGTGAACAAAAGTGTGAATGCAGAACATGCAGCCAAGAGAAGGAAGTATTTCAAAGAGGTGTGAGGGTCATGTGTGGATGCTGCTACCGTTGGGTGCAGAGCTGGTGGGTCATTGGAGACCTCCTCCTCCACCAGAAGAGTGCGGTGGTGTGGTCTGAGTAGAAACCTGACTGGTGTGGGGAGAGGAGAGACTGGAAGGAGAGAAGGCGTGGAGAGCTGATGGAGCAGTTTTAATGTAACGGGGAGCAGAGAAATGGGCTGTGGGGAGAGGAGGTGAAAGAGATGAAGAGTCTCAATGAAGGCATTGCATCCTGGGACATGACTCCCCTAATACCCTCCTCCAGCCCTAAAGGTCTTTCCAGTGAGTGTCCAACCCACCTCCTGTCTATCAGCCATCGCAGGGTTCAAGGTCCTGGGGCCAGTGCATTGAGAAAACCTACACGTAAATCTGCTCTAAGGAACCCTGGCTCCTGTCTGCACGGAGATTCCATCAGAAGACTCTAGCTTTGGCTTATGCACGTGCCAAATGTGGAAGCAAATGGGGCAAGTGACCTCAACATTCCTCCTGGGAGGGTTGGCCTCTGGAATATGATGCTCTAACACCTCCCAGCTCCAGCCACTTGTTCCATCACCCAGAAGGATTCACCGAGCTTCCGCCAAAGTCTGCCCTTCCCTCCTTTCCCATGAGAGGTGAAGTGGTGAACCTGTCGCTCTAACTGCTGTGCTGCTGTCATTCCAGAGGTGTGCCGTGTGCTGTGGCAGCACAGGTAAAAACGAGGTGAGCATTTCAGAGGCGGGAACGTTTGAGTTGGGCCTTATGGGATGCATAGGAGTGGGTCAAGTAGAACAGGCATTCCAGGCAGAGGGAAGAGCACATGCAAAAGCTCATAAGCAGGTGGACCAGCGTGGTTGGGAAATGAGACAGTGTGTGGAGCCCAATAATGAAGGGATTTGGATGCCTTCCTGGGGACCTGACGTGACATGACCAGAGCTGGGTCCTGCCACCCTCACTTCAAGGGCCCATGTGCAGTACGGAGTCCAATATCTTACCTGAAGAATCCCCAGATGCCCAGGCGGTATTGAATGATCACCACCACCACGTTTTCATGGGCAGAGAGGGCCAGCCCGTCATAGGTTGATGCCCCGCCCACCACCAGACCTCCTCCATGGATCCACACCATCACCTGGACAGGGAGGAAGCAACCACACAGGTCACAGATAGGAGCAGAGCTGGGAAGGACCTCCAAGGGTTGTCTGGTTGATCAGGACTGAAGGAGGCTGTTCTCTGAAGCTCATCAGCCCCCAGCAAAGGTGGGGCAGGCAATTGCTCTCCTCCCCACTCCCCCAGTCAGGGCCAGGCCACCCCCCACCCATGCACCTGGCTGCCTCTGCCTGTCTCTCCAGCCCCAGTGCTGCCTGCTCCCAAGGCTCTTCATGCTGAGAACAGCATCATGGGAATGGCCAAGGCCAACGAGGTCATCTTCCTCAAAACACTCCCATCATCCTCATGCCTGGGCCCCTCACTGTGCTCACCACACTCTGCCTGGGCAGCCCTTGAATTTCAGCGTCATTAGTCACCTCTGTGCGGTGAATTAAAGTCCTCTCATGTGTGTGAGTGACTATCTCAAGACGCATCCATGCCCCCAGTGGTATCTCTTCCTTACAGTTCTCCCTCTGCACCCCAGGGACTGCCCCCAGCAGATCTACCCCCACCTTCTGGCTGCCCATCTCTGGGCCTCTGTGTATTGAGGAAATTCTGACTCACTGGGACATCTCCCCAGCCAAAGACAATTAGGAAGGGAAATTAGCTCACGAACATCTCAGATATTTAGGCAAAGGACAAGGACAAAGGACACTGCTTTTTGGGCTGCCCCGACTCTGCCTCCACACCTCTGTGCCACCCTGGGACACTGGTCAGAGCAGCATCTTTGCGGCTGACAAACACCACCCATTGGCTCGACTTTTCAGAGAACCCCTGCCCTGGTCCTGCCTACCGGACTGGGTGGCCTCACCTTCACGGTTTCTCTGTCTGTAAAGGGAGGGTTGGGGTGCTGCCTTCTCGGTGAGGTTCCTTCAAGCTCTAACCTGACTGGAAAGCATGCCTTAGCTTCTCTGGCAATCAGATTCCTAACCTTGCAACCATCAGTAGTCACTCTTCTCCCTCTGTTCGCATGAGAGAACGTGGAAAGAAGTGACGATAGGTTACAGATGTACAGCGAAGTTCCCGGGAGGCACCATGACTATTGCCGGGGAAAACTGAGTGATGGAAAACATGTGTTTCCTGGGGTCACGTGGCCTGGTCAGGGAAAGCAAACGAATCCCGGGGCCCCTGAAACAGCCGTGGCTGGGACACTCCCCCCCACGCTGCCTTCCTCCTCCCCAGTCCACACCAGGAGATCACTCTGATATGGAACGCACACCTTACCGGAAGCCTGCTCTTCCTCTTCAAGTTGGCGGGAGTGTAGATGTTTAGGTAAAGGCAGTCTTCAGAGAACTTGAGAGGAATGTTCTCCTTTCTGTTGGTAAAGAGCTCCGAAAGCACCTGGGCTGACACCGCATCTTGGGAGCACCTTGGGGAGGTGGGGAGAGAGATATACTCAGGTTTAGCCGAAGCGGCGCACAGAGCCATGGCCTGGGAGCTCTGTGCCTGTGCAAAGCTGCTCTTACCATGGAGAAGACGTTGAGTGGGTAGGAAGCCATGAGCGGGGGCCCTGGGGCTCACTAAAGCCTCCCAGCACCATGTATAGCGAGAAGGCCTCGCTCTTCTCCTCATCCTGGCAATTCCGGATGCACCAGGTCAAGGACAGGAGGCTGCCTAGTTACTGCCCACCTGAGCGATGACTGTCCTGACACCCTGGACGCAGCCTGGCTCTGTGTTGGGCTCCCATGGAGGGTGCAGTAGGGCCGTTGTACCTCGACCAGGTAACCCATGTGGTAAAGTCCACAAGAGACTCCCATTCACTCAAATGACAGCAGACGTGTGGGGCCCCTGACAGGTCAGGGGTGAGATATTTGCAGGGCGACATCAGGAGAAATGCCAGAGGCCCTGGTTTCCCTGCTCTGGGCCCCCATCTGCCAGGTCTGAGTGAGGGGAGTGGTTTCTGGAAGAATCTTGCAGCCCTGACATGCTAAGAGTCTATCACCAACTCATCCTTCCCAGGCAAGTGCTGTTGCTTGCCCTGATAACAGACTGTGAGTAGCCTGCACAGATGACAATTGGCGAGTCCTCCCAGTCAGTCAGGCATTCATTACTCCTTGTGACCAGGTAACTAGACACACCTGGGAACTGACAACTTGCCAGGTCCACACTCCAAAGCACTCCCCCACACACAACCTCCTGGCTCACCCCACTCTCCAAATAGACCAAAGTTCATGTCAGGAGAATAAATAGAGTCAGTACCTCTGATCACCATCAGCTGCTTAATTAAAAAAAATTTTTCTCCAACATACTTATCTTATTCTAAAATATTACATAACTAGAGGCCTGGTGCACAAAAGTTTGTGCACTTGGGGGGGGTCCCTCAGCCCAGCCTGTGCCCTCTCACTGTCTGGGAGCCCTCGGGAGATGCCCACCTACTGGCTTAGGCCCAGGGAGTGGGCCTAAGCTGGCAGTCAGACATCCCTCTGGCAGCCCAGGAGCCCTTGGGGGATGTCCACTTGCCAGTGGGAAGCAGGCCTCAGCTGCAGTCATACATACTTAGTGCTGCTGAGGAGGTGGAAAAGGCTCCCATCACCACCGCTGTACTGGCAGACATTAGCCTGGCTTGTGGCTGAGCAGAGCTCCACTTGTGGGAGCGCATTGACCACCAGGGGCAGCCCCTGCATTGAGTGTCTGCCCCTTATGATCAGTGTGTGTCATAGTGACCAGTCATTCCCAGTCATTATGCTCTTAGGGTCAATTTGCATATTACCCTTTTATTACATAGGATAGAGGCCTGGTGCACAGGTGGGGGCCAGCTGGTTTTCCCTAAATAGTGTCCGGGATCAGGGTGAGGGTCCCGCTTGGGTGCCTGGCCAGCCTGGGTGAGGGGCAGAGGGCCATTTTCCAACTGGCCACAACCACTTCAGGGGGGGGGGGGCACTGGGGTGCCTGGCCAGCTTGGGTGAGGGGCTGATGGCTGTTTGCAGGCTGGACCACCCCCCCAGCGGGGACCCTCACTCTATGGGTGTGTGGCCAGCCTGGGTGAGGGGCTGAGGTCAGTTTGCAGGCTGGCCACACCCTCTTCAGGGTGGAGGTCTCTACTGGGGTGCCTGGCCAGCCTGGGTGAGTGGATGAGGGCCGTTTTCAGGCTGGCCACACACCCAGGGACCCAAGTTCCCAGCCTCTCCTTTTTTTTTTTTTTCTGGGATTTATTTATCTTCTATAATTGAAACTTTGTAGCCCAGAGCGGAGCCCAGGGCCAGCAGGGCAGTTGGGAAGCTTGGCTTCCTCCATCGCTGGGGGCACCCAAGCCTCCTGCTCGCTCCAGCTCAGTGGCCGCCGCCATCTTAGTTGGGTTAATTTGCATACTCACTCCTCACTGACTTGTGGTCATGGCTTGTAAGTGTGGCTTGAGTTGAGCATAGCGGAGGAACAGTTAATTTGCATGTTTCTCTTTTATTAAATAGAATGTATGTATTAATTTGCATATTGTTTATCATCGATCTCTCCCAGCTGGAACACAAGCTCCATGAAGGTAGGAATATCTGTTTCATTCACTAATGGAGCCCAGGAGCCTAGAACATGCCTGGCACACAGTAGGTGCTCAATAAATACTTGTTGGGTAAAAGGCTCTACCATGATATGGGAGTTCTAGAATATGTTGTTGTTGTTTATAAATACATTGTTATTGATTTCAGAGAGGACGGCAGAGGGAGAGAGAGATAGAAACATCAAGGATGAGAGAGAATCATTGATCAGCTGCCTCCTGCAACCCCTTACTGGGGATCAAGCCCACAACCCAGGCATATGCCCTGACCAGGAATCAAACCGTGACTTCCTGGTTCGTGGGTTGATGCTCAACCACTGAGCCAGCCGGGCTGGGCTGGAATGTTTTTAAGGATCTACCATATCTTAAGGATCCAGAACAATGGAGAAGGCACTCAAAGGTGTGCCTTGATGCTTTCCCGCATCCCTTTGAGGCAAGCGTTCCACTAGAAGATGCCAACACTTACATAGGAGGGTAGGAGGTGGTGTTCTTCACGAAGGTCCATGGCTCTGCAGGCTGCGGAGGAGCAAACCTCAGGGGTCCGAGCGGCGGCTTGGCAAAGGGGACTCCCAGGAAAACGGCCACGGGCCATGCGAAGCCTTCTAGGCTGACATACTCCCCCAGGACCTGGCCCTGCACGGTGTCCACTACAGGTGGCGAAGGTGGGTGCCCTGTGGGCGTGGAGAGGAAATGAGGACACGCCCGCGGTGAGAGGTGGGAACTGGACTTCAGGTGGGTCTTGCCCCAGGTGACCCTGAAAGAGTCCCCTCAACTCCTAGGCCTCCATTTCTTCTTACGTCAAAAAGAGAGGAGGTGAACCGGCCTTCCTAACTCATAGGGTCCTAAGGAGACCGTGGGAATTGGAGGAATCACAGCATCAAGTACAACATCAATGCAAGGAGAGCTGCTGGGCTCGAACAAGACATATGGTTTCCATGCTTAGAAGCCTCTGGAAACCATTTTCCATTGAGGTGCTGGTGCTGAGCTGCAGGAGGAAAGGGGGAGCAAGAGGCAGTCCCTCTTCTTAGCAGCCTGGACCTTGCAGGGGGAATGAGCCACATACACACTGGACCCTACCGCTGGGAAGGAAGAAGGAAGGGGTGGGTGTCATGAGGGAGGTATCCCTTAGGTGTTACAGGAGCAGAAGAGGGAGCTAGGCCTTCTGATTGGTGGCCTCATGGAGGTGGTGCCCTTGGTGCTAGGACTTGTGGGGAAGACTGAACAAGGGGAGATGGAATGGGGTGGGGGATGGGAGTTGGGGGGAGAGACAACACAAGGCAAGACCTGCCTGGGCCACAGCGATCTAAGGGGAGTGGAAAATTATCCTGGAATGAGAACCTTCATGTCTGCCAGGCCTCAGGTGCCTGGCTAGGGGTCTGGGCTTTACACAGTACGTACATGAGCAGAGCTGCCGTGAATATTCTGGAGAACGAGAGAGCAGCACGGTGGGCATGACATAGTTCTGGTGGCTCTGAGGAGGGTCACCGAGGGGGGAGAGAGTCTTTCCTCACTGGGCTGAATTCACCTCCTGCAGACTCTGTATCAGCCCTGGTTCTACCTGCCATGGACCATCCTCAACTCGCAGCCAGGATGGGCCCTTCCTCCCATCTCCTCTTGCCCATCCCCGCAGCCCCAGTGCGTTCAAACATTCCCCTTCGGAAATGGTTCCTACCCTCTCAGCCTCCAATGGCTCCCCTGCAGGTCCTGACAGAAGGCCAATATCTCCCTCAAAGTCTGTGACCAGATTAACAGCAATTAAGAAAGAGTAAATCAAATCCGGACCTAGAAAACTCCCCAGTGACACTGAAGACACTGTTACAACAAAGGCATGTTACAAAACAGCACCCATGTCTCTGGTCATGAATAGCCAATCGCATATTAATGGGCCATTTAGGTTGTTCTCCTTTGTTGTGGTGGCTAATGATTACAATGAGCATGGAGAGGGACTCCCTTGGAAGCGTGAGCCTCAAGCTATCAAGGAGTGGTGTCGCTGCAGGTGATGGTTTTTCTATGCAGTTTCCAAGTTTTCTGCACTGAGCATAGATTCCATTGTATAATTAGAAGGATTTTTACGAATAAATACAGCGATGTCTATATTGAATGTTGCAGAAGGGCGTGGCCCCTGATCCGATGTGGGGGACACAGAAGGGAAAGAAGCTGAAAGAGCTGCCCCGGACCCCGAGTTCCATTTTAGACAGGTGCAGGGGAGAAGTCAATGAACTACTGGGTGAGAAGACACCACAGAAGTGAGCCCTTCAAGACCGGAGGAGGCCAGGTGAGCGGCCCGAGTAGAATCATCTCCCTGAAGGTGAAGGTGCAAACTATGGATGTGTGTGACGTCACTGAGGAGGCCAGTGGGAGAGAGAAGAGAAAAAGCTGCAGAGAACGCACAGGGGAAGCTGTGGCTGAGACTGAGTGGTGGGAGGCGGGCACCCTGGGGGGGGGCAGGGTGGAGGTGTGTAGCGTGGAGGCCACGGGAGAAAGGGTGCCACACTTGCTTAGTGCTTCAAAGAGGGGAAGGAGGGTGACGTCTGAGGAGAAACCAGACTTGATAAGAACCTGGCCTTTAGGAAGTCAATGATAACCTTCAAGAGACATGAAGAGCCCGGTAGTTCAATTGGCCAGGGTGAAAAAGAGGGTGACTGGTTTGGGAGACCCATGAAGTAATGGTAACAGCGGCAGTTCCCACGTATGTTTTAGGTCATGTTTACATGTTGGGCATTTCCTGTGGATCAGATGGGCATCTCAGTGCATTGAATCTTCCCCAGAGCCTTGCCAGGTAGGCAGTAGTCTGCCCATTTTACAGATGAGAACTCAGAGGAAATGGAGGCAGCCAAGAATGGGCTTTCTAAAGAGGGAAACGGGATGGCCTTGCCAGGAGGTGGCAGCAGTGAGGGACTGTTCCACTCCTAACTTGGCTCCTTTCTTACTCTGCCCTGTCACTCAGTCCCCTGCCCCTCAGAGTGCATGCCACCAGAAAGAAATTAAGTCCAGATAGGGCTGGGCTGTCAGGGTACCGATGGCCACAGCACTGTGGGTCCAAGAGCCAGAGGTAGTATAACCATGCAGAAACTTTATTTTCTTTAATCTGGGCTTTATTTTTTAAAATATATTTTTTATTGATTTCAGAGAGGAAGGAAGAGAAAAACATCAATGATGAGAGGAAATCACTGATCAGCTGCCTCCTGCACACCCCTCACTGGGGATCAAACCCGCAACCTGGGCATGTGCCCTTGACTGGGATCGAACTCAGGATCCTTCAGTTCACAGGCCGACACTCGATCCACTGAGCCAAACTGGCTAGGGCTGGAGTTTATTTTTTTTCCTTTGATTCTAACTGGCCTTACCCAGCACCCTGATTCACTCAACTTCCCTCTCCCTTGCTCAATAATGTAGCCCAAGCATGTCAACCTCGTGACCGGTGGGCTTCGAGTTGGACATGCTTGATGTAGCCCTCAGAACTGCTGGTTAGCATCCAGCAGTCTTAGGAACAAGGTCCTGGTTCAATTGACTACTGATTCAATTTTTTCAATCCTCACCTGACAACATGTTTGGAGAAAGGAAGGGAGGCAGGGAGGGAGGAAAGAAGGGAAACATCAATCGGTTGCCTCCTATACACGCCCTGACCTGGGATTGAACCCACAACCCAGGTATGTGCCCTGACTGGGTATCAAACCTGCAACCTTTCAGTTCACAGGACGATACTCAACGGACTGAGCCGCCCAGTGGGGCTCAATGGACTATTGAGACAGAGTTTTCAATCAAATGGAACACAATATCTTGGCCTCAGTTGTGTTTTAGCTCCAGACCCAGGAAAGTGAAACGATCCCATAGAACAACTCCTCACCATGTCTTTTATTTTCTGTTCTGATACATTGACTGACATCCCAGGTATGGCTGACTCTGGAGGGACTGCCCCTGCCCCCCTTAGAGTGAACCAATTCCTAGAGATAGTCATCAAATTGCCCTTCTAGCATGCCAGAGTCTGTACCCCTGCCCCCCTCACTCAACAGCTTCTTTCTCAGGCTACCACGCCCCAGCCACTATCTTCCTGCCCTAATCACTCCAGGGCCAGATCCCTGCCAACCTGCCAACCACCACTGAAACTGGCTATTTGCATAGCTTGCCCTGACCTGCAACCACCACCAAGACTCTTGCCACACTCCCTCCCTCCTCTGTCCCCTGACCTTGTGGCAATCATGGTGGTGGCCCTCTCTGCCTCTTGGAAACTGGGAGTAACAACCTATTTTCTCAGTGAAGTGGCTCCTGATCTGCTGGCCCTCCAGCAGTTTCTATTAAAACAGGCCACTTTATTTTATTTTTTATTTTTGGTGCCCTTGGCCGGAATGGAACCTGGGACCCTTCAGTCCACAGGCCAACACTCTATTTACTGAGCCAAACCAGTCTGGGCAATACAGGACACTTTAAAACAACCCCTTCATTTAAGGATTCTTCCGTGGCACTTCCTCCATCCCCAAAGAAACAACCCATTTCATCCTCAGGAGATGCCCCCCCCCCCCCCGCCCAGGGAGGTGTACCATCATCATACATTTAAGAGAAGGAGGTGCCCTGACTAAGGACACACACGCCCGTGGAGTCGATGTTAACATGCTGCTAAGCTGCTCTCCACAATTTGGCCACATCTGGACCAATGAGCAGGGGAAATAAACAAGCTCCTGCAGGTCCTCGTCCACAGGTGTGAGCTGAAAGGTGGTCCGTGCGCCTGCCGCGTGCCCAGCTGTGGTCTCCACGGTCCCTCACCCCTGGGTCTGCTGCAGACTCGGGGATGCACTCCCATCATGCTGTTTCGGAACCGCACCTGTCACGGGTTTGGCCAGCACGCAGCTCCCACACCTTGCACCAGACACGGATTTCCAAATGTGCCCCCCTGCCCCCCCTATTTGTATTTCAGAAGGACTCACCCCAAGCTGTGCAAGTGGCCAGGGAGCCCAGGACCAGAACCAAGAACCACATCCTGGGAGGACAACAGCTCCAGGGCCACAGGTCTCTGTGCAAGCGCCTCTGCCTCCAGGGGCTGTGACCTCTGCCACTCAGCTCCCTGTCAGCAGCTCCCGCCCCACTGCCGCCCTATGACCTAATCAGGAAGCAACACAGAAGCTCCAGGTCTCCCAAAGGGCTGCTCAGCGAACAGCCAGGGCCTCTAGGCCACGCCCACCCAGAGTTGACCATCCTTTGCCTACACAGCCTGGACACAGCTCTCAGGTTACCTGAGTTGTCAAGAAACTTGTTACATAAGGGCTTCTCATTGGACACTTCAACCTGAGCAGGCAGTGAGCTTCCCAAGGCAGCGGACAAGGGGAGGCGGTGGTCTCAGGGTCCTCCCAACAAGGCTGCAAACTTTGTGAGCAACTCTCAGCCCCACAGCTGCTTAACTGGGGAATTTAAGACAAGTCTCTTAGCTTCCCATTTGGTGGTGTGTGTGTGTTGGGGTGGAGGGGGAGGTGGTGGTCAGTTCCCAGAGGTAAATGCTTCTATAAAGATTGCCTTGGCCCTAGCCGGTTTGGCTCAGTAGATAGAGTGTCAGCCTGTAGACTGAAGGGTCCTGGGTTCGACTGTGATCAAGGGCACGTACTCAGGTACCTCCAGTCAGGCTCGGAGGCAGGGGGCAACCAATCGGTGTGTTTCTCTCATGTCGATATTTCTCTCTGTCTCTCCCTCTCTCTTCCACTCTCTTTAAATGTCAACAGAAAAATATCCTCGGGTGAGGATTAAAAAAAAAAATTTAAAAAAAGGGATTGCCCTGGGGTGGGGTTCCTATCTTTTATCTAGGGGGGAAAAAACATGGGTCATGAAGCACACCCAGATAAAGAGCACCCTTATCTCTACCCACATGGGACAATCTGGGTTGTCCTCTAAGCAGAGGCTATTTCTAATCAACACACACACACACACACACACACACACACACACACGCACACGGGCCTTTGCAATCTGGGAACACCGCCTGGCTGCTAGCCTCTGAAGACTGTAGGGTGCTGTATCAGCATCTTCAGAGCCCCAGGGTGAATTATTCTTCTGGTCCCACTGTTCAGTCACATCAGGGACACCAACCCGTTCTGCAAGGGCAGCCGCCTCCAGACCTCGCCCCGTTCCCGCCTGGCTCAGAGTCCTCTGCAGAAGGGATGGGTGGGGCTGGAGTCTGAAGCCAGACCTCAGCTTGGCTCCCATGCATAAGCCCCCTGCCTCATGTGAACGAGATGCAGTGTTTCTTGTGTCAGTGGGAGGTGGCTGGGAACACAGCTTTCCCTTGGGGGAACTCCCTCAGGTTTCCCGTGTGGAAATGGATGATCTGGAGATTAAAATCCTAGGAATTGGCCTTAACTCCTAAGCAGATGGACAAGTTTTAGGATAGAAGACACCCCCAGGGGCTCCAAATTAACGACCCCACCCCTCTATGTCCATCAATTTACTCAACAGATATATGGTGAGCATGCATGCACGCAAGCAGCACTGGACAAGTGTGAGCCCATGAGCTACTGTGCTCTTCATTTGGCTTTGTCCTTCACTTGGCTTTGCCCACTAATCATGGCATGTATCGGCACAGGCTTTGTGGTGGAGAACAGGGCACAGGCAGACCAGGGGTTGTGGGGCCCACTGGGTGACACTGGGGGTCCTTTTCTGGAGAAAGAGAGGCTCATGTACCATCTCCTCCAAACCAAAATTCTGCGAATCTAGAATTCTGTGACATTTTTCAGTGGAGCCTTGAAGACATGCAATGTTTCTGGAACCTGTTATTTTCATATTAACATTCCGTTTTCTGCCATGTCAGCACACCATCTGTACTACTCTTAGAAATTTCCCCCGAGTGTCTTTTACTTTAAACACACTCATTCAACAAGAAAATGTTACATCATGGCCATACGTGGAAGACCTGGATCACTTGCCACAAATAAAGGTGAGCATGGAAGACGTGTCACTGCATTTTTAAAAAGTAAAATGTTGGCAAACATAACAAGAGAATAATAAGTAATAACACCGCTAACTGATTTACGAAAGTGCAGACTCCAAAATAAGTCACCCAATGGGAAAAGTGGTCGGTGGGCGGTCAGTAACATCAGGGCAGGGACACCTTGTCCACCACCATGACCACCAGTTAGGGGACCAGGGTCACCCTTAATGCAGCCAATTCACTGAGCCTCAGGGAACCTCTCCTTGTTGACACTCAGATCATTGGGCACAAATCACATTACGTTCTCCAATCTCAATGACCTTGAGGCTGCGTTATTAGGTGGTGACCCCCAGGGGTCAACCTGGTCCTAGGACCTACCGGGACAGAACAGGTGTGGAAAATTTTAGCCTGGGGGTGGGTCCCGGAGAGGAGAGCTGCACCCCCTCCCCCATGGGCATAGATGGTCATCTGACATGGCACAAACCACTGCCAGTGGGGCCGCCGCCAGCAGGCAGGCTCTAGGGCCTCCTAGTTTAGCTCCTGCTGAGTAAGCATGCCTTGTGAAATCAGGGTAAATGATGGTGTGAGAGTCCCAGAATCTCAGAGGTTGGTTTCTTGCTTATGAAAAGGACTGGGGTGCCGTTGTTCTCCACAGGGTCCCTTGGGGACCTACCAGGGGGTCGGCAAACTTTTCCTATAAAGAGCCAGCCAGTAGGCATTTTAGACTTTTGGGGTCATAGGGTCTCTGTGGCAACTACTCAACTCTGGTAGCAAAAGCCAAGTAGGCACCCCCAGGGAAGTGGGCACGGCTGTGTCTCAATAAAACTGTATTTTAAAAACAGGTGCTGGGCTGGATTTCGGGCAGGGGTCAGAGGTTACTGACCCTGATCTACATGGCGTGGCTTTGCCACCCTTACCTCATGGTTTCACATGCTTCCTCTCTGCTCCTCCAAACCTTGTCACCTCTTAATTCCCAGGACAACCAGGAGAAGGCGTGGACAGTTTGGGGCACTGATGCGCTCTGGCAATCCTCGGGGTAAGAAAACACACAAAACGCATTTTAGTGTGAGGTCACTGTATTCGCCCAGATGTCTATAAGACAATCTACAACAATTTGAGTTTGCTGAGCCCTTTCCAGAATATAGTTCAATCTTAACTTTTCTGGGCCTAAATTTGTACATGTTTTTCTGACTTACTCTTTCTCCTCTTCTTAAAAGGCTGAAGGAAACTCTTGAGAGCAGTTCTAGCAAGCAGGGACTGAGTCTACAATCAGGCTCTTATTATTGAAGGCAAAGAAGTACAAAAGTTCAGTGTTCAGCAAAGTGGAGTACGTTTATTCCTGGAGTTAACCTCTGGAAGGTTATTTAAGACGGTGTGCGAACACACCTTAAAGTATTTATGTAACGGTTATGTATTGACTTTGCTGCATACTAGAAAACAAAATCCCTAATGTCAAAGTCCATGATTGAATGGATATTATTTATGGCAGGAAATTGCTAGCTGTGCATTAAAATCCATCCCGCACGGGGAGGTGAACACACAATGCAGGGTACAGATGATGTGTTGTAGGACTGTGCACCTGAAACCTGTATCAGTTTGTTAACCAGTGTCACCCCAGTAAATTCAATGGAAAGGAAAAATGTAGAAACCCATAGAACACTGTTTTTAAATGTTCATTTAAAAAGGTTCTCCACTTCCTAATAAAGGAGGATCGAGCACTTGCATTCATTTCCACTCCATCCCCAAATTCTGCTTCAAGGACATGAAATAAAGTCTTGAAAGGCACACGCCGCCATATACCAACAGAATGGCTGAGGGGACGAAGGCAACAGCAGGATGAAGCTGGGAGAGGCCAAGGCAATGACCACTGTGTGTTGAGCAGAGAAAGTGGAAGCTGACGCATGGGGAGGAGGGAGCCCGGGACAAAGGGATTCAACATGGAGAAGTCTCTGGAAGTGGGGGTGCAGAGTCCCCCATGTGTGCACCTGGGGAGTGCAGCTCTCCGCCCCAAGGCCCAGCCCCAGGGCAGCGTTCCCACAGGAGCTCGGTCTCTGCCAGTCCTGGAACTGAACGGAACCCAGGGAACCCAATCACCTGATTACAACAGAGATCAGAAGCCTTGGCAGCAGTAACATAATATGATTTCTGCCCAGAAATCTGAGGGTCAAAAGGAGGCAGTGGCCTGAAGCTCAAGAAATGGCTGCAGTAACAGTGATCCCTGGCAACGCCAACGCCTGGCCGCCTCCCTCCTCATGGTCCTGAGGGTGGACTGCCGGGGCTCTTGTCCCAGCATCAGGAAGGGTTCAGGAATCTAGAGAAGGCTGTGTGTAGATGACACAGGAATCCAGAGGCTAATAAAGAGTCCGGAGACGAAAGATAATTTTTTTTTAAATATATTTTATTGATTTTCCACAGAGAGGAAGGGAGAGAGATAGAGAGTTAGAAACATCGATGAGAGAGAAACATCGATCAGCCGCCTCCTGCACATCTCCCACTGGGGATATGCCCGCAACCCAGGCACATGCCCTTGACCGGAATCGAACCCAGGACCCTTCAGTCCGCAGGCCTACGCTCTATCCACTGAGCCAAACCGGTTTCGGCACGAAAGATAATTTTGAAAGGCATTGGGGATCAGAGGACCTTCAGCTAAAGGAACTGAAGACTCCCTCCTTGTCTAGAACCCTTGCTTTTTATTAACACAATTTGTCCTAAGGCAAGGCAGAGATAATACACTTCAAAGGGTAAGATTTCAAAGGGTACAGAAGCATTGTCAGTTTGGGGAATAGCCTACGGCTGTACAGGTGTTTGGCCAGCAGGAGGCAATAACATGTAGATTAAGATGCCTTTTAACTGTCTGGCAGCCAAGCAACCAATTTAATGTATCCTATTCAGGTTTGGGGAAATGCCTTTAGCCATTCCCAAAGGGTGACTACATGTGTGATTCAACCCTGTTGAGTCCCCAAGTCTCATCAACCTTTTGGTGAAACTCTTGAAATTATGACATGCTGGAATTGTTCTACAGCAGTGGACAACATTGTCCCTGCTCTTGTATTACCAACTGATCTTCCATGGCCCTCTCTTCCTATCAAGTAACTTGTTTTGTGGAATGCAATTTTGTAAATAAATTGTTATACCTAACCAAACGAATCAAGGAAATATGCAGTCATTAATAAGAATGAACGTGTCATAGTCCTCTGGAGATACCAAAGTATTGACAACAACACGGAGCAGCCAGAAATCTCTCAGTCTGCTGGTAAGGAGGGCACATTTGTGTAACCATTTCAGGAAACTTTGGGTGTGTTGAATAAAGTTGCCGTAGACGACCGCCCGGGACCCAGAAAAGCCAGTGGTCGATAAAGATCCAAAAGAAAGGCATGCAGGTTGTCACTGAATGCCAGTTCTAGAATATTCATAATATTCTACTCATAATACCCGGAAACTGGAAAGTATCCAAGTGCCCAACAAGAGTAGAATGGGTAATTGATGACCTATTCACACACATAATGAGTCCACAGCAATGATGAAAACCTGCAGCCACATACGGACATTGTCACACACATGATGTGGAGGGAAAGAAGCCAGATGCAGGAGTACGCGATTCTGTTTATATAAAGCACAACACCCAGGATGATGACAGCACGCTGCTACAAGTCAGGATGGAGGTGACCTGCCGGGAGCCAGTCCATCCTTGCTGTTTCAAGGGACCTGGCATATATGGCATACTGTTAATATGTTTGCTCACCTTCTTGGCACTATGTGTTTTAACCAAGATCGCCTCTCTGAGAAAGGTTGTTTCCCCAAGTAGGGATTTTCCCCTGAAGTTAGGGAGGGAATAAAATCCCTTAACTAAGTGCCAGGCGGGTAATTAATCACTTTACGAATAATCATGCTTAAGCTACATAATCTTTACTCCCTGGAATGGAGATAAGAAACGCCCTAACCTTTGTAATAGAGATTGATAGGATTGAATCAACTGGTATAAATACAGATGTAATAAGACAGCAGAACACAGAACTTAGGAGACAGAAAGAAGACAGCACCTACACAGAACCTACAGACAGAAGAACTTCGCTGGAGAGAACATGGCAAAAGCCGTGTCATTCCTTCTTCGCCGACTCCGTCCACACCTTTGGGGACTCCTGGACCTGCTGGGGTTGGACCCTGGCAGTGACCATCTTGGACTGATGGGGTGGGGCAGGGACTGGACCTGAGCTCCAGATGCTGGGATCCTGACCATCTTCTGTGCCTTGATCTAGGGGCTGGGTACACAAGCATCACCAGTCAGTGACAATTCATCAGGGCACCATATATAATATATATAGAACATATATACTATGCTATATATTATATATCACTAAATTATCCTATATAATAAAAGCCTAATATGCTAAGTGTCCGGTCGTCCAGTCATCCGTTCAACCAACCAAAGCATAATATGCTAATGATATGCTAACGCCACTCAACTGCTAGCTATGATGTGCACTGATTACCAGGGGGCAGACACTCTGACCGGTAGGTTAGCTTGCTGCTGGGGTCTGGCTGATTGGGACTGAGTGAGACATGCACTGGAGCCCTCCTGTGGTCTGGCTGGCCAACCTCCCACTTCCCTCCCCAGCCCAGATGGGATCCAGTGCACCAGTGGGGTCCCTCAACCTGGCCTGTGCCCTCTTGCAATCCGGGACCCCTTGGGGGATGCCGGAGAGCCAGTTTTGGCCTGATCCCAAAGGCCGGGCCGGGGGACCCCACTGGCGCATGAATTCATGCACCAGGCCTCTAGTATGTGATATAATATTGTTACACTAATTTACATATTAACCTATGTATCATATTATACTCTATATCATTTCTTACATGTATATTATATTCCATTAAAAACTTAAAAATGTGTTCCAGGCCTTCGGAACATACTATCTAATGGAGACAAGACTGTTACAGAAATATTACTAAAGACTATGTAAGTATTAGAAATAGAATAGAATGCAAATAGTCAACTGCAATTATTTTGATGAGGACTATAGTGTATGTACTCACAGAGATCCTATTTACCTTACCTAAAGCATATATTGAATATATTGGCTCTTACACAAGAAATTCCATGAGGTATATAGAGCTTCAAGTGTAATTATATAAAGGGGCCCAGATAGATTAGATAATGATGGATGGATGGATGGACAGCCAGATGGGTAGATGAATTCACTTTTTATCAATCATCTCCCCTCCAACCCCCGAAAAGAAAGAAGTCTGTTTCCTGCAGGTCAAGGTTAAAAGCTACCCTCTAGGCCTCCAAGGTATGCTCCAGCCACCTTGCCAAATGCAGCCACGCTGCCCACTAGGCTGCCCCGCCTCCCCCTCCCCCATGGCTATTTCCACCACACCTTGCTGGCCTTTATCCTCCTGTCCAACCTTAAAGGCCCAACTTGAACTCTGACCCGTCCATGGAGAACAAGTCTCTTTGCCAACAAATTGCTTTGTACTGTGACAAATCCCCTTACTTCCCAGGGAATAAAATGAACTCTTAAAACAAACTTTTAGCAGAACACATGGCTGTGCCCAATGGGTCCATCCTGCTATGGGAAGGAGGTTTGTCTTGTGTACGTGTTGTCTGGGGCAGCGCCAGGCAGGGCAGCTTCCCCGGGTGCATGGGTGAGTCCGCCTCCCCCTCTGCCCAGGGAAAAACCTTGACCTGCAGCCAGGCCCAGAGGCTGAGGGGGAGGAGAACTGGGCTTTGGGATTGGGCAGAAAGGTCCAGAGTCCAAAGTGCCCCTGAGGGAGGAACAGGGCGCCATAGGGGAGAGGAGGCGGTGCTTAGATTTGATGGGGACTTATGAACTTCAGGAAAGAAAACTACGGCTGGCCCTGCCTCTGCTCTGCCTGCGAGTGCTTCCAGTCAGACTTTTCAGGTCAGAGAACTGTATTTAAAGGGCCAGAAGGTTGAGAACCACTGTTCCAGATGCAACAGGGGAAAGGGACAAGGATAAATGGTAGTAGTTGGTAATTTAACTGTTTTGACTTGTGTTCTTTTCCTTCCAGGGTCTACATGCTCCATCCCCTCACACCCACCTAAAAGCCTGGGAGGGAAGCCCTTTTTCCCCTTTTGTGATGCTGCCCTCTGCTGGACATTAGGAAATTCACAGGCAAAAACATCTGGTTTGTTTCTGCAGTTTTGTTTGGGTTTGATTTACGCAGTGATTCAGATCCAAGATTGTTTGGGAGGGGAAGAAAAGGATTTTCTGTAAACCTACATGTTTAATTAGAAAGAAATTAAATATCTTGTTTTCTCAATTATGAGAAACCAGAGGTGACTGTGAAATGCATGTGTTTCCCATGAATATGAAGTGACACGACCCTTTTGGGAAGTGAATTTGTAGGACATAAGAATAATTTTAAAAGGGCATGGCCTTTGACCCTGCACCTCTCCTGTAAATCCAGATGCCAGAAAGAAGTTTAACTAAAAGCACTCACTCTCAAAGCTGTTCATCAAATGATGCCCACAGATGCCCAGGAGCCGGCTCGTGGCTAAAGAGGCTTCGATGTCGCCACACCAGACAGGTGTGCAGGCTGGGTTTTTTTAAAGATCCTTCAGCAACTTGGAAAATGCATATGACACAATATTAATCATTTCTTTTTAAAATATACTTGTAAATATATTTTTATTGATTTCCGAGAGGAAGGGAGAGAGAGATAGTAACATCAATGATGAGAGAGAATCATTGATCGGCTGCCTCCTGCATGCCCCACACTGGGGATCGAGCCCACAACCTGGGCCTGTGCCCTGACCAGGAATAGAACCGTGACCTCCTGGTTTGTAAGTCGATGTTCAACCACTGGGCCACGCCGGCCTGGCTCACTAAGGAATTTTGGGGGGAATCCCTGCACCTTTTCAGATTATTGTAAAACTAGAGGCCCAATTTGTGCCCCAATGGGGGGTCCCTTGGCCTGGCCTGCAAGATTGGGCCGAAACCAGCTTTCCAATATCCCCCAAGGGGTCCCAGACTGCAAGAGGGTGTAGGCCAGGCTGAGGGACCCCCACAGGTGCATGATCAGGGTGAGGCCGTGGGAGGGTTCCAGGGCGTGTCAGGCCCGTCTCGCTCAGTCCCGATCAGCCAGACCCCAGCAGCAAGCCAACCGACCTGTTGGACCATCTGCCCCCTGGTGGTCAGTGCACATCATAGCGACTGGTCGACCCTCTGCCCCCTAGTGTCGTGCATGTGGTAGTGAGCAGCGGAGTGGCTTTAGCATATCATTAGCATATTACCCTTTGATTGGCTGAATGGACGACGGGACACTTGGCACATGAGGCTTTTATTACATAGGATGAGAGGTCAGGGGTCCCAACTTAAATACCTCCCGAGGCCAGGCACTATCAGTGAGTGAAGAAGGCCAGGCACAGGCCTCGGGGGGAGCCGTGGGGAGCTGAGAGCTGGTGCCTGTGCCGTGGGGGTATCCCCACTCAGGCCTGCGGGCTGTGCTCTCGGGGCCCTGAGGACAGCGAGCCTGTAAGACACCTGCGAGGGCGGAGCGGAGCGGCTGCTCTCATTTACACAAAGGTGCTGTGTGAGCTGTCGCAGTCCCGGTTCCGGGTGAGAAAGCAGCCCCGCTGCGGCTAGCTCTTTTTTTTTTCTTCTTCCGGAGAAACTAGAAACACGGCCTTTAATATGAAAGTCCCCGGATTTAAAATTGGCTGGAAGCTAGTTCCAAAGCCATGCTGTGACCCGATGTGGGCTGAAGAGAACCATTCTGGGGACCGGATTCGGACGATGAGTGAGTGGATGCACCTGAGGAGCCCTAAGTGACTGGCGCCTCAGAGACCCTCTTATTCTGCGTCCCCCGTGTGCCATCGTGAAGCCGTCACAGAGACACATGAATGGCCCCGGGCCCCTGCGATCGGGGTGTGACGGGGATGGTGCGGATATAAAAAGTCAAAGCGGAGGTGACGCGCTGCGGGAGGCACAGGCGGCCGAGGGCCCAAGGCTGCAGACTTGACAAAGGCGAGCGGAGTAGCGAGGTGAGGAATCCCCCGCTGGCCCCAGCCTCCCCCTGCTGCCCCCCGCACCCCCAGCCCCACCCTGGGGGCCCTCACTCCCCGCTGACGCAGCCTCCTCTGTCCGCGCACCCGCCCCGCCAGCCTCCACCGGCGCCTCCTCATGGCCGTTCCCCACGCTGAGACGCAGGTGCCCTTACCTTCCCGCCTCCCGGTCCCCGTCCGCTCCGGGCCTGAGGCCACGGTCCTCTTCCCGGCGCCCCTGCTCCGCGGACGGACGCGCCTCTCCAACTCCCCTGTTCCCAGGGGCTCCCCACCTACTCCGCGTGGCTCCTGACGGAGGGAAAGAAAATGGCGTCTCCCCGCCCGTGCGCCTCAGTGGTCGAGCGCCGACCTCTGAACCGGAAGGTCACAGTTCATTTCCGGTCGGGGCACATGCGTGGGTGGTGGGCTCCATTCCCAGTGTTTGGTGTGCAGGAGGCAGCCGGTCAGTGACTCTCTTATCATTGGTGTTTCCCTGTCTCCCTCCCTTCCTCTCTGAAATCAATAAAAAGATATATTTTAAGTGACACCTCATAAAAAAAAAAGTAAAAGTGCATCCTTTGAATGATGGTATGCATAATTCTCCCTGCCCATCTTCTGGTTAACGGCAATGCCTCCTTTTGAAAATGATAAATGTTTCCAGAGACAGCGCCCTAAGACTTCAATCTAAAGCAGATTTCCTTGTTACAACTTTCTTAAAACACCTTACTTCCACAGAGTGAAATGAACAAACATACACAGTAAGATAATCACTTGGGTGAATGCTGGCTCCCTGTCTGTCTGCTCACCAGTTGAAGGAGAGCCTGTCTTGGCTCACTGTTGTCTCCCAGTGGGGATACGCTGGTACACAGCAGGCACCCAGTGTAGATTTCCTGAACGATGGATTTGCCTCCACCCCATCAGGGAAACATCTCTTCCCCTTGGTGTCCTTGACCTGACCTTGCTGCCTGGAGTGTGACTTCTGGGTTCCTGACCTTAGCGGGTGTCTAGTTTCCATTGCTGAAAAGGAGGCTGGCTGGCTGGCATGCCTCCCTCCCCCACCTCTCTCTGAGCCACAGAAGAACCCTGTTCAAGCCAGTGATGGTCAGGACATCCAAGCTTGGCTGTGCCTGCAACATGCCTAGAGGGGGGTTGGAAGACTCACATTTCAGGTAACACAAGCAGACATCTTTTCTGATAGACCAGTGGTTCTCAACCTTCCTAATGCCACGACCCTTTCATACAGTTCCTCATGTGGTGGTGACCCCCAATTTCATTGTTACAAATTGAACGTAATTAAAGCATAGTGATTAATCACAAAAACAGTATGTAATTATATATGTGTTTTCCGATGGTCTTAGGCGACGCCTGTGAAAGGGATGTTCGAGCCCCAAAGGGGTCGTGACCCACAGGTTGAGAACCGCTGTGATAGACAGTCTACTTCCTCTTGGGTGTTGGGTGTGTGTTTGGGGGAGAGGGGGTAGTTTTCAGCCCAGAATTAAATTCTGTTCCCCACACGTATTTTACATTCTGCTTTTATTTCATATGCATAACACGATCATTATTATGCCAACTAAGAAGCCAGCCCCCCTGCAGATGTATTGAAGAGATCTGGTAGCCTTCGAGGCAAATTGCACTTTTTTTGATGTTGCAAAGAATTCCCTAAGGATCAGCGGAAGCAGCTGATTCTGTAAAGTAGCTGAACAACAGAAAGAAGCCAAGGATAGCGGGAGACATTGAAGCAGGAGGAGGAAAATCAAATTCACACAGAGATACCCCCTCCGTGAGAAAAAGAGGAAAAGAAAGGCAGAAGCAGAGAAAGGAAGATGAAGGAGAAAAGAGGACCCAGTTGGGCCCCCCCAGAAGTGGCCATGATCAAAGGGAGGGTTTCCATCCAAAACTCCACCTTCTGCGCTCTCAATCCCTGCCCCACACTCAGGTTCAAATCCAGCTGCAGGTACTGCTCCTTCTGATCGTAAGCTGGCCACCGAGGCAGGCCAGCTCCATTAGGGTTCCTGGGAGTGAGAGCAGAAACGGGGGGTTGGAGGGTGTTGGGGGATGGGGGTGAGCTTTTCATCCTCAAGTGCCCGGCTGTGGGGAGGCCCCTGAGGTGTACTTACCCTGTCCGAGCAAAGTTGGCCCAGTATCTCATCATCTTCCTGCTCAGCAACTTCTCCTCCTCGGTGGCTCCTTCTGAGGGAGAGAATCACAAAATCCGGCTCCCAGGAAGGTGCACCGGAAGCCGAGGTGCCTTGAATGTGATGAATGCCTTTCCCATCCCTCCTCCCGTTTCACTCATTTTGCATTTGCAGGTACTGAGGCTCCGGGCACCTGCAACTTGCGGGAGAAAGCATCGCTTCCAAGTAGTGGAGGCCAAACACACATCTTCCCTGGGCACCAATGCTCTTCCGACCACCCTCCTGAGGCTACCAGTGCCTGGGGGACAGGGACCCTCGCTCTCTCCTCTCTCTAATGATTGCATTTTTTTATTTGAAGGAGTAATGCTCAAATATGTTCAAAGCACAAAACCTGAAGTGCAGAAAGAGTATCTAATAAAAATTAGTTTCCCTCCATCTCTTCTCTCCACTGTTACAGGCCTGTGGCAGCGACTGCTACCAGGTTCTTGGGCGCCCTCTGAAGGCCGACGAGGCACGTACAAGGGTTAGGCGGACACATTTTTATACTGGCAGTAGCATAATGGACACGGATTCTGCATCTCCCTTTTTGCTAAAATTCTATCCAGGAGATAGTTCCACAATGTCGCCTATACGACTTCCATTTATTATCATTTATTGTTCTATAAGTACAGGGTGTCCCCCCCAAAATGTATACACACTGTAACCGCTGGTAGCTCAGTTTTGAAAACGAAATGTATTTTCATAAACACTGCCTCTATAAACATTCAAAGCGTGTGTATACATTTTCGGAACACCCTACATGTATGTTTATATGCAGTTAGATAAATATATAATTCCTGCAGCCAATACTCTATTAATGTATCTTTACATTATTTCTGGACTTTTGCTAATAAAAGCAATGTGTTCGTGAGCAGGTTTATTTTTGCACACATGGAAGTATAATTGCACACGCACACACACACACACACAACCCTAGAAGTTGAATTGCCAGGCTAAAGACCATATGCATTTCAGATTTTCATCAACTTTTCCGTTAACACATGAGGTTGCCTGTTTCCCCACACCTGCCCCAATAATGATGGAAAATGTCTTGTTCTCCCCAATGAAAAATGACTCCTCAGTCAAGACAAGTCCTCAGTCCCCTTGTGGTCAGTGAGGCTGAGTGGGTTTTCACATTTAAAAGCCAGTCACATTTCCTTCCCCACAGACTGTCTGTCTCTACCTGTTACCCAGTTTCTGTTCTCATTGATTTAGGGAGCTCTTTAGAAAACTCGGAATTTAACCCTTTGACACATACACCATCCTGTTTTTTTCCCATTAGGAGAGTCTGTGTACCCATCAATAGTCCAGGCTCTGTCATGGTTGCTGAGTAATAACAAAAGTGTGCTTGTGAGAATTACTTCATTTCATCCCCATGGCGACCTAGGAGGTGGTTGCTATGATCGGTGTTATAAGACGAGAATGAACAAATGAAGGGGTGAATAAGCCGCCGCGCACACACACTCTATAGGAGCACCTCTGTCCTCATGGCCAGGAGGCCGGCGGGAACTGGCCCAGAGCCTGCCTTGCGCAACTGTCTAAAACGAAGTATTTTAGGGATAGTTTCTGTGAGCAGTTCCTGTAACCTTTTCTATTGATAACCTCATCTGATTGGCACCAAACGGGTCATAAATTCAGGAATACGCGAGTGAACCTCAGCAGTTACAGTCCACAAGCGTTTAAATGAGAGCACCAGGATCCAGGCCACTTTGGGCTGTGATGATGGAAAAGGTGGTTCTTGCCTTTTAAAGCCCTGGGATGTAGCCCCGTGGGGGTTTCAGAAAAGGGCAGGGCGGGCGAGACCAGCAGTCAGAGAGATAGAGAAAGCCGTTCTGATTTTTTCTAATTAGACTGCATGAGTGCCCCCAAGCGCCCGTCCCTTAGGCTTTAGTACAATGAGAAGCACTCATCCAGCCGGCGGTGGCAGCTCTTTCTCATCATCGTGGTTTCTAAAAGCGCCCGGGAAGGGTAGTTCCCAGGGGAAGGTCACGTTTGTAAGCCAGAGAGTAAATAAATAAGTTAAAACTAGTCCTCCAGTGCTTGCATCGTGTTGGGGTGGGGAGTCCTGTCTTCTCCCACCTCACCCCCCCACCCCCATGTTCCTGCAAGACCAGGAGAGCTCCCCCCCGCCCCCCAAACCAGGCGAGCTCCTTACCGAACATGACGACATCCCCCTTCAGGAAGGCACCTCCGAAAACAAAGCGGATTTCATCCGTGTGGTCGGCCTTGACGAAAGCCGGCTTGCTGTCCTTGAAGCAGTGAGGCCGGTGCTGAAACTCGTAGAAGTACACAGGTGCACCCGCGTCTGCAGCGATGGAGAGAGAGCCCGTGGCAGCGCCCCTGCAGGGGGAGCGGGGCTGGCGCTGCATCCCCACCCCGCTCGTCCCGGATTCCCAAACCTATGGGTGGGGGCCGCCCCCATACAAGAGGCGACGTGAACAAGCTACCTTCCCGCTTCCTTCCTGGAGACTAGCGGTTCCTGCTCCAGAGGCCCTCGCAGCCCTGGTGACAGAGAGCTCGATGCCCGTCCAGGGCAGGCTGCCCGGGCAAGGGTTCTAGTTTTCACAAAAGCCCTTCACACGGACCCAAGGTCTACCTCCCCGTGACCTCCTCTCATTGACCTGGGCCCATGGCCTATGACAGACAGAACGAAGCTATTCCTGCTTCCGAGATGCCCCCTGCCCCCCCACATTCCCTCACCTCTCTTCTACGAAAGGTCTTTGCGCTCCAACTTCCTCCTCTTTCTCTGAATCATCTTTCTGTTTTCCTCTACTGGATAAGGGCGATCATGCTTACAAAGTCTCCCACTAAAGCACCAACATCACTAATCACTAGGGAAATTGCCTGTGTTTTGTAGAGCATTTCCAGCTATTATGAAAAGTGGGGTTGAAGTCTCCAACTATGGATGCACAACTATTTCTCCCTTCAACTCTGTCAGCTATTGCTTTATATATTTGGGGGCTCTGTGGCAAGATGCCTATGGATTGATAATTGTTATAGCTTCTGGATGAACTTACTCTTCTATCTTTCTATGATGTGCTTCCCTTTTAGTCTGTAACAATTCTCTGTACCAATGTCATCCTAAAGCCTCTTTTGTCTGACATTAAGATAGCCATGCCCGCTCTCTTTTGGTTACTGCTTGCATAGAATACCTTTTTTCATCCTTTCACTTGCAACCGATTTGCATCTTTAGTTTTAAAGTGAGTCTCTTATAGGAAAGGAAAGGAGAACAGAAGGAAGAGAGGAAGGAAGGGGGGAAGGAGGGAAGGAAGGAAGTAGGAAGGAAGGGAGAGGGAGAGAAGAGTGGGTGTGTGTCCTCACAAGTAATCTTCTCTTTCTGAATGCTCCAGCCCTCCTTATGCTAAGACATTTGAGAAGACACTTCCGAACAGAAAGTAACCTGGAAGTTGGGCCCCGGAAAATTATGGGGAGGTGGGAGTGTTCTCCACCGCCCTGAAGAAGCAGGAGGAACACAAACAATAAGAACTGATCAGCTTTCCTGAACTCTGAAAGGCAGGGGAAGTACACAAGTTGGCCCTCAGGGCTATACCCCCAACACCCCTGAGAGGTCCCTCTCAGTGAGGGCACAGAGGGCTGAGCAGGGGGCCGGTCCCCAGGCAGCAGGATGCCTGCCGCCACCGGCCTTGCTGTGCTGTGGCCCCGCCGGGGGGTGGCTCGGGGACTCACCTCTGTGACATCGAGCCGTGATCAGCCCAGGGACCACAAAGAACACATCTCCAAGCAAGTCCAGGAAATTATTTCGTATTTCAAAAATGGACTGCTCGCCGTGGAAATACTCATCCGCCACGAAGTGTAAATGCTGGCTGGGGATGTGCTGCAAAAGATCAGTCACAGGAGGTCCAGGTCAGCGACAACAGCCCACACGTGGAGCACCCGCCTGTGCAGGCATGTTCTGAGCGCTCTACACGCACCGCCCCATGGAATCCACACAGCGAGCCTGTGGTGCAAATGGGCAAAATCAGTCCCATTTCACAGATGGGGGGACTGAGGCTTGGAGAGGTAACGTGGTTGGCCCCAAACTGGTGGAACCAGGATTCTTTCACAAGACCATTCTCATCTAAATCCCAGGCTCTCAATCATAGTACACACACCTCTCTGAAATGTTTCAGAAACAGCCACCCCTGGGCAGAGCTGGCTACGCCACTTGCGGGATCCAGTGCCAAGTGAAAATGCTCAATGCCAAGTGAAAAATGGTTCCACAATGACAAGAATTTCAAGATGGTGACAACAGGACATCCAACCACGTGTAGGACTCTTCTCAGCAAAAGGCCCTTTGAACTACACCGATCCCCTGCCCGTGAAGCCAGCCCCACCCCTGGTACCAGCGCTGCCTCCGGGCCCTCGCTCACACTTTAGTCCCAACTGTCATCACCAGGCAGCCAAGACTCATCCAACGTCCTGTCTGAGCCTTAGCACCTGCAGCATCCCTGCCTCCAGCCTGGACCACGCTGCAGACACCGGACCCTTTGTCAAATGGACATTGAACCATGTCGCTCTTCTGTTCCCAGCCCCTGGGATGGAACCTTATATGCCTTCCGCTGACCTCTTCACACGGCTCTGCCCGCTCCCTGGTTCTCTCGGTTCCGCCCGCTCCTCTCAGCCCTGCTCCTCCATTCGCCAGACAAACCTAACTCCAACTCCAAAGCCCTCCCCTGAGCGAGCCAACTGCTCCCCGCAACGGACACCATGGACACCACGGAGTCCTGGGCATCCCTCTGCCCTGACTGGTGCAGCGACGCACGGAAGTGTCCTGTCAGGTTTGTCCGTCCCAACAGCCCACAGCTTCCTCAAGCGCAGAGACACGCCTGCGCATCATGGCAGCCCAGTGTTAGGGAAGGTGGGGGACGTGGGCTCTCACTTAACACCTGATCAACGAATAAGCGGGTGAAACGAACCTGGCAGAGAGCACACACTGAATAGATGCTTAAGGAAAGGAGTCCGCCTCTACATCCTGCTGCCCCGGCGCGTCTGTGTGCAGGGAGGGAATGAGCGAATGGTTGACTAATGGCCCTCAGGATTGCTAGAACCCAGTCCACAGCCTGGCGGGCATGCAGCCAATAGGGGTCCCTGGTCCCAGGTGGGTTTTGGAATCCGGAACGTCCTTACCAGGATTGTGTGCAGCAGCTGCAGGGCGAGGGACTTGTTGGAGCCTCTGAGGATCTCAGGAAACTCCTTCTGCGGAGAGAAGCGGGGCGCCTGTGAGCACCTCAGGTCCTCGGAAGGGAAGCTGGTCTCTGTGGGGGTGCAGGCGCCCGCCTTCCAGGGGGGAGGCTGGGAAAAGCCATGACCCTTCCAGCCCCCGGGGGCCATGTGTAGAAGTAGCTCCCCGTGCATCGGTTAAGCGACAGTTTCTCCTCTCATTTGATAAAAGACAGCCATTCCGTTACACCTGCAGTCTTGTGGGACCCCGGTGGCTGCCCTGTGGCAAGGCCACGTTATGGGCTGTGTGTGTGTCTCCCACAGATTCCTATGTGGAAGCCCTAACCCCAGGACCTCATAATGTGTCTATGTGAGAAGACAGGGTTTTGAAAGAGGTGATGAAATTAAAATGAGGATGTTCTCTGGGCCCTAATCCAATTTGACTGATATCCTCAGAGAAGAGGGAATTGGTGCCTGGCTGGTGTGGCTCAGTGGCTGAGCACTGACCTATGAACCAGGAGGTCCTGGAGGCGTGCGGAAACCTGAATCCATCTGATTCGTTCACTGTTGCCTGCTCGGGTTTTATCAGAGCTCAGAGCGCACGGTACGTGCTCAGTTCATCCTCGTGGGATGAAGGAAAGGAGTCTATTTTGCAGCTTGCACTGGTCCACCAGCTTAGGGAGCATTCTTGGACATCCAAATGCCAGGACAGGAAGGTGTCATGGATTTCAACACCTTCGAAGTAGGAACTATGCTTCTTTGAAACGAGCATTTGTGGTGCTTTGAGCAGAGCTCAAATGGATCCCATTGTCTCTTAGAGTGTTTTACACAGGGATGTTCCTTTCACTGTAAACCTAACGAGGAACAGGGCGGACGCCTGCCCTGGCTGACCCCAATCCCCAGTTGCCTTCCTTCAGAGAGAAGAAGGACGGCCGCTCTGTGCTCGGCAGATGGGTTCCGCCCCTCACAACGCGTGTGCTGTCCGTGGGAGTGACGGGCTGTGGAGCCAACCCCGGCCCCTCTGTGGAGGGAGCGGCAGGAGGCAGAGTCGGGATTCTTACCATGGGCAGCAGGAAGCCACACTCGTGGTTATTGACCCCGATGATCGAAGGAACGGAGCGGAATGTTTTTTTGATCAGCAGTTCTAGAGGCTCGTCGGGAAAGAAAAAACCATCAACCATTCGCGTGAAAGACTTGGCGACCTGAAATGAGAAAGGGCGGAAGCTGTCTCTGTCTGTAAGATCTGCGGGCCCCAAACCAACCCACCCTGAGCCCACCACTCTAGCAAAATGTGGTAGGAAAGGGAAATGAAGCCGGTCTTGGTCCATCCCCATACATCCGGCTGCCTGGGCAAGGGGGTCAGCGTCTCTGTGCCTTAGTTTCCTCATCTGCAGATAAGGGCTAAAAATAGCATCCACGTAAGAGAAACGGTAGCCTAGCCCAGTGGTTCTCAAAGCCTGGCTCCCAGCAGCATCAGTGTTACCTGCGAACTTGTTAGAAATGCAAATTCCCTACTGAATGCAAGCTCTGGGAGTACAGTCCAGCCAACTTTTAAAAAATAAACCCTGCAGCTCAGCTGGCGTGGCTCAGGGGTTGAGCGTCAACCTAGGAACCAGGAGGTCACAGTTCGATTCCCAGGCAGGACACGTGCCCAGGTTGGGGGCTTGATCCCCACTAGAGGGAGTGCAGGAGGCAGCCGATCAATGATCCTCTCTCATCATTGATGTTTCTCTCTCTCCCTTCCTCTCGGAAATCAATAAACGTATATATTTTTAAAATGACCTACGGTCCACGTTTTTACAGCCATTACCACGAATCCCCAGCCCCCATATCTTTCCAAGTCCCATGTCAAAATAAATAAGAGCAGTCAGGTTCGTCCACCATTTCATTCAAAGGGCAGCCCTGCCCCAGGCCCTTCACCTGGCCGATGCCCAGCAGCTCCTGGGAGGACTTTGCCCTCAGGCACCGCAGCAGGGCCTCGGAGTTGTCCGCTCTGCAGCCGCAGATATTTGCGATCATCTGCAACTGGTGGCAGAGAAGGACCGGGTTAGAGCACAGTACGGACAGCCTCTGGGAAAATGAAACGTGGAAACAGTCCTCAGCCCAGTCCCAGGCCCGTCCGTCCTATACGACGTCCAGCCTGCTGGCCCTCCCCATTCTCATGGAATGGACACAGTGAGGGCAGGCTGGCCCCGGGTCATCCTGACGCTCTCGCCTGGCCCTTCTTGTCATCTTTAGCAAGTGCAGGAGCTGGGAGTGAGGACCTGTCAGTCTGTGGCCATGGAATAGTCAGGATTCCTGGTGTCATGGTGGGATCTGTGATGTCACAGACCTGTGATGTTGGCTCCACTGGCACCAGGCCCCACAGAGCCCAGAGCCCCACTCTGGGGTGCCACATGGAGTCAGGAGCCCCCCAAGGGAGAGGAGCAGCTCTGCAAGGTCTGTTGAGGCCTGTGTCCAGCTCAGAGTCTCAGCTGGTCAGCTCTGCTCCAGCCGCACCCTCACCCTCACCCCCAGCCTGGAATGCCCTGGGGTCCTTTTTTCCTGTCTCACTCTTTAAGACCCAAGTCCTACCTTCTCTCAGATGTCCTTTCAGACACGGCAGTCCCTACGATTCCCCTCCTCCTCCGATCTCCCATCACCCCAAGGGCCCCCACCTACCTAGCCCTTTGCTAAGCACCTTCTTGCCCTATCACTGAACTTTCCACGCGTGTAGAATGCGCCCCCTGAAAGTAGTGCCCTTAGTCTTCTGGGATCCCAGATGCTCTGAGAATCCAATGAAAGCCCAAGACCCTCCCCCTGGGAAAATGCACAAACATATATCATAAGCGTTTGAGGACCACCTCCAAACACACCCATGGGCTGCAGGCTTGAAATCCTTACCATAAAAAATGATTACAGTCTATGCCTTCTCCACTTATAAACCCACAGGTCCCAACACAGAGTGGGGAAGCAATGGCACTCACTATCTGTGTGGTGGATGAATGCATACACACCACACCGCACACACCGACACCAGCCTGATAGAGCACGCCACCAAACTCAACTTTCCGTCTGCAGTGACCGTGTTTTTGCAATATTATGACTCTGTTTTTGCTCTCGGTGTATGTTGTTACCTTCTACAAGGTGTTTAAGGAAATGCACCACTAACACGAATGATACCCAGGAGATGGCTCCGTAGCCCATTGTTTCATTAATATTCAGTCAATGAATCAGCTCATTCGTGAACTCATTCCTCGAGTAAGCGTGTAGAGTCGCCTAACATACACCAGACATTATGCTGGGACATGGAAGAGACAGGGGCCTTGGTCTCCAGGTGCTTACTGTCCGGCAGAATGCAAAGACGAGATGACAGATGACGAACATCTGGGACATACGCCTCCCCTCTCCCTCCCAATCTCCTGCCAGACAATATTAACAAGTCACCGTTATTTCCTACTGAGCTGGCAACAGCATCAGAATCTCACCAGGGCACTCTAGGTGGAAGAGAGTAGGTACAGGGGACTAAGATATATATCACAGCAAAGATTGGTGCATACAATGTGAGAACTGTCACACACACACACACACACACACACACACACACACGCACACGCACACACATGCACACCAGCAGCATTGCACTGTGCAGCTGGACCCATTTCCTACGGAACCAGGCCTTCCACGGAGCAACACGTTTCACCTCAAGCCGGCGTCAGATTCTCCGGTCACGGTCAGTCAGGCCAAGCACATGGTCTGCCGACACCTGACCAAGGAGAGGAAGCCGGAGAGGTGCGCACATCTACCTACATCCTCATTCCGCTTTTCCTCCGGGGCCTTCAGGTAGGGGAGGATGGCCACCCCGCTCTCCATGATGGCTTTGTGGAACAAGTCCTGGGCCAGCGGGGACAGGATCTGAGAGAGAGAACACAGGAGACCCCGCAAAAGTTATCCAGGGGCTTCCCGCCCATCACACACACCACCCACCCCTCCTGTAAGGAAAACTTCCCAGGAAGCCTGCTCTAGAGAGCTAACCTTAGAGAAGGAAAAGCCCTGGTTTGGGGATTCGAGGACTAGTTGCGAAGGTTTGGGCAAGTTAAATAACCTCTCTGAGCCCCATGTTCCTCATGAACTTTGAGGGTGAGCATTCTGGTGTGTGGGTGCTAGCCCCTTGACTTCCCGATGGGGCAACCTCAGGCAAGTTGCTGAATATTTCTAAGCATCCATTTACTCTCTTATAAAACCGCAGTAAAACCTGAGCCCACTGGCCCCACCTGGTTTGGCTCAGCGGATAGAGCGGCGGCCTGCGGACTGAAGGGTCCCGGGTTCGATTCCGGTCAAGGGCACATGCTGGGGTTGCGGGCTTGATCCCCAGTAGGGAGCTTGCAGGAGGCAGCCGATCAATGATTCTCTCTCATCATTGATGTTTCTATCTCTCCCTCTTCCTTCCTCTCTAAAATCAATTAAAAAATATGTTAAATAAAAAAAACTGCCCAGCCAGGTGTGGCTCAGCGGTTGAGCATTGACCCAGGAACCAAGAGGTCATCGGTTCAATTCCCAGTAAGGGCATATACCCGGGATGCCGGCTCGATCCCCAGTGTGGGGTGTGCAGGAGGCAGCCAATCAATGATTCTCTCTCATCATTGATGTTTCTATCTCTCTCTCCCTCTCCCTTCCTCTCTGAAATCAATAAAAAAATAAAAAATAAAAATAAATAAAAAAACTGAGCCCACGTCACAAACTTGTCTTGAGGAGCAGGAGAAGTGATGAATACAGAAGGCTTCGCACAGCGCTTGGTTAAGTAATAAGCACTCATGAATAGTGGCTCCTACCACATATGTAAATTAGTATAATCCACCATATAAGGTTATACGGAAGGTAAAGAATACCTTGTATATTGTCAAATGTTATACAGCAGAAGTTTAACCCACTTCCATGTGACTGACTTCTGTGGTTAACATGTTACCTGATGCCCGGGAAGTACTGACCACTCAGAATGCAGAGCCCGGAGCCGTATCCCGGCCCCTCTACACATCTCTCTTCCCATCAATTTCTTGCCACGAGCCAGGCGTCTCTGCTTCCAAATCTGCTTTGTCAGTTTCACTTGCCATTGTCATTACATAACCAGTGAACTATCATGGGAACCAATGGATGTGTGTGTGTAAAAAGAAAACAAAATGATGCTTTTTTTTGGGGGGGGGGTGTAACTTGATAGAGGTAGGTAGCTAAATAACATGGCTATAAAATTAGGGGAGCACAAGATAAGAGTAAACCATGTGAGGGGATAGAAAGCTCCATAAGAGGGCTGCATCCACAGATTTCTTCGCAGCATATTTAAGTGGGTGCTCACTGAAAGGACACTGAGCCCCCAATGTAAGGGCAATGGGTCCTGCGGGGGCTTATGCAGGAGAGCCTTGCTGGACCACCAGTCGGCAGACTGACTCTAGAAAGTAAGACCCTGCATCAAACTACTGGCGAAGGAGGGTACCTTTTATGTTTTGTTTTGTTTGTTTGTTTATAAAATATATTTTATTGATTTTTTACAGAGAGAAAGGGAGAGGGATAGAGAGTTAGAAACATCAATGAGAGAGAAACATCGATCAGCTGCCTCCTGCACACCTCCCACTGGGGATGTGCCCGCAACCAAGGTACATGCCCTTGACTGAAATCGAACCTGGGACCTTTCAGTCTGCAGGCCGACGCTCTATCCACTGAGCCAAACCGGTTAGGGCCCTTTTATGTTTTAAGTGAAAATAAAATGTTTACATGCATCCTTTGCTATTTGATGCTTTTAGCTGAGCTTCTCTATTCAATGATGACCAGTCCTGATAACTGGATGCCAGGCCTTCAACTGTACACATACAAATGAGTTTTCTTCAAACTGTCACTCACTATGTGATCTTGGATGATTCATGTAAACTCTCCAACGACAGTTCTCGTCCTTAAAACGAGACTGAGCCCCTGACTCACGGTGTGAGGCTCCAGGGACACCGTGTGTCTGAAAGCGTTTGTTCAACATGAAGCACCAATCAGATGTACGTGGTTCATCATCCTCTTTTTTGTAACCTCCCCCACCGAAGAGAACTCACAAGGCTGGACACACTTATGGCTCCCGCAGACTCGCCGAAGATGGTCACGGAGTGTGGGTCCCCACCAAAGAACTCGATGTTCTCCTGGACCCAGGTCAGGGCGGCCAGCTGGTCCATGAAGGCCCAGTTCCCCGGCGCGTGCTTGTCCCCTGTGCTGGGAGCAAGAGGTGGAATGAGCATCCTTCGTGGGCCACTGTCTACCTCCCGAAGCCCAGGGGGATGGCGGCCGAGGCTGTGGACAGGTGTCAGGGCATCACCACTCCCTCCGGGGAAGGGCTGACAATCAGACCTGGGGCAGTGGGGAGCACCAGGCTTGGCTCTCTCCCTCTGCTGGGGTTTTGGTTTGAGAATCTGAGGAGAGTTACACACCCCAGAAAAATGCACAGACAATGCAGATGCAATTTCAGGGTATGCACAGGCTCCCCTGAATCCATGGATTCCAGAAGAGTCCTGCTCCTGAGAGTTGGTCTGCACCAGGGAGTGAGACCTGCCTGGGCACAGAGGTTCCAGTGAATGACTAAGTGAATAATAACAACAATGACAATAACGGCAGCACTGTGCATGACACTGTCCTAAGGGCTTTATGGCTGATGCTCCCGTAATCCTCCAAACCAGTGAGGTAGGTGGTGCTGGTCTTTGTCTGTCCCTCTGGGTTTTATCCCCACCTTCTCTACCCTCCTCCTAAAAGGCTGACCTCTATGTGTGCGGTCAGTGGGAGGCAAGGAGCAGGGGCTGAGGGTGGGATATCAAGAGACCAGTATGTTTATGTTTAATACGCCACTCGAGGCCCCCTCTGCTGCGAAGTGGTTTGGGCAGTGGCTGCATTTTTCTGAATTCACTCACACGAATTCCCTTCAATGAAACCTGCAAACAAGCCCTAAGGATACTGCTGGATACATCAGCTCCTTCTCACAGACAGGGAATCAGGACACAGAGAGAGCAAATCCCTTACCCAGGACCTAAAATGCTGCAGATTTGGGATTCAAACACAATGAGTCTGACCCCAGAGTCCATGGTCCTGGCCATGGCCCCGTGCTGCGTGCAGCTCATGCAGAGAGCATGCTTCCCAGGATGGGTGGACAGTTAATGGGATGGGAAGATAATGCAATGGAGTGACTATTCTCAGGCGAGCATTTGAGGAGCCTTGAGACGGGGCCCTACGTCAGGGACGACTGATGGCTCACACACTCTGTGTCCTTGACTTCCAGGGCTACGTTGCCCCGTCTCCCTTGTATTGGGCATGGCCATGTGACTGAGTTCTGCCAATGGTGTGTAAACAGCAGTGATGATCGCCACCTCCAGGCTGACCCAGAAAGCCGGCCTTCACATCCTCCTCTGATCTCTTTCTCCACCTGCTGGCCTGCTGCAGAGCCACAGGTGGAAGGAGCCTGGGTCCCTGATTGACCATGTGGAAGGATGTCTGTCAGTTGGGAACCCTCAATTAGATTTTACTGAAGTGAGAAAAAATGTTTATTTCTCTAAGCCACTAATACGTGTGTGTGTGTGTGGGGGGGGGGGGTTATCTGTCATAGTTGCTAAAATTACCTAATAATCTGGTCCAAATTTGTTCAATGTCCTTGAAGGCTCCTCCTTAGGATGCTGGGCACTGAATCCCCTATGGCTGCTGCACAGCTGCCCCCTGGGGACCAGGGGTGTCAGTCATTTGGGGGTACTCACTTGAAGAAGCCAAACATTCCTAGCCGGTACTGGGTAGTCACAACCAGCACATCCTCATAGGCAGCAAGGGCAGACCCATCGAAGATGGAGGCTGAACCAGTCTGGAAGGCACCTCCCGGAAGCCACACCATGACCTAAGGAGGGGAGAGGAACTTTCCGGTCAGCCTGTCGAGCATTCCGACACCCTCCCAGTGAATCCTGGGTCCTTCTTTCTTTATGAAAATGCAAATGTCTCATTGTCCTTTCTAAAGAGCATGGAAGGTTTTGTATTTAGAAGAAGGCTCAGGGTTAAGCAGGTGGGCTCCAGCATCCGAGTGCCTGAGTTTAAGTCTGAGCTCTGCCACTGACCAGCTGTGTGGCCTTAGGCAGATTACTTAGCCTCTCTGAGCCTCATTCTCCTCAGCTGTAGGATGTGAAGCATCAAAGTATTTCAGTTATGAGGCTATTATGAGGATTAAACAAGATTCTGCATCTGAGGTTCCTAGGACAATGTTGGCACATTCCAAGTGCTTGGAAAGTATTAACTAAATATTGAACTTGTGACCCACAGGAAGATGGAAATCACTGTAAGCCATGTATGGAAGCAAAAGCAGCTTAAGCTTTTTAATCTAAGGCTTTTGTCTACCTGCAAAGAGAAGAGAGAAAAAAGGGGAAGAGAAGTGTGGAGACTTTACTAGGTTGATTAGAAAAACTGGGACTGGGGAACATAAATCATCATTCAAATGCTATTATCACTATTTATACTTAATAATAAATGCCTTCCATTCTCCATTTTTTTAAAAAAATATTTTTATTGATTTTTTACAGAGAAGAAGGGAGAGGGATAGAGAGAAACATCAGCTGCCTCCTGCACACCCCCTGCGCAACCAAGGCACATGCCCCCGACCAGAACCGAACCCGGGACCCTTCAGTCCGCAGGCCGATGCTCTATCCAATGAGCCAAACCGGTTAGGGCTCCATTCTCCATTTTAAAGGTCCTATTAGGGACTGCCACCCTTGGGGCAGGAAGCGAGAAGGAAGCCACTGAGGAAAAAGGAGAACTGGACAAAGCATTAGCTTGGACACAAGAATCTGCCACTGGCTGAGGTAGAGCATGGAGCAAGGCGCTGACGCTCTCTCCCCCTGTGCCTCATCTTCGTCATCTGTAGAATGGGTTCAATAATCCCGACCCTTTGGGTTACTGTGGGGGGCTCGGTGAGCTAATGGACTGTGCCTAGCACACGTCAGCAATCAATAGATGTTGCTGGTATAGTGCAACACAGCAAGTCCTCATTGCACGGACATCAGGGAGAAAAGATGATGGGAGGGTGTGGTAAAAGTTAGACTGTACCTTTTGTACTCACTTACACAGGGATCCTTCACATTCTTACGTGGCATGCTCCGCGCTATTACCTGACTGACTTCATTGCAAACAGAAAAATTGGTGAAGGAAATTATTTTCTTTAACGGAAGGATTTTTCAAGCAAACACAAAAATAATCAGAGTCCTTTTAAGCAGGGCCTTCTCTGACTGTTTACAGGCCGTTAAATACTCAACAGAGGGGGAAACACAACACAACATAAGAATCAAAGGTCAAGCCACTGCCAACAAAGAAGCAAAAAGGAGATAAAGTGAATACGTCGTTCAAATGACTTTTGAAGGAAGTTACTGACCTGCCAATGATTACATTCCCATTTTACCCAATAGGAGGCTGGGGCTGATTCCAGACCCCCAGCCACTCTGCCAGGGTCCCAGCCCCAGCACCTGCCCCCAGCACGGCAGACAGCCTCACCGGGAACTTGGAGCCGGTGTCGGCACGGGCTGGGGCATAGATGTTCAGGTACAGGCAGTCTTCCGACACTCCGAATTCGGGGTAGTGCACCCGGAGAATGTGTTGATTTGAGAACAGCCACTCTGAGTTCTGGAAGCACCTTGGAAAGAGGAGGAGAAACCCCTGGAGTCGCTGTCAGCAAACTTGCCTGGGAGGGGCCAGTTCTTGTCTCCTGGGCCTGAGCAGAAGATGCCTATGGGGGCTTTTGGTACCCCGTTCATCATGCCCCCTCCACCCAGTGCACAAATGAACAAACCATGATTCTCTTTGATCTGGTTCTCAGGAGGGAAAGCACATTGGGTATAATAATTGTACCATTAACCCCCAGCACCCACCATCATAATCCAGGCACACGCATAAAGACCCCGGCTGGCTAAACAATTCCCCAAACTGTAGAGGTTAGGACACTGGGTTGCAAATCAAGAGCTTGGCTCTGGCAGCCCCCTCTTCTGACCCCAGAGGAACAAAAGGACTTTTCCAGGCCTCTCCACCAGGAACCAACTGAGACAGGTTGGCAGAGAGAATCCTGCACCCAGGCCTTTGCTCAAGCTGGTCCCTCTGGCTAGACTGCTGTCTTCCTCTCTTTGCTCATGTTCTTCCCTTTCTTTCAGATTCAGTCTAAATGCTACCTCCTCCAGGAAGCCTTCTGAGATTTCTCCAGATAGACCATAGGTATCTTTGGAAACACCTACATATTTTGCGTTTTTTTTACTAGAACTTCTCCTATAGACTTGTATATGAGTGTAATCATCGTCTCAGCTCAACCGTGAGCAGCTAGAAGCCTAGGGCTCTGTATTAGTCACCTAAGTACCTCAGAGCCCCCATCACCAAGCCTGACACACAGTAAGATCGAATGAGATTGTGTATGTGAATATTTCTACAAAGTGCTCACTTTAATTTCGTGGTAGAATAGTATACAGATTTGCTGCCAATCTACCCCGACAAGTTTTTATGCCCCCTTTCCCCCTTGTAAGTTGTTTATCAGAAATCGAGGCTACAGGCTCCCAAGAAAGCCATCCCTGACCTCCCCTCAGAGCTAGGATAAGTGGTTCTCTGTGCTTCCTCAGCACCTTCTCCGATCCCCTACGGTGGCCCCTGTCACTCTGTATTTTAATTGTCATTGTCGTTTGTGTCCCCACCACCACTACCAGTCTGCAGGTTCCTGAGGGCAGCTATGTCTAACCCATGGTGGTGTCGTCCAGGGCCTAAGGGAATCTAACTATTGATATGAGCTGAATGAATGAATGAATGAATGAATGAATGAATGAACAAACGAACAGATGAGTGTCGGCTTAGTGTCCTCAGTCCCTGAGCCACATGGGGTCTCCTGGCACCAGGGTACTCCTTTGGCCTGTGAAAGCAATGCCAGGAATGTGACCAACCTGAGGACTTGACAAAATTTGACAGTCAGAAGATTCTTGGGGATTTCCAAGTCTCAGCTCCCACCTCACGCGTGAGGCCCCTCCACCATTCCCCAGGGAACTAACTGGTTGCCTACCTAAGCTTGAAAACTTGCAGTGACTGGGAGCTCCTTACCTCCCAGTTCCTCTGTGCCACAGGGACACACTCATGCCAGCATTCCACAGGAAGCTATGGATTTTCCCCTGCGGGCCAGGCTCTGCCTGGGCACGGTGTTGACTGCTAGCACTAACATCCCTTTAGCAGTGGTTCTCAGCCTTCTGGCCCTTTAAATACAGTTCCTCATGTTGTGACCCAACCATAAAATTATTTTCGTTGCTACTTCACAACTGTCATGTTGCTACTGTGATGAACCGTCATGTAAATATCTGATATGCAGGATGGTCTTAGGCGACCTCTGCGAAAGGGTCGTCCGACCGCCAAAGGGGTCGCGACCCACAGGTTGAGAACCACTGCTTTAGTGTGATTCTTCACTCTACAGCCTTTATCCAGTCTGACCAAGGAGCCTAGGCCTGGCTGACCGTCCCTTCCAATCAGTAAGCCCATCACAGTGGCTCCCAAACCTGATCGAACTCAGAATCCTCAGAGAGCTTTCAGACAATCCAGTTTTCTAGGTCTGAAGATTCCAATTCAGGAAGTTTGGATGGGAGCTCAGGGGATCTGCATGTTCTGAACGGTGCCATGTGGTCACGGAAGCCACTTCTGTAGCCCTCTCCTCCTCCCCCGGCCCCCCATTCCCGTCCCCCCCCCCAGATGCTCCCCTCCCCCCCCCCCCGCCCATGGGGCTGCATGTCCTTCATTCATTCCCCCTCAATGCCCTGCCCCCACTCCCAGGTCGCAGGCCACCCATGGGATCAAGCCCGATCTTACAAATTAGGGTAGGATGTGGCGTTTCGGATGCCATTCCAGGGCGACGCAGGCTTTGGGTTTGTAAATCGCAGGGGTCCTAGCGGGGGTGCAGCGTAGGGGACCCCGAGGAACACATTCACAGGCATGGTGTTTCCCAGCACAGTGGCTTGCTTCCCCCGGACCCAGCCCAGCCTGGTGCTCCTGGTGGGTCCATCTCCAGCTGGTCCTGAGGGAACACACACGGGGAGGAATCAGGAGCTGGCTGGGAAGAGGCCAGGAATAAGCCCGACTCAGAGCTGCCCCAGGTGGGGGCGCTCTTTCTGGGCCCAGACGCTGTGCCACGGGAAGTATCTGGATTCCTTCTCCAGGAACCCATGTCCATGGCCTCCTTCAACATCGCCTTAGAAGTCACCTGTATCAGAGCACAAACTTAGTCTCGTCTGGGAACACAGCACCAAGCCACAACATGCCCCCTGGTTACCGTGGAAACCCTTCTCCCTTCTGTGCCCAGAAGCCTCCCTTCCTAGGAGGTGACGATACACACCAGGCCCTGGAGAGCCTAGGACTGCACGGAGTCACCGGGCCCTGAGCTCCCACACGTCCGTCATTTTCATACCCGCCAGCACAACTGCCTGTGCATCACCCGCCTATAGGACGACCGGCATCTTGCTTTTCTTAAAGTGAAATCTAAATGAACTTTTCACATTGGCCAAGAGGAGTCTTAAGCAATCACATCTACGCAGTGCTGGTTTTGCTGAGTTCGGTGTGTGCTTTCGAATAAAGTAAATATTCAGCAATGAAAATAAAAAAATTCTCACGTGGGTGCCACCTGAAATCAGCCTGTCTGCCTCCAGGGGTCCGAGGGTGAGACGTCTGAGACTGAGAGCGTGGGCTGCTCGGTTGCCACATAGAATGTGGAGCTTTCAGAGGTCAGCAGCCCGGCGACTGAGTTAGCGGGACCCAGGAGTGCTGGTGCTACCCCGGCTAATGTCATCTCAATAGTAACATTAAAATCGGCAGCCAGCACCACAAAAGCACAGGCTCTGTTCCAGGACAGAGGGCTCTCCCAGCCCCCCACAGGGTGTGAGCAACTCAAGGGCAGGACTGGGGGTCTTCTGTGCTCTACCGTGTGCTCCAGAAAGAGACCCGGGCCCTGGGGCTTTCAACAACCCCAGGACATCGGTCAGGTGCCCTGAGGTGACTACACAGCCCGCCGTGGGCCCTCAGAGACCCTTGAGCAGTAAACTTCATTTCCACCAGTGGACAATCCTCCAAGATAGGGAAATCCCCCTCCTACCTCACCTTCTGAGAGGCCTGCTCTCCCACTCGGTGTCTCACCCTCGGTGGCAGCTGCAAGGACCCAAACAGCCCAGATCAGGGTCTGGCCTGGGTGCACCCACTCTCCCCTCATCTGGCTGGCCCGCCTGCACGCCCTGGACATCCACGGCTGCTGCTGGCCTCAGAGAGCTTCCGTCAGAGACAAGAAAGAGCCTCCTGTTAGCAGGCAAACGTTGAGCAGGCAGACACAGGTCACAGGACTGGTGAAGCATAGCATCGGGCCAAGATTCAAGAAGGGACTTGGCCAAGCAAGACTTTCCTGTTCTGATTTACATAAACAGCTGAAGACTGGGCCTTGATCTGGAGAAAAATAATTTGTTAGGCGTTGGGCTCACAGAAGAGTAGAAGTAGATTTGGGGTCAGGTAAGCCAGAGACCTCAACTCAGACCTCAGATTCAGGGTCTGGGAAGGCAGCAAACAAGCGGTGAATGCAGCTGGTCCGGAGAGCAATAGGGAGGGGTGGGGACTGTGGAAAACTGGACCACACATGCTCTGTCTAATGGGGCAGTGACTTCTCAACCTCAGGAAACATTTGTTTTGTGACAATGTTGGTAGGCCACACCGGAAGTATACCGTATTACTCGATTTTTAAATGTGGCCTCAATTGTTTAAAAAACTAAAACAACCATAATGTGAGCCCAATGCACCATTTCTACTGGCTTGGGTTGTGTCATGGGTAAAGCCAGCAATTCCAATCTAGGCCCAGGCCCTCCAGTGTAAACATGAGGAGTCTCTGCAGGGACCGGCCCTCAGCACTCTAGGTCCTCACTGCTGTACTCTTTTCGTCACAAAGCCATGCTCTGAGACCCAGCAGGTGGGTCATGGCAGAGGGCCCAGCATGGGGCTTCCCAACTGTTTGGGGCGGGGCTGTTGGGATCAGAATTACCTGGCGCACTTGCTGAAAAGGCATCCTTCTGCCCCACCCTCAGAGATGTTGGGGCAGGAATTTAACAGTATCAATAGTGGCTTTGGGAAGCATCAATCGAACACACAGGAGGTTTCCCAGGGTAGTCACTTCCTGAGAGAGGTGGGGTAGGCACAAGCAGGTATTAAGTGCCTGCTGGATACAGACCTGCAGCTTCACAGTTTGTCCCATTCCCACTATTAACTGGACCAGCAGCGTGCTTGAGATTTCCAAAGCAATCGTTACATATCTCATGCCCTGAGGGTCGTGGTTTGACCTCACCTCCTAGGACCCTGATGTCCTCATCAGTAGTCACACCAGTGGCCTGGATGGCCTCTGAGAGGCACAGACCTTTGATGGGTTCTCTCTGTTCTTCCTGGCTCCTGACACCCCGAGGGGGAAACCAGAACGAGAGGACCTCAGCCCAAGGCCTGGCTCTAAAATACCCTTCTCTACGCCGGCTGGAAAGGCAGTGCAGATCGAAGCCCACTTTCCGATTCTCACAGGAGAGGCTATAGGAAACCTGAAGGCATCAGGGCAATGACAGTCACCTCGGGGTGGAGAGCAGACTCGGTCTGTGACATGCGTGTCCCATGAAAATGCTTCTCCTCATCAAGATCGCCCTCCTCATGAACCGGGAGCCCACGGTATGGGAGAACGTATTTGGCAATGACACATCTGATAAAGGGTTAATATCCAAAATATATAAGGAACTCAGACAACTTAACAAAAGGAAGACAAACAATCCAGTTAAAAAATGGGCAAAGGACCTAAATAGCACTTCTCTAAAGCGGACAGACAGATGGCCAAGAGACATATAAAAAAAAAAGCTCACAGTTACTGATCATAAGAAGGACGCAAATTAGAACAACAATGAGGTGATCACCTCACACCTGTCAGAATGGCTAGCATCAGCAAATCAACAAACAACAAGTGCTGGCTAGGATGTGGAGAAAAGGGAACCCTAGTACATGGCTGGTGGGAATGCAGGCTGGTGCAATCATGATGGAAAACAGTATGGAGTTTCCTCAAAAAAATTTAATATGGAACTGACATTTGATCCCACTTTTAGGAATATATCCTAAGGAACCCAAAACAGAAAGAATGTATGCACCCCTATGTGCATGGCAGCACAATTTACAATAGCTAAGATCTGGAAACAGTCCAAGTACCCATCAGTAGATGAGTGGATAAAAAATCTGTGGTACATTTATACCATGGAATACTATGCAGCAGTAAAGAAGAATCTCTGACCCTTTGAGATAGCATGGAGGGACCTAGAGAGTATCATGCTAAGCGAAATAAGCCAGTCAGAGAAAGACAAGTATCACATGATCTCACTCACATGTGGAATCTAATAAACAAAATAAATTGCCGAACAAAAAAGAGATCCAGAGACACAGAAGCATGGAACAGACCGTGGAATCTCAGAGGGAAGGCGGGGGTAGATGGGTAGGTGGGAAGAGATCAACCAAAGAACTTGTATGCATATAGGCATAACCCATGGACACACACAATAGGATGGTGGAGGCCTGGGGCGGTGGGGGGAGAGAGACCGGGCTATAAGAGGTCAATGGGAGAAAAAGAAGAACATATATAATACTTTCAACAATAAATACTTAAAAAATTAATAAATAAAAAATAATTAAAAAATAAAAAAGATCACTCTACTCCATGCATTGCCCCAGCCTAAGAACTAAGGCCAGGTCTCAGCGTAGCCCTGGCAAGGAATAGAGCCCATCCTCCGGGAGGAAATGGCTTTCACCCTGAGTTAATTACATGACATGGCAAATGTGTCCTGGTAGGAACAGAAAAGCATGTGTGGGAGTGGATCTTGAGGGCGATGGACCTGAGCATGAGGCAGGAGACTGCGTAGGAGAGAACTAGTTGCAAGAGCAATGTTCTTATGACTCCGGATTTATTGTCCTGAACGAATGCCTCGGGGCTGGTCTGATATGCTGCCGGAGTGGCTCTCGGGAGCTCGGACATCATGACAGCTCACAGTAAACGAGATGGAGATGCTGGACTTGCCAAGGCAGAGCTCTGATGAGGAGATCAGAAGGCTGAGGGATGTGGGTCTGCTCGCTGACGGGCAGCTGACCACAGAGGCACGAGTGAGCGTAGCTAAGAGCAGCAGAACTGCCCGAGCAAGCCCAACGCCAACGGCTGACCCACAGAACAAAAGAGCTGACTAAGTGGTTATGTTTGAAGCCACTCTGTTCCGGGCTGGTTTGTTGCACAGCAATATGTAACTGGGACGTACGTTGGGTATGCAGACGTTGGAGGCTGTCATAGCAAAGAACCTATAATTCATGGGACTGAATGCTGTCTCGTTAGTGTGCTCGTGGCTGCTTATGCTAAGATGTAGGAAGGCAGAAAAAGAATCAATTCTGTCAGACACTTCAGTTCTGGACTATTGTTTCCAGAAAGTCAGGCCCCGGAGGAGGCGGAGAGGGTGGAGGAGAGTGGAGAGGAGAACCCTGTGAGTCCTGAACAGAGGGAACTTGCATCGAGGTTCCCAGCTAGTGAGAGGGGGAATCCAGCCCGAGATGGAATGGCAACATGCACCCAGGCAGAGGACTCCGAGAGCCATCGCACAAGCGGCCAAATCCAATGCCCCAAAGGACACACATCTTCTGGGCCTGTAGGATGTAGAACCCTATGGGGACCAGTGTGGGAGAAGTATGTGGCCCTGCAAGCCTCCTGTCTCCAACCCACCCATGCCTTGGCCTGGACGCCCAGGGATTAGGACCCAATTTTCAAAACTGCAGAAGGGGGAAGAAAACCCAGGACAGATTCAGGCTACATTTTCCCACCACTGGGGCAGAGTGAGGGCTCAGCATCCTACTTAGCATTTATAAATAATAAAGAATGTCCTATGTTGGTACCAAGTTTGAGGTAGTGACATTACTTCAGTGATTGTTGTGGGAGTCAAGACCTATGAGTTCAGCTCCTTGCAACTGGAGGAGAATAATTATTTAAAGTGTAGGAGTAATTGTATCAATATACAACTAGAGGCCCAGTGCACAAAATTCATGCATGGGAGGGGGGTCCCTCAGCCCAGCATTCCGGGATATCCCTCTCGCAATTGGAACCACTGGCTCCTAATGGCTTGCCTGCCTGTTCGCCCCTAACCACTCCGCCTGCCTGCCTGATCGCCCCTAACCTCTCATCTGCCTGCGTGATCACACCTAACCGCCTCTGCCTTGGCCCCCGCCACCATGGCTTTGTCAGGAAGGATGGCCGGAATGATATTCGGAAGGTCGTTCGGCTGTCCAGTCTAATGAGCACATTATGCTTTTTATTATTATAGATCATTATGTAATAGTTACTGTTCTTGTTATTATCATGGCCTCCACGGTGCAAAGTGCTTTGCACACGTCCCTTTACTTGATGTTCCTACAACTGTATGAAGTGGGTATTACTACTCCATTTTATAGCTGAGAGCATTAAGGCTTAGGGGAACAAACTACTCAGTTTCCTGACTTCTAAGTCTGAGCTTTTACACACTACTCTACGTTGCAGATTTGTCTCTGGAAGGAACAACTCTGACTGCATGGATTCTAAGAGAATTACAACTAGGGGACGTCTAGAGATGACCAAAGCCAGCTTCCTCCTCAGCATGATGGGGCACTGGGGGATGGAGGGAGTAGGGCTGGGACCAGAACCCAGATTCCTGACTCCTGACCACTATTCTCACACAAACGACACGGGCTTCTCACTTTCCTCCCCCAGGGGGCCAGGGCAACACGCACTGTCTCATTTAATCCTCAAGACAACCCTAAGAGACGCGGTTTATCCTCATTTTAAATATGACAGAACTGATGTTTCCAAAAGTTATTATCTTGCCCAAGGTCCTGGACGCTAAATGGCAGTCAGCATTTGAAAGGAAAACTCTACTAGGAAGCTTGTTGCTCCTAACTCCTACTCTACCGGCCTGGGGGAGGGTAGTGCTCACCCAGGTGGGGACTTCACAAGGTAGAGTGTCTGTGTGTTGGGGGCCCCAGTGCATTCCCACATCCCTAGACCAGCCCCCACCTCCCCAGGCTGCACCGGGAGGCCTGGCCTGCTCACTCACGCATGTGCAAAGAGCTCTCTGCTCTTCTCCAGCGTGTGTCTCCAGGGGATGCTACTTGTTCTGCATGCCCAAGGCCCTTGCCAAGAGCTTCCAACTGCCAGGGACCACTCCCTGAGGTCCTCAGTGAGGAACAAAGCACTTTGCCTGGAGGCAGAGACGGGGGAGGGGAGAGCCAGCAGGAAGCCAGGGGCAGAAGGAGTGATCTGTTTTCTAATCTGACCAAAAGGCCAAGACACCTTCAGGCTAGGGGGACAGGGGATTTCAGGAAAGGAGAAGAAATGGCCCTGGGACACTCTAAGCCATCCACAGTCCAGGATGGTTGGCCTTTCTGGTCTGTCACCCCCAAACCAAAGGGAGTGGTCTATTCAAGTCTGCTGCAATGGTTAATTTTATGCATCAGTTTGACTGGGCCTATTTCTGGGTGTGTCTGTGAGGATGTTTCTGGAAGAGATTAGGGCAACACATAGTTGAAGCAAAAGAAAAAAGAAAGAGCAAACGACTTCAGAATAAAGGAGGAAAGCTCCAGATGAAGTATAAAAGCACAATAAATCTTTGTGGAATAAACGTTTATTCCAGAAGCAGGGTCTGGGAGCAATGAGGAAGTTGCTGACCATCCCTTCACAGTGCCCTCCCCTGCTTTTCCAGTTAAAAATCTGGCCCGGCTGGTGTGGCTCAGTGGTTGAGGGTCAACCCATGAACCAGGAGGTCATGGTTCGATTCCCAGTCAAGACACATGCCTGAGTTGCAGGATTGATCCCCAGTGTGGGGCATGCAGGAGGCATCCAATCAATGATTCTCTCTCATCGTTGATGTTTCTCTCTCTCTCTCTCTCTCTCCCTCCCCCTTCCTCTCTGAAATCAATAAAAATACAAAATAAAGTAAAATAAAAATCTGACTTGGAAAGTGGACCCTGGATTCCCATGGAAGCTTTGAGCTAAGAGACACCCTGGCCTCTGAGGCTATGCGGTTTTAAACGTTGTCTCCTGAAACACTGACGTGTCAGAAGAGTGTCTGGGGCCACAGAGAACGAATATAAATACCACTCCCTCCCACCTCCCTTCAAAGAAAAATCTCCCCTTTTCATTGTCTTATCAGATTAAAATGGTGGGCCTCAACCAGGGCAATTTTGCTGCCACTCCCCCCCCCCCACCCCCGGGGACATTCAGAAATGTCTGAAGACATGCTTGGTTGCCACAACTTGGGGAGGTGCTCCTGGCATCCAGTGAGTAGAGGCCCAGGGTGTTGCTAAACACCTGGCAGGACAGCCCCCCACAATGTCCACCCCCGAGGTCAATAGGGCTGAGGTTGAGAAACCCTGCGCTAAACCCTAGGACACAGCCCATCATTGACATTTTTGACTTACAAAAGCAGTGATTTCCCCTCGTTCGTCCTGGGTTTGTATAGATGTCCCTTTAAGAGAGGGTTCCTTCCAAAGTGTTTTCTTCCTCATTGCAAACTAGTCATCACATCCACACCCCTCATGGCACAGATGGCGAGAGTGTGGTCCAGAGAAGATAAGGAGATTCCCAAGGTCATACAGCAAGTCAGCTGGGTCTGGAGCGGAACACGGCCCCCTGAACCCTGGTCCACCTTCCCTGTCAACACAGAAGCCTGACCTCTGCCCCGGCTCGGTTCTCCAGCTGCGGGAAATGGCTTCTTCCCAGTGTGCTGCTCGGATGCTGGGCCCCAGGAGCTGTTCCAGAAAGAGAGCCTGCTTCCCACCAAAAACCTGGGCTGACATTCATCCAGAACTCAAAAGAAAATCTGTCCGATTAAAAAGAAGAACAAAAAACAACAACAACAACAAAAAACTGTATCCCCAAACAGCCCTGCAAAGCGAGGCCAGCTGCTGGGGACTCAGTGAGATGAATACCCACTCAGGCTGACGGAGGGAGAACAGGCCTCGGAGAAGCACCCAGGGAATGGCAAGGCTTTCCGCTCGAGGAACAATAGCTCTGCCTCAGAAGGACAAGAAGCTGTTCACTCTGAAAGGATGAGCCCGCTGTCATCCCATAATAACGCCGGGCAGGGGGCCCTCCGGGAGCCCAGGGGAACGTGTTCTCCAAGAAAAATGAAATTGTGATGGCCCGGCCACTTCCAGGGGCTGGGGGCTCACAGCCCACAGCAGAGCTCCCTGCTTGTCCGAGCCAGGCAGGCCCTTGGAGATGGATCGGGGGCCCCATGAGGCAGATTGGGGGTCAGGAGCAAGAGTCCAGCCTGCCCACACTCTGCAGCCAGGAACGGGGTGCTGGTGGCAGGTGACACGCCACCTTGAACTCAACACGCATGCACGCATGTTGGTACTGGGACGCTTAAATCCCACCCACCCCGCGCCTCGCCCAAGTTCCATTTAAACACTCCTCTGAAAAGTGCACCCGGAAGGCACTCATCTAGTCTCACATCCTCACTGAATGATGGGGAAACTGAGGCACAAAGAGGGGAGGGGTTTGCCTGAGAGTCAGGGGCAGAGCTTCTGACCTCTCCCATTTCCCACACAGGGGGTGGGGCGTCGGGGGGGGGGGGGGGAGTCAGCAAGCAAACACCTTGTGAGCATCCTAGTCAAACATTTCAAAAAAAGAAAAAAAAGTTTTAGGCCTTGGCCAAGTATCTCAGTTGGTTAGATCATCGCCTGGATACACCAAAGTTTCAGGTTCGATCCCCAGTCAGGGCACATACAGGAATCAACTCTTGCCTTCCTCTCTCTCTCTCTAAAAATCAATCAATAAAATTTTTTTAAAAAAATAAGTAAAAAGGTTTACTGTGAAGGTAAAACAAACCCCCACACAAACAAAATACACAAAGCTGCCGACCACAGAGTGTGGGAGGCAGATTCCCCACCCGCAGCGAGGAAGCCTTCCTCTCACAAAATGCACCGGAGCCTCAGCTCTGGCCTCTCCCCATCGCCTGCTTCCAGAGGCTTCAGTGATTCCCCCTAGTGCCTGCGCTGAGCGCCCGCCCACAACCCTGGCATCAGCTTCCCTCCGACAGTTTCCATGGCGAACGCTCCCACCCTCCCATTTCACATGCAGGATGCAGGCCAACCCAAGGGCTCCCAGAATGGTCTTTCTGACCCCACTAATGTCGATCCTCTTTTCCTCTTATAAATCAATCGACTTTATTTTCATTTCAAGCGTTACAATGACACGGCAGCTGTTGTGGGATGGCCTGTGTGTTAGCAATTGGCTTCAAGGGCCAGCTTTAGCCCAAATTCCTCATCCTCCTTCCTTTCCACAGAGAATGCCGGGAGCCTTGGAGAGGACTGGGATGAGGCTGGGGGGGGGGGGGGGGGGGGTAGACAGGGGGGAGGGAGTTGGCTCTCAAATGAAGCTCTTCCGCTTTGATCTCGGCCTTTCCGATTGCGCCTCTGACTGCTGAGCCCTGCTTTGATCTGTCACCTGCCAGAAGCCACCAGAGATCTCCCACATCCCCTGCTCCGTTTAGAATGAAACGGAAATTCCACCACCTGGCCGGCTAAGGCAGCCAGGGCCAGGGAGTGAGAGGCGTGGACATCCTCTCTCTCTCCTGGTAACTGGACACTCTGGGAGGCTAGGATCAGTGGGGCATGATGGGCTGTAGATATTTTCTTACATGCTGCCTGCTGTCCAGTCGGCCAAGCCCCCAGCACAGGGCTCTTCTCCAGCCTCAGGTGGGACGTGATGGCACAACTTCTTCAGGGACCACCAGGCCTGAGCTCCTGAGGACCTGCCCACAGAAGACATGAAGATGAATGCAAGAAGGGATCACTCTGGTTCCTTCTCTCAGTCCTGACCAACATTCTGTGAGCTCATTGTTGACTCAAACCTTCCCCCAAAGATGTTCACAGTGGAGTAGGGCTTATTGGAGGTATAAGCCACGGCTGCCCGAGTCCTGGGCCTGGGGAGGTAAGAAGGGCACTCAGGGGACACAAAAGTGTGGTCCCTGCCAGATACACCCTGATATGCCTTGATTGACAGGAAAACACGGAGGGCAGCCTATGAATGTCCAGCTCCTCCCGTTGCCTGACATGTCATTGGTGATTTCTTCTTTACAACTCAGATGCCTCAGAGGAGGGTAAGGGGTGGGAAATCTTTGGATGCTTTAAACATGCTATCTCGTTTCATCATTGCAACAACAGTCCCAGGACATATTAACGACTTCACATGACCTATGAGGACACTGAAGCTCAGAGAAGTTAAGCCCCTCGTCCAAGTTCACAGAGGAAGACAGTGACAGGCGGGAGCTGAATTCAGGCCTGTCTACGGACTGTTGCAGAGGGCTGACGCTGGGGTCCTCTGAGTCCCTGGGCCACGGAAAGAAGCCTGGGCTGTCCAAGACAGCATCTCCCTCAGATCATCCCTGTTTCCTGGAAAGAGCATTTGAGGAGAGGGACGTTGATTGATGTGGGTTGTAAGAATACTTATTTGTCTGTAATTACTCCTTGAATTCCAGCCAAAATAGGCCCCGCTGAGCTGCAGCTGTACAAAATGTCTAGATTCTCCCACACAGAGGAGTCGGGAGTGGGGTGGTCAGAAAAGGCGCTAACCAGGGGCAGAAAGATATCTCCAATGCAATAAATATTTACTGAATCCTGACTTCACACCAGACCTTGGCAGGGAAAGGCTTGAAGTTGAACCAAAATGCAGTTTCTTTAGAGGCCAGGTGCACGACATTTGTGCACTCGGTGAGGGGTGGGGGGAGGGGTCCCCTCAGCCAGGCCTGCGCCCTTTAGCAGCCCAGGAGCCCTCAGGGGATGTCTGACTGGTGGCTTAGGCCCACTCGGGCCTAAGCCACCAGTCAGACATCCTTAATGCTGCCATGGAGGTGGGAGAGGCTCCCACCACCGCCTCTGTGCTTACCAGCCATTAGCCGGGCCTGTGGCTGCGCGGCGCTCCCCCCTGTGGGAGTGCACTGACCACCAGGGGGCAGCTCATGCGTTGAGCATCTGCCCTCTGGTGGTCAGTGCACATCATAGCGACCCGTCATTCTGCAGTTTGGTTGATTTGCATATTACTTTTCTATTATATAGGATTATAGGTATACTTAAAGATGCTACAATAAAATTAAAAGAGTGGCTTCTTGCTTTGAGGGAGATAACAGACATATGAACCAAAGCCAGCAGCATACTTGAGGTGTGCTGGTGGAGCCAGCAGAGACTTCCCAGAGAGGTGACTGTGAAGCTAGGTGTTGCAGGCTAGGTCAGGTGGGGCTGTCCACCAGGTGGACGAGAAGCCGAGAATTGGGGAGGCAGTCCAGTAGGGGTGTGCAGAAGGCAGCCGATCAATGTTTCTCTCACACAACAATGTTTCTCTCTTCCGCCCCCCTTTCTTCCCATCCTCCCCCCTCCCTCTCCCTTCCTCTTTCTCTAAAACCAATAAAAACGTATTTTTTAAAGTCCATCAGTCTGGATGAGGAGAAATGATTGCTGTAAATACTTTAAAGCCTCTGCAACAGAAATGGAACGCCACCTACCCATTTCCTGGGCTCCAAATATAGCTGCTCTGCTGCGTACCCTCCATGTGCCGCCTTGTGGAATCCCCACGACACAATGAGAGGGCTACTGCTGTCCTTTACAGATAAGGAAACTGGGGCCGTGAGAAGCTCAGCCCCAGAAGTCACACAGCAGCAGGAAGGGGTAAAGTCAGGATCTGAACCCAGGGCTGACTCGTGGGTTATTTTACTGCACGGTTACTGCCTTTCAGCCCTATAAATGCATTTCATCTGGTTCTCTACCCGAACTTTGAAGGTGGCAAAACTGGGGGGTCAGAGATGGTCAGGGATGCACCCCAACCCACACAGAGAGCTAAAGGTAGAATCGGGCCAGAAGCCAGGAATCCTGGCCACCAGCCAGCCAGCCAGGGCTTGGTCCAGAAAGCCTGCTCTGCTCTGGGCGAACTGCCGCCAAGCAGCGCCTTCTCTGACTCAGACCAGTGCTTCTGGGGCTGCCAAAGGGAAGGATGTGCAAACCGTGGAGTCACTGAGTCCAGAGCCTGAAACCACAGGAGCATCTAAAGTTTCCATAGCTTCGAAACAGGAACTCTACCTACCAAGGTGGCAGGGATGCCTCAGTTTCCCTTGTTAACCTGCACAGCATCCTCTGAGCTCAGCTCCCAGGCCTTGCAGCAGCTTCCTGGCTTCTCCCAGAAGGGGAGGAATGCTTACCCCCCTGGGCCCGGCTGTCGGCATGCTAGAGTTAGACAGTGGAGCAGGATCGGGCAGCCAGGGTCCCGGATCCTCCATGAAGTCATCCCCTTGCTATCGTCAGTGTCAGTTGCCTAGCAACTGCCTTTGGCAGATGGTGGCACGGAGAGCGTGCCAATCTCTCCCACAGCTAAAAATACATCCCGACGACAACCGGTCTATTTTAAAAAGACACAATGCATCCCGATGTCTTCCCTTGTCTGCGAGGGACTGTGCTGGGCCGGGTCTCTTTGGGCTTCTGATTCCGTCTGACAAGTGGAAAGGGAGCATTTCAGGAACGGGACACAAGGCCAGGCTCCATGGTGGTGCTTAGAAAACTGTCATGGAGGAGGAGGCCGGGAGGGGAAGGCGAGGAGAGGGAAGACAGATCGAGCTTGGAAGTAAATATCTAGTAGTCGGCAGCAGACCCTTTAATTTGGCCATATTTTTTAACCTACTCGGGAAGGTGAGGTGAGAAAGCAAAATCATAGACGTGCAGAAGCCTGGAGCTAGAAGAGACCCAATCCCACTTCCCGGTCAGGAAAGCAGGGGTCCTGAAGGGTGAGGGGAAGAATCGGCTGTTTGCCCTTGTTCAGGGTGCAAGGGCTGGGGTTCCCAGGTGTGGGCATGAGGCCTCCGGCCCCCTTGCTCCTCTTGCATTTATGTCAGCAAGGTTGTCTCACATCACCTCCCCAGCTAAGCCTTTCCATTTATTCACCATCATTTGCAGGTTCCATTGGTACAAAGGGAGGAGTGAGTCCGTCCATGTGTGCATTTAGCTGTTCATTTCTTCACCAAATATTTGTTAAACAGCTACTACCACACTGTGCCCACACTGGAGATACAGTGGGGGACAAATGTACATGGTGCCCACCTCCTGGAGTGTATGGTCCAGCAGGTGAGGTGGGGAGTGAGAGAGAGAGAGAGACACTGGAGCCGGATCTAGGATGAGGCCTACTTACCAGCTCTAGAACCAACTTAATTAGGGTTGCAAGATAAAATACAAGAGGCCCAGTGAAATCTGAATTTCAGATGAACACAAGTTTTTTCAGGTACAAGTATGTCCCCAGTATTAGCTGAGGCTCCAATTTAGCTGTGCCTCCTGTATATTTTTATTTACTAAATCTGGCAACCCTGCACTTAATATCACTGTTGTTCAGTTTCCTCATCTTTAAAATGGGGGAAAATAGCATTTACTCACAGGAGTTATTTTGTGGATTAAATGAGAAAGTATATATCCTATATAATAAAAGCCCAGCGACCTAAGGGCAGAACGACCAGTCAACCGGTCGCTATGTTGTGCACTGACCACCAGGGGGCAGACACTCAACGCCGGAGCTGCCCCTGGTGGTCAGTGCGCTCCCACAGCAGGAGCAGCCACTCAGAGGGCGGGTCCACAGCCACTCAGCTGACTGGGATGAGCAGTGCTCCCACAGCGGGCCAATCCCTGCAGGCCACACACCCCCAGTGCACAAATCCTGTGCACCGGGCCTCTAGTATATGCATATATATCTGCAACTGGCAGCTGAATGTTTTCCTCTCCTCTCCAAGCAGGGCTTCTCTGGGGTTTTGCCTCACCCAGCATGTGAGCCCCGTCCTCCTCCCCGCCAGGGTCTGGTTAACGGGTGATGGAGGCGGGTAGCCCTGCTCTGACTAAAGCCCAAGCCAGAGGATGGGGGGACTCTGCAAGCTGACAACTGATTTGCCAAAGAAAATAGGAACCAATCCAACTTTGCTTGGAGTGCTGGTCAGGGCAGCCATTCTCTGCTGCCTTGGGTGCTTGTTAAACATATTGATGTCAAGGTTCTCCCCATGACTTACAGAATCAGCATGTCTAGGGAAGGATGCGCCTTTTAAACAAAATCCCTTTTAAATAAAATTAAAAAAAAAACCACCTAATTCTCAAAGGTTTGAGAACCCCTGCGGGGAGGGATGGCTGTCTCTGCAGAGCCATGATCTCCAACGCCTGCTCTGCAATGTGGGATCCTGGCCTGGATCCTGGCACCGAAAAAGGACATCAGTGGGGAACTGAATGAAATCCGGAAAACGTCAGTAGTTTCGTTAACGGCGCTGCACCCATGCTAATTTCTTGGTTTTGATCATTGTACCGAGGTTACGTAAGATGTTAACATTGGGGAAAGCTCAGTGAAGGGTATATGGGAACACTCTGTTCTATTGTCAGAACTCTGGTGTAAACCTCAAATGATTCCCAAATTAAAAAAAAAGCCGCTTCGGTCCGAAGCCTGCCTGGGGCCGTTCCCCAGCGCCCTGTGCATCAGAAGGCCCAGCACGCCGGCCAGCATTGGTCCAGCCAGTACAGGCAGCTGAGAGGAAGCCCCACACACGAGGTCTGGGAGAGCATTGCTTCTCTTCCCTGCCATTCACACTGGGCTTAAATGTCAGCCTCAATGAATTACATTTTAATCTGTTATCAACCGGGCCACAGCCCTAATTGGATGCCAGGCACACCGCTGAAGGGCATGCATAATTCATCAGCTGGGAGGGAGGCCACAGAAGGCCTTTCATCATGGGCCAGGAAGGAGAAGAGAGAGAGTAGGAGAAGGGAAGAAGGGAAAGGGGAAGGGGAAGGTGTTGGAAAGGAGGGAGAGAGCAGGTGGGGTTGGAGAGGAGGGGAGAGAAGGGCCCTGGAACAATCTTCCCGGCACAGTGCTAGCCACTCAGTCTTTAAGCCTCTGCTTCAGGGCCACCTCCTCCAGGAAGTCTTCATTCGCCGCCACCTCTCCCCCACTCTCCCACCTCCAGACAAGCTCCGGCCTACCTTCCCTCGCTTTCTCATAGAACAGGACATACCTTTGTTATTCTTGACTAATTTCAAGGTCCTATAATGTTTAAATGTCTGTCTTCCCCTAGAATTGCACCCTCTCCCTTTGGGGTGTTTTCTGACCTCTAATAACAGATTGCCCCTGCCTGGCAGAGCCCTACATGAAAGTTAAGGGTTTGTTGAATGACTAAAGGACAGAGTTCTAGCTCAGGCCACACAAAGCATCCACCTTAACTAATGAGCCTCTCCTCTTGAGCTCCCTGGCTCTGCCACCAAACCTCCTCCAGCTGCACCCACTTCCCCAAAGCCAGGCTCCATTCTGCCCAACCTCTGCCTTCTTCTCTGGCCCGCCATCTCCCGAGGCCAAGAGTCTCACAGGAAAGCCAACAAACACAGTTATTCTGGCACTGAAAGGGAAAGCCCATACGTTGGGGGCACGCCTCATGCTACACAGTCAGGTGGGCAAACCCCTCCCCTCCCCGCTGTCCTCAGGTGGGCTTCCACTCCACTCCAATTGCTCTTGTCCAACTCCACGTGGTCGAAGCCGATGGGCATTTCTCTGTCTTCAGGACCTTGACACATGACCTTCTCTTGACTTCCGACACCGTACCCTACTGCTTTTCCTCTTTCCACCTTAGCCGCCTCGGGTCCACTTGCTCTGCTGAGTTTCTCTCCTTTGCCCAACTGTTGAAAGGCTGGGGAGGCCCAAGACTCACGCCTCAGATAGCTGCTCTTCTCTGGCTACTGTTTCTACTTAAATAATATTATCCAGTTCCATGGCTTTAAATACCACGACATATTCATGATTTCTAAACATATATGCCCGCCCTTGACCTTTCCCTTAAGCCTTGAGTCCTAAGCACAAATACCCACTTGAGACTTTGTGTTGGTTATTTACTGCTGCGTAATAAACTACCCCAAAATTGAGCTCCTGTGTTCAACCGCGTGGCTGTTGGCAGGATCCAGTTCCCGGAAGGTCAGTGGCCTGAGAGTCCCAGTTTCTCACTGGCTGTTGACCAGGGGTCTCCCTCAGTTCGTTGCCATGGGAATCTCGCTATAGATTGCTTCCGACATGTCAGCTGCCCTGCTTCAGAGAAAGAGAACAAGCAAGAGCACCCAACACAGAAGCCACGGTCTTTCTGTAACTTCATCTCGGATATGCCATTCCGTCACCTCTGCCAAATTCTATTTGCTAGAAGTGAGTGTCTAAATCCAGCCGGCACTCCAGTGAGAACTGCACAGTATGCAGAGCAGGATACAGGGATCACTGGGGGCCATCTCAAATTAAACAGGTCCATGCTACAACTCCTGCCTTCCCCACCCCAAAAGTGCCCCTCTCCATGTTTTCTCTATCTTGGTAACTCATGCACCAGCAATGGGATGTCGCACTATCCACCTGGATCAGCTGGGACTACATCTCCCAGAATCTCCTTACTGCATGGTTCTGGGATAGAGTTAGCCAAAATGGGAACTTGCACAAGATTTAGAAAAAGGAAGTGAGCATTAGCCGTTATTCTCGAAAGATCGTAACAGTCAGATAGGCCAGTGAGCAGACACAGAGGTACCTGGAGCGTCCCAGCTTGTCCTCACTCTCCTCTGCTCTGTGTCCCCACTGTTGAATGCTGGGCAGCCCCAACTCATCTTGCCAGCTGCAGGCCCTAATGACCAACAGCTACCCAAGGCCCACCTCCAGGTGCCTAACTGTAGGCCCAGGGAGGTGGGAGACACACAGAGGCAACAGCACCCACAGCCTTCCCCATAACCTCCCCTCACGGACATCCCTACACTCCAACTTCTCCACCTACACCGGGTCTCCAGGACTGTTACCGGCTCTTCCCCTGGTCCTCTAATTCTTCCTTCCCCTTCCAGAAGTCACTTCTCCAGTTCCTCCCATTGTCACAGTATAATGAGCTCCTATAATGAGCCCCTTATCCCAGAATGCTCCCTTTTGTCTCAATTCAAGTGTCACCTCCTCAGAGAGGCCTTGCCTGCATTCACCACCCTGTCCGTGTTTCAGTCCCTCTAGCCCACTAGATGCTGAATGAGCTAACTGTCAGCAACTTTTACCTCCTTACTATGTCCCATCTATTGCACTATGGATTTAATTGTGCTACCACGCATACTTTCCACATCCGTCTCCCAAAAAAAGGGTACGTTTATCCCTACTTTTTGAATGAACGCACAAAGGGGTGAAGTGATTTGCCCGTGACCACGGAGAGTAAGTCATGGAAGAGACAGTAAGAGGGGGACAGGGACCTGGTTGGTTCTGCCTGACCGCTGGTCCATTCTCTTCATCACCTTGTGACGCCTCCTCCTGCCTGAAGCTGGAGCTGGGAGTGTCCCCCTCTCTCATTCTCCATGGCATTTATAAACCACAGGTAACCTCAGAGATTGATCGTGAGCGTTCATAGGACTTAATGCACATTTTCCCTTCCCACTTCCCAACCACTACAGATCTCAAAGCCAAGGCTGGTGTCTTCCCCGGGTGGGTCCCCAGGATGCAGTCAAGGATGCCCAGGATTCCTCTGACCAGGTGGCAGATCTCATGCTGTCGCCTTGGCAGTGCCCTGCCAGAGCCCCTCCCTAGCCCTCTCCTGCCTCGGCTGACGGTCTCAGTTGCGCTGGTAGCCCCCCGACTCTTAGCCACACACAGAATCAATAGCAGGAGGCCATGGACCAAGCCTCCTGAGTTATTCCCAGTTATTCCCTTGTCCAGCTTCCAGCCATCACACCCTGAGTTCCCTTGTGTCAGCCAATTAAGGCCCGCTTGCAGCTTTTCTGAAAGCTCATGGAAGCCACACAGTTGGAGAAACAGTTTCCTAACCCAGCAGGGCATAGGGTCACAGAGAAGCCAGGGTCACTATGATTAGTTCTATCTCAGGTGCCTGCCGGGCAAAGCCCAAAATCCTCACCTCCCGCCAGGCCCCTCTGGGGTCTGTCTTCAGCCAGGACAGCCTGTCCAAATGCTCCATGTCTCTCCTGCCTATTATGCTGCCCTTTGACCCTTAGCTCAGAGCACTGGCCCCTCCTGGTGGCCTCTACTCTTGACCTGGCGCCTACCCTGGCTCAAAGGCAACAGGTCAAAACCAACCAACTACTAACGACATACAAATAACACAACCCTTGTGTACAATATTCTTATAAGATTTAGAAAAGTCACGTTTTTATCAATGCACACATTCTAAAAATGGTTCCCATCCATTGTCTCATTTGATCTATCGGAGTTTTTTAGGTTGAGCATAAAGCAGCCACAGCGTAGAGTTGCGGAAATCATCATCACGGGTACATTTTGAGCTCTTCCTCTTTCCCCAAAAGTGTGCCAAGCACTTCCCGTGAGTTCAATTCACCGAGTCCTTTCAAGAGCTTGAGAGGAAGCAACCGTTACTACCCCCCTTCTCCAGAAGAGAAAACAGACAGACGCAGAGATACTTAGAAACGCACCCGTGTTCTTCGCCCCTTAACTCATAAGTAACAAAGCCATGGTTTGGACCCTGGTCTCAAGCTCCAGTCGACTGCTAAACTGGACCCAGTCCCAAAGAAAGGCCAGGGAGGTAGGGGGCCTTGACTTTCTCAACACAAACGCTTTTCAAATTTTAAGGTGCGCAAAACCTCCTGGGGCTCTATTAAAACGTATCAAAATGGAGATGTGGATTCTGCTGATCTGGGGAGAGGCCTAAGATCCTGCATATCGAATATGCCTTCACTGAGGCTAGGACGTACCTGCCCCCCTCCCTCTCACGTGGAGTCCTGGTGGGTAGGTAGGCTCTTGTATTAAGCACTGGCCACTCTTGCCATTGTGACCGAAAACCTAATTCAAATGTTGCTTTAAGACAAAAAAGGAATTTATTGATTCATGTCACTGAGAAGGTCTGGCTTCAGGCACATCTGTATCAAGGGGCTCTGAGGATGGATCAGCACCTGGTCTCTTAGAACTGCTCAGCTTTGCACTTCCCATTGGCTTCATTCCCAGGCTCTGCACAGCGACACAAAGGCTGCCAGAGGAATGAAGCACAAGCTGAAGCCCAGGCTGGTAGGCTGACATAAGGTTTAGGGGAAAAAAGAGCCGGTTAAAGGCGGCTACTGAGTCCTTCTTGGTGTTATCACCGATATGCAAGGCTCCAGGTGCCCTATCACTGCATACCTGACCTGGGTGTTCTTTGAAGCCTGAGTTGGGGCAGATTTGAGACTCAGGTAAGGAGCAGGTAGAGGCAGAGTGGCCACACCCTGATGTGTAGCATCTTTTCCCATCCCCTGAGTTATTCTTGTCTTCCCCAACTGTGGAAGGGTGAATTGCTGGTCCCAGAGCAGAATTACATATCCACACCTTTGCCATGGTTTCATGGTGGGTGCAGTAAACTGCCTAACCTCTTGACTTGGGGGTTGGTGACTTGCTTTGGCTCATAGAAGCTAGAAGATGTGAAGTGTCCAGACACTTGCTTTTCCAGCTTGACTGTTGCCTTGGGCTGTGGTGACCATTGGAGCAGAGCACACATCCTGTCGTCACCAAACCCGCAGCCTAGAGCAGGGGGTCAGCCTCGCCCAGCCAAGTGGCAGCCTCACTCAGAGCTGTGAGTATGAGGATAAATGATTGCTGTGTTATGGTCCTGAGACTTGGTGGGGTTTGATTTGTCACACAGCGTCTTTGTGACACCAGCTGATACTCCTACATTTACACAATCTAATTCTCTCTCTCACATGCATCCCCCAACTCACCTCTCCCATCCACACTGGCCCAGCAAAGTCTCCATTCCCCACAAGTCCTCCCATCACCCCCAAACCAGGGCAGGGACTAGGGTAAGGGGACGGAGGCACAAAATTTATGGAGGCACCAAAAGTACTCAGCAATCAACATATGCAATAACCTCAAACAATATTTTAAAAAATTAATGCAAAAAAGGTCTACGATGAGTAAAATATCAAACTGTGTAGTAGACATTCCGTAAATACTTTTTTTTTCTTTTTTTTAATTAAATCTTTATTGTTCAGATTATTACATTTGTTCCTCTTTTTTCCCCCCCATAACTCCCCTCCTCCCAGTTCCCGCCCCACCCTCCGCCCTCACTCCCCACCCACTGTCCTCATCCATAGGTGCACGATTTTTGTCCAGTCTCTTCCCGCATCTCCCACACCCCTTTCCCCCCCAAGAATAGTCAGTCCATTCCCTTTCTATGTCCCTGATTCTATTATAATCACCAGTTCATTCTGTTCATCAGATTATTTATTCACTTGATTCTTAGATTCACTTGTTGATAGATGCATATTTGTTGTTCATAATTTGTATCTTTACCTTTTTCTTCCTCTTCCTCTTCTTAAAGGATACCTTTCAGCATTTCATATAATCCTGGTTTGGTGGTGATGAACTCCTTTAGCTTTTCCTTATCTGTGAAGCTCTTTATCTGACCTTCAATTCTGAATGATAGCTTTGCTGGATAAAGTAATCTTGGTTGTAGGTTCTTGCTATTCATCTCTTTGAATATTTCTTGCCACTCCCTTCTGGCCTGCAACGTTTCTGTTGAGAAATCAGCTGACAGTCGTATGGGTATTCCCTTGTAGGTAACTGAGTGTCTTTCTCTTGCTGCTTGTAAGATTCTCTCTTTGTCTTTTGCTCTTGGCATTTTAATTATGATGTGTCTTGGTGTGGTCCTCTTTGGATTCCTTTTGTTTGGGGTTCTCCGCCCTTCTTGGACCTGTAAGTCCATTTCTTTCACCAGGTGGGGGAAGTTTTCTGTCATGATTTCTTCAAATAGGTTTTCAATATCTTGCTCTCTCTCATCTTCTGGCACCCCTATAATTCTGATGTTGGTACGCTTGAAGCTGTCCCAGAGGCTCCTTACACTATCCTCGCATTTTTGGATTCTTTTTTCATTTTGCTTTTCCGGTTGGGTGTTTTTTGCTTCCTCGCATTTCAAATCATTGACTTGATTCTTGCGCTCCTCTGGTCTGCTGTCGGGAGTCTGTAAATTATTCTTTATTTCAGTCAGTGTATGCTTAATTTCTAGTTGGTTCCCCAATATACGATCGAGGGTCTCATTAGTTTTCTTGTAGATCTCATTAAGTTTATCGGCGGCTTCTAAACAGTTCTTGAGAGACCTTAAAAGTGTGGTTCTGAACTCTATATCTTCCATTGACAATTTTGTCCTGTTTCTTTGTCTCCGCATTTTGTTATGCTTTCTTGGTGCACCCCCTAGTGGACTTTGTTCGAAGTCTTATAATTAAATCTTGATTGTTGTAGCTAATTCCAGGGAGGGTTTGACCTCCAGGCCAAGTGGCTATGAGAATCAGCTGTGTCAGCAGTGAGAGAACTTCTGTCCTCTGGGGAGGTGCTAATCTAGCCTTTGCCTGAGGCTATCCGGCAAATGCCTCTGTGCAGGGCTTGGGCGGGGCGGGTCGCACAGGATCAACAGGGTGGGCCGGAGAGAGCAGTGATGGCGGCTCTCAGTCCTGTCCCCAGGGGCTCTGCCTCTCTGAGTCCCAGCACTCGCTGCAAAGCTCGGAGAGAAAGCTGCACTCGCTCTGACCGAAGCCAGGCAGACCTGCTTCTCCCGTTTGAGTCTGGGTCCCTAAAGACTCGCCGGGATCTGGAGCTCAGAGTCTGCGACTCCCTCCCGATTGAAAACGCCAACCGCGCCCTCCGCCGCCAGCCGGCTCCCCGCACTCCGCACCTCAGAATTTGACTTCAGCACTGCGCCTCCTCTGAGTGTCCGTATGCGTTTCTCTTTCCTCCTAGTTGTAGGACTTCCACTCAGCCAGCGTTCCTGTGGTTCTGGGTGATGTCCCTTCCGTTTTTTGGTTTCACTTTTGAAGTAGTTGTTCAAAGCAGCAAACTCCGGCGTTAACCTATGCCGCCATCTTGGTTCTCCAGAGCCGTAAATACTTGTTGATTAAATAAATAGGTGAAATGTGTCAACATATGAGATGGAGAAAAACTCTTGTCCATAGTAGGTGCTCAATAAATCTTTGCTAATTACATATTGGTACAGTATTGATCCACAGGCCAGACTCAGCGGTGTATTCCGCCTCTCATGCAGAAAGCAACAAGCACAGTGCTTGGCCCACGGTAAATTCTCAATAAGTATTTATTTATTACAATTTTGCTTCAAAAATTACGGTCTCCATCTTGGAATACCATCCTTCCCATATATCCAGAGTCCCGCCATTCTTCAAGGCCAGTCAAGAACCACCTACTCCTAGAAGTCTTCCAGCTCACTCTCTCCCAGCTCTGCATTCGGCACCTTCTTCTTTATGATCAGGTGACCTCAGATTCTCTCTGGGTAATGTCTGCGTCTAACTGCTTTGTCAGCCCATCTTCCATGAACCCTTCTGGTACCCAGTTTCATTGATTCATGTCTTTTTTTTTTTTTTGGCATAACCTCCCTTTCACACACTCTCCACCTAGTCCTCCTGGGACCATCTGAAATATGAGACAAGTGTGCCTGCCAACACTCTCATTATGAAGTTATCAGGAATAGAATTTAATAAACAGGAAGCAACACATAACAACACTGAGTCAGAGAATGAGACACAAAAGCTGAAACTGCCTTTGCTGCCAAAATCCCAACATGTAGACGGGTCCTTCACAGTTGCCAGAGAGGAGAGCCCATGTCCTCAGGTCTTCCCTCCTGACCGAGTCCAGCACTTCAACTCTCAGCCCTCCTTGCGGCCTCTGTCATCTCTGGTCTTCCCAGGACCCCCAGTTAACTGTGTTGTTATTGGTGGACCCCCCCCTTAGCAGCATTTCTGACTTCCTGTGAGATAGTGTGCTTGCTGGAGAGCCCATCTGAGAATCCGCTGGGTTCTCTCTGCCAAATCAGATAATTCTCCTAAGCGGTGATGGTCTCTGTGTGCAAGGACCTATGAGCTGGAAGTAGGGTTGTCCTGTGGGGTCTCTTTATGGTTGGATCCAAGCGTAGCTAGTGTTTCTCCAACTGGCCCCTCAGCCTTAGAGCCAGGCCTGAGATCTCTTCTTTTGTGTCTCTTTGCCATTTAGGAGTAGGTGCTCCTTCAACCCCGGCTGATCATGGAGTGACACCCGCACAGATCAGAGAATTAGCTCAAAGGGAAGGATGCCCTCTGAGAGTAGGCCTGAGGCTCCCAACAGCCAGAATACAATTTTTACTTCAAATGAGGAGTGACTTGAAGTGAAGGAGCACTTTGGTGAAGGAAATATTTTTGAGCATGTATTATATAGAGAGCATCGTACTTCTTTAACATTTACTGAGTGCCTACCATGTACTGGCTGTTCTCTCACATTCTTCATGCCTATGCAGACATATTAAACGATTTAACCCTCAAAACAATGCTAATGGGGAGCACTGTTATTATACCCATTTTACAGATGAGAAAACTGAGACACAAAGAGGATAAGCATAGCAGCAAATGGGCTGCAGGAGACCTGGCAGACACGTGGGTGACATCAAGAAGAGTAGAGTAAGTTTAATGCCAAAGAGAAGCGAGTGGAGAGGGCAGTTCTCTCGCTGGAATTCCCTACGTGCCTTGCCTATCTGGGGAACCTGACATGGTCTTCAAGTTCCAGCTCAGGTGACTAGCTGAGATGACCATTCTCTTTGCTGGCCCGTCCTGCCTGGAACACAGCACTGGCTGTGTCCTGTGCTCACCCTGTGTGACAACTGCATTCCTATCTGCCCCCTTACTGGGCTGTGAGCTCCTGGAGTTTGTACCCCCAGCGCCTTCCCAACACAGGGCATGGCACGGAATAGGTGCTCAATAAACCCCTGTCACATGCCACAGCAGTAAGCCAGCCCTCCTTGACAACCTCCATCATGAAGCGACGCATGTCACTTCCACTCACATCCCATTGGCCAAAGCAAGCCATATGTTTCTGGTTGCACTTTCTGCACCTCAGACTTTGCCTGGTCAAATTCAACCAGGCTAACCAGACCTTCACGGGGACAGACAGATGGAAGATGGCCAAGCCACCCTGGCATACCCAGACCTTGGAACCTCTCTCCACCCCAAAGGAGCACTTCCGGAAATGTGGGAAAGCTATTGATGAGTTCTGCATTATGTGGGCTTTGCTGGGGAGGCTGTGGGGTAGGGACAGAGAAGCCTACATTGGAACATAATTCTTCTTCTGCTGTTGATTCTCCATGGCACCTTGGGCCCAGCCCTTTTCCCTCAAGGGTCCTTTTTCTCTCCATGAGTAAAATCCTGGGCTATAAGCTCATGGTCTCTATGGTTCTAAGGCTCCAGGATTGTGACAACCAAGCTGGGCATATGCTTCAAGGACCTGCCGAAAATGTTATCTACCCCATAGTTTGGGAGCCTGATGAATCTTAGCAAATGCAGCAAAGCACTACAGAGAAACGGATCATATTCCTTTCCTGTCTTTCTTTTCCAGCCTCACTCCTTCTTAATTTTTTTTTCCTTCCTGAATATTGAGTCCCAGGGTGAATTCGCTATGTCATCTCCAAATCCCCAGAAAGTTAGGTTCCACAGGGTGAGGGAAAGGAGGGATGAACCATCTTTTCCCTGTTGTCATAGGCAGCACATTTCAAAAATAAGATGGGCTTCTGATTATTAAAAATAAACCCTGGCCCGCAACCTGCCTGGTACATTAATCTTGCCAACAGATGCAGACTCGCACACACACTCTCTCGGGCTCTGTGCTTCTCCAGCCAGTCTTCATGGTGAGACTCTCTAGGGACAACCGTTCCTGTTTGGACAATTATGAAATCAGCGGTTTGCTATCTCAAGGAAGGGAATTCTACCCTAAGGCTTGCGGGGACAATGGGTCCCTAGAATCTTGACTAAGGAACTTAAGAGGGTTGAAAGGAAACGAAAATATATATTCTGATGCTTTCAGTATTAAGTGGTAGAAACACCCGCTGATAATGGCTAATGCAGAGGAAGTGACTTTTTTTTCTCGTGTACCTGAAAACTCTAGAATGCCGGGGATTCCTGCTGGCTTCAGGAATTGCTGGATCTAGGTGCTTGGGCAAGCTCAGTGGACATTTGTCTCGCTCCCTCTCCAGCCCACTTTTCCTCAATGTACCTTTTCACACTCGGGCAAACTCTCCCCAAGCTTGGCAAGATTCTATCCTCATGGTTAACTCCAGTGGCAAGAAATTTTGGTTCCCACAAAAGTCTCAGAAATAACTCTTGTTGCATAATGTGAGTCACATGCCCATTCCTAAGCCAATCGTTGTACCCTGAGGGTAGAATACACTAACTGGGCAGAGTAGGGCACATGGAACTGGGAGTCAAGGCCAGGCCATTCTCACCTCATGTACAGAAGGTATGAGGGGGTAGTTCCCCCAAGGAAAAGGCAACTTGGAAACCTGGGCTATATACATGGAGTGTTCTAAGGACTAAATGCTTTCCCCTCAAATTGAGAAGAAGGCGTGGGTACCCACCAGAATGGCTATAATCAAAAAGACCCACAGTACCAAATGTCAAGTGTATGGACTAACTGGAACCCTCATGCATTGCTGTAGGAATGTAAAATGGTACAGCCATGTTGCACATCAGTTTGGCCGCCTGTAATAAAGTTAAACATACATCTATATATGCTCCAACACTCCACTCCCATTTCAACAGGAATGTAGACATATGTGCACTGAAAATATGCACAACAATGCTCACTGCAGCCTTAAGCATGATGGCCCCAAATCAGAAATAACCCAAATGATGCTTTCAACGGGAAAAGAGACAACGGTAGGTCCATACAATGGAATAGTACTCAGCAGTAAAGGAAAGAACACCTGGATGAATCTCAACAACACTATGGTGGACAAAAGAAGTCAGGCACAAGAGTGTACATACTGTGATTTCATCCACGCAACGTTCTAGAACAGGCACAATGAAGCTGTGATGATAGAAATCGGAACAGGAGTTGCCTGAGGGAAAGGCTGACCAGCAATGAGCGCTGGAGGACTTTCTGGAGCGAGGGAAATGCTGATTTCTATCTGGTTTTGAAGAGTTGATTTCACAGCTGATTACAACGGTCTGAACTCACAGAACCGAACGTTTAAGAGCTGTGCATGTCAGTTGCCTATAAATTGTACCTCAGGGAGTAAAACGAAAAGAAACCCTTTAGGAATACAGCCTTGACATTCTGCAAAACACATTCACACCCATTCATTCCCCTCTTCCCTCCATCGGATCTTCTCCACAACCCTGGGAAGTCGGAAGACTGGGTCATCTTATGAATGAGGACACTGGGAGAGAGGATCGGAGTCAGGGGGTCCATCTCAAGACCAGACAGCGTGTGCCAGGGCCAGGCCCGGAGCCCAGGTGTCAGGACCCCGTACCCAGGGCTCCTTACACAATGCCTTGGTTTTCAGCATGAGCTTTCCCTGGCTCTCAGGCATCACAGAGACACCCAGCAGCCTCCGCGCTCCTCACCACTCATCCCTCCTACAGACTCAGGTTCTGCCCGGGATTTCATCTGAACCGTTTGAGCATTGCTGATGTTACAGATGCCAAAACAAACCTAATTGTCCAGGGGCTCCTCTCTCCCTTTGAGCCCTGTGTGGTTTGACTTGTAAGACACGAGTCTGATTTTCACTCTGGGCTGAAACAGTTATGTCTGCCGCAAACAGTGCAGCCTCCACGCCCCAGCTATTCCATTGGCGTGCGTAAAACAGGAAGACCAGATGGAGAGGGAAGGCTTCAACCGTGGTTCCGTCACGGTGTGATGTCAGTCCTGTCACCACCCCACCCCCCTGAATCTTGGGTTTCCCATCTTTAATATAAGAGACCCGAACCAGATAAGCTCTAAGCAACTGCCCTGTACTCACGTCCGCAGCTGGACAGGTAGTCATCTTCTTCCGAAACCTTTCTAGGAACACTATGGACCCGGATGTTCCACCGGAGGATTCCCATTCCAAGGAAAAATTTCAACAGTCATTGTGCTGAAAAGGACCCCCTCTTCAATATGGAGAAGTGGCCAGACCTCCAGGATAAGTTCTTTTTCATTCCTTTGTCCAAGGAGATGTCACAGGACCTGACAGTGCCTCTGTATGTGAGGAATTGGGTCCTAGTCCCATTAATAGCTGGCAATGCAGCTCTTAAGCAAGGCCCTTCCCCTATAGGGACCTGTTGCCTCATCCATAAAACCGAGTCAACCTCCCTGGATTGGTGAGAAGACATACTGAAGTAAAAAGTATGGCTATGCTTTGAACAGAATAAAACTCCCTACTAAGATAAAGGGCTCTATCTTTTAAAAAAAATCTTTTTGTTGAAAGCATTACAACTGCCCCCTTTTTCCCCCCCATTGACCTCTTCTAGCCCGCCCCTGCCCCCTACCCAGGGCCTTCACCACCCTATCGTCTGTGTCCGTGGGTTATGCATATATGCATACAAGTCCTTTGGTTGATCTCTTCCCGCCCACACCAGAGCCATCTTCCAAGTCAACGGGGTCCAACCTTTCTTCCCCATGCCTGTCAGTGCCTGCGCACACCACTAGATGGCGGTCGATGTCACTTACAGATTCAGAAAAGGGTGTGGGAGAGCCAGGGGGCTGCCTGCTGAAGAAAACTAGGCCAAAGCCGGCCTGTTACATCACTTCTAATGGAAGCAGCCTGCGCAGTCCGGATTTTTCCTTTATCGCAGGCGGGCGACAATGCAAGGAAACGTCCTGGCTCCTGAGCATTGTGATGCTAATTATTGCACCTGCAATCGGTCTTTATTTCCCAGGGATCGGTCCTGGGAGTCCCTGCTCCGTTCCAGGGAACAGGCCCTTTTACCCAAAGGCCTCCTGCCCTCTCTCTCCAAAAGCCCATGCCCCGCCCTCCCGCATGCTGGAAGTGACTTTCTTGTCCGGTCTTTAAAGCTCAACTGAGCCCTGACAGGTTTGGCTCAGTGGATAGAGCATCAGCCTTCGGACTGAAGGGTCCCAGGTTCGATTCCAGTCAAGGGCATGTACCTTGGTTGCGGGCACATCCCCAGTGGGGGGTGTGCAGGAGGCAGCTGATTGATGTTTCTCTCTCATCAATGTTTCAAACTCTCTATCCCTCTCCCTTCCTCTCTGTAAAGTCAATGAAATATTTTTTAAAAAAATCTCAACCGTGTTGAGACAGCTTGAGTTCAAATTCACCTCTGCTTCACTTGAAATACGCATGATCTTGAACAAGTCATTCCAATTCTGTGTTCCCACGTTCCTTAATTTAAAACTGGGGTTAACAACAGACTTTTAAAGTATTAAACAAGTTAACACTGGTTATTACGGAGCTTGGAAGAGGATCTGCCACTTTGGAGGCCATTATGTATTGAATGCCTACCAGGTATAGGTACATGATCTGATTGAATGCCCCTATCAATGGCTCAGAGAAGTTAAACCATTTTCCCAAGGTTGCTCAGAGAGACAGAAGGAAAGGCAGGATTTGAACCTGGTCCTGTCTGACTTCAGGACCCCTGCCTTCCACTGCTCTTAAAGACAGAAAATGAGCATCCAAAGGCAAGGAATCCAGAGGCCAGCGAAGCTGCAGACGACTCTGTCAGGCCCAGGGCGGCTGCACACCAGCCCTCTGAAACTGTGCCGCTCGGCTCTCAGAGATCCGTTCCTGGACTACCTCGAGCACTAACTGGGGCTTCGCGATCTGGGGCAAAGTCCCTCCTTGGGGCTTCATTTATTCCTCTATAAAATGGGGCAGCTTGAGGGGTCACTGTTTTCCACCCGTGCCTCGTGGTCAAAATCAACCAGGGGTCCCCACAAAAAGTATGGGTGTTTGGGCCCCATTTTATGTGGCTGAAATAGAGTCTCCAGAGGAGAGACCTGACATCTGGATTTTTAGCAAGTGACCTCTGATTCCCAGGACCAGGAAAGTCAGAAAAATATCGTAGGCCCAGATCATCGGAGAGGTTCTGCCAGCTCTGTCCACACTGATCCCTCTACCACTCAGCCAGGCTCCTGGCCGCCTGCCGACAGACACCACCAGGAACCTCTCAGACCTCTCCCCACGCCCTTCGATCCAACCCCTGAACTCCCTCTCCCTCCGCATGGACTTGCTGCTCCTTTCTTCCTGTAAGGCATGCGGGCTCTCCAGGGAGCTGGAGCTGTATAAATAATAGATGGAATTTACAGTACCATTTGGAACTCACTTAAGCACTAGAAACATCATCTATCTTTCCACTGGGTGAGAAGAGAAAAGGAGCTTCTTCTGTGACTCCTAAGAGGCAAAGCACGAAGCTCTGACAAGACTTGGTTCTACATGTCCGTGATTTCCATTTGGAAGGTGTCATCTCCTCTCCCAGAACAGCAGTGCCCTGCTGCCCAGTCTCACAGACCCAGGAGCCCTAGGTCAGACCACACTTCAGGCCAAGGGCAAGGTGACCATCCCCCTGTCCTGGAGGGAGGCCTTGTGGAAAGAATGGGAAAGAAGCCCCAAAGCACAAAGCCATCCCCAGCCTCAGCAAACCTACTCCTCCTGTAAATCCCTTCTATCTTTGCTCTTCTTGTTTGCAGTCATCACCTGGTACAATTGGGCGATAGTGGCCCCTTTTTTCCATTACAGACCACAAATCATTGACCCCACTGACTTGAAAGAGACCTAAAATTCTTACTGTTAGGCAAAGTCTTTGCATTAAGGGAATTTTTTCCAGGAGAGTGAGTACTCTGGGCTGGGTTTTGGAAGACTGGTGTATCAGTCAGCTATGGCCATCATAGTGCCATGTAACAAATTGCCCCGGATAACAGGGTTTAAAACAATAGTATATTCTTACTCATATATGTGAGGGTTGGCTGGGACAGCTCTGCTTATCTCGCTCGATTGATCTCAACTCAGTGGAGTTTGGCTCTGACCTTGGGTTTGGTTCAGGTATCCCTTCATTCCTCTTGGACCAGTGGCATAGCTGACCGTATTTTTCTTATGGTGATGACAGACGCCCAAGAATGCAAGTCCACAGCCCGAGTTTATTTCAGGCAACTGCTGGCATTGCATCTGCTCACATCCCATTGATCAGAGCAAAAGGCAAGGGCATACGCTCTGTTCAACATGAGGCCAAAGCAAGTCACAGAAGACTGGAAGGTGAAAGTGGACACCAAGAGTCAAGCAGGTAGGATGACGCAAGGAAGGGCTCCTGGACCCAGGCTTCACAGGGAACTTACTCAAGCAATAGAAACACCCTGCAGCCATGTCTCCAAGGGCAGGTATGGGGGTGGGAGAAAAGGAGAAACTGTCCCTTTGAAGAAGGCTGACAGGGGCCATGGAAGGACTTGGGGTTTTGCTTCAAATGAGACGCGAAGCATTGAATGAAGGCTTTGAGCCAAGGAGACACAGGATTAGACACAGGATTGGATTTAAAAGGTCCCTTTGGCTGCTGTGTGGAGAGCAGACTGTAGAGGTTAAGGATGGAAGCTAAGAAGAGTCTGATTGGGAGGCTCTCAGCTCTCAGAAATCACCAGATTAAGTAGCTGTAGACCAAGTACAAATAGAGAGGACGTGAATAGCATGTATACTACCATTATCATGTGTGATTTAACAGATAAGATGTTAATAAAAAGAGACTGTTATATTTACTCGCCCATGAAACGTTCAAAAAAGCAATTCATATATTAAGTTATATGGGAAATCTCAACAAATCCCCTAAGAAAGAAGTCAAACAGGTGACCTTCTAGCCAAAATGCAATAAATTAGAAATTAATAACACAGAAATAGCCAACACTTCTACGCATCTGAAAATGTTAAGTTCCTTTTAAATAATTCTTAGGTTAACGAGGAGAAATTAATATCACTATTTAAAAATGTATGACAAGGAGAGGCCATATATCAAAAACCTAAGGTATATTCCTAACTCAGGAAAATTTAGTCTTCAGTGAAGTTCTTAGAAATGAGAAAAAGTTGAAAACACAGTAACCAAGCTTTTCAACTCAAGAAGTTAGAAAAACAAAAACAAAATAACACAATGAAATTTGAGAAAGGTATTCATAAAGACCAAATTCAAAAAGTAATGAGCTAGAAAACAAACGCATCAATAGTGTTGATGAATAAAATTAAAAGCTGGTTCTCTGGAAATACAAATAAACTAGAATAGCTTATGGCAAGACTGAGAAACCGGGGGTCGGGTGGGAAAGAATGACAGAAAAATACAACATTAAGAGTGAGAAAAGAGACAATAGACAAAGCATATTTTAAATTAAGGAGAAAATACGTGCAAATTTATGCCAAAGCATTTGAAAATCGAGAGGAACTGGGTAATTTTCTGGAAAAAAAATAAATCACAAATAATGAGCTCAAAAAAATCATGGAAGACCAATAATGATGATAGAAGAAACTGAGACACTAATTAAAGCTCTGCCCTCCTCTAGTTCACTAAGGTGAGAACGTTTACAGTCTTGAATGTTCTACAAAACATTTGAGGAATCTAGAATCCCATGCAACACACTCTCCTAGGGTTTAGAAGAAGATAGGAACCACCCAGCTCATTCTATGTGGCTGGAACAACCCAATTCCAACACTGGAACAGGGAAACACAGACAAAAGGGATAAAAACCATGAGTCAATATCATTTATGAGCAAAGACACAAAAGCCCTAAACAAAGTATTAGAAATTCAAAGCCAGCAGTGCATTATGAGCAGAAATATAAGAATGGGTCACCATTAGAACACCTTCCATGTTTTTGACTGGAATGAAATCATCTCAATGGATGCCAAAATTTAATAACATGTATTACCCATTTCTGCCTTTTAAAAAATAAAATCTGATACTGTGTTCTACTGTGGACACACAGCACACATCATAGTTAATAGTAAATGATCAGAAACAACCCCCATTACAGTCAGGGCCAAGGTAGGGCTGCCTATAATTGTTGCTACTTTTTTTTTTAAGTGTTTTAAATTGATTTTAGAGAGAGAGGAAGGGAGAGGGAGAAAGAAACATCGATGTGAGAGAGAAACATTAATGGGCTGCCTCCTGCACGCCCCCTACTGGGGATCGGGTCTGCAATCCTGGCATGTGTCCTGACCAGGAATCCAACCAGCGACCTTCTGGTGCATGAGATGATGCTCAACCATCTAAGCCACACCAGCCAGGGTGTACTGCTACTTTTAAATATTGTACAGAGGGCTCACCCATGGAGAAGGACAAGAGCAGAAAATGGGAAATGTAACACTGAACAGAAAGAGACAAAAGCCCTTAGTATTTGCAGTCAATAGAACCACCTACCAAGAAAGTCCACAGAAACCAAAAGGATGTTACAGCAAATATGAATTGAGCACAGTGGCAGATATAAAATCAACATACAAATTAATAACTGTCCTATGCCACAGAGGTAACTAATTAGAATATGCATCGTATAACCTTCTTCACCAAAAAGAAAAAAAGAACCTGAAAAATTCCTCAGACAAACCTAAGAAGAAATATCAGCGGAATTGAAAAGTATAACGCTTTTCAATGGGGGACCTTAAGAACATGTCTTTTCGGGAAGCTAAAAGGAGGGCATGCATCAGGAAGAGAAAGGGGCAGGAAGGAAGGCTGGGAGACATGAAGAATAAAACTTGCAGACCTGACCCATCTGCTCATGGTGGGCCCTGACCACGGTGAGACCCAGGAGTGAGAGAGGGGAAGGTCCCTCTCCCCACACACACTCGAAAAGCCGTGGTGGCCCAACAGATGGCACACACACTTTTAAGCCACTTTTTAACAGTTCTTTTTTTTTTTTAATGCCTTCTTGCTCTTTATCCCTTTAGTTAAAAGTCCCACCAGCTGTCACTGTGTGGAAGGAAATGTCAGGGCTGTGGCTGCCTGTGCATCTCCTCAGCTCAGGGCCCTGGGAGGGGGCAGGGGAGGACCAGGGAGGAGAGGGGAGGAGGATTTCCTGGGGATCTCAGCCAGCTGTGGTCCTGGCTGCAGAACTAACTGGTGAAAAGGCTGAAGGGCGGGCCCCTCACCAAGATGAACCCACCACAGAGGTTCAGAGCCAATCCTTCACCCATAACAACCCTTCCAGGTATTAACTGTGTACACGTGCCAAAGCACTTCCCTTCCTGTTTCCTGGTGTCCTCCCCCCACACTCCTGTGAGGTCGGCATTCTTATTCCCATTTCGTAGAGAGAGCAATGAGGAAGCCTGGCTTCCAGCCGTACCGTCTACCGACAAGCTGTGTGACCTTGGAGCGGTCTCTTGCCTTCTCTGGGCCTTACCGCATTCGCACAATGAAACTCACCAAAGGTCCTCCCAAGTCCTTGCAGCTCAGGTCGGAACCCGCTGCAGGACGCTACCAAACTAGGCCCTGTTCCCTTAGCTTTTCTTTCCACCTCCAGAAACACCCATCGGCAACCTCTTTAAATGGCAGCCAACCCGAGTAGTTGATTTCTTGTAGAAGAAAACAAAACAAATAAAACAAAAAAAACTTGATGAGTCATTTGTTGAAACGAATCCCCCCAGCCTTTTAAAATCACACATTTAAACTAATGTTGAGAGCTTTAAAGATGCATTTACATCTTCTTTCCTCCTTGTGTAACTATACAATTGTTTTCACTCACAGTCATCGTCTCCCAGAGGTGGATGCCTGGTTTATTTAATAAACCTTTCTCCACATCCGAACTCATCCATTAGCAAATAAGGAGCGTGACACTCCATTACCCACAATAAATTTACTGCCACGAAGTCACCACGTGCCACGTGGAGAAAAGGCGACACCAGGATGGCCTCCGGGAGCCAAGCCTGCCTCTGGGTTCCTTCCTCCTGGATCCTCCTGGGAGTCGAGGTATTAATCTAGCTACCAAGGGGGCTGCCCCAGAGAGAGAAGTAGGGTGCGTGAATTCACACCTGCTCTTCTCAGGCTCATCTCTGTCATGCCAGTGGGTTTGGGGCTGGGTTCAGGCAGTGGCTGCCTGTAGCTACTGCCCACCTTGGGATGGAGGCAGGAGGAGGGAAAGAGAGCAGGGGCCAGGCCTGCCTTTGGTCCTCACACCAGGCCTCCCTGGCCTTCACACGGAGACCCCGTCCTCTTGAGCATCCTGTACACGGCACAGATGATAAAGAAAGGTCTAAGGTGTTTACCACTTTCCTCCGATGCTGCCAGCTGGCTGCATTCTCAAAGGGCACGGAAGCTTAGCTTACACGCCGATGAGCTAGAGACAGCCAGACCCTCTGAGGGTTCGCCCAAGTTCAGAGGGAGGACCCTACCTTGCTCCTGGCCATCTTCAAAGGGCAGAGACCCTATAACACCCCTACCTGCCAGAGTGACTGCAAGCCTGGGGATATGCCTGAATCAGACAAACCCAGAGGGAGACCATGGAGACCAGCATCTCTGCTTCCCACCACCTGGGTGTTCTGGCCACCTGCAAGGGAGTGCTGGCCCCTCCCCAGAGGGCGTGGCTTTGTTCTTGCCTGTCTCCTGGGACAATGCAGTAAACCTCAGACTCGTGTGTGTGTGTGTGTGTGTGTGTGTGTGTGTGTGTGTGTGTACAGGATGGGCTCATCTCCTTACAGTCTCCCACAGGACTTGCTGTCAAGCAGTAGGACACACTACCCGGGAGGGTGGGGCAGTGAAAGAGGAGAGAGTGAGTAGAATTGGACCAGAGCACTTCTCCCCACCTCTGGTAGCCAGTGGAATGCTGTTCTGCTGGTTCCATGTGAGGAATCTGAATTGCCACTTCACTGAGGAATGAACAGACCTTAAAAAGGCAGCTAATGTAAGATAATGGTTCCGACAAAACGCAGCCTATCAAAGGGACCATAAAAGAAAGTGGGGTTAATGCTTAATGGTTACGCTGCGGAGAACCTAGGGAGCAGTTCTCAAGCACTGAATCCCGAGGAAACCTCCCAGGCACCTACCATGAGCTGGTCCCCTTGCCTCTCCCAATAAGCTGGCAGGACTCCCTCTCCCCGCTTCACAGAAGGGGACATGGATCCTTAGAGGCCACAATATGAACCAGCAGGAAACGACTCCTTCCAACACATCCACACCGCCCGTTCGGTTTACAGACGAGGAACATGAGTTCCAGAAACGGCGATGCACTGGACCCCAGTCAGACGCTGGGAAGACGCCCAGGTGCAATTTTGGCTGGAAGTCCAGTGCCCTTTCCATGACCCTGCACGATGCTGTGGTCTGAGGCTTGTCCCGGTGCCCATGGTGAGCGGGTTTTAGAGTGGAGACTTCAACCAGGGTCTTCCAACTCCTGGTTCAGCCTTCTTCCCTCTTCCTTTTGGGTTTCGAAGGGAAGGTTCACCCACTCACCAGCTCCATCTCCCCCTCTTGTTTCACCCTCATAAGATGGTTGCTCTAGGACTCTCACCGAGGGGCTGGGAGGTGGCGGGTCCACGTAGGATGGAAGGCCCCATGATGGAGCACTGCTCACTGGGAGGACAAGTCCTAATCTTCACTACATGACAGGCTGTGTTCCCAAACCGGGCCAGAGGATCTGTTATTTTGCATCAACTCCGACACGGAATGGAAGGGGGAAAGTGGGGCACTTTGGAACTGGCTTTCCTCGGTGCCAACCAAGTGCCATTATTTTAACTTCATTTGTGTGCTACAAATGAGAAGGAGATAAATGCCGTGTTCCAGCCGGAGTCTATTAGTGGTTATCAACTGCAACATAAAAAGATTGTGCAATCTGGCCACGTCAGGAAAGGGGAGGAGCTGTACCCAAGAATCTCAGCTCTGAAATTCCTCTGCCTGGGATTTCTGAACCATGAAGCAAAATAAAAACACATACTGTGAATTATACACCTACAGCCAGTTGCCTATAATTTTTTAAACGGTACATACAAATTCTAGCTGGGTAACCTTGGGCATGTCCGTCAAAGTTCTTTGAGCACCCAAGAGTTTCAGGGGAAAGCCAATATGTGGGAGGCTCTGAGGGCCTTCACTGGGAGGTCAATCCACTTTTCCAGTGTGGTAATTTTACAGTGTGCATGAAAAGAATTCATGGTCTGTTCTCTCCGTTTGGGTGGAGTTCAAACCTATTAAAGCACGCAATTCTGTATCTAAGGAACGACAAGTTACAAAAGGCATTCTTTGCACAAAGATAAATACATCTGGCAAACATCCCAGTCCACCTGCACCCCCAACTTCTTCTACAGAATCTTTCTTTAAAGGGGAAAATTCTAGAGAAGAGACTCCTATTACTTTGGGAAATGTTTTCCAAGTATCTCAAGCATATATCTCCTTTTTCTTTCCCTTACCTAGAATGAGTTGTTCATTTGCCTAATCCTTCTGTAAACTCCACCCAGGTAGACCAGGGGTCAGTAAACTTTCCTTGTAAAGGGCCAGGTAGCAAATACTTTGGGCTTTGCAGGCCATATGATAGCTGTTGCAACTATTCAACTCTGCAGCTGTAGTGCAAGAACTGCCAGAGACCATACATAAACAAATGGGCATGGCTGTGTTCTAATATAATTGTATCTATGAACACTGAAACTTGAATTTGAATTTTATATAATTCCTAGAGGCCCAGTGCATGAAATTTCTGCACTCGGGGAAGGGGGTCCATCAGCCTGGCCTGCGCCCTCTCGCAGTTCAGGAGTCCTCAGGGGATGTCCGACTGACGGCTTAGGCCTGCCCCAGGGAGCGGGCGTAAGCCATCAGTCTGACATCCTTAGCACTTCCACAGAGGCAGGAGAGGCTCCTGCCACTGCCACTGCATTGCCAGCCGTGAGCCCGGCTTCTGGGTGAGTGGTGCTCCCCCTGTGGATGCGCACTGACCACCAGGGGGCAGCTCCTGAGTTGAGTGTCTGCCCCCTGGTGGTCAGTGCATGTCATAGTAACCTGTCCTTCTGCCTTTTGGTTGATTTGCATATTAGCCTTTTATTATATAGGATTAGAGTTCACAAAATATTCTTCTTCTTTTGATTTTCTTTCAACCACTCGAGAATATAAAACCATTCTTAGCTAGCAGATTATAAAATACAGGCAGTAGGCCAAATTTGGCCTCTGGGCCATAGTTTGCCAACCCTTTCTCTATATCGTGAGCAACTTGAGTAGAGATGGAATCATAATCATCTCACTATCTCCTAAGGTTTGCTCCAGTGCCTGACACCTAGGAGACATCCAAACCATGGAGGAAGATGGGAGAGAAAGAGACCATGGAAAGAACAAGAGATGCATCCATCAAGTACAACAAAATAAGCCCTTCACCTTGCTCGGTATGGGAGTTGGAAGGGAGCAGGCACAGAAGCTAATAGAATTGCTTTGGGGTTAGAAAGATCTGGGTTTGAATCCCAGCTCCACTATTTCCTAGCTTGAACATCAGGGCACATTTGTCTGCAACTAACAGAAAACCCAACCAATGGTGGCAGATACTTACTGTCTCCCTGTTCAAGAAACCTGGATGTAGTGGTTCTAAGGCTGGCTCCGTGGCTCAACGATGTCATGGAGGTCACGTACCCCTTCTGTCTCCTGCTCTGACATCCCAAGGCTTTTCATCTTCCTGTGTGTCACCTGTGGCTGCAAGTGGCTGTCTCAGCTTTAAGCATCACACCCAGCATGTTCACGCCATCCAGGAGGGGACAGCGGAAGTGCCAGCTCAGACTCCTCCTACATGGCTTCCTTCTCCCAGGAAGCCTGTGTCTCACCTGGAGCCCTCTAAGCAGATGCCATTTACACTCTCACTGTCCAGACCCGGGTTAGGTGGCCACCCCTGCTGCAAGGGAGGCCAGTCTTTACTGTAGGAAGGGAGGGAAGACGGGGTTGGAAGGGTCCATCTCACAGATTGTGGTGAGGACAAGCGAGGTGATGTGTGAAAAGCATTGGCACATAAGTCAATCACAGCTACTGTGATTAGTAGGACTAGCTTAGATATTGTCAAAATCCTAAAATGTAATTCCTACACTGTCAGTATGAAAACTGTAACTTTTGAGATGCAGACAGAAAGCTTCATATCCTTATCTCACAAGACCCATAACTACATCTACTTAAAATGAGTGAAGACTGAAGTGGAATAGAGTGTGTGTGTGTGTGTGTGTGTGTGTGTGTGTGTGTGTAGAGAGAGAGAGAGAGAGAGAGAGAGAGAGAGAGAGAGAGAGATATCAGGCTATTGGTTTATTTAATAGTGTTCTATATGTACATGGAGCTGTACTGATAGATAACTCAGCCACTTTCCCCAGGTGGAAAACCTGAGTCATCCCGCCCTTTCCCTCTGCCTTTCCTGGCCAGACAGTAACTCCTGTAGATCTCACACCGCAATGTGTGTCATGTTTGTTCTCTATTTTCCATGACCCAAGCACAACATTTATTGCCTCTCATCCAGACAGTTGCAACAGACAGCTCCGTATTCTCCCATCTCTGGTGTTCAGTCCCTACCAAAGCAATCCATTCTCACCTTCTTGCCCGTTATCTTCCTGAGGCAAAGCTCTAACCGTGCCATTTCCTTGCTCAAAAACTTTCAATGGTTCCCCAATGCCTACAAAGTTCCAACCCCTCATGTTATTCCAGGCGCTCTTTGCCTGCCCCCTTTCTCACCTTCTCTTCTGCCCACACCAATCACAGTCCAGCTCACTTAGAAACTGCTCTTTTCTCTGAACACCCCCGTACCCCCCAAACACACACACACTTTCTGCATCTGTCTTAGCTCACGCTGACCCACCTCTGCAAATCAGGATGGGAGTTTCCATCTTAAGTCACACTGGCACTCTGGTTGTGGAAGACTCTTGGGAGCTCAGAATTTTATGGACCATCATTTGTGCAAAACTATCTGATTAAATCAATAAAATGATCGATAATTGCCTTTGATGTTTTCTTGCTCCTGAGACATTTAAATGTGCTGACAATATGGAAATGCCCCATCAGGTGACCTGGGAAGGAGATGGCTGACTCAGACCAGCAGGCCCAGCAGCCGGGCTGCACATGGAAGGGGCGCAGTTGGAGCTCAGCTCATTTCTCCCCCTCCCTCTTCACAGCATCATCAGAAGAGCTTTCGCCTGGCAGAGGGCGGTGCGCCCCGTGCTGCTCCAAAGTAGGAGGGGACAGCCATTTCAGCTGGTGCCAGGCGCTGGGCTGTCCAGTTAACTCTCCCAATAGCTCTGTAAGGTGGACATTCTCACGATCCCTATCTTCTAGCAAAGATGAGTAAGTTCTTAAGGTCACAGTGTTGGGATGTAAAATATGGGAGTTGGGGTGATGATGAAGTCTGTCTCATTTCAAAATCCCCCACACACACAGTCTTTGTAGTTATCCAAGATCCCACAGCAGGTAAGTGACTAAATTTGGATCAGCTCCCGTCAGGGATGCTACAGAAACCATTTGTGCAGGGGACAAAATGCAGGGCCAGATCGGCTCTGGGACTCTCTCCAGTGAGAAGACCCTAGGAGCCCCTGTGTGGAATGGGCCCTCTTCACTCTGACTGTTGGAGGATAGCAGGGGAGCTCAGCTGTCACCCTTCGTACAACATGACTTTTAATTTATTTTACCCCAAACCCCATATTTCAGCAATGCCACCCTTTAAATTTTCCCTATGATGTATTGCTTGCTATTGTTTCATGTTCATATGGCTAGTCCTTAAAGCTGGGCCGTGAAAACTAGAAGGTAGTAATCAGTTCTTTTCCTCTTACATTAAGCACGTGTAACTCGGCTTTCCCTGTTTAACAGACCACCATGTAACTTAGGAGATAAGAGGGCTGTTTAAATGTTTTTATTGATTTTAGAGAGAGAGCAAGGGAGAGGAATAGAGACACAGAAGCATTGGTGAGAAAGAGACATCAGTTGGCTGCCTCCTGCATGCCCCTTACTGGGGATTGAGCCCACAACCCAGGCATATGCCCTGACCGGGAATCAAACTGGGGACCAATTGGTTCATGGGTGGATGCTCAACCACTGAGCCACACTAGCTGGGCTAGATTAGAGTTTTGCTGATCTAGGCTAGACTCAATGAGACTTGACTCCAGGCCATGGGTTAGATTTCAGTCTGCTTCACATGGTTCTCACTCTCTGGGACCAACCTCCAGGGCATGTCTTTTTTATGATGATGAAATAAGCTCAAGAAGGTAAACTCAGTTACACAGACATTTACAGCCTCTTCTGAATCACATTCTCTAATATTCCAGTGGCCAACAAGTTATAGGGACAACCCCAAAGTCCAGAAAAGGGGAGTGGCACTCTGTCCACCATGAGGCCACGGAAAAGGCATGGATATCTGCTACAGGAGAATAAAAACTTGCGACCAATAATTCAAACTACCACACCATTCAACCAAACAGGCCTTGATTGCCTACTATACACTGAGTTGTGTTTTCACCAGCAGCAACTTAACAAAATCGGAACCAGCCATACACTAGACACAGAGCTTAGGCATTTGGGCTAGCAAGATAGTCAACTCATACCTGTATGTATATGCACACATGCATGTGTATGTGTACATGCATATATACATGTATGTAGGTATGTACATGCATGTATATATAGGCACATATATATCAAAGTTGACACACAGCTGCTGCCATCACTGCAGCCACGGACAACACTCTGTATCCCAGAGTCGCACAGGCCACCCAGGAACTATGGGGCTTCTTCACACTCACACATTCTTTTTGAAAACAGGCAGAAAAGCCATTTATAACCTGTGGTCAAATATGAACCTCTTCTCTAGATTTTTCTCCCTCTCCTGGACATCTAAGACCCCAGAGTTGTCCCCAAGAAGGTGGCCAAGGTATGGAACTGTGCAGCTTCATTCTTCAAAAGCAAGAGACAGGCTTCAGGGGTTTGATTCCCCAGCCAAAAGCATAAGACAGGAGGGAAGGGGAGCGTCCTCAGGACAGCTCAGCGATCGGTTAGTAGCGGAAACCTGCAGCCCTTCTGTTGACGCTCTTAACTACCATTTACAATCTATGATGAACCCCTACTGCTTGGATGTTTGGAGGGAAGGATCAGGGAGTCAGTCTCTCTCTCTCTCTCTCTCTCTCTCTCTCTCTCTCTCTCTCTCTCTCTCTCTCTCTCTCTTCCTGGAGTACAGAATGCCTATCTGCTCCCTCACAAAACTTTGATTCTTCATCTTCTCTTTGATTTCCTTCTATTGCTGCTTCCTTGCAATGGAAGCTACGAATACTTGTGGGCAGTTTCTAAATTATTTAACACATTTGCAGCCGATTTCCTGGATCTGACGAGAGAGTGCCATCCAGGATCCCTGAGGGCTCTCGGAGTGCTCTTCTTGAAGCCCAGGCCTCAAGGGGTTTAACATCCAACCCACCAGCCCCCGTCCTCAGGGGATTTAACATCCAACAGTTCTCTCATCACCTATCCTTCACCAGTCTGACTTACCATACCTGGGACTTGGTTCAGAAAAGATTTCCAGCTGCATATTTTGCAACTCAGTGGCAGATCTCTAATTGATGACAGCTTCCTTTATGTACAGCAGCACACATTCAAATGCCCTCTCTCCTAGTTTTCCTGAGTGTCTTGGTGTGTCAGTAATGAAAGTTTGAGTTCCTAGAAATCTAAATTATTTTCAAAAATCTGATCTTCAGACAATTTCTGAAGCTAGTAGATTAATCCAACAAGTATGTGTTGTATACCTACTATGTGTAACATAATGGTCTGGAGCAAGAGTGGACCACAGGTTTTTGTAAATAAAGGTTTATTGGGACACAGGCATACTCATCAATAATGTGTTGTTTATGTCGGCTTTTAAGCCAAATGTCAGATGTAAGTACTTGCAATAGGGATCCATAGGGCTGGCAAAGCCTAAAACAGTTACTTTCTGGCCCTGGTCTAGACATTGGGCATTTGGGTGCAAGCTGTCTGAAGGGTCTTACTGGTTCTCATGATGTTCACTGCACACATTGGTGACTCATAAACCTATCGCTCTATTGGGACCACTCGCCCAAGTTCCAAAGTGGCAATTACAACACTGTTAGGCATTTCCACTTACTATGCCATTATTCTACTGACTGCTCAAGCTGACCTCCCAAGTGAACCTCTTTCTATGATGTCGCTTGTCTTACTATGGCATCACCACCCACAGATCCCTATCTCAGTCACCTGGAAGCCACCTCTGGATCCCCCCTTACCCTCAGATGCATATGGAACCACCGTGATTCCTCCTCTATACCCACAACTTTGCCCCTTCATTCCGCCCTCACGGCCACAGCTCCCTTGCCTCCTGCCTGGAAGTGAGCAGAGCTTCCCTTTTCCATTCCCAGGTTCACCTCACTGCAGAGGGCTGAGGATCAGCCACGCTGAGGCACAAAAGAAGCACATGACACACAGCTTTTCTCACGCTTTGGAAGAATAGCCCTTACGGCTCAAAAATCATAATAGGCAACCCTTACAGAGCATTTACCATATTCTAGGTGCAGTTCTAGGTAACGTGTGTACTGTAACACCTTTGTTTCTTATAAACACCCTACAGGGTAGACACTCTTACCACCATAAGCCCATTGGACAGATAGAGACACTGAGGCTCAATGAAATTGATTGACTTGCCTACGATTACCAGGAAGCAAGGGGAGGAGATGGGTTATAAACCCAGAGAGTCTGGCTCCAGAGTCCACGTGCTTAACCATTGTGCTATGCCACCTCTGCTAAGCCCAAAGCTTTCGTTATCCTGCCCTGGTCACCAACATGGAACTCAGTCAGCTTGGGTGACAGCTTCCTCACTCCTGAGAAGCATGCAGATAATTCTTGCCTGGAGGGCCTCACGCTGGCATCCCAGGCGAGGGGCTTCCCAACCACCAGGCCTCTCCCTCCACCATCAGCAATGAGGACCGGGGACTCCTGATGAAAATGAAACCCAGGAACTCCAGAGTGGCCATTGTGAGAAAGCAGGATTTCAGAAGGAGCTGGAGCGGTTGGGACAATTACAGCCCTTCCTCCTCCATTTGTCTGAAGCAACTCCATTACCAAGCTGTTTTTCTGCTCCCTGATCTGTTGCTCTACAAGCTTTTATCATGAATAGCAACATACTTAAATATTCAGCAAGTGCCCTGCGGAGTGCTAAATACCAAAAGCTCGCAGAAAAGGTCACGGTTTCCATCCCGTCCCCACTCCCAGGGACTACAGTGTAAGAGGAAAGACCCCAACGCTGAAATCTACACCATGTGCCAAAAAATATAGAAAAACGGTATTTCTCACCCTGTGGTGTGGTGTGTGGGTTTTTTCAGTTTGTTTGTTTTTAACAGTGACTTTCTTCTGTCTTTGTTGGGTGTTACAAACAAAGGGAAAATGACATGGTTAATTCATCTGAACAGAATATGTTAAGAACAAAATATATTTTGTCCAGTGCTCTGCGCTTAGCATAGAAAATGATAAACAGGAGTGCTAAAATAAGTCCTATCTGCAAGAAGTTATATGTCTACAAAAATATAGTACTATGTTACTGCCCCCAAAAGATATACATTGATGGTCCAGATGTTGGGCACTGTATTCAGTGCTGCAAGCCTCCTGCCATTTCACATCATCTTTACAGTAGCCCTGCCAGGCTGGTATCGTTAGGCCCATTTTAAAACTGAGACTAAAAGAAGTTAAGTGTCCTAGAGGTAGAAGAGCTTGGATTTAAGCCCAAGTCATTCAGAATCCAAAGCCCATAGCAGAGGCACCATTTGAGCTCCTCTTTTGCCCCAAAGAGTGAGTAGAATGTTAATAGAGGCGACATGAGCCAGTGCATCCCAAGCGTAGGGAAGAACATCAGGGAAAACGCAGAGCCTGTAGGCAGGCTGGGGTTTTGGCTGGACATATTAAGAAGGTTCTATCACTTGGTGGCCACTGGCTAGCCAGAATGGTGGCTTCTACAGAGGACCTCACAGTCTAGGACATAAAACCCCCTTGGCAAGCTTCTGGCTTTTCTGGTTTTAAGCCAAATCATGTCCACCTCCCTCAACACTGTTCTTTAACTTTTTTCAGCACAAACAAATCTCCAGCAATTTGGGGCTGAGCAAACATGGACCTCCAGGACAGACTGACTGCTTGTCCTTGCAATGGGCCTTCACGCTCTGGGGAGAGAGATAAAAGGGACTCAGCAGCCCTCCAGCTAATCATTCCTCCCTCCTAGATGAGTAGTCCAAGGAGAATCCAATTGGTGTGTGGGCATTCTGTTGGGGTGGGTCTGTGGCATGTTACCTTAATAGAGTGTTTGAAGTACAGCCTTCAGAAAGTATGCTTCTATCTGTTGAGCTCTGCCATCATCAGAGACTTTGAGCGTCAATCAACATGAGGAACAGGGTCTGAAGTCCACTTCTTGGATGAAAAGAAGGAGATAAGCAGGGGATAGGGCAGACGGCAGACTGTGAAAGACCCAATCCATGTTTTCAATAACAATACACATTTCAACACTGTTTCAATGATGTCTTATGAGCAGGAATATTCGGGGTCATTGGGGAGAATGAACATGAATTGACCAAATTTCCACAGTCTCTAAAGTGATGGACACGAGTGACCTCCCAGGTCAAAGGACTTAGATAATAGAAGCGTGGCTGGAAGGAACCATGGAGGTCAGCCTCTCATTTTAAAATTGGAGAAGCTAAATCTCAGGGGACGGAAGGACTTCAACAAGGTCACAGAGATGGTTAGCCATGGACAAGATTTGAAGTGTCTTGATTTCCAGGCGAGGGTCTGCCAATGACATTATGCTACCCTCTAGGTCACAGTGGTCGGCAAACTGCGTGAGATTATAAGTGCTTTTTAAATCTTTTGCAATAATCGTCATTATAATTATGTGACTTAACTAATTTGTATCAACCGTGCTTGCTTTTCTCTCCAACCTACCCTCAACCTATACTAAGCTAGTAAAGGAAGTAGGCAAAGTATTTTTTAATATATTTTTATTCTTGATAGTATTACAGATATCTCCCATTTCCCCCCCTTTTTCCCTCCCACCTTCTAGCCCCTACCCACCCTCCCATGTCTTCACTACCCATTGCCCATGGCCATGAGCTATGGCAAAGTATCTCTTGAGCACTCACTACCACATACACACTTTCGCTAGTATCCTTATTTTATAACTTATATTATCCCCCCCCCCCCCCGAGCCTAATTCCTAACTGTTATCTCAAACTACTGATTTCTCCCTCTCCTTCTTCCTAGGATCAAAGCCATCCCCATGCTCAGCAGTCCAGAAGCTAATCCGGTGAAAGGAGGTGCTCATAGAGATAGGTTAATCTCAGGATAATATATGTGTTCAATAGCTGGATAGTCTCAAAGACAGACACTGTCAATGCCTTCCCTCTCTGCGTGCATCCGCTACTCCTCTCCTTATCATTGAGCTCATTTTAGTAACCTGCTTGACCAATAAAGTGCAGTGGAGCTAACTTTCTGGGCCCTGAGGCCAAGTGATAAGAAACCTTGTAAGTTCCTCCTGGTTCTCTCAGAATATTCTCTTTCAGGATGCTCTCTTCAGGAGCCCAGCTGCCACGCTGTAAGAAGCCCAAGCCATCTAGCGAGACTAAGTATAGATAGTTCAGTCTAGTCAACGAGTGTAGGTGGCCCAACAGCTGGCATCAATGCCAGCCATGTGAATGTGCCATCTTGGACCTCCAGCCCCATTCCAGCCTCAGATGTCTGCAGCCCCAGCTCCCATCTGACTAAATCTGTATGACAGACCTCAAGTGAAAAACACCCAGCTAAGTTCATTTAGTCCACAGAACCCAGAGAGATAATAACTTGGTGTTTTAAGACACTTATTTGCGGGTGTTTTTATGAGGTAGCAACAGAGGAGAACATTTTTAAATACTTTTTAAAAAGTGGGATGACAAAACCGCAGGTTCTGCGGTCCTTGATCTGGTAAAAGATTCTGCAAAGGATTGCATTTTTGTTCAATCATTTATTTAATCACGCATTCATTCATCCAGCGTACGCATAATGAAGAACACCTCTGTATAAGGCACTGTGGCAGAGGCCAAGGGGCATAGCACAGTGGATGCCAAAACTGTATTTCATCAAAGGCATTATTCATATGTTACATAAAAGGGGCATGATTACTTGAATTTGGATGGGCCAAGTTACCAGGATGTGAATATATTCATTCTGGGGTGCAAGGTCATGGAAGAAAATGGGAATAATATGATCAAAGCAAGGCCACTGAAGGGAGACAGCATGGAAGAGGCAAGGGAAACAGGAGAAAGCCCTCCATTTTGATTAGAAAGTGAGGGGCCTCCAGGAGAATGGTGGGCCATAGGGCTGGCTGGGAAGGTCTCAACAGGTGGCAGTTCTCTGAGCCACACCGTCAATATGTCCCTGAAGACCAAGGTCAATGTGATATACGCTCTCTGCCACAGACCAGTCACCGACTATTCCCAGGTGCAAGCTCCTTGCTTTGCTGAGAGACTACAGAATTCGAGAACCAAGTCTAAATAAATCTCCAAGGGATTAAAACGGCACATCTTTCAGTGCCTGGAGTGCGGCCCCTGTTGCATGTCTGAGCGGTAGCACCATCCACACATTCGCCACCCATTACTATTGATGATGGCCCCATGAAGATGCTATTAGATGAGAGAGCATGATCATAGCTCAGAGCTAATGGGTGAAAGAATCAATCCCATTTCAGCCGCTAGGGAAAGGCTGAAGTTGGAACGGAACAAGGGTCACACACACTGACCAAGTCCTAATGGCACCCGGGCCTGATTAGTGCTGTGCACGGCTTAGTGCGTGGCGGAGAGTAAGATCAAACCTCGGATCCCCAAGTAGCTGCCTGTTCCCCAGGGAAGGGATTTGCTGACCACCACGGCCGCTGTGCCCTTTGGAAACCCTGACTGGTAGCCCTCATGCCTGCTTCACCACCCAGGACTGGACTTTTTCCAGGTCTTAGCTGCCTCCGATTCATACCTGCCTCTGACTTAAGATGCAATGATGGCACTGGAAAGGTGGTGTCCATTACGCCGGCCACATTTGTAGAATCCCCACCTTCCTAAGTACCCCAAAGTGTCTGAAACCCAATGGACCACAGCCTAGTGATCACATCCTTTTTGCCTTCAGTAATGTTAACTTTTTCCAGGGGGAAATGCTGAAATAACAAGAACAACAAAAACACTTGCTTTTCTTCCTTGCCCAAAATGACAGCAGGTTTTCTGGGTTATGCTAGCTCACTGAGCTGTCAAAGACACTTGAGAGAAATCGAATGTTTTTCATGGATGGTGTGCCACACACTTACACACACACACACACACACACACACACACACACACACACAATTCTTTCAATCTCCATGCAGTAAGAGCAGTAAAATATGGAGGGCAGAGAGGATAATTTTTTATAAGCCCTGACTCATTCTTCCCCCAGGTTGAATCTGTGGGCTTTGAAAATCCAGCTGAATCCTGATTCTTATCTGCTTCAAGCTGAGTAAAATGTGTGGCAATCAGGATTCAGTAAGAAACTTGGCTGAGTGGGCAAAAAGGAGACCGGGCCACACCTGATGCTTCCCCTGCTCTCCTGTCTCAGCAGGGTGAATGAGCCATGCAGTGATTGGCAGGGCCTAGAGTGACCCCCAACCCAGCATCTGCACTATAATGTGAATGTCTGATTTGGGGAGCTTTCTTGGATTTTAGGCAGGCGAGTGATAGCCCTCTCACATCTGGAGCTCACATCAAATGTTTCCTGACTGATTGGGGTCTTCTCTCCTTCTATGGGCTCCCTGGAGGAATAAATCCAGTTGAAAAGAACAACACACAGTTTCTACTTAATGAGACACGTTTCTTATAAAACTAGAATCCTTTATTAAATACATAAGTATAGGTGTTGATTTGAATTAGCATAAATGCCATACTTAAACGGGCTGCTTATTTTAAGCTCTGATACATGTTCACGGAGGTGTTTTCAGATACTTTGCTCACTGAGACTTAACTTTCTGGAGGGGTTATTTAAACCAACGGGTCTTTACCTTATGGATGGATATTCCTGGACATTTTTTTTAGAACCTCTTGAAAGTTACCAGCCCTTCCCTGTAAAAAATGCATCCAAAAACAACATGTTGCTACACTTTTGAAAGTATACACGGATTTCCCGAAGTCGTTCGTGAGCCTCTCTCCTCTCCCCATCTCCAGAGTCTACGGACCCAGGTGGAGAACCACTGACTTGGTCCTCATCCCCAGTCCTAGCTTAGAAACTCTGCTCCTCTCCCCTTGAGTTTCTGTAACACTGGCGTGAGAGCAAAGTCCCTTCCCCACCTCAAATATTGTTTCTAGTCCTCTGATTCAGCAATGTTTGGCACCAACAGCTCACGTACATTTTCCTTTCTCATGGTTTCAACTGCCCTAGCAAATATTTCTTCCAATTTAATAAAGGATGAGTCTTCATGTTCCTTCCTTCTGACCTGAAACCTATTTTATTTTGCTCACCTTGTAGCCAAGAAAAGAGAAAACTGCTAAAAAGTAATAAGGTCTTGCTAATCTTCACCAAAAAAACATGATTTTCTTTCCTTTTATTAGGCAGGGTTAATTTTTCCTTCTCTTTTGACAAACATATTTAAAGTCTCTACTCCTTCCTAATCCTCAGTCTGAACTATGGGTATCCATGCTTACTCTTTCTTGCTGAAGACTCCCCGGTGACAGAAGCTCTGTTGTATTTGGTATAGGGCTCCACCACCACCATCTTTGAAAAACACACACAATATCCCTTTACACAGACTAGAGAGAGTGTGTTACACAGATACGAACAATAGCAAACAGATATGCACTCTTTGTTAGGCCGAAATCCTCAAATCTGATGTCTGAAGAGGTTATTCGGGCCGTGCATATTTGGACAAGGCGAAAGTGAAACTCAGAGCATTCGTTTCCTCGTCTGTAGAAATAAGGCTGCTGATTACAATACTAACCTTGCAGGGTTGCCATGAGGATTCAAGGACACAATGGGTGGAAAGCCCCCGACCCAGGACCGGTCATACACCAGCTAATAGAAACTGTTGAATGGGTGCAAGCAAGGAAAACTACAGAACCATGGACAGCTCCCTTTGGTGAGCCCTGTTGGAGGCTTTCCCAGACCAAGGGACAGTTGCCTCAAGGCAGCCTTACTCCATGGAGAAGGACTACCTGGTGCTGAAATGGACAGTGGCCCTTAGACAACCTCTGGCTTTCTGTGACAAGGATATCATCCTCTCCTCCATCTCCATCTGAAGGTGCATTACACCCGGCAAAGGGATCTAAGTGCTCTGAGGTCTTGCAGGATTGTTAGATTGCAAACTTAGGTTTCCTTTCCGTGTCCTGTGGCCAAGTCCCCAGCTGGCCATTCTCCTTAGATCCTTCTTCCCTTCAGGTGAGTACAGGGCAATCTGTTCTGACTCCATCCCTAAAGACTGTGTTTCTTGACGAACATCATTTCTCAGGGAAAATCATCGGGCCCCCTCCCTCTACCTTCCGTGGCCTGATTTGTGGATTTCAGGGCAATTTTCTACTACATTTAGGACAGCCAGTGCCTACAAGGGAAAATACCAGCCAAGACACGATCTTTCTAAATAAAAACACTGATTAGTGTTAGCAGGCTTCACTGTCACAACGGGGCAGGAGCTATGAGGGGGGACGAGCAAACATGTGGACATGCTCTTTGATGACAGTCATCAGCTGCTTGAGCTCCTGTCATGTGCTCGTCCACGCGGCTGCCCATGGAGGAGCATGTGCATCTACGCCCCATTCCCCACCCCTTCTCCATGACAGGGTTCTTGACCCCTCCGTGCCATTACCACTTGATGGCAATACTGGTGGGCTCCATCATTTTGCTCCAATGGTCCCTGATTGTAAGTGACTCTAAACACTTCTGTTTCCAGCTACTCTGCCTTCTACCAAACGAGCTCTGTTTATTGTTAAAAGTTTATCATTCATCAACTTTTCCCTAAGACAGGTCTTGTGACTACTATTTCCCTGAACAATAGTAAATAGCCTCGTGTCTGATTTTCCATCTTTTTTCCCCACCTTCAATCGAAAGCCCTTGAAGAAATGCTGGGGCAAGTGGTGAAGGAATTAACATCACTTCAGCCAAGCAGAGCCCAGAGCCTACATGGGGCTGAATTTTCCAACTAACTCTTTCTTCCACCCCTGACCAAGAGAAGTGCGATGGAATAATAGCAAAGCCACTCAGAGAGCAAAGTCATGATATGGTTCACCTCAGAGAAAGAGTGTGTCCCCTGAGGGAAGTTGGCCAGGCCTCTGCCTGAGGCTGAGCTGCCAGGATACGGGAGCTCTCAAATCATACCTCTTGGTTTTTCCAGATGCTGCATTTATAGGGGAGGCCTGACCACTTGCAGAGTCAGAATGAGTGACAGCAGCGAGTGGAAGGAGGTTCAGGTTAGTCTCCCAGAAAGAGAGGTTCAGGGTCACGCCTCACTAGCCCCCCAACAAGGATAAACTGGGAAGAAATTCTTCACAGATGCTTCATTACTCTGGCAGAGAAGTGCCCGCAAAACGCTAAACCCGAGGACAGATAAAGACCAAGCACTCTTGATCAACCGAAGGACTTGTATACATGTATATAAGCCAAACCAATGGACATGGACAACAGGGGGATGGGACATGAGTTTGTGTATGGGGGGGAGGTTGGGGGTTAATGGGGGGGATGTGGACACATTTGTAATACCTTAACTAATAATTAAAAAAAAAAAAAAAAGACCAAGCACTCTTACCCAGATGACCCTGCACCGGCTTCCCGGCCAGTTAGCTCATTCATTCCCCATCGGGACTTGGTGAGGACGGCCTGGCAGGATGACCAAGGCCGTTTTACAGATGACACGGAAGCGCAGGGGATTTAGACAAATTGTTCTTGGTGGAAGGCTGAGGAGTTTCAGTGAAGCCAAGATCTGAGTTTTGATTCCCCAAACCCTGGTTAGTGCTTCTGCTTCTTAGAACAGGTCGCCTCTTTAGGAAAATCTCCGAAGGATTCCAACCATTTGCCCAAGGGGCACGGTATGGTATGGAACCTGGAAGAAAGAGGGATGTCTCTGTACCACTGCGCTCTTGATGGCAAGGCCATGAATGAGAAATCAGAGGAGGCCCAGTTTAGATTAATGGGGATGAGGATGGGAGAGGTGGGGAGGCAGGAGTGGGAGGGAGAGGGGAGCTTGGGAAATACCCTTCCCTTATGTCAGGAGCTCTGCTTTCCAATCCACAGTGTGGGGAGATGCTACTTGTCTCTTCCCGGCCACATAGAGATGCAAGAACCACCGAGTGAAATCATTGATGAGAAAGTCATCGGGAAGATGGCAAGAAGCTCAGAGGATTATGAGTCTTCTGCTTCTCAGAACCCAAACACAAGTAAAGCTAAAATAAACAGCCTTTTTTTTTCTTAGCCTTTTACTTTTGTGAAAGAGATAAATGTCAAAGAAGTAAAGCTTACATCAGTCAGATTATATATAAAATTTCCCCTGGGAGTCTACATGTCAGCAGAGGTTCAGCTCAGCCTCCCGTATGCTCCCAGTTGGAGTCCTACATAATGAGAATTCCTCATAATGAGGTAACGAGGCCCTAGCAGACCATGATGGTCCTGCATCACTGGAAGCAGTCCTTAGATTTTACACAGCAGATTTCACTGTACTGTAAGTATCTGGACATTCGTCATCCGTGTGTAGTATAGATGGAAGTCCTCTTTTAACAGAATATTCCACTTTTCTAATTATTCTGATGGGGATTTTATTTATTACTGAAAAATTATTTGCGTTTGCCACTGACATTTTTAAAATATATTTTTATTGGTTTCAGAGAGGAAGAGAGAGGGAGAGAGAGACAGAAACACCAATGAGGAGAGAGAATGATTGATCGGCTGCCTCCTGCACGCCCCCTTCTGGGGATCGAGCCTGCAACCCAGGCATATGCTCTTGACCAGAATCGAACCTGGGACCCTTCAGTCCACAGGCTGACACTCTATCCACTGAGCCAAACCAGCCAGGGTGCCACTGACTTTTTAAAGGGGGGGAGGTTATAATGGGGGTAAAACTTCCATTTTCCCTGAGTTTTAACTTTGTGTTTCATATCATATGGGTCACCATAGACAAGGCTTTAATAGAGAGAGAGAGAGACAGCCAACTGCAATGCATCTTCCAGTAAATCCCATTACCATCAAGTTCCCACCTGTGAGTGAAAGGATTTCTAAGCCCCCCCCCCCGAGAGTCTACGGGGCTTGATCCAATTCTCACAAAGCAAAAGCCTACATATATCTAATAGCTTCCCAGCCACGCCAATTACAATCTAAAGGAGTCTTCCCGAAGCAAAGGCAGGGCAAGTAGCTGACAAGACCAAACTGCACTGAGTGCAATGCTGTCTAGTGCAATTCTCCAAGTAATATTTCCTAGCTTTTCAGATGCTTCTCATTTCAGCTCGAACCTATTGATCTCCTGCCAGAGCACCTGGGCAGCTATGTGGTCTGTGGACAGAGGTGTTCTGGTCAGTGCCGTGTATTGACTACCCTTCAGCCAAACAAGGGGTCCTTTTCCTTCTCACCTCTCTGGTTTCCCCCTTCCCTTGTCATGAGAACAGATGTACACCTGGAGGTGCGTCTTACATTTCCAGGGAAATGACTCTTGCCCTAAATTACCTTGCGATGGTCTAAATATTTGTGTTCCCCCCTGCCCAAATGGATATGTTGAAACCTAACTCCCAAGGTGATGGTATTAGGAGGTGGGGTCTTCGGGAGGTGACTCGGTCATGTGGGTAGCTGCCCAAGAAAACTCCTCTTCCTGCCTCCAAGTGAAATATTATAGTCAGTCCTGAAAGCCCAGAACCCAAATCTGAAAGATTTAGAAAAGTCCAACCAGGTTCATTCTTTCACAACTGTCATGTATAAGAAAAATCTTTTCTAACTTAAGCCCAGCTTGCTGCATGCTGAGCTTGTTTCCTTGAATTCTGTACTTGAGATGGTGACCCCATTAGTAATGAAAAGCACAGTGGGTTAAAGGTGAGAAGATGAATTTTCGTCTTTACTCTGCTGCTGTGAGTGGTACCTGATGCAAATCTCTTCATGTTTCTATGCTCCTCTTAGCCGCTATTTCACCAGAATAAAATTATTGCTTTTTAAGTGGTCTACGAAAAAGAAATCACATTTATCCAAGGGGAAGAATTTTTGATGTCATCATAAAATATAAAATTTCTCAAGGCATGCTTGAAGATAATCACTAAATATTTCCTCCCACCAAGCCATTTATTTAACACTAGGGGCCTGGTGCACAAAATTCGTGCAAGAGTAGGCCTTCCTTCCCCCGGCTGCCGGCACCCAGCTTTCTTCTGGCACCCGGGACCCAGGCTTCCCTCGCAGCCCCGGCTTCATCCAGAGGGTCATCTGGAAGGACGTCCGGTCTAATTAGCATATTATGCTTTTATTATTATAGATGGTCTAGCCCTACTTCACTTGGTTTGCCTTCATAAGCTTTGTTTCCAGCTTTCTGAAATGTTCTCTGCTCCACACCAAGATGAATGTATTGTTCATTAACTTCTTTTTAGTATCATTTCTAAGGAAAGCCATCTTAGCCGTTTAAAGCATTCCTGGGTGTTTTTGCCCTAAACACTGTCTCAGAGCACTTAAGCTACTTGTGATTTCCTCTTCAATTCAGTTACAACCAATCCTCTTACATTTGCTTCCTTTGAGAATGACTTGATTTTCCTCTTCAGCCCTGAAGGATATTTTCACTCATTTCTTTCAGTATTCGAAAAAATATACTGTCCCACTTTCTTCTGGCCTCTGTTGTTTCATATGAGAAATCTACTGACATTTTATTTGTTTTGTTCCTGTAAGTAAGACATCATTCTCTAGCCCTTTCAAGATTGTTCCTTTATCTTGTTTTCAAAAGTATAACTATCATGCATCCTGCCATGGATTTCTATGGATTGTGGTTTCCTCAGCTTCTTGAATCTACAGGGTTATGTCTCTTACCAAAATTGGGATGTTTTCCACCATTATTTCTTTGAGTGCTTTCTCAGACCCAGTCTCTTCCTCATCTTCTTCTGAGGACATGAATGTTAGCTATTTTATCGCAGCTGCATAGGTTCTGTTGGCTTGTTTTCAGTCTATTTGCTCTGCTGTTCTATTTATATCTATTGTTCTATCTTCCAGTTCACTGATTCTTTCCTCTGTCCCCTCCATTCTGCTGTTGAGCCCATCCACTAAGCTCTTTTTTTTTGTGTGTGTGTGTGTGTGTGTTTTCATTTTCCTTTTGGATCTTCTTTATATCTTCTGTTTCTTTGCTGAGACTTATAATTTTTTTCATTAGTTTTAAGTATGTTCCTAATTGCTCACTGAAGCATGTTTTATCATGGCTGTTTTAAAACCTTGGTGAGATAATGCTAACACCTCTGTCATTTCAATGCGTGGCATCCATCATCTTTTATCACTCAGTTTGCGAACTTCCTGGGTCTTGGTGTGACAAGGGACTGTTTTTTGAAACTTGGGCATGCTTGTATTAAATTGTAAGACTCTGGCTCTTACTGAAACCTTCTGCTTTACCTGGCTTTCTCTGATACCCATTCCAGCAGGGGGAGGAGTGGCACCAGCTTGTTTCTTCCAGATAGAGGTCAAAGCAGGCTTCCCACTCAGCCTTTGTTGACCCTCAAAGTGGTGGGAGTGAGGGGGCTCCTTGTTACTAAAAGGCGGTGGCAGGAGCTCGGGCTCTCTACAAGGTTCCCCCTCAACCCCATGGCAGCATGGCCTCACTACAGTGGGGTGACGGTGAAAGTCCGGACTCTCCGCTAGACCTCCTCTCTACTGGCTCCACTTTAGCAGGGAAGGAAGGGGAGCCTCGTTACTGCCGGGTGGAGGTGGGAGTCCAAACTCGCAAGTTCCCCAAGAGGTCTCCGCTGATACCATGGCTGCAGAGGGGAGAAGCGGGGAGAGCTGGTCACTGGGTCACAGGGACGAAAGTTCCAGTCCTCTACTTGGCTTTAGCTGACACCACCCCTCACAAGGCTTGTAGTCCAGGCTACTCACTTGGCCTGTGTTGGCATGTGGGGGGGGAGGGGACACCATAGTTTTTCTATGGTGATTGGCTGAAATGTAGATTTATTCTGTCTTGCGAGGCTGTCCCTTTCCTAGTATTTTGGCCAGAGAGAGCTGGCTTTTGTTGAAACTTTGTGCTTATTGGTATTTCTGGTTGCTAAATTCTTCAATTTCAAACCTTGGATATATGACATATAAAGAAAACGCAGGGAACTTGCCACTGTGTTGTTCCTTGGGTCCCAAGATCCCTAACCAACCTGCCCTCTCTCCACTTTTCAGTCTTCTTACGCTTGTGTTACATATAGTATCCAGGTTTTTAGTTGTATTTTTATTTGAAATCTGCTTTTTAAATATCGTCAATAAATGCACATTTTAAAGATGCCCTGTGGGTGATTCCCACCTTGGGAAAGTTGGAGTAGACATACTTTCCCCTCTTACTCCTGGTGCTAGGTCATACGCCGAAGCCCCAGAGTTCTGAGGAAGTGGTTAGATGGTGCGGCGATGCACTTTCCCTTTATCATACTGATTGGCATTAACTACCTTATAGCTTAATTTATTTTCATCTAAAGCCTAACGGAAGAACATTCTATGTCTTAGCTAATCACCTCCAAGTCAATCAGAGAGACAAACCTTCCAGACTAGACCTGTTTCCCCGTCTGTGAAATGAGAGTCACAATGCTGCTCTGCATAACTCTCAGGTTTGTGAAGATCAATTGGGACGGCTAATGGGAACACGACTGACAAAGTACAGTGCGCTGTGCAAAAGCTCTGCGCTCTTCTCTGCAAGAAGTCCTTGGGCTCCTTCCCCCCGGGGGCTGTGTCTGCAGAAGGGAGAAGACTGGCCCAAGGCCAACATGGGCTTTACCTTGAAAGAGAATTCAACAGGAGTGGCCCAGGAAGAGTGCTGAATGCTGGCCTCAGAGGGGCCAGGAAGCTAAGAGACGCACTGAGGGCTTTGCTGGCACTGTCCAGCATCTTCAGCCCCGGGCAGGGAAAGTCTTGGTGCGATGACTGCGTCTGACCCACACCAAGCCCCTGCGGCCAAGCATCAGGTGTGTTTGCTCTACCACCTACAGCTAAGCATGTCCCAGGCAGAGCAGAATGACCCCAAGAGGGGTGGATCCGCTGAGCCTCATGACAGACACAGCCTTTTATTGTGTCTCCGAGTCCCTACCCCCATTTGGGACAAGGTGAGGCAGGCATATCAGCAGCATTCACCTCCATACAGCAGAGGGCAGTGGTGCCCTCATCGAGGTCCACACCCAAGCTGGTCTGCAGGGGCGGAGTGAGTCCTGTGGGTGTGTGCACAGGGCAGCAGCTCAGGAACTTGGCCCTGGCCCTCTCACACTTGGGATTAGTCCTGCCAATCCTCCTCCTGCCCAACCCTAGGGACCTCCTCCCCACTCCAGCCCAAACACACAGACACAGACACACAGGCATAAACACATACACACATAATTATATATATCGATATCTAGATAGATAGATAGATACAGACACACATACACACACACACACACACACACACACACACAGCGGAAATTTTCCAAATTAATCCCTACAAAATACTGCAGTTTAAGCCATTTAACATCTATATTGAACCAAACAAGAAAGGAGTGTTGTTTAAGGCAGGGAAACCTGTAGGGTTGTTTTTGGTTTTTTGTTGTTGTGGTTGTTTTGTTAATATTCACCCAAGGATATTTTTTCCATTTATTTTTAGAGAGAGTGGAAGGGAGGGAGGGAGGGAAGAAGGGAGAGGGGGAGAGAGAGAGGGGAAGAGAGAAAGGGAGAGAGAGAGAGAGAGAGAGAGTGAGAGAGAGAGAGAGAGAGAGGTGTCGATATGAGAGAGACGCATCGATCAGTTGCCTCCCACCCCAGGCCAGGATCGAACCTGCAACCCAGCTACGTGCCCTTGATGGAGAATCAAACCTGCAACCCTTTAGTACATGGGCCGACGCTCTAACCACTGAGCAGAGCTGGCCAGGGCTAGGTTGTTTTTTTTAACTAAGGAAAGAAATGTGCCCGCTTCACCAGGTAGCCAGGAATTAGTGTGACTGAGTGCTGTTGTCTCGGGGGTCAAAGGACACCATTCCAGCCCCAATGCTGCCACTCGGATGGGACCTGAGGCCCATCACTTCTCTCCCTGTGTTCCAGTTGCCTCTAACATGAAATGTGATGTCAGTCTCAACATTCCATGATCACTTTAACTTCCCTGGCACTGTGCTCCCCCTCCTCTGCTTTCTTCATCTTTCTAGTGGAAAACAGGGGAGATGACCCTCTCTGTCCTGAGAAACGGAGGTGCTCAAGTACAGGAAGCCAGCTGGACCAGGGGAGCTCCCTTCCTCCCTTCCAAAGATACTTACAATGAGGTTAGGCACTGGTGGGGTGCAGGGCGTGGTTTTAAGTTATGTGGGTTTATTCGATTAAATTAGAAACCAGGAAAGAGGTCAAAGGAAGTCAGATGATGATTTTAAAGGAAACTGAATCCCAGTCTGCCTTTCACCTCTGCCGGTGGGATCCCACAGCAGGCTGATGGACTTGGGATATTCAACCTGCAGGCTTTTGCTTCAGGAAAGAGGCTTTAGGAGGACGGATGGAGGGAAGTACGGCCAGGTTTTAGCAAAATTATGAGGTCGGTGACATTTCTGTTCTGTGTTCTTGCCATTGAGGGACCTTCCTGACCCATTTTCGGGACAGCCATCCAATGGCTTCGTGACAGACACAACTCCCTCCTGACTGCTCCCAAGCACGCTCTTCCCATCCCCACAAAACTGCCCTGGTTAAGTCTAGATGTCACCTGATTTCAATGTAGGGAAATGCCCCTGGGTCCCTAAAAGCCGCTTCGTTTAAACAAATAGGTGTTCCTATCTACGTGGGGCAAGATCTACGCGAGGAGACAAAATAGGACATGGTCCTGCCCTCAAGGGGCAGCTTCGTGGGTGACACTTGAGGATGTCCCTTCCTGCCTCTGTTCCCTGACAATTCTAGGCAGTGAATGGACCGCTTGAGGCGGACTCAAGATCCAAGTTGGCTTTGGGCCCGCCCTTCCTCAGTCCGGAGTCGTCTGGAGGAAGCGAGTAACCCGCCTGTGCCTGCACTCCGCCACCTCCTTCCCATATCGAATTGAACGTCTGAACCCAGAAGCTCACCACGTCTTCTCCATTTCCGATCGCAGGGATCAAATGTCCTGCTCATTGATAATGCATTTGGAAACCTGTTTTCTTTTTTCTCTAAGGGAATTGTGTAAAACGCCCATTTCCTCAAATCAAAGCATTTCCATGAGAATTAGCCAATTTGTTGACTTATTAAAAATAACAGCATAAGGGAAGAGATGGCTTGGACTCTGCAAGAGACAATCAAAGAAATAACTCTTCACAGATTTTTTTTAACTTTCAAAGCACAGTATCCTATGGTGATGGAGCAATAACATGCTCTCCCCCACTCACCCCACCCCGTTTGCAACTGAAGCAGCTGGTTTCCCCTCGGTCACTCAAAAGGCCCAGATACTCATTCTCCATCATTTCTGAAGGTTCAGGGAAGGAGTCCTCCTAACACAGCTCATGTCTGTGAACATTACCATGGTACCGCTCTTCATGTGCTGTGTGTGGCCTAGAGGACAGAGCAGTCACGCCCAGCGGTTCTGCCCCATGTGTGTTAAGTGGGAGGCACCTGGAATGCCAGGCTTCTCATCAGAACCCCGTAAAGGGGATGTGACCAGATTCCAGGAGAGAGAGTTCTAGGCCCAGCTCTGCTGCTGCCCACTGCTTTGCCCTGCCTGGACCTGGGTATGTCATCTACTTGAGCTGCTTTTCAGGGGTGGTAGCTGTGATGAAGACCATCCACACGCCCCAAGTCCCCACAGATCCCCAAGTCCCCAAGCACGATTGAGCCAGGCCACTGGCCAGGGTGGGTCAAGGTGACTTCTCCATGACAGCGCTCATGTTAGACAACTTGCTCTGGATAACAAGAAGTGAAATGTTCAGCAAAGCTCAGTTGCCTGGGATTCTTACTTTCATCAGGTTTAAGCCTCCCTTTGAGATGTTGAAAACTGTGTTTGCTATGTTCCTCGGCAAAGCCCAAAGGAGTTGGAAACCTTCACAAAATTGTATGAAGTGTCCAAAGGCTTTTTTGCATGAATGAAGGGGTTGAGACAAGATTTACTCTAAATCAGACCGGTCATAAATGAAAGCAGGAATTATATCCAGAGCTCAAAGACTGTGCTTCTCCCTCCAAATCCCCATGAAATCCTCATGAAAGTTCCCAGGGTTGGATTCACATCCAAGACAGGTACACTCAAAAGGCCTCCAACCAAAGTTTAGGGCACGGTTGTTTAGAAAAGGAAGGAACAGATTGGAGGACACCACGCTGGCTCCTGAGGGGATGAGCAGAGAATCATTCATCCACTCAATAATAATGGTAAGAACCAACATTCATTGACCAACCCCCTACTCTGTCAAAGGCACTATCTTATCCATTTAAATGTATTAATTCATTGGCCTCTCACAAGTATTCTTTAAGGTAGGTGTCATCATTAGCTACATTTCATACAGAAGGAAACTGAGACACAGGTGGTTAAATCAGTTCTATAAGAACACACAGGTAGTACATGTTGGAGCCAGATTCAAACAGCCTGGCTCCAGGAATATGTGCCAGGCACCAAGCTAGACTGCTGGGGATACCATGGCGGACAACACCCCAGAGTCCCAGGGTGGTGAAGGGTTAAGACAGAGGCCAGGGAGGCAATGGGAAGGGTTTTAGAAGTTAGATCCCCCACTGATCCCCCACTGACTTTGAGAAAGTCTCGTCCCCTCTCTAGCCTCAATTTATCCATCTGTCAACTGTGAGAATGATCTAAATATTCTCTTAGCTCAAAAAAACCCCACTAAAATAAAATAAACAAAATAGTAAAGTAGGTAGTGGAACACAGTGGGGGGGGGGTTGTATTATGGGAAAGAAATGATTTAAAGAGGAGAAGCATCAGAGAAAGATGAAAATAGGCATTCTGCCCCTTTTGGGGGGATGGTAATCTGTGGGGAGGGAGGGAGACCCACAGAAGGCACCCTTCTCTATAACCTGGAAGCCTGTGCAAGACCCACGAGAGAATGCAAAGGGGAAAAAACAATTGTGTTTTCCCTCTGCTCCCTGGGGAGTTTCCTTTCCACGATGTATCAGCTGTCACCATAAAGAGAATTCGAGATGCAGGGAGTGTGAGGCAGGAACTTTGCTGGTCATTTCAGCAGACATGTTCCCAACAGCCAAGAGCATCAAATATTCACCCCCATCGGAGCGTCCCCCTGCCAAGGCATCAGGAAAGTGCATTTGCTAAATATCTAAACATCTGGACAGCAGCCTTTCCCGAGGAATCAGAGCCAGAGAGAGCAGAGTCATAGCTCAAAGTGACAGTATAACGAGCGTAAGCAGATGAAGGACAAAGGTGGCCAGAAAGCATCCCCCAGCCAGGCCTGCCATTGAGTGGGGCGGGCTGGCACGAAGAGACCAATTATTTGGCAACGAGCCCCTTATTTACAGCAATCTCCTCGGCCTAGCAAGCAAAATGTGTTGGTCTCTCCATCTTGCTCCAAGGTCAAAAATGAACCTTTTGTTCCATGTTGATTCCAATCTAAAGATCTAATTCTGGGCCACTCTTAGGGCTTGGCAAAGCAAAGCCAACTCCCGTCAAGATGTGCTGCACTTCTGCAGATGAACTTGGACCGGTTCCCGTGACATCAACCAGTCTGGGATGCGATGCTCCTGGCTGAGCATAATCCGCAGCTCCCCGTGGCATCACCACCACAAACACCCCCTCTTCCTATCCTCCTTGCCTCTCCTCTTCTCTCCGTTGTTTCTGTCTCTCACTCACAAAACTACCATGAAATCCTCCAAAATGAATATATTGAAAATAATTGGGGGGAAAAGGTAAACATAGTGTTACCATATGACCCAGCAGCAATTCTACTTCAGGTATAGACCCAAGAGAATTGAAAACACATGGTCACCAGGGGTAGGTGAGATAAGAGTTGTCTTTCTAACCATCTCCGCTCAGTCCAAGTCTAATGAGGTGTCTAACCCATGAACACATGGAGTTTTTCGAGATAGGAGAACACTGTCCTTAAACCTTCTGGCTCATTTGTTAGCGATGTCCACCCTTTTCAATTCTCTCTAGGGTACATTGAGCGTAGGGGCTGGTTGGGCACTAGTGCATCAACACTTTCACCCCATCCTATTGGCTGAAATAAGTCACATGGTCAAACCCCCAAATCAAGGGGTGGGACATATTCTCCTTCCCTTGTGTGAGAGGAGCTGCAAAGTCCAAGACAAATAATGTACGTGCAGGGAAGAGTCAGAAGTTGGGGACATTAAACCATCGTCCGCACTATAGACTGTCTTAAAAAGTTAACTCTGTCAACAATGTCAAGAGTGGATGGAAGGAAGGGAAAAAGCATAGGCAGAGAAACTCGTCTGCATTATGGTTCTAATTTATCCGGGCGATGACCAGAGCACGAACTACCGCAGTGACCGTTGCAATGGAAGAGAAGACACACCGAGGATGTCTTAACTGCTCCGCTACTGGGAGGGCTTTGACTCTGACAAAAAACTACAGATGAAAACCCATCAATGGCATTACTCAGTGATATTGATTTGAGCCATGCTAGGCTATCATTTCCGAACATTTCTTCCGCGGGCTGGGAGACGTGCTATTTATCTTCTGTCTTCGATCCTTGGCAGGATGATTCTTTGCAGAGAAGAAAAGTCGAAGAGATAAATGGGGGCCTGTGGGTGGCCGCACAGCAAGAAACATGATCGTGCTACTGCTGAGGTCAGAGGCCTTTTCTATTCTTCTCTTCCTTCCTCGACAGCCGTGGCACCCAGGTACCACAAGCCCTGAAGCGCCGACACTCTCAGCCACACTTCATGACACTATATTATATTCAGCTATATTTTCCTTTCACTGTTTTGTGGGTGAACCCGGTCATATAAAGTATCTTAGGTTTCTCAGTTACAGAGATTCCAGCTTCGCTGGTTAAACACAAGTATTAAGTACAATGAAGGGGTTTGGGGTGTGTGTGTGTGTGTGTGTGTGTGTGTGTGTGTGTGTTGTGTGTGCGTTTTTGCCTTGATTGTCTTTTGTTCCAGTCTCCCTCCCTCTCTCACAAGGTCAATTGTTATTTACTAACTTCTCCCACCTATGGGACACCTGTCGGGAATCAGCAGCCCGACTACAGTGTCTTGGGAAACAATAGGCTGATGTCATTCTCGCAGGAACAGGCTGCTGTCAGTCAGGACTCCTTGGTGCTTCTGAGCCCAGGTGTCTCATTCGTGAACTGTTCTGCAGTTTGGTGATGGGGAGAGACCCACAACCAATAGCTCCACTGCCTGTAACTGCTGTTATGCCTTTCTAAATATATTGAGATAAATTTGGCATCACAGAAAGAGCAGAACGTTTTGGAGACAGGTTCAAATCCCCACCATGTCACTTACCAGCAATGAAATATTCATTTAATATCTTGGAGCCCATTGTCTTAGTGTAAAATGGGGCTACTGAAAACATTTGCACTATCTGGTGGCTATTAGGGCCAAATAAGATAAAAAAGATGATTTTTTTTTTTTACAAATAGGAATGTTCCACACATAGGCTTATTATAAAAGGTTTTCAGGAAAACTGTGATCTTTCTCCATATCCCAGTTCCTAGCCCCTCAAATCCCAATCATAATGATTATTATCAAAGAGGTCCTTCTTAATATATTAAATCCAATCTAGTTTCATCTCATTTACGTGTATTTTTCTTTCTAAAACACACACAAAAATTTACCTCAGCTTATACTTCTTTCAAGGGCAAAACTTCCTAACATATGTGGCATTCCATTCTCAGCACCACACTTGAAAAGGATGCTGACAAACTAGAGCCAGTTCAGAGAAGAGGGGTCGAGATCGCAAACAGATTGACACTTTGAAAGAGAAGGAACTAGGAAAAAGAACTCTACTTTGGGGATGGAGATACAGAGACAAATTCTTAAAGGACCACTATGAGCATGGAGGATTGGAATCTTTTCTATCGGCCCCGTCTTAGGTCAGGTTTTCTGGGGTACAGAGGACCTGAGGTGAGGATAAGGAGCTAAGACTCTACGTGAGAGGTGCGACCCCACGGCAGTGAGTGAGGGAAAGGGACGTGAGCAGAGAAACAACGCCTCCTGATGGGTTAATATACTGAGTGATTCTCTGGCATGAGCCATAAGGACGAACAGCTGGTCTTTTGTTAGATGCACTTGCTCAGTCACACCGGGTGTCCCCAGAGACTAGGCAAGACTGTGCCTTGGAGGGCCATGTGGTAGGAGGTCCGGAAAGGACATTTACCCTCCTGCCACCTGTCTTCCATTGGTCAGATTTGAGCCCACAGGGAATTGATTTTCTTGCATTTCCCGGTTGCCTATCTGGCCCCTCTGCAGCCAGATGTGTTTGGGAGGTCAGATCTCACACCAAATCAACGTCAGACACCAAACCATGGGTCCAGGAAGCTCCAAGAACACCAAGCAGATTAATAAAAATAAGTTTTAAAAACTGCCCAACATCTAGGCATACCATTTTCAAACTTTACAAAATCAAAGATAAAGAGAAATCATGAAAAAAGCCAGAGGGGGGAAACACCTTTCCTACAGAGGAACAAACATTAAGAATCACATTCGACTTCTCCTCAGAAACCACGCAAGCTGGAAGAGAGTGGAGTGAAATATTCAAAATGTTGAGAGAACAAAACCATCAACCTAGAATTCTGTACTCTGTGAAATTATCCTTCAAAAGTGAAGGAGAAATACAATCTTCCAGACAAACAAAAATAGAGAAAATTTGCTGCCAGTAAACCCTCCTTGCAAGAAATATTAAAAGAAGTACTTTAGAGAGAAGGAAGATAATATAGGTCAGAAAGAAAAAACGAGTATCAAAAAGAGAATTAAAGATAAAATAAAAACTTTTATTTTTCTTAATATGTATTGATCTAAAAGATATTTTGTTCAAAATAATAGTATTAATGTATTTAATTATATACGCTTATATATGAATCTTATGTATATATTAGATAGGTGAATGGATGACAGATAGAAATGCTTATGTCTGCTTACATATAAGTGAAATGAAGAACAGCAATGATACAAGGGACAGGAGAGAAAAATTAGGATTCTTTTGTTATTATTAGATATATTACTTGTGAAATGGCATAATGTTATTTGAAAGTAGACTTAGATCAATTGTAAATGTATAATGCAAATGCAAGGGCAACCACTAAACGAAGTTTTTAAAAAGTGGTATAACTGATATGCTAAAGAGTGAAAAATGGAATCATATAAAATGCTCAATTAAAATGGGCCCATTGTGTGTACTCCACAGTCCAAGTATTTATATCATTGCTTTGATACTCCCAATCATTATCATCTCTTGTATTTCTCTACTGCAAGGTATATCTACAGCTATGGTCTTATTTTATCCTAACAACTCCGTGAAAGACAAAAGGCGAGTCAAGGAGAGGTGGGAATTATTCTGACCCCCATTCTACAGAGGCACTAACAGGGTCCCAGAAAGAAGTGACCTTCCCGAGGTCACCCAGTGAGTGGGCTGGTGGTCCTGGCCTCTGGGTGGGTGCCCAGCACTTGTCAGAGTCCTCACAGACCCTGAATACTGATGATATGCAGCCCCATGTGTCTCCTGTGCCACCTACCCTGGCTCCACCCTCTCTTGGGAGAGCACAAGTGACATAGACTCACAATCACAAATTAGAGTAGTGCTTCAAGACGACACAGATGAGACTTTAAAGATGGAGTACTTGGGCTGATAAAATAATGAGCCCTAAAGTGGATACTAATATTGAGCTCTAAAAGGGATAACAGTATTGATCTGCCTCATCAGGCCTGCTGGGAGGATTAGCTCACTGGAAATTGTGAAGAACTTTGACATGAAGAAACATAAGTGATAGCACCTTTGGGAGTCCCTCTGTCCTCTTCGGGTTGGCTCTCCCTGGAGTGATTCAGTGGTCGTCTGGATGCCATGGCAACCAATGCATGCCTGATGATGAAAACCTTCCTCCCTATATTCCCTGTGCAATTCCATTTCCCTTACTTCAACCATAAGGTGAAGACTCGCCCTTCTATAAAAACACAACAACAGAGTGCAACGAGAAAGCTTCTGACGTTTAGGCTCCTGGTGGGAAGCAGAGGCATGGGGGAAATGCCGGACGCTTTTAAGGACTCTGACTAGATGCAACCCTCTTGTCTGTGGCCACAGAAGCTGAGGGGGAAGAGTGACCCTGAGAAGAGCAATCAGAGATGGCTGGGAGGGGCTCTGCCAAGTGGGGGCTCCAGGGGTCATCGAGGAGGCGTTGAGTGCGTGGTCCAGATCTGGAGTTCCTGTTAATTGCCCTCAGGGAAAAGCTAGCTCTCTCTCACCTACTTCCATAGCCAGGCCATGCGCAAGAGCTACCCTGGGTTGTCTTCCCAGTGTCATTATTACAGTGATACCGGTCTCGGAGTAAGTGCTCAATAAAGGCTAATCGGTGATGTTCTGGAGTTTGTATGTGTATCATGTGCTTACTCACAAGCATGGATTTCCAATTTTGCTGATGCTCTTTCCTGAGCCCTGCACTCCCTGTGCCAGGCCCTTGTGAGAAATTCATGCATGAATGGGTCACGTAACTCAAAAGTGGCAGGACCGAGGTGGCCCCAGAGCTTCTGACACCAGCCTAGAGCTGCTTCCACTCTGCTGCCCGGTCCTCCATGGCCAGGAAGCAAGCCAATCACATGCCTCCAAGGGGACGACGATGGCAAAACCACACTCCTCTGTTTCTCCTTCACTCTCACACTACCACCACACTCACAATACCATACACCAAGCAACTCTCTGTGACACGAGCTAGGTGTCCTACGATTCAGTTCAATTCGGACACTAACAGGAGTTAGTGCAGACCCCACAGGTTAAGGTCTCAGTCCCACAAGACTGTCCCCTACTTCAGATGCCAACTGCAAGTAGTAGGTCCTCAAGTTACCCACAACTTCTGTCCAACTTGGCTACAAATCGGAGATTCCCATAACCCCCTCCCCCCTTAGATAACATCATTTTCTAAAAGAGCTCACACAACTTGGGGGAACACTTACTTATGTTTACCCATTCATTACATAGTAGAGGGTATGATAGAAATAACAGACAAACAACCAGACGAAGAGATGCATAGCCTGAGATCTGGAAGGGTCCCAAGAGAGGAGTGTCTGTCCCCATGAAGTTGGGGTGTGCCACCTTCCTGGTATGCAGATGTGTTCACCAACCCGGAAGCTCTCTGAACCCCAGATTGTTGGGACTTTCACACAGTCTTCATCACACAGGCATGATCGATTATTAACTCCACTTCCATCCCCTCTTCTCTCTTCCTTCTCTGAAAAATGCGGGGAGGAAGCTAGGTTTCCAAGCTTCTAATGAAGGCTTGGTCTTTCTAGTGACAAGCCCCTACCTTAAAGCTATCCAGAAGCCCACTGGAGAGGTGCCTTGTTAGAACAAAAGTGCGATTCTCAACACCCAGGAAATCCCGAGGGGTTTAGGAGCTCAGGGTCAGATGTGTCCACCATTCAGGAAATTATAAAGGTCTTAGGAGCTCTGTGTCAGGAACCAGGGTCAAAGACTACATGTTAGGACAAAAGATTCTCCTAGCACCCCTATTTAGAAAGATTTCAGGAGCTCTGTGTCAAGAGCCGGGGGCAGAGACCAATATAGATATTTCTTACTGTTGCAAAGGCACTTACCCACCCCCGACTCCTGTGCTTGTTTTCATTTTCTCTGTACTAAGCAGCTAAAAACGATGAACCATTCAAGGGAGCCCACGGCACTAGGATCAGCCATGACAGATCAAGCCTCCTTTTGCACAGAAAAAAAGAAAATGAAGTTCACTTTGGTATTCCCACCCATCCCTCCATTCCTCCCTTCTGGAAGGCATTTTAAAGAAAAGATTTAAAATTGCTTGTAAATTGAAGCAAGATTGCATGCCTATTGATTCAAATGTTGGCAGGTCTGACTCAGAGCCGTCTCTCTCATTCCTGCTACCGATTCTGACAGCGAAAGAGGGATTCCAAGGAGTCAGGTGTAATCAAATGACCCCAGAACCCCAATCACCTCCCTGTGCAGGGGAATTCAACATTTCCATTCTAGCCCGGGTCTCATTGCCAAAATGTTCGTTGGGATTTCAGTTTGCCCTTCTCCATTCTAGGATTTTTTTTTTTTTTTTTGGTTCTTTGCTCCTATACCTTCACAGCTAACAAGAAACAATCTCTGAATATTCACAGAATGGCAGAGCTGGGTGTATTCGGCAGATAAACACAGTAACGGGGGCCTCGGAAGCACTGCTATTGGGCCTGTGATAGGGAATGTGGCAGAATAAATCCTCCACTTTGTGTCATCCTCTGCATAGAGAGAGTCTGGGTCTATTACATCTTATAAGGAAAAAAAAAGATATTAAAGAGAAAATAAGATCATAGTAATAAAAGTCTGCCTGTGCATTCAAGGGTTGGAGACATAATCATACAGACCTGAATCTACTTATTTTCTAGGCTTCCTTCAGCAAATTTTCTTTGCTTGGTTTCTATGGAAACTGGAAACTGCACATGAGCTAAAGACACTCAATAGTCCTCCCCAGCTGGTGTGTCCATTTTAGATTTCTCTGCTTTAAGTGATACCATGTTGTAACCACTAAGATTAAAACACACACACACACACACACACACACACACACACACACACACCAATCCATACCCTGTACTCTCAGAACTATTGCTGAGAAGGTCAATGTTGAGAGCTACCGTTTATTGAGCACTTACTATGCTCCAGGACACATACTAAACAATTATAGGCTTTCACTTGATCCTCCCAATAGCCCAGTTGAAAATACAACTCTCTTCCTTGTCTTAAGGGGAGCCGACACATCTCAGCCCATTGACTTGCACCAAGAAGTGGTACCCAGGCAGGAAAGCCATGTTTCCATCTTCCCACAGAAAATTCCAGGTGGAGGAAGGGGAAAGACAGAGCGCAGGCTCCTGCCCAGGAAGGCAGGCACACTGCCAATCAAACCCCTCCTTCAGCAGCCACTGCCTCTCCACCCTCACCCACACCAGGCCAAGCTCGACCACCAAGGCAGCGCCAGCCTTGGTGTGGAACGAACACCATGCACGGTGGCAACAAAGCTCCTAGGTTCCCAAGGCAACAAGCTCATCGGTCTCCCCAGCCTGAAAGGACTCCCTTAGCCAGTCCCTTGAGTAAAGGATTGAAGACTCCTCCCACCATTAAGATACCAATGGGTAAAGCCCTCCTCCAAGCACCAACATGCCTGCTGAAAGTGGGCTCTCCAACGGCCTAACCATTGGACAGCAGGGCTCTGAAAGGATGGGCTGCTCCAGCCCCTCGTCTGAGCCTCCCTTCGGCTCGTGGCAGGTCTGGTGTTCCGCCATGGTTGTTTGGCCCTCTTTCTCCTGAAGCTTCCATACCCTCTACCAAGCTCCATGTTTTCTTTCAATCCCCTTGTCCCAATCCCACCTCTCAGCCCATCTGTGATGCCCACAGCGCCATTCCAGACCCCACCCACAATGGCCATTCCTTCCTCTGGCCTCTCATAGCTTTTAGTTTAAGAAATAAATTACTTGGTAACTTTGATTCCTAGTTAGACAGGTATTTATTTCCACTCTGCTGGTTGCTGTGTTCCGGCCACATTTATGCTCAATAAACTCTCGCTGAATAAATGAACAAATGACAGTTTGGAATCGGAGGAGATGGGCCAGACAGAGCTATGGAGTGGGCACCTGAGGAGGGCCCCAGGAGGCTGCTGGGAAGCTTGGAGGGTACCTGAGGGTGCTCTGGGGCAGCAGAGGCCTCAATAGGGAGAAAGAGGGGCTCCATATGCAAATCCTGACACCCAACAACCCCTGATGTCTAGTCAGGACGCTTTGAATTGCAAGTCACAGAAAGTCAACTAAAATTGGCTTAACAAGAAGGGAATTATTGGCTGTCATGGGTGGGAGGATATTGGAGTGGCTCATAGAATGAGAGCAGAGTTCCATAAACCCACACCCCAGGAGAGAAAATACAAGACCTAGAAAATGCCTCTCTTTTCTCCTTCCATCCCCTCCCCTCTCCTCGCCTCGCCTCTCTCTTTCCTCGCTTCCCTGTATCTGAATTCCAGATATGTTCATCTCACATCACACCTCTCTCTGCTCTCTCGCCCCCTGCTCATTCTATCGCTCCATCTCAATTGCACTGTCTCTGTTTAATCCCATTCTCTTTTACAGCAGAGACTGTCTCATGTCAGAAAAAAGAGCTCCTCGCTCTCTGGCTTCTCACAGCTGGCTCCCTCCCCGGCACCACCTCTGCAGGTGTGTAGCCAACCACACCTGGGCAGGGAGGACTGTGGAAATGGACGGAGTCTGGAGTCTCCTCAGAGCTCCTCACTGCCCATCAGCTGGGCTCAGCCTCCACATCTAGCTCCATAACTTAAACACACAGCCTCAACTTGTCCCACAGGAAACCTGTCCTCAAGAGACGTACACCCCGGTCTCCGTGCAATCACAGACCTCCCATGTGTCTCCTAAACCTCTCCCTTCAGCACTAAGGGGCTTTATGGGCACTGAGCACTCACAGACCCAGCAGACTTCGTGCAGATGTGATACAATGACCACTGAAATACATATTTACATCGACAGTGCATCGCACAGCAGCCATTTATCCAAGACTTAAAGACACCAAGACACGTGAGCTTGGGGTGTTCTAACAAAAGCCTTTCAGATTCCAACCAGTATTCTCCTTGGTCGTCATCACTGGCCGGCAGATGCCACCTGCAGTATATTCCATTTTCTTTCCCCCATCTTTGTATTTGTGAAGATAAAAGCAGTTTGAAACGAGGAGTTGAAATTACCCACATTTAGACCACTCTGTTGGAAGTTGAAATCTCTTTGTATTTCTTCTTGATTTCTCTGCGTATAAACACAGTGTTATCAATAGTTGTCTTTCATGATCAAAGATCATGGTGATACTTTCCCAAAAGATAAGGGAGAATGAAAATCATCACCATCATCTACATAAGATCACAGTAAGCCTCTGTGTCATTTTGGCCAGTCCTATCTAGTGTCTGACAACCTCGGTCAGGTTGCTAACAGTCCTGAAACCTACCGAGCCCGGGTCCACTACATCTGTCCTCAGAGCCACACTTGGAGGACTTTGTAACAAAAATTCATTTCTTTAAGTACCTGCTACTGGTACATGCCAAGCACTGTTCTAAATAGTTTCCATGCCCTAGCTGGTTTAGCTCAATGGATAGAGCAATGACCCAAGGACTGAAGGGTCCGGGGTTCAATTCTTGTCAAGGGCCAATATCTCAGTTATAGGTTTGATCCCTGGCCCTGGTCGAGGCACATGCAACCAATTGATGTGTCTCTCCCTCTGTCTCTCCTCCTTCCTTCCACTTTCTCTAAAAAATCAATGGAAAAAATATCCTCGAGTGAAGATTAACAATAAGTAAATAAGTAAATACATAGTTTCTGTGTGTTATCTCATTTAATCCTCCTGACACCCCTCCACAGTAGCTATTGCCAATATCCCCATTTTACAGATGAAGTAACTGAAGTCCAAGAGATGGAGTCATTTGCTCATGAGGCTGGTAAGAATTCAGGCCCGAGCAGCCTCGGTGCAGAGCACAGACGCTGAGCCCTAACCCTACTACACCATGAGGCCAAATGGAGAGCCATCGTTCAGCCAAGCTGGAGGCCAACCGAGACACCGCCCTTCACAGCTTATCCGCACACCTCATTTAGAGACAGAGGGTCCCAGAGACAAAACCAGTCCTGAGCCTCACTGCCACTCCCCATGGCGGCACTCTGCCTGCAGGTCTGCACACCAGCAAAGCCTCTCTCCAGGTGCAATGCCATCTCTGAAAATTGGTCCGTACACGATGTTTCCAGGCAGCCCTTCGCGCTGTGACAGTCCACTACTTCCTTCTCCTCCCCGCCCCACACCCTCACACCCTCGGCCAGTCCACATGTCCCTATGCTAATTGCCCTTTCCAAAGTTAACATTTCCAAATGGCAGGATAAGTTCAGAGTCATTTAAAGGAAAAACGGGCGTACTTGAGACATACTATGAAAATGTTAGGTTTTCTTCTTTTTTTTCAATCTCATCCTTACCCTCCCTATAGATTCGGGGAGCTCAAGTGGCCTCCTGTTTGTTGTTTTTCCCAGGGAAGATCGTTTCAGCTCGGTTCCCACTGTTTCATAACACAAGAGCTCAACTTACACGCTTCCAAACAGAGGGATGGGTGCTCAGTTTTGTTCTCCTCTTCCCTCAAGAAAAAGCCTCAATCTCAGTTGCAGGCTTAAACAGACTTAACAGCCATAAGCCCCATAAGCTCTGGCATGCCATAAATAGTCCTTTTCATCAGGAGCTGCAAATCACAATTCTACTGTAAAAGCCAGAGCGACTCAGAGAGCTGCCCACAGCACTGAGCCTGGGGCCTTGCATTTTAGTGGCATTTAATAAAGATTTGTTGATGGATCGATGGATCTGGGTCTCCCATATCAGGTGTAGCCTGAGTTTCTTAGATTTTTTTTTTTTAAAGGGATTTCAACTAAGATTTAAAACCACCTCTTAATGCGCCAACCTCTCCATTCCCATAGTCCTTTGGGCCCAGTATCGTCGAACCTATTTATAATGCATGAATTTCAAAGCCCCTGTGGGGACCAGAGGGCAAGAAGGAAGGCAGGACAGTCCAGTAAAAGGCCCTACGCCATCTGGGCTATGGCACAATAAGCAGCAATGTCCTCATGATAGCCTGGAGGAGGTGAGAAAGGGAACCTCTGGATCAACAGAAAAATGTAAACTAACAATTTGGTCTTACCGGTTGAGAGCTTTGGAGTCAGGAATCCTCATTCCACCACCCCGAGCTCTGGGGCCTTAGGCAGGTGACTCAGCATCTCTGGGCAGCGATTTCCTCATCCACACCAGCACCTGGGCTTCTGTCAGGATCGAATGAGGAAACATGTGGTGAGCCCCTGAGCTACTCTCTGCATGCATCCTATATAATAAGGAGATAATATGCAAATTGACCCTCACTCTGTCACGCTGTCACAGATGACTGCACCCACAGCAGAGGTGGGGTTCCTGTAACAAGCGATCAGCAGAGACCTGAGGCTGTGCCACCCCAACCCAGCGGGGCTTGACAGGGGACCTCAGGCCACGCCCCCCGCCCCAGCGCCCAGCCGGGGGACCTGAGGGTGTGCTGGGGGACCTGAGGATGCGCCCTCCGCCTGGCACAGGGCCAGAGGACCTGTGGCTGCACACACCCCCCCCCCCCCCGTCCAGCGGGGATTGACGGGGGACCGGAGCTGTGCCCCTCTACCCAGCAGGGTTTGACAGGGGACCTGAGGCTGCAACCCCCCACCCAGTGGGGCTTGACAAGGGTAAGGCCAGCCGGGTCTGTGCCTCACGCAATTTTGAGGTGCACGCAGGTGGGCGGAGACTTGACTCTGGGTCCCGCAGCATGCCCCAGATTCTGACAGGAGGAAGATTTTCATATACATTTTACTAATTTTCTTTCATCTCTGACATTTCTATTATAGAGAAAGGGAAAATAGCAATGTTAAAATATTTCCTCTAATTAATTCCCTTTTAATGTGAACAAATTTTGTGCACTGAGCCACTAGTGTTATAAATAATCAGCTTAGCAATACAGCAAAGGAAGTTTTACTGTGCTTCTAATTTTATGAAAATCGAGGGTCCATATATACCAATTATGGTAACTCAGCTAACCAGAATATTCAACTACATAGAATACCTGCATCTCCCCAAATGCCTGACAGATGGGAGCTCGCATTACATATCAAAGTGCTGAGGGTAGTAGAAACAAAGTCAGGGTCCATAATAAGTGAGTTTAATTGGGACCACAAAACACTCAAGATGCTAAAATAAAAGCACACCACACTGTTTTAAAGGGAGTTATAACTCAGGGAACAGGTATGCTGTAGGAGCTACTCCAACTTCATAAAAAGCCCCTTTCATCAGCATGGGGAAGAAAGAGCGCTGAGTGGGTCTCTCTCTGTGTTCCTATTTTAGTCATCAGACTTGAGCAAGAAAAATAAAGGGAGAGGGATGTCTATATATAATTAGGAAGCAATTAAAGCCACATAAACACAGCTGTAGATAAAAATACAGGTAAGGGAATTCTTTAAAAAAATTAAATGTAACCTATCAGCAGGCAGAATGAAAATGGGTCCCGAGGCAGTGAAGAAACTTGGTAATAAACTAGCTGCACCCCCACCCACCCAGAAAAGGAAACGTGAGTGAGGGCCAGGCCATTTCGTATTGCGTTTTGACGTGAGCTTGGGGGAGAGAAGCTTCTTGGGTGACTGAGTAACTAACTTTCAGGGAAAGAGGAGCCGTGAAAGGAAAAGGGAGGGAGTGGCTGGGAGTTTCCCTTGCTTGGCCTTTCTCCGCAGTTACGACATCACGTTTCAAGGAGGGATCACTGTCAGGGTCAGAATGACCCGGGCTACATAAAGAAATCAATTCCACGAGTGTCTACTGAGCGCCTCCCATGTCCAAGGCACCATGCCAAGTGAGAGGTACAGAGATGGGCAAGGCTGGTCCCGGATCTCCGGAAACACCCAGACCACAGGGACAGCAGCTGTGAGCACAAGGTTAAAGGCAAGTGATGCTGTGGCAGTTACATGCTGAGCACAGGGGCACAGGAGGGAGGTGAATTTCCACCAAGTGTATCAGGAAAGGGTTCCCGCAAGAAGTAGCATTTGAGCTGACCTTGAAAGGTGGATAGAGAAAATGCTTCAGGCAGGGTAATGACATTCGTTCATGCACCCACTCATCTATCTACCCATCCATCCATCCATCCATCCACCCAATGAACAAACAGCTATTAACAAATAGCTACTGATGGCAGAATTTTGAGTAAAAAGAGATAGAATCCCCATCCTTGAAAGCTTTACACGGAAGAATTGAACCTTCAGATGTAAATGGCGGTGTGGCAACTGGCCTTGAGGGGTGGTCCAAGGTTCTGCCTGGGGCTCTAACAGGAATGGTAGATCGGGCAGAGAAGTTAGGGAAAGCCTTGCTGAGAAAGTGATGGTGGAACCAAGAACTGAAGGGGCAGCCGGAGACATCCAGGCAAAGAGAGGGGCCTGCAGCATTCCCAACTGAGGGAGAGACATGCTTCAAGGTGGGAAAGAAGCGCTATGAGAACAAGGGGCTGAAACCATCCAGGAGTCTGGAGCATGGCGTAGGGGGGATAGTGTGTGGAGATGAGACCACAGAGCCCAGCAGGGGCACGTGGGGTCTTGAGTGGTCTCGGTGAGAAGCTCCCACCCTTCATTCTAAGAACAATGGACAGTCTTCGGAATGGTTCAATTGGTTCAATTATATGAAGAGGAGGGAGGAGGTGGGCATGGTGAGAGTTTTATTTTGGAAAGATCATCTGGCTGAATTGCAGACCAGAGTGGATGAACCAGTGGTCCAGCAGGAGGTATGGAAAAGGCCAGGGCCGGGACAGCAAGTGGGCATGAGGAGAAATAATGTCAAGGGCTATTTAGGGGTAAGTCAACAAGACTGCAAGCTAGATTATGGGGCTTTGGTAAGGAAAAGGGAGGTGGCTCGGATACATTTGGCTCTCAGGACTGGACAGATTGCAGTGCCAATCACCCAGATAAGGACAATGGGCAAGGGCCATTGTGACAGAGAGAGATGAGCTGTGGGGATTAACAGGTTTGAAGGTGTGGTCAATGTATGTCTCTGCAGTAAACTATCAGTCCCCTGAGGGCAGGATTCTGTCTCTTTTTTACGAAAAATTGTGGCCTTGGCAAGTAGTGCAATGTCTGATGGATAGCAAGCGCTCTGAAAATGCTTGCTACTTGAGTAGCTAGTGGGACGAATGGATGACCTTGGTTTTGGACACATAAAGTGTGAGGCGGTTTAAGACACCTGAGAGATGAGATGTCAGGTACAAAGTTGGAGAGGTGGACTACTGCTCAGGAGAGAAGTCAGGATGGGAGCTAGAGATGCATGATCACCCAAAGAGAGTAGCTCGAGGGAGAGGAACAGGCCCTGGACCCAGCCTTTAGGAATCCCGACAGGTCAGGGCCAGGCAGCAGAGGGCAGGTGCACAAAAGAGAAAGAGAAAGGGCAGCCAAAGTCGGAGGGAGTCTTTCAAGAATGAGAGAGTGGTCAACGGTGTCGATTGCAAGTAAGATGAGAACTGAAAAATGTCCTTTGGATTTAGCAACACTGAGGTCATCGGTGACCTTTGTGGGAGCTGTTTTTGTGGAGCGATGTGGTGGAAGCCAGATTGGAGGGGGTGAGGAGTGAGGAGTGGGAGGTGATGAAACGGTGACAGGGAGTCGACACAATCTTAGGAGAAGTTTGGCGGTGAAGAGGAGGAGAGAGGTGGGGCGGAAGCTGAGAAAGGCAGGGGTGTGCCCAGCAGGTCTTAGAAGGGACAATGACCAAACAGGGCTAGAACAGTGGTTCTCGTCCATTTTTTTCCTGCCCCTCCATCCCCTAAGGAACAGACACCCCAGATCATGAACAGAAATCAGAACATCCAGAGAAGGAGTTGATTTGACTGGGGCAATGAGCTTGACTTCTGGAGACGTTAATGGGGAGTAGGGCGTAGGTAGGGTAGCTGGAAATACGGTCCCGGGCAGCATCGTCAAACTACAGCCGCTGACCAAATCCAGCCCCCACCCCCTACCTGTTTTTATATGGCCAGCCCATGAGCTGAGAACGGTTTTTACATGTTTAGATGGTTGAAAAACAAAAAGGAGAATAGCATCTCGTGAGATGTAAAAAGTATATAAAGTTCACATTTCAGGATCCATAATAAAGTTTTATTGGAACACAGCCACATTCATTGACATACCACCTGTGGCTGCTCTTGCGTCTCTACGGCAGACCTGAGTAGTTACGACAGACTGATGGGCCCACAGTTCAAGATATTTATTATCTGGCCATTTACAGAAAAAGTTTGCCAATCCTTGGTCAGGGGCATAGGGAAGCAATCAGAGCAACCTCCTGATGGTCAACATTATGGGAAAGACTCAAGTTAAAGGGGACCAGATTACACTGTGCATTGAGGAAAACAGGTGGCTGGCTATTTGTGGGGCACAGAAGAGATGGCAGCAGTCTAATATCTCTGGGTACAAGATGGGCATTTGTCCCTCCTCCACCAGGGTGCCCCCAACTCTTGCCTCTGTCATGAGCAGACCCCCAAGGCTCAGCATAAAGGACACGTCTTTAGGGAAACATCCCCCTTCCCTTCCCCGACTGAGTCTCCCAGCCGTCTCAGACCACGCTGCTAGCGCTTCTCCTTTCCATCACTCATCACCATGGTAATTAAATAAATATTTGCAGGATCCTTGGTTTACTGCCTGTCTCTCCCCCTGGACCGGAGGTGCTGTGGTGTAATGACTAAGAGAGCAGACTGCAGACACAGGCTGTGCGGTTCAATCCTGGCTCTACCATGTACTGGCTGGGTAGCTGGCTCACTTACCCTCTCCTGGCCTCAATTTCCTGATTAGCAAAATGGGAACACTGAGAGTGCCAGATCACTCAGGGCTGTGAGCATTAGCTAAGGTAATAAGATGGAAGGTGCATAAAGCAGGGCCTGCAATATGCTAGGAGTTCAATAAATATATCATCCTTCCTTTCTTTCTCCCTCTCTCCGCCTCTAAACCTGACAGGTCGTCCCCATTTTCCTGCACATGAGACAAATCATGATGGTGCTGCCTGTTCCATCCTGTTTTCTTTGACTTTTCAGCTCTGAAGCCCTCCTGGGTTTGGCAGTCATCTGCCACCTCCTGGGCTTCCTTTACCCTTATCGTTCCTACTCCAATATGTTGTACTCCTCCTGTGAGCATGCTGGCACAGCGAACTCTTTGAAGCCTCCTTGACTAACCTTTCTGCTCAACTGCTAGGCCGTTTGTGACCTCAGAGAGAATAAATTCAGAGGCTGCACCATCACCACTCACTCCTAGAGAGTCAGCCACCTGGCAATGACTGGATTCCTCATGAACTTGGCCTTGCGTGGATCTTTTATGATGGTTCCTAGACACCATGGCTGAGCCTGTGGCCTTGGAGCTCCCAGGGGAAAGGAAGACTGATCTCCAAACCTTATACCTATGACATTCTGCTTCCAAAGGAAAAGGCCCAACCTTTCCAGGGCATAGAGAGAAGACTCAAGGACTCCCAGGACAGATTCAGCACATGAAGTGGAAATGTGGACGGCCGGCATAGGAGCCAGGCAGAAGACTGTGGCTAATTCAGATGAAGTTAGATATAAAGTAGGAACACAGTACAGCATCTTGGGGGCAAGGCAAAGAACATGGAGGGCTGGAAATGGGCAATCTTGTGAGTCCCGAGTACGGCAATGGCAGCACAGCAGTGATCTGTCTGCGGGCGGGGAACCCAAGGCCAGGAAGGCATGAAGGAGGCTCTTGCGGGTGTATAGGCGTAGATCCATGGGGATCTGCTCTAGTGAGGTGGCCTGGGGTCAGAGGGAGGAGTATATCCAAGAACATTCTGATGAGCACAAGCCATCGGGGATGCAGGCCCTGTCTTACAAGACTTTCTGATCCACGGGGAGGCAGCCAGTTCCAGTGGATGCAGCTCAGAGTCTGAAGTCCACAGCTGTAGTTCAGAACCTAGATCGACCACAAAGTTGGGCAAGTTTTAAAGCACTCCAAAACATAGTTTTCTCATTAGTGATAGGGAATAATAATTTCCAACCTTCGGGGTTATTGAGAGAATGAGAGGTGAAGAAGGTGAAGTTCCTGGCACAAAGTAGATAATATTAGTCTTACGATTGATCAGAAATTCCTGGAACCACTACATGAGGTGTCTCCCCCCTTTGGGTCTCAGGGTAGAGTCACAAATACACTGAATGAGTGAAAAGAAAAAAATTAATATACATACAAACATGCAGGTATACCAGTCATCAAGAACAAGCACCACCAGGTATAAATATCACTCATACATGTGCTGAGTGGGGGCCACGAAAAGAGAGTGAGGTAGGTCCCTTTCACTAGATAACAAAAGGTCTGAGGGCCTGATTATGGAAATTTGGGCCAATGGGTTCATAATTTGAAGTTTGTCCATTGGGAGAAGGATGTCTTTTTAATTTGTAGGTTGACCGAGAGTAGCCTACTTAGCCCAACATCTCTGTCATTAAGTGGCCTCCTTGACGCTTTGATGCAGGTAACTGTGGCTCTCAGGGAGTCCTAGGAGACCATTGCTCCAGAATCTCATCTCCTGTAGGGGCCTGTGATGGGGTTGTCGGGCAAGCACAAACTTAATATAGTTGCTCAGATCTAGGGAGGATTATTTCCTATATTGAAAGAGACAGAGACAGGCCCTTACTGAGTATCTACTGTTTACAAGGCAGGCACTGTGCTAGAGGTTTACCTGCATTGTCTGGAATAATTGTCCCCTTATTCAACAACTAGAGGGCCACTGCACGAATTTGTGCACCAGTGGGGTCCCTTGGTCTGGCCTGCGGGATTGAGCCGAAACCAGCTCTCCAACATCCCCTGAGGGGTCCTGGATTGTGAGAGAGCGCAGGCCAGGCCGAGGGACCCCACCAGTGCAGGACTGGGGCCAGGGAGGGATGCGGGAGGTTGGCCAGCTGGGGAGGGGCTGCGGGAGGGCTCCAGGGCATGTCCGGCCCATCTCACTCAGTCCTGATTGGCCGGACCCCAGCAGCAAGCTAACCTACCGGTCAGAGTGTCTGCCCTCTTGTGGTCAGTGCACGTTGAGCGGCCTTAGCATATCATTAGCATATTATGCTCTGAACGACCAGACACTTAGCATCTTAGGCTTTCATTATATAGGACTATGTTTTGAGTTCCCACAGGCACTGTGCCAGATGCTATGTATGCCCTGGGATCAGGGAGACATAAGTAAACATCATAACCACAGAGTAACCAGTACCACCTGAGAGTGGGTCCAGGGCAGATCACCAGTACCTAACCCAGCCTTCTGTATGAATGAGTGAAACACTCCAGGTGGAGGGAAAGCAAGCCTGGCAGTGAGAGAGACTGAGAGTTGTTCGTTAGGGGAATAGCCAGCAATTCCTAAGTTTGGAGCAGAAAAACATCTGGAGCAGGAAGCCAGGGGTGTGGTCATGGAGGATTCATATGCCTGGAATTTAGCAAATAAAAGCACAGGATGCTAAACCCGATGAACATGACAGGTGATCAAGGCCAACATCCACAGTGATAAGTCATGTGGTTGATGCATATGTCTCCGATGACAGAATGAGAATGGCACTTGACCTCTGTGGTCCTCCTCCAAAAAAACACATTTCCCCAGTCTAATCATGAGGGGGGGGGGAAGTGAGGGACATTCTACAAAACACCTGGCCAGTAACCCTCAAAACTGCCAAGATCAACAAGAACAAGGAATGACTGGAACACTTGTGCACTGCTGGTGGGAATGCAGACTGGTACAGCCACTGTGGAAAATGGTAAGGAGTTTCTTGAAAAAAAAAAAAATTAAAAATGAAACTCCCATTTGACACAGTAGTCCCACTTCTAGGAATATATCCCAAGAAATCAGAAACACCAAGCAGAAAGGATATATGCACCCCTATGTTCATAGCAGCACAATTTATAATAGCTAAGAATTGGAAACAGCCTAAGTGCCCATCAGCAGATGAGTGGATTAGAAAACTGTGGTACATCTATACAATGGAATTCTATGCTGTGGTAAAAAAGAAGGAATTCTTACCATTTGCAACAACATGGATGGGTCTGGAGAGCATTATGCTTAGTGAAATAAGGCAGTCAGAGAAGATAAATATCACATGATCCCACTCATTCGTGGAATATAATGAACAACATAAACTGATGGACAAAAATAGAGCCAGAGACTTAAAAGCATCGAACAGACTGTCCAACCTAAGAGGGAAGACGGGGGTGGGGTGGGGGGGGGGGGGTGTGAGTAAGAGATCACCCACAGGACTTATATGCATGCATATGAGCATAACCAATGGACACAGACAGTAGGGGGATGAGGGCATGTGTTGGGGGATGGGAGCGACTGGGGAGAGGTCAATGGGGGGAAAAAGAGACATATGTAATACTTTAAACAATAAAGAATTTAAGTTAAAAAAACAAAACAAGGAATGACTGACAGGAGGAACATGAGGGAGCATGACAACTAACTGTGATGTGTTGCCCTGGATGGGCTCCTGGAACAGAGGAGAATATTTGGTAAAAACGAAGGAAATCTAATAAAGTTGCCGAAACCGGTTTGGCTCAGTGGATAGAGCGTCGGCCTGCGGACTGAAAGGTCCCAGGTTCGATTCCGGTCAAGGGCATGTACCTGGGTTGCGGGCACATCCCCGGTGGGGGATGTGCAGGAGGCGGCTGGTCGATGTTTCTCTCTCATCGATGTTTCTAACTCTCTATCTCTCTCCCTTCCTCTCTGTAAAAAATCAATAAAAAAATATATTTAAAAAAAAATAAAGTTGAACTTTAGTTAATGATAATATTAACCAACATTAGTTCGTTCGTTGTGACCAATGTATCATGCTGACATAAGACATTAATGTTTATGTAACTCTGTACTAACTTCATCATTTTTCAATACATCTAAAATGATTCTAAATTTGGAAATACAGGATGCCCAGTTAAACCTGAATTTCAGATACTCAATATTTTATTTAGTATAAATGCATCCGATGCAAATCTTTGGAGCGTGGTGGAAAAAATTATTTGTCGTTGGAGATTTAAATCTGACCAGGTGTCCTGGGAACTCTTGCCTAGGAATGAAGGTCACCCTCAAGAACAGCAAGGAGCTACTGAAGGATCGCAGGTGGGAAGGGACATGGTACACAACCTGTACAGGAGATAGACAGGTGAGGACACGGAGGCTCGATGACTTTGCCAGAGTGCCCAGCTAGCTCACACTGGGGACTCCAGGTCTGAACGCAGGCCTGTCTCACCCCAAGCCCATGTCTACCCGTTACACTCAGATGCCTCACAGAACTCTTTCTAGAAACATCAGCAAGAATTTACTCTTGCTGGCAAAGAGTAAAGGAGGATCAAGAGCAGATGTGGTGTGTGGAGGACTCCAGCAAAAGCAGGTGAGTATTTCTGAGCACCAAAACTCAGGGCTTCCCCAATCACAAGGCCTGCTGGGTACCAACTCCCCACGGACGTCCCCCTTCCCTGCCTCTCTGCCTCTCAGAGCCGTGAACTGAGAAGTTGGAAGGGCCCTTCAGAGTCATTCATCCAGCAGCCCCCTTTGAGCAGTATTACCCTGCACAGCTGTCCCCACAGACGTCACCCCTTTCTTTGGTCTAGCTCTTGACGATTGGCCCAGCTTGTGGCGGTCTCCCCCACATCTTGAATTCCCACTTCCCTTCTGCTTGGGCCTCAGACAGCAGCTTACCCAGCTCGGTAGAGCTCTGTGTTAAGTAAGAGTCCATGGCCTCTGAGCAAGGGCCCAAAAGGCTCTTCTGGGTGACAAGAGAAACTCGGCAACGTGTATTCCTGCTGCTCGGGGATCTTTCTGTCTTACCACCTCCCCACCTTGCTCCCAATACAGGCTGCTGTTTTATACCTGGGTTCCCAGAGATAAGGTTAGGTAACTGCACTGACATGAGCACAGCCCAGGGGTTGCTTTCGTTTATTGGAAGTAGCACATAAGAGAAGGCAGAGGGGCAACACAAGGGTGATGTGTACGCGGCCAGCACGATCTCCTACAGGAAGATCTGACGCCAGCCAGCTGCTTCAGGCCCCTGCCGGGCTGTTTCTCAGGGCACAGCCACCCCGCTGTGGCTTGCCAGCCCTGGGAGACAGAAAGGGCCAAGCTCTGGCTTGCTGGGTGCCTACCTCCAACACATCCCCCCCATGAAACCACCGGCATCCAGGCCCTGCCAGGGGTGGGGGTGGGAGGAAGCGTCCGGCAATCCTCTTTTCTCTAGAAATGGGATTGGAAATGGGGTAATCGTCTAAATGGGCAGGCCAGATGAGTCGATAAACATAACTTCCTTTTTTATTCCGGCGATAAGGCTGCCTGAGTGAGCGTAATCCCTCGCCCGGGCTCCGGGAGATTGCCAGGCAGCCGGCCGCCACCACCACCACGGCAGCATTAGTCTGATGGGACTAGGCACGGAGCTCTAGATGGACTGCATTTCATAATGGCATTTAAGAGCATGGGTGATGGGGTCACCCTGCTGGCTGAGCTGTCCCCTTGGCACTGCCCTCCTGCTCCCCCACACACTGATGGGGCATAGATGGTCCAAATGCAGGGCTGCCCTCAGTCATGTAAGGTGTCAGGAAAGAGTCCAATTTGAAACAGCTCTTAGAAACATGGACTAATGGGAAAACCTCTGGGCTCTAACCCCAGCCAATCCACTAACTTGAGGCCTCAGTTTCCTCAGCTGCATTAGGTAATCGCTATGGTTGCTTCCTGCTCCCCCGTATAAAAGACCCACGGATTCACGACTCTCCCAGCCAGCCAGGAATACCACCCTTACGAAGTAATTCCTTGGTGTTTTAAAGGCTATTTTACCTTTCACACAGCCCTACTGAGTTACAATCTTCCCTTTTATTAATGAACACCTTCTGGGAGAGGATGACCTAGAGCAGCTGGCAGCGAGGCCGGAGGGAATCAGACAAGCAGGGGAGGTGTGGCCTGTGTACCAGGAAGATGCCAGGGGTTCAGGAAGGAAGGTCGGAAAACTCCCACCGCCTATCATCCGGGGCGCAACATGTGGGCAGAGTCCACACTGATAATGGATGAGGTCCAGGCAGGTGAATCACAGATCAGGGCAGCGGGTTCTGCGAGTGGCACTCAGGGACCTTAAGACAAGTCATGACCCTGTGTACCCATTTGGTTCCTAACTGGAGGATTCACCTTTCCATTCATTTATTTATTCAAGCACGGCTCAGCCAGGAGGCCTTGAGGTTCAGCAAAATTAAGACTGGATTTAGATTCAGAAGCTGGGCCCTTGCGGCAGTGTCAGCCTTCACATGTCACGTGACACTGAGTAAGGCCTGTCACCATTCTGAGCCAGCAAAATAAGGCGAGGGTTTCCACCTTGCACACACCTCTAGGGGGTGCCATTCCCGTGGGAGCCTACATTAGTGACGCCAGCCAGACTGGGCAACGCACAACTGGCACAGCCAGATTAGACCCCGCTTATAGTTAAAAACATCAAAATGGCATAAGATACATGAATGATGAACTCTACAGTACTATAATATCGGTCATATTCTAGAAAGGGATGCTAGATCCCCGAAAGACATTCGCAAAAACCTAAAATGTAGTGGCATCAAGTTTTGCGTGCTATCCAATTCAACCACGGTGGGACAGCGGAGCAATTCATTTTATCATCCGAATGCTGTCGCTGTGGTTCAGACAACAGAAATCGCAGGGAAGTATAAGCTAAACAAGAGTTGTGGCCCCAAGCCCGGGATGAGGCAAACACCCTTGATTATGTGTCTACCTGGTCCCAAGACCATTCTGCCCTCCACACTATTCCCTTCTCAAAATACTCTTCATTATAAGACACTCCCGGAGTGTCAGATAAGACAGGAGGATGTCAGGGCAGGCTCCTTAGGTCAGGACAGAAAGACAGGGACCAGACATGCCTAGTCCAAAAGGAGTTTCCCCGGATATCACACCCCCTCACACACAAACTCGCCATCAGCTCAGGGCTGCAGGTCCTAAGAGTGCCCTTTCCTCTCAACCTTCCATGGGCCACGTCTGCCTGGGAAAGGAGAAAAAACCCTGATTTCTGGCTCTGCCACACTGCCCACTACCCCACTGATTCCAAACCCCTCTCACTCTCGCTGTCAGGCCAGGCAAGTTAGACATGTTAAGTCATACAGCCCCATTACCTACTATGGCCTTTCCAATGGTGGTGGGGGGAGGGGTGATGAAAATGGGAAATACTAAAGGCATTGGTCCCCACCCCTCTATTTCTCCTTTCACTGCCGAAATTCAGGCCATCTTCACATCAGATGCCTCCTAATGTGACCCCCTGGTTCCAAGACCCTTTGACCTCCACCGACACCTCTCAGAGCTACTGCTCTAAAACACAGCTCTTGCCTGGCACATACTTGCGTCACAGACTGCATAGCGGCCCCCTGCACAGATGACAACATCTCAGGTACAAGTTTGTTTGCAACCTCACCACTGGCTACTTCCTCCCGTGTAGCCTACACCGCTGTCCCAGCGGGTGGCTCTCTCCATTCCTGAGTCACACATTCATTCATCCAGCGCAGGATTAGATGAGCGTGTGAGGTGCATCGGGCAGTGTGCTGGGCCCCGGAAATGCAGGAGAGAGCAAACCCAGCCAAGCATCCCAGAGCTTACATCCTTTCAGGGGAAACAGACATCCATCAAATGGCCACAAAACTAAATGTATGCTTACATGCTGTGATATTTGATAAGGAAATGTGTTCTGAGATAGCCCAGGAGGAAGTGCTGAAGTAGTCTGGGGAATCAGGGAAGTTCTCCCTGAAGAAGGGAGAGTAGAGCTGATGTGTGAAAAGTGAGAAGCATGAATTAGGCAAATGAGGTGGGAGCGGCAGCAGCCACAGAAGAGAGGATTTCAGGCAGAGGGAGCGGCCTGGGCCTGGGGCCTGTGAGAAGCAGAAAGAGGACTGGACAGAGGTGGGGGTGCTGGTCTGCGATGGAACTAGGGAAGCCGCCCGGGGTCAGATTATGAGGGGTCATAGAGGCTCTGCTGAGAATGCGGTTCTTTATCCCAAGAGAAATTAAAACATATTAAAAGGTTTTAAGCAGAGGAGGAGGGTCGTTCAGGGAGCGCGGGACACGATCAGATTTGCATTTTCAGATGCTTGCTCGGGCTGCTGTGAGGGAAAGGGGTTGGGGACCCAGAGTGGATGTGGGAGCTCAATGAAGAGGAAATCATTTCCATCTCACTGGGACTGGGGAGTTGGGAGTGGAGAGTGCTCCTAGCCGATGAATTTCCCAAAACAGAGCTTACCAACAAATGGATGGGCGGTGCCCCCCGGAAAGACAGAACACCAAAAGATGACCAGATTCGGGTGAAAAGATCCTGAGATCGGTGTGGGACATATAGGTTGAGGGAGCCTTTCAGACTCCCCAAGAGGGAAGATCAGTGACAGATGGGTCTGGGGTGAAGACGTACATTTAGAGAGCCATCTGCACACAGCATTCATGGTCACATCTTCCAGTACCATCTGAGCGCTTCACACGGCCCCTTGCGGTCACCTTCTCTCTCCAGGTTCCCCATGCAGGGAGCGCAGGTGTCTGGACCATTTGATGGTCGGTCACTCCCTTACATGCCCCCCCCCCCCACGTGGCTCTCCTCCTGATATCCTCACCACGTCAAGCAGAGCCTGGCTCTTGAGTGAGCAGTCGGACACAGGCCCATCACAAAGCCCAGTGCAATGTGGTTCTGAAAGTAGGAGAGAACACAGGCCCAGACCCAAGAGCCTCATCTAAAATCCGGCCTCAAGGGGGGAGGGGGGGGAGACATATTACTCTTTGTAATACTTTAAGCAATAAAACAAAATTAAAAAAACAAATAAATAAATAAAATAAAATAAAATCCGGCCTCAGAGGAAATGGTCCCATTCCTTACCTGTACTTCCCAGGAACCAAGATAGGTACAGAAATTTTTAAAAAAGAGAATGGTATGAAGTTTTCCCATTGATACTATCGATAAGCGAACAACCAGATATTTATTGGGAACATATTTCTCTTTCGTTAAAGACTGTGCAAGGTGCCGACAGGTAAAGAAATGAGTAAGCTTTGTCCTCAGAGAGCTTCTAGCACCATCTCGTACTCAGAACCCAGTGCTCTGATTAAAATTCAGAACAAAGTTGTGCATTATTCCACGTGAGATACCCACAAGGAAAAAAAAGCCTGCGTCCTCAAGGAGGTTGTAATCTCAAGTAGGACAAAGACAGGTAAAAAGGTAACTTGATCAATACAGGCAGAGCCACACTACCCTGCCCAGTGCCTTTTCTCCATTAGGAAAAGGTTACCCTTCCTCCGAGCAGACACAGCCCCTCCGTGGGTCACATGACTGGATTTAAGACCATGTCCCCCTGCCCTGGCCAGATGTCCCTGCGCAGTGCACACCCTGCACATGCAATGGGATTTGCTCAGAGGGAGAGATCAATAGAGAGTGTGCGAGCCAGACAACAGGTGGGGATGACGGGGTCAAGAAAGAAGAAACACCTGAAAGGAAGGCCAGAGGCATGTCGGGGACAAAACAGGTTTGACCCCTGAGGGGTAAGAAAATGAGATCAGAACGTTGGGTTGGAGAGCTGAAGGTCCCAAACACCAGGCTAAGGACTTATACTGATCCCGTAAGGGCTCAGCATTGTCTAGGGGCGGACATACCCTCGGTGATGGTTCATTTTATGTGTCAACCTGAATGGGCCTCGAGGTGCCCGGATTCAACACTGTTTCTGGGTATGTGTGCGATGTTTTCGGATGAGATTGGCATTTGAATCCGTGGTAAAGTAAGGTTGCCCGCCAGATTCAGGTAGGAACCATCCAATCCACTGAGCACCTGAACAGAACAAAAGGTGGAGGCAGGAGGAGTTTGCCACTTGTGTCCTGCCTCACTACGTAAGCTCATTTCATCTGCTGCCCTCGGCCGGGATTTACATCATTAACTCCCCCGGTTCTCAGGCCTTCTGGCTCAGACTGGGGCCACACCACTGGCTTTCCTGGTCCTCCAGCGTAAAGGCAGCATATCATGGGAAAGATTAGGCAGCTAGGTGGACAGATGGACGGACAGCGAAGACAGATTAGATAGGTCCCATCCATTCTGTTTCTCTGGAGAATCCTGACTATGACACCCTCTTTTCCCCAGAGCAACCAGCATTAGGGCTCACCAGAGTACCCACGTGCACCCTGAAGGTCCTGCAGGCTATACACCACTGGACAAGAAAACAACTACATAGCTTTCTGCTGACATGAATCCCCAAATATTAAGATCTAATCCCTTGCACTTGTAACCGACCTAAAAAGTATATTTTATACCCGATATATTTATTTTTGCAATAACATCATTTGATTAATAGGATGAGAACAGAGAACCGTTAAGGGCCTTGGCAAAGGTCGAGGAGGAAATTCACAGTGGCAACCTTGGGACTGGGACCCAGGTCCCTTATTCAGAATCCTGGGTGCACGGCCTCGCTGCACTGGCCTCAGCAGGCTCCTCTGTCACCAGCCACCCCACTATTATGAGAGTCTGCCAGCCCTGGGTCCTTCCCAAGAAAAGACAGGGCTTCCAAACAAGCAGTAATGAAATCTATTACGCCAAGCCAGAGGCAGGGGATTCTAGATCAGTTCCTTAACACACTCGCTCAGCAGCGCCCGGGCCCTCACCCCCGCCCGCCACCTCTTATCCCAAGAAATCAATGTATGGTGGGCACTTCATTAACATCCAGGGGAAAGAATTCCCTGTGGGTTTTGCAGTCTCATTTCCCGAGCTTGTCAAATGCCAGCAGCGAGCCAGTCTGGCTCCATGGTGAGCCTGGCTCTATCTTATTTTTGTAGTGTTTTGCGGACTGCAGTAACCTTTGTTTTCTTGCCCCCCATGGACAAAACATATCACCTTTGAGCTTCCTGGTGTCTCATTCAAAAGATTTCCCTGTTAACTTGGACTTCTTCTGCTATCAGAAGCCATATTATTTTTCTCCAAGAAAGAACATAGAGTTATTTTTATCACCATAATACAAGATATGTGATCAAAATATAATTTTTTAAAAAAACAATTCAATGGGAGACTGCAATATGTTGTGCAAAGCATAAACAGCATGCAGTTCAAAGGCTAATTTTCAGCTGTCACATGCACGTTCTCCCCCCACTTCCTTTTTTTAAGCTTCATCCTTTTGCTACTAAGGAAGTGGGAATGAAAGAAAATTCATCTTTTTCTCAAAGACTCATCTCTCACCGCTAAGCTTCTCCACACCTGAATTCACACATCGCTCATATCACAACCATGGCCACCATGGTAACCACTCATGACATCATAAACACAATGTCATCGCAGAAGAAACAAGAGCTACTTGAGACCCTGTTGGGTGCAAATGTCCTGTATGAGCTAAGGGACTCAGAGGTGCAATGGGAATTTTGTCTCGGGCTTTTAGTAGAGAAATGATTTTGCAATCTATTTTTATATCTCAGTATTTATTGGATTTCAAAGCGTCTTGCTGCCCAGGAGCCTATGAAGATGGTCAAAGAGCCATGACATTACTAAAAGGGCACCACAGCACGTGCACCTGAAAGCAAATTAGTAGGAACAGTGGATTTCAGCCTAAAGACATAAATTCCTAACCACAGTTATACCTCCAGGGTAGTTCTGATTGTCAGGAGAGGGGCTCTTGGAAAGGCTCCATGGTTTTAGAGAAAACAATGGCTTCCCAGAAAGTCTTTTTCTCCTTCTACCTTTTCTTACCCAAAATAAATGCTCAAAGCCAAGGTTAACAGCTATGAATAGCTTCGTGGACAGCAGCCAAAGGAAGAGTGGACATGCCATGAGTATGTGACATGTATACAACGCCGAACGCTTCACAGAGAAGAATGGAAATGCTTTGTAGTCGGACACTCGTGAGATGTGAGATGAATGTTAACTCCACTTTTCATGAGCTTTCTTCTCTGCAAACAGCCCTAGCTTTGGGATTAAATTATTTTTATTCCAAATACTACTAGGTATATCAGGCCTCTCAAAACATGGATTTCAAGTTGGAGACGTCAAAGCGCATTATAGGAATACCTCGCTTCATTGTGCTTTGCTTTATTGCACTTCACAGATAATGCATTTTATGCAAATTGAAGGTCGGTGGCAACCCTGCATGAAGCAAGTCTAGCAGTGCCATTTCTATACCACCACTGGCTCACCTTGTGTCTCTGTGCCATATTTTAGTGATACTTGCAAGATTTCTAACTTTTCCGTTATGATTATATTTATTAGGGTGATGTGTGATCAGTGATCTTTGATGTTACTGCTGTAATTGTTTGTGGGCCCCACGAACTGCACCCATATCAGGCGGCAAACTTAACTGATCAATGTTGGGTGTGTTAACAACTGCTCCATCGACCAGACCAGCCATTCTCTTGTTTTTCTTCCCCCTCTTTGGGCCTCCCTATCCCCTGAAACACAACAGTATTGGAATTGGGACAATTAATTACCCTACACTAGCTTCTAAGTGTTCAAATGAAAGGTCACATGTCTCTCACTTTAATTTAAAAGCTAGAAATGATTAAGCTTAGTGAAGAAGGCATGCCGAAAGCCAAGATAAGCCAAAAGCTAGGCCTCTTGTACCAAAACAGTTAGCCAATTTGTGAATGCAGAAGAAAAGTTCTTGAAGGAAATTAAAAGTGCTACTCCAGTGAACACACAAATGAGAAGAAAGTGAAACAGCATTATTGCTGATATGGAGAAAGTTTTAGAGGTCTGCATAGAAGATTAAACTGGCCACAATATTCCCTTAAACCAAAGCCTAATCTTGTGTCCTCACTCTCTTCGGTTCTATAAAGGCTGAAAGACGTGAGGAACACCAGAAGCAAAATTTGAAGCTAGCAGAAGATGGCTCAAGAGATTGAAAGAAAAAAGCCATCTCTATAACATAAAAGTGCAAGAAGCAACAAGTGCTTATTAGAAGCTGCAGCACGTTATCCAAAGATCTGGCTGAGGTCATTAATGAAGGTGGCTACCCTCAACAACAATTTTCAATGTAGAATAAAGAGCCATGTATCAGAATAAAATGCCAACTATGACTTCAAACCTTCAAAGGACAGGCTGACTCTCTCATTAGGAGCTAATGCAATTGATGACTTTAAGTTGAAGCCACTGTTCATCTACCAATGCAAAAACCCTAGGGCCCTTAGGAATTGTGCTACATCTACTCTGCCTGAGCTCTATAAATGAAACAACAAAGCTTGGATGACAGCACATCTGTTTACAACATGGTTTACTGACTATTTTAACCCCACTGTTGAGACCTCCTTCTCAGAACAAAAGATTCCTTTCAAAATATTACTGCTCATTGACAATGCACTTGGTCACCCAACTGCTCTGATGGAGATGTGGACAACCAGATTAATGTTGTTTCCATGCCTACTAACACTACATCCATTCTGCAGCCCATGGATCAAAGAGTAATTTGAACTTTCAAGTCTTATTATTTAAGAAATAGATTCCATAACACTATAGCTGCCACAGAGAGTGATTCCTCTGATATACCTGGACAAAGTAATTGAAAGCCTTCTAGAACGTACCATCCTGATGCCATTAAGAACACTCGTGATTCATGAGAACAGGTTACAATATCAATGTTAACAGGAATTTGAAAGAAATTGATTTCAACACTCATGGATGACTTTGAGGGGTTCAAGACTTTAGTAGAGAAAATAACTGCAAATGTGGTGGGAATAGCTGAAGAACTAGAATTAGACGTGGAGCCTGAAGATGTGGCTGCATTGCTGCAATCTCATGATAAAACTGTCATAGATGACAACATTGTTAAAGGTTTTTAAAATGTCATGGATGAGGAGTTGCCTCTTTTTAAAAATTTTTTGTTTTTCTTAATTTCAGAGAGGAAGGGAGAAGGAGAGAGAGAAACATCAATGATGAGAGAGAATCATTGATTGGCTGTCTCCTGCCAATCAAGCCCACAACCGGGGCATGTGCCCTTGACCAGAATCAAACCCAAGACCCTTCAGTCCACAGGCCAACACTCTATTCACTGAGCCAAACTGGCTGTGGCAGGAAATGCCTCTTATGGATGAGCAAAGAAAGTGGTTTCTTGAGATGAAATCTACTCCTAGTAAAGACGCTGTGAAGACTGTTGAAATGACAGCGAAGGATTTAGAATATCACATCAACTCAGCTGGTAAAGCAGCAGCACCGTAGGGTTTGAGAAAGGTTCCACTGTGGGTAAAATGCTACTAAACAGTGCCGCATTCTATAAAGGTATCACTTGTGAAAGGAAGAGTCAATGAGAATCATGGATCAGCTGCCTCCTGCATGTCCTGAAGTTTGTGGCAAACTTCACTGTTGTCTTATTTTAACAAATTGCCACAGCCACCACACCCTTCAGCAACCACCATCCTCATCAGGCATCAGCCCTCAACATCAAGGCAAGACCCTCCACCAACAAACCCTCCGCCAACAAAAGATTACAACTCACTGAAGGCTCAGATGATAATTAGCATTTTTTTTTTAGCAATGAAGTATTTTTAAATTAAGATATGTACATTTTTAGACATATGCTATTACATGTTTAATGGACTATAGTATAGACATGACTTGTATATGCACCAGGAAACAGAAAAACTCATCTGACTCACTTTATTGAGATAGTCACTTTACTGTGATGATCTGCAACCAAACCTGCAATATCTCAGAGCTATGCCTGTATTTATTAAAACCACTGTGTCTTTCCCCCCCACCTCCTCTTTCACAAGATGCTATTGTAAAATTCAAGCTGCTTTAATCTTTGCGAGTGAAGAAAACAGAAATAAAAAGTGCCGCTTGAAGAGGAACTGAATTCACAACAATCGGGGAGCGAAAAAGCAAACATTACCCAGGGAGCTCCTCAGTTTAATTACTGGCCTGAGAAGTTCAATTTACATGTTTTTAATTAGCCACAGAAAAACTCACCCTTTATTCTCTAAATACAACATTTAAAAAGCAAACAGAAAATGGGGGAGAAACGGCTTAAGGGAGTCCAAGGATTAATCTTTGTATTCTACTCACCCCCTGCCTCCCCGAATTTGGGGATGTAAATTGTCACAAGGTGCTTCTGTGAACAAAGATTAATTTTGACCATTAATTTGCCAAACAGAATTTCAAAAACATAGGGCTCTAATAGAGTTATATAGAATTTTGCATAAACAAAATAACACAACTGTATCAGATTTCCTCCTGAAATACAGGAAATCAAACTGCATGAAATGTTTGCTGAATGAATGAATGAATGAATGAATGGGTGACTAAAAGTTTCAGGGCTTCTTCACTCATCACAGCTTTTGACAACCTTAAACTTTTACTTGCATTTTAAAAGTATGTTAATTTGTTTTGCTTGTCTATCTTGTGTTGTCAGTTTGGGCCAACAAAAAAAGAAGAGCAAAATTAATTTTAATTGACTTTAATTTCAAAAATGTGTCACTCCAGATTTCTAACAAGTAGAATTCTAAAAATGATTGGGCACTGCCAACGCTTCAAGGAGCTTTCAAATGGCTGTAACTGACACCTAGGGATAAAGCACTTTTAATATATATATTTTTTTCATTGATTTCAGAGAGTAAGGGAGAGGGAGAGGGAGAGAGAAAACATCAATGAGAGAGAATCACGGATCAGCTGCCTCCTGCATGTCCCTTACTGGGGAATCGAGCGAGCCCACAACCTTGGCATGTGCCCTGACCAGAATCGAACCCTGACCTCCTGAGCCACATCGGCCAGGTGGGATAAAACACGTTTGATATAAAAGAATAGCATTTTGATTAAAGCTGGAGCCGCTCACTCAACCCCACTAACAAGTCAGCAATTGTTCAAGCAGGTCTGAGTCCCTGCAATAGGCAAGGAACTCTGTTAAATGCTTTGGGGGAGAAAAATATGTCAATATAGTGTTCTTAAGGAGCTTGTTAAGAGAGAGAGAACACCACAGACATGTAGAACCTATTGGTCACCATCAACACAGGCTTTGAAAGTTCTAAGGAACAAGAAGCCACTTCTGAGTAGGGAGACTATTGGGGCTTCAGAGAAACATAATAGTTAATCTGAGAGGATTCAGCAAGAATCAGTGGAGAGGCATACGGTGTGCAATGCCCCAGAGGCAGAAACTTGGGATATAGTTAGAATCATGAGGAGAGAAACAGCTTTACTGAGTGTCTGTTGTGGCCAGGGTGCAAAACAGAAAGAGGGTCTTACAGGTCAAAGCCATGTACCCAAAACTGGATATTCTGATCAACCTATCATTCCAGGATTTGAGTGTAAATTGAGAGAGAGGGAAAGAAAGGGATGGGAAGGGCCTATAGTGAGAGTTCAAAAGGAGACATCCACCATTTAAGATAGAGACACAGTCACTGTGATTTTTTCTGCCAGGAGCCAAGAAAGGAAGAAGAAACATAGTCAATGATTAAGCCACTGGGCTTTGAGAACCGGCTCAACTTTGTCCTGTCGGCCAGGAAAGAGTTTTCTGGGGCTGCCATAGGGGCAGAAGCGTTCCTCCAGTAGCATCTTAGAGGCATCTCTTTGCTTCTGACACTTATGCCAACCATGACATATTAGAATGCACTGGCTGCTGCTTCTGGGATGGCCACAACCCAAAGACAGCTTGTTAGGAACCCTTTGCCTGCCAACTCCAAAGTCTTCAGATCTTCAGCAGAGCTGGGGACACTTGGCAAGGTCTTCCGTCCCCAAAGTAATGAATATAAGAGCTCTGGGCTAGAAATCAAGAGAGCGGGTGCTAGCTGATCCTGGCCTGGACATTAACTCCCTGTGGACTTTGGGTGAGCCTCTTCCTCTCTCAAGACCCAATTTCATTTGTAAGTTGAGGAGATTAGACAAAATACTTGCTTCTGTGTCTTGCATTCTGTGAGCTGGGATCAAGTGACTGGCTCAAGTTCATGTAGACGCATAAAAGTGAGAGCCAGGACCGGACCTTGTGTCTCCTGACCCATGACCCAGTGTTCTTTCCACACGGCTGGGCTACACAAGCGGAGACGTTAACAGCAACAACTGACATTCATCGAGTGGCTAGTGCATGCCAGTGTGCCTGCACTATATCTAGTGAGTCCTCATAACAATCATTTGAGTTACATAAATGTGTCAGATCCCTTCAGGGATAGGAAACAAACACACAAAGATTAAGTCATTTGTCCACAATCACACAATTAGTAAATGTCAATGATTTGAAGTCAGATCGTCCAGTGCCAGGATGCTTTGTCTTCGTCTCTCCTCTCCACACCCCACAGCAGAATAAGCAGCAGCAGGGCGACACATAAGGGACATGGGATCTTAAAATAGAAAGCATGGCAGTCTTCCAGTGGTGAATTCACACTGCAAGTATGAGAGCTTTCAGAAGAAATATTTTGGTCAGTGTTGCTTGTCTGCATACCTCTCCTCTCCCTCCCCACTAATGACCACATGAACAGTCCCTGGGAGATCTTTCACGATCCAGTGGTCTTATCTGTGGTCTGAATGGAGTGAAGATGATGACCACATAGAAAATCAGGAGACAGTGGCCTCCTGGCTGACTCCCCCAGCTCATAAGACAAGGAAAGCCAAAACCACCACAGGTTCATTTTCCTACAAAATAAAACCCAAGAGAAGGCATCCTCTTGAAATCTTCAGAGAGCCATGCTGACATCACCCCTAGGCACACAGGTACACACGCGAGATACTCCAGTAGGACACATCTCAGAGTCAAGGCTGTGCCAAGCCAGACATTATTTACAATAAAATAAAGGGAAAGGATACTTCGAAACTCAACTCTATACTCTTTTACTTCTGACATGTAAGATCTCTCTTCTAGGAGGCTGAGGAGTTATTTTTGAGCATATGTTCCTATTGCTAATGAAAAAATGTGTTTGTGTGGTTGCCAGAACCCTGGAAACCTTAGCTCTAGTCCAGCCCTTTTCACCAACTAGCCACTTGACCTTGGCCAGTCCTTTGACTTTCCCAAGCCCTGGTTCCACATCTGCAGTGAGAGGGCCGATCTTCTCAGAATTCTGTAGTTCTGTGAGCCAGTCAAGGACCGAGAGCCCTTGAATCGTGTCTGTTGCTAGATGGATCCACAGAACAAAACTGTGATCCATGGGGAGTCAAATGAAAATAAGAAACAAAGGCAAGGAATGCTCTTCCGAAAGAGGAGGTAAGTCCAGATACAAATCGGCGCCTCTGTCTGGTTCTGGAAGCTTGGTTTGGCGCTGACCTGCCGTCAAGCCTTGGGGGCTCCTCAATCTGTAGGCCCAGCAGGGAAAGTGACGGCTCCCTCCCTGGGGGGATGTCTGCATGAAGCAAAGCACTGCAATCCTTGCTGACCTCCCTGGAGGGAAGGTCTGCCTGCTCCTCAGGAAGGGCTTGGGCAGTGCAGAGAGTGGAGCACATGAGGTAATGAGCTGGGCAGACACGGCTGAGAGGAAAGTCAGATATGAGGCCCCTGATCCTTTCCCGGGTGGGGACAGGAGCCCCCACACCACTCTGCGTGCTTCTGCCTCCTCACACTGGGGTCTGCTCGAAGTTCTGCCAGAACCCGCTGCTGCATTCTCGATGGCCACACACCTGAGTGATGTTTCTTCCAACCCTTCCAATCCTGGATTATATTTGGCAAAGTTCGTTTCCTTCTGAGCCTCTGGGATCTTCCTAAGGCCATCCTATGGAAGCTTTACTCGGAACTCAGCGTTCTTTCCAATGCACAGAGGTATACTTAAGTCCTTCAACAAGCACTTCGCATTTCCAGCTGTCCACGAGTGGAAGGTGCTGCCCCTGCTCGCTCATGCGCTTTCCCACGGCATATCCACACAGAGGACAGAGGAGCAGCAGTCGGCACATTGCAGCAGGGTTCCTGCGTGCGATAAGAAGGGACCATATGGCCCAGTTCTGCCACTAAAGTGTAAAGCTCAAGAGAGCAGCGATGTTATAGTCACTGCGTAGACTCAGCAACTAGAACAGCTTCTAGCACGTAATAGGTGCTCAGTATATGGAATGAATGGCTGGATGAGTGAATGAATGGATTCTGACTCTAAAATCCTGGGGTCCTCTGATTCTTTGGCCTATATCAATTGTACTCTCACCCTATCTCTGACTCTCATTATTCACCGTCTCCTAAAATCTCCTGTTCTTACCCTATCTCCACATTTATCTGGTATCAGGGACCCCCACATTGGTGGACTGACTGCTTTACCCTTTGATGAGATTTATTTTTAAAGAATAATAGCTATCATTTGTTGGATGCTTGAATATATTAACCACTATGCTAGGTACTTTGACTATATCATCTCTTTTCATCTACAAACAACCCAAGGAAGTCCTATTATTCCATTCAACAGGTAAAGGAACTGAGGCAGAGAGTATATGTTTAGCCCAAGATTGCCCTGCCCACTTGATAGATGGTGGCTTAGTTTTGAACTCAAGCAGTGTGGCTCCAGAGGTAATGCCCTCAAACCTAGACGTGCTGTGCAAGCTCAGCCCTGCTTGTAACTGGCACATTCACTACCGATCTCTCAACCAGAGCCAGCTTCTCCAGGGCCCTACTGGCTGCTTCTGTTCCTTTTCATCTGAGTCACTGAAGAGTTTTCTTCACATAGAAGAATTGTAGGTGACAGCATGAACTCTGTTTAAAACCAGGACCAGTTCAGACCTCCAAGTAGAGAGAATTAACATAGCCTTTCATCACCACTGTATACCAACACTTACTTTACTTGCTCTGCAAGGGATGCTCAACCGCCATTTGTTGAATTACTGAATAATTTATTAATAAATGAATGAATGAGTGAATTAATAGAAAAAAGTCAAGTTAAAACCCTCTCTTTTTTGTTAGGTAAGATGTTGTTATTCTTTTGTAACATAGATCTCCAGTGTCTGCATGATGTCTCTGGCACAAGACTGACCATGGCAGGAGACTATTAATAGAGGGTCTACAATCAGGAGTCACAGCTGAAGTGGGGACAAGACAAGAAAGCTGGAAACAACTAGGCTGCAATATAGTCTAACTTCATGAAAGCACTGACACTATCCTATGTCACAGGATAATCAAATGTGTTCATCTGGATTTTTTTCTATGCATTTAAAATAATTTGGGTTAGGTAAAACTGTCAAATTCCTTTTTCTATTTTTCACACTAGAGGCCCGGTGCACAAAATTCATGCAGTGGGGGGAGGGTATGTCCCTCAGCCCAGCCTGCACCCTCTCCAATCTGGGACCCCTCATGGGATGTCCGACTCCCCGGTGTGGGATCAGGACTAAATGGGCAGTCAGACATCCCTCTCACAATTCAGGACTGCTGGCTCCCAACCGCTTGCCTGCCTGCCTGCCTGATTGTCCCTAACCGCTTCTGCCTGCCAGCCTGATCAACCCCTAACCACTCCCCTGCCAGCCTGATCGACACCTAACTGCTCCCCTGCTGGCCCGATTACTCCCAACTGCCCTCTCCTGCTGGCCTGGTCCCCGCTAACTGCCCTCCCCTGCTGGCCTGGTTGCTCCCAACTGCCCTCCCCTGCAGGCCTGCTCTTCCCCAATTGCCCTCCCCTGCCAGCCATCTTGTGTGTTGGAGTGACGGTCAATTTGCATATTACTCTTTTATTAGATAGGATTGTTATTATAGGAAGTTTATTTTAAAAAATAAAAGGAAAAAGTAGTCACTCATGGTCCAACCACTGAATAATAACTACTGTTGGTATATTGGTGGGTCAGTCTTTCTGCTGTGCATAGTGTATTTTTCAAAAAACATAATTGGGATTATACTGCACATAGTGTGTCAAATCCATTTTAGGGATAGGAAAGTGAAGCACAGAAAGGTTAAGTCACTTGCCCATAATTACACGTCATAAGTGTCCTGCCAGGATTTGAAGACAGTATAACTCCAGAGCCCATTTCTTAACCTCTACTCTCCACACTCACAGTATAATAAGAGTGACATAGGGATACATGATGATATACGGCTGTTACAAATTTATATACAAATACACTGCGTATGCAGCTGAGGTTTCTGTTTATTTCCCTGCGTGTGTTTTGTCATCAGATAATCCACTATGTACTGTTCTGTGAATTGCTTTTTCATGCAACTTATGTCTTGAAGATATTTCCATGCAATTGCAGAATACATCAATCTTATTTGTTTAGAGGAGCAGTGTGTTCCATGGTGTGGATATTTATTTAACTTTCTTCCTACTGATGGAAAATTAAGGTTTTTTTCAGTTTTCCAATTACATGCTTCAGTTAACGTTTGTGGTTGCATGCACACATATGAATATTTCCTCAATATAGGTTTCTAGTAGTGAAGTTATTTGGTCAAGGTAAATCTACATTTTTGCAGTGGATTTATAATAGGATTTTTGCCACCTTGGCCAAGGGTACAGTCAAAGCCAATAGTCAAAGCTGATGTGGACCCCAGAGACACTCAGTGTAAGTGGTTATGCACAGACCTCATACTTATATATAGTACCTCACACTTTCCCAGGAGCCTTCACATACAGTATCTCATTTATCTTTATAATAAGTTATAGAGAATGCTGTTCTCATTTTACAGATAAGGAAACTGAGACCTAGAAAAATTAAAGAACTTATCCAGGGTCATCCCATGAATTAAAGTCAGAGTTAGAACTAGAAAAACTTATTTGTAATTAGCGCTGATTCCTTTAAAACTGCACTGGTATAATAAACTGTATACAATAAAAAAAAATGTTTCATTTGTGCTCAGCTGTAACAAATTAATGTACATAAATTTTTAATTATGGACATGAGCATAGTTAAGGACTGCAAGTATTAAGGACAGAAATGTATATGAGAAAATGGGAGTGTTTTCCAGCTCAAGAATACTATAATCTTATGATCCTAGGGAAGTAAAAAAAATAAAATGAAGAGAAGTGTTCTTTTCTGATAAAATGGGAATAGAAAGTAAAAAGGGTCCAGAAATGAAAATGGGAATAGGAGAATCCTACAAAAATTGGTCCCAGGAGTCCCCACAAACATTTGCAAAAAAAAAAAAAAAGAAGAAGAAGCCCTAAGAACACACTCATTGTCTTGTGGAAGCCAGAGTAACCCAGACTCAACCTTCCCACCTAAGAATAGAATTCAGCCTGGAAGTTACTTCTCTAAATTGAAAGGTGGAAATGACAATTACTTGATCAGTAGATTCTTCTCAAAGATAATTTACTCCAAGTAAAAGATTGTTCTGTTAAATATTATCTATTATTGAACAATAGGTATCATTAGGTAAGAGAATTTTGAAGAGACATGAGTAAGCTTCTCCGCAGAAATGAATACAGAAATCTGTTCTTGATCATCTTGATCAGAGTAATTGCAGGAGTAGGAAACCTATAATGATGTTTTGATAAACTTACTGAGTCAGATGCCCTAACATTTTACATGTAAGTTCCAACTAAGGATTCTGCAAAGACTTAATATATCTCATCTCCACAGCTGTAAAAGGCAGATTGCCCCGTCTCAGCTCATTATGTGCTAGCACATAATGTATCTATAGATTGTTGCTCTCCTCCAATTCTGACGGTGTAAGTTACAGATGAGATAAATCAGGACAGGATCAAAGACAAGGACTCACGTTGAATAGTGTCTTAGAACAGCGGTTGCCAATCTTTCAGACCTCATGGACCACCAGTGGTCCGCGGACCAGCGGCTGGTGACCACTGCTCCAAAGGTTTCCTTAAGCCAACGGTCGCCAACCTTTCAGACCTCACGGACCACCAGTGGTCCACGGACCACCGGTTGGCGACCGCTGTCTTAGAAGATGGTTATCTATCAGTTCCAAGGAAGGCTTTTGAAAATATGTAAGCTTTCACTACCAGTCGTGGTTAGGAGGAAATTAAAAAAAGAGGAAATACGTCCCCTCAGGACACGCACTTTCTGAAAACCATACAGTTCTTAAGGAGAAAGTACTGGCATATGAAAAATAGCTGGCAAGAGACTGCACCCTATTACGGCATACCACAGGCTAGAATCTACAATTTTGGCTCTCAGCAGGACACTCGGTGTCCTGGCCACCCTGTATAAGAGATTGGCCGTGAACTTTGCCAAGGACTTATTCACATTTCAGCTGACCAAAACTGTTCATAATCATCTGACTTCCAAGCCACCTATTCTGAGGTCTTCTGCAGCAACCCATGGAAAGCAAAGGCCTTCGTTCTCATTTAGATCTCTCCTTCGACTTGCTCCAGCAAGGAGTCTCTTCTCTCTCCAGGGATTCTCGATAAATATGTAGCTCATGAGGCGAGCAAGTGAGGGGTTCAGTCTGTGACAGAAGAGTCCACCTTCGTAGGACTCTTAACAGATGCTCGTTGCTCAGAGGGCTTGAAGGAGCTACGAGAGTGTTGTTGCTGTGGCAACCATGCATGCCTAAATGAACAACCAAATTAATAGTCCTAACAGGCTTCGGTGGTGTCAACAGGATGGCAGCACTTCCCTTTCCTGGGGAATGTGTACACGCAGTAGTGATCCTGCTGAAATATGGTTCTCATGGAAGAAATATCGAGTCCAGTAATAGCAAACAAATGGAATAACCACCATATACTTGCCACATAAACGTCTCCAAACCAAGGGCAAGGCCTGTGTTATCCCGCCTCCCTGCTGAAGTTAAGAGGCACCTTTCAAACTCCCAGGCTCTTCTGTGACATTCTATTCAATTCTATCATGCTGCTTCTAGTCACCTACTGAGCTTTTGTTAGAAGCTGATAAGACTAAGGGGAAGCAGAATGAAATACAAAAATGAGAAAGGTAAAATTAGCTATAGCAAATAATTGAACCCTGCCTGGCCTTAAGGAAGGCACAATACATGTTAATTAAGTAGATTAATATGTTGCTTGCAGAATGGGCTATTCTAGACAGCAGGAAGTAAGTTTAAACCAGGTAAGAACTCTTTTTTTCTGGACTAAGGTTAGTTGAGCCACTGCTCTGAATAATGGATGAATTTTATCCTTGGGTGGAGATAGGGAATGAGGAAGAAAAGCTTTCTTAGGGTGTTATTAAAAATCCATGGGGCTAAGCAACTTTCAGATCATGAGAAATTCTTCAAGAAATTGCCCAGTCACTGTTCTATTAATTGAACTGTACAATGAAAATGTTCCTGTAATGTAATGGCCTTTCTGATAAGTGTAATATTTCGATCCAATTTTAGGCAGAAGTTTCATCCCCCAAATGTTTATTATAATGATGTGACAGAATTGGTTATTCCAGTAGTTGGAATGAAGAAAATGTTTCAGGTTAAATAATTTGTTCAAAGTATCGGGTTAATGTCTACATCAGGAATAAAGTTCTATGTCAGGTAATAGTAAGTTGGACATGTAAAACCTGGTGCTAAGGAGCTGGGTAATGGGTTAGTTGGCTTAGAACCCAGACAGGTCAGCTCTACAATACACACATTAATGCCAGTCACTCCACTCAGAATTACACTCAAGCTTGCCCCAAAGAGTAAGTAAAACATATAAGGAGCTCCATGTAATCCCATCATGGCTTAGGGTATGTATATGGCTAATAACTGATTCAAGATTTCACCTTGTTTTAAAAAAGAATGAAGTATACACACCTATGCTTACAAATTCCACGTAACAAATCATCAAAAAAAATGCTGTAGGTAGACATGTGAGCACTACAGAATGTCCGTCAGAGTCACACAAGATGGCCCTTTATGACTTTACAACATCAGCCTGAGCACACGTCAATAGCCACATCTTCATTACACAAAAGCAAACAGATACATGCTTTAAACACCATATGATGCTAAGAGCCGCACATGAGATAAATTACCATCTTAAAAGTTCCTTTCCCTCTCCATTCACCCCCCTAAGGACCTCCTGTTATTACAAGCCTGTGATCTATTTTATAGAATATATTTAGGAGATAATATGAAAGTAATTATACATTATTTATAGTAAAGATCATCAGCTGTTAATGTCCCCTTTCTTTTTTTTAATAACTCTTTATTGTTGAAAGTATTGCATATGTCCCCTTTTTTCCCCCATTGACCCCCTCCAGCCCACCCCCACTCCTGGCCCTCACCGCCCCATTGCCTGTGTCCATGGGCTCAGAGGGAAAGTAGGGGAGGGTGGGTGGTAGGAGGTAATCAGCCAAGGACCTAATGTCCCCTTTCTTGACCTGGGTGCTGGTTACATGGTTATATTCACGTTATGAAAACTCACCAAGCTCTACACAACTTTCTGAATGTATGATAAAATTCAACGAAGTTTTTTGAAAACCTTTTCTTGTGTCTGCATTGATGATGTATACAAATAGTTATAAGTTGTTTCAGAGCCAACACATTTATTCCTATCAATGTGAAGGTAAAAAAAATGTTTGTATTCATATTTTATGTGCACCAAATAAGTCCACCATTAAATAAAAGATGTCGATTATAGCCCTGGCTTGGCCACTAACTAATGGTGAATTTGAGGCTCCTTCCAATGAAAAAGGGCTGGGTGGGCTACAGTCCAGTGTCTCCACCAGCTTCGGTGTCACATGACACGGGGAACCGGCCAGAGGAGAAGTGAGAATCCTTCGGCGAATCTCTCTGTAAAGCTAGAAGCCACTTCCTGGTTTATCTCTTTTGTACACCAGGACGTAATGGGGGAGAGAAAGCTCAGAGTGAGCAAGAGCCTGATCAAGTGGCAGCCTTGACCCCTATGACGAGGCTCTGTTCACCAGGAGAAAGCCTCAGCCTCCTCACATAATTCTAGAGTCCCCGAGGAAGGAGAAGCTGCTGAGTATTTAACTCAGTGGGATGAGGATTAACCTTTTCCTGCCAGAAGAACCGTGCAGGGATTTCAGCAGAGCTCCGTTTAATCAAAGGGCCATAAACATTTATTGAGCTGCTGCTGAACTCCACGCTGTCTGGGTGGCTGTTCGGGATAAAATGGCAAGAGGGGCGGAGGGACCCTGCCCTGTGGGTCCCAGGTGGGGGACACAGACAAGTGAACAAGCGATGGCAGGGGGGCGTGTATGATAAGTGCATAAGGAGAGAAATGGGAGGCAAGCAGAGGAAGAGCACAGGACCCACTCGAGGCTGGAACAGGGCCATCCCGGGGAGGGATTCGGGAGCAAGTGATGCCTAAATAATGAGTAGAGCCGCATAACCTTGTTTAGCTCACATGCTGGGAGGCAGTGCAGCCTAGAGCGGGCTCCAGGGCCAGGCTACTTAGCTGAACTCCCTGTGCTACCGCTTACTGACTGTGTGAGCCTGGGTAGGGCTCTTACACTCACGAAGCCTCGGTTTCCTTCTCTGAGAAATAGGAATCGTAATGGTACTCATGGGTTGTTGCAGGATTACATGAAAGAATCCATGTAAGTCCTGCTTAGCCCAGAGTCTAACTACTAGCACTGTGATTAAAAGTGAGGCAGATGTGGGGAGGTGGCAGGTAATATTCCAGGCAGAATGTCTATGCATAGATTGGCCCGGAGAACACGACAGCCATTTGGTGTCTTGAGAGTAGCTCAACCCAGCTGGAGAGGAGAGAGGAGGCTGGAGCGGAAGGCAGGCACCAAGAACGCACAAAGCCCTGAACACTGTGTTAAGGAGCTTCGAGTTCATTCTGAAGAAATGAGGAACAACGACGTATTCTAAAAGGAGAAGCTCACAATATTCATTATCCACATTTATCAACAGGAGAGAGGTGTGCTGCCCAGAGGAAAGCATGGATTGGAGGCAATCAATCAGTTTCCCTCTTATCTCTCTCTCTCTCTCTCTCTCTCTCTCTCTCTCTCTCTCTCTCTCTCTCCTCTCTCCTCTCTCCTCTCTCCTCTTCCTCCCTCCCTCCCTCTCTGAAAATCAATGAAAAAACTATCCAGAAGCACTAATGTTGTCTGCATCAGCGATTTACAGCTTACTACTTCTCCCAGATTCTGTATGTGTTGAATCATGTCAGTCCTTACATCTATTCCTATGGACTCGAATGCGTATTCTTTTACCCCAAACCATTAAGACTCCGCATCCATTAGCCATTTTCCTCCACAGACGATGCAGTCCAGCTGGAATGTAGCAGCTCACGAACATCCAAGGATGCCCTCCCCTTGGTGAGCTGGAGATGCTGGACACTCAGATCACTGCAGTTCAATCAGGAGAGGCCTCACCTAAATAATGTGGTTCAGCCCCAGAGACCCAGTTCAGAAAATTAACAGAGTCGATCTTTTCATGAGCCGCGAGCTGCAATATACAGCAGTCCTCTCTTGAGTCATTCAACTTGCTCTATTAGATTACAGAAAGTCCCAGACAGCTGGCCCTGCTCTGGCTGGGTTTCTGAGGAAAGCAGATCGCTTCTTTTCCCCTAAGAAGGGAGGAAAAGCAAGCGGAAACCACGGCAGCAGCGCCTTGTGTAATATTGGACGGAAGACACTCACTTCTCCTGCACTTCTAAACCATATTGGTCAGGAAGTCATGGTGACAACAGGAAGACGGGAAGTTTCTGAATGGGGCTCAGCTCTGGGGCTACCGCTAATAGGGAATATTCAGAGGAGATACTTATTGCTGATGGCAGAAGGTAGAAGGGAGAGTTCGGTTCTGTTTTGAGTAAGATCTGCCACTGTTTCTCTGCTGCCGTCACCCTCAGGTTTATCCTACAACTGTTGCAAGAAGCAAGAGCCATGCCCTAAAACGCTCTTTAATAGAGGGGAATAAAATTCAGGCTTATTGTCAGGATCAAGTCGCTAGCATCCTGTTTACAACCAAGTCAGCTTAGAGAAGCCATTTACTATATTAATACCAACAACGCTGTCCTCCCCTGCTCTGTCCCACGCCAAAAGGTACACACAGGATTTAGGAGATTAATTCTGCTGGCAGAACTGCCAGCTCTCTCCAACCCTCATATTCAGAGTTCAAGGGGGAAACGGGTGCTACCGCGGCTGGCTTGAGAGGTAAATGTTTTGGGGAGTGTGAAATTTCCATATGCCCAAAGTAAGACGCTCTAAGGAAACCAGGAATAGAAAAAAGAGTTTCTATTTTGCTACTTAAACACAAAGCCTTACTTTTCTCTCTCTCTCTCTCTCTCTCTCTCTCTCTCTCTCTCTCTCTCCCTCTCTCTCTCTCTCTCTCTCTCTGAGCTCTGATACAGAACACAACCTTACGTTGTTAGTTACCTTGCAGTTATCAGTGTCTCCTTTAAGGACCTTTTTAATTAATGCAAATAGACAGACTTGCCCTCATTCTCCATCACTTCCACCATCACATTTACTTTTGCCTGTGCGTGTGCTAGTGGGGGGGGGGAGGGGAGAAGGGGGGCGTATTTATACAGGTGTCTCTCAGTTAGCAGGATGCATTTAACACGGAACCAAGTTCCTAAATGTAATAAAATCACATTTCAGAAGGAAGCAAACCTCTTAAGGTCACATATTTAAAGAAAATGAAGGTTTTCAAGCACATGATATGATTAAAAATATTAGCAATGAAATCAATGAAGTGTCTATCTGTTGGGTTTCTAATGTATCAAGGTGTGTTACCAGGTGCTACATAAGATTTTAATATGTTTTTATTGATTTCAGAGAAAGGAAGGAAGAGGGAGAGATGGATAGAAACACCAATGATAAGAGAGAATCATTGATCGGTTGCCTTCTACACGCCCCCCACTGGGGATTGGGCCAAATACCCAGGCGTTCAGGCATGTGCCCTGACTGGGAATCAAACCTTGATCTCCTGGTTCATGGGTCAACACTCAACTATTGAGCCACACCAGCCTGGCTGAATGATTTTTTTAAATTGAATATATGGACCCTGTTTTCAAGAAGCTTATAAGCTAGTTGAATAGACAAATTTTAAAAGATAAACAATCCTATATAATAAAAGGGTAATATGCAAATTGACCGAACTGCAGAACGACCGGTCGCTATGATGCACACTGACCACCAGGGGGCAAACACTCAATGCAGGAGTTGCCCCCTGGTGGTCAGTGCACTCCCACAGGGAGAGCGCCACTCAGCCAGAAACCAGTCTCACGGATGGTGAGTGCTGCAGCAATGGTGGCAGTGTTGAGGATGTCCAACTGCCGGCTTGGCCTGCTCCCCACAGGGAGCGGGCCTAAGCCGTCAGTCAGACATCCCCCAAAGGCTACTGGACTGCAAAATGGCACAGGTCGGGCAGAGGGGCCCCCTCTCCCAATGCACGAATGTCATGCACTGGGCCTCTAGTTTAAAATAAGAACTAAACATTAGAACAGTACCAACATGTCTGCTAAGTCCAGAAAGTTTAAGAGATGGAAAAGAATGAGTGCAAATGTTAAACTTCATTTCAAAAGAGCCTGGAGTTCCAGTAAACCACCAAGCTATAGGAATTTCTACCTTTCAGTTAGACTCACTTGGTGAGACGGCATAATGCTGATGGCCCTACTGGCAAGAGTTCCAGTTTTTGTGTTCTGTTTTGGTATTTTTAATTTTATCATTTATGCTAAATATAGTGTGACATTCTTTAAATACTGTAAATATTCTCCACCATCCAATCCCTAAAGATGATTATTTTTAAGCAGAGTTTCAATTAATTAAGGGATACTTGTATTGTTCAGATCGTATTTCATCAGATTTATTTTAAGAATATCTGAGGTGAGTAATACCTTCTCTGGGTTCTCTACATACTAGGAGCTACAGAATCACAAACCTATTCTGCGCTTAAAAGATAAGGATGCCGCCTGGCTGGTGTGACTCAGTGGTTAAGCATTGACCCATGAACCAGCAGATCACAGTTTGGATTCCCCACTTGCAGGCTCGATCCCCAGTGGGGGGCGTGCAGGAGGCAGCTGATTGGTGATTCTCTCATCATGATGTTTCCATCTCTCCCGCTCCCTTCCTCTCTCTGAAATCAATGGAAATATATTAAAAATAGAGAGAGGGAGAGAGAGAAGGATGCTGTTTGGGAGAAAGTAGAGATTCCATTTTGTGGATGCTTTAATTTCTAGCTTCAGTTCAAACAACGTGGAAATCTTAACTGCGGATCAAAATAACTCCTCAACTTGAGTTTTAAAATGTCGTTGTTTGGGATTCTTAGTTCTCTCTCTCCCTTCATCTCTCATACGCAAAGAGCCCAGAGAAGTGCAGCCCTTGGAAGACAGACATCAAAACCCAAGCAGAACATTTGCTTCCAAAGGCCCAGGAAGAAAGGAACATCTTGAAGAACCACCAGGGATGTGACTGTTGTTATTGCTGCAAATCAGTCAGAGCACAAGCTGCATGTTAAGTAGACTGTTTGCCTGGTGTGGGTTATTCTTCATAAATAAACATCCCACTGCAATCTTAAATTCATGGTGAGCATCCGGATAATTGCTTTTACTTTTATAATTGGGAGTCAGCTGTGTCTCAAAACAGGGAGTCTGAAAGGTGACCCGGGGATGGCATACTGTGTGCATTGCAAATACCCCGGCGGAGGACTTCTTCGGCAAAACAATAGAGCACCTGTGGTCGCTGCCTCTGTGTTGCTGCGTTTTTGTCTCATTCTTCTAGAGTTCCCAGAAATGTGAACCAAGATGTTCCTCTGCTGAGAAAACGCAGGATCAATTATTCGGTGGCTAATTAAAAGCTATCCAGCTTCGCATCCGCACATGCAAATGATCACAGCCCAGTTCAGAGCCTCTCGGTCTAATTACTGCGCCAGTATTAGGATGACAATACACCCCATTCTTGATGATGCAAAGACTCATGATCTAGGCCAGGCACTGACTAGTAAGCCTGTCCCTGTTCCCTTCGTTCCCTGCCGTTTGGTCATTTAAAGGTCCACTGGCCTCTTCACATGCAGGACAAGAGGAAATAATGAAAAAACGAAACTCAAATCAGCAAATGTTAACTCCCCGCCTGATCTACAAACAATTATGGGATAGAGGAGGAACAGTGAGTGACCCTGACCATCAAGGTTCTCTGTGTATCTGATCTATTCGTGGTGTCCTCTTCCTCCAGTGAGAAGCTGACCAGATGTCTTGAATTTAGTAAAATAACACTCGATTTTGTCTCTCTAACCTTCTGACTGTTTCACTCTATCGATTACTTTTGTCCCTCGGATCCCAGTTCTTCCTCCCTTTGTCCTTCTCCCTTTCCTTCCTCCTGTCAGCCGGAGTTGCATTTACTTATTAAATGACAGTCCTTTCATTTCTGACTTTGAAGGGGAATCCCTAGGATTTCCAGGTCTTTCCCATCACACTTTGACCTCCACTAGTTTTCCTGATTAGACAGACCCTCAAGCAGAGAATGGGGTGCAGCCCTCTTACCCACCTTAGCTGCAAGTTTCACCATGTCCTCAACCCTCTGCCTGAAGTCTTGTCACTTTAGCTATTCATATAGATATTTAAGATAATCCACTCTCCAGCTCTCCCCCAATTCCCACTCCCACTATGTACCTCCATAAATGACAAAATCCTTAGCCAATAGAATATAAATCAAAGCTATTTCCATTGCTTTTAAGAGAGAATGGGAGGGAGGAAGGGAGGGGGAGAGAGAGAGAAACATCGATGGGAGAGAGACACATCAACTGGTTGTTTCCACACACACACCCTGGTAGGAGATTGGGGGGACAGGGCACACAACCCAGGTGCATGCCCTTGCCTTTGTTTTTTTGTGTGTGTGTTTTTTGGGGGGTATAATAAATAATTTTATTAGAATTCATTAAGATTTTAGAAGCCTTTATTTGCAATACACTGTTAAATCTAAAGCCAGCCGAAACCGGTTTGGCTCAGTGGATGGAGCGTCGGCCTGCGGACTGAAGGGTCCCAGGTTCGATTCCGGTCAGGGGCGTGTGCCTGGGTTGCGGGCACATCCCCGGTGGGGAATGTGCGGGAGGCAGCTGGTCAATGTTTCTCTCCCATCGATGTTTCTGACTCTCTATCTCTCTCCCTTCCTCTCTGTAAAAAATCAATAAAATATATTAAAAAAAATAAATCTAAAACCATACTAATTGTTTTCAGTTTGATTGTCTGTTTATTTTTTATTTGGGGGGGGGTTAAGTTGTTTGCATTTTTTCTTTATTGATTAAGGTATTACATATGTGTCCTTATCCCCCAATTGCCTCCTCACCCCCACACTCATGCCCTCACACCCCTGGTGTCTGTGTCCATTGGTTAGGCTTATATGCATGCATACAAGTCCTTTGGTTGATCTCTCCCCCTTACTCCCACCCTCCCCTACCTTCCCTCTGAGCTTTAACGGTCTGATCGATGCTTCTCTGTCTCTGGATCTGTTTTTGTTCATCAGTTTATGTTGTTCATTGTATTCCACAAATGAGTGAGATCATGTGATATTTATCTTTCTCTGACTGGCTTATTTCGCTTAGCATAATGCAGTTCCATGCATGCTGTTGCAAATGGTAAGAATTCCTTCTTTGCCGTGGCCGGTTTGGCTCAGTGGATGGAGCATCGGCCTGCGGACTGAGGGGTCCCGGGTTCGATTCCGGTCAGGGGCATGTGCCTGGGTTGCAGGCACGTCCACAGTGAGGGGCGTGCAGGGGGCAGCTGATCGAGGTTTCTCTCTCATTAATTCTAGCTCTCTGTCCCTCTCCTTTCCTCTCTGTAAAAAATCAATAAAATATATTTTTTTTAAAAAGAATTCCTTCTTTTTTACAGCACATGCCCTTGCCTTTGACCGGAATCAAACCCTCGATCCTTTGGTGTGCGGGCTGATGCTCTCTCCCAGGGGTCCTCAAACTATGGCCCGCGGGCCACATGCAAATACAAATACTGTATTTGTTCCCGTTTTGTTTTTTTACTTCAAAATAAGATATGTGCAGTGTGCATAGGAATTTGCTCATAGTTTTTTTTTTAACTATAGTCCGGCCCTCCAGCGGTCTGAGGGACAGTGAACTGGCCCCCTGTTTAAAACGTTTGAGGACCCCTGCTCTAACCCCTGAGACACACCAGCCAGGGCAAAGCATTACTTCTTTCAGCCCTGCCTCCCCACTACTGGTTGTTCACCAGCCAAAGCCACAGTGATTTCCTGCAGCTCAAACTGTCAAGGATTCAATCAAAAGACCACAGGGCGGATGGCCCCCCAGGGAAGCATGTGCCTATGAATAAGAGCCCTGCCACTCACAAGCTCATCTTCCATTAGCTCTGTGTGCCCACCAAACCCCTGTGAAGTCTGTAATTTTCTGTCCAACACTGAAAACCACAGGCTCCTAGACACAACCCCAAACCTGAAGGGTCATGACCCGCTATCCTCCATACCCCCAAAGCCTAAAAAGTGCATCAAAATTCCAGGATAATGAGGAAGAGCAGAAGAAATCTCGTTACAAGTCACAGGCTCATATTCTGTCATATGATAGATGGTAGTCTATTCTAATCTGGCCTATTTGATGTGATGTGATGACTCACATATCTACATATCTGTATCTATCTGTATTTATCTATATCTATCTCTAACAGACACTGTGTGGTTTATGTGCATCATCCTAATCATCACAGAAACCCTGAAAATAGGTACTATTAATATCTATCACACATGAGAAACTGAGGCTCAAGTTGCCAGGAAATGTAAAGAAATTATTTAAAAAGCAGAATCTAAAATTTTCAAGCTGCTGGGGCAGAGGTGAAGGAAAGAATAATAAAAACGTAAAATCCAGAATAGAGCAAGAAAGAATAAAAACACAAGTAGGTGAAAAGCTTGGTAAATAGAAAATAACATAATATAATAGATATAATTTCAATTATATAATTCCAACCAATGGAAACAACTTAAATTCAGGTAATTAAGACACTTAGTATAACTATGGATAAAAACATATATATATATATATATATATATATATATATATATATATATATATGATATATCAGCAATGGGATACTTTCAAGAGACACACCTAAAACAAACACAGAAAGGTTGAAAATAAAGAGATTAAAAAGAAAGACCAGGCAAATACTAAGCAAAAGAATTCTAGTGAACAACAATGACAGCAGCTAAAGTGGACTTTAAGGCTGAAAGCATTAACAGGGATAAAGAGCTTCACTCTGAAATGATTTATTCGAAGTCAGTAAGAAAATACAACTATCATGAATTTATATGAATTTACAGTTTAGACATATCCAAATGGGAGAGAAAAAAACTGATAGGATTACAAAGAAAATTAGATAAGTCCACATTTAAGTGGGAGGTTTTTAGCACGGCTGTCTCAGACACTGGTAGGTAGATCAGACAAAGAAGCAGACAACACAATTCCCACACATGACATGACAGACATTAGAGAACGCTAGGCTGCCCTCCAAAATAGAGAATATACCTTGTCATGTATATGTGGCATATTTACAAAGAATTAGCCGCTACATAATAAAACTGTTTCAACGATATTCAAAACATCAATAGCATACAGTTTTCATACTCTGACCACACTCCAATTAAATTGGGATAAAAAAGAGGGTAAAAATAAAAACGCTCTTACATTTTGAAATGGAAATTGCACTAGTAAATAACCAAAGGTTAAAGAGGAAGTTAAAGTGGGGTTGTAAAAGATTTAGAGCTGAAGGACAGTAAACACATTTGTTCTCTGAAAGTGGTCTTTCTCCGCTTGCAGGATGCAGCTCTGGCCAGTGTGGCCCCATTGGTTGGGCATCGATCTGTGCACCGAGAGGTTGCCGGTTAGATTCCAGGTTAGATTCCTGGTCAAGACCCATGCCCAGGTTTCGGGCTCAATCCCCAATGGGAGGCATGCAGGAGGCAGCCAATTGATGTTTTTCTTTCTCCCTCTCCCCTCCTCTCTCTGTAAAGGTCAATTTAAAAAATATTTTTTAAAAAGTCAAAAACTTGTAGGATGCAGCAATACCAACCCTAGACCTTCTCTCCTGTGGGCCCCCAGCCTATTCACCAGAAAGCATATTTTCCTGACTTCTCCGGACCCAGCATGGTTTTGGCTCAGTTCACCTGAAGCCAGGCTAAGCCTGGCAGGGTTCCTTTCCGCCTACTTTGAGAACGCAGGAGGAGTGGGTTTTTTTCCAGATAATCTCTGTACGGGTCATCTTTCAGGTCCTGGACTTATCTGGAGGTCTTTAATTCAACTCCTCACCTTGCTTGGAACCTCAGCTTTCTCTCCTGCTCCCCATTAAAATTGAAGCTCACAGAATAAAAACAAGGGAATCAAAGGATTTTCCTTACTTCCTTTCCAGGTTCAAAATTTATCTTGAGTTGTTTTGTTTTGTTTTCAATTACAGTTGATATTCAATATTACATTAATTTCCAGTGTATAGCATAGTGGTTAGACATATATAACTTACGAAGTGATCCCTCCAATAAGTCTAGTACCCACCTGGCCCTAGACACAGGTATTACAATACTAGAGGCCCAGTGCACAAAAATTCTTGCACTAGGGGGGGTGGGAGGGATGGGTCCCTGAGTCCAGCCTGTGCCCTCTCACAGTCTGGGACTCCTCGGAGGATGTCCACCTGCCGACTTAGGACTGCTACTTGGAGGACTGGGCCTAAGCTGGCAGTCAGACATCCCTATGGCAGCCCGGGGGGCCCTCAGGGGATGTCCAACAGTTGGACATCCTTAGCGCTGCTGAGGAGGTGGGAGAAGCTCCAGCCACTGCCACTGCGTTCGCAGCCGTCAGCCTGGTTTGTGGCTGAGCAGAGCTCCCCCTGTGGGAATGCACTGACCTAGAGGGGGCAGCTCCTGCATTGAGTGTCTGCCCCCTGTTGGTCAGTGCATGTCATAGCGACCGGTAGTTCCGCTGTTAGGGTCAATTTGCATATGACCCTTTTATTATATAGGATTACTGACTATATTTCCTATGCTGTACTTTACATCCCCATAACAATTTGGCAACTACCAATTTGTACTTCTTAACCCCTTCAACTTTCTTTTTTTACCCAACCCTTCAATCCCCCTCCCATCTGGCAACCATCAGTTTACAAAATGTATGAAAATAATACTACATGTATTTTAGGCATAGTCTATATCTGGTAAGAAATATAAACAATATAGGGGATGGCCATACAGGAGAATCATAACAGTGATGCCTCTGGGAAGGCACACAGGGAGGAAAATAAGAATGAAAATGGAAAAGATCAAAGATTATCAATAAAGCATTCGTTCTTTGAGTTTTAAAAAAAACCTGAAGCAAATATAACAAATACCATTTGGAAATTCCGCTTGACGACTATATAGGTATTTCACAGTATTGTCCTCAGCACTTTTCTGCATTTCTGAAAGTTTCCATAATTACAATCACCTAATGCTTCTTACTCTCCGTCAAGGATGAAAAGTTCTTACAAGCTACACAGAATCACGACATCTGCCGTTAAAAGAAAACCTTTAAAGGAAATGAAATTCTGCACATGAAGATCTGTGTGGATTCCTACACAAGGAGGGACATGTGTAAGTGGCAGAGTTCCAGTCTGGTATCAGACGTGCGTGGCCTGTATGTGGAAGAGTGTCTGGCACCGGTTCCATGAACGCATGAAGTCTGTTGCACTGGTGGGTGGGACCTTTAAGAGTCGATTTGCATGAAGGGAGGTTTGCCACTGTTGCTGTAGTGCTGTGATTGCTTAAGGATGAGAACTTGGTTTTGCAGGTACATTTGAGGGTTTGCCATGGGGAACAAAACACGGTGCCTGACCCAAGGAGACTGGTCTTTAGTACATTTGAGGTCATTGCTTTATGGAAAGAGGAAGGATGTCTAGGCTACAGGGGAAGTGACTTTTCCTCATGGTACCCTGAATACAGCAATTCTACTTTGGTGGCCCAGTGACCAAGCATGTCACACACGGACCGAGCATGGCTGAGTTGCAGAAAGCGTATTGTCCCGACTTCTCCAGACTCAGCATGGCTTTGGCTCAGTAAGGACTCCCAGGAGACTCTGATTTACTTTGGCACCTCGAGGATTTGCTACAGAAAGCAGTATGACTTTCTACCGAGAGAGCTCCGTGGTAACTCGACATGGCATTACATAGTTTTCCGTGTCTCCTGATTAAACCACTTCCCCACACAAAATATCTATGTAGCATAAAAGCTGATTTAATAAGAATTTATAGAAAGATAGATGAATAAATGAAAGGTAGGTGATAATAGATAGATAGATAGATAGATAGATAGATAGATAGATGATAGATAGATAGATAGATGATAGATAGATAGATAGATAGATAGATAGATAGATAGATAGATAGATGATAGATAGATATAGAGATATTTTTCCCCTATTGGAGAAGATTTCTGCTCTATTTGATAAAACTTAGCTGCTGAAACATTGAACAATATGCCAAAACTCGTGAAAATTCCTGTTAAAAAAATAAATAAGATCCTCAGGAAGGTTTTTCAATTAACGATGCTCCATGTGTAATACACCTAAATATGCAAGCAGACCTACGCAGTGGGGAGAAGGGGGCTTTGGGTGCTTCGCATGTCTTTTTTGGCTCCAAGTTAGGACAACCAGGATGTGGTTTCCATTTTGAATGTGCTCATTATGTGTGTCAATTGTGGGCTTTGCTTAATTTAATTAGTCATGCAAATTTAACTTTAGTACTTTTGGCCCATCTAAATCATTACTCTAGCAATTACAAGGCTGCTTTGATTAGCCCCTTTCCCAGTGTGTAGCTCAGCATATTTCTGTCAACTTCCTTTTGACAATCTAGCATTTGGGTACTGCTTAGAGAAACTATAAGAACCAAGACAGGTGACAGGAGAGGTGGCCTACCAGTGGAAGATAAGTCAGCACATGTTGGCACCATAAAATCAGGGACTGCAGACTGGAACTGATAACCGCACAGGTTTGGGAGGCGTTCCCAGGAGCGGAGAGAGCTGGTGTGCTGAATCAATCAGGAACATGTTTCTTTCGCTGAATTAAGGTGGGAAGAAGTGAAGAGTCAGGGATTTATTTGTCTGGAGCAAAGTCAATGTCAAAACCTATAAAACACCATAGGAACCAGGCTTGTTCCTCTCTGGGAGACCCAGACTGACTCTCAGAATCACTAATAAATACTGTGGCCAGGTGAAGCCTGTGCCAAGTCAAGCTCTCCCCAGGGGCCAGTTCATACTTTAACAAGCCCAACTGCCAGGAACATGTTTTGATATTAGGTTGAACTCCCTCCTAATTGCTAACTAGGCGCTGCATTCCCCTCTGAGCCACCTGTGGATGCTGTGTCACTCTCCACCGGACACACGGTGGGCTTTCATATACGTCTCCCACCCCGACACTGAAAATGAGCAACAAATTCAAGAACGAACATGGACTTTTAGCACCCCCGTTCAGAGCTACGCGTTATCCAGATCTCCCCATCCGCTCCCCTCACCGCCAGCCCTTCAGGCAGGATCATAGCTCACAGGTTATTATATACCCATGATGTTTTTAAAGCACAGAAATGACATCAACTATTTAGAGAACTTGACGCCATTTCCCGTTTTAAAATCACCCCCAAAGGCTAATCACTTCACACATCTGGCTTGTCTCAGAAGGTCACCAGCATCTCTGATAAAATCCAGCCGTGGAACAGAAAATAATATTTCATCTAAATGGATGATCAATAACCACTATTGAATCCTGTAAAGTACATTAAAGGGGGCGGGGGGCAGCTTTGGGTGACTCATGGAAAACTCAACGCCAACAAGAATAAAGAAATGGAGAAAGGTGAGAGAGGAAAGAGTTTCCCCAGGAGTCGTCAATGATAAAAATACTTCCTGAGTACTTCCTGTGCACTCCAGAGTGAGTTATTAAGGTATCAGTCAGGCTTAAACAAAGGCAGCCTTGTGCTTCAGAAGTCTGAATGTCCTCAATAGAGAAATTTAATAACTAAACCAACATGATTTGGAATCCGACAGTCCCTTGATACCCCAAATCCTCCAGTACCCTGATAAAACTGAAATTTACTTTCAAATTTGTGTCAATAAACTTCCCCAAAAATACACCAAATATGTGGATATACAGATATATATATACATATATACTAAATACAAACATTCCTATTAAATTCTTTTTTTTAGTTACATTTTTCTTTTCTTTTTAAAAATATATTATATTGATTTTTTTTACAGAGAGGAAGGAAGAGGGATAGAGAGTTAGAAACATCGATGAGAGAGAAACATCAATCAGCTGCCTCCTGCACACTCCCTACTGGGGATGTGCCCGCAACCAAGGTACATGCCCTTGACCGGAATCGAACCTGGGACCCTTGAGTCCGCAGGCCGACAGTCTATCCACTGAGCCAAACCGGTTAGGGCTTAAATTCTTATATATTTAGGGCTTCTCAATAAAGACCATGCTGGAAAGCAGCTTCCTCCCACCTGCTCAGGATCTCCCTTAGCAATCACACACACACACACACACACACATACACACACACACGCGCGCGCGCAAGCACACGCACACAGCATTATCTTCAATTTTCCACCCTGGATTCCTCTCCTACACATATTGATAAACTCATGCCTCCCACCCCAGCATTCTCGCTAGTAATATGCCTTCACAGCCACTCTCATGAAGAAGATAAACTAGTCTGTCTCCACTTCCTCACTTCTCAGCCCGCTGCAATCTGGATCCCACTGGAACGGATCCTGCTGAAGTCACCCAAGCCTCCCCATGTGCCAAATCAAGTGAATACTTCTTGGTCTATCTTCCTGAAAGCATTGGACTACTGACCTCCCTTCTTGAAATTCTGCCTCTTCCCCCTCACCCTTCCTCTCCTCCCCCCATGCTCCCCACCTCGGCCTCTCTCACCGGCTCTCCTTCTTCCAACATCTCCCTAAAAGTTAAAAGCCCCAGAGGTTCTTCCTTATGGTAGACGCATTCTTCTAAGCTAGAAGCCTGGGCCTTATCCTGATACGCCATCGTCTTCATCTCCACATTCAATGTACCTCAAGTCCTATTGATTTTATACCTTCGTTTTCTACCTCGCCTCTCTGCTCTCTAACCTATTATCCAAACTGCAACTAGTGAGATTTCTAAGAAGTGATCTGATCAAATCACTCTCTTGATTGGCACCCGACAGTCATTCCCCTTCAATTATAGTTGGGGTTTTCTAACACGTAGCACTGGGAAGCTATGAATTATACATATGGCAGTAAAATGTCTGGCACCTAGTCCATGCTCAATAAACAATGGTTGAGTAAAATGGAGTCCAACTTAAAACATGCACACATGTAAAGGTGAGTGGGTCCTAGTGAAGTGGGGGTAGGGGCAACCACACCTCAGGCACCTCTGTGAATCTCCTGGAGCTCTAGGGCACATCTGAAAAACCAGAGGCCAACGAGCTCAAGTTCAGGCTTCCTCGCTTGGCTATAGCCCCCTGACAAGTCGATTTCTACCCAGTTTGCAGCATCGTTTCCAACTGCTCGCTATCTTCACCCTTCACTCCAGCCTTGCCAAACTGCAGTACTTGCGCTGACTGGATATGCCCGGCCTTTGCACGTGGTGTACTTTCTGCCTAGAACACTCACCTTTCTTTACAGCCCAGAAGACTCCAACTTATTCCTCAAGTCAACTCAAAGATAAAGCCTTTTCTGATCCCATAAAAGCAGAATGGATCATTCCCTCAGTGACATGTATATACAACTTTGTGACATTTATATGTGTATTTATAATACATATCGTTATTATAAACCTTGTCACATTCAGCATCAGTTTTCATTTACAGGTTTATCTCCTCGACTATGAAGGCAAGAATTGTTGCTCATTTATCGTTGCAGCCCAGGGGCTAGAAGAGTGGTTCTCTCCTCGCCCCCTCTCCTCCCTAGGAGGTGCTCAATACATGTTTGCGTAACGAACTTCTACTGGAACAAATCATTCTTTTATATCATTTCCCTTTTGTAATGAGGCAGAGAATAAACAGTTTTTAATTCTTTCTGTCATTTTGTAAGTCATAGGGTGTCCCGTGTTTAAAACTAGCCAGCTAATCTTCTTCTATCTATGGTCCAGTAGAAATGAATCAGGATTAAGCCCTGTGGATTCATCTAAATATTTAGAGAGAATGTTAGTCGTTCTAATTGAAATTGAGATGTCTGAGTTCCAATGGGTTATTATAACTGTCCTTCTCTTGGGCGCTACTGCAACAATGTCTTGCATCTTAGATTTTATACAATGAAATAAATAAGAAAGGGAAAAACATGTGGATCATTGTTTGTTTAATGTGGGTGAAATCAACAGAGAATCTGATCCCTTAACAGATTCAGATGGGGGCCATCTCTTTAATAATATAAAATCAGAAATAAGAAACGTCAGATACAGATTAAGAATATTTGATGATGCCGAAACCGGTTTGGCTCAGTGGATAGAGCGTTGGCCTGCGGACTGAGGGGTCCCGGGTTCGATTCCGGTCAGGGGCATGTACCTGGGTTGCGGGCACATCCCCAGTGGGAGATGTGCAGGAGGCGGCTGATCGATGTTTCTCTCCCATCGAGTTTCTAACTCTCTATCTCTCTCCCTTCCTCTCTGTAAAAAATCAATAAAATATATTTTAAAAAAAAAGAATATTTGATGGCAAAATTTAATTCAAGCTATATAAACGAGACTTTCTCCAGGCAATGAAAAAACATCCTCTAATTCTCTTCCGTTGTTCTCCTGAGTCAGTGTCTCTGCATCAATGTTTGCATCAGTTTCCTTATAAAACACCAATGTGCTGGTCTTCTGGTAGATGACGATGTCTCCCACTTCTGGGCAGTTTTGCAATGATGTGGTAGAGAATCAGTCATCTTTGACATATATCATTCAATCATACTGCAGTAACAAGTAGTTTACCTACCATCTTATTAACCAAAAAATATCTGGTATAACCCAAGATTTCTGCACCTGCTGTTCTTGATGTTCACAAAAATGGCATTGCAGGAGCCTGACGTAGCCTCTGAATCATGGAAGAGAGATGAAATTAATCCCTTGACTCTTGTTTCAACTCCAAGAGTACATTATTGTATTCTAATTCCCTGAAAAATCACGATTTAAGCAGCGCATTTATGGAGTGTGGATGTGTAAATGCGTAGAAAATTTGTAACACCCAGTCCACCAACCATGACCCATAATAGAAAACTTAATCTAAATTAGGGGTTCTCAAAGTGTGCTCTAGAGACTCTTGAGGAAACTGGAGAATCTTTTAGGAATTCTACAAGGTCAAACGTATATTTGCAGTAAATACTAAGACACAGGATTTGTCTTTTTTTTTATTCTCATTCTCTCACAAGCTGGAGTTTTCCAGAGGCTACATGACATGCAATATTGGAACATATTAAATGTGGAAGCAGATAAGAGAATCTAGCTGTCTTCTGTTAAGCCAGATATTAAAGATATTAGAGAAATATAAAACAATCTCACTAATTTTTGTGTTGGAAAATATACTTGTATTTCATAAAAATTGTATTTATGTTAAAATGCAATGGGAAAATTTGGAATTTCTTGTGTCTCCTGACTCTGAGGACTCCTATCTTTGATATAGTCTGGAAAATTCTCATCTATTATCTCTCCAAACATTTCCTATTCCTCTGCCATTCTCTCCTCCATCAAGAATGCCAAAGCATGCCGAAACCGGTTTGGCTCAGTGGATAGAGCGTCGGCCTGCGGACTGAGGGGTCCCAGGTTCGATTCCGGTCGAGGGAATGTACCTGGGTTGCGGGCACATCCCCAGTGGGAGATGTGCAGGAGGCAGCTGATCGATGTTTCTCTAACATCGATGTTTCTAACTCTATCTCTCTCCCTTCCTCTCTGTAAAAAATCAATAAAATATATTTAAAAAAAAAAAAAAGAATGCCAAAGCAGTCTATGGTTGTCCCTTTCAAGCTCACATGTGCAACGTCTTTCATATTTTCCATCCTTGTAACTTTGTTCTGCACTTTGGTCCTTCCTTCAGATCTTTCCAGTTTGCTAATTCCTTTTACAACTGAGTCTAATCTTCCAATGATCTTTTTTTATATTTAGAATTTTTACTTTTTTTTTTTTTAATATGCCAGGTCTTGATTATGTGTATATTCTTAGTAACATTTTACTTCTGATATCATTTCCTTAAACCTTTTAAAAGCAGAAAACTCACTTTATATTCACTATCTGATTGTTCAATCATCCGAAGATCCAGAGGTCTAATACTCTTGTTTATTCTGAGTACATTCATGCATAGAAATCTGTTTCTTCCCGTACGTGAGTTTATAGTCAATCAAGCCTTATATCCATGGGAATCTGATGCAGCCTGGGTGGAAGACACATGTCTTTAAAGAGGATTTGCATTTGCCTCTTTGGGAACCCCTGGACCTGCTGGGGTTGGACCCCAACAGTTAGGCACTCACGGTGCCCAAGGGGGTCTATATTAGAACTCCTAAACCACGTAAGGGCAGGCCTGTGGTTATACATTCTCAGGAGACACTTTTTACCCACTGTGTTACCAGGCCAAGCCAGAGATTTTGCTTTGTTACCTCCGTTTGCTGGCTATTTTTTTCTCGTCCATCTTCTCGTGGCAGCCCTTGAAGACTCCAGTTTCCTGTGAGTCTTGGTTTCCCGTGGTTCTCCACTTTGTTGGGCTCAAGGTCTTGTCTTCATGAGCCTGTTAAACACTGAGCATCCTGGTTACCTGGAGCAGAAGACGCCCCTGGACATCTGTGGCTTCAATGCCTGCTTCTTCCCTTGGTTTTCAGCTTCTTATTTTTTGGTTCCTGGTATTTGTCTTGCTTTTTTGCAAGCCTAGCTCATTGTTACATATTATTTAGTATTCTAGGTGTCCTTTTTTTTAGAAGGTTTTCAGATTATTGAGTTTGAGATACTGCCCAGGAAGATAAATAGGTACATTTCTGAAAGGCCCATATCACATGTCCCATCCATTCTTCTTCAAGGAATTTATTCTTTGGATGGGAATTTGCATTAACTATCAAAGTGTAAAATATACATAGATTTTAATCCAGAAATTCTGCTTTCTAGAAATGTATCCTACATACACACTCACACTGGTATCAAATGCTGTATGAATGTTATTTGTTGCAGCAGGCTTAATGAAAGAATAAAGTTCATAGTCAACCTAACTGTCCATTATTAGGAGAATAGTTGAAGTATTTCCCACAATATTTTGCAATAGTTCAAAGGAATTGAAAAGACCCATTAAGATCTGATATGGAAAGATGTTTATGATGCAAGTCGCATGACTTCTTTATGTAAAAATACAAGATATGTTTACATGTGCTTATATATTCACAAAAAGCTTCTGAAAAGACACACAATTAACTGTTAATAGTAGTTTCCTCCAGGGGTTGGAAGTGAACCATTGTTTTGCAAACATTCCTTCTCAATGACAAATATGCTAATTTGAAATGCTTTTTTCCCATTTATTATCCTTTCGGTTTTATTAGTATTAGCAGTGTTACCGGAGGCAGTTGAAAATAAAGTCTTTCTCTCCAAACTGTTCTGCAGCTCTTATCTGCGACCTGCCGGCCCAGCATTCCTTACCTGTCCTTTACCTGTCAATTATTATTCTAAGTCATCTGGTTGTCCTCTGCTAACTTTACTAGAGTACGCATTATCTAATGCTCTAAAAATAAGGGTAGAGACTGAAATAGGTAGAGTTCTCTTATCGGTCTTGACAAGGAAAAATTTATGGTGTCCATGAAGGACTTGAATACTAAATGCCACACCACTGCAAAGGGAAAGGAAGGGCTCACCGAGAATTAAATGAGAAGCTAGACCCATTACTTTAGTTGTGTCACAGCTTGATCAGCAGGAGATACTGATTTCAACATCTGAGTCTGGATGTAGCTCCTGGCTGAAGCTTGAATTTTCAGAGAGCTGCTTAATTTGCAAGGACTAGTAGCTGAATTGGGCATTTATGTAGCTGGGAACATCTTCTGGCAGGAGCCTGAAGGTTTTCCTTTGAACATCTTCATTCTTTCACGTGAAGAACTCTGGTGATGACAGTGCACAGCTTCAGCTACTTAATTTCCCAGCAGATATAAAGGCATTAATATGACAGGGGCAATGTCATTTACCCGGCCTTTCAGATACTAAAAGGCTACTTCCTTGTTCATTCTCCTTGAGGTAGGTTCATAGTAGTGCCACACGGAAAGCCGTCCCCGCTATTAAGATGCATCTGGATGGCAGTTTTCACCATTTTGTGAGGACATGTCATGGTTTAACTGGCTTAAACCAATCACCACTTACTCCGAAAGGCAAGGATAGGGTCACCTTCCCTTGAGCCAAGTAGAAGAGGAGACACCTGGGCAAAAGCTCAGCTCTGAGAGAGAGAGAGAGAGAGAGAGAGAGAGAGAGAGAGAGAGAAGGTAATGGGTGCTGAGTGAGCAGCCAGCAGTATCTGCCACACTGTTATTGCTTCCTTATCTTCCTTGTCTGCTAGATAGACTCCGTCTCACCCTTGAAGACTCAACTAAAACATTACCTCTTCCAAGAATCCTTTTCTGATGTCACCAAGCAGAATGGAATGCTTCGTCCTCTGAGCTCCCATATTGCTGGGTTCATACCTCTACTATAGCATTTATTACATAGTTATAACTCTGCTACCTTCAGAAAAAGTGAACCCTTGGAAGAAGGCACCATGTTCTATTAACCTCTGAGTTTAACCTTGTTGAAAGGAAGAGAAATGGAAAGAGATATGGAGGAAGGGAGGAAGGAAGGGAAAGGAAAGGAAAGGAAAGGCAAGGAAAGCGAGGGAGGACTTAACTACTCTGAGTCTCAAGCTGTTCATCTACAAGATAGAGATAATATTAATTCTTAACGCAGTAGCTCCGTTAAAGATTAAATGGGATAATATACAGAAAGCACCCAACACAGTACCTAACTCATAGCTTCCCGTGTACTTTTGGAGAACACGTATTCATCTTGTACTTTTTAAATACCATCCTCCCACCCTTCACACCCATTTCCTAGCACAATACTTTGTACAAGTATAGTTGCTCAATAAATGTGTTGATAGTACTTCAATCAAAAAAATACAGATTACTAAACAAATTAAACAACCAGCTCAATTTGCCATGTCCTGATTTCCTTTATTAGATTGGCTAAGAGCCCTTTTTAATAACATTTCCTAAATTCTCTATTAACAGAACTCTTATTTGAGGCTTTCCTACAACCATCCAGAACACTAGTTCTGCACTCTCCACTTCGGCAACCTTTCACTAGGCACTCTTTGGCTTTTCCACTCTGCTCTGTTCAGTTTTCTGGGCTTCATTTCAGATCTGTCCTTCTGAGGTATGCCTTCCTCCTCTTCCTAACACTTCTTTGTTGCTAAAAATAGGTGATGTCCCTTCAGAGCAAAAACACTTGGCAAATCAGTTAGCTTTTATAAGTACAGCTTTATACTGGTCTCTGAGGTTGGTGGTGGGTGGATTAAATAAAGGAAGAAGCTCATAACCATATCCTCTCCATGTAGTCCTGCATTCCTCAAAGAGTTTACAAAATTTATGTAAAAGAGCAATATCATACTCATCAAAAATGCACATGCTAAAAAAATGGTGAGTGAGATTTTGCAGAATACTAAAGAGTAAATAAAACAGCCAGCTCAGAAGATCACCAGAAAGCATTTTGAGGAAGCATTTGATTAAAGGATCCTACAATCAACCCAATAAACTAGGACTGGAGCTGTTGTTGGTGATCCTGATTTAATAGATACACTTTTAAAGGAAAACTGGAGTATATAATAGAGCCCATTTCCTTTAGATTATAATGGATATCTTTAAGACTTCTCTCATCTAGGCTATCTCTTAGTACGATACTGTCAGCTTAGGTTCTGCCTAGACTCAGTTCTTTATATGTCCTGTGAAGTTTTGTAACATTAACCCCAAAAGAGGCATCATTATATTATCCAAAATGTTCCTCTCATACATTGGCTGTTCAACTGCTTTGAAATACTCGATATCCCTGCAAGCGAAAGTTTTCTATTAGATACAATATTTAATCTTCTTTACACTTGTATATGTGTGAATGAATGCATTCATGTGGATGGAGCCATATCTCCATGGATGTCAAGGCATTATGTTGTTGCATACACTTACATATTCATGTACAAATTATTATATAATTGAAAATGAGTGTGTTTTTACCACTTTGAACTTCTGAAACTCATCTCTGGAGTTGCATTGTCTTAATTTCTTTGAATAAAAGTAACAAAACTGCAGCCTAAACTAAAAATTGTTCAGAAGTCTAAATTTAAAGCTAACTAGCCCAATTTAGTACTCAATTAAATCCAATGCTGTTTAATTTATTAGCAACTATGTCAACCCACTTGTCAACTACCATCTTATGAATCTTCTATCCTTGACTCAAAAATCATTCCACCTTCTCTTTATTTTCTCGAGTTCATGCCAAGTTCCCTGCCTGCTATTCAGTATTTCACCCACATTCTTATGGCCATGGTTCTCACAGTCTGATTTACAGGCCTCTGGCTATCTGCCAAAAAGATTCTTTAGGTGTATATGCAGTCCAAAGAGTAAGTCAGACAAAAATGAATATGAGAGGGAGATATGCATGAAGAATTAGAAGTATTCGCTAGTGAAGATGATATTGTCATAGAATCACAGAGCAAAAAAGAATAGATCAACATCCCAATGATATTACTGATGGGTTGCTATCCAGCTATTAATTTAATATCTCCAGTGTTGGGGAACGGAGAGCCATCCCAGGCATGCTTCCCATCATGTCAACTCTCTCTCATACATCCTCTCTCATACATCGAGGTCACATCTGTTTTCCTATAGTTTCTACCATTCAAGTATTCATTAAAAGTCCATTAGAGTTGTTAACCTATGGAGCCACTGACCCTTTTGAGAATCTAATGAAAATGATGGACCCTCTTCATAGAAAACTGCGTGTGCAAAAATAATTCTTCTTAGAATTTCAGTGAGTACATAATCGTATAAAAACCATTCATCCATAGACTCCCTGGTAAAGAATTCCTCACTACTGTTTTGTGTGGGAGAGAAATGGAAGAGAAATACGCCATGGTTTCCTCCTTCAAGAAGCTTATTTTCTAATAGCAAATTCCTGTGACACCTTTAATTGTGATGAAACAGTATATGGTAAAGTACTAATTATATAGTGGAGAACAGAACATTCTGCTCTTGACTGAATAGCTAGATGGAAGTCCTTGCAAATGGTCACCATGCAGTCACCTTGCATACGGGAAATGAAGGCCTTTGCAAGGTTCTCAGAAGCATCATCTGGCAACACAGGAGAGCAGAGGAGGGTGCTGGTCATGGCCTGATACATGGTACTCAACAAATTTTGCTAAATAAGTACATGATCTTAGAATAAAATGCTCCTTGATCCTCCCAAAAGGAAGTTGAAGAGAACAATTAAAATATCTGCATTAGCCTTCCAACTTCCATAAGAATAGCATTTCTGTCCACTTCACCACTTACTCCAAAAATGTCAAAGCATTTCTAAACCCCAAACAGACCTCTCTGAGACATGACTTAGATGAATTAAACAAGGTTAAAAAAGATATGTCCAAGGTCACCGAAGCCAAACTACAGAATAGAACCCAGAAGGTTCTCCCAGCAAATCTCAGGAAGGGAGAGCTAGTACTTCCATTTCAATTTCTTTTTTAAATTTAATTTGATTTTATCTTCTTTTTTCTATCGTTTATCCCCTCTATGCCTCTTCCGCTTCCACGCATCCCCTTGCCCCCACTCACAAACAACACACTGTTGTCCATGGCCATGAGTCTCTTTTTTTCTTTTTTGCATAATCCCCACCACCACCGTCACCGCTCCATCAGAGCTGTCGGCCTGCTCTCTATCTTTGAGTCTGTCTCTATTTTGCTTGGTAGTTCAACTTGTTCATTAAATGCCACATATGAGTGAAATCATAAGTACTTTCTTTCTCTAACTGGTTTATTTCACTTAGCATAATGTTCTCCAGGTTCATCCATGCTGTCCTGAAGGGTAAAATTTTATTCCTTTTTACGGCAGAGTAGTGTCCAATTTCTTAATAATAATATCTTCTAACGTATTAACTGGACAGGCTTAAGAAGAAGTGTTTCATTCTCTTTGTAATCCAGATGTTATCCTGCTTTCTTTATTTGAGGGTGACCTTGATGGTTCAGTAAAGAAACCTCATCAAATAAGGTAACAGGGAAAACCTCTTAGGTGGTTCACAATCACTTCCTCGCTCTCTAAAATTCAATTTTAAAATATTTTTTTTATAAAGAAGTAAGATTACTGCCATACATACTTCCCTTTTACCTTCCACTGTACCTCAGCTCAGCACTACTAGAGTCCTAACCAGCTGAACAACATCTGAGTTGCCCCTAATTTCATAAACATTCAAGACTATTTATTTTGGAGTAAGGCAAAGGTAAGACACATATAATCACTTGTTCTGTAAAGTCTGGTGGCAGAGTAAAAATAGTCAGCAACTGAATTCAGAGACCCCAGGGTTCCCAGTTATTCAATAGCCAATGAGCAGTGACTAATACACACCAGAATGTCAGTGCATGCTTACAATAGTGCTGATAAATGAACTTGGCAAAGGGGGGAAACAGTCCTTATTTTTCAAATTAACATATACAGAATCAGGCGAGTTCAGAGACACAGCAATTCAGAGGTGTAACCCTGAACAGATGGCTGCTCTCCACATGCTGTCTCTGAAGGGGATTTTTTTTTCAAGGTAAATAGAAACAAACGCTTCTGTGCATTGTACTCCCAAATAATAGATCTCATAAGAAGCATTTTCCAGCATGAAACCAGTTTCTTATTAACCACATTTTAATGGCAAAGACAAAAACTGGCTTATGAGCTCCTTTAAGGCATTCACTGGCATTCCACAATTAAATTACACTTGAATAGACGATATGCAATCCAAAACAGAGTCAGGGTCAGAGTCAGATACAAGAGAACTTAAGAGTCCAATAACTGGAACCAGTCCCAGTGACCAAGGTGAGAGCCTACTCCCTTGGACATGATGGCGAACCTATGACACGCGTGTCAGAGGTGACACGCGAACTCATTTTTTGGTTGATTTTTCTTTGTTAAATGGCATTTAAATATATAAAATAAATATCAAAAATATAAATCTTTGTTTTGCTATGGTTGAAAATATCAAAAAATTTCTAGACGTGACACGGCACCAGAGTTAAGTTAGGGTTTTTCAAAATGCTGACACGCCGAGCTCAAAAGGTTCGCCATCACTGCCCTAGGATCAGAGTTAGTTCAAAGACGGACAAGCGGAGAGACTGATGTGATGCTCGGCCACCAAGCAGCACATCTAGAGATGCTGGGATTTTCCTTGCTCATACTCTGGACCCGTCCAGGACCTGTCACAAGGGTTAGGCTGCCCCACGAAGCTAAGTGTCCCCAACTTCCCATCCCTTACTTGAATTCTGTTTCAGACCTAGCTTCAGAATATTGTCACAGGGGTGATGGTGTTTTCTCTCGGTAGTTACAGATGGCTGGGCAAGAAGCTGGTTACCAAACAGAATAGCTTCCTACGGGGAGCAGAAAGCAAGAAGATTCTGGAGCCAACAAGAAATTCTAAAACGTCACAGCTGCGTCATTCTAGGGTAGAGAACCCAGGTGTTCTCTGCTCAAAGCTACTTTTCCTTAAATTAGAAGATTGCTTGTGTCGTGAAAGAAAAACTTTAACTTTTAGCTCACTATTGGATAAACCCACAAATCCTTGGTTCTTTCATGCTTGGAGACTGGTATCCTTAAGGTTGTGGAAGCATTTTGGTGAATTCCTCCATTAACTCGATGAAACCCTTTCAGCAAGTCGGCAGGGAGCAGCTAGTGATCACTAACCAAGACACATGTGAGGGGTGTGGGAAGTAAGTGAAGAACTGGGAGGACTGTTAGAGCTTACGCCAGAAGAGCAGGACCGACTCGATCTAGTAAAGGCTCTTGGTAGAAGGTCAACACCTTGACAAGCTCATCTGCCCCTTTGGTCCCTGGCCACTGGCTGTCTCACTCCTGGATCGAGGCAACCCCCTTGGCTATCCTTCCCCAGCACCATGGGATGTCCCCCTACGCATCCTATTCATCCGTGAAGAAATACTGTCGTCTCAAAATCAATTGGGTGGTGATTATGAGCCATTATCTGCCTGCTGTGCTGAAAAGGATATAAGGCAATCTGGAGAAAATCTTTCATGATGGGCTTAAAAAAAAAAAAAAAAGTCCAGTATATCTAGGAATGGTGTCCCTTCTAAGTTGAAAATTAAAGTCAAAGCTACAGTCCTTCCATAATATTGGGTTGTTATGTTTACAAGCGTGTTGTATTTTTGAAGCAAATGCCATGAGAATATGAAAGATTCATTCCTGATTTGAAGGGAGGAAAAAAGAAAAGGGAGCTCTTTCAAGTGAAACAGATGGACTCAGATTCAAGGACAGAATGGGATATTTTCTTGCTTTGCCCTGCAGAGGGGCCTATAGCTCTGCCTTCTATAGTCTCCCCAATATCAATCTCTAGGTTCTCTGTCCTTTCAACTCAGATTTAGAATTATGGGTGTAGAATATATATGGCACCTAAAATCCAGTCCCTGATTGAGGAAATTGAGACTTAGAAAGAAAATTTTATTTCCCAAAGTTGGCTGAACCAAGACTAAAAGTTCCGTTTCTTGATTACCAGAACAGTGTTCTTTTCACTCCGCTGCCTTTTTATTCCTATGATTTTATTTTATTATTATTTTAATTTTTTGCTTTGGATAGTATGGATATTTATTTTTTTTATTTTTTATTGAGCTTATTAGGGTGACATTGGTTAATACAATTATATACGTTTCAGGTGTACAACTCTCTAATACATCATCTGTACACTGTATTGTGTGTTCAGCACCCCACCTCAAGTCTCCTTCCATCACCATTTATCCCCCCCCCCCACTTTACCCTCTCCTACCTCCTCCTATCCTCCCTTTCCCTCTTGTAATCACCATACAGTCTGTTATTCCCCTTTAGTTTTTTGAAAATTACTTTCATTTATTATTTGTCCAAACTGATAGGGAGGACGCTTTCCAATATCTTCCTTTAAAGGAAGATATTGGAAAGCGTCCTCCCTATCAGACCATCCTGCACATCAGATATTTACATGACGATTCATAACAGTAGCAACATTACAGTTATGAAGTAGCAACGAAAATAATTTTATGGTTGGGTCACAACATGAGGAACTGTATTTAAAGGGCCAGAAGGTTGAGAACCACTGATCTAGAGGGAGATCGTCTCTGTGGAGGCTTCCCAGAGGAGCAAGGGGTCCCAAACCCACACCAGACGCCCAGCCCAGGCTCCCAGAGCTGGGAAAAGAAGTCCCTACAGGCAGTAAGAACTATGGGCTGTAAAAACCAGTGCCAGTTGGGGCTCAGTGACACAGAGGCTGCTGGAGACCCAACTATTCCTCTTAAAAGGCCAGCACCATGAACTGAACTTACAAGGTCCTGCTTCCTCTGTGCTCCAGCACCAAGGTGAGGCTCTGGGGAACACAGACACATATGAGGAAGAACTGGATCATCTGGCATCAGGGCAGGAACTCAGGGGCGGCTTTCTCCCACACAGAGGTGCTCACAGGGATCATTGTTCCTATGCTGGGACCTCCCTGATTGCAGGGCTGACTGGCAGCCATTCCTGTTTGCTCTACCCTGATGTTTCCCTAAGACCCAGCCTCATCCAATTTACAATCCCATCCTAACTGTGCACAGCAGCTTTTGCATATGAATGGCCTTTCCTTGATCAGGGTAAAATCTCTCAAACAAGCTGCAGCTGGGTCAAGGAGACCCAACCCTATCAATAAAAGGCCCAAGGTCCAGAACCAGCATCAGCACCAGCCTGTCTAGCTTCTTAGCTGGGCCTCATCTGGGCACTTCCAAACCTGATACAAAGAGGAGGAATCTAAAGATCTCTCCATAGCTCTTGCCGGGTGGCCCCAGGCAGTGGCTGACTTTGCACCTCTCTAAGAGACCCAAGTGCCAGTGTACCCAGTGGTCAGTGTCAGACCATACTAGATTACAACTCTTCACATCCATAAGCAACACACTGATGGGGCAAACTCTGAGCACCAAAGCCCCACTGAAGCAAGTCCTGCTCCACAGGGGTGTCTCCTGCACAGCAGCTCTCCCACGGTAGTCACAGCTGGTCCTCACAGCCAATTGGCCTGGAGGTCAATTCCTCCCAGTGACACCAACAGCAATCAAGTCTCAACTACAACAAGACTGTGCTCTCAGCCCACAAAGGGGTGCACCTAGAGCTCCCAGCTTAGGTGACTGGGGAGGCTGAGCCATTATACAAAGCCACTCTACCAACCCAAAGAGACACAGCAGCTCTACCCAATACACAGACACAAACACAGGGAAGCAGCCAAAATGCGGAGACAAAGAAACATGTCACAAATGAAAGAAATGGAAGAAAGCAAACTACTGGATATAGAGTTCAAAACCATAGTTATAAGGTTACTCAAGAATCTCCTAGAAACCTCCAAAAAAATGGAAAAGGACCAGTCAGAAATTAAACATACGCTGACTGAAATAAAGAATAATATACAGAGATTCAACAGTAGAGTAGAGGATTCTGAGAATCAAATCAACGATTTAAAATATGAGGAATTAAAAGATACCCAACCAGAAGAGCTAAAAGAAAAAAAAAATCCAAACATATGAAGACAGTGTAAGAAGCCTCTGGGACAACTTTAAGTTCGCATTATGGGGGTGCCAGAAGAAGAGAGAGCAAGATATTGAAAACCTATTTGAAGAAATAATGACAGAAAACTTCCCCTATCTGGTGAAAGAAATAGACTTACAAGTCCAGGAAGCAGAGAACCCCAAACAAGAGGAATCTAAAGAGGACCACACCAAGATACATCATAATGAAAATGCCAAGAGCAAAAGGCAAAGAGAGAATCTTAAAAGCAGCAAGAGAAAAACAGTTACCTTCAAGGGAATGCCCATATGACTGTCAGCTGATTTCTCAATAGAAACTATGCAGGCCAGAAGGGAGTGGCAAGAAATATTCAAAGTGATGAATACCAAGGACCTACAACCAAGATTACGCTACTCAACAAAACTATCATTTAGAATTGAAGGTCAGATAAAGAGCTTCACAGACAAGAAAAAGCTAAAGGAGTTCATCACCACCAAACCAGTATTATATGAAATATTGAAGGGTATTCTTTAAGAAGAGGAAGACGAAGAAAAAGATAAAAAATATGAACAAAATGGCAATAAATACATACCTATCAATAACTGAATCTCAAAATCAAAATAAACAAATAAGAAATCTAATGAACAGAATAAACTGGTGAATAAAATAGAATCAGAAGCATGGAAATGGAACAGACTGACCATTCTCAGAAGGAAGGGAGGTGAGGGGCGGAAAGAGATTAAACAAAGATCTTATATGTATATATGCATTACCTATGGACACAGACAATAAGGTGGTGAAGGCGTGGGGCAGGGCTGGAACTGGGTGGACGGGGGCAATGGTGGCGGGGGGGTGGGGCGGGGGGAGAGGGACATCTGTAATACTCTCAACAATAAAGATTTTTAAAAAAAAAACACCAAAGGATCAAATCAAACACTGTTGAGAGATTGCTATAATTCAAAGATCAGAGGCTATATGTACCTTGATGGCCAGGGATCATGTGTGTTATATTTAACAGTGTATTCCCAGCACCTAACACAGAGTCTGACACACAGTAAACAATAAACATGCATTACATAAATGAAGGCAATGATAGGGAAAATATTCTTATCACTGTTTTTTGCTGAGCATATGTATAGGGGGGGATAAAGCTAAGTATAGAAGTGGAGCAGAAATGGGAGAGAAGGAAAGACTGATTGGTGTCCCTCCGTTCCTAGAAGAGAAGAAGAGGTTCTGAAGTAACACAAACAAACAAACAAACAAACAAACAAAGGATAATCAAATTGATAAATTCCAAAAATCTACCCTTTTTCTTTCCCTGCTCCATTCATCCCACCTCTCAATCCAGGGTCCCACCATTGACTTTTTTTTTTTTAAGATTGCCTTTCGCCGAAACCGGTTTGGCTCAGTGGATAGAGCGTCGGCCTGCGGACTGAAGGGTCCCAGGTTCGATTCCGGTCAAGGGCATGTACCTGGGTTGTGGGCACATCCCCAGTGGGAGGTGTGCAGGAGGCAGCTGATCGATGTTTCTCTCTCATTGATGTTTCTAGCTCTCTCTCTCTCTTCCTTCCTCTCTGTATAAAAATCAATAAAATATATTTAAAAAAAAAAAAAAAGATTGCCTTTGGACATTCATCTCATTAATTTCAATCATTATCTGCCCTTACATTCAGTGTGAGGTGTGTATATGCCCTCTCTTTGGGCATTCCCAACAGTGCCGTTTTTCATTTACATTGGATGTAAGCAGTTCAAAGTCCTCCTGCCTCCATTTCCTTTGCTCTTCTCTCAGTCTTCTCCCAAGGCTACCGTGGTCTTGGGGAAAGACAGCTGACGGCTGGGGCAGCTCAAGAAGAATATCAGTTCAGTTGTTGTTCTACTTCCAGCTCTGAATTGATTCAAGCTAAAAGTCCTATGGGAGAGGCGTCCAATAGAAAATGCATCTCTTTCTGAATTGCCCTTCTTCAATTTTATAGAAGTACTCACCACACACATAGGAATGTCATAAAAATGTTTTCCTCTGCCGCAGAGGTCAGGGTTTTGCAGGCCTTTGGGGAGCAGATAACACACTCAAATGTCAGTTCAACTGAAGAGCCATGTTACCCCACCAGAACGCCATGTTCTTGGTACTTGGCAGACTGGAAACACCCCAAACCACGTGCACCTGAGAAGATGCAGCCCCGTCACAAAATTAAGCCAGTTTCGTCTGATCAGACACTTTTTAAATCTTCTTCTAGATCAGTGGTTCTCAACCTTCTGGCCCTTTAAATACAGTTCCTCATGTTGTGACCCAACCATAACATTATTTTCGTTGCTACTTCATCACTGTCATGTTGCTACTGTGATGAATCGTCATGTAAATATTTGATATATAGGATGGTCTTAGGCGTCCCCTGTGAAGGGGTCGAGACCCACAGGTTGAGAACCGCTGTTCTAGATTAAGGTTTGAATTAATTGAGAGCCTCGCCCTCCCACCACTCACACTTGTTACGGCCAATTCAAACTTGTTTTAACTGGGTTCAGACAAAATTCACCTACTCTTGGCTTTCACAAATATAACTGACAGGAACAAACAAAAACATTCCTATTTGTTAAGAGCAATGCAAAAATCAGACTTTGGACCTTGCAGCTTGAGAAGACTAATGAGATAATGTCTCAAATGTGTTGGAGCTGCATGTGCGAAAGGCTCTGTGGAGATAGGAAATAAGATAAATAATTCAAGGAACCCTTTGTGTCAGGAAATCTGTCTTCTGGAGGATTTAATAAGTTTTAAATAAATATTTTACAAACGTGTACCTGCTCATCTTATGTCAATGGCAGCCCCGTTAGGTTGAAAAGTACTATTATTCTCATTATAACAAATAAGGATCTTGGTTTCTCATGAAAGAGTTTCCAAGGAAATTACAACAGGGACCAAGGCTGTTAAGTAAAGCCTTCTTACTAAGCTAAAGCTTCCAACTTCAATTTCAGCTCTTGGTCAGTCCTACCAATTTGAAAGCTCAAGTCCTAGCCCTTTCCAACGTCCCACTCCATTCAAGCCAAGTGCATCCTTGTGGAATTCTCTTACTATCCTACATTGAGAAAAACCATGAAGCACACCCAACCCACTTGGGGGTTCTTGTACCATCAGAATACAACAACTAATGCTGTTGTTCAACTCTTAAGAATGACCACATAAAGGACTTCGACAATTTAAGAGCTCAATTCAATTACCTGCGAGCCTTAATCTGCCCCTTTATTCAAGTCCCTTCATTTAAAAGTACACAAAACCTTTTTTCTTCCCCTGACATCTTTTATTCCTATTATAAAGAAACTCATTTATTTTTATAAACTCTACAAAATAACAAATGAGACACAAAGCTTAGCAAAGAATTTTCTGATGGGAACTTCAAAAACATTTGCTTTTCTCACATGCCTCTAAATACCAATAAATCTCGCATCTGTGTGTTTAAAACCAGTGCGGTTTCGCACGTCAGAACCTTACTTGAAAACATCCATTACCTTTTTTTTAACTCACCCAATCTTAAACTTTTTCTAGAATCACCACGTCCCAAAATTTCTATCAGAAAAATCAAAGGGTTTCAGAGCGGGGAAGAACTTAAATGGGTGATCTGCTGTAGCCCTTGCTTAGAGCCAGGTGAATTTAATTTAGAAGTATTCAAAATGAGGACCTCTGGCCATGCTTAGCCTTTTGGGATACACACAGAGTGAAAAGGTAAGTCCATCACCTCAACGGAGTTTGCAGTCCACTGAGGTGTTTCTCAAAGGGCATGGGTATCACACGAAGGAGAAGGTGTGACTGTAAAAATGAACATTTCCAGGCTCCACCTCAGACTTACTGATTCAGGCGCAGGGCCCAGAAATCTGCATTTTTAAAAGTACCCCCACGTAATTCTTATGAACAATGACATTTGAGAACCACTAATTCAGTAAGTCTGAGAGGTGTGCACAAAAGACTATCAGTCAGAGAAGTGCTGAATATGGGTAAAATAGGGGGCCTTCTAGTGACAGAAAACAAATCTTTGATCATCATCTGCCCTCATCAATGCCAGATTTTATCACAAAACACAAAGTCATATACTAGTCTTACCCAGACATTCTAAATTATACTCACCATTAAGTTAGATTGTGAACTATCAATTTCATAATAGAAACCCTTCGTGCAGAAAACTAAAATCTCCAGTGATCTACCATTCTCCCTAAAATGTCTAATTCACTTGACATTTAGTTTGATTTCATTTGGCTCATGAACCACACATGTTAGCCTATTTTCTTCCCATGACGGTAGTGTTCATAAGGAGTGGTGATTTGCATAATTTTTTCCTTTGGCAGAAATACAAAACACACACACACACACACACACACACACACACACACACCCCAATTAACCTTTTTTAAAAAAAAAAAAAGTTGAATTGAGAAGCATGTGAGATATTGGATTTTAAGAAAGTAAGCTCTGAGCAAAAGCAGTTGACACATACAGATTCTGTTTAAGCCCCTCCCCCCATGTTGTACGCAGAAAAATCACCTGGGAATGGCTAGTCATGCGGATTGCAGAAGAGTCTGACTTGGTAAGACAGGTGACAACCTTTAACAAACACACTGATCCTCCCGTGAATGGTTCTGAGAGAACATTCCAGGGATTCCAAGATTTCTCAAATCCAAGCTCATATCTGAACCTCTCTTTGAGTTTAAATCAATATATTAAGCACCACAGATTGTCAATACACACATATTTAATTAAAGTAATAACAAACAGGAACAAATAAGGAAAGTCAGCTCATCTCCTGAAAGCCCACTTTCTGTAAGTCAGAGCTGGAGGATCTTGCTTATGACATAAATTACTTCCTCCTGAATTAAGAGCCACCTGCACTAAAAAAAAAAAAAAGCAACCTAATGTAGGCTTTTGCCATTGTTCCTTGTAGAGAGCACATAAAATATTCTAATTACCTTTTAAAAATAAAAACTGTGTTGAACAATGTGTGTGGGGGGCCAGGAGGAATGTTGACTGAGGGTGGAGTAAATGAGCCTTATGCTCTGGCCAACAGCAATGATCAGAGAAATACAATTCTGAAGATCACATAAAATAAAACCAAACGAATTTGATCATTCCTGATGTTAGGACTGTCATTTCCCTATCCCTCCAGGAATTAATTGTGGACAGATATTGGGGTGTTATCTAACGACTAATAACTCACAGAAAAACGGGATGTGCTCATCCTCACTTCCTTTGGGGGGACCAGGATACAATAGGGTCCTAGGATTGGGAATTTTCTGTGCGTCTCGGAGGCATGCTCTATGTATTTATGTAACACGCTATTTTTCAAATAGTCTGCAAACCTGTAAAAGGAGCCCTGGCTTATGACTTAATAATGACCACGTGATCTCACATAAGCTCTTCAACCCGCCCCCAAAGGCTCAGTTTTTCTCAGCTGTAAAATAGGTACGTACTCGGGGGTCAACCTGGATTCATGGTCTAACTTCTTCCCACTCAGCCAGGATGCTCCCCACACCACAGGACCGAACTGAAGTGTATTTGAGAGGCTCACATGAGATCATTTTTATAAAAGCGCTCGGCTAGCTGTGAAGCACTGGACGGACAAAGAGGATTGTTATCAGTCTTTTATGAAGCCCCGCGATAAAGATGCAAAGTGACCCAGAAAAGGACAGCAGGGTAGACAAACCTGAAATACAACGTCTAGAAGAGCCTAGAACATTCCTCCGGACCCAGTAGGTAGGTGGGTGCTTTTTAAGGACTGAGTGAATAAAGAGAAACACACACACACACAAAATAGGTTCTTGTCTCTACCAGACCAGGTATGATACCAAGAAAGAATACCTAAAATCAAGGATAGTTTGATTCAACCAAACAAGCCACAATGCCCCTTCAGCCGTGGGCAAACTACGGCCCGTTTGAAATGAATAAAACTAAAAAAAAAAAAAAAAAAAAAAAAAAAAAAAAAAAAAGACCGTACCCTTTTATGGAATGATGTTTACATTGAATTTATATTAGTTCACACAAACACTCCATCCATGCCTTTGTTCCGGCCCTCCGGTCCAGTTTAAAAACCCATTGTGGCCCTCGAGTCAAAAAGTTTGCCCACCCCTGGCTTAGATCTTAAGAATTACTTGATACGAAAGAGCATGAAAATATAAAATATAACCCACCACCTGCCAAGAAATGGATATAGTCTTACCTTTTCAGGCTTTCAAATGTAGTCTTGTAGGGATAGAAGAGTCTTGGTGAGGTTGCTGAATTTTTTCCCTGTTATCTGATAGATCTGCATAACCATCCTAGCAAACTTAGGAGGAAATAAATCCTATTGGATGTTGGGTACCTTAGCTTTGTTTTTGATCTGGAAACTGGCTTCCAGTGACACCCTAATTTTAAGCAAACCAGATTTATCCCCTAAACTCCCCGCTAAGCATACACACAAAAGAAAACTGGCCTGCAGGTAGGGGGTGGGGGGTGGGGGGAGAGATGGGGAAGAAGTTATTTACTTTCTAAAACAACTCTTTCTGAGCCCTTTGTCAAATTCCTAGAAAAGTAGAATGTGGCTCCAATTTAGATATTCAAATTGCATTACACACCACTTTTGACATAGCTATTTGTGTAGAATGCGGCAAACCCACACTGGGAAATAACAAATTTAAAAATTCAGGGGGAAAAAAATGTTTTCTTCTGGGTGGGCCTGAACTCCACCCCCCCCACCCCCCTCCCCCCATTGCAAATGTATTTTTATGCTGGGTAACATTTCCAAAACAGGGGTGTGTGTGTGTTCTATTGTTGAAATGAAACAAACAAGTTTGCTTTCAGAGTCATAGAAATGCCCAGCTATTAGAACACACGTTTTCCCCTGGCCGCTTGCCTCTCCTGTCCCCAGGCAACCTTTCCATTTGGCCCCTCGCGCTGGGAGGTCCCCTGGGGCTGTCTGGTGGAACTGATTTTTTGGTGCAGTGAGAACTAGCTTCTTCAAAATCTCAAAGAGACCACCCAGAACATGGCTGATGTTTGGCAAATGTGTACGTGTTTCCTCAGGACACTGAGTAACTGACCCGCCTTTCTGGGTCTTTTATTTGCAAAAAGAAAATAGATGGGGATTTTTTTTTTTTTTAAAGACGAGGCAGGGGTAGAAAATCTATTCAAAATTCACCTTATGAATTTGTGTTTGGGGAAGGGGCAGGGCAAAGACCTCCACCAAGCTAAAGCGTCTGGGACGAGCAAGAGCGCTCCAGCTCTGCGTCAGGGAGGGAGCACCTGCTAGCCGCTAGCAGCTCGCAGCTCGCTCCCTGGCCAACCTGGCGCTTCCCTCCCCAAGCTCCCCAGGGCGGGGCTGCCCCCAGCACGGACACCTCGGGGGTCGGGAGGCCGGGGCCAGAGGACAGGCCTGGCTTTGTCTCCGCCTACTGTGTGCTTCTCTCCGCACCGCCACACTACGTGCTCCAGCAATGTTTGCGGGGCGCAGGAAGCGGGAACTGCGCCTCTGCCCCCGCGCCTCCAAGGCGCACTATCAGGCACGCAGGCTGCCTCCGACCCACAGTCTCCTCACGTTGGCTGAGGTCACCCGGCCTCGGCGGCCCCGGAGCAACCGCGAAGGCGAGCCGCCGGAGCCAAGATGGAGAGGAAGCCGGAGAGGGAGAGAGGCGGCGCGGGGCGCGGGCCGGGAGGCCCACCTGCCGGCCGCGGAGGCGGCCCAGCCCCGCGCTCCCATTGACACCGAGGCCGGCGCCACCCGAGCGCGGGGCGGGGAGGGGACGCGGCGCGCGCCCGGCCCAGGCCCCGCCCCCGCCCGGGCCCGCACGCGCCCACCCGGGGAGCCGCGAGCCCCGCGGGAAGCGGTGGGGGTGCGGGGAGCGCGGGGGGCGGGGGGGGGAAGGACGCGCCGCGCGCGCGCTCCCGCCGGCTGACGCGGGCCCGGGCGCGCGCCTCCCCCCCCACCCCACCCGCCCCCGCCCCTCCCGGTCCCCGGGGCCGGCGCGCGGCTCTGCTGACGTCAGCGGGCGGACGGGCGTGCGGGGTGCGCAGAGCCGCTGGCGCACCGCGCGCGGCGCTCGCCCCCTCCCCCGCCCGGGCTGTGGCGCGCGCGCTCGCCGGCCCTCCCTGCATTTTTTCCCTCCCCTCCCTCCCAGCCTCTCTCTCGCTCCCTCTCTCCCCTCCGAGCTCCCGGCTGCCCGCGGCTCGCTCGCGCTCTCCGGTCTCCGGTCGGCTCCGGGCGATGCGAGCGCTGCGAGCCAGCGCCGCCGCCTCCCGCTAGAGACCTGTCCCCCGGGCCGGCCCCCGGCCCAGCCCTGCCCAGCGCGCGGGGGTCGGCGAAGGCGCCGCGGACGCACCGACGGCTGAGGATCGGCGATGCACATGCACTAGCAGCACCCCCTAACTCACTCCCTCCACGCGCCGCCGCCGCCGCCTCCTCCTCCGGCAGCAGCGGCAGAAGGACCCACCCTGCCCCCCACCCCACCCTCCGCCGGCTCCGGCTGCGGCTCCTGCCTCGACTATTATTTTATTTATTTTGGGTTGTGCACCAGCCTCCGTGCCTGCAGCCCGCGCCTCCTCGGACCGCGGGCTCCTCCTGCCTCGGCGCCCGAGCCCCAGACCCCGGCCACCCTCGCCTCGACACCCCCAGAGCCCCGCCAGCTGCCGCGAGTCTCCGCTGCTAGAATCTTGTGAGCGGCTGTCATTTGGGGGGGCTCTGGTTTCCCGACATTTTTGTTTTCAGCCAAAGGGAGGAGGATAGCGAGATTTTTTGTCCCCCTTTGAGCCCAGGCTCTGCTCTCTGGGGGGGTGGGGGGCGCGCCGAGCCGGGGAGCCGTGCCAGCCGAGTCGTGCGGGCTGTGGCAGGGAAGGGGCCGCCATGGGATGTACTCTGAGCGCCGAGGAGAGAGCCGCCCTCGAGCGGAGCAAGGCGATTGAGAAAAACCTCAAAGAGGATGGCATCAGCGCCGCCAAAGACGTGAAATTACTCCTGCTGGGTAAGGACTGGGCTGACACCCCATCCCCCGACCCGGGCCGCTCCGCACTCCCCTCCGCAAGCTCCCGCACCCCATTCGCGCCCGGGGACACCTGGTCCCCGAGGTGGCATCACCATGTGCCAAGATCGCCCACCCTCTCGCATGCCTTACCCCCCGCCCCCCACCCTCTACCCCGTTCCCCTAAACTGACACTGACCAGTTCCCCCCCCCCCCCCCGTCTGTCCCAACAGGGGCTGGAGAATCAGGAAAAAGCACCATTGTGAAGCAGATGAAGTAAGTCCCTGTGGCATTGGTACTTTTATTAAGAATTATTTTTTATCTTTGGTATTACCTTGCTCACTCCACATTGCTCTCCAGGCCCGGTTTTTGATTCGTGTACACACACACACACACACACACACACCTGGATTTGACTCCCCTCTCCCACTCCCTCCCTTGGTTCTGGGTCCCTCGCCCCAACTGCCTGGGTGGGTGGTTTTTTCTTGGGAGGGGGAGACAGGGAGAGCTTGTAGTTGTATGAATGACAGTGTCCGCCATATTGATCAGGACATCACACTATTGGCATGGTTATGATCATTACTCTTGCTTGTGGGGTGTTTCGTGTGTATCGCTGCCTCCATTTCTGTCTCTATGTCTCTGTTTCCTTCTGTTTCTCACTCCTCCCCCCTCCACCCTCTACCCCCACCCCCCACTCTACATCCATAATCCCATCTCCCCAGCTCTTCTCCTGGGGCAGTGATTTTGAACTTGGCTAAACATGAAGGGGACCCAGCCCTAGATTGCTGGGGTGGAGGAGCAAATGTTTGCTGTTCATGGATTTGGTGCTGAATTGGGAGGCTGTGGTTTCTGCGCGCCCCCCCCCCCTTTATCCCCCTAGAAAAGAGAATGAGGGATAGGGGAAGGGGTGTGTGGTAGGGGAGGGGTGCGTGTCCAAGTGGATGTGACTGGCACTGGGATCTAAGGCCAAGGTGGAAAGGGGAGGAGGGCTGCGAGGCTGAATGCCCACCCCTTGCTGCCCCCCGCCTTCACCCACTCTCCCCGCGTTTGCTGTCCTAACACTGGCAGCTTTCCTTCACGCTATGGCCTTTATCAGTGTATTTATTTACAGTCTGCATCAGCCATGTTCCGTGTAATCTACCCACAATGCGGACTTCAGGCCCCACTTGCCACCGCCCCCTTCTGCCTCAGCTATCAGTTTCCCCTCCTTAATTAACTGGGGGTGGATTTGAGTGATGGTGGAAAATTAAAACAAAATGGGATATTCCTTCCCTTCCCCACTTTCTCAGGAAGGAGCCTCGCCCCTCCTTCCCACTCTCGGGCTTGCTTCTTGCCCCATTCCTGGCAGTTTGAAACCACGGGCAGGTTGCTTGGGGAGGGGGGTGGCCTGCAGGGAAGGGGTGCGCCCTCCTGGTCTCCTGACCCCGCTGCTTCCGTTGACCTGTCAGTTCTGGATAGAGGGGTTCGTTAAGACCCTTTAGCGAGGATTCCACGTCTCTTTGCTGTGACACCTTCGTGCACACCCAGCTCCTAATTAGGGGTTGCTGTGCAGTAAACAAAAATGATTATTTTTCAACCTGACAGAATAGCCGAAGTAATTGCACCCCGTTTGGAAAACAAGGGAAAATAAAAACCCCTTTCGTGGAAAGGTGGGTGGGAGACGAAGCGTGCTTGCGGTTTCAGAAACAAGATGCAAAAATTCTTGCATGTGTAACAGGCATGACAAGCGGGTTCTAGGCGGCGCCATGATGGTAGGGAGTAGCGACTTGGAGACAATTTTCCCCGTCTGCTTGACATGTTCTTATTTTGTTCGGAAGGCCCCTGGGACTTTCTGTGCAAAGGGCCCCTCGGCTCGCCGCACCCCTCTGAGTCACGGGTAATTTGGCCTGGGGCTTCTCTGGGGCTTTTGCAACACAAATGGATGGGGAGGCGGGGCCTGGGGAATTGCTCTTTGCAACCAGGTGCATGTTGCATCTGCCCGGAGCCCTCGCGGATCGGTCAGTGCAAGCAGAGCCACCCCTGTCTCGCCAGGGAGGGTATTTTAAAAGTTGAGAAGACTGTAATCGGCAGTGGCGGGCTCAGAGCCCTGTAGAAGCCCGGGCCACCAGCTGCAGGAGCGAGGTGATGTTTCAGGCGTTGCGAGTGGTGGACAGCGCCCAGCCGAGGCCGGAAAAGTCGATGGGGCTCAGCTCGGCAGTGTTCGGCAAGGCTCGGCGCCGGCTGGGTGCGGGGCTCGGAGGGACTCGTTGATGTTCGGCACCGAGTCGGGGGCCTGGCGGAGAGAGCCGAGCTGCTTCCTAGGGGGCCGAAGGCATTCGGAAAGCTCCGGGAGGAGCGAGAAGAAAGCGGGTGGTATGCTAGAGTCTGCAAATTAACTTTGCATCTGCCAAATCAACTCCTTACCTGGTTTTCTTAAACATGCCCTATAAATTAGGTTGGTATAATAAGAAGTTTAAAAATATACACTGAGTCCCCCAAAGGGCACCTAGCCTTTTTTATTCAAAGATAGCAGAGCTCTCTGAGGAAATAGGTGTGCCATTTTAGAATGAAAATTCCTAATTATGTGCTGGGGCAGGAAATCTTAAATGAAGGCTGTATGTAGACTTCCCTGGGAAAGTCCTACGTGTCTCATATTTGGTTACATTAGGGGAGGAGAGGGGGCGGGGAGAGGACCACCCTAAGCTTTTGATGTTTGAGATGGTTAAATCATACATCCGAGCATTTCTTTTCCCTGCACCCCTCCCCCCATTTTGTCACTCACGGGACACCTTTTTGGAGAAAAATTTCCAGCAAGACTGAGATTTTGTAGGCAAAACTATTACTTTTTTTTTTTTTTTTTTTTTTTTTTTTTAAGAAAATACAACTCTCTTCAGGAAATCGGCTACGTTTGCTCAAAAGGTCAGTCAGAGAGATTTCTGGCCCATGTGAATTTTGCTACACGGGACCCTGGTGGCCTATCTGGAAGCCTTCATGAATGGCAGCTTTTTCTGTAAGCCCTCCCGCTTGGCTTGAAGTAAATTAGATCAGGGCCTGGTGCCAAGCTGGATGCAGGATTTGTTTTATTAACCACAAAATGTGGGATCGGTGTCACTGTATCCTAGTGACAAATTCTTTTGAGTCCTCCCATGCAGAGATGATTTTTCCTGATCACCACTTGGCCGAGCATCACTTGAGTCAGAAGAATTGAACTGTGGGTGGGGCTGGGCCTGAAAATCTAGGTGGCATTTACAGAACGCAATTTCGGACTTGCCTGTGCAATACCATCTGTGACCCACCTATCAGGCCATCCACATGAGTTCACTGGGTTGCAGTTTTATGGCACCTGGGCGGATGAAATCAGAGAGCTCTCCGTGGGTGACATCCTAGGACAGTGATGGCGAGCCTATGACAACGCGTGTCAGAGGTGACACGCGAACTCATTTTTTTGGTTGATTTTTCTTTGTTAAATGGCATTTAAATACATAAAATAAATATCAAAAATATAAATCTTTGTTTTGCTATGGTTGCAAAGATCAAAAGATTTCTATATGTGACACGGCACCAGAGTTAAGTTAGGGTTTTTCAAAATGCTGACACGCCGAGCTCAAAAGGTTCGCCATCACTGTCCTAGGAGAACTCAGTGACTTCCTAATGGGGTCTGCGACTTAGTAGCTTCACCTGTTGGATAGAGGGGAAGACCATGGGTGTTCAGACATCACCAGATCCTTTTTAACCAGCATTTCCAGAGGAGCCAGGAGCCATTCCATTCAGCCTATGTTGTCATCCATGTTGTAAAACGCTAATTAGAAGAAGGAATAGGCTTCCACATACACCTGTAATAACTGGAGTTGTATGATAAAGGACCGGCTGGCACAGGCTGCTTACCACACGTGTCAGCACCTGCATCAGCCTAGGAACCTTGCAGGGAGACTGACGTTGGGGATTATTCTGCTTGATACATGTTTTAATGGGCAACTTGCATCCACTTTAGAGGTGTCACTATTAGGCTGTCCTTTTAAAAGCCTGGTTCTTAATACTTCATTAAAACTTTCATTTGAACACAGCTTTCTGGGTTTTATTGAACTTGTGTATGTGGTTGTGAACTCGTCTTTGGGAGCTATGTGTCAGACAATCCCAAACATTTGAGTGCCTTTTATAACAGTTTTCAGAAGTAAACACTGATCATTGAGACAGCGCAAATATAATTTCACACATACCATGAGTAATCAATGTCCTTTTCTACGTGTGGCATTTTAAATAATTTTGCTTACTTGGAGGATGTGGCCTCACGCATGATAAAAAATCTCATCTTTTTTCCTCTAATATTTTTATTTAATTGAGTTGAGAGATAGAGGAAGGGAGAGGGAGAGAGAAAGAAACATTGATCCATTGCCTCCCTTACATGCCCCGACCAGGGATCAAACCTGAAACCTGGGTATATGTCCTGACCAAAAGTCGAACCCATGACCCTTTGGTACATGGGCTGACACTCCAACCAATCTAGCTATACTGGCCAGGGCCAACCTCACCATATTTGCGATCAATGGGGCTCTTTTAGTTATTCAGGCTAATCACGATTCTAAAATAGTTCATTTTATTTGATTACCAAAACCTTTACAAAGAAATCTCTTTTAAAAATTCTATTTCAGCCCCAGCTGGTTTGGATCAGTGGATAGAGCATCAACCTGTGAACTGAAGGGTCCCAAGTTCAGTTCTGGTCAAGGGCACATGCCCTGGTTGTAGGCTCTGTTCCCAGTAGGGGGCGTGCAGGAGGCAGCCAGTCAATGATTCTCTCTCATCATTGATGTTTCTATCTCTCTCTCCCTCTCCCTTCCTCTCTGAAATCAATAAAAAAATATTTCTTTTAAAAAAAAGAATTCTATTTTATGAAGTATCGAATCAACTGAGTATCACTTCAAGTGACTTCCCGTTCTGAACAAATAGTAACAACTACACTTTGGCCCTCTACCTGATGAAAATGTAAAATGAACTGTGGCGTTGCCATGGGCACCACAGTTTGCCCTCATTTGAGGTGTTGGGTTTTCTGCGATGTCCTGGCCAGGCTGTCTGTCTCTGGAACATTTAAGTTGGTTTTTAGGAAGATAGAGATTTCTAAAGTGACGGTGAGGCGTGGCCTTCTAGCTGCTATGCTATGCTTGACATAAATGGACACAGTAAATGGAGCGCTTTGGATGTGTGCTCAGTGCCATTGTAAAGCAATTTAAGGATTTGCCTGATAAAGACATCTTCCTCATACCAACATCCCAGCCCTTATACTTACAATGGAGTATGATTCCCAGGACAGACCCCACCCTGTCAGGGAAGGCAGCCCTAAGATGTCACTTGCAGCCAGAAGCTGGTGGTTCTCTCCTCCCAGCTCACCCGGGTATTGTAATTAGGGTGTCTCCTGTTTGGCTTGGGTTCCGGGCAAGCCTGTGTTCATGCAACACACCCCTCCCCTATTCAGCACCTACTAAATGGGAGGCATGAGTGGAGGCGAATAGCAACGTGCAGCAATTACTCCATAAAAGTGCAGCTGTCGGAAAGGGCGTTTCCTGCACATCCTCCAAGGGTCCCCTGCTGAGAGCCACTCTGCTAGATCTGCGGACTTGCAATTGCTGCAGTCCTTCCCTTGGCTGCTTTGCTCCCCTCGCTGCCTCCCCTCCCCATGTTTATTCAAATGGATGCATCTTGCTCTCTGGAGACAGCGTGAGCGTGAACAGAATGTCAGATCAAGTAGCAGATGAGCTCTCCTTTGCTGATGGATGGTGCTCTCTCTCTCTCCTTACTGTTCACTGAGCTGTAAATACCATCAGACCTTCCTGCCAGAAGAGTAACCAACAGTCCACCTGATCTCCTGAGGCAGGGATGGCGAACCTATGACACGCGTGTCAGAGGTGACACGTGAACTCTTTTTTTTGGTTGATTGTTCTTTGTTAAATGGCATTTAAGTATATAAAATAAATATCAAAAATATAAGTCTTTGTTTTACTATGGTTGCAAAGATCAAAAAATTTCTATATGTGACACGGCACCAGAGTTCAGTTAGGGTTTTTCAAAATGCTGACACGCTGAGCTCAAAAGGTTCGCCATCACTGTCCTAAGGCATCAGCTATGGAATTTGGAGCCTCGCTTACCTGTTGGGTTCTGAAATGGAACCTGTCTGCTCGTGGAACGTGGTGTTGCTGATGAGATGAAACGGATGAGGTTTTATGGGGGATTGCCATGACTCGAAAGGAATCCAGAATTCCTGTTCTCTCTGTGTGGGGACAGATTGGATTTACCGCGCCTAGAATCAGAGTCGTCTTGTTTCCTTAGCACAGGAATTCCCCAGATTATGTCGTGCTGCTTAGCGTGCCTCGACTGCTACAGAGAGGGCACGATCACCCGGGTTTTCAGCTGCTCTCAGCGCCCTGTCTCTGTTAACGCTGGAGAGTTAATATCAGTAGGATAAGGTCCTGTTTTTCTGACATGTGCTCAGTCCCTCTGGATGCACTGGGCCCCCTGTCTCCCAGGCTGTTTTTAGTCCCATTTCTTGTGAAGCTAGATAGACCATTATCACAAGAGCACATCTTGAGCTGAAAGACAGTAGGCAACCTGGTGAAGAGATGATTTCAGACTAGGGGCGGCGGGGGGGAAACCATATTGGAAAGAGTTAGGCCCAAATTTGACCCTAGCAATGAACAACTTTTGATTTTGAAAGAAGAAAAGTAAATGTGTGTCTGTGTGTCTGTGTGTGTGTGTACACACACACTACATGGATTTTCAAACAGCAGATGCTATGAGAAGGGCACTTCACTCCACTTTCTTATTGAAGGCATCGTCATAAAAAAGCTTGAAGGTGTTCAGATGAACTCCATTCTAAGGATTTTTTGCAATTTGCCTCGCATTCTTATTTTATTCTGCGCCTCTCGTTTATGTACAATAGTGGTGAGAAAAGAAAACATGCAGCCAATCAGCCACCAGCAGAGAGGGGGAGGAGAGGAAGGAATAATGGCCTATTTACTGGCTCGAAGAACTAGGTAGTTTCTTATTTAGAGAAGCAGATTAGCATGCTTCTCTAAACTCGAGACGCGATTAAGATCGTGGACTCTGTAACCAAACTGCCTGGCTTCAAATCTCGGCTCTACCGCTAACTAGATGTGTGACCTTAAACATGATACTTAACCTTTTTGTGCCTCAGTTTCTTTGCCTGTAAAATGGGCCTGATAATAAAAATAACTACCTAATAGGGTTGCTGTGAGCATTAAATGATGTAACATATGGATTGCCCTTAGAACAGTTTTCAGAAATCATATCAATGTCAGCTCCAGTTTTCATTCCTTTCATTGCTCAGCAGGTGCTGCCTTCCCATGTGGAGTTCTCTTCCCCAGTATGTGGGACTTAGCTGCCCCGACAGCCAGGTAGCAGGGCGCTATGGATCATGCTCATGGCTTCTTCCCCTTGCCTGCTCTGCAGCACCAGTTATATAACACACTGTGTTGTCATAAGTGATGTGACATTTTTGATGGCGCAGCTGCTTCAGCCCAAGAGGCTGGAGTGATAGGACAGAGAGGGAGAAAGAGCACTGGACCTGGAGTCGAGACAAGGGGCCCTGCCCCTGCTTCTCTCAGGGCTCTGTTTCCTCAAAAGTTGCACCAGGTCTACCCCGAGCTCCTTTCCTATCCTAAGTGGTCTACGGACTTGGGAATTACCTTCATTTTCAGGGCCTTTGAGGTCTCTGGTGCAAGGTTCTAAATATAAAAGCACCACCCAGCCAGCATCAACCTATGAACCAGGAGCTCAGGGTTCAATTCCCGGTCAGGGCACATGGTCAGATTGCGGGCTCCATCCCCATTGTGGAATGTGCAGGAGGCAGCCTATCAGTGATTCTCTTTCATCATTGATGTTTCTATCTCCATTCTTTTCTAAAATATATTTATATATATTAATAATAAATAAATAAATATAAAAGCAATGATTATGGTTCCATCTTGCAGGTGTAAGGGTACCTATGAAAGCTCTTTTAAGGCCAAGATAATTGCACAAGAGCAACCTCAACCACAGAGCTTCGTCAGCCAGGAAAGTCATAGCCTGGAGAGGCATTTTGAGAAAACCACCTCTAACCAAGCTTTTCATGCAAACGTGGCTCTCTCAAACCAAAGAGGAGGATCTGAAAGTATCCCGTTCGTAAACAACAGGGTGTTTCTGGGAAGAGACACCCAGTGACATGTTAGAAGGAGAAGTTTGTCTGTGGCTTCCAGCATGCTCAGAAATGGAGACAGCCCTGGCTTCCACCAGGAGGGCTGCAGGTGAAGGATCTTGCCAGGGTCCAAGTGCCTAAGATCCAGGGACTTGAGAGATTGCAGACTGGTAAAGGGGGAGGATCAGGAGAACTGGTTTTCATTTGGACTCGTTGTCTAATTTGACTGTGGGCAGGTCATTTAGTCCCTAATTCATCTCTCAATTGGGATATGGGCTTGCACTCTGGAATGTCTCGGGCCTCTTGCAGGGTTTCTAGCTCTAAGGCACAGGTAGATGCAGAGAGAAGCCTAGAAGCCTGAAATGCAGGGGGGATTGTGGGAGTATTTACCGCCCACAGCTTTTATCTGCTGAGCCATCTTTAGTTCTAATTTTCTTTACGGAGAAGAGGAAAAACATTGTACTTTTCATAGCACCAAAAAATGAAAGTAAAATACAATACTGCCGAGCTAATAGTCAGTGCACTGAACTTGTCCCCCTACTCACTTGATTTCTCGACTGAGAATGGATGAAAGAGAAAAGGGGAGATATATGTATGTAATAAAAGGCTAATATGCAAATCGACTGAACGGCGGACTGACTGGTTGCTATGACATGCGCTGACCACCAGGGGGCAGACGTTCAGGGCAGGAGCTGCCCCCGGTGGTCAGTGCGCTCCCATAGGGGGAGCGCTGCGCAGTCAGAAGCCAGGCTCACGGCCACAGCAGCACTAAGGATGTCTGACTGCAGGCTTAGGCCCAGTCCCCGCGGGGAGCAGGCCTAAGCTATCAGTCGGACATCCCCCAAGAGCTCCCGGACTGCGACCTCTTGCAGGCTGGGCTGGGGGACCCCCCCCCCCCAAGTGCACAAATTTCGTGCACCGGGCCTCTAAAAAATATATATATATAGATAGGACTCCATGGTCAAGGATTTACCCTGGTTTCTCTGCCTGTGTCTTAGCCAACAGACGGTAGAATCCCCAGGCAGTAAAATCAACCCTGGGTCACCTGTCTCCAGGTCTCAGAGCACCAATGTTTATTCCACCCTGTAAGTTAACTAGGTGTTTATGCATCTGTCTCCCTTGCTAGCCTGGATGGCCCTTCCCTACCAGGCTCTCTAAAGCAGTAATGGAGACGTATTCTTGCTCATAAGACAGCACTGACCCCAAGGTTTGGGACAAAGCAGGTACTTCGTAAATGTTAGTTGAAGGAAAGAGAGAACGAAATGAGATCCACCAGGAATGCAAACTCACGTCGACATGAGCTGGAATCAGGATGCTGGACGCCGTTGATGATCCTAGGCTATGGTCATCATTTTCAATCCAGTCCATCATCCTCACTTGTGTTTTCACACCAGCTTATGAGGAAATGCAGGCATCGGCTCCCTTTTACAGATGAGGATGTGGGGCTGAGAGCAGTTCAATGGTTTGCTCAGGGCCCCACAGCACAGTAAGGGACAGCAATGCATGAAGATCCCGATTCGTCTAACTCCAAAATTTATGTCCTTTCCATTCTGACCCCATACAGTTCTTACCAGACCACCACCAATGGAGCGTGAGCAGGCAGGGACCCCGTGCCCATGAGCAAGTGGAATGGGGGCGGCACTAGCCTTGGTTGAGGTTGGTAGCTGAGAAGGTGTTTGGTTGGTGCTGGGTTCCTTCTGAAAGTAGAGCTGGTGGCCATCATCATGTATCACATTGATTCTGATACCAGGGTGTTCCCTAACCATCCTCCGGACAGTTCCTGAAATCATTTCCGTTCCTGCCTCAGAGGTGTGGTCCATTTGTTGGTGGCAAAAGAGAGAAGCTGCCGTGAAGGTGCTGGCTTTGGTGGAAGCAGGTGGCTTGGAGAGGGCTCGGGAAAGACAGGCTAGTCAGATCTATCCATCCATGCAACGATTCACTCATGTGTTGATCCATCAGTGACCTCTGTCCATCCATAAGCATTTGCTGAGTGCCTCCTGTGTGCTAGACATATACATGATGTCATGGAGGTAGAGAGAAAGGTCGGTCTCTACCCTCAAGGAATTCAGCCTCAAGGAAACTACATGTGAAAGACGCTTACACTTCAGGGCAGGAAATGCCACGAAGCTGTGGGAGAACAGAAGGCGCCTTCTCTAGGCAGGAAATTTAGAGGTTGGCCAAAAGAAAATGACGCGTGGGCTGAGTCTTAAAGATGAGTGGTAGTTAGCCAGGTGGGAAAAAGGAATTCCAGGCAGAGGGGTCAGCATGCGCAAAGGCACTAGGAGACATCACCAGCCCTGCTGGGGTGGCTCAATGGTTGAGTGTCAACCCATGAACCAAGAGGTCACTGGTTCAATTCCCAGTTAGGACACATGCCCAGGCTATAGGCCTTATCTCCGGTAAGAGGCATGCAAGAAGCGGCCGATAATGTTTCTCTCTCATTCAATGTTTCTCTCTCTATCCTTCTCCCTTCCCCTCTCTCTAAAATCAATAAAAGACATTAAAAAAAAAAAAAAGATATGTCACCATAAGGAACATGCCGGGAGTGTAAAATAATTTGGTTTGATTTGGAGAACAGTATGTAAAAGGAGTGTCAAGAGGTGAAAGATGAGACAGAGATCAGATCATGAGTGGCCTTAACTATTGTGCTAAGGACTTTGGGTTTTATTCTTAGTACGATTAGATGTTATTGGAGGCTTTTAAGAAATGAGTAGTAGCATCAGTTTGTACGTTAGAAAGATCTCCTTCATGGACTGGGCCAGGGCGTCAGGTCTGGAGGTTAGAAGACCAGATGGAAAGTTATTTCTGTGATCCAAGTGGGAAAAAATTAAGAACTGAATTAAAGCAGTGACAGTAGGGGTGGGAAAAGGAGTCCAATTTAAGAGATATTTGGGCAGTGGAATAATTGAACACATTTGATGATAAATTGGAAGGACATTGAGAAGGCACCAAGTTGTCAAGGATGCAGACAAGAATGAGTCCAGGATTCCTGGTTTGGGCGCTGGTGGGATGGTAGTGTTTTCCCTGACACAGGAAAAAATGAAGGCCAGAGAGGGACAACTTAGGGAGAAAGTTTTATTTTTCTCTCTGTGAATTGGGAGGAATTAAAAAGCAGCTGTGCTTACTTGCCGGCACGCCAAAGCCTGGTAATCTCTTCCATTCAAGCTACTGATTTATTCATTTACCCAGTGTTTATCTAGCACCTGTGTTAGGCGCCGTTCTCGGTGTTTAGAGATTCGGTGGTGAGCAGGTCAGATCCCAAGGGAATCAGGCAATAACTCCGTCAACAAATAATTGGACGTAGTAATTGCAGACTGTGAACAATTTTTTGGAGTCACACCTTTGGGTGAGGCTTTATGGTGATCACAGAGGGATCCAGTTCCTGTCCTCAGAGAGTTCAGTCATGTGGAGGAGACCCATCAGTGCGTAGGACAGAGAAGGGGCCGTGATGGGATTTAAGTTGCACTCAGGATGATACCTCAAGGCAGCGAGGTGATGAATGGGAGGTTCGTGGACACACATTGTTTTACTGGCCCAGCTTCACACCTTCTAGGCTGTTCTGGTGGGGCTGCCCGTCACTGCCTCCTGGCGCTTAAAGATGGACGTGGGCGTGACTCAAGCCTTGCCATTCACAATATCCTATTCTCCTGGTCGCGGTGATTGGCCCAGGGATGGGATGGGACTCAATCCAGGCCATTCACTGTCCTTCTCTGAAATGTTATAGTTACTATGAGAAGAAACTCTTCGTCTGGGATTGCAGTAATAATACCCTCGCTGGGTTGGAATGATGGAAGCCGAGAACTGTCTCTGGCCGTTTTTCCACATCTCCATTGCTCTCTGCAAGGAGGAAGCTTGCTTAGTACAAGAGATACATGGACGAGGGGGAGGGAATGGGGAGAGAGAGAGTAAGAAGGACGTTCTGGTGATATTGTTGTGATCTCTGGTGGTGGCTCTATGGACTGGGCACTTATGTGAATCAATAAATCTCTTCTTTTACATAAACTTATTTCAGCTGGAATTCTCTCCTTGACAACCAGGATCATCCTGATGAAAAGGGTGAGGCCTTCCAGGAAGAAGAAACAGTATGAGCTAAAGCAGAGAAGTCAGAGACCAACATGCAGGGCACCGCCTGGGAGTAGTGGACAGCCTTCTGTGACCAAAGAGTTGGGGGTTTGTGGGAGAATGAGGAGAAGTGGTTGGACAGGAAGACTAGAGCTAGATTGTAGGGCGCCCTGGGCATTTTGCTAAGGGATATATGCTTGGACTGCATAGTCCATGGCAGGATGGTAAGGCGCCATGTTGGGGGAACTTGGAGAAGGGACACTGGAGAAGAGTCTTAGGAACAGAGCGATTTTTTTTTTTTTTTGGTCTAAACTAGGAAATTGGTAGGCAAGTCAATAAGGAGTTGGATGGAGGAGAGATTTTTGGAGGAAGAAGAGCTGAGACCTGGTGTCCGGTTCAACATATGGAGAAGAGAGGTTTTCTCCGTCTTGAACCTGGGCGATGGAGTTATGTTGTCAAGTTAGGAAGGATAAGAGCAGGAGAGAGGAAACAGGAAGAAGGAAGCAAGTCAAAGCACAAGGGCCATCTCAGGTCCTTGCAGGGTAACGTTCGTGTTCTGCTCGGAATGTTCAGTGGTTTTCTCAGGAAGTCATTCCGGTGTTTAGAAGAGAGGTCAGAGCTGGAAGGAGATTTGGGCTTAGCTGCCCTGTGTGGTAGGGTCATGTGAGTGGGTACAATGCCCCAGGGGTGAGTACACAGGTAGAGAGGAGAAGGGGGGCCCCGGGAAGGAGCTCCCCCATTGTGGAGGAGAGCAGGGGAACCTGCCTTCAAGTAGACTCCTAGGTACTTCCGGCTGGGGAGAGGGGCGGGAGAACGGGAGCTGGAGGAGGCTCCAGGTCGTCGCTTAAATCTTGCTGACCCGCCAAACAGATGTTCTCGTGGCAAAGGAATTCCCCGCCTTCTCCCTTGGCCACCTCCAACGGAGATAATAAATTATAACAAAATGAAGCTTTCAGAAATCGAGTGCTAATTGAGAAAGAAAACTGGGACATCAGCTCAGGGAATTGTGGACACCAGCGCGTGTTGCATCCACGTGTGCTCTCCGCGGAGTGTGTGGAGCCCTGCAATGCAAGGTAGGCATCGGTCTCGGAATGCGGGCCGGGTTTGCGAGACCAGGATCGTGTGCTGCTCTTTCACGGGGAGGGCTGCTGCAGTGAGCCCAGAGCACACGACAGGACAGCCTCGGCCGGTGGAGGGGCTCCAGCCCAGAAGAGCTGGGGAGGCCCTGCCGCTGGAGAGCAGCACACCTGAGGGCACCCAAGGGCAAGGGCAAGGGCAGGAGAGGCTCCTGCTTTGTCTCCAAGGTACTCTGTGGCCCCATGGGGGGGACTTTGGGGAAGGGCCGATAGAACGTCCGTGGGGAGACCCTGGTCCTAAGTCATAGCCATTCCTCCCACCCTTTCCCCCACGTCCAGTATGAGGTCTGCGTCTTCGTTGAATCCTTTCTTTAGAGTTCCAGTCACGTGGACCTCCCTGTTCCCTAACATCTTTGGCCCCTGTTTGTTCATTCTGTGAACTACCAGTGACCAATGGCCAACCACGTGTTGGCACTTTCTACGTTTTTAGGACTAGAGCTCTTTTTAAAAAAATATATTTAATGGATTTTTTACAGAGAGGAAGGGAGAGGGATAGGGAGTTAGAAACATCGATGAGAGAGAAACATTGACAGCTGCCTCCTGCACACCTCCTACTGGGGATGTGCCCGCAACCAAGGTCCATGCCCTTGACCAGAATCGAACCTGGGACCTTTCAGTCCGCAGGCCGATGCTCTGTCCACTGAGCCAAACTGGCTAGGGCAGGACTAGAGCTCTTTTTTTAAAAAATATATATTTTATTGATTTTTTTACAGCGAGGAAGGGAGAGGGATAGAGAGTTAAAAACAACGATGAGAGAGAAACATTGATCAGCTGCCTCCTGCACACCCCCTACTGGGGATGTGCCCACAACCCAGGTACATGCCCTTGACTGGAATCAAACCTGGGACCCTTTAGTCCACAGGCCGATGCTCTATCCACTGAGAAACCCGGTCAGGCCAGGACTAGAGCTCTTAATAAGACCAACAAGCCCCCACCCCACCCCCGGCCTCAAGGACCTTGTAGTTTTAGAGAAGGGAGGTAGACAGTAACGAGTGAGTGAGTAAGCAAGGTCATTTCATGTCATGATGTGTTCTCACGGAGGAAATCAGGATGACATAGGGCAGAGTGGTTGGAGGAGATGAGGGATAAGAAAGATGAGTGGTCAGGAAAGATCTGAGGAAGCAGGAATCGAAGATGCAAGGCCTTGAGGCTGAAATGAGCAAAAAGAAGGCCAGGGAGGCTGGACCACAGGGAAGGAAAAGTGACGCAAAATGGAATTAAAGAGGTCTGGGGAAGGGGTGGGACCGGGGGCAGGCTAGACGGGGCCAGTGGCGGGGAAGAGGGACATCTGTAATACTTTCAACAAGATAATTTAAAAAATAAAATAAAAAAAGAGGCAGGAGGAGCGACCATGCAGGGCCTAGGGGCCCGGAGAGGCATTTGAGTTTCATTCTGAATGCCACGGCGGCGTTGAAAGACAGGACAACTTGACCTGGCTTCTAGATTACCACGATCCCTCCGCGTTCTGGAGAGAACGCAAGACCACAGGCACAGAAATGACCTCTGCGGTTTCTAAGGATCGCAGGAAGGAGAGATTGACTACCAAGGGCCACAGGGAACTTTTGGAGGCGATAGAAATACTCTGTCTTCTTTGCAGTGGTGACTGCACAACTGTCTATGTCTAATAAAACTCGTCAGACTGTATGCCGCTGTGCGCGCGGCAGGTGGACAACAGGCGTGAGCGTGGAAGCAGTTCCGGCGCACAGTCCAAGCAGCAGGTCCCTCCCCGCTGGTCTTCAGCCCGTCTTGTGTGCAGCTCCCGGTGGCTTCCTGAAATCAGCTGATGGGCGCATATTCCCGGATTTCCTGTTGACATAGCTTTCCTTTACAACTGGCGTGAAAGCCCACGGTGGGGAGAAGCCGTCTGCTGCGTCTGTGGGGGCCCGTGGTCCATGCTCATTACCTATGTCTTCCTTACATTTGAGTGGTGCTTTCCAGTTACAGGTGACAGGCTGCTCCTACCTTCCTGACCTCCGTCAAGCCTTACAGCAGCCGCGTGAGGCTGCACAGAATCACCACATCCCCATCTTACAGGGGAGGAAATGGAGGTGAAAGGAGTTGGCGTCTCAGGATCAGAAGCATGCATTTCGGAGATATTGGCCTTGCTTTTTTTTTTTTTTTTTTTTTTTTTTTTTTTTTTTTTTTTTTTTTTTTTTTTTGCTATCAGTGTGATTTGGGGGGGAATTATGTAAGCTCTCTGAAACTGTTTTCTAATCAGAAAAAGAGATGAAAAATAAACACCTTGCGGATACGCTGTGGGGATTAAATGAGGTAGCACAGCTAAAGGCACAGAGTTGAAATGCACTCAATTGTAGCTATTTATATCATTTTTACTATCAGAGGGGAAAAAAAGTGATTTATTGAAGGTGATGTGGCCAGAACATGAGGAGCTAGGCCCCAGGTTTTCCGACTCTGGGCGTGACTCTCCTTCCATCGCATCGCTCGGTACCTTCTTCCTGGCTGCCCATTGATTGGTTCAGGGCTAATTACTTTCGCCAACTCACATCCTTCAGTGCAGACACTGATTAATTTAGCGCATATTTATGGAGCACTTGCCGTGTGCTCAACACAGGATACAGTGGTGAGCCACGACAGGGTCCATCTCTGCCCTCGAGGGTGGAGATGCCGTCCAGCTATAGGCATTACAGCCAGCTGTGAGGTGAGGGAGGATGCTGAGGTAGCAGCTGGCTCCGTGCAATATGGGAAGGCTTCTGGAGGAGGGAACATTGAAACTGTCTTTTTGTTTGAACAAAAAAAGCCTTTTTGTTATGACATAGATCAATATACATGCAAAAGGTGCAGTCATCTTACATGGTTAACTCGTGTTTTAAAAGCAGGTGCTCATGTAACCATCACTAGGTGAAAACCTAGGACATTGCTAGAGTCCAAGAAGGTCCCTAAGCATCCCTTCTTGGTCACAGCAACCTACCTCACTCCCACGACCTTGACTTTCCTGGTGTTTCCTTGCTTTTCTATCGACTTTACCCCCTATGTAGGCGTCCTCTTACACAGGGTGGGGAAAAAGTAGGCTTGTAGTTGTGAGTAGGTGAAACACAGTTTATTCTTGTATTATTCTTTATTAATTATTGTATTATTTTCCATACAAACATCTGTACACCTACTTTTGCCCTACCCGGTATTATCCACTCCGTTGCTAAATAGCATCCATTGCTGTGTACCAGCTATGCCTATACTGCAATTTATTTATCCATTGGACTGTTTATGTGCCTTTGGGTTATAATGAAGGCTGCTGCTGTGCATACCTGGCGAGATAGATCCCGAGGCACATGCATTTGTGAAGTGTTCTTTGAAGTGGAATTGCTGGGAATCGTCAGCTGTGTTAGATGACGCCACAATGCTTTCCAAGGTGGTTATTCTGTCTTAGGCTCACACTGGCAGAGAGAGTTTCTGTCGTGCCAAATCCTTGCTCCTATTTGATATTGCCAAGCTTTTTCTTTTTTTGCCAAACTGACAGGTAAGCGGTAATACCTGGTGGTGGTTTGACTTTGCCTGTTCTAGATTATTAATGAGGTGAACAACATGTTATATATGTAACGGACGTTGGATTTCCTCTTTTGTGAATCACCTGTTCTCTTGTCGCCTTTTTTTTTAGGTGGTAATTTTCTCATTGATTCGTGGGAGTTCTTTATATATTATGGATACTAGTCCTTTCCCAAATGTATTCATTGCAAATATTACCTCCTGTTCTCTAGGTCTTCATTTTGTTAATGTGATAAAAAAAAAAAAAAAAGTTCTCATTTTTACTGTAGTCAGATTTTTCAGTTTCCCTTCTTTGTTTTAATTCACCTGTAATTGATTCTTATATGTGGTGAAAGTTTTATTGTTTCCCCCAAATGGTTAACCATTTGTCCCAGCTCTGCTTGTTGAAAAGGCCATGTTTGCATCACTGTTCTGTAGAACCAACTGTGTCTTAAGTCAAGTGTTTATATATGCAGGGGCCTGTTTCTTGGCTCTCTCCTCCTTTCCATTGGACTCTGTATTTCTCTCAGTGCCATCTTGATTAGTATGGCTTTCTAAGATGGCTGGATATTGGGTTTAGCAGACACCCCCAACTGGCTCCTCTTTAGCAGTGTTTTGCCCTTTGTGTTTGCATGTACATGTAGAATAGTTTATGCTACACACACACACACACACACACACACACACACACCTGTTGGGATTTTGATTAGTATTTCTTTGAATCCACTAATCTGTTTGGGTAGAATTGACATCTTTAGATCTTGAGTCTTCTTGATCCATGACAATGTTACATTTCCCCATTTACTCAAGTTACTATCATTTCTCTTCAAAATATTTGTAATTTTTGTGTGGGGGGGGGAATATTTGTATCTCTGTGGGGAAATTTTTATATGCTTTTTGTTAGATTTGTAGCTAGATATTTAATGGTCTTATAATTGCTTTTTATGAATTGCTTTTTGTGTCTGTTGCTGTTATATAGAAATACAGGTGGTTTTTGGTATATTGACTTTGCATCCGTCAACCTTCCTTAATTTTGTATAAAGTCTAAAGGTTACTCTGTAGATTGCGGGGCCCAGACAAGGGTAGCTAGTAACAGAGCAAGAAAGAATGTGGTCCCCTTTCTCCTTAACTTCCCAAGGGAGAATGATCAGGAAGGGTTGGGGAGAAGGCAATAATATTTATTGAACACCTATTACCTAAAATGCTTAATATACACCATCAATTTAACTCATGATCCGGTTATTGGCTAGCCCCATATTCTAGATGAAGAAATTGAACTTCAGAGAGGTTTTCCAAAACACGTGTTTAGGTCATCTCTTGGCTCATCACCTTGAGGACACCCCGGATTTGGAGGCGTTCTCTTGCCCTGTCCTGCATATGCCCGCCTGCACGCCGTCTGCAGGCAGCGTAGACTCTGACAGACCTCTTTGGGCCGCCAACCCTCACCCACGCCATTTCCCAGGGCCCAGCCTGTGCAGGTCCGGGGCTGCCGCAAACACGCTGCACTGGCGTCTCCAGACTCCCGGAGGCCTGCTTATTGTCAGCTCCTGGGTCCAGTGCCTTCGCGAGTCTCGAGATCAGTTCCCACCCCTGCCCCCTGCACAGTTCCCTCCCAACGGAGAAACTCTGGGCACAACTTGTTGGGGACCAGGGACCAAATTAGGAGGTGCCCTGGGCATCTGGTTTCGGTCCTGACCTGAAAACATGGCCGGGATTTTATGAGCCTGCGGTGTCATACAGCGGACCGACCGGGGAGAATTTATGGTTGCGGTCCCTCCCCGCACCCCTTCCCCCAGCCTTGCTGATCGCGGGGAGCTGCCTGCAGGCCAGGAGGGGGTCCGCCGACACTGGCTGCGCAGGGGCATTGTGAAGTGGTCTGTTTGTGCACACAGCCCAGCGGTGCTCTATTCAGCGTGACAGCTTCCTACTCTGGAACACACGGCCCTTCCCGGGGTGACTGTAAATGATGCAGCCCCGGAGTTCAACAATGAGCAGTAATGGCCAAGAGGAAGGGACGGCCTGGACCGCAGCCTGGGTCTGCAATGCGAGTGCGCACGCCGGGGCTGCTTGGCGGCGGATGGGAGGAAGGCCTCGAGCGGCTGAGAAAAGCCAGGAAGTCCTGTCAACAGGGCTACTTGTGAGAGTGGGGGTTACTTTTTTAAAAAAATGTAAATGTTCTTTTCAAACCCTGTTTGCCAATTCCGGGAGAGTTTTAGAAAGGAGGAGAGACATTTCCAAAAGAAAGCAGTCGTATGGTGTTAACAGAAGTAACTGAAGGCCTCACAGTGTTTAACCTTTGCCATGTCGTCGTGTTTTCGTTATTTGTGCTAAACATCAGCAAGGGCTGTCGATGTACAGACTCTCCCCGCTCTCCCCCCGCCCCCCTGCCCTCCCTCCACAGTCCTGGAATGTGATGAATTCAGCTTTGATAGGCTTTATATAATTGCCCATCTCTTCACTTGCTGGCACCCGTAGCATCTTGCTGTTTGCAGTGTGCCTACCTCACGCGGTTTCCCCTTCTACTCTGATTCTGCCATGGCCTGGAAAACGAAGTGACTGGGTTTGTCTCAGTCGTGTGCAGGGAAAGAGCAACTCGGATGTAAGCGAGGACCTGGGGCACGTTTCTAAGACTGGAGTGTTTGTGCTTTAGTGCCTGGACTTGCCTGCCTTTCTGCCTGTCGATGACACGGGATTAAGTGTGTAAAAATGAGTTGACACATGTGAGATGCTCTCCACGTGTCAGGGATGGTGACAGGTGCGACTGTGGTGCAGCTGTCGGTGCTCGGAGCTCTTCATTGTTCTTCTGGGTTCCTGGCAGGGTTTCCACTCACAGAAATTGCCGGACAAGCAGATCCTAGGTAAGCGTGAGGTGCTGTCCTTGGTTACAGAAAATGCTGGGCCGGCCTTAGCAGCAAGGAGGCTGGTATGAAAAGTCTCTATAGCAGAAGTGCTCTGATGGGCCCTTTCTGGAAAGTGATGTGAGCTCACATGAGTACCACAGAGGGTCAGACTGGGTGGTGGGCACCCTGGGTATCTGTCTGAGAACCTAAGGTCACTCAGCTAAGCCAGGCCACTCCCACTTGCTACTTTTGCTTAAGACCCACACTCATTCTTCCAAGGAAGAGAGAATGTGGACTTGGCTGTTTTCAGCTGGTTGCAGCCCTCACACTCAAGTGTTGGAACCATTTGGTTAAAATGCTTTCCATCGTTCATTTTTTTTCACTCTGAAGGTATTTATTGAGCTCCAACTGTGTACCCAGAATTGCTCTAAGTGTTGGAACTAAGCAAACCCCTGCCTCATGGAGCATTTTTACGTTCTAGTGAGGGGAGATGGGCAATAAACAAATACATACAATATGTAGTGGGTCACCAGGTGATGAATGGAGGTCAGGAATGGGGAGGAGATGTTGCAGTTTTTAAAAGTGGTCGGGGAAGGCCACACCGGGAAGACGAAATCAAGCACAGCCTTGATGGAGGTGAGGGAGCCAGCCGTGTCCAATGGGGAAGAGTGTTGGAAGCAGAGGGAACAGAAAGTGCGAAGGCCCTGAGTCAGGAGTGTGCCTGGTGTGTGTGAGGAGCCCCCAAAGACGTCTGTGTAAATGGAGTCGCAGATGAACTGGGGAAATGAGCGCCCTCGTGGGGTCCATGGTTCTTTGGGGTGTGATCTTACTTAAAGGTGGGGTCAGAAAGGAGGCTCCGTCACAGACCGGCTCAGACCTTTGTCTTGTGGGCGTGTGGACTGTGTGATTCCCCTGCAGGGTTGGCTGCTTGCTGGTGAGGGGTGGTGGTTCCTGCGTGTGTGTGTGTGTGTGTGTGTGTGTGTGTGTGTGTGTGTCCTGACAGAGGAGGGGCAGGGGAGGGAAGGAGTGACGTGGGCTGACTCTGCATGGCGTCAGCAGGACCGGTCATTTCTGGGTGGTCTTTCGGAGACAAGCACCAAGAGGTTGGGCCGCCCTGTCTTGCTGGTCTCCTGGCAGAGGAGCCTGTCATGTTGGCCTTGGCTCAGCTGCTAGGGGGAATCTTCTAAACGCAGAGATGTCCTAGCCTAGGCAGTGGTTACACGGGTTGCACATCTATTAACAATCTATGGGGCTGCACACTTAGGGTTTATATTGCTTACTCTATGTAAATTATATCTCAGTTATTTAAAAGGTAATACTGTTTTTTGTTAAGTCAAGGGCAGCCCGGGAAATTAAGCAGTGCCCTTCCGAGTCTCCCAGAGTCTGACTCTGTGGGGACCAGCGAGGGCGGTTTTTCGGGGGGAGGTGTTGACCCCACGGTTTCCCTACTCAGCTGCCAGCACCAGCCACCCGTGACGCTCCTTCGTCCCCCACAGGTGCCCCTGGGAGTGAAGAGCCGGGCGGAGGGGCCCCAGCACCCACCTCCGATGCCCTGAGCCCCCTGCCCGGCACATGCATTCATGGCCACGGCCCACTTGTTGGCACAAACCTGGCAGCCTCTGTGAAGCGCAGGATCAGGTGCTGCCCCTGCCACTGGCCAGGCTAGGAGTCCTCAAGCCCTGCCCTCGCTGAGACCCGGGGGTTTCAACCACTATGACATGCTGATCAGACCTGCCATGTCGGTCTCAGTTACCTGCCGGGGTTACAAATGCGATCATGGATGGGAAGGCCTTATAGAATCTGACGACAAGTGCACCCCTAACCCCTGCTTCACTCTACCGAACGAGAGCCCGGTTGTCGGGGGCGTTAAAGCCAATGGCTCGGTGTGCAGGCTGTAGAGGCGGACTGCCCGGGGCCACTGGTGCCCTCCCGCTGCCTCTGGGACACTCACTTGTCCCATAGGCTTGTCCTAAGGATTAGCCGAGTCACTCCAGGTAAAGCACCTCGCTCAGGGCTCAGGTGTGCAGTAAACTTACCATGGGCAAGGCTCTCTGCTAAGCCTTGCAGGACATCATTATAGGCAGAAATTGAACACACACACACACACACACACACAACAAACAGGACAGGTTTCGTTGAACATAACCGCTTCATGCACCCACTCGCTATATTTTCCATGACTTAGGGCTTGAGATTGATTGTTTGCTGTATTTGGTAAGGTTTTTTTTTGACCCTGAAACCTTTCATCTTTCGAGTGTAGCTAATAAATAAAGGTCCCCTGTGGCATGCCCTTGCCCTCGGAATTCTGCTGCAGCATCAGTTGCAAGCTCTGTGATCTAAAATGCAGCGACAAAGTGACAGACGGGGTGTTCTCGTTCAATTCAAGGTGAACCTGGATTCTAAAAAATCCTCTCCAGCTGACACAATGGTGTCTGCCCTGCCTGAGGGGGCAAGTCAAGTGTTGGCTCTTTCTGCATCCAGTTTTGCTTTGTTTTAATATATTTTTATTGATTTCAGAGAGAGGGAGAGAGAGTTAGAAACATCAGTGATGAGAGAGAAGCATCGATGGGCTGCCTCCTGCACGCCCCCTACTGGGGATCGAGCCTGAAACTCGGCCATGTGCCCTGACCAGGAATCAAACCGTGACCTCCTGGTCCATGGGTCGATGCTCAACCACTGAGCCACACTGGCTGGGCGGATCTTAACCTTGAGGAGCTAGCTTAACATCAAATAAGGTGGATAACGCATCTAAGTAAATTCATGAGAACACCTGGTAAAGTCAGATGAGGGGCAGAGACTGTGCGAAGTATGTTTCTAGGAGGGAAGAGCCATGTACTCACACGGAGGCAGGGGGACGCCAAACAACTCGCAGTCTGAAATGAGCCTGGTTGGGCTTTGCATTTCAGTCCAAACGGCCAGGTATTCTGATGTTCTAGAAATTGCCAAAAAACAAGGGAGAAGCTGTGCCTGGCCCCAGGTGGGCTAGGAAATTCTCTCACCGATCCTACCATGGCTTCCTCTTCATTTTCCCTGCCCTTTGCCAGAGATGGAGAGCTTCCCCTTGTACTGAGTGGAGCGGCTCTCTCCCGAGTGGATGCCCAGCCGAGTGGATGCCCGGCCGGCTCCCGCTTTCCTGAGCGAGGAGGTGATTTGTGACTGGGCCCCCAGTGCCTTTCCTGGCGGGTGGGGTGGACCGTCACCCACCTCTCGCTTCTTGCAGGGGTGTGAGTTGTAGGGAAGTGTAGGAGGTGAGGTGGCGGAGAAGACAGAAGTGGGGCATTCATGCTCTACTGCAGTACATTTGGCAAGAAGCACAGCAGGAGGGGCAGGAGATGGGTCGCTCACTGACAGCACCCCTCCACCCCAGCACTTCTGCGGAACCTCCTCCGAGCTCCTCGGATAGCCATGCAGGACACAGGCTTCTGCTTTATTTTTATTCTATTTTTATTGATTTCAGAGAGGAAGGGAGAGGGAGAGAGAGATAGAAACATCAATGATGGGAGAATCATGAATCGGCTGCCTGTAGCACGCCTCACCCTGGGGATCGAGCCTGCAAACTGGGCATGTGCCCTGACCGAGATTCAAATCGTGACCTTCTGGTTCATAGGTCGATGCTCAACCACGGAGCCACCCCAGCCAGGCAACTCTGGCCTTTGTGTGCAGGTAAAGACACTGAAGTTGGAGGCAGCCCTGGGACGCAGCCTCCTTGCCTGGGGGACTGCCATCATGCCCACCTGCCTGCAAACATTCACCCCATCTCCTCTAGGCGTTCTTTCCTCCCCCCATAAAGTCACCTTGGACAGTGCGTTCAAAAATGATTCTTTTAAAAGTCATTTACTATATGAACCGACTCTGGCCAGGGTCCATGGTCATTCCAGGCTTCCAGAATAGAATGAATCTTGAACTTTCTCCTCCAAGTATTCAAAGCCTCCTGGGGGAGTGTAGGGTCTTAACACTGGGGTCCTTGATGTCTTCGGGGTCACAGACCCTTTGGGAAACTGATGGGAGCTCTGAAGAGTCTCCTTGGAAAAAAATGACCCTGCATCTTTGAATCTGAAAAAGCGAGGTTTGTCGACAGGGGTCAGCGGTCTCCCAGAGGCCGTCGGCAGACCCGCCACAGCCTGCCTCCGTGTTGGTGGATGGCAGGTAGGGAAGCTCTTGACCAGGTAGCGAGGTGAGAGTGTCGCTCCTTGAGAACAGTTGTCCATTCTCCAACGGCAGCTTGTCACAGTGAACCGGGGACGGGAGCACGGGTGTGTGTGACGTGGTCATTATTACCCTTTCGGCAAAGGTGTCCACATGCCTGTGTCATGTGGTTTTTAATTTTCCCTCCCGGGGTTGGTGAAGGAAACCAAGACAGAGAGAAAGGTGGCCAGCACCAGCGACGGTGCTCCCAGAGATGATGAGCACTCTGCTTCCGTGCGGGGACGGCAGGGTGCTGGGTGGGATGTGGGGGAGACTTGGGAGAAGAGCTGGGAGTCAAGCAGAGAAGTTTGCAGCGGGATTTAAGAGAGCTCAACTTGGAGATGAGCAGGAGGTTTAAAGCCTTTATAAGGTCTTCCTAGATGATGCTGACAGCTGAGAGTGGCATGCCCTGGAGAGTCTATGATTATCTCGAAGGAGAGATCTTTATGGGAGCCTAATTAAGAGCAGAGCATGTCCGTGGGAGGGAGGGAGCAGCAGCGTGTTCACAGTTCTGGGGAGGGCAAGTGAGGCAGCCTCCTTGGCTTGCAACGTGCTCTGCGGTCCTTTCTCGTGATGCCTGCAGCAGACCTAGGAGGCTGGTAGAGAACCCCCCTGCTCCCCCGAAATTGCAGAACCCTAGGGTTGTTGCAGTGGGAGGTAGTGGGCTGCCCCTCTAAGGAACCCTTCCAATGAACCCGTAAATGGGCCCAGGGTTCGCCCCTCTACAGCCAGGATGACATGATCTTCTATCACAGTGCCCCCTAAACCCTGGAGCCCTGCAATTCCCTGGATTGGTGCCCCCCCCCCAAAAAAAAGAGCATAAAAGCCATTCCCCCTGTGAGATCTTATCCCCCTCACGTGTGCTCATTAGACACGGGGAATCCCGTCAGCCCCATTGAAGGCTTGAGGCTCCCCCTGGAGCCTGGGAGCCTGAGCTCCCGTCTGAGGTGGAAATGCAGAATGGAGAGAGCCAGGGACCAGCCTAGGAGCCACCAAGCCTGGGAGAGCATGTCCCTCTGCCCCTTCATTGACACGTGAGAAACAACGAGACATAGCTTTGCTACTGGACTGTACGAACCGATGATGAAAGTGGAACAGTAGCTAATATATTTTGAGCACGTCAGTGTACTGGGCAGTGCCAGGCACGGCAAGTTGGCGTCATCTCCTGCACTGGCTGTGAGAGGAGCACCAAGGGGCGGTTGAGCATCCAGGTGCATAGAGTGCAGACACTGGGTCCCAGCACCCACTCCGACACCTTCTGCGTGTGTAGTAACTCTGTTCGCTCCCTGTTGCCTCTGTCCCACTTAACCAGAGATTTTGTGGCCTAAAAACAATGCACATGTATTATCTCAGAGTCGTAGGGCAGAAGTCTGGTTCGGGTCGCCCAGGACTAAACTCGGGGTGTCCGCAGGCTGCTTTCCTTTCTGGAGTCTCCAGGGGAGACTCTGTTTCTTACCCTTTGGGATTGTTGGCAGGATTCAGTCCTCTGAGGTTGTAGGAGTCCCCTTTTCTTCCTGGGTGAACAGTGAAGGGCTGGGCCAGCAACCTTCCTAATGCCGCGACCCTTTAATACAGCTCCTCATGTTATGGTGACCCCCAACCATAAAGTTATTTTCGTTGCTACTTCATAACTGTAGTTTTGCTACTGTTATGAATCTTAATGTAAATATCTGATATGCAGGATGTATTTTCATTGTGACAAATTGAACATAATTAAAGCATAGTGATTCATCACAAAAACAGTATGTAATTATATGTGTTTTTCCGATGGTCTTAGGCGACCCCTGTGAAAGGGTCGTGCGCCCCCCAAAGGGGTCGCAACCCACAGGCTGAGAACCCCTGGGCTAGAGGCTGCAACATGCCTTGGCTGGGGGCCCCCTTCCGCCTTCAGAGCCAGCAACGGGGAGTCGGGTCCTTCTCCATGGCTTCTCCCTGCTTCCTCTTCTGTCACAGCGTCTCTCTCTGACCCGAGTGGGAAAGGTTTTCTGCTCTAAGGAGGCCTGTGATTCGATGGGGCCAGCTACTCTAATTGTCCGGGATAGTCTCTGCACCTCAGTAGCCATAACCTGAACAACATCCGCAAAGCCCCTCTGCCAGGCCGGGCTCCGGGGATTCGGGTGTGGACACCCCTGGGAGGCCCTCATTCTGCTCCTCGAGGGACCTGGGGAAGGGCCTGGCTTCGGGGTGTGGGGATTGCTGGGGAAGGGCCGGGCTTCGGGGTGTGGGGATTGCTGGGGAAGGGCCTGGCTTTGGGGTGTGGGGATTGCTGGGGAAGGGCCGGGCTTCGGGGTGTGGGGATTGCTGGGGAAGGGCCTGGCTTTGGGGTGTGGGGATTGCTGGGGAAGGGCTGGGCTTCGGGGTGTGGGGATTGCTGGGGAAGGGCCCGGCTTTGGGGTGTGGGGATTGCTGGGGAAGGGCCCGGCTTCGGGGTGTGGGGATTGCTGGGGAAGGGCCCGGCTTCGGGGTGTGGGGATTGCTGGGGAAGGGCCCGGCTTCGGGGTGTGGGGATTGCTGGGGAAGGGCCCGGCTTCGGGGTGTGGGGATTGCTGGGGAAGGGCCCGGCTTCGGGGTGTGGGGATTGCTGGGGAAGGGCCCGGCTTCGGGGTGTGGGGATTGCTGGGGAAGGGCCCGGCTTCGGGGTGTGGGGATTGCTGGGGAAGGGCCCGGCTTCGGGGTGTGGGGATTGCTGGGGAAGGGCCCGGCTTTGGGGTGTGGGGATTGCTGGGGAAGGGCCCGGCTTCGGGGTGTGGGGATTGCTGGGGAAGGACCCGGCTTTGGGGTGTGGGGATTGCTGGGGAAGGGCCCGGCTTCGGGGTGTGGGGATTGCTGGGGAAGGACCCAGCTTTGGGGTGTGGGGATTGCTGGGGAAGGGCCCGGCTTCGGGGTGTGGGGATTGCTGGGGAAGGGCCCGGCTTCGGGGTGTGGGGATTGCTGGGGAAGGGCCCGGCTTCGGGGTGTGGGGATTGCTGGGGAAGGGCCCGGCTTCGGGGTGTGGGGATTGCTGGGGAAGGGCCCGGCTTCGGGGTGTGGGGATTGCTGGGGAAGGGCCCGGCTTTGGGGTGTGGGGATTGCTGGGGAAGGGCCCGGCTTCGGGGTGTGGGGATTGCTGGGGAAGGACCCGGCTTTGGGGTGTGGGGATTGCTGGGGAAGGGCCCGGCTTCGGGGTGTGGGGATTGCTGGGGAAGGACCCAGCTTTGGGGTGTGGGGATTGCTGGGGAAAGCCCTCGGCATGGGTCCCGGCACACTTGTCACACTTAGTCAGTGTTCGCTGTGGGAATTGTTATCAACCCTGTTTTGCAGTCGAGGAGACTGAGGCATGGATGTGTTAAGTAACCTGCCCAAGGCATAAGTTTGGAAACTCCTTGAGAGAAAAGACTGTAGTTTTGCCATTTTTTTCATTCGCCCGTGGTACCTAACACGGTGCCTGGCCCAGGAAAGATGCGCAGCAAGTCTATGGTGAATGAATAACCAGGACCAGAAAGAAGGAATGGCCTGTATGAGCACCATTCGACTTGGAGAAGGGCAGAAATGGAGGGGCTCTTAGAGGTCGCCAGCCCGTGCTCTTATCTCCTCGTCTCTCACCTGGGAATCGGAGGCTCAGGGGGAGGAAAGCAGCTCGGGCGAGGTAATGGCAGAGCCCCAGACGCAGCCTCTGCCTCCTGTATGAGTACGTCTTCCTCTGCACCAGGCTGGGTTCACTCTGTAAGGGTTTCTCCACCCTGTGGTCTCAGCCAAGCCGGAGGCCAGTCCGGTGGGATAGAGCTGTGGACTCTGGCCCCAGGCCCAGCCTTGGAGAGAAAGAACCAACAGGAGAGCCCCCTCCCTCCCTTCCTTCCCAGAGGTGGCCTGTGGCAAGGCCTGTCTGCAGCTGTTTCTGGGGCTCCTGTAGATTTCCGAGGCAGCTCCCCAGGAGGGTGGCAGCCTGTCCGGAGCCCGCCTGTGCCTGCATCAGTATGCCTCTGCTCTGATGTAAGACTGCATGGAGGAGTCAGGGGACTTGGGTTCAGTCTGCCCGTTACATTTACCACATGTGGCACTGGGCACCATTTGGCTCCTTGGGACTCAGTGGCCCCACCCAAGCCCATCCGGACACCTCGGGGATCCCAGGTCACCCTGGGTTCCAGGCCCCTTTCTGAAGGACGGCTCGAGAGCGTTCACATCAGCCGCAGGCACAGCTTGGCAGCCAGTGAGATCTTTCTGGGCAGCTGGTAGAGCCCTCTCTCTCCAAGAGAGCCAGAGAAGGCAGGATGGGTGGTGCCCAGTGTCTCTGGGCACCGAGGCTGTGCCAGGCCGCCCCTGACACCAGGCAGCCACAGGCAAAGCCATTATATCTCCGTAGAGCAGAATGTGGCATTGATGCCGTCTCATTGGCCTTCGGGTTTCGTTGTTGTTGTGTCTGGGTGTTTGAGGAGAATCATCTGAATTAATCTTGCTTAGGTAAGAAATGTCAGGTGTCAGTGTCAGGGTACCGGTAGCTCATTGGAGAAATGGAGCATGTGGCGGGTGGTCCCTTGAAAGGGAAGCTGATGTGTGTGCCTACGGCGTGCCAGGCCCAGACATGGCACTTTTGTCTGTTGCTCACATTGACTTACACGACTCCCCTGAGGCAGGTGTGTTTTTGTCAGTTTTACGGAGGAGGAAATGAAGTTTGGGAAGTGGTGACTGGCCCTGGTCACCCAGAGGGCGCTAGCAGGAATTATTTGGGCCCTAACTAGTGGACTCTGAGCTTCATTTGGTTGTCAGGTCGGCATCTGGGTCTGATGGGACTGGAGCCAACTGCCCTGCCTTCTGATGGGATGATGGAGTTCATTCCAGCAGGGAAGCAGTGGGTAACACCGTGGCATAATCATGACAGCCCCCTTTGTTTGAAGACAGTAAGTGCTTATTGAGTGTCTGCTGTGTGGACCGTTCTTAGGCACTGGTGATATCGCTGTAAACGAGAGAGCCAGACGCCTTCCCCTCATGGAGCTGCCATTCTAGTTTCAGGAAGACACACACACACACACACACACACACACACACAGAGTAAGTTGCAGGTACTGGATGCCATGAAGGGAATCATAGAGGAGAGCGTGATGGAAGATGGCGGGGAGCTGTTTTGGCTGAGGTGGTCAGGGAGGGCTTTCTAAGGAGTGCAATCTGAGCTTAGACACCAAGGATGTGAGAGGGGCAGCCATGCATCCGGGGAAGGACTTCCCGAACAGAAGGAACTGGAGTATAAAGCCAGAGACTGTGGTGAGCATGTGGTGACCTGGAGCCAGGAAGGGGCGGCGGCGCAGGCAGGGGCCCTCAAGGATTTTTGTCTGAGTCTGTTGAGAAGCCGTTGGAGGGAGTTCATTAGACGAGAGAGATGATCTGAGTTAGACATTGCAAGTTGACTCTGGCTGCTGCGTGGAGATGGGCATGGGAGGGGCAAGAGCAGGAGCAGGGAGACGGGGAGAAGGCCATCATGGCCTCCCAGAGGGGTGAGAGGGGCTGGAAACCAGGGCCCGGGCTGGAGTCCATGAGGCCTCCTTATGGTCAGGGCAGCAGTGGGCTGATAGGCAGCCAGGGTGGGAGGGCAATACTTATTGGTAGAGCGTGCCCATGTGTATGGTGTAATATCCCACCATGGCTGACTCGAGGCTACTCCTGTGGCAGTGAAGTTAGCTCATGTGAGCCAGCTCCAGCTCAGCTCCGCCCGGCTATGGAGGGCGAGGAGGCGAGAAGAACTGGAGGAGTATTTCCAGGTCTTTGGTCTGAGCAACAGGGTGGTTAGCAGTGACACCCACTGAGGTGGGAAAGGTGGGAGGTGGAGAGGAGGAGAGGGCAGTGGAGGGAGGATTTGGGTCTGTTGGGGCCATGTTAATGTTTAATATACATTGGACATCCATTTCATAAGTTCTGGGCACCGGTGTCCTTTACCTCGTTTAAGCGCTAAGCCTTCCAATAGCTCTCAGTTTGCTGGTTTCTTCTCCATTTACAGGACCCTAAACTGAGGATAAAGGGGGCTAAGAAACTTAGCCAGGGTTGCACAGCCAGGAAGTGGCAGAGTTGAATTTGAACTTAGTTGGGTTCGACGCCACCCCAGAAGCCTAACCATTGCCAATGCTGCCCATCACATCGCCATCACCACTCTACACTACATCTCCTGGGATTTGAAGAAAGCTTGGAAAGCCTTCAGACCAAAGCAGAGATGTGTTGCATGGGGTGTGGCTTTTTTGTGGTGTGTGTGTGTGTGTGTGTGTGTGTGTGTGTGTGTGTGTTTGACGAGGGGGAGCTTTGCGCTGCTTTTATTTTGTTTTATTGGCCTGTACAGTATTTTTTAAAAAAGAAAGAAATACATGGCATTGCGTTCAAGAGTGTTATTCTCTGGCCACTGCCACAGGCTCCTCCATTCCCTCCTGTCTCACCACCCGCCCGCTTTCCACATGTGCAACTCGCTGGGCCCGGCAGGCATTGCTCTGCAGGAGCCCAGGTATAGTGGCCTCTGCAGGCTGGTTCTGTGCTTGGTCCTCGCATATCAGGGAGCGGGCCCGTGGCTCCCGCCTCCCCCTCGCAGGTCCCCCAGCCACTGGGGCCTGTGGTGTGTGTCATTTGCTCCCTTCTCTACCGAAGGCATTACTGTACTTCAGCAGTAAGAACTGTGATCTTTCTGACTCAGCAGATACTTAAACTCCCCCCCCCCCTTTCCCTGGCTGTATTACTGCTGTCAGTTTGCTAACATAATGAGGCTGGGGGGGGGGGGGGCGGGGGGGGGGTTGTTTATCTCCATCTGCAGCCTTTTAGCCTTTCTTTCTGGTGATATAAGCAATGTCACAGGGAACTTCAGCGTCACCAGATGCATCATCCGCCATCGGGGAGGCGGAAGGAGCACCTGCCTGCCCTGGTAGCTGCCATCTGCCTGGCTCCCATGGACCGAGGGGCCTTGCTGGGCTTGGTTACCTGGAGTGGCATAGCAGGATTGACAGGAAGGTCTCACCCCAGAGTTGGCATGCCCAGGTGGCCCTGAGCACTGCTCCAGGGCTGTGGGCACTTTCCAGAGCCCGGGAGGGAGGCCAGCCTGCCTCTGTCTGCACAAGTTTGTGTATTCCCGGTGCACAGAGAGGAAGTTGTCCCAGTCTCAGGGCCCAGTCAGGTGGCTGGGAACAGCAGGCTCCCAGAGAGCTCGAATTACGCACCTCTTCAGGAAAAGATGTTGGAGTCTGTATTACATTTATGTGTTTATATATATTAATATATATGTATATTACACATACATTGTTATACAATAATTATGTTATATATGTGGCAATATCATAAATAACATAATAAAAATACACTTATAGCATGTGTATTGAAATGCCTAACGACAAATAGCAAAAGAGATGTTAACTAGAAATTGTAGTGTTTTCCTCCCTGCCCTGTGGATCCCGGTGGTGTACTCCCTCCCATGCGACCCCCACGCCTGACTTGGGCCTGCTGGCCTCAAGCTGGTGCAGCAGGGAGCACACTGGGTGGTCGGAAAACTTGGTTCCAAGCCCCAGGGCTGCTAATTAATTTGCTGCGTGCTGCGTGCTGCGTGCTGGGAGCACATCTCCCTGCCTGGCTGCCTCGCTCCTTCAGGTCTGTGGAAATGTCACTTTCACAGGCCTTTGCAAACCACCCACCCGCTAGAAGTCAGCAGCCCACCCCACCGTCATCACCTCTTTGCTTACCCTGCTTTCTGTTTCTTAAAGGTACTGCCACCTGACACGTTTGAGTATTTTTTGTTTGTTATCTGTCTTCCCCACGTGTGCTTCAGGAGAGCAAAGAAAAGATTGCATGTTGTTCGGCTGCGTGCTGAGCACATAGTAGGAGCTCAGTAAATCCTTGTTGATTGAACAGGTTAGCCTTTTCCCTGTCACCTAATGCTGCGTAGTGACGTGTGATGGAAGAGAAATGGAAAATGACTTTAACGCTTGCAAGGAGGACTTAGGGGGGGAAGGGGCATCATTTTACGGAATATCTGCTTTGATGGAAGATAGCATTGTTCTCTTTACCGTGGGTGGGGGACAGGGCTGCGAGGAATCAGATCTCTGCTGACTACCAGGCCCGGTTCTAGGAGATGCTACATACATACATAACATACATACATACATACATACATGTGATTAATTTAATCTTCACAGTAACCCAATGGGGTAAGTTTCATTCTTTCCATTATACAGATTTTTAAAAAAAACAACCTTAAGGCCCAGAAACTCAAGTGCTTCTAATCCAAAGTGCCTGAAACCATGGCTGGCACGTGGCAGGCACACGGTATCTGTGGAATGAGCAAAAACCCAACTCCGTGCGCTCCCAGAGCCTCCCAGGCTCTCCCACCACGTCGCCCTCATGGATGAGCCCGGGGGGGTGTGTCCAGGGAGGTCAAAGGGCACGGCCTGACCCAGCCCGCGTCAAGCCCACAGTTCCTTTGACATCTGGCTTTCTCATTTGAAAATTCATATGAATTTTTGCATTTCCTTCATATAGTCAACCAAACTCCTGTTGTTCGTTTTACTATAAAAATCATGCTTTTGATTATTAAGTCACTTCCAGGGCATAATTTTTTTAACTTTAACTGAAACGGCCACTCTGCAGTTCCCTTGTGGGTGGTGTGCTTCCAGGGTGAGCTCTGGACACCCCGGAGTCCCCAGCCCAGTGAGCGAAGGCCACGGCGGAGCCTGGTGTGGGGCCTGGGCTCTCCCTGCCCGTCAGCGGGATCTCATGCCACTTGTCCCTGTGCAAACACGGCTTGTCCAGAGGAAACGGGATGTTCGCTTCCAAGCCCGAACCATCTGTCGTTTCAGACCTGGATGGTGGCTGCACCTGGGCGCACAGGGCCTTCAGCAAACAGTGCCGGGCCCAGCCCCCTGATAAGGGGTTGCCTGTCAAGCAGATTTTATAGCTCTGCCCTTCATCCCCAACCAGAGTGAGTGCAAAGAGAATAAAACTTCCCAGAAGCCACTGGAATAACCCCTATGATTTATTTTATATGAGCCAGAGGTCCAGTGCGGTATGCGAAATGGGCCACGGTGAGTCAGCCCACCACACTTTGTTTTTTGTTTTTGTGGTGTGTGTGTGTGTGTGTGTGTGTGTGTTTATTGAAAGGAAGGGAGAGAGAGAGAAACATCAATGATGAGAGAGAATCATTGATCAGCTGCCTCCTACTGAGGATTGAGCCCACAACCCGTGCATGTGCCCTGACTGAGAATCAAACCATGACCTTCTGGTTCATAGGTCGACGCTCAACCACTGAGCCACGCCGGCCGGGCAGGCCACCAGACTTTGATGTTGGAGAGCTCAGGGCCTGGGAGAAGGACCGCTTTTCGGGGCTGTGCTTCCGGGATTGAGTTTCCCATCATCCTCTCCGACGAGGGAGTAGAGGTGGCGCACTGCTCTTAGACAAGGGTTCTCCATTCCCTGTGTCTTTCTTTGCCTCTTCCCGGAAACTGGCCCACGCATGTCCAGAGCCAGACAGTGGTTTAGAGTGGGAAGGGCTCTCAGAGACCACCCATCCCTCGCATTTCACAGCCAGGGCAACTGAGGTCCAGAGCCAGAAAGGGAGGCCCCGCCCATCGTAATCTGTGTAGCCGGTGCCCTGGCTGTCTGCTCTGTCCAGAATCAGGCTTTGTTCAGCTTCTCCTGTCTGGTTAACCCCCACCTCGGGGATATATCACAAAGCCAGGACCCAGAGACACAGCAAGAGGCGAGGAGAATGAGGATGCGCAGCCCATGGCAGGCGGGCAGTTTGGCCGACCCTGTGTGAGGGGCTGGGTCGGTCCCTGCGCAGGCCCAGCCCAGCCTCTCCATGGCCGGGTCTCGACCTGCTGAAGCCCAGGGTGGCTGGCTTTGAGAGCCATTGGGAGTGGCTCAGATCAGACTCACTCTTACCCAGAGAAGGGGCTCCCTTCATTCCAGCCTCTGCCCAAATGTCACCTTTTCCAAGAGGCCTTCTGCAACACCCTGCCCTAAAATAGCATTCCTCGTCACCCGCTGTTCCCTTACTCTGCTGAACTCTTCTGCGTTTATCGCCACCTCTCACAGAGGCATGTGTTCATTTCTGTTTCCCTTTCTAGACTCCGTGTTCCCTGAGAGCCAGGCCCGGGTCTGTTTTGTTTCTGCTGTACCCCCAGAACCTCAAAGAGCACCTCCACGTTCTATGTGCTTCATACATGTTTGTTGAATGAATAAAAAAGGAGGAGTGGGGGATTACGAAGAACAGGAAGAGCTGGGTACAATGTCAAGGTATTGGGAAGAATAGGGCAGTTCTGGGAAAGGTCAAGAGGTAGGGAATGGACAAGAGGGAAGTGTGTGGGACTGGGGGCCCTGGCAAGATGTGGAGGTGCTTAGGGATGGGCAGGAAGCAGTGGGAACTGGGGAGGAGGTAGGAGTGGGGATTGGAAAAATAGTAGGATTTGGGGGAAACACTTGGGAAGGACTGGGTCAAGGACGAGCGTGAACAACCCCTGGCCTTCTGAGCCATTTCAATAAATTCAAATGCAGACTGTGCTCAGAGCTTCTTCAAGGGGCTCGTCGGTGATTCTTTCAAAAATTGCCAGGCTTGATGCAAGGCACTGGCATCTGACGTCAAGGATTTTCGATCCTCTGGGGACCCAACTTGTACTTCCCAAGGGGCCTCTATCCCTTTGAGGCTCAATACCCTCCCCGCCCCCCAGCAGGGCAGGGCCACTGGCAAGGTGGAGCCTGGTGCCAGAAGACAGGCGTATCTCCGTTACAGTGTCATCCACATGGCTACCCCCAAACACGTTCCCCATTTGGATGGCAGATCAGAGCGAGAAAGAGAATGTGGAAGCTGGAGGGAGGGGCCCAGCCATCTGGTCCATTCCCATCTATTGCAGAAGGTGAATGGGGCTGCTGCCCAGAGAGGGCAGAGGAGCTGCCTGAGGGCACACAGCATGACAGTGGCAGAGCCCAGACCTGAACCTGCTTTTTTTTTTTTTTTAATTTCACTTGGCTAGTGCTGGTATTCTGATGTTTCTCCCTTCTACAGCCTCCCCTACCATAAAAAAGTCTCTAAAACTTTGGCAAGGGCCTCCTGATGCTTGCTCTAACATGATGGACCCTCTTGAACCTTATAACTAAGATACTTGCTGAAGTTCATACGTCCTCAGACGTGCCCATGAGACAAGTGTTGTTTCTGGGTAGAGAAAGTGGTGTTAGTGAGTCTGGCATTTCCCAGGCTCATCTTCCTTGGCATTCTGGTTCCCTGGGCTTCTAGCATATTTCTGTACCCACCCCCCCACCCCACCCCTCCATTGTAAGGTCAAAGAAGTGTAGGAATGCTGCCTATTATATCCTTGCTGTGGAGAGACACAGGAACGTGAGCACGTTAAAGACTCTGAGAACTTCTGTAGTTAACCCTGGCAGGCGGCTCTGAGCTCCCCGCACTATTGGCTTCTCACAGAGCCTGGCTTCCTCTGGCCGACCAACTAGATGGCTCACACAAGTTAGTACCGAACTTTTCCTTTTTCATTTTACACCATTCTGGGTTTTTCTTTACTTTCATAGTCAAATATTTTGGGGAAAATATGACGCCTGGCCTCCTGAAAAAGGTTGGGGGTGGAGTGCCCTCCAACCAGCTTGTTGCTCCTTTAACTTGCAAGACAGCTTCACAGCGATAACTCCTCTCCTTTCCATCCTGTGATTCCGTTTGTATTGTCCTAAGAAAGCCTGCAGGCTCTTCCATTTGGTGAGCAGAGCAAAGCTTGTCCTCTCCCCAAATGGCTTTCCAGGCAGGCCCCAGAGTGCTCCCTGTCAGGAAACTGCATCGCTGATGCTCCCATAGCTCGGGAGGCAGACAGCATCGCTGTGTTAAGTGGGTTTGAACCCGCCATCACCAGGGATTCTAGCTGTGTTTCCGTTTCTTCCCATGTAAATTGGGGCGTGCATCCTACATCCCTAAGGTGGTTTTGAGAGTTATCTGAGACTAGCATTTAGAATGGCACCCATACTCACCGAGCACTTAACCTGTTCATATTATTATCACTAGAATGAAAGCTCTATGCAGGCAGCAACTTTGTTCTGCTCACTCCTGTACCCTCCCTCCCCATTTCTAGAACAGGGGTGGCACATAGTAGATGCTTAGTAAAGACTGGTTGAATGAATGCATGAATGAGAAAATGAATGGGTGGTCTTCCCTGTATGGAGAGCAAAGCAGGTGTCTGAGAGTCCGTTTCAGGCCAAGCAGGCAGCAGGTGAGCTGCTTTCTGCAGGGCAAGGCTTTTTCTTCCTCCGCCCGATCCTCTCTGTGTGTATGAACGAGGAGCCAGCACCCCCAGAGGATGCAGGTCACGGGGTGGCACTCAGAGGCAGAGTGTGAGGCGATTTCCTGGAAGGTGACAGTGTCATCTGAGCGTTTCGGGCCTTGAGGCTCCAAGCCTAGAGGCCTTCTGTTCCTGGTGACTACACACAGGTGTGCGTTGCCCCCAGCCGGAGAGCTGCCAGTGTGAGAACCCTTTATCTTTGGAGTTTCCCAGGGAAGATGCTGCCTGTGGAGCCACTTCTGGAAGGCGAACTACACTTTGCCATCAAAGGGGGTGGGGGGGGGACCAAGAGCCCAATGGCCCGTCTTGAACTCTTGCCCCCTCCCCCGCAACCCTCCAGGGCTCACATTCCCTCTTCTGCGGGTTGGCACCACAGCAGCGTGCTCGGTCTTGGCCTGCCGGTGTTGATCTTACCCCCACTCGAGGAAACATAGCCGAGGCACTGCCCCAAAATAAGCAGCCCAGGCTCTGTGCCGGCCCAGCTCTGTCGGGAAGCGTGATGTTGATTCTCCCCAGCTCCCTGCCTTCGGTAACCTCAGCCCTGCCTGGGCGCCCGAGCCGGGGGATTGATTGCACCCCATCCCACGTCAGCGCGTTCCTCCGGATAGCCACACCCGCGTTGTTTTATTCCCCAAGCAGCCAGGTTTGGGCCAAGTGAGGTATCTTTAAGGCCTGTCTCCGGCTGGAGGTGAAAGGTGACACCCCAAGGAGGGTCTACCGGTCTCGCCCTCTGTGGCGGCGAAAGGACCCGGTGGCAACCAGGGGAGAGAGCGGCACAGGCCTGGACAACACGTGTGTGACCAGCCAGGCTCGGGGCCTTGGCCCCCTGGCGCAGGACGTCCTTAGGCTGGGGATACCAATGGTTGGGGAGGGGTGTGCGCATCAAACCGATCTCTGGAGAGGGGTTAGGCCCAGATTCTCCGGGCCCGCAGCCGAGGGCCATCTTCCAGGACATGCAGCTGAGAAGAGGGTTGGCAGTCCCTCGGGCTCTCCCATGGGCCTCTGATAGCCAGTTCGGGGAGATCTCACCAAAGGCCGAAGCCTGATGGGCCTGTGCACTAGTTCAAAGCTGACTCGGCATCTGCAGCGTCCATTTCCCTGGTCCCTGGGTCATTTGCTTCTCCTTTCTAGAGTCTTGTTGGAGGTATAGCAGTTCTTGAGGACGGTCAGTGCAGAATTGGACCCGCCCTCCCCTCCAGCCCCCAACACTGCTGTTCCAGTGACCACACTGGGTGTGCAGGAGGACCCTTTCCAAGTCAGAGATTCTCCAGGAGAACACATCTGGACCCCGAGAATTGAGGAGAGCCGTCTACCCCATCCTGGTCATCGATCTGGGTCAGAGGCCCCGTTCCCTCCGAGCACATGGCTATCTGCAGCTGCACTGCGCCTGGCTGGTTTGGGTTCAGCCTCCAGCTTCCCCCGAGAGCATCATCCATGTCTCTCTCACCCCAGCTCCCCGGGGAGTTTAAACGTGGTGCCGGGTGCTCACGTGCCACCAGTGCCACCCATTCTTTGACCAGGCAGAGGTGCTTAGCCACAGCTCCCAACTCTCGGGGTGCAGTTGCAGGAGGAGGAGAGGAAGGGGTACCAAGTCTGTGTGTCCTTTGAGGGCTGATGATGAAGACAGGGTGTTTCTGCTGGCATTTGGCTCCTCCAGAGAGATTCCAGGACACTGGTTTGCTTGCAAGTGGCTTCAGGATGTTCATAGAAGCCTCGGTCTCAGTAGATCATCCAGAAACCTGATATAGGTGTGGAATCCTAGAGAGAGCGTGCAGCCCAGCCTGCTTCTAGGTGAGGAAGCTCGTGCCCGCAGAGACCACAAGGACACAGGGAGGCTAGAGGCCTGGAGGGCAGCCCAGCTGGATGGCCACCACCATTCCAGCCTCCGCCCACCTGCCACTTCCCTCGGCTCCTGGGCATCCCTAGAGCTCACAGTCATCTAGAGCAGCGGTTCTCAACCTGTGGGTCGCGACCCCTTTGGGGGGCGAACGACCCTTTCACAGGGGTCGCCTAAGACCATCGGAAAACACATATATAATTACATATTGTTTTTGCGATGAATCACTATGCTTTCATTATGTTCAGCTTGTCACAATGAAAATACATCCTGCAGATCAGATATTTACATGACGATTCATACCAGTAGCAGAATTACAGTGATGAAGTAGCCACGAAAATAATTTTATGGTTGGGGGTCACCACAACATGAGGAGCTGTATGAAAGGGTCGCGGCATTAGGAAGGTTGAGGACCACTGATCTAGAGCTTGTCTGTAAAGGCAGCGCTCGTGGAGGAATGCTTGCTAAGAGAGAACCTTCCGTTTCCCACGGGGCTTTGATGGCGCCGTGGAGGATGCCCCGCCCTCCTCTGATCTCCCCGGCTGGCCTGCTGCGGGGGCCACAGCCTCTGCATCCTTCACCTGCTGCCCTCATCACTCAGCTCTATCCCGGAGCTCACAAAGAGTAACCCACCTTGTAACTAACTACTTGCCTGCTGGACGAAGATGAGTATGCGGTGGTTCGGGCAGGAGATAAGATATTTATCTTCCTCATTTGACCTGTGGCGGTCTCATGGCCGTGTGCAAAACAGGGAGGGAGATGGGGTGGCAGTTTCTGTACAGGACTCAGGTGAGTCTTTGTCCTTTGAAATTATCACACGACTGACTATCCTGGTCTCACCTGCGATGGCCACTGTTCGAGTCGTAGCTCATACTGACATGGGGAAACTATGCATCAGTCGGAAGATCCAGCCTTTGTCAGCCCAGGTCTCCCCTTGAGTTCAGGCATCCATCCTTGACCCCACTTCTTAAGGAGAGAAGAGGAAATGGTGTTCTCCCATCATGGCTTCCCAGATCTCTCCTGGAGCCGCTGAACTGGTTGGCCTTTGCGATCAAATCCACACTGATCTACTTTGGGGGAGAAGAAATGAGTCATAGGTAGTTCTGGCTGTGGATTAAATTGAAAAATCGAGCCCTAGCTGCTTTGGCTCAGTGGATAGAGCGTTGGCCCGTGGACTGAAGGAGCCTGGGTTTGATTCCAGTCAAGGGCAGGTTCCTGGCCTCGGTCGGGGTACGTGCAGGAGGCAACCAATTGATGTGTCTCTCTCACATCGATGTTTCTCTCTATCTCTGTCTCTCCCTCTCCCTTCGACTCTCTAAAAATCAGTGGAAATATATCCTCAGGTGAGGATTAACAGGAAAAAAAAAAGAAAAATCAAACCTTAGGCACAACTTGTAAAATATAATGTGTTAAAGAAAAGAGAGCCAGTGTGAAATTATATATGTCCTTTTACCCCCATAACACATGTGTGTGTGTGCGTGCACCCACACAGACACACACACACACAGATTGAGAGAGATCCTTCCATTAGATTGACTGTCAGTGGTGGATTGGAAGAGAGGAAGGGGAAATGCTGGTGCCCTCCTTAACGACCATAGAAATTCCCAAATATGACTTCCAAATAGGCCTGAACTGCACTGGCCCAGGCCAGCCCAGCAGTTTAGTGGTCAAGGTCAGAGAGATGAAGTGCCAGTCTTCGGCCATCCTGTACACAAACCTCCTGACCCCCTGCCCAGTGCTCTGCCTGGCTATTCCATGTTACTTCTCTCCTGGAGTGACCGTTCCAAGTGGCCCATGACTCACCAGAGCAAGCCGGTCACATGGCATGATCGTCACACCAGCAGCTTTGTTCCCAAACTCAGTGACCCTCTGTAATCATCACGTACCTTGTGGCTTTGAATGACTTTTTGTTTGCTTCACGATGTCAGACTCACCAGTAGAGAATGAAGTTTTACATTGTTAAATATCTTCAAATTCTAAATACATTCTGAAAAAGACAGGCAGAAGACTTTAAGCAATGGCAGTGTTGCTGGAGGGTGTGAGTTTGTGCACTGGGACATCTGTGTCTAGTTTCCACCACTTACTGATCTCGGATAACTATTTACCTGTGCCTCAGTTACCTCATCTGTAAGATGGGAGTGATAAACCGATTTCGTAAAGTTGCTGTGAGAATTAAGTGGAATGCTATACATAATGTGCTCGGCACATTCTTTGGTACGTAATAAGCAGTCAAAGAATAGTTGGTAATATCATCATCTTCTCTCTTGTTTTTAGATCGGACTCTCTTATAGTTGTAGATGTTATCAACCCACACAAATAAATATGGTGCAAAGAATATAAAGAATCAAAGAATTAGCCCCGTAGGGTTTGTACAGTCATTCAGCAGGTGTTGACTAAGCACTGACTGTGTGCCACACACAGAGCTGCACATTGGGGTCAGTAAGACAAACATGGTCCCGTCTTCAAGATTCCTACCCTTGTGCAGGGGAGACAGGCATTGAACGGTGATTACAAGTACGGGGGGTGTTACCACACGGATGCCCTGTGCTGGAGAGGGGAGAAATCATGCATTCTGGTCACCCCACTGTTCCAACCAGAAGAATGCACCGATCTCCCTGGAAATCAGTCTGTGTAAATTTAACTCTGGGGGGGAAACACAGCCGTTCCATTTCCAAACTGGAATTCTCCCCCTCTGTGTTTTTGGGAAGCACAGATGCCTTGGCGCTCTCCCTCTAACAATAACTGAGATTGTTCACAATTATGAATGGTTTTGGTTGACTTCAGCTCCAACAAAACCATGAATCATTTCATAACTTCTGAAATTGCAAAGAAATAACAAACACTCTGGCTCCTGGGAGGGAAAATGGACACGTTATGGAGCACAAATTAAAATGTGAATCCTCCTTTGTTTGTTTATTTAGCAGCTGCACATTGCAAAGCCAGCTGGCAATGGATGGAAAAACCAAGTTGAGTGTCTAGGTACCTGTGATACCACGTGTACAGTTCATCTGTGGAGCTCATAGCGAGCCACGCTATACGCTCCTTTCTCCATCTCTATCAAAGCTTTGCGCCAGAAGCATTGTTTCATACACGTTACCATGTTCTAAGGAAGTGAGGGTGAAAGGAGATGCATGTGGCAGAGGGTGTCTGTCATAGATCCTCATCACAGAGACCCAGGCGCACATGCATCCTTTGGTGGGCCTACTTTTTTTTTTTTTTTTTTAGCAAACCTGTTGGATCCTCTTGTTGCTTGGCCACAAGATAAGGTGTTCAAAAGGTGGTACCCAAGAGGGTCAGCTTTCCCTGATCTATGACAGCCTTTGAAGTCCCAACTGGGCCTGGGATTTGAGCAAGGCTGGGATCCGGGTTGGCAGTTCCTTCTCTTCCCTCTTCGTCTAGAAAGCAACCTCCTTTCTTTAAAAGGTGCTTCCTGCTCACAGACACGCAGATGCATTCAGAGGCCCAGCTGGGTTCTACCTTCTCAGAGTTGAGGCCAGATTGGGAAGTGGGGACAAACCGATGAGAACCCCGCCACAGAGTAGAGCCTTGCTTTCCCATCCTCTTGGCATTCTTCGTTAACGTTAGTAATGTCAGCATAGCTGTTTTTGGAATAGAGTTTGCTGCAAAGGTACTCCTTTTGGAAAACAGGCTCGGGATGCCATTGTTTCCCCCAACTCTGCTCTTGGTCTGTTTCCACCCTGGGGTATAAGACAGCCAGAGACTCAGACCCATTGGCATAGCATGTCCTTCCACACACATTTATTCTTAAATAGCATTTTTGCTACATAATTAATACCTGTTTATTACAGATACATTAGAATACACAGACTTTAAAATGGAAGGAAAAGAAATAGGACCTGTATTCCCACTACTTAAGATAAACCACCATATATGTATATATCTCCAGACTTCTTTCAATACATGTGTACATGTTTTTAAACAAAAATTAGTATCAAATGAACACATAATTTTGTTACCCCCTTCTTACATTCAGTATGCACTGTGAGAACTTTCCTATATCAACAAATAGAATTTTTGCATATCATTGTGTATGCTCAGTGCATCTCCTGGAAGATCTTTTATTTCTCTCTCCTTGCCATCAGAGATAGAGACAATAGAAAACATGCTTTCCCGTTGCATCGCGCAGACTCACATCTCGGGCACCTTTGAACGTTTTGCGCTGGCCCATTACAAACACTCCACCTGCGACCCTTCCCACATCGAGTTGTGACAAAGGGCATGCTCAGTTCAGCAGCCACTGCCAAGGGGAAGACCAGCTTTGGCACCATGGAAACCATGGGAAATGGCCTTGGTGCCACTCAGAAGCACTGAGTAGATTGTCTCAACAAAGGAAAAAGGACGACGTTTTAATAGAACTCTCTTTGGTAACTAGATGCTTTAATAAAAGCAGATGGGTCAGCATTCCCCTCCCCAGCCTTGGCTTCCTGCTGCTGGGAAAATCCCTCCAGGGACAGAGAGGGTTCGAGGGACATGCTGGACAGGCCCTGTGCCCAGGTGCTGAGCCCATAGGGACTGCACCACCCGATAAGAATATCTGTTGCCTTTTGGAGTCTACAGCTGAAGAGGCTGAGCCACCACATTCTCCAGGTTTTAATGAAGAATTATTTCAGTGATGAGTCCTGGGGATAATTGCTGCATGTTTGTTATTCTGGGGGGAAGTGAAGAATTTCCATATTTAGAGCAGATTGGCTAATGTGGGAACTACTGCATATAATCCCGGGGTGGGACCCTTGCAAAAGTCATCGTTAATTGCCCCTGGAGCCTTCAGCCATGGATCTCTTCCCCAAGGGAGAGGACTAGGATTGTCATTTATTCATCAAAAGATAGCAACAGATAGCATACAGCGTCTTAGAGGGGGTGACCCTGCAGAATGTATATATTCTAATGTATCTGTAATGTAGCAGTGCGTTTGGGGGTGGGGGGTCTCAGCAACTGGCCTTGAGCCGTTCAAAAAAGTCTCCCCAAAGGTGCTCTGAGGTCAAGCTTTCGAATGGTAAGCTTTCGATTTGCCATTATCCCCTGGGGCTGCAGAAGGTGAATGAGTGAGTGGTCTGGAGAGTGGAGGAGCAGAAGGCCTCCCATTACCCGGCCAGAGGAAGGCGGAGGCATCCCAAGGTGGGCCACTCGGGACTCTGCGCCTAGGCAACTGTCCCCAGCGAACTCGGTGCACTTTGAGTGACCATGCTTGGAGCCTGTGCTGTGATCCCCACCATGAAGGAGCCAGTATGATTGAGAGCAAAGCTGGGAGGTGCAGCATCACTTGTCCAGTCCCTTCCTGGGCCTAACGTGCAGCATTGGTGGTACCAGGGTGACTACGTGGGGGGAAGTGAGCCCCTTTGCTGTTCTCTGCCAGCCCTTCTGATCAAGTCAAAGGGAGCGTTTCCATTGGGCACTAGGATGTCTTTAATATCCTTCTAAGGCTTGCTAATCTTCCTTTTCAACAAAGAGCAGTTTCTTATATGGTTTTATTATATGGTTTGCTTTCCACTGTATTTGCTTTCATGCGTATCTACTATTTAAAGCATGCGATACTGGTTTTCCATTTAAGGCAGTGATGTAAAATGTCTTTTTTAAGTAATAAGGTAACATTTCTTTCTAGAACGTAGAATTAAACGACTCAGCTAATCGACTATGATGGTACATGGCTGTGACCAAAAATCATGAGAGACTAAAGTTTGAGAAATGCTCAGTCAGACCCGCTCCTTTCCTTACCCTGCGGTCCAACACCTCTTCTTGCCAGGGCAGCTGCAAAGGCATTTGGGTTGAGTGCGTGTGGGTTATATCACTCATGGTGGCTCCTGATTACAGGCGTGTGGTTGCTGACTCTGACCAGAGGTCATACTTCCCGCTGGCAGGAACCCCGGCCTGAGCCTCCATGGGAAGCCACACTTCCCATGAAGGTCCTGGGCTTGGGAGTTACTTATACCTGAAAACAGTCCGCATTCATGGGAGGTCACCACCAGAGTTAGGGGGTGCTATGGAGGTCACTGAGCCCACTCTCCTGATAGCCTCTGGGGCTCAGCAGTCATAGCAAAAACACTAACAGCAAATGTGTATTGAACTCTTACTGCATGCTGGCACTTCACGTGGGTTATCTTACTTCTCATAATGCTAACAGGTGTTAGTGTGAGTGGTAGGAATAAGAAGAAGATGAAAAAAAGTTAATATTATCGAGTACTCTCTTCAAAATGATCGGCAGGTTCAATGCAATGCCTATCAGAATCCCAGATGCCTTCTTGGTAGACATTGACATACAGAATGTCAGGGGACCCCAAGTAGCCAAACAATCCTGAAAAAAAGAAAAATAAAGTAGGACTTAACACTTCCCAACTTCAAAACTTACCGCAAATCAGCCGTAATCAAGACTGTGGTCCTGGTAGGCATATAGATCAATGGAATAAAATTGAGAGTCCAGACATAAACTCATACATATATCGTTGACTGATTTTTTGCCAGGGTGCCAAGAGCATTCAATGAGGAAAGAATAGTCTTTTCAACAAATGGCTCTGGGACAACTTGATAGTCACATGCAAAAGAATGACCTTGGATCCTTACCTCACACCATATGTAAACATTATCTCAAAATGGATCAAAGACCTAAGAGCAAAACCCATAAAACAGGTAAATCTTTATGGGTTTGGTAAAGGGTTCTTAGATATGGCACCAAAAGCACAAGCAACAAAAGAAATAAACAGATAAATTAGACTTCATAAAATTTGAAGATTTTGTGCTTCAATCGACATCATCATGAAAATGCAAAGATAGCCCAAAGAATAGGAGAACATATTTGTAAATCCTATATCCAATAAAGGATTTGTATCCAGAATATATAAAGAACTTTTATAACTCAATAAAAAGACAAATATCCCAATTAAAAAATGGGCAAAGGATCTGAATAACTGCCTCCAAAGATGGTATACAAATGGCCAATAGCGCACAGTTTGATTCCTGGTCAGGGCACATGCCCAGATTAGGTTGTAGGCACAATCCCCAGTGGAGGGCGTGCAGGAGGTGGCCAGTCAGTGATTCTCTCTCATCATTGATGTTTCTGTATTTCTCTCCCTCTCCCTTCCTCTCTCTGAAATCAATAAAAATATATTTAAAAAAAAGAAAAAGAAAAGAAAAACAAATCCTGGTAGGGATTCTATCTGTGATCAGACCTCGCAGGCTAACGAGACCGCGGAGCGTCTTTGCTGTTGGCTGGAATTACATCCGCCCAGGCAGTCACCCTGGTTACCTCGGGCTGATGAGAAGCTCTGATTAGCAGTTACATACTTGACTCGGCTTAGCAAGAAGAAGAAACTGAACTCTTCATGGCCTGAGGAGTGCTGTGGAGCGGAGCCAGCCTGCATCGCCTGTGTTCTGTGGCCACTTGGGGGGCGGGGAGGCCAAATACAGGTTTGGGGGATTCCACCTCTTTGTCAGATGATGATTCTCCAAGGTCATTTGGGTCCCGTGAGACCCTCCCTTTCCTGGGCTCCTGGCTTCCTCTGCTCACTCAGATCCCGGCTAAGGAGGCTTTCATCACCACCCAGGAGTTCCCTGTGGAAGGCTGGAACGAAGGAGGGCAGTGGGTAGGGGGCCGGCCACCACAGCCAGGCTGGGCCAGCTCCGTGCCGTTAGGAAAATGGGCAGGCTCCACGGTGCTCTGAGCCACCACGTCATCCAGGTTTCTAGCACGAGCCCCCGTGATGCCTGGAGAGCTCTGAAAATCAGCCAGGCATGGGCTGCTCTGAGTCTACTCTACCACTGGTATCTCAGACAACTAATTTTTAAAACATGTTGTACTCTAATATTTTCCATTGGGTAAAAAAGTGCCTTCAGGGTCAACCTACACTAGAGTCTTAGGACCTCTGAGCCAGGAAGACATCCCTCAAACAACGTTTATTTATCTTATAGATGAGGAAAGCCTTTCACTAGAGATGCCCCATCTACCGCTGTGGGTCCAGGAGGCGTGGCCCCGGGTAGGCTCTTGCCGCTGGTGTGATAGTCAGGGTCATTTCTCCATTCGTAGAAATTGGTGAGTGCTCCTTTTCCTCTGTGCAGCTGCTAAATTGAGTTTGTATGGATTTGTCTTGGAATCACAGCCTTGATGTTCCCTTTGATTCTGTTGGCCGGGGTGTCGCTCGGGTCTATCGTAGAAGAGTTCATGGCCCTGGCCAGTTAAAGGGGGGGCCCAGGGGGTGCTCTGGGGCCGCCAGAAAATCTTGCTCACTGACTCATGCATTGACTCCTGAACGCAGCAGGCATTGCCCTAGGTAGTTGCAAAGCATGAAAGAAGTTGGGGTACTCCTGACCCAGAAGGAGCTGACGGGTGAGCCTAAGAAGGCAAATCTTCCGTAGGTAGGTGCACTGGTCATCCTGATGCAAAGGTGAGGAATACTTGAGCCACGTGGAGGGCTGGGGACTTGAAGAGAGGGAGCGATTGTTGGGTGCAGGAGGCCCAGGGGACGTTTTCTGCGGAAGATAGCATTTGAGCTGGCCCCTAAGGAGTCAGTCAGATTTGGGAACTGATACGATGTACTTTCTCTGTCAAAACATGGCCCCCTGGGAGTAAAAAAACATTACAGTGGAGGCACCAGCAGTACCAAGTTTGGAGGCTGGAGCTGAGAGCTCAAGGGGGAGGGTAGGTAGAGGCATTCTTTGAAGATCCCCAGGGTAAACCACCCCCACCCCCTCTCTGTGCTGGGTTTCCTGTCTGCAAAATGGTGGGGCTGGTAAACCAGACGGTCAGCTGCTTTCTGCCCTGACATCTGGAGAGCCAGGCCAAGCCCCTTGCTTTTCTGGGGACCCGAATGCACAGCGTTAGGTGCTTCCAGTGCTGCGATGGCCACACACTGTGCGGAGGGCACCGCATGCCCCAGCAACACCCAGTGAGGCCTGGAGGTCAAGTCACTTGCTCCCGGGTTCATCCATTCACTTAGCAAATTAGTGGGTGCTTCCGGGGGCCGGGTCCTGCCCGGGGCATGAAGTGATGAGCAACGCAAACATGGTCTCTGCCCTCATGGAGCTTAAAGGTTGTATGGAGGAGAGGGACAAGAAACAAACACACAGTGAATCTTATTATAACATGTGAATGGTGCAGGCATTTTTTAAAAATGTATTTTTTTATTTACTCCAGAGAGGAAGGGAGAGGAAGAGAGAGAGAAAGATCAATGATGAGAGAGAATCATTGATTGGCTGCCTCCTGCACGCCCCCGACTGGGGATCGAGCCCACAACCTGGGCATGTGCCCTGACTGGGAATCGAACCCTGACCTCCTGGTTCATAGGTCGACACTCAACCCCTAAGCCATGCCGGCTGGGCGATACAGGCATTTTCAGAGAGAGGCTAATGAAAGGTGTGTAAGTTAGACTGGGCATGTCAGAGGCATTAGGATTCAAACCCAGGTCTTACCCAGTCCAAAGCACATTCCTTAATGACTGTGCCCTGCTTCCTGCCAGCTGAGAGCTCTGCAGGGTTCCTGGGGGAGTTGGGGACAGAGTCAGCCTCCTTTCCTCACAGCCTACCCCCTCCTTGGGCTACTCCCTCGGGGACATCCCGGCCTGGGTGGCTGAAAGGGACTCGTGGATGACCCCCAATATGGCCCTAACTCCCAGACTCTCTTTTTTTTCTTCTTTTCTTAAATTTATTTTAAATCTTTATTGTTGAGAGTATTACAGATATCTCCCTTTTCCCCTCCACCGGTTCCCACCCTGCCCTAGGCCTTCGTCACCCTACTGTCTATTTCCATAGGTAAGATCTTTGGTTAATCTCTTTCTGTCCCCCGTCCCCGCTTCCCTCTGAGATTCGTCAGCCTGTTCCATGTTTCCATGCCTCTGAATTCTATTTTATTCACCAGTTTATTTTGTTCATTAGGCTTCTTGTTCATTCACTTTGATTTTTAGATTCAATTGTTGGTAGATACATATTTATTGCCGTTGTATTATTTATTTTTTATCTTTTTTTTTTTCTTCTCTTCTTCCTCTTCTTAAAGAATACCCTTCAACATTTCACGTAATACTACTGGTTAGGGGGTGATGAACTCCTTTAGCTCCATCAGCCTCTCCTTTCCACGCTCCTGCTCAGGCCTTGCCGGCCCCAGGCCTCCCGACACCGTTGTTAAGCTTTCTTCCAGGGTCATGTTACGGAAAACCCCTGCTGAAGTCTGCCAGCTGCAATCGCAAGGGCGCCCGTGAGGAAACCTCTTCTGTAGGGTGTCTGTGTTCGTGGGAACACGCCAGGTCACAATCCGGACCTCGGAGCCCTGCACACAGAAGCAAGGACCCTGTGGCGGGTGTCCCTGGGGGCTGCCACTGCCCGTGACCAGAAGGTGCTGTGCACACTGGGTGGGCCAGTTCGGTGTCTCCTGGCTATATTCAGCTTTAACAAATTTTCCGACCCAGCTGGCGTGGCTCAGTGGTTGAGCGTCGACCTATGATCCAGGAGGTCACGGTTCGATTCCTGGTCAGGGCACATGCCCGGGTTGCGGGCTCCATCCCCAGTGTGGGGCGTGCAGGAGGCAGCCGATCAATGATTCTCTCTCATCATGGATGTTTCTTTCTCTCCCTCTCCCTTCCTCTCTGAAATCAATAAAAATATATTTTTAAAAAAAGAAATTCCTAGCTGGGGCCAAAAGAAAGGCAGGGGAGTCAGAGTGTTATGAACCAAAGTCCTTTTCCTCTGCCCAGGATCTTCCTTAGGGAACAGCTCCCAGCACCATGTCCCTCCAGAGCCCTACTGTGCGCCTTGTTTTCTGTACCTCGGACCCTCCCTCACGCACCCGCCCCACCACAGCAGTCTGTCTGTGGCCAGTTGGCTGCTGTCCTTTCTCCCCGCTCGCCCCTCCTTTGCTTTCCTGCAGCCCTTTTCCTGGGGGCAAACCTGTCATCTCTCTTTTGGACACCAGCCTTCTCCAAAAGACTTTACGGAGTGAAAGTTGAAATTATGTTTGCTCACTAATCAGACAGGCCTTTTCGGTGTGTAAGAGTTCGCACCTGTAGCAGACTAGGTGACATCGGTCTAAGGCAGTGGTTCTCAACCTTGGCTGCACATTAGAATCACCTGGGAATCTTTTTAAAATCCTGACTTCTGGGCCTCATCCTCCGGAAATTCTCTTTCTTTGTTACTAACGTTGTGGCCCCGCCCCATAACAAAGGCATTCATAACAAAATGCCCGCCGCCTTGACAAGCTCAGTTTCCTCTCCGGCCTGCCTCTCTGAGCAACAGACCCGTTAACTGGCCATCTTTCCTCTTCTCTCCTCTGTCTAATGCATTCTCCACATGCCTGCTGGAGCAGCCTTTGCCCAGCTCAGCTCCCCTCAGTCACAGACACACACACACACACACACACACACACACACACACGGCTGCACTGCCCAGAGCACATGGACTTGGGCCGGCCGTTGGAGCAGAACAGAACCGCCTGGCCCCTGAGCTCTGCCATCTCCCTCCCTCAGGGCGCATGGTTTCCTTCACCTGGAATAACCCCAACCCGCACGTCCCACTCTCTGCCTGTCACACCCACCTCTCCTAGGCCGCGAGGTGCATGGCTCCCCGGAGCCCCTGCCTCTCCAGTCAGCAGTGCTCCCTCCTCCCCTCGCTCCTGTAGCACGGTTTTAGTTGTTCTCTTCTCTGGCGGCACAGCTGGCATCCTTCTGCTGTGGGTTAAGGTTGTTTGTCCCAGATCTCATCTCACAGACTGGATTATAAGCTTCTGGTGGGCAGCCCCGTGTCTTTGGATTCACGGGGCCTGCTTGGATTCACGTGCACATCACAGATGCTCAATAAATAGCTGAATCAGAGCAGCTTGAACGGTCCGCCTCCAAAACCTGAATCACATCTTCTTCCCTACAATCCTATAAAAATAAGCACCCATTTGTCTCCCTAAGGAGACAGGGGCTCCTGGGGCAGGAGCGTGACTGATTCTTTATCAATACTGGCTGGAGGAATGAATATTTGCAAGCAGTTTGCCCAAGCTATTTGTCCATAGAGGATTGGACTTACTGCTTTCTAAGGCAAAAAAGGAACTGATTAAACTCTCGTACTTCCTGGTAAATAACCCTCATGTAATGCTACTTGGAGCTGCAAATTAAATATGTAAAGACAAGGCAATTCTGGTCTTGGATGTCCGTTCTCTCGCAGACCGGTCAAGCTCACAGTTCCCAGAAGGCTGTGCGTGACATCTCCGTGGATGTCTTGGGGGACGAGGGATGCTGAGGGGATTTTGTCTGCTCGGTTCCCTTGTTGCTACCTTTGACAAAACACCAACGGCTTGGCTTTAAACGACCACGCTAAGAAAGACAGGAATAGGCCTTTGAAACGGTGTTTAATAGTATAACATATTTACGCCTTTTAAGTGTGCTAACGCTCACAACAAAGCTTAGCAAAATGAACAGATAGAAGCTGCCCCCCCTCCGCCTTAACTGCTATTTCTCTCTCTCTCTGTGCTACTCTCCCATCCTTGCCCACGTGTAGCAAAGAAACTTTCGTTAAAGTGCGATGGGATCCTATTACAAACATGAGATCTAACGGGCAAGTTTTGTGAGCACCCACCATGTGCAAAGCCCTGTTAGGTGTGTGTGTGTGTGGGCAGTGGGGGGAGGGGGAGGCACCAAAAGAGTTTGTCTGCTGGAGGAGTATTTAGTACGTGCTGCCCTGAGCCTGGAGCCGCAAGGTGCAGCGGTGAATAAGACATTGCCCCAGCTCTCCCCAGGATGGGGAAGCAGACACCAAAATACAAAAGTTGTTCATATGGAAAATAACACAAGAATAATCCATGAATAATAATACAAGAATAAACTCTGTGCTTCGTGTACTCACAACTATAAACCTACGTTTGCCCACCCCTGCCTAGGAAAATAACTCCTCAGGGGCAGGGAGGCATGAAGCAAACTAAAGCAGAGCAAGAGGGGTAGAGGGAGCTGCTGTTTTATGGTGACTGTCGGAGACATGCCCTCCAACGTGAACTTCAGCAGAGACTCAAAAGATGGATGGAAGTGAGGGAAGCGTGTTCCAGCGGAGGGAACAGCAAATGCAAAATCCAGAGGCCCCGCGGCGGGAGCACTTTTTGATGTGCTTAAGGATCCAACGGAGGCTCGCGTGGCTGCAGTCGCGTGTCTGGGCCATGATTGAGGCTGGGCTTGGGACTTGGGCTTGTATTCGGGGTGCAGTGGGAGCCCTGGGAAAGTAGTGATCTCACTGAGGAGGACAGTCTGGAGACAAGGATTAGAGGTGGGGAGATGGTTAGGGGACTGTTGGAATTATTCAAGGGAGAGACTGTAGTGGCCCGGACCAGGACAGTAGTGATGTAGCGGGGCGGCAGAATGGTCAGGAAGGCCAATGGGATTTGCTTTCCTATTGGATGGGAGGGTAAGAGAAAGAGAGGAGTCGAGGGTGAATCCGGGGTTTGGGGCCTGAGTGACTTGCTCACTGAGACAGAACACGGGAAGGACAGGCTTGGGCAGCCAAGTCAGGACTGTCATTTGGACACATGAAGCTACATCTGCCTTCTCCCACGTTCATGGCCGTCACTATCACAGCACTCCTCCCTGCTCAACCTAAATGCAGCCTCGACATCTCCTCAGTCCTCTCCTAGAATGAAGGCTGTCTCTTTCCCGGAGGTGACGGAGAACCCAGTGAGCATGTCGGGGGCAGGGAGGGGGGCAGCATTGTGGCGGGAGGGTGTCCCTATGGCCTGGCATCGTCTGCGGAAGTTCCCAGGAGGAGAGGAGAGGGAACGGAGCTTTCGTATCAGTCAGGGGGCTGTTTGCTGCAAGTCACAGAAAACCCAACTCCAAATGAGCTACACCATATAGGAAGTTATTAGCTCACATGTCAAGAAGTCTGGACATTAAGCAATGCCAAGGCTGCCCCAGGATGCCATCGGGGACCCCAAGCCTTTCTGTCTTGTCTCTCTGCCAGTCTCAGACCCGAGCTGGCTCCTCACTACAGCAGCTCAGACCCCACCTGATGACAATGGCTAAGCGTCCGGGTGGGGTGGCCCCCCAAACTCCTGAAACTGGAGAAAAGGTAAGAGGATAGGAGGTAATCCCATGCACAGATATCCCATCTGAGATGCTACCTCCAAGTCCAAGAAATAGCTAATGTGTTTTGTTTCAACATTCCCAGGGTGCGTTTTACAGGCTGTCACAGACAACGCCCTTAAATCCTCATAGTAAGGTGGCTGGATGGGAATGATCCCATTTTACAGATGAGGGTCAGAGACATCAAACGACTTATTCAGGGACATCCCGATAGGCAATAGCAGGCGTGGCTTTTGAACCAGGTCTTGTGACCCCCGCGCCCGGTGCTGTAGGCGACTCTGCCGGGAGCATTGCCTGTTACAGTCATGACCGGCTGGGAATCAGCGTGCTTATTAGCAGGAGACGTTCCTAAAACTTCGTCAGTGGAACCAAGTTGAAGAGTCAGCTCAAGGAGCTACCATCACTTGGTTATGGAAACGGTAAAATACAGGGCGTCATTAAGCTCAAGGGCATGTTTTAATAGCAGTTCATTAACGTCGGCAAAATAGTCAGCAAACATTTCCCCCTTCTGCTCAGATGGGTCCTAGGAAGGAGGATGGTAATGGAGAACCCCAGGTGGTCAAGTACACGGTGGATTGTCCCAGCAGCCTCCTTTATGGGGAAGAGCTTGCCTGGAGGGGAGTCTCCTCACGTTCCCACGCCCCGCCTCCCCTTGCCAACACACAAGCCATCCTCAGCTGGTGGTCCTGCAGAGGCTGGCGCAGAATCCGGCTGCTCCCAGGGTTGGCACAGGTGAGCTTTTCCCTGGAGGAGTCACTTTGGCACCTAGTGGGATCTCATCCTGAACTCACCCATCAGCCAGGCTGCCATTGTCTCGGCGTCTAAAGCAGCCCATTCGATTTCTGGGAGTTTGTAAGTACTTTTTCTGGAGGCCACACAGAACCAGAAGGCTTTGAGCCAGAAGGTACCAGCTACTGTCTCCTATTCTCTGAGGCCTTGTTGTGAGGGCAATCAGTTAGATTCGTTCCCTGCAGAAGGAGCAACGGGCAGAAATTACAGGGAGAATAGGAATCGTCCTCCACCCTCAAAGTACGGCCGCTCGGAGAAGGAGAGGGCGTGTCCAGCGAGCTGATCGGTTCAGGAACTTGGGTGTATGGTTTACTGAGAACATACATGAAGGTCCAAGGTGAACTCTAGGTGCTGTACTCTGTCCCCATTGGTTGCCAGTCTCTGGCTGGCAGAGCAAATGCCGGCCTGGGTGGGGCAGCCTCTGTGAACCTACTTCCTGGAACTCTGAGTCCCCCAGCTGGTGCCCCAGACGCCAGGCTGCGGGCAGGACCCTGTGAGCCGAGGGCTGGGAAGCGGGGTCCTGCATCGTACTGGCTGGCTTGGCGGGGCGTTTGGCTGCCGAGAGCAGGGCCACCAGCGCCTTGGCAAAGAGCACAGGCTTCGGGGTCTAGCAGAGGCCTGCTCCGCCACCCACTCCCTGTGCAGCCTTGAGCAGGTGGGTTCATCTCTCCTGGCCTCCGCTTGCCCTCTGTGGCGTGGCGAGAGTCATGGTACCTTCCTAGAGGAGTGAGGATGAAAGGGGACGGTGTCTGTAAGCATGGTGTCAGCCCAGGGTGGTTCCTCAGTGTGTTCACATGGGGAGGCCGTTCGCTCTTCCCTCCTGCATCCTTCCCTCCTGCATCCTTCCCTCCTGCATCCGAGGCCAGCGTCCTCCTCAGGGACTTGGGACTGTTGCTGTGGGTACCAGCCCTCTGAGGATTCATGTCCTCACTGAGTTCTCAGACTAGGAACACCTCATCCACACACCATCCCCAGGAATACTCAAGCGGACACCGTTCCCCCTGGCCCAGCCCAGTCCCACTGTGAATTGGGGGGGTGGGGGGCCTGTCTTCATAGAGGAGAGATGCCCTACTACCTTGGGGTGCACTGGCCTGCCCCCCGCCCCAGCTCACAGGGCCCTTCTGGCAGGTGGAGTCCACGTCACCCCGGACAGGTGCCTGCTGGAGCTGGCTTCTGAGGCTACAGAGAGATTAGGGGTGATGGGCCCGCATTCTTACCTCCTGGTCCAGAGCTCTCAGCTGGGGAGTCGCTCTCTCCTGGCCCCTGAGTGTCTAAGGCGATAGCACCAGCAGCAGCCATCGCTGGAGCCCAGTGTCCGAGCAGGGAACGATGCCACCCCCTCCCGGCCCTCTAGCCTGGCCCATGTTCTGGCCAGCTCTCCCAGGAAGGCTCCCTCAAGGACCCTGGGTCCGGTGCCAGGGCCCATCACCCCCACCATCCCTCCTCCCACCCGCAGCAGCGTGTGACTCGTCTTATCACGGAGATTAGCAGGCAGGAGCCTGGGCTGTGGAGTCAGAAGACCGCTGTTGGAGCCCCAGCCCGGCGCCCGGCCAGCTTGTGACCTTGAGCAAGTCCCGTTACCTTTCCAAACCTCTGCGTTTTCCCCTGGAAGATGGGGAGGGGGATCGCTATCCTTCCTCCTTAACTGGGTATGTGCGACGACCAGTAAGACAGCCATAAGGCCATGCTGAGTTGTTTGAGAGCCTGTAAAGAAAGCCAGTGGTGAGTGTGAGGAACGAAAATGTCCCTTACAGTCCAGGGACCACTCTTTTCAGACATCTGGTGTTGGCAGGCACTTCGTGGGAGCACCTGCCAGCTTCAATGCTGAGCTATGGGGTACCCCCCGCTGAGCTCCTCTAGGAGGTGTGGCCTTGACATGAAGGTCTTCGAAACCGGGCTGTGGCCTCATGGGCTGCATGCTCCTGGCGCGTTTGGAAGCAGAGCTGGGGGAGGTGTGGGTGGCAGAGGGGGATGAAGGAGCCAGCATTGAGCCTCCGCCTCCTTCCCAGGCTGGGAGGGGGAGGGGGATGTCAAGTCTTCCTAGGACTGAACGTCCCATTAAAAAAAATAAACATAACCTCCAAAAACTTCAAACCCCAAACCTTGTTGAAATTCTGATGAAAATTTATATCAAGTTCCAGTATACAGAGGGAAATTTTTTGTAATGGCCAGTGCTCTCATTCAAGAACATATATCACTTCTTCAAATCTGCTTTTACAGCCTTTAGTAAAAAATGTATTTTCTTTTAAGTAAAACATACCTATTAAAAAGACACATATCTTGCCCAGCTGGTTTGGCTCAGTGGATAGAGCATCGGCCTGCGGACTGAAGGGTCCCAGGTTCGGTTCCAGTCAAGGGCACATGCCCGGGTTGTGGGCTTGATCCCCAGTAGGGAGCGTGCAGGAGGCAGCCGATCAATGATTCTCTCTCATCATTGATGTTTCTCTCTCTCTCTCCCTCTCCCTTCTCTTCTGAAATCAATAAACATATATTTTAAAAATATATACATATCCTACTGTACAGCCTGATGAATTTTCACAAAGTGAACACACCCAGGTGCTTAACACCCGAGCCAAGATGTGAATCCTTGCCAGCACCCTCTCTTTATCATTACCCCCACCTCGGAAACCACTCCCTCGACTTCCAGAAGCACAGATCAGATTGGCCTGTTTTTATCTTTTACATAAATGGGATCATGCTCTTTTGGTTTTTGTCTTTGACTTAACACTCAGGTTTATCTGTATTGGTGCGTGTGGTTGACTTGTTTCTTCCCATTGCTGTACATTATTCCATTATGTGACTGACCACAGCTCTATTTCTTCTGCAAGCGAAGGGGATGATTTCTGGCCTTGAACTATTACCGATAGCGCAGCTAGGGAACATTCTTGGATTTCCTTTGGGAAACATGTGTACGCATTACCTAGGAATGGAACTAATGGGCAGTAAGATTTTTTTTGTAGTTTTCTTTGTGTAGGTTCTGTAAGTTTCCTGTATAATTTATTCATAGATATTTATAATTTCCTCACTATTGTGAATGGGCTGTTTTCTTTATTTCCTTTTTCTAGGTAATTGTTACTATGAAAAAAAAAGCTATTAATTTTTTAATATTTATCTTGTATCCAGCCTCCTTACCAATTCTCTTATTAATTGTAGTAGACTTTTTTAAATAATAGTCTCATGTTTTCTGGATACCCCAGTATCATCAAAAAAGTTATTTTAGCTCCTGTTTTACAACATTGATACCGTCTTTTGCTTTACTTCATTAGTAGTAGTAGACCATGATAGATAATAATGGTGATTATCTAGTTCTTGATTTTTTTCACTATATAATCATATTTACTATTGGGTTTTGGTAAATACTTTTTATTTTGTATACGTAATTAGCTTCTATTTCTCTTTCTTAATTGAGAATGACCTAAATTTTACCAAGTACCTTTTTAGCATCTATTGATGTGACCATATGGCGTTATCCATGACATCTTGGTGGTTGTCATGGTTAATGCTGTTGAACTGAGTTTACTTGCCTAGAATGAACAGGTTTAGTTGTAACATGTGTTCTTTTAATACTTGCCTAGATTCAATTTGATAATTTTAAAAAATAAGTTTGCATGAATTTTAATAAATAAGAATAGTTTAGTAGTTTTCTTTCTTGTGCATTCTTCTTCACAGTTTAGTAATTAAAGTGATGGTGGCTTCCTAGCATTCATTGGGGAACTCTCCATCTTCTAGCATAACCTGTCCTAGAATCTTTGAAATAATGTTGGAATTATTTATCATTTAAAGGTTGGGTAAAATTCACTGGATCCGTCTGGCATTAAATATCTAGTGCCATTTTCAGGAGTAGATCTTTGGTCCCCTTCCCAATTTTCCCATGGTAATTTGTCTATTCAAACATTCTTCTTCTTGGCTCAATGTTAGTAATTTATATTTGGCTGTGTAATCATCAGACTTTTAGGCTTATGTCATGGGGCTGCATGCGGGGTTCTTGATGATTTTGTTTTTCCACTTCGGAAGCTGTGGTTGGGGCTCCTTTCTCATTTCTGATCTTTGTGTATTTGCTTTTTCTCTTCATCTCTTCAAGGTTTTATTTTACTTATTTTCAGTGTATGTATTTATACTCTCCACTATTCTACTGTATTTAATCTTATTTCAGCTTTCAACTTATTGATTTATAATTGTAGTTTCTTTTGTTTTGGCTCATTCTTTTGGTAATTTCTTAAGAAGGCCAAGTTTCTTTATTTTTTTGTATTTCTTCTTTAATCGTAGAGGCTTTAAGTTTCCCCAGAGCATGACTTTTGCTCTGTCCCGTGAGAATTGGTATGACATGCTCTCCTTAGCTGCATCCAGGTCATTGGATTTCTTTAATTTCCTCTTTAATCTGGATTTATCTAGGGTGGGTTTCTTCATTGCTAAGTGAATATTTTTCTTCTCACGTTTTTAAATTTCTAATTTCATTATTTGTGATCAGAGATTGCAGTCTATAAAAGCTTTCCTTCGTAAAATTTGTTAAGGTTTTATCTCGGTGACCCAGTATGTGATCCATTTTTTGCAAATGACCCAGGTTCCTAAACTAGTCCATTCTGTATTCAAGGAATGTAAGGTCCTGCATATTTCTCATAACTCAAATGATCTTATTCATTTTCTCTGTTATCTTCATTCATTTTTGCCTACAATAGTCATCCATTTCTGAAATAGACACTTTTGAAATTCCACACTAAAATTTTATCTCCTCTGTACATGCTTTTGTTTACAGGCGTCTGATGTTTTTAACTTCTTCATAAAATGTTCCTTTTATTGCTAATAATATCTTTATTTATCCTCTGCACTATTTTTCAAGTAAAATTTCCCCTTACCTAATTAATTTTGACACCTCTGCTTCCCTTCTGTTTGCATTTGCCTGGTATCTATTTGCCTATGCGTTCATTTCCGACATTTCTACACTTTATTTTAATTACTTTTTGCATAAGCATCATGTACCTGGGTTTGGGTTTTTGTTTCGATTTTTTAACCCAATCCGACAGCTTCTGTTTTTTAGTGAGAAACTTGGTCTATTGACTGTCATACTTGATTTCATTTCTTCCATCTGATGGTATGTTTTTAATTTCCTTCCAGTGCTATTTTCGTATTTTTCTTTCCTCTTGTTTATGCTGGTTTGATGTAGTTGCTTTGCATTTCTTTTTTTTCCCATGCCAATTTGGAAGTTCTTACTTTTCCATCTTATTAAAGGTTGCATTCTTTCCCCCTTAATTCATAATCAAATACATATTATTCCACTACTACTTGAAAACAAGATAACATGAAATAACTATTTCTCCCTCCAATCGGCTCCCTTTCCTCCTGCTTTCCCCCATTCCCTGGGAGGAGACCTTTAGAATCATCCCCAAGCCTCCTGCTTCCGATGTTTGTACCCTTCCTCTTCTACTCATTGATTTTGTTAGGATGGTGTAATATTTTTAGCGTTGGGGTGTGGTTGGAATTTTTCTTGTAGTATGTCCCTCCTATTTTCAGAGTCCTTATTCGCCCTCCCTTTCAATTCATAGACTCGGGTCTTCTATGTGTATTCGACTACTGGTTCTCCTCCATCCGTTCCTTTTCCTCTTCTAAAATACCCCAGATTCTCAAGCTAGATCTCCCTGGATCTGTCCTCCATTTCTTTCTCCTTCTCCCTCATGAATTGTGTCTCTTTCCATCTTTGGAGATAATCTTTTCATTTGATCTTCCAGGCCACGAATTCACATCTCAACAGAGACTCACCTACTGTAGTTGGGAAGACTTTGTCTTAAATATGCAGAAAGCCTTTCCTCTCTGTCTGAGCTGCTTTAGGGCCCGTGTGATTCTCTGGTGGGCTTGTCCTCTGTCTCCTGGAGCAGCTCCTCTTCGCCGGGCGTGTGCATGGTTTGTTCTGACTGGTCTTCTGCTGGGTGCGTGTTCCTGAAGCATACTGTTCCTTGTTGGTCCTCTGGTGCGGAGTCCAGAGTGCCGGCCTTCCCTGTGGAGTGGGGCTGGCAGGGGTAGGGCTGCCTCCTCCTTCCGGGCCAGTGGCATTGCGGTAGGTGAGCCACCAGCCTGCTCCCTTTCTCCCTGGACTCTGTTCTCCTTCAGCCGCAGGGGCAGGGGGAGTGCAGCCCACTTGTCCAGCTACACTTGGCTTCCTGGGGTCCAGGGAGACCTAGGCCAGTCAGGCAACGCCAGTTTCAAACTCCTCTCTGGGGGCCACATGTCTCTCCTGGCCAGGCTCTGCTCAGTATCTGCAGCGTTTGATTCTTGCTCTGCTGGTCTCCAAGTCAGAGGGGAAGTTCCCCACACCAGTGTTTCAGCCAAATCTCCCCCAGGTACCTCCACCTGCCCAAAGGCTCAGCAATTCTGATTCAAGGTGGGCAGGTAGATTAAAGAAGGTCCTCTCTCTCTCTCTCTCTCTCTCTCTGGTTGCTCTTCCCTGTCATTCCCATTCTCAGTTGCCAGTGGGTCAGCTGTACTGGTAAGGCCCTACCCTTCCCTTCCTCTGGGCAGGCTGTCACTATGACTGACACCCAGAGACCCAACCACCCCCGGCCCCTAAAACCCCCTCCACTCTTTTTCTGCTTGAATCCGATTAAACACTGGGTTAGATTCCAGAAGCGTATGCTCCAAGGTCCCTCGCAGTGTGGGCCGATCACTGTCCCTGTCCCCCAAGATGACTTGCAGTAGTAACAGGGACGCAGCGTTCAGCAACGTTGAATCCCATAGTGGGAGCGTTCTTTTCCCAGCTCTCTCTCAGTTCTGCTGATGATGACAAATCCAAAGCCTTGAGTTTGGTGTTACTATGCCTCTGACACCTCTTTTAACACTTAAAAATCTCCGTTTTAGCAAAACGAGAGAGAGAGAGAGAGAGAGAGAGAGAGAGAGAGAGAGAGAGAGAGAGAGAGAGAGAACGCTCGCGCAGGTATCATGCTCACAGTCTTTGGTATGTGCCTTTAGCGGGCGGGGAGGCTGACGGGAGAAAGATGGGAGGGAAGCCAGCAGTCGGGCGAGGGGCCTGTGTAGTCTGCGATGCCTGGTGTGCATGGAAGGGGATGTGGAGGAGGCGGCCCAAGGTCTGAGCCCAGGGCTCTCCACTGTGTCGAGGTTGGAGTCCTCCCCCGTTGCCATCACGCGCAGGACCCTCTCCCACTCGTTGGCCGAGTGCCTCTGAATGGCTCGCTCAAGAGCCTTGCTTCCCATCGCTTCTGGGCCACTTCTCGGCAGCCGGAGCCACGTGACTGTCATTAGTGTTCCATGTGTCTGACCAGGCAGCACTTAAGTGCAAACATGGACTGCGGCCAAGCTCCCAGCTGTGCAGAGCCTTCTGCTTGGCCGTGCAACCTGTCGGATCCTGGGGTGGGGGGCGCAGGGGGGAGATATCTTCCCCCGAGGCTGCAAGAAAAGATGGAAGCAAGTTGGACCCATTACACAGGCTTGAGCGTGGTTCACACTGAATATTCCAGATTCACAGAACCTGTCAAATTCCTGGTTGCCAATATTTATTAGGGTAACCAGAAAAAAAAAAAAATCTGCCATTAGTTTATAGCACTCTTCTTTTCTACCAACTTATTCTAGGAACGTGCCAGCAGCCGGCTCTCTGAAGGGGTCACAGTGCCCACAGAGCCGGCAGGCAGTAGGCCGAGGGCTGTGGATTGCAGGGGCCTGTGGGTCATTAGAGAACACTGGCCCTGTCCGCAGGATCCAGCGAGAATGTCCAGTTTTTTTTTCCAGGAGATCAGTATCTGTTTGTGAGAATTCTCCTGGACTATAAACATTTGCTCCCATTTAAAAAGAAAAAAAAAACTGAACCAAAAACTCAAGACCACTAGAAGCCAAACAAAACACAGCTTTCTCTGGCCCAGTCCAGGCTGCCGATGGCCGGTTGGCGGCCCCTGCCCTGGGACAGTGGGCCACCCCTCGCTAAGGTTCTCATGCATCCCCCGTTCCTGTAAAACAGGGCCGGTCCCAGGACTCCTGGGATGGAGGTGATGGAGGGGACCCTGCCTCGGTCCCCGGTCGTGCTGCTTCCGGCTCAGAGACCTAGACCAGCAGATGCTGACCTCCCCCTGTCATAGTGCGCTTCTCCGTAAAGGGGGGTACGTGTGTTACTTGCCCCCGAGACGCGTTGCGAATATTCGATGGGAACACAGACATAAATGCCTGGTACAAAGTTAATGTTTAATCCCTGGGAGCTGTGCTTATTGTTCAAATACCATCTGCGAAAATGCTCATCGGAGCTAAAGGGCGTGGTGGGGATTTGTCACCGTTCAGGGCAGTGGCACACCAGCCAGCGGAGGGAGCCCCTCGCCCCGTCTGCAGCACAGGAGGCAGCCGGCCGGACTGCGAATGGCCTCGCCCAGCCTTCTCCCCCTGATTTTGTTCAGGAACGTGAGTGGCCGTGTTGATATTCCTGAAGTCCTGGGACGTGCCACCCTGGGGGACCCGGCACAGTGTCCCTGTAGCTTCCCTGTGGGCTGGTGTCAGAGACTCCCACACATTGGCCCTGCCATACTCACAGCCTCCAGGCAGCCCCTCCCCATCACAGGATTGAGGGGTGCTGAGGGCATAGGGGTGGGGTGAGGGGGAGTTCTGTCATCTCCGTTCAGAGAAGTAATGGTTTAGGGCAGCAGGTTCTCAACCTGTGGGTCGCGACCCCTTTGGCGGTCAAATGACCCCTTCACAGGGGTCGCCTAAGACCATCCTGCATATCAAACACAGTGGGGCCTTGACTTACGAGTTTAATTCGTTCCGTGACGGAGCTCGTAACTCAAAGTACTCGTATGTCAAATCTTAAAGTGAACGAGTGAGACACGAGATGCTGGGCTGATGTTGTAACGTTCACTGTGACGTTCACTGCGCCAACTAGCGGTGGGGTATCTGAAGCTGGCTCATAACCCGAATTTTAGCTCGCAACTCAAAGCAAAAAATCAGCCGAGAGATGGCTCATATCTCGAAAAACTCGTTAGTCGGGACACTCGTAAGTCAAGGCCCCACTGTATTTACATTACGATTCATAACAGTAGCAACATTACAGTTATGAAGTAGCAATGAAAATAATGTTATGGTTGGGTCACCACATGAAGAACTGTATTTAAAGGTCCAGAAGGCTGAGAACCACTGGTTTAGGGGCTGCTCTGGCGAGGTTTCAGTCTGAAGCTGGCCAGGGTTACCCCTGGCACCTCTAGCCTCCAGAGCCCGGTTGGTGCTTCTCACGTTGACGTACACATGGCAGTCAAGGTCAGTCCGGTACACAGAGCCGTGTTGATTGTGGGGAGCGCAGCCAGGTACATGCCTGGCTTCAGAGGGTCCGTTATCTGAGCTCAGGGTATGGTAATAGGCCTGGACCGGCAGCGGTACAGGCAGGATGCTTGCTGACACATTCTTGCACGGCCAGCCGAGGAGCCCCAGGGTGCTTTGTGATCCGCGTGAGTCAGCAAGTCCCCGCTGGGGCTGTGCAGGAGGCCGGCCTGGCTTCCCAGGCCACGGGCAGCACCTGCGAGAAGGCCCGTCAGTTGCTGGAACCGAAATTGGACCCAGCGCACCGCTAGCCGCACACGCCGGGATGCTGCCTCCTTGTCGGGTGCACGACCTACAGTTCCACACCCAGGAAGCCAAGGCCTGGCCTTGCGCTTAGTAGGGGGTGCGCTTAGTAGTTGAGTTGAACATCACTCTTGGGAGCTCAGTTTGTGTCCACCTCGGACACCGAAAAAAATTGTGTGTGCTCTCTACTCCCTCCCACCCTCTTCCCTGGTCCCGAGCCGCCCCGTGGGGAGGCCATCCTGATCCGCATGCACATTGGAGCGTAAAGCGCAGTCTATGCAGAAATGACTTAGGACAGGTGTCCAGCAGTTGGCTATGGTGATGGTAAGCAGAAATCTTCCGTGATGGGGACACATGGCAGAGTCAGGGTCTCCCAGGACAGACTCCATCCATTCGTTCGTGGTCCGCTCCTTCGGCAACATGTGTCTGGCCTTCTGCGCGGGAATCTGAGCTGGATTCTGCCTGCAAAGGGGGTTTCCGCCCAGTGAGCGAGCTGAGACGCAGGGAGAGGGAGGGAGCCCACACGGTGCTGTGAATGGTCCCCAGAAGGGCCGGGCAGGGCAGCGAGTTCATTGGGTGAGGATTAAGCTATGATGCTGGAAAGGTGTTTTTGTTTGTTTGTTTATTGATCCTCACCCAAGGCTATTTTTCCATTGATTTTTTTTTTTTTTAAAGAGAGAGTGGAAGGAAATGGGGAGACAGAGAGAGAGAAATATGGATGTAATATCGATCGGTTGCCTCCCATACACACCCTGACCAGGGCCCCGGGATTGAGCCTGCAACCGAAGTATGTGCCATTGACCGGAATGGAACCTGGGACCCTTCGGTCCATGGGCCAACGCTCTGTCCACTGGGTAGAGCTGGGAAGGTATTTAAAGAGGAATAAGAGTCTCCATTGAAGAGCCCAGTGTGGCAAGAGCAACCTCCGGGTTGTTGGTACCCCTTCTTACTATGAGAATGTCTCTCCCCTCCTGTCCAATTGGTCAGGGGTTTTGTGCCTCACCGGCCTGATCTCCTTCCTCCGAACATGCTTGCGGCCACCAGCAATCCTTGGAGATTGTGGTCCGAGGGCTGTCCGTAGAGGGCTCTTGGGAATATCTGCGTTTTGTTGCCGCGTGGCCTCGGGAAAGCTCGGGAAGTCCCTGTTCACCAGCTTCCTCCTCTTTACCATGAGGCTTGCACGCTCACTTACATGGCTTTTACTAAGGCCGGATGCTGGAAGGTGAGTTCAAGGGTCGTCGGGAGGATTCAGCATATGAATATCCACGGAGACCTTAGCACGGAGCTGCCCCTGTGGCCGTAACTATTCTGCCCCAGCCCCACTACAGGGGTGCAGAGCAGTGTGCTGGGTGAGGGTTTGGGCCAGGCAGCGTGCATTTTCCTCTGGTCTTGACCCTGCATCCCTCATGAGGAGGCTGACCAAGTGGCAGATCTCAGGATGGCGGACTGAGAGGCCCGTCCTCCTTGGACGGCTTGTCCCCAGTGTGAGCCAGGCTCAGGCTTGGTCGTTCAGAATCCCTCAGCTGCAGCCGCTGGACCAGAGCAGGCCTCCTCCTCCTCCTCCTCCTCCTCCTCCTCCTCCTCCTCCTCCTCCACAGAGGCTCAGGCCTCAGTGAGAGCTCGGGCACTGCTTATGCTCCAAGCCATCCGCTGAGCCCCGATCCCTGCATGCCAACCCCAGTGATGGCAAAAATAGGCCGAGAGTGGCACAGCTGGGTCTGCTCCCCCTGCAGCCCGAGTGGATGGATGCCTCTGGCCTCGGGCAGAACACTGCCCACCCCAGCATCCCTAGAAAGGGCAATCGATGCGGGAGCCCACAAAGTGGTGTTTATGGACTCTCTTTTCTTGGGCCATGACCATGGCATCGTGGTTATTAATGAGGAGCCTCCACCTGCCTGAGAAAGGCCGGGGTGGGGAACCCGGGAGGCCACGGCGGGGCTATTTCCATCCACCACATGGACTGGCACCCTTCCTGGGCCGATGCGGGAGGGAGGGCTGGCTGGGCGGGGGTTGCTGTGTGTCTCTGTGACGGTATCTCTCTTGGTCTGGCAGGCCATGCCCTCGCCTGGAATTCTCTCTCACTCGCTTTCAAAGACCTAACAAAGGGATGACGCAGGAGGAGCCAGAAGAATGCGGCTCACAGGGTGCCAAGAGCTTCGGGGGCCGCCTGCGTGCACACGTGGCCCTGTTTGTCCAGTGGAAATGGACGTGGCAACGGACCCCTGCCGTTTGGTTGGGGCAGGGGGGGCGTGAGTGACCCTGGAGAGGAACGTGGATTCAGACTTGCTTTTGGCAGACTTTTCCACAAGCATCCCCCCAGGAGGGTGTGAGAAATGTGATCTCCCCAAGGAGCCCGTGTCGGTGGCCTGTACCTTTGGCCTTGAACGCTCCTCCGCGGGGAGCTGAGAAGGGTGCTTTTTGTTTGCCCCTGTGTTTCGGAACAAACACTCACCCTGGACGGCCCACCACCCGGGGCAGGTCTCCAAGCCGTCCACTGCGTCCACTGCGTGCGTGCGTGCGTGCGTGCGTGCCAAGTGGTCTGGCCGGGGAACCGGGGGCTCTTTCATGCCCCTTGGTCTCTGGAGGTCGGTGGCAGCATGTTAGTGTCCTTTCCCGCCCAATCACGTGCTGAGAAGCAGAAAAACAAGCCCTCGTTTAACAAGAACAGGAAGGGGAAACCGAGAGCCTTTCCCAGGATGCCTGTGTCTGTGATCCAGAAGAGCAGCACGGGCAGTGACGTTCTCGGGGTTGGTCTGGTGTTTTTTTGTGTGGATTTTTGTTTTGGTTTGGTTTGGTGTCTTTTGAGGATTAGGGGCAGCGGACAATACTTTGGGAGCTTCTGGTCCCTGGAATGACTTTAAGAGAAAATGCCCCCCAGGCCAACTTGGCCACTGTAAAGTGGGGTTGGAGCCGAAGCTCTCCCCCCCTCACCCCCCCCCCCCCGCTCCCCCCGCAGGGCTGTAACCCTCAGGGCCCTCAGAAGGTATGCGGTAACCAGATACCCCCTTTCAGCTCGGCAAGGCCACGTGGCTAGGCCAGTGCCCTGCCGCCATCCTCCCAAACAGACTCGAGAGGACTGTGCGTTGCCTCTGCCGGCATCAGAACTCCTGGTTGCTAAGGACGGCAACCTGCCTCGGCGTGGGAGTAACTGAAGCACAAAAGGAAGCATGCGGGCTCATGTAACCGAGTAGCCTAGAGGTAAAGCAGCTTCAGGCATGGCTGGATCCAGGTGTGGGTCAGGGGCTCAGCCCTGGAACTGAGGCTACGGAGGGAGAGAGTCCCCAAAGTGGGAGGAAGGGTGGTTCTCCAAGGGAAGGGAGAAGAGAAGCTGGGCCAGCAGAAACAGCCCTCCTTCGCCGTGGACGAAGCTCACCCCCACACCTAGGTGTATTGTGCGGTGAGCAGTGAGGGGGCCCGCAGGAGCCCAGGCAGGAGCCCGCCCATGGACTGTCAGAGTCCCACGTGGTCCGCCTGGCTGGCAGAGCCTTTGTACCTGTCCACCGGCGTCAGAAAGGGGACGTGGTTGGTGGCTCGGGGTGCGAGGGTCTGGCCTGCGAGCCCTCTGCCTGAGACAGCGGGCTCTCGCGGCCTTTTCTCTCTTTCCTGTGTTCACGAGGACCCATGCAGGGGCGAGGGAGCAGGGATTGTAAATAATGAACAAACACGGTAGGCAGGAAGGCAGGGGGGCTTCTTCCCCAGGATCGATCAGGATGAGCTGCAGCCTTGCTGGTGTGTTCTCTGCAAAACACAGTAACAAGCTGGCCCCCGACGTGTGGTGCCGTTCGTGTATTAGACATAATGCCCTAATACAGAGGTTCTCAACCTGTGGGTCGCGACCCCTTTGGCGGTCGAACGACCCTTTCACAGGGGTCGCCTAAGACCATCCTGCATATCAGATATTTACATGACGATTCATAGCAGTAGCAACATTACAGTGACGAAGTAGCAACGAAAATGATTTTATGGTTGGGTCACAACATGAGGAGCTGTATTTAAAGGGCCAGGAGGTTGAGAATCACTGCCCTAATAGGAATGCTTCACTTCATTATGTCAGCGGAAGGCGAGCGGGCAGTCCACGGCTGCCCTGATCTGGCAGATGGGAAGGCAGGAACGGCACTTAGATTGAGGCAGTCACATTGACATTGAACCAATTCGCCTCACTCCTGGGCCTTCGCTGCGTTTAATGAACACTCGGGTCTCTGCATAGGCGTCAGGAAAAGGGCTAGGAAGCCCTAACGCACTCTGTCATCTCTTTGCAACGTCACCAGTGAACTTGACAGTTGGGTTTCAAAGAACGGCTTTTGGATTTTCCCAGAAGGGAGTGTGGAATGGGCAACGTACAGCGGCTGTGTGTCCTGACCCTGAGAAAACGGGTGAGAGCCAGCGTGAGGGTTCCAGGGGGTGACCCATGCCCGCGAGTGAGGGGTGATTCTAGTTCGTATCGCTGGGGAAGGGGCACAGGTCCTGGGCCCCGAGGGAAGCCACTGAGCACCCACGGTGGAGGCAGGAGAGGCTGCCGCGGGTGAGCGGGACGGTGGTGGGTCGGGGAGAGATGTATGTTCCGCCCGGCCCACAATGTACCGTCGTTTTCCAGCTGAGCAGTCGCCTGTTTGATTCAGCCATCAGCCAACACTCACTGGCCACTCCCTGTGCGCCGGGCACTGCTCAGGGGCTGTGGTCAGTGAGTGAGACAGACAAGGTCCCTGCCCTCCTGGAACTCTGGGCATATGGGGAAGTGGGCACCGTAGCAGTAATATATATATATATATATATATATATATATATATATATATATATATATATATATATATATATCAGGTGGTGGTAGATGTTATAAAGAGAGATAAGGCAGGGTAAAGGCAGGGGATGACAGAGGCAAGGGGCCTCTTGGAGTTAGAGAGGTCTGAGGAGGTGATAGGTGAGCACAGCTCGAGCTCAGTGAGGTGTACAGGTCCTCATTTCACAGCGTCTCAACCTTTTTTCTTTCCTCCTAAGAAATCTTTGAAAACCTAATACTTGTATTTTTTAGTATATTTTTAAAATTGATTTCAAAGAGGAAGGAAGCCCTAGCTGGTTTGGCTCAGTAGATAGAGCTTCAGCCTGTGGACTGAAGGGTCCCAGGTTCTATTCCGGTCGGGAGCACATGCCCAGGTTGCAGGCTCAATCCCCAGTAGGGGGTGTGCAGGAGGCAGCCGATCAATGATTCTCTCTGATCATTGATGTTTCTATCTCTCTCTTGCCCTCTCTCTTCTTCTCTGAAATCAATAAAAATATTTTTTTAAAAAGAGGAAGGGAGACGGAGAGAAAAATAGGAACATCAATGATGAGAGAATTATTGAACAGCTGCCTCCTACATGCCCCACACTGGGAATCAAGCCGCAAGCCAGTCCTGTGCCCTGACCGGGAATCAAACCATGACCTCCCGGTTCATAGGTTGACACTCCACCACTGAGCTGCAACTGGCTGGGCGCATCTCAATGTTTGGTCCACCAAGAGCACCTCTGATTATTTGTCCCATGTTTTGTGAGCTGCTATATCCCAAAAAGACGACATTTGGCAAAGACGGACATGACCCTGGAGCTTGGTTAACCTGAGGGTGACCACAGGGAGTTGATACAACCCAGGCCCAAAGCCGACACGCGGCCTGTCCGAGAGGCTGGGGCAGCGCGCACAGGAAGCGGCCACGGAGGTCCAGTGACATCCATGCTCATGCCCACTGGTCAGTGGAAGAACCCAGACCAGACCCCAGACCTCGGGAGCGATGAAGTGGGGGTGTAAGCCACCACGGAAAGTGGCAGTGTCACCTGAAAACACGGGCAGGGGCAGGGGCAGGGCCAGCACCTGGAAGCTGAGGGTGGATTGGGGGGGGTCAAGGGGCTCCTCTGGGGAAGCTGGCCGAGCTGCCTCAAAGGATTTCCGGTAACACCAAGGCAGAGCCCAGGTGCTGACCACCAGAGGGCTGGCCAGAGCCCCGCTCTCTGGGGCCTTCTTCTGCCCACTTCGCCTGGGGGTGTGATGCTTGTTGGTGGCCAAATGGCATAAGAACCTGAGTCTTCCGCCTCCAAGTCCAAGGCAGGGTCTTTGTCATCCAAAGCCGGGATCCCAGGATTGAGACCAGGGAAAAGGGCACAGAGCTTAGAAGGCAGCTCTCAGAGCGGCACATGCACATAGCACACACGCACACACATACACACACGCACAACATACGCACACACATGCGCACACGTATGCGCGCGCACATGCACAACACACGCACACGTGCACCCACACACGCACACACACGTGGGATGGGAGCTGGCACGCACTCCCACCCCCACCCCTACCACCAGCGCCGAGAGTCTCGGGAAAGGGCAGGGGCCACGCTGTTCCCCAGATAACAGCAGCAGAGGCCCAGTCCTGGAACCCCGCGTCCCGGCCTGGCCCCTGGCTCCGTCTGGTGACAGTTGGCAGCTGGCGTCTTGCTTCTGGCCCGCGTTACCCCTTATTAAAAACGGCATCTTTAGAACAGATTTCTGCAAGTCACTGTCCCCAGGACTCGTCTCTTGTTTGGTAGCGGTCCTTCCCCTCGGGAGTGGCCCGCCTCGGACCATTATTTTACAGTCCCTTGTCGTCTCTGTGGTTCTAATATTAGACTATCATGTTTTAAATAGAGCATTAATTACTAAGGAGGGGGCGTCTCATTTATGTTTTAGATCATGTTTTCTCTTAACCATACACTTTCACCCAGAGTGAAGGAGCTGGGTTTTCGCTTGGGTCCTTTCCAAATCGCCGAGAGATCCTGTGTGCGCACGCGCCACTCAAGCCCAGCCCGCAAGGCCAGGGCCCGCCCTGCCCCTGGCTTGTTCCGTGCGGGCGTACAGCTTTCTGTCTTCATTAGGAGAAACGGGCTGACGGTCCGGCAGCCTCCCCAGCAGCTGCTTGAAGCTGGGAAGAGCTCCATCCACAAGCACTGTCCACGGGCAGGGGTTTGGGGAAGGGACTCAGGGCCCATTCAGACGATGGGCCTTGAGGCAGCCAGTGACGACTGCGGGGCGACACGGGGCCGCGCAGTGTGAGTCCATTTCCGGAAAAACAATGCACACGTGGGCTCCCGGGTGAAAGGACTGTCATCTACACCAACACGCTGGATGGTGCCTCCCTCCGGGCGGTGGGGCGATGGCTGCCGGATGGCGGGTCTTCTTTGCTTCTTTTTTGCTCAGCTGTGTGGGTTGGAACCCAGGAGTGTTCCCAGAACAGGCCTCCATCAGCCCTGGAGAAGTCAGAGAAAGGGGGGAGGGGGGGCTTCCTTTTAAACGGATCCACACTTGGAGCAGAACCACGGTGGAAGTCAAGATGGTTTGGAAAAGTACACAGATGGATGTTTTTCTATTTTAATAGGTGACTGTTTTAATGTGTGTTAAGAAAAAAAATATAAGTGGTGCGTAGCCCTATGCGATTGGGTCTCTGCTGCCCTCACTGGTCTTTCCCCCACTCCCCCTGCTCCAACCCCACTGGCTCCTCCTCCTTCCTCTAACACAAGGTGCCCCAGGACCTTTGCACTTGCTGTCGTCTCTGCCCCCAGTGCTCTTCCTCACATAAATGCAAGGTCCGCTCTTCCTCATCATTCAGGCCTCAGCCTTACATGTCACCTCCTTTCCTGGCTCCTAACTCTGCCCCCCATCCATCGTTAACTACCCTTTGTGTGGTTATTACGCTATCATTATTTGTTTGTTTATTTCTTTTTTTCCTATCTTCCCCTACTGGCCCATGAGTCCTTTGAAGGCAGGGGCCGTGTCTGACCTGTTCACCGCTGTCTCTGGGTGCTCTAGGAAGTCTACCTGACCCGCAGCAGTCGGCTGTGTGGATGAGAGGAGGAGGGGATTGAAGGAGGCAGTAGCCTTAAGGCTAACTCCCGCCCTAGCAGTCAGGGGGACGGCCTTTATGCCCAGAGGAGAGCAAAGCTCCTCCCCTCCCATCTGGGCCTCCAGGTCTCAGTACCTCTGCTCCCTGGGAACGCTGAGAAATCAGAAATCCAGGTCCCACCAGGATCACTTTGCAAAACGCACACATCTTACCTCTGCCCAGCCAGTCGTCTGAAATGTGGACACGCTCTGCCCCCCGCCACCCTCCCAGCACCCCGTTCATTTAGGCCTGGTCACACAGCTCGAGTCTGTCTCCAGAGACACCCCCTTTACCTAGATCCTTAACGGGATTGTGGTGGAGGATGGAGCGGGGCCCGTGCCGGGGACAGGGTGCTGAGGAAGGGAAGCAGAGGAGGGGCGCTGAGCCAGCCGGGAGGTGGAGTGGGAAACGGCGTGTCCCAGCAGCTGAGGGTCTGTGAGTCTTGAACCACCAGAAATTGGGGGCAAAACTGTGTGTGGGCTGCACTCGTCACATTCTCAGAGGCATCTGTGGTTAGAGAATGGCTGCTGGGCCAGATGACCCTCCATGGTCCCTTCCAGCTGCCGAGCCGGTGGCTCCGTGACCGTATAAGGCCGCTGTGTCTGGGGAGCCTCACTGCGGCTGAGCGCAGCCCTGCACGGAGGGGAAGCAGAGAGCAGAGGGAGCCCCAGCCCTGCTCCGCCCCCCCCCCCCCGCCCCAGGGGCCCCAGACAGCAGAGGGGAGCCCAGGTGAGGGAGGCCAGGGGTCCCTCCTCGGTTGCCTCTTCCCAGAGAGCTCCGACCCTCTCGGGGGGCTAGTGCCGCTCTCCCTCTCTCCCCATCCCCACTTGAGATCTCCCCATTGCGCTGCCAGGTTTCCAGAGTCCAGCTGGCAGCGCCAACCCAAAGCCGGACACTCAGGCCCGCAGAGTCAGCCTTTGCCCGCTCCCCGTATTTCTTCTGGTTTGGTGGCTTGGAACCCCTCTCAGAGCCCCTGAGTTTCAGGTGGGCATCAAGCTTGGCTTCCCTTCGCTGCCCGGGCTCTGCAGGCATAAAACGCCAGTGGGTTCCCACCCTGGCATGCACATGCACATGCACACGCACACACACACACACACACACCTCGGCCTCCTTCGGTGAGCTCCTTGGAGAGGGCGGTTTTGTGCACCTGTGCACTCCTGGCTCCTGTCGTTATGAGTCCTGTCCAGAGCCAGCCCTGTGCCAGGTGGCATGGAAAGGGGAAACTGAGGTGTGATCACCTGAAGTCCAAGGGCTGACGGCTGGTGGCAGACAGAAGATTCATAAACAAGTCTACTCAGAGATGAGCTGACGATGGTTGTCCTCCAGGTGCAGAACATGCTTCAGACGCTATCGGTTGTAAGTGACAAATTCAAGCCCTGTTATTAGCTTCTACAAAAACAAGGAGGGATTATCTGGCTTCCATCATGGTTAGCTTCAGGCATGGCTGGATTCAGTGGCTCAGATGATGTCTCTGGGACATGATGTTGCACCCTGTCACTCAACCGTGCAGAGGACAATGCTACTGGCTTCGACTGAGGTGCCCATGTGGCCTCCCTCCTGCTCCCCCAAGCCTGGCCTTGTCTCCTTTAGACTCAGACCCGGGCTGTTTCTCCAGCCTCAAACCAGATACCTCCTGGCCTTGCCTCACTCTCCTCGGGCTGGCGCTGTAGGCAGTGTTCCGACGCTCACTTTGTGTGTGAAGTTCTGGGCTCTCAGGGCACCTGGAGCTAGGCACCCAGGGTGGAAGCAGCAGCCCTGCCCTGCCGGTCAGCGTCGGTCGGCCTGGTGGTCACAGGCCGGGCCTCGACTGCCGCTGTGACACTCACCCTGCTGTGTGACCTCGGGTGGGTGGCTTACCCTCTCTGAGCCTCCGTTTCCTCCCCTGTCTGTGGGAAATCACAGTTTCGATCTCCTAGGATTGTTTTGAATCTTAAATGGGATGGTGCGTGTGAAGTGCTTAGCACAGAGAGGAAGCCCTTCACTCCTGAGTGGGTAAGACCCCGAGCTTTGCTTACAAACACGAATAGCTAACGTTGATGGAGGGCCTCGTGCGTGCCCTCCCGTGCTAAGCGTTTTCAAGTATCACCCATACCTGCTGACTGCCTTTGCTCTCGTGTGTAGGGACTGTAAAAAGACTGCCTTTCTTTCCCACGATTCTGTTTGTTCAGATTAATTTTGAGTAATTCGGGTAGATTTTTCCTTCAGACCCGATGGTCCCAATGCATCGGCTCGGTAATTCCGCTCCTGGATCAGAAGGGCGCTCTCTCGGGGCTGAGTGCAGAGGGCGCTCTCGGGGCTTCGCAGGCTGCGCTCTCGGGGCCCAGTGCGGAGGCGCGCTCATCCGTGGTGTGTGTGGTTTTTCTCCAGGATCATCCACGAAGATGGCTTCTCGGGAGAAGACGTGAAGCAGTACAAGCCTGTCGTCTACAGCAACACCATCCAGTCCCTGGCAGCCATCGTCCGGGCCATGGACACTTTGGGCATCGAATACGGTGACAAGGAGAGAAAGGTAGGCCGCTGAGCGCAGGGGCCCAGCCAGGAGAGGGCCTGTCTCGGTCCCCCGCTGCGTCCTGATGACCGTGCCAGGCTGCCCTCTGGGCACAGGAGGAGGCTGTGCTGCATGTGGGAGAGAAGGCTAGCCACCCACCTAAGCCAGGAGACCAGTCCCTACCTGGTGCCCGCAAACAGGGGCTTCGCCGGTGGGCAGACTTCCCAGCCACGTCGCCAGCAAGGACAATGACGTTCCAGGGCTCATCTTGCAGATGAGAAAGGGCGGGTGACTGCTCTAAACTGGGACTCCCACACTGCACAGTACCTGCCTTTGGGCAATTAACGCGAACAGAGAAAATATTTTTATATATATATGTTTTTGTTGATTTGAAAGAGAGGGGGGAAGGGATAGGGAGGGAGAGAGAGAAACGTCAATGAGAGAGAAACATCGTTCGGCTGCCTCCTGCACGCCCCCTACTGGAAATCGAGCCTGCAACCTGGAATCAAACTGGGACCTCTTGGTTCCTGGGTCGACACTCAACCACGGAGCCACGCCGGCCGGGGAGGAAATAGGTCTCAAATGTAACAGCCTACCTGGCCACCACCCCCTCCTGAGGAGAGCTCTCCATGCCTTGTTTGGGGGGTGAGGGAGCAGCCATGTGAGCTGATTTTTTCTTCCCTCGGACCAAGGGGTGTGCTTTCTGCCCCTCGGGGGTGAGTCTGAGAACCTGAGGGGCTCCCCTCCCTGTAGGAAGGGGACGTCCTAGAACGGGGACTGTTTTTCACTTGAGTGTCCAGGAGGCTGATAAGTGGTGGATGGAATACGTATATAAAAGCTTCTTATTTGCAAGCGTCTGCATTAACTGTAAGACTGAACGTTATGCAGCCACACTGGCAAAATGAATAAAGGGAGGGAGGGAGGGAAACAACCTCAGGGAATTCTATCCCGAAGCTGCTCTCGGCCCCCTGGTGGGATTCCGAGTCCCAGCTCCTCTCGCTGTGACCTGGATCGAGAAAGGGGAGCAGGTGGAGGCCTCCCAGTGCCCTGGCCCCACAGGGAGCCTCTGACTACTGTGTGCTTTGCCCGTGTGGTTAGCAAAGACATATCCCGTCTTTGCTAAAAATCACCTCCATCCCAGATGAAAATTCCCCTCACCTCCTCCGGGTCAGAGATCTCACCTGCGACCCAGCTTGGCGTGTAAAATTCAATGCTGATGCACAGAATTCTAACTCCACGGCCCAGAGTCGCCCCAGCTCAGGCACTGGCTCCTCCAGGTGCAGGGGAATGGGGTGACGCAGTGTGTCTGAGGCCAGCCCTGGAGCCAGGGAGCTGGGTGCTGGCAGGAGGGCCTGTCCCCAAGCACTTCTCCCCAGGGACAGGCTCTGGTTCGGGCCAGAGAGTCGGGGCCCCTGGAAAGAGGGCACTGCCGTTCTCCAGCCTTGTTCCCTTTAAGCACTCATGGCGGGCGGGCTCATGGCAAAGCGGGCGCATGGCAAAGCGGGCGCTGTGCTGGCTGCTGGGGACGCAGATGAGCGCAGGGGGAGAGGCGGACAAGCGCAGGGGGAGAGGTGCTGGAGGAAGCAGACAGTCAGCAGATACCGACTCAGACCATCAGAGTGGCCGAGGTGGCTACCCGGCTTCATTCATTTCAGCGATAACGGCCACAGTGGTAACAGACAGCTATGATGTTTTATTGAATGTATTGGGGTGACACTGGTTAATACAATTATAAAGGTTTGAGGTGTACGATTCTATAACACATCATCTATATATTGCATTGTGTGTTCACCACCCCAAGTCAAGTCTCCATCACCATTTGCCCCCGACCTTTGCCCTCTTCTACCTCCCCTCACCCCCCCTCCCCTCTGGTAATCCACATACTGTTGTCTGTGTCTATGAGGATGTGTGTGTGTTTGTTTGTTGCTTAATCCCTTCACCTTCTTCCCCTATCCCTGCACCCCCGCCCCCGCCCCCCAACAAACAGCCATCATTTACTGAGCACCTGCTAGCTGCCAGGCACTGTGCTGAGCACTTGACATATATCCACTCATTTCAGTCAACTCTGGCCTGATCTTCAGACCCGGGGCAGACCACGGGCCTTGGCTCTCGGTCCGCCTTTCAGCAGAAGCGAGAGCACAGTACCGGTCTCCGTTAACCAGCCGGCAGGTACCGGGAATGGCGTGCCTCGTTTTTCCAGGTCTCAGAGAAAAAAGGGAAAGTACCCGTCATTCTGCGCTAAGTGAGTAGATGTGGGTGGAGTACTGACCATGTGTCGGCTTGGTGCTGAGCCCTCGTAGAGATTCAAAGTTATGTGAGATGGGGCCCCTTAGGGAGCTGGCCATCCTCTTGGGCACACAGGGCCCCAGGCTGCCTGAGCGCTGTCATCCCACAAGCCGGTCGGGGAAAGCTTCCTGGAGGAAGTGAGGCTGGAACTGTCCTCGAAACAGGCATGGCAGGTGCGGGGAAGGGTGAGGACGGGGACTCGGGGCAGGAAGAACCGAGTAAACGCCGAGGGTCGGCAAGGACCAGAGGAGATTTGATGGACGGGGAGGCCAGTGGCCAGAACAGAGGCTCAGGTAGGGGCCAGGTGTGGGGAAGGTAGAAGATTCGGTCAGGTCCCGATGCGGAGGGCCTTGGAAAGGATGCCAAGGAGTTTGGGTTGTATCCTGTTGGCAGTGAGCAGCCATTGACAACGTTGGAGCTGGGAGGGATGGGTGAGCTTTAGGGTATTATGATGGCACGTGCAGGGTGGACTCGGGTGGGGGGGACAAAGCTGGGTCAAATGCTAATTGACCCCCACATCAGGGTCTCGAGCGGGGTGGGAAATGAGAGCAGCCAGGTGGTGTGGTGACTAAAGAAAGGGACCTGTGACTGGCTACTGGGGCAAACGGATAAGGATCAGGAAACTGAAACTCCAGTGTGACCAGCCTGGAAGCCTGGGGACAAGGCAGACCACAGGCAGAACGTCAGGAGATGGGGCCACACTTGGCGAGTCGGGTTTCAGCCTGGTGGCTCTCCAGGTGGGAGTGGTCCCCACGCAGAGGGACTCAGAGCTGAAGCTTTCCGTCTCCGTCTCCTGCGTGGCAGGGCCTGTGCTAAACCATTTGCGTGAATTAAGTGATTAACACTAACAGCTCCCTGTGCGGTGGGTGCTATTGTCACCCCATTTTACAAGGGGAAAAAATGAGGTGGAGCGACCCTCGACCCTCGGTGACTTGCCCGAGGTCACGCAGTACAAAATGTATGCACGTGGAGGATGGAGACACAGCCCTAATGAAACTGCAGTCCACTGGGCTCAGTCCAGTCCCCGTTAAACAGGCACCGTACCGTCAGGGAAAGCACTAGGTCATTACAAGAATCCCATCTTTTTTCCCTAAGTCTCTCTAAAGACGTGGAAAGGGACCCAAAGGACGACGTTTCCCACATAGCCCTCCTGTCTTCCTCATGTCGGTCCCACCCCCACTCTCCTGAGCTGCCCCACTCTCCACATCCCCCCCCCCGAGTTCCCCAGAGACCCTCTCTCTACCCCCAGCCCACAGGGCTTCCCTCTCTTGCCCTCCTCCTCCTCCTCCTGTCCCCACCTTTTCCCTCCTTCCTCCTTCCACCCACCCCTCTCTCCTTATAAGTGGGTCCCTCTCTTGCTCTCCCTCCCTGCCTTCCTCTCTCCTCCCTCCTTCTCTAACTCCTTTCTTCCCTCCCTTTCTCCTCACTGCCAGCTCATTATTATGCAAATTGTCTTAATCTTTTGAAGTGGAGTCTTTCCCCTTCCTCCTTCCCCAGCCCGGCCCCATCTGCATCACAAAAGCAGAGAGACTGGGCGGTCTGCCCTGTAAGGATCTGGGAGACTGGACAATTACAGGGTTAGGAGGCTCTCGGAGAAGGTCTATAGGAACAGTCCTAGCCCCTGTCAGTAGATTTACACACATGCACACACACATGTGTATCTATCAACACCTGAAAATGTGTGCGTGCGTATACTTGCATATATAAAACATATTGCAAGCTAATGGGATAATAGCAAAGGAACAATGCCTTGAACTTGTGTGAGGGTTTTATTCCATTGAAAAGACTCTTGTTTTCATCGTTTGCGCCTATGCCTACTTCTCTCGCTACATTCTAATGTCCTGGAAGCACAAAATCTAGATCTCATTCGTCTCGTACAGTGCCTGACACAGGAAGGAAGGGGCCTGGATCCGGTTCCCACTTCTACCACGAGCTCTTTGGAAGGTAAAATTATTTACCTTCCTCAGCCCTCAGTGTTTTTGTCTCCAAGATGGGCACGACCTTAACACCCTCCTCGGTTACAGGCTGTAAGATTAAATGAGACGATGCCTGTGAAGTGCTTAGGATGGTGCCTGACAACAGAGTTCTCAGCACCACGTTCTCTCTTGTCCTTCCACCAACTCACGTTCTCTCTTGTCCTTCCACCAACTTGTTTAAAATTATTACTGCTAATAAAAATCGGTGAATTAACCCTCCACTTGTCTAGTGAGGAATGGGTAAGGTTTTAGGTGCATTTTTCAGGTTAGATACAGAGGGACGAGGTGCCTAATTGGCTGCCTGGCCTGCACGGGACTATAGTGCTTCTGTCCCTCCGAGGGGCTCCGTGAGGGACCTCTCCCCTCCTCCCCCCCCCCCCCAGAGAATGGCAGCTCTTTGGGGAGGCCGCGTCATATTTCACACTTAGCTTCCAGGATGTCATTGGATCTCCTCTGGTCAAAGAAATCTTGACATTTAAATCACACCATGGAGCTCAGAACCCTATCCTATTTTTGATCGTGAAAATATTTCGGTGCCATCTCCACGGCGCAGCGCTGCTCGCCCGGGGGCTTGCACTAACTCTGAAACAGACAAAAACAAGGATGCTCACTGGCCTGCGTCCGCCTGCCTTCCCGGGGCCTGGAGAAACCTCAGTGGTGGCCGGCAGATCTGACGAGGCGCTGGGGGAGGTGACTCGTGAAGCGGCCGTGCCCACTCCTGAGGCCAGGAAGAGCTGCCTGCCTGCCTGCCGGGTGCCAGGTACACAGCGAGGGGCAGCCCTGCCTGGTCCCTCTGCCTGCCCGGACTCAGAGCTCGGAACTGCTCCGCTGAAGGCGATCCGATTCTGTGGCCCCCTTTTGCAGATGGGACCAAACAGGCCCCGTCTGGCTCGAATAGGAAAGGGACTCCCTCAAAGGCAGTGTGGCCGACCCAGCACTGGAACTGAGGTTTACGCACCAGGGCTCAGCTCTCTCTGCGTCTGGCCAGGCTGCCTCCAGTCACCCAGCCAACGTGGAGCCTTCTTGTCTCCAATGGCCTGAGGGGCTCCTGGGAGGAGAGTGAATTCCCCCGAGGACATTACCTGTTGGTCTGGGTTCTGGTCCAGGACTCTGTGCATCCAGACAGCTGCCGCCTACCCCCTGCCCCAGCTCCTGACTGCAGCCCTTCCGACCCCTCCTGACCCCTCCTGACCTCTGCTCCCTCCACCCCCAGCCCTGACCTCTCCCTCATCTGTGAAGTAGGGATGAGTCTGCAGCTCTGACAACCCAATACCACGGACAGGGAGTGCTGGCCATGCACCGCGACCCTCCAGACGCGGCAGGACGGTGCCCCACACTGAGCTCCACAGGCCCTGTCTGGCCCAGACGGCCAGCTCACGCCGCCCAGCCCCGCCCAGCCCAGCGCTAGAAGCCTGGCTTTCTCTCCCTCCGCTCTACCAGACTCTCCTCCCCCGATATCCCTGGTCCGAGGTCCCCAGGGCACAGTCCTGAAATAGCTCACTGCCAAATTAGGTCCAGCTTCTCCAGCTCTGTGGGCGCCCCCCACACATACACTTCTTTCCCAGCCCTCTGTCTCCCTACCTTTCCCCTTCCCGTCGCACTTCCCTGCCCGGTGCTGAGACCAGCCGGTCTCCCTGATGACCGCTGGCCAAGGAGAGGAAGGCAGCCCTCCAGGCCCCAGGGTGGCTGCTGGGGCCGGGGCCAGGCGGGGGGTCCACCACGGTTTTCAGGGTCTGGGGCTGTGCACCTGATAGTGAAGGGCCTGGCCCCGCAGAGACCACCCACCATGGTCCCAAGTCCAAGGGCTCAGCCGTCAGCCTGGAGCCGAGGTCTGGGACTCTTACCTCCTCTCTCAGAGGACCCAGTGCAAGAACCCAGTGCGTGTCCTCAGAGTGACGCTGCTGCATCACTGGAGTCAGAGAGCCACAGGTCATCGCTGATCCTCCTTTTTGCGCTTGGTGACCTCAGACAGGCTCCCTCACTACCCTGAGCCTCAGTTTCCCTCCTCGGGGCGATGGGGTCGCACGCTCCCCTGGGCCCTGCACGGTGCTGAGCGCTTTCCACGCGTTCACGCCCTCGCCCCTCCCCCTTTGAGGGCGCCCCGCTTCTTGACAGGACCCCGATTGAGACATCGACTCCATCGCCGTCCTCGTTCTGCAGATGAGAAAACAAGTGCAGGGAGAGGCGGTGACAAGCCCAAGGTCCCGGGGCTGTGGGCCGGGTGGGAGCCCAGCAGCCTGGCCCAGGTGTGTGCTGTGACCCGGTCTGATGCGGAGGCAGGTCCACGCTCCCCATCCCGGCTTTCCCCCCAGGAAAGGCACTGGGCGCCACAGCTGGGCCCGGGCCCTGAGCTGTGTGCCTAGCACATGGCCGATGCGCCCAGGGAAGCAGCCGTGGGCTCTGATGGTGGAGGTTTCGTCTGCCCCCTCCCCGGCTCCTGGGGGCTCGCCAGCCACGGGTGAGTGGGTGGAGAGACGGCTCCATCGCCACCATCCGGAGCGTGCCGGCAGCAAGCCGGGGCACAGGCTTGGGCCCCAAGTCCCTGTAGTTCCCGAGCCGGGTGGTGGGAAGAGGCCGCCTCCTCTTGGGAAAAGTGGGAGGTGGGAAAGCAGCCCGCCCTGCCGATCGCAGCAGCCGCACAGCCTGGTGGGGAGAAGGCCGCGGGGGCCAGTCTTTCCTCGCTGTGACTCACATTGGATGGGCAGGAGCCGGGGACTGAGCATTGAGGGGGCAGGGTCTTGGTCAGGTGAGGGCCCCTGAACCCGAGGAGTGCCAGGCCTCAGCTGGGTGGCAGAGGAACAGGGCCCTTCCCAGAGAAGCTGGCTCCAGGCCCAGCCCAGCTCCCTCTGCTGTGCGGCCGCAGGCAAGTCCCTCGTCCCCCAGGGTCCTACAGAGGAGCCAGGCTTCCACGCTCTCCCCTCCACCCGCCCCCGCCACCTCGGTTCCATCAATTCCAAAACAAACGTCCTGTCAATTCTCCTGGCAGAACTTAATTGCTAAGTTTGGGTGACGACCAAGCACAAGGCTCTTCCTTTCTATCTAAAAGGACAAAAGCCAGGCCGGCGTGGCTCCATGGTTGAGTGTCGACCTAGGAACCAGGAGGTCGCGGTTTGATTCCCAGTCAGGGCACATGCCAGGGTTGCGGGCTTGATCCCCAGTGGGGGGGCGTCCAGGAGGCAGCCGATCCATGATTCTCTGTCATCATTGATGTTTCTATCTCCCCCTCTCCCTTCCTCTCTGAAAACAATAAAAATATTAAAAAATTTTAAAAATAAAAAAACCCCGAATTTCAAAGGCAGGGCCTGTGTGCCCCTTGAAGACTGACTTCTCTAGAAGGGGAGTTGGTGTTCCCACAGCCGGCAGCACCCCCCCCCCCCCGAGACAGCCCTGCACCCCCACATGGCCATGGGCACCATCCCAGCCCCACGGGAGCACCAGTGAGGATCGGCACCCAGAGACCACGAGCCGTGGGGGTGAAGCCACCAAATCGGGCAGAAAAACACTGTCAAGGGCTATGGTAGCTGCGTCTGTGTCAAGGGTCACCCTATCTCGGGGAGGCAGAGGGAGATACCAGCCACGTGAAGCTGCCAGTTTCGTTCTGATCAATCTGGAACGTTCCCTGCATGGTGGGGAGAGGGAAGGTGGATTTCAGGAGCTGTTTGTTCGATGAGAATGTGATGGCAGAGCCTCCGGAACAGGCTGAGGGTGGGGTGTGGTACCAGGGGTGCCTCTGGGCACTGTCTCAAACATTAGGCACGCATCTCATTGATCCTCGCCCCACGCCCCAAGCATGTAGGCGGATGTCCCATGGCACCACCAGGACACCTGGAGCTCCGAGCAGTGGGGGATGCTGCTACCGGATATCCGAATATCCGCAGACTGTTTAGTGCTCTCCCCGCCCTGGTCAAGCCCCAAACAGCCGCGGGACCAGGCTTACAGAATTAGGGGCTGCTCTCCTCCCTTCAAAACCCCAGACTGGAGGGATCTGGATGCCGACAAACTCTGCCCCTCCCAGGTCCTCCGCCCAGCTGCGGATCCTGCTGCTGTCTCTCTCCATCACCCCTCGGTGCTTCCTTGTGACCATGCTTCAGGCTCACCCCAAGTATAAACCCTTTGTCTAGTCGTCTGTCGATGGGCATCTAAGGGGTCATTCCAGGGGTCGATGTGAAGAATAATAATACCGCTAGACTCTGACGTGCAGGTTTTTGGTGGGTACGCATGTTTACTTCTCTTGGTAGATACCCAGAGTGGAACTGCTAGGTCGTATGGTAAGGGTGCGTTAACTTCATGAGAAACTTCCAAACTACATTCCAAAGTGGTGGTTTCTTTTTTTTTTTTTTAATATATTTTTATTTCAGTGAGAGGGAGAGAGAGAGAGAAACATCAGTGATGAGAGAGAATCACTGATCGGCTGCATCCTGCACGCCCTCTACTGGGGATCACGCCCACAATGTAGGCATGTGCCCTTGACCGGAATCAAACCCGGGACCCTTGAGTGCACAGGCTGACGCTCTATCCACTGAGCCAAACCGGCTTGGGCACGTGGTTGTACTATTTAGAATGTGTGACGGCCCCTGCTGTCCCATGCTGTCATCAACATGCAGAATTGTCCTTTTCCCGTTCGCATGGAGAGATACTCCATCGTGCTTCGAACTTGCACTCCCCCGGTGACTAGTGATATTTAGCAAGTTTTGGACGTGCCTTTTGGCCATGTCTGTCTTTTCTTGTGAAGTATCTGCTCGCATCTTTCGTTCTTTCTCTTTAATGGGTTGCTTGCCTTCTTACTAATGAGTTGTGAGAGGTGGTTTTTTGAGATAATCCTGGATACACGTTCTTTGACATACACGTGTTGTGAATACCTTCTCCAGTCTATGGCCTGCCTTTACCAGGGTCGTTTTTAAGCTGGTGAACGAATGAATGTCGATTGGTTGGCTCTCAAGCTTCCATCTCTGCGTGTGGGGAACCCTTTCTCTTTATTTCCCTCCCATGGGCCGTGAGATGTTTCTCTCTGCAGGGAGAGAGGTTGTGTTGCCTTTGAGCTTCTGGACTCTGGGATCTGACCGTCCTGGGTCCAAGTCCCAGCTCCACGGCTCACGAGTGGGCAGCCCCTTCACCTCTGCCCCCTGCATCTCTCATTTCTGGTTTGTAAAATGGGGACCAAAATGACCATCTGCTGTGAAGACTAAATGCAATGATGACTGTTAGCAGTGAGCGAGGGCTCGCAAAAGCTGAGCTGGACCTGTTAGCGCCCTGGGTGCCCAGCCCCGTCAGCGCCCCAGCCCCAACCCGTGCGGAACCAGGCCGCACCGAGCACCTTCCTTCTTTATGTTAAAAACTCCTCCTTCCTCAAAGTAGCTCAGGGCAAAACCTGGGACTCCTCCTGCCTCTCCTGTGTCCCTCTTCCTTTGCAGAATGGCTTTGGCCCCTCTGGCTTCCCAGTCTCTGCCCAGGCCCTGCCCCACAGGCCTCCTCACTCCCTACCCACACGGTCTCCCTGCCTCCTGCCTCCCCAGCTTTCCCCTGCGTGCCTCGGCCACCATTGCTAAAGGAATCAGAAACACAGGGCTCCTGGGGTGAGTGTTTGGGGGCGACCCCTGGGCCAGGGCAGGCTCTGCTGTCGCTGGCGCCTCTGGTTAGAAATGCCGGGCTCTGTCCTCAGCCCCAGCCGTCAGCGCCCCTCCCCGACCTTCAGAGCTGCCTTGGCCGTCCTTGCAGGAGGCAGGCCATGCCTTGGCCCTTGGCAGGACCCATTCCTTTGATACGTGATCAGAAAATTCAATTATAAAACCAATTACTAATTTCCTGAGCTTTACAAGGAAGACATGAACGTTTGATTAAGTTTGAATTTCTGTTTGGTTGTTGATTGCCGGCCAAGGCCCAGTGGGCTTGTGGGAAATTTTTATTGTTGATCCTGTTTGGTTTTGTGGCTGTGCTCTTGGTGGGGGGGGAAGGCACATTGATTTTGTGTTGTGGGGTTCCCCCCCTCCCCCGCCGCTGCAACCAACTTGCTGAATGGCTGCTCCCCTGTTGTGATGCATGAGATGTAAATCCCCCAAAGACCCGTTGCCAGGGTGAGGGGCTGGGGAATTGAGCTCAGCTAAACAGAGGCCTTTGGCTTTGCAGGCGGAGCGTGCGTTTCCCATGCGGAGCTGAGCTCCAGCCGGCGGACAAGGCTGCGTTCAAGGGCGCCGCACAGACAGGGCTGCTGGGGTGGATCCCTGGTCATGTGGGAGCAGCTTCAGCAGTGGACTGGGCTCCGGCTGCCCCCAGACCCTGCCCAGGGAACAGACATATAGCTGCAGAGGTCAAGGGTCAAGGGGTCAAAAGACCAGAGCCCCTCAGGTGCCTGTCACCTCTCCCCCCAACCTGCTGGGCCCCAGCGGCCAGGGCCCAGGGCAGTGGGGACTGGAAAGCACGCCTTTGTCTGCAGCCGGAGCGCCTTGCTTTGGGGGATGTTTCTGGGACACTGAGCAGAGCCTGTGATGGGACCTCCGGGCTCCAGGTCAGAGTCTGATTTGGTTCTGGGACCCATGTTTCTTCTCTCGGAATAAAATGAGACAACCCCGGTTCTTTGGGAGCTGTCGCCACCCCAGAACTCCTCCTACGAGGGGAATAATACCCAAGGGTGGTGCTGGGTCCCCCTCACAGTGTGTCCCCCAGGCCTAAACCCCCCAGTCGGGGATGGAGCCCTGTGGGTGTGAAAGGCTTTCCCGTCTCTAGGAATCCGGCTTACAGTACCGATGCCTGTGGCGGGAGAAGCATCTCCCAATGGGAATTAGCCGTCACCTAATTGAGAAAACAGCCCTTTGGGGCGGACCGGGGATCCCTGTGCCCAGGGTGGGGTCAGATAAAGTCCACCTGCCTCGCAGCTCAGTCAAGGGTGACCACTCTCTCCAGGAAACACCCACACAGCAGCCTCCCCAACGGGCCCACCTTGACCCCCAGTTCAGAGGTCACGGGCCCTGCCCAGCCGGAGGTCACGCCGCTGGAGACTGCCGATTCTGGGCTTGGACTTGGACCTGGGACTTATGAGCCCTACCCAAGCCCGTCTCCTCTGCACACAGAAGCCCCGACACTCACACCCGCTTTGTTTGATCAGCTTGTTTGCTAGCGTGTTTGTTTTTGTAGGTGAGCATTTTATAAGTTTTGAATTTGGGTTGTTTCCTATTCTTTTTTTTTCTTTTTTTTTTAATGAAAGTTACATCTTCCTGGTGGAGTTGCATTGGGAAATTCGGGGTTGGCCACCTGGGCCGAATTGACAAGTAACCAGGCAATGCTCGATGGAGTACTGTACCCCTTCTTACAGGTTTTGCTAAGTTGGAGGAGAGGGAGTTGTGAAGATGTGAAAACGTGTGCAGAGGGGCTGGGCCTGGCAGATTCCCTCCTTTATGGAGAACTAGATAATTAAATAATAATAATAATAAGTTCTCTTTGTGCAGGACGATTCTGTCATATGTGCCAACATGAGGTGGTGTGCGAAGAGAGGGGAGGGAGGGACCCAGGCTGGGGTCCAGGCCTTGGCAGGAAGGGGACTGGCGCCCCACACCCGGGGAGGGCTCCTGAAGCAGGTGCCTGGAGAGACTCCACTGTCACTCCCGCCCTCCTGCACTTCTGGGTGACAGCGATGACAGCGGGGAAGTAACAGCTCCCCACGTATGGAGCACACGCAGGCCAGGCTCCGTGCTGCTGCTGTTAGTTACCCTTGGGGACATTCTTCCTTACGAGAGGGATGTGTTTATGTTCCTACGAAGCCAGGAAACAAGCCTGCAGCCCATCCAGCTCATGATGGCCCAGATAGTGGAACAAGACCCAGGGTAGGAGGTGGATTGTTTCCTGAGTCACATAAAAGAAACACATGACACGCATGAGGCCAGGGGTCTTACACGGATTGGGCAGAGGTCGCGAAAGCAGGACAAAAGGACTGAAGCTTGGCAAAGCTTGCCTTATCCCTGTGAGCTCGGTAAGAATAGGATTGTACCCATTTTACAGATGAGGAAACTGAGGCTCAGAAAGGTTGAGTGACTTGCCCTGGGGTACACAGCTGGTAGATGGCAGAGCCAGGACCCAGCCCCAGGCCTGCCTGACTCCAAAGGCAGGTCAGCGGCCCCAGCAAGGCCGAAGCCCAAAGCCCAGTTGGACACTCACTTTCATGCTCCAGGGGCAGCCCCCAGTGCTGGAGAAGGAAAGCTTTGAGGGCTCCTTACTGGAGGGTGAAATGGGAGCAAATCCTCGCTGGGGAGGTGGGGCCCTGGGCCTGCTTCCTCCAATCAGCTGCTTCGAATTCTCTCCACTAGAGGCCTTTTCAGGAAGGGCCTGGTGTGATGTGGCAGTGACTGAGGAGCTGCTATTGCCCAGCATATACCATGCACCCTCCCCAGTCAGCTCCTCCCACCCCCAAAGGCCCGCCTCTCCTTTCTTCCGGGGTGTCTCCCAGCCCTTCCTTTTTCCCTTTCTTGTCTCTGAATCACTTTTTCCAATAAGCTATGGACTCAGGATGTCGAATAACTCCCTGCATGATTTCGGAAAGCCTCCCTCTGATCACGGAAGCCTGGGTGTGGGAGGCATATTTATATCTATGTTTGTATTTATATTTATATCAGAATATTACTAACCAAATTGGCATGGGGAGTGCCAGGCACGGAAGCTGCTAGCGGAAGCCGCTGAGAGGAGTGAGCCTCATAGAACTGACAGCGTCGAGAAGAGAAACAGACTAACAAGTAAACTAGAAGAGGCAGAGAGTGGTCACGGCAGGCCGATGACTTAAACGGGGGCAGGAAACGGGTGGCCGCCCGAAGCCCGCTCACCCTGGGCCAGCCGTGTGGCTTAGGAACAGCTGACATCTACTCACTGCTCACCACGTGCTGACATGACAGTATTGCGTATATTACCTCCTCTAATCCTCACAGCCCAGCACCCGGAGGAGTGGGGACTATTGATCAGATGCGAGGGCTAAGGTTTGGACAGGCTACACAGATAGTTCGTGGCAGAGCCAAGACCAAAATCTAGGATGGCCCACCTCAGAGAGAACTTAGGTGGCGTTATTTCTCAGGGCCTTTCCGGCTCCGACCTCCCATCCCAAACCGCCAATGCCTCTCACCTGTTGCCCGCACGAGCCTCCTGGGGGTGCCCTGGAGCCCCTCTCTCTTCCGCTCTCCTGCACCCACGGCAGCCAGGGCGAGCTTCAAAAACAGAATGTCATTTCTTCTCTCCTTTATTTTTTAAAATATATTTTTATTGATTTCAGAGAAGAAGGGAAAAGGAGAGAGAGATAGAAGCATCGATGATGAGAGAGAATCATGGATCGGCTTCCTCCTGCACGCCCCACACTGGGGATCGAGCCTGCAACCCGGGCCTGTGCCCTGACCGGGAATCGAACCGTGACCTCCTGGTTCATAGGTCGATGCTCAAGCACTGAGCCACGTTGGTCAGGCCTTTCCCCTCTCCTTGAGGCCTCCATGGCTTCCCATAACACTCGGGTAAGTCAGCCTCTTTCCCTGGTCAGCCTTGCCCTGTGGTGACGGGTCACATGCTGGCTGCTGCTCAGAGGCACCCCGGGCACAGCCAGCCCCGCCAGCCTCCCACCACTGGGCCCCGGCGCCCACGTTACTGATATCATCACCATGTGTCGAGTCCTCGCCCCACCTGTGTCCTCAACTTTATGTGCATGGCTTGCCCCGACATTTCCCTCTTCTGACATGTCCCAAATTATTAAAAACAGCTGCTTTTGAGTTCATCGAATGAATCATGGAAAAACATCTTTTTCTGTCTATAAATAATTCCACCTCAAACGTTTCTGGGAGGATAGGAAGAATGCTGTGAGGAGCGCCCAGCACACACCCATCGGGGTACCACCTCTGGAACCCCCCAGCCTGAGACAGGATCTCGGGTCAGTCCACATGGGGTCAGTGGAGAAGGGCACCGGGAGTTGTAGGCGGCCTTCGACCACTCATTCTGCTACTTCTGGATAGTTTCACGTGATGTCACCCCCCTCCCCCGCCTCTGGTGTGTCACACACACACACACACACCCCTCCTCCCCCCCCCCCCCCCCCGCCCTGGCTGGGGCCGGATGCCCTAGGGAAGACACAGCCGCTGCCCCACACAGAGTGATCACAGGCTGGTTTTCAAGACAGACACACGGGAGCCCATTCAGCAACTAACTAGTGCCATTCGGAGCCCAATGTGGGACGCAGGGGAGAGCCAGGTGCGGGGCAGGTGCACAGCCGGCCCAGAGCAGACGCTGGCTCACTCAGCAGGTGCGCCCCCGAAGCCCCTCCCCCCTTTGCTGAAGGTGCATACAGGTGCCATCGTTTTCTCCGTAGACCTGACCTGGGGAAGGTCGGGAAGACCCACCTGGCGGAGGCAGAGCCTGAGTCGGCACCTTAGGTGGCGAGGCCTTGGGTAGAGACCTCCCCTTCTGGAGCAGGAGCGCCCCTCGTGACTATGGGAGGTTTTAGCATCTGCACGCTGGTGGCAATGTCACCAGGTGTGATGGTTGACAGCGACCTCAGAGATGAGCACGTCCAAAGAGAGACACAGCTGTGGCTCGTCTGCCGCTACGGACCACCCGCCCTTGTCCCGGCATCGCGGCGGCTGGGTGACCACACTGGCCCGGCCTCGGAGACTCCTGGGTGCAGCCGGCCCCCGGGCAGCCGCTGCCGCTGGTCAGAGGCTGAAGCCAGCTGTGTCGCTGGTCTCCCCAGGGCAGCGCCCTCACATCACAGCACCCAGCAGGGCGGAGCCCTGGAGGCCGCAGAGGCGAGCACGCCTACGCTTCTGACCCCCTGTGCAGTGCATTTTGGCTCTTTCCCTTCCAAATCCATTCACTCAGCAAGTGCCGCCTGCACACCTGCTCTGTGCCCAGCGGGTGGTGGGTCTGATACAAGAGGGAGCCTGATGTAGGTGCTCAGAGTCCAGGGGAGACACCTGGAAACAGGTCCCCGAGCAGGTGGCGACAGCCACACTCCGTGCCTCCCTTATCCCAGAGACCCCTGTCTCCCCCTCGCTTGATTCTTGGGGGCTTTGCCCACCGTGCTGGACACCTGTGTCCTCCTCACTCCCTGCTGCAGTCCTTGCCCCAAACGCCAGTCTTGTCCCCAGGGCTGCCCAGGCCCTAAGCCCACCCCCCCCCCCCCGCCCCGCAAGGCAGGCAGGTCCCTGGTCCCTCTTCAAGCGGCACCCTGGGGGCGTTGCTCACCACTGGTTCAGTGGGCCCAGGGAGACACTGATTTTTTATTAATGGAATCTTTTTTCTTTATTGTTCCAAATAAGGTCTATATTAGATGCACTGAACTGAACAGCAGGGGCTGGCTCTCATGTCCACCATTTGTAACAAGAAGACTGCCTGGCCAGTGTGGCTCAGTGGTTGAGCATCCACCTAGGAACCAGGAGGCCAAGGTTCCATTCCCAGTCAGAGCACGTACCCTAGTCGTGGATTCGATCCCCAGTAGGGGGCGCACAGGAAGCAGCCGATCCACGATTCTCTCTCATCTTTGATGTTTCTCTCTCTCTCCCTCTCCCTTCCTCTCTGAAACCAATAAAAATGTCTTTTTTTAGGAGAAGACTGGTTCCTCCTACGCCCTGCGGGGAGGAAGAGCCCGTGTGGACATAATTACAGAGTTGGGCTCAAAAGCCAGTTTCTAAGCTCCTTGTTTTTGTGATGAGGGCAGACATTCTCCACTTTCCTGCAGCTCACGTCCTTTCTTCCATGTTCATTGATGACACTCCAAACCAGACAAATTCTGGAAAGGAGTATTGGAGGGCTTGAAATTAGATCATAAAACAAAGCCCTTCTCCCCCGCGAACGGCCCGACCCGTGCGTGACGCGGTTCCAGAATTTCGCCGACCGCCCTGCACGTGTGTTCCTCGCGTGTGCTTGTGTCAGCATGCGGCGGCCATGGTAGGCGCCAGGGAGGACACCGCTCCCTCCGTGGGACAGAGCCAACGCCTTTCTCTCCATCGCTCTGGGGCCCCCGGGACAGCTTCCTGGTGCTGTTCACGCCTGCGGCGTCTCAGCGCTCTCGTGAGTGATCCGCCCTGATGCCGCTCACAGTCTCCCCGAGGGAGAGAAATCCCCGACGAGGAAACAAACATCGAATTACACCTCGGGATAAGTGCTAGTAAAGCACAGAAAGCTGGCGTGGGGAGAACAGGAGGCACCTGGGTTAGCTGGGGGAGGGGTGCTGCCGGGGAAAACTTTCTCTCAGGGGTTATATGAAACGGAGACTGGAAAAATAAGGAGCCTGTCCCCCAGAGGTTTTCGGTGGCAAGAGGAGCCAGTGCAAAGGCCCTGGGGTGGAAATGAGCTTGTCTTGTATGTGCAAAGCTTGGAAAGGGAGCAGGGGAGCTGGCAGGTGGCCAGTGAGGGCAAGGAGCCTCAGGATGAAGTTCAAGGGGAGGTAGGAGTTTGAGATGATGGAGGGGGAACCCCCACCCCCATTCTCAGTCGCAAGGAGAGGCCCATCTGGGGGCTGGATTATGTATTGGTTCACAAGGCTGCCATAACAAAGGACTGTGGTAGGGGCCAGGGGCGGAGAGGGGGGGCCTTGAACAGCAGAAATTTATTTTCTCCCAGTTCTGGAGGCCAGAGTCCGAGACCAGGGTGTCCGCAGGGTTAGTTTCTTCTGAGGCCGTCTCCTCGCCTCGTGGCTGGCTGGCTCCCCTCGTCCTCACGTGGTCTCCCCTCTGCCCGTGTCCTGATCTCCTCTTATAAAAACACCAGTCAGAATGGGTTAGGGCCCACCCCACTGACCTCCTTTTAACTTAATTACCTCTTTCAAGGCGCGCTCTTTCCAAATACAGCCACATTCTGAGGTCCTGGCGATTAGGGCTTCAGCATATGGATTGGGGGCAGGGGGGTGTCACAGTCCAGCCCATGGCAGGGACCTTCCCCGACCTAGTCACGGAGGACAGAGTTGGGGTTGCGGGTCAGCACATTCAAAATGCCCCGCAGGCCAGGGGAGACCGGTCCTCAGCCTCCTGCTCCCTCTTTGTCAGAAGGGTTGATTCGCAAGCCTTTAGGGGAGTCAGAGACTGGGTGGTACCAAGCTGGGACTTTCCCCCCCACCATCCGTCAGAGTCCTTGAAAGAGAAGTGGAAACCTTCCTGTCATGATTCAGGGGTGTTCATTCGGGGTCCCCCTGGCCCTCAACCACCAGGGCAGGGCAGCCAACAGTCTGGGCCGGGAGACAGTACCAAGCTGAATGAGGAAGGGGGCAGGGGCTGCCTAGCCAGTGGGCTGGGGAGGGAAGTTGGGGTGCTGGCCAGGCACATCCAGTCTCCCCAAGGAGGAGAGGCCCAGAACATGTTGTGTTGAATGAAATGGAGGAGAGAACCCCCAACCGACCTCACTGCTGCCTCCCCAAGTCCCCTTACACCGTGTGTGTGTGTGTGTGTGTGTGTGTGTGTGTGTGTGTTCGGCCGCAGAGCCAGGGGCAGCTAGCCCCCATGGCCGGCGGGCTGAGCTGCCTGCAGACCCCCACATTCGCCTCAAGTCGTCCCCTCCACCTTCTGCTGAGGGTACAAATAACTACAAGGAGGGAAAGGTCCTGGAGAGATCACCTTGCAATTCAGAAAACATAAAGCCTGCCTCCATCTCATTAGGATGGCCCTGGGGGAGGGGGAGACCTGGGTGGCATTTTGCATTGCGAGCCGAGCCGAGCTGAGTGTGCGGCCTCTCTAATTTTGGTTCTGAGCAGTTGGAAAGTTTGCAGTTGGAACAGAAGACCCAACTTCAAAGGCACTGCCTGCTGCTGGCCGAGCAGAGGGAGTTGCAGGAGCAGCTAGGGAGTAGGGAGGGGGGCTCGGTGGCCTTGGGCACAATGGGGTTGGGCTGGAGCAAAGGCCTGGGGGCCACAGGGGGCGCAGCCTCAGAACCTGCTGTGCCTTTTAGGGGATCAGTGAAGCTGCTCCTGGGAGGACAGCTAATTGAGGCAGTGGCCTTGTCCTTAGAAAGTGAGCTTTTGTCCAGCCTGGGCCCTCCTGGGGCACTCACGGGGCAGAGCTCTGGCCTGGGCTGTCCCAGGCACCCCCCCACCCGTTCTGCCCCTATAGAAACAGGGCCTCTTGGGAGGCGGCTGCTCCCTTCCTCCCAGAATTGGGAGGAGGCAGCTCCAGTCCCTTTCAGCTCAAAAGGCAGGGGGATTGGGTTTCGGGGTTCCCAGGAACAGTCGTCCTGCCCGCCTCCCTGGAGGACAAATGTCCACTTAGCCACTGGGCTGCTGGGACAGGTGGACAGCCAGGGGGTGTGGGGGGTCCCTCCCTCTCTCCTTCCTCCCTTCTGCCCTGCTGGCCTTGGGGCTGAGCGCTCACCTTCCAGCTCCCTTTCCAGAGGAGGTGGCAGCTAGGAGACCAGGAGTCACCATGACAACAAATCTCCTAAGCAAGCCAGAGCCCCCGGCTCCCCCTCATCTGTGCCCAGGCAATTGGGGGTCATCATTTCTCAACCACTATGAATGTTCTGAAGGTCAAGACCCCCCTCCTCAGTAGGAGGTATGCAGTGGGTAAATCAGTACATTGGTGGATGGATAGGTGGGTGGCTAGAGATGGGAGGAAGGAAAGAAGTGGTGCACACATGAATAATGAATGGATAGGCAGATGCTGGGGAAGGACAGAAGGAAGGTAAGGAGATGGGCGGGTGTGGAAGTGAGTGAGTGGCTGAACAAGGGTAGCGGATGGCTACGTGGGTAGATGCATGATGTTCAAAAGAGATGCATCCTAGCTAGGTGTTACCGGGCTATGTGGATGGATGGATGGATGGATGGATGGATGGAGAAGGACGGGCAGGTTTGAAAGGAGACAAGTTGGGAAACAGCACCAAATCCTTGGTTCTGCTGTAGGATCTTTCCAGGAACCAGGAAGGCTCCCTCCCCTAAGGCAAGTGGCAGATCTAGGACAGTGGTTCTCAACCTTCCTAACGCCGCGACCCTTTACTACAGTTCCTCATGTTGTGGTGACCCCCAACCATAAAATTATTTTTGTTGCTGCTTCATAACTGTAATGTTGCTACTGTGATGAATCGTCATGTAAATATCTGATATGCAGGATGTATTTCCATTGTGACAAATTGAACATATTGAAAGCATAGTGATTAATCACAAAAACAATAGGTAATTATATATGTGTTTTCCGGTGGTCTTAGGCGACCCCCGTGAAAGGGTCGTTAGACCCCCAAAGGGGTCGCAACCCACAGGTTGGCGACCCACAGGTTGGCGACCCACAGGTTGAGAACCGCTGATCTAGAAGGTCCCCAGCTCCCCTCGCCCCATAGACGCTGTGATCTGACAGCTTGCTGCAACTAAGACCCCTGAGCCCAAGGGAAGAAAGAGCCTGGTCTCCAACCATTAAATGCCTGCAGTGCCCCAATCATTGCCACTAACAAAGACAGATGTCGCGGCCTGGGGGGCATGGGTCTGGCAGTTGCTAAATGCCCAGAATGCTCCCACCACTGCCATTCTCCACCTGCTGGACTCGCCATGCCTGCCGGGTCTCTCTGCCGCTTCCCCTTGTGGAACAGTCTGTAGGCCAAGGAAGGCAGCTATGCCCACGGGCCCTGCCCTGCCTGGTCGCTGGTGCTTTGCTTGTCCAGCTCTGGCTCCCTCTCCCCTTGGCCTGTGCGCTCCTGCCCCCTGGTGGGAGCCACGACAACTGCAGCACACAGGGCGGGGCGGGGTGGATGGAGGCTTTTCCTGCAGCCAGAGGCCTGTGCGTGTGTGTGTGTGTGTGTGTGTGTGTGTGTGTGTGTGTGTGTACACTCACGCTCTCACACTTCTCTTGGCCTCAAAGATTAGAGATGGACGGAAAACTCTGAAAGGCCCATAGCAGCTCCTCCAATGGAAGGGGTTATTATTATAATTACTGTGATTATTGTTATCCAGAGGATCATGCTTGCCTGACGTCCTGTACAAAGCAGGCCCATTTCCTTCAGCCTGTTGTTTGTGTCTGAGGGACTTCATCTTTGCTCATAATAACTAACATTTGCAGGGCTCTTTGTGCTGCAAAGCTGTGTCCCATCCTTCGCCTGTCTCCACGGCACAGACAACCCGGGGAGGTGGGAACGAACGAGAGCAGAGGCCCAGAGAGGTTAAGTGGCCTGTCCAAGGTCGCACAGCTAAAAGGCGGCAGAGCCGGGATTCGAACCCGGGTCACCTGCGTGAACATTCCCATTCATTTCCCCACGTTTTTGACATCTCATCTCTCGGGAGGGCAAAGGCCCTTTATTAAACGTTCGCCCTTTGCTGCTGATGTTTATTGAAAAGTCCGTGCTGCCCTGAAAAGAAGGGAAGTGGTTGAAGACCTGAGTGTTAGAGGTGACGTTAGGCATCCCAGTCTAGACGATGCGTACACCTGGACACCTCCAAGTCCCGGGCAGTGAATGGCAAGCGTGTGGCCCTCATGGCTAGTGGCTCAGCTGGGCTGATGCCAGCATCCCCTGGTCACCACTTGCCCCATCCACTTCCCCGTGTGACCATGTCTCTGGGAAGGGCGGGCAGGTCACACACGGAGGGACAAACACAGGAGTGAGTCCAAGGGTGGAGGCGATTATAGAGCACACCCTCCCTGTAGCCTCCCTGCGAGGTGTCATGAGGCTCTGGGTGCTCAGATTGGAGTGTGTCCCTCACCCAGCAGGAAGTCGCCTGCCCTGCCCACCCTCAGGCCCTGAGTCCCTTCTCTCAGACCGGGCAGAAACCTTGGCGGCAGGCCCGAAGGAGGAAGTGTGGGAAGGTCTGGCCGGGTCCACCGGCTGCGTTCCACATTCCACAGACGGGCAGGCACGCTGAGAGCCGGGAGAGGACTGAGACTTCCCCAAGTCACCCGGCCGCCTGGGAGCAGCAGCAGCATGTGGGCCCCTAACTCATAGGCCCCGGCACTGGTTTTAGCCCTAGGCAGAGGCACCCCCACCCCGTCACCCCCTCTCCCCTCCCCCGCCTCCCCGAGCCTCTGCCTGCCTAGGGCACCCGGGGCCCAGGCCCCACGGGCAGGCTGTCCAGGTGGATGCCCCGGGGATGCTCAGATGCTGAAGAAATTCATCTCCAACCTGGGAACCTGGGAGGCCGGGAGGCCAGCGGAGGGTGGCCCAGGGATCGGGGGGCTGGGGGCTGGGGGCTGGGGGCCTGGCTCTGGGCTAGCATTGTGGGCCTGGCCTGCCGGCCTCCAGGCCAGCAGCAGCTTCCTTCCCAGGGCAAGTGTACAGAGGGGACCCAGCTGCCAGGACTTCCTCACTGACCTTCGGCAGCAGACAGAAGGCATGGACAGAGCTTTTGATTCTGGAAGTCTCCCCAGAAGACTTCAGTCCACATGCCTTTTGCACAGAATCTTTTGTGGGCCACACATCTCCCAGGTGCTGACCTCGTTTCTCTGTGTCTCTCCCTCCCCAGAGGACACGTGCGAATTGCCAGCCCCTCCCACTCTCTTCCTGAGCCACGGGCCACAGGCTGGGGCGTCTGGCTCTCCTCTGGCGCTGTCGGAAGGCAGGGGCTTGAAAGGCCTTGAGAGTCTAGTAGTAACTGTTGTGCCCATGAATTAGACCCGGATTCTGGGGGGCCCATGAGGTTAGGGCCTAGCGCACCCCACTCCCAGCCACCTCCGGGGGCTCTGTCTCACCATGCCCTCCAGCCACGAGGCAGGCAGCAGGCTCCCTGCTTTGGGGTCCGGAGAGTGCTCTGAGCATGGTCCCGTCACCCAGAGAAATGTGTGCAGACTCGGTGGACAGGGCCTGGGCTCAGGTGGCCACCTTGTCCGGCTTTGGGTTCCTCGAGAAGCCGGCCCCCAGACAAGGCGTTTATTTGAAAGGTCATTTCCGGAGGCTCTGGGGAGCATGGATCTTTCTGGTAATGCGTGTCACCCTGGGTGTGGACTCCTCCACCTGGCATCGTTTGCCGTCCGAGGTGCTGTAGTCGGTGGCGACCCCCAGCATCTGTGGGTCTGATCAGAGGCCAGCCTTGGAGTCAGGCTCCTGGTCTGAGTCCCAGCTCTGCACTGACCACCTGTGAGCCCGGGCACGGTTCGATTCCCGGTCAGGGCACATGCTCGGATTGTCGGCTGGATCCCCAGTGTGGGGCGTGCAGGAGGCAGCTGATCAATGATTCTCTCTCATTGTTATTTCTATCCCTCCCTCTCCCTTCCTCTCTGAAATCAATAAAAATATTTTTTTTCCCAAAAAGTAGAAAATTGTTAGCCAAAAACATTGACATTTCCCCCCCAAAAAAACTTTGCAAAATGCCAGTCTTCAAAATGAATGAAAGCAGGACTGCTTGGAGGTATTGGAAGGTGTAGAATAGAGCCCTGCCCACTCCCTCCTGCCCACAGAAGCCCCAGAGCTGTGCCAGCTCTGGGAGTCCCCGAAGGCTGGCACGGCGACACTGGTCCCCGAGGGCCTAGGAAAGCAGACTGCGCCCATATCCAGAGGCAGGGGGTGGGGGAGGGGAAGGTGTTCAGATAGTGGCCCGCTTCTCCTGCCCAGGCCTGGGGATGAGCATTGTCCCGGTGCCCTGGCAGGTGCCCGGCCAAACTTCCTGTCCCCACCGAGCCTCACAGCCCCACCCGTCTCCTCGCAGGCTGACGCCAAGATGGTGTGCGACGTGGTGAGTCGGATGGAGGACACCGAGCCCTTCTCTCCAGAGCTGCTGTCCGCCATGGTGCGCCTCTGGGGCGACTCGGGGATCCAGGAGTGCTTCAACCGCTCTCGGGAGTATCAGCTCAATGACTCTGCCAAATAGTGAGTGACCCGGGCGGGAGGGCGGCCGCCGGTGGGACAGGGACCGCGTGGAGGGCAGGGCTTGGGTGGGGCTGAGGTCAGAGCCGCTGGGACAGCCAGCAGGGCCCAGGGCCAGTGCCACTGAAGCTCAGCCCCTCCACGTGCCCCCAGAACCCACGTCATCCCCGCCCCAGACACTTGGGGAGCCTCCCCCGTGGGCTGTGTGCGGCTCCTGCCCCCCGGCACCAGGAGTGGATGCCTGGCTGGCCCTGGGGGAGCCCAATCCTGATTTCCCAGATCCCATCCTGGCTTTGGGTTCAAACCTCACCCCTACAGACCCCAAAGCCTTCCAGGGGCTCGGCCTGGGCGGGTGGGGTGCAAAGGCCTGGTCCGTCTCCAGAAGTGGGGGGCATGATGCAGAAGACCTGGTCCCAGGCAGGCCAGCCACTGCCCCCTCTGTGACCTAGGCCCTCCCTTCCCACGGACCCCTGGGTAAACTCGCAGCAGGTATAGCAGGGCGGGCAGATGCTCGGGGCCTCTTGGAAACACTATAGCGACTCGAGTGTGGACTCTGGGGCCAGGTGTCCAGGTTCAAGGCCCAGCTCCCGGCCAGGCAAGGTGCTGACTTTCATTGACCCTGAGCTCTGTAATCCGTAGAAGAGTACATTTAGCTTGGAAATTAAAGACGCCACTTGGTCACACGTGAAGAACAGAGGCCAGGTGTTGGCCATTATCGTTTTGTCACGAAGCAACGACAGAGCAGCATCCTAAGCCCGTTAGCCTCATTGGAGAGTCTGGTCTCGTCTGAGCGTCCCTGGAGCCGTGCACAGAGGCCGTCGTGGTCTGAATTAGAGGCTCTTCGAGGATGTGCGGCCACCCTCCCACCCCCCGTGGCCAAGGTGGTGCCATCATCCCCTCCCTGGCCTTCGAGGGGCCCTGGGGGGGACCGGGTTCTGAAGCGGGTGGCCCAGCAAGCCCCGAGCTGTGCCTACAGCCTGCCCCACGGTCCCCTGTGTGTTGCCGTCCCCAGCTACCTGGACAGCCTGGATCGGATCGGGGCCAGCGACTACCAGCCCACCGAGCAAGACATCCTCCGAACCAGGGTCAAAACCACCGGCATCGTAGAAACCCACTTCACATTCAAGAACCTTCACTTCAGGTGAGGCCCGGGGGACTTGCGAGCCCCAACCAGGGCGCCGGGCCATGGGCAGTGCCAACCCCTCAGCCTCAGCCCCAGATAGAGGCCTGCCTCTGGAGCTCTGTGGGGACAGGCAGGTAGCTAGGAGAAGGGACCTGTCTGTAGGTCTGTTTCCCACCAAGTTCAGGGCAGGGTCAGCAGGAGGACTTCCCGGAAGAGGGGTCCTGGAGTGGGGCTCTGAGGCACGGGGAGGGAAGCCCGTCCCTGGTGACCTCTGGTGGGGGGGGAGAAGGTGGGTCACCTCCCAGGACACCTTGTGGGGAGGGGTGGGGGTGAGCCATGGGTAAGCCCAAACAATAGCCGTGAGACCCCCAAGGACCCATGTAATCTCAGCTGGAAGGGGCTTAGGGATCCGCTGACCCACCTCCCAGCACATCTGGGGGAACTGAGGCCTGGGAGGAGCAAGGCTCTCCCCAAGAGCAGAACAGAGCAGCTCTGAGCGCCTCCGCACGGGAGCCCCAGGTGTGCGGCTGGACTTCTCAGACGCTGGCGGGAGGTGGCATGGCCACCCGGGGTGACCTCGCACCCTGAGGCCTGGGAGCCCCTGTCCTGCCCCACATGCCTATAGGTCTGATTCCTGGGTGTCGGGTGGAGCAGGGGAGACACAGGTAGAATCCTGTGTCCTGGCCAGGTGAGGCGCACCCTTAGGAGGGCAGGTGCTGGACTCCCTGAGTGCAAGCCCCACCCCCTGAACGGCTGTGTCGGTCTTTGAGCACCGGGAGCGGGGCTCCTGGGGCTGCTCGGGGCAGGTGCCAGCTCCTCCTCCTCCTCCGGCCCCGGAGCTTGACCGGGCACCCCCTCCCACCGGCCTGGGCCCCACTGCCCACCACCCCAGCTTCCCTGTCTCCCCGCAGGCTGTTTGACGTCGGGGGCCAACGGTCTGAACGCAAGAAGTGGATCCACTGCTTCGAGGACGTCACGGCCATCATCTTCTGCGTCGCACTCAGCGGCTATGACCAGGTGCTCCACGAAGACGAGACCACGGTGAGTGGCCTGTGCCCGCCAGGTGTGAGCGCAATGGGGCAGGACCATAATGAGTGGCCCGTGCCCACCAGGCGTGGCCGCTATGAGGCGAGACCACGGTGGTGGTCCACGCAGCTCCATAGCGTCTGAGGTTCCCGCGGTTGGGGGAATGTCTGGTGACGCCGGTACAGAAAAGGCAGCCACAGGCCGGCAGCTTGGGCGGGGGCCATGGGCGTCTGCTCACAGGCACCTCCCCCCCGCCGCCTGCCCCCCGACTCTGGGTCTCAGGCAGTAAATGCCTCTCCGGTAAACAGGGCAGAGTCTGAGGGCAGCAGGCCAGGCCCAGAGCAAGCCAGTCCTAGAAGAATGGGGGGGGGGGGGGGGTGTCCTGCAAGAATGTGCATGAGACGGAAGCAGCGGTTCTTAGGCCTGACAGCCGTCCCTGAGGTTGGCTGGGCTGCTCCCCGGAGAGGCCTGCGGGGTGGGTGGTAGGCAGGGAGGAGGGCAGGGCGGCGGGCACCTCCGGAGGAGACCAGCCCAGGTTCCTGCCTCTAATGTGCGAGAGTGGCCATCTGGCCTCAGCGGGGGTCCCTCAGCTGGCGAGGGTGCTGCGTCGCTCTGGTCCTAGTCCTGGTTTGCTGCCGAATGCAGGCAGCACCCTCTCTGCCTCGGTTACTGTTACCTGCCAAAGCCGGGGGCGGGCGGGGGGGGAGTAGTACCTACCTGTGGGGTCACTGGCGATGGACTAGAGCGTCCAGGTGAAGGTTCCTGGCATGGCCACGCCGAGTTGGTGGTTGTCCTGACCTGGGGGTCCACTGAGAGTCCCCGTCTGGTCTCCAGCCCACAGGGCGGGGGGCCTGCTCGCACAGCCTGCCAGGGAAGCCGGGTGCTGGTGCGGTCCACCCCGAGGGCGCCGAGACAAGCCCACAGCACCTCCTAGGAGTGGGGCTCCTGGGCTGTGGGGTCACGCCCTTGGCATTGGTCAGCTCCTGTCGGCAGCACACACAGGCCCTAAGCCCCGAGCCTCTCGGGCAGCACTGAGGTTGGAGGGAGGCCTGCGTCATGCGGGGGGCCTGTCCTCTCTGGGTCAGTTTCCTCATCAGTCCTGCCTGCTGGTCCCCCGGCTGCAGTGAAGGTCTGACGGGCCGCGGGGTGGGGGCTGCGGGGTGCAGTGCTATTGGGAGAAGCAGCCGCCGTCCTGAGGGACCAACACACCATGGGGCTTTTGGCAGATGGGGGCCGAAGCCGCTGCCCCGGTGGGTGGCCTGGACTCGCACCACAGGCTGGCGTGTCCACCGTGCCCTTCCTCCTTCAGGCCCAGCTGCACCCCTGAGTTGGGGTTCAGCAAAGCCCTGCCTTGTCCTGGGGGAGGCGTCTGGGGCCTCAGCCGTGCAGCTCTTTCTGGTGGCGCCGTCTTCATGAGTGACCGCGGCAGGTTGTGGCATCTCCGGCGTGGGGGGTGGGCGGGGGAGAGACGTGCACCCCGTGTTGTGCTTGGACCCGACTCTCTGGCCGCACCGCAGCCCAGGATGGCTCCTGGCTGCCCTCTCGATGTGCGCACGGGGCTGCCCCGGCCCCTGTGTCACTGTCCCCTTGGTCCACTGTGCTTTCCAAGCCGCCGTTCACGGTCTGAGTGGCCACCCCTGTGGTCTGAGCTCCATCCACTCGGCTCACCTCTCCCTGCGGCGCCGGGAGTGGGAAGCAGAGCTGTGTGTTTCCAAGAAAGTGAAGGGCTGGAGAGTGGCTGGGGGGGACGGCTTTTCTCCCTGAACGGGCCTCTCCCCTAGGACCTGCCGGACAGGCCGGTGGACAGCTCCAACCCAAGTCCCAGGCCGCCGGTCACGGGCAGGGCTCTCCCGCGCCTCTGCAGCAGGGCAGGCGCAGAGGGATGTCTGGGTGGGTCTGGCAGCCACGGGGCAGAAGCTCCATGGCCCTCAGGTCTCCGTGAACCATGGGGCTGGGCAGATGCCAGGCCCCGAGCTCGGGCAGCCTTTCCCGTCTGCCTGCCCTGTCCAGCCTGGCCAGCCATCTGCAAACTCCTCACCAGCCCTTGCTGCTGAGCTGGGCAGTGTCCTGGGCGCTTTCCTTCCATGCTCCTCCTCCTTCCTGCCTTTCCTGTCCCTCTCACTCACCTCCCCTCCTCCCCGTGTGCCCTGCCTTCTTCGCCGGGGCTGGAGCGGAGGACCTTGGGGAAGCCGAGGCAGGTGGGCCCAGGCTGGGGACAGGCTCCTCCTGGGGCCCTTCCTCCCCAAAGCAGGCAGCTGGACCACCCAGGAAAGAGCAGCGCCCCCTCTGGGGCAGGAATGGGCTTTAGAGCTGGACAGCAGCCCACGAAGGCGACTCATCGCCCACAGCAGCGAGAGCAACGCCGTTGCTACAGAACTAAGCCGACGACCGTGTGTCCAGGACGCGCAGCTGCACTGGGCGGCTGGGAACCGGACGGACGTGGCCCAGGGTCCAGCGCTGGCCCTGCCACTGTGTCATGAGGCAGCCGCCCGACGTCCTGCTCCTTCAAAGGGTGACAGTGGGCACTCAGCCTGGCGCGGCTGTGAAGAGCAGCCTGCACTTGGGACTCCACGCAGCGCATAACAACGATCGCGCTCCTCTGTCCGGGAGTGTGGCTGAAGGACAAGTTGTGGGCTACGGACTCTGCCCTGACCAGCCCCACCGGTCCCTCCCTGGCCTGAGGCGAGAGTCTGGACTGCCCGGGACAGGTGCCCGGAGGTGGCTCCTGGAGCTGGTGGCTGCCGCCCACCGCCCACTGCCCACCACCCAGCCACCGTGTCCACCGCACCCGGGAGCCCGGGGTCTCATCCTGCCCTCGTACCCCAGTGGCCTCGGGGGCCCTGGGCCTCAGCCTGCCACAACGTCACCACCACCGCCGGCACCACCACCGACAGGGCCCTAATTTGCCAAACCAAGGCCAAATCATGAGCAGATTCTGAGAGACCCTCCAAGCCGGGCAGGTATGAAGCACCTCCCTCCAGTGCAACCACCAGCTAAGAGTTGAAAGCAGCAGGTCCCCGGGGCACCGCGGGTGACTTTGCTGTGATGCCTGCCCCGCCCACTCTCGCCTCTCACCCTCTCCAGCCGCTGGGCTCAGGCTGGTCCTCCCCCCCTCGCGTCCATCTCCAGCCACGCAGTCCGCGGTCCCTCGGTGGCCATGGCCTCTGAGCCTGCACGGGGGCCCCGGGCTGGACCTGCGTTGACTTCCCGGCCCTGTTACCCGTTGAACCAATTTTTCAGGGCCCCCCCCCCTCTTTCTCTCATGTTTTCTGCTGGGCTTTTATCTTCCTCTCTGTTTTCTTCTGTTTTGCTGGGTTAAGCCGCTCACCCAGAGCCGAACCTCCTGCCCAGCCATGACCCAGCCATGGCCCAGCCACCCAACCCAGTCTCCACCCACACCAAGGCCACAGCAAGATCACCCCCCAGGCGCTGTCTGTCCCCTTGTGTCTGCTTCCAACTCTGGATTAATTCGAGGACCTCTTCGTCCTCGGTTAATGTGCCCCAACTGAATGCGTGCCCCCCCACCCCCGCTGGCCAATCGGAATGAGGCCCCGGTAGAGGGATCTGCATGGCCCACAGTTCCGTGTAGACGTGTTGGATAGTGGTGTGGCCCTGCCCCGAGTGCATGGTGCATGTCCTCTCCGTGAGCTGGAGACCTCGCTGCCCCAGCCGGGTCGGCCCTCTGGGGGAAGAGGGCTGGGGCAGCGTTCCCCTCCCCGCTCGCCCGGCTCCACTCCAACCTGCCTGCGTGTAGAATGAGGCGGGGACCGCACCCGCTTGTCCTTGTGGGTCCTCCTGTCTCCGTCCCTCGGTGGTGCGTCCCGCCGCGTCGGCGGACATTTCCTCGGCTTGTCCCGCTGTGCGGTGGCCACGGTGGGTCGGCCCGCGCACCGGCGCTCACCCGCCTCTCCGCTCTGTTGCAGAACCGCATGCATGAGTCCCTGAAGCTCTTTGACAGCATCTGCAACAACAAGTGGTTCACGGACACGTCCATCATCCTGTTTCTCAACAAGAAGGACCTGTTCGAGGAGAAGATCAAGAAGTCCCCGCTGACCATTTGCTTCCCCGAATACACAGGTAGGGACGCAGGAGCCTGGCCGCTGGGCGCCCAGGGGAGCAGGCCCCCATCCGGAACTCAGCCTCCCCATGCGCGCCCTGAGGGTGCGCCGGACTCAACCACAGAGAAGCCAACACAAAACCAAAGGCACCCCCCTGCAGCCAGAAGTGGGTGGGACTCAGCAGCCCCACACCCCCAGCCAGCCCCCTCTTAGCTATAAGTTGGGGGTGCGGGGATCCTGCCCTGGCTGACCTCCGCTGTGGCCTGGGAGGCAGCGGGAGCAGGCGGGGTGGGTCGGGCACCAAGGCTGGCTTGGCGCTGAGGAGGCCTGAGTGAGTGCCTGCAGGCCCCTCCAGCCCAGATCTGGGGAAGAGCTGTGGGCTGGCAGACCCTGGTGCCTGAGGGGCGGGAACCCCCTCCAGGGAGGCCACTCCCAGTCTGCACAGCAGCCACCCCGGCTTAGCTCCAAAATCCAGCCCCCCTTCCTGCCCTCCCTCCGAGGGTCCTGGCAGCCCTGCCCGTGCCTGGGCCCCAGTTCCTGGAGCCTGGGGGTGCTTCCATGCAAAGCCCCCAGTTCTCCCCCCCAAACAGCGGCTGCTTTCCTGGAAACCCTCTGCCTGGGCTCCCCCAGGAGCAGAGCAATGTGCACACCCCGAGGGAGGTAGCTAGTCGGGGGCCGGATGGTGAGCCTGAGAGAGGCGAGGGTGAGGAGAAGGAGACCAAGGTGGCTCACCGGCAGCACAGTTTCTACCCACCGGGGCCTGCGCTGGGGGGTCACGGACAAGAGAGGACCCGCCTGCAGGGCCTGCGGCTGAGCGGTTGCGTTTCCCTCCCCGCGTCGGGTTTCTGCTTCGGTTGTCACCGGGAGGCCCCGGTAGTGGCCTCGCCTCACCCGTCCCCTTCCTCCCGCCTTCTCCCGCAGGCCCCAGCGCCTTCACGGAAGCCGTGGCCTACATCCAGGCCCAGTACGAGAGCAAGAACAAGTCAGCCCACAAGGAGATCTACACCCACATCACCTGCGCCACCGACACCAACAACATCCAGTTTGTCTTTGACGCCGTGACGGACGTCATCATCGCCAAAAACCTGCGGGGCTGTGGCCTCTACTGAGCCCCGGCCTGGCCTCCCGCCCGCCACCCCACCCGGCCCGTGCCCCCCACCCCCGGGAACCAGAGCTCAGGCCTCTCAGACTCTGCACCAGCAAGCACGGCGGCTGGCACCGAAGGGGGAGGGACCGTCCGCGGCCGCCCGGCCCCAGACATCAGAGCACATGGTGACACGGGCTGGGCAGGGTTCGAGTACCCGCGACACGCCTGGGGCGGGCCACCCCTGCCTGCCTGCCTGCCTGCAGCTCCCTTGCCAAGTGCTTTATCCTCAGGAGGGAGCCAGGGCCGCCGTCGGGGCCCCGGTTGGGCAACCCCTGCACACGGTGACTCAGACTGGAAGTGCCAGGGTTGTGCAGGTGGCAGGGGCAGCCGTGGGGCGGGGCGCTGGAAGGGGAGGGGCAGTGGGAACCATCGCTCATCTTTTCCTGGGGTCTCTCTAGTCCGGGCAGCTCCGTCATCAAAAGCCAGGCCAGGACTGGGCCTGCTGTGCGTGGGTCCGAGGGCTCAGGCCTGGGTGAGCGCCTCCTCCTCCCCCCCGCCCCCCTTGGATCTCAGCCCTGGGGTGCAAGCCCTTCCTTCTCCGGGCCCTCCTTCCATGCACACCCTTAGGGAGCCCTCATCCGGGACTCCTCGTGGGTCTGGAAAAGGTTCTGGTTCTGAGACTGACTGACTGCAAAGGCATGTGGTGGACGATGGGAGGGCTGGAGTCCCGCGGTGCCTGGACAGCGGCCAGGGAAGAGGTGGGCGGTGGGGATGCCGAGGGGAGGTAGCGCGTGTCCACGGCGATGGGGCCTCACGCCCGTCCTTGCAGGCCCAGGTGACCCATCGCCTTCCCCGTCTCCGCGTCTCAGGCGGCTGCTCCGGGTGTTCGTAGCTGTGCTTTTCCTTCTGAAGTTACAGCGAATTCGACTCAAGCCGGCAGGGGCTGGGTGGAGGCTGTGCAGGGTGGAGACGGGAGGGGGTGGACCCAGCCCCTGAGGCCAGTCCCCAGCTTCCCTCCCTCTTGGTGTCCCGCCAGCCCCTGGGGCAGAGGAGGGCAGGTGTCGGGACCGCCACCCTGCAGTGTGCACTGGCAGGGGCCCAGGCTGGCTCTCCCATCTATCCCCTCTCCCAAGAGAGTCCCCGGACCTCTGGAGGGGCTTCGGTAGGCATGGGTGGGGAACCTCCGGCGACCCAGGCCTGGGCTGGCCTCCGGAATCGGCACTTCAGTTGGCTGATGCCCATGGCCCGCAGCCCAGGCAGCCCCTGTATGCCCATGGGAAGAGCGCCTTGAGAGGGTTCCGGCTCCCTCCTCGAGCCTCTGCCCTTCCAGCCACCCCGGGACCCCCAGGGTCGCCCCCTGACTGCCAGCAGCTCTGGGCGGGCCCCTGGTTCCTCCAGGCCCCCGGTTCTGGGTGGTGCCTGGCAGATGCACAGCGCCATCCCTCGTGCCAAGTGCCTGCAGGAACGGGGGCCCTGGCCGAGCCCATCCCTGGCTCGGCTCTCTCGCTGTCGCCCAGCTTTCTGGGAAATCCCAGGGCAGCCGGCCTGCAGGAGCCACCTCCCACCCAAGTCCACCGGGTGTCCTTCCCCTCGTGCTGCTCCTGCACAGCCGCCGGGGCTGGGCAGAGGACAGGCCCCTGGAGCCAGACTCAATGTCCCGTCACAGGCTACCAGGCCGGTGAAGCCGTTTTGCCCAACATGGAAGACACAGTTATTTCCCAGCATCGTCACCTGGGTGCGGCCAGCTGTGCCCCTACCTCTGCCCTGGGACCCCAGACTCAAAAGCAATCGACAAAAAGGGGGATGCTGGCCGAGCCCCACCATCGTCCCAGAGGTGGAAGTCACCAGCTCTCCAGGCCCAGGGCTCCCCTCCCGGCCGCCCCCCCCTTACAGCACAGCGGTCAGAGCCCTCCCGCCCCCGCCCTGCCCGGCGGCAGCATCAGGAGGAGCTGGTCGCCTGGGCCTTCATTCATGGCCTTCGTCCCAGGCTGCCTTTCCCTCCCAGACGTGCTGCTCCATGGCTTGCGTGCTCTGACCCTCCGGGCCTGACCAGGGTGTCCTTGGCTGTGCAGGGCAAGTCCTGGAGGGGAGGGTGTCCGGGGCGAAATCCCCTCGCTGTCCTCCGCGTCGCCGGGCCAGGCCACGTTGTCACCGACGGCCCCGCCATGGGGCGTAACAGCTGGAGATGACCTGAGTGTTGGCTCCGTCGCCGGGGGAGGGGAGATGTTGTGAGGGACGTGCTGTGGGTGGTCCTGTGCTTAGTCCTGTGCAGAGAACTTCGAGGTCCCTGAGGCTGTCTGGCCTGACAGAGGGGCAGGTGGGCCTGCGGAGCCTGTGGCCTGCGGTCTGAGGATGGGTGGGCTCTGCCCCCGCCCTGAGCAGAGAGCACCGCTCTGGGTGCCGCTGTGGGATGGTGGTCAGGCTCCCCGACCCCCAGTGCGGCCGGGGGCCTTCCCTCTGGGGGATCCTGGGGCTCCAGGCAGGCCCCACCCCAGCAGATGAAGGCCCTTGTCAGCAGAAGCAGGAAGCACCCCCCTTCCCCCCCACCCCCAAGTCCTAGATCCATGGCGCTCTTGGTCAGAGGGTCCCTCTGGAAGGAAAGGTTTCACCCCCCACCCCATGCACCGAGACCACCTGGGCGAGGACACCCCTTGCTCAGCAGCCAGCAGCTCCACACACCTCTGCTCCTGTAGCCCCTTCTCCCACCCCACCCCCAATCCCCGCTGCCTCCCCCCCCTCCCCACCCCCCCCCCCCGCCAGGCCCTTCCCTCCTGGGCTTTCTGCCCCAGCCCCCACTGCCCCCCAGGCCTCCCCCACTGCTGCTGCGGCCTCTCTGCTCTCCTCCTGCCCCTGCCCCCTCCCCCCCCCACCCCGCCCCGTCCCAGGCAGGGGTGGGCTTGGGCGCCCCCTCCCTCCTTCCCAAACCTCTACCTTAGGTGCCAGCCACCTTAGGTGCCAGCCGTCCCACCTCCCCATCCCGCCACCTCCGCCCACCCCACATTAACTGTAATTTTGTAACTAGAGTGACTTGTGGGTTTAATAAATCTCTAGTGGTTGTCATAATTTATTGGCTGCCGTCACGTGTGTATTAGTCACCTCCGTTAATAAAAGTGCCAGCTCTTTCTAGCGTGAGTGTGGTGTGCTGTGTCCGTGCCCAAGCCTCCGCCAGGCGCACCCACACGACACGCGTCCCGTGCCCAGCCCCAGGTTGGTCCTGGGGCCCCGCCTGGGGGCATCTGGTGCAGGGGGCACGCCTGCTGGGGTCCGAAGGATTCCTGTGACTGGCCGCCCTGCCCACCGCTCAGGGTTGTCTGAGGGCCGAGGCTGGTCTTTCCAGTGCAGAGCCCGCCTTCCCGTCCCTGCTTGCGTGGTGCCCGCCCCGTGCCGCTCTGGGGGGTGGGGCCCAGCTCTCCTGCCCTCAGCGCCCTGAAGCCCAGCAGGCACAGGGCTGGGGGCAGACAGGCAGGCGGCTGCAAGTGGGGGTGGTGGCTGTCGTCTGGCTGTGACCTCTGGCTTCTCTCTCTTTTCTCAAATGGTACCGCCTCCCCTTGGCCCTGTATTCCGGCATCTGTTTCCTCCCGGAAGCCAGTGAGGACAAGCTGTGCTCTTGGCTCCTGGGTGATGGGCTCCACTCTGCGTGGGGAGGGATGGCATCCCTCTCAGTGCCGTCCCGGCTGCCCCCTCCCCCCCCCCAATCTCCAGGATCAGCTCTTCTTTCCGGACACTCCCGAGCCCTCCCTCCCGGAGAATCCGGTCTGACTGTGCGCCGCATCCTCTGCCTCCCTCCCGAGCCCTCCCTTCCGGAGAATCCGGTCTGACTGTGCGCCGTGTCCTCTGCCTCCCGGCTCCTCCGGGCCCAATGCCACTCGCTGCAGGCCCTGCAGACGTTTGACATGTGTGCACGCTGCCTCTCCCCACCTAGACTGTGAGCTCTGGGAGAGCAGGAGCCTGTGTGGCCGTGCCTACAGCCCCCAGCCGCCTGCAGAGGGCCTCGCACACATCCCGCATCCCGCCTGTATTGGGGGTTGGGGGCCGGCAGGGGGGGGGGGGGGGGGCGCGGCTGTGCCGGTCGGATCCTTAGCTGAGAGCTTGGCCTGGGCTTTTCCTCCAGACCTAAGCTCAGGGGCCTCCCGGGGAAGAGACCTTCAGCCCAGCCAAATGGATGCACTCCCCACTCTCAGCTCCTCACCCCAGTGGTCCCTCTGGTCCTGGGAGCGCCCCAGGCATATGTCCCCACCGTGACCCCCCGTGTCTGTAGACAAAGCGATGCTGGGACGTGTGTGGTGCCGCTGGGCGCTGGGTTAAGTGGCTGTGGACAGGTGGCTCTGGGGGGGGGGGCGGTGGGGGGGCTCTTCCTGTAGCGTCCGTGGGTGTCGGAGCATCTCTGCTCTGGGCTCCGCCCCAGGCCCTGCCCTTGGCCTGCGGGGAGACCTCCACCTGCCCCGTGACGGACAGGCTCTGAGGTGGCCCGGGGCCAATGAGTCTTGCTCATTCCCTGAACAGGGTTGTGGGGGGACCAAGAATGAAGGTGGCTGGCTGAGGCTAGGAGGGTGGTCAGATCACATGGGTTTGCCCGATCTGCTTAGCAGAGTAAAGGGACAGTGGCCTTGACGGCAGGTCCCCGAGGGAGGGGTGACCTTGCCCAGTGGCTCCCGAGAAGCAACAGAGGACACAGGCTGCCCGCCCCCTCCAGCATCGGCCACAGAACAAGGTCACGGGTGTGGTAGGCGGTCCTGGGCCGTCATGACCCTCATTGTTTCCTCTCTGAAGGCCACTGACCACTCCCAGTGACCGGAGAGGCCTGCTACATGGCCCAGCTCTGGAGCCGGCCACCTGTGTCACTCCCGTGCCCTCTAAGGGTTGGTGAGATGAACTGGCACGAGGCGGGGGAAGGGCTGGGTGCAGAGCCGGCCGGCAGGTGGGGCGTAGTGACCGTGGAGGACGTGTCCCCACCTTCCCCTCCTCCTCCTGCTCAGATAGGGGAAGTTGACATGGCAACAGAATAGGCAGCTTCCTCAGCTCCTACTGTTGCCTCCTCCTCCCCGCCCCCACCCCCCACCACCGCCCCCCCATCTCGGAGAATAAAGCCCAGTGGCACCCACACTGCTCTCTGCTCTCGCCCTGATTTGGCTCCGTCTTCTGACTTCAGAGGGAGACCAGGGAGGCCCATCGCAGGAAGTCACCTTCCCCTGCAGAAAGGGGTTCGTTCGCAGAGAGACTCGCCCCCCACACTGCCAAGAGACCCCTCCCGCCACCCCACCCTCACCCGAGTGTGCCCCTGGCATCCCACCACAGAATAAGTTAGCCTCTGCCTCGGCCTCACCCCATCCCCGGGAAAAGAGGCTGTCCCCCGAGGGTGCTGCTTTAGTTAGAGGCCCAACACGTGCATTCATTTGCTAAACGAACTTGTGTACAAGGAGGTGTGGCCGGTCCCGGGCTCCCCTGCAGACAGCCAGGGCAGACGCATCTCCCCCAGGGGCTGCCCCCAGGTATGACTTCCCCCAGGTCACAGGAGGGACCTGCACAGAGTCCCTCACCCCTCGCAGAGGACACCCCACCCACAGACTGGGCTCAAGAGGGCAGGTCTGGACAGGAAGGGCCGAAGCCCAACTCTGGGCTCCCATCCAATAGCCACCACCCCCAGCACACGCACATGTGCACACGCGCACACATGCGCACACGCATGCACACACACATGCACATCCAGGGAGACCCTCCTGTGGCTGGGGACCTCGCAGGGGGAGAGCCCAGGTCACCGGGTCCCCAGCCTCACCCGGGAGCCACGGTCGGGTCACTGTCTGCCACTGGCCCGAGACGAGGGGCGTCGATGGGTCTGGGCGCTGGACACCGGCAGCCCGGTGCTGATGTGTGCCCCTGAGTGTGCAGGTCACTGTTCTGTCTGTCCGCCTCCCGAGAAGCCACGGGCCCGGGAGCGCCTCCTGAGCTGCCGAGTAGCCCAGCTCCTCTCTCTCAAACCTAATTCTTCTCCTCTCTCCCTGTCTCCCTGTCTCCTCGCTGTCTGTCCCGCTCCCCCTCCCGCCTGCGGCCGCAGAACCGCATGCACGAGTCTCTCATGCTCTTCGACTCCATCTGTAACAACAAGTTCTTCATCGATACCTCCATCATCCTCTTCCTCAACAAGAAAGATCTCTTTGGCGAGAAGATCAAGAAGTCCCCTTTGACCATCTGCTTTCCTGAGTACACAGGTGGGTGTCTCGGGTCCCTGTGCAGGAGGAAGCCCCACCCCTCCCAGGGACCGGGGTCCCCTGCACAGGCGTGAACCTGTGGCTCCGGGAACAGGCTGCCGGGCCAGGACAGGCTGGTGTGCAGGACACCACGGCTGGAGTCCAACAGGGCGCAGAGGAAAACGCCAGGGGGTGGCCAGGGGGTGGGGGGAAGTGGACCTTCTGATCCATATGCTTTGTGACCAGGTGACTCGGGAGTGACATGCAAGGGTCAGGAGGCGGGCAGGACAGCAGGCTTCCCCTTCCACCCTGGTCGCCTCCAGAGGAGGTCTCCTGCCTCCCCCGGTCTCCCCAGGGGCCTCCCCTTAACCTCCCCCGGGCGGCTGCTGGCCTCACAGCACCTGGGCCTGAATTGGAAAGTGTAGCCGCGTGGCCTGTGAGTGCCACACCTGCTTTCTCTACCATCAGAGGCCTGCCTGTGTCCCACCAGATCCTTCACCCCTCCACCATCAGGCCTGCTTTCCCCTCTTCCTCCACCTCCCATCTTTTCCCAAACCAAACCCCTCCTCCTCCTCCTCTCTGTAGCCTCCTCCTTCCCTGCTGGCCTCTCTTCCACCTCCTCTGGGCTTTTTCCTCCCATCTGGCTCCCAGGGGCATGTGTCAGACCCCACAGGGAGCTCTTGCAGACGGTGGGTGAGGCATCGGGCTGCCGGCAGAGGGAGGCGGCTGCTGGAGGCTGGCGGCCCCGGGCCACAGCCAGGGGCTAGTGCAGAGCCCAGCCTTTGACCCTCTGGACGGGGAAGCTTCTAGGGGCCCCTTTTGCACCCTGCAGTAGAGGAGGCTGTGTCGCAGGTTGGCTCAGCCAGGAACCCCCTCACAGGCAGCCCCGAGAGAGCGGGGGGCATGCATGGGCTCGGCTCCCAGGGCTACACTGGCCCCTCCACCCTTCTCCACCGCTGGGACGTGTGGCGCTCACCCTCGGTGTGGAGAAAGGCCCATCGGTTGTTCTGAGCACAGCCCGTCTGTCACCGGTGTTCCTCTGCTTGTCAATCAGCAAGGCTCCCGCCCACCCCAGGGTGCTAGGAGCAGGGGTGATGGCCGGGTGGCAGCAGGCTGGGGTCGGACAGCGATCAGGAGCATGTCTCCAGCAGGCAGGGGCACAAAAGCAGCCGCTGGAGCCAGACCGCTGCCACTTGGGGCAAGCGAGTCCCCTGGCCCCGTTTCTCATCCGGGCACCACAGAAACAGTAGTGCCTACGGCGTGGGGTGGCCACAGGGGTGAGTGGAGAGCACGGAGCCGGGTGCCTGGTCTGCATCCCACTGGCCGTCTGTTACTTAGAGGATGGGAACCAAGGACGGGGGAGCTGCCGCGGAGGAGGTGGAAGGGGCCCTCTGCAGGGCGGCCGGGGCAGGCCCAGAGGTCCCCGGGCCGAGGAGGGCGCTGCCTGCAGGCGGCCACTGCTGACCTCCCTCCCAGCCTCAGCCAGGGCCCTGCAGGACCAGTTCAGGTCTGGAGAAAGCGGTGGTGACCGATGAGTCTCAGGAGCCAGAGGACCTGGCAGACCCTCAGGCAGGCAGCAGCCCAAGGCTCTTCCTTGTCCCCAGCGACCCAGCCCATGGAGCCTAGGACGTGGCCCGCGTGGCAGCCAGTCTCACTGCTGTGCAGTAGGAGGCACTGGCTGCCCCCAGGGAAGTCGGTCTGAATCTGGAAGCATCTGAGTTCTGCAGAGCACCCAGAGGGGTCCAACCCCACGTCACTGTTGTTGGGTGCAAACATCACCCACAACGGAGGGCAAATCGTCACCAATGAAGTAGCCCCATGGGATGCCAAGGCCCACTGGGGGCACAGAGCAGGCTGAAGGGGCAGAGGACAGGCAGGGGGCAGGTAGTAGTTGGATGGCCAAGGTGGGCTCTGTGCCTGGCTGTTAAGGGTGAGGACGCAGCAGATGCTGAGAAGACATGAGCTGGCATCTCCGGAGTCACTCCCAGGCACTTGCACCTCCATCAGTGCCCTGTCTTGGCGCTCTCTGGACAGGAAGCTCCTTGATGGGGTCCACTCTGGCACTCTGTCTCGTCTTCGAGTTGCCACTCACTTGATGGCTTCACTACAGACTCACCACTTATGGGTTGAGAGAGAGTTTCTGCCCCATGGGCTGTGCAGAGCTGGTCTTCATCCTGACCCCCACTCCAGGGATGATCCCCCCTCCCCCCCAAACCCTCACATTTGGTTATCTGGCTGCAAAAGCCTTTGAGTAGCCCAAGCCCCAGCCTCCCCATGCAGCTCACACCCACCCCGGGAGGGTGGCGCTGGGGAGTGGGGCAGGGGAGGTATGGTCCACACCCTCAGCACCAGATGGTACTGGTTCCAAGCTCCCAGATCCTAGTGACAGAGGCTTCTTCCTTTGATGGGCTCTTAGGAAATTCTGTGTTGGTCTATATTTTATGGTGATTGAAAGTTGTCCACAGGGCAGAACCATGTGGGTTTGGGGGTGCAGCTGATTAAAAAGAACTCTTTGCATCCTCCACAGATATCCCCACCAGCCCCCAGCCAGGATCAAGGGGACAGCAAGGAACAGGGGTGGGGCCGTGGGGCCCAGTTGGTATTATACATGCTGCTAGCACCTTAAACCTCCCACCCAGGGGATACCAGCGCCCTTACGTCTGGCCACTCACCCAAGAACTAGGACTGCGTAGGGGCGCCCCAGCCCTGCCAAGTGCAGGGAGATGTGCAGGTCCAGCTCGACCCCCAGGACCCCCTGCGACGCCAGGAGTCCTGGATGCCACCTGCCAGGCCTCCCTCAGAGGCCACTGCCTTGGTTTATCACAGCAGCAGGACTGGCTTATTTTCATTTCTTTTTAAAAATATATTTTTATTGATTTCGGAGAGGAAGGGAGAGGGAGATAGAAACATCAATGATGAGAGAGAATCATTGATCGGCTGCCTCCTGCACACCCCCTACTGGGGACTGAGCCCACAACCCAGGCATGCACCCTGACCAGGAATCAAACCGTGACCTCCTGGTTCATAGGTCAACGTTCAACCACTGAGCCATGTTGGCCAGGCAAGCAGGACTGGTTTAGACCAGGGGTGAGTGCTGTGAAGGGCAGACCGGGGCGGGCCTCAGGGTGCTCATCCAGAAAGCAAAAGGGACCTTCTGTGGCCATTGTCCGCCCAGGGCTCCTGGGTCCATCCCGTGTGGAAGCAGTGAGACACCTTGAAAAGCCAGAAGCCGGGCGAATGCAGAGCCACATGTGGGTTTGGCTGTAAAATGCAGGGACACCTTTGGAGAGGGAGTGTCTGTCTGTAGCCTCCTCTCTTCTTGGCCATCTCACCTGCTTCCTGGGAAATGCCCCGCCCACCTCTGGCCTGGGGGTTCGCACCCGGTCCCCGCCAGCTCTCACCGGAGCCTCCCCCTGTTCTGTCTTGTTACAGGCCCCAATACCTACGAAGACGCAGCCGCCTACATCCAAGCACAATTTGAAAGCAAAAACCGCTCCCCCAACAAAGAAATTTATTGTCACATGACTTGTGCCACAGACACGAATAACATCCAGGTGGTATTCGACGCCGTCACCGACATCATCATTGCCAACAACCTCCGGGGCTGCGGCTTGTACTGACCTCTTGTCCTGTATAGCAACCTACTTGGTAATGATCCCAGCACTCAGAAAAGCTTGCACACACACACACACACACACACACCCCACTGGCAAATGCAAGTTGGTAAATAAACTTTAAAAAAAGGCGTAACAAAAACTTATATATATATATACAGATATATATTAAAAAATTCTTTTTAGTTTGTTCTAGAAAGAGTTTCAGACAGAACTGACCACCACCCCATAGATCAAGGTTTTCCTGAGTCAGCCCATGAGCATGCAGGTGTGTGCCTGTGCGCACGCTCACACACACACACACACACACACACACACACACACACGAGCCGAGATGGAGTCCTGACTTAGGAGACCAGCCCGTGGGTTCACCCTCTGAGACCCATTGTCTGCGAGCAGGGGGCGGCCAAATGGCCTGGCATCGGTCCAGACCCCGTCTCTGCTTCTACCCCCTGAGCTCTCAGTTCTGCCCGGCTCTCTGCAAATCCCAAAATCCTTTACAAAATGGCCAATGCCCAACCACCTCCCTGCCCTGCACCCCCGACAACGACGGGAAAATTAAGGACGCCTCTCTGTGGGCGGTGGTGGTGGTGGTTCAAGGACTTGGAGGAAGCATTGCTCTGGGCAGTCCCCCGCCTCCTGGTTTCTCTCTTCATGCTGACCAGGCAGAGTCGGGAAAGAGGCTTGGTCGGCTTTGTCAGAGCAGCTGAGGGGAGGGACATGCAGGGCGCTAGGGAGAAGGGGGGGAGGGGGAGAAGGGGGCAGGAGGGCCCGCAGGGAGGGGCTGGATTGCAGGCCGGACCACGGGGGAGGCCTCAGGGGCCTGGGCTGGGCCTCCCTGGGGTTTCTTCTCATCTTCCTCTCATGCTGCCCCATCTTGCCCGCCTCCGACACACGAGCATTGTGCCAGGGTCTGTTGGTTGGTTGGTTTGTTGGTTTTTAAAAGCAAAGAACCTGGTCGGACTGGACCCCCTTATCTCTCTCTCTACAGACTGCTTCCCGGACTCTCTGCTGTTGACCTTGATCTCCTGGTAGCATGACCTTTTGGCCTTTGTAAGACACACAGCCTTTCTGTATCCAGCCCCCGTCTAACCTATGACCCCAGAGTGACTGGCGGCTGTGTATTTCTGTAGAATGCTGTAGAACCCGGTTTTAGTTGAGTCTCTACACTTAGAATTTGAAAGGAAAAAAAAAAAGAACATTTCTCATGTGCTTTGTAGCTTAAAAGGAAAATGGAAAACTCACCATTACATCCATATTTCTCTCTCTCTCTCTCTCTCTCTCTCTCTCTCTCTCTCTCTCTCTCTCTCTCTCTCGGAATAAAGAAGCATACATCTGCACCTCCCCCACCATCTCACCTGGTGGCAGGTGTGGGGGCACATCCCTGCAGAGGTGCCAGGCCTACCTGTCCGCACCAGGTTTCCAGAATGTGCTCAGACCGGGCTGCGCTCTGCACCCACCACCCCCCACACCCCCCACACATACACACACACCCCCAGCCACTCCAGCTACACGCGCACCCCAGGTTTGTACAGAAAAAGCACAGCGCTCACTGGCCCGCAGCTGCCCAGAAGAACCCGGATCATATGTATAAAGAGCCCCATCGAAAACAGTTTCCCGCCAACCCCCTTTCTACAGACGCCCTTGATCACTCACTGTTTTCAGTTGTTTAGTTTTTCTCTTTGTCCTGATGAGCCCCGTGTGCCACATACCCGGTCAGCTCTCCTTGTCTTTGGGAGTCGGGGTTGCGGGTTTTTTCCTTTGACGTTTTCGCTTCTCGGTCTCAGATGGATGCTCCCCGTGTGTGTGTGTGTCCTCCACCTTCTCCTCTGTCTCGGTGACCTGTGTCCACTCTTTCTCACGTGGGGAGGGATGTTTGTGCCGCAGATAAACAGAACAACAAAAAGAACCCCCCACATTTCTTTTAAATGCCACAAGATGGAAAAGAAAAACACGCAAAAATTTAACAAGCAAAGATGGAATGCAGTGTTTACACGAAAGCCAGTTCCCATGACCAGTCATTTCTACTCTGACTCGTATTCAAACCCCAAACCTCTTCACGGTTTCACTTTTAAGACATTTGCTGAAGACCAGTCACAGCCATTTCAGGTAAAAAAGGAGGTAAAACGACTAAACACAAAAAAATTAAAAATACAGGAAAAAAAAAACTTGGAAAAAAAAAAAAGCCCACGGTCTTTCTAAGCCTTTCTATTCCCAATCGGTGAGGTTTCTGTGATATCTTACACACTGCCAGTCTACTTCTCTGACTAATGGAAATTCATGTGTAGCTCAATAAAGAGAATGTTTGTCTGTACTCGGCTCCCACGCGCGGGCTTTGTTGTCACAGGACAGGGAAGGAGGGCTTGAGGGGGCCGCGGACCCTGGGGGGCTGGCGGGCAAGGCTGGAGGGGGCAGAGAGAGAACCCCCGCGACCTTCTCCGTGTGCCCTCGGTGCCGCCATCGAGGGGAACCAGCTGGGCGCAAGGAGGGCAGAGTGGGCCATCCTGCCCACAGATGCCCGCTTCCTCCCGCTTCCTCCAGGCTCCCGGCCCCTCCTCGCGTGCAGCTGGCTTTGTTTGCTCCTGAGGGTAACGTGCAATCGAGGATTGGAAGGGGAAACAGCTGGGAGGGTGGGTAATCCCAAATCTGCTAACACAGGCCCCCGTTTCTCCTATTCCCAGTGCTTGCACCGCAGTGGGAGAATGGATGGTCCCAAGAATGAGCCAAATTGCCTGGACCCTCTGCCCCCAACTAGACATCTTTATTTTTTTACATTTTGTTATTGATTTCAGAGGGAGAGGGAGAGAAACATCAATGATGAGAAGCATGGATCGGCTGCCTCCTGCACGCCCCCTACTGGGGATCCAGCCCGAAACCCTGGCAAGTGCCCTGACTAGGAATTGAACCGTGACCCTCCTGGTTCCTAGGTCGATGCTCAACCACTGAGCCATGCCGGCCGGGCTGCCTGACCATCTTTAAAAGCCTATGTTACCGCACCCGGGTGCTGGGGAGACCCCTGCAGGCCACACAAGGGGCGACTGAGATCAGCACGCCTGGCACCGGGGCCCAGGGCTGTCTCCCCCGGGGCGGCAGCCTCACCTCCGCTCTCCCAGGCCGCCAGGTGTTTGCTGTGGTAACTAGCAAATCGGTTGAGACGAGACCTGGAGGGAAGGAGCACGGCCCATCCAAGTCCTTGCGTCACATCCACGGATCGCTTATTAGCCAGGCAGGCAAGTGCTGCACCGTGCGGTCCAGGGAGAGAGGAGGGCCCCGGAGGTCAGGCCAGTGGGACCCTCTCCACACCCCAACAGATGGGAACGGCCAGGCCGGGGCAGTTCCAGGGCTTGTGAAGCTAGTGGAGGCGGGGAGGGGACGATACTGCTGCAGACGCGGATAACAAGCCAGTTCCCTCCAGTTACAGAGAACCAGCTGGCCCTCGTCAGCCAGGACCAGCCTGTGCTTTCCCCACCAGCCCCCCTCACCCCAACTTCCCTGCACGGGGAGGCCCACCAGCCCCCCTCACCCCAACTTCCCTGCACGGGGAGGCCCACCAGCCCCCCTCACCCCAACTTCCCTGCACGGGGAGGCCCACCAGCCCCCCTCACCCCAACTTCCCTGCACGGGGAGGCCCACCAGCCCCCCTCACCCCAACTTCCCTGCACGGGGAGGCCCACCAGCTCTGTTGGTGGGAAGGTCGCACTCCCGGCCACAGCTTGGCCGTGACCGTCAGCATATGGCGTCACTGAAGTTTGCCAAAAGTGAGTCATGTCTGGCAGGGTTCCCTCCCAACAGAGCTTTCTTTGCCTGATCTTCCTTAAAATGACTCAGGAACATCGTTTGAGGAGAGGATGTGGGGGGACCGATGCAGTTAGAGCGAGGAGCGTGGGGTCGAGCCCAAGGGGCTCTAACACCCACTCCGGTCAGGAACCACTTCTGGGCGATGAGATGAGGCTTCCAGACAGAGGGCGTCTGGGCGGGCGGGCAGGTTATTCTGGAACAAGCTCGGCGCAAAGCCGTGGCTCCTTTTACCTGCTGGGCCGTTTCCGCAGGGCTCCCAGCTCCCCTCCCGTAATGGGGAGAATCACCCGGGAGAGGACCACATCTGCTGGCACACTGGGTGCCCAGCTCAAGCGGGAAATGAGGTCCAGGTCCAGTGGCCGCCTGGGCACCTAGGACTCTAGCAACACAGAACGTCCACACAAAAGCCTCAAAACTTGGAAGGGTGGGGGGAGGGAACCAAGACCTCAACAAAATATGACCCTAAAGAAGATAGACGGCGTAATGTAGACTTCCAAAGCCCACAGGCTCCCTGGCCTGGAGGCAGCCAGGGCAGGGAGAGGCCATGGGATAGGGTCCTGCGGGGACCCTGGTCTAGCTCCTGCCACTGCCCTTGGCGTCTATCCCTGATGCCTCCAGAAGTGACAAAAGCCGAGTGGGTCATACCCAGAATCCTTAGCTATCCAGATGCAAATCTGGCCGTGAGTCTAGGCCTTCTCTCCTGGGCCGCTCGACGCTGTGTGAGGCACCACGCCCGACTTCCATCACTGTCACATTGCGAGGTGCCAGAGTCTCAAGACCTCAAACTGCCTTCAAACAACTTCTCTTCTCCCACATCTGAAATGTAATGTCATCTTTAACCGCACAACCTGCAGGGTGTAGGGATGGAAAACCCTCCACCCAATCGGCACACAATCGGAACAGGGCCGAGCGACGGCACCCCCGGAGGAAACGCCTTCGCTCCCGCCGCACACAGCACACTAAGAATCGAGTTTGCTTTTTATTATTATTATTGTTTTACAATAAAAACAAATAGCTATGCTCTCAGCAAAACAAAACACATTTGTTTTTTAAAAAATCACAGAAATGTACTAACAGCATTTCAAAGGTAAGGCTTCTGAAAGGTTTATTGAAATAAATTATCTTGGCCTAGACATTTACTCATCACTCTTTTTTCAATTACTTTTCAACATTCTAGAAACTTTCCGTTTAAAATACATTTAACTTTGCCAATAATTTTAGGTAATACTGGATTCTCCCCCCAAAGGACTATCATAACTGTTTTGAAACATTAAAAAAAAAGCAAAACTTAATCCGATAGGACACAAAACTGAACTATGTAACCTATCACTGCATGTTTCAAATCCTTGAAGTGAAATGCGGGATGAATTTGAAAAGGGCCAGGACCTGGGTCTGCTCCCAGCAGGTGGATGCCGCATCTTACCTTTCCGCGTTCAATTACCCCAACAGGAACAGTGATGAGAATGAAGGGCTCCAGAGAAGACGGGAAAAGTAGCTTTTATTTCTCCAGCAAAGCCCTCCAGAATGTCCTCTCCATCTCGTCATGCCCGCATTTTCCCCAAGGACAAACCCATAGCCGCTGGCATTGCCTAATTTACTTGACCAAGGAATTCAAACCATAAACCAAAGCTTGCTGCGCACCCCACACATCTGGGGGCCAGTGACACGCAGAGGGGAGGACTGGCACAGGGTGGACATGTGAGATGCAGCAGCACCGGCGTAAACGGAAATAAAACCAGCTCTGATTGGGGCTCAGAAAGGAAGTCCCGGATGGACTGGGACACACGGGTCACCAGCTCACACGCTACCCTGGCTGCTCCAGGTATCAAACCAAGAGTTTTCCCGAGATGCCCTGCCGGCCCAGAGGTCCAGGGGCCCGGTTCCGGCCCCCAGCCTCTGAGAACAGCATGAGACAGACCCTCCAGTGATGTGGCTCCCGCTGTACAGCCCCCTCTTCATGAACTGCCCCACCCCCACCTCCTGCCAGACCGGGGCTGAGACACCAGCGCTGGGTGTGACTTATGCGTAAGGCAGTCATTGAAGCTGCTGGCCTCAGGGCCTCTGGCCGCCCGCTGCCTCCTGGTCTTCCCCGCCCCCGGAAGCCCAGGCAATGCCAGAGGGATCATGCCTGGAGTAACATGTGCAGTGTTTCTAACGGGAGAAGAATGTCACATAGAAAGGGTTACAAAAGAGGATTACATTTGTCAGCTGTCCAAACACTATGAAGACCACATGCTTTGTACAGCGGCAATGCAGTCGGGCCTCTTCGGTGGGCGCGCTGCTCGGGGAGGCGGCTGAGCAGGGCCAGGAGGCGCTAGGAGGTCTGCTGCTTCTGAAGTCTCCGTTCTGCGGCCGCAGCCAGCATCCTCCGACGCAGGGTCACAGGGTCGGAGGCCGTGCCTGCCGAGCCCAGGCAGCTCTCTGAGGCCGAGTCATCTTCAGAACTTCGGTTCAAGAACCGCCTTGAACAGAAAACAAAGGATTTGCTTGAGGCGCGAGGAAAGCCGCGGAACAGACACGGAGACACAGGATGCGTCTCTTTTTCGCCCGTTTCGCAGGCGCCTTCACGAAGCTGTCACTCAGCTCTACCCCATGAGAAAGACCCGCCCCCGAGCGGAGGAGCAGATGTTCTCCGCACGGGATGAGGCGCGTCAAGAGGCAGCCAGCTGTCCGTCCTCTGGCTGCCCCGCCCACAGTCGCACACAGCACGAAGCCCCCCTGTGCGAATGAGCACAATGCTGGCCGGTCGCCAAGGGTGGAACTACAAAGCCCGGCTCAGCCACGGGACAGCCCAGGCCCCAGCTGCACCCACGCTCCCGGGCCGGGCCCGCAGCGTCTTGACCTCTCCAAGTCTGGCTTCTTCAGCTGTCAGCCTGTCAAATGGGTACAGCTGCAGTGCTCCCTCTCCGAGCTGTCAACAGAGTCCAAGTAACTGACAGAAAAAGCTTAGAGCACGGGGCACAGAGCGCTGTCCGGGTACATGTGGCTGAAGATGTCACAGAAGATGGGTGATGCGGCAGCTGGCGGAAGGCACCAGTGGAGCCCAGTGTTACCAGATCCTCTGGTTTCTCAAGAGAGGTTTAAAGCCTGACTGTCTAGACCAGTGGTCGGCAAACTCATTAGTCAACGGAGCCAAATATCAACAGTACAACGACTGAGATTTCTTTTGAGAGCCAAATTTTTTAAACTTAAACTATATAGGTAGGTCCATTGTTATTAACTTAATTAGGGTCCTCCTCAGGCTTAGGAAGAGCCACACGCAAGGGGCCAAAGAGCCGCATGTGGCTCTCGAGCCGCAGATTGCCGGCCACGGGGCTAGGTGGCATGGAGTGGTTGCCGCGTTGGCACCTGTGTGAGACCTGCCGGGGGCCTGGCGTGACCAGGGCCCTCGGGCCACTGGCTCTGACGGTGTAGACCGCAGGGCCGCAGGGCCACTCACTTGCGCGCCTGCTGCAGGAGGTCGTCCTTCCGCTGGACCAGCATGCGCTGCCTCTCGTCGGCCGACTTGGAGAAGCGGCTGCCCCGGGCCTCGAAGTCCTCCCCCTCGCCGGGCTCCGCCTCCGCCTCGCTGAGGTCCAGCGCCTCCTCCAGCCGAGGGCTGAGGGCCAAAGGCACGCGCTCCGCCTGCACCGGAGGAAGCGAGGGGCCGGGTGAGCACAGGCCGCCTCCCGGGCAGATGCCCGCCTGGCCAGAGGCCCCGGAGCGCAACCTCCTGGACCCAAAGGGGGGCCGCGCATGGGCACGGGCACCAGGAAGAACAGAACCTGACTCACACTGAGCAGGTACACGATCACACCCACGCCTGGACACGGCGCTCTTGGAAAGAAAAATGTTACCCACCAGTTTGCATTCTGGGAATTTTCTGTTCAATTCTAGTAACTGCTCTACAATTTAAACACGTCTTATCATGCTCACCACACAAACTTTATCCCCTCTCCTGGCTCTGAAAACAGTCAAGCAGATAAAAAGGGTAAATTCTACGGATCTTTTTAAACAGAAGTAAGATCATGTGGCTCCTGGTGTAACAGGATATGAACATGGGATTCTCTCGGTTTGGGTCCCCACATGCGCAAGCAGGTACCGACCAGCTACGCTCCTGTGACCAGACACAGACCCAGCTGCCCAGTGTCAGCATGGCTGCCACCTCCAGGCCATGACAGAGCCAGGGAGAGGCTGCGGACAGGCCTGTCTGCGCTTCTCTGTCACCCGCACCCACACCTCCCTCTGCCTCAGTCAAGCAAGTGAGGGGATTTCAGAACAGTGTCGCCCGACTCATATCCCTCGAGTCTGGGGCACAGAGGGCCTGGTGTAACCAACACACTGAGAACTCGGGAGAAAGAAACTGGCTTATCGCAGGTTAACAACAAGGCTGTGATGAGAGCAAGTTTGGTGCCACTTGCTCTGTGTGTGGGGGAGCAGGTGTGGGTCCTGCCCAAGAGCGCCCCTCAGAGGGGGATGTGACGCCCATGCAGGGAGGGGTGGCCTAAGAGCCAGCTCAAGTTCCCAAGTGTAGGCAAGGTTTCTGGTACCCGAAGGGGCAGGGAGATCTCAGAGGTAATGACACAGGGCACGCACGCACACTGGGGTCACATGCCCATCCTAACCTCTCTCTCCCTGAGCCTGACCCAACAGGAGTTAGAAGGAACAGGTGGTGAGTGGAGGAGGATGCACACAGCTGAGGCAGCCTGCGCTGGGTGTTAACCTTAAACACTGAGACAGACGTGGTGCACGCCCTCTCTGAGGCTCTTGCCCTGAGCACCACGAATTCTGTAAAAGGGAGGACTGAAGACCACTGCCAGACACACACGTCTCCTCCCCAACCCCGTACTCTCCCTCCCTCTGGCGTGCAGGCCTCACCTGGGCCGCAGTCTCTCCCTCATCCAGGTCACCGTTGGGCCTGTCTGAAGGACTGTTCAGTGCAGGTCTGATGCCATCTGACCGCTGAAAGAGACAGCACCACAGTCAGTACAGAGCCGTCCGAGCCTAAAGTGCAGGCACAGGGAAATCTGGAGGCAGAGGGAGCTATGGTCCCGCCAGTCTAAGCCCCAAGGTCTCCAGCACCGAGAAATGGAAACGCTGCTACGATTACAGACCGTGTCCCTTCTAATAGCAGTAACTGCACAATAACAAAGTGACAACAGCAGGTCACACGACTACACGCTCTGTGGGAAGCCCCTGATCTCAGCACCTCAGTCATCTTAGTGTCTATGAAACAGGAGCTGTTGTTCTTTTCATTTCAGGCCTCAACCAACGATTTTGGGAGTTGTTGTCTACACAGCAGCTCCTCAGAGGTCAGGAGGGACAATGCATTCAAAAGCTGGATCCCAGAAGCCCCCCGTGGGACCAGCTGTAGGCAGCCCCACCCGGAACCTGCTTGATAGCAAACCCCTTACTAGCCACCTTCCCTTCCTCTTCTCACGGCCCCATGAGCCGCCTGTGTTTCCTGGGACACTTCCCAAATTAGTTACTGAATCCTTGTCCCAGGTCTGCAGCTGGGACGCCCAAAGCCAACGGCAAGGTCAAATAGGTGAGGACCGGCGAGCCACAGCGAGTATCCCCGCCACTGACTCTGCAGCCAGGCTCATTCCCTCTGCAAAGATTCTCAAGTATTGGGTTTTATTCATAATTTCCATGTTTTTATATACAGGAGTTGAATCATTTCATGATAGATGATTCTCTGGTCCTGCCACAAAGCTTGCCTGTAAGATGTTAGCATTTCTTGTGCCCATCATAGGGGTTACATATGGGCCAGGAAACCTGACCTTTTTAGAATGGAACACCATGCCGATGCGCAAAGCCCACCGGGGCCGAGGGCGTTATCTCCTAGAGACAGGTCGGCAAACTACAGCGCACGGGCCAGATTCACCCTCCACCTGCCTTTAGAACTCAGGCTTTACTAGAACACAGCTGCCTTCGTGCTACGAGGGTACAGGTGAGAAGTTACAAAGAGGCTCTATGGCTCACCAAGCCTAAACTAGTCCTACCTGCCCTTTACAGAAAAAGGATGCCAATCCTTGTCCAAAAGGAACCAATGCTATGACCTGCTGGACTGACAAGGGTGGGCTGGGTTGCAGGGTATGTCTACACACACACTCACACACAAAAATAACGATCTAAATACATTTGTTCCTGTCTTAATCTGGGCCTCTTTGGTAGGTCTGTTCTCAGTCATAATTTCAAAACCCTTCATTAAATCATAAATAATATCTAGTTGTTAAAGTAACTAAGTCTCTAGAGCAGCGGTTCTCAACCTGTGGGTCGCGACCCCTTTGGCGGTAGAATGACCCTTTCACAGGGGTCGCCTAAGACGATCCTGCATATCAGATATTTACATGACGATTCATAACAGTAGCAACATGACAGTGATGAAGAAGCAACGAAAATAATTTTATGGTTGGGTCACAACATGAGGAACTGTATTCAAAGGGCCAGAAGGTTGAGAACCACTGCTCTAGAGGATCAAATCTTTGTGAAGACAGAATCCCTCTGTCATGCTTAAGACCCCAGGTTACCTGTGTGGGAAAAGGTACTTGAATCCGTCCTTCTAAAATGTTGTCTGTGGTTATCTCAACTGAGCGTGTCAGCTGGAGGTCCTGCAGCACGAGCGGGTAGGGGACCTGGGGAAACATCTCCTGGATCTGATGAGCCTAAAGGAATACAAAGGGAAAGGCCACAGAAACGTTCCCTCTCAACAGCTCCTCCCGGAGGGCCTGGTGGGGCAGGCTCTGGGCCCTGACTTGGCATCTGCCATGAAAGCAAAGGCAAGGGGCCACTTCGATTCTGCAGATCCCCACGCGCCACACTCCCGCTTATACCTCTCCAGGGCACAGCAGGTACCTTGAGACATCGATTTGAAAATAAAAAGGGACAAAAGTCCAACTGGATCCTAAAACAGGCTCAACGAGAATATTCCGGTTTTCAAAAGTGTGCATTAAATTGGGTATAAAAATGTGTTCTCCTTCAAGACATAGTTCCAAAAAGGAACAAACTTCTGATTCACACCCCATTGGTGAAATTCAAATGCATTTTGTCACATGAAAGAATCCCGACTCAAAAATTCCATTTATATGACACTTTGGAATAGCAAAATTATAGTGATTGCCAGAGGGTGGAGGTGGGGAGAGAAAGTGATTACAAAGGGGCACCATGGAATTTGAGGGGAAGAGGAATGGAACTGTTCTCTATGTTGATAATGGTGGTAGTTACACAACTACATGAGTTTGACAAAAATCACAGAACTGGATACTAAAAAGGGTGAATTTACTATATGTAAATGATACCTAATCTGAATAAAAAGAATTATAAAAAATGTGAATTGCTAGCCCTAGCCGGCTTGGCTCAGTGGATAGAACATCAGCCTGCGGACTGAAGGGTTTCGGGTTTGATTCCAGTCAAGGGCACATGCCTGGATTGTGAGTTCGATCCCCAGTGTGCAGCGTGCAGGAGGCAGCCAATCAATGATTCTTTGTCATCACTGATGTTTCTATCTCTCCCCCTCTCCCTTCCTCTCTGAAGTCAATAAAAATATTTTTTAATTAAAAAAAAAACATTTGGTAGGCCTAGAACAATTATTAATAAAAGGCATATGATTCTTTCCAGTTAATAATTCCCCCACTAACTATTTTGGCTAAAATCAAGAGAGTCCAAGAATGGCCTGGATCACAATAAAATGAACTTCACAGTACCCAGAAAAGGTCAGATTATCTGCCACAAAGTAAAAAAGAATTTTGCAAACCAGTTTCAAAATTTAAAACACAAGAATCTGAGTGATGTCAGTGAATAACTAAAATGCCCCTAAAAATACTACCGTTCTGCCAGAGCGAAGTTAGGACCAAGCAGGTTGCTCTCAGCGCACACGTGCCTACCTCCCTCCCCTCCCATCACTATCCCTCTTCTCAGAGCAGCTGGCGGTCCTTACCATCGCGTTAAGCTGGGAGTTGCTGGCCTGCGTGATGCCTAGAATGTTGGTGGTGTGCATCACTTCGACTGAAAAACTCGGCAGCCAACTTGCAATCCGGGACCCTGAAACAGAGAGACAGCACCGGTGTAGAGACCTGAGCAGCACTCCTCCTAGGAGCATGCCAGGAGAAATGTGAACGCATCCAGTTTAGTCCTGGGATTTACAGAATTCGACAGGGTGGACTACAGGAGGGGCCACAACCCCTGGAATTTTAAGTGTGGTTTTTACTCTCGCTCCTCTCCCCCCTGCTAGGGGGCAAAATGTTCGTATTTATGAGCAAACAAGCAGGGCACCAGCTCTGCTTCTGCTTCAGACACCATGGAAAGGCCGCTCCGGGGCCCGCGCCCCAGGCTTGAGCGCTACACCAAGGCAGCAGCTGTCACCAGCAGTGAGCTGTAGAGGCCAGGAGCGCTCCTGCCGGCATTTACGACTCCTCCGCCCTGCCCCACCGGCCGCCTTCACACAGACCCTCGCGGAATGCCTGGGACACAGTAACCCGTCAGCGCTATCGGTACCTGCTGAACATTCTCAACTGAAACTGAAATGTTACATCACAATGGCCTGTAAGGGCCGTTTATAACTGAAACAGCACCAAGCCCTGGGTACTGTTTCAGAGGTTAAAACCCGCTCACCGTCGAAGTGGAAGAAGTGGTTGTGCTGGTTTAAGCGAGGTCTGCCCTCAGCGGCTGCCACAGGGACCAAGTTCTCATCCAGGTTCTCTCCGGGATGGTCCTCCCTGACGCGATTGTTGTCGGCGATGTTCAGGGACATTCTGCATGTCGGGCAGGAGGTGTCCTGTTCTAGCCAGGAGCGAAGACAGGAGCTGCCAAAAAGTGCACAATCACCTCTCCTCAGCATGTTTTGTGAGAACTCACCAGAAGTACCCTGAATGTATCAAATGTGTTGTCATTTTACTTTCTATTTACCACTAGGTGAGATTCAAATGTTGAGAAACATCTGTTGGCATTACCTCTTTGCCCTACTTCACTCTAACATACTTCTAGAATGTTCAGCTGTGAACATTAATTCATTCACATACATGGTCATCTACCAAGACCTTTCTCCAATACGACTTCATCACACGGCTCACCATCTCCCTTCCCAGCCCTATTTGAGCACCTGAAAATGCATGCGGCTGAGTTATTCTCTACTCCAACGATCTGTTCTCTCACGCTACGTTAGCTGCCCACTAACGCCGTCATAACCTTGGCCTTCTCTTCAAAATCCCGAAGAGCACCTGGTCAGGCTGAGGTCACATCCCCACTCCCCTGCTAGGATTCGTATTGAGCACCCGCACGCCCCGGGCAGAACGCCAATCCCGCGTGGCCCTTCCCGAGCTCCTACTTGTGGAAGAGATGGCCACAGGGCAGCTTCCGTGCAGCCTGCATGGAGTCCCAGCAGATGGCACAGTCGTCGTTATTGACAGCCAGCTCCTCTGGAGTTGCAACTGCAAACCTGCGAACGACAGAATGCGCCCGGCAGGAATCAACTCCACAGCGCATTCCAAGCGCCACCGTACGGACAGGAGGCGTCCTGTAGCCGGGAACGAGGACGGGCGCTTTTCTATCAGCAGTCACAGAGGAGCCCAGTGAAAACTGCCACCGTCAAACACAGTACACCTGCTCTCCTTCAGGGCCTATCAAAGAGCAAGTGAGGGGTTTACAGGCAGGAACTTGGTCCTGACCATGGCTCCTGTTAGCGATGACTCCAGGAAACATTTCTGGGCAAATCAGAGGAGTGAAGACCCCCAGAGAGCCAAACAGTCCCCTCGGGCACAAAGAGGGTCCCCATTAATCGCACACCTTCACGCTTGGTTAGCCTCAGGCTGGCAAGTGAGTGCCTCCTTCAATGCGGGTAAGAGTGTGAGTGTGTGTGCGTGTGTGCGTGGGTGTGTGTAATAAATGCACGTGAGTAAAGAATAAGTGAGACCCACATTCTTAAAATAAAGAGGACAGATGCCCAAAGAAGCTCCCATATAATAATGATGATGATAAAAGTGACATAATAATAAGAACCTAATATTTATTTAGGGTGTTAAACACACAAAACAATATAAAGATGATTATTGTAGAATTGTATACGTGAAAGCTATATAATTTTATTACCCAATGTCACCCCAATAAACTCAACAACAGAAAAAAAAAGAACCTAGTATTTACTGAGCACATGCTAGTACGCAGTACTAGAATATTCTAAGTTGACTGCACCTAGCCTCCCATGAATCCTCCCAATAGTTCCAGGAGGAAGGTTCTGCTATCATCCCGAGAGGAAATACACAGAGGCAAAGAAACCGCTCACAACCGCAAGCAAGTGGGATTCACAGCCAGGCAGGCTGGCCCCAGAGCCTACAATCTTCCCCCTCCTGTTCGCAGCTCACAAAAGCAGGTTCTCATATAACCCGGGATCGGTTCTCATTAAGGAGCTACGCTGAGGCAACGTGGGCCATGCCAGCTTGCTCACCTGGCTTCCATGTTCCCAACGACATGCAAGTAGTTCTTGTGCCGGCGGATTCGGCGCTGGACCTCATGAAACAGGTACCGCAGCTGCATGAAGATGACCAGGCTGGCCATGGATAACCAGATGTTGCCAAATAACTTAACAAGAGGGGAAGAGAGTAAAATACACATGAAACATGAATGTGAGCCTGCGAGTGATGAAGGGGAGGGGTGCAACAGAAGCTCTTATTGTTATGTATTTGGATATGGGAAGAAGCAGTAAAGACGACAAAATGTTAACAGTGATCTCTGAGCGTCTGTTGGGGGGGAGGCGGTTTTTTGTGGTTTTTTTTAACAAAAACTATACATTTTTTCCTTTTAAGAGGGTATATTTTCAAAGTTACTTTCAAAGTATTTAGAAATGTGCGAGTCTAACCCAATAATTTTTAAATACTTCTTTAATAGGCTTATAATTTAAATAAACCGCCTGCTAAATGTGCTAATTCTCATCATTATTAGATCACTTAAGTGCTAACCAATGAAGGAGTTCAACATTGTCATTTCTTGAACACCAAAAGTAAAACGTAAACAATGAAGGGGATTTAAGTATAAAGACATTTTTCACTACAAAAATGGAAAATGTATGACTCATGAAGTAGCCAACTCTGCAAGAATTCCCATTACCATCTACAAAGAAACCGCTAAATATTAGAACACATGGAAACTATGGGGAGAGGAATTCCCTTAACTTTTTGCAGAAGAATTATCTATTGACTTGGGCAGCAGAGTTAATAAGCCTCCCAGGAGAGTCAGCAAACTTCCCCTGAGCTGGGCGCAGTGGTTCCGGGACACGCTTTATCCCCCGTGGCAAAGAGAGGGACGGGCCCAGCGGCGCCCATTGGTATGGTCTTACGTGGCTCATCCAGCAATGTTTCCCTCCTTAGTGTACTAACCAGCGTTCCTGATTCTGAAAACCTTCGCTCCCCCTGAGAAAACTTACCAACATGTGGATGTGATGCATGAGGTCCAGAGATAAGAGAGTGAGCTCCATGACAAAATCTGTGTAATAGACATACGTCCCCTTGCCTTCCCATGTCCCTTCGTGATTGAGGTCCCAAAGGTGGATCACGTATCTGCCATGAATACAGAAAAATCGTCTTAACATTCTTCTGTTACAATTGAATTTGGTTTAAATATGATATAGGAGAGTCACATTTTAATAGATTTTATACATTTTATATCTTAAAACCAACTGTATGGATAGATGTCAATCACCTCCCTCCCAAATTTCTACTCACCGCAAAATTACATGAGCAGTCCTCACTGTGACAAGAAGAGACTGTAAAAAATAAAGTCATATTTTTCCTTTTAGTCAAATTTAGGATTCCTCAGGCCAAACTTACTTTTATAAAATGATAAAAGTCAAACATTGCTCAGTTCAATTTAAAAGCAGGTTGTCAAGGGGTGCGGGGTGGGGAATTGGATGAAGGGGGTCAAAAGGTACAAATTTCCAGTTATAAGAATAAGTGCTAGGATGTAATGTACAACATGATGACTATGGTTACACCGCTGTGTGGTATATTTGAAAGTTGCGAAGAGAATAGATCCTGAAAGTGCTCATCACAAGGAAAAAAACAGTTTTGGTACCGGTATGAGATGATGGACGTTAACGAAATTTATTATGACAATCATTTCACAGTATATGTAAGTCAAGTCATGATGCTGTACACCTAAACTTACACAGCACCGTATGTCATTATACCTCAATAAAACGAAAAGGAGAAGAAGGCAGGTGGTTCAAGTTTACCAACCATTTTCTTCCATCTGCTTCAAATTCCCATGGAGTATTTTCATCATCTAGCAACCCAGCTTCTCTGAGCCCTTTACTATTGACAGGTGACAAGCAATTACACCTGTCCATCTCCTAAGGCTGCCTTCTACAGTCTGAAGTCATCCTCGTAGTTGGATGCTCACTTCTATTTTATAAGCATTCAGTGACACCGCTGGTTCCCTAAGGAGGTGTTTGGTGCTTGGTGACCCCACATCCAAAGCACAGTTAGACAGCACTCCCCGCAATATGAGCACCTGCTCTCCACGCAGCGCTGCGTGCACTCCCTCTGCCCACAGGGAAGAAGAGAGAATAAAGGAAACAAAAACAAACTAAAACCTTCGTGGTACTTGGTGTTATAGAAATTAAGATTTTCCTCTTAATCTGCCAGAATAGAACTGTTAAATTAATATTTGAGATTAGGACACTCTCAGTTATAAATGGAAAATATTTTACCATACATAGAAGAGAAACACTACAAATATAAAAATATAATTTAGCTCAAAATAGCATACCTATAGCATGATAAATTATCTTAAAAGAATAAACAGTAATGAACTAAAATAAAATATGTACTATAGTATGATCCATAGGCCTAATTTAAGTGTTTTCATTTTTAGGTATACCTTGTTCAAAGGTTGGCTTAATATTAATTAAAAGAGAGCCAAAAAAGGAAAACACAATATTATTCAAATGATGGTTTATAATAAAATATATCTAAAATATGCTAATTAACACTAGTCAGTGTCAAGTTTTAGACAGATATTTTTCAAGAGAAAATATAGGCCCAGCTGGCATGGCTCAGTGGTTGAGCGTCAACCTATGAACCAGAAAGTCACGGTTCGATGCCCGGTCAGGGTACATGCCTGGGTTGCAGGCTCAATCTCTAGTAGGGGACGTGCAGGAGCCAGCTGAACAGTGACTCTCTCTCATCATTGATTTTTTATGTCTCTCTCCTTCTCCCTTCCTCTTTTATTGATATTATTGAAATCAATAAAAATGTTTTTTTAAAGAGAGAAAATATAGTTGTATACTTTTCACATATAGAAAGTACTCAACTAGGATTATAAATGTTTTTATTAAGTACTTAAATGTTCCTTTCCTAATTTTATTTACACTACTATACTCAGAAATGAATGCTATTAAACAAAAAAACTTTAACCCTATTCCAACAAATTCCCAATTAATACTTTAAACTTAGTGTTTTTGGTATTAGCTCATCAGCTTTAATATATTTATTTCTTTTTTTCATTAATAATAGCTATTATGGACAAGATAAAAAGTATTTTGTCTTTGGCCTGAGGAAAAAGCAAAAATCGATATTTTCAAAAAGGTCTAAAAAGAAAATTTTAAAATATACATGAATATCAAATTATTCGTTCAAAATAATATATTTTAAATATTAAATTATTCTATAAAATCTTAATTCCTGCCCTACCTATGAAAAAACAAGTATAGCGTACTCCTCTTTACTTACTACTAATCATTGCTTATAGTGTCTTAAGGGAAAAACCTTCCTACTTGGGAGTCTCTGGACTTAGACTGTGCCACTTGCCACTCTGGAACCTTCAGCAATTCACTTCACCCTCTATGCCTGAGTCCCCATCCATGAACGGGAATAATAAAATGAGTAAGTACATGTAAAAATGAGTCAATACACGTAAGGCATTTAGAACAATTCCTAGTAGATAGTAAGCACTACTTAAATGACGGCAAAAATAACCACTTTTAGATTGTAGAAAGAATTATATGAAATAACACAAATGAAAGCATTCAGTACCAGTACCCAACACAAAACAGACTCAAAAAATGCTTGTTAAAATGAAAGACAGGTGTCCATCTGTCACTGCATGGGTGCAAATACCTGTCCGTCCTCTTCTAGTTTCCTAGAAAATATTCAGAAATGGGATCAGAGCAAAAGCCTGTCTGCATCTTACCTCCACAGCCATGAAAGCCAGCGTGTGCATCCCGTGGATGTAGCCTGTGACACAGCAGATAACCGCTAGCCCACAGCAGGAAAGCAGCATCGCCATCAACAGAGACAGCACTCGGCCATGGCTGCTCATCGGTGTGGTGGGAGAAAAAGAGAGCTGAAACGCACAAAACAGGAGAAGGAAGCTCATTCTTCCTCGTGGCAGTGAGAAACTCCAGGTTAATCTTGGTGGCTTTGCTTGGGGCTCTGTGCTTAGCTGCGTGGCCCAATGCGAATCACAGAAAAGCACCCCATTACCAGATGGCCCAAATCCTCCAACCAACCAAAATATGAGCATGAGATGAAGTATGGAGCTCTTTATCATTTAATCTCCTGCATATAACCACATACATTATATTTTCATCTCAAATTCTCAAGGATCCTCTTACCAGCAGATCATAAGCCTCTAGAAGCAATTTCCAGAGGCTCGGGGGGCCTCTCCCAACATTTAACAGGGCTCGGCACAGCACCACTCCTGCTGTTTCTTTCTCATTTTGCTCTAGCTCTCCTCCCCAAAACCACCTGGCGGACACTTGGAGCCTGCCAGGACTAGGACAACTGAAATGTGACCAGGTGCAGACTTACTGCTCTAATGCTATGCTAACATATGCAAGGAGAGGCAACAGCTCGGAAAAGCAGGCCTGGAGCTGTAGGTCCTGACAGGAAGGCGTGGACAGCAAACCGGTTAGGGAGGCGGAACTGTGTAAGCTGCAGCCTTTGAGACTGAACTAACTCACACAGAGGGCAGGAGCCGCTGGCCCACGATGACGGGTAAAGAAGGGCAGACAAGGCCGGGCGTGGGTCTTACTGGCGGGCAGAACCGTAGGTTATCGGGTGCATGAAATGAGTTGGGGAGCACGAAGGGGTGAGCGCTCACCTGCAGAGCTCTGATCTGACCGAAAGCCTCGATGCAGATCTTGTGCCCAGATGGAAAAGGATTCACTTCTCCTGGGACCAGGGAAACCAGAGAGCTAATTCAGTCCTTGCCCAGGGGTGGAAAGAGTGTAAACTAATCAGAAAGGAGAGCTCCGAGAACCAGACTAAGAGGGAGCAAGTGGAAGCAGACTAGAAGAGAAATTTCTGGAAGAGACCAGCATTTACTCAGTTTCCATATGAAGGTTTCTTGCGCTGTGATAGAAACAGTCGGTGTAGGTGAACTGGCCCACGTGGCTGTGATGTAACACGGGACTGGAGAAGGGAGGAAGCCTCCCAGCGAGACACTGACCCCGCTTTCCTTAGCTGCTGCACAGAGTCCCTCAGAAACAAGCAGGGGGGCCCTCGCCGTTTGGCTCAGTAGATAGAGCATCGGCCTGCGGACCAAAGGGACCCGAATTCGATTCTGGTCGAGGGCACGTACCTCGGTTGCAGGCTTCTCCCTGGCCAGATCCCTGGTCAGGGCTTGTGCAGGAGGCAACTCATCAATGTGTTTCTCTCACATCAATGTTTCTGTTTCCCTCTCTCTTCTCTCTCTAAAAATCAATGGAAAAATATCCTTGGATGAGGGTTAATAAAACAAAACAAAACAAACAAAAACAAAAGAAAAAGACAGTGGGTACCGGATCCAGGAGCCTTCCTCTAGATTGCTACCCCAACATGCCTCACATGGCTCATTCACATTAAAGCATATAAACCTGGCGAATGTGCAACACAGCAAGCCAAGGGCGAGGCTGAAAACTCACATATTCAAATCGGTCCTTGCAGAGCTGAACCATCAGGTGCAGAAAGACAAGTCCGGCAAACCAGAGGCACCACATGACTACCTCTCCCACTGTCTGGACATTCAGCACCCCGAAAATGAAAATGAACTTGTAGAAAATAAAGTTCCAGAACTTGTCTTTGAGGTGCTACAAAGAGAAAGATTTACAAAGGTTAGTACCATCACACCTGACCAATTTAAGAGAAGATAACAAACAAAAGCTGACTTCTATGGAGAAAATATTCTATTCTCAGCTCTATCACTTGTCCACAGAAAATAAAAGGCAAAGGAAAAAATAAGCCCTCTGAAGACTAGGGAAGTCGCCTTGAAAGTAATCTGCAAATTCTGGATTGTAATCCTAAATCACTTATGGAATTTTAGCCACCAAAAGGGGAGAGCTACTAGTCTAGCGCCTTATGAATTAAGTAACACATATACTTCCAACTCAAAGTAGAAAAGAATGGTGGGGGCTACAAGTATTTTTACCATGTTTGCTCTCTGGATTCTTACAACAAACAATAGAAAAGATTAGACTTTTTAAAAAATCCTTAAGATTAAAGAATAACATAAGCTCATTGGCAGCCCATAATCAATGTAAGTACCAAAAAATGCACAACAAACAGGCATCAGCATTAACATTTCACTTATCATAAGTAAGAACCTTTCCAATGTCAATGAATATTCTCTGAATATATCATTTAAGTGGTTACAGATGAACACTGAAACTGGTTGTAATTTTTCGCCATTCAGAAAATGGTGTGATGAATGTCTATGAGTGTCTATTTCTTCACCATATCGAACCATCCACCAGACTTCCAAAGTCATGAAAGTGCACATTCCATGACCAGTGCATATCTGCCTCACTGTACTCTCCCCTACCTACACTGAGGACTTCCAGTTTTAAAAATCTTTCCTGTACTGGCCCTGGCTGGTGTGGCTCAGTTGGTTGGGCATCATCCTGTGCACCAAAAAGTTGACAGTTTGGTTCCCGGTCAGGGCACATGCCAAGGTTGCAGGTTCGATCCCTGGTCAGGGTGCATACAGAAGGCAACTGATCTCTGTTTCTCTCTCACATCAATGTGTTTTTTTTCTCTCTCTCTCCCTGCCTCCCTCTCTCTCTCTCACCCTCCCTCTCCCTTCCTCTCTCTCTAACCACTTCAATGAAAACATATTTTTAAAAAACTCTTTCCTATACTGAAAAAAGGGCAATGAGGGGCATCTAGCCAACAGATATTAAAATATACTATCAAGCCATCTATGGGAGTGATGGGATAAAAGTGTGACAGAATTCTAAGTTTACTTTCTATATAGTTTTGAATCATGTAAATGTTTCACAAAGTCAAAAATTTAAACAGAAAAAGCAAAATTGACTAAAAACTGAACTTGGACCTAAATGTGTAACAACTTGATACACGACGATGTAAAGAATGTTCTTGGGAGCTTTTACAGATGGTGCTCTGATGTACACCCTCTGCACAAAGAGCAGAATGAGCCAGGAGTCCTTGGTGGGGTATCCGTTTCCAGATCTGGGGCAGGTAGAGCACAAAGTGAACCTAGAACATTGTGTGGCCTCGTTTGAATCTTCCCTCCGTCATCTATTTGCTGTGTGACTTCGGGAAAGTCACTTAACATTCCCATGCTTTGGCATCCCCACCTATAACATGGGTCTTTTCAGGGCTTCTATCTCATACTCATAAAATGTTGGGGAACTAAGTAAGTTAAGAGAAGTGCCATAATAGGCATTGAGTGCTTAAAACACTTCCTGGTTCTAAACCTCCACTTTACAGTTTAACATTTGTCCCATTTTAGGTTGTCTTTGCCTCTAGCATTCCTCTAGTCTTGAACTTTAAGCACTCACAGAGCAAACCCATGCCAATTCTGTGGAGTCCTAGCTCAAAATAATGCTTAATAAATGCTGCTGGATGACATTAGTCAAAAAGCCATCACAGAACCGCCTGACAATGCTCTCTATACTGACAACACTGAACACAGAGCTGAGGAACAAATGTGCCCATCATGATTACCGCACGGTCTTGACAAAATCTCTGGAATACTCCGAGGTTGTTTTCTGTACGTTTCGAACTGATCCTTAACATTTCAGAAAAAGCAAGCAACAGTACCTAAGGCCCACGGTGCCAGCTCAGTCCATCAGCAATTAGATGGCTTGCCTGGCCTGACCAACTTCTGGCCCACAAGTCAAGTTTTTCTTGAAGAAGAAAGCATCAAAAGAAGCTTTGTATCTTCCCCCAAAAAGCCGACATTCCACTGATCCCATCTGGGAGACCTCTGGAGTTATTTTGGAGAAAGTGATGAGACTAATGAAAAGTCTCCGGGAAAACAAACAGTCCTGCTCATACCAGCACCCAAGCGCTCCACCCCCACAGTAAGTGCGTTTCAGCTCTGAACCAAGCCCTTGCTGATCTGATAACAGGAGATCTGGGTTGAAAAGGGTAAGGAAGGAGGGAAGCCATTGTACTTTTAATGGAGTAGGTTCCTGTGTCTCACCACTGAGATAAGATAAAGTAAAATACAGTTTGGTTTGTATGTTGTTATTTCAACGGCCAGTTCTAAATTCTTATTTTAAAACACAGCATTCTATACCCTAGCCACTAAAAGCTTTGGGGGACTGCCGATCTGTGCAGTATCTTGTGGAATAATTCATTCTTGAAAGCATGTCCTGCTCACATATGCATTCTGAGAATAATGTCCAATCAGACTGTCTCACCTAAAAGAAGAAATCACCTAATTTCCTGCTTGTAGAACAGTCCTAAATTACTTTTCCAAAGGGAAAAATTAAAATCTCTCCGTAAATTCCTTTGGAAAAGAATTCCATACTTCAAAGACTGATAGTTATGATTATTCAAACTAAAATCCGTGCATCTTTTAAAACTATGTTCATAAAAGTCATGGGTAAAGCAGCTACAAATAAAGCGGGACAACTTGGCTACACTGAATATGGTCTGCGGATGACGTAAAGTATTTTTATCAATGCTAACTTCCTGATTGTGACCATTGTGCTCCAGTTATACGAGAAAATGTCCTTGCTCTTAGGAAATACACACTGAAGTATTAGGAGGGAAAGGGCCGATGATGACCACAACTTACTCTCAAACAGATCATAAAAAATAAGTATATAGAAATAATAGGCACATGTTAATGCAAATGAGACAAAATGTTAACTGTGAATCAAGTTCTTTGTAGCATTCGTGCAAATTTGAAATTATATCAACTAAAAAAAATCTGGTCCTAAGAATCCATCCTTGCCGCCTGGACTTACCTGTCTCTCGCTCACTCGAAGAGGGCCGAACACGATGCATTGGATTAGCTTAGCCATCAACATCAAAACACAGCAAGCAGTGTTGACTAGAACCTGCACACAAACCAAAGAAAGAAAGTTTGCTTCCTTCTGTTGAAAACCAAAGCAGCTCTAAAACTTTGTTAGGAATCCAGCCCTCATTCCCAATGACCAGCCTTTCCAGTTCTCTACCAGCACAAGGTAAGTAGGATTTGAAGGGCACACTTTCACAAGGTGGGGTGAGTACACGGGGAGGGAGGAGAGGCGCCAGGAAATTCACAGGCCTGTTCCACAATGTGCCTCCAGAGGCCACGGTCCCCTTTAGTCTTAACCAACCGTGTGTACACTTTGTGCTGCATGTGGAGAGCTCTATGTACCTTACAAACTGTAGGTACATCATTTCCTACATTAAGATTCTGATTGCCGCAAAGAAAAGTTTTCTAGAAAATGAGGTTTATCATGAACAGCAAAATTCAGTACCCAAATACCCCGTCTTGCCTGTCAAATAAACAGGAGGTGGGGAGAAGAAGGTGGGTGGTCACAAAAAAGTCACAAGAGCATGAAGAATTGAGAATCAAAATACATATGTGTATTTTAAAATTCATTGTAGTGGGACAATCTGCCAATCAAACGGTACTCTATGCTTCGTGTTGGCCTTAAAGGTTCAGGGACTTTGGAAGGGACTGGAAAACAAACCAGTAAGGAGGTAGAAGAAAACCGGCAGGAGGGGCTGCGAACTGGAGGGCAACCATTAAACTCCAATGCAAACGCAAGGCCTTCTTCAGCAGGAGGTGGGCATCTTTTTAAAATAATTGGTCGGTGTGGGTCAGTGGTTGAGCGTTGTTGACCTATGAACCAGGAGGTCAAGATTCGATACTCAGGGCACAGTAGGGGGATGTAGGAGGCAGCCAAACGATGAGATGTTTCTATGTATCTCTCCCTCTCCCTTTTCCTCTGAAATCAATAAAAATATAATTTTTAAAATAAATAAAAGAGATGGGCAATCTAATGCTTACAAAATGGAAGAGTGGGCTGCCCCTGACCATGAGGCTAATGTGGCACCACACATTACTGGTGCTCAAATGATTTTCAAAACACGGCATGACCCCCAAAAGCCAAAAGAACCTTGATACGGACAGTAACGATGGCTTTCATTAGAGCAAATGAAAATGAACACCAACCCAAAGTAAAGGTTGCTTCAGTCTTTGATTCACTAAGTTTACATGAAGGTGGCCATATTCCTCTTCCCAGGTCATTTCCCCCCCCTACTTTTAAAAGAAGCAAAAATGTTTGTTTTTACTGAAAAAGGAAGGAAGGAAGGAGAGAGAAGAGCCAGAAGAGAGTCATATAAGGAAGCAAGCTCCCTAAGATCTCTCCAGGTTCCCCTCAGCATCTCACACATCATCCACCCTTTATTAGAGTAGCCCTGATTCATTAGAAAAATATTAAATTATGTTTAGTTCTATTCTGCCTGCCTAAAGGAGCAAGGAAGTGTGTGACACATTTTTAAAGAACTTAAACAAAAATAGTTCTGCTGAAAATAGAAACTGTTGTGGTAATTAAATCCTTCAAATAACCAGGGGGAAAATCTCAAATTAGTTATCCAAAACATCCTGTATCCCTAAGGTAGGACTCCCGTAGAACAGCCCATTCAAAACATTCCAACAAATGGCTGAGGATCCTAATTTTTAAGGCAATGAAATAGATAATGGAAAGCTCACCTTCATTGTGCTTCTAAACCAGTCAATGGCAACCTCTCTCATGTTAAGAAAATCGTCCTAAGACAAAACCACAACCACAACCCCTCAGGCTACAGCCCCCAGCTGAACAAGATTCTTAAGATCAGTCAAAAGTGCCCTAACCTAACTACAGCCAGCTTTTAAAGAGTTCTCCTGCCTTTGCAGCAGGCAAAGGAAATGAAATGAAATGAATCTCACATTTAGCTCCTCCACTCAAAGCTTTTCAAACCTAGGTGACACAGAGCTTGGAGACATCTAACAAGCAGGCTGCTTGAGAGCAAAGGGAAGAAGTCAAACCTAGGGTTGCTTAGTAACTGCTCTAGCCCAGCAGCATTCTCCAACACCTTAGACTACAAAACAAAAAAAAGTATTCGTTCCTATTTCTCAGTTAAACTTTTTAAAAGAAGCTTTTCTAAATTCAAAGAAAGGTGTACAAATTTTGTATCTTTGATTTTTAAAAGAGCCCAAAACAAAAAGCCCTCATAATCCCATCACCCACATATTACCATTTCCTATTTTAAAAAATATATATTTTATTGACTTCAGAGAGGAAGGGAGGAGAGAGAGAAACATCAATGATGAGAATCATTGATCGGTTGCCTTCTACACGCCCCCTACTAGGGACTGAGCCTGCAACCGGGACATGTGCCCTGACTGTGACATCCTGGTTCACAGGTCGACTTCAACCACTGAGCCACACCTGCTGGGCTCCTATTTTAATTTCAATGGCAGAGTTAAATATTAGCAAGGGTAAGAAGTGTGGACCCTGAGAAAGAAGTTACCAAGAAGGGTTCCTGGTGACTAAGTGGGCTCAAATGTAAAAGCAGAGCACAGCACCCATTTCTAAGCAGGGTCCTCTTCACCCAAATTGCACGTAAGAAGCCTGCACTGAGCTACCTGCAGGCAGTGTCCCTGCTACCTGAACCAGCCCTTACAAAGGAGTTCCTGGAATCCTATTTCAACCACTAGGACACAGGCATTTGTAATCTATTCAGAGCTGTGAAGCTATATCACCATCAGCATCCTGACCGACCAATCAGAATGGCTCCATTCGGACCAATCAGGACAGTGCCTTTTGGACCAATCAAACTATGAAGACTTGGAGTCCTCATTTGCATGAAAACAGAAAGTCGGCTGCACTCTGACACAGGGAGTTCACTTTCTTTCCACTGAGGAGTGAAGACTGTGTGTCTCTGACTAGTTGAAACGCTGAAGACATCTTGCTTGGAGCAGAGTGGAGCAGACCAGCCTGGAGAGAGCAGAGCTGTCCGCCAGAAAGGGCCTCACCCCAGGGCCATGTCACAGCCTTTGCTTCCTCATTGAGCTGTAACACTACTGAGCTGATCCACAGCTGTGCTGTTCTCACAGCCCTGTTGTATCATAATTGAGCTGTTTGCACTGAATCAAGTTTCCTTCTTCATCGCACCTCCAATTGGGGATTCCTGTTGGCACTGAATGAGCGCCAACTACAATCAGTTGACAGAAGGGGAAAAAGGCTTGAGAAACTATACAGATACTAGAAAGGGAAGTTTTAAGCTCAAACTACATAAGACTGGAAGCAACTAAAAATTTATAGGGAAATGTCTTAATTTCACAAATATTGTGTCATTCCAAAAAGGATAGGATAAATTCTCTCCTTTAGAAACGAAATTACAAGCTAGTCTGACCTTCGAGGAAAAGAGAAGAGGTGATTACACATGGCTTAGTGATAACACAGTTTATCGCTGTGTAACCTTGGGGGTCTGTTCATTTGGTAAAATGCTGGCCGCCAAGGGGCATTATTCATGAGCCTGTGATGAAATGTGGTTAAACTACCAGGAATTGCTTCAAGGACATGATGAATATGCGTATTTCTTAGTCTATTTAACACCAGCACTAACTACCGCACCCCCACACACCATTTGTCTCCTCCCATTTGTCTCCTCCCTTTAAGGACAACTGGACTGTATTACCTCTCTGCAGCCTCCCAGTGGCAAGTATAAGATGCCAATAACATGCAAAGAGGCATATGGCCCCTTATTACACTTGTATTCCCCTTTTCGCAATACTAGGGAAATAAGTGAGATTATGTACGCAAAGCACTCGGTACACATCCAGCAAGTAAGCAAACAGCAGTGTCTTCCTCCTGCGCTGGAAGGTTTTCCTATATTGAGTTGTTTGTTGAGGCTTATATCCTATTATTTATGAGTAGTCTCTTTCTACAACTCCAATATTTATGGAGCTAACATTTTTCTCTAATTTTCTTTGGAATATTCAACTCATACAGACTCAAGCCTAGTAAATTATTTTCAGTTCTGAAGTTGTATAGTTCTGTGAAAATGGGCTCTTCAAAGCAGGAGTCAGCAACTTTTCCTTTAATGGGCTATCAGTTAGTAAATATTTGGGACCACACCTGTCATATATTCTTCCTTAAAAAAATGTAAAAACCATTAGTGGTTGACAGATTGTACAAGAACGGGTTGGGCCTAACAAGCCATCACAGTTTGCCTATCTCTGCTCTAAATGGTCAGTTTACTTTTATCCATTTTTGTTTCTGGTGATTATTTTCCCTTGAGACTTCTATTTAAATTATTTTATTTGCATATAATTGAGTCAGATTTGCATATAATTAAGTCATTGTTTCATATTTCTATTTCACCGTTTTACCATGTCCTTTTGCAATTTCAGAAGCAAGTTCATACCAAAAAAAAAACAAAAAGCAGAAAGGAGGAAGTAATAAAAATAATGAGTAATACAATGAAGAAGTGGAAACGCCAAAACACCTGAACAATTCACAACAATGATAGAATGACTCAAGGGGTACCTTAATGGAAGGATCATGTGGAAAGGTAAAATAAGCCTAGAAATGAATAACAAATAAAACCTATCTGGAATGAAACTTTCTAATGGAAGTTCTAGAAAGACATGAGGAAGCAAGTGATCACGTCAAACCTGAGTATTTGTCAATATAAGAATCCTGGTGCCTTCTCTCCAACCTGCTCTCAATGTCCCTGCCAGAGGGCCACCCGGAGCGACGTCCTTGCAGGGAGGAGGTCTTAGGTCACTACATCTCCTGACTCCTCCCATTCCACTGCTGCCACAGACCGTCCCCTGGAAAATCACCTCATCATGACAGCCCTCCTCCCCTGAACCCTATGGCCCCAAAATAATGTCCATATTCCTTAGTGCTGCGGCTAGATCTATAGAACCCGACATTAGCCCCACACCCCATCCTCTCCCTGGTCAGTTCCCTTCCAGGGTGTGCCTCAAATCGCCTTGGGCATAAATCAAAATGAAGGTTCCAAAGCTCCCTCCTTCTCCCTGGAATGGATCCCCAGGTAGAGCCTGAGAATCTACATCTTACAAGTCCCCCAAGTGAAAACGGACCAAGTTGCCTGGTGTCCACACTTCGAGTAATACCTTCGGAGGGTTGCTCACCTCTTCTTGCTCTCACAGAGGGGTCACTTCCCCCACCTCCTGCGTCTCCCCTTAACCTTCCCAACCAACCTCCCTCTGAAATCAGGAGCCACTAGCGTTTCAACAGCCCATTTTATGGACCTGTCTGTATACACACTCTACACTGTCCACATACCACCCTGAGGCGGTTTTCTCTACCTGGAATGCCCTGTGCTGCTAGCTGAGATCCCACCCATCTTCCAAGGCTGGGTTCAAATACCACCTTCCAGGCATCCTTCCCGAGGCACCCGTTTCTCTTGCTTCCAAACTCCACCAGATTTTCTTTGCATGTCTATTGTCACTTACCAAATTCTGCCTTATCTGTATATGGACTACTTTTGAGGGGAGGGGGAAATGTTCACAGTCGTGCCTTACAGAGTGCTGCAAAGGGTACCTTTGAAAGGGTTTTTGAGTTTATTAATCAAAACCTCCTGAGATGCCATCAGACCTGCATGAATCTGCATGAATTGTGCTCTATGAAGATACATTTCAGAGATTCCAATTGCCAAACACTGGCTAGCAGGATTTGCAAACTGGCAGAAAGATCAGTTTTTGTTTTGTCTGGCTTGGTTTTTAAAATGGAATCGGAATGTCTTTGGGCAGAGCACAGAAAGGATCCGCTTTCACAAATGCCCCACCTTCGATTCCCGGGATGATGCTCTCTCCACCCAGGGAGTCTTTGAGATTGTCAGCCCTACTCAGCTACGAAAGCAGAAACTGTGTACTTACTGGGTGATGAGGAAACCTTACAGCAAACACATGGAGGACCTGGGAAACCAAGGCAGGCCAAGGTGAAAGTATGAAAACCACAGAGAAACCATGGAAGAAAAACAGTAAGAAGATCAACCGAGGAAGGGAAAGCCTAGCAACAGATAGGCAGAAATGGTAAATTTGCTTGAGGCATGACCGCTATTGAAAACACTAGGAAGAAAAGAAAAAAAATGTCTTAAATTAATAATTTTCTCAGGAAAAAGATCAACAGGCTTTGTTTGTTTTTATGAAGAGGTGTGTTAACCTTGAAATCTGAACATTGGGCTCTGTAAAAAAAACAAAAAACCAACTCCTGGGGGAGGGGGGAAATCATTAAACAACACTAGTGGTGGTTCTATAAATACCATAGTGGATCCCTCTCAAAGATTCATTTATATCCTAGACTTAAAAAATATATCAAAAACTATCATCTTAACACGTGGCAAAAGCACTCTTCACATCACTTGGAAGCTGTTTACCTGCTAACTCAAATGCAAAAATAGATTTGAAATTAAGAGATGGGAGAAGTTCTTTCTTGCTATGGTGCTGCCTGGCCCAGCTGAACGCAGAAGTGGGAGAAGGGAATTTGGCCCCCAGCCCCCCACCCGCACACTGCCTTCTGCAAACCTCTCTGTCAGGAGGCGGAATCCACGGCCACAAGTCCCACCGCTGCTGGAGGAAGCGCAGCGGGGTTAATTAATTATAACACAGAAGCTGCACATCGCCTACCCACTGGAAGATGAACCTCCGTCATTTACAGCCGACTCTCAACCCCAGGCGGGAGCTGGCAAGCTGGGGACCAACCCGAGACGCCCCAGGACCCCAGGTGGGGGACTTAAACCCCGGAGCAGTGCTTCTCAGCCTTCCTAACGCCGCGACCCTTTAAAACAGTTCCTCACGTGGTGGTGACCCCCCCATTTCATTGTTACAAACGGAACATAATGAAAGCCTAGTGATTCATCACAAAAACAACGTGTAATTCTACATGTGTTTTCCGATGGTCAGAGGCGACCCCCAAAGGGGCCGCGACCCACAGGTTGAGAGCCGCTGCCCTGGAGCAAGGGGCGCGCCCCCGTGGGATTTTCAGAAGAGGCGCCCGAGGCCCAGGCGGGAGCCGAGGTCCCGGCCCGGTAACTGCGGACCCGGCGTCTGTCTCAACCCGCGAGCCCAGCCTTCCTGCCCGGACACGGCGCCCATCCTGCCGGGGCAGACACAGCGGAAACCCCGTTTCAGAGGAGAAACCCCGAGTGCGAAAGGGGGGGCCGCCCCGCGACTCCCCGTGTTGTGCTGCCTGCAGACCTCGAAGGGAACCGGGGTGAATGAGTCATCACGGTGGGGCAACGGGACGGGAAGCTCGGTTTGCAGGTCTGTGACCCGAGGGGGGCCATCAGAGACCAAGTGGCCAAAAGAAAGAAAGAAAAAAAAAGTTGTGGGAGACGCCTCTCCCCCGACACCCATGTCCAGGCACACGCAGCCCCCGGACCCGGGCTGAGGACTCCCAGAAGCCTCTCGACCGCCCCACGGCCCCCCCCCCCGCCCCCCGATTTCATGAAAGCGCCCGGGGCTGCCCTGACGAACACGCACCCCGGTGGGGACCCCTGCTCTTTGGGGTCTTCCGGTTTCCTCCCACCAGGCCCCGCGGACACCCCACCAGGTGTTCCCCCCACGCGCCTATCACCCCCACCCGCACGCGCCCCCCGCGCCCCGGCCCCTCCCCCCGCCCTCCCCTCGACCCCGGATCTGCCCCGGACCCAACATCTCGGCGCCGCGCTCCGGGACCCGCCACCCCGCCACCCCCCGCCCGCCTCGCTCTCGGGGGTCCGGGGAGGGGGACCCCCGCCCCAGCCACGCCCCCCGCAGATAATGGGGCCTGGCGGCCGCCGCCCCCCGCGCCCCCCGCCGCCGGGGCCGCGTCGCTCACCCACACGAACAGGCTGTCGGAGAGCAGGTACTGGGCCACGTCGCGGAGCCCCGGGCCCCCCGCGCTCGGCCGGGCGAGGGCGGCCGGGTCCGGCGACAGCGGGGCCGTGAGGGGCTCCGGCTCGCCCGGCCCCGGCGCGGCCTCGGCCTCGGCCTCGGGCTGGCTGAGCGCGCGGTAGGCGCTGACGATGGTGCCGAGCAGGGCCAGGCCGCTGAGGCCCGCGTAGGTGCGGAGGCTGGGCCAGGGGAAGCGCTCGAGGAAGAGCAGCGGCATGGCGGGCGCGGCGGGCTCCAGCCCCCAGGCCTCCCCGCGCTGCGGCCGGGCTCCCGCGGGCTCTGGCGTCGCTGCCGCCGCTGCCGCCGCCGCGCCGGGCCGGGCCGGGCCGCTCCTGGCCGCTCGCGCCGCCGCCGCCGCTGCTGCCCCTGCCGGCGCGGAAGAGGCTCCGCGGGCTCGGGGCGGGTCGCCGCCTCCCGCGGGGAGCGGGCGGGACGGGCGCGGGGGCGCGGCCTCGGTCCCCCGCCCCCAGCGGTCGCGCCGCCGCCTGGCCGGGTAGGGCCGCGGCCGCAGGCCCTGGGTCCCGGCGCCCAGCATTCCCCTCCGCCCTCTGCCCTCCGCCCTCCGCCCGCTCGGCCGGGCCGCCGACCCAACCGACGCCGCCCGGGGCCGAGCCGGGGCGCGTCACTCGGCGCTGACGGCGTGGAACGCGGGCCGCGTGGCCCGGCCGCCGGGCGCGGGGACCCGGACCTCCAGGCGCCGGGCCGGGTCAGTCCCTTTAACGCCCCGTCTCCCCCATGTCACCCTGAGCCCCTCTGGGGGCCCAGCGGCTGCCCCGGGGGCCGGAAGGGATGGGAATAATGGGGACTCATGAGAGGACCTGACCCCAACGCAGACCATTGATGGAGGCTTCGTTGGGTCGCCAATAACAGATCGAGTTTCTGCGGTTCACTGGGAGCCTGGAGCAGAGTCTAAGACGAACCTGGTGGAGCAGGAAATAAAAATGCGTTTCCTCCTACACCGGGTAGGAAATGTAAGATGGAGTCACTACTTCGGAAAGTAGTCTCAGTTCTTTAAAAAGTTCAACATCAGAGGGATCGCCGGACCTAGCAATTCCCCTGCCGGGGGTGTTATAACCAAAGGAATGGAAACACGTCCGCATACACCTTGGAGGCTGGTGTTGATGGCAGCGTTGTAACAGCCAAAGCGGGGAAGGGACCCTGGTGTCCATGGAGGGATGAGCCCAGAAATAAGGGGTACGGTGGAATTTTATTCGGCCGCAAAAGCAGTGAAGTCCTGACATGCTACAACCTGGACAAACTTGGAAACCACGTTAAGGGAGAGCGGCCCAAGACCAACACAACGTGAGATGTCCAGAATAGGCTAATGTATCTGTAGACGCAGAAAGTAGATTAATGGTTGCCCAGGGATGGGGGCGTGATGGAACTGGGGGGAGGGGAGAGCTAAATAATTTCTTTATGAAGTAATGAAAATGTTCTAAAATTGTGGTGATGGTTGCACAACTCTGATCAGACTAAAAATCATTTGATTGCAGTTTGGTGTGGTATATCTCAATTTGTGAATTACAGCTCAATAAAGCCATTCCCAAAACAAACAAAAACATGCTACCAAGCAAAAGTGTAACTTTGGGGTTTTATTCCTCACTGTACCCTCAAGGCCTATAATAATAGTGCCTGGCCCACCGTAGGCGCTCAGTCTGTATTTATTCAATCTTACAAACTTTCAAAAGGACTAAATTATCTTCAAGGTCTCTTTTATGCCTAATACTCTAATTCTAAAAATCAATTAGAAAACAAAAGGAGGAACTCTCAAGGTTATTGCCGTCCACTTGAGAATTTTTAGAAATAGCCTATTTAAAGGGCCTGTAAAGGAGCACAATAGTTCCGCTTTTGGCAGGGAGGGTGGACAAGTGGTTACCACACACACTTTTTTATATGAGGCCTGTATGAATATTAGACTTCAGTTCATTTGATTGAAATGCTAAACTTTCATCTTTCTTGGTAAAATAAAGCTTTATTTGAACAAATGATAGTAATTGTCCAGGAAAGTAAGTGTTCTACTTCATCTGAGCCCCCATAATTTCTAAACCATACTATCAGATGATCTATATTCAACCCAAGTCACAATGCAGTTACAAAATACCACACCAAACTTGTCCCGTCAATAGGGACTGCTGTTAACAGATCGCCCCTTATTGTATTCCACCATCTGAAATTTCAGCGCTGTACTCCTGTGGAATTACATAATCACTACTTAAAAAAAACAACTTCAATCTGTTTTCTGAAATAACTTTGTAAAGTGTTGAATAGCAACTATTTTTGATTGTGACTACGTAAGAACTATAGTCTAAACTTCCTGTAAACTTATAGAAACTTGAACTTTCTGAAAATCCAATATGAGAATAGGTGAAATTAACCCTATAAACTCTATAAAGTTATTTCTTATTTGCATTTTTAAAGGTTTTTAAAGTTTTGTGTCTGGAGACATTTTACTAGGGTATTAGCTTTGTTTTACCATTCTTCCTCTCCCACTCCAAGGCAGCCAGGCGTTTGCACATCCTTCCCTTTAGGACCAACCAGTCCTTCTGGTTCTCCGTACTGGTCCTACTCCAGGAGAGGACCGGGGGAGGGGACAAGGCGAGACACAGAACAGTGTGCCCGGGAAGGCTGGACCACAGGCACGGGGACTGTGTCAACGGAGTCCCAAGGCCCAAATGTGGCAGGGAGGCAAGGCGTCAGCCTTTAAAGAGCCGGTGGGCTTGGCCAAGAAAAGCATCTGTGGAGTCCACCACACCTTGCGCTCTCCACTCCGCCCCCTTCATTTCAGACTGCCATGCCTTCTGGATTGATTCTTGTGAGTCCTGGGTAGGCTCCCCACTCCCAATGACTGAGACTGAATTTCCTACCAACTATGAGAGATGATAGCTGATTTGATTTAAATGAAATTTAAAAATGTGTTATACAGACAACAGTATGGTGATTACCAGAAGGAAAGGGGGGGGGGGGGTGGAGGAAGGTAGAAGATACAGGGGAGATAGATGATGATGGAAGACTTGATTTGGGGTGGTGTGCATACAATATACAGGTGATGTATTAGAGCAGCAGTTCTCAACCTGTGGGTTGCGAATAATGAAAATACGTCCTGCATATCAGATATTTATATTACGATTCATAACAGTAGCCAAATTACAGTTATGAAGTAGCAACGAAAATAATTTGATGGTTGGGGGTCACAACACGAGGAACTGTATTGAAGGATCACAGCATTAGGAAGGTGGAGAACCACTGTATTAGAGAATGTACATGTGAAACCTATATAGTTTTGTTAATCTGTCACCCCAATAAATTCAATTTCAAATTCATTTCAGACAAACCAGTTTATGTGGAGTAAGATTCACACCCAATACGTTATTGCTATTTTCATGTTTTAAAATACTTGAGATCCTTGTATCTTCATGATCTCATTTGATTTTCAACATCCCATGAGAAAGGCTGAGCAGTTTTAAGATTCTCAACATCCTAATCCAGTAGTCTTACGTGTACTCCATGGAATTCTGGTGTTTCCCCAGTGGGATCGATGTGTTACATACACTACGATATCCAGCAGATGAGGGAAAATAGCCAAGTTCTCAAGTTTGTATGGAAAAAACTAAGTTAATGGGTACATTTCAATTTTTAGCTTTTCTTTCATAATTTTTCATAGCTCTTTGGTGTCTGCTATAAAATGTACAGGTAGCCAAAACCGGTTTGGCTCAGTGGATAGAGCGTCGGCCTGCGGACTGGAGGGTCCCGGGTTCGATTCCGGTCAGGGGCATGTGCCTGGGTTGCGGGCACATCCCCAGTGGGAGATGTGCAGGAGGCAGCTGATCGATGTTTCTCTCTCATCGATGTTTCCGGCTCTCTGTCTCCCTCCCTTCCTCTCTGTAAAAAATCAATAAAATGTATTAAAAAAAAAATGTACAGGTAGTAAAATTTTCAGAACTTTGCAATAACTTTGTCATGTTTTGTTCAACTTTTGTTCAGATATAAAGCCTTAGGCTATGATTTTTATAACACATATATTCTCATATTTTGGGTGAATTGTTTCTATTTAAGATGCTGAAATTAAATGACCAGTATTACATAAGCAGCAAGCAAGGTGTTACAGAACATGATTTCCAGGCAAGTTTGAGAAAAAAAACTACAGGAGTGCCCTAGTGGTTTGGCTCAGTAGATAAAGCGTCGGCCTGCAGCCTGAAGGATCCTGGGTTCGATTCTGGTCAAGGGCATATGCATGGTTGCAGGCTCAATCCCCGTACAGGATGCAGTCAATCAATGATTCTCTCTCATCACTGATGTTTCTATCCTCCCTCTCCCTTTCTCTCTGAAATCAATAAAAATATATTTTAAAAAAAACAACACAACTGCAGGCGTCAACTCTCTCCTATTGAAGAAGAAACCGAATCCCCAGTGATGAAAAGACATAGCAGTTAACACGATTGTGTGGCAACTTCTAAAGCATCTTCAGGTTCTATATGCAGTGTGATCCCTTCACACTGCAAGACACTGAGTCTGCCCAAGAGCACTTCTAACCCAGTGGAGGAGTAAGGGGAGGGCGACATCGGTGCACCAGGTCTTTAGGCCCTTGCTGTTAGGCTTCTCTACCTCTTACCTAATGGCCCCTGGCCATTGGCACTGAAAAGAAGCCTGCACATTTCAATGGCACACTAACGGTAGCCGTGCACACACAGAGTAATTGTTTTAATTGAAATGATAATAAAATAAAAATGTAAAAGAACAGTGACCATTTTAATCAAACTTTTACTTTACAAATATAAAAATAAAACCAAAACTTATTTCTTTTTAAACATTTTCTATATTTTTATATGAGAAAACTTGAGAAAAGTTCTCCAAGCCCAATTATAAATGATGCCTATACTCTAGGATGTGAACACAGTAACCAAAAGTTTAAGTTTATAAATGTAGTGATCTTTCCCTCAACATTTCCCCAATTTACCTCTAGTCTAACAATACAGCCCATCATTAAAATACAAACTACACCTAAACTGGCTTAATCTAGACTGACTTAGGCTTTAGTCTGGTTTTTGTTTGTTTGTTTGTTTCTTTTCACCAAGACAAGCCTTATAAATATAGTACAAGCTAATACTAAAAGTGTCTTTTATGGCTCAAGTGAAAATTACAGTATTCTGTTTCTCATCACATATTTAAGCAACAAAAGGAAATTGAAGTGAGTCCAGTTTAACCCAAATAAGTGATAGAAAACAAATGGAGTAATTATGGAAAATGAAACCTTATGCTACAGAAGCTGACCTGCATTCCAGTCAAAAACCACTAACCCTCTCTGGCCACGCACTCTGACAGTCTTAGTGATGGGCACCTACTGTCGCCAACACCATAAATAGTAAAAACATCAAGTTTGAGGAACTCCCCTGTGAAAAGCTACACATCATCATCTCAGTGACCTGAACAAATACTTAAAAAACTGCTTGCTGGCCTGCTGAATCTGGGGGACCTCGACCTCTCACTTCTAATTAATTATGGAAGAAAAAAAAACAGACCAATTTATTTTATCCAAACAAAATGCTCCCTTAAAGGAACTCTTATTATCCAAAGTAATAATTGAGCCATACAACACTAGTTACAAGGTAAGACAATGATAAAAACCCAGATCTGATCTTAAAAGTACAAATTCACAGAATCATCATTTGCCATTTTAAGTATCACCTACGTCTTAAAAAAATCTCAAGTCTTGCCCTAGCCGGTTTGGCTCAGAGGATAGAGCGTCGGCCTGGGGACTGAAGGGTCCTGGGCTCGATTCTGGTTTAGGGCAAGTACCTCAGTTGCAGGCTCCTCACCAGCCCCGGTCCTGGCTAGGACTCGTGCAGGAAACAACGAATTGATGTGTTTCTCTCACATCGATATTACTGTCTTTCCCTCTCTTTCCCACTCTCTCTAAAAATCAATGGGGAAAAAAATATCCTCAGGTGAGTATTCAAATAAATAAAATAAATCACAAATCTTCACCACTTAGAAAAAAATTCATTTTTGTTCAAATGGGTTTTCAATGCTAAATAAATATGATTTAAAACATTTGAGTAAAACTTTGTTTTTTCCCCCTCAATCTATTGAATATTTCCCAGTGCCATTTAGTAGTTTTATATAAAATATGCACTACTTGGATTACTCAGGGAAAATAATATGACAATTATAGTTATACAATACAAAAGAGCACTCATTTATAAACAAACCTGAACATGGAAGGCAGTCAAAAATATATCAGTTAATCAAGAGCTCATTTAAAAACTATTCAGTATTTAAGACGTAGAGACTTGGAATGCACAAGTTAAGACTTGGTTCTTGAAGAAGTGCGATAAGTTTATTTATACAAGACCTTAGTGTTAAACAGTGTCCTTGAACCCTCTTCTAATGCTGTAGGAACACATCCTATTTAAACATCCCTTCCAGAAACCAGAACAAGAGTGTTGGAATACAACAAATGACCAGTTCAAATGCAGTTTTAAAAATTTATGTTCGTGTGTTATGAGTATTACATTCAAAACCAGATCTCTTACAGTCCAAGGTTAGTCATCCAGCTGGCTTAAATGAAAGGTTTTTCTCACCTCGACCCCAGGGTATGGATGACTGACTCAAGTACGTATGCTGGAAAGCAGTGATTAAAAAAGAATTTCTAGGTCAGAGCTTAAGTTACAAAGGACATGAGTGGCCTCAAATCAGATGACACTCTTCAATTCACTCCTTTACTGACAGCACTTTATAAATCACACCCAAAAAAAAAAAAAAAAAGGCTACCTCTTTCCACCCACCCCAAATGGCAAGAGCTAATGTGGTCTGGAATGTGGTCACTTGTAGCTTTTCCCTCGCATTCCAGAAGCAATCATGGAAAGTGGGCTGGATTACGCAGTTTTCATCTCTGCCTTCCCCACTGTTTTAGGACTCAGCTAACCAGAGAGCTCACCAATAAAGTAATGAATTAGAAAGATGCGAATGTAAACCAGAGGGCAGGGCTGTTAGCCCTGAGGGAAGAGGACTATCCACAGAACCAGTGGCTTTTTCAAAGGAAACCTGCTCACTTTTGGTCCTGGGGTGTGGCGCTCACCTACTACTTGAGCAGAGACCCAGTTACAGTTACTACTTGATATGCAACCATGTGAAGGTTTGACATGTAAATGAATTTGCATGTTTATAAATAAAATTGCTCAGGCACTCTTCATCTGACTTTCTCAAGTCTAAATAGGGAAAAACATGATACAGCTTTCACATCAGAACAGCCCTGTGATCAGTACCATAAAGTTGTAAGAACCAATCAACAGTTCATCTCTATTAAAAACTTGCCAATCTCTTTTAATAGCTGTATCTTGCAAGATTTCCTTTACATTAAGCCTGCAGTAAATAAGTGTGTAATAAGGCATACACAATATATTTTAACCATTAAGCAATGGCACAGCCAGCAAACTGCCCTAAGATTTGTTTTTTATTCCTTTAAATTTGACATTAATTTAGCAGTATTTTTTAAAGTTTTTAAAATTTGTTGTTTTTCTCTTAGGCTGACAAACATCTATTCCTTATCCTGTCCTTAGATTTCAGATTATTCCAACATTACTTTGAAATATTACTTCCCCACTGGGTCAGTTGCTAAAATCAAATTTTCACCTGTATGGATACAACTTCAAGTGAATTGAAATAACTAACTTTGCAATCCAAGAGTTCAAAACCTAACTCATTCACTTTCATAAACTTCCTTCACAGACTGTCACTTTACCATGGCCCTAAGAATAACCAAGGCACAAATTCAGAACAGCACAAATAATTAATACCCTGATCATGTGAAGAAAAAAACTCTAAATGAGCTCTAGATCCATCTCTTTTTATACCACTCCCCATGACTTTCCCAAACCTACCCCATTTTAATGGTTTCCCTTATGTTTAAGGTCCACTGTTTATAAAGTAAGGCCTGGCTGAACCAGTATAAAATGTACCAGTGAGTAACATACTGGGAATTCTGCTGTAATACAGTGCATCAGAGTGTAAAGTTTGGTACGGGATTTGCACCTTGGACTCAGTCAAGCCAATCTAGTTTCGAAAAGTAACAGAAGATCCTCATCACAAAGATCTCTAACACGGCCTTGGAGTGTACCCTCAAGAGTCGTACCCAAACAAGGGTCCCATCAACTTCATTGATCGAAACTTGCCGTTGTCTCTGAACACTCACCAGCCTAAGGGGGGAGAAAAACACGATCCTCACCTGTAAGAATTTTACAAGTTTAATGTGAAATTAAAAAAAAAATACAAATAGAAAGAAGTCCACTTTTTTTTTAATGTACAAAAACGTATGAGTAGAAACAAAAGCAAATTAAACATTATCACATATGTTTACACCACTATCTAGGTTCTTCATATCAATGTTACTATTCAAACAATAGAAAGCAGGTGGCAATTTAGGGGGTGGGAAAGAGATAAAACAAAAAACCTCTTCTACCATGTTTTTTCTAGACTGTGCAGAGCTGTGCTCACAGAGACGGCTTCTTTTACTTCTCCACTGTGCAGGAATTCAGTTGTATATAAAATTGAACCTGAATTTTAAAAAGAACAGCTTTATTAAAAACAATAGCCTTTACATAGTTTCTACCTTAGATCAGCAATTTTCAACCTCCTTCATCTGATGGCACACGTAAGCTAACCACTAAAATTCTGCAGCACACCAAAAAATATATTTTTGCTGATCTGACCAAAATAAAAATAGGTATAATTTTGATTCATTCACACCAGATGGCTACTGTGTTGGCTGTCACTTTTTAATTTGACAATCTAAGGGAAAAGAGGTCAGTGCCAGGTATTGCAAGTTCTAAGACTTCTGCAGCACACTGGCTGAAAACTCACTTGCCTTAGATCAGTGGTCGCCAACCAGTGGTCCACGGACCACTGGTGGTCCATGAGGTCTGAAAGGTTGGCGACTACTGCCTTAGATGATAAAAAAAATTTGGACATTTCTACCCTCTCTTGACATTTTTGGCATTTTCCACACCGAAACACACTTTTCTCTCACCCGTCACAACTTACACATTAAATAACAGTGCTATTGAAACTTATAATAATAATAATAATGAGAGTCTAAATTTGAGTAACTATCCACTAATAGGTTCCCTGAGGGAAGGAAAAGATTTTACACTTCATTGTATTCTGACCACTCAGCACAGTTCCTGGCCTGATAGGTGGTGTTTAAATAAATGAATAATACGACTTTTTTTCATATCCCACTTTTCAACCAAAGCAGAGGAGTAAAAGATGAAGTTTGATTAGTGTAACAAAACAGAAAGCCCTATTTTACTCAAGAAGCTTTAATAGAAGGCAAGATGACGACTGGAATTGTTTCTAAATTAACGTTTAGTAAGCACTTACCAGGTGCCTGGCATTATTAAAAGCACTTTACGTGCGTTACTTCACTGTTTCTCACAATTCTATGAAGTGGGGGCCACCATTTACAGATGAATAAAGAGGCAAATAGGTATGTATAACCATTTGTTGTGGCCAAACTGTCAGGAAGTATTGAAGGTGGAAATCAAATCCAAACACTGACCACAGAATCTGTATTCTAACCACCATGCTATTCTGCAATTCCTAGCTATGGTTGGCTCTAAGTTCAACCACTATGAGTCAACTTTAAAAAAAAAAATGCATTTCTCATCACTCTGCCTTAAAAAAATATATATATCAAATTCCATGTAAAAATCCAGGAGGTAATCCCATATGCCCCCAATTTGGGCCTAAATACAGTAGGTTCCAGAAAGGAAAAAGAATATATTACACCAAGAGATTCAATCCCCACATTTTTATGTAGGTAACTCTCTTTGTATTGTACATTGCTGACTACAATTTTTCCATGGCTTCTTTGAATGAAGACTTCAAACTTAACTGTACAGAGTATCAAATTCGGGGAAGAGCAGTTACACAAATACCATGTCAGGCACACGTTAGGGCCACTTTTGGTCAGTCATGTTTAATCTATGGCTTGCACATGATGTAAGGGTACACCTACTGTCTTAACTTCCTTAAAGACCAAAATTCATGAACTATCCCTTCTCAAGTGGCTCGGAGTATTTTAAATCTGGCAGCTTAGTCAAATCAACCACAAATGTTCAACATTCCATACCTGCTCAGAAGCTGAGGGAGACTAGAAATGATGGGTCCATATCCGGGTGCGTTGTCATACAATTCAAACAACGGTGCGGCTACCAGCTTGTAATTTTTAGGGACTGCGAACAAGGCTAAAATAAAACAAAGCAGTACTCATTTTCTCTAATTTCTTATATAATCAGTTTCCACTTCATTTGTAATAACCAATTTTACATTTGAAAAACATTTGTGGAAAAAGATAATCTCAATACATTTTGGTTCTGTCTTTTAAGCAAATTCATAGTGAGAGCTTTGAAACTGACTTAAAGAGATCCATGCTATTAACAACCAAGAGCACCTTATTTAAGTTCTGGCCCTGAGAGGAAGGGGAGAATTTGTAATTTATTTGGATTCCCTTTTAAGAATATTATAAGAAATGGGATAATTATTTGTTTAAATGCACAAGCCTAAAGATGCTATTTTTTTAAAAACAAATCATCTGGTACTTGAGGGTCTAGTTAAACTTACTTTCTCGCCCTAGCTGGTTTGGCTCAGTGGATAGAGCGTCAGCCTGTGGACTGAAGGGTCCCAGGTTCGATTCAGGTCAAGGGCACATGCCTGAGCTGCAGGCTCGATCCCTAGTTGGGGGGGGGGGGGGGGGGCATGCAGGAGGCAACCAATCAATGATTTCTCTCATCGATGTTTCTATCTCTCTCTTCCTCTCCCTTCCTCTCTGAAAGCAATAAAAATATTATTTATTTTAAAAATAAATAAACTTACTTTCTCCCCAATAGTATATGACTGGCATATCTATGAGAAAAACTAGGTAGTTCTATATAAACTTGCTTTGTGTTTTTAAAAAACTCAAGGAACCTGAAGACAAATAGAAGTATCCTTGAAATTATGCTATAAAAGTTTTTAAATGGCTGCATTCAAAAACAAAATAGCTTACCTTTCTCTTGAAGTTGAACCAAAAACAACTTCTTATGTTCCTTTGGTTTTGTAATGTGTGCAGGAATATATGGATACTAAATAACAAGAGAATAATATGTTGTTGCCAAATCATCCGTTTATACCTCCATGCCTCTATTTATCAACTTCTCCCATTTTAGACATTAAGCCCAAATATCAACCCTCTGAGACCAAGTTCCTCACAACCCCAACATAATTTTAACATATATCCTGTAACTTCATTTATTTCTTTACATGTTTATCCCCCAATACAGTGCTGCTGAGAGAATTAGAATCCTTCCTAGTCTTCTCTTTACCAGGATCTAGTACCTAACAGATGTACTAATAAAGAAATGCTTTAATAAACATAAAACAACAAATAGTGAACTACTCAACAACTCAAGACAAATAGGTAGACACAGGATTTACAGCTTGAGAAATTTACAACACAATTAAGTCTAATATTTGGTTGCTTTTTAAATAAGTTGTTTGTTTTCCCTACAAATATCATTATGAAGTTAAATTTTCTAGAAGCCTGATGTGCTCCTTTTCTTTTAGGCCTTTTTCTCCAGTCTTCATCTTGGTGTTTAAGTCAATTGTGCTTTACAACAAGACAGAGATACAAAGGTGGTGCTCTTTTCCCCCGACACCTAGTCAATACCCCAAGTTTACTAAAAACACAACCCTTATGTTATACACTAGCAGAGCCGACACTAGGGTTTAGTAAATTAAGGGAATTGTCCTAGGACCATAGTAGGGGACATGAATAAGACTATTCAGAAAGTAACCTGGAGAACTTTTGGGTTCTGACTGAGCATTTTCCAGTTAGATCTAGGAATGTTCAAAAAAAAGTTTACAGTAATTGTTCTGTGCATCTTTTGACCAGGATCTTCATTCATTTCCAGATGAAATTCTACTTTCTTAAAGCCAACACAATTCTCAGGTAGTGAGCACTAGCACCAGCTTCCATCGCACCTTATCTTCCTATCCCTCAGGTCTACTGGGAAGTCAGAGGGAAGAGGACAGACAGAACAATCTTTAGATAGGCCAGCATTGTCGTAAGTGTTCCCCTCCACGTCCTGCGTGGTTCAGGGTTCGGGTCTGGAAGAGGAGCCGCACAACAAATGAAATAGAAAAAACAAGAGAATAATTTGGGAATATTGGGGGACCAGGAGAGAGAGTCCAACTCAAGAGGAAGGACTTCCACTGTGCTCAGGCCTCACCAAGCTTTTTATAGTGAGGGGTAAACAAGGCAGTGGTTACCAAAGTTACACTTTTCTTGTGAGTTTCACTTGTTTACAGCATGGTTATACTTCCTGCACTTCCTCAGCCCATTAGCTTCCCAGATAAGATCTAGGGAGTGTTATAAGGTCAAGCCTAATTATGCTAAGAGGACTGTGCCCTCTAAGCTGGGAATTGTTTGTGACTTTGCCCACAGGTCAGTCCGAGGCTTAACCCTATATCAGTTTCCCACACAACATCTTGAGAAATTCTTGAGCTGGGATGTCTTGCCATGCAAAGAAGCTATTAAAGTCATAGAGCCTAGCCAAAAGAATTCAGGATCCAACTTCAAGTATCTATTCTTTCCTACACAAACTATACTTCAGGGTAACCAAGTACTTGATGGGAAAAGTTTCTCTTTATTTAAGGATCAGCATACCAATGAAATGAAAAGATCAAGGACTTGTTATTAATGAGCTAATAACATTACAAAGGAGACAACCAGACATTACAACATTCCTGATAAAAGTTCACAATACCACCCTTGATAGCCAACCTCCAAATGACTCCCAAAGGTCCCAGTCTTCTTCCTGCTACCCACACCTCTGTGTAGTTGCCTCCCACAATGTACTATGTGGGTTTGTGTGACTGACAGTATGAGTAGAACTCACAGTATGTCACCACCAATATTAGTTTATAACAGACTGTAGCTTCCTACTTGGGCACTCTTTCTGTCCACGTCTCCATCTTGAGGCTCACACACTAGGGGAAGCCAGCTGTCTTACTGGGAGTTGCCCTATGGGGATGCTCTCATGGCAACTGAGGAAGGTGTTAGGTCAACAGCCAAGAACGAGCTGAGGCCTTCAGTCCTACAGTCCAGAGGAACTGAGAGGTATGCTAAGAGCCACACATGTGAGCTTGGGATCAGATCCGTAAGCCTCAGTTCAGCCTTGAAATGACGCAATCCCAGCTGACGACTTGACCAAAATTTCACAAGAGACCATGAGCCAGAAAGACCCAGCTAAGCACTCCCAGATGCCTGACCCTGAGAAACTAAGATAATAAATGTTTGCTGTTTTAGACTGCTAAGTTTTGGGGTAACAGATTAGGTAACAACAAATAAACAATATTATCTCCTCTAGTGAGCCTTGTACTCCCCTCCCAAAAGATTGAGCCCAAATTTAATCTATTGATCTAACTATCAATTCACAGGAGAGGATAAAGAGTTACATGTTCAATGACAACAGGGAATGCAATCAGCAATGGAAACACTACATTACACACTACAAGGGGAAAAAGAAAGACAGGGACTCTGGCGGGATAACTCCGTTGGTTAGAGTGTTGTCCCAATACGCCAAGGTTGCAAGCTCAATTCCTGATCAGGGCACACACAAGAATTAACCAATGAATGCATAAATGACTGGAAGAACAAATCATGTCTGTCTGTCTGTCTCTCTCTCTCTCTAAAAAAATAAAAAATTAAAAAAATTTAAAAAAGACAGGGAACCAACTTGTAGATGTAAAAAATTCTTAAGAGATTATCCTAATTAAAATAAACAAAGTAACAATAAAATTTGAAACTATAAGGAATATGTGAACAGTGACTACGTTTAATGACATTATGGAATTTTTTATTATTTAAAAAAATCCTTATCTTTTAGAGACACATACTGGAAAATTTACTATTGAAATTATATCGAGGATTTGCTTCCAAACAATCTCAGTTGTTAACTGCTGAAGGTGGATGACAGGTAAAGGATATATTTACTCTATTTTCTGTACTTTTATATAGATTTAAAATTTTCTTTTAAAAGAAAAAATGCTCAGAATTAAAATTTTTCATTTCAGTTAAGAAGGGTAAAAAGGAAATTTCAAGTCAAAGTCTACTATGATCTTTTTATTTTATCTTACTTATTTTTTTACTATGATCTTTTTAAATGGCTGGAATTAAACCCGTTTCCTACTTCCCCAAATGCCCAGCAAATACAACTGAACACTGACCTGAGGAGGTTCAAAATTTGGTCTCCACCAGTTACCAATGCAGTCATCAATAACCCAGTCTTGCAGGACTCCATCTTGACGACCTAGTATCTGTCAGAAAAGAAATGATACAGCCAGTAAGCAATAGAACATACATGACCATACACTCTTCCTCAATGAACAGATTTTTTTGGCAGCACTCCTAATAGATACATACTTTCCATATGGGCTTCCTTTCTATAATTTCTTATGTATTACTGTATGTGTCACCCTGCCCAAGACATACACTATTAGTTCAAAACTGGCAATCTAGCATTGACATAAACAGAGAGAACCCAACAAATATTGTTATACCCTGACTATACTTTAAAAAAACCAAAGATAATCAATTACCCATATCAGCCAATGCTATACAATAGTTTTTATAAAATCAACTATGGCTTCTGTAAGTCACCCATCTGACCAAGTTATAAAAAGAAGTGTGCAAAATTCAAAATTTTCCTTTTTATGATTCTGTAAAACATTAAACTTATATTGTTTTAATCAAAGCTGTAGTCTACATTTTAATTAGTCAAAAATGGTTCTAAAAGTTTCATTAACAACAAAGAGCAGTTCCCTGTCCCACTGGCTATAACTCTCAACTCTTAGCTGTTTTACCCTGTTATCTGCCTCTATTTATAAAAGCATTCAAAATCCTACAGAGGCCTACCATGAACAAAACTACCTGCATTCAGAGCTCCAGCGTCAAGACCTACTAGATGTATAACATCAACAAGTTACTTGAACTCCCTGTGCCCCCGTTTTCTGATCAGTAAAATGTAGTTAATAATAATACCTACTTCCTAGGGCTGCTGTGATAACTGAAGAAGTTATTGTATTTAAAACACTTAGGATAGCACAGTAAGTGCCCAATAAATATTGGCCTTTGTTAATCATTACTATTACATAAACACTTCAAGGAAAAAAATAAAAGTAAGTATAAGTTGAACTCCTGGAAAATAAACATTGTACATACTAACACTCTGGGGTTTAAGTTTTATGTATTGAAAAGTTATCAAAAGAAACTTATCCTTTCACAAGACATAAAAAGCCTAATTATCTAGTAAGTGGGTGGTATTAACAAGGGCAATAATATAACCGTCCAAGTGGTTAAATAGAAAAATACCTCTGTCATCAAGCGTTTTAGTCCTTCAACTTCGTCTTCTCCTGGGTTAAGTTCACCACCAGGTCTGCATAAAAGTTAAGAATTTCAGCTTTCAACTCAATACAATTTTGGGATAATAGGAAGAAGACAGTAATAGTTATTTCTATCAAGTAACTGAACAGCACACATACTCCAGTGTCACATGATGAGGCAATCAAAGTGAAGGGGAAGAATATGCTAGAAATAAAAAGCTGAATTCACGTTAATTCACCAGATTAACAGTACACAAACCCTAATTTTAAGCAAACAAAATATGTAGCATAATGTAAACATTACATAATTGCTGACCATCAGTCCATCCCAATCTCTTTTCTCTGGAAGCTATTTAGCGAGAGTGAAGTCTATAAACAGCCACAGAGCAATGAACCACATTCTTTTAGTCTGAAGAACGGGGCATTTTTCCAGAACGCCAACCTAAATATTTGAGACCTCTCTTTTGGTACAATCTGGTCAAATAGTTGTGAACTAAATGTATATCAAGAAATTTATAAGCTTAAATGGTAAAACTAAAAATTTATCCATAAAAATGTAAGCCATTTCAAGAATAGGAAACACTATTCATCCTAAGAAATAATATCCACTGTTCTTAGCGATGCTACAAAGACTTCTAGTAACAGAACTTGGACCAATTTGTTTAACAGGGCTCCTATCAAGCTCTGTCATTAATATCAACAATATACAGAGACATGTGGATTTCTAGTTAGGCAATAAGTGAGCATTGCCCTGAAGAAAAATTAATTGTGATTTTTCTTTTTCTAAAGACTCCATGAACAGCCATGTTTGTTGAGTGAATACTATATTCCAAAGCTGCATAAAACAGCAACCTTATTAAAAGCTGTCTTGCTGTTAATTTCTAACAACACTTACAGTTTGAAGAAAGTTGTTCCCAGCTGTAGCAGTAGCACATGGGGTAGTCGGTGCTCATGTACAATCAGAACCCCTTCTACAGTCCTCCTCATTCCAATTTTATCAAATTCCTCCCTCATGCGTTGAAATCTGGCTGCAACAGAGCTGTCCTTCTCATAGAGGGGCTCTTTTGTACCAAAAGTATAATTGGTAAGAGGGTACCTGTGATCCAAAGACAAACATTACACATGAGAACTGGAGACTATAATTTACCAGCATAGATACCAACCATACACATATACATACATACATATATATAACATGTATACGGTAAATAGTGTATATATATTGTACTCAGGGACAGAGGATTTGTCCAGTTACACAACTAGTTAATGAAACAGCAGAGACTGGAATCCAGATGTTGGAACTCTGAAGCTCGAGCTTCTATTAAATCAAGCATATATACTACTATCCTTAAGGCCCTTAAATGCTTAGTTATCTGGACATCTGGTAATCCCCTGGTTTTAGGTTGTGGCTAGTACCATAGCATTGCCAAGCTTGTTAATGTCCCTTTGGGCTCCTCTGACAGGTAATCAGAAATTGCATGAATCCTATTAGCTTAAATGGCTAATCTCTTTTGTCTCAAAGTTGAGCTACTACTTCCATCATCTCTTCTGTTTTTTCTACTTCTCCCAGTCAAGTCCCTCAGACTTTTTTAGTACCATAACCCTTTCCTCTTTAGATGAACTTTTCTTTCCCCTCTAAAACCTTTTAGCCTTCTGTATTTATTTCATTCATTATCCTTATTCTTCTCTTCTCTTCATTCATTATCTTCTACCCAATCTGAATATTCTTCCTTTATCAAAATATGGCACATATTGTTAAAGACGGTTTTCATCTTGCCTAGCAAAGATCAAATTTTTCCTTAAAAATACCATTTTTATCACACATATCACCTTGTAACCCCTCAATCATGAGACTTATAGTAAGAAGCCCCTGGTTCTAAGCCTCTGAGTCAGAATGCTTTGACCACACTGTCCATTCCCAAGGTATCTATCTATTCTATAAAAATGCCTCGACATGAAGTCAGTAACTACATAACTAATCCACTCTGCTATTCTTGAAAGGGGTTGCCAAAACTTAAAAAGTTAGTTTGAGCCCAGCCATGATGGCTCAATGGAGGTCAGGGTTTGATTCCCAGTTAGGGCACATGCCTGGGGTTATGGGCTCAATTCCCAGTGGGGGGCATGCGGGAGCAGTCGATCAATGATTATCTCTCATCATTGATGCTTCTATCCCTCTCTCTTCCTGTCTGAAATCAATTAAAATATATATTGCGGGAGGCGGGGGAAGGAAAGGACTTCAACTTATATCTTTACTCACACATGAATTGATTTACAACACGATTATTTTGAATACTGTATTTATATAGGAGAGGGAAAGAACTGTAAATCCATCAACCCATAACTTTAATGGAGCAAAGATGAAAACATTTTCACCAAGTTAATTCTACGTAAGGGCTTAGTGCAAACTGATGCAATAATCAAGGCAAACCAAGGGAAAACTGAGTCCTGGTTCTAATCACCACTACAGGCTGTGCTTTCACAGTGTTTAAAAGGGGGGCATTTGCCTTTCCCACGATATGGGAATCTTATGAGGGTTCTTAAAAGCAGCGCTATGCAATGAGAATATATGATGTTAATGTAATAGCTATTCACCTGAATAGACGCAACTATCTACCAATTCCAGATTTCATAAGCCCCAAAGTTTTATTATCTACATTTTCAAGCAAGCATCTGTTTTGCCAAATAAAACAATAGCCATCTTTTCAATTTCAATTCGCTTTTGAGGGAGGGAAATTCATTGATTTGAACATGAAGCAGAGAAAACATCTAAGGTGTCCATCAAAACACCAATATCAGCCCTGGCTGGTTTGGCTCACTGGATAGGGGGGCAGACTGGGGACTGAAGGGTCTCAGGTTCCATTCCAATCAAGGGCATGTATCTTGGTTGCAGGCACATCTCCAGTAGGGGGTGTGCAGGAGGCAGCTGATCGATGCTTCTCTATCATCGATGTTTCTAACTCTCTATCCCTCTTCCCTCCTCTGTAAAAAATCAGTAAAATGTATTTTTTAGCCGAAACCGGTTTGGCTCGGTGGGTGGAGCGTCAGCCTGCGGACTGAAGGGTCCCGGGTTCGATTCCGGTCAAGGACATGTGCCTGGGTTGCGGGCACATCCCCGGTGGGGGATGTGCAGGAGGCGGCTGGTCGATGTTTCTCTCTCATCGATGTTTCTGACTCTCTGTCTCTCTCTCTTCCTCTCTGTAGAAAATCGGTAAAATATATTTAAAAAAAAAATAGTTCCCTTCCTTTCCCTTTTAAAAAAAAAATGTATTTTTTAAAAAACACACCAATATCAGAAAATCCTTGCACCTTTTTTAAAAAAAGTATGTTTTTATGATTTTAGAGAGAGAAGGGGGTAGAGAGAGAGAAAAACATCAATAGGCTGCCTCCTTCCTACACCCCCCCTCCCCCACCGGGGATGGAGCCCTCAACCCGGGCTTGTGCCCTGACCCAGATTCAACCCGGAGACCTTCTGGTGCAATGGAGGATGCTCAACCCACTGAGGAGCCGCACACCCAGGGCAAACCCTTGCACCTTTTAAACACCGAACAGAATTAAGTGGCCATGTCCTCCATGCAGGCCAGCATCGCAGCGCCTCACAAACTCTTGGGGCAATTTCTTGAGTGAGACACAGCGCAGGGCCAAGGACCTGCCACGGCGAGATTCCTAGCGAGAGCGGCCTCGAAAGGCAATGGCTTGAAGTGCTCCCGCGGAAAGGTGCGGATGACCAAACGCAGCTACAGCCCCAGGTTCCCGGGGGTTGCCTTACAGACTCCTCCAGGGGCTTCGGGCCCAACCGTCCCCGCACCCACCCTCCCGAGCGAGCGGCTGGATGCTCTCGCTGCGGCAGAGAAGACTTATGTGAATGCACCGGGCCGGCCAGAGAGCCCCGGGCCCACGAATGAAATGTGTGCATGAGCTGGAATGCAAAACAGCCGTTTTATTAGAAGAAAAAAAAACAACTAACGCTACGCGTTAGCAGTGGTTCTCAACCTGTGGGTCGGGACCCCTCTGGCGGTCGAAGGACCCTTTCACAGGGGTCGCCTAAGACCATCCTGCATATCAGATATTTACATGACGATTCATAACCGTAGCAACATTACAGTGACGAAGTAGCCACGAAAATGATTTTATGGTTGGGTCACAACATGAGGGACTGTATTTAAAGGGCCAGAAGGCTGAGAACCACTGCGTTAGAGCTAGGTCTCGAAAACGGTTAGAAAGATAGACACCATATTTTGCGGGTTATCTGCGGGGAGGTGGAGGAAAGGATGAATTCAAAGCAAACTAGCGTTCTTCCCAGGAATACAGGCGCATGGGAACCAGCCTTCCTCCGGAAGAAGAAACACCCTCTCAGGTAGGACAGGATCTAACCACCTCGGCGCTGGCGAACGTGGAAGGGGCCTGCAGGGGGTAAAGGCGCGCACTCGCCAGCGGGAGTGGGGTGGTGGGGGGCGGGGAGGCACGGAGCCAGCGAGGGCCGGGGCGCGCCGGCCGGAGAATTCCGGAGGGGAAGGCGGCTCGGGCTGGCCAGGCCGTACTTACAGGTTGATGGTGCGCTCCAAGGTGAGGGGCTTGGTCTGCTGGATGTACTTGTTGCCGAACTGGTTGACCCCCCGCGGCCAGCCGGTTTGCGAGCGATTGGGCGGCACCACGGACATGCTGGCGAGGACTGGTGGCGACGCGGAAAGCGGGGAGAGGCAGGGAGACTTCCCCGGTGCGGGCAGCGGTTGTCGGCGTCCCACTCAGCAGCCGCGGCCCGCCATTAATGTGAAAGCGCTAGAGGAGGCGGACGCCCGCCGGAAGTGCATCCAGAGCCTCGGGCGGCAGGAAGTAGAGAGGCGGGAGCCAGCCAGGCCGAGCAACCACTGGGCCGGCGGCTGGTGGGATGTCGCAATATCTTGAGCTCCCATTGGTAGATCAGGTATGGGTTCCGCCTTCTCTTGCTTCGGCGCTTCCTATTGGGTGGCGCTGAGAAAGAGCGCATTCTGGGAATTGTAGTCTCCGTGAGCCGCTCGGTGTGTGTGTTCGTGGGTCTGCAGCTTCTGAGGAGATGAATGGGAAACGGCCCCTTGACCCTAACCCGGACCGGGTGGGGAAGAAGAGGAAGAAGGAGGTGATGGTGGAGTTTTCGGACGCGGTCACGGGGGAAGTCTTGAAGAAGCAGGTGGCTGAGGCCTGGAGCGGCAGGACGCCGTTCAGTCACGGTAACCGGGTGCTGTGATGGGGGAGCCACCGCGCGGGGTCTGGGGCCTCTGAAAGCTCTGGCGCTCGAGCCGAGCCCGGGGCAGCGGGGCCGCCAGGGTAGAGGCCGTTGGAGAGAGCGTGACTTTGGCGCCTCCGACCCTCCTGCCTGGCCTGCTGCCCCGCTTTCATTGCGAGGTCAGTGTGGATCTGGAAGCCCGAGAAGAGGCGGACATGTAGGTCGCAGAGTTTGGGGAAGTGGCGGGCGTGAGCGTTCTGAGTTGGATTCTGGAACCAAAGATGACTACTTGAATTCTGGAATCCCTCGACTGGTTATCAGTGGGTTCAACTTTTTAAAATTTCCGTTCCTTGCTGTGTAAAATGGGGTAGCTAAATGGTGTTTACCGCGGAAAGATGTTGAATGAGACGAGTAAGCTAACGCGTGTCTGTGTCAATAAATGTTTCCCTGGGGAAGGACCAGTAAACGTTTGGACACATATTTGGGTGGCGTAGGTGATGTTTTCCTCGGACGGAAATGCTCGGTGGTCCCATCACAGTGCAGCCAGAGCATCTGAGCGACTAGCAGCCGGCACCGGAGCTCCTCGGTTGTTTATACCCCCCTCGCTCCTGCCTTGGCCGGGGCCTGCGGGCTGGGGGCAGCGCCTGCCTTGAGCGTCTGCCCCCTGGTGGTCAGTGCGCGTCATAGCGACCAGTCCTTCTGCAGTTCGGTCGATTTGTATAGGGTTTTAGATGATAGATAGGTGGGTGGGTGGGTAGGTGGGTAGGTAGGTAGATGATAGATAGATTAGGTAGATAGATAGATAGATAGATAGATAGATAGATAGATAGATAGAGATAGTAGAATAGATAAGATAGATAATAGCTAGATCAAACCTATGAAAGTAAAGTGTGTTGTGGAGGGAGGAACCTACCATGAACGGTTCCAACCTGAGCGTCATATATCGTCTTACAGCAGCGGTTCTCAACCTGTGGGTCGCGACCCCTTTGGGGGGGCGAACGACCCTTTCACAGGGGTCGCCTAAGACCATCAGAAAACACATATATAACTACATACTGTTTTTGTGATTCATCACCATGCTTTAATTATGTTCAATTTGTAACAATGAAAATACATCCTGCATATCAGATATTTACATGACGATTCATAACAGGAGCAACATTACAGTTATGAAGTAGCAACGAAAATAATGTTATGGTTGGGGGTCACCACAACAGGAGGAACTGTATTAAAGGGACGCGGCATGAGGAAGGTTGAGAACCACTGCCTTATAGCATAAGAACTCCACTCGATGCATCAAGCTTTCCCTTCTAAAGTTTGCGTGACTTTTGTTTTTGGCGAAGTGCTTTGAATCGGTGAGCCCCGGGGGCTCTGAATGCACCGGGAAAGGGATAGCCCCAGCCGTAGGCAGCTGCCTAGGTGGCCTCGTACCTAGGTAAGTGTTACACTGCTGGGAGAACAGCAGCCGGAAGCTGGCTGGCATCCTGGGCCTGGTTCCTGCCAACTCTGTTGTTAACTATACCAGGATGCCCGCATAATTAGAAAAGAGAGACATGATAGCTCAGTGTTTAAAGTGCAAGGTCTGTACACGCAGGGATTTCTCAATGTCCTCATCGGTGGCATGGAGACCGTGATCGTGCCTGCCTTAGCGTGTGGTAGGGAAAATTAAATGAGATACTGCATGCAAAGCACCACTGTGCTTGGTGCTTGGTGGCTAGGGGTGATTGTTAGATGGGCACATAATCTAACCCACCAGAGGCAGTGGGGAAAGTGAATTAGAAGGGGTTATGTCTGAACTGTTGTTGTTTTTAAAAAAACCCCACAAAGTATGTATGTTCTAACTGCCTTAGACAGTAACTTAGGAAAAGAAAAAGGGTTGAGGAAAATTGCCAGCCAGTATTGCTATTCTCATTTTTAATTTGCTACTCTAATTTTAAATGTGTGTGTGTGGGGGGGCGGGGATAAATTAAGACTTTAAAATATATTCAATTCAACAAGTAAACATTAAACGGACTCTCCCGCCCCCCAAAGAGCAGGAACTTTACCTTAGTAATATCACCTATACTCATTTTAAGGCCTCTTATTTTAAGCACAGTATCATTAAAAAGTAGTGTTGGGTGGGTAAAGAAAAAAAGGGAACAGCTTATCATCCCCAAAATCTGAGACTTTTGATATTAGACTCCTGAAAATTCCTGACCGTCCCCTTTTGTATTCTCTGTACTATGCTACTCAGGGGTCAAAAATACAAAAGAAAAATAAGCCGTAATGTTTTCTTCCCAACAGAAGCCATTATCATAGACATGGACCCCTTTCTTCATTGCGTGATCCCAAACTTCATCCCAAGTCAGAACTTCTTGGAAGGGCTTCAGAAGGAGCTTTTGAGCTTGGACTTCCATGAAAAGTATAATGATTTATATAAGTTCCAGCAGGTATTTATGACCTTTCCCATTAGTTCTTCCACTTCAGACACTTATTTACAGAATAATCATTCTGTACCTTTGCACTTGAGGTTTTAGATTGGGTTTGCCTTGGGCGGGGGGCCTTGCCTTGATGTTGTGATTCATATATGAAGGAAATCTTCTTTTTCTCTTTTCACGATCAAGTCTGACGATTTGAAGAAGAGAAAAGAGCCTCACATCCGTGCTTTAAGGTAAACAAGTGATCTTATTTGTTGGGTGCCTGCTGTGTGCCAGGCTGGCTAGTAAATGCTTTAAAATGTTATGTCTTAAGTATTACCTTATTTTGGACGTATTATCTTATTTTGTAGAGGAGGAAACAGCCTCCTCTGTGGGAAATTAAGTAACTTCTTCAAGGCCACCCGGGTAAAAATCGAGGGAGCTAAGATACAAGCCTGAGTCTCTCTGATCCCAGGGTCCAAATTCTCAGTGATAAAATGTTCAGCTTTGTGAGTAGTCGAGGAAACAAATTAACACTGAAGTTACCATTCTTCACAAATTAGGTTGGCAAATATTAAAAACAAAAACTCCCGTGTTGACAGAAATATAGATACCTTTATACTCTGCTGCAGTCTTTCTTAGAAGTGGTTTTGAAAGATGTACCAAAGCCCTTCAAATTAGGCTTTCTCTTTTTGTAGTGTGATTCTACTTATAAAAATTTATCCTCAGCAAGTAATTAAGGATGTGCTCTGGGAACATTAGCCCTAAACTATGCAAATTTAAAGTGAAGGAGACTCTGGGGAATAGATCTCTTGAAGACACAGCAACCTCCAGGAAGAAACAGTTGTGGCATTTACCCACATGGAGGCCACAGTGTGACATCACAAGTTATCTTGTTTGCATTTCTAGGAAAATTCTGTTTGAAGATTTCCGGGCTTGGCTTTCTGACATTTCCAAGATTGACCTGGAATCAACCATTGACATGTCCTGTGCTAAATATGAATTCTCAGGTAAGATCTGATGTCTGTAAGATTTAAAGGCCTTATCTAAACAATGGTAGAAAGACAGATAGTGTCATTGTATCAAAATCCTGGACTGTGTCCCTGTATATCATTAGGATCTTAATAAGGAAGATCTGACCTGGCTGATATACAGAAATGCTCTTCATATTGGAAGGTATAAGGCAGTGGTTCTCTTTGGGAATATGATGAAATCTATTGACCATATTTTCAGAAAAATGCTGACAACACACATATCAACTTTCCACATACCAACAATATGGGAAATTCAGAGGTGATGTTATAAACTCTCCTCTTAGACTGCTTAAGGACAAATGCCTCCCTCAATGTCATTTTTTCTTTTTAAGTTTGAAGGTAATAAGTGAATATACTCTTTAAGGAAAAAAATTCAAACAATATAGAAATATACAGCGTAAACCGTGATAGTCCCCTTCACCTGCTCTTTGTCAAACCCCCGCCCCCAAACTGTTCAGAGGTATCCACTGTCACCATTTTGGGGTGCATCCTCCCAGTTCCCATTCTGAGCATCTACATGTCTTTTGGAAAACATGTTTTGGTATTTTGCCTAGAAGGAAAAGTGTGTTTTTTGTTGTTGCTTTGGATTTAACTCCTGTCTGGGAAGTTTAACTTAGCAACAACTTTTTAAGGATAACTTGGTGATACACCTGAAGACTCATATCAGATGATTATTTAACTTTATTTTTTCTTTTTATTTTGCAGTAATTTCAAACTTAACAGAAAACTGGCACACATAGTACAAATCCTTTTTTCCCCTGTTTTACTTGAAAGTAGGTTACGGTTGTTATGCTCCGTGAATAATTTCAGTAATTCCTACAAGGACATTCTCCTCCATGATAGTGATAAACCATTAAAATCAGTTAGTTCCATTATTTGGTGCTCTACAGCAAAAGGATCCAGTCCAGGATCATACATTGCATAGGGTTCCTTCTAGAGTTCTCCTTTTTCATATTTATAATTCCCTTCTTCAACTGAGAAACCTGGGTTACATTATCTACACTAATAAAAGAGAAAAATGGTAATTGGCGTACGGCGATACTGTTTTCATTGGCTAATCAGGGCTATATGCAAATTAAGTGCCAACAAGATGGCGGCTAATTTGCATATGTAGGCACAATGCAGGGAGGCGAAAGGGAAAGCAGGAAGAAGCCCCCTGCCACTGACAGTGATCGGAAACCCAGGGGGAGCTAAGAGCTGGGGGGCAGGGCAAAGGCAGCCCTGGGGCCGCCTTTGCCCTGCCCCCCAGCCATGATCGGAGAATCAGGCGCCTTTGCTGCCCTGGCCAGTGATAGCAGGAAGTAGGGGTGGAGCCAGCGATGGGAGCTGGGCACGGTCGAAGCTGGCAGTCCCAGGAGCTAGGGGTCCCTTGCCTGGGCCTAAAGCGAAGCCCATGATCGCGGCGCCCCCCGCTGCCACTGCAGGTCCCCGCTGCCCGGGCCGGACGCCTAGGCCAGAGGCATTAGGCCTGGGCAGGGGCGGAGCCTGCAACCGCGGGGAGCTGGGGGTCCCCTGCCCAGGCCTGACACCTCTGCCGGAGGCCTCAGGCCTGGTCAAGGGGCCGATCTGGTGATTGGTGATCGGAGGGTGATGAGGGTCAACTCCTCTGGCCGAGGCATCAGGCCTGGGTGGGGGGCGGAGCCGGGGATTGGGGGGATATGATGGTCCCCTTGCCCAAGCCTGAAGCCTGGGTCAGAGGCGTCAGGCTTGGGCGGGGGGTGGAGCAAGCGATCAGAGGGAGATGGGGGTCCCCTGCCCAGGCATGATTCCTGGGCCAGAGGCCTCAGGCCTGGGCGGGGGCCAGAGCCAGTGATCGGGGGGAGATGGGGGTCCCCTGTCCAAGCCTGACACCTCTGGCAGAGGCATCAGGCCTGGGCAAGGGGCCGATCAGGCGATCGGAGGGTGATGGGGGTCAACGCCTGAGGGCTCCCAGTATGTGAGATGGGGCAGGCTGGGCTGAGGGACACTCCCCCCCCCCCCCCCCGCCACACACACACCCAATGCACGAATTTCGTGCACCGGGCCCCTAGTCTTTAATATATTTATTCACTGTAGCATACCTTCCTCCCACCCTGCACGGCTCCCACCTTGCTCAACCCCACCTCATGGGTTTTAGAAGTTTAACTCGAGAAATTAATGGGAACAAGTACAAAAAGATCTTTGTGCAATAATTTCCATTGAAACATTATTAGTAGATAAGAAATGGGAACAACGTAACATAGAAGATTGATTAAAGGGGGAGGGAGTGATTCATAATCCATAGAGTAAAGTAACTATGCAGCCATTAAGAGATGAAACGTATATGGAAACACACTTGCCATGTAGTAATTTTTTAAAAAGCCGGCCACAAACAACCACCAAAAGATACCATTTCTTTTCTAAAGCAAACACGTATGTAGAAACAATATTGGAAGAAATATGTAAAAATATTGTTAGTGATTCTATGTCTAACCACATACATGCTCTTCAGTGTTTTTAGAATTGGCAGTTTTATTTCTATAATTATAAAAGAGAAGTCAGTGTCACTGTAAGGCTGGAGGAGCTGACATTACAGATGAATGTCAGAAGGCTTGACAGATGCAGGGTCGGGTCCCAGCTGCTCCTTGTCTGCGCAGGGACATGCAGCTGTGCATTCAACTTGCAGATGCCCTGCTCTGCCACGATGATGAGCTGGAGGGGCGCCGGATCGCCTTCATCCTTTACCTGGTTCCTCCCTGGGACAGGAGCTTGGGGGGCACCCTGGATCTCTACAGCGTTGATGGTAAGACACACGCATGCTCTTCAACACCCATGGCCACTTCCCAATCCTTATGCACAGTGTCTGCACTCCAAGGAGATGGAAGCCATGATTACAGTGGCTGCTGCAGGAGGAGTGGATGCCACCATGACAAGGGCCTCCCTGAGGTGTCCTTGAGATAACGATCACTCCAGAGATAAGTTAGAGTTAATTTAGATGAGGGGCAGTCAGACCTGGCATCTGAATACAGACCGTGGAAGGGTAGCAGAGACCATGTACAGCTGCCTGTGAATCTGCCTGGACCAGTCCATTTGACAGGAAATCGGGTTGTTTTATCGTTTGCTTAATAAATATATTTTTATTGATTTCAGAGAGGAAGGGAGAGGAAAAGAGAGATAGAAACGTCACTGATGAGAGAGAATCATTGATTGGCCGCCTCCTGCATGCCCCACACTAGGGATCGAGCCTACAACCTGGGCATGTGCCCTGACCAGGAATCGAACCGTGACCTTCTGGTTCATAGGTCGACACTCAACCACTGAGCTACGCGGCTGGGCATCGGGGTTTTTTATTGTAATGACTGACCCCAGAGGTTGCCTCCAGGAAGCTGTCAGCCCTCATCCAATAATAGATGGGTGGTGTAAGGAGGAACAGGTGTCCCCTGGCAGAACTAACAAGTATGAGCGAAATAGCGGGAAGGGTGGTATTTGGGGATTACAAGGGTACATTTAGAGGCACATAGAAATCTGAGGCTGTCAGGGTGAAACGGGGTGGCCTGGAAGTGGTAAGTCTAACTGGTTTGTGGGTATGTTCTCTCCTGGTGCAGAACACTTCCAGCCGAAGCAGATTGTCAAGTCCCTTATCCCTTCGTGGAACACACTGGTTTTCTTTGAAGTGTCTCCAGTGTCCTTTCACCAGGTAAGGCTTGTAAGCCACAGCTGTATAGCGCACTAAGGCTCGTGCCTTATAGTCCCTCATTCCCGTTAGACTTAGCTGGCCAGATTGTTTTCACTCCTAGCGTGAAGGATCTGGAAGTTACTGTGCCTTGGCTGGTAACCTCCCTCATTCTTTGGGTTGATGTGCCGTTGGTTTTGTCCTTTCAGGTGTCTGAAGTCCTGTCTGAAGAAAAGTCACGTCTGTCTATAAGCGGCTGGTTTCATGGTCCTTCCCTGACCAGGCCTCCCACCTACTTTGAACCTCCCATACCCCGGAGCCCTCATATCCCGCGAGATGTAAGGATAAGTGCCTGCTGCTGGATTCTTATCTTAGCGGCTGTAGCAGACCAGGTGTTTTTGTGGTTTCGAAAATGGCTATTCCTGATAATGAAACCAGGCTTTGAGCTTGCCCTTCCACTTTCCTTAGATAAACTTGGCTGGTGTCCTTCTCAGGCAGTTTCCCAGCACTTGATATTTAAAAAGGAGACAGTTATAAATTGAGTATTGGCATGTATTATTTTACTACTGTGAAATGATGTGAGAACAAAAGCAATAGGAATTAACTCACCTTTTGCATCTGCTGCTTCTTTGTAAGCATGAAATTTTGTATGAGTGGATCAACCCTACTTATCTGGACATGGATTACCAAATTCAAATTCAAGAAGAGTTTGAACAACAGTCTGAAATTCTCCTGAAGGAGTTCCTTAAGGTGGGTCCGCATGTCCTGTCCAGTATGTCTTGCTTGGCATGCAGTCTTGCTTCTTGGGTGGGTGAATAATCATCACCAAGAGTTTTTGTTTTTGTTTTGTGCCTGGTTAGAATGTTTATGTCATCCTCTACTTCAAATAAAACATAGAAATGATGTTGATAGCTAACGTTGATATCAGTTGTGTGCTTAGTGGGTTAAGAGTCCCTTGGGTATTCCCCATTTCTCTAGAATCTTAATGATACACAGAGAGGGGGAGAGAGGGAGAGGTAGAGAAGCTTCTACACTGGAGTTATGAGTCATTCCCTTCCTATTCACTTGATTAATATGGTGCATACTAGGACTTTTAGTGAGACAGATTGCTAATTGATCAGCACCTATTGATGAATGTTTGACAGTGATGAAGCAGCACTTTATAGTGGGAAGAGAGCTAGAGCAGAAGTCAGAGACCTTATATTCATGTCCTGGCTCTGTGATTTACTCGCCTGACCAGATCACTCAGTCCCTGAGCTCTAAACCTGCCTTGTCCATCTTGAAGGGTTGTGAGGGCCAAACGGGATCATGTCACTGCTGTGTTGCCTCACAGTTGACCCTGAGTGCCATGGCATCACAGTCTCAAGAGCGGTTCCTCCATGAGGAAAAGGTTGAGACAGTACATATTTTCTCTCTCTCTCTCTCTCTCTCTCTCTCTGAATTTTATAGCTTACAGTAGCGTATTAAGGAATTTTAGAAGTATTGTAGAAAATAAACTTCTTTAAACCCTATGTAATTCAGCTTAACTAAAGCATGCTTTGGAATCCTTTGCCTACTTTGCTGATAGGCCTACTATTTTCAGAACACTCCTTAGAAAACTGCATTAAGCAGGTACATGGCTCCTATGGAAAATATTTCAGTCGGTTAACCTACTTGTACTGAACTTAACATTTTAAGTTTAGAACGTTGATTAAATGAAAGAAATGAGCTGAGGCCTAGAGAATCCACATTGCTTACAGATTGTCATTGTAATGACATTGACTGTTGTGCTTTAATTTTTCCCCCTCACATCTTATGAATTACGGAGTCTGTCTTATGATCCTCATTTTATAAATGAAGGGGTTTGAGAGGTTGAGCAGTCTGATATAAGATAAACAGTTATTTAGGGAAACAGTCCAAATGGACACCTGGGTCTCTAGGCTGAAGCATGCTGACGATGTGTCCCCCCTTTCCTCTGGCTTCACCACATCAGGGCGGGAATGCTGTGTGAAAGGGGTGAGAGTCAGCTGACCCCTTTAAGAATCAGCCAGATGATTCTGCAGAGCTTCGACACCAGCAAGACCAGGGTGGGGTCATGGGGAGATTTGCTGACTGCTGCTTTATTTGCTCATTTTCCAGCCCGAGAAATTTGCAGCGGTCTGTGAGGCTTTGGAGAAAGGAGGTGTGAAATGGAACAGCCGAGGGCCCCCTAACAAAAGGTAGAACCCATCATCCAAGACATTTGCTTCTGTATGTGGCACCTTCCTGTCTGTAAGGCTCACTTCCCGAACGATATCTGGTTCCCAGGGACATCCAGTAGCAGGTGCGAGCAAAAGCTCACTGTTGTCATGTGTGCTTTAGTAAACTATGCCAAGAATGAGGGGGAGAGGCACAAAGCTAACAGTCAGCTTTTATTCCATGAGTAATTTTACATCTGTGGCTTTGCTGAAAACTGCCATTGCTGCTTTCCAGGTTTTATGAGAAAGCCGAGGAGAGCACGCTTCCCGACATTCTCCAGGACTGCATGACATTATTTCGCTCCGAGGCATTGTTCTTGTTGCTGTCCAACTTCACAGGCCTGAAACTTCATTTCTTGGCCCCTTCCGAAGAAGAGGAGACAGAGGGCACAAAAGAGGGAGAAGCAGCCGCTGGTTCTGAGAGCACTGAAGAAGGGACGAGCTATAGCTCCTCGGAGCCAGAGAATAATCTGGCAGCTGCCAGCAACAACAGCCAGCAGAGCGATGAGCAGGCAGACCCAGAGCCAGAGGAAAACGAAGCCAAGGAAGGTAAGCTGTTGTCATGACTTGTCCTGGTCTTCCAGTCAGCACTCACCATTCAGTCATTCATTCAACAAATATTTCTTGAGTATCTACTGTTTGTTGGGTCCTGTTTTGGGAATTGGAGAAAAAAACACAGACAAGGTCCTTGCTGTCCTTGAAGCTTACATTCTAAAAGGAGAGGACAGCCCAGCCAGCCTGTGAACCAGGTCATGCGGTTCGATTCCTGGTCAGGACACATGCCCGGGCTGTGGGCTCCATCCCCAGTGGGGGGGCGTGCTGGAGGCAGCCGATAGATGTTCTCTCTCATCATTGATGTTTCTATCTCTCCCTTCCTCTCTGAAATCAATGAAAGTATATTTAAAAAAAATAAGAGGTGAGGATAGATTAATTGTATACGCCAACAACTAAAACGTCAAATAATGACACGTTATACAGATCATTTCAATAAGGTTATGTGCTGTGGAATGGCAGAGTGGCCTCTTAGGTGAATGGGCAACCTGGGAAAGCCTGTCGGGAGCTCTCGGCTAAGCTCAGATCTCAATGGTAGGAAGAATCTGCAGGAAGAGCATCCCAGATGGGAGGAACGGCTGGTATATCTTATTAGTACAAATGGTGGGGAGAGATATGACTGGCTTTGCCTAAAATTACTCTCCAACACAAGAACATAAAGGAGAGGAAGGTGAGCAGCTTATTTCTGCTAATGACCAATAACAAACTATGAAAAACTTGTTGGAATTGGATTAATAGAGAGGAGGAATTATTAAAAGTAAGGATAGAAAAATATAAGACATTTAAGAGGTAACACTTCTGTGGGAATTTTGGCCGCATTAACTGAGCAGCTACAAATTCAGCTTAAATGTTATGGCACCTATGAAATCCAATCAGAAAGTCTGTTCCCCAGCTCCTCTGGTCAGTTTACCTGCCCTGCTTCCACTCTGATGTCTTGAGAAGGGCCCTGTGCAGTCAGAAGAGCAAAGATGAGGGAGGTGGATACCGTGGAAATGAGACCAGCAGTGTGAGGGGCTAACCACACACAACATAACTCAGGGTCTTTAGTCTGCCGTACTGTCACTTTGATCACCACAGATATTTAGAGAAACCAAAGTATTTCTCCACTTCTTTTCCTTTTTTATTTCGCTTTTATGGGAACATGCAACTTGGAAGAAAATTTACAGTAGCAACCAAAAGGTGCTTATTCTGTTATTGCGCATCTGCTGTGTACAAGGCCCTGGCCAGAGCCAGGGGGGCAGTACAGAGGTAAATGAGAAAGGTCACTGTTTACCAAGTTTAGCATCTTAAAGGAAAGCTAAAAAGCTTTTTTTAATAAAAGCTATGAAGTTGCTGAGGCAACTTAAGCAGTGTTAATTCAGTAAGATACCCAGACCTGACAATTTTAATTTTGTTTTTTAAAATATATATAAAAAAAAATGTCAATTTCAGAATGTTTAGAAAAACAAATTATTATCATTCCCTTGCAATCTAGCAGTGGTATTTTCATACTAGAGGCCCAGTACACGAAGTTCATGCACAGGTAGGGTCCCTAGCCCTGGCTGGCAATCAGGGCCCATCTGTGGGGCAACTGGCAGGTTGATCGGGGGGGGCCCCGCTGGCACCCACCTTGGCTGGCCTGGGGCCTGCAGGCTGGGGGCAGCTCCTACATTGAGCGTCTGCCCCCTGGTGTTGGTGCTCATCATAGCAACTGGTCGTTCTGCTGTTCAGTCAATTTGCATATTAGGCTTTTATTATATAGGATTTTTCTGACCTTTTCCTTTTTTCTTAGAATCAAGTGTTCCCACGTGCCAGGGGGAACTGAGGCGTTGGCAGACTGGTCACTACACTTTAATCCATGACAACAGCAAGACTGAATTTGCTCTGGACTTACTTCTTTACTGTGGCTGTGAAGGTAGGAGGGAGGATGGGAAGCAGTGACTGTTTCCTTTAGGGGGCAGTCTCTCCTGCATGCCCCTCTCCAGCTGAACCAGTTCAGAAGTATGTGCTTTGTCCAGGAGCACAGTGTTGGGAGGAGCATTAAGGGTCGTGAATTCCAGCTTCCCAACTCAAAGTAGGATTTGTACCTGTGACCAGGGTGTGGGAGATGGACTGAACATACATACTTGCCCTCCAAGAATGCCCCCCTCCCCAATCTACAGCTTTTATGTAATTGTCCTTTAATTTTACACTTAGTTCTAGTGTTCAGTTCTTTAGTGTTGATTGAGTGGTAAATTCAGGCTCCTAAGTCATAGGGTTGGTTACTACTAGACTCCCAATCCCCCGTTCACACAGCATGGGATCAGCGGTCTACGCAGCACGTGACACTTGCAGTGAGAGCTTTCTGACCGCTGTTTGTTTCCCCTTGTAAGGCTGGGAGCCTGAATATGGTGGCTTTACTTCCTACATTGCCAAAGGGGAAGATGAAGAGGTAAGCTGCTCCTGATAGCAAACTATCTTTTTAGTTCTTGATGCTTTCCTTCTTCAAAAGCCCGATTTTTATGAACTACCAATGTCTTTAACCAATAAATCCATGTTGGTCTGCCTGGCAGTGATCTAGTAATTTTATGCGGCATGGAACAAAGATACTAAAGCAGCGGTTCTCAACTTGTGGGTCGCAACCCCTTTGGGGGTTGAACGACCCTTTCACAGAGGTCGCCTGAGACCATTGGAAAACACATATATAATTACATGTTGTTTTTGTGATTAATCACTATGCTTTAATGATGTTCAATTTGTAACAATGAAAGTGGGGGTCACCACAACATGAGGAACTGTATTAAAGCGTCGCAGCATTAGGAAGGTTGAGAACCACTGTGCTAAATGATAATCACTAAGATTTATTTATTCTACCCTAAGAAATTCCACATGAATTAAGAGCCACATGGTACATTCCCATCAGTTTTTCAATGTAATAAATGAATGCATTAGGTGAAATTTTTCTGGGTATGTATTGGAATGGGGTTTGTTGGAAAATGACTTGACAGCCAGAGCAATAGCTCTTCCTAGTTAAAGCTCTTTACTCTCCCCTATGCCAGACTTAAGTACTTGATATGGAAGTACTTGATATTCATGTGTTCAGTGATGAATCACTGAAGAGTTTAGAATAAGCTCTGTGTTCTGATGAGTCATTATATTTGCTTATTTCAGCTGCTAACAGTGAATCCAGAAAACAATTCTTTGGCATTGGTCTACAGAGATAGAGAGACTCTTAAATTTGTCAAGCATGTTAACCACCGAAGCCTAGAACAAAAGAAAACCTTCCCAAACAGAACAGGTTTCTGGGACTTCTCATTCGTCTATTATGAATGACAGGGCTGGGCGAAGCTGAGAAGAGAGACCCTTCATCGGCACTGGAAAGGCTGGAAGAGCTGGCATCCAGCAAAGGAGAGCTACAAGGTAACCTGTCTTGACACTTCTTAAAACCACGTGGTCGGCCTTCAATAGGACTCACAGTGATTGTCCTCAGTCTAGACCTTGAGCTTGGGGAGTTTTTAAATGTGGGTTTTTTGTGTGGTAAAATATGTGACATAAAATTTACCATTTTAACCAAATTTCACCACATGTAGTTTCTTCCCCACAGAATACCAAAAAATACCAACTCTTGGGTTCTCTCTCCCAGAGCAGTAATTTTTTAGCGGGAAGTTTTGGCTGCAGGGTCTCTTCAATGCCATTATATATACTTACCACTACTAATAGTGAGAATGTACAAATCCTGTTGGGAGAGTCTTTGACAGACACCAGAGGCAGGCGCTCCAGTCTTCATGCACTGAACATTCCCACAAAAATTGATTCCTTTTCTGATTGACACAAAGTCAGTCCACATAGACAGTTTTGAAAATTACTTAGGCACTGTCCATGTGGTATCATTTTAGGAAAAGCAGATTTCTGTACCATACAAATAAAAAGATAACTGAGGAGCCTGAGCACATAGTGTGGGCAGGGGCCAGATGGGAACGAGGAAAAAATGCAAAACACCAGGCTGCATGGGTGTCATCTTGTACTTTAGTTTCAGAGTGAAATGGGAGATAATTTAGTTCTGTGATCACAGGAGACTGCTTTAGCAGACTTGTAACTGCTAATTATAAAAGTTAGAACTTCAATAATGTTGAAAATCATTCTTGTAAAGCATGTCCAGAGTTGCATAATAGTTATAAAGTTCCTAGTTCTTTGATTTCTAAAACTACTGACGGCTGGCTGAGGACCAGACAGGCTCAGGGAGAGTAGCAGATGCTGTATGTGCTGAAGGCATTCGCTCAGCACTGTGGGGAGATAAAGCTGATTAAGACGCAGCCACTGCTCTCACTTAAGAGGGACTTAAGATTTATATAAACAGGATGTAATGAGGGTTAAGGAATAGACATGGGAGAGGAACGGTCTGAGAAGAGAGCATTTCAGCTGAGCCTTCATGTGTGTGGACAGGCAAATATGGTGGGAAATAATACAAACCATTCTAAAATATTGAGTACCTGGTGGTGGTGACTTTTTCAAAGGGATGCTCAAAAAATTACTGAAAAGCTTTCTCCCAGATAGCAAAATCCTCAAGATCAGCTTTTATATAAAGGCTGAGTGTTCACTTAAAGCTTCAACAAAATTCAGCAACAAAATAGAGCTTAAAGTGTAGCTTCTAGAAGGCACCATATTCCATCAGGATAGAAACCTAGGGAAGTAACTGATAACGAGTTTTTCTCATCCCTAAGTTGAATATGGTGACTTCTAAGAAAGGAAGGTAACTGAATGTTCTATGAACACTTTCATCTCATCTAGTCCTACTTGCTTGGGAACAGTTAAAAATAGCATAAAGGGCCAGGACTACCTGGTTTCAAACCTCCACATGACTCACCAAACCAAGCTGTGGGACCCTGTAGGCAATAGTCTGCCTCTCTGAGCTCAGAGATACTAGTATCAAGGGGATCGGAGTGATGTGAAAAAACACAATATCTTGCTTCTGGTTGGTGCCATCAAGCCTTGCCCGTGAATACTTTAAGGTCTAAGAAGGAAGTATTTTGACTAAAGAACAAGAGAATGGTGAGATGAGAGTGTGCTATCAGGGTCCCTACAGAAGAAAAGTGCCATACAATTTAAAACCAGCGCCAAGTAGAGATTTTCACTTCAGTAGGTATACGTTAGACTATGGTTGAAACTGAAAAGGGCTCAACAGTAGGACTGGAGTTTTGCCAAGAGCTCTATGACTGGCAAGTAATTAATCCCTGCATTTCAATTTCTGCACCTTTGACGCAGAAGATTCTTTACTACTTCAGGGATTACAAAAAATAACAGTATATTAAGGCTGTCTTTTGCACTTACAGTTTAAAATGCAAAACAAAGGTATTATAAGGCATAATCTCATTAAAATTTGGACTCCATAAAGCTCACCTATCAGAAATAGGAGGCATAATCCTAAAGATCAACTGGAGGAATCTAGTAAAGTTCATTTGCCACAGAGGAAAGGCTCCTCTCCCTCAACTACTTAGGAATGAATACTACTAAGATGTGAAAACGGACTAAACCAGTCCTGAAATCAACCTTAAGGCAAAATATTAACTCTTAGAAAAGGAGTTGCTGCCCTGGCCAGTTTTGCTCAGTGGATAGAGCATCGGCCTGCGGACTCAAAGGTCCCAGGTTCGATTCCGGTCAAGGGCACATGCCCGGATTGCAGGCTCGGTCCCCAGTAGGGAGCGTGCAGGAGGCAACCGATCAATGATTCCCTCTCATCATTGATGTTTCCATCTCTTCTTTTCCCTTCCTCTCTGAAATCAATAAAAATATATTTTAAAAAAGAGGAAGAGGAGTTGCTAGGTATTGGCCCCACTTCAGCTTTCTCTTCCTGGTAAGCACGCAGCTAGGTAACATTTCCTGGCCTGGCAGTCAGGCGTGGCCACACTGGCTGTGGAGTACGAGTGGAAAGGAGTGGGCCGTTTCCAGACCACAGCCTTGAAAAGCTTTTCCTCTTCTGCTGGCTTGGACAGAAATAACTGCAAGGCCTTAGGACAGCCCTGGTCCCGTAGAGTTTCAAGTGAGAGGGAAGCCCCAAGGCCATAAGGTCCTCACTGCCTGCAGTAGAAGTGGTCACTCCAATCATTCCTGAGGCAGGTGTCTCTAGAGCAGCGGTTGCCAGCCGGTGGTCTGTGAGGTCCAAAAGGTTGGCGACCGCTACTCTAGAGAACTCAGGCTGAGAAAGGCTGCCCTAGATGTCCCTGAGCAGCTATAGAGAAATCTGACATACTGAGAAGTAAATGGGTCCTTGGGAATTCTGAGGTCTATTTTAGCAGTTAACATTACTCCAACCAATAGGTCACATAAACTTTTAATACAAATCTGTTTACACCCACCTTTCAATGATTAAAATGAAGGCACACAAATGTCCGTATTTTTTTCTCTGCACGTAATAGAAATGGTTTATGCAATTCTGATGTGGTGATTTTAAAATCAGTCAACACAAATTTTAATGTGTAAAGGTAGGTAATCTATTTTAAAATTACAAGTTCAATTACAAGAAAATAGATGTATCTATACATCAGCTTTACATATATGCAGAAATAATTGGACTTCGGAGCCCTAATGTTTCAAAAGTATTCACCTCCTTCCATACAAACCTACTATTATTTGGCAACAGAACTACTGGATCTTAAAAACAGAAAGTGAATACACTTTTCAGATGCAGTGCTTTGTCTTTCATTTGTACAGTTTACCAAGGGTGTTTCATTCTCAGCACCCTCAGTTCACCAGGATGCGATCCAAAGCAAACCAACCTAGATTTTTAGGAAAGAACACTTTCTCGGAACTTCACTACCTCTTCTCTCTCCTATGAAGAAGCTGTCCCCACCCGCATGATTCTGAACAGAGTGTTGATGTTGTTGCTTCGAATCGCATCCCGACAAGCAGTGATCACCTGGTTCTTTGGTTTTCCAACTATATGAAAAGAAATAGCAAATCAGTACAATCTGAAAGATTATTAAAAGTGAAATTATAAATCAGAGGCCAGCTTTAAAACAGTGTGAAATTAGGGTAGAAGAGAGTTAATGGTAGTGCAAATTCAACTAAATTATCTTATCACTCCCTTAAAAAGATAACCTGTATGAGGAAGTTTATCACAAACCAAATCTAGAGACCATTTCAAACCTAGAAATCAAGTCAGTTTTCTAGAAGAGGATCAAAGCTCATGCCCACCTACTGAAGGTTATCTCTAAAAGGAAGTCAAAAGCACTTACCCCAACAGCAGATTTTAGGTAAAAATCTCTGGTTATTTCTGCTTCCTTTCCTTTGGGTTACTTTATTATTCTTTTTCTAACTTTTAAATTGAACACTTAACTCTTAATTTTCCGTCTCCCTTTGTTTTAATAAGGGTACTTAAGGCTTTCCTCTTGGGTATACGCCACTAGGTTTTTCTTTCAAGGATGCTGCAAGGTCTAAGAAAAGGAGCTACAAGCTTTCTTTCCTCTGAAATCTGGATACTAACCAAGCTGAACAGGCTGACTGAAACTCAAGCGACTGGTGCCAACCTGAGTGTTAAAAGTCTCTATAGATACAGGCCCCCATATGAATTCTCGAAGCTACCACCATCTTCAGTGACTCTCACCCCCAAATTATTAATGACAGCGCTATACAGAGACTTACCACGCAGACGGCCTGCTCTTTGAATTGCTTGATTTACTGCTTTGAGGTTTCCCAGCAGCTCTGTGTGATTGTTACAGCGAATCTTATATCCATTTAGCAAGTCTTTATTAAGATCATAGAGCTCCATATAGCGATTCTTCATTGTTTTCCTGTGTAAATCAATAGAAATTGAACATCATTGTACCTCGATATGGCAGGCTTAAATGAAAAAACCGTGCAAACTTCTCAGACACAAAGAATAGAAGACACCAAATTCTTAGCTGTTTGTCATTAAAGCAGGGTAATTCTAAATTTTGCTTTGGAAACACTGAGAAGTTTCTATCAAAGTACTCTATTTCCTACAAATAAATGGAAGGCAAGTGGTCTTCCTCTCTTATCAGTCCACAGTTTGTTTGAATTTAGGAGCCAAGAATGATCAAGTGCCCACTGTGCTGGGAAAAGTGAGCAAGGTGATCGCCTATCTTCCAGGCTTCAAATTAGCATAATTAGACAAAATCTGCTAAACCTGCCCCTATTCATTTTCACCTTTTTATTGTAAAATATAATGCACATTTGAAAAAATTTACAGAACAAATGTTTATTATCCAATTCAAAAAGGCATTGCCAGCATCCCAGAAGCTTCCTAATGTGCTCTTCCTGAGGAGAAAATACTATCTTATATGAGAATCTCTCCCCTGCATTTCTTTATATTTTTATCATCTATGTACGCTTCCCAAATGATACAGTTTAGTTTAATCTGTTTCCAAACTATATATAAATGGAAGCATTTTACACATATTCTTTTGAGTCTTACTTCTGCCTATCTCCATTATGCTTATAAGGTCTGTTCACGTTGGCACATGTTATTGAGATACATGCATTCTCATTGCGAGCAGTGTTCCGTTGGTATGGGACATACCATAATTTATCCACAGTAGTGTTGATGCTAGTTTGGATTGTCTCCTCTTTGGAGTTCTCGTGAACAAGCCTTTATGAGCATTCTTATAAAAATATCCTGCTTTACACAGGCATTCGTTTCTCTAGGTTGTAAACCAGGAGAGTTGCTGGGGCATAGGGTGTGCGTATTTTCAACTCTACTGATAATACCAAGTTATTTTACAAAGTCTTTGTACCAAACACACTCCTCCTAGTAGCATCTGAGAGCTGCTATTCCATATTGCTGCCATGTTTCATCTTGTACCTGTCCTAGTCACAGTGAATACTCACATGTCCCTCATCAGACGAGCATCCTCAGCTCGGACCAGCAAACTTCGGATCAGGTTGGAATTGTCAGCCATGTCAGCACTGAGCTTCTGATGCACTGAGTGATACTCATCCACCTGGAGACCATGAACACTCAGGAATGAAAAAGACCTCCCAGACTGCTTGAAAACCAGACAGCCTGAGAAGACACTGTCTACCATAGCAAGGCCCTCTCCTTGCCCCTGCTGACTTGGCCCATCTTAACCCCGTTGTGTCAGCTCCTCCTCAGTGAAGTGATTAGTCTGTGCTGCCTCCAACACTCACAATGACATTCCAGTTGGATCCTGTTAGTGCCTAAGCATGGGAGCCCTAGCAACGCTCATATTAACATTCTAGAGATTGGGGGAGGAACTTTGTTATAATTTGGGACCAATCAAAATTGTTAGTTTTCCTTTTTCTTTTGAATTTGTGTTGTTGGAAATCCCTAAACCAAAGAGCAAAGTAGATAAAAGTAAGATGAAGGGTTAGCAAAGGAAACTGCTGATACATATTTTAAAAAGTATTCCCCCCAAATCAAAGAAAGAAAGCAGGGTGGTCAAGAGCTAACCACTCACTGTTATAAAAGAAATCCTTTAACTAGTGAACTCTCCAATACTAGTTCAATTTTGATTTTGAGAATTTGCAGAATGCTTTAAAATGTAATTATCATATAACACACATACAGTCGTAGTGCCATTACTCCCCTACGAGAAACATTTCAGACATTAAACTGCCACGTTCTCATAAATGCATCCATTGGTAGCCCTCACCTTAACTAGCACTTTTCGTAACTCCTCAAAGTAGACAGGGAAATCTGCTTCCACCTGAAGGTCTTCAATAGCAAAAAATGATGCAATTGACTGGATGATGTCACCAGCCAGATCAATGTCATCAGTCTTCACAGTGATCTATCCAGAGAAAAAGAGACAAGTTCAGCATCCTCAGATATTAAAGACAAACTAAGCTGAAACCTGAATTTCCCCATTCTCGACACATTTATTGAGTATAAATTTATATGTGGTGATGAATAAGATAGGGGTTAACCCTCAAGGAAATTACAAACCACATTCATTATTTTAGCAGCAGATTAAAAGATCATTCCTTTAGCCTCATAAACTAAACAACAAAATCATTCAAACAGTGAAAATGTTTCTGTTCACCTCTGTATTCTAACCCTCCCCAAGTTAAACAAGGAAGTGCTAAAGGGAAGGAGGGAGGGAGGCAGAAAACCTAACAGACTTAAGTTATGTCCAAAACATTAAACTTTACCTCTCCACTCAGCATTACTTTTATATACAGCTGGCTACCGTTCCGTAAGGATGTGAAACACACTTGAAATGGAGCATTCTGAATGTCGGTGTTTCCTGGGAGCAGAAAGTTCTGGTTGAGCCATACAAAAACCTTAAAAATGAATAGGATGAAGTGAACTTCAAGTATATAGTCATTTTCAAGTACAGTCATTGTTAAGAGTTATCCTCCTTTCTCGTTTCATTGTTTGGTAAATGAACATACCACCCCCACCAGGAAAACACTAACTACACTCCCTTTCCCCACCTGCATGTTCATAATTATGTCTGGCCCCACAGCATGCATGATTTAATAGTATCTTCAAATTAGACAAACTTATATGCAATGCGGAAACAATTCAGGTATGGTGCTAATTCTGTTTACACGATAGCTCTTCTGTGGCTATGTTCTGGACAATGTAACCTGCTTAAAATTACTCCAGTCCATTCTTAAAAAAAAAAAAAAATAATGAAATATGCATGCACACAGAGCATAGACACTGTGACACATCCACACAATAAAATTTAATATTAATAAGTTAATATTAATATTAATAAGTTAATATTTACAGTGGTTTATAATGCAAGTTCCACATAAGAACCACCATGAGGCTTTTGGAAGGGCCCACCTATGGGGGTGTCTGGTTCCATGGGCTGGGCACGGGCCTGAGAATCTACGTGATTAAAAAGTCTCACTAAGAATCTGAGGTCCAGCCATGATTAAAGTCCATTGGTATCAGGTCTCTCAAATTTACAAGGAGCTTTCACACCAATTATGTAATCTTCAGGGACCCCTGGGAGGTAAGATATCCTCACAGATAAGAAACAGGCTCAGACTGGTGCAGGGCATTTCCCAAAAATCACTAAGAAATTAATCAGGTAAGGTAGCATTTGAGCCCCAAAATATTCCCAGCCCCAAGTCCCACTCTCCTTCCATTTGGATGCAGGGTCCTCTTTAAATACTAGGTCAGGACAACCACACTGGGACCATAACCATAGAGAGAAATTAAAAACTGGTGAGCATTCACCTGTCACTGAGGATTGTTCAGGTAAATACGGTCTGTATTTTTTCAGAATGGGGGGAGGGGGTACTTTAACATTTTTGTTAGGTTATCAACCAACTCCAAGCCATATAACTCATGTCATATTCACTGCTATCAAATAACTCATTCATGTGATTCCTCTCTTCTAATAAATAACATCCAAAGGATTCTAAAATGCACACGTATTGACAGAAAACAGCCAGATGCTCACTCTCTGGGCCCGTTCAGCAATGGTAAAGTTGACGTAACCGAGCGGCTGGCTGGCGGAGTCCAGGCTGGTCAGCGCATACATGGAGAATCTTGGGAGCTGTCTGGTCAGTTCAAACACGTGAAACTGGGTGCTGTGGCCGACCAATGGGACAAGGGAACGGTTTCAAAGCGCAAGGCCCAGAAAATACATCACGTAAGTCTTCGTGTTGATATTAAGGGTTTCACAGATGGCAAAAAAAATCACCCAAAACTTGAAGCTAAGTAATATGTTAATGGGGTTTGAGATTTGGAGATAACGTAAGTCTACATATACAAATAAACCAAGGGCTTAAAAGAACCTAAAAAAAGTGTGAAAAGGCTTTTTGTCTCCCACAAATCCAGTGGATTTCCTCCACAAGCTGAGGTATATAAAACTCTAATATAAAGCTGCATCCCAACCCTTACAATCTTAGTGGTCAAAACTAGAAGTTGACAAATCATCAGTTAACCAGATCTTGTGATTATAAAATCATCAGACTAAAACCAGAAAATAACCATCTGAAACTTAAATCCCCCCCCTTTTTGGGAAGATTTCGAATTAGGGAAATAAGGTCCTGGGAACCATTAAAGGCTCCTGTGGCCCCGCAGGACCCCTGGTGCCACGGAAAAACCTGCACGTCTCGCCCTCTCAGTGTCGTCTGCAAATCAACGGACTTGCAGAGGGTCACCTGCTCCTGTAGCCCACGAAGGCCTTCAAGTGCAGATCCACAGGGACATCTTTGGGAGGTGTGATAGGGATGCAGACGGAGCTGGAAAGGCTGTGGATGCTGGGGTGCACCACGTGGCTCTCGCCTAGAAAAATGCCCTCTGCGAAAATCATTACCGCTCGGATGATGGTGTCTGCAGGGAAGAGGGGAAACGGAAGGCAGTTGAAGAACCACTCGGAGATGGCACAGGTGCCTAAAAATGCCAGCTCTAAATCCTCTCTTACCGTTCGAAGTGGAAATGCACAATTCTGTGTGCGCAGCCCGCGTCTCGCTCCCCAGGTTGACGGAGAGGGCGGTGTGGAGCTTGGTGCTGGCTGGGATTGTGCCCCACTGCCCATCGGCCTCACTCAGGGGGCTGCTCCACTCGGCCTGCAAAACATCCCACGCTTCCAACTCGGTCACCACAGTGAACCAGCGTCGCTGTTAATGCTGTGGCTATCTTATATTCATCTGGCTTTTCAGAATTCAGAAGACTCTCCTCATTAGCGCCCCCTTGCTCTACCCAGCCTTTTCCCAAGCAAAAATACCTTCGTCCCTTGCTGTGTTTCAGGTCCACTGTACCCCATCATGCCTTTCACATTTTTTACATTGGTCTCTTAAAGTAACAATTCATTTAGCATAGCAAATTCAAAAATAGTTATGTGTGCCCTCGCCAGTTTGGCTCAATGCAAAGAGCGTCAGCCTGCGGACTGAAGGGTCCCAGGTTGTCACTTTTTATGTTGTTTTGTAAAAAGATACCCCATACATATTGTTCCTTCTTTTTTTTTTCCCACTTAATACCACATATCCTTCCATATCAGCCCAAGTACATATACTTCATTCTTTTGAGCAGCTTCATATTCCCCAGCGTATACTCCCTGCTCCTGGTCACCATCTAAGCTGCTTCCCACCGCTCGCTGCTACCAATGGCGCTGCCGCAAATGTCTTGGATCACTGAAAAGATCGCTATTGCTCAGCTGCCTGCAAGTGGCGTTTCTAGATGAAAGGACACATGCGCCTCCTTTCTGACCCAGGCAAACAAGGCTGAAGCAGCTGTGCTCCTGCCAGTGGGAAGGAGGGAGCCCGCACGTGGCAGACACTGACATTCTCGTTCTGCTTTCACATGCCGACCCCCAACTTTTCAGATTCCATGTCCCCTCCACATTAGGCCCCACCTTGGCATTTTCCTCGTAGTTATGGAGTTCCAGCAACAGATTCTGTTTTTTCTGACTCAGCTCTCGGATAAGCTCCTGCTCTACGCTGGTGTCCATGAGGTTCCCTCTCATCTCAGCCGAGCCTGGCAGGTAGCCCCGGACTGAAGAGAAGGAACAAATGCTCACCACACTAAGGAACAGCCCACGTACAGCCAGGTCTGCTTGCAAGTCATCAGTTACCTGGTCCGATAACCACGCACCTAAGTTCTCATGCCCCAACGTAGGTGAACTTGTTAGGACCAGAGGATAGCAAAGCAAACATTTTACAGTGGAATGTCTGGTATTCTGACCCAATCAAACTGAAAATCTGACTTCTCAAGGATTTTCCCATCCCAATTTACTTTCCCCATCCACTGAACAGCAGATTAACTGGACGTGGCCATCCATCCGGTAATCTCCCTCTACCACACCAGCGATAGCAGAAGAAAAGTTGTCTTTAAAGATGACCTCCCCAGTTCGGTCACTTCGAGCATCAACCTGAAAGTAAAATGAGAACTTGAAAAATCGTTTATGTTACTGTTTTTTAAAAAGACGAAAATGTCAAGGTCATTTAGCTGAGCAGCTTCCCAGAGTACTCCATGGGGCTCTGTGGGTTCTGAGGAGGCACCTATGACCTCTGGGCCCGAGACCAGCTGCCTGGCTTCCAGCCCCGGCTGTGCCCTTGCTATCCTTGGGATTGTGGGCAAGCTTCCTAGCCACCCTGGCTGGGCCTGTCTCCTCATCGGCGGGTCCATGACAAGAACATGACGACAGTAACTGCACATACACCCCTTAGGTTGGAATGAGGCCTGAAGGAGCTAACACATGTAAAGCACTTAGAACAGGGCCTGGCATATAGAGGTATACAAGAAAGGTTAGCTCTATATAAAAAAAATTTCTTTATTACATATAAATGTTGAAATACAGCTATATCTAAAGTTTGAAAATGCCAAACTAGCCAACCTTCTACCACAGATATAACCTTTTATAATACCCTGTTTAAGAGTCCCTCTTCCCCTTAAAAACTACTGGGATACCTAGTGAGTCTCCTATCATCTTTGAGTCTCCTCTTCCTAGGAGAGGCAAATACATACCCAACTCACCAGAAACAAATGCATCTCAAAATCAACAATGAAGATTTGTGTTCTAAGGGATGATTGTGTTCTAAGCAAAACACATGTTATCAACAAAAGACTATCTATAGAAAATCTCAATGGCCCAGGCCACTCACTACTTTTATCTTTTCATAAACATCCTCTAGTCAAAACTGCAATGAGAAAATAAAGTAATTTAGGTCCTGGCCTACTACCAGCTCCTACCCTTGGTCTGGAGAACATCACATTCACGTATCCATGCTATTAGTAACATCAGGGAAGCCTGAAAATTATGGGTGCTGAAGCCTTTCATCTTAGGATTTTCAAATTTCTTAATATGCAACTACACAGTCTTTCCTTATAATTGTTAACACCCAGACCAGCATAATAGCAAAGGAAGTTTACAAGGTCCTGGCCAAAAGTAAAGAAAAATCGAAGGAGAAAAGCCAAGAATTAGCTGATCCCCAGGCAATCATCACTGGCAGAGGAGAGTGAGGGCAAACGGTGCCATGGAGATCTGGCAGCACGCAGACAGCCTCACAAAACAACCCTGACCTGCCAAAACACTGTACAAAATTCTGATCTGAAGTGAAAAAAGAAAGCAAAAAGATTTTATTTTGAAGTTATAGCTGGGGAAACATTATTTGCATTAATTAGAAAAGAGCAATACAAATGGTTCTTTATTAGCTTATTAAAATTCCTTGTTTTGCTGACTATGACTAGTCACCCTGACTGCATGGATTCTCAGTCCTTCCAGGAAGAGATTTAGAAAGAATCCGCTGGAGATTATCACCAACTAGAGCCATAAGGCCAAAAGGACACTCGCTATAGTGTTGACAACTACAGCAGGAAGAAAAAATGTGGAAAGATTATGAAGTTAAATTTGAAAGCACAGCCAAGGAATGCGAGTTTGTACCCTCACGTTACTGTTCTGAATCCTACAGCCAGTATGTCTCAGACAGTTATTAGTTTGAATTACACCTGAACTCTGCTATTTAACTTACCTTCCCATTGGACCAACCAGTTATCAGTTCGCACACTCCATCAGAATTAAGGTCAAAAGCATGAATGCTCATGGCATAATTTTTGGACTGAAAAGGAATTTCAATAATTAGTACAGAAGTCTCTCAGTGCGTAGAAAATCTCTGCATAGCAGAGGCTGAATCATACTAACTTTAATTCTCCAGTATCGGGCTGTTTTGTCGTAAACTCCAACTGTGCCGTTGGCAAGGGCATAACCAAACCGACTGCCATACAGTGGGCAGAGAGAGGTGATTATCTGCAAGAAATAGCACATGAAAATACCTCAGCGTTTCATTAAAACTCAATTTCAGGTGAAGCATGGCTTTGTAGAACTGCCTGCCTTGCTACAAGTGTGTTAAAATTAGATTTAAATGCACTTCCAGTCCATTAGTGGGTAAGGTATTCCTCTTTTCAAATGCATCTATTTCACAGGCTGGATAATCAGAACTGAATAAACTCCCAAAGTTTGCTGTTTTAGATCAAGCTTATGTGGAAAGTTTCAGCAAATTACAAAAAGAAATTCTGTAAGATTGAGGGACAAAGGAGGAAATAAGCTAAGTACACAAAATCTAGAGTATGTACAATTCACACTAACTCAAAATGTTTTCATGACTATTCCAATATTATACCTTCACTTATAATATCCCACTGTCTAAATTTATTTTTGAGAGAGAGAGAGAGAGAGAGAGAGAAACATCTGTTGTTTCACTTATTTATGCATTGATTGGTTGATTCTTGTTTGTTCCCTGACGGGGATCAAACCCACAATCTTGGTGTATCAGGATGACACTCTAACCAACTGAGCTATTGGGCCAGGGCCCAGAGTCTAAATTTTAAAAAAACTTACAAAATCCACCACTAAATGTCTTTTATGTGTATACTTTTTTTGTGTGACATAATTCGTTTGCTAGAGATGAAAGACATTTTTTAGAAAGGAAAAAAACACACATAATCCTTAGAAAAGTGACAACCCAAGCACATGCCTCTGTGTATGTATGTGAAAATACACAGAATGCATATATTAGGACTGGAGTTTAACATCTCAAACATAAATTTTTACATACTAAACAAAATTACCTTTTAAAGTTAAAATTAAAGCTTAATAACATCTATGATCTTGCAGATCTACTTTCTCATTCTGACCCTAATAAAAGATATTTAAGAAATAAATTGTAAAGCAGAGAATAGTTATGTAATTTCCTCTACACCTACAGCTTTTCTACAAAACCACCCACATCACTTAACTCTGAATACAAAGTGCTGTTAGGGTTTCAGAATTACTTAGCTCGAGGCATTCCTCTGGCAGTCCCTGGTACTGCTGAACTGCCAAATAAATTATGATTTTGCTGATCTGGGAAAAGACATTTGAGCTAGGGGCAAAAACAAACTGACAGGACAAGAAAATGGCCCTGAAATGAACAATTTTACAAAGTCCACATTTTCATATATTTCAGCCCAGATTGCCTGTGCCACTTAGTCCTTCCTTAGTTCACTCGTTCTTCTTGTGTGGACGAGAGGGTCAATAGTCACCTCAAAACCCTAGTTCTACTTCATGTTTTCCTGGCCTCTTCTAGGATTTAGAAAAGAATGCACCCTCCTCACATCAAGTATTGACAACAGAAATCCAATGAAACGTGAATGATTCCCACCAGATGGGAAAAGATTTACTACAAATTTGCATGAAAGGGAAATGACAATGCAGGCACCGCACTGACAGGCCAGTGATTGTCAAGTCAGTTTTTTGCGGGGGAGGGGATCAGGCTGAGAGGTGGCGAACCCCTTTAAGAAGCTAATGAGCCTGGCCGGTGTGGTTCAGTGGTTGAGAAGCAAGAATAAGTGGTCAAGTGCAGTTTTAAGGCCAGACTCCCACACACCACGTGACTACATTTTGCAGAATCTGGCCATTCTGACCTCTCAGACTCCCTTCTCTCTCTTTTTTTTTTCTTTCTGTCGGTTTATAATGTTCACAAGCCATTGCTCCTTTAACTTCTATTTCCTTAATTCAGAATATCCTAATTATTCTGCTTCCATCTTGCTCATTGCTGGAAAACCAGCAGCTTATATCCTAAGCATGTCAAAACAACAAAGGACCAGGGCAATCTTAGGGACTGCTTTGAAAAATGAAGTTTAAATTCTTTAAGAAACATATCAGGTTCAATCACATGAAGTAATTATAGTCACAAAGAAAGTAGCCAAGTTCTCTAACATCTAATTCTTAAGTTTACCTAGAGAAATGTGCCTAAGAAGTACTTAATTTGAATGAAGAGAAAAAAGTATAAAAATCTCACTTATGCACTTCATTCAAACCCATTTTACAGACACGAGGAGGAGGAAGAGGACAAGACACACAGGTTCAAGTCCTGACCAAGCCGCTTAGTAGCCATGGCCTGTGTGTGTAATTTAACGAAGAACCTTAATATCATTGAAATGGGAACAACAGTATTTCCTTCCCAATAGGGCTGTTGTAGAGTTAAATGACTTAACTGATGTAAAGCACTTAGAACAGTGACTGGCATATATTAAGTGCATAATAAATAGTTGCCATGATGATGATGATGATGATGTGACTCATTAAAGCAAATGCCTTTCCACTCAATTTTCCTTTATTTAATCAGTCTTTTCAAAATATGTCTTATACAAGATTTTTAAATGCTTCTTTCTCTGTAATGTCCAGCTCTGTTTAACCCCCACAGTTTTTACCCTACAACAGTCTAGATTGTGAAATGGCCAGCACGCTCATCTGATGTTACATTGGACTGTGCTCATCTGTGTTGCCCAAGGTCACACTTCTCACCTCTGTTTCTGTCATTTCTGCCACAATCTCATCTTCTTTAAAAACTCGAATATCGAAGTCCTCAGATCCAACAAGAAGCTTAAAATAAAAACATGCATATTTAGTTCAGCAAGTGAACACAGAAAAATTCCCATAAATAAAACAAAAAATTGCATAATATGTTGTATGTCGCTACTGCTACCCAAGACTTCTAGTTTCCCAGCGAGCCAATGCTCCGGAAAGTTCCCTCCAATGTGAACGTCAACAAATTCAGTCAGTGAAGAAACAGTGGCTTGCCTGGCCAGTGTGGCTCAGTGGTTGAGCATCAACCTGTAAACCAGGGGTCACAGCTTAATTCCCAGTCAGGGCACATGCCCGGGTTTCTGGACTCAATCTATACAGTACAGGGCATGCAGGAGGCAGCCAATCAATGATTCCCTCATCACTGATGTTTCTATCTCTTGCTCCCTCTCTGAAATCAATACAAATATGATTTTTTAAAAAAGAAGTAGTGGCTCTAGAGATTTCCTCCAGCCGTGGGGGCTGCACATCCCATCAGGGCGTGTTCTCCCAGTCGCACCTAAAAGTGCTCCCTGGCTCAGCGCCTGCCTGTCTCAGATGGAAGCCCCATTTCAAATGCCAGAGCCTGGCATCCATGGGCAAGAGAGGGGCAAGTCGCTGCCCAACACAGCAGTTCGCTGGCTGCTCAAGAAGCTAATTCCTAGAGGAACCATGAGAATCCATTTCAAAAACTAAGAGCCAATCTCTAAAACTTCTAAATTCCTGAAAAAGTTGGCCAAACAACTGTTTACTGATATGATTCGAAAGCATCAGAAGCAAGTTAGAAGATTGTGACCATGACTGCAGTCCCATCAACTGTTCCACCCTCCCTCCCTGTCCTGTGTCTTTCAAACATCATGGCCTTGATCTTTGCACTAGACAAACAAAGTGACGTATTGTTCAAAAGACAGGAGAAAGACAAATGAGGCCAGGGAGCTCATTACTGAGGCATCAGAGCCCAAGAGCAACCATGAGAAGCTGACACCTCCCCCAACACCGAGGTCGCTGCACGGGAAATGTACTCAGCTGAACACAGAGAGAAGTATCTCCTCCCCCACATACCTCTTTTTTCCCATCACCATCGAAGTCACACAAGGCCAAGGAATGAACGTTATCTCCAGTGACCTGAAAACAAAACCCAGGGTCACGAGCATGCCCTCTTTCCACTCCATCTGACTGTAACAGCCACAGGGAAGAGAAGACTACAAACCACCAACAGCTGTTATTCAAATTTTGCATATTTTTTAATGCACAGAATTATAAATACGGGTGGTAAAAGACAAACAAAGCTAAATAAAGAACATTTAGAGTAAAAATGAGTCCTAAAGAGCGCGTTTTGTTCTGCATACCGTCCAAAAAAGGTCCTTTCCTTCATGATCGAAACCCTGCAGAGCACAATTTCCACCAATAATCGCAAGAGGAGAGGAAATGTCCCCCAGTGACCCCAACACAATTGCATTGGCCCCATCTGCCACCTAAGAAGAAAAAAGAATAAAATCTCAGATAACAAGGATGCGCAGGCACACGGGAGGTAACATGTATCCTTATCTGTATTTGGATACTCAAATTCCTCCGTCATCAATGTGAGAAGCCACATGGTCTCCTGAGAGGCAGGTGTATGTCACTGCTGATGCAAGGCTGAGCGCAGATGCAGGGTACACTCAGGCCCTTGGCGTCACACACTAATCTGCTACAATAAGGTGCTACGAAGTCCAAGGCTCTGTAGGATACTTGACCAAACATTATTCTAGATGCTTCTGTGGAGGTATGTTTAGACGAGATTAACATTTAAATCAGTAGCCTCTGAGTAAAGCAGATTATACTCTATAATGTGGGAGGGCCTCATCCAATTAGTTGAAGATCTTAAGAGAAAAAGACTGGTTCCTGAAAAAGGAAGAATTCAGAACACTGCCTTCAGACTTGTGTTTCAACATCAGCTCTTCCCTGGGTCTCCAGCCTGCTAGCCGACCCTGCAAATTTTGGACTTGACAGCCTCCACAACCACGTGAACCAATTCTTTAACATATACCCCACCCCCACCCCTCTCTCTATATACACATCCTGTTAATTCTGTTTATCTGGAGAAGCCTAATACAGTCCTAAACTCAATTCTAGTCTTGTGCAATAACACAGGAAGCGTATCTATGTGACCAAAGATGCTTAGAAGGTCAGGAAAAGCACTCACACAGTTAAAGAAAAAAAATTGAATAGCTGGGCTTTATCAAAATTGAAAACGTTTACTCATCAAAGATACCTACCTGTTGGAATAAGCCACATACTGGGAGAAACTATCTGTTATATATAAATCTGACAAAGAACTTGTACCCACTATCTCCAAAGAACTTCTACAAATCAATAATACACACAAACTACTAATAAATAAATAGGCAAAGACTTAAACACTTCACAAAAGACATATAAACAGGCACAGGAAAGGGCGTTCTGCATCACTGTTCATGAGGGAAATGCAAAAGGAAAGCGGTTAGCAATCATGACCAAATAAATGTCAAGTGGATGAAGCAGATGCAAATGGCAAAATCATCGTGTTGTTGGACTACAGCACAACAGCCACGTAACAAACCAAAATCCATGTCTGATCTTGTTCAAGCATAACAGAATGAACATGAATGGGTCAAGGGGATTTTGTGGCGATCAAGGGGTATACTTGCCTCTCTGTAGAAAAAATCTGAATTATTGTAGACATCATAAGCCAAAAGATTCGTCTGTGTCCCCACTAAAAGAGCATCACAGCCAAGTGCAGGGTTCAATACTCCTGCAGTCAGGCAGCTGACAGCCTGGTTGATGTTGAGAAGAGAAACATCAGACTCCAGGGGGCTCTGGTAGACTCTGGGCGCGCTGAAATGCTGGCTCCGTGTATGAGGGTTGTGAATAAAAACCTGCAACAAAACCAGTTCATTACATTTCCTTAAAAATACGTAAAATTAACATACATTTTCTAAAAGACTAGGTTATTAACAGATATCAACATTAACAAAAAGTCACTTTAATCACCCATAAACTTACTTAAAACACCTACAACACAGTTCTGTGCATGGCTGGCTTTCAATCTCTATGAACTCTGGGGATCCATGGTTCCTGGCATTGTAAAGAACAAGGTCATGTACAAGATCTAGTTCAGTGGTTCTCAACCTTCTGGCCCTTTAAATACAGCTCCTCATGTTGTGACGCAACCATAAGATTATTTTCGTTCCTACTGTCATGTTGCTACTGTTATGAATCGTCATGTAAATATCTGATATGCAGGATGGTCTTAGGCGACCCCTGTGAAAGGGTCGTTCGACTGCCACAGGTTGAGAACCGCTGATCTAGTTGCTTACTAGGGCAGCTTACATGCTAGGCTCCAGCAGGCTGTCAGAGCACTCTGACACACCAAAACCATCCCAGCAAATAAAATAATAAACACTTCCTTTAGTATCTTTCAACCAAGCACCGAATGAATTCACTTCCTAACCCTTAAAACAGTCTGGTAGTTAGTAAATGTTTTACAGACTTTAACTGAGTCATACAAATCTCAGATATAAAAATACATTTTGCCCCCTTAATTGTCCGGCTTCCCCTCTCAAATATAAGCTCTAAGGGGGAGAGACTCATCACATTCACCCTTGCACCTGCAGAGCTAACAACAGTACCCAGCACATAAGACCTCAATAAATTAGGGGCTGAGCTACTATCAATGGGCCCTTCCCAGCAGAAACAATATGAATTTCTGTCTGGCATTTGTCAGTGCTTAACAATAGCAATGAGCATTATTCTTTGCCAGAGCCTGTGCTAAGTGCTTTACTCCATTAAACAACTTAATGAAAATTATTTTTTAATTATGTATCCCAAGGCATATCCTAAGAATACACAACATAAGGGAAAGGGTTATTATATATATGTTTTAATCATTATGAAATCTGCGCTGGGTCAGAGAACAAGGACTCTAATCTCATTTCCATGACTTTCTAGTTGAGTGACCTCAAGTATCACTTCAAACCTTTCTGAACCACTAGTCAGTGACGTGGGAGGGATAAAAAATAACAGTTAACAATTAGTGACCATTTCTTATATGGCAAATGCTTCATATATATTAACTTATTTAATCCTCATAACAACCAGATGTTGTAGGTAATATTAAGTAACTTGCCCCGGGTCATGAAATTAGTAGGTACCAGAGCCAGCGCTCTGGTGCTGCCCTTGGCATTGTTGCAAGAATGCCGAGATGATGAATGTCAATCCTCAACACCTACCACTTTTTTAAAAATTGGTGGCCGTTGAATGACCATGTCTTGTTCATCTCTGTGACTCCCACACCTTGCACAGCACCTGGCACATCTTTCCCCATAAGTTATTCACTAAGTACATAGGTATTCAGTGAATAACTTATGGGAAAAGATGTGAATGTACATGGATACATATCAAAATCAAAAGTGCAATCTGAATCATTTCATTGGGGGGTGGGGTCGTTGTCTATATTTTTTCACCAGGTTGTGTGGCTCGGGGCAGTCTGAGATAGTGGAAGGAGTTCAGAAGGAAAGGCAGAGAATCAGGTCTGTTACCACTGCTAACCCTGACCAGTCCCTTCCCCTTGCACAGTTCACTGCTCAGAAAAGCCATTCATGCGAGACCCCATTGTTCATTATTCTGCGCAGGATGGAGAACTACGGGACTACCGACCGGTTGCCAGGCAACCCAAGGCTGGGGGCGGAGTCGGGGGATGAGGGGCGGGGTCGAGGGTAGCGTCCCGCGGAGATCGTGGGACTCCAGGGGCCCAGGCTCGGTGCAGGTGGGAGCGGTTACCTTGCCCGCTTGGGTGGCAGCCGCCAGGCACGGGTGCGTCCCGTCGTAGCGCCCTATGGCCACCATGCGGGGGCTGATTTTGTGGCGCAGTTTCAGGGTGAACACGGGCAGCAGCATGGTGGCGGCGGCCCTGGGGAGGACGGCTGGTGGCCCGAGGCCGGCGCAGCGGAGCCGGTCTCACCCGCTGCGGTGCGGGGCGCAGGGACCAGGCCAACTCGGCGGCTCCTGCTGCCTCGGGCCCAGCGCGAAACAGCACGGGTCGGAGGTGCCCCCACCCCGCGCTGCCAGCTACTCCGCAGTTGCGCAGACCCGCCCAGCTGCTCCTGCGGCTGCGCAGGCCCCGCCCAGCTCCTGCGGCTGCGCAGTGAAGCCTCTCCCGAGGCAGAGCCTGAACTTAATGGAGTCACGTGTTTTGCTGCTGGAATTTATCCTCCTTATCTTCCATTACTAACCTGTCTACAGTGGCCAGCGCACCCGCGGGGCTTCTCCTTCTAGCTGCTATGGCAGTTTTGCAGTTCATTTTATTTTATTTTTTCGTTTTATTTTATTTATTTATTTATTGCAGTTCATTTTATACATTTTAGAATCAAAGGAGATAAACTTAAGGAAGGTTCCATGAAATCCATCGTTGGTCAATTAAAGAGGCAGGAAAAAGGCAAAGTGAGGACATCTCTAGGATTGTATTAAATGCAAAATGCAGAAACACATACAGTGGGGCCTTGACTTACGAGTGTCCCGACTAACGAGTTTTTTGAGATACCAGCTGTCTCTCGGCTGATTTTTTGCATTGAGTTGATAGAGTAATTGGAGTTAAACTCATAAGTCAAGGCCCCACTGTACCTCTTTACATAGCTGGGTGCTGGACAGTGAACATTTAACCTTCACAGTACTGTAAGAGGTGCTCTGTGGGCAGCAAGCTAACAATGAGGAGTTTCGTGGTCTCTGCCCTGGTGCTGCAGTTGTGACTCTGTGGGGTCCGGGAAAGAGGATTACTCTAACGTTTCAAAGGCACTTTATCCTAGACGCCTAAGAACAATCCATAGGGCTCAAGGTTAAGACTGACTTTTGCTAAAGAAGCTATGAGCCTGGGATGTGGCTCCTCACTGTGGCTGCCCAGTGAGGACCTTACGATCAGACCATCCTGTGTGGTGACCTTCCATCACTGAGCTTGTCAGCCTGCCATGTGGCTGCCTGCTCTTGTTGGGTCTACTGTGTGGCTCCTTCTTCATTCACAGAACCAACAGAGGAGACGGAGAAGCAGCCGCCATTGATGAAGAAGGACCAGGCGAGTATAGTGTCCTGGAAGCCACGGGAAGACAGGGTTGCCAGGAGGAGTATAACTAGGTCAGATGCTAGGTAGGTAGGTCTTAAAAAACGACTTCTAGAATATTGTCGATATTTGCATTTTGTAAATTCAGCTGTACAAATGAGCATCTTTTTTTTCAAGCCTATTGGTGCATCTTGACTTGTTGTAACCTCTTTCATAATAATGTCCAAAGACTAAATTTGAGGGCATTAGCGGAAGGTAAGACCTGAGCCGACAGCCGGATAGGCCTTGCCTCTGAGTACTCCCAGCCCCTTTCTAACCCCACTTCCTCTTCTGTCCCATGTCCAGACCCCACAGTCCTTAGCGGTTCTCTGGTCAGTCCTGTAATGGAAATTGCCCTGAGCCTGTCCTCCTGTCTGTGTGCTGGGTAATCCCGCAGGCCTCAACAGCACAAAGACCTGGGTTCAAATTCCTCATCCACCAGTCACTCGCATTTATTCTCTACACACTCTTGACACACACTAACTCCTTCTATCCTCACAGCCACCCCCGGGGGAGATCCTGTCATCACACCCATTTTACAAGAGAGAAAACTGAGCCATGAGAGGTTATATAACATAAACCCAAGGCCACCCAAACTGGCTAGAGCTGCACTGGTAGGTGGCAGGGCCAGGATGGCAAACCCAGGTGGTCTCCTGAGCTGCTAACCTCTGCACATACTGTGTCCTGCAGTGAACTTCTGGGGAGTGTTGCTGTGAGAATTAGACTAATATGAATGAAGCACTTAAAGCTCTGCCTGGCACTTAATAAGAGCTCCCATAAAAAGTTAGTATTACTAGGTTGTTATTATTATCTCGAGATGAAAAGGCTGCCTTTGACTTGTCAGGGTTGCTATTGTAATAAATCTGGTGTCTTTCCTTTCTTTTTTTGTTAGCCAGTAGCATTGTTCCAGGTTCACTCAGCCCTGGCCTGGGCAAGACCAACCTAGCCAGTCAAGGTCTGGTGGGAACCAGGTGAGGCCAAGAATTTAGATGCTGACTTAGGCACACGCCTGCTGCCTGCCCCTCCGGCTCCTTGTTCTCATTTTGTGTAGGCAAAGCAGCCCCACTAGAGGGTGTGCAGGTGTAAAGAATGGAGGTTAAGCACCTTAGGACGCTGGACTAAAGGCCTGGAGGGAAGCAGGGTGAGAGAGTGCCCTGGACAAGCCTCCAACAGGCACAAGGTTGATTTCTGGGGAGTGGGCTGGGGCAAGGCGGCCAGCGGGAGCAGGTGTTCTGCATTATGAGAAACTGAGCAAAGGTATGTGAGCTCTCTCTGTATTCTTTATTTTTTTAAGATAGATTTTTTTATTGATTTCAGAGAGGAAGGGAGAGGGAGAGAGAGATAGAAGCATCGATGATGAGAGAAAATCATGAACTGGCACAGAGCGAAAGAGATCAGGAGACACGGCTAATAACGCAGTCCCGGGTGGGATCTGGGACAGAAAAGGGTCGCTCGTGAGAGCACTGGCGAAATCTGATTAAAGTTCATAGTTTGGTTAGTAATACTGCACCAATGTTCATTTCATTTCTTTTCTTTTTTTGTTAATCCTCACCCGAGGATATATTTCCATTGATTTTTAGGGAGAGTGAAAGACGGAGAGAAAAACATCAATGTGAGAGAAACACATCCGTTGGTTGCCTCCTGCACGAGCTAGCCCCGGGAGAAGCCTGCAACCAAGGTACACGCCCTTGACGGGAACCGAACCTGGGACCCTTTGGTCTGCAGGCTGATGCTCTATCCACAGCCAAACTGGCTAGAGCTGCACTGGTGTTAATTTCTTTGTACCATGATTGGGTAAGACGGTAACATTAGAAGAAGTGGGCCCTGGCTGGGTAGCTCAGTTGTTAGAGTGTTGTCCCGACAAGCCAAGCTTGCAGATTCAGTCCCTGGTCAGGGCACCTACAAGAATCAAGCAATGAATGCATAAGTAAGTGGAACAAGAAATCAATGTTTCTCTCTCTAAAATCAATAAATAAACTTTTTTTTTTTTTTAAAGAAGCCTGACTAGTGTGGCTCAGTGGTTGAGCATTGACCTATGAACCAGGAGGTCACAGTTCGATTCCAGGTCAGGCCGCATGGCCCTGTTTCGGGCTCGATCCCCAGTTGGGGGCATGCAGGAGGCAGCAAATTAATGATTCTTTCTCATCATTCATGTTTCTATCTCCCTTCCTCTCTGAAATCAGTAAAAATATATTTTTAAAAATAAAAATATTTTTTTAAACATTGATAATGGAGACTGACTTCTATTTGCCGGAAAATGAACTTCCAAATTCTGAACGCCAGACTCAGGGAGATGTGTCTATCACTGGAGAACCGCAGGCCAAATCCTGGGGCAGGCCTCTTCCATCTCTCGGCAGGGAGCCGACAGACCAGCACCAAGGGGAAGCGGAGCCGCTCACCCAGGGATCAGAGCGGGGCAGCAGGGCGTGGGACACCGGGACTGTTACACAATACCCTCGCTCCCTCCACCAGCCTAACAGCATCCAAGCACCCTCAACAGTTATTGGCACATAGCGGGCGCTCTTTAAATCTTTGGTCAATGAATGATCGGCCTCTTCAAATTAATCGATAGTCACATCTTAAATAACTCCTTTGGCAGGACCAACTACTCCACTTCATGGTTCTCTCCACCTGAAAGAGCCCCCAGATCTTTATAAGCCTGGCTCCTACGTGCTAATCAGATCTCTTGGTCCAATGCTGCCCTCTTCACAGAGGCCTGTCCTGAGCCCTCAGCCCCTCTCATTACCCTGCGTTTCAATCCCACCCTGTAGGGTTGGCTTACTGACTTCTCCCCGCTAAAAAGTTCTAAATCAGCGGTTCTCAACCTGTGGGTCGCGACCCCTGAAAATACATCCTGCATATCAGATATTTACATTACGATTCATAACAGTAGCAAAATTACAGTTATAAAGTAGCAATGAAAATAATTTTATGGTTGGGTCACAACATGAGGAACTGTATTAAAGGGTCGCGGCATTAGGAAGGTTCAACCGATGGTCTTAGACTGATAAGCATTGGGGAGTGGCACCTCTTTCTTCTCCTCGTTTGGCACGAGGACACCCACAAGACCATGCTTGAGGTTCTGGGCAGGATTCTGAGCCTGACTCATGATTCTGGGTGAGCCAGAGACTCCTGAGGTTCCACTTGAAGATTCTTCAGAAAATAGAGAAAACGTATGATCTCACAGGATTCAAATAACACAATAGCCTTGACAAACAATTCACTCAAAGAAACACACTGATTCATTTCTGTTGATGTAGTTCTTCCGAACCTTCTCTGGCTCCAGGCATAAGCTTCTGATTTTGAAATACCAATATAACTTATATAAGTTGTGATTTTTGTTTAATCCGCAAATACACTCTCCTTCATCTCTTTGTTGTTGTGATTGATGCAAGCCTCCTCCTGACTTGGTCTCCCCCTGCCAAACCCACAGGGGCATTGATGGGAAGATGTGACCAGAGCTGTGCCCACAATGACCTGTGGGCCCTGCCAAGGCAAGGCAGACCCAAGAGCCTTCGGATGCTTTTGAAATTAGAAGAGGCCACAGCGGGAAGAGGCCACAGAGGGATGGGGTCAGCCCAGCATCCGAGGAGCAGAGGGACCGGCTCCTGGCCCAGCACGCTCCCAGGGTTCAGATCAAAGCTGATGGTGGGAGTGCATTCCAGGTTCCTAGGTGTGTGCTCCTTACAGTGCCCTGGAGCCATACCTGGGCGTGGGCAGCATCAGACGCTGGCTGAGGCTTGACTCAGCATTCATTCGTAACCACCTCTTTGGGCGGGAAGCCACCTCTGGCGCACCGCTCTGGGAGGCTTGAGTTTTTCCACCTTCGAATGAACTCCTGTAGCTGAAAGCAGCGTGCGGCTGGGCGGATCTGAGCACCACTTCTCCAAGGGGCAGAGCAGGCCCGAGGAGACTCCAAGTTCCGTTTCTACTACAGTCCTGGCCTTTCCAAGCAGGAAGGGGCCAGACAGATCACCAACCTGGGCCATTTGTTTTCTTCTTGTTGTCCTGTCCCTTCACTCACCCACCCTCACCTCTTTAACACAGCAGGTCTTTTGAAAAATATGTAATTTATTGCCCAGCTGCCATGATTCCGTGGTTGAGCATTGACCTATAAACCTGGAGGTCACAGTTGGATTCCTGGTCAGGGCTCACACCTGGGTTGTGGGCTCCATTCCCAGTAGGGGGTGTGCAGGAAGCAGCCGATGGATGATTCTCTCTCATTGATGTTTCTCTCTCTCCCTCTCCCTTCCTCTCTCTGAAATCAATAAAAATATATTTTAAAAATGTATATGCAATTTATTATTTAAATAAATAATACTTTAATATGAACCAAATTAAAAGGTAAGAAAGCATATACACAAAGATATGGAGAAATTGGTGTGCACTGTTGGTGGGTATGCAAATGACACAGCCACTGTGATAAACAGGATGATGGTTCTTCCAAAATTAAACATACAGCCCAACTGGAGTGGCTCTGTGGTTTAGCATCGATCCAGGAGGTCACGGTTGTATTCCTGATCAGGGCACATGCCCGGGTTGCAGCTCCTCCCTCGTGGAGGCAGCTGCTTGATGATTCCCTCTCATCACTGATGTCTCTCTCTCTCCCTCTCCCTTCCTCTCTGAAATCAATAAAAGTAAAATATATATATATTTTAAAAAGATTCCATACACAGATGAAAAAATTAAACATAGAACTACCCAAGGATCCAGCAAGTCCCCTTTGGGTACGTATCCAGGGGACATAAAATCACTGTCTTGAAGCGATATCTGCACCTCCATGTTCATTGCAGATATCTTGTACCCCAATATTCATAGCAGAATTAATCACAATAGCTAAAACGTAAGAATAGCCAACAGCTATAAAGCCCTTGCCTTGTGGCAGCTACTGTTCTAAGCACATTAACTTATTTAATCCTCACAACAACCCTGTGATGTAGGTGCCATTATTAATTATTCCCATTTTACAGGTCAGGCCTTCCAGGCAAGGTCAGTAACGTGCCTAACATCATGGAGCTAATGACTGAGAGAACCGGACTTCGCCCACAGAGCGGGGCTGCAGGCCTCTGGGCACACAAACATTTACTGAGTTTCATGCCAGGCCCTGAGCTTCCTAGTGAGAAAGATGCAATGATGCCTTAGACATAAGCCCCAACTTCAAGGAGTTAATGACTACAACAGGGACACCATTCACCCTAATGCAAGACAGAGAACTGATCAGCGTTAAAAGGGAGAAGCACTGAATGTCCTGAAGGGTAGAGGAGGGGTGGTGAGGAGTGCAGTTGTGTGGAGGAGGTGACATCTGAGTATGAAGGGGACAGCATGTATGGAGTAGTGGTCCTGCACCAGCCACTGGTAGTCTTCCCAACAACCCTATTCGTCCCTCCATTTCATAGATGAAAACGATTGAGGCTCCCAAAGCTCCATATGTATATATCCTATATAATAAAAGCCTAATATGCTAAGTGTCCGGTCATCTATTTAACCAATCAAAGCGTAATATGCTAATGATATGCTAAGGCCGCTCAACCGCTCGGTATGATGTGCACTGACCACCAGGGGGCAGGCACTCCAACTGGTAGGTTAGCTTGCTGCTGGGGTCTGGCCGATCGGGACTGAGTGAGACAGGCCGGACATGCCCTGGAGCCCTCCCTCGGTCTCTCCCTGGCTGGCCAACCTCCCGTGTCCCTCCCCGGCCCCAGTCATGCACCGGTGGGGTCCCTCAGCCTGGCCTGCACCCTCTCACAATCCGGGACCCCTCAGGGGATGTCAAAGAGCCAGTTTCGGCCCGATCCTGCAGGCCAGGCCAAGGGACCCCACTGGTGCATGAATTCGTGCACTGGGCCCCTAGTATTACATAAGCTGCATTTCAGCAGTGAGACCAGGACCCTCTCCCAGGCTGGTCTAGAACTCAACAGCCCTCCTCCCTCTGGAATGTCTGGGAACTCTAGTCAGCTGGGTGTGAAAGGCGGCTAATTAAGAAGCCAAAACACTTTGAAGATGCCATTGCCCATAAAAAGGGCTGGTTCCCACAGTGGCAGATAGGGAGGCAGAGAGGGTTGTGGGATGACAATCTAAGGACAGGGTAGGAATTCCTGGGCAGAGGAGCCATGAGTGAGGAGGCTGAGGTTTCACACATTTCAAAAACGTCCTCCTCTGTCCTCCTCTGGCCCCAGGGCCAGGTCAGACCGGCAGACCCTGAGCGAAGGATGAGTGATGACTCTAACACCCGTTTCTGTGAAAGAGTGGGCTAAGGCACTACTTGGCTATCGCCACCAAGTAGCCCTGTTCACCTGCCTCCTTTGGCTTTTATTGTCATCACAGCTTGAACTAAAAATTAAGCTCTAGATACAATGCTTCTAGAAGGCTGGGTCTTTAAAGACTAAACATAGAGATTCTAGCAAAACACCCCGGGGGATCGGACTTGTTTGGAAAAGTCAAGGTAGGGGCTGCCGCCTTCGGCAAGGTCTCCCCAGAGGCCCCCAACCTTTCAGAGAATCCTCCTTACAGACCTTCCAACCAATCCCGTGCTTCCCCACACCCCAGGCAGCCACCATTGGGGAGCAGAGCTGCCCAACTTCAGTCTTCCCCCGCCTTCTGCCATAACTTCTTCCTCTGCTCTCTTCCCAGTACATTGGCTCACTTCAAGCTTGTTCATCCTAAGCAGGAACCTTTGTGAAATTATAAATTCCATGTACCAGTTGCTCTTCTTTCTAAGATGCCTTGAAGTCCATTAAAACTGTGAACACAACGAAAACAGAGTTTTTCTGCGCATTATCTAGAAGCCTCTTCCTTTTTTTTTTTTTTTTTTAAATATATTTTATTGATTTTTCACAGAGAGGAAGAGAGAGAGACAGAGAGCTAGAAACATCGATGAGAGAGAAACACCGACCAGCCGCCTCCTGCACATCCCCCACCGGGGATGTGCCCGCAACCAAGGCACACGCCCTTGACCGGAATCGAACCCGGGACCCCTCAGTCCGCAGGCCGACGCTCCATCCACTGAGCCAAACCGGTTTTGGCAAGAAGCCTCTTCCTTTTTGGGGCCCCGGGGCTAGAGCACACGTCTCCCGGCTGAGCCCAGGATTCACTAATCCCACGCTTCCTCCTTTCCATGACCTCAGGCAACTCCCTTTTCTTTCTCCGAGCCTCAGTTTCCCCACCCCCAGGTTCCTCGCAGCTCTAAGGTGGTAAAATGCACAGACCAAGCCAGTCGGTCCGGGTTAGAATCCAGGCCCTGCCCCTTTTTGGCAAGCAAGTCACTTAGCTCATCTCTGTCTGCCTCAGTGGCAGCGTCTGTGAAATGGGGGGACTACTTCGCAGGGCTTTTGAGCGACCTTCCCTCCTTCCTTCTTTCCTCCCTTCTTCCTTCCTTCCTTCTTCCTTCCTCCCTTCTTTCCTTCCTTCTTCCTTCCTTCTTTCCTTCCCTCTTTCCTTTCTTCTTTCCTTTTCCTTTGTAAAAGAAATACAAGCATAGGACAAACATAATTCAAATGCTTTAAAACAAAAACAAAAACATACACTATAAGTCCCTCCCAGCTGAGCTGACGCGAGCTCCCTAGTCCCCCCTCAGAGGCAACCACTGTTATGTGTTTCTTGGTCTCCTTGCAAGCCGATTCTGTTCATATACAAACATGTGTGACTAGGTAGCTTCCCCCTTCTTCCCCCATGAATAGTGGCCCCCCGCACCTCCCTGAACACACAATGCTGCACTTCGCTGCCCTAGGTTAACACTGTATTGTTTACGTAAAAAACCATTGAAACCTGTAAAGAATTTTTGTGAGTTTATTTGAGCCAAACTGTCGACATATGCCGGGAAGCAGAACCTCAACGAATTGAGATAGTGCTCCAGAGAATGGCAGGGTTACATCCGTATTTATACATGAAATTCATTGGTGACAGATTTAAGGAGGTGGGATTAAGCGAAGTGGGGGAAACCTCTGTGATAGGATAAAAAGTAAAATGATGGACATATACTTAGGTGGGTGCAGGAACAATTAACATGACAAATGAAAGAATCTGCTGCATCTGTCCTGGGCCCAGCACACACCTGGCCGTGCCCCAGGGGCTCCAGATACAGGGAAGTCACAAGTTACCCAGACATCCCAAGGACATGTTATCATAGATGCAAAAAGACAGATAGGCTCAGTTACGGTAAAGGTTGACCTTGTCAGTGAAGATACCGGCCTAGGACGTAACTGCCCACCATCACTGCTTTTAGTTAAGGTTTAATTTCAGACCATCCTTTGTGGTTACTTTAGGTCTCCGAGTTTGCAAAACTGCCATGCAGGCCTCCCCTGAGCTTGTCAGGTCAGCGTGTGGCCCCTCTCGTCCACAGCATCTTCTCCGTCCTTCCCCACCAGGATGTGCGGAGCTGCCTGCTGTTCTCCGGGGCTGCCTGGAATTCCACTGCATCGACGCCTCATGATTCCTGAACATTCGGTCCCTTCCCAATGCTTTACAAGCAGGATCACCATGAACTGCACCCACGTCCTGGTGTAAATGAGCAGGATAATTTCCCAGCGGCAGTGTTGTTTCCTGCCAGCACATAGGCCATCTATGTCCTGGGGGCCACTGTGTGTGTCACCATCCCTGTCAGATCCCGTCTCTCCCCACCTCCCCCGCCGCCCCAAGCAGCACACGGCGCATTCCGGATCTCTGCCAATCAGATAGACGAACGGGATGACTCTAACACCCGTTTCTGTGAACGAGTGGGCTAAGGCACTACTTGGCTATCGCCACCAAGTAGCTCTGTTCACCTGCCTCCTTTGGCTTTTATTGTCATCACAGAAACGGGTGTTAGAGTCATCCCGTGTGATAGACATTTAAGAAATGCTATCTGGTTGTAGTTTTCATTTGCATTTCTATGACCACAGTGTAGATGAGTATCTATCACTTGCTATAAGAGCGATGTGTGTTATTTTTCTCTTGGTCGTCCCTTCCTGCACTGATATGAATGATCTAAATATTCTACCAGAGACCCAGCCTCCCCTGGGAAACCCACGCCATTAATCCCACGCTGGGGCCTCTCTGGTCCCTGTAGGGGATGAAGAGGGGGATCCGTCTGTCCTGGTGCCTCGGGACCACAGCCATGACCAATCACCCGAGCCTCCTTTCGGGATTTCTAGCTGTGAACCAAGGGCGATAATTTAGGCCAGGTGCTGGGACCATGACTCAGCCCAGGCCCAGGGCAGCGGCCGGCTCTCCAACCCCAGCAGGCCGGTCCTGGGCCTTGGCAGCGCACTGGCCTGCCCGCCCCCGAGGAACAGAACTTCTTAGTCCTTCTGAGTTTCTGCTTTGTCCCCGCATCTTAAAAACTGTGGTGGGAACAGGACGCTTCATTCAAAGGAGGCCCTGAAAGGCCCTATTGTGTGCATGGGGCCCAGGCACCAGCTCAAGGTTCTCTGAAAGAGAAAGACTTGGACAGCAGCAGGCGGCAGCCTAAGAACCCAGGAGGTCGGGCCCTCATTAATTAGCCCCTGGCCTTGCCTCATTAATATGCAAACACACGCAGAGCCCAGCCTCGGCTCCTCCTCAGAGCTCCCGTGACCCAGCTCTGTGCGAGTGCTGAATTGAGAGGAGCGATTTTATTTTCCCTGCCATGGGGCCCTGGCTTATGCTGTTCTCTCTGCCTGGAATACCCTTCCCCCCACAAACCTCAGCTGAAGGGTAACCCCCTTTCTAAATCGGGTCCCCCTCAACATATCTGTAATGATCGCTCGTGCCACATATCTGGACTTGGAATTATTTGTAGGTGTGCTTGTTTGTCTCCTCTCTCCTCTACGAAAATAGAAACTCCAGGATGGTGAGGTTGTGCTTGGTGTCATTGACTGTTGCATCTGCAGCATAGAGTCTGGACCCTGATGTATCTTAGGAACCCAGTAAATATTTTTTTTAATATGTTTTTATTGATTTCAGAGAGGAAGGGAGAGGGAGAGAGGGATAAAAACATCAATGGTGAGAGAGAATCATTGATCGGCTGTCTCCTGCCCGCCCCGCACTGGGGACTGAGCCCGCAACCCAGGCATGTGTCCTAACCGGGAATCGAACCGTGACCTCCTGGTTCATAGGTTGATGCTCAACCCCTGAGCCACGCCGGCCGAGCCTCGGTAAATATTTGTGGCACGGACACATGAGTGAGTACCTGAGTGGGACTCTGTCAGGCCCATGGGCGGCCATTCAACGACACGTGGCCAGTCATCCCTGTCTTCCTGCGGGGTTGGTAAGAGGGTGCCATCTCCCCAGCCTCCCTGTGGGGTTCGCTGAGGCCCACTGTTCCCTTTTTCTAGACTCCCTGGGCTGAAAGGTGAGTGAGAACACTTCGGGGCATTTGCCTTCAAACCTGTGTGCCTGTTTGTCAGGCAAATCCGATGACCGAGTGATCAAAGGGACGGTGAGGTGACAGAGCTACAAAACGAGGCTTCTCCCAGGTGGAGAGAGGAGGCTCGGCTGGAATTAAATCCATAAAGACCCAAAGTGGGTGCAGAGGGAGGGGCAGTGGACACTCACCTCAACTGGTAGAAGGAGAGGCTTCCCTTGACGTTTAGACAAGTTTAAGGCAAAGAAAAGCCACAACCCTCCCCACAACCTACTTTCCTCAGAAAGTCCTTACGTTACATTCTTCCCTGAGAGAGCAGGAGGCCCCGAGAGTGCAGGCAGGTCTCAGAAGCTCCAGCTGGCTGGCGGCAGATCTGAGGCCGTCGCATTTACAGCTGTGAGGCCAGTGCGTGGCAGATGTTGAACAGAAGCGTGATGGCACGAATCTCACAGAGGCTAGCATTCCTGTCCTCCAAGTGCCTCCCAAACCCTGGTCAAAGCAAGGTGCTGGGCTAAAGGGGTTCAAATGAGCACGTAGTTGCTGCTCCCGGCATCTGCAAGCTCTACCTACTCATGTTGGAAGGGGTCATCTCCCAGGCTTGGGGGTCAGGCACTGGAAGAAGCTTAGCCGCAGGGAAAGGTCCAGGGAGAGAAGGGAGAGAAGGGAGATGCGGGAGCAAAGGAAGCATTGAGGCATAGCATTGCGTCCCGGGCGAATGGAGGGGTCCCTCAGGGGGCAAAGGAATGAGGTGGCATGAACGAGCATCACCAGGATCTGGCCAAGAACCTGCTCCCCAAGTCCCAAATCCCAGGAGGACTAGCTCCTCATCACGGGCCACCCCCCAACTTCCCCTGCCCCCTACAGCCCTCTCCCCTCTCCGCCCAGCAAAAGGAGAGAGATTAGCCAGAGGACAAACGTGGGACTTGCGGCTGAAAGCTACAGGAGGGGGAGGAGGCCGCTAATGGAAAGAGGCAGCCCACCACACACACACACAAAAACTTCATTATTGAGATAACCGTTCCCCCGAGAGGGATAGGCTGTCCCAAGGTAATGAGCTCCCTGTCGCTGCAGGAGTGCAAGTGGGACCCCGAGCGCCATTCTCACGGCTCCTGTAGATGGAGTTCCAGCATCGGGGACTTCCAAGGTTTGGTGGCCCAGGTTGCCCATCAGAGGGAGGGGACTCAGGCCCCCTGACATTGTTTGCAAAATATTTTCTGAATGAGCATCTTCCCCTCCTCCCCAGGGAAAGTGTGGGTAACTTCCTTCAGCTTCTCGAAAGAGTTTATGGCTCCAAAAGATTAAAAATCCCTGAGAGGAACCGGTGAGGTCACTGCTTTCCAAACCTGGCTGCGCGTCAGAGTCATCCGAGGATACAGGAACCCTTCCCAGGTCCCACTCCAAGGGCACGGAGTCAGAATCCCTACAAAAGGGCGGTTTTCAAAAGCTCTCGCTGGGTGAGTCTGACCCCTCAACCAGGGATCAGTCTGAAAACTCTAGAAAACAGTAGCCAAAGGCCTCGGTGAGTTTTAAGAGCCTGCATCCTGAATATGTAGGATTCTAAAACGGAGGTCACAAAGCAGGACCTGTGGACCTGCCTGGCCTATGGATGCATGCGTTGTTCATGGGGAGATCATTGAAACGTGATAAACAAATTAACAACTCTTATCAGTGTTCAAAATTGGAATAGTTCACACACACACACACACACACACACACACACACACACGATCCAGGTTTGAAATGTCTCTCATACCATCAGAAGAGCTGACAAAATTTGACCCTTGTTCCCAAATCTCAATATACCATTGGAGCTTAGTCACTTCGCCACAGTCCCCACCACTCCCTATTACCGGCCATCAACTGACCTCACTCTTACACATTAACTACCTAGCCCAGTGGTCGGCAAACCACGGCTCACGAGCCACGTGCGGCTCTTTGGCCCCTTGAGTGTGGCTCTTCCACAAAATACCACGTGCGGGTGTGCACGTACAGTGTGAAGTTGACTTAAAACTTTAAGTAAAGTTTATTAATTTTAGGGAACGTTGTGGAGTGAAAGAAGATGTAGTGTTGAGGATTGAGAAAGGTATGTTGAGATGGTTTGGACATAGAGAGAGGATGAATGAAAGGAGATAGATGAAACAAGTATACAAGACGAGTGTGGATGGGAGAGTTGGAAGGGATCGACCTCAGCGAACGTACCTCCATCAGATTGAGGACGTTTTTAGCAAAGGCCAGCTTAGGAGGACCCTCATTAAGTTAATAACAATGCACCTACCTATATAGTTTAAGTTTAAAAAATTTGGCTCTCAAAAGAAATTTCCATCGTTGTACTGTTGATATTTGGCTGTGTTGACGAATGAGTTTGCCGACCACTGACCTAGGTCACTTACAGTTGAGCCCCCTATTTGACATTTCCCTGGAAATTCACCAGCCTGGGGGAATATTGACACTAAAGTGATTCCGGAATTGAGACGGGAGCCATTGCTCCTGGCTGAGCTGGGAACGGAGGAGCCCAAGCTCCATACTTCCCCCAGACGTCCCTCCGCACTTACCCTCCCGACACTACAAGTTGTCTTGTGACTCCTGCACTGAGGCCAAGGACTTCAAAGCCAAACAAGCTCCAAATTGAGTCGGCACCGATCCCTTTTGGCCTCCACCCGTTTTCTTCTGCCAGGCAGACCCTCCCCGCCTCGGCTCGCTTCCTATTAAAATTAACAAGCGTTGCAGGCAAGCATCAAAGGCAGGGCTGTGCCTTTGCCATTCCAGGCAGGCCCAGGATCTCATCACAGCCCCTCCCAGGCCTTCCCCTCTTCCAACTGAACTGGGGGCCATGGTTCAGTGGGGAAGGCCAGAATCAGAACTTTGGCCATTCTCCTCTGTTTGATATTTGCACCAAAGAAAATTCCAGAGCCAGCAGAACGTCTTCATAGCGATTTTCTTCAAAGCGCCTGGCAAGAACTGGGCAATTATTCTTAAGAGGCACCCTTAGGAGGGTGTGTTATTAACCTCATTTTATTGGCAGGGAAACCAAGGTCAAAGGCTTGCCCAGAGAGAGAGAGAGAGTGTGTGTGTGTGTTGGGGGCAGGGGGGAGCTGATCAAAGCAGTGGTGGACTAAATCTGTGCCCACCCAAGGCTCATGCAGACGGGAAGTTGGCCCAGGAATTCCAGCACACTCAGGCGCCCATGCCCACTCGGGGGGTCGTGGCCACCCCTCCTGGTTCTCACACTGGGCTTCCCAGACCCGAGCTGCTCACAGACCTTAGGTCAATAACCCTCACAGATGCTGAGGGGGGCATGAACCCTGCCATCCACCCCTTTACAACGCAGGAAATGACAGCAGAGGACAATGACTCCCCTTCTAAAAAGCCCTCACCCTGTCGTCTTTGTCCGTCCGTCCCCCCCCCCCCCCGCCGTAACGCAGATTGGGGATGATCCAATTATTTGCAAAGAGCTATGGATTTATGCTGGAGGAATCAACAAATTAAAATACCCCTGCACTATGGTTCGGAGTTATGAGTGAAATCCCTCACAGGTGGGGAAGGCCTCTTGGTCCCTGTACCTGAGGGACCTGCTTCAACATGAGTCCTCAGACCCCCAGGGTTTCCGACCTGGAGGAAACGTTCGAGGTCTGGCCAGCCCACCGTTGGGAGAGCAGTGTGCGGGCTACAGGGCCCCAGGCGGCTGAACTCATTCTCCCATCTTTGGAGGAAAGGCAAGACCCAAAAGTGCCCGCAGACGAACAATTAGTGAAGTTTCTCCGAAAGATGCTTTGATTCCAATGTTTAGATACCAACTGCACGTTGGGGACGGTGGCTGAGGGCACTGTCTTAGAAATCTTAGAGCTAAACACTTCTTAACCCAGCGGTTCTCAACTTGTGGGTCGAGACCCCTTTGGGGGTCAAACGACCCTTTCACAGGGGTCGCCTAAGACCTTTGGAAAACACATATAGAATTACATATTGTTTTTGTGATGAATCACTATGCTTTCATTATGTTCAATTTGTAACAATGAAATCGGGGGTCACCACAACATGAGGAACTGTATTAAAGGGTCAAGGCATTAGGAAGGTTGAGAACCACTGTCCTAACCAGTTTAAAAACCACTGTCTTGCCTGGCCTGTGTGGCTCAGTGGTTGGGCGTGACCTATGAAGCAGGAGGTCACAGTTTGATTCGCAGTCAGGGCACATGCCTGGGTTGCAGGCTCGATCCCCAGTGTGGGGCGTGCAGGAGGCAACTGATCAATGATTCTCTCATCATTGATGTTTCTCTCTCTCTCTCTCCCTCTCCCTTCCTCTCGGAAATCAATGTAAAAATATATATTTTTTAAAAGAAAAACAGAAGGAGAAGGGACAGAGAGTGAGAGAAGAGACAGGCATGTACACGAGGCCCCTAGCTTATGTCATCATCAGAGCATGCGGTTCTGCGATTCTCGCCAGCGGTTTCTTCTCTGTGCGTCTCGGCACCCCAATGACACTGTAAAACCTCCTTCTTCTCAGGAACCCCACCCCCACCCCCCACCCTGTGACGCGTGTGGTATCGTGTGGGGCCCTCAGCGGTTGCTTCATCCAAGCCGCCGGCTCTGCGAATGGGCACACTCTGCAGCCACCCAGGAGGTTGCCCGGGCCCTGGGAGGTGCTCCTCCTCAGTCCCTCGCCTCACCCAGCGGCCCGCACTGGCGGTGGGACCCCAGGCAAGGGCTCTCCCTCTCGGCCTCACGCTTCCAACCTGCAGTTGGGGTTGAGACTGAGCGGCGGTCTGGACCACTGTTGCCCTCACAGCTCCGGCATCTAGAATTACGTCGGTTCCAGAACTCCTGGCTCTGAACCCACTGCCGTCAGAGGGAGGGTTTCTAAGTAAAGGGGACCGAGTGCAGGGACCCAAGACCAACTTTGACGACTTGACCATCCCCGTGGGCTCAAGCTGAGGATGCGGCTCCGGGCTGCCCCTGCACCCGCTCCCACTGGGGAGGCGTGTGGCCTGACCTCCCATCTGCAGCAGCTCCTGCAAGCACCTCCGTGAAGCCCAGGGCTCTGAGCGTGCACCCCACAGGCCCTGAGGGAGCCAGAGTGCCCTAGACTGGGAGGGAGGGGGGAGGGAGGGCCGAGACTAGGGAGAGGCAAGTGAGGCACCTAGGGCTCAACACGTAGACAGGTCCCCACTCCCAGGGTCCTTCGGGTGCTGCCCTGCACCCGTGCGTCCTCACAGAAGCCAGCTGCTTCCTCCTTCTCCGACAGCTGTGGGCACGCTCATCGCCTCTGCTGGGCATCAAGCTCCTGAGACCCAGGCCCTGCGTCTGGTTCACTTACCCCACGCAGAGGGCTGACCTGAAGCCTAGCACACAGGCAGCCCTGAATATGTTGCTGAATGATTGATGAAAGGGGAGAGAGACAGAGAGAGTAAGGGGGGCAGGGCAGAGAAAGAAGGAAAAAAGGTGAACTTGCGCCTCCTTCCCCCCCTCCAAAGCCCTAACCTGGGCTGCCAGCCAACCTGGGCCAGCCGCTGGCTGCTGGGGGCAAGGAGCGCGGGCCGTTGCCGCTGCAGCCTTACTCATCGTCCCGGGGCGTGCGCAAAGCTGCCAGGCGGAGGTCTCACTTGCGCCCTGGGTGCTGGATGACAGCGGTGGGGCTGGAGTCCCTTTAATTAACCGGCAGCCGCCAGCCCTGGAGAGTCTGTGAAGCCACCGGCTGCACAGGTGACTGATGGGCTCCGCAAAGTGGCTCTTCATTTAGCCGTGGCCTGCTTTTCACAGCCCGCCCGCCCCTGGGAGCCTGGGGGGTCCTTCGCCAGGGCTCCTGAGTGGGATTGGACGTCAGAAACGCAGAATCGTGTGTGTGTGTGTGTGTGTGTGTGTGTGTGTGTGTGTATTTAGGGTGCGGGGTGGGGGTGGGGGGGTGCTTTCTTAGAGCTATTCTGAGAAAGAACAACCCCAACCTCCCTGGCATGTCTCTCTCTCTCTCTCTCTCTCTCTCTCTCTCTCTCTCTCTCTCTGTCATTCTCATGTGTACACACACAGACATACATGGTTACCTTAGCTGATGGGACCCATCTCTAGAAAAATATATGTAAAGGAAATGTGAAAAGCTTTACAGCTTATCAAAACCCACAGCAGCTCCTCTTGATGGTAAGATTGTTGAAACTCCTTCAGCACAGCTGTCAGAACTGGGACCACAAAGAGGCAAGCACCCCCTTAGCCCAGCGGGGGAGGAGTGAATAGTGCATGGGAAAGGCGGAGGGGGGGAGGGCTGCCCCTGCTCTTCTCAACCAGCCTCTCACCCCAAAGCCCAACCCACCAGGGTCTGGGGGTCTGTGCCCGCTATGCTCTTACAGGCCGGGCCATGGACAGATTTGAGACAAAGAAGATTTGTTGTCTTTTGTGTTCTTTATGGCTTCTTACTTCTCCTCTGAGCTTTCCGCCCTAGTATCTCCTGTCTGCTCACAATCATCTCCCGTCTAAAGATGAGCCCGGCTGGCGAGGCTCAGTCATTGAACATCGACCCAGAAACCAAGAGGTGACGGTTCAATTCCCCATCAGGGCACATGCCCGGTTTCAGGCTCCATCCCCAGTGTGGGGCATGCAGGAGGCAGCCAACCAATGATTCTCTCTCATCATTGATGTTTCTATCTCTTTCTCCATCCCCCTTCCTTTCTGAAATCATTAAAAAAATATATATTTTTTTAAAATAAAGATGACAAACTGATGTTTACAGAGGTGGCTAAGTGTTGGGGCTGAGCTCCAGGCATATCTAACTCCATATCAAGCTGCCTCTCAACCTATCCCTCCGCTATAAACACGAAGTCTTAATAAAATCTATTCCTCGAGCAATTGTGTATTAAACACCTAATCTTTTTCAGTTTCTCTTAATCCTCACCACAAACTCTAGGAGTGGGCCCAGGTATCTCCATTCTATGGTTGAAGTTCACAGCAATAAAGAAACTTGTCTGGCCCTAGCTGGTTTGGCTCAGTGAATAGAGCGTCGGCCTGGGGACTGAAGGGCCCCGGGTTCGATTCCGATCAAGGGCACATGCCCAGGTTGTGGGCTCGATCCCCAGTAGGGGGCGTGCAGGAGGCAGCTGATCAATGAGTCCCTCTCATTATTGATGTTTCTATCTCTCTCCCTCTCCCTTTCTCTCTGAAATATTAAAAAAAAAAACAAAAAAAAAACTTGTCTGAGATTGTCCAGCAGCAGATGGAGGAGCCAGGATTAGAACCCTGTGCGAAGAACCGCAGCCCATGATCCTCACTGTGCTCTCTCTTGCTAGAGTGTGAAAGGCTGATGAGACACCCACGGTCCATGTGAGGACAGCTAGCCCATGGCTCACACTCTGGGTGTTAATGGATGGTGGGAGGCAGGAACATGCAAATCATACCTCAGTGAGATACATTGCACTTCTTTACACTTACCAGATGGGCAAACATTTCAAAGTCTGACCATAGGAAGTATTGGAGGAGGAGATAGGGGAATGGCGACTCTCAGAAATTGCTAAATTAGGATAGGATCTTTGGAGAGCACTTGTTTCCCTACACCCTCGCCATCCTCCTTCTAAGGATGAGTGAGCCTTGTACACTCAGGTACATGACATGAACAGGGATATTCCTTGCAACAGTTTTATAATAAAGACAATGTGGCATAAGGGTCCAAGTCAAGGGCAGACACAGGGGGCCGCTTAGGAAATGAGTGCTGAATCTGCGTGGGAGATGATGCTGGCTCAAACCAGGGGCAATGGAGGCAGCAGACTATGGGAGGGCCTGGTTGGAGCTGCGGCCGGGAGCAGGAGCTCGGTTCAGGATATGTCACGTGTGAGATGCTGTTTGGCATCCGTGTGGAACCTGGATCTGGAGTTCAAAAGAGAGGCCACCTGGAGGGGTACATTGGGAACCCCAGCGCACAGACAACATTTAAAGCCTTGCGCCTGCTAATTTTTTATTTCTTATAAATAAAGGAGTCGAAGTAAATATGACGGCGTTGACATCTATTAATTGTGGGTGGCAGACAGGGTGGTGTTTGTAACACTGTTCTCGGTGCTTTGAGTATGTTTGAACTTTTTAATAATAAAGTAACTGAATGCCACAGGCTCCAAACTGCCAAACAGTTCTGTCAGGAGTGCCTTACACCTAAAGCGTGGATGCTGCAATGGCCGAGGAGCCAGGTCCAAATGCCCCTGCCGCCACTATGCCCAGGGACGGGGGATCGACTGTCTCCCTCTGTTTCCCCATTTGAACAACAAGGGCCTGGCCCATGGCTTCTCAGGGTTCCTCTAATGCTGACCATGCAGGATCCAAGGGTCCCTGCCTGCTCTGATTTGTCCACCCACCTCTCGCGCCTAGCCTTACGGAGGCGGCCACAAAACCCCCATGAGAGGGCTCTGTAGGTGGAAGGTCAACTTTGCCTCCAAACATGGAAACCGCAGCAAGGGGAGTCGGGGCCCCGTGGCCCCTAGAACCGGGGACCCAGAAAAGAATTAGGTGGAGCTTAGAAGCAGGGACCCCAGAGATGACAACTCTCCCCAATATTTACTGCTGATGAATGCACCCTGCCCAGGACCACAGGGCTGGCCCATGAGCCTGAAACGTACAGATGGGTGGATGGCTGCCAAGTTGTAATAGGCACAGGTAATGATAATAGTAATAATACTAATAATATTTATGTGCCAGGTTCTGAACTGAGTCCTTCATAGGCATTCTCTCATTTAAGCCACACAACGGGGCCAGGGCTGCAGGGCTCTCCTTTTCATTAGCTTGACTGCAGATGAATAAACTGAGTCAGACAGGGTGCGGGCTCCAGGTGGCACATGCCCCTGACTTTTGGCCTTCTCACCCGTGGGGACTGGGAGTCACATCCAGAAGAAGGCCCGAGTGGGCCCTTCTAAAGCCCAGAACTAGGACCCAGGCTCTCCTGCCCAACCAGGGGAGCCAGAAGACGACCCTGAGCCAGGGCGGGAGCAGCCCCTGTGAAGGAGGAAGCAGAAAGGGCAGGTAATAGGATGCACAGGACAGGGACACTGGGTGGATGTAGCTGCCAACCTGAGCCCCCAGGTGCCATTGAGCCTGAGCCTGAGCCTGGATCCCTGACACCTTGGCAGGTGGGCGTGTGGGAGGGGGGCAGTCACCCACATCCCCAGTGATAAAAAGCCACCTGGATGACTGTACTGCTCTCCCCTGTGGTGTCTGGCTCAGCCGCATGCAAAGCGCAAAGCGTCTGGCCCCAGGGGGAGGTGGGGCGAACCTACACCAGCAGCTACTGGGCTATAAATAGCAGCCTCCAGCGGCTGCTCACTCACCTCCTTTCTCCATCACAGACACACCCGAGCCCCTCGGACACCTGGACCATGGACCCTGGGGAGTGCTCCTGCTTGTCTGGTGAGTAAGGATGCCCACCCTGGCCTGGCTGGCGTGGCTCAGTGGTTGAGCATCGACCTATGAACCAGGAGGTCACGGTTCGATTCCCGGTCAGGGCACATGCCCAGGGTTGCAGGCTCGGTCCCCAGTGAGGGGCGTGCAGGAGGCAGCCGATCCATGATTCTCTCTCATCACTGATGTTTCTCTCTCTTCTCTCTTCCTCTCTGAAATCAATACAAATAGACATTTTTTAAAAGGATGCCCACCCTTGGGCTTTGGGACTGTGCCCCAGCTTCCCCCAGGGAGGCTGCAGAGCCTGCAGGTGTCTGGTTCAGGCCTCCTTCCTGCAGGTAGGAGCCGCCATTGGTGTTTGTTTCAGACTGGGGACCTCTGGGGCAGCCCCCACCGTCTGTTGGCTACCAGCCTCATTTGCTAGAATTGATAGCCTGGCTCTGGAATGACTGTGGGGGGGACCTAGCAGCAGGCCCCTAGGGCAGCCACCAGGACCGGGGAAGAGCTCCAGCCCAGATCCTGGAAACCTGGTTCTGGCCCGTGGCTGCAATCCTTTCTGACTCTTAGTATCTCCTGGTCTCAGTTTCCTCGACGGTTCCTGTGGGAACTTGGACTTGGTGGAGATGGCCGAGCACAGGGGTCCTCAAACTTTTAAACAGGGGGCCAGTTCACTGTCCCTCAGACCGTTGGAGGGCCGGACTATAGTTTAAAAAAAAAAACTATGAACAAATTCCTATGCACACTGCACATGTCTTATTTTGAAGTAAAAAAACAAAACGGGAACAAATACAGTATTTGTATTTGCATGTGGCCCGCGGGCCGGAGTTTGAGGACCCCTGGGCCCTAGCGGCTTGGTGGAGATGGCCTAGCCCAGTGGTTCTCAAACTGGATTCTACAGTAGAATCACCTGTGTTGCTTTTTTAAAATACTGACTCCCACCGGGTCTGCGTGGCTCAGTGATTGACTGTCAACCCATGAACCAGGAGGTCACAGTTCGATTCCTGGTCAGGGCACCTGCTCTAGTTCAGTGGTCGGCAAACTGCAGCTCACGAGCCACACGCGGCTCTTTGGCCCCTCGAGCGTGGCTCTTCCACAAAATACCACGTGTGGGCGCGCACATACAGTGCGATTGAAACTTTATGGCACATGCGCAGAAGTCGGTATTTTGTTCAAGAGCCACACTCAAGGGGCCAAAGAGCCGCGTGTGGCTCGCGAGCCGCAGTTTGCCGACCACTGCCCTAGTTGCATGCTCAATCCCCAGTAGGGGGCATGCAGGAGGCAGTCAATCAATGATTCTCTCTTATCATTGCTGTTTCTATCTGTCTCTCCCTCTTCCTTCCTCTCTGAAATCAATACAAATATATTTTTAAAAAATAAAAATAAAAATACTGCCTCAGGGGTTTGGCTCAGTGGATAGAGCATCAGCCTGTGGACTGAAGGATCCCAGGTTCGATTCAGGTCAAGGGCTGTGGGCTCAATCCCGGGTAGGGGGTGTGCAGGAGACAGCCGATCAATGATATTCTCTCATCATTGATGTTTCTCTCCCTCTCTCTCTCTCTCTCTCTCTCTCTCTCTCTCTCTCTCTCTCCCCCTCCCTCCCTCTCCCTTCCTCTCTGAAATCAATAAAAATATTTAAAATATATATACTGACTCCCTTTCCCCACCCAGATCTTTGAATCAGAACATCTCAAAGGTTGGTCCCAGGAGTCTGCATATTAACGACGATCCTGGGGGTCACTGAGCAGCCACCGGGGTTTCCGGGTGTGAACTGGGCCTGGGAACCACTGGGTGGTCCTCGCCGCTTGGAATGGTGCTCGGCAGCATCTTCCCCTCTTGCCCATCACGGCCCAGCGACGACCTGGAGACCCTGCCACGGGGGCGCTCTGCAGCGCACCCTGTGTGCCCCGTCCGCCTTGGTCCTCACGTTTGTGCTCTGTCCTATCTTCCAGGAGGAATATGCATCTGTGGAGACAACTGCAAATGCACAACCTGCAACTGTAAAACATGTCGAAAAAGTGAGTCCGGCGACTGGGGCACCGAGGGCCAGGCGCTAGGAAACTCTGCTCCCTCCATCCGCAACCCCCAGCCATGGTGGGAGGGAGGGGGTCTGGGTGCCTTTTGCCCATTTGGGAGGGCTGCCGGGCGGTTCCAGCCTGCCCAGCGGAGATGGGGAAGGAGCACGGGCCTGGAGTCAGCAGCTCTGGGGTTGGGTCCCGGATCAGCCACTGTCCAATACCCTTGGGCAAACCCTGGCCCCACTCTGGGCCTCTGATGGACTCCGCATGGCCTCTGAGATGCCTTCCAGCTCTAACATCCCACAGTGTCCGGTCCCAGGGTTTGGGGACTGCGGATTGAAGCCCATGGCAGGCTCTTCTTTCCCCACTTCCTCTGAGCGCTGGGAGGGGAGGTGGTAAGAGAGCAAGCAGTGTGGACCGCAAGCTGATCTGTCCATCTCCCGACCCTTCCAGGCTGCTGCTCCTGCTGCCCCCCGGGCTGTGCCAAGTGTGCCCAGGGCTGCATCTGCAAAGGAGGCTCCAGCAAGTGCAGCTGCTGCCCCTGAAGGGCACCCGGCGTGCTGGGGTGCGGCCTGGGAAGCGTCTGTACAGTGCGTTAGTGGAGAGGTTGAGATGAGTGTGCTTTTTATATATTTGCCCGACGAGGTGTTGGTGACATTCATGTAAAGTGTTGGAGCAATAAAGTTTCCATTCATGGTTGTCTGGTGGTCAGAGCACTGTTTGAGCCTCACTCAGAAGGACCCAGAAGGGCCAACTCCATTGCAGATACGGCGGTTGCCTGCCTGCATCCCTTCTGCCCAGGTTGCTAACAGCAGGCTCCTGCAACTCTGCCTGGGGGCTTTCTCCTGCTGCCTGGGCCTTTTTTAAAAAATATGTTTTGATTGATTTTGAGAGAGAGAGAGAGAGGAAGAGAGAGGGTTAGAGAGGTAGAAACATCAAGGAGAGAGAAACATCATCAGCCCAGCTGCACATGGGTCAGTGCTGGAGCGTCACCTGTGAGCCAGGAGGTCAAGGTTCAATTTCGGGTCAGGGCACATGCCCAGGTTGTAGGTTTGAACCCCAGTGCGGGGTGTGCAGGAGGCAGCCAATCAATGGTTCTCTCTCATCATTGATGTTTCTCTCTATATATATTTTTTACTCTCTCCCTTCATCTCTGAAAGCAATAAAAAAATATTATTTTAAAACACACACACACACAAAAAAACATCATCAATTGGCTGCCTCCTGCACACCCCACACTGGGGATTGAGCCCACCACTCAGGCATGTTCCCTGACCCGGAATCAAACCGTGACCTCTTGGTTCCTGGGTCACCGCTCAACCCCTGAGCCACACTGGCTGGGTTGCCTGAGCTTTCTTGCCACAAGCACAGAGTAGGCTGGGAGGACTGGGCAGTCAAGGCCACTGGGAATAGCCCTTAACCAATGCCAAATAGTAGTTAGGAGGTAAAATAGATACCCCATGTCTTTACCCTTACAGTGGGACAGATCTGAGACCTGGTCCGCACCATCCCCCAGGAATCCTGGCTTCTGCAGCTCCTTCATCTTCTGCTGCCCCAGCCTGATTTCCCAATAACACAAAACACAATCCCTCATTGACCTCCCTCTAGGTCTTGATCTGAGCTGTGCCTTTCTCTGCTCCCATTCACCCATAAATGTGATTTGACCCAGTCTGGTATTCCAGAAAAATGTTAAAGTCTGATTCACTGGTGTACTTGTCCAAGTCATCTTTCCTCACACTGTTATATAAAATGTCTTGGGGCCGAGATACCAAAGAAAAAGGCTAACAACTCCATCATTATATGAAGAGCTTAGGAAGGGAACTTATACACATACGAGGCTCATCTGGGGACAGCAAGACGACATGGATGCCGCCTGCACCATGTGGCAGGCGTTAAGGGGTTTTGCAGGACAGGGCGGGATGAGTAGGGGTACTGGGGTGTGACCCACCCCGGATAATAGGGCAAAAACTTACCCACTTGCCTAAGGAAGGGCAATGGCCTGTTCCAGGAACCAGCAGCCTGGGGCACAGGGAAGGGGGGTGGGATTTGTGGGAAGCAATCTTCTTTCTGCTGGGATCTAACTGGATCTAGTCTAAGGGTCCGGCAGTCTCTGCTCCACAAACTCCAATCCTCAGCTCGTTTATTAGTTTTTCTCTCTTCTCTCCTTGTCTTTTTAAAGTTTCTTTTGATCGATTTTCAGGAGGAAGGAGAGGTAAATGCATGTTTTCAGTCTACCATCTTGTAGGCTTTTTACTGGTATAATTGCTCATCTTTGCAACAACCCTACAGAATGGGGATTGCTACCTCCATTCTACAGGTGGGGAAGCTGAGGCTCGGAGAAGACCCCCAACTCGGGCAGGACTAGCTGAGAGGGAAGCTTGAAGACCATGTGGGAAGGCGGGGGAAGGGGTGGAGCTGAAGTGGAAAGCAAGCAGACGGGTTACAAGCGACCTTAAGCAGAGGAGACACGAAGGAAACAGATTGTAGGTTTACAAAGGAGAGCTTTCCCACGGCAGAGCTTCCTGGAGCCGGCAGGTGCTGTGTCAGGAGGCTGACACGTCATGGATCGTGTTCCCGTGCTGCCTAAGGAAGACAATGGAGACCTCGGCGGGGCTGTGACAGACTCTGCACCTGCTCAGGATATATTCCAACTTGGATGGAGACCAGAGGAGGGCTTGGTGGGAAAGGAATGGAGGCCCGGTCCCAAGACAAGAAGGGAAGTTCCTCGTGTGGGCTGCAGGGGGCGCTCCAGGCACACAGGGAGCTGAGGCAGGACTAGCTGGGCCCTTGGGAACGGTACAAGGGTGGAGAGGGGTGTTCACGCTTCACGCTGGCTGGCTTTGGGACCCAGACATCCCAGAAAGGACTTAGACCCTCAGGTACAAATGCTCGGAGGATAAATCAAAGCCAGCTCTCCAAGAGACGATTGCGCTTTAGTTGTAAAGGCCTTCACAAAGTGTAAACGACCACCCAGATTCACGGGGCATACCACTTTTAAAATACTTTGGCACCTGGCTGGTGTGGCTCAATGGTTGAGTGTAGACCTATGACCCAGGAGGTCATGGTCCAATTCCCGGTCAGGGCACATGCCCAGGCTTCGGGCTCGATCCCCAGTGTGGGATGTGCAGGAGGCAGCTGATCAATGATTCTCTCTTATCATTGATGTTCCCATCTCTCTCCTCCTCTCCCTTCCTCTCTGAAATCAATACAAATATTTTTAAAACATAAAAGAATTTGGCAATGTAATCAATGGACCACAAAAACATTTGTTCCCATTTTACCCAATCGTTTCACTACTGGAAATCTGTTTTAGGGAACTCACCACAAATTCAATGGGGGGAAAGCCTCACTCACTCACTCACAGGGGGGTGCACTTCAGTACTATTTATAATTGTGAAAAACTGGAAACAACCTCATGTCTAAGGCTATGAAATTGTTCAAGTAAGCTGTGGCCTGTGCACAGGATGGGACATGACACGGCCACTAAAAATGCACAGGAAATGATTTTGGTTAAATCTTAAATTATAGGCTATGAATTAATTATGCAGTCATTTTTTTTTTTCAGAAGAAAGGCCACATAGAATACAAAATGTGAAAATGAAATATACTAAAATCTTGACAGTGGCTGAGTTCAAATCACAGATATTTTTCTTTCTATTTTTCAGAATTTTCCAAAATTTACTGACATGGCCTTTATTAAAATAAATACTGTTTGAAAAGAAAAAAGTATGTATATTTTGAGACACAAATTCTACTTTAAAGAATGTTGTTGTCTCCAAAGGGAAAAATCATGGACGTAGCCCTAGCCAGTTTGGCTGAGTGGATAGAGCATCCGCCTGCAGACTGAAGAGTCCCAGGTTCAATTCCGGTCAAGGGCACATGCCCCAGTTGTAGGCTTGACCCCCCCAGTGGGGGGCATGTAGGAGACAGTCAATCAATGATTCTCTCTCATCATTGCTGTTTCTATCTCCCTCTCCCTTCCTTTCTGAAATCAATAAAGATATATTTTTTAAAAATCATAGAAGTGAAATTAATTTCAGGGACAGAAATTTACAATCTATTGATAAATATGGGAAAAGTCATTTATAAATCAGTGTACTGTAGGCTTCTAATTTTATATTTGAAAGGATTATATCTGCACATATTTAATTCTCCAAAAATTTATACAATAAAGGGAGAACAAAGGGGAGGAGGGTATTTTAGAAGGATGTTATGGTTTTCAGACCCCTCAAGATCCTGGCTACCCTAGGGTGTAGGGGGGTGTATTAGGGTTCTCCAGAGAAACAGAACCAGTATATATATATATATATATATATATATATATATATATATATAATGTATATATATATATAATGTATATATATATATGGATCTTGATATGACATATATGTACATATATATCCATATACATATACATCTATGTACATATGTGTGTGTGTATATATATATACATATATATATATATGGTGGGGCAAAAGTGGGTTTACAGCTGTTCATATGGAAAACAATACAATCATTAATAAATAATAATACAAGAATAAACTTTTGCATAGTCACAGCTGTAACGCTACTTTTGCCCGCCCCGTACATACATTAGCATAGGTTATGCGTTTATGACAGGAGTTGGCTCACATGCTGTGGAGGCTGAGGCCCACAGTCTCCCACCTGGACGCCGGAGAACCAGGGCAGCGGGTGGTGCATTCAGGCCGTTAGAAACCTGAGAACCGGGAGCTGCCAACGTCTCTGGGCAGGACAGGGATGTCTGGGCTCAGGCAAGGCCAATCGCCCTCCTGCCTTTCTCCATCCAGGCCCTCAGCAGCCTGGCTGCTGCCCACCCACACTGGTGCGAGCAAGCTTCACTCAGACTAACAATTCAAATGCTAATCCCTTCCGGACACAGCCTCACAGACACACTCTGAAGTGAGGCTTTCCCCGCTGTCTGGGCCTCCCTCGGCCCAGGGGGGTTGACATGTAAATTACCCATCACCGTGGGGCGTGGACGGGGAGACTGCTCTCCCGGCTCTGAAGCCTGGGTCTCAAGGACGCGTCCCCGCCCTGCACACCGAGGCGTGCACCCGGGTGGGGGGTGCCCTCCCCTGGGCACACAGTGGGAAGTGAGGTGGCTGCCCGCCAAGCGGGGAGTTGGGGAGCACGGTGGGGGAGGGGGACTGCTGCCGCAATGCACGCTTTCCTGGGAGCGCAGATGGAGAGGGGGCGCCGAGCGCGCGCGCCCCGGGCTGTGCTTGCGCGCCCCCGCCTGGGGCTATAAAAGCCTCATCACCTGCGGCCAATGAGCCTCCAGTGGTCGGGAGAAGCCAATTCACCCTCTCCAGCGCCATCTCCGCTCGACATGGACCCTGAGACCTGCCCCTGTCCGACTGGTGAGCCCCCCCTCTCCCCCTCCCCCATGCTGCGGCACAGTGCGCCCCCGCACTCCCAAAGAATCCCATGTCCTCTGGCTCCCGACAAGGACTTTTGGGGGAAGGGACCCTTATTTCCCACTTTAAACCTCCTGAAGGGTGGGTATACCCCAAAGGGCACTGAGATTCGGCACCCCGCCTCCTCCCTTTAGGACGAGTTTTCCCACTTGAACCATTCCTGCGGCTTCTCCCCTCTCCCCGTCTAGGAGGGTCCTGCACCTGCGCTGGCGCCGACTCCTGCAAGTGCGAGGGATGCAAATGCACCTCCTGCAAGAAAAGTGAGTGTGGGACCCCCTCTGCCCCTGCCTGCTCTGCTCCCCCTGCCTGTCCAGCCACATGGAGGGACCCCGGGGCCCCCCCTACTATATTGCTTCTGACTCTTTCCGGGACAGACGTCCTGGGGAGGCCTGAAGATACAATCGGCCTGGCCCCACCCCCAGTGATTCATCCAGCAGGCCTGGGGCAAGACGTTTTGGAAATTCCCAGAAGATTCCAATAGGAAGCTGGAACTGAGGACTGTTATCCTGGTGCACCTCCCCCCTTTCTCTCCCCCCTTAAAACCTCCAGTGCCTGGGGGAGCCATTAGTGAGTTTGGGGGTTGTCATGGACTTCCCATCCCCCTCAGGCCTTGTGGATTCCCCTTAATGTGACCTCCCCAGGTCTCCCCAGACGCAGCAGCTGTGTAATGTGCAGGGGGAGTAGGAGGTGGGAGGAGGCCTCTCTTTTCCAGGGGGTGTAAGACTAGATGACCCCGTGGGTCCCCTGGCCCCCCCACACCTGCACCCTCTGTGCTCCTCCTAGGGCGTCCTCCAAGCGTCTTTTCAAGGCCATGTGCCCTGTGATGCTTTTTCTGTCAGGCCCCGCTCTCCCCCTCCCCCAGCCGGGGCCTGACCCTGCCATCCCGGACGCCCCTGTGTGACCAGAAAGGGGACTGGGCCTCAGGCCAGCTGGTAGCGCCTGGGTTTCTTACTTCGTGTGTTAAGGCTGGGGACAGTGGAACCAGGAAGGGCGTAGGGGAGCAGTAGCAACAGGAGGGAGCCCCAGGGGGCGGCGTTGGCTCCCTAGAAACGTTCCGGGGAAGAAGTGAGCCCAGGCGGCCGCTGTCAGCTCACTGGACGGTGGGAGGAGAGGGCCTTGGGGACAGGTTCAGGGGGTTTAGTCCAGGAGGAGCTGCCACGGCCCCTGGCTCCCCTGGTTACAGGCCCATGGGGACCCTTAGAGTTTAGCAGAAAGAAAATTCACTCTATAGAGAACAACATAGACTGATGAAAAGGGACAGACCCAAAGACTGAGAAACAGTGATCAGGCTATCAATCCCCAGAAGGAAAGTAGGGGAGGGCAGGGGTAAGGGGAAGAGATCAACCGAAGGACTTGTATACATGTATATAAGCCAAACCAATGGACATGGACAACGGGGGGATGGGAGCATGAGTTTGTGTGTGGGGGGGAGGTTGGGGGTTAATGGGGGGGATGAGGACACATTTGTAATACCTTAACTAATAATAATAATAAAAAAAAGAAATAAAATGATGCATATTGCAAGAAAAAAAAAAAAAAAGAAAATTCACTCAAAAGGGAGGTCCGAGTGAATGTGCCCAAGGAGGGGCAGACTGGCTTCTTTGTCTTGATGGGTTTCATCTGGTCTCTGAGGTAGGGATTCTAGGGGAGTTCTCAGGGACTATCTCCATAGACCATTCCTCAGCTTTTCTAGATGGTGGTGTCCACGGATTGGTCAGCACCAGGGCAGGGGGGTCAATAGACATTGCCACCTGGTTTTGCTGCTTTTCGGGGCCTGGAGCTGAAATATAGCCGAGGCCTAGATGTTATCTCTGGGGAGGAAAGGTCAGGCCGGGACCAAACCGCAGGATCAGCTCGAGGCTGGGGGAGGGAAGGCTCCCCGGGCAGCGAGGCCTGGCATTAGTTTTGCTCCTTGCTGGGCACCCAGGGCTTTCCGCCCTGGTGACCTGTGTGTGGCTGTAAATTGCTCGGCTAGTCTGTTCAGCCATTTGTCTCAGGTCTCAGCTCCAGTTGCCAAGGAATTTTCCTAGCTTCCTCCTATCCTGCCTCACCATCACTTACCTGAGGGGCTGGGGGCTGGGTACCCCTCTCCCACAGGCAGCGCAGCATGCAGCTGACACACCATAGACGCTGAGTCAGACCAGGTGTGAGACTAGATAGGGGACAACAGCCAGCCTCCTGGCACCTCTCCTTCTACCCCCTCCCCCTGTTTTACCCGCAGGCTGCTGCTCCTGCTGCCCGCCTGAGTGCGAAAAATGCACCAAGGATTGTGTGTGCAAAGGCGGAGAGGGGCCGGAGGCCGAGGCTCAGAAGTGCAGCTGCTGCGATTGAGATGAGGACCTGCCCCTCCAGGAAACACGTGTAAATAGTGCTGAGTGGCCCAGTGCCACCTTCCCTGCGGGGGGGAGAAGGGGGGCTTGGCTGTGTGTCCCCCACTCCTGCAAGTGACAATAAAGCCTATGAATGGCATAAGCCAAGGACTGGTCTCTTCTTACAGGGGGAGGATGGGGGGGGGCAGCGTGCCTAATCCGAGGTGCCCAGCTGAAAAGTGAAACCCTGAGACTTGGCACCTGTTCTGTTTGGGGCTGAGATGGAGTCGGAGCACCTCCCCTCCCCAGATGGCCCTGATCCTCCTGCTAAGTCAGGGTCAACTCTGGGGAAAGGGGAGATCAGACCCATCGAGGTTTGTTTCAGCCCCTCTTCATCTGTAGCGTGGGGCTGGGGGAAGTTAAAACCAGCCCCCAGCTCCCAAAGCCTGTCATTTCTGGAATTTTCTAGTTGTTACAAAGCTGCCAGTTTTCAGAGGCATTAAGGGGGGTCCAGGAGGCTCCGGGCCGGTCTTGGCAAACTCAGCTGCGTTTCCAAGGTCACGGCCCTAAAGAGCCCGTCTCCCTGAAACTGAGTGTTGGGGTCCTTTTCAAAGCGTCTCCCATGGCACTTTGTCTCCGCGCCCCCTTTCTTCTTGGGGAAGTGGGGCAATAAGAGCTTTTATCCGAGGTCCAGGCCTTGGTGAAAGACAACACCCACCTCCGCCTGGGCGGGCTGAGGAGGGAGAAACCGGATCGGAGAGAAAGGCTGTCCGGGAGGAAGACACAGCACTGTGAACACGCCCTCCAAGTGAGTTTTGATGGTCCATTCAGAAGCCCACCGGGATGTATTTTTAATAGGCTACGTGGAGAAAAAAGAAGAGTGCGAGAAAAGCCACGCCGGCTCTGTAAAGAAACGACAAAAAAGGCTGGTCGTTGGCGAGCCCTGCTTGTGCTGCAGGAAGTGGTGTTGGCTCAGTAGGACAAAGGGTGTCCAGAAACAGACGCCTGGGCAGCTGGAAGAAGGCACAGGTGATCAAGTCAGTGGCCAAAGGGCTCACTAGTCAGGGAAACGTGTTGGGATGGTTGGCTACCGATTTGCATGTCATATGTGAACAAAAATAAAACACAAAGCTATCGCCCTGGCTGATAGCCGGTGCTCAGCGGTTACAGCGCCGGCCCTCGAACCGAAGGGTGGAGGGTTCATTCTGGTCAAGGGCACGTGCCTGGGTTGCAGGTTCCCCGCCCCAGTTGGGGTACGTACAATTGATGTGGCTCTCTCACATCGATGTTTCTCTCTCTCCTCTCTCCCTCCCACTCTCTCTAAAATCAATGGAAAAAAATATCCTCCAGTGAGGATTAAAAAAAAAAAAATTCAAAGCTATAAAAGAATTTGGAAGAGGAAAACAGGAGACTCTTTATTCCTTTGGGGTAGAGATGATTCTGCTACATAAGACACATACAAGAAGAGACTGATGAACTTGAGATTGCCTTGAACTCCTTCCCCGTAAGTACAGTACCTTACTGGATCCTTAAACTCTAGAAGAATGGTATGACTACTATAACGGTTTTATACATGGGGCACTAGGGCCTAGGGTCATTTGCATGAGTTCTGTTAAAAAATAAACCAAGGCTTCATAAGAATGCTAAGTTTACTTGAGCAGAAGTCCATTTGAATTGGGAAGCATCCAATCTGACAGAAAGGAGCTTCAGGGAGCTGCGCAAGAGGAAGGACGGTTACAGGCGAAGGGAGCAGGAATGAGGAAGTTGTAACAGGCAAAACAAAATGGGGTGATTCTTGCCATTTACTTTCCCGGGGGGGGGGGGGGGGGACGGCAGGAATCACTCAGGCAGATTACCTAACCGGTGGGGTCAGGTGGCTCCTGACAGACTGGTTGAAGCTCATTCAGCCTTTGAATGAGCGATCTTTTCCGTCTTTCCGTGGGATTCTGAGCAGGCAAGGGGACACACATCTCCACCAAGTCTGCCATCTCAACGTGACCCTCCAACCTGCCTCATTGCAAGAGTATTTATGGATGCTGGACACCGAGGACAGATGAAAAGCAATGGTCTCTGGCCCAGCCGGTGTGGCTCAGTGATTGAGCATTCACCCCTGAACCAGGAGGTCATGGTTGGAGTCCTGATTAGAGCACATGCCTGGTTTCGGGCTCCATCCCCAGTAGGGAGCCTACAGGAAGCAGCTGATCAATGATTCTCTCTCATCATTGATGTTTCTATCTCTCTTTCCCTCTCTCTGAAATCAATTTTAAAAAAAGAAAAGAAAAGGTCTCTGTCCTTCACACAGCTCATGAACCTGTGGGAGGATGAAACCACCGCAGAGCAGCCAGAGTGAAATGCTTGATACTTTAGTGCTGGAAGACTTCTAGACCATGGCTCACAGGCTCTCTGTTTTAAAGATGGGAGACGGAGGCCCAGGGATGGAGGGGACACATAAAAGCTCTGGTAGCTTTAAGAAGGAAGAAACCGCCGTAACCGGTTTGGCTCAGTGGATAGAGCGTCGGCCTGCAGACTGAAAGGTCCCAGGTTCGATTCCGGTCAAGGGCATGTACCTGGGTTGCGGGCACATCCCCAGTGGGAGATGTGTAGGAGGCGGCTGGTCGATGTTTCTCTCTCATCGATGTTTCGGACTCTCTATCCCTCTCCCTTCCTCTCTGCAAAAAATCAATAAAATATATTTTTTTAAAAAAGAAGGAAGAAACCCTACCAGATTGGAGGGTCAGGAGGAGGCGCGTAAAATGGGCTTGGGGCCCTGGCCAGTGTGGCAAAGTGGTAGAGTGTCGCCCGTGGACCAAAGGGTTGCGTAACGGGTCCACTTCCCAGTCAAGGGCAGGTACCTGGGTTGCAGGTGTGTTCCCCTGCTCTAGTCAGGGCACTTGTGGGAAGCAACCAATCGATTTCTCTCTCACATTGATGTTTCTCTCCTTCTCCCCCTCCCCTTCCCTCTCCTTCCTTCCCCTTTCTCTAAAGCAGCGGTTCTCAACCTGTGGGTCGCGACCCCTTCACAGGGGTCGCCTAAGACCATCGGAAAACACATGTATAATTACATATTGTTTTCGTGATGAATCACGATGCTTTCATTATGTTCAATTTTGTGACAATGAAATTGGGGGTCACCACAACATGAGGAACTGTATTAAAGGGTCGCGGCATTAGGAAGGTTGAGAATAGAGTCTGAAGGGATATTTATTCAACGGAAAAAATATCCTTCGGTGAGGAACTATAAACAGCCACCCCAGCAGTAAAAGGAGGGTGAAAAATCACCTCCTTCATTCCAGATGGCATCCTTCTATTAATGCAGGCTGGGCTCAATCACTGCTTCACACTGAAGAGTCACATCAGATCTGCAGGGGGGTGTTTTTTCCCCTCCAGTGCTGCTTGGCTTCGTCTCCCTCCCCGCTTCCATGTCAGGGATGCAGACATCAGACAGTTTTCCCTCTCCACGTCTGTCCCAAGCACAGTGAGGCTTTCAGGGGCGTGGAGATGAGCAAGACGAGGCCCGGGACCCCCTTCACCTTTGTTGATTGGTCACCCCTTGCCTTCCAGAGTCAAAATGATTCAAGGGAGACAGCTGAGACTGGAAGCAAGTTTTTCTCCTAGCATGGATGGCCCAAATCAGGGCTAGATTAATACTTTGGGGGCCAAAACAAGCCCAATTGTCTCTTCACACAGTTGGAGTGTTTCCACTGGGTGGACAAATAGGCATCTGATTTACTAGAAAGCAGAAATGTTGCCTATAATGTGTGTGTACATGTATCAACAACACAACCGGCCCACTGCCCAAGAGCAGCCCTGCAATGCGCTCAGGCCACAGGGCTGCCGGACTGTGAGGTTTCCAGAAGCTTGGCTCTCAAATCAGAGAACCATTGCATGTGACCCTCAAATTCTGGTACAATCTGACCATTTCACAGACGAGTATACTGAGGTGAACCGCATCCAGCACGGCCAGGGGTGAACCTGAGGAGGGGCGGTGAAGGATTAAAGAAGACAGACAAGAGAATACAGTTGGGACCAGGTGGACCACTGCCTGGATGAGGAAACAGTGACCCAGCCTGTAAGCCGAAGCTTTATTTTATAGTCAGATCACACAAAGCAAAGCAAGGGGAGTGATCAACATGTTTACCATGTTATTTCGAGTTTCAAATCTATTTTGCTCCTCAAGCCTTATTTTGGCAGCACTTGCTGCACCTCCCACAGCCCATGAGCTACCTAGGAAGGAACTAGGGAGGACTATAAGATCAAGCTTCATCATTCCAGGAGGGCTCTGCCCTCCAAGCTGGGACTTGTTTGTGGTCCTGCCACCGGTCAGTCCGAGGCTTGGCCCTATAGCCGCTCCTTACACTGAGGCTTAGAGGGGCCCTGGCATATAACTGGCCCCAGGTCATCCAGCCGAGTGACCGTTAGAATCTAGTCCCTCTGACAGGCCAACTCTCCCTCCCTGCCTGGCTTCTGTTGTTGTTGTTAATCCTCACCCGAGGATACGTTTCCAGTAATTTTTATTTTATTTTATTTTTTAAAAATATATGTTATTGATTTTTTACAGAGAGGAAGGGAGAGAGATAGAGAGTTAGAAACATCGATGAGAGAGAAACATCGATCAGCCGCCTCCTGCACATCTTCTACTGGGGATGTGCCCGCAACCCAGGTACATGCCCTTGCCCGGAATCGAACCCGGGACCTTTCAGTCTGCAGGCCGACGCTCTATCCACTGAGCCAAACCGGTTTCGGCTCCATTGATTTTTAGAGAGAGTGAAAGAGAGGGGGAGAGATGGAGAGAGAAACATCAATGTGAGAGAGATACATTGGTTGGTTGCCTCCCGCACGTGCCCCGATCAGGGGGCTGCAACCGAGGCACGTGCCCTTAACCGGAATCAGACCCGGGACCCTTCACTCTGCAGGTCAGTGCTCTATCCACTGACAAGGGCCCTGCTTGGTCTTTTCATCTGAGTTAGCACACAGGTCCCAGAGAGGTGGAAAATGGTTTTACTTACATTTTGCAATCGGCCCTAAACAAGGTGAAGGCTGGGAAGGGAGGAGCCATCGAGGCGATGACCCCCAATACTTTACTTGACAAATATTTATGACGCGCACCCTGCGCCCAGGGCTGGAGACACATGGCAGGGGCAACGAATGCTCTTGGAGTTTTCAACGGCAGCCTGGGCTAGGGAAGGGCACCGATACACCCGCATGTATTACAGACACGGGAAGTTCCAGGGAAAAGAAGGACAGGGTGTCTTCCAGCACGCAGCACGGGCACCCTGCTGCAGCATGGGGCTCGGATGGCTCCCGGAGGAAGTGAGGTTTGAGCTGAGCTGTGAAGACATCGCCACAGGGTCTGACGGTAAACACTGCCAGGACAGCCTGTTCTCTGCCGCCTCCTCACTGCACGCCCCGCCGCAGCCGCCAGCAGCCCCTAGGCCTGCCAGGGACCTTCCAGGAACCCGTTTCCCAACTCTGACGACACATTCTGGGCATTCGGAGGTTGCTGATCCAGAGAGGAATCCAGGCCACCTGGCCTCTCTTCCTCCCCGCATCCCCTGGGGAAGAAAGCTCTGTGGGGTTTTTCCCTTCCACGTGTTCCAGAACGCGCCAACTTGCCAGCCAACTGCCTCCTCTGCTCCTCCCTCCCCTGCCCGGCAAGGCCTCACCCTCCTCGGGTCCCTGACCCACTTCCTCCCAGGCTGCACTGGTCTCCTCCTCTCTGCTCCCCCGGCCCCAGAGGGTGCCTTCCAGCCCGGCCATGACCCTGCTGTCACTTTTCCCTGGGCCCCGTGGGGACACTGCCCCCCCTGCCCATGAGTGTCCGGAGCACAAGGCTTGTGGCTTCTTGGCTTCTATGCTCCTCTGTGGCTGAGTGATGCCTACCCTTAGAAAGCCTTCAGCATCGGCTGGGCTCTCTGGTTCAAATCACCAGGTTCTGCACTCCCTAGCTCTGTGACCCTGGGCAAGTTACTTAACCTCCATTTCCTCCTCTTTATTTATTTTTTAAAATATATTTTTATTGATTTCAGGGAGGAAGGGAGAGGGAGAGAGAGATAGAAACATCAGTGATGGCCCTAGCTGGTTTGGCTCAGTGGGTAGAACGTCGGCCTGCGGACTGAAGAATCCTGGGTTCGATTACGGTCAAGGGCACATGTCCGGGTTGCGAGCAGGATCCCCATTAGGGGGTGTGCAGAAGGCAGCTGATCATTGATGCTTCCATCTCTCTCTCTCTCTCCCTTCCTCTCTGAAATCAATAAAAAAAATATATTTTTTTAAAAAAAGAAAAGAAATATCAATGATGAGAGAGAATCATTGATTCTTTCTCATCATTGATTGGCTGCCTCCTGAACACCCCACACTGGGGATAGAGCCTGCAACCCAGGCATGTGCCCTGAAGGGGAATCTAACCATGACCTCCTGGTTTATAGGAGCCACGCCAGGCGGGGCAATTTCCTCCTCTTGAAAATAGGAATGACAGATGGTCCCTACCTCCCAGTGTTGGTGAAAGGAGAGCTCCCACAGAACTGGAAGACTACCCTTCCTATTGTTGCCAAAGCACTGCATATATAACGGGTAAGATATGTCAATAACCGTCCCACGGGTTTCATATGATGCTACACGGTGATTAAGCCTTGACACATACAAAGAATTTTTTTGGTAATCTGTTTTCACTTCCAACGGATTATTTCTCCGAGCAGGATCCCCAGAATCCGCTTTCAGGCTCTCTAACCACTAGGGTTCAAGTGCGGGGCACACGGGGTGTGGGGAGCGAGCTGCCCCGAGGTCAGGGCGGGAGGTCAGAGCCGGGTGCTCGGCGCACGTCCCAAACGCCTAGTCACAGCTCTGCACCCGGCACCCCCGCCACACCTCCCCCCCCCCTCCCCCCCGCGCGAGGTCGCCCGGCGCGCACCCAGGGAGCCTCCGGGCAACGGCCGCCTGGATCCGTGTGCACAGCCCGGTGCGCTCGGCCCCCTGCGCCCGCCGCCACCTCTGACTCATCGAGGGGCGTGTGCAGGCGGCGCCCGGCACCGGCACCGGCGGCTTTTGCACTCGCCCCGGCCGCGTCCCGCTATAAAGGAAGCCTCCGCGCGCCCCGCTTCACAGCGCTCCCGAAAGCTCCAGCGATCAGTGCCACCTCTGCCCTCGGACTCCAGTCACCGTTCAGCTCGCCATGGACCCCAACTGCTCCTGCGCCACCGGTAAGTGGGCCTGGTCCGGGGCTGGGGATGCCCGGTGTCCTGCTCCTTCTAATCCCTGGGTTCCAGGGTACGAACAGCTCTTAGAGCGGCCGGTGCGCGTTTCTCCACGGTCCCGCCGTCGTACTGACCGTTGGCTGTGGATCTGGGTTCGTTGTGGGTCTGGAAGCCTCTAACGCAGGCTCCCGGCACCCCTTCACTGGTTGGGTATCCGGGGACCATTCTCACCTGTTTTTCTTCTTGCAGGTGGTTCCTGCACCTGCGCCGGCTCCTGCAAATGCAAAGACTGCAAGTGCACCTCCTGCAAGAAGAGTAAGTGCAATCTTCTCTTCTGCCCCCGACGTGCCCCTCCCGCCCCCACCCTGCATGCCCTCCGCCCCGAGGGGAATTTAAACAGGGCAACTGCCGCCCCTAGGGAAGGCGGCACCTCCTCCACCGTGGCCCCTGTTGCGAAGGACGGGATTTCTTACTGATCTTTTATCCCAAGCGCTCACCTCTGCCGCCGCCTCTCCTCCCCCAGGCTGCTGCACCTGCTGCCCCGTGGGCTGTGCCAAGTGCGCCCAGGGCTGCGTCTGCAAAGGAGCCTCCGACAAGTGCAGCTGCTGTGCGTGATGCGTGATGCCTGATGGAGAGCCTGCTCCCGGTTGTAAATAAGCCACGTGTATAAACCTGCATTTTTTTGTACATCCCTGACCCGTTTGCTACATCTTCGTTTTTATTTCTATAAAACACACGAATGACAATAAAAGTTGTTGGCTTTATTCGGAGTCTGTTTTCCTTGGCGTGGGCACCAGGGCTGGGTGTGGGGGTCTGGATGGGAAGTGAAGGGACCTGGGTTGGGGAACGGAAGTGTTGTTATTCCCTAACAGCCTTCAGGCAAGCCAGGTGGCCTCCCGGAGGGGGCTCAACGGCCATCGGGTGGACACAGGATCCCCTCTGTGGTCACGACGTTGATGGCACAGAAACTTCTCCATCCAGAATGCTCATTCCCTGCGGTTTCCCGGACCCACTTCGGCACCTCATGGCATGGAAGGCTTGAAAAATCTATAGAGTACCTTACTTGCTTGATCCTGACATGGGCTTTAAAATCTCCCTTTGTAGTGAAGAAATTCCCCCTAATCCACCCCAGACCTACATATTGGTAAATAATAATTACTATCAAATGGCATAAAAGAGCAACACAAGCCACATTTTTAGATTCAAGACACATTTTCCATAGACAGAGAACAGATATGTGAGATTTTAACACGCTGCACACGGCTCATCAGAAGGGTGCATTGAGACAATTTATAAATCCCCCCAAAGTGTGGACCTCAAACACCTGGAGTACCACTGTCCCACTTTGAACTTGGTTCTGAAACTTTGCAAGTTCCTCCGTCGGGCAGGCTCAACCCTGGCCCTCCTCCAAAATCCAGCTCCTGGCTGTTTGAAACCAGCAAAGTGCCTAGGGATTTGGAGCGAATCACCCAGGCTTCTTTTCTCAGAGGGAGGGGTGGCTGAGAATGGCCCCAGGGGAGGCACCCTGTCCCCCAGTCACTCCCATCCCCACCCCCACCCCCATTAGCCTGTGCAGGGTGATGTCAGGTTCTGCAGTTCAGAAGCAGTGACTTGTAATTAATGACAACGGTTAGTCCCCCCTGGCTGTTTGTAGAAGGAGTTGCTATTTGATGTAAAATCAAAGAGAAAGACAGGTCACATGGACCAGGAGTCAGGACCGTGCTTGCCTGCAAGGCTCTATGTGAAGAAGCGATCACAAGAGCCAGCCTGTGCCAAGCGCATGGGTTTTGGTGTCATGCAGCCTGGTTCACAGCCTACTTTGCCACAAGTGGCATGTCCTGCGCGAGTCGCTGAAACTCTCTGAGCCTCCGTGACCCCATTTGTAGGAAGGAGATTATATTTCTAAGGGAGGAATAAATGATAGTGTCCTGGCTCCAGGGTAGGCTTAATAAGCAGTGGCTGTTATGATCTGTAGGGAGCGGCTATGGGGTCAAGCCTCGGACTGACGTGTGGCAGAGCCACATACAAGTCCCAGCTTGGAGGGCAGAGCCCTCCTGGCACAAATAAGCTTGACCTTACAGTCCTCGCTTGTTCCTAGGTAGCTAAGGGGCTGTGGGAGGTTCAGCAAGTGCTGCCAAAACAAGGCTTGAGGAGCAAAATAGATTTGAAACTTGCAAGGACATTGCAAACATGTTGACCACTCCCCTTGCTTTGCTTTGTGTGATCTGACTATAAAATAAAGCTTCGGCTTACAGGCTGGGCCACTGTTTCCTCATCCAGGCACAGTGATCCTACCTGGCCCCAACTGTATTCTCTTGTCTGTCTTCTTTAATCCTTCACCGCCCCTCCCCAGGTTCACCCCTGGCCGTGCTGAACTACGCTCCAGGTGGCTTCACTCCCTGGCCACTGCGAGCTGGTCACCGTGTTACTGGATGCTCAACCCTGCCTCCCACAAGGACAGCCATTTGTGCCCCTGGCTGGAGAGATCAGAAACAGCGGAGTGTTCTTGCCACTAATGCCACTAAGCCAGGTTCCAGCATCCTCACCTTCCCTGGGAAATGTGTGTGCGGAAGGTCTTGGCTGAGGCCATGATGCTGCAATCTGCCTGCAGTGCATGTCCCACCTGTGTCACTTAGAGCCGCGTGACATACCCTCTGTGTGGCTCAGCCTCCTTCACTGTCAAGAGGTAAAGTAAGCCACATGGGTCAGAGGAGTGAATGGGTTTGTACGGATACAGAACCCACATGAGCTCTGGCATGTGGGGAGCGGTCTACAATACTAGCTACTTGTCTTATGACTGTTCTATGTGGCTGAGGGGAAATAGATTTGCCTCCAAATAAGCCAGGGCTGGTGAGCCAGGCTGTGTGTCCCGTGTTGTCCACGAAGACGTGACCTGCAGACCAGAGTCCTTCACTCTTCCACCAAATTGTGATCGGCACAGGAAATGTCCAGGCATGAAGAAGATGCCCTGTATCTCCTCAGAAACCCAAAGAAACCTGCCGTTTGTAATTTGAAATGATTCCTATTTTCTTAAATATATTTACATGGAAAGCCGACTATTTTACCACTGATAGCAACTATAAAATGTGAGACACTGGAGCTGGCCAGACGATTCTCATGTTATAATAATAACATCATAATTATATGACTATTACTATAATGCATATTTATATTATTAATCATTACGTACATCATTAGGGTAAAATCTATATATGTCACGTGTATTGCTGCCACAGTGGGTGAGCTGGCAGCTTGCTCTGGCTTAAATGGCTTCGAGCCTTAGAGAAGTGTTGTCAACAGACCCCAGCCACAGGCTGGTGATCCAGGGGTCTTCTTCCCCTTCCCTCGGAAGCCTTGCTGGAATCCACCGAGTGTAGAGATTCCCAGCTATGTCACCGGGGGCAAGTGATTAGCCTTTGTGTGTTGAAATGGTCCCATTAGCAGAAAGGGCTCGTACCTACTAATAGAAGTATTTCCCTTATATGGCTGTTGTGAAAGTGCAAAGATCCAGGGTGATGAAAACATGACGGGCCACTCACTAAGTGCTGCGTCATCATCAGCCGGGAAGCGGGAGAACAGTCCTCTTGCAGCGATATTGCGGCAGGCAGTTAGGCATGAGCAGAGCAAGGACGATGGGCCAGGCACGGAAGGCCGCCAGGGCAGAAATCCCTGGGTATCTAGCAAAAGACAACTATAGGGTGGCACCTCACCCCCAGGGGGACCTTTCCTCCGCTAGCCTATCACTGGCCTTGAGGTTGGGACCCCCTGACCTTTCCTCCCTAGAAATAACCTCTAGGCCCCAGTTGTATTTTGGCGCCAGGCCCAGAAGAGCAGCAAAACCAGACAAGCCACCCCATGGCTGGCCTCAGGACCAGCGGCATTGAATAAGGACCCCCTGCCCTGGCGCCCACCAATCAATCCGTGCAGACCCGGACCCTGAGCGGACACCCCTGGAAAGCTGCTGAACATTCTATGAAGATCCTCTGAATCCTTCCGTAGCCGGAACTCAAGTACCCAGGTTGCTAAACCCAGGTCCCCTGTGGCCCCACCAGTCTAACCCCTGGTGCCCTTGCCGCTGCTACAACAATATCCCAAGCCAATTCTTCCCATCACCTGAAATGCTGCCTCCTGTGGGGTAGCCAGGCTTCGGGAACCTCTGGGTGGGGGGTGTACCAGCAGGCTGTGGGGAACACTAGCATTTTCTGCAAAGGCCCTGACAAATGTGCCCATGGATCCCCCCAGGGGAGACTGGAAGGGTGGAAGAAGGCAGGGGCCTGTGCTAGCCAGGTGCATTGTAGCCCAGAAAGGGGGTTGTAGGCCCAATGTGGGTTGGGGTGAGGGGGAGGAGAAAAAATGCAGGTGGAAGGCCAAGGCCCCATTGCACACGGTCCTCTGCACACAACTCCCTTTCGTTTCTCCCCTGTTCCTGCCAAGTCATGGACAGCAACGGGAGGGGGTGTTGCACACGGGCTCTTTGCCTGAGGTCAGTGGCAAGGGTTCAAGGGGCGGAGAAGATGGTGAGGTCACAGGGGCTGGATTCCAGTAAGAAGGCCGTGGAGATCAGAGCTGGCTGCCCCGGGTGGAAAATGGGGAAGGGTCAGGCCTGGAGGCTGGATACCGTGCGCCACACGGCACACAAGCCGCTCGGCATGATCAGGGGCCAAAGGTGGGGCCCGCGCGGTGCGCACGGAGCTCAGCGGGGCTGGTGGAACAGTGCACCCCACCCAGCCAGGTGCGCTCAGCCCAGACAAGGACGCAGGGAGCCGCGTGGTTCGGCGGGGCGGGCACAAGGGACGGGGTGCAAGAGCCTGAGCTGCGCCCCGGCCGCCTCTTCTGGGCATAAAGTGAGCGCGCGGGCTCCTGGGCGCCACCACGCGGTGCACCGGCGCAAGTGCCCCTTCTCCTCTTGCTTTGCACCGACTGCCTCATCTCTGCTGGAAATGGCCCCCAACTGCTCCTGCCCCGCTGGTAAGGAACCCGGGCTCTGGACCTCAGGAGGCCGCTTACTCACCCTGAGGGAGAGGAGGGAGGATTTTGAGCTTGAGAGGAAGCAGACGCCTTAGAGAGAGAGCAGCTTCTGTGCCTTCTCCCTGGCCAAGGGCCCTCATCCTGTTGGAGCATTTGCAGCCTCCCAGTGGTTCCTGTTGGAGAGGCCTGAGGGTCCAGGTTGTCCTGCTCCACATCATCGGGTGTTGGGGGGGAGGGGTTGCTGCTGGCTCAGGACTCTAAGATGTCCCTGCGGGTTGAAGGCAGGGAACAGTGTGTCTTCTGGGCTGAAGACATAAGGTCCTGGCCCCCAGAACTGGGTCTGGAGCGGGGGGCCATCCCTGGGGGGTAAGCACCCCCTCCCGTTGCTGTCCATGATTTGGCAGGAACAGGGGAGAAACGAAAGGGAGTTGTGTGCAGAGGACCGTGTGCAATGGGGCCTTGGCTTCCCACCCGCATTTCTTCACCTTGCCCCCCCCCCCCCCCCCCGCCATTGGGCCTACAACCCCCTTTCTGGGCTACCCTGCACCTGGCTAGACAGACCCTTGCCTCCTCCCACCCTTCCAGTCTCCCCTGGGGGGATCCATGGGCACATTTGTCAGGGCCTTTGCAGAAAATGCTAGTGTTCCCCACAGCCTGCTGGTACACCCCCTCCCAGAGGCTCCCGCAGCCTGGCTACCCCACAGGAGGCAGCATTTCAGGTGATGGGAAGAATTGGCTTGGGATATTGTTGTAGCAGCGGCAAGGGCACCAGGGGTTAGACTGGTGGGGCCACAGGGGACCTGGGTTCAGCAACCTGGGTACTTGAGTTCCGGCTATGGAAGGATTCAGAGGATCTTCATAGAATGTTCAGCAGCTTACAGGTGTGTCCGCTCAGGGTCCGGGTCTGCACGGATTGATTGGTGGGCGCCAGGGCAGGGGGTCCTTATTCAATGCCGCTGGTCCTGAGGCCAGCCATGGGGTGGCTTGTCTGGTTTTGCTGCTCTTCTGGGCCTGGAGCTAAAATACAACTGGGGCCTAGAGGTTATTTCCAGGGAGGAAAGGTCAGGGGGTCCCAACCGCAAGGCCAGTGATAGGCTAGGCAAGTGGTCGGCAAACTGCGGCTCGCAAGCCACATGCAGCTTTTTGGCCCCTTGAGTGTGGCTCTTCCACAAAATACCATGTGTGGGCGTGCATGTACAGTGCAATTGAAACTTCATGTCCCATGCGCAGAAGCCGGTATTTTGTGGAAGAGCCACACTCAAGGGGCCAAAGAGCCACATGTGGCTCGCGAGCCACGGTTTGCCGACCACGGGTCTAGACAATCTACAAACAATAAATCAAGCCCTGCTCTTCAAGGTCTGCCCATTTAGAGAGTGTAAGTGCTGCCCAATCTCAAGCGACCGGTGTGATGTCACTGACGCAGAGTTGGGAAGAGATACCCTATTACACAGCGTTTCCATCAGTCAGATAGGGTAGATGTAAACCATCTCAAAAACATGGATCAGGGATCAGTAAATAATAGCCTACGGGCTACACTGGGCCCAAGGCTTGTCTGTGAATGGCCTCAGAGTGATTCTACATTTTGAAAGGGTTGTATACATAAATAAACAAATAAATAACCCTGGCCAGTGTGGCTCAGTGGCTGAACACCATCCCATACACCAAGAGGTCACTGGTTCGATTCCAGGTCAGGGCAAATGCCTAGGTTGCAGGCTCCCTCACCAGCAGGAGGTGTACAGGAGGCAGCTGATGGATGTGTCTCTCTCCCTCTCCCTCTCCCTCTCCCTCTCCCTCTCTCTCTTTAAAAAAAAAATAAGTAAGTAAAATAAATAAATAAAAGACTATGCAACAGAGACCACATGTGGCTTTCGTCTCACTAATGAAAGCAAAACTATGAATCTGCGTTCATCATATAGGAACTCATTCGGCCCCTGCAAGCCATAGATAGACCGGTTACAGATACAACAGTTTAGCAACAATCGATGAATGCATTCTGTGAGAAATCAATAGACTATAGGGACAGTGTCAAGTACAACGAAGAGTAGTGCATATTTTGTTGTTGTTTCTAAATTGTGTTATTTTTTCTATGTGTCCCCTATATTATAATTTGTAGTAAGTGTATGTACTCATGTGCATGAACACACAATTCATTTGTATTGATCAGTGCTTGTCACAGGCCCAGCACAGTGGAGGTGCCCAGGAATGAATCAATGAACAGCCCCAACCCCACGGTTCCCTTGCCCCTGAACCCTCTGTGGCTCCCCCTTGCCTGGGAAATGATCACGCAGGCTGTCTTTTCCATCTCCAAGCCTTTCCTCATGCTCTTCCCTCCTGCAGGATGGGGTGGGCGCGAGGAATGAGAGTCCATGGAGCCCGGGGCCTTGTGCACATGCGCTCTTGAAGCAGTTTCCCTCTGGGAGAGCTGGCCTTTGGGGAGTTGACCTTGATTTTTCATCCGTACCAGGCCCCACTCCCTGTGCCCTGTAAGGCTCTGAGGCACTGCATCTGAGTGGCACAAACTTGGAAAAGTGAGTTTCCCAGGCCTGAGAGTAGCAAGCCCAAGGGCAGGCGGGAAACACCTCATTACCCAAAGAAAACCTCACCAGGGCGGGTCTCACAGGCCCAGGCAAGAAGTAACGTGGCCCAGGATGGGAGGTGAAATCCAGGCGCTGTCCTGGGCTGCCTTCAGAGTCTCAGAGCCTCTGGGTGTCCTTGGTGCCCTGGGAAGCCCTGTGCCCCTCCAACATCTTCCCCAGACTCATTGATCACCCGCAGTGGGACTGAGCTAAGGATCACTGTTGGAGGGTAAAGGGGAGGACCCGGGGGCCGAGCATGGAAAGGGGGCAGGAGCAAGGAAATGCCATAGGGTTGAGGTGCAGGAGCCTCAGGCCTGGACTCAGGGCCCAAAGAATCTGGTGGGGCCATGTGCCTGTGACCAATGTCCTTGGAACTCACTCTAGCCCACACTTGAATTCCAAAGGGGACTATCTGATTGGCTGAGGTTCCCTTTGCTGGCCCACTCACCACCAATGTCTAATCCACCTGGCCAACAAGTGACCATGTGGATGAATGGATGGATGGGGTTTTCTCCTGGGCTTCTGGGCAGACTGACCCGCACCCTCTTCCCCAGGCTTCCACACCTCTCTCTGCCTTAGCTGCTTATCCCAGAGTCAGTGTGACTGGAGCTGTTCTCCGGGAGGCAGAAATGGTCCCTCCCACTCTCTGCCCCAGCTCAGCAGCTGCATCTAGAAATGATAAATAAATGCTCCCTGAACTCCACGGGGATTTGAAATAAGTCCTCCTCCAGCAAAGAGATTGGATCTTGTTTGTATGTTACCTTCCCTCTCTCTGTGTGCTCAGCACAGTGATTTACATACAGTAGGGGTCCAATAAATGCTCCTGGCGTCAAATACAGAGCACTTACAGATCGCCTCCTGATCCTCAGGCACATGCCTGGCCGAGAGGGAAGTAGCATTTACTAAGTCCCTAGCATGTGCCAGAGACTGTGCTAGACACACTTCACCTCGCAGCAGCCCTGTGGAGGAGGCACGATTATTGTACCCATTTTCAAGATGAGAAATGTGAGGCCCAGACAGGCCACAGAACTTGCCTAAGCAGTGGAGCTCTGCTTCCAGCCAGCGGTGGTTCCAGAGACGGCGCATTTAACTGCCTTCCAATTAAAAAAGGTATTAACTTCTGGAGTTAAACAAGGCATTCTGATGCAGCCATGTGAAAGTAGAAAAATGTTATTGTAAATGAATCTCTCCAACAGTCATCCATAATGGTCGTGCCCCGCCCACCCGTGGGGAGACGGGGCTTGGGGACAGAGTGATGATGTCACTTGTTTGTCAGGGCAGCGGAAACACCGTGTCCCCTTCTCTGGAGAGGCTTGGCAGCTGCGGTCCCCGAGGGTGGAGTTGCGAAAGAGCCAACTCTGGGCACGTTTGTGACCTTGGCACCCGGACTTCCAAACAGGACCGAGCCATGACCCTCTCCCGCTCGAGCCCCACGGGGTCCGTGCCCAGCTGGGACGCCAGCCCCGAGACACAGGAATAGAAACAGGAGCAGTAAGCATTGCAGTGTGTTTTCTGGGGCTTTGTTTGTTCTAGAGACCTATACCTGTATAAGCTGTGATAGGCTTGCAACTTCAGTGCATTGTAATCTCTGTAAATGTGGAATCATGATAAGAATGCACTAATGTATGCGGGCTGTACATTTAAATAAATAAATAAATAAATAATAAATCAATAACATATTCTGTCAACATTTATTTGCTCTACAGCGTGAGCTCCCAAGGAGGCGTGGGGCATCCCCTCCCCTAGGTCCGCTCTCTAGGAAGCCTCTTGTCACACGTCCTGCAGAGCAAGCCTGCCTGCCACAGACAGGAAGCGGGTCCCTCCAGGTGCCCTCAGCCACCAGTGCCCACGGCCACATGGGAGGGGTGATGGCTTCAGAGACCCCCTGGGGTAGGAACACTTCCTGGCAGAAGCCCCTTTCATTTCACCAAATGACTCCCTGTGACCCTGTCCGTGGGCTGCAACCTTAGGTACTTGTTACATATACAGGTCCCTGCCCGGCTGGTGTGGCTCGGTGGGTGAGCATCAACCCATGAATCAGGAGGTTGTGGTTTGATTCCTGGTCAGAGCACATGCCTGGGTTGTAGGCTAGATCCCCAGTAGGGGGCGGGGGGGGGGGAGCGGGTGCAAGAGGCAGCAGATCCATGATTCTCTTTATTGATGTTTCCCTCTCTCTCTCGCGCTCTCTCTCTCTCTCTCTCTCTCTCTCTCTCTGTCTCTCTCTCTCTCTCTCCCCCTTCCTCTCTGAAATCAATAAAAATATATTTAAAAAAAATACACACACACACACACCCCTGGCCCATCCTACATCTCAGAAACCAGGCAGGGGCTGGGAGGGGGTGCAGGTGGTGGCTTGTCGCCCTTTCCACCCCGCCCAGTGATTCAGCCAAGGAACCAGGCTGGGAGTCATTCCTATGAATGAGGCACATGGTCTCTGCTCCCCTCTCCAAAGTGAACTTTAGCTACACCCCTCACACACGGGCCCAGACATGCTGGCCTTCTACACCCCCCCCCGCCCCCCGCCCCTCCCAGTGCTTAGATCTCAGTGCCAAGGCCTCTCCACTCAGGCCCACCCCAGCACATCCTGGATTACATTCCGTCTCTCCTGTGCGGTGACTATCTCTCCCCAGCAGTCTGTAAACTCCCCCTCACCTCACACCCACAGCCCATTGCCTGTGTAGACAGTAGGTGCAGCATAGGTGGCTACCAAATGAATACGCACAGTGGCACAGATACACACACAAAAAGGGCAGGGACCGGTTAATTCTAGAAGGTGGTAGAGGAACCACTCACAACAGAGAGAGCGCTAAGGGCAGGCCAGACAGCAGCAAGGGATTCACCTGCCCCATTTCCCTCGCCCCACTTCCTGTGCAGACTCCCCACCTCCCCCCAAGGCAGGTTCCCTGACAGCCCAGTGGAGAACCAAGCCCCGTATTCCCAGAACACCATCAGGAACATGGAGTCAGAAGAGTCTCAAAACGTTTATTGTCATCCAAATATTTCATACAAAAAAGGACATAGTAACTGGTTTAGGGTTTATGAAAAAAAATATCCAAAAATGCAGGTTTGTAGACATTTCTCTATTTACATCCGGGAGCCGGCTCTCCCCGCGTCACGCATCAGGCATCACGCACAGCAGCTGCACTTGTCGGAGGCTCCCTTGCAGACGCAGCCCTGGGCGCACTTGGTACAGCCCACGGGGCAGCAGGTGCAGCAGCCTGGGGGGAAAGGGCAGAGGGACAAGTCAGCACACATTACGGGCACCTCCCTGCCCAGCAGCAGGCCTGGCACTAGCTACCCCGCCAACCTCAGAGGAGCTTGAGTTTCAGATGGCAGGTGGGAACCTTTGGAAAGGGTCCCACCCCTAGGAAAAGGCTGCTCTGCCATCCTGGGCCCAGACAGGTCAGAAATCGGAAAGAGGCAGTGCCAGGGCCTGGGGGTACGGGGGAGGGGGGGTGGTGGAGGTAGAGGGGAAGGCAATGGAGTCGGCCCCCAGCCTCCTAGGACCATACAATGAAGTGAGGAAAGTCCTCAAGACGAGGGAGGGGGCAAACCCCGGCTGTGCCCAGGAGGGTCCGGAAAGCTTTGGGCTGACTCTAGGGAAAGGGCTGCACCAGCAGGTGGGAGAGACCAAGTTCATGTGCATAAAGGCTCAGGAAACGGGAGGGGTCAGAAGGCTCCATCGTCAGGACACAGGTTCTAGCTGGGGCTCCATCCCCGACACTGTTTGCTGACCCCCCTGGACCTCAGCGGCCCTTCTAGAAGGAGAGGTTAGACTCCACGGCTCTCTCGGCTCTGGTTCTGATCCAGTGGCTGGGGAAGTGGGGTCCGCGGGTGCCTGCTGAGCTCTGGGCTCCCCCCCCCCCACTCAGTTCACCCCCCAAGTTCCCAGGAAGGGCCCTTGCTCACTCTTCTTGCAGGAGGTGCATTTGCACTCTTTGCATTTGCAGGAGCCGGCGCAGGCGCAGGAGCCACCTGCAAGGAGGAGAGAGATGAGCAGTGAGATGCCCGAGGCAGGAGACACAGCCGTCAATAACCATCCCGCCCTGCCCCTCCTCTGTGCCACCGGTACTGGGAGCTCCTTTCCCACTGCGGGAAGTTAAAGTCAAGCTTCACTCTCTTTTCGTCCCAGGAAGGTAGGTCCCCTCCTGGTTACCCCAAAGGGAGGTCCCAGGCTCCACACACAGCCCAGACAGACTGGGGCTGGGGCCCGGGTCCTGTATCCTCAACTGCCAACAGGCAGTGTCCCCACCGCCCATCAAGTCCTGCACAGAACACTGCGTCCCAGTCCAGCAACACCCCTCCCTCCCCCGACCCACTGGTTGCCCGGGAAGACAGCAGCCTTGGGCCTCGGTACCCTCAACTCTCAAACAGAGGCAAAGGGCGACGGGAAGTGCTCTCCGCAGCTTGGCTAGGAAGGACGCACTGCAGCCATAACCAGATACCCCTGCTCCACCCCAAGGCCCCCCGTCCTGTGCCTGGGAAAGGGGCATCCAAGGCCCAGTGCCGGGCGCTTACCAGTGGCGCAGGAGCAGTTGGGGTCCATTTCGATCAGCGGTGAGACCTGAGATCCAAAGCGAGAGAAGAAAGGGCACTCGTTCTGGTCCAATGCGTGGTGGCGCGGAGCAGCCCGCGTGCTGCTTTTATAGCCCAGAAGAGGCGGCCGGGCGCACAGGCCCCGCCCCGGCCTTGCACCCCGCCCGCCCGTCGGCTCCGTGCCGCCCGCAGCGCCCTTGGCCGGGCTGTGCGCACCTTTCCGGGCCGTGCGCACCGCTTCCCTGGGGCCTGACCTCCGAGCGCACCGCGGGGGCTGCACACGGGGCCCCCGATCACGTGGAGGAGCTGGGTGCCGGGCACACGGTGTCCCAGCTCCCGGGCCCTGCCCCATTATCCCCAGGGGGGCAGCCGCCCCTGTTCCCGCTGTTCCAGGAACTCAGCCCGAGTCCTAGAAGTCTGCCCCACCCCTCGCCCCCTCGTCTGTGTCTGCAGGTTCACCCTTTTCTGAGCCCGTGTGCAAACCCAGCCTGTGCTCACGTCCCGCATTGGCTGGAGGCCCGGAGTTGTGTGCAGAAACGTGTTGGCTGTGACCTTCACCCTCACCCCCTGCCCCTGCTCACCCCCCTGTCCCCGCACCGATGCCCCTCCTCCCTTGCTTCCTGTTTACAGCGACGCGGGCGGGAGCATAGAGCGGCCCCTTTCCCCTTTCTTCCCTTCTCCCGACTTGAGCGGTGAGTGGGCATGTTGTCCTGATCTTCCTTTGACTGAACTTTCCAGGGTTTGCTCAGCCGAGCGGGTCGACCCCCCTCCAGGATGGGGGTTCCCACGGCCTGGGATGCAATCCCTCCCCCCGCCCCCCGACCCCCACCCCCAAGGAAGGGATCCTTTTTAGGCACTAGGCTGACCCGGCATAAATAATGAACAAGAAAAGATGTTATTTCCCTTTCGGTGTTCCTGGCAGTTACATAAGGGTTAGTCTGTGCCAGCCTTGCTTCAGCACTTTGACTCTTTAAACCCCACCAACTCTAAAGGGAAATCCCAGGACTACACGCGGCACAAGGAGTTTATAAACAGCCTGGTCGCGGGCTGGGAAGTGGTGCCCGGGATCTGACTCCAGTCACTTGCCAAAGGAAAGAGAAAGAACCTTCCCTTTGGCCCTGGCTGGTTTGTCTCAGTGGATAGAGCATCAGCCTGGGGACTGAAAGGTCCCAGGTTTGATTCCAGTCAAAGGCATGTACCTTGGTTGCAGGCACATCCCCAGTAGCGGGTGTGCAGGAGGCAGTTGATCAATGCCTCTCTCTTATTGATGTTTCTAACCCTCCATCCCTCTCCCTTCCTCTCTGTAAAAAATAAAAAGGCACCCCAGGCCTCGTGGGCTTGTCTGCAAGCAGAAAACTGTCCCCTATGCGGTGGATGATACATAGAAATCGGTTCTTCATATGTTTGTTGCAATTATATGTGTTGAATGTCAAAATGGGTTTGTATACTGTCCTTTCAAACTTTTTCTTTTTAAAAAAACAACAACATGTTTTTATTGATTTCAGAGAGGAAGGAAGAGGGAGAGAGGGATTGAAACATCAATGATGAGAGAAAATCATTGATTGGCTGCCTCCTGCCCTCACCTCCCGGGGTCAAGCCCACCACCTGGGCATGTGCCCTTGATCAGAATCAAACCCTGGACTCTTCAGTCCACATGCCGACACTCTATCTACTGCGCCAAACCGGCCAGGGCAAACTTTTTCTTAATAATTCACTTTATTTGACCATAGTTGATGTCCGTGTATGTGAGAAACTAAAAAGGGGTCCTCCCCCCAGGGCTTCAGAAGCAAGCCCCCCTCACAGCCTGTGCCCTGAGGCTCTGGCACTGACAGCAGCTGCCCCTCAGTGACATCACCTTCTTGCCTCAAGGCACTGATCTTTTTGGGAGACTATCTGTTCCATCTAGAAGTCAGCTCTCTGAAGATGTAGGCGAGTCTCCAACCCAGCCCTGTGGGCACAGAATTCCTTACTCTTGTTGCACAGGAGAGAAACCGGAGTCAGAGCAAACTCAACCACTTTTCTTATCTTTCACATATTTCACAGCGAGAGAATGTGGCAAAGGGGTCAGGGTGGACTGAAAAAAGGAAAATAAAGTGGGTTTGAACATGTTGCTCTGGTTACGTGGGGAGCAGGTTCTAGGTTCTGGGTTCTATGCTACGGGTCACTCACAGTGCCCAGCATCCTTCTAAAGTCTTTGCATGGGTGAGATCAGTCAGTCCGAAGAGCCAGACACTGTTATTTCCCTTTTCATAGTGGAGGAGGCTGAGCCACAGACAGGTAATGACACCCGGCGATCGGTGACACAGCTGGGTTGGCACTCACGCCGGCTGTCCACAGCGTCATGCCCTCCCCCACCACCGGGCACCGTGGCCTCACAGGAAAGAGGGGGATGCCACACACCTGGCCCAGAGGCAGCGGGAAGAGCAGAGTGGCAGTGAGGTCCCTGTGCGGAGCCCTGTGACCTCCTTGGGCTCCTGTTCTCCATCTCGCAAGCCAGGAGCACAACAGGACTATCTCAAAGGCCCCTCCCAGCTCTGAATAAGGAGAGGCGGGATGGACCACCCGGAGACATCATGTCCCAGGGGGCTCATTGCCGGCCCCCCACACTCCCCATGGCACGGGGTCAGCCCGGTTCCGATGCCATCTCTAGCCTCCGACCCTGAGCAAAGGGTTCAAATCCAATGAGCCTTTCTCCAGGAGCATGCTGGGGGTAAAAGGATTCTCTCCTTGTGAATGTCACTGTGGACATGGTGATCATCACAGCCTGTTTGTTCTGCCCTCGCCTGGAGCCGGGGCACGATCACTTACTCCTCAGATACAGATATCATTTCCTTCTGCAGATGGGAAAGGCCTTCTCCCGGCCACAGGGCCAGGAAGCGGCACAGTGGTCTGTGAGCCAGGAGGCCTCGCACAGGCTGGCTGCTGAGAGCCCTCCTCACCCAGGGCACCTGCGGGCAAGCACGGGCCTGACTCCCTCCACGGGACTTGGACTTGACTTTCCCTTTGATTTTTGCATCAAATAGCAACTCCCTCCACAAACAGCCAGTGGGGGCCAACCTTTGTCATTAATTACAAGTCCCTGAGGGCCTCACCCCCGTCTGATGAACAGCACGCCCCCTGAAGGGCAGAGCCCGCCAGCACCCGGCCTGGGCAGACACGAAGCCCTTCATCTGGAAATGCTCAGGCGCCCTCGCACTTGCGGAGAAAAGGCCTTACCGGCACCTCCCTGCAATTCTCTCTACATCCCTAGTCACCTTGCCGGCTTCAGGGAGCCAAGGGCTGGGTTTGGTGGGGTCATATATCCGTCTGATTCGGGATGGACTTCCTGAGATTCAAAGCCAAACCACAGCGAGGAGCTCTCAAGGGGTGGCAGGTGCCCTGTCAGAGACACTGGGCAAGACAGGAGCTATGGTTCCCTGTGGGGATATCGGGGTGGGGTGTGCGTGCCTCCCAGGCTGTGGGCTCCACGCACTGGGCCGTGCACGACTTGTTTTCCAGTGCTCAGTGCACCCTTTTGGTGGAAATGCGCACGGCGCTTGTAAATATCTAATGTTCTTATTGGTTCTTCATATATTTATTGCAATTACATGTGTTGAATTACAAAATAGGTTTGTATACTTTCCTTTCAAACGTTTTCTTTTTTAAAAAAATATGTTTTTATTGATTTCAGAGTGGAGGGAAGAGGGAAAGAGAAATAGAAACATCCATGATGAGAGAGAATCATTGATTGGCTGCCTCCTGCACGCCCCCCACTGGGGGTCAAGTCCACCACCCGGGACCCTTCAGTCCACAGTCCACTCTATCAACTGAGCCAAACCGGCCAGGACAAACTTTTTCTTAATAATTCACTTTATTTGACCATAGTTGATGTCCGTGAATGTGAGAAACTAAAAAGGGGTCCTCCCCCCAGGGCTTCAGAAGCAAGCGGGCCCCCACAGCCTGTGCCCTGGGGCTCTGGCACTGACAGCAGCTGCCCCTCAGTGACATCACCTTCTTGCCTCAAGGCACTCATTTTCTTGGAAGACTAACTGTTCCATCTAGAACTCAACTCTCTGAAGATCTAGGCCAGTCTCCAACCCAGCCCTGTGGGCACAGAATTCCTTACTCTTGTTGCACAGGAGAGAAACCGGAGTCAGAGCAAACTCAACCACTTTTCTTATCGTTCACATACTTCACAGCAGGAGAATGTGGCAAAGAGGTCAGGGTGGACTGAAAAAAGCAAAAAAAAGCGGGTTGAACATGTTGCTCTGGTTACATCGGGGAGCAGGCTCTCCCCGACTTCACGCACAGCAGCTGCACTTGTCCAGGCTCCCTTGCAGGTGCAGCCCTGGGTGCAATGGGCACAGCCTGCGGGGCAGCATGAGCAGCAGCCTGGGGACAGCAGGGAAAATGAGGGGTCAGCAGTGACTGCCAGCCACCTCCCTGCACAACAGCAGGCCTAGCACAGCCCTCAGCTTCAAAGGACCATGAGGACAAAAGAGCATGCTCCATGGAGAAACAATTAGTAAGACCGCTAGGGCTTGGATTTCACCAGGAGAAGGCTGGCCTGCCCCATCTGAGCCCAGGACAGGGCAGGGCAGAGAGCCTGCAGAGGCAGGGACTGCTTCCCAGGGGCAAAGGAAGACCAATTCTCCTGATCCCTCCTCTCCCAACCAGCTCAGGGCTCCCTCCTCCCACTCCCCAGCCCCCAGCTTCCCAGGGAAGGGCCCTCATTCACTCTTCTTGCAGGAGGTGCATTTTGCAGTCCTTGCATTTGCAGGAGCCAGTGCAGGCACAAGAGCCAGCTGCAAGGAGGAGATAGACAGGCAGTGAGATGCCTGATGCAAGAGAGACTGCAGTCCCTCAACTCAGCCAAGGAACCAGGCTGGGAGTCATTCCGATGCGGTCTGCTCCCCTCTCCAAAGTGAACTTGAGCTACACCCCTCACACAGGGGCCCAGACATGTTGGTCTTCTCCCCCCTCTACCCACCCCCCCTTCCCAGCGCTCAGATCTCAGTGCCAAGGCCTCTCCACTCAGGCTCAGCCCAGCACATCCTGAATTACATTCTGTCTCTCCTGTGCGGTAACTGTCTCTCCCCAGCAGTCTGTAAACTCCACCTCACCTCTCCACCCACAGCCCACTGCCTGTGTAGATAATAGGTGCGCAGCATAGGTGGCTACCACATGAATACACACAGTGGCACAGATACACACACAAAAAGGACAGGGACCAGTTCATTCTAGAAGGTGGTAGAGGAACCACTCACAACAGAGAGAGAGCTAAGGGCAGGCCAGACAGCAGACAGCGATTCACCAGCCCCATTTCCCTCGCCCCCACTTCCTGTGCAGACTCCCCACCTCCCCCCAAGGCAGGTTCCCTGACAGCCCAGTGGAGAACCAAGCCCCGTATTCCCAGAACACCATCAGGAACCTGGAGCCAGAAGAGTCTCAAAACGTTTATTGTCATCCAAATACTTCATACAAAAAGGGACATAGCAACTGGGTCAGGGTTTATGAACAAATATCCGAAAATGCAGGTTTGTAGACATTTCTCTATTTACATCCAGAAGCAGGCTCTACCCGCGGCACGCATCAGGCATCAGGCACAGCAGCTGCACTTGTCGGAGGCTCCCTTGCAGACGCAGCCCTGGGCGCACTTGGCACAGCCCACGGGGCAGCAGGTGCAGCAGCCTGGGGGGAAAGGGCAGAGGGACAAGTCAGCACACATTATGGGCACCTCCCTGCCCAGCAGCAGGCCTGGCACAAGCTACCCCGCCAACCCCAGAGGACCCTGAGTTTCAGATGGCAGGTGGGAGCCTTTGGAAAGGGTCCCACCGCTAGGAAAAGGCTGCTCTGCCATCCTGGGCCCAGACAGGTCAGAAATCTGAAAGAGGCAGTGCCAGGGCCTGGGGGTATGGTGGTGGTGGGGTGGGGGAGGGGGTAGAAGGGAAGGCAATGGAAGTGGGCGCCCAGCCTCCTAGGACCATACAGCGTGATCAGGGGCCAAAGGTGGGGCCCGCGCGGTGCGCACGGAGCTCAGCGGGGCTGGTGGAACAGTGCACCCCACCCAGCCAGGTGCGCTCAGCCCAGACAAGGACGTTGGGAGCCGCGCGGTTCCGCGGGGCGGGCACAAGGGACGGGGTGCAAGAGCCAGAGCCGGAGCTGCGCCCGGGCCGCCTCTTCTGGGCATGAAGTGAGCGCGCGGGCTCCTGGGCGCCACCACGCGGTGCACCGGCGCAAGTGCCTCTTCTCCTCTTGCTTTGGACCCACTGCCTCATCTCTGCTGGAAATGGACCCCAACTGCTCCTGCCCCGCTGGTAAGGAACCCGGGCTCTGGACCTCAGGAGGCCTCTTACTCACCCTGAGGGAGAGGAGGGAGGATTTTGAGCTTGAGAAGAAGCAGACGCTTTAGAGAGAGAGCAGTTTCTGTGCCTTCTCCCTGGCCAAGGGCCCGCATCCTGTTGGAGCATTTGCATCCTCCCAGTGGTTCCTGTTGGAGAGGCCTGAGGGTCCAGGTTGTCCTGCTCCACATCATCGGGTGTTGGGGGGCGGGGGGGAGTGAGAGGGCGCTGCTGGCCCAGGACTCTAAGTTGTCCCTGCGGGTTGGCGGCAGCGAACAGTGTGTCTTCTGGGCTGAGGACAGAAGGTCCTGGCCCCCAGACGCAGCCTAACTGAACCGGGTCTGGAGCCGGGGACCATCCCTGGGGGGTAAGCACAAGGGAATGCCCCTCCCTCTCTAGCAGAAGGGCAGAGGGGGGGGTAGGCCCCCATCTGGTCCACGTGGGACAGGAGTTCCCGGGGCTGGCCCCTGCCCAGGGGAGGGGTGTGGGGAGCAGAGTTGAGGGACTGCAGTCTTTCTTGCATCAGGCATCTCACTGCCTGTCTATCTCCTCCTTGCAGGTGGCTCCTGCGCCTGCACTGGCTCCTGCAAATGCAAGGACTGCAAATGCACCTCCTGCAAGAAGAGTGAGTGAGGGCCCTTCCCTGAGAAGCTGGGGGCTGGGGAGTGGGAGGAGGGAGCCCTGAGCTGGTTGGGAGAGGAGGGATCAGGAGAATTGGTCTTCCTGTGCCCCTGGGAAGCGGTCACTGCCTCTGCAGGCTCTCTGCCCTGCCCTGTCCTGGGCTCAGATGGGCAGGCCAGCCTTCTCCTGGTGAAACCCAAGCCCTAGCGGTCTTACTAATTGTTTCTCCATGGAGCATGCTCTTTTGTCCTCATGGTCCTTTGAAGCTGAGGGCTGTGCTAGGCCTGCTGTTGTGCAGGGAGGTGGCTGGCAGTCACCGCTGACCCCTCATTTTCCCTGCTGTCCCCCGGGTGCTGCTCATGCTGCCCCGCGGGCTGTGCCCTTTGCACCCAGGGCTGCACCTGCAAGGGAGCCTGGGCAAGTGCAGCTGCTGTGCGTGAAGTCGGGGAGAGCCTGCTCCCTGATGTAACCAGAGCAACATGTTCAGCCCGCTTTTTTTTTTGCTTTTTTCAGTCCACCCTGACCCATTTGCCACATTCTCCTGCTGTGAAGTATGTGAACGATAAGAAAAGTGGTTGAGTTTGCTCTGACTCCGGCTTCTCTCCTGTGCAACAAGAGTAAGGAATTCTGTGCCCACAGGGCTGGGTTGGAGACTCACCTAGATCTTCAGAGAGCTGAGTTCTAGATGGAACAGTTAGTCTCCCAAGAAAATGAGTGCCTTGAAGCAAGAAGGTGATGTCACTGAGGGGCAGCTGCTGTCAGTGCCAGAGCCCCAGGGCACAGGCTGTGAGGAATGCTTGCTTCGGAAGCCCTGCGGGGAGGACCACTTTTTAGATTCTCACATTCACGGTCATCAACTATGGTCAAATAAAGTGAATTATTAAGAAAAAATTTGCAGTGCCTTGTGTTGTCCCTATCGACCACGTGACCACGAAACCAGTGGCCGGAGGAGGGTAGCATTTCTCCCACCAAGAAGGACCAGTGCTAGGGATGTAAAGCAGGAGAAGACAGGCCGTGTCCCTGGCAGATACGGAAGGGCTCACCATTTCTGCCATCACCTGCACCATTTGTTTACTTAATTTGTAAAGCTCATCTTTCCTTGACTATATTTCTATGAAAAACAAACTCCTCACCAGGACTGAAAATGAGAATGGGTTCACTGCCAGACCTAGAACGGAGCCTCAAGGTCACAGACATGTGTATTCCTCCTGGAGGGGGATGGAGAGTTAGAAACATCAATGCCAGAGAAGCATTCATCAGCTGCCTCCTGCACACCGCCTACTGGGGATGTGCCCACAACCAAGGTACATGCCCTTGACCAGAATCGAACCTGGGACCTTTCAGTCCCCAGGCCGATGCTCTATCCACTGAGCCAAACCAGCCAGGGCCAAAGGGAAGGTTCTTTCTCTTTCCTTTGGCAAGTGACTGGAGTCAGATCCCGGGCACCACTTCCCAGCACGCGACCAGGCTGTTTATAAACTCCTTGTGCCGCGTGTGGTCCTGGGATTTCCCTTTAGAGTAGGAAGGGTTTAAAGAGTCAAAGTGCTGAAGTAAGGCTGGCACAGACTAACCCTTATGTAACTGCCAGGAACACCGAAAGGGAAATAACATCGTTTCTTGTTCATTATTTATGCCGGGTCAGCCTAGTGCCTAAAAAGGATCCCTTCCTTGGGGGGGGAGGAGTGATTTCATCCCAGGCCCTGGGAACCTCCATCCTGGAGCGGGGTGGACCCGCTCGGCTGAGCGAACCCTGGAAAGTTCAGCCAAAGGAAGATCAGGACAACATGCCCACTCACCGCTCTAGTCGGGAGAAGGGAAGAAAGGGGGAAGGGGCCGCTCTATGCTCGCGCCCGCGTCGCTGTAAACAGGAAGCAAGGGAGGAGGGGCATCGGTGCGGGGACGGGGGGTGAGCAGGGGCAGGGGGTGAGGGTGAAGGTCACAGCCACCCCGTTTCTGCACACAACTCCGGGCCTCCAGCCAATGCGGGACGTGAGCACAGGCTGGGTTTGCACACGGGCTCAGAAAAGGGTGAACCTGCGGCCACAGACGAGGGGGCGAGGGGTGGGGCAGACTTCTAGGACTCGGGCTGAGTTCCTGGAACAGCGGGAACAGGGGCGGCTGCCCCCCTGGGGATAATGGGGCTGGACCCGGGAGCTGGGACACCGTGTGCCCGGCACCCAGCTCCTCCACGTGATCGGGGGCCCCGTGTGCAGCCCCCGCGGTGCGCTCGGAGGTCAGGCCCCCGGGGAAGCGGTGCGCACGGCCCGGAAAGGTGCGCACAGCCCGGCCAAGGGCGCTGCGGGCGGCACGGAGCCGACGGGCGGGCGGGGTGCAAGGCCGGGGCGGGGCCTGTGCGCCCGGCCGCCTCTTCTGGGCTATAAAAGCAGCACGCGGGCTGCTCCGCGCCACCACGCATTGGACCAGAACGAGTGCCCTTTCTTCTCTCGCTTTGGATCTCAGGTCTCACCGCTGATCGAAATGGACCCCAACTGCTCCTGCGCCACTGGTAAGCACCCCGCCCCTGGGCCTTGGATGCCCCTTTCCCAGGCACAGGACGGGGGCCTTGGGGTGGAGCAGGGGTATCTGGTTATGGCTGCAGTGCGTCCTTCCTAGCCAAGCTGCGGAGAGCACTTCCCGTCGCCCTTTGCCTCTGTTTGAGAGTTGAGGGTACCGAGGCCCAAGGCTGCTGTCTTCCCGGGCAACCAGTGGGTCGGGGGAGGGAGGGGTGTTGCTGGACTGGGACGCAGTGTTCTGTGCAGGACTTGATGGGCGGTGGGGACACTGCCTGTTGGCAGTTGAGGATACAGGACCCGGGCCCCAGCCCCAGTCTGTCTGGGCTGTGTGTGGAGCCTGGGACCTCCCTTTGGGGTAACCAGGAGGGGACCTACCTTCCTGGGACGAAAAGAGAGTGAAGCTTGACTTTAACTTCCCGCAGTGGGAAAGGAGCTCCCAGTACCGGTGGCACAGAGGAGGGGCAGGGCGGGATGGTTGATTGACGGCTGTGTCTCCTGCCTCGGGCATCTCACTGCTCATCTCTCTCCTCCTTGCAGGTGGCTCCTGCGCCTGCGCCGGCTCCTGCAAATGCAAAGAGTGCAAATGCACCTCCTGCAAGAAGAGTGAGCAAGGGCCCTTCCTGGGAACTTGGGGGGTGAACTAAGTGGGGAGGGACCCCAGAGCTCAGCAGGCACCCGCGGACCCCACTTCCCCAGCCACTGGATCAGAACCAGAGCCGAGAGAGCCGTGGAGTCTAACCTCCCTTCTAGAAGGGGCCGCTGAGGTCCAGGGGGGTCAGCAAACAGTGTCGGGGATGGAGCCCCAGCTAGAACCTGTGTCCTGACGATGGAGCCTTCTGACCCCTCCCGTGTCCTGAGCCTTTATGCACATGAACTTGGTCTCTCCCACCTGCTGGTGCAGCCCTTTCCCTAGAGTCAGCCCAAAGCTTTCCGGACCCTCCTGGGCACAGCCGGGGTTTGCCCCCTCCCTCGTCTTGAGGACTTTCCTCACTTCATTGTATGGTCCTAGGAGGCTGGGGGCCGACTCCATTGCCTTCCCCTCTACCTCCACCACCCCCCCTCCCCCGTACCCCCAGGCCCTGGCACTGCCTCTTTAAGCTTTCTGACCTGTCTGGGCCCAGGATGGCAGAGCAGCCTTTTCCTAGGGGTGGGACCCTTTCCAAAGGTTCCCACCTGCCATCTGAAACTCAGGCTCCTCTGGGGTTGGCGGGGTAGCTTGTGCCAGGCCTGCTGCTGGGCAGGGAGGTGCCCATAATGTGTGCTGACTTGTCCCTCTGCCCTTTCCCCCCAGGCTGCTGCACCTGCTGCCCCGTGGGCTGTGCCAAGTGCGCCCAGGGCTGCGTCTGCAAGGGAGCCTCCGACAAGTGCAGCTGCTGTGCGTGATGCCTGATGCGTGACGCGGGGAGAGCCGGCTGCTGGATGTAAATAGAGAAATGTCTACAAACCTGCATTTTTGGATATTTTTTTTCATAAACCCTGACCCAGTTACTATGTCGTTTTTTGTATGAAATATTTGGATGACAATAAACGTTTTGAGACTCTTTTGGCTCCAGTTTCCTGATGGTGTTCTGGGAATACGGGGCTTGGTTCTCCACTGGGCTGTCAGGGAACCTGCCTTGGGGGGAGGTGGGGAGTCTGCACAGGAAGTGGGGGCGAGGGAAATGGGGCAGGTGAATCGCTGGCTGCTGTCTGGCCTGCCCTTAGCTCTCTCTCTGTTGTGAGTGGTTCCTCTACCACCTTCTAGAATGAACCGGTTCCTGCCCTTTCTGTGCGTGTATCTGTGCCACTGTGTGTATTCATGTGGTAGCCACCTATGCTACACCTACTGTCTACACAGGCAATGGGCTGTGGGTGGTGAGGTGAGGGGGAGTTTACAGACTGCTGGGGAGAGATAGTCACCGCACAGGAGAGACAGAATGTAATCCAGGATGTGCTGGGCTGAGCCTAGTGGAGAGGCCTTGGCACTGAGATCTAAGCACTGGGAGGTGGGGGGCGGGGGGGCCTGAGTGGAGAGGCCTTGGCACTGAGATCTGTGCACTAGGAGGTGGGGGGGGGGGTTTAGGGGGGAGAAGGCCAGCATGTCAGGGCCCGTGTGTGAGGGGTGTTGCTCAAGTTCACTTTGGAGAGGGGAGCAGGGACCACGTGCCTCATTCATAGGAATGACTCTTAGCCTGGTTCCTTGGCTGAATCACTGGGCGGGGTGGAAAGGGCGCCAAGCCACCACCCTGTACCCCCTCCAAGCCCCAGCCTGGTTTCTGAGATGTAGGATGGGCCAGGGGTGTCTGTGTGTGTGTGTGCATTTTTAAAAAATATAGTTTCATTGACTTCAGAGAGGAAGGGATAGAGAGATAGAAACATCAATAATGAGACTCATAGATCTGCTGCCTCTTGCACTCGCTCCCCTTCCCCTGTCCCCCACTGGGGATCTAGCCTACAACCCAGGCATGTGCCCTGACCAGGAATCGAACAGCAACCTCCTGATTCATGGGTTGATGCTCACCCACGGAGCCACACCGGCCAGGCAGGGACCTGTATATGTAACAAGTACCTGAGGTTGCAGCCCAGGGACAGGGTCACAGGGAGTCATTTGGTGAAATGAAAGGGGCTTCTGCCAGGAAGTGTTCCTACCCCAGGGGGTCTCTGAAGCCATCACCCCTCCCATGTGGCCCTGGGCACTGGTGGCTGAGGGCACCTGGAGGGACCCGCTTCCTGTCTGTGGCAGGCAGGCTTGCTCTGCAGGACGTGTGACAAGAAGCTTCCTAGAGAGCGGACCTAGGGGAGGGGATGCCCCACGCCTCCTTGGGGGCTCGCGCTGCAGAGCAAATAAATGTTGACAGAATACGTTATTTATTTATTATTTATTATTATTTATTTAAATGTACCACCCGCATACATTAGTTCATTCTTATCATGATTCCACATTTACAGAGATTACAATGCACTGAAGTTGCAAGCCTCTCACAGCTCATACAATTACAGGTCTCTAGAACAAACAAAGCCCCAGAAAACACGCTGCAATGCTTACCGCTCCTGTTTCTATTCCTGTGTCGCGGGGCTGGCGTCCCAGCCGGGCACGGACCCCGTGGGGCTCGAGCGGGAGAGGGTCATGGCTCGGTCCTGTTTGGAAGTCCGGGTGCCAAGGTCACAAACGTGCCCAGAGTTGGCTCTTTCGCAACTCCACCCTCGGGGACCGCAGCTGCCAAGCCTCTCCAGAGAAGGGGACACGGTGTTTCCGCTGCCCTGACAAACAGTCACCCGACTGGCGGCTTTTTATGTTCCCAGCCACGTGTGAAGTCATATCGTCACTCTGTCCCCAGACCCCGTCTCTCCTAGGGTGGGCAGGGCACGACCATTTTGGATGACTGTTGGAGAGATTCATTTACAATAACATTTTTCTACTTTCACATGGCTGCATCAGAATGCCTTGTTTAACTCCAGAAGTTAATATTTTGTTTACTAGTAATTGGAAGGCAGTTAAATGCGCCGTCTCTGGAGCCAGCCCTGGCTGCAAGCAGAGCTCCACTGCTTAGGCAAGTTCTGTGGCCTGTCTGGGCCTCACATTTCTCATCTTGAAAATGGGTACAATAATCGTGCCTCCTCCACAGGGCTGCTGCGAGGTGAAGTGTGTCTAGCACAGTCTCTGGCACATGCTAGGGACTTAGTAAATGCTACTTCCCTCTCAGCCAGACACGTGCCTGAGGATCAGGAGGCGATCCCTAAGTGCTCTGTATTTGACGCCAGGAGCATTTAATGGACCCCTACTGTATGTAAATCACTGTGCTGAGCACACAGAGAGAGGGAAGGTAACATACAAACAAGATCCAATCTCTTTGCTGGAGGAGGACTTATTTCAAATCCCCGTGGAGTTCAGGGAGCATTTATTTATCATTTCTAGATGCAGCTGCTGAGCTGGGGCAGAGAGTGGGAGGGACCATTTCTGCCTCCCGGAGAACAGCTCCAGTCACACTGACTCTGGGATAAGCAGCTAAGGCAGAGAGAGGTGTGGAAGCCTGGGGAAGAGGGTGCGGGTCAGTCTGCCCAGAAGCCCAGGAGAAAACCCCATTCATCCATCCATCCATCCATCCATCCACATGGTCGCTTGTTGTCCAGGTGGATTAGACATTGGTGGTGAGTGGGCCAGCAAAGGGAACCTCAGCCAATCAGATAGTCCCCTTTGGAATTCAAGTGTGGGCTAGAGTGAGTTCCAAGGACATTGGTCACAGGCACATGCTCCCACCAGATTCTTTGGGCCCTGAGTCCAGGCCTGAGGCTCCTGCACCTCAACCCTATGGCATTTCCTTGCTCCTGCCCCCTTTCCATGCTCGGCCCCCGGGTCCTCCCCTTTACCCTCCAACAGTGATCCTTAGCTCAGTCCCACTGCGGGTGATCAATGAGTCTGGAGAAGATGTTGGAGGGGCACAGGGCTTCCCCAGGGCATCAAGGACACCCGAAGGCTCTGAGACTCTGAAGGCAGCCCAGGACAGCGCCTGGATTTTACCTCCCGTCCTGGATCCTGTAGCTTCTTGCCTGGGCCTGTGAGACCAACCCTGGTGAGGTTTTCTTTGGGTAATGAGGTGTTTCCCGCCTGCCCTTGGGGCTTGCTACTCTCAGGCCTGGGAAACTCACTTTTCCAAGTTTGTGCCACTCAGATGCGGCGCCTCAGAGCCTTACAGGGCACAGGGAGTGGGGCCTGGTATGGATGAAAAATCAAGGTCAACTCCCCAAAGGCCAGCCCTCTCAGAAGGAAACTGCTTCAAGAGCGCATGTGCACAAGGCCCAGGGCTCCAGGGACTCTCCTTTCTCGCGCCCACCCCATCCTACAGGAGGGAAGAGCATGAGGAAAGGCTTGGAGATGGAAAAGACAGCTTGTGTGATCATTTCCCAGGCAAGGGGGAGCCACAGAGGGTTCAGGGGCAAGGGAACCGTGGGGTTGGGGCTGTTCATTGATTCATTCCTGGGCACCTCCACTGTGCTGGGCCTGTGACAAGCACTGATCAATACAAATGAATTGTGGATTCATGCACATGAGTACATACACTTACTACAAATTATAATATAGGGGACACATAGAAAAAATAACACAATTTAGAAACAACAACAAAATATGCACTCCTCTTCGTTGTACTTGACACTGTCCCTATAGTCTATTAATTTCTCACAGAATGCATTCATCGATTGTTGCTAAACTGTTGTATCTGTAACCGGTCTATCTATGGCTTGCAGGGGCCGAATAAGTTCCAATATGATGAACGCAGATTCATAGTTTTGCTTTCATTAGTGAGACGAAAGCCACATGTGGTCTCTGTTGCATAGTCGTTTATTTATTTATTTTACTTACTTATTTATTTTTTTTAAAGAGAGAGAGAGAGAGAGAGAGAGAGAAGGAGAGACACACATCCATCAGCTGCCTCCTGTACACCTCCTGCTGGTGAGGGAGCCTGCAACCTAGGCATTTGCCCTGACCTGGGATCGAACCGGTGACCTCTTGGAGTATGGGATGGTGTTCAGCCACTGAGCCACACTGGCCAGGGCTATTTATTTATTTATACAACCCTTTCAAAATGTAGACTCACTCTGAGGCCATTCACAGACAAGCCTTGGGCCTAATGTAGCCCATAGGCCAGGGGTGGGCAAACTTTTTGACTCGAGGGCCACAATGGGTTCTTAAACTGGACCGGAGGGCCGGAACAAAAGCATGGATGGAGTGTTTGTGTGAACTAATATAAATTCAAAGTAAACATCATTACATAAAAGGGTACGGTCTTATTTTTCAATAGTTTTATTCATTTCAAACGGGCCGGATCTGGCCCGCGGGCCGTAGTTTGCCCACGGCTGCCATAGGCTATTATTTACTGATCCCTGATCCATGTTTTTGAGATGGTTTACATCTACCCTATCTGACTGATGGAAACGCTATGTAATAGGGTATCTCTTCCCAACTCTGCGTCAGTGACATCACACCGGTCGCTTGAGATTGGGCAGTACTTACACTCTCTAAATGGGCAGACCCTGAAGAGCAGGGCTTGATTCATTGCTTGTAGGTTGTCTAGACTTAAGAAAGTGAGGCACTAAATGTTGATAATGCAGATTAAACCTGAATTGTGTATCCATTACATTATAAATAGCACCAAAAAATTGAGGAAATACTCTTCTAATATTTGAAAATTGCAAAAAGTTACTCAATGTCACTTTAAAAATATATATATATTTTATTGATTTTTTTACAGAGAGGAAGGGAGGGAGATAGAGAGTTAGAAACATCAATGAGAGAGAAACACTGATCAGCTGCCTCCTGCACATCCCCCCACTGGGGATGTGCCTGCAACCAAGGTACATGCCCTTGACTGGAATCGAACCTGGGACCCTTGAGTCCGCAGGCCAATGCTCTATCCACTGAGCCAAACTGGTCAGGGCATCAACATTTTTAAGATATATGTTTTTTATTGATGCAGCTCTCTTTTTTTTAGAGAGAGGAGAAAGGAGAGGAATAGAAACATTGATCCGCTGCCTTTTGCAAGCCCCCTACTGGGGATCGAACCCGCAACCCGGGCATGTGCCCTGACAAGGAATCAAGCTGATTGCCTGGTTCCTGGGTCCAGGCTTAACCACTGAGCCACACCCAGGTTTTTAACAAGATTCTCTGGAACCTTAAAAACATTGACTTTCCTTACTGGGTGTTTTCTGCCACCTGCTGGTCATTTCATTTATTGCACGGTACGGGAAACGCCGCCCCCCTTCCCATTCAGTTTCACTTGTCAATCAACCTGCACATCAAAAGGTTAAGACAGCCAGACTTGCTTTCCTCAGATGCTAGAAAGCAGCTCTAAGCTCACAGCTTGGACAGCGTGAGAGGTACACAGAGAGGCCCTGGGAAAGTAGTTTGGAGTTAGCATGAGCTGGCATGCACAACGTTCTGCCAGTTTTCCTAGGGCCTTAGTTTGAATTTTTAGTGCACCAACTTCGCTCCCACCTTTTCTGTCTTTTCTATGACTACAGGTCCTGTTTGGGCTGTGTTTATGATTTATCGTCAAATGCATTTGAATTTATTTTGAGAACATATGTTTGAAAAATTTGCATAGACTTGGGGATAATTACACACATTTAGGGTGCCATAAAATGATGGTATATTGTATTAAAACAGTGTTTTCCAAATTTATCTGGCATTCGAAATAGACAAAGTGATGCCATAGGGCCTAAGGCTGCCCCCCCCAACCCCCACCCCTGAGACTGTTCACAGCAAGGAGGACTGGGAATCTCAGTGTCATGGGGTGTCAGAGCTGTTGCTATGGTGATTCGGTGTTCTGGCTGACCTTGAGGATGGTGAATATCCCCAAGACTCAGTTTCCGGGCTTGTGCTACCTCCTGTCCATCTGATTCCAGATAGGATAGTTATTCAGAGCTTAGTTTTGGACAGAAGCCAAGTTCTGTACCTGCTATTAATATATATAATACTTAATAGCAATAATGATGATGGTTCAAGAAGCTTTGAGAGAATTGAAATGAGTGCAGCAGGACTTTGGACTATTCCCTACACAGCACCCAGATGTACCCTGACAGAACATGTCACTCCTCTGACTCAAACCCTCCAGTGGCTCATCATATCTCTTGGAGTAAAAGCCAGAGTCCTTACATTGGTTCATAAGGCCCAATATCACTCCCCCTCACCGGCCACGCTTGCCTGATCCTGTCCTTCAGGGCCATGAGGAATGTTCTGCCTCAGGCCCTTTGCACCTTCTGTTTCCGGTGCCTTGGATGCCACCAGTGGCTCCCCTCCTCATCTCCAAGTCTTCACTCCGTCCCCTCCACTTTGGAAACTCACCCCAGCCCCCTTTCCAGGTTTATTTCCTTCCTGAGCTGTTATCTAACCCCCTGTCTCCCCTAACAGAATGTGCATTACATGAGGGCTTTTTAATGAACAAATTCTTGCTTACTGCAGTCAGTCAATGGCAGGGTATATACCTAAGAAATAAGTAACACAAGGCAAACGTGCAAATTAAAGATCTCTTGTTGGAAATAGGACAGTATTTGAAGGAGACCATTTACTAGCCGTTATGTAGTTACTATAAAGGATGTTTTGTAATTATGGTAAAAAAAATGTTCAATCACTTTTACTTAGCCCAGGAAGTAATATCATAATCTCACATCTTGGTTTCATAGGCGCAGATGAGATCTGACCTATACATTTCCTCCGCTTGTTACCGTACGATTCATTCAGTCAAGGAAGAGAGGAGAGCAGTGAAGGGCCGCGATAGAGTAATTGCCCTGCGTTTCAGAACGACCACATCGGAGAATAAGTGCCAAGAAATGAACTGGGGTTGCTGCGATGGCTTTAATAAAAACGAGAATTGAATCATTGATGGTTCTGGGTCAGTATCAGATGTGGCATCCACAGGCCTGGGGGCAAGCCCTGTCTCTGCTACTTACTGGGCATGTCCCTCGGGGCCAACCCCAGTGCCCAGAATAGTACCCAGGGCCCAGATAGTAGGTGCTCAGTGAAGAAGACGCCGGAGTTGGCAGTGCACCCACAGAAGCACTGGGAGCAAAGACCCCTCTTTGCAAAACTAGATTGCAATGGGTCCTCCCTAAATGTTGCTGGCTGGTAAGATAAACCCAGGCAAGGTAAGGTCTGCACACACTATAGTTTCAGGAAATGCTTCCCGTGCCCAGTAATATTACAGAACCACACAGCACCAAGACAGGGCCATATATAAGAGCTGGCCCAGCTCCGCTATGCCATGCCACCGTTAACCCAGTTTGGACCCAAAGCTGGGGGTGCCAATTCTATTTGAGAACTTCAGGCTCTGCCTTCCAGCATAGTTGATAATTTGGGGGCTGGAGCCTCCATTCTGGCCTTTGGGTCAAGCAGTATCTTTTCAACGAACACTGACGGAGCGCCCCCTGGTGGACATAAAGCCGAACACCCCAGGCAGCTGCCCTCAGGGCTTGGAGTCTGGTCAAAGTTACAGACTATTGCAATGCCCTGTGATGCCTGGGGATGGGGAGGGGGGGCGGGGGGGCGAGGGCCAGCTTTGTCCTGGAGGGTCAGAGAAGCCTCTACTCAATTCTAGAGTGTTGTGGCAACAGGCTTTCCAGAAATAAACAGTTAACACCCAGTGAGTGCCTACAACGTGCAGGATTCTGCTCTAAGACCTTAAACATGTATTAACTAATTTAACCCTTAGAACAACACTTCATGGTAGATTATTATTGTCCCTACAGGAGTATCCACAATGTGAAAGAGGTAACCCTCCAATGTAAACGGGGGTGTTCTTGGGTACAGTCACCACAAAAGGGGGGGTGAGTGGTGGAAAGCCCCGAAGCCACCCGCGTCCACTGTTCTGGCCACACTTGTTGCTGATCATTTTCCCCTGTGTTTTCAGAGAAGGGTTATGTCCTCTGATTTCTAAGGGTGGGAATAGCGAAAAGTCCGTTTCTGATTTCTTCCTTCACTCTTGGGGACACTTTTGTCATTTAAGGATGGGTTTGTATTTCGCCCCACCCCTCCTGACTCCCCAGCTGCAAATACATTTAATAATCAACCACAACAGAGCCCCTGGCAGATGGGCCTCAAAACAGATGGCTCCACTGAAAGGCTGTGATTGAGAACGGAGGCTAACGTGAACCAATCAAGAGCATGGGGCTCTTGAAGGCAGTTTCTACGGAACTTTCTACATATTCTACACCCACCCAACCCCCTCGAGTTCCTTCGGTACACTTCTCATCCGCAGATGAGCCTTCCAATTTGTTTTTTTTTTTAAACATCTGGAACATTGAAAAGGAAGAGAGAGAAACCCTGGGGCCTTGTCAATCCAATTCACTTTTCTTCTGGCAGGCGCAATTTGACATAAACAAAGTGGGTAGATGTTTTCAAACATCAGCAATGGAGAGATGTGTAGGGTGGGTGTTTTTCTCCCCACTCACTAGTCCGTATGTTTAATAACAAATAGAACAACCAGATGTTTAAGAAATCCTACCATCTTCACAATGACGTCCGATAGTTAACTGCGGCCGAATAATGAGAACATGGGTTTCATTCCAGGCCCATTTCAGAAAGTTAAGGGTCTAGTCCGTTTCCCTGGACAGTTACTACGGTTCACGAAGACTTTTAAGTTCATCTCTGGGGGCTTTCTGGGGCTAGAGAACACTCGTCTTGGTTTCAGAAAATGTGCTTGCAGGCCCTGGGCTGCCACCACTTTCCTGTGTCACCTTGGGTAAGTTATTGAACCCTCCTTACCTTTAGTTTCCCCACAGGATACACAATGATAATCAGCCCTGTCCTGCCTACGCCTGGCTAACGTGAGGTTCAAGTGTAATATTAGATGTGAATCACTTTTTATAAGTCCTTTTTTTTTTTTTTTACTTGTCACCTGAGGATATTTTTTCCATTGCTTTTTCAGAGAGAGTGGAAGAGAGGGAAGGAGGGAAGAGAGAGAGAGAGAGAAACATTGATATGAGAATATCAATTGGTCCTACCCTTCCCACCTGCATGTGCCTCAATTGGGGCCAGGGATCGAACCCGAGACCCTTCAGTAGGCGGGCTGACGCCCAACCAACTGAGCCACGAGATCAGGGCTCTAATGTATATTTTTAAAATTGTTGAAATTGTAGTTATATTGTTCTGCTTTTTCCTCTTCTTGGCCATTTTTTCTTTATTACCTAAAAATGTTATTTTATAGCCCTGGCCAGGTAGCTCAGTTGGCTAGAGCATGGTCTAGATATGCCAAGGTTGTCGGTTTGATCTCTGGTCAGCACACACACAATAATCAGCCAGTAAATACATAACTGATTAGAACAACAAATCTCTCTCAAATCAGAAAAATAAAAATATTATATTACACATATAAAAGGATTTATATGTAATAATGAATAATAATGTAATCAACTACCTATGAACCAGCTACCCAACTCAAGAACTAGAACATATTCAATACTTTAATTCTTCCCAGGTGGTCCTCCGATCCCTTTCTATCCCTAGAGATAATTACAATCTTAAATACCCTATTTATCATTCCATGCAGAAAGAATATATTGTTTGGTTTTACTTGCTTTTTAACTTAATTAGAAATTTTGAGTTCATACTATACCATATAGTCTTCTGGTACTTGCTTTTTCCATTTAACATTGTTTCCAAGATTCATCCATGTTGTTTTTATGGCTATTGGTTCACTTATTATTTAATATGTGTAATATTTCATTGAGGTAATACCCACAATTTATCTATTCTTTTTTTTAAACCCCACTGGAGGATATTTTTCCATTGATTTTTAGAGAGAGTGGAAGAGAGAGGGAAAGACAGAGAGAAATATCGATGTGAGAGAAACAAATCGATTGGTTGTCTCCTGCACGCGCCCCGACCAGGGCCCAGGCTGGGGAGGAGCCTGCAACTGAGGTACATGCCCTTGACCGGAATTGAACCCGGATCCTTTGTTCTGCAGGCCCACGCTCTGTCCACTGAGCCAAACCAGCTAGGGCTATTCTTTCTTTTGTTAATGGACATTTGGCTTGTTTATTGTTCTGCTGTTGTGAACTGTGCTGCTAAAATATTTTTTTAAATGTAAAAAACAATCTTAATTTTTGAAAGAAGATTCTTGCTCACATCTCCTGGTGCACATGTGTAAGAGTTTCTTTTGGGCATGTATCTAGGAGTGGAAATGCTGGATTTATGATATGGGAAGATTCTGCTTTAAAAAGTAAATGCCCTGAGTTTTCCTTTGGCAATGTTTTATGAGTATTTGTCTCTCATTAAAATTTTTCTTTTTTTTCATTTTTATTTATTTATTTTATTTTTATATATTTTATTGATTTTTTTTTTTTACAGAGAAGAAGGGAGAGGGGATAGAGAGTTAGAAACATCGATGAGAGAGAAACATCGATCAGGTGCCTCTTGCACAACTCCTACTGGGGATGTGCCCGCAACCAAGGTACATGCCCTTGACCGGAATCGAACCTGGGACCTTTCAGTCCGCAGGCTGATGCTCTATCCACTGAGCCAAACCAGTTAGGGCAAAATTCTTCTTTACATAAAGGAAAAAAGCAACATAAAAGCATAAAACCCTATTCAGATGTAAGATGCTATTATATTTGTGGATATTATCTGACTACAGCAGGATCTAAATAAATATTTAATAGCTTTAGGACAAAAGCCATGCTCATGCATATTGTCAATCAACACCAATCATTTATAGAGAACCCACCATATGCTGAAGTGTTAAGAAAAACAAAGTCTGACACTAGTTAAAGCAGTAAGGGCTTATTTTAATCAGCAAAATAGGCTATTGCAATAGGGGAAAAGGTCCAGGAGGAACTAAACTCAACTTCAATTTCTACAAAGCCGACTGAACATTTCAAAAAGAGAATGAGAGAATAGGGAGGGGTGATCAGTGGTGGTGGGAGCTCAGTAGAATCAGGGATGCGAAAAATGACAAAAAGTGAGGAGTTGGTGTTGGTCCATGAGAAACCCTCTGCTTGGAATGTTCTGCAGCCACGATTTTACACGGCTGATTGTCTGGTATCAGCCATGTTTCAGCTCAGACGTCACCTCCCCAGACGCCTTCCCTGACCACATAGCCCTCCTTACACACTAGCAGCTATTGATCACATTTTGTTTCCCCCACTAGCCTGCCATCTCTCTAAGGGCAGGGATCTTTTCTGTCGCAATCGCCACTGCGCCCACAGCGTCTAGATTAGTGCCTGTCACTAGGATGGCGCTCAGTAAAGGGTAAGAAATTCGCATTAGCCCTGGCTGGTTTAGCTCAGTGGCTAGCTAGAGCGTCAGCCTGTGGGCTGAAGGGTCCCAGGTTCCATTCGGTCAAGGGCACATGCCCTGGGTTGCCAGCTCGATCCCCAGTATGGGGCGTGCAGAAGGCAGCTGATCAAAGATTCTCTTTCATCATTGATGTTTCTATCTCTCTCTCCTCTCTCCCTTCCTCTCTGAAATCAATAAAAATATATTTAAAAAAGAAAAGAAAAAAAGAAAAGAAAAACGCATTGGCAATTGTGGAATCGCTTTCTCTGGACTGAACCTTCAGTAACCACGTGGGAGAGGCGAGGGCGGAGGCCGCTGGCAAGCAGGGAGTGACAGCTCAGCGGAAGGCCCGCCCCCGGCCCCGCCCTGTCCTTTCCGCTTCCGCGGGTCTCTATAAAGTTCATTTGGCGGCGCAGCGCGCGGGGCCTTCTGGGAGCGCCGGCCTGGGCCAATCAGGAAGCGCGGGCGAGCGGCGCGAGAAGCGGCGGCCGCGTTCCGTGGCCGGGACCTGAGCAGCGGAGGCGGCTGCCGAGCCAGGTGAGCCTGTCTCCCGCGCGCGTCCTGCGGGCCTGGGTGTATTATTATTATTATTATTATTATTCTGGCCTTGAACCGGGGACCCCGAGGCGGGGCGGGGCGGAGCTGGGTCCCCACGCCCGGAGCCATGCTGCCCACACTTCCCACTCGCCTCATGGAGCCGGGCATGTCTGACCGATGCGGACGAGACAGCGCCTGGCGAGCGTCCGGCTGCGTCCCGGGAGGACCTTCTGTCTCCTGTCTGTGTGCGGAGCCGTGTCCCCCTGTCCCCCCGTCCCCCCACCCTTCCGGGCTCCTTGCCCCCCCCCCCCCGTAGCCACGCCCCCACCCAGCGCCACCAGCCGCAGCTCGCTCGCCCCTCGGGGTGCACCCTGCCGGGAGGCATCGCCCTCGGAAGGAAGGGGGCTTTGGGAGCTTTGGGCGAAGGTGACGACCCTGTGAGCCTCTCCCGACCCTTGGCCTGTCTCCTCCATCGCACCCAGGGGCATGCTGCTCCCCATCCAGGGAGGTGGCTCCCCGAGCTTTCTCTGGGCGCACAGCACCCCACCCTCTGCAAAGGCGAAACCTAAGTTGATGGGGGTCTCTCTTTCTTCAAAATTACGGGGCCGACCGCGGGCTTCTCAGACTCAGCGCCGTTGTTTGGGGCTGGGCAAGTCTTCGTGGTGGAGGCGGAGCTGTGCTTTGTGGGGTGTCCCTCTGATCTCACCCTCTAGACGTCAGGAGCACAAGGCCCTTCTCCCGCAGTTGTGTCTCTAGATGTTGCCAGTGATCCCTGAAGGACAGACCTGCCCCCAGTTGAGACTCATAGGTTTAGCGAGAAAAGCCAGATGCAGAGACCTTTTGGAGGCCGATGCGGCGGCCCGGGGGGGGGGGCGGGGGGGGGCGGGGGGGGTTGCTGTCACTCTTGAGGTTGGGTGCACAGACGGTCTCCATCCCCTGGAGCGGGGCTGCTCCTTCTGAAGACACGTTGGGTTTAAAGACTGAGTTGCCGTAGCCCGCATTGGCGAATTCTTCATGGAGGGCAGGCCCTTAGGAACCATCTGCGCCAACCTCATCTTCGCCGGTGGTGGAACCGGGGTCCGGAGAGGGGGAAGGGCCAGTCCCCAAGTAAAAGGCTGATGTGCGGCAAAGCCAGGCTGGCGTCCCTTGTGCTTCGCTCCCAAGCCTGGCTGCTCCTGGGAGCTGAGAGTTTATCAGAAAGCAGTAAGCTCGGTGGATCCTGGCTGTTTCTATGCGATGCCAGGCTGCGTCTCTTTGCTCATTGAAGGTGAAATAGTGCAAGTGGTATTTCATGTATCAGGAAAGCTGATGCTGCACAGCCCTGACTGCAGACACGGGGTCATCCAGGCCAGTGCTTGTACCGAATCACCCTGTTTTCAGTTTCCCGTCTGTCTAGGGTCGTTTCTTTCGGTTCCTTTGTTTGCTCCAGAAGTCTGCCTTCTGAATAATGGTTAGGGCTGGCTTTCTTTTAGTCTTACAAGACTATGAAGAATTATCCAACTATTATAAAAGAATCCTCATTCTCTTCCTAGAAGCCTCTGGCACAATAGTATCTGTTATGATGTAATTTTTTTTTTTTTTGGTTGTTGGTATAATTGACAGCAGACAGATACAGTAAAAAGTGGAATGATATTGTCATCTAACCCCATAGTTTATATATTCAGAAGCAGAGAGGAACGCAGAACCAGTCTTTGAAATCTCAAGTGAGACTTTACTCATTAATCTTTGGTGTTGAATACTGAACACTGCTCTTCTTATAGTTTAATTAATAAGAAGGTTTGAGGGCAAGATTTTAACTTTAAATTAAATGCTAAATTCCTTTTGAATCACACCTTCATTGTGGAAATTTGGACTTATAATAATAACCATATTTTTTAATAGGGAGCATAACATATATTAAAAAATTTTAACTGCCTTTCAGAAGTTCTTATTGAATGATATGAGTTATGATTAAATAAGTTATACTTTAGTATCACATATTTACTTTTGAAACAGAGATGTTTATAATGAAACTGGAGGCCCGGTGCACAAAAATTTGTTCACTGGGAGGGGGGGGGGTCCCCTCAGCCCAGCCTGTGCCCTCTCGCAGTCTGGGACCCCTCAGCGGATGTCCACCTGCTGGCTTAGGCCTGCTCCCCAGGGGGATTGGGCCTAAGCTGGCAATCAGACATCCCTCTGGCAGCCCAGGAGCCCTCGGGGGATGTCCACTTGCCAGCAGGGAGCAGGCCTAAGCTGCAGTCAGACATCCTTAGTGCTGCTGAGGAGGCGGGAGAGGCTCCCACCACCACCGCTGTGCTGGCAGCCATCAGCCTGGCTTGTGGCTGAGCAGAGCTCCCCCTGTGGGAGCACACTGACCACCAGGGGGCAGCTCCTGCATTGAGTGTCTGCCCCCTGGTGGTCAGTGTGTATCATAGTGACTGGTCATTTCCAGTCGTTCTGCTGTTAGGGTCAATTTGCGTATTACCCTTTTATTATATAGGATGACAAAATGTTGCCAAATTGGCAGCTTTGGAAAAAAGCTAGCATTTTTACAACGACATAAATCAGTAGAGTTTATAGAATACTTTCTGTGTATCACCAACCTCTTGAAGTAGTTAGGAATTATTATCTTTTTATAGATGAGAAGTGTTTCGCTAGTAAGTGAACACTGTAAATTTGAACCAGGTTTGTGGGTTCAAAATTCAGTCTTCTGTTTACCCATTCTGTTTTAAGATTTAAAAAAAAATTAATTTTGTTGTTATATTAAAACTTTTAAAAATAGTTGAAAAAGGGAATAGCATTGTTAGTTGTACATTTTGAAGAAAAAAGGAATAAATAAATAGCATGAATTATTTCCTCTGATGTATACAAAATTCCCCCCTCAGATGGCATCTATATACTGGTATATAAAAGCCTAAGCGACCGTCCGACTGATAGCTATGACATGCAATGACCACCAGGGGGCAGACGCTCAGTGCAGGAGCTGCCGAGCTACAGTGATGCACTGGGAACCAGAAAGGAGGGAGCCCGATTTCGGGGTGTGTCACCTGAGAACCGCCCTCATGCAATCCGTAACTCCTCGGGGGGATGTTGGAAAGCAGGTTTTGGCCCAATTCCCGCAGGCCAGGCTGAGGGCCCCCACCAGCGCATGAATCCGTGCACTGGGCCTCTAGTCCAGAATATAGCAGTGCTAACTGCATTTGCTAGATTGCAGGATCTTTGTAGTTGAAGGGAGAATATTTGGGTCTGTGGTAAAATTAGACTTCCATAGTGAGAGGTAACAAGTATTGTTTGAACATATTAAAATTCCGCAGGGGAAGTAGTCAGTGTCATCATTTCAAGCAAATGGATGAATCAGGAGAGATTCCTTTAACACTGAAGGGAAGACAGATGGCCTTGTCTTTGTCCTTTCATCTCTTCCTCGGTCCTTTTATTTATTGGATAACTGGGCTGTTTGGATTGTGGGTGATACGGAAAAGTTCGCATGGTTTAATAGGTTGTGTTGTACTTGAAAAGGGCAGTGAGTTCCCTCTAGCATTCTGTGTGGTAGGTCCAAAGAACACATTATCCCGGACAGATTTCATCTTTTATAAAACAGATTTCTTCTCCCAAATATACTCTTCAGATAAACGGGTTCCAGAGAGAATGGGAATGACAACAGGTCTACTGCATCACTTACTCCATCTTTCTGTGTTTCCACTGCAGAGGCCGTGGTGGTGGATTGGCCGGGGCACATAGTTATAAGCACCGAACCAGGATTTACCTGCCAGGTCTAGCTCAGGTGCCCTCAGCAAACTGGGGGTTGCCAAACTACGAGCTGGGGGCCAAATAAGCTAAGAAGAATTTTTACATCTTTAAAAATCATTGGAAAAAATTCAAAGCTTATTTCGTGAGCCATGAATATTATATGAAATTCAAATTGGAGGGGCCATGATTAAAGTTTTATTGGAGCACAGCCACCCTTATTTGTTTACATATCATCCACTGTCAAGCAGAACTGAGTAGCAGCAAGAGACTGGCCCACAAAGCCTAACATAGTCACTGTTGGCCCTTTACAGAAAACGTTTGCCGGCCCTTGTCCTCGGATACCAGTCTCAGAGACTGGGAAAGAGAGTTTGGTAGACAGGTCTAGGATGGGTAGCTCTGGTGCTCTTTCGTATTTTCCTTTGTTTTCTGCCAGCTCTGAGATCCTAAGGTGCTAATTTTGGGGCATATAGGCTTAAGCCAGGATAAGTGAGTAACAGCCGTTTCTGGGATGACCTAGCAGTCTTTAAAAGCACTCAGTAGTTCCCTGGCTTGAGAATCCACAAAGCTTTGGACAAATGAAGACATAGTCTACTTGTGGCTGGTGCTTTAAAAGACAATAGACCAATGAGCTAATAATGCCAGAAAACAGATGTATACACATTGTAATACAATAAGCATGAATACTCTTAAGTCAGGGCCTGAGCAGTGGAGATGGCTGCAGGGCCAGGTGAGCCTGTCTCCTGCCGTGTCCTGCAGACCCAGGTTAAGAGTCGGATCAGCTGCAAAATCCTAGAGGGGCCACTCTGAGAATACTGATTTAAGATGGTCTAGAAGTGCTCAGCATTGTGAATAGTTAAGTGTCTGCTGTACTTGGGAGGGAAAAATAGTCTTCCTACGCTCACACCACCGACTGCAACACTGCTTCACTTCTGACACCAGATGTGTAGGTTTGCCACACATCAAGCTACACTCAGATTCTCTGGACACTAGCTGGTTATTCTACAATTTAACTCAATTCTGACACTTAACTAACTGGAGATAGCATCCGATCCCAAGGGTTAAGGGTTCAGTTTCACAAGACTGTACCCCCCACCCCTGCGATCCCAAGGGTTAAGGGTTCAGTTTCACAAGACTGTACCCCCCACCCCTGCCCCCGCTTGCTGTCCTTCAGAAGCCAATCGCAAGAAGCACATTGTTACCTGTGCTTCTCTGACAGACTGGCTGAAGGTCAGAGGTGCAACTAACTTGCTAGAGCAGGATACAGAACTCAGAGAAACATTTACTTACGTGTACAGTTTATTATAAAGGATATAGATCAGTGGTTCTCAACCTTCCTAATGCTGCGACCCTTTAATACAGTTCCTCATGTTGTGGTGACCCCCAACCATAAAATTATTTTCGTTGCTACTTCATAACTGTAATATTGCTACTATTATGAATCGTCATGTAAATATCTGATATGCAGGATGTATTTTCATTGTTACAAATTGAACATAATTAAAGCATAGTGATTAATCACAAAAACAGTATGTAATTATATATGTGTTTTCCGATGGTCTTAGGCGACCCTTGTGAAAGGGTTGTTTGACCCCCAAAGGGGTCACGACCCACAGGTTGAGAACCACTGATATAGATGAACAGCCAGTCAAAGAGGTACATAAGGTGGAATCTGGAAGGGTCTTGAGCACCGGAGCTTCTGTCCTATGAAACAGGTGCCCTACCCTTCCAACCTGTGGAAGCACTTACCACCCAGAACTCATCAATCTCATTGTTCAAGAGTTTGTTTTCTTAAATATCTTCTCAATATAAAAGGCTAAGTGTCCGCCTGTCGGACCAGTAGCTATGACGCGCACTGACCACCAGGGGGCAGATGCTCAATGCAGGAGCTGCCATCATGCGCACTGGCCATTTAAAAATAAACAGCACCACTGATCTGGTGCCCACAACCAACACTCGGCTTCCCTCAAGTGGTACACAGGCCCTGCCACCACTCTGGAGTGATACCCCACCAAATTGCAGCCAATGCTGCCAAGACCCCATGGTGCAAAATGTGGCCCACAGCCCAGCTTAGCCCGGAAAACGTTGGCTGTGGGTGCCAGGTAATGACGTCACATAGCAACGCCCAGCTTCCTCTCCCTAGCGACTAGCATCCTTGGAGTTTCTTCAGCCAAGGAACCGGACTTGCTTTATAGCCAGGTGCAAACATTTTATAGTTTAACCAAATGTTTGTGAAGCATTTTCCTGTCCCTCATCTCATTTGATCCTTACAGAAATCCTGGAGTAGGTAGATAGGAGACTTGGTAGAATCCTATTTTCTTTTCATTAGCAAGATGTGAATAGCGATATTAAAATATTTCTTCTAATTAATTTCCTTTTAATGTGCACGAATCCATGCACCGGGACACCAGTATATATATATGTGTGTGTGTGTGTGTGTGTGTGTGTGTGTGTGTATATATATATATATAAAATGTATATATCTGTGCATTTTTTTTTATTGTTTAAAGTATTACATGTCTCCTTTTTCCCCCGATTGATCACTCCCCCGGCCACTCCCACCCCGCAGGTTAAATATATATTTTTTTTTATTGCTTTCAGAGAGGAAGGGAGAGGGAGAGAGATGTAGAAACATCAATGATGAGAGAGAATTATTGATCAGCTGCCTCCTGCACGCCCCCTGCTGGGGATTGAGCCCACAACCCAGGCCTGTGCCCCCAACTGGGAATCAAACTGTTACCTCCTGGTTCATAGGTTGGTGCTCAACCACTGAGCCATGCAGGCTGGGCTGTTCAAGAGTTTTTATAGAGATTACTATGCAGCCCCGAGGTTGGTGGGTGGGGCTGAAAGTGTCAGCTCTCCAATCACTTGGTCTTTCTGGTGACCAGCCCCATCCTGATCACCTTCCCCTTTGAGTGAAGCTCAATGGATTTTCTAATTGAACAAACGCACTATTAAGCAGCTCCCAGATTTAAAAAAACCCCAGAAAATCACGCCCCCCCCATCCCACCCCCTCGAAGCCTCCCTTCTGTTATCCCCCTGCAAGGGTAAATAGTCCTGCCTTCTGACAGCAGTGGTAAATTGCCCTTCCTTCTAAGGCTTTCCGTTGCTTGGTAGTTGAGGAGGTCTGGAGGCTCAGTAGGACTTCTGCCCAGGGGCACCAGAGAGCAGTTTGTTGCGTGGGACCCTGGGACCCTGTGATGCACCTGTCAGTGTTTCCAAAGCCCTCTCCCAATCAGGCTGAGTCACTGCAGACAGAAAGGACTCAGTGCGGTGAGTCGTCCCCACTGGCCTTTTCCCATCCAGCTCCAGGTTTGCTCCATTGACTGTCCACAACCCACTTCCGAGAGTTCTCTGGCTCCTTCCTGGCTCCCTCCTCCATAGCTCCCCAATGGTGCAGCTGGCGTCCAGTCTCTGCATGTGTCCTGGCCAGATTTTTACAACACGAAGCTTGGACTTCATCCCTCTCCCACCCCATCATTTTAGTTCTTTCTGTTGGACAAAGCGAGGGAGGTTAATTTCATGATCAGTTTCCAGTATCTTGGGTCAAAATTGATATTTGGTTGGTTAACCCCTATATTTTATGTCTGATTTGATATGTATTTTGCAGAGGTACTAAAAACTGTCCTTAAATTGATTAAATTAACCACAAATTAAAACATCTTAATGAAATGGAATGGTGAGTATATCAGAGTATAGATTTGGAAACTTTAATAATTTTTAAAAAAGATATAATTTTATTGATTTCAGAGAGGAAGGGAGAGGGAGTGATAGGAACATCAATGATGAGAGTGAATCACTGATCAGCTGCCTCCTGCCTGCCCCACACTGGGGATCAAGCCCACAACCCGAGCATGTGCCCCTTCTGGGTCCATAGATCGATGCTCAACCACTGAGCCATGCTGGCTGGCAATAATTTTTTTGTAAATTAATTTCTACTGGTTGCTTTATATACAATGCAGGATAGAGCCAGTATTTCTTAAATATGATGTTATATACATATCTCTTCTCAGAGACATGGAACAAGTTTATTTTCTACTCTGAAGTTCTATCGCAAATTTCTTCCTACATGTATATTTATTCTTTTGGTTTGGGATTCCGTTCACCTGAAAACTGGGTTATTTCTTCTAAAATATCACTGGCTTTTTTTGTCTGGGAAAAGCATTAGTCTGGACCAAGTGTGATCTGAACTGATGCCATTTATACTGTCACTGCCTTATGCTCTGCAGCCTCAGAAATGTTAAGTATCAGTTGGTGGTCGGAAGGGAATGTGTTTGCTCTGCTCTTTGCGTGTCAGTGGGTGCCGATTTGGCAGGGGAGTGCAGGAAGCCTTGGAGAACAGACCCCACGGACGGAAGAATAAAACTCCTCCTGTTCATTCAACAGAAAATGATTGTCTGCTATGTGCCAGGCACTGTTCTAAGACCCGGGGAACATCAGTGAACAAAGCAGACAAGTCCCTGTCCTTGTGCAACTTACATTTAGCAGGGGTGACAGACAGTAAGAGAGATGGGGGAGTGCTGGTGGGGGTTGCAGATTGCACTCTTAACTATTTTGTTCTAGGTTGTCATCTAAGGCAAGGTGACAGTTTAGCTGAAACAGCGAGACAGGGAATCGTCTGGTGTATATCTGGGAGAGGAGTGATCCAAGTAGAGAAAATGGAGTACAAAGACTTTAGGGTAGGAATGGGCCTGACCACTGGGGTACCCGCAAAGAGGCCTCAGAGTGGCGGGAGCCCAGGAAAGGAAGGGGGGACAGGTCTGGAGTGAGTCCAGGAGGTAAGGAGAGATGGGCTGCTTCTACAGGGCTTCCCTCTGTACAAGAGATTTAAGCAGAGGAGGGATGTGCTCGGACTTTATAAGGATCCCTGGTTGCTGGGTTGAGAATAGACTGTAGGCGGAGAGGGCTGAAGCAGGAGATCAGGGAAGAGGTGATAGTGACTCAAATGGGTGAAAGTGGTGGGAAGAGGTCGATTCTGGATGTTTTTTTTTTTAAATATATTTTATTGATTTTTTTACAGAGAGGAGGGGAGAGAGATAGAGAGTTAGAAACATCGATGAGAGAGAAACATCGATCAGCCGCCTCCTGCACATCTCCCACTGGGGATGTGCCCGCAGCCCAGGTACATGCCCTTGACCGGAATCGAACCTGGGACCCCGCAGTCCGCAGGCCGACGCTCTATCCACTGAGCCAAACCGGTTTCGGCGATTCTGGATGTTTTGAAGGTAGATTTGAAAGGCTTCGTTGACCTATTGGATGGGAGGTATGAGTCATGCAAGCTTTCAAAGCTTTTGGCTGAAGCAACTGAGTCATGGTGTCTCCACACTGAGAAGGCAAGGACCAAGTTTTGTAGACAAGGTTAGAGCTCCGTTTGGGGCTTATAAAAGTTAGGGTGTTGTTTAGAGATTCCGGCTTTGTTTTTACCATGGTCAACATAATTCTTTAAATAAATTTAAAAAGTCTTTTATTGGACCACATGAATCATGATTTTCGTCTTAATTATTTATACTTAAATCCTTCACTCTAAACTTTAAAATATATATATATATATATATATATATATAAACTTTATATATATATAAACTTTATATATATATAAACTTTAAAATATATATATATATATATATATAAAATTGATTTCAGAGAGGAAGGGAGAGGGAGAGAGAGATAGAAACATCAATGATAAGAGAGACTCATTGATTGGCTGCCTCTTGTACGCCCCCACTGATGATTGAGCCTGCAACCTGGGCATATACCCTGACTGGGAATCGAACCTCTTGGTTCCTAGGTTAACGCTTTACTGCTGAGCCACGCCCGGCCTGGGTATCATCACTCTAAATCTTTATATGGGTAGGTCATTTGAGAAATTGAGCATTTCCTTTGTCTGAATTTCTCTTACAGGAATGTAAAATGTTATTCTTTTTCCTCCCCCTACCCTCCCCCCCCTTTTTTTTCAGAGAGAGAGGAAGGGAGAGTGATAGATAGATGAGAAACTTCCGTTGGCTGCCTCCTGCATGCCCAATTCTAGGGATCAAGCCCACAACCTAGGCGTGTGCCCTGACTAGGAATGGAACTGGTGACCTCTTGGTACATGGGTCAGCACTCAACCATTCAGCCATACCGGCTGGGTTCTTCTTCTTTTAAACATAGAAAAGTTTTATTTTGTTCAGTTCTTTTTTTTTTTTTTTAAAATATATTTTATTGATTTTTTACAGAGAGGAAGGGAGAGAGATAGAGAGTTAGAAACATCGATGAGAGAGAAACATCGATCAGCTGCCTCCTGCACATCTCCCACTGGGGATGTGCCCGCGACCCAGGTACATGCCCTTGACCAGAATCGAACCTGGGACCCTTCAGTCTGCAGGCCGACGCTCTATCCACTGAGCCAAACTGGTTTCAGCATCATTCAGTTCTTTATTCAGAGAGTTCCAGAAATTTCCTTATGAAAGAAAAACAGTATTTCCTTTGCTTTGGCTCTGATGGACAAATTGTGTTTATCTTAGAGTGAGAAAAATGTATGGGGAAGAGGCAGCAAATTACTTTTCTTTCCTCTTTCTGGTGATCAGCCATGTTTCTGGTAGGTAGTAGAATGTCATTGACCTCAAGGGTTTCTGAGGTAAAACATTTCTCCATTAAGCAGGAGCTATGGTTTAAAAATATTCTTCTTTTTCGGTCCTTGAGAAAAACTTCCTTTGTCTGCCATCCCATTTCCCACACGTAGAGATTGCCTGATTCTCTTGGGTGAAGACAATGATTTTTCTGGAAACTTGTAAGTGAAGAGTTATTGTGTATATGACTTTTTGTCTAAAGATTGAACTCAGTTTAGTACTTCATAAAGAATTTCAAAACGTTTTCATGATTACTCCAGCTGAGCTACTTTTGTTTTAACCTTGTGCCCTTGCCTTTAAAGTTAATGTTGCTTAATGCTCACTTTAAAAAGTTCTTTTTCTCCTGCTGTAGATTTATGATGGTAACTATGCCCTTTTAACATTAACCGGTCCTTCAAAGCTGAGATATATATTAATTAGTACTGTAACCACAATTCTAGACCAGTGGGATTTCAAAAGTGGTTTAAAACAAAGTAGAAAAGTATAATCAACAAGAGCTACTGTTTAAGGAATTTTGTTATTTTTTAAATAAATTACTTTGTTAACCTTTTAGCAACATAAATTTTTCCCCCCCTAATGATGGTGATACTGTTTATCTTCTGTTTATTTAAATAGTCGTAGGACTTAACATCGTTTTGGTTAAGATCCTTATATAAGGATAGTACAGGATATATATAATTCATAAATATATAATATCTGTTAAATTTTTAACACTGTTCATAGGGCTTTTTTTGGTCATTTGGTGGAGAAACAGGTGGTCTTGTTAACATTCATGGTCTAGAAGCCAGCTGCTATTTATATTGTAATTATTAGTAGCAATCATATTTCTAAAAGTAGTAGGTATATTAACAATTAAGTCTAACATCTGAATATCATAACAAACAAACATGGATCTCTGCTCTCAGTAATCTTGTAAGCTAAAGAACATGAGAGTGGAGACCTGGACGTGAATTTGAAGAGACTGTCTATTATGTGATTATGTTAGTGGAGGAGCAGTTATGTGAAAATAACGTGAAATTAGTCAGAAGACCTATCTTCTGGTCTTGGTTCAGCCCCTTTGTAGTGGAGAGTATTGTGGGCATGGAGCTGAGCTCTGTGGGCTGGAGTTGCTTCTTCTGTTTGCTCAGGACTCTCACAGAGTTGCTGAGAATCCTATCTTATATAATAAAACCCTAATATGCATATTGACTGAAGGGCGGAATGACCAGTCACTATGAAGCGCACTGACCACCAGGGGGCAGACACTCAATGCAAAAGCTGCCCCCTGGTGGTCAGTGCACTCCCACAGGGGGAGCACCGCTCAGCCAGAAGCCGGCTGACGGCTGGCCACCGCAGCAGTGGTGGTGGGAGCCTCTCCCGACTCCGCAGCAGCACTAAGGACCCCTCGGGGGATGTCCGAATGCCGGGTTAGGCCTGCTCCCCACCCACAGTGCACAAATGTCGTGCACCAGGCCTCTAGTCATGAGATAAGGGCCTTATAAGTTGCCTAGTACTGTGGGTAGTGTTGTTTTACTTAGACAGGTGGCGAAATAGGAGGTGGAGGGTGGTGGTTCTTTGAGTCCGTGGAAGGAGGCAGGAATCCTGGTCTGTGGCTTAGTGTCTTTGCATTTGTTCTGATGGCAGAAGTCAGTCTTGGGCCTGACAATATACACAGAAATGATCTATTTTTTTTTTTTAAAAAAAGTGTATTTTTAATGATTTCAGAGAGGAAGGAAGAGGAAGAGAGAGATTGAAACATCAGTGATGAGAGAGAATCATTGATCAGCTGCCTCCTGCACACCCCCCTACTGGGGACTGAGCCTGCAACCCAGGCATGTGCCCTTGACAGGAATCAAACCTAGGACCCTTCCATCTGCAGTCAGATGCTCTATCCACTGAGCCACACTGGCTAGGGCTAGAAATGATCTATTTCTTCACAGTCTGACTCATTTTCTCTGTCAGGCCTGTTCTTGGGGTATGTTCAGGAACAAATCCACTTGTCTGTTTACAAAAAGTCCTGGTGTTGTGCTCGTTTCGGCAGCATATATACTAAAATTGGAACAATACAGAGAAGATTAGTGTGGCCCCATGCACAAGGATGACACGCAAATTCGTAAAGTGTTCCATATTTTTAAAAAAACAATGTCCTAGTGTTTTATTAAGCTTGTAACAGATTCAGATAGTGTTTAAAGACTATCTTTTCCTCGATTGAGGTCCCTTTCTTCTCCCCCTCTAGGATCTGCAGCGCCAATGGATACCGAGGGGTTTGGCGAGCTCCTTCAGCAAGCTGAGCAGCTTGCTGCCGAGACCGAGGGCATCTCAGAGCTTCCCCACGTGGAACGGAACCTGCAGGAGATCCAGCAGGCGGGCGAGCGCCTGCGTTCCCGGACCCTCACACGCACGTCCCAGGAGACAGCAGATGTCAAGGCGTGAGTACTGGTGGGGAAGCAGCGTTGCTGCTGGGTGGCTGGGGGCAGGATCCATTTCTTCTCTCCTGTCCTGAATTTGGATTCAGTTTGTAAATGACACACAAGCCAGTTTCTTGGGAACTCAGAGCGAGTGTGTAAACAGGTCAGTAGCCTTGCTTTGTCTCCTTGCCCGGCTTTTCCAGCCAGTCTTTCTGACCAAGCTGTGAGCCCATATCACAAGCAAAGATGATCAGGATGGGAAGGGGCGAAGAGTTTTGTCATGCAGAAACCAGTCACAGCAGTTCCTGCCTGGGTTCGCTGACTGTTGGGTCATAATGGCTCCTGCAAGTATATTAGTCAGTATGGGCCACACAGGTGAGTGTTTCTGCCTGTGCCAGTGAGCACTCAGAGATGAACAATGTTTTTAAGGGCATTGGAAGAAGTTGATGCAGTCAGTGGCGAGAAGCCATCCAAGCGAGGAGTGATTCTGTCTGCTTATTGTCAGTGACCCCGTAGGCTGCCTCTGAGGGACCTGGCAATGCAGTGTCTGCCAGTGGATTATCCAGGAAAGAGGGTGAGCGCCAGAGAGTGCAGCTGCAGAAGAGTGCTGACTGATGGCTGGCCAGTGGCTGCTGCTGCTGCACAGCATTGATTGGGCTGTTGATTCCACAGACGTGTGTTTGGGGTCCTCACTGTGCCGGGCCTGGGACTTCTCTGGGGCTCCTACCATCAGTTAGACATGGTCCTTGTCTTCAAGGAGCTTATAATTTTGGGAGGCAGAAAAAAATGTTGGTGCTTTCCATAAGAACTATGATTTAGTCCGGTCAGCATGGCTCAGTGGTTGAGCATCCACTCTGAACCAGGAGGTCATGGTTTGCTTCCCAGTCAGGGCACATGCCCGGGTAGCAGGCTCGATCCCTAGTGTGGGATGTGAGGGAGGCAGTGAATCAATGATTCTCCTCATTGATATTTCTATATCTCTCTCCCTCTCCTTTCCTCTCTGAAATCAATAAAAACATTAAAAAAAAAAAGAAAAAAAGAAGTGTGATTTACTGACTACTTAAGATTTGCTTATTACATTGAGCAGCTGAGGCTCAGAGAGGGCAAGTAATTCTCAGATCACACAACTGGTGAGTGATGAGCCAGGGTTTAAACCCAGACAGGCTGACTCCAGAGCACATGCAAAGAGGAGGGCTGCTGTTACTTGTTCTGTGTGGGAGATGTGGGAAATTGGCAATTTCTGAATTGAACTTGAGAAAGACCTAAGTGCTTTTGTTAACGCCAGAGGCCCTGTGCACGAAATTCGTGCAAGAATGGGCCTTCGCAGCCCTGGCTTTGTCCACAAGGTCGTCCGGAAGGACTTCGGGACAGTTGTTCCGCTGTTCGGCCGTTGGGTCGATTTGCATGTTACGCTTTTATTATTATAGATGAGTACGTTGTTTGGGGTACGTAATAAATGTTGGTATTGGTAAAGTAAGTCAGAGGAGCCCTGGCAGGGATTTTGAACTATCCAACCTTGCAGCTACCTGCAACCAACTGCTCCCCGACTCTGTTCCCCCACACCCCAGCCAACCGTTAGACATTTCGGCTAACTAGGCTCCTTACTGCTGCTCCCCATTGCCTGTAGTTCCCCCGGTCTTGAGTGTGCAGGCTCTATGCTGGTGTGCAAGGATGCTGCTGGAGCCAGAGGATCATCATGCCAGCTGAGTTGCTATAGTTATAATTTAATTGCCTCAGCTTTACAGCCTATTAAGAGCAAAAACGGAAAATGTTTTCTTGGTAACAATTATCAGTCATGCTCTCTTTCTTGTAAATTTCCATTCTTCCTCATCTCTTTCTACCTTAAATTCATTATTTTAGGGAGGAGGAAGTTAGAATATTGAAAGAATGGGTACAAGATGGGGCAAGTGCTTAAAAAGAAACCAAAGGGCTGTTGACTGTATTTTTCCATCTTCTTGCCAGAGACATAAATTGTGCTGTGAATATTTTAGTACAGGATGAGGGCAGAGGAGAGAACTGAATAAGGAATTTTTTCTTACCTGAAATTTTGAAAGAAAACTGTCTTACAGATTTTAGTTAAAATTAGATTGTAGGTTTAAGATTGAATTGTTTGGTGCTGAATTCATTAGTTTAAATACACTTTTTTGGAGTTTTTATTTTAGGGAACAGATTTGATAGAATTTTGCTTCTGTTTAATATTTTTAAATTAAATTTTTTCACACGTGAAAAAGAATATGTATGACACATATAAAGGTGTTCATCAGGGTGGCAGGCTGTGAGCCAAAGCCAGCGGCCGCCTGTTCAGGTGTATTGGAGCACAGCCATGCTTGTTTATGTACTGTCCATGCTGCTTCGTGCTGCAGTTGCTGTAAATAATAGAACGAATGAGAAGATCACCTGTCTCATGATCTCCTTTACTGCAAACTGTTTGAAGCCGTCTGGCCTGTTATTTTATTGACATACTCTCATGTTATTCTTGACAAGTCCCTTACTCTAATTCGGGCACAACCAGAACTTTCTCTCTAGCTACCAAATGCAGTGTTGGTCTATTATTTCAGGTGATAGATCTTTATGGAAAGGTATAAACCAACTATATAAGAGTGTCTAGGCCAGCCGTGGGCAAACTACAGCCCGCGGGCCGGATCCGGCCCGTTTGAAATGAATAAAACTAAAAAAAAAAAAAAAAAAAGACCGTACCCTTTTATGTAATGATGTTTACTTTGAATTTATATTAGTTCACACAAACACTCCATCCATGCTTTTGTTCTGGCCCTCCGGTCCAGTTTAAGAACCCATTGTGACCCTCGAGTCAAAAAGTTTGCCTACCCCTGGTCTAGGCAGTATACAGGGAGTTTTGGCTAAAGAATACTCTTTAGTATTTTATGAAACTTACTGAGGTCTTAATCCTACTTTTTCCTCCCTGCCCTATATCCTTACATAGGTCAGTTCTCCTTGGGTCTCGGGGACTTGACATCTCCCACATCTCCCAGCGCTTGGAGAGCCTGAGCGCGGCCACCACCTTTGAACCTCTTGAACCCGTGAAGGACACAGACATTCAGGTAAGGGCTGCCAGGTGCCTGGGTCGGTGCAGGTGGAACCCTGAGCGTGCAACCCAGGTTGAAGGCCCTGGCCCCTTGTTGACCATCTGATTAAGGAATTCCCGATTTCTTTTTTAATTCTCTTCTTCCTTGGATATTCAGAGAACAGGAGACTCAGCTTTGGAGGTTAGTGGGCAACATTGGGTTATTTTCAGAGTGCTCTGCTAGGCTGAATTTAAGGAAGCAGTTCCGACCTGCACTTTTAGATTATTGTGATTGTGAGAATAGATTTCCTTCTTTGGGCTTAATCCAAGGCACAAACATTAGTTGTATTTTTTCTTGTTTTCTTTGCTAGATCTCAAGTAATTTTACTGTTCGTCTTCCACATTTCTTTTCTACAATCTTGCTTGCATTGGTTGGCAAAGAGCTGGGGAAACTTAGAGTACTATTTACTAAAACCTACTCATCAATCTCTAGGAAGTATTTGGCTACATTAGTGGTACCAGGAAATTGTCTAATAGAGCACTCTACTCTCATTTAACTTAACATGTCACTGGCACAGTTGATTGCTATTTTAACCTAATCAGAAATTGATATGTGTGTGTGTGTGTGTGTGTGTGTGTGTGTGTGTGTGTGAGAGAGAGAGAGAGAGAGAGAGAGAGAGAGAGAGAGAGAGAAAGAGAAACACTGTTAAAGAAAAAACTTGAGTGATCCATTTAGTTTTGAGGCATTGAAACTGCATTTGTGTTAGAGTAAAGGCATAGTGGGGCACCCCATTTTTCTTACTGATTTACCTTTGAATTGAAAGGACCCAGGCCTTACAAAGGCAAATCCTAGTACAAATGTTACTAATTGTATTATTGTTTGGGCTCAATTTAGATTAATACTCTCTACCCACTACCCTTCCCAAGAGCTCTTTTAATCCATCTAATGGCCACAGTTCTGTATTTAGTCCTATTCAGAAACCTAAAGCACTGTACTTTGAGTTGAGAGTTGAGTAACTGTAGATATTCTTTATTTTTCCTGTTACTGATATGGTCCCAGAGTATGGAAATATAGTTTCTTTCCAGGACTAAATCACATTTGCCTGTTACCTTAGAATTACCTTTTTATTCCCATGTAATCTCAAAATGCCATGGAGCCCTAGCCAGTTTAACTCAGTGGATAGAGCATTGGCCTGCGGACCAGAGGGTCCCAGGTTCAATCCCGGTCAAGGGCATGTACTTTAGTTGCAGGCTCCTCCTCAGCCCGGGCCCTGGTCAGGGTGCATGCAGGAGGCAACCAACCAATGTTTCTCTTACATTGATGTTTCTCTCTGTCTTTCCCTCTCCCACTCTCTCTTAAAAACAACAACAACAGCCAAAACCGGTTTGGCTCAGTGGACAGGGCGTCAGCCTGCGGACTGAAGGGTCCCGGGTTCGATTCCGGTCAAGGGCATGTGCCTGCCTGGGTTGCGGGCATATCCCCAGTGGGAGATGTGCAGGAGGCAGCTGATTGATGTTTCTCTCTCATCGATGTTTCTAACTCTCTATCTCTCTCCCTTCCTCTCTGTAAAAAATCAATAAAAAAAATATATTTAAAAAACAAAACAAAAAACAATAACAACAACAAAAACCAATGGAAAAATACCCTTGGATGAGGATTAACAAAAAAAACCCCACAAAAACAAACAACAAACAAAAATGCCATGGATACATACTTGTCACTTAACTTTTTTTTTTTTTTATTAGTTTTAGCTATTCCCCTCCCCTCCTTGTATTTCAACTGCTTGATACTCTATAAACAAATACTTATAGCAGGGTTGAAGTGGGCGAATGGGATAAGTGCTCGAATAATTAGGACACTCACCATATATTTTGGGGAGTACCCCAATAGTTTGGGAAGACATGGCACTTGATGTCAGATGGGTTGTTGGTTGGTTGGTTTTTATGTTTAAAATACCCAGGAAGTTTTTTTTTTTTGTTTTTTTTTAAAACTAACTGCTTTTTAAGTTTTCTTCGGCATATTTGCAGTCCATATTTGGAATACTCAGCCACATTTACTGATGCACTTCACCAAGTCCCACTGATGTGGTACTCCAGTTTTTGCTTTGAGATGTGAGTGATGGGCTCCTGAATGCATTGAGTCATAAGGGTGATTTATTCTGACCCTCTACTTCATTCATGAACAGTCCCCTTCAACCTCCCATCAGGTGGCTTCCTAGCAGTGCACGCTTGGTCACATTAGTGTTTTTTGATTAGGAAACAACACTCTGAGCATAGCTAAGAGTTTTGGTCCTTACCATTGGGAAATCTTTGAATTTTTAGAGGAAGGTTGCCTCCATTTCAAAATTTTACCTCTCAGTTGGGCTTTTCTGGAATACCTTCAGAAATGCAGAATGTCAATTCAAGATAACTTTTGATTACTTGGGAATTAAGTATCTAGACCTGAAGTAAAGACTTACTAGTTTTCAAACAAGTCCTCTATTGACTTCATCTTCTTGCCGGCAAAGGCTTTAAAGGAGAAAATTTAACATTAAAAGGGCTGACACTTGGGCTTGATCTGAGATGGCTCTAGTTATTAGTAGGGATTGGAAGCTTTAAGTTGCATCGTGTGGCTCAGCTGACCTATGCTCCAACTTCCGGTCTGCACAGTAGTGTCATGTCCTTGTCTGATTTCTTATTTGGAAGTCAAAGGTAAGAACCACGCCAGCTTTGCCCTTAGTGTGGAATGGTCTTTCTTTGAATTCTTCTCATAATGTGTTCATTGTCCAAGGAGCGTTAAGTTGGAAATCTTCAGTTTTTTTGTTTTTAGAAAATTCAGACATACTTTTTTTTTTTAATTGATTTTTTACAGAGAGGAAGGGAGCGGGATAGAGAGTTAGAACCATCGATGAGAGAGAAACATTGATCAGCTGCCTCCTGCATACCTCCCACTGGGGATGTGCCCGCAACCAAGGTACAAGCCCTTGACCAGAATCGAACCTGGGACCTATCAGTCCGCAGGCCGACGCTCTATCCACTGAGCCAAATTGGTTAGGGCTTTGTTGTTACTTTTTGTTTGTCATAATCAGTGATGTTGATTGGCATGCACTGAGAATACATTTTAAAAACATTGTTGTCACCAGCAAAGGTAACATTTTTTAAAATACACTTAAATATAGGTATGGCTGATGCTAGAGGAATTTTAAAAAATGTTTATTGATTTTATTTTTTGGAAATGGTCATAAAGAAGGCCTACACATTTGCGAAATAGAGGTGGAAGAGCAAAAACTATTAACAGGACATGTTACCGACACGACTATCCCGCTGTATTAAAGTGACATCAAGGTGCTTGTGAACACAAGCCCTCTCACCGAGACCCACTTGCTCACTTCTGTCTGTGGAGAGAAATATTGAGGGCAGATTGCACATCTTTATTATGATCTGAGCAGACCTAATGTACCATGGCTGACGTGTACTATATAGTAATAAAGTGCAGATTTACACAGTTCAGTTATAGTCTTGGCTTTCCCACTAGATTGCATGTATATTTCAAGAAGGCAATGCAGAAGTAGCCCGAGTTAGTCATAAAAATGGGAGCTGCTGTTTCTCAGCATTAGATCATAATATTTTCTAATGACACTAGATCAAGTAGAAGAATATTATTGCTAAATGCATTGCATTAGATTCCTATGGCTGCCACAACAAATTACCTTGAAATTACCACAAACTTAGTGGCCCAAGCATTAGAAATTTACCTCTCACAATTTGGGAGGCCAGAGTTTGAAATTAAGGTGTTGGCAGCAGCATGCTCCTCTCCGAAGACTGTAGGGGAGAACCCTTCTTCTGGCCCCTGGTAGCTCCTGGCATTCCGTGGTTTGTGGCAGCGTAACTCCATTCTCTGCCTCCATCTTCCCAGGTTTGTTCTCGTGTTGGCAAATCTACGTCTTCTTTTGTAAGGGCTCTCCTGGTCACTGGATTAGGGCCTGCCCTAAATCCAGGACGATGATGTGTTTGAGAGATTTCTGTAGAGACACTTTCCAACTAGAAACAGTCTGCTTTGTATTAAATACCTGGTTTTTAGGGTAATACTAGTTTTTAGGGTAAGTATAAGTAGGATTAAGCTGTACTTTTCTAAGGTCGGAAGAGCTAATTTGGGCGTTTGTGTATTCAGCCAAACAGTGGCAAGCCTTTTCTTTTTTCTTTTCTACGCTAGGCCTTTGCTTACCACCTTCCTTTAGCGTGGAGTAGCGCCTCTGTAATGCCCAAGCCCTAACTTCAGTCTAACACTCTAAGGCCGGGGTGGGCAAACTTTTTGACTCGAGGGCCACAATGGGTTCTTAAACTGGACCGGAGGGCCGGAACAAAAGCATGGATGGAGTGTTTGTGTGAACTAATATAAATTCAAAGTAAACATCATTACATAAAAGGGTACGGTCTTTTTTTTTTTAGTTTTATTCATTTCAAACGGGCTGGATCCGGCCCACGGCTGCTCTAAGGCTTTCCTTAGATGCCACCCCTTTGATAGTCTTCTTAGCTCTCTCCTCCCCATGACCTCCAAATTTAGTGTGTTGGCTTTACTGCTTAAGAAAAAACTTTCTGAATGTTCCCTCACAAAAATTTAGAATGTGTTGTTGGAATTGATTTAGCAGCCAGTTCAAATCTTAGATAAGTGAAAATTTAGCCTGTTCTTTAGAAAAAAAAAAAAAAAAAATCCTATACCAAAGGTCTTCGTAATGTCTAAATTTCCAGGTGAAAGCCTGTCCTGTGTGAGTAAAGAGGAAACGAAGTCTTAAACAGAATAAAATGATTATGCGAAAATTAAAGTCAGGGGGACTGATCTATCACATATAAGATTAATGGTGCAGCGGTAATTGACTTGTTAAAACCTTGTTTTGCTTACCGCACTGCGTCTGTAATAAAATATTCATTGTTTCCTTCCTTTTTTCTGTTCTTGGCCTTGGAAAGGCAGAGTATGCTCAAACCACTCTTAGCTTATTTCAGTAATCAGAAAACTAAATGGCTTTGGTAAGTATAAATGTGAATCACACTGGTGGCGTAACCCCTCATTGTTATATAACCTAAATAGTTATTTTCATGGTTTATCTTTTAACTTGATATCTTCGGAATTAAGATACTGCTGCTTACATGCAACTATATATAACAGCTAAGAGGAAAAGTGGCTGTGCCGTTTGCTAATTGTGTGTTTGTGGCACTGGCAAGTTCTTGGTAGGAATTGGTTTCAGAAATCCTGAGGTAGTTCGTTGGAAAGAGGGTCAGACTTGCCTAGAACGATCAGCGGCTCTTCAGGAAGATTATAGGTCAAATGTAACATTGAGGGAAAAGCACGGTAAGCTTTCCCTGGCTCCGCTCAGTTGAAGGAAAGTGCATTCTGCATGGGTGAACTGTAGCTTAATTCCAGGATTATTTTTAAAGGAATGTAGTTGTCATTTTCGTCTGTTTCTAGAAATTGAAACTACTAAGCGTGTGTCCCAAGGAGAGAGGTCTTACCAGAGCTGCTTTAGTAAATTTAAGGAAGCGATGAGGTTCATTCCTAAGATTGCATCTATTTGCATACTGATAATTTATATAACAAGTCTGAGAAATAGTCTAAGTAGGAAAAACAATTCTTCTATGTTGTTTGTGCTGTTGATATGCTTGAGCAGGCTTTTCTGCACATATTGGTGACCAAGGCCAAATGGAGGAATAAGCAGTGGACTCTGAAGGAATAAGACTTTGCTCTTTAAATGTTTTCACATCTGAAAAGATGAGAGACTATGGCATGGAATCTCACAGTGCGGAGGTTTTTGTTTAAGCAGGTGTGTTTGTTGATCTCCTTTGTTATACCGGTATTTCTCTTGCCCCTAAGGGAATTTCATGGTAACCTTTCTCTTGAGGTTTTAAAGGACTTGAATGGATATTTGAAGCTTGCCCTTTCCCAGCTTATAGCCGCTGCCTGTTCTGGACTTAAACCCATAGCTAATGCTCTTGGGTTCACTAGCAAATGAATCCAGTTCTCACTGTATCCAAATTCTGTTGGAGAGAAACCCTTTCCTGGAACAAACACCAGGTGCCTTTGGGGCCAAGACTCCATTGCAGAAGCTGAAGGGCATGTGGAAAAGGCATCTCGCCGTGCCCGGTGTTCTTGTTCAGGGCAGCCGTCGTGCCAGGCTTTCTCTCCTGAGTGAACACCGCCGTGTCCACATTTCACCCACTTAATAAACACGTTTTCTGTTCCTTGTCATTAAATCCTGACCCAGTGTAAATCTCAGAGCTGATAACAGCCGGTAAACATGTAAAGAAGAAAAAGTAATTGTCTTCCCAGAAGCAGGTTCATGTGCCATCCTGTTCTGTGTTTATAATGAGGTCGTCTAATGCTGATTGCTGCGGTCAGAACTGAAATGATTTAATTTTTCTGCTTGTATGTGATAAGGGAAAAGGTAGGCAGTGTGGCTGGTGCCAAAGTGTGCAATTACATTAAAGTCTCCTTTGACTGGAATTAAAAATGGTAACTCTGGAAATAAAATGGATGTTAAAGGCTTTGTTTGTGGAAAATGTGAAAAATTGCTTTTCAGTGAGCCAAGGATATAAGATTTCAGGTTTTGACTTGTCTATTTACTCTTATCCTGAATGCAGGGCTCTCACAAAGCAAATAAATGGGTGCTGAATGTGTTTGGAGCAAGTAGGAAATGACAGGCTGCTTTGTCTTAGGGGTTTCTAATATCCTGTAGTGAGCAGGAGAGTATCAGTTACAGCTTGAAGAACTTGGGATGGTTTGGGAAGAGTTTTCTGGGAGAAGCCCAGGGCTAAAGTATTTATCTAACAACTGAAGAGAGCACTTCAAATATTGGCCAGGCCTGGTGCCTTTGAACCAGAGCTGAGTCATCCTGCCTCCTTCAGAGGTATCTCTTAACTTCCTATTCTATTGATGCCCCAGCACTTGGGAGGTGGGAACATACGTCGGCATCTTCAGTCTGGTATTTTTAAATTGCTTGGTTTCAGGAACCGGGAATGGGCACTGTTTGATACTGGAGTAGGTGTGATTTAAGTGAGGGTGAAAACCTCCATTGAATGCATTACTGTAGACCAATCTCTCATTCCCAGGTGGCAGCCCTTGACCCTGTGTGCTGCTTTCATCTGCTTGCCACAGCGCCGTGTGCTCCATTTCCAGTTTGCAATGTCAAATCCAAGCTTTGTAGGCCTGCAGCCTGAAGTGTCTCCTTCCATTGGTGGTGGTTGCAGAGTGTGGCTCCTCAGTTACAAAGCTTTGCACCTGGGTTCCCACTATCTCCACTAAAAACCCACAGTCTGTGAAGGAACTGAGAGAAGGGCTCCAACAGGGCGGACCCTTGGTTTTGCCTTTTTGTTGATTTGTGTGGTGGGGACCAGGAAAAGCAGCTGACAGGTAGGGTGGGCAGCATCCTCTACTGACAAGACCTATGCTTAGAATTTCTCTTGCTGCAGAGCTCTCAGCGCCAGTGTGTATTGCTATCTTTTCAAGCGTTTCCGTTTCACAAATGCTTGCTTCCACCTTGCACTCCAGACATTGGAGAGGTTGAGCAAGTCCCCCAAGCCCAGGTGGCCGGCAGTCCCTGGTCTGCAACACTAACGATCTGCAGTGATCCTTTGGGGTGCACATGCCACCTTCATTGTCCTGGAGGACCGAAGGGTGAGCCCTCTCTTTTCACTGTGGAGTGGCTGTTGAGGCCGAGACGCCATCAGCAAAACCCTGCCTGTGCTTTCCAGAGAACAGCAGCACTGGAAGCACTGCGGCCGAATCTGCTGAGCAAGGCCAGGTGTGACACTGCTCCCATGAAATTGTACAGGAAGAACCCTTGTCTTAGAAAACATCTTCACAACTAGGGCTGTGCCATTTATGAAACAGAAGGGAGGGTTAGGTCAGCAGAGCATACGTGGGTAGTGCGGGTTTACTGGTTGATTTATTATTACTGACCAGTTTGGTATATTTCTTTGAATGGCATGAGCAAAAGGATATGGGGGAGAGTATGCTCCACTCCCCTTTCTTTAAAAAAAAAATTATTTGTCTATTTTAAAATGCTGTCACTATCTTAGGGACAGGTAGAAACTGCTGTGGAAGGTTATAATATGCTTGATTTGCTCCAGTTACCAAAACACACTGGTGTGATATTATCTGGGAGTACTTTCTCCTCTCTTATTAGATCTCTCTTATCCACAGTGTGTATCAGTCTGTTTCAGCAGGTCCCCTCTATAATGAGCAGGGCTGGTGGATCCTTGGAGGTTTACTGGCATCCGCGGTGGCACTTGGCTGTGCGATGGGATTCCACACTGCCCAGATGTCTTCACGAAGGAGTATGGTTCATTCAGAAGGTGCTTACGGAATCAGTGCTTCTCAAACAAGCTCCTTCCCCCCAGCCCCCATTTTATGTCAAACTGAGAGATAACTTTTATAAAATAGAGTAAAAATAAATTGACCAGGAAAAATGAAAAGAAAGACATAAGATATAAGCCCTAGTTTTTAAAATTAAATTCAATAGATGTAAAATGATCCTGTTGGATTGCTGTAAAAGTTTCTAAATGCTCATTCTCAGCTTTTGTCTTTACCTTTCAGACTGGGAACAAACCATTTGCGGGCTGGTACCCCTTCAGCCTTCCTCGGAGTAGTTCTAGTTTAAAAGCTGTGCTTTCTCGCTCCCTTCCCCCTTCCCTCCTTTAGTTTAAGTGCTCCCTGCTGTTGTAGTGAAATATGGCACCAAAGTTTGCATTCCTGTCTTCTGTTTTATGGCAGCTAGAATCAGGGAGGCAAAGCTAAGATTTACTGAACATTTATTATGTCCAGACACTGTACCGAGCACTTTCTGGGTTTCCTCATTTAATTCTGCTCAGTAATAGCCTGCTGTGGATACTATTGCTCACCGAATTTCACTGATGAGGAGCCTAAGGCCTCAGACTCAGTGGTTCTCAACCTTCTGGCCCTTTAAATACAGTTCCTCATGTTGTGACCCAACCATAACATTATTTTCGTGGCTACTTCATAACTGTACTGTTGCTACTGTGATGAATCGTCATGTAAATATCTGATATGCAGGATGGTCTTAGGCGACCCCTGTGAAAGGGTCGTTCGACCGCCAAAGGTGTCGCGACCCAGAGGTTGAGAACTGCTGATTTAGAGCAAAATAAAGAGTAGAAAGCCCTCTCTGGGGGTGTCAGGCATTGCTCTTATTTGCATAAGCTTAGTAATAAAACAATGTTGATTGAGGGAGAAGCTGGAACGGGCTTTCCAGCTGGCTTTGGGGGGAGTTGAGTTTTACAGAAGGCCAAACCTGCTTCATCCCTTTATCTTCTCCAGGTGCTTGCTTTTTTGTCATGCTTTTCTGCTTTCTGAGCTGTCAGTTTAATTTTCTGTCTACAGCTCAGCCTGTTATGTCTCAGGTTTACTGCCCTGCAGGTACACAGTAAAGGATTTCTGTGAAATCCTGGAGCAGCTTTTAGATTTGAAATGCCAAGGCTTTGTGCTTTGAAAATTGGTTGTGTGCAGCTTCTGCTTGATCATCTTTGTTTTTTGCCTCTGAAGCTGAGCTGGAGGTAGAACGATGATGCTAGAAGCAATTTAAAGGGCACATCAAATTTTTACTGTAATTCTGAACTATTGATTGTTGACTTATTTGTAGGTTTAATGCAGACCCATTTCCTTACTTAGCGTCTGACTGGCCATTAGGCTCTGGCAGTGTGCCGGAATGCTGAAATCTTGAATCTTATAATATGATTTGGCTGTCTAAGGGAATTATGTGTGTTTGCTTTTTAAAGATACAGACAAAGCCCTCAGCTTTGTGTTTGCTCCAGGAAACAGGAAGTAATTTCTGTATACAGCAAAATTATTCATTTCTAGGAGACAGCATGGAAGTGGGGAGTTGAATAGAATGCTAACTGAAGTCATACAAATTGGTATCCTTTGGATTAACTGGCTCTTTTAAATAAATGCAAACTAACATAACAGAATTTCAAAGAGAAGACCAAGCAGGGACCCAAAATGTCCTTGTGGTGTTCGAGAGGAGGTCCCAGTTACGCACTGCCGTGTAAGCGGCCCTCGGCATGGATCTGGTGACTCTCTCTTGAATCCAGCTGAGGGGCTGGTCGTGTCCTGCTTTCGGAGGGAGCTGGGCTCAGGGTGGTTGGAGGAGAAGTAATCATTGTCCATTGCAGACTTTCATTCCCAACCTGGACACCTCTCGATTGGAACAGAGAGTCTCACGTCTTGAGTGAGGGCTCAGGGAGTTAGATGACAAGGAAACATTACGTTTGGGATTTTGAGAGTGTGAATGAGAACTGAATGGAAAAGAGGAAAATCCACTTTTCTCCCTAATTTCAAAACGAAGACATGCTTACTTTAGAGAACTTGAAAAATGGCTCCATGGCGCTTTCTTGATGGCTGTATTGCCCCTGGAAGTTGCTGGACCATTTTGGGAGTGTTAAATTGTATGGACCAGGTACTTGAGACTAGAACATCTGTTTGAAATGATAAGGAAAATAGATCTTTTTTAACAGAGAGGTGAGGAATTAGTCCATAAAGCATGTGTTAGAGATAAATTATAAAAAATGGCTGTTATTATTTAGAATTGCTCAATTCCTATAAACGATCCATCTTTTCTTTTAATCTTTGGTTGCTCACAGCAATGTTTCAGGTGGGTTGAATGGGTGTTGGCATCATCTTTATTAGAAGGGGAAGTTGAGACCCAGATAGATTAGTTACGATCTGAGGTGGAACCTGAACACAGATACTTCTGGTACCTTGCCCTGTGTTCTTACTATCATGCCTTGCTGTGGAAAGCATCAAGGGCTGGACTGGTTGGGTGAATGCCATGTTATTATTTTTTGCAAAGACACTAAGGTAGTTCTTTGGCCACTGATGTTTTGGTCCCTTCCTTCCTGTTGGACCTTTTCTCACGTATTTTCTTTGAAGTTTATTTCCATTTATTCCTTTCCATGTGAAAGGTTTGCTGGTTAATGAAATCAGTTGTAGGGATGAGAATGCTACTTAGAGTAAACCAAGTGGAGACAGACCTCACTTTTTCCATCGTAGGTACACTTTGGAACAAAAAGTGGTGCTGATGTTTGTTGCTGCTGCTGACTTAGTTTACAGATGCCCTTTAAGTGAAGGGCTCAGGGTTTCTGAGCTTTGTCACCCTAGGGCAGCAGTTCTCAACCTTCCTAATGCCGCATCCCTTTAATACAGTTCCTCATGTGGTGACTCCCAACCATAAAATTATTTTCGTTGCTACTTCATAACTGTAATGTTGCTACTGTTAGGAATCGTAATGTGAATATCTGATATGCAGGATGTATTTTCATTGTTACAAATTGAACATAATTAAAGCATAGTGATTAATCACAAAAACAGTATGTAATTATATATGTGTTTTCCGATGGTCTTAGGTGACCCCTGTGAAAGGGTCATTCGACCCCCAAAGGGGTCGCGACCCACAGGTTGAGAACCACTGCCCTAGGCCTTTCAGCCTGGTTTATGTTGTCTGAGTAGGTCATTGGTGCCAAACGAATGCAGCGTGGCAACCCGGAACAAATGTCACATTTGAAACTTTAGGCGAGCTGGACCGTCAGGGTTTAGAGCGGATTTTTTTGGGGGGGGGGTTTATTTGTTTTTCCAGGTGTTTTTGCTTTCTGTTTCACCCCCCATTTCCTTCCTTTCCCTGGCTATCTTCCCTTCTTCTGCTTTCCTTTCTTTCTCTCTGTCCTTTGCATCTCTCTTTCTCTGCCTCTCTTTCCCCAGCCTTTTAGGCTGGCTGTCATCCAGAGCAGCCATTGCTAATGGGAGCGTACCTCCTTTTTTCCGATCAGGACTTAGCTGTGAAATCATGGCTGTCTTCTCTGTAGAGTGAGCACCATCTAGATGTGAGGTTGTACAGGCTGGCGGAGAGACTGGTTCTGTGGGAGCCAGGCCTTGCTGGCTGCCAGAGGTGGGCCTCTTTCTCACACGCTCTCATTACTGTGTTGTCTGCATTTGCAAACCCCAAAGAAGTGGAATTTCTTTTCTCCATCTAGCGAACCTGCTTATGTTTGGCACTTTTAATGGGTACCCGGAAGGTGTATTTTCTAATTCTTGGCCCTTGCCCAAAGCTTCTGCTTATATTCTACTTTTGTGTTTTTGGCACCTGACTCAGCTTGATATCAAAGGTGTGTAAGAGTTTTCTGTTATAGTACATAGCAAAGGAACTGATTATACATGAAAGCCAGATCCTAAGTAGAGAGGATGATGGGGAAGAAAATGACCAAGGGATATTTAATTTTGTTTCTCAGGTTTTAGGAAATCAGTTTATAGATTAACTCCCAGCTTCATGTGCGTTCTTCACCATTTGTTAACTATTCATCCTAGTAGCTCATGAGGGGGAGGGGGGGGGAGAGAGAAACATCGATGTGTGAGAGACACATCAATTGGAAGCCCCGACTGGGACTGGGGATTGAGCGTATGCCCTTCGGTGTGTGGGCGACATTCTGACCACTGTAATATCTGCCAGAGCTCCTACTAGCTCATTTTTTGGGGGCAGGGGCGGGGAGCGGTTGTGCTGGACTGGGTTTATTGTGGAATAGCAGACATATTGCAGAGCCCTTTAGGCATCTAGGTCTTTCTTTGGGAGTTCGGGAGGCAAAGGAGCTGTAAATCTCATCTGTCTTTGTATTAGCTTTCTACCTCTGGTTGGTTTTAATTTCCTTCTCCATTCTCCTCATGCCCTCAATACCTTTGGCAACCAAAAGAGGCTCTTTCTCTGATTCCAAAGCGTGGGGTCAGACCAGCATCAGCATCTCTGGGACTTTGTGTGAAATGCAAATTCTCAGGCTCCACCCGAGACCTCCAAATCTATGGAGGTGGGATCCCAGAATCTGTCTCTTAACAAGCCCTCTAGTTTGAGATCCACCAGGTTAAGTGATTACAGAAGTCTAGTGTAGGTAAACCCTGTTTTTCCAGCTGTCTGCCCACTTTTAAGTTATTATTTGTTTGAGTCCATAAAGAATTTGTTACCACCCTTGTTTTTATCTTTGTTTCATCAAGGACACAGTGGTCAATAAAATATATGTTTAAAACTTACATATATTAAAAACTTATGACTTCTAATTGGTCATTGATTTTTTATTTTATTTTATTTTATTTTGCCATGGAGGTAGTATTAACTCCGATAACTGAGGCTATAGCTCAAAATACACCGCCTAAAAAGCAGTCAGAGCCCGGGGGGGGGGGGGGGGGGCGGGGAAATGGAGAGAGGGAGCCAGAGGAAAGGGAAGTGGAGGGATTAATAATCCCATCTTGGCTCATCGTCATTGTCCTCTCAGATCGCTGTGAGCAGATCTGCTATTGCTTCTGCAAACGTTAATAATTCATGGATGGACTATGCCAACGGAGGCCTTAAATCTGGTTTCTCAGCAGATTAAACACACCGTCTGCCATCAGTAGGAGCCAGGAGAGATGAAAGATGGACTTGTTTTTCTTCACTAACCTGATTTTCTCTGCCCTTCTCCTCAGCTCCACTCATCCTCATTTTGTTTACCTTTTCATTTGCTTTTCACTGTACCCCCCTCCCTCATTAAGTGAGTGGTGGGGACCTGGGGTCTACTGTTAATGACATTAGATTTTTCTTTTCCTTAGCTGCTAGTAACCACAGATGCCATGAGAGAAAGCTGAAAGGCAAAATAACCTTAGAAATGCCTAAATCAGTCGGCATATTTGAAAAATGTATTGAAATGTGCCGCCTGTGTTTTAGAAATCATTTAAAATGATTTGTCTTTGCTTTGAAGAATAATTATATTGTATAGACAGTTGAAGAATAGTGTTCTTATTTCATATAGGTCTGATGACATTTCCCCATTTTACAGATGAGAATACTGAGACATGAGGTGCCTCACTTGTTTAGGGTTACCTAGAACCGAGTTCTTTTGACTCCAACTTCTACTTTCCACTAGACTTGATTACCTCTTGCTTTTAGAAATCATATGTAGGTAATCTTATCGTCTGTTAAATAGAATTTAATTAAATTAGGCTCGACAAATATGTATGAAGCTACACAAGGACACAGATTAAATTCTAAATGTAAATTTGCCGAGAAGCACCAGAGTCGGAGAAGGCTGATAACAATCTGCAATTGTGCAGACATTTCTAGAGCTTCTGAATAACATCCCTCAGCAACTTAAAGGTTGATCAATAAATATATGTTGAGCACTTAACCCTGGGCATGATGCTTTGTTAAGCACTGCCAGTGGATGTAATAGATTCCTACCCTCATTAGATTTTCAGTGTTTTAGTATACCCGATGGGTTCAGCTATCTGGCAAGTCCAGGACCTGAGATGGCAAAGTAGCAGAACTGGGAACGTTTGCTTTAGTCACCTTTAGTCACCTCAGTAGTTTGCTGGGGGACTTAGTGGTAAGAAGTATGTTAATCAAACTGAACCATTGGCTTAAAAATGATTTCTACCCTTGTCACTCTGGAAGGCTGACAGAGAGAAAAATGATGTGGGAAAGGCAGATTTAAAAATCAGCCTCATTAAAAACACACACTAACATTTTAGAATTTCAGATCCTTGTGTTCCTATTCTAGAGATGAGAAGGGTGCAATACAGAGATGAAGGCCTGCCTGGTGTTTCGTTATAGGACAGTATAAGCTCCCAGGGTAGACAAGTCCCTGCCTCACTTGTCTTGGCTGTCCATCCTGATGCGCGGCACTGCCTCCACTCTCCTCTCCCCCCTGTTCACGTGGGATGAGCATCCTACAGGACATCACCATGTTTTCTGTTTCAAATTCACTTTGTTGTTATTTCTCATATAATTTTACTCTGGTTCTTTTTTTTTTTTTTTTAAGGCTGCATCCTTGAATATAATTTTATTATATCTTGATTTCAAATTTTATGTATTGCTTTGAGTAATGCCATATTCAACTTTATAATAGGGATTAATGAGAAAATAGAACTCTGCCTACAATTTTTCTTCATAGGAAAATTTTAGGAACCTATATTTTGCATGTCAGTGAATTTGAAATTCTGACCAGATAACAGAATACAGTTTTCCCCTTGTTTAAATCATTGAGGGCTGGATAATTTTAGTAATTTTCTTTTTTTCTATTGAGGAGTCTTTTTTTTAAAATCAGTTTTTGGCCTCATCAGTGTTTTCCAGCTAATAGCAGAAATAGTAAATGTGCATAGCAAAAAAAGTACATGAAAATGAAAGTTTTAGTGTCTTTAGTCTAAAATAATATTAATAATATGATGGAGCCTGCTGTAGTAAGCAAAGTCAAACTCAATATCTGCATTTATAAAAGAAATCTTGGGGCCATATTGAGCTTTAGTACTCCTTTAAATAGCAGCTTCCCTGCTCAGTTTAAAATAGAATTTGTCTAAAAGAATTCTATTTACAATCAACCTGGTAATAAATACATCTGCTGTGTAAAGTACATTGGTAACAAGAACTAGCAAGCTGGAAGCCGTTCTTTTGTGTCCACTCCCTCCCACCCCCCATGTAATAACTTGAAATCTGGGCTCTGGCGCACACCTGAGCAGCTTTTCTTGGTGTAGTGTCCCATAGTGCTGTGCAAAGAGCCCTGTAAGCCTTATTTTCTTAATCTGTGCCACAGGGGAAATAAATTACCCCTGAAATTTTATGGCTGTGACTCTGATAAATCTTCATATACTTTATTATTTTCTTATTTTTTACTAAGGTAGAACTTTTCCATATAGTCTACAAGTCCTTGCCAAAAATCATTTGTTCCCTGTATCTGAATACTAAGGCTTGATAGATGCTGTGTGTGTGTGTGTGTGTGTGTGTGTGTGTGTGTGTGAGAGAGAGAGAGAGAGAGGGAAAGAGAGAGCGAGAGCGAGAGCTCGTGCATGCTGGAGCTCTTTCTCATCATTCTGAGTTTCTGAAACCTGGGACTGCAGTATGAATTGCCCTGGAGGAGTATTTGAGGATGCTTCCTCCTCCTCCTGTGTTAGCCTATTCCCATTAGTAACTGTATTTCCTGAGGAACTACTTCTTGAAAACATGTTCAAAGTGGTACTTCTTTTTAAAAAAAAAAATTTATTGACTTTTTACAGAGAGAAAGGGAGAGGGATAGAGAATCAGAAACATCGATGAGAGAGAAACATCAATCAGCTGCCTCCCGCACACCCCCCACCAGGAATGTGCTCGCAACCAAGGTACATGCCCTTGACCGGAATCGAACCTGGGACCCTTCAGTCCGCAGGCCGACGCTCTATCCACTGAGCCAAGCCGGCTAGGGCGAAATCTTACTTCTGAAATGACTTTCACACATGTGGGCTAAGCTTCCCGCCACCTCTACGCTCTGGTTTGTGAGTATGCCCGGGGCAGTGGTCCTCACTTAGAACAGTACTCAAGGCGAAATGCCCTGATAAAATGAGCAGATGGCTTTTTCATTGGTGGCTGATTTTCAGGACTGACCAGCTATGGCTTCCACAACACTGACTTTTAGCCAGGACCATTTCATTTTCCCTGAAACGCCTTGGCTCTGGACGCCACTGAGAAGGAAGCTGACTTTGAGAATTCAATACTGTTGGTAATGATGCTTAGTCACAAAGAAGAGTTTGGTGCCTCTGCGCATTGGCCAAGAACCACATCAGCATTTCTCTTACTCCCTAAGGCAGCATTTATCTCAGGGAGCTGAAGAGATTTGAAAGAACAAACAACGAGCAAAAGTAACATTTATATGTAGTGCCCCTTTAAGTAGTTGCGTGCATCTGCCTTGGGTGGGGCCTAGTGAACACTAAAAATCAGTGAAGTGGTTTTGTTGAGTGCTTATAAGAACAGCACTATGGTAGGCACTGATGAAGATGAGAATAAACATAAAACATAAACTGCCCTCTGAAAGCTTCTACCTGGAGAACCAAGCCTAACATTCCTATGATAGGATTAAGCTGTCCAAGACAGTGTAAAGTGACAGGCAAAATTGACTGGGGATGACATGAGATTCTACTAAATGCCATGGGGGTTCAGTGGAGAGGGAGGGGGTGCTGATGAATGAATTTTGGGGTAGATGAGGATGGCCCCCTAGAGTAGACGGGATCTGAATAGGCCTTGAAAGATTAAATGGGTTTAGCTTGCATGAAGTGAAGGAGGATATGAGAGTAAGAACCTGGCCAAAGGTAGGTTATATGCTAAGAAATAAAATCTGTCGGGGAGGGGGCCTCAAATGTGGAAGGAGGCACTGCCAAGCAGTGGAGTGTAGGCAGTACTTGCTGTTGAAAATTCTGGAGCAGGTAAATGTAAACAGGAAGCAGGGAGGGTGTGGAAACACTTACGGAAGTGGCAAGTGGCTTGGCCAGTGGAAGGAGACTTGCTGAGGTGTCTTTCAGAGACTTGTAGCAATCCAGCTACGGTGATGACTGCCAGGACCAGGTTGGTGGCAGAGAAAAGAGAGGAAGCAGCGATATATGAGAGTCGTTTGGGATAAAACACATCACCCTTGGGTTTAAGAAGGAGGCTCAGAAATAACTCAAGGAGGATTGGCACTGTTGGTCAAGGCTGGGAAATTAGGAAGATTAACTAGATTGAGGGTTGAGAGTTCATACCAGTTTTTGATGTTCTGGGAAGACATCACGGTGAAATATTGAGCGATAGGATAAGAAACACTGCTCAGAGAATAGCCCCAGACAGAATTTTCCAGAGCCACTGGTATAGAGGTGAGACTTGTGGTAGGGAAAATAAATATATGGGAGAAGTCTGTAGCATTGGGCAAGGGAACCAGGTCTCAGCGAGGAGAGAGGAGCCAGGAGGAGGATGGTGATGGTGGGCTGGGAAGGCAGCCAGGATCCAGCTCTGCCTCAGAAGGCTAGAGACTCGGGGACGGTTAACTGCCCAACCTGCACGGCCTCTCGTTCTTAACTCTTTTTTTTTTTTAAATATATTTTATTGATTTTTTATAGAGAGGAAGGGAGAGAGGTAGAGAGTTAGAAACATCGATGAGAGAGAAACATCGATCAGCTGCCTCCTGCACGCCCCCCATGGGGGATGTGCCCGCAACCCAAGTACATGCCCTTGACCGGAATCGAACCTGGGACCCTTCAGTCCGCAGGCCGACGCTCTCTCCACTGAGCCAAACCAGTTTCGGCTCGTTCTTAACTCTTGAAAGCACTTTCCCACCAGTGATATTAGTTGATCTTCCCAGCAGCCCAGTAAACCTGGCAGAAGGCAGACAGAGCTCACTAGGGATCTATGAAAGTTTGATTTCCGGGCGCCGCCCTGCATGTTGTCAGTGCACTTAAGAGCTTTCCAGTTGTTCACGTGAACATAATTTCACTGGTGATTATTATAATTCTACTTCAACCACAGAATTTCAATGGCTTCCTTTTCTCTATTCTGTGATCTTGTTTATTAATGAAAACAGGTAGAAAAGGTAGGATACTAACGTCACACCTTCAAAAATGTCTCATCATCCTTGTTGTGTTTCACGTGTGGGCCTGTGGAAATTGGAGCCATCTTCCAATATTTTTCCTTCCTTCCTACTCAGAAAGTTTTCAAACCAATTAATTGTATGAGGGAGAAGGTCAGAAAGTCTTTGGAATCTGAATATCTTAAATTGGAGTAACTGTTCCTACTTTTTAGGAAAACTTTTGGGGGGTCCTATACATGTACTTTGCTGGGAAGTTCTTTAATGGACTCATGGGGGAGAATCTATAGAGAGGTGAAAATAGAAATAACACTTGAAACTTTTTTATGAAAGATTACAGAGAATTCGAAGGAACTATCTAAAGTCATGCTTTGTTGGAGTTTTATATGGAATACTGTTTGAAAATTCAAGCCTTCACCTGAAATTTGGAGATCTTTCAAATACACAGAGGCCTAAATACACTTTGGCCATTGTAGCAGTAAGATCCATCTGTCTTTACTCTTGTGGGTGTCTAGATTTTTTTATATAGTGTGATAAGTGATGTTCAAGTTAGCTGCTGTTATATGCAGAATGGTGCAGTGTGCAGAGGGTTTTGAAAAGTTGGTCCTCTTTGGTAGAAAGGATTAGATGTCATCTTTTCATTTGATAAGCAAGCCCATTTTTATTCCTTATATTAATAAACTAGAGGCCCAGTGCATGAAAATTGTGCACTTGGGGGGGGGTGTCCCCTCAGCTGGGCCTGCACCTTCTCGCAGTCTGGGATCCCTCAGGGGATGTCCGACAGATGGCTTAGGCCTGGGGGGAGCGGGCCTAAGCCGGCAGTCGGACAGCCTTAGCGCTACCACAGAGGCAGGAGAGGCTCCTGTCACCGCCGCTGTGCTCACCAGCCATAAGCCTGGCTTCTGGCTGAGCAGCGCTCCCTCTGTGGGAGCGCACTGACCACCAGGGGGCAGCTCCTGCATTGAGCGTCTGCCCCCTGGTGGTCAGTGCACATCATAGTGACCGGTCTTTCCACCATTCGGTCTATTTGCACATTAGCCTTTATTATATAGGATGCTGGGTCCAGGAGTTGTTTCCCTTTTCTCTTTTAGTTTTTGGTGCTTAGGGCTATATAAAGACAGAACAAAATTAAACAAGGGACTACTGAATAGGCATTTAGGAATGGACCACTTTATGTTCAGCTGAGGATAAAACAAGCGTAGAGGTATAAGGTGGCTTCCTTCCAGTGTTTACAACCTTCACATACATATTCAGGCACCTGGGGTCTGAGGCAGGTTAGTTAACACCTCTCAGTATGCTCTGCTCCGAGGTTTTTTGCAGGCAGAATCTGCTTTCCTTGGGATACTCCTCGATTGGAAGGAGATGGAGTCTGAGCTGGTGTACAATTTATTCTAGCATAAATATCCTTTCAGTTTATATGTTGGGCGTACTGCTGAAGAAGAGTGTCTTAATAGTGAGTAACTCAGTGAGGTATTTTTTGTTTTGTTTTGTTTCTTAGTTATTAAAAGGGGTTTTCTCATTCACCTACAGTGAACTTTACAGGGCTTCCTCAGAGAATAGGTTTTAATCATCGGTGAAATGGTTTGACTGTAACCACACTGGGGTCTTTGGGTTCTTTTTTTTCTTGCCCCTTCCATCCCCAGGCAGAAACTCTTATTGCTGCGTATCCACTATGCTCCAATGCAGTATTTATTTGATCCCAAACAAAAGAGTTTGCTTCTTGGACTGGTTCAGAAAGAGGTCCCCCAGGATTGTCTTTTGTTCAGTAATTGGAGCATAAGCCGAGCCTGGTTAATTTCAAAGCTACCCCCAACACACGGTTTCTCCCTCCCTCCTTGTGCAGTTTCTCAGCTGCTAGTGGTACCTTGTATTGGGTCTGGAACAAAAAAAACTTGAATTGTTGAATGTTCGCTACAACTACTGTGACATCTGCTATGGCATCAATAGCACTGTTGGTGCTGTTAATTTTAAGTTAGGGGGAAAAACAAAACTCGAAAGCCCTTGAGCTTTACAGTGCTTGTTCACACATGCACCTCCAAATTATGCATTTGGTGCCATCACAATGAATAAAACAAAGGAAATCATGAGTTGATTTTTATGTTAGTAACGTAAGTTCTTTCACTGTTACTGTTCACGCACCAGTGTGTTCCTATGTTCATTCTCTTTCATATAGCTTTCTCGTTTTTATAAAATGTCTGAAACATCTCAATTCTGAGCACTTAATTGGCAAAAGTTCTGTTGAAAGATATATTGGTTAATTATATTAGTTGTTTTTCTTTTAAAGCAACGAAATCTGTAACTTGGCTGTGCTTTAAATACCAAATCGATGATTCTAGATGAATAAGAACCTTAAATAGCCAAATTCTAGATGCCAGGTAGCCAAGTTAATGTTTGTTTAAAATATTTTATGAAATTGAAAGCCTCATGTGTCCTTTGGGTTCTGCAGCGTCGGTGTTGGTTCTGCAACCAGCAGATTGCACTCATAGGGTTTGCGGGGTTTGTTTCTGAAGATGAAAGAGTCTTTCTCTTGATTTTTCTTTTGCAGCCGGTACCTTAATGACAGTCCACTACCTGCCTGCCTTACTTTAATCATCTGGCGCCTGTGTCTTAGTGCGGTTTCATCTTTGCTTCTTCACAAGCTTCCCTGTAATTGCATAGTTTGCTGCATTGAATTTCTTTTAGCGACAATGAAAAACACATGTTAGTATTTTAATGTAGGCTTTAAGTTTCAGGCTATACATTAAAACATGGAGGGAAAAATCTCCTTCTGAGGAACACTTTTAAAAACCATTACAGTATAATGGGAATATTCATTACTTACACATCATATATTTTCCCCCTCAATGTTGTATAAAGAAGTGACAGTTGAGCTGAGCATATGTTAATAAAAGGTCTGCATTTCCCTTTGTCACTGACAGTTTCATTGGCTGTATATTCCTGAGATGCAAATAACCTCGTTTCTGTTCAAAGCTATAATTGATCTGAATAGTTATTTAAACAGTATCAAAACCTTTTAACTACTGAGAGGCCAAACATTTAAGATGGTGAATTTGCTGTTCTGTGTGGAGGACGGTGCAGTTGACGAGGGCGCAGTCATCTGAGATGCTTGTGTATGTTGGAGCTACACATTCTGTAGGCTAAAATGGCAGAATCTGCCTGCTGCTGTATAAAATCTTTTAACTACCATTTATTTTAGCATCATGGCATGTGCAAATTCCTGCTGCTCAGTTAAGGGACCAGCTTCACAACTGGGGTAACAATCTGTGGCTACAGCACTGCATCACAATGCAGCAAATGCATTTTCCACATTAACCAGACATGACAGCTGAAGCGATTTCTACCCATGCAAGATGTCGGAAGTCATCAAAAATTCACATCAGAGTAATTGCAGTAGCTTGGGTCGCCGGGGGTGGGGGGTGGGGGTGGGGGGGGCAGTATCATAGCATTTCTTGCCTACATGTTGTCTCTCCCCCTCTTAAATCTTAACTTGGTACAGTCCGTTAACAATAAAATACCCTTCTGTAACCTATAAACTGTTACTCCCATCAGTTTGTGCCTTCAAACTGATGGCTGACTTCTCTGAATTTGTGTAGAGCAGAAGGAATGATGATGCTGTGCCCTGGGGGCTGCAAGGCACCCTTTTCCAAGGGGCCCTGCAATCTCATTGTCTAATTGGACTCTTTAGTGCTTCAGTCATGTCAACATTTGCAGGGTGTTCTCTTTTCCTTTTTCTTCTTTCTCTCTCTCCTCCCCCCCCCCCCCCCCCCCCTTTCTGGCTGTTCAGAGTGGGAAAAACTTGAGCACTGGTTCTAACAGAGCTCATCCCACATACAAGGAATGGAAGGGCTGCAGTGACCAACAGCAGCCACCGGTCTGGAACTCCTCAAATTTGAGAGCTGCAGGTAGGATTGCCTTGGCCTGTATTTTGTAAAGAAATGAAGATAAATGCACCTAGTAAATAGAGTGACAGCATGTTGTAGTACCTCTGAAAGACAGGGTCTTGGTCCGTTTAAAATGTTCAGAAAAATTCAGAGGCATTTAATTCGTTTGATAGAGAAAGTACTTGATTCTCCTGAGAATTGTTCAGATTTGTGCCTTGTCATTCTAATATTTTTGTTTAAAAAAAATCTGTTGGGTGGGGCAGAGCGGTATTTGCTTAAAGATTTAAATGGTTATGTAGGATTTTTGCAGACTTCATCTTTAAGTAGTACATAGTGCGGACTTTCTTTAGGATTCTTTTAAAAAGATGCATGTGAACTGCAATTCTTGCTTGAGATAAAATATTAAAGTAGAATTTCTTTGCATTGCTAAAACCAGATCCTTCTTTGGGATTGTAGATGACTGTGTGTGTGTGTGTGTGTGTGTGTGTGTGTGTGTGTAGGATACCTTACCAAGGAATTCAGTCATTTATATTTTGTTACAGGGAAAAAGTACTCTTAGAATTAGAGATACCTGGAATTATCTCCCAGGAAATGCTTTAGCATAAGGCTTTACATGAAAAAGAAATAGTAACATCAAAGATGTGGATTCTTAAAGTTACTTTTTAAAATTCGTCCTCAGAAGAGTATGCTATGAGTCCTTTAAATATATTTCAGATGGTTTGGTGTAGAGAATGTGATTTGTATAAGTGAAATGAAAACTTCCTAAGTCATGCAAGCATTATCCAGAGGGTAATAAAATTGTAAATGTTGCCTATAACACTTTTAATGCCTTGAGTAATATCAGAGATAAAATGCTTTTAATTCAGCATTAAAAAGCAGCTTTCTTGTTGTATATGCATATTACAGTAATGTATAGCTTTTTATCGCAGGAATGTATTTGTATCATGGGACCAGTAAGGTCTGGACTTCTTTCCTCAATGGGGACTTGGAAATTGCTCACCTAGTTGAGAGATTTAGCTGCCTTCTGAGGTGTGGGACTTACTGTACTCTTAACAATAAGAAGACTTGAGGAGCTGTCAAGTGGGGAATGGAGGAGGGCTGCTCAGGGAAGGGAGAGGGACTGAGTATTTAGCTTGTCTGGGTGTTGGAGGTCTGGATTTACCCAAGACCAGGATTGCTTTAAAACTCTGACCCAGTGCAGCATTGCAAAGAATTGATTTCTGAGATGAGACAATGAGCTGTGGTTTGCATTTTGTAAAGATGGAGGAAACCTCTCACACTGACCCTGTATGGGAGATGACTCAATTATCCATGCCCGGTACAGTTGCAAATTATTTTCCTTTGTCTGAAGTGGGTGGATGCCAGCGCCTTCATCAGAGCTCCTTAATTTAATGTATGGAAAATGTCTCAGCCACCATTTTTAACAATTAGCTGTATCACGGTTGAGGTGAGCTGGGTTCTGAAGGCAGCTGCAGGGCCATTTCATTTACATTAGGTCTGTGCCACCCGAGCTTTGTTACTATAAAACTCAGCAATGAATTTGCAGACTGCAGACAAGAGTTCTCTAGGAGGGTGGAGAACGTTCCCTGGAAGAAAATGGAATCCTTTTGTCTACAGTAAGTATTTCTCATACTTATATAGCTGTGAGAGGTTGAAAAATTGCCTGTGGTCGAATGGGCAAAACAGACTTTAAAATGAATGCTGCAAATGCTAAAGGTGTAACAAAGGTTCTTGGATCTGTTCTTTTATGTATGTGTTAGAAACCAAGTGTGATATATATACTTGAAATAAGGTTTTATTGAAGATTTTAACACATGCTTTTAATTAACTATGCATTGTTAATTTAAGGTAATGAGAGGTATGAATTTATCACTAGTCAAAGATGAAAATGACACTTGAGAGAAAAAAGAAATCTAAATATGGTATATTTAAAAGAGTTCAGGATTCTTTTCACTGTCTTTTACAGTCAGTTTATTTTTCCATTCCTAAAGAAAATTGCTGGATTTTAGGTGGTTTTTGTTGCTGTTGTTGTTTATTTTTAAGAACATATTTTCATGGTCTGTGTAACAGCCAGAAAAAATGTTTTAACAAGACAAGAAAAAATGTTTTAACAAGATAAGATTTTGCCCTAAAAGATCAATAGATTGGGGCTTTCATTCACTAATGAGGATAATTTTTAGTGCCTTCTGTTTAATTTCACTTCACAGCTACTTGTGGAAAACTCTTGTTTGTAATTGTAAGCTTAGAAATCTTGATTTTTAAAATTAATTGGATTTGACTGGGCTAATTCCTTTGTTTCTTCATGCTGTTACTTAGAGGAAACAAGTAGATTTTAACTTTGATTTGTGTATTTATCTTTTTAAAGGCACTTAACCCTTAAGATTTATAGTAAGTGTATATTTACAGTAAACTGTACCCTGAAGAATATGCTCAAAAGGCCTTAGTAGCTATTCCAGGAGTTGAATCTTCACAGAATGGTTATTGGAGAAACCTTTTACCTTGATATCCGATTTATAAAACCAGCTGTTCTTCCAGGTCTGGTTGCACTAGCTGCTGTTTACCGTGTTCACTGAGTGCTGTTTTCTAATTAATAGAGGAGAGGAGGATTTTCACATCAGTCTTTTCAGTGAAATCGGAAGGCTCAGTTGTCCTATTTGGAATCCTACAAAGATTCCATAAAGCTTGCAGAAATCTTATTTATGCTTGCAGCATAAAAGCCTAGATCTCTGTATATTTTTTTAACCCCAAGAGGGACATTTAATATATTAATTGTTTAGCTATATGGCATATAGATACATAAAATGCAAAAGGAGTCTTCCTTCGATTTTACAAGGCTTGCACTTGAAATAAAAGTGTGAGGGCAGCAAATTAGAACCCCATTTTACTTGCAGCTTTGCGTGCATAAAATGTTTGGTTGGATGGCATGAGCGGTGTCAGCCTTCCTTTGAAATTTTTACACTAAAACTTGGTGGGAGTTTCTGGCCAGATTTTCTTTCTCTGGTTTAGGGAAGCTGTGTAGCAGGTGCTCAGGGAGACAGCAGAGGCCCGGGTGCTTCTCGTTGCCTTTGCCTCCTCCATGGTCTACTCAAGTTGGGCTGCTGGGAAGAGGCTCTCCTTTCTGGTACTTGTAGGGGTTTCCCAAATTGCCTAACTCTAAGCTCGTCAGTTTTCTCATGAAATTTTAGCCTGGCTGGTAGTAAAGAGTCAGGGGATGGCTCTTTTTGCTACCAAAAAAAAAAAAAAAATGTATTCATAGCAAATCTTTGAATGCTCTGGCAGCGAGTGGCATAATGTAGATAAGCAAGCATGCCTGCCGGGCCTGCTAGGACTCACCGTGGTGGCACTAAGATGGCAGTGAGAGGAAAGGAAATGGCGGCACCAGGAGCTCTGACAGAGGTGACCGCACGTGAGCTATCTTCCGTCAGCCTAGTTTGAAGTCACCCTAGTAACACTGTCTTGCCAATTTGCAGCAGCTACTTTTTATTCTGTTAGAAGTTAGAAATTTTGAGATGTTCCTGAAGTAAAGACTTAGCATTTATATGTAGATAGCTTCCGAAGAATGCTCTTAAGAAATTGTTGGCAAATATGAGTAAAGTGAAATTTTAAACAGGTATTTTATATCAGCACTTCTGCAGTTCCTTGCTTTGTGCTTCCTTCTTCTTTTTTTTAAAATGTAGAAACATACTCCTTCCAGTGTAAGATGGATATTCAGGAAACAGAAGACAGGAAGCTGCTCCTTTATGCAAGACGAAACTAGCATTCCTATGAGAATGTTATTCATGTTTGATTCTGATTTTCATTCTCATTCTTTGTGGGTTTGGTAATTTTATATATAAAATATATGTCTGCTGCTTTCAAAACCAAAATTGATTGTATTTCTTTTGTGGTTCAAGGTACGGATTATTTTGGAAATGACAGTGCTAATTTCTTACCTGTTCCCACCTGTCATGGAGTTGGAATGTGTGGAGCTAGCCTTGGAGTTTTTGTAGTACAATCAGCTCATCTTACAGTTGGGCGAAGCAAGGTTTACTGTAGTTAAACAACCTTTCTCAAGGTCACACATCTAAATCCAGGCCACCTGACTCTTGGTCTGTGCTGTGCCTCTGTCTGCATTTGACTCCATCTTCCTTTTTGTGGGTTTACTGGTGACCGATAGATCTATGGGTTGAGCTTGCCAAAATGACTCATTGAGCTGTGTATGGAGTCTTCCTGGGCCTGTGTGGTAGTAGATGATATGCATTTATCACTTATAAACAAACATTTAAAAATAAGATATACTGCCTAGCTGGTTTGGCTCAGTGGATAGAGTGTTGGCCTGCGGACTGAAGGGTCCTGGGTTTGATTCCGGTCAAGGGCATGTACCGCGGTTGCAGACTCCCAGCCCTGGTGGTGGTGGTGGGGGCCGGGGGGGGGGGGGGAAGCAGGAGGCAACTAATGTGTGTCTCTCACATTAGAGTTTCTCTCTGTCTCTCCCTCTCCCTTCTACTCTCTCTAAAAATCATTGAAAAAAATATCCTAAGACGAGGATTAAAGAAAAAGATACACCTGCAGGTCAAGTTTTTCAGTCCATTGTGTTTGGCTCGACATGAAGGGCGAAAGTCTCCTGGGAGGGGCATGGGCGTCACATCCATCTGTTCTGAGCAGGGATGGAGTGGCGTTCTGATGTGCCCTTTAACTCTGGGCGCGAGGGTGCCACAGTGCAGGGTTTAGCCTCTCCCTCCTATATGGATGGGCTGCGTGAAAGACCTTAGCTCCCTGTCAGTGTCGGGCAATTTGTATTTGAAAAATGGTCTCGCCCTCTCTCCTCCTGTTGCTTATGTGTGTCACTCCAGCTAAGCAGTGTTTTGAGTTGTCTTGTACCCGTGGTGACACTGGCAAGTGGTTCATCCTGCAGGATGACAGGGTAAAGTTAGCTCTGACAGGGTGAAGTCAGAATGTTTTCAAACTTAATGAAGGTTTTGGAGAGAGTGTGAAACCCCAAGTAGTTAGCAGAGGAGTGCCGTGACAAGTTACATTTAAGACAGTGGGAAGTTATAAAAGAGAAGGACTCTTGTTTGTTTTTCTTGTTTGTTTTACTGGTCTCCAGACAAATACATTAAAATAAAAAAAAGGATTTCTGAGCTAGAAGAAACTGCAGGAAAACCAGAGTGCCCATTGCTGTGACAGCCATGATGATCAGTGCTCCAATCCCATCAGCATAAGCTGTGCTGCATCGCGGGAGGAGCTGTGAGTTTCGACTGCAATGTACATGACTGACACCATGTACCAGCAGGGAATTAATGTGGCACGCGGTGCCCAAATGTCGTCTTGACTAGTAGCGCCCCTGGTGCTTGCTAAATAGAGCTCGAGGCTTAACCCTGAGCTCTGTAGAAACCAGCCTGGCAAAAACAGCTTAGCTCCCACCTGACGGCCTGGAAGACACACCTTCTGCTATCTGCCCTTCTTACAGCCCCAAATCGTGCTTTTGTTTCCTGACCTCAAAGGGAAAAGATACTAGATTTGACAAAACAGGGGGTCTGTGGTTTTGTTTGTTAAAAAAAGAATACAGGGTTGTTTTAATGAGTTGTCCTAGAGTGGGTTTGGGGGGCAGTGGGAGGGGATGTTGGCCACAATAAAGGCCATTATTGATGCACTTCCATTTCTTTTATACTGCAATGCAGTTAGTACCAGAGTTCTTTGAATGTGGACTAATCCATCTTCAAGATAGAAATCAGTTCCTCAAAGACATATTAAAGCATTTTTTATTGTCCCTTAATGTATCCTCCTTAACTTTCCATCACGTTAGAGTGACTGCGGCATTAATGTTTTATAGATTTGTGCGTACCTTTGGGTGAGGAAAGGGTTCTGCTGCTGCTCTTGGAACCCAAGCATACTTGGGCACGCTGCAGTGTTCCACTGGCAAGCTAGATCGGAAAGTTTTCTCTTCAGAATCTTCCCTGATCTGTGTCCCCCCAAAATTAGCCCTAGCAAGTATGTTGGCTTGGGGTGGGAGATGGCAGGGAGAAGCTAAAATGCTTGGAGTTGCTGTCCTTGCTTTCTCCCATGGGGCCACCTCTGCAGTCTGGGAGCAGTTGGCTGGCTGCAGTCCCTCTCCCTTTCTTGGCTCCTAGTGTTCCTGCGCCCCAAGCCCCCCAACCCCACCCCAGTTCCAGGAGTGGAGTGGTGGAGAGAGAGGATGGCCGGCACAAGCCCAGCCCCTGCAGCTTGGTACTCTGCTGCATCATGGCCCCTCTCGCTAGGGTGCAGGCTCCGGCTAATTTCTTCTGAAGTGGTGAGGTATTAGCATTGAGAAATCACAGCCTCTCCCCAGACCTGGTGACCAGCAGGGAGAACTGCTTACTGGCCCTGGAAGATTATTTCAGGGCTCCTTGGATTTGGGAGGATGGGGAGTTCTGCTGAAAAGCATTTCCCCCCACTGGTGCCCAAATGTCTATCATTTATTATTTTACTCATTTATATTATTCCCTTACTACTTGGAGTTCTCCACATGGAGTCTCCTACCCAGTGACTGAGCTGGATAGATTACCTCTCTTTCCCAGACAGCCAGAGATAGGTAGCAGGTAACAGGAATGCCCTGGGCCCCCTAAAAGGGGCCGATATGGTATTGCAGCAATAGCACAAGAGACTTAAATGGCCCTCCCAGGGATGAGCCCTAGCCTGATGCCTTGTTGTAGAAATAAGAAGAGGCACCTAGTACTGGTAGTTACGTGCCCACATTTTGTTGACAAAGGAGGTGTGCTACCTCCTCCCCTCTACCCCTTCCTACTGTATCATAGGAATGGCATACCTCCATTCTTAGTGATGACTTTCCCTTCTGGGCCATTTCTTTACCCATCGCTGAAAATCTTGGAAAGTTGGTGTGGTTTTTTTTTTGCTATAATTTCCTCCCTCCCTCCCTCCCTCCCTCCCTCCTTCCCTCCCTCCCTCCCTTCCTTCCTTCCTTCCTTCCATCTTTGTTGAGATGGGGAGGATAATAGGGAGGGGTTCACAGAAGGCAGTTAGATGGACTCACATGAATGGCTTTCTCAAAGGCAGGTGGCTTTTTCTAGAAGGCTCAGGTGAGTGGAATTGTGTCATGACTGTATTGGCATGCCCGTGAAGGGACCAGGCGTGCCAGTCAGTATACTTAGGTCAGAATGCTGCCCATAAGGCCATAGGCAGGTCCCGGAGGAGGCATTTCTCTGAGCCGTGTATTCTTGGGTGTAGAATTTTCTTGCACACGTTGAGTTTTCTTCAGTCTGAGAATTTGTAGACCATCCTGTAAACCAATTTGAGTTGTGGAGAGCAAATGATTCATTTTGCCTTGATGGACCCAAATCCATCACATAGGTTTGTGACCCTTTGTTTAGCCCAGGAGCAGAAACCATGTACAAAACGGGACCCTGCAGCTCGGCAGTGACAGATGGCCTGGTGCCCATGCAGCGCCGTGTTATAGAGCCAAGGTCTGCCACCTGTGGCTCCAGAGCTGCGATGGGTATGCAGAGCTGGCAAATGGTGGGACTCCACAGCCTCTCTTGCAGGGTCTGCTGCCACCTGCTGCATGAGAGCAGCGAGGCTTTTGGGTAAGTGCACAGTGAGAAATCGTACGGCAGCATTACAAATGGATACAACTGGCCATGTCCCCTCTGCCAGTTCAGCATTGCTTTCTGCGGGGGTCGTTTTGAAGATAGATACTTTAATTCAATCTGTAAACATATTATTTAAATATTTATTTATTTATTGCAGAAAACAAGCAGTGGGACTTACCCTAAATATCTAAGTGGGAGAATAAAGCCTTGATTTGCTATTCAGTCTGTATTCCTTGCAAAAAGGAGATTTAGTCTCTTGTGGGCCTTTTTTTTTTTTTTTTTTTTTAAAAGAATACATTTTTATTGATTTCAGAGAGAAAGGGAGAGGGAGAGAGATAGAAACATCAATGATGAGAGATTCATTGATCAGCTGCCTCCTGCACGCCCCCCACTAGGGATTGAGCCCGCAACCCAGGCATGTGCCCTTGAGCGGAATCGAACCTGGGACTCTTCAGTCTGCAAGCCGATACTCTATCCACTGAGCCAAACCGGCTAGGGCTCCCATGGGCCTTTTAAGCTGACATCTTATGTATTCTTATTGTATTACATTAAATATTGGTCTAAGATAATTACCAAACATGCTATAAACAATGTAAAAGTTTCCCAAATCCTGAAAATGCCCTGGTTTTAAAATTTCTCTCTTCATCTTGTGGGTTTTATCAACAATGAACATCTCTTCCGCCTGAGAAATTCCTTGAGGTGCTCTCTGCAGGCACCACAAAGGGAGCTAATAAAAGAGTGTCCACACCATCTGATAAGCCCAGGGCTCCACGGCCACACGGTTTCTGTGTGCTCATCTGAAAACAGTATCTCGCTTTGTCCTTCCTCACTTTCTCCTTAAGTAACAGTTTACCTTCCTAAAAATTTCACGCATTCGTTCAGAAATTGGGAAGAACATTTGGGAGCGGTTAAGGGAGTAGGCATTTTCCTGAGAAGGAGCTGAAGCAAAAGAATGGATAGAACTCACTCTGTCTTTAGGGAAATTGGACGTGTCTCCATTCACCGCCTAAAGATCTAATGAATACTTACAGTGCGTATTGGAATTCTTGTTTCATCTTGGAGCAGACCCTCTTCATTATTCTGTGTTTGTTTTTTTCTCTGCTTATTTTTCACTCCATCTCATTGCTGTCCTCGCGCTATGGATTGTATCTCGGCAGGGTTATTGTGAACCACAATGACCATTTTCTACTGTTACTGCTTTCAGTTGTTAATGTTATTTGATTTGGAATGTTGGTTACAGGTTTCCTATTTTGTATATAGTGTATGTGTTAAGTGAGAGAGGACACAAGACTTTTATTGCACCCACCATGTGTTTTTATCTTATGTCAGATTCCTTCTGGCACAAAGGCTGGCCTGCTGTGGGCGCCTCACTTTCAGTTTTGACAGCGTGGATTGCCATTTGGTCTCTTGAAGAGGAAGAGACATCGAATGGCCTTTTGTTTTTTTGAGAGCCATGTAAACTGTGGCTTTTGCTTTGTGGGGCCACTTTAGACTCATTATTTCATCTTTTTCCATTTTATTTTTTAATACTGATCAGGAAATGTGTGTTCTTCCATTCAAACCGTTTATGTAACTAACAAATCACGTATCTGTAGTAGGTGGGAAACAGACCTGTGAAAGGATCAGGGTCGGCTTTTATTGCCGTGCTACTTTCCTCACTGAAGTGCATACTGACATTTTTCTCACAGAGACCCTAATTTCTTACAGTTTTCACTTTTGGAAAGCAAATAGGCGAAGAGAATTTGGCCATTTGACAAAAACAAACATCCTTTTGCTCATTCTCTTTTTCTGCAGTAGGCATTAGCTGCCACTTGTCTTCCGGAACCCAGAGTCTGCAAGGTGATTAAAAATTGTGCATTTTCATGCCCATATTTCTCAACCTGGGCTATTTTAAAGCCAGTTTGGCTGCCAGGTCCCTGAGTTGTGACCACACATTTGATAGGCGAGTTGACTTACCTTGTGGTTACATTCTGGGTTGTTCTCAGCCAGTATACATTGCAAGGCAGCCCACTTCCTCTGTTAAAGATGGAACACGTAACTGAGGATATTGCTTGGACAGATGTACGGTGTTTATTGTTCCATGGCAATAAATATTAATATTTTGGAATGCTACAGAGTTGACATTTAGAGCAGTAATTTCCAGCTTTTTTGCCTGTGACCCAGAGTAAGAAATACATTTTACGCAATGATCCACTTCATACATACTAGTACACATAAGTATATGTAATTGAAAGAAGTTCCATAACACAGTATTTACCCCTACCAAATATCTCTGTACTATTCTATTTCATTTAAAACGTTGCTGGTTGATTTTGTGACCCAATTATGGGTCCTGACCCACATTTTGAACAACACCGTTGTAAAGAAATGCCAAAAACTTTACTATGTGAAGTAGGAGGAAGAAAGGAATAAATAAATAAATAATGCAAGCATTACATCTGTTTATCCGCTGTGAAAAGTTGTTAGAAAATTTGTATTTTAAGTCTGAGTTTTGCTACTTACAAACCAGGTGATCTTAAATATCATTTGGGAGTTGGTAGAAGCTCTAGAAACCATCAACAGTTTTTTAAATGTTTAATCTATTTTTTAAATTAAGGAATGTTTTTTAATTTTTCAATTGCAGTTGATATACAGTATTATATTAGTTTCAGATTAGACAGTTATATAATTCACAAAGTGATCACCCCGATAAGTCTAGTATGAACCTATATTAAGAACACACTTTGAAGTATGGTCCAGTTAAGCAGTATTGAAAGACAGTCTAGAATTAGGTTAAAGGTGAGGACTATAACCAAAGGTGTGTAACAAAGATGTAGAATGCAGTAATCACCATACCCATGTGGGTTAGCTCCTATTAGTACTGGTTTAAGGGTTAGTATTCTCTGAGCCTTCAACTTCATCATCTATAAAGGGTAACTAATAACTGATGAAGAAAACCAATTTAAGGCTATTTTGCTCCCCTCCTGAACTCTCCTTTTAGAGATAAAAAGGTTTTTCTTTGAAGTTTACTCTTCCCTAAGTATCTCAGAAACAGTTGGTCTCTTGAGAGTTAAAACTCTTGAGAGTTAAAATTCTGCCTCTGCCTCTTCCTGGTGGGGAACCCTTGGTCACACATTAAATGCCAAAATCTGTTTCTTACCTATAAAATGGAGTGGAGGGGAATGGGGGAGAGTAGGGGTGATCATGTCTACTCTTTCATTTGTTAAAAGATTAGCGATAATGTCTTTGAATTGCTTAGAGCAGTGTCTGACCCTTAACTGCTTCCTGAAGGGGAGCTATAATATGTTAGAGAAAGCTTGAAACCAAAACCCATCCAAGGAGCCAGTTAGAAGAGGTTCTGTTTCCAGGACTCTGGCTGTGAGGAGCAGTAGACAGATGGGGACGTCAGGAGTAGTTATCTCACCTTGCAGGCCTGCAGATGTTTACGGAATGTTCCTCATTGAGCAGGGCTACAGCAGAAGGGTCGGGTGGGGGCCTATGAGCAATTAAAACGTGCTTGTTGGCAAGAAGAGGGGATGCTAGTGATGAGGGACTCTGAGGGTCACAGGTAGATCACCGTCATCTCCGCATGGAAGGTTGGGCCTTTTCTATGACCAGGGGTCTTCACTGTGGCCGGGAGCCCCACCCAGTGAGAGAAGGCACCTCCCTTCCTACCCAGCTCACCTCTCCAGAAAACCCATTTATGATAAGTTCTAAAAGTATCTATCTGGGATGAGAGGTGTCTCACAGGACAGTTGGAAGGAAAGGAACACAGGTGGAAAAGGGAAGTTGAGGAAGAGATCTGTGGGAAGCATGGGCTGAGGCAGGTATTTTTCTGCCCAACTTTTTAATTCTTTGTTATTTTTCTTGTTGTCCTTGAAAAGAAACAGACTGCCACTAGATGGTGCACAGATCCAGCGGGATTCTGACGATAACTTTTAAGGTTTTTTTCAAATAGTCACCAAAAATGTGTTGTTTTTAAAAATAAAATGTGACTTGTAGCCTATTTTAGTGTTTCATTTTAGAAAGCAATAAAGGATAAAAAATTCAAATTCTCTATCTTTTGTGAGCTCAGTTTATGCTGTAGAGAAACCCTAATTGTGGAGGCACATAATGGTAATATTTTAAGGAAGAAAATAATCTGCCCAGAACAATATCTTTTCTTCTTCTTTTTCTTTCTTAACTACTACTTGGAATTTCATTTCTTTTTTTTTTTTTTTAATATATTTTATTGATTTTTTACAGAGAGGAAGGGAGTGAGATAGAGAGTTAGAAACATTGATGAGAGAGAAACATCGACCAGCTGCCTCCTGCACATCTCCCACTGGGGATGTGCCCGCAACCCAGGTACACGCCCTTGACCGGAATCGAACCTGGGACCTTTCAGTCCGCAAGCCAACGCTCTATCCACTGAGCCAAACCGGTTTCGGCCGAATTTCATTTCTTAAAAAACTTTCAGAATTGTCTTACAGCATGTTGCTTTAAACAAATGTGTCTGATGGTTGTTTTGCACTTGTGTTTTAATGGTGTGTATGTGTATGTGGGTTATATGTAGACATGGTGCAGTCAAAAGAGGCTGGTCGTTGATTGAGAAGAGCAGAGGATGCCCACTGAGGGGGGGCAGTTGGCATAGCCCCTCCCACCCCAACCAAAAAGAATGAAATAAGACCAGGCCCAATCAGGTAGTGGTTATCACCCTCCTGGCACCCTCCCCCGATGTGACAATTGCTTCCCTTAGCAGCAGCCGCCATGATAAGGTGCATCAAAGCACAGTCTGCGTCTGCTCTTTGTTCAGGACCAGCATTCAGCGACAGTGGCTCCATAGCTGTGTTTAGCAACTGTGACACTAAAGCCAAAGACCACTCAAGAAAGGAAATTCACAAGAAGGGTTTGTTGACTTGATGTAGTCATGTGCTGTGAAGGCTATAAACAAAGTTCATTAAAATCCTTCCCATCACTTGTGTCTGGCTCCCCTGCCATGGCCAGAGCATGGCCACAAGCTGCCCACTTCTACATGGATAAACGGCGCCCTAGCTGTATGTGCTCTGGTTTATTGAGGCCATTTCAGTGTAGGCAAGTAACTGTGTGCATATTAAACCAAACTGGGCTGTCTCCTCACCCCACCTGTATTAAACAAGTAGCGGATGTCATCAGGCTTGAAATAGGGGGCACATGTGGCAAAACCCCAGCAGCAATGGTAAAGAAATGAATTTTTGGGTATCCCAGCCATTGACAAACAAGTGAAAAATATCCAGGCAAGTAGATAGCGATGGCTTCCTCAGTGTTAGGAAGAAATGGAAGAATTAATCGAAAGCAACAGAGAAATGAACAAACAGATAAATCATAAATAAATAAATGTTCTAGGCATGAAATAAATGGTCTTTTCAGGAAGGAAGAAAGGGAAGGAAGGAAGGAAGGAAGGAAGGAAGGAAGGAAGGAAGGAAGAAAGGAAGGAACATAGGAACATTAGAGGCACTGTGACTTGCTGCGTAGCCAAAGCTATGTCTATATCTATAATATGAGCCATTTAAGAATTGAAGGACACTCCTGGCTGTTCACATTGTATGTTTATAGGACATGAGACTTTACACTACTGTTCCATGGGGACTTTACCTTCTGACAGTCATCATGTGCTCCCAGAATGAAAGAAACTAGGAAACATCTATTTTAAAAAAGCTGCTTTGATATTTTTTGAGTTGAGAGTCTCCTGAGGGTTAAGGTGGGCAGGATGGAAAATACCTGTATGGTGCTTTTCTTTTCCTTCAGTGTACTTTTGGTGTTTGGAAGGTTAATTTGAAACTAAGTTGTGTCATTTCTCCCCCTTTCACAGGGCTTCCTAAAGAATGAGAAGGACAATGCCCTGCTGTCGGCCATCGAGGAGTCCCGGAAGAGGGTAAGAAGCGAGCCTAAGTGTAGATGTACAGCTGTGGTGAGGGCGGCCGTGTGTACCGGGAGCAGGTTCTGGAAGCTGGAGCCTGTGCCCAAGGCCCGGCACTCCTCCCTAGACAGGAACTGCTTTTCAGGAAAACATCATGCTTGTACCTCCATGTGTAGTTAGTGACCGAAATGCATCTGAAACACTGGACTATCGATTAATTATTAAATTAATCTTAAAATGGAAGGGCCACACAATTCTTTGGTTTCATTGTTATAGGAAAAAGTGGTATTTTGGTTTCTACTGAATCAGCAGTTCAGAGAGGCAATTGTGATCATTGATAATTTTCCTCAATTTCTTTTCCTTTTATCACCCAACTTGACTTTCTATGCTACCTTTTATTATTATTTGTATTATAGTTGACATATATTATGTTAGTTTCAGGTATTCAACATTTATATTCCTTATAATATGATCACAATAAATCTGGTAACTGGTCACCATAGATATTTATTACAGTAATATTGACTATTTTCCCCATGCTGTACATTACATTCCTGACTTTTAAAAAAAAAAATATTTTTATTGATTTCAGAGAGGGAAGGGAGAGGGAGAGAGAAATAGAAACATCAATGATCAGAGAGAATCATTGATCGGCTGCCTCCTGCATGCCCCCCACTGGGAATTGAGCCCACAACCTGGGCATGTACCCTTGACCGGAGTTGAACCCAGGACCCTTTAGTCCGCAGGCCAATGCTCTATCCACTGAACCAAACCGGCCAGGGCCTGTTACTTTTTCTTTTTAATAACTGGAAGTTTGTACCCTGTTTCTGTATCTGTGAGTCTGTACCTGTTTTATTTGTTCATTTGTTTTCTTAAATTCCACATATAAGTGTAATCACATGATATTTCTATACTGTAATACTCTCTAGGTCCATCCACATTGTTGTAAATTGCAAGATCTCATTGTGTTTTTGTTTTATTTTTTTAATTTTTATTGATTTTTAGAAAGAGAGGAAGGGAGGAGAGAGAAAGATGAAAGAGAAACATCAAAGAGAGAGAAAGAGATGAGAGAAAACATCAACCAGTTGTCTCCTATATGCACCCAGGCTGGGGATTGAACCCAAAACCTAGGTATGTGCCCTGATTGGGAATCGAACCTATGTCCTTCTGGTGTAAGGGACAATGCTCCAACCAACTGAGCCACACTGGTCAGGACAAGATCTCATTCTTTTTTTTTAAGCTCTTATTCTTTATGCTGCCTTCTACATTAATGGTTTCTCCAGGCTCTTGAAAAAACAAATCAAACTAGCTTGACCCTTGAAAGAGTAGTAAGTAAGTCAGCCAGGGCAGCCATTACAAGTGCAGCAATATTTTGCAACAAGCATTCCCTCAAAATACTCAAAGGTCGCTTATTTTACTAATATGTGAGTTATCACTCCTTGTTTCTGACAAGGATTAAAAGATAAAAACCTTTCTGAAACTTCTCATTATGAGTAAGATATTTTCAGGCCACCGGAGTCTTTTGGGGAGGGAGGAGGAAGGCTATGAATTACGTGGAGTTGATTCTACAAGGGCAGCTTGTCTCCCAGTAGAGGGTGCGTCTACAAAGGTGAGTAGGGGTGAAAGAGAACTTTGTTTGCGGTTTACTTATATAAAACTAGAGGCCCATTTCACAAAGATTCACACAATAGGCCTTCCTTCCCCTGGCTGCCGGCACTGGATTTCCTCCGGCACCCGGGACCCAGGCCTTTGGTCCAGCCGCAGCGGAGAAGCCAAGCCTATTCAGGCTTCAGTCGTCTTCTGTCTTCGCTCAGGCCGGAGCCTGAGGTCTTCGCTCTGCGCCTGCGTATGCAAATTAACCTACCATCTTTGTTGGGTTAATTTGCTTACTCATCCTGATTGGCTGGTGGGCATAGCGGAGTGATGACTAATTTACATATTTCTCTTTTATTAGTGTAGATAATCCTTATATCAAGTGAAATACATTTCTGTTTTATTTATGTAAAAAATAATAAAGTGATAAAAAGCTGCTTCTCAGTGTGCTTTATTAAAACGTTCCATGCAGGTACAAGTGTCTCGGTGGGGTTGCTGTGAGAGAGGGCAGCAGGGGGCTTGGTAGCTCTAATTTATAAGAAAATGTTCCAAAGGACTGACATGTTTAATTATCAGAGTAAAATGCCCTAAAATGTTATTAATTATATTTTTGGCAACAGTACTTATTTCTAGAAATAGAGACATTCACTTGATTCAGATTTGAAAATATTTAAAAAAATTTGTTTTTTGTTCACACTTTGATTGAGCCACCAACTTTGATTCTCCTTCTGTAAAGGACCAATAAATTAAATTAGGACTTCGAATGCTACCGAGCCTTATTAATCCACTTACTCTATGTTTCTGGAATTGGCAGTCTCTGAACATTGTGTCATACTGAGACTAAATGTGCAGCCAGCCAAAACATTTAAGTGACATACCACAGTGCAAAATGTGTGCATATGCGTTTGTGCGGGAGATGTTCCGCTGTGGGGAGCCAGCTGGGGGAGACCTTTCCCCTGGCCGGACACTGGGAAATTGCCACTAAGCAGGGGTCCTTTTTCAAACAATGGCTGAGCGGCTTCCTGGCATTTTGGTGGTAATTTCATGTTTGAATAACGTGCCAAAGTCCTGCTGAAATGCCAAGAAAAGAAGCTACAAAACCACAAATGTGTCCTATCTTTTTCCATTTGGTGCATCCCAGCAAAAACAGAACAACATCATCAGAACATATGTAGAGCGTCTAAAAGCCAGCAACAGCTCAATGATAAGTGGGTGTGAAGTCAAGGCATATTGCCCTCTTCCCTTTATGAAAAAGGGGTTTGAGTGCTCCCCACCTGTTCTCAATTCAGTTGCCCAGTCTTCTCCCTGCCTTCCTTTCTTAGCTGTGTTCAAAGAGCTGTATTTCCACACATAACTGCTTCGACATTTTCTGTGGTTTGCCCTGTCTTCTTTTAATTTTAGACCTTTGCATGCCCTTCCTGGTCATTTCTTCTTCTTCCCTTGGGTTTCTTTCCTCTTTGATCCTATTCCCTGCACCCACCTTGCCTCCAACCCCCACTGTCCTCTTCTCATAGTTTTTAGTTGCGTAGCTCTGTTGATTTTTCTCATGGGCTCCCCTAGTTGACATTCCTCTTTGCACCTAATCCATCATGTGGTTCTAAAGGGAATAGGCTGGAATAGGGCAGATGGGTGGGTGATCATTCCTGATTAGCCCACAAATTGGATGTTCCATTATCTCTAATGTAATTAAGATAAGCTGGGGGCGGCATGGTCAAGGGAAGAGAATTTTAATGTTGGACCATTCATTTATATTTGCAGCTCCTTATCACTCTAATGATGAATGGAACCACAGTGCTGTTTATTCAGGTTGTGAGGTTGTTTGTAAGTGAGTAGCTGGCATACCTCTCAGATCTATCCTAGGATTTGAGCCCAGAAAGCTGCCAGTTTTCAGAGTACATCCTGTATTGAAGACCCAAGAGTTCTTGGCACACAGGTGGGCAGCCTGATTAATGGGATGGCTAATCCCCACTTGTTGTCACTCTGACCCTTACATGATGCTGGAAGTTGGCTCCCACCATCCTCATCAGCAGTATCTCTGGATGGTGTACTGTCTGTTTTTTTCGGTTTCCTTTCCTACTCTGCCATTCTTGTCCTTGAGACAGACTCTTGTGTATGTGCTGGGTTAGTGCCACAGCTTCGTCAGTGCCTCACTGGCTGTTGCGAGCTTGGAAAGCCTTGCCCCACCCTCCTCATTTCTACACACCCTGGTCCTCGTGCCTCGTGGCCCTCCATTGCCCCTTGCTGAGAGAGTCTCAAGGCTGAGGAGGTGGTTGTCTGACCACTCAATAGGAAGAATTTTAGAAGAAATTGAGATTCACTTGTACACTATTTCTGGATATTTTCTAGGAAAACCCCCCTTCTCGCCTCTACCTTTCTGTTCTAACATACTTCTCGCTATTCAAAATATATAGTTTTCACGTATAAGTTCATTAATGTAACAAGAGAAAAAGATTTTTCTTTAACTTTTTCAGTGCAGGCTAACTGGCTGGAGTGGTCCATTCCGCCTGACTCTGAAGAAAACTAGGTGGGACACTGTTCTTAAGGTTTGCAACAGTCATTTCTCCTTGTGTCTTCAGAATGCACAGTAAGAAAGGATCCATTGATAGGTCAAGCTTGCAAGATGTGCCAGTCTTCTTCCTAGTCATTTTTGTGCGCCTTTGGTGTGCTTCTTTTTCACATTTTAATAAATATTGGTCCATAGTCAGACATCCCACTTGTGGGAAGAGTATGTAATTTTTTCCTGACAGTTTTCCAAAGCTCACGTATATGGTTATTATCGGTATAAATTATCTGCATTGCAAAAATAAAGCAGGCATCACTAATGCTCATTCCCTCGGTGCCGCCTAATTAGATGCCAGTCTGATTGTAATCAGTTGTAGATGAAACGGCTTTTTGAAAAGTAGGATTAAGTTGATAGAAACTTGCTCTGCCAATTAAAGAAAAATAGGCTAAGGATGGTCATGATTCAGTATATCTCTATGAGTTGCTTTAATTTCCTCCTCAGAGGTTTATTTTGTCTTCTTTCCCTCCCTCTTTTCCTTCCTTCCTTCTCTCTTCTGTCCCTCTTTTCTTGTCCTTCTGAGTGCCTTTGTTTTGGTAGCAGCTGCAGAGTCAGCAGTAGACAGGAGTGAGGGTTGCCAGACATTGCAGTGGTGACTTGGAATAGACCATAGAAGGCTCTGCTTTTCTTTCACTGGTTTGCTTCCTCCTATAAAAATAGGACTTTCTTTAAAAAATGAAGACACTTGTTTTTTCTGTTCTCTTATCTTAGATGCTTATTAAATCTTAAAGTAGCATTGATTTTATAATCCATCATGATTTTATGTACTACTGAGAAAATAAACCGACAGGCTGTCAGTTGTAATAGGTAGCCTAATTTCAGAGGTTTTAAAAATATACAGGGTGAGGCAGAAGTTGGTTTACAGTTGTGGGTACATGAAACAGAGTTTATACTTGTATTATTATTTATTATATTATCATATTCTTTTCCACCCTACATTTGTCTTAATAAGCACATGAAAAGATGTTCAACATCATTAATCATCAGGGAAATACAAATTAAAACCATGAAATATCACCTAACACCCATTTAGGGTGGTGACTATAAAAAAACAACGCAATAGTAAGTATTGACAAGGATGTAAAGAAATTAGAACCTCTGTGCACTATTGATAGGATTGTGAAATGGTACAGCCTTGATGGAAACAATCCCTCAAAAAAATTAAAACAGAATTACCATGTGATCCAGCAATTCCACTCTAGGTATATACCCCAAAGAATTGAAAGCAAGAACTTGAGATATTTGTATACCCAAGTTCATAGCAGCATTATTCATAATAACCAAAAGGGAGAAACAAGCGACTCAAGTGCCTATGAATAGATAAGTGGATAAACACATTATACATACAATGGAATATTATTATTTGGCCTGAAAAAGGAAGGGAATTCTGACACATGCTACAACATGGATGAATCTTGAAGACATAATGCTGAATGAAATAAGCCAGTCACAAAAAGGCAAATATTGTATGATTCCACTTCTGTGAGGTAGCTAGAGTAGTCAAAGCCAGAGACAGAAAATAGAACAGTGGTTGCCAGGGGCTAGGGAGAGGAAGGAATGGAAAGTTACGGTTAATGGGTACAGAATTTCAGTTTTGCAAGGTGATGATTTCTGGAGATGGATGTGGTGATGGTTGCAGAGCAGTGTGAATGTACTCAGTACCCTGACTATATTCAAAAATGGTTAGGGTGGTAAATTTTGTTATGTGTATTTTACCACAATTAAAAGTTGTTCATGTGTTAGATTTGATAAAATGGTATATTGCAAACACATGTCAGTGAACTCTTTAAGGATCATTTTTAAAGTTAATTGCTTTATCTCTACTCATGGACAGATGGTAGATGCGGGGGGCGGGGGGGCTTAATAGAAACCACGTTCTTTGCTTTTTTCATTTGGGCCGTCTCTCTCTGCTCGTCTCTGACAGACCTTTGGCATGGCTGAGGAGTACCATCGAGAGTCAATGCTGGTCGAGTGGGAGCAAGTGAAACAGCGAATTCTCCACACACTGCTGGCATCAGGAGAAGATGCCCTGGACTTTACTCAAGAAAGTGAGGTAGGTTGGGCCCAGAAGATGAAACACTGTTAATAAAAATGGGAGGTAGCCCTGCTGGTGTGGGTCAGTGGTCAAGCATTGACTCATGAACCAGGAGGTCATGGTTCGATTTACGGTCATGGCACATGCCTGGGTTGTGGGCTCGATCCCCAGTGGGGGGCATGTAGGAGGCAGCCAATCCATGATTCTCTCTCATCATTAATTGCTTCTATCTCTCTCTCTCTCCCTTCCTCTCTCTGAAACCAATAAAAGCATATTAATAAATAAATAATTATTATCTATCTGCTGAAGACTCAAATATGCATCGCAGCCTCAAGCCCTAGACTCATTTATCTGACGGCTTCTTGGCTGTACATGGATGTCTCAGAGCCATCTCAAACTACACATGTACAGAAGTGAGTCAAGACAGCAACTGCCCCCCATGCCCCTCCCGGCACCAGCCTCTCTTCTCAGAGTTTATCATCTTTATAAATGGCAATCCCAGTTTTCACTTGCTCAGGTCAAAAACCACAGATTGATTTTGTCCTCTGCTTCCACCTTGTCTCTCGCAAATGTTGGCAAATGCAGTTAACACTGCTTTAAAATATACCTAGAATCCAACCGCCTCCACTGTTAGCACTCTCATTCAGACCCTTGTCAGCTCTTGCTCAGCTGATTGTACTTTGCCTAACTGGTTGTTACAGTTAGCTATTGCCAGGTAACAAAGCACTCCAAACCCATAGAGGCTGAAAACAAGTATTTAGCTTAGCTGGGCATTTCTGGCTCAGGATCTCTTGAGGCTGCTGCAAGGTATTGGCTGAGGCAGTGGTCGGCAAACTGTGCCTCGCAAGCCACATGCGGCTCTTTGGCCCCTTGAGTGTGGCTCTTCCTAAGCCTTAGGAGTACCCTAATTAAGTTAATAACAATGTACCTATCTATATAGTTTAAGTTTAAAAAATTTGGCTCGCAAAAGAAATTTCAATCGTCGTACTGTTGATATTTGGCTCTGTTGACTAATTAGAGTTTGCCGACCACTGGGCTGAGGCTACACTCATTTCAAGGCTCAGTTCAGGACAGATCCACTCCCAAGCTCACTCGCATGGCTCTTAGCAAGCCTCAGGTCCCCTCTGGCTCCTGGCTGAGGGACATCGGTTTCCTGTCATACAGGTCTCTCAGTTGTACTGTTCACAACGTAACTCGCTTTCCTTAGAGCAGGAGTGAGGCCTCTGAGGGAGAGCTAGAATGCCCCCGTACAAAAACCAGTCTTTATGGAGCTTAATCTGGGAAGTGTTTTCCTGTCTATCCCCTCTGTTCAAAGTAAGTCACTATATCTGGCCTACAGTCAAGGAGAGAGGATTATATAAGGGCTTGAGTCCCAGGAGGTGGCGATTATTGGGAAACCATCTTAGAGGTTGACAGCCACACTGGTCTCTCCACTTTTTCCCTTGCACAATCTCAACACAGCAGCCAGAGTAACGCCATTAAAACAGGTTAGATTGCGTCACTCCTCGGCTCACTTGGAGTGAAAGCCAGCATCTTCACCATGGCCTGTGAGCCCCACCAGACTCGGTCTTGTGCCTCTCCAAGCTCCCCTTCTGCTACTCTCCCCATTGCCCTTGCTGCTCCAGCCACATGAACTCCTTACAGGTCCCTGGACAAGCCTGGCAGGCTTGCTCCTGCCTCGAGGCCTTTGTGCCTCCTGTTGCTTCTGCCCAGAGTGCTCTTCCCCCAGATAGCTGCCTGGCTGTCTCCCTCTCATAGTTCTCCTTCAAATATTTACCCAGTGCCATTTCACTGGCGCCTTCCAAGGTCTTACTGTCCGGAACCCAAGCCAACCTCTTGCATTCAGCACCTCCTAAGTCCCCTGTCTTGCTTTATTTTTCTTTTTAGCACTTCCTTCCATATGCCATTGTATATGTTTTCTGTCTTTTTATTGCTTATTGTCTGTTTCTCTCATTAGGATGTATTGATTGATGGTAGTACTAGGTTGAGGGTTTTCTCTTCTTGAAAATCTAATTTTTAAAAATGGCAATGTAGCCCGGCTGGCATGGCTTAGTGGTTGAGCATCAACCTATGAACCAGGAGGTCACGGTTCGATTCCCAGTCAGGGCATATGCCCAGGTTGGTGGCTCAATTCCCAGTAGGGGGTGTGCAGGAGGCGCCAGTCAGTGATTCTCTCTCATCATTGATGTTTCTACTTCTCTCTCCCTCTCCTTTCCTGTCTGAAAGCAGTAAAAATATATATATTTTAAAAAGGCAGTGTATTTATGATTCAAGAACTGAAGTATCCTGTTCCCAAAAGCCTATTCCCTCCCTTTTTGCCTCTTCCAGAGGCAGTCACTATTATTACTTTCTTGTGCATATTTCCAGTGTTTATAAAATGCAAGTATATGAGACTACATATCTTATCCCCGCTCCTCCTTACACAAAAGTTAGCTTACTGTATGCTCTGTTCTGTATCTTGCTTTTTTCTCTTAATATATTCTAGAGACCTTTCCTGGGAGGGATTTTGTGGCTACGTGTTGGAATCAGCAGGAAGAATGTCCTGCTTTATTAGTGATGTCTGCCCTATGCTGGGACACTGTGGCTTGATTAGTGATGTCTGCCCTGTGCTGGGACACTGTGGCTTGATTAGTGATGTCTGCCCTGTGCTGAGAAGCTGTGGCTTGATTAGTGATGTCTGCCCTGTGCTGGGACACTGTGGCTTGATTAGTGATGTCTGCCCTGTGCTGGGACACTGGCTTGATTAGTGATGTCTGCCCTGTGCTGGGACACTGTGGCTTGATTAGTGATGTCTGCCCTGTGCTGGGACACTGTGGCTTGATTAGTGATGTCTGCCCTGTGCTGGGACGCTGTGGCTTGATTAGTGTTGTCTGCCCTATGCTAGGACACTGTGGCTTGATTAGTGATGTCTGCCCTGTGCTGGGACACTGTGGCTTGATTAGTGATGTCTGCCCTGTGCTGAGAAGCTGTGGCTTGATTAGTGATGTCTGCCCTGTGCTGAGAAGCTGTGGCTTGATTAGTGATGTCTGCCCTGTGCTGAGAAGCTGTGGCTTGATTAGTGATGTCTGCCCTGTGCTGGGACACTGTGGCTTGATTAGTGATGTCTGCCCTGTGCTGGGACACTGTGGCTTGATTAGTGATGTCTGCCCTGTGCTGGGACGCTGTGGCTTGATTAGTGTTGTCTGCCCTGTGCTGAGAAGCTGTGGCTTGATTAATGATGTCTGCTCTGGGCTGAGAAGCTGTGGCTTGATTAGTGATGTCTGCCCTGTGCTGAGAAGCTGTGGCTTGATTAGTGATGTCTGCCCTGTGCTGAGAAGCTGTGGCTTGATTAGTGATGTCTGCCCTGTGCTGGGACACTGTGGCTTGATTAGTGATGTCTGCCCTGTGCTGGGACACTGTGGCTTGATTAGTGATGTCTGCCCTGTGCTGGGACACTGTGGCTTGATTAGTGATGTCTGCCCTGTGCTGAGAAGCTGTGGCTTGATTAGTGATGTCTGCCCTGTGCTGAGAAGCTGTGGCTTGATTAGTGATGTCTGCCCTGTGCTGGGACACTGTGGCTTGATTAGTGATGTCTGCCCTGTGCTGGGACACTGTGGCTTGATTAGTGATGTCTGCCCTGTGCTGGGACACTGTGGCTTGATTAGTGATGTCTGCCCTATGCTAGGACACTGTGGCTTGATTAGTGATGTCTGCCCTGTGCTGGGACACTGTGGCTTGATTAGTGATGTCTGCCCTGTGCTGAGAAGCTGTGGCTTGCTACACATTTGCTGCTCTGGTGTGGGGAGAGCACAGCCCTGGGTTCAAATTCTAGCTTCACCACTGACCTTGTCCAAGTTATTTGACCAAGTTATTTAACCCTGCAGACCTTCAGTGTCTTCACTGGTGCAATGTGATTATTGGGAAGATTAGTGATAACCTGACCCATCATGGCTATCCCGTACTATATTTTGTAAAAAGCAGTTTCAGATAATTTAGAGGTGCAGATTAAAAATTACAATGTTAATGAAAATGATAGTGTTAGACATTTCAAATATTTTTACCAATGCTTCTCCATAAGTTATTTTTCCAGAAGTTGTTTTATGGTTAGCTAGCATTCTTCTCCCACTCCCACAAGAGCTAGGCTAGCTGAAGCTCAGAGAGATGTGTAATATCTGGGTGAGACCCAGGATTGTTTCCTTCTAGACCATGTTCTGTTGAAGCCTGGGTTGAGGGTGGGTAGCTTGGCAGTTTGTCATGCCTGCAGGATAACTTCACACATCCCATATCTACAAATTTACTCCTGATTTAGAAACCAGTTTTTCTATTAAGTTAGCCCCCTGAATAAAAAGGTGCTACAATCATTTGTCTTAGGAAATTATTCCTTAAGGCTCTGTTCACATATCTTAGACTCAGAGACATCAAGGTTCTGATCGGAGTCTTTGGAAAGGAAGAACTAATGTCCAAAGCCCCTGATCAGCCTAATGTTTCTTTCTCAATTTCTCGTGAGTCTGGGCAGATAAATAGAATAGCTCATGGTTTTATAAACTTCATTTTTTAAAATGGTGTTAATAGGTTGTGGTCTGCATTGGGATTTGGAAGTAATTATAAGCTGTTAATGAGATGTCCTTTCTTGATTGTCCTCTTAAAAATAGACTAGTCTACTTAGCAGACTCTTCTTCCCTGACCTGGCATCCCCTTGGGAAGGGAGTTACCAGCACTTGCTGTTCTCTGTGACACCTAGCAGAGTGGGTAGGTTGGCTGTAAAAGCCAGTGAATGGTGTGGTGGCTTTCTCTCCAGGTTATCCAGGGAATTGCCACTTTATGAAACCCTGTGGGTTTTATTGTTTGTTGCTGTTGTTTTGAACTTTTTTCCTAAAGTACAACGTGTCCAGAAAAGCCCACATCCTAAGAATACAACTCAGTGAATGATCACAAATGGAACACACCCAGATGGAGAAACAGGACATTACCAGCACCCAAGAGTCCTCCTCATTATACGCCTTTCCAGTTACTGCCCCCACTGCCTCCAGCAGGGGAACCACTGCTGTGACTTCTAACATCATAGATTAACTAGAGGCCCAGTGCACGAAATTTGTGCATGGGTAGGGTCCCTAGGCCTGGCCCAGCGATCAAGGCCAATCAGGGTCTTCTGGCTGCAGACCCAGGCGTCCCTTTGTTCCGCGCCACCCCCTGGTGGTCAGCGCACATCATAGTGAGCGATTGGTCTCCCAGTCAAACTCCTGCAGGGACAGTTTGCATGTGTGTGTGTGTGTGTGTGTGTATTTATATTGTCTGTTTTTGAACTTTATGTAAATGGAGTCATACAATATGTACTCCTGTTTCTGCTTAACATTCTGTATATCGTTGTAGGCCGTTCATTCTCATGGCTGAACAGTGTAACTGCAGTCTGTATACTCATTCTGGAATTGATGGACATTTGGTTAGTTTCCAGTTTGGGGCTTTTATAAATAGCACTATTGTGAACATTTTGTCCTTTTAAATTTAACCATTCTGGTGGATATGTGGAACCGTGTGTTTTTACAGGCTTTTTCCATATAATTTTCTTCAAAGTAATGGAAAGGTGATATTATCTTCACTTGGGCAGGCACTTTTCTGTGTGGCACTGCTAACCTGACAGCACATGGGGTATGAACAGTGTTGGGAATCGATGTATCTTAGCCAACTTTAAAAACAGCACTTAAAGGTAAATTTATCTAACCTTAGTGGGGTCCGTGGCTGTGCTGGAATTAGACATAGTCAATGGATGGGTCCTTAATGTGTTGTCTGGAATATGACCTAGCCTAGCAACTAGTAGGCTCAGTAGAGAAGCTTAACTAGAGGCCCAGTGCACAAAATTCATGCAGGAGTAGGCCTTCCTTCCCCTGGCTGCTGGCACCGGCTGGCACCCGGGACCCGGGCTTCCCTCGGGCCCTGGCTTTGTCCGGAAGGACGTCCAGTCTAATTAGCATATTACCCTTTTATTATTATAGATAGTTACAGATAATGATGATCACATTCTACCCTGTGATGTGTGAACAGCGTATATGGACATAGTGTCTGATTTTGGTAACTGACTTAGTGCCATATTTCATCAATTCCAAGAAAGATATGTGTATCTTTCCCACATTTTAACATTTCTGAAACCAGGATGTCTTAAATTCAGTGGTGAGTTGCACTAGTAGTACTGGTTTCTGGGTACAGATTTCATAGCCAGCATTGTAAATTACTCACTTTGGTCCCATTGTGCTCATAGAAAGCCAATTTACTTTCTTCTGTAGTATTCCCATATTTCCTCTTCATTCTGTACTTGTTTTGCTAGGAGTGTTAGTTCCCATACTTTTCTCCCTAACTAGAATGTGCCCTCCTTGGGAAAAGTTTGATTCATCCCTGGATACACTTTGAACAAAAGTAGATGCTCAGTAAAAGTTTGTAATTCCCTCCTGTCACGCTCCAGCCACGCCTCACCTGTTCTGGGATGCTCTCTTAGAGTGCCTGTTCTGGGAACACCATCTGCTCTGAGAGGACCCTCGTGGCTGTGCTCCCAGAGGTGGCCGTTTCTCCACATATCTCTAGACTCCTGGGTGAGCCCCTTCTCTGGCCCTGCCTTCCATCTCCCCTCCCTGTCTTTCCGACCTCTGGTTCCTGTTCCTGTCACCCCCACTGTATTCAGTCTGGGCCCTATGCAGGGAAACCCATAAGTACGAGGAGTTTGCAATGTTATTCCTACAGAGTATACCGGTTTCCCAGCCTCAAGCAGCCCTTGGCTTTGAAATTTCAACAAGCATTTGCTGGTTCCTCGGCTCAGGAATGTGCACATACACATCCTGTGGACAGATAATTGACCTTATGTGTGGCGACATAGAGGCTGGGCCAAGGGCAAATGAAGGAAAGGCGCTTTTGAAAACAAGAGCATTAAGCAAAATTAATTTAAATGGAAATCTGAAACCTAAAATCCAACTACTTTTTAAATGGATAATTTTAAAAATTGGGTTTTCATTACTGGATAATGTTTCTCAAGGCTATTTGTGTGTATTTAGCTGAAACAGCTGTGTCCTTGCAGAAATGTTTTGAGTGCTGCTCCCCTGTCATTCCCCCGCCTCATTCCTCCCAGGTCACTGGGATTAACAGGCGTAGAGCCCTGTTCTTTAAAAAGACCTGCGACGGTTGGTTCTGTTCCAGAACGGTGGTTTATTGGACAGCCCTCCACTCTGTTACTGGGAACACTCACAATTAGTCCAGATGTTTGAAAACGAGCTGCTGGGGCTCTGTTCATACAGGAATGTGTTTATTATAAAAAGACCAGACGAGAATTTCCAGCCAGCTCCAAGTAACATTTTAAGTTATGTTTCTGTAGTGTCCATGTCTGTCTATTGTTCAGTGTAGGATTTATTTCTATGTTTATTTTTTGTATAAAACATGATAACAGCTAACACTTATTGGCTGAGTGTTGGGCACTACGCTGAGCTCTTTCTCCTTAGTCTTCACAACAGTGTTGTGAATACTGTTTTTCTCCCCATTTAATCTTCATCACAGACCTATGAGAGCATCTCATCCCTGCTCCTGTTCTATAGCTAAAGAAACTGAGTCTCAAAAGAAGCAATATACTCAGTCCAGGCCGCACAGCCAGTGAGTGGCGGAGCCAGAATTTCTAACCACTCTTGTTCAGTGGCTGTCCTTGGAAGCGGTGCCAAGCTGTCCCGGCCGGCAGTGGGTGCCGACTTTGGATGCAAACCAGGGTTCCACTGCTTCCTATTGGAGTGACCTTCTGTGCGCTTTGGCCTCTCCATCTGTAAATTGACGTGGTGAAGGTACATATCTCATAGGGTTGTGGAGTGAATACATGGACATTAAGACAGTGCTTGGCACATAGGAGGTGCTCAGTGAGTGTAGTTATTATTATTGTAACCTAGTAGTTTTCAGTAATTCCGTGACTCAGATAGGAATGGCCACTGGGTGTATATTTAACTACATATGCCAGACTGAAAGGTAGCAGGGGGCGAAGATAAGAGGTAGGGATTTGGAATAGTCATGGGGTCAGCCAGCTTCTACCCAGGTCGGTGACGTGTTTAAAGCTCTTTTTAATATCAGTGACTGTAGAAGGTCAGTGCTGAGGAGGACCTCTTAAGATTGTCTGGGACAGCCCCTTCACCCAGCTAATGGGAAGCAGAGGCTCCAAGAGAATGTGCCAGTCCCAAAGCCAGGGAGAAAGTGGCCTTCCTGGAATCCAGGTGTCCCACAGTCCAGTTTCTTCTCCAGAACCTGAGTGTGTACAGCCCACCTTTCTGCCTCCAGCCCTCGCTCCTCTCTACCCGACTCCCAGGGCAAGCTCATGCGCGTCTTCCGTTGACTGGCTTTGCTAGTGCTAGGAAGTATTGCTGCTCTCTTCCACTGGCTTCCTAAGCCTACTTTAAACTGCTTTGTTTTAGATTTAGAGAATACAGCATTTATTTCTTTTTAAATGAGAGAAGTGTATAAAAAACTTGGTTTCTACAGTACAATAAAACTAAAGTATTGGAGATTTTAGAATATACCTATAGGATACACCTAATTTTGATCCATATTTGTTTAGAGTAGGGAGTAAGCTTAAAGATTAATGTTAGTGTCTATCTATCTGTCTGTCTGTCTGTCTCTCTCTCTTAAATACTTCTAATCTTTTCCATATATTTGTGTCTAACTCTCCCCAACAGACGGTGAGGTCTTTGAGGGCAGGATCTGCGGCCTGGCTTGTTGTTGTCCATGTGGGTCGATGTGCACACAGCGGTGCACAGGCAGGCGGGCTTCGTGGGGATGTTACTGAACGGCTGTAGGACGGCCCACCCTAGACGGGCTTCATACCTCCAGATGCAGGAAACTCATGAGCAGCTGTTGTCTTAGTGTGGACTCTAGACTGGAAGTGTTGAACCCTATAAACCCCATTCCCTATCCGTGTGATATGATTGATGGAAACAGGAGGCCCACACATAGCAACGATGGAGAGGGGCAACGAGGTGGAGCGGGGGCTTGGAATTGAAGCCGAATTTGGGGAAAAGTACATTTCCAGGAGCGGTCACTGAGATAGCCTTACAACTTACCCCCCTCCCATCATTTTTCAGTTAACTGAGTCCGATGGCCGCCCTCTTCTCATGTTCATTGTAAAAAAGTTGCTTTCTCATGAAACCCCTAAAAACATCATTTGGAGGAAGTCTGACTAGGAAACAGACTCCTCATAGCTTTGTTAAAGACAAGCATGTGGTTACCAAGAGGTCGCCAGTTGATTCCTCGTCAGGGCACATGCCCGGGTTGCAGGCTCGATCTCCAGTAGGGGGCGTGCAGGAGACAGGCCCTATGATATTTCTCTCTCTCTCTTTCTCCCTTCCTTTCTCTCAAATAAAAACATTAAAAAAAAGACAGGCATGTGTTTCTATAATTTTTTGTTTGTTTATATGACTGAATGCTGTTCTTAACCAGTTCTGAATGTGTATTCGTCTACAGCCAACTTACGTCAGCGATGTGGGACCCCCTGGTCGAAGCTCCCTGGACAGCATCGAGATGGCCTATGCCCGGCAGGTGAGCACACCCTCAAGGAAGACTGAGTCCAGGAAAAATGTGGGCCCCCTGGGGAGTAAAAGCGAGCAAAGACTTCATGTGAAAGTCAAGCCCTGAAGGCTCATTCAGGGAACTGGTTAATATTTTACCGTCTAGGCCCCTGGAGAATGCCATCAAATTGGCTAATCGACTGACTCCGATTTGATTTAGGGAAATTGAACTCTGCCTCTACACTGGCCCGGGCATCTCATTTTGCATTTGGCAGCGGCCCATGCACAGTAAAGCAGGGTAACTGCACTGCTTAGCAAACGGAGTTCTCTATTAACCGAGTTACCTGGGGGCTGATGGTCTCGTCAGAAATCCTTCTTCACCTTGTGTGGAGAAATTTTCTAAATGCTTTTCTGCTTCATAAGCATCGTGTACTCACCACTTTCTAATGATGTCCTTGGCAAGCTCACGCTGCGGTGGGACCGTGGTCCAGTTGTGTATCATGACCATGTAATCGTATGGGTGTGGATTGAGGTAACTGCAGGTGTGGGGAGCACAGGGACTCATTGGACTGAAAAGGCCCTGAGGACACTACGTACCTGGAACTGACTTTTTTTTTTTTTTTTAACATATATTTTTGTTGAATTCAGAGAGGAAGGGAGAGGGAGAGAGAGACAGAAACATAAATGATGAGAGAGAATCATTTATTGGCTGCCTCCTGCACGCCCCCTACTGGGGGTCAAGCCTACAACCCAGGCATGTGCCCTTGACCAGAATTGAACTGGGGATCCTTCAGTCTGCAGGCTGACGCTCTATCCACTGAGCCAAACCGGCTAGGTCTGGAACTGACTTTTTGAACAAAGCAGTGTTGGCCATCTGTATGTTTTATTCCAATTTGTCGCTTCCTCACACAAAGTATCAAAAAGGGGAAATTGTTTCCTGAATCGAGGGTGGCAGACTTCCATCCCTCTTACACCCCTTGGTAAGATGAGTCTCAGTATGCTGTGGCCACTTCTAACCAGGCAGTCGAAGCCAGCCCCCTCCTTCCAAATCCCCCAGCTTTTACTACGAGACCCTCATTTCTTTTCCTCCACTCCTGTTTTGAGATCCCTCCCCGCATCCTTTAAATTTCACCTTCATTGTTTGGCTGACTTCTTCCATTGCCCCAGCCCCCACCAGAGTTCAGGCCTAATAAGTAAGCTTCTGGGGAGAGAAACTATGAGTCTTTTGTGTCTGTGAAGACGGGTTCATAGAGCTAACATTCCCAGCACCAAGGACACCACAGTGTCATGTAGCTGTTTAGTGCCTGTGCCTTCCAGTGGGGAGTGAATCTTTACATCCCAGATTGAACATAGTACCTTGCAAAGCGGGGAGGGCCCCATGCTCACTGAGTGAATAAACACCACCTTACAGTTTAAAACCCATTTTAAATCTTCGTAATGCCCCCAGAGGCTGCGTGGTAGCATCCCCCATTTATAGTAGAGGGAAGTAGGGCTCAGTGGGTTCCTGGTTTGTCTAACATCACTACCTTGTTCAGTTCCTGGTAGAGCAAGGACTGCAGATGTAAAGACTAGAACTTGCTAGTTTTTACAATAATTATTTTAGTTCTTTTAAAATACAATTCACAGTAATAGTGGTTTTTTCCTACCTTAAACACCACATAACTCCTTTTCCTTGGGAACATTTGCTAAGGAGAAAGGGCACTCCAGAGTGTACCAGCTGCTGTTCTGACCCGGGCAGGGCTGCGGCCACACCCTCCCCTCTCAGTCCCCGAGCCCTGGCCTGGCCCATTCCATCCTTTTGCTGAAAGATTACTAAACTTTGCCTCAGGTTCTTAGGGAGCAGCTGCGGGAGTCCTTCCATTGTCCATCTCTCCCTGTGGTCCTTGCTCCCTGGGACTGAGGGTCTGCTGGGCAGAGAGGCACAGAATGGCCTGCGGTACTCCCCCCAGGCCCACCCTGCTCCCGGTTCTCAGGTGTCAGGAAGGGTCGGGAGGCAGTTAGCTCTTGTGTGCATGCAGATGCTGTTGCTCAGCCACACTCCTGGGAAGCGGGCCGTGGCCTGCCCACTGGGCAGGACGGACAGGAAGAAGGACAGGCTGGCCAAAGCTTTGCTGACTGGGGCAGGAGCTGGCTTTAGCACTGCTTCAGAGGTTTTAAAAAGAAGAGATGAAACTAGAAATGTGCCTTTGCTTTTCGTTATTTCAGATTTATATCTATAACGAGAAGATCGTAAACGGGCACCTGCAGCCTAACCTCGTGGACCTCTGCGCTTCCGTCGCAGAGCTGGACGATAAGGTAGGGCCCAGAGCCGGCCCGAGCAGGAACTGGGGGCTGGTGTTCAGAGGGGATTAGCAGCTTGCTGACTTGGCAGAATGGGCTGAAGAAACACCCTGTTCCATGGGATAAAATGTTAACTGTTCCTCAGAGTTGTATTGTAAATAATTTAAAAATATATATACATTTCAACGATGTCAGAGAGAAAAGGAGAGGGAGAAAGAGATAGAAACATCAATGATGAGAGAGAATCATGGATCGGATGCCTCCTGCACGCCCCCTACTGGTGATCGAGCCCGCAACCCAGGCATGTGCCCTTGACCGGAATCGAACCTGGGACCCTTCAGCCTTCAGGCTGACGCTCTATCCACTGAGCCAAACCGGCTAGGTCTTGGGTTGGTTTTTTGATGATGGTGCTGTCCATGTATTTTTAATGCATCTTCAGAAGGTTCAGCAGGATCTGTTCTTGGACAGGAGTTCTTGAGCTGTGTTTGCTTTGAAGCCCTGCTGGGCTTTAACTCTGCCCTCACTGGTTTCCCTCCTTAGGCAGACCGATGGGAGCTGAGTTGTGTAGGTGATGTATGTGGTTTTCACACCCGTGAGCCCCGTGAACATGATTCTGGTGGGGCCTTTATAAACGTTCTTCATATCTTCATGCGCTGCTGGTTCCCTTGCTCTCTGACTCCCCCTTCATTCCCATCCCTCAGGTCCTATCCCTGGCCGATTTTATCCCCCAGGGGAAACCGCATTACATGGGTGGTTGGATTGGTAGGAGGCCAGGAGGAAGGGGAAAAGAGGAAGGATATAGTGGAAGTACACAGATTTTTTTCCTTCAAAAATGCATCCAACTTTGCTTTTTGTTTAAATAGTAAAATATAAGGCACCTCAAACAGATCTAAAGAAGAAAGGATGCGATTCACCTACCATGTCACCAGCTAGGAAGAGTCGCAGTTGGGTGGATTTTCTACAGTTTTAATTTTGGAGAGGACAATGAAAACGGGATTTTCTTTTTTCCTTTGGAAAAGTGTAAACCTGCTTTTCTTCACTCATTCAAGGATTCCTCACTTTAGAATAGTGCAGAGGTTCAGGAAACACATTTTCCAGGAGGGATGTACAGCCAGGCGGGTTCTGGGAGAGGGAGTCCCAGCTGTGTGGTGGAATAAGGGCGAGAAAGCCCGCTCTTGTCCCCCTGCTCCTGTCGCAGGAGGCGCCGTCTGAAGGGACTGAGTGGGAAGGAAGAGGGGAGGCTGTGACACTCCCAAAATGGGGTAAGAGCAGTGGCCCTGGGGAGTCTCTGGAGGACAAAACATATTATTTAGGTTAAGCTTTAATTTGAAGCCTTAAAATACTGAAATGATCTTGTAAGGACTGAAATGCAGCTACTTGAGTTCAAACTCCTAGCGTGCTGGACGATTGTAAATGTATTCACTCTCTCCTAAGGGATAACCCACTGAGATTCCGTGTTCTTGTTAGTTCTGTGTGGTCTTAAGTATGTGGGTGGTTCTGTCAGGCCTGGGAAGGCATTGATCTGAGGCCAGCTCGGGGCAGGCTGCTCGTTGGAAGGTGGAAGCCTGGCAGGTGGCGGGGCAGAGGTGCATCTTCTGTGCTGGGCGTAGCCTGGGGCCTCAGGCAGGAGACGTTAGCCTCCCCCCTCCACGTCCTGCCTGCCTGTGGTGAGCAGGTCAATGCGAGGAAGAGCCAGGCAGTTCTCTAGCCCTACAGCATCGTCACGTGCCGTCTTATTTATGTGCAGAACATCTCTGACCTGTGGACCATGGTAAAGCAAATGACAGACGTGCTGTTGGCACCGGCAACGGATGCCCTGAAGAGCCGCAGCAGCGTGGAAGTGCGCATGGAGTTGGTCAGGCAGGCCCTGGGGTACCTGGAGCAGAGGTAAGGCGGCGGCAGCACCTTGGGGCTGGCTCTCACGTGCCCAAATGCCTCTCACTTCTCCTGTGTCAAGTAGTCCTCAAGCTAAGTGCTCTGTAGCTGGTACAGTTTAAACAAGTTGAGCAGGTCCGAGGGGAATAATCCTGTTTTCAGGAGCATTTCTCTATCAGGACTAGTTCTGCAACGATGTAAAATCGTGGTAGGTGGGGGCACTGTTACACTTCTCTTTTTCTCTTTCTCCTCTCTCTGCCCCTCAGTATGGAGGCAACATGATTATTAGACCAAAGTGCCTTAGGTCGGGATCCTGTTCCCTCATGCGGCTCAGCAATGACTCCTTAGGCTTTTTTGTTTTTGCTCAGCATTTTAATTTTCATACCTGGCAGTCTTGCCACCTTTAAACCGTAGGAAGGCCCCTTGATCCTTTATTTTCCTTCTGGTTCTAGTCGGTTAATCCAGTCCTTCCCAGGCCTGTGTTTGTGCCTGGGTGTCTTTGCCACCCCCTCACTAATTGGACGTGGTCACTGAGGGGGCTGTGGCTGTGCCCTGGTGCCCTAACTATTGTCCCCTTCGTTGGTAGGGCTGGTGCCATTCATCCTCCCATGGACACTCCTCCCAGCTCTGAATTGGCCAGCAGGGGTCGTCATGAGTGTGCGACAGACCCTGTTTGTTTCAGAGACAGGGTGCTGGGCTCTGCTGGCTCGAGAAGAAAAGCCAAGCTGAATACACTGCTCAGTTCAGCTCCTGGCCACGAGGGCTGTGCAGCTGCCTGTGGCCTGGCAGTGTGGTCCCCTTAATCAACAGAATAACACTTCATTAGGAACTCATAAGGCTTCCTGGGTGTAACTGAGGTAATTCAGACTTGGTCAGCAGAGAATAGGTTTTTATACCAAGTGCTGTGTTATACAGTAGCTACACGAAATGAACGCCATGAGACACATTGAACTCGCTGGCCTCCATTCACACTGGTGCTTGCCTTCACCAGCGGTACCAGGCTGTGTTCTTTGGTTTTATATCTGGTAAGCAATCCCCCCTGCCCCTTATTTTATTATTACTGTTATTATTATTATTTTCATTTATTTTTTTAGAATTATCTTGTCCCAGTAACTCCTTTAGCAGCGCTTGGAGCTATTTGGGAGTTTCCTGTCCACATTATTGTAACTATGTTCTTTTCCACTCGGGCGGCATTGTTCCTGCTGGCATTCATTTTAAGGATTCACTGTCACCTGTTGATAAAAAGAATATTTTAGGACAATTATACTCGCTTTTAAAGTATTTTTGCTGGTGCTATTCTTTTAAATTTTTGTAGGTTAAAATTTTTCCAGAGAAAAAGTTTAAAAAGAACTCACTTGAACATTAGGCTGTGAGCGGCAGCAATTACTATTCTGCACATTAGCCCTAATGCATTTGAAGTCCACAGTTATGTTCCTCCAGGGATTCTGTTGAGTATCTGCAGTGATGAGAAATCGTTACAACGATCCGCTGCCCCCTGCATAGGTAATGCGGTTCGCTTCATTAAATATGCACCATTTCCTCTTCTGTGTCAGGCTGGACGTCCAGGCCCCGCCCTGCAGAGTCCACAGTCTATCTAATGCCATGGATATGGACACAGATGTGTGTAATATGGGTTTTCAACCTCCTTAGTTTTTCTTTTAATTTTTTCCAGTTATAAGAATTATACCCTCGTGACTGTCTTTGGAAATTTGCATCAGGCCCAGCTGGGTGGCGTGCCTGGGACTTACCAGTTGGTTCGAAGTTTCCTGAACATTAAACTGCCAGCTCCTTTGCCTGGACTTCAGGTATTGGCAATTTTCTCTGTATGATCATTTATACCTCCAGAGTTTTCTGTTAAAATGAGGTTATGTGTAGAAAAGAGACCAGAAGGGAGCGGAGAGAAGCTAGGAGGCCTTGGGAGGCTAGTAGTGGAGTCCGGCTGATGATGGCACTTGCTCAGCTCAGTATGTGTGTGTGTGGGAGCGGGGCGTAGGATGTCCTGGGTCCCACATGTGTTTTGAAAGTAGAGCAAGTAGGACTTGAAGAACTTGGAACTGGGTGTGGGAGGCAGAGTCAGGGATGACTTCTGAGATTGTTGGCTCTGACGGCCAGAAGAATGGAGTTCGATATGGTTCTTAGGATGTGGCCTCTGCTCAGCTTATAATCCCATTGGGGAATTATCATTTATCATGCTGTGTGAAAGTGCTACTGAGTGTTGGGATACACAGGAGGCTGGCTTCATAGAGGTGAGGTTTACACTTGTGCTTGATAAACAGGGGCTCACCAGCCTGGGGCGAGGAAAAGAATATTCCACAAGGAAGGACCAGCATGAACAGATGCATGGAGTCAGGAAAGAGTATCTGGAGTATTGGCTGTGTGCTAGGGCGTGGCAGGCTTGCAGCCGGCTAGTGAAGGCCTTGAGTACCAGACTCAGCATTTCAGATGTAAACAGCTCAAAGGGGTTTAGGTGGGGAAGTGATATGATAAGATCTGGGTTTTAGAAAGAGTCCTGCAGGGGTAGATAGAGATCTGCGGTTCACCTGTCTGGAGTTTTATAAACTCAGAATGAAAATGATGGTCTCTTATTGGTCAAGGAACGCCTTTAGCCCTCTCTGTGGGGATTGCAGGAGTGCACATCTAAGTTGTCACAGAACATGGTACCTGATTTCTGCAGGCTACTGGGGTTCCGTGGAGAAACCACTGGCTGGCTCTGAAGCGGGCGGGGCGCACAGTGACTTAGAGGAAAAGCTGCAGAGCCAGACTGCCAGCTGTCAGCTCACCTTGAACAGACACTTCGCGTTGCCACACCTCATTTTCTTTGTAAAACGGGGGAGGAGGCGGCCCTGAATGGTGCCTGCCTAACGGGGTGGTCAGTAGTAAGGGACCCAGTACAGGAGAGCACTTAGCTGAGGGTCAGCATGTCAGAAAGCTGTCGGTAAGCTTTTGTGTGTGTGTTTATCTGAGCCTCTTTCCTCTTGTAGGATGGAGAGGTGGAAGGCCACCCTGTGTGGGCGTTAATTTATTACTGCATGCGCTGCGGGGACCTGCTTGCCGCCTCACAGGTGGTTAACCTAGCCCAGCACCAGCTGGGAGAGTTTAAAACCTGGTTCCAGGAATACATGAACAGCAAAGACAGAAGGTACAGTGACGGGATGGCGCGTCCAGAAGCAGCGCGCTCTTTTCCCTCTGCATGGCTCACAATAAGTTTCTACTCAGGAAAAATAAAGTGTAGAGAGCGAGTAGGAGTCTCTGGAGAATAACAGTTGAAAACCTTAGAACATGGGCCCTCAAACTTTTTAAACGGGGGGCCAGTTCACTGTCCCTCAGACCGTTGGAGGGCCGGACTATAGTTTAAAAAAAACCAGTCGGCTGCTAAGCAACAGGCAGCGGCGGCAAAAACACCCGGCGGGCCGCATGTGGTCTGCGGGCCGCAGTTTGAGGACCCCTGCCTTAGAAGAAGAGCCAGCCCCGTTCCGGTACTCATTTCTAGAAGGTCACAGTTTTCTGTGCCAGTGCGGGAGAGGCTGTGGTGGGAGCATGATTTGACTTATTCTGCAAATCGCAGGCACAGCAGGGTGCTTGCAGAATGATTAACTGATTAGCACTTGGTGCTTTTGTGGTTAGCTCAGTTGTCTTGCACTCCATAGCTCAAAGGCTAGAATTAGAAGTTAGTTTAAATATACGGACATTATGTAGAAGAATTTGTTTGGCAATGTTAATAATGCCATGTCCAGAGATTGTTTTAAGCCGTAAATCCCTGTCTTGTTTGTATCAGAGAGTAAAGTAGGGTTAATGTCCTTGAGTCGTGTGTGCCCCCCCCCGCCCCCCCCCCGAAGAGGGAGACCCTGAGGCAAGGATTTGCATGCAGGTGTTTATCTGGGATGTGATCCCACCTGGATAAGGGACTCCCGCTTGTCCATCACTGCTGGAGGGCCCTGGGGAGCAGGGAGGAGTATTAACTCCCCGAGTTTCTGCCCTTCCCTGAAGCCTCTAGTGGAGGAAGCTGGCTGGCGGTCACCAGTCAGATTACAGTGATGGGAGCCGGGGGTGGCAGGACAGTGTCTGACCCTCGGTGAAGGAAGGCTTTCTAACTGTCACGCCAGTGGGACGCCCTTGAGGATCTTAGTGACGCTGTTTCTGCCTGTTCCCTCGTGTCTGTAGATTGTCCCCGCCGACAGAAAACAAGCTCCGCCTGCACTACCGCCGGGCCCTCAGGAACAACACGGACCCCTACAAGCGGGCCGTGTACTGTGTCCTCGGCAGATGTGACGTCACCGACAACCAGAGCGAAGTGGCCGACAAAACGGAGGACTACCTGTGGCTAAAGGCAGGCGCTGCTTTTCTTGCCCAAGTGGGGCTTTAGCCCCTTCCCTCTGCTCGAGTTCTACCCGCAGATTTTACCTGCTTAATGTATGACGCCAATAAGGCGACCAGGCTAGTGGCCTTCCTGTCTCCACTTTTGATTGTGTAATTCCCAACCAGTAACCACGCCACTACCACAGCGCCTGAGCAGTTATAGCTGCAGCTGCACGCCTGGCTCACGACATACTCCGTACCAATACACCTGTTTCTCTTGGGGGTTTAGTTGAACCAAGTGTGTTTCGATGATGACGGCACCAGCTCCCCACAAGACAGGCTCACTCTCTCACAGTTCCAGAAGCAGCTGTTGGAAGACTATGGTAAGATACCCGAACCTAACCTTCCCGCGTTCACCCAAGGTCACTAGTTACCTTTCTTCTGGAAAATCCTTCACCTCTGAACTCGCTCCTCCAGACCCTGTGGATCTTCAAAACACAGCATAGCACAATGATTTCAAATCGCAGTAGAGGCCGTGTGGCCTTCAGCAGGGTTGTGACTTATGGTCTATACCAGCCGTGGGCAAACTACGGCCCGCGGGCGGGATCCGGCCCGTTTGAAATGAATAAAACTATTGAAAAAAAAGACCGTACCCTTTTATGTATTGATGTTTACTTTGAATTTATATTAGTTCACACAAACACTCCATCCATGCTTTTGTTCCGGCCCTCCGGTCCAGTTTAAGAACCCATTGTGGCCCTCGAGTCAAAAAGTTTGCCCACCCCTGGTCTATACAGTAGCTGTTGTCCTAGAACTGCTCGGATCGACATTTGCTCAGGGAGAGGCGTAGAGAGGACTTGCCTATTCTTTCTCATAGATTTCCCAGTGGCTGTATCAGAGCACAAATGTGGGAGAAATAGTCCCCCCCCCCCCCCCCCCCACACACACACACACATACATTGTTTAAGAATCTTGGAAGAAAAGATTCCAGCTAGTGGTCAGTAATTGTAGAATTCAGTTACTGCGAATCTGAGTGATCTGAAGCCCCTTTGCAGTCTTCATTCCTCTCCTTGTTGAGGGACTTCATCAGGATAAGGAGATCAGCAGCCCTTTTGTATTTCGTTTTAAGGTCCTGACTGTTTCTCTCCCACCTCCTGCAGCAGCTTGGGTTTCACAGCACGATCCCTAAGGTCTAGAGAAGGTCATGGAACCAGGCTGGGTTCCCGTGGCAGTGCTCTGTGTCGGGGGCCCCTCCACCCACCAGAGGTCCTTTAAGCGCACAGGCTTCTGCGTGGGGTGGCTGTGGAGGCCGACTCCCTCTGAGTGGGCTGTGTCTCCCCCCACAGGCGAGTCCCACTTCACAGTGAACCAGCAGCCCTTCCTCTACTTCCAAGTGCTGTTCCTGACCGCGCAGTTCGAGGCGGCCATCGCCTTCCTCTTCCGCATGGAGCGGCTGCGCTGCCATGCCGTCCACGTGGCCCTCGTGCTCTTTGAGCTGAAACTGCTTTTAAAGTCCTCGGGACAGAGTGCGCAGCTCCGTGAGTGTTCGTTGGCCGTCGCATAACCCCGTCCCTTCCCCCATTGGGTGGCAGTGGACTCATCCCTGCAGCCAGCGAGGATTGGGCAGATGGTACCAACCATGACGACGGTGCCGTGCACAGTGCTGGGTTAGCGGCCGGTCGGGCAGGTTGCCCGGAGGAATGGCAGGAGAAGCAGGTCCCAGAGTCATGCGTCTGGGTCCCCTTATCTCCACTCTGCGCTGGGGAAGGAGTTGAGGACAGGGTGGTGACAGGGTTGGCCAGAGCTGGCGACATTGGCTGGGCTGCAGGACTAGGTGCTGCCGGGTCCTTGGACTCAGCCCCCACACTTCAGAGGGGCGGCGTGGTTGTGACCAGTCCTGTCCTCCATGGCGCAGTCAGCCACGAGCCCGGCGACCCCCCCTGCATGCGGCGGCTGAACTTCGTGCGGCTCCTCATGCTCTACACCCGCAAGTTTGAGTCCACGGACCCGAGGGAGGCCCTCCAGTACTTTTACTTCCTCAGGTAAAACTTGCTCTTGACCCTTCACTTCAGCTGGTTGTGACCTCAGGTCCACACTAGAAAGCACGTTGCCTCTGCCCCCGTACAGGGACGAGAAAGACAGTCAAGGAGAAAACATGTTCCTACGCTGTGTGAGCGAGCTTGTGATAGAAAGCCGAGAGGTACGTGCTTCCTTCCCGCTCCCACCGTGGCTGTCAGTAGACACGTTCTCACGCTAGCCGGGTACCCTCAGCATGGTTCCAATGGAGAAGACCCAGGGGTTTTCATTTTCTTTGGTTTCTGACAATGAAAATGTTGATTCAGTCCCACTGTTTCCTAGTTAATGTAAGCCTTCTCCCACCTCCCCTCTTTCCTTCCCCGCATGTCCCCAAAGAATTATGGATTATGGGTATATCTTGTCCAGTAAATTGGGTAAACTTTTTTGTCTCTGCAGTTCGACATGATCCTTGGGAAACTGGAGAATGATGGGAGCAGAAAGGTGGGTCAGACACACCCCTAGAGATGTGCTAGTTTGCAGTTGGAGATTTATAATTGTCCAAAGATTACAGTTAGACTTTAGGACTCAAGATACTGAATAAAGGTGTAGATATGAGTGGAGCTGCTTAGTTTAAAACACAAAGAACAACTGTTATAGGCCCCAAGTGATGACCTTGATTTTACACACATTTCTGTTTCTCCTAAAAATACGTAAATTGTTGACCAGGTAGCTTTTTATTAGTTGAAAGTACTCATCTGTTCACGCCTGCCACTTTGGGAGCTGAGAAGACTACATCACTGTTACTTTTGACTCCGAAAATATGCAATAAAAAGATTGATTACTGCACCTGCTCTCCCCAGATGGAAAAGTTAGAAAACGCTTGCCCTCTCTCAGAAGGTACTTCTGAGGGCTCAGCACCCCACTGACCCCGAGATGCAGCTGCTCCCGTGAGCCTCAGCGGTTCCCTGAGGCCCGCCGTGCCCATTGGGCGGCTCAGGAGCCGGGACAGAGGCCCTGGCTGGCATTGGAGACCGGTCCTGACCCCACTCGAGCACACTCCCTGTGGCCTCTCCTGGGGACTCACTTTTCTCACCTGTAAAATGGTGAGTAGGACCCAGAGATCTCAAGATGAGCCCGCACTGCTCACACCGTCCAGCTAGAAGGGAGGCCAGTGGCAGGCTGATGGCGATGGCCATGCTGCCTGAGCAGGACAGTTGGCGGGCACTGTGCTGAGTGTGTCACAGGGATTTTTAAAAAATCTAATTGCCACAATAACTTAGCAAGGTGGGCGTTGTTACCTATCTTTTCCAAGGGAGGTTAATTATTTTCCTCAAGATCACACAGGCAGTAAGAAGGGGAGCTGGAATTGGAACCCCAGAGCTCCTGCTCTTCCCTGATCGGTGCTGCCTCTAGGGTGGCAGGTGCAGGTCCCCTGACTTGGTCCGGTGCTGATGGAGAATCAGAACGGCCAGTCGGACATCACAAGACCCGCCCTGGCTTTCTGTGGTTCCTAAGGCCTCTCATGCTCTCCTGACCTTCTGGTTGCCGTTGAGTGATGATGGTGATTAAAAAAAAAAATTCTGATACCCCTTGCGTGTATATTTTGAGCACAGCGTTCCTTTTGCCATCTGTCCTAAAAGGAAATCTAAAACTCGGATATTTTTCCTGAGTTTCCTGATTCCCCTCCCATGGTGCCTACTCGTCAGCAAAGTTGAAATCATTGGTGGTATTACCCACACTCTGGGTCATTTTGGAAGATTAGAACAGTCTTCCTGCTGACTCCTCTGTGCTCCCTCTTCAGGCGCAGCTTCCGTGGTCCCTTTCATATGTTTAACAAGCCCTTATGTTTCCACGAAAGCCAGAGCCCAACCGATGAAATATATGTATTGCCCAGGGCAAGCATTTTCAGTTAAAGTGGTTTTCAGACCCCCGTTGCTCCTCTGCCTTTAAAATAACAGCTCCGTGCACCCATCTCTCTCTCCCTCCCCGTCCATCATCTGTCTTGACAGCCTGGAGTCATAGATAAGTTTACTAATGACACGAAGCCTATTATCAACAAAGTTGCTTCCGTGGCCGAAAATAAAGGACTGTTCGAGGAAGCTGCAAAGCTTTACGACCTTGCCAAGGTACAGTGCGCCCTCCCTCCCCCTGCGCTTAGTGGATCTGTCACCGAGGGGCGTTAAATGCACAGACATTGGGGGATGCGGGGGTCCTGCTCGCCCCGTGCCGAGGCACGCTCCCTGGTGCTTGGGCGTCAGTGGTCCCGTCAGGGTGAGACTCCGCTCTACAGAATTATTTCTGCCAGTGACGTATTTCTGGCCAAGAAGGAGTGGCGTATTGTAAGGATGTCCTGCAGGCATTGAGCTGTGGTCTCACTTGGCAGCCGAGTAAGCGTCGTCACATTTTGATGGCGAAGCTGCTGGTGAAAATGCCTTGGTGCCTACCCTCTGGGCCGCGCAGACACACGGTGATTAGAGCGCGGCAGGGAGCAGGATGGCAGCTGAGGTGTTCCGAGAGCGGGAATAAGGGTTTCCACTTAAGAACATACAATGGCTGCTCGTGATCATGTAGCCTAGAAAAGATAATGATATCTCCTTTCATCAACAGAAGAGTGGACAAAAAGAGGGTTACACTTCTCTCTCTTTTTTTAAATTTAAAGATGTTTTGATTGAGGTCTAATTAAGACGTAGCCCAATGCGGATGTTAAGTGCGCAGCTTGAAGATGGTTCTGTAGGTGTAACCACCCCCAGGTCAAGATTCAGAGCATGTCCACCCACCACCCCAGAACGTCCCCTGTTTTGTGTGGTTACTTAGTGCCTTCTGTTGATTATTTGATTCCTTCCTTAACTTAAAACATCGAGCAGAATGCTGATAAGGTGCTGGAGCTGATGAACAAACTGCTGAGCCCCGTCGTGCCCCAGATCAGCGCCCCGCAGTCCAACAAGGAGAGGCTGAAGAACATGGCCCTCTCCATTGCGGAACGGTAAGGCCAACGCCGGTGCCGGTGCCAGGGCCCACCAAATCTGCTAACAGCAGCAGTTCCAGAGCAGCCCGACTCGCATTCCAACAGCACCTCAGGCTCCTGTTCCCCACACCATCACCAGCACTTGGTACTGGCAGACTTAACATTTTTCCCAAAGAGAAGGGCATGAAAGGGTATCTCAGCATTTTAATCCCGCACGTTAGGTTTAATTCTAGGCATTACGTTCACTCTCCCATTATCAGCCATCTCAAAGGCATTTGGGAGCAAAGCTAGTGATGGCCAGACGGGGCAGTTCTTAGAGGGGAGTGGCCAGGGTTTCAGAAGCCACCTTCCCCTGGGCGTTAACAGAGTCGTCAGACTGAGTGTAACTCCCAGGCTGAGCAGTCATCGCTGCGCCTCCGCAGATGCTCCCGACAAAGGGCCCGAGAGAACACGGAGCTGGCGGTGCTTTCCTGGGGCAGCGCCGGGGGGCGTTCTGTGGCCAGTGGGAAATCTCCACTTAGCACACCGTCCCCAGGCCCATCAGGACCCCCCATCCTTCCTGGGTATGTGGGTGCAGAGATGGTGGCTGAAGCTAGAGACCACTGCTTCGTGCAAAGTATTTGTCGGAGGATTCATATCAAACCCACCATCAAAAGCTCGGCCATTTCAAAAAGAAACGCCATGTTCCACTCCTCAGTTCACCTCATACAGAGAGTTCAAGAGGCTCTGACGGTTCTCAGATGCTGCCCTAAAGCTCCAGATTGCACGGGAATTCATGATATGCCCCTGACCCCTTCCCTCGCGCTCTCTTTCAGGTACAGGGCTCAGGGGGTCAGTGCAAATAAGTTTGTGGACTCCACATTCTATCTCCTGTTGGATTTGATTACCTTTTTCGATGAATATCACAGCGGCCACATTGACAGAGCCTTTGACGTGAGTGTTGGGAGAGGTGTTTGAAGTGCAGGTTAATATACGCCCTTGAAAAATTGAGAACACTTCGTGGGAGTCACTGAAAACTAAAGCAATGTCACCAGTATGCCTGCTACGGGAAGGACAATGTAAAATCGGGAATTTCAAGGGGATTTCTGTGTTGCTTTTGCTTCCTTTTTCTTTTTTCTATTCTTTACCCCTTTAGTCTGAAAACAGAGCTCGCAAAGTAATTTGAAATCAGCTTTAAAATGGCCTCAGGAAATGAGGATAGGAATGAAGTTAGTCAGCAAGTTGGAATCAAAGCCTTTGGGTGTGAGGGGGTGGCGTGTTCTCAGAAGCCCTTGGTGGACATGCTGTATGCTGTTTCAGAAGCTGGCACGACGGTGATGCGTGTGTCATATGGGCTGGTGGGTTTTTGTTTTAAACAGATCATTGATCGCTTGAAGCTGGTGCCCCTGAATCAGGACAGCGTGGAAGAGAGAGTGGCCGCCTTCAGGAACTTCAGTGACGAGGTGAGGCCTCTTGCTGAGCCCTGCCTTCTGCTCCCACTCCCGCGAGAGCTGTCATTTCGGTGTAGCTAGTGACTAAGTCTGAGTACGTCACCGCCCAGATTGAGTTTTCTGAGAGTTCAGCTTCCCACATCCTGGGCTGGTTTTTCTGTGAGTACTTGTCTCCATCAGATTAATTTCTGACTCAGAAAATACAGTCACGTCAGTGATCAGACAAGTTCTTGGGAGAAACAGGTCTCTGGTTGACCCTGTGAGGTCTGGAGTAGTTCTCTGTTATCCACTTGTTCTAGAAGGTGTGTTGGTCTTCTCTGGGATCTTCTCTAAGTAGCTCCATTGGGTGCATAACACACGCATCACGACCCACTTCCTCCCGTCCCCTCTCGGTCCTGTTTGTCTCGAGAAGCAGGTGCAGCGGCCATGGGCCAGTTGTTAGCCTTGGAGCCCCAGCGCCACTGTCTCTGCAGCGTTGCTAGCACAGTGCCCCCATCTCGCCCCAGGGCACTCAGCTCTCTGAGCACTGGACCCGGGCCCTGCGCCCAGAAACTCCAGTTCCCCTGGGCTGGGCTGCGGCCCAGAACTCCCCTCGTTCCATGTGCAGCTGGGCTGGGAGTCTTCTCTAGGGCCGCCTGTCCCGGGGCGTCACTCACAGTTTCCATTTAGATCTGGTCCTCAGCAACAAATCCCTCTTACAAAGTAGCTGCTGTGGTAGAGGAAGGAGGGCCAGCCTCTGCACATGTGGTGGGGTGGGTGCCTGCTGTGGTCCACACAGCTTAGGTCTCGCCACTCACAGCCTTCCCTTCATTTCTGCTGTCATCCCCGCGCCCCCCCCGCCCCCCGCCCCAAAGCTACTTGGTCTTTGTTGTTTCTTGCCTTCTCTGGATGCATCGTTCACTGCGGCATGGGTGACAGGGTGCGCCAGCGCCTGCCTCTCTAGATGCTCCCAAGGGCTCTGCTAGGGCTGAGGGTCCGAGGAGACGGTCAGATGGGTCTGAGACAGGAATGTCCCAACTCTGACATTCAAATCCACACCTTCCTTGGTGATCACACTGCCGGCCAATCCACGCTCACACACTGGTCAGACGTGCTCAGCCTGCGTTGGCTCACTGCCCGCCCAGGAGCCGTGGCATAAAGGACGGAGCAGGAGGGACCCACCTGAGCGGCGCCATCTGGGCTTTGCTCTCACACCTGACATTTCAGTGCCGTGGACTACCTTTTTAGTGACTAGCTCTCCACCTGGCAGCTGTGGGCATGCGTGTGCCCAGGCCTGCCCGGTGGCCCCGCTCCCATTGCTAGCCCCGGCGGGGTTCCTCTCCTGACTTCCTGTGTTTCTCTGCAGATCAGGCACAACCTCTCAGAAGTGCTTCTCGCCACCATGAACATCCTGTTCACACAGTTTAAGCGGCTCAAAGGGACGAGTCCCTCCTCGGCTTCCCGGCCCCAGCGAGTCATCGAGGACCACGACTCTGTAAGATCCCCGCGTGGGCCAGAGCCGTGGCGGGGAACCGCCTTTCTGGTTTGCCGCCCATCGCGCCGCGTGAGCCCATGCGCACGAGCCCAGGCTGCCCTTGCCCGTTCCGCCCGGCAGCCGGGAAACCTGGGTGGACCCGGGTCAGGAGGCTCCAGGAAGAAATCACACCCCAATGGGATTGCTGTTCTTCTCCAGCTAAAAACAGACGGACAGACAGACAAAACAGTTGTGCCCAGTTTGCAAATACCACCTTTTTAAAAATCCAAAATAGAATGCTAATTTGTAGTGATTCCGTAAGAACTTCCTGAGCTCATTTTAAAATATCAGGTTACTTTGTGAGTCTCAGCTCAGCACTTTCATCAAAACCATCCTCACTTTTGGTCAGCACATTACCTTGATGCAAGCGCTTGCTTCTGCTCTCATCTGAGCCTCACCGTGACCCAGAGATGGGGGCAGGCACTGTCATCCCCAGTTTACAGCAGAGGGAACCGAGGCCTGGAGTCGGGAAGCCACTTGCTTTTGTGGGCCCCTCGGGGTAGGGAAGGAGCCATCGGTCTGACACCCGAGCCAGTGCCGTTTAGCTGCTGTGGGGCCTCAGCGCTCTGCGGGTCAGGCAGAGCCCAGGCCGATGGAATCCTAGGACTCACGCAGCCGGTGATGTCCAGTTGACTTGACAAAGGGCAGAGGCATTTGACCCAATTACACCATCAAAACTGTTAGTGTTCGAACATTACCTTTCCCTTACCTTCTCCACCTAATGTTTGCTGAGACTCAGTAAGGTGTACAACAGCCACACCTGATTTTGACAGTCAAGAAACTAGAGCAGTGACGGCGAACCTTTTGAGCTCGGTGTGTCAGCATTTTGAAAAACCCTAACTAAACTCTGGTGCCGTGTCACACATAGAAATTTTTTGATATTTGCAACCATAGTAAAACAAAGACTTATAGTTTTGATATTTATTTTGTATATTTAAATGCCATTTAACAAAGAAAAATCAACCAAAAAAATGAGTTCACGTGTCACCTCTGACACGCGTGTCATAGGTTTGCCATCACTGAACTACAGCTTTGGAAATCCTATCTCCTGCCTCCGAGGGTGTCTGTGGGCTCTGTCGCTTACAGACCTGCCCCGTGAGCTCTGGTGGGCGTTTCACCTTTGGCCACGCAGGGAGCAGTGCTGGGGAAGGGTGCACTGACTTGTAGGCCGTCCATGTGTGCACCAAGGCAGCTGCTGGCCGCCGACTGCTCTTAGGCTGCGAGAGCTACACAGCCTCAGAAGTGATGTGAGGAGGCGTGCCAGCGCGACTCACTGCGCGTGGGCCCGGGCAGCCGTCTGTGTGTGTGACGAACAGCCCAGTGCAGGCTGCTGTGGGTCCAGGGCGGAGGCGGGCATTCCTGGTGCGCTGGGTGCTGCCTCCAGGTTGGCGGAGGCCCTGCCCACAGGTGGAGCAGCTGGCCTGGCGGGCGGAACACATTCTGTGTTTTAATCTCTTGTTTTAGGCACTTAGTTTTTGCATGTCATGAGTAAAGCCATCCTCCCATCTTCCTCCTGCCCATCACTCTTCTTTTTTATGGGGTAGAGACGGACAGAGGAGAGAGTTGATGTACACGCTGCCTGCCCAGGCCGTGGCGCGTGGTTCATGTGCAGTGCTGCCCAGCCAGGGGCCCAGCCCTTTGCCCGAACACCCCTGGGCTCTTGCGGAGTAGCTTACAGTCAGCCGTGAGGGCTGGGCACTTGTGTGCGCATTGAAAGAAAGTTTCACAGCTACTCTCATCAGGAAGTAACATTTTCTTTTGCTTGGACATTAGTCAGGACATGAACTTGCCAGTTTATTGTATGTGTCGGCTAAAGCACTTGCCTTTCAGTTTCCTTCGTGGATGGCCCTTGAGGAGCCTAGTAAGTGACCCTTGTGTTTCCTTAAGAGTCCAGTCACTGGGCAGGGGGTGTCTGTGGGCTCTCCCGCTCTCTTTCCCGGCAGTTTCCTTTGTCGCTGCTATAAGCCTCCCACGTAGCTCACTGTGGGGCCACACGGAGCTGTTCTCCAAAGTTTCTGTATTCCTTAATCCTCTGTCACTTAGAAATCAGAGTGACGGTTGTCTTTCTCCTGTTTTTAGAGACACCTGAGTTAAAATCTTTCCCTCCTGGAACAGTCGATGGCATCCCATAATATTGTTGCCAAGGAAACGAGGGCCAAGCACTTATGTCAGGAAGGAAGGAGTGGGAGGAAGGAAAGGGGAGAGGGAGAGGAGAGAGCGCCGGCCTGGGCTGCATTGTCTGCTCTCCATGGAAGCAGCAGGCACCAGCCAGGGGAGAGGCGGGCCAGCAGAGCCGGGTCTGCAGCACAGGCCTGTGTCCCAGCTCATCACCTGCCCAGCGAGGCAGCTGGCCTGGCAGACCCAGCCATCCTTGGCTTAGGAGAGCTTGGAGCTGGGCCCTGGGACGGGCTGTGCTAACTCTGTACCTTGCGGAAGAACGTGGTTGTCGTCCACCACAACCCCCTCCCCGCCGGAACCTGCCCCTGGCACTGGCAGGTAGAAAATGATAGACCCTGCTGGTGGTCCCGGCACAGCACCCAACTTCAAGGTAACTGGCTTTTTCGTCTTCCCTTTCTCAGCAAATCCGAAGTCAAGCCCGGGCCCTGATTACCTTTGCTGGGATGATACCCTACCGGACGTCCGGGGACACCAACGCAAGGCTGGTGCAGATGGAGGTCCTCATGAATTAAGTGCGGGCTCTGCGGGCTCCAGACGCACGCTGTCAGTACCCCGAGCGCGTGGGCCACGGGGTGGGGTTTCTGGTTTTGTTTCTGTTGTTTTGTTTTGTTTTGTTTTTCGTATTATGTATTTTTTGTCAACACCAATAAATTTCTTTGATTTGTATTTTTTTTCACATTATTTTCTTTCCTTTTTTTTTTCCTTTGAAAATTTGTTTAAATTTTTATTTGTATGGGAGGAGATGACTTCAGTAGTGCTTGAGCCAGAGAACGACAGGCTTATGTAGCCATAGGCATCTATGATTTGGGTCAGGTCGACCTGAAATGATTAAAAATTAACCCAACATGAGCAAGGAAATGAAGGCTTTGGCCGTTACTTTTATCGAGATACAGTATTTCATATAATGGGGTCATGGTTCGTTTTTCCCGTTTTTATTTGACTGAGAAAGCCAGCCTCGCTTTGGGGGCGTTGAGATCAGTGATTATCGGGCACTCCGGGTTCCCTCTTCCCTCAGGTGTGGCTTGGGGTCCAGGTGGCCTAAGACCACCTTCCGGTTCCAGGATTAATTCGTGGGCTGTTCTCTTGCAGCCCCACTGGAGGTGAAAACAGGCTTAGGAAAGGGTAGCCTTCCAAGCAGACGTGGTAGGTGCCCAGCTGGGGTGGAGGAAGGCAGCCCTCCTGCGTCGGTTGCTGCCCAGTGAGAGGTGACCACTTGGCCTTGTGCTCCCCTCAGGAGGACTTTGAACCCCTCATTCCCTTCTCTGGTGGTCAGTACCTCTGTTTGGATAATGAAGCCGATCGGCTGGGCACGTTCACAAGTGCCATTGGGCATTGTCACTGGGGCTTGTGGTCCCTGAGCAGAGGGGGTCCCTCAGCAGTGGCTTTCTCCCGCCCCAGTCCCGAAGGCCCAGGCAATCCTGCAGAGGGAATGGGACGTGTGCTTACTCCTCCGTGGGTGGCTGAGGGTGCAGGGCTTCTGTGTCCCCAAGGTGACGCTGTGAGCCCAGAGGCACGATCTTGTGGCAGGTTATTAGCTTCAGCGTCATCCCAGCTCACCTGTTTGGGGAACTAAATCTTGTCTCTCGACATTGGTCCATGATTTTACCTTTTTACCCTGAGAAACCGAGACCGTGGCACCGAGGGACCTTCATCCTCCAGGGGTGAGTCCAGTCCGCCCAGTGGAATCGGGGCACTTGGAGACAGGGTTCCCCCCGGCCTCAGGCGGCTCACTGTAAACTCACCGAGACACCGCGGGAGGTACCGGCTCGAGCTGGGTCCTTTTCAGAGGCCTGGAGATTTGATTTCAAAGAATCTGTTCCTTTGATTTTTTTTTAACGAAACAACTCTGGCTGCCTCACTTCAAAGGGGAAGCTGGAGTGAGCACTTTCTGAGCCAGTCCTTTGGTTTTGTCATTCAGAGAGCCCGCGTGCCCTTCAGCTGGGGCTGGAGTAGGCCCTGGCCCTGCCCTCCGAACGTGCGGTCTAATTAGAGACTTCAGTCCCGCAGCCTCGATTCTTACTCCTTTGATGCATCATTTAAATTCTCGGGCATGGGCTACTTTAAGCACCATGCTCGAGACTCCTTCCCACGGGAGCCAGCATTTGTGGATTTTTTTTTTTAAATAGAGGACTATTTGCTCTTTGCATTCTCACCCCTGCCTGCTCTATTTGAGTAAACTGATCAAACCCGTAATACTAAGTCTAGCAATTTCCTGCAGACATGCAGCATCCTGCTGCTTTAGGCTGAATTCCACAATCCCGTTTCTCCATTAGGCATCGGGACCTTGGTCTCCCTTACTAGGTAGTTCATATCACCCCAAACTCCCATCCTGCCCCTCAGGAAGTGACTGGAGCATGCTGGGTGCCACAAAACCCCAGGCTGGGGCTGGCAGCCCCCCACGGATGGGACCCTCAGCCTAGTCAGCCACGGAGGTTGCGCCCTGTGTCCAGCACGCAGGAGGCTTTACCTATGAAATTTCTAGTGGACATGTGCAATTTATGCTATTACTCAACCAGTAAAATGCAGCCTTTATGCCTACATTTCGGGACTGTCAGAGGTCAGCAAAATGAGGCGGTTTTCGGGGTCCTGCATGTCCCCCATCCTTCATTCTCCTGGGCTGAATTCAGAAGTCCCCGGCCTCTAGCGAATCTCCTGACAGTTTCATAGCGCTCCGGTACCCCGCACAGGTGGGGAGATGCAGGTGGTCAACCTGTCTTCTTGCCACTCATTTCTTTCTGCACAGGCTGGTGGGGAAAGGCTGAAAACCACCAACTAAAACATTTTGAAAAGAAACATCAAATGATCTGCCCTTCCTTCTCCTTGCCTTGCTCTGCATCTACCTGCTGTGGTTGGCGGCCCTCCAGGGCCTGGCTGGCCAAGCCCCGCTGCTGTGCCAGCCCGAGTTCAGTTCGGCCGCTGCACAGCCCAGGGCAGTGGCTGGAAACGGCCAGGCCATCAGGTCCCCGCCCCAGAGTTGGTCATAAGTCAAAAAAGTGGGCTTTCTTCTAGTCCTCTTTTGCTGGGATTGCTAAGTGGAAGTACCGGTGGTGCCACGTTGCTAAGAAGAACTAGAATTTTCTGTCCTTTGATTTTGAAATAGCTTTTGTCTAGCCCACAGTGGATGTTCAGCCAATGATTGAATGAGCAGATTCTTTGCTTTGGCCTTCTGTTACAGCCACCCCACACTCTGTTCCAGCTCCTCACGCCCTCTGTTCCACTCCCCATGCCCTCTGTTCCAGCTCCTCACACCCTCTGTTCCAGCTCCCCACGCCCTCTGTTCCACTCCCCACGCCCTCTGTTCCAGCTCCTCACACCCTCTGTTCCAGCTCCCCACGCCCTCTGTTCCAGCTCCTCACACCCTCTGTTCCAGCTCCTCACGCCCTCTGTTCCACTCCCCACGCCCTCTGTTCCAGCTCCTCACACCCTCTGTTGCAGCTCCCCACGCCCTCTGTTCCAGCTCCCCACGCCCTCTGTTCCACTCCCCACGCCCTCTGTTCCAGCTCCTCACACCCTCTGTTCCAGCTCCCCATGCCCTCTGTTCCAGCTCCGTGCATAGATTCAGACTCTCAGCATGGGGTCCTTAAGAGGCACGTGTGTGAAGGAAGGAGGGGAGGAGTGTCTCTTGGGGTCCATAAAACAGGGCGGGTCCTTCCGAGAAGGAAACTTAGAGAGCTGGAAGGGGTGGAAATGTGATTTACTGTAAACTGTAATAAAGGCCAGATCTTTAAAAAACTGGGTGCAGGAAGGGCCGGCGGAAGGCCACCGTTGCACGGGCATCCTCAGTCTCCCTGTGGCTTTTGCCCTTGGGGTCCTTTGAGGGTCTGTATCTCGGGGATCAGGAGGGAAAAGAGTTTGCTTCAGAGGAGGAAGTTGGGGAGCCAGTGATCCCCCCAGAGGCTTCTAGCGGAGAAACAGACACACCCAAGCCCCTTTGGTGGCCCCAGCAGAGCTGGCCCTGGCAGGCTCTCAGGTGACACCCAGGGCTGCAGCGAAGGCTCCTTCATCTGGGCCAGATTCAGCAAAAACACACAGGACAGGAGATAAGTGGGACTTTCCCATAAACCACGAGGGAGTTTCCGGATGAGCATGCCTCCGTTTTACCTGGCTGCCCAGTGCAGCCTGCCTCTGCTGGCGCTGGCTGCCAGCGGCCTCAGGCTTGGCCCCCGCTGCGAGGGGCTGTCCGGCTGAATTGGATCACCCTGGTTTGTGGAAATGACAGCGAGATGGGCAGTCACTTGAGAGGGGGCAGGACCTGGAACTCGGTGTCGAAGAGCCAGGCGGCCCCAGCCGACCTCGGCTGCTGTCATCTCCCCCTTTTTTTTCCATCAGGAATTTCTAATGTGCCAAGTACAGCCTCGTCCCCCTTGATCAGTAACTCTCATTAGGGGCACAGTGGGGAGCATTCTTCGCTTTATTCAGTTGACCGATTATTTTCTTCACGTCTTTGCTTTTCTGACCTTGTCGCTCCTTGTGGTGTTTGTGGGAGCAGGGATTGGCGGGGGGGGGGGGGGGGGGGGGGGATGTCGGTGTATGCGTTCTGCCTGTTCCTTTCTGTACAGTAACTTCTGCATTTACTCTGTTTAGGATGGTTCCTTCACCAGCACCCCTGTCTGTAGCCAGTAAATTTCTGGAATGTTCTCCCAAAGTGCCATGTGCCCCTTTGTTCAGTCCTTCCATGGAGCAGAAACCTCTCGGGCCTCCTCTCCTGGGAATGTCCTTAGCACAGCCGGGGGCTCCTCCGAGGGCAGCAGAAGTGCCTCTTCCCGGCCTCTGGTGCCTGTGCCAGGCCCCTTCTCCGCTCCCTGCAAGGAAGGCTCAGGCCTGCCCGGCCCCGGGTCTGCGAAGTGCCCACAGGTCTCTGTAAGTACAGGACTCCCCACCCGGCCCCCAAGGCTTGCTCTGCCCCCACCAGCCTGGGAAGGCAGTCCCCTGAGGAGGGCCTGGGAGAGCCAGGGCCAGCTGGAGGGTGAGGGAGCATTTGGTGATAACCCAGCAGGTGGCATCCACCCCGGGCTGGAGCTGGCTGCAGTTTGTGAGCATGTATTTTGGACACTTACTAGAAAGCATCTTTTTTTTAAAAAATTTATTTATATTTTTATTGATTTCAGAGAGGAAGGGGGAGGGAGAGGGAGAGAGAGAGAGAGAGAGAGAGAGAGAGAGAGAGAGAGAGAGAGAGAGAAACATCAATGATAAGAGAGAATCGTTGATCTGCTGCCTCCTGCACGCCCCACACTGGGGATCGAGCCTGCAACCCGGGCATGTGCCCTGACCGAGAATCGAATCGTGACCTTCTGGTTCATAGGTCGATGCTCAACCACTGAGCCACGCCGGCTGGGTTGGAAAGCCTCTTCAATGGAGGTTGAGGGCCAGTTATTTGCCTTGGGGGAGGGAGGCAGGATTGGGGGACTGTTTTGGTCTGATGGTGGTAGAGACGTGGCCTGATCACAGGACAGATGCCTCCTGCTGTCTTGGACAGTCTCTGCCCGTGTTTCTGACCTGGAGAGGCGTCCTCAGGGTCTGGGCATGGGAACCAGCTTGGGGACATGCTGATGGCTGAGGAGGACCTGGCCCTACTGAGGAGCTCTGAGGTGACCAGGTGGCCTGAGTGGGCGGCGTGGAAGCATTTCAGCCCATTCCCTTTGCACGGCAGGTCTCAGCTGAGGTCCAGGGGAGGCCATTTCCTGGTGACTCACCTGGGAATTGGGGCCTCCTACGACCCCCACCCCCTGTGGTAGGGTCTAACTGTGGCTTCTGGCATGGCAGTGCCTTCGGTGCAGGGACTGGCGAGTCTGTGGCCGGGAGCGGAAACCACTGAGGGGCAGGGGCGGTGGCGCAGTGGCCGCTGTGGTGAAGTGTGGCGGTTTATCCAGCTCTCCAAACTGGAGGCCTCTCAGAGTGTCCTCAGCCAGGTGGTCACCCCAACGCGAGGGGCACCCAGTGGTCCCCTAGGAAAGGCCAGGTCTCCATAGGTGCCCCAGGAAGCAAACAGCCACAGGGAAGCTTGGGGATGGATGTTGGGCAGTGAGGCCCAGCGCCCGGGAGCTCAGCTGTGCTAAGGACATGCCAGGAGAGGAGGCGCTCGGCTGGAAATGCTTTCCTAGGCTGTTGGAAACGCCTCTGTCCCCTGTGCCCCCGCCCAGGGGTATCAGTCACCCTCACACCCAGCGGGCCCTCCCGCCTGCAGTGTGATTCCTGGGCTGAGCCTCGTGCTGGGCAGCCTGATGGATCAGCTGCCTTGCGTTTAAAAAAAATTAAACCAAACCAAAAAGGGCACTTGCACTCCTCCCGTACAGCCAATGGCTGAGAGGCGGCCCTCTGGGGGCGGGCCCGGTGGTCTTAGCATTGGAAAGCACGGGACCCAGAAGGATTTGGAGGCTAAATTCTTTGAAAACTAAATTCTCAAAGGAAAGGACTCAGCACCAATGGGGGTGGGGGAGGAAGAGTGGGGACCAGCCGAGACCCGAAGCTCGCAGAGCAGAGCCGGGAGCGGAATGAGCAGGCAGCAGCCCCGGCTTTAGGGCCCAGAGTTTCCAAGAGACAGCCACCAACGCTGGGCTGGGCTGGGCTTGGGTTAGAATCCCCTGGAATCCTGTGACTGAGGGCCAGTTCTGTGTCCTCGCGGAGCCAGTTAGCTCAGGTATAAAGCAGGGTGCCAGTTCCTAACCCAGCAGCCAACTGGGAAGATTAAGTCCATCTCTAAAATCGCCTCCCTGTTACCTGTCACCCCGTGAGCCCTCAGGAAAGGTCACTTTGGGCCGCCTGCTCCCAGCCTCGTAGAGGTGTGTCCTCCATTCAGCTCCTGTCCTTCGCAGCAGGTCCTTCCCGGGGTGGCAGAGCGGCATCGGCGACCCCCTACCCCAGGTTTGGCTTTTTTCCCCTCGAGACAAAATGAGGCTAAAAGGTTACTATTAGGGGACAGATATGGACACGCCAGATTCGACTTGGGGTTCCTGTTGACTCAGTGGCGCCAGGTGGGGAATGCCGTTCAGCACGTGTCTGAGCATCTGCCCTGTGCCAGGCCCTGGGACACCGCGGGGAAGTGAGTGAGCCCCCCGCCCTCCAGGAGCTTACACCTTCAGTGGTGAGAGTGGACAGCCACGGCCTCTGCCTGTAAAAGTGCGTCTCTCTCCACAGGCTGGCGTGAGAGCGTCGCCGTTCCGGAACCGCCGGGGCCCGCAGGGCTAAGAGCTATGGGTGCTCTTGAGACTGACGTGCAGCCCCTGTTCGTTTCCTAAGCTTAGGTGTGGTTGGGGAAGAGAGAGAAGCAGGTGTGTGCACAGGCACGCACACCATCATAAAATAGGAAGCCGTAAGAAATGAGTGAAAGGGCCAGATGGGGGGTGGGGGGTGAGGGGGCCATGAGCAAGTGATGGGATTCAGACCTGCAGACGCGGGCATGGTGTGGGCGTGGCCGTCTCCGTAGCGGGGTACAGGGAGCCCGGCTCCGCTCCTGGACTGGCCCCAGCGGTGTCAAGCAGCCGTGAACCACCCTGACGACCTTGAAGCAGGAGGGACAGCAGGACTCAGGTGAGTGGGGGGCCCCAGGAGCCAGGTGGGGACCTGCCAGGGGTCAAAGGCCGCACGTGCAGCCCTCCCTGGCTGCGCAGAAGCCTGACCGTAACAGGGTATCCACCTTTGCTCAAGAGGTGAGTGTGTGGCGGTGGGGTACACCTGGGGAGGTGCGGTCCATAAGGCAGAGAGAGGAGGGGAGGTGCGACCTGGGGGGTCCATACAAATCAATAATTAAAGGCTGCCTGTGGGCCCTGGGCAAGGAATCCGGCACAAAGAGCTCGTGGCCAGTTAGGAATTCATGTGTCTCCCCAGGCGAAATGAGCTCCTCTTAAAACCTTTCACAGCGTGGGAGGCACTGCCTTTATGAAGAAGCCAGACTGTGCTGTGCGCAGCCTCAGCTAGCTCATCTTCCCTCCTGCTCAGAGCTCTCGCTCTCAGCCCTGGGAGCTCTGACAAAACACTCATTTCCACCCAGTGTGTCTCAGTGGTTGAGCGTCAACCTGTGAACCAGGAGGTTGTGGTTTGATTCCCGGTCAGGGCACATGCCTGGGTTGCAGGCTTGGCCCCCGGTAGGGGGCGTGCAGGAGGCAGCAGATCAATGAGTCTCATCATTGATGTTTCTATCTCCCTGTCCCTTCCTCTCTGAAATCAACAAAAACATTAAAAAACACACACAGATTTCCAAGCCCCTGCCCCCTGAGCTTCTGGCTTCATTGGCATTAACTTTTTTTCGAAGCTCCCCAGGTGACCTTCCATGCCCTGAGTCAAGAACAGGGTCAAGACCCCTTACTCTGACCAGGAGCAGGGAGTGGGTTAGGCCTTGGGCCTCTCTAAGTGCCAACCCCCTGCCCACTCCTCCACACGGGTTGTCCACAAGTCACAGTGTCTGAGATGCACAAAACGGGGAGGTGAAAAGTCTAACTGGTTAGGAAAAAGGCACCCACCAGGGTCACAGCCGGCCATCTGCAGGTCCTTGGTGTTGCTGGGTAACTAGTAAACATGGCTCCAGTTGGGGAGCACCCCTGTGTGTATGTTGGGGGTTAGGGTCACGTTCCCCAGGAAGTCACAAGCGAATGATCTCTGACAGCTCTGGGGGAGCCCCTGGCCCCCCGTCTAGGACGTTCTTTCCTTGCGTCTAACTGCCCCGCCTCCCTGTGCCCACCGTTGGCGGTCATGTGCCCTGAGGGCTTGTCCCGAGCCCCTCCAGTGCTCAGCGCTGCTGCTAGCGGAGCTCACCTGGGGGTAAGAACCCGACTTCCACTCCTCAAACTTCCTGCCCTGTGGGACCTGCACCCCGAGCCAAGCAACCCCGTCTGGAGGGGAGACTCCCCTGGGACCCACCCCTCTCCCCCACTTTAGCACAAATGCAGCCGAATGGCAAGTGCCATCTTGCAGCTGAGCCCTGGGAGGCTGGGCGGCCACCAGCAGGAGGGCCCCTGGGATTCTGCGTTGGGATGTTGATGAGGGCGGCAGGTGGCGTGGGAAAGCCCCTCTGAGCTGCTGGGAGCCTCTGAAGGTGGGTTTCTGTAAAAGCCTGCTCTCTGATGACTGCCAGGGCCAAGGCCGGCTCCCTCCGGCTCTCTCTGCTGTCCGCCCCTGAGCAGCTCCTCCCCCTGCTCCTCCCCACACCCCAGCTCCTTGCTTGTTTTTAATAAAAGTTAGTGCCTGCCCTTAACAGAAAGCATTGTCTGAAACAGTGGAGGATGGGTTGGTTTCCTCCCACCTTCTCTGGTAGCTAAAGAGCTGGGACCAGATTGGCCCGGCCGTTGTGGCTCAGTGGTTGAGCATCCACCTATGAACCAGGAGGTCACGGTTTGCTTCCCAGTCAGGGCACATGCCTGGGTTGAAGGCTCCAAGCCCAGGGTGGGGTGTGCAGGAGGCAGCCGATCAATGATTCTCTCTCATCATTGATGTTTCTCCCTCTCCCTTCCTCTCTAAAATCAATAAAAATATATTAAATAATAATTTTAAAAAGGTTTTCTCAGCTTGGATGGAGGGATAAAGGTTTGGTGGAGATTTCTTTATCAGAAGAGTAAGGGCGGGGGGGGGGGGGAGATGAAATCTCACTCTTTTATCAGAGAGTGACCACTGATCATGAATCTGCTTTTTGCCTTGGCTGCCAGGAAGCTCCAAGCTAACATTTGGCCACTTCCCTCATGAAATGAATGCTTATTCCTTTTTGCCTTTATCCTACCACCCCGTTCTACCATTGCCTGAGCCAGAGGAACCTACCCCTTCTCTGAACCCGGGTAGCAGCTCACCCAGGGACTGTGCCTTTCGCCTTGGGCGCGGGCTCTTTCTCTGCCTCCGATGAACTAGGTGCTCCTGAGGGGAGTGAGTACGCCTTGCCGTCTGTGTCCCCCAGAACCGTCCACTCCATTGTGAATGCCTGCGTTTACTTGTGGAATGAATGTTGGCTAAATAGGTTTTAAATAGCAAGTCTGACCATGAAGAGAGAGAAAAGAAACAAACAAAAACACACCAGAGTCCTTCCTTTAACAATGAAAGTGTGTTAACTCATCAAGCCCGTTCCCACACCTTTTGGCTTTGGCTGCCAGTAGCTTTAAGGTCCTTCGGTGTCCAACTGCTACACCACCGTCCAGGCAGGAGGACCGGGAATATTCGCCAGAGACACTTCCGTGGTCGGCAGGGCTCAGGGGAGGCCCTAGTTGCAATCCAGCCTCCGGCTCCCCAGGCCTTCCCAGGGCCTGGCCCCTCCAGGGTGACCCTGCCCTGCTGCTGCCCTGCGCAGGGCCTGTGTCTGCTCCCTCCTCCTGGAGCCCTCAAGTCTGTGAGCCCCCCGGGGGCAGGGACCCAGCCGTGCGGATCCGGGGCAGCCATCGGTGGGGTGGGGGGAGGCCGCCGCTGCCTGGAAGCCAGGAAGCCTCGTCGAGGAGGAGCCGGCGGAGTTCTGGTATGGCTGCTGCAGCTGGTGTTGTGAATCAGGCCGACGAGCAGCGCATCCTCTTACCCGGCTATTTCACGACACCAGGGTTGCATCATACCCATCCTCTCCAGGGAGCTTCGTGGGACCAGCACTCGGACTGGGGCCGGGGTGGGGTGGGGAGTCTGTGTGAAAGGGTGTCCTCCAGCTCCGCGGGGGAGCTTTCCAAAATGCTGACGTGGCCCCTCCGCCCTCCTCCGCCCGGGGGTCCATAGGAGCTCCCGCTGGGGCCCGGGAACCAGCGTTTGTGGGGGTTGCCCCGTGAAGCTCAGATCCGTGTGCAGTCAGGGCTGAGCCCCAGGCTCCCCGACGAGGCTGCTGTCCTTGCTGCCTGTTGCCGCAGCCCCTCCCGCCCTCCCTGGCTAGTCCTGTCTGCCTCGCCCTGCTCACCACAGCACCACACACCCCAGCAGCTTCCCGTAAACAGAAGGGATCCCACACCCCAGGCCCAGGGCAGGCTCCTTGCCTCGGCATTCCTGGCCCTTCTCTCCAGGTCCCCCCCCAGAAATGAGACCATTGCTTCCCCGTAGCGTACTCCCTGCTCCCTTGGTCTCCAGAGCCCCCGCCCTACACCAATCCATGGGCTGGCTCTGTGGGCTCCGCCTTCAGAAGACATCTCAACGCCACCCACCGCTGCCCCCTGCCCTGACCCCCGACTAGTCTTGCCTTGACCCTGCCTCCCACAGTCCATTCCCCACACAATGGCCAAGGGGATCTTTGAAAAATAGAAATCTGACGGTCACACAAGAGAACATGGGACTTGTAACGCTGGCTGGAAGGCCCAGTGCTCCCCCTCCCATGTGTCAGACCCGTCTCCTCCATCCTCTGCCCCAGCGACAGGAGCCCCAACCACACCACACTCCTGTCCCCAGGCCTTTCTCTGTCCCAACCCCTGTGCTCAGACCTGCTTGCCTGTGGGTGTATTCTCATTGTGGGAGCTCAGCTCAAATGTCTCAGAGGGGCCTGAATGCCCCTCCTCAAAAAACAAAAAACAAGCCTTGTTTTCTTCGTAGCACTTAATCGCGGACTGTATTACAATGATGGCTCCTTCATCTACTGTCTGTGTCTCCCCTAGAATGTGAGCTCCAGGAGGGCAGGGCCTGCGTCTCGTCCCCCTAGTGCCTCTGCTGCCCAACACAGGCTGTGCATGGTATGCAGTCAGCACTCAATAAATGTGTGTCAATGAAGAAACGATTGGACCCCTTTCAGCTTCATCTCCCACCATGTGGTCCCTCTTCTCCCACCCCACCCACCTCTTCCCTGGCACTGACCACGCCTTTCCCCAACCCCGTGCCACAGAATCCCCTCCATCAGGGGCCAGCCTCTCCCCTCCCAGCTCCCCTCTCTCTCCTGGGCGCTGCCCTCCTCTGCCGGTTTGTCTGCCAGGCGAGGCTGTGAGTCCCAGGGCCTGGTATACAGGAGGGGCACAGCCAAGGCTTAGGTGCCTCTGGGACGCCGGGATTCAGAGGGGGCAGCAGGGCCCCTGCCCTCACACTCCACACGCCAGAGCCCTGTGTCTAGGCCTAGGGTGTTCGCTTCTAGGGGTTTCCTGACTGGGAGGCTTTCCGGTTCCTTTGCTGCCCCTGTCCTCTGTCCTGAGAACTGGGAGGTGATGAAGGGACCCTCACCGCTCGGGCAGGGGCGGGGGACCCCTGGACAGGTGAGCCCTGGCTGACAGGTGTGGGTGGCATTTCCATTTTGCTGCTGAGAAAGCCGAGGCCCACTGGGGTCAGGTAAGACCGAGAACGGAGATGGAGCCTGAGACCCCCCGACGGCCCCGTCACAGGGTTTGCTCCGCCAGGTGCATCGGTTCCGAGTCCCGGGTCTCAGACCTGCGGGCTCTGGGGGGCCCCTGGCAGCTGAGGTCCTGGGACTTGCGTCTGACTCAGCACTGTGTCCGCATCAAAAAGAGGGTCTGGGGAGAAAATAAAAAAGCCTGGCCCGTGTGGCTCAGTGGTTGAGCATCAACCTACGAACCAGGTTTGATTCCCGGTCAGGGCACATGCCCGGGTTGCAAGCTTGATCCCCGGCGTGCAGGGGCGTGCAGGAGGCAGCCACTCAATGCTTCTCTCTCATCATTGATGTTCCTATCTCTCTCTCCCTCTCCCCTCCTCTCTGAAATCAATAAAAATAAATTAAAAAATAAAAGCAGGTCTGTGAGCAGGTCTCCAACGAATGAGATTACAGCACATCCAGGAACCCCCTTTCTTGGGGTCTGTGGTTTGGCACAAGGGGCTTACAGTCCCTTCAGCTCGTTCTGTGGAGAAGCCCTTGGAGGGGGCCTGCCTAGACCCTTCCCGCCCCAGTGGGTTGTGGAGGGGCAAGAAAGGCTCCTCGAAGCAGCAAACGTTCCCCTGCTGGGCTCGAAGGGACCTTGGGGCCGCCTGGCCTGGGCATTGCGGAGGGAGGAAGAGGTCACCAAGGTGACCCAGCAAATCTGCCCCTCACTCTGCCAGGGCCCCAGGGCGGCTGGAGGCCTGCTGGCCCTTCCGGCCCCTCCTCTCCCGAGATCTCAATCGGGAATTTTCCACAGCTTCGCAGGGACCAGGTGTGGGGGAACGGTGTAGGGCAGCTGCGAATTGCCAAGCAGGTGGCGGTTTAAGAGCAGAGCGAGGGGGTGATAAGATCTGCCCCGAGGCCCAGGGAGGGAATGAGTAACTGCCCCACCAGATGGGGTGGGGTCGAAAGGTAGAACATTGACCATGATTGGGGTCCTGGCCCCAGTGGCAGCTGTCACGCGGTTGGGGACATGCTCCCCGCGGGGGCCTCTCCGAGGAGGGGCTGGGACTCCCGGGAAGCGGGTAGGCAAGCTGCAGGGGGGGGGGGGGCGGGGGCGGGGGGGGGGGCGTCACGAAGAGGAGCCCCTGAGAAATCTTTTTAAAAAATTAACACAAAAGGTCAATATATACAAACTCTGCAAACAGTTTCACGGTGACCATATCCTGGGATCCTGAGCTCAGCCCCACGCCCGGCTGAGCTGGGGTCCCCCCCGAGGAGCTGCCCCTTGCACTGACCCCCACGTGGGGTGATTCTGTCCGCCAAGGGCTCCTGCGGCGGCCGGCTGCCCTCTGCCCTCCGTGGCCTGGTCCCCTCTGTTATTCACTCAACAGGTGTTTTTTGAGGACCTACTCAGTGCCCTTTAGTTGCTGGGGGTCATCCGTGAACGTGACAGGCCCAGATCTGTGCCCCTGAGGGCCGGCCTTCCAGCACGTTGGATGAAATGTCACCTTTCCCAGAAAAAGGCCCTTGGGTATAAAAAGGTGCCCATAATTTTGTGGGGCTCCTGGGCTCCAATTTAAGCATCTCGCCTTGGAGGGTGACTCCCTAACACAGCTGCTGCTCTAACACACCTGTACCTGCCACCTGCACCTGTCCTGGCTCGCAGCTGGCACACCTGTCCTGGCCCTCTGGACCGGGAGCGAGGGGCGAAGGTGAGCCCGCCGGGCCCTCTGCAAGTCCTCAGTCCACAGTGCTCACTTGCTGCCGGAGACGTGGTGCCCCAGGGACTCTGGGCATCTCAGAGCTGGTCCTCTGTGACCTCTGTGACCTCTGAGAACCCAGGTCTGAGAGGCAACGTCCGGAGGGAGAGAAAGGTGTCCCTCCATGTCCCTCCCAAGGAGGGCCCGAGCCTGAGCCTAAGCCCAGCTCAGATGCCTGGGGCTGGGGTGGCCTTGAGGCTCCTGTTCATCCTCTGACCCTGGTCCAGGGTGCTCTCTCCTGTGGCCGCCCTCCCCGCACAGCCCGCCCGGTCAGTGTCCCCCGACTCAGTGGCGCCGTGAGCACAGGCACAGTGCCCGCCACCCATGTTCCCGGCTCCTGTCGCCACCCATGGCGGGGTGGGTGGGCTTTAAAGGTTTGTTGGGAGATTGGCTGATGGGGAGATCCATGCTTTTCTGTGAGCCTACAGGCCACCCAGGCCCAGGAAGCAAACGGACACAGGAGTGAGTGTCCAGGGCGTCCCCAGGGAGGGCTCTGGGGTCGGGACCTCAGGGAGAAGGGAAGGGAGCAGCCTCAACAGGGGCGGAGGGGGCTGCTGTGTAGACACAAAGCCTCAGGCTGGCAGCTGGGAGCTCAGGAGCTGGGTGGGCCCTACCCGAGGGGGCGGGGCATCAGGCCTTTACACCCAGCCCTCGGGGCCCAGGCAGGGCCCTACCTCCACGATCACGTGGTGGGCAGGACTGAATGGGCACGTGCTCTGCCTCCCACCCAGTCCAGGGACCCTGCTCGCCTGCCCTGGGCGGTTTAGGCCAACCTCCCTGCCACCCCCTGCTGCAGGCCCAGCCTATAAAGCCACCCTGCGTGTCCCCGCCGACCCTGGCCCCCGCCCCTGCCACCCAGAGCCACCATGGCAGAGCTGCCGGGGTCGGAGGCGCCGGGGGATCCCACGCTGTGCAGTGGGCGCTTTACCATTAGCACGCTGTTGGGGAGCGATGAGTCCCCACCGCCGGCTGCCTACGACAGCAGCCACCCCAGCCACCTGACCCACGGCAGCACCTTGTACATGCGAACCTTTGGCTACAACACTATTGACGTGGTGCCGGCCTACGAGCACTATGCCAACAGCGCCCTGCCCGGCCAGCCCCGCAAGGTCCGGCCCACACTGGCCGACCTGCACTCCTTCCTCAAGGTAAGCATCGTCTGCTGTGTGACCTGACCCAGTCACCTACCCTCTCTGAGCCTCGGCTCTGCCACCTACGCCATGAGGATAACTGTCTTCCTTAGGGGTCGAGAGGCCCAAACGAACCGTGGACATGGGAGTGGGAAGCTCTGGGTACATGTAATGTGTGTTGTTCAGTCATCGGCAACCCAGTTAAGCCAACGAGGGCTGCCTAGAGAGGTAATGAGCTCCCCGTTCGTGGAAGCATGCAAATAGAGGTTGCATACACCTGAAAGAGATGGAGAGAGGAGAGAAGGAAGGTCTGCAGCAGAGAAGAGCCTTGCTGGGTTTGCTGCCTGGGAGGCAGGGCTGGGAGCTGCAATGCTGTGACCCCTGCCTGCCTGCCTCACCGTGGTCTCTGGGCTCCCAGCAGGAAGGCAGCCCCCTGCACGCCCTGGCCTTTGACAGCCGGCCCAGCCATGAGATGACCGACGGGCTGGTGGAGGATGAGGCAGGCACCAGCGGCGAGAAGAGCCCGGGGGAGCCCGTACGCTTTGGCTGGGTCAAGGGGGTGATGGTGAGTGGGCTGTAAACAGGATGTCCGGGAATGGTGGGGGGGGGGGGGGGAGCTGGAGCTCCGCCCAGCCTCAGCTCTGACCCTCAGGCCTTAGCGTCCAGGGCCCATCCTGTGCCTCGGTTTCCCCATCTGCATAGTGACCTCACATTTTCTCTGGTTTTGTGCTTCCTGACCTCCATTTACTCCCCAGAGGGCAGGGTGGTGTGGCAGACGAGCCCCCGACACTCCCCAGACGGAGACCTGGCCCTGGGGCAGATCGCTTTTTGGCTACTGACTTGTCCTGTGACCTTGGACACGTTAGTTAGCCTGTGTCTCAGTTTCCTTATTTGTGAAACAATTAGCATTAAACCAGTTAATGGATGTAAAGTGTTTGGAGCCAGGCCTGCCTGGGAGATATTAGAAGAAATGGCATTTCCCCCAAGAGGCCACCAGAGGGCAGCACCGAACACACAAATCCACAAATGTGTTTTTCTCATTTTCCGTGATGGGAAGGGGGCAGGTTTGCTGTGGTGTAGGGCACCAGGAAGTCTCCAGGCACCAAAGGATCAAGTGGACCTGGCTTTGGAAGACACTGTGGGACTATTCGGAGGGGGTGGCATGAGGTGTAAGAGAAAGCTTTATGCTGACCTTAACTCTGCCAAGCTGCCCACTGGCTGTGCCCCTTTGCTCCGTCGGACGGACCCGTCAGCACCCCGAGAGGCGCATATGGAGATTCTGGATCTCCCTCCCGGGCTGTGGAGTCGTGGACTGCAGAGCCCCACGCGGCCTGGCCTGGCCTGGCCCGTTCAGCAGCTCCGAGCGGATGGAGGGCCTTAGGCCTCTCCCACATGCCCTTGTCCCAGCCCAAGACTTGGCTGGGGCCGTGCTTTCCACTGGGAATTTCAGCCTCAGCCAAGGCCTCTGGCTCTGTTTTAAAATTGGAAGCTGAAGTCACAGCCACTCGAGGCCTGATTTCTGCCTGTATGTGGGGCATTGGCGCAGCTAGCGTTTGCTCATCTCCCCCTGAATGCCAGACCCTGCACCAACCGACGGCTGGTCCTTGGGGCCATGGCCGGCGCTGCCAGACACAGGATCCCGGGCTTGGAGTAGGGGAGGGGGGGTGATGCTTGCGGCCCATCCTCAGGCCCCAATGAGAGGGCAGGAAAGTGGGTGGGCAGCCCACAAAACCAGTAGGGCATTGAAGTGGGTAAAACAAAGAAAGGACCCAGATGTCCCCTAGCCCAGGTGCCTGAGGCCATGCCATGACTGGGGACAGGGACTGTGTATTTGGCCTTGGGGTCTCTTTGTCCCCCTACGCCCCCCCCCCCCCCCGGCCTCTGACCCCCCTCTCCTCCCAGATCCGTTGCATGCTCAATATCTGGGGTGTGATCCTCTACCTGCGGCTCCCCTGGATTACGGCCCAGGCGGGCATTGGTGAGTGCCCTTGGCAGGGAGGGGAAGGTGTGCTTGAACGTGGGCTGCAGAGACCCTGGTCCCCTGCAGGGCAGAGGGCAGGGTGGTGTGGCAGAGGAGCCCGGGACACGGAGTCAGCAGGCCCGAGCGCTCTCCCCCTCAGCAAGTCTCTTAACCTCTTGGAGCCAATTTCTACTACAGAGCATCCAGGTTAGAGCTCAGACTCTGCACAGAACAGTGTGCAGATGCTAGCTCTGTGCCATGCTGTGTGACCTTGGATAAGTATCTTAACATCTCTGAGCCTTGGTTTCCTCACCAGTAAAAGAGGGTAGTAACTGTCTCTACCTCACAGACCTGTTGTGGGGTTTCTATGATGCACGTGAACAGCACAGGACTGGGCACCCAGAGGTGCTCATCAAATGGTAACTCTCACCTTGTTTTTTATCATTCAAGGAGGGTTCCTTCCCTCCCTTACCTAATAATCCTTTACATGTTGGCTCAGTAGCTCCCTGATAGACCAGGGAGGTAGGCAGAGGCCCATTTTCCAGATGAACAAACAGAGGCTCAGAGAAGGGCAGTGATTGGTTTCTCACGTGGCTCCTTTACCTGGGAAATGCCCCGACTGAGTTTTGGGGTGACCACGTCCCCGCTCGCCCCCCCTCCCCACAGTCCTGACCTGGATCATCATCCTGCTGTCAGTCACGGTGACCTCCATCACCGGCCTCTCCATCTCGGCCATCTCCACCAACGGCAAGGTCAAGTCAGGTGGGCCCCCACTATTAGCTTCCCCACCCCCACTACTGCCTTTCCCCACCCCCCTCCTCTTGTAGACCCCCCAGTCTTCACCCTGGGAATGGTCTCTGAACCACTTCCCACCCCCAACCCCAACTGGGGCACCTGAGGCTGCTCCTTCGGGCTCCAGGGCAGGGTTTGGGGCAAGCTCTGCACACCCACGGGGCGGCCTGGGGTATTTCCTGCGCCGTGGCCCCCTGGAGCCCGTGGCCCCCTCTCCCAGCCACCGCTTCTGCCACCCCAGCCAGCTCACTCCGCGGGGTTCATGGCTCCTGGCTCTGTCCCCATAGGTGGCACCTACTTCCTCATCTCCCGGAGCCTTGGCCCGGAGCTGGGGGGCTCCATCGGCCTCATTTTTGCTTTCGCCAACGCCGTGGGTGTGGCCATGCACACGGTGGGCTTCGCTGAGACCGTGCGGGACCTGATCCAGGTGAGGCCAGCTGACCCCGGGCAGAGGGGGCCCACCGCCTCTCAGACTCCTTCACCCCCTCTGGGCTGGGCCTTCCTCGGCCCGATGGGCCCATCAGGGACCACGGCCCCAGGGTGATGGCTGTGGGTGACCGTGACCAGCCCATCAAAAAAAGGCCAGCCCCAGAAGTCCCCTTCGGGGCTGCGTGCTGCCTGGAGGGCCACTTGCCCAGGCCCTCAGCAGCTGTTCTGGGGGGGTCCATTGGCAGGGAAGGTGTCTGGGTTTGTGTTGTCCTGGGAGAGGTCACCCCGAATGAGTGACGCAGGTGGAGGGGTCTGGGCGGGGTGCTCAAGGGCAGCACACAGCCGGCTTGTCCCCTCCCCCCCCCCAGGAGTACGGCTCGCCCATCGTGGACCCCGTCAACGACATCCGGATCATCGGCGTGGTCACCGTCACCGTGCTGCTGGCCATCTCCCTGGCTGGCATGGAGTGGGAGTCCAAGGTGAGGACGGGATGTGGGAGAGGGGGCCTGGGGGTGTCACGTGGGCGTCATGGGAACAGGGAACCGGTCCTGCTGCTGGTTCTGCTGCTGCTTCTTCTTCTTCTTCATAATAATAATAATAATAATAATAATAATAATATATGTTTTTATTGATTTCAGAGAGAGGAAGGGAGAGGGAGAGGGAGAGATGGAAACATCAATGATGCGAGACAATCATTGATGGGCTGCCTCCTGCACGATCGAGACTGTAACCCGGGCATTGCCCTTGACTGGGAATCGAACCATGACCTCCTGGCTCCTAGGTCGACGCTCAACCACTGAGCCACACGCCTGGGCCTACCTCTTCTTATCTGTATTAGCAAGGCTTTAAGATCTGCCGCGGTGACAGAGACCCTATGGAAGGGGCCTTAAACAAGAGGCGTTCATTTCTCTCTCTTCTAACAGCCCAGGTGTCCCTAGTTCCTGGGGCTCGGGTACCCAGACTCCTTCCCTCCTGTGGCCTCTCCACCCCTGGGGTGTGACCTTCATCCAGGGTCCATGAGGGCCACCACCACCACGTCCACAGTCCAGGCAACAGGAAGGGAAATATCCCTTCCCCTCATATCCCACCGGCCAGAACTCGGACTCATGGCCACCCCTAGCGGCAGGGGTGCTGGGGGAACGTGGTCTTCATTTAAACCCCTCTCCAGCCAGCAGTCAGAGGGTTAGCACTGGGAAATGGGGGGAGGACAGATGTTGGGCGACAGCCGGCAGACCTGGCCAGACCTGGCCCCCACCTTCTCTCTCTCTCCCCCTCGCTCTGACCTCCAGCTACACTGGCCTCCTCGCCGCCCCTTGAGTGCACCAAGCTTCGCCCCATCACCCTCTCCTCAGGACCCTCCAAGACCCCTTTCCAGGCCTCCCTGCTCCAGTAGCCCCCGACCCAGTCCCCGTCACAGCCCTGCTCTCGCTCTAGATTCACATTCCCTCTCTCTCAGCAAGACAAGAGCCCTGCGAGAGCATCAAGTCCTGAAGAGAGCCTGCAGCGCGATGATGAATGAATGAATGTGTGAATGAATGAGTGAATGAATGAGAGACAGAGACAGAGACAGAGAGAGAGAGACCTTGAGCAGACTCTTCCCTGCTGGGGTGCCCTCAAGAGGGGGGGCCAGGCCATCTGACCTCTTGGTCCTTTGCCCCCAGGCCCAGGTGCTCTTCTTCATGGTCATCATGGTCTCTTTTGCCAACTACTTGGTGGGGACGCTGATCCCCCCGTCTGAGGACAAGGCCTCCAGGGGCTTCTTCAGCTACCGGGGTACGTGCAGGGTGGGGCCCCTGCCCATGGGGACAGGGACAGGCTGCCCACCCGTCTGGCCTGTTCTGTGGGCACCGGGAGGAGGGGATCCCCGACTCCATGGCCAGGAGCTGCCATCGGAATGCCCTCCCTTCCCGGCTGGGCCCCGTGAGGGGGCGGAGCCCTGACTCAGGCCCTGGCTTTCTAGGGGACATTTTTGTCCAGAACTTGGTGCCCGACTGGCGGGGCCCGGACGGCAGCTTCTTCGGGATGTTCTCCATCTTCTTCCCCTCGGCCACCGGCATCCTGGCGGGGGCCAACATCTCCGGGGACCTCAAGGTGAGCAGCCCGCCCGCCCTCCCTCTTCCTGGCCCTGCCTCCCAGGGTCTCCCCCTGGGCACTGAGCTTGGCACCAGGGGCCGAACTTCTAAACTCCAGTCCAGTCCAACACAACTCAGTCCAAGCCAAGGCCACTCACTCCGCTCAGTTCTCAGGTTGTCGGTTGGCATCAGTGGCACCCTAGGCCTTGAGGGCCACACCCAAAATGGGCTAGGGTCCTCCCTCGCTCCTGGGAGTCAGCCTAAGGGGAAGACGGACCCGCTGACCTTCCGAAACGCGGGCCGGATCCCGCAGCTCTTTGCTGGACATCCTCCCAGGGCCCTCCGCCGTCCTGATGCAGGCAGGCTCCTCAGCCCGGTGTTCAAGGTCAATGTCGCCACAGCCATGACCCCGCCCCAGCCCAGGATCTGCTGCTTTGCTGTGTTGCCCTGTCCCCACTCTCCCCCCCTTGCCTTTGCCGCTGCGCTCTGGGACTCCCTACCCTTGTTTCTTTACCTCGCAGTCTGTTCCTCTTCCATTTTTAAAAAAAATATTTTTATTGATTTCTGAGAGGAAGGGAGAGGGAGAGATCGAAGCATCAATGATGAGAGAGATGCATCGATTGGTTGCCTCCTGCACGCACACTGACCAGGGCCGGAGATCGAGCCGGTAACTGAGGTACGTGACCTTGACCACAATCGAACCCAGGACCCTTCAGTCCGCAGGCCGACGTTCTATCCACTGAGCCAAACCAGCGAGGGCCAGTCTGTTCCTCTTTCAAATAGCACCTCCATCCTTACACCTGTCCCTGCCCCCCGGCAGCATCGGGGCCCAGCGTAATGTCAGGGCTCCATTGTCCCTGAAGGACTGAGGCATACCTCTGCGTCTCTGTCCGGCTAACGGTCAGGCACATACAAGGGGCTCAGTACAGGTTTGTCGAGCGAATAGTAGTGAAACGTAGCAAATGAGAGGTGTGAGTGGATGTACCTGCTTCCTGCCGGTGCCTGTGGCTACAGCCGAACGTAAAACGGACCAGCATGGAGCTGGTTGGAGGTTCTCTGCCCACTTGGGGCTCCTGGGGCCCTGGATGAGGTCTCAGCCCTGTGATTTTGGTTGTGGCCTGTCCTCCTGGAAGCCCCCAATTGCAAAGTCCCTTTTCCTCTGGGCCCCGCCCTGAGCCTCAGACAAGGGGCAGGGGCTGGAATCGCTGATGCCGGCTCTGCCTCCCGCCCAGGACCCTGCCATCGCCATCCCCAAGGGGACACTCATGGCCATCTTCTGGACCACCGTCTCCTACCTGGCCATCTCGGCCACCATCGGTAAGTAGCGCCCAGAGTGCTGGGGTCGAGGGGAGGAGGGGGTCCCAGCATGGGGTTCAGATCCCTAACAGGGAGAGCTGGGCTGGGAGGACTTTGCAACCTCCGGAAGTAGAGGCTTAGACCTTATTTTTATTTTTATTGATTTCAGAGAGGAAGGGAGAGTGAGAGAGAGATAGAAACATCAATGATGAGAGAGAATCATGGATCGGCTGCCTCCTACATGCCCGACACTGGGGATCCAGCCCACAACCTGGGCATGTGCCCTGACCGGGAATCGAACCATGACCTCCTGGTCCATAAGTCAACCCTCAACCACTGAGCCACGGCGGCCTGGAGTGGACCTTGTTTTGAGGGCACCTGGTGGAGACCAGAACATCTCCATGGGGGCAGGGGGAGGCCAGGCCCTTCAGTTCCTTCAAGTCCGAGGTTACAGATCCCAGGGTGTGGAAACCACGTTCCGACGACAGGAATAACATCATGTTATCGGTGAGGTGACCGTTCCTGTCCTCGTGAGGGAAAGATTTCAATCGAGAGACAAAGTGCAGGAGAGCAAGCGAGGAGGGACTGGCCGCAGCAAAGACAGGAAGCGGTGGAGCCGGGCTCGGACCCAGCCCGAGCTGCGGTCACCTGCCTCTCCCCGAGATCCCCACGGGGGCTCCTGCTCCTGTGAGGGAAGCCACTCGCCGATGACCGAGGGACGCGGGCCAGGTCACGCCAGGCAGGTCCGAGGCCCGGCCTCCGCTCTAAGGAGGACACGGGGGCCTTAGAGAGGTCACCTGAGCGCGCTGTGCCTCTGCAGCGAGACAATGAAAGTCCTGGTAACACCTGCTTCCCAGGCCTGTGCCTGGCACACAGTGGGTGCTCCTGTGTGTTAGCTGGTATCAGTGTCTTTACTATCATCATTATCATTATTATTATTACGACATCGTCATGTCACATCAGCAGCATCTCCCTCCCTGCAGAAGTGGCCGGCATTTTGGGGGGGGGACAGCGGAGAGCAGGGGAAGGGAGCAGACCTCCCCAGGCCCTCCCTCCTCCTCAGGGTCCTGCGTGGTTCGTGACGCCTCCGGGAACCTGAATGACACGGTGACCCCGGGCCTGGGCGCCTGCGAGGGGCTGGCCTGCGGCTACGGCTGGAACTTCACCGAGTGCGCCCAGCAGCACAACTGCCACTACGGCCTCATCAACTACTACCAGGTACCCGGGCCCCACGGGACACAGGGGTGCCGAGGACAGACATGGTTGGGGGGGCTGGGGGGGAATGGGGGGAAGAGGTTTGGGCTCAGTCCCTGCCTGGGTGGACACTGGGATCCCGGCGGATGGTTGTGGACTCAGATGGAGGTGTCAGGACCCAGCCCTTGTGAGAAGAGGCGACTAGGGTGCCCCAGGTGGGGGCTCCGGGCCTGTCCCCCCACCATGCCTGCTCTGAACCCCGTGTCCCGGCAGACTATGAGCATGGTATCCGGCTTCGCACCCCTGATCACAGCCGGCATCTTCGGGGCCACCCTCTCCTCCGCCCTGGCCTGCCTCGTCTCGGCCGCCAAAGTCTTCCAGGTGAGGCTGCGGAAGGGGGGTGGTCAGTACCCAGAAGCCGGGTCCGGAGGGAGCAAGCAAGACCGGGTCCAGGCGGCTGCAGGGGAAAGGCGGGAGAGGAAGGAAGTTGGGGTCCCGGCCACAGGCTGAGCGCGTGTCCTGTGCCCGCAGTGCCTGTGCGAAGACCAGCTGTACCCTCTGATCGGCTTCTTCGGCAAGGGCTACGGCAAGAACAAGGAGCCAATCCGCGGCTACCTGCTGGCCTACGCCATCGCCGTGGCCTTCATCATCATCGGTGAGCGGCTGCCGGGGTCCGGGGGCCTCGGGGCAGGGCTGCTTTCCCTGCTGCTCACCCGTGTGCCCAGCGCCCAGCCGGCCTGGCAGGTGTCGGTGTAAGAAACAGGGGTGCATTGGCTGTGCCCTGAGGGGGCAGCCCACCCTGATTTGCATTTGATGTCCTTTTACCTGGGGGTCTGAGAGGACCTCAGACTGAGGTCATGAACTCAGACGCTCTGGGGCGGGGCTCCTGTGGCCATTCGGTGGGGTCACGTGCAGACAGGGTGCTTGTCTTGTTTGGGGATCCCCAGAAGCAGGCCCCGAGACAAGGATTCGCGTGCAGTGTGCCCGGGGATGCAGGGGGCGGTCCTTGAGCAGCTTCCGCTCTAGGGGGACTGTGATATGGTCTCAGGGCTTCAGATCAAAGATGACGTGTGTCTTGGGTCACATTGTGAAATGTATTTCTTACCGTAATTTGTGGTCACACAAGAGCAGTGACAGCCCCTGTCCTCGGTCACCCCGTCTCGGGATGGGGTCTACTCTCGCGTGGCTCTCCATCTCTTGAAAAGCTGGCACTTGACAGTTTATAAAACATTGGCCCTTTGAGCTCCACCAAACGCTGGGCCCATTCCACAGATGAGAAGGGGGAGACTCGCTGAGCCTCAGAGGCCGGTCCGGGCTGCCCCCCACTTTGAGGGTGGTGCCAGGTGGCTGCTTGGCAGAGTTGCCCAACAGGCCGTCCTCTCTCTCCCTGGGCCTCTGCAGCCGAGCTCAACACCATCGCCCCCATCATCTCCAACTTCTTCCTGTGCTCCTACGCCCTCATCAACTTCAGCTGCTTCCACGCCTCCATCACCAACTCGCCCGGTGAGCAGCCCCTCACCCTCCACGGAGGCGGCACTTGGGGCTCAGGGATGAAGCAGGGGTGGGGGTGATGGGAGGCATGGATGCAGGTGGGCAGACCAAGGTCACCTCTCAAATCCAAAGCAATGAAAAGCACCATTTAGGTACTAGTAGCAGCCAACCTCTGTCAAGCCCTACAGCGTACACCGTCGTGGGTAAATGTACTGCCGACGGCGCACAGAGGTTTTCCTAGGACCTTCCTCAGCCAGTCTTACCGGAGTCCGTGGTCTGATCCCCAGAGAAAGACGAGAATTGGCCCGGGCCACAGACGGGGTTGCTGCAGGTTGCACAGCGCACACCTCCAGGGGCGCCCCTTGCGGGTGTCAGAGATGTGAATGCTTATAATGAGCGTTTTCTGGCCGATGGCAGTAAAGAGTCTCCAGGAAGACTTTTGCTAATTGGCCCCCCATTGCCGATGCGCTGGTCGCCGGGCAGCCTTCTCTATAGACCATGGGCCATGGTGCCCCAGCCTGGTGCCCGGGGCGGCTGTCGCTCGCGGTGGCCCTGGATGGGCTGCAGTGGGGAGCCGGGCAGAGCACATCCTTGCCCTCCACCTCACCTCGGCTTGGCCCCAGCCGTGGGAGCCATGCTATTGCTGACGCTGACGTCTTGCGGCTGCCTCCTCGGTGTCGCCTGCTGACGTGGCAGAACACCAGCCAACACCGGCGTGGGGTCCTCCTGGACCCTCCAGGCCCAGCCCCAGGAGGCAGGGGTGGAGGGTGGGCACAGGCTGGGGCCCCGGCTCTGGGCCCTTTGGCATTGCCACCCAGGCCTGCGCGGCAGCGCCGAGCGTGCCCACTGACCTGCGTCCCCCTCAGGGTGGCGGCCCTCCTTCCGCTACTACAGCAAGTGGGCGGCGCTGTTCGGGGCGGTCATCTCCGTGGTCATCATGTTCCTTCTCACCTGGTGGGCGGCCCTCATCGCCATCGGCGTGGTCCTCTTCCTCCTGCTCTACGTCGTCTACAAGAAGCCAGGTGCGCGTGTCGGGCTGCGAGGGCCCGTGGCCCCCACTCCCCCGAGGCCACCAAGCAGGCCATCCGACCCCTCAGCCCAGCTAAGGGCCCTGCGTCAGGCTCCAGGCTCCCCGTGGCGGGAGGGGCCTAGGGGAATGTGCCCACTGAAAGCCCACACCTCACCTCTAGGCCCTCCCCTGGGCACCCAGGACCCCGCCTCCCCAGGCCCATCCTGAGAGTGGCCCCTGGTATACACATCGAGTCCTGAGAGTGGCCCCTGGTGTACACACCTAGGCCTGAGGGTGGCCAGGGCCGGCTGATGGTAGGGCAGGGGCACAGCATGGCCCATGTGCAGGGGTGTCTGCGTGCATGCAGGCAAGGATGCCGGGGTGACAGCCATCGGGTGCGGGTGCAGAACTCCAGGGAAACCCAGAATTCGACATCTGAACGTGGCCTTCAGGCCATTGCCCAGGTCTGTTTGTCAAGGGAGGGGACCATTCGGCAGAGTTTAATACCTTGATGTACAACTTTTAAACAGGTAGCCGCATGGTATGTACAAAGGTTAAGAACAGGTGCCAGGCAGCCCTGCTCCCCTGGGTGCTGGGTCCTAAAGAATGCCGCCACCACCACCCCTCCTGTGTCTGCCTTCTCCCTGTGGTTCTGATCTCACGCTCCCCCCGTCCCCCCAGAGGTGAACTGGGGCTCCTCCGTGCAGGCCGGCTCCTACAACATGGCCCTGAGCTACTCCGTGGGCCTCAACGAGGTGGAGGAGCACATCAAGAACTACCGGTGAGCACAGCGTCGGGCCCGGGACCCGGGCCACGGGTCCTGCCTGGGAGGCTCCAGGCCGAGACCTGTCCGCTGACCAGGGCAGACCCAGGGTGGGCACAGCCCCTGCCAGGGAGGGAACAGAAGTGCCCTGCCTGGGGATCAGGGGACGGGGTTGACATTGCCAACCAAGGGGCCCAAGCACGAGGGGTGAGCTCTCTGTATCTGAGAAGATGTTCTTTGCAGTGCGAAGGGCTCCATCAGGCCGACAGGGGGGGAATGTCCACACAAGGACCCGAAAGGCTGGCTGAGAGCCTCTTCAAAGCCGGTTCCCTCCTTAGTGAGGCGCATCCTGCCCAGATCCCCCTTCCCGACCCCCTTCCCGCCAGATTGTCATGCTAACGATCGGCTCTATTTACGTTGCTTCGCTGCGCCAGTGCCCTACACCGTCCCACCACAGCCGCTGAGGCGTATGAAATTACTAACCCCATTCACAGACGAGCACGCTGAGGCACAGAGTGGTTAGGGAACTGGCCCCGGGTCACACAGCGGAGTGGCCAATTTTGTCTAACTGAGTCTGGTAGCTGCCCTTGACCGTGACCCATGACCCTGGGCTGCCTCTAGACTCAGAGGCTGAGCCACCCACCCAGGTGATGACAGGGAGAGTTGGTACGTGACCGGCCTCCTCCCCGCCCCCCATCTTTATTCTCCCACCACCGTGCTGGGCAGCAGCACCAGGGGGAGTGGTGAGAAGGGTGGTTTGCCAAGTGGAGCTTTTGGTGGCCCGAGCAGGGACAAAGGAGACCCAGTGTGGTGACCACCGTGAAATCCGTCAGGGCCCGAAAGCCACCCTTGGGTCCCGGACGGGAAGATGAGGCCCAGTGTGCAGTGGTTCTAAGCAGGGAGCCAGGAGGTGGTGGAAATCCGGGCCCCGGCGTTGGCACCCAGACCCCCGTGGGCTCTGTCCAGATGGCTCATCCCTTTCCCCTTCCCCTCCTCAGCCCCCAGTGCCTGGTGCTCACGGGGCCCCCCAACTTCCGCCCGGCCCTGGTGGACTTTGTGGGCACCTTCACGCGGAATCTCAGCCTGATGATCTGCGGCCACGTGCTCATCGTGAGTGCCCCCTGGAGGTGGGGTGGGGTGGGGCTGTGCTCCTCAGGGGCCTGGGGCGAGATGTCCACCCATGGGACACCCCCTCCTCCTCCTCTCCCTCCCCTACGTCCAGCCCAGCGGGCAGCCTCCAGGGCAGGGGAGAGGCTGAGTTTCAGGCCAGGGGCAAAGGCAGTCCCTGATGTCACCTGCCCCCCCTCACCCCCCCGCAGGGACCCCGCAAACAGAGGATGCCCGAGCTCCGGGCCATCGCCAACGGGCACACCAAGTGGCTGAACAAGAGAAAGATCAAGGCCTTCTACTCGGACGTCATCGCCGAGGACCTGCGCAGCGGGGTCCAAGTTCTCATGCAGGTGCGCGGGCTCGGGGTGACCCGGAAGGCAGGGCATCCTGGGGGCTGGCTGAGGACCCCGCTGCTGCAGCAGGAGCCCCACCTTCCTTGCCTCTCCACGTAAGCCCCGTGGAATGCACAGGCCCCGGGAAACGGGCTGGGAAGCCCGTGCGGGCTGTGCCACCTTGGGATCCTCTAGCCTTGAGTGTTCTTTTAAAGATATAATTTACCAACGGCAGAGTGGAAAAAAAAAGTTAAGCGTATAGTTTTCATATGCAGACCTACGCAGTGGTAGGAAACCACCCGGCAGGTCAAGGTTGCGAACATTCCCCTGGGCATTTTACTGCTCGGTTTTCTCATCTGTGAAATGGGCTCCACAGATGAATGACAGGTGTTGATTCTGATTCAATATATGGGCATCCCTTTTCATAGTTTTAAAGATTTCTCAAAATTAAAGAAAAAAAGAACATGTAGGGTCTCCTTTTGGGGTTACGCCACCACTTTAAAATGATTAACTTTGTTATCTGAATTCCACCTCGAAATATTAAATAATATTTTAAACATTAAAAAAACAAACAGAGAGCTATCAAAGATGTATGGGCTAGATGGCCCAGGAATATGCCAAGCTTGACACCCATGTTCAAGCCCCTTATTGAGAAATAATTTGAGAGAGAAACAGGCGCTGGGATAATCCAGGACAAATGGGACAGTCCAGTCGCCAGCCAGGCCTGGACAGGCCACAGGGGGTCTTTGCCTTTCTCATGGTGTGTCCAGGCCGACAGGACCCTGGACAAGGGGGTGTATTTCCTGGGTCCTTTGCCACGTGGGGGAGAGAGCAGCCGGGCCAAGAGCCCCACCCTAGTCACAGACCAGGGCCCCGGGGGGTGTGAGGCCTGACTCCCCACCTCGCCCCTCCCCGCTGCAGGCCGTGGGTCTGGGGAGGATGAAACCCAACATCCTGGTGGTCGGGTTCAAGGCGAACTGGCAGTCGGCGCACCCGGCCACGGTGGAGGACTACATCGGCATCCTGCAGTGAGTGAGGGCTCGCGGGGGGCGGGGTTTGGGGTCTGTCCATTTGGGCCCTTGGGGTCTCTGGGCCTTGGGAAGTTCAGGGGGAGCAGTGTTGACGTAAGACGCTGAGTCACTGATTCAAAGCTGAGAAAGGGGCTAAGCAGGTAACACAGAGAGCAAAGAGGCCCAGGTGTGGGGCTCCAGGGAGCAGTGGGG